>NC_060140.1:233360370-235860370 GCF_021461385.2 Schistocerca piceifrons
CTCGTCAGTATGAGACTCTTACGAGACAGGACTGACAGAGGAAACAGAAGGTTCAAAGAACAGCACTTTTCGTCACAGATTCATTTAGTAAGTGCAAAAGCGCTTATTAGAAACCATCCAACATATTGCTTGCTCCTCCGTCTATCTCGCAAAAAGTCGATGAACTCATTATGAGAGAAATTTGGCCCTAACAAGTATCGTTCTTCACGCGCACGACTTGATTGAGGGGAGCAGACAGAACAGGAAATTGGGTAACAGACATAGGTACACTAAGTATTGTCTGCACTTAGAGTAAGGAGGGTTGTTGGAGTATATTGTTGGTGTACGGTGATTATATTCGAAGGACTACGAACTCATTAATAGGACAGGGCTACACTAGGGTAGTAAGTGTTACTTTAAGAGAAATGATCATGCTGTTCCTTTTATTTCTTAGTGAAGCATAGGAGAGCTACAGACCTTTCGCTTGTGCCCTATACTTGCCATTACTCGTGCTTTCCTTCTCAGCGATTTAGTACGTACATGATTCTCTCTCTCTCTCTCTCTCTCTCTCTCTCTCTCTCTCTCTCTCTCTCTCTCCCCCTTCCACCCCCGCCCTTTCCTCGCTCCACCGCCCCAGTCGAACATAGGTTTGGTGACATCACTTTGTCCTATCCTCGCAACATTATCAAAACGTCATCCTTTCGTTCTCGCTAGAATGCCAATTCGTAAGCTAGTGCTTCCAGAGGGCTTCATTTATTGGGAGATGTGACCATCTCGCACCAACGGAACAACGACATTATTCATGTCTAAAATCTCCTGTGTAATTGTTTGATTGCCGGCCGCGATGGCTGTGCGGTTCTAGGCGCTCCAGTCCGGAGTCGCGCTGCTGCTACAGTAGCAGGTTCGAATCCTGCTTCGGGCATGGGTGTGTGTGATGTCCTTAGGTTAGTTAGGTTTAAGTAGTTCTAAGTTCTATGGGACTGATAACCACAGCAGTTGAGTCCCATAGTGCTCAGAGCCATTTGAACCAATTGTTTGGTTACCTTCTATATTTCTTAAGCGTATGGAAAAGTGGTTTTAGCATTTGTTAGGAAGAGAGCAGGGTTCGAATTCTTGACTGGGACACAAACTTTATGTCTAGCACTTTCCTAACTGACCTCCTTTCTACTGCTCAGCATATTCGCTATCGAGATTGATCGTAGTTCTGTGATGCCTGTTCGTCCTTTGTTAGACTTGTGTTCAGTTATTTCACTGGCACATTTGATGGCGTTAGCAAGACAAAGACTGGACTCTTCCCAAAATCATGTGTTAGCTCTTAGCATTACAGCCTCCTCTGGGACGTTCGTTCTTTTTTAATTGATATTTGCAAGGTTGATCTGGAGGCTTGCTGCATGTAGTTCCGTGGTAAGTTTTTGAATTGTGGATGTCATGTAAAGTATGTTAATTAAGCGAAGAAGCTCTTTTGATTAATAAAACTTTTTGTGGTTGTTTTGAGAAACTATTTTGTGCCTCTTCCGTTACGTCCAAAGGTCTTATTCATGACGTCGTCCTATACTCATCGGGGAGAAACGCGAGTTACATGAGCAGACAGTGGGCTCTGCTAAATACCTACAAAGAGTCTACCTGATGAGAAACTATGAAAAATTCTTGTACTCCACGTCAAAAGGAGTATTCAGTCGTAAATAGATACAGAGATAGGGTTGAGGTTAATCATTAAATAATTATAAAAAGCTAATTTTTCTGTCTGGTAAAGCGCAAATCATTTCCTTCGGATGTTTGACGCAATTTCTGTTCTTTCCTGTCTTAGAGTTTTAACTGTGGGTGCCTCCTTTCATGGTATGCACCACCTAAGTAATCACACTACGTTGTATCTGGTTCATAAATCTCGAACGGCAGTCGCATGTTACAGAGTCATATCGCTCTAATTGTGATAACATTCGCTTTCAGGAAGATCGATATTTGCTTTATGTTTGGACTCCAAACGTCCATATCATAACTTTGTTTCGGTAGCTCATTTCCTGCTGTAACACGAATGTCAACACAGTAATTTCCTTTTCCCGGTATCACACAGAAATGAACGATCGCGGTTTCTGGTACTAGTTGTAAAACGCTTTAACAACAATGTTTAGCTGCTGTAAACCATCGGATTCTGAGAAACGTGTGCAGAGGATGCATGCATCGTGCATCGGATTCTACTTAAGCGGTGGAGTGTGTGTGTGTGTGTGTGTGTGTGTGTGTGTGTGTGTGTGTGTGTGTGTGTGTGTGTGTGTGTGTGTGTGTGTGTGAGAGAGAGAGAGAGAGAGAGAGAGAGAGAGAGAGAGAGAGAGAGAGAGAGAGAGAGAGAGAGGGGGGGGGGGGGCGGAAGGATTGTATGTTCTGCCATATCGCGATTCACGGTGTTCGCGGAGCCTTCAGCATTGGAAACGAGTACTCTGATACTTCTTGAAGACGACAATGAGCATCCTTGCAAAAGAGTTGCATGAAGAAGTTTTGGTCTTGGCAATATAGAATAGGCAGCATCATACTCATACAAAGCTTCATATCATTAATTGAAAATTATATGCCTAAACGCAATTTTTTTACATCTTTATTTTACTTGACGTATAGTTTTTGCAGTTACACAGAAGTTTCTACACTGGAGCACCAAAGAAACTGGTATAGGCATGCGTATTTAAATACACAGATATGTAAACAGGCAGAATACGACGCTACGATCGGCAACGCCTATATAAGACAAGTGTCTGGCGCAGTTGTTACTTCGGTTACTGCTGCTACACTGGTAGTTTATCAAGATTTAAGTGAGTTTGACCATGGTGTTACAGTTTGCGCACGAGCAATGGTATGCAGCATCTCCGAGGTAGCGATGAAGTGGGATTTTCCCATGCGAGCATTTCACAAGTGTACCGTGAATATCAGGAATCCGTTAAAACATTAAATCTCTGACGTCGCTGCGGCCGGAAAAATATCTTGCAAGGAAAGGACAAATGACGACTGAAGAGAATCGTTTAACGTAACAGAAGTGCAACCCTTCCGCAAATCGCTGCAGATTTCGACGCTGGGCCATCAACAAGTGTCAGCGTGCAAACCATTCAACCTAACAACATCGTCATGGGCCTCCAGAACCGAAAGCCCACTCGTGTACTGAGCTACACAAAGCTTTACGCCTCGCCTGGGCCCGTCGACACTGATATTGGACTGTTGGTGACTGTGAAACATGTTGCCTGGTCGGACGAGTCTCGTTTCAAATTGCATCAAGCGCATGGAAGCGTACGGGTATCGACACACCTCATGAATCCATGGACGCTGCATGTCAGCAGGGGACTGTTCAAACTATTGGAGGCTCCGTAATGGTGCCGGGCGAGTGTACTTGGAGTGATATGGGACCCTTGACATGCTAGGTACGACTCTGATTAGTGACACGTTCATGAGCAACCTGTTGATCACCTGCATCCATTCATATCCATTGTGAATTTCGACGGACTTGATCAATTCCAGCAGGACAGTGCAACACCCCACACGTCCAAAATTGCTACAGAGTGGCTCCAGGAACACTCTTCTGAGTTTAAACACTTCCGCTGGCCACCAAACTCGCCTGACATGAACATTATTGAGCACTTCTGGGATGCCTTACAAAGTGGTGTTGCAGAGGTCTTCTTCACCCCCTCGCACTCTTACGGATTTATGGACAGCTCTGCTGGATGCATGGTGTCAGTTCCCTCCAGTTTACTTCAGACATTAGTCGAGTCCATGCCACGTCGTGTTGCAGCACTTCTGCGTGCTCGCGGGAGCCCTACATGATAGTAGGCAGGTGTACCAGTTTCTTTGGCTCTTCAGTGCATAAGGAAATGGAAGTGTCAGATTGTGGCAACCAATCGAGAGCACTCGGAATCGCTTGGTGTGGATTCCTCAAATCACCGTCAAATGCTCGCAGTGGGCACTCTTTAACAATGTATTCTATTGTTTGCTCTTCTGCCTGCTCCGCAATCGCAGTCAACAGATGAACGGAAGCCCCACTTCTTCAAGGCGCAACCACACCTTCATTGACCCGTCCTGATGCTGTTCCGCATCGACCAGGTTTGACGCTGTACTTGGAATCCCTCAACATTCTTTATTTGGTAATGAATCAGGCGAGCGTTGCCGGCTCGATCTACGATCCAGCGTTGACGCCACTTGGATGTCACGTCGAAAGAACTGATATTTTCTGATTCTGTCCAGGGGGTTTACGTGATTTCGGACGTGTTGTTGATGGATCTTATAGCACATCATACAAGTGGCAGTTCTTATGAGATCTTATAAAGTATATTTATCTTAGCCGCTTTCTTCCTTGGGTCTTGTGGATCAATGTTAGCTAGGAATGGTAATCACTGAATGAGGGTAGATGTAGAAGTCCCAATGATAATCCTCATGGCTTCATTAAGCTGCATGTCAACCTTCGTTGTGTCGGTGCTGTGTTCCCATACAGGTGCGCAATATTCACCTACAGAATACATAAGAACGATTGCAGCATAGCGTGTTGGCGTCCGCACCGCAATTGCTTCCAGCAGTCTTGTAAAGTAGATTCACTCGGGAGCCAGGCTTCTTAGATAACTTGATGCACTGTTGTTTGAATGCCAAGGACAGATTCGGTGATTCCTAGATGTATTGCGTTGGAGCTTCGCGGTAGTTTGATCCCGTCGTAAGTCACATGTAGCTTCCTTTGAGCGTCTTAATTATTTGGATGGAACGTAGCAACCTCAGTCTAATTCGGGTTAGGATGAAGTCTCCATTTACGGCAGCAATCACTCAGTTTCGCCATAGCACTTGTCACCTCGTTCTCAGAGTGCATAAGATCGTTACTCTGGAAGGCTAATGGTAGACCTTTTGCTTATAAGATTTTCGTGGAGTCAGTCTCGGGCATTTCGTTGGTGTACGTGTTAAACAGTATGGGGGCCAGAACTGATCCATGAAGTAGAACAGTCCTCAATCTGCTACCTTGTCCTTTAAGGAACACGTTAAAATGCCTGCCAGAGAGCATGTTGTTTCTCAGAAACGCCATCTTTTGACGTGGAATGACTTCAGTAATCCTTGACATCAATCCCTTTGTTCATACAGTGCCATAAGATGCCGTATGATCCACAAAAACTGCAGCTGGTTTGAGACGTCTTTGAAATCCAGCTTCTACTAGAGTTGTCAACGTTAAGACCTTGTCGCAGCAGCTCCGACATTTCCTGAAGCTATCTCGTTCGACGAGGATGATTTGGTCAATGGCTTATTGAATGTGATTTAGGATAAGCCTTTGCAATAGCGTAAAGGTCATGCTGAGCAGCGAAA
Organism: Schistocerca piceifrons; assembly: GCF_021461385.2. NCBI lineage: Eukaryota > Metazoa > Arthropoda > Insecta > Orthoptera > Acrididae > Schistocerca > Schistocerca piceifrons. The sequence goes on from NC_060140.1 coordinate 233,365,660, forward strand.
CTGGTAAGTAGTGAGAAGCATCGGTTCCGTCTTTGCGTGGCTTCGGGATGGCAATTGCCTTAGCCCTGTTTGAAAAACTAGTAATTTTCCTGTTTTCAAGAGTCCCATTGAAACATTCAGTGAGCCACAATTTTGTTTTACATCCGATTAAGAAACAATGGTTATATGCCATCAAAACAAATTCCTTTAATTACCTGTAATGTATTCAAGACTACATCAAGTTCCTCAACGCAGAAGTCCTATGAGTAGACTGCATGTGATTATAGATAGGGTGTTTTATGTAAAATTAATTTCTGTAGTTCGTGTGTGTACCTTGTCTCTTTTACTTTCCGAAATATTCATTTGTCTGGCTGCAACAGAAGTGGCATTCACGTGTCGTGCTTGACAACCTTAGGACTGTACCAGATTTTCTTATAATGTTCCAGTCTTTCTGACTAGAATCATTAGAACAAAGCCGTTTTTCGTTGCGACGGGATCTTCTCATGAAATTTCAATCACCAGTTTACCCTTCGATTGTGAAAACATTCTGTTGGCACCCACCTACATAAGGAGAATGATCATCACGATAAAATAAGAGAAATCAGGTCTCGCACTGAAAAATTTAAGTGCTCGTTATTCCCGCGTGCCGTTAGAGACTGGAACGATAGAGAGACAGCTTGAAGGTGGTTCATTGAACCCTCTGCCAGGCACCTCATTGTGAATAGCAGAGTCATCACGTTGACGTAGATGTGTAAAGTTGAGTTATACTACTTTTCTCTTCTGTTCTTACTGGGAGCTCCCAAGAGATAATCAGCTGTTGTCATTCTGAGATTCCTAATATTTAACATATAACCCATCTTATTCTGGAGACCATCTGAGGACGTACTCCTTCCAGAACCGCGTGAAATCAATTTCCTGACATTAACTTTAATTGCACCCAGAAATCGTTCATAATTGGGTGGAGTTGGGGGACGGATCCACTTAAAGGTACTATCAAGACCTTCCCGGTTCGCAATTTGAAAAGTCCATAGACTTTTAGGAACGGACGTGACTAATGGAATATCAGTACAATAATGAAATATGACTGGCGTTTTCTAGATGTGTGAGAAACACATGATATTCTTTCGTTGCGTCATGTTATTTCTAGAGTTACATAAGATGCACAAATCAGAAGACTAATGTTTTTGCCACTTACAAGATTCAAACGTTCGTGGATCTGTAGCGTTCTACTCAAGCTGGAGACTGAACGTTTCCATCCATTCATTTAGAATAGCTTCATGGCTGTTTCTTCCTGATGTCCCGAGACATGACTATTGCTGCTGAAATCACCAGCATACACAGCTGGGTGACTGAAGGACCTGACAGGTGATTTGTGAATATTTACAACAATGATGCCGGCAACCTTTATAGCCAAAACAGACATCTGCTGTTCTGTCTTGGTAAGTTACTTTATTATCAGCTAGACTGGATCTGACACACGTTTCAATGCTGTATTGTTCATTATTTATGGCCCCCAACCATAACGTATCCGAATATACTTCTTTTCTGTAATAATCTGTGTCATCCTTGATATGAGTCTTCTGTGTCGCTATAAAATTTACAGCATTCTGAAGTACCAGACGTGAGAGATATCAACTCTCAGCAGAGGAAACCAATTCAGTATTCAAGTGACATATCCGAGGGTTGTTACCAACGTGAACTGGTGAGTGTTCCGTGTTTGTTTGGTCCATAGACAAGATTTTCTTTACAAAAATCCCGGACTAAAATAACAAAGGAGCTCTAGAGATTGTTAATTATATAACGCCTATAACCTAGTAATATGGGAAGTGCGATACAGTGCAAAACGTAAAAAGTTTTGTATCATGGCTCTGTGCATTAACCTCACGTCTGTGATTTGTCCAGAAACGAAATGAAAGTGAGCTGGCTAATCTGTCGCACTCTTCTACGGGAAAGTGCGCATGAATAGTGCGTCGCTGGTGAGGATTTCACGCAAGTTTCTTGATCTCAGACACTTCTGCGGCGAGCAGAAGCTCACAACCCTCTGTGGTATTGCACGTAAGTGTACTTGCTCGTCCTTTCGCAGGAGCTCTTCAATTCTTTACTAGCAGTTTCCACAGAGGATATTGTGGGGCATTAAGTTCCTCATGTGCAGCCCTCACTACCTCGAGAGGGAATATGGGGTTTATTGCGAGCCGTTTTCAACCAAACTGCGGGAAATCTTTCTCCAGTGCTCTCAGCACTTCACTTTAAGTGGTCTCATTTGCTGACTCGTATTCGGGAGAGTTGTAAACGATCTAAGGGCCTTTGGTAAACATACATGAGTTGTGACCGTATCCCGTCGATTGTTTTCAGTATGGAATCCGCACGTTAATGGGTATAGGCAAGAACGGTATGCCGAAACTGGTGATTATCGAGGAAACAGAGACATCTGTGCACCTTTTCGTGATAAAGGAACCGTACGTAGGAAATTGAAACCCGGAAGATAAGCAGAAACAGGTGTCATTTGAATATTCTGTTACCTTTAAATAATCGTTACAACTGCACAGGTAAGAGTACCATCGTCGACTTCCAGCAATAGAAAATTGAGAGAGAAATGGCTGCTCTTTGGTACGGAAATTTTAGCATGTAAACAAGAAATTAGGTAATACATGTATGTGCTAAAAGTTTTCTGATTCTTATTAACTCGTTTCTCTTAAAGCCGTACCCTATTCACCACTTCAGATTACTTATTAAAAATGGAAAGACTTGTCGACGAAGTGCAGTCGTCCGTTAATCTGTGAACCTTGTTAATTATCTTGTATGTGTTACATCATAGTTCCCTAATTTACTTACATTGGTTGTTCGCTCTGTCTGTTAAAGTCTTCATAATTACTCTAAAATTCACACTTACGTGCGTGGCATAGGGTTCATCGAACCACTTTCACTATTTCTCTACCGTTCCACTCTGACAGCGCGCGGCAAACAATGAAGGTTTCTCAATACGTTGGTGGGTGTCAAAAAAATATTTTTGCATTCGCAAGGGAATGTTGGAGATGGAAATTTCGTGAAAACATGCGTCGCAACGTAAAACGTCCTTGCTTTAATAATTGCCATTGTAACTCGCGTGTCATATCCGTGACACACATTCCTCAATCTCGCAGTAATACAAAAAGAGAGTCCCTTCTTCGAACTTTTTCAGTGTCCTCCGCCAATCCTATCTGGTAGTGATCCCATACTCCACAGTAATATTATAGCAGAGGACGCACAAGCATAGTGTAGGCAGTCTCTTTAGCGAATTTTTTGCAATTTCTAAGTGTTCTGCCACTTTGTAAAACGCAATCTTTGATTCACCTTCCCCCCCAACATTATCTATGTGATCGTTCCAATGTAAGATGCTTATAATTTTTATACCTAGGTATTCAGTTCAGTTGACAACTTTTAGATTTCTGTGATTTATCGTGTAACCGAAATCTGACGCATTCCCTTCGGTATTCATGTGGGTGACCTCACATTTTTCATTGTTTAGGGTGAGTTTACACTTTTCGCATCACACACATACCTTGTCTAAATTATTTTGCAAATGTTTTTTATCGTCTATGACCTTCTGTCACTGCCGGCCGAAGTGGCCGTGCGGTTCTGGCGCTGCAGTCTGGAACCGCGAGACCGCTACGGTCGCAGGTTCGAATCCTGCCTCGGGCATGGATGTGTGTGATGTCCTTAGGTTAGTTAGGTTTAACTAGTTGGCTCTGAGCACTATGGGACTTAACATCTGTGGTCATCAGTCCCCTAGAACTTAGAACTACTTAAACCGAACTAACCTAAGGACATCACACACATCCATGCCCGAGGCAGGATTCGAACCTGCGACCGTAGCAGTCGCGCGGTTCCGGACTGAGCGCCTAGAACCGCTAGACCACCGCGGCCGGCCGTTTAACTAGTTCCAAGTTCTAGGGGACTAATGACCTCAGAAGTTGAGTCCCATAGTGCTCAGAGCCATTTGAACCTTCCGTCACTTACTACTTTCTGACAGGAAATCACGAATCCAGTGGCACAACTGAGACGATACTCCCAGACAAGCAGTTTTATTAGAAATCGCTTTTGAGTAACGCTGTCGAAAGCTTTCTAGAAATAAGGAATGTTCGGCATCCCCTTCCTATAGCACAAATTCCTTCACTTTGATTATTGTGCCAGATTTCGAGACAGAATTTCGTTGTGGAGAGTATCAAAAACATCTCGCATTTAAGTTCGCGTTAAATTTCGAGGTTCTATGAAACTTCACCAACCGTGTGGATTTTCCGTTCTTTTAAATTAGGCATGCTTTTTTTCGTTGCTTCAGCAACAGTGTTCTGACCTGTTTTGTGTACCATAGCTGATCGGTTCATCTCTTCTAATTTATTTGGTATAAACTCTCCATTGCTGTCACACTATTTCTTTGAATGTAAGCCAAGTCTTGTCTACGCTTACTTAGTTCAGAAGGAATGTAGGCTGTCTCTTAGGAAAAAGTCAAGCGAATTTTTATCTGCTTTTTTAGATATGCATTTTGCATTTATTTTTATTGGATTTGGATGTTGCGGTATCCACTCTGGGTACCACAGCCTAGTAGTCACTAATCTCTGCACCTGTCATGATGCTTCCTAATTACTGGGGATTATTTGTTGCTAAAAGGTCAAGCGTGTTTGCCGGCCCTAGTGGCCGAGCGGTTCTAGGCGCTACAGTCTGGAGCCGCGAGACCGCTACGGTCGCAGGTTCGAATCCTGCCTCGGGCATGGATGTGTGATGTCCTTAGGTTAGTTAGGTTTAAGTAGTTCTAAGCTCTAGGGGACTGATGACCCTGAGTCCCATAGTGCTCAGAGCCATTTGAACCAACCATCAAGCGTGTTTTCACAAACATGTATAATTCGAGTGGGCTCCTGAACCAGTTGTTCAAAATAATTTTCGGAAAAAGCATTTGTAAGATTTCGAGCGATGTTTTATGCCTATCACCGACTATAAACGTAAATATCACCAACACATCGGGGATAGATGAAGTCACCACCATATATAATTGTATGAGTGGAGCACCTATTTGTCACGACTCACTCTTTTTTGATCTGTTTAGCGACTGCATTTCATGAGTCGGGAGGTGGGTAAAAGGAACAAGTAATCAATGTAGTCCTGTTGTCAAGTATAATCTTTACCCAGACTAACTTACAGGAAACTATGTACTTAAATTTCGTTACAAGATAACTACTTCTAACTGCAACAAACAAACACAACGCCGCCACCACCACCACCACCACCACCACCACCGCCGCCACCACCACCTCCACCACCACCACCACCACCTCCTCCTCCTCCACCACCAAATGTGTTTAGTCTATCCTTTATGAAAGGCGCAGGTCAGTTTCGAATGAACTTATCTCCGGCTTTGGACAGTTTACAGTACCTATAACGACTTAGGCTTCAGTGGTATCTATTAGCGCCCAGAGCTCTGATTCTTTCCCAACACAGGTACTACAGTTTTCTACTCTATGGTTCCTAGATCAGTTCTTGTCCTTTGTTTGACCTGCAGCCTATGACACTGAAACCCTTTTTGTTCTTTCCCGAATAATTGATTTTAAGAGAGTGGAGAACTGGTTCACGAATTCTTCCAGGAATTCAGCTCTGACAGGTAATTATCGTATCCACTTTAGTGAAACTGTGAAATACGTTATACTAAAGCTCGACCTAGGGCCAGTCGAAAAGAATACCCCCTTTAAGCTGAAGCTACATATAGAGCAAAGGTGGCAATTACATCCCCGCGTCATGTTCCTCATCTCAGAAGGCATAAATTGTTATTTTCTAATGATTCGCAGTGTAATTTGTTTATCCGTTTTCTCCTTAATTGTGATACTCCCTTCAGGTCGTAGAGTACCATACATTCGATGTCTCAGTTTTTCATTCATCTACCCTGATTCACAGACACAAAATAAAGTACACTCTGCTTCTTAAGCAATTAGAATATGTTTCATAAATTACAACAGCTGGGTTCCATTACTTGATTTCTCGTCACAACCACGGGGCCGCTGTCGCGTCTACATAATTTCCGGTTACTGTCGTGGGGTTCGTCTCTGGTAAAACCTGAATACATCGTTAGCCGACCTTGAGAGCTTCTAAATTCGGTAACTGATTCTTGCGAAATCCCGCCCGGGAAGCTGTATGGCCGTGGAGTGGCACGACCGTTTGATATGCGTGGAGGCGCTGCAACCTACTTTCTTCTTCCGACTCGCCAGGCGCAGTGAATGGTGCGGAGCGCCTAGTTCTTGCGGTGGATGTCGTTGACAGCTACACACTTTATTTAAAATACTAGCTGCGTCATTTGTATGGTATTTTCAGCGCGCGTCGCTTATTTGTATGTATTTTTGACTAACCATTTAGCACTAGTACAAGTTGACTAACACCATATCTTGCTGTGGCCATGATCATGTTAGTAATTGGTAATGTGTATGTGTGGTAGGGATGTCTGCGGCAGAAATTGCGTTACAAACGACGATCGGACAGAGGAGACCGTCCGAGCTAAGCCCTCAACCGCCTGCCCCTGTTGCTTACGAAGCGGGAGGTAAGTGTACCATCGAATCTGACGATCGCCACACATTGGTGTTCGAAATGTTCGAAACCACGAAGGTATGTTTTCTTTCAAGATTGTTTATTTGTTAGACGACGTGGAAGTCGGGGCCGCATGCGCACAGAAGAGCGCTCTTGTCCCCATTTTTGCCGTTCTAGTCGACGTAATTGAGAAGCGTTTCGAACTCTGTACTCGGGTGTCGCCGCTTAGCGTGTCTCCTCGACTTTCGTGCACTGGCGGTGTTTCATGCTATTTCGTTGGCGGTTGAAGAGCTACAAGAGATGTTGTACATCAGTAGTGTTCAGTCCGCCAATGCTTCCATTACGCAGTCTGCTCCAACGCTGTGATTTCCGCAGACGACCATGAAACTCCCGCTGTGGCGTACCGTGTAGTTAAAGTTGTCGCTGAAACGTACCACCGTATACAGATGAATAACTTTATGCAAGGCAGGGAAGAGGCTGGTGGTTCGATCGTATCAGATTTTTCTTCTTTTGTACTCAAGGATGGAGCATGAATTCGGATTCATTGTCATACCCGTTGGCTGCGCTACACAGTTTCAAATTCTCACCTAAAATCGGACGACTGAACTCTGCAGTGAACATCTGTGAGGTAACAAGAATGTTTCTACCGCATCCTGCAGTTTCAGATCCCAATACATTAACATATGCAGTCGGAAGTGTTACGTTTGCCTTTCTTAGCACTGGATCTTTTACTGTTTGTCTCTTAGAATTAGAATACATCAGTAATGTTACAGATCAAATTCCGATAAAGTCTCTGAAGGTATTGAAAGCTTTTCACACGTACGACTTGACTATATACAATATTTCAAATTTCTCCGTGTCACAAAATATTTTCCGAAGCGCTATATTCCGGCTGTACGCTGTATGCCGAGGTAGCATACACGACCCAAATGAAGCTGAAGAAATCAACGATGTGCCGTAATGAATTCATTAAAGAAAATGTTTAAAAAGACAACTAGCCACATCAAAGCATTTTCCTGAAATACGTAAGGTACTTGGAGCGTTTTACAATCAGACGTACTAGGTAGACAAACTGCGTCAGTTCTTTGAATGTTCAGCTTCCCGCGTCAATTGGCTATCAAAGCACAGATGCTCGTGGAGCTTGTGTTAACTGTGAAGTGTTATTATCAAGAAATATTTCTTTGGAAAGAGAACAGTGGCATGGCACTCTGCGGTATAATTTTCGCCAAGTCCGACAGTGGAACATTCCTTCAAGAAAAATTAACCCAGATTTTATAGCACCTAAATCGCTCTAAAATATTCAAACGCTTGTGTGGATTAGGAGGGGGAACTTCAGTTTTGTTGTTGGTCCTCATTAAGATCGTCCTTCCTGAGGCGAATGGTGGTGTAGTGCGGAAACTACAGGATGACGACTTGAGTGTGACGCAGGTCCAGATAGACGAATTATTGGCAGTCTTATAAACTAGGAGAGAGGTACTGGCGGAGGAAGTAAACCTGTGAGGGTGGCTGAGTTATACAGAGTATTACCCTCTAAAGGCAACGTTCCGGGTTAGTGCCCTGGTCCGGCACATCGTTTTAATCCGTCAGGAAGTTACAAGCAGCGCACGCTCCGCTACAGAGTGAAAAATTATTTCCAGATAATTTTACCTGTACGCATGTACAGTTCATGTAAATCTATATTAAAATGTAGGTCTGCTTTAACAGCTGTTCAGAGATGGAAATGGACCGCCGAAGGCAATTCTTCTTCTTCTTCTTCTTCTTCTTCTTCTTCTTTTCACTTTGGCCTTGGGGACCATATTAATTCTCTACATTCCTCCACCAATCTCTTCTGTTCCGGGATTTCGTGACGTATTTTCCTTTCCCCCAATGTGGTCCGCGGCATTCCACGGATCCTGAGAATGGTACTCGCTGTAGTCTTTAGTCTTCCATCCTAGTCAGGTATATTGTCCACATTAGTCTTCCTCCTTCATCCTTCGGCCAACATCAGCTTGTAAGTACAGCTGTGCCAGTTCCTAGTTTTTTGGTATCCTCTAGTCCAGTAAGGGGGACCAAATTTTTTCCGTTACACCTTTCTCACTAAGATCGGCAGGTTTGTTCATCTGTTTCCAGACCCATATAGAGAGCTATCGGGAGAATTACACTCTGTTACAGTCTGATTTTAAAACTTCTTGAAACTGCTCTACTGCACAGCACATTCTGTAAAGCAAAGTATGTGTTATTTCCTGCTGCTATTCTTGCCTTACAAGGCAATACTAAAAGAAAATTGAAAGGGGGCGTATTTCACTGTGTTGTTATGTGAATCACATTATAAATTTGAATAGACGTTTCAGTACTTATTTCTGAGATTTTCGAAGTAAATCACAAACTTGTAACGTGTGTTTGTGTGTGTGTGTGTGTGGGGGGGGGGGGGGGGGGGGGTCAAAATCATCCGTCCAAGACCATGCAGTTTTTACATTCTCATGAAAGGGCTCGATTGTAGAGATCCAAACGTTTTTCCTTAAGTTAGATCCAGTATTTGGTTTCAAATTCGGAAACCTTCTCCTGCAGTGACATTTGTTTCGAAAGAATGAAACAAATAGGGGTATGTTGAAAGTCTCTCATTTTACCACTTGTAATATACACCATTCAGTTGATTATGAATCAAGGTACATGCATAAAGAAATTACATTAGTAACTCAATTTCGAAGCCGTTACTTTTTCTTGAAGTGGGGCGTTCTTGCAACGGACGCTCCACAGGTTAGAGTATACGGTTCGTATTTAGGATAAACACGTTCGGGGCTTCTGCCGACGTTCCGCACTTTTCCTAATTATTCTATAGCATGCTGTCAGCACCTCGTCTTTGTCATCTCGATACATTTGTTAATAAAGGAAATGATTTTCCTGTATTAGTCCGCGATCATTGCGAAAATTTTGTGAATAAAACCATCTAGGTTGCTATTAGAATTTTCTTTATATATTACGCTGATTCGACTACTGCCATCATCGATAATTTGCAGTGAAGATTAGAGCAACATAAAAAGCGACAAACGCCTGTGGGATGTGACCGGTAATTAGTAAAATAATTTATGAAGCCGTCGAAAACCTCTGTCGTATGTCCATACTGCTAGAAATAATGTGAAACATTTAGATACGTACAAAACATGTATTCAGTACAGTGTAGTCGTCAGGATATGGGACAGTCTGAGCAGCAATCTCCTTTCTCACAGGAGGGTAGTTGTCTATACAGTCTGTTGCGTTTTCTTGTAATACATATTAGTTCTCGTGGAGGGGTGAACAACGATTAGTTTCTAGCGTTGCAACTCACCTTATTCATTCCGACCCGTAACTGTGAAAACATTGACGTAAAAATAGCTTTAACGCTAATGGCGAAATCGTTACGTTTTCGTTGTGCAACTCTCGAATATGATTATTACCTTTTTGACTACAGTTTATCTTATCAAGACTTCCACATAATTGCGGAAAAGCTCTCTACAGACACACTACGAGAATGCATGACAAACATTGTCAGCGCTGATATTTGCAAGCCACCATATTTTGACCATACCCTGATAGCCGGCCGTGGTGGCCGAGCGGTTCTAAGCGCTACAGTCTGGAACCGCGCGACCGCTACGGTCTCAGGTTCGAATCCTGCCTCGGGCATGGATATGTGTGATGTCCTTAGGTTAGTTAGGTTTAAGTAGCTCTAAGTTCTAGGGGACTGATGACCTGGATGTTTGTCCCATAGTGCTCAGAGCCATTTGAACCATACCCTGATAGCGTGTGCGGTTCCTTGTCGGGTTGTCGGGGCGTACATTGTCAGAGCAAAACACCGCATATCTTTCTCAATTTGCTAGAAAAACCTTAATAATGTCTTACGTGCCATAAGACGTGCCAGTTCACTTAATTTAAGACATTGAGCAGAGAGTACCCAATATTTACTTAAAAAACTCCGTGTGTTTCCTGGACCATATTAAGGCTTTGCACTCATTTCTTCGTAAATGGTGTGTTCGAATAAAAGTATCATGCAGATCAAAATTAACATAATTGTAACAAGAGCTGTAATTGTTAGAAATCTCTTTCAGATTTATATTTCCACATGTGATACGATCAAAAATTGTTGCCGAGATCGTGGCTTAATCTTGAGGTTGTCATTATTTTAATTTGGGAGCAGAAGTCCGTTGCTGCATTTAGAGTATGCGAACTGTGCTGAGCTGAAGCGTGGCTGTTGCTGTGAGCGACAATGAACTGGGTCAAATCCTGCGTCGCGCAATCCTGTCACAGGAGCTCGCCTGTCTCCTCGCGTTGCTGAACACGGTTGGGCTGTTCGTGATGCAGGTTTCGTAGCGCTTAGTACTAGATACCAGGCACTGTCTTTATTGCTGCAGTTCGTATTGCTGTTTAGCTTTGTCGGGTGGAAGGAAAGCTAGAAACTGAAGGGTGAAAGTAAAACCGTAAGGCATAGTAAGCTGGTAAATCGCGTAGAATTTCATTCTCCTATACCGAAAAGCACTTTTCGTTTTTAGAACTGAGAATGGTTCCACTTAAGAGTAACTTTTTGTATAGGTTACTTTAACAAGTGCGTTTAACGTGTGGAGTCGTGCTTATGTTGCCAAGGCCAGCAAGATGGAGAAAGAAGTGGGCAAAACCCAGTGGTTGCACATAAAAAAGCTCACGAAACACCAAGGAGTCAGAGTTTAGAACCTACTGTCATCACCCCATGAGACGCTGTGAATGATTTCGGATTTAATCCAAGATATGAGTACAAATAATTTTACAGTGCCGTTAATTCTTTCCATTCCTTGCGACATATCGCTCACGAAAATTTCTTAACCACCACTGTCCGAATAGGCCACCGCTTGGTCAAGTGTTGTTAGACTACTTGGGGACTTTTCCTACATCGAATATTGCGAATACTGAGAGGGGTATTTAAATGGTCAAATTCAGGAACTATGTTTATAGAAAAAAAACTCTTTAATGACCAAATCTTCTTCTTCCATTTCAAGGCGTGGGCATTGGCCCATTCCAAAACCAAAAAAAATTATCAAAATTGTTTTCTTCATCTCTTACTGGCCGTCAATATTCTATTTCCAGTTCGTTTGGAATGAAGTGCTTGCCATGGCAGGCGTCCGCATGACATCCTTTTGATGTGGTCATGCGATTTTCTGTAGTGTCTAATTTCTTCTGTCGTGTCTACGGCTAGTTACTGTCTTATATCTTAATTCCGCACTCAGTCTCGTAGCATTACACTTAGAAGTGGCCTCATAAATCTCAGCTCTGCTGCTTAATTTCTTCGTTCATTTCTCTTTCTTAGGGCCCAGGTTTCAGTACGATACCTAAGAGCATGCTTAGCAAACACGTGTACTTAGTGTTTTCTCCTTCCCATAATTGTACTGTGTATTCTGAACCACATCTGAACTAATTCTGTACATTGATATCTCTGTCCTGAAGTATTTAAAAGATTTTACCTGTTTGCTTACTTTATTATTTATCATTATTTTTGATTTATTTACACGCACGACCATTTGATAGTTTTGTAAAGCGTTATTGAATTCAGACACACATTTTTGTAAAGCCCTTTCGGTGTCTGTTAAGAGAACTTGGGCTTTTAGAAATAAAATTGTCACTAAATTGGTTCCATCCCAGGTCCATCTGCACAGGGTTTCTAAAATTCCATTCTTCTATAACTTTGTTGATATTAAATATCAAAAAGGATCGGTGAGAGACCACACCCCTAGTTTACAGTCAATAACTCTTCGTTTATAATACTTTTAGTATTACCATATAATCTAATGACGTTCAACAAATTATGGATACATTGTAGTCAGTGATCAATTACATAATTACATTGTACCTACCTCATTGTAAGCCTTCTCATACTGTAGGAAGAACAGAAACAGTGGCTTGTTGAATTCTCTTTTCTGTCAGTTGTTTTAAAACAAATGCATCTGCACATGACCTACCTTTAAAAAATCCGCATTGCTCCTCTCGTAAATATGTTTCTGCTATTGACTGAAGTTTCCTTTTAATGCCAGATGGAATAGACTTTACAAGCATCCTTCAAAATGGACCGTGCCTTGCAATTTGAGCATCCTTTTTTTTAACCCTTTTCTTGTGTATCCTTAAAATTCTTGCTACCTTCCATTCGTCAGGGATTTTTCCGAAGCAATAAATATCATTCAACAACTGCACAATAACTTTTTCCATTTAACACTGGTGCATTTTATAAGTTCCAGATTTATTCCATCTGTACATTTAGCCATTCTGTTCCTGACCTCCTTTAAACTACTTTTCAAGTCTGTCATCGTGATTGTATCGTAATCTCCAACACTCAAAGTATTGTTATAGTAGGGCTCATCTTCCTTCCTGCTTGTAATACAGCAACTATATCTTTCATGGTATTCTGTCTGTGCTTTGTTATTGATTTCACTACGAAAATTTTGAATACTTCGAATCCAAACTTTTGAGTGCTAGTTAAATCATATTCTAGTTATTTAGCAGTACTTACCCAGCTATCTCTATTTGGTTGTCTAGCTCATCCACTTTCGTATTTATTGTTACCAAAAAGAGGAGCTAAGTAGTAAGTACCAATGCAGCAGTTTCTGTCTGTTCAATCGTACACATCCTTATCTGTGCCCGCTTAATGCTATTAATTCCCAGAAATATGTTTACTGAACCTGGAAAACTTTAGTTTCTCCACTGAACGTGAAGTTGTTGCCGTCGAATGCGTTTCGAAAAACCGGCAGGAAACAGTTACATCATTAATGTAAAGGAAACGATACACACAGCATAACACTTTATTGAAATAGATTTATAACATCCTACTGCTCTATGTAGATAGGCAAACACTTTATCTGAGTACGGCATGTTGCTGTAAGGATAACACAGTTTCGATTGAACCAGTTGACAGGCACAGAGGTGGTTTTTGAAGATAAATAGCTATTTCGAAGTTCCTTTCGTTTCCAAATTAAAAGTAATTTGTGGTTGAAATGAATGCGCATATTACATGCCCCAAGATTAGGCTTTTGTTATGAATCGAAAAACCTTCGTTCTTAACTAAATGGATCCCACTCTAGCAACATTCTAAACAACTCAACGAGTTCAGTAGAACAGTGTATCTTCCACAAGCAAATACGCCATATTTAAAATTAGTTTTTCTGAAGACGGAATGTCGAATGAGCAATGTTGCATCGGTCCAGCTGGCACACACGTCTCTCTCTCTCTCTCTCTCTCTCTCTCTCTCACACACACACACACACACACACACACACACACACACTGTGGACTGTTCTGAAGACAATATAAGTTGTATGTTAAATGTCGAGTGCTGCGTTTCAAAATGTTACTGAAGGAAAAGCTTTTTTGAGACTAACAGTTGTGTGTTGAATCCCCTCAGTGAGGTCGGCAGAGGAGCAGTTGTTCTCCAGTTCTCATCGGTGGAATACTGTAAATCGCGAAAATGCAGTGCCGTTTGACACCAACTCCGTACAATAATGTTTTGTGTTGTTTCTGCCATAAAGACCCTCGTTCGAATCTCTCTAGTAACATACATATCTTTTACTTCTATTTAAATTCCATGTTTGTTAACAATAAACATTAATATCAACAAGACCACCTCCGTAGCCGAACGGTTGGCTTTGCTGCCTTCGGTGCGAAAGGTGACGGTTTCGACTTCTGGAACCACCCCGTATTTTGCAGAGGTAGTTAGGTCTGGGACGTGATACACACTGCCTCGTGAGGCCAAATTAGGAGCTGCTTGATTAAAGAAACAGCGGCATCATCACAACTCGTCTACTGGTAATAACAAATGGAGAGATTAACGACGTGTTGATCACACATGTCCCGCGATCTTGTAGGCAGCAGTTGGCGATTGGGAACACGCGTGATACCAAATCAGTGAATGATGTTTTAACGTTTTATTTATTAACAAATAGAAGTGTTAACAAATAATGATTCTTAATTATTTAATGGATGTAATAACTAAAGTATGAAAATCTAGTCCACAATAAATTAAAATTTGGTACAAAAATGCGAAACGTCAAATAGAAAATAAAATACTTAAAATACTTCTTATATATAGAGATTGAACGATATTGGTGATGCACACGTCCTTTTAATTTAACAAAAGCATATTTGACGTGCCTGTATGAAACTTTGTTTTCGGTAATTAAATATAAAATGTTATTTTCGCTGAAAATTACGATCCAGGTTTGTTAATTAATATTCCTATTTGTTACTAAATATGGAGTTAAAATGAAAGTAAACAAACATGCTACTAGAAAGATTCGAACCAACCACTTTACGATTGCAATTGTTCAACGCTGTGCTTTCACTCATCACGGAATATGTTAGTAAACCAATAATGTTTTATGCTTAACAGCGTTCGGAAATATTCTGATCTTCAAAGGCAGTTTCTTGAGTTTTTTGAGAATTTTGTAGTACTGCGTTACGAAACAGACGACGTGCACAGATCTTCCGATCTTAAAGTTCGATGAAAATGGAAGAGGACCTGTTCGTAAGGTCCGCTTGTGAAATTAACAGTCACTAGGCCTAATAACTGGCCAATTTTATTTTATTATGATAAGCACCTCTCTTCTAACCTGGATGTCCCGTGGCGTATGTTTCGTAACAATCATCTCAGATTTTTCATCGGAGGTTAATCTAAAGAGAGGAAGAGATCAGCAAATCAAATAAGAAACATTGAGAGCTATTTCAAAGCCGTGGTTGTGCATAATACATTTTGGTATTCGTATGATACTTTCTGGTACTCCATCTCATGTAAGTTTTTGCTTTTTATGGTGGTAAAGGTTAATTTACGGTACTCTTGACGTGCACCGTTTTCTTTTCGAAGTTATCGTTAAGACACAAAAAGTGGAAGTTGTAAATTCGAATACAGCTAATGTGAAGGAGAACTCCAGTGGATTATACTCTGGAGAAACAAAGTCATTATATTTACGGCTTCTATCATTCAATCCATCGGGAAGTTTTACAGAGATGGTGGACTCTGTTGACGTTGTTAGGTTGTAAATAAGTATAATTATCTTCAGGTATTGAGCGCATTACAATTCACATGGAAAGTACAATTTGTCTAGAAGTCCGAACGGGAACTTCCGAACTCTGATCAGAGTAATTTGACAGAAGCCATTCGGAGGAGGAGAATCGTCAGACACCAAGAATTGTCAGTGTTAAAAGTGGATTTTGTACGGTTTTTCCATCTATGTCGCCACTATTATAGTAGGTACGTACCTAGCCACCAGCAAGGTTGAACCACCTGAAGATGTCGGACAGTTGCTCCGAAGAAATATTGTGGAGTTTGTACAAGGTGATCCGGCGGCAAACCCGTGAAGACTATTTACAACACATCTGCCGGGAAAGCTTGAAGAGTCACATACATGTTGTTGTTAAAGTAGACAAAAAGACGTTAACGAGAAATCAAAAGGAAAACGCGTTTGAACTTTACAGTTGTGAAAAAGGAGCACAACAAAAAAGAAACCCGTCAGAGAATGTTAGAAATTGCCAAAGAATGATTATTATCTGCAATCTGTAAAATTGGACATTCAACTTCGTAAACTTAAGAAAGAAAGAAAAAAAAAACGAAGAAACATGTTGGTCCACATTGTTACTTTCGTGTACCGTGAGTGGTGGTGGTGGTGGTGGTGGTGGTGGTGGTGATAACCCGAAAGGTGGTGATAAATAAATATGTGATACAGATTTTACCGTAATAATTTCAGTTTCGAAAAAATATTGATTGGCCTCTGCTCAGATACATAGTTTTATCAGTGATGTTCGGTCTGTCTTATGCTATATACGTAAGGCCAACGACCACATCATATTTATAGGAGCAAAATTAGTCCCAATAACAATACTATTAGAATCAGCTCTTTCGTAGGTCAAGATGAATTCGATAGTCTCGTGAGAACTATGATCCAAGGGCCGCTGATCAGCCTTTCACATGAGGTGCTTATGCTGTTCCAGCAGTTGTGTGCAGCCTTCCCCAAAGCTGATATATGGATCTGCAACGACACTAGTATGTATTGTACAAGAACAACTGCCGCCACATCCCAAGAAAAACGGAAAAGTAAAATCTTTACGGTAGCTAGTTCAGTTACAATGACCCAAAAAACACGCGAGTGACAATGTCCCCATAATCATTGCGCCCCTTTTCGCTCAATTTCTTATTTCCCTATTTCATCTTGCTGTCAGACACAAGAAACAAACTTCCATGATTTTTTTGTGAAGCTAATTTGAGTTACAACATTAAGTTGCCGTATTACTCTGTCTAAATCTGATCAGAGTCTGGTTGTTTTTGTCGCCTTCGTCATCGTTGTTGTTTTGATCGCTGTTGTATAGTCTCTTTTTGGTGGTGGTCGTCGTTCTATTTTGTTGTTGTTTTATGGTGATCGTCATTGTTTTGTTGTTGAAGTATTTGTGGTGGTGGTGGTGGTGGTCGTCGTCGTCTGATGATGATGGTCTTCTCTTCCTTCGTCACCAGCCATGCCCGGATGTATTTATTTTTTCATTCGTATAGTTCAAAATAGTATCTATAGTGTTAGCAAAACGTTATTCTACAGTGCGTCTTCGGTTCGAAATCACAAGGTTCTAGGATTTATTGAAAATTTCGCAGATTGAACGTAAAATAGATAATTGAGCACTGAAGTGTAAAGTGTTTCCTCCTAAAACTTCCCCAGTTTGAACGTACTGACGCATTTCGCTGCCTTTGTGCGTTTTAATCTGTATCAAGATAATAGAGCCTATCCTTGTGCACTGAGTCCCAACATTCACATTCCCAGAAATGGCCGATTATCTGAAAAGACTGGGAGGCAAGAGATGAACTATGTAAAAGAATGTGGTTATTGGTCCGCTGTTATCTGCGTTAACGACAAACTGTAATACTGGCGTTTCTTATCTTTCTTTCTTTGCAGTAACTGCCGTCCTCGGGGCGAAAATCAACGACGTCCACACGTCGCTATCCAACCTGGGATTCAACCGCAGCAGCACACTGGAAAACATTTCGCCTAAAACATCGAGAGGGGCGGCCCGGTTATATCGCGGTAGGCGTCGTGAACACGTGGACCTCAAAGTCCCGCTACACGTAGACCTAACACTGCCTGCCGATTTTCCTCCTACACGAAGCTCCTACCATTACTGAGCTTCTCATTGCGTGACACATTTTTATATTTAAAATTTTAATTTCTTCTATTCTTGAATAATTAGAAGCAAATAGAAAATATTATTTGCTTTTCCCGTAATTCTTCCTGCTGCACTTTGATTTTTGCGTAGGTGTTGAGTCTCTTCTGTAGGTCTCGTTACTTTCCTTTTAACACAGTAGTATTACCAGCTCCGAATTGTCCTTTGCCTGCTCTGTGGCCTTTCTTTATTGCACGCATTTTTTGCTGATGCCTCTATAATTTTACACAGCTTCCAGCTATGAAAACCTATTTTCCGGTGTAACAGCTGCAGCTTGTAAGGTGTATGCTTTTATTTTGGCAGTAGTTTTTATCAGCGGAATGTAACTGTGTTTCTGATATATAGAGACACTGGTCCTTAATGGTAATTATGTCAATCTGCTCGCAGAGTTCCAAGCATTAAATAGCCATATACGTCAACAGTAAAGGTAAGCACAATCATTTTATTACAAATAATTGTGTACCATGGTGAATACCACAAAACGGAAGCTCAGCGAAGATACACTGCGTCTATGGAAGAGGATGAGCGTGCCGTAGCGAGTGAATTTGATTTTGTGTGTCATCACAGAAATCAGACTTTTAAACATTTTATCGACGATGACGTAGTTTACGTCTCAGCCAAACGCGTAGTTCTTGGAAACGCTGAATAATGACAGATGCCCAATAAATACTGCAACGTATTAGCGACAGTTAGTAGGACATTTTAAAATTCCACTGTGAAACAAATTTTGAACAAGTTGTTCGAAATGGTCAAGTTTAGTTTTTGAAGACTATATTTAGCTGGCGCAAGAGTGCCCCAAGAGTGAACGAATACATTTTTGAAGGATATCATGATATGTTGAGTTTGTTGATGCCAAGAGGTTAAAGTGCAAAATCAACTGCTGATTGAGGTGGTTCGACTATTGTTATATAGTGTCGTCGAAGATTAATTGCACAAGTGACGACAGCACAGAAGAATCTTTTTCTATAAAATAGGTCTGCCAAGAGTCCTCTAGAGTCTAGACTCCAACGCCAAGGGTAAAGATACCGTGTCTATGTCAGTTGCCGAAGATAGGAATATGCGTGGATCGTAATTGTGTGCACTGTGGCTCATACTACGTGGTCTGTTGAGTCGCTGTATGTACTGTGTTCAAGAAGTTGAAGAGTACTTGAGTAAAGATTTTTGTTATAAAATGTGAAAGCGAACCTCTGATAAATTATATGCCACTACTGTACTCTTACTCTTACTATTAATGTTAAACGATTGTTTCCGTGATAAAGTGTGTGTGACCCTTTGAAGCATAAGTTAATACTCTAATACACATGTTATTTACTGGTATTAATTCTGTCCTTTAAAATTTGTGTTCACCATTAAACGCTGCTCCAGACCTTCAGTCAACATGATACCCCTCTCACACCTGTCGGGCAATTGTGTATGGCACATTCAAGGTCACAAGGTAACATGATACCCATCAGGTGTCCGCCCAATCATCTTGGACAATTATGTAACAAAAACAGCAGATAAATGAAGGTCACCCATCTACTATGGGGTTCTAGCCCAGATAATGTTGTAAGATAAGGTTACACAGATCTAGGCGAAAAGGATGGCATAAAAAGGCGGTAAATCCTACAACCCCCCCCCCCCCTTCCCAAATCCCACATTGATCAAGACCAGTAGGAAGACAATAAGCTGGCGGGAAACTTTCTGCCCTCCTCAGAAGAGAAGTTGTGTGTGCTTCGTCATTTGTGCTCTGTGCATTGTAGTGAAAAGATCAGATTTGTTTGGGATCCGCGTGTCGGTTTTTCGTAAATAATAATAATAATAATTTCCCCGTGGAGGCCCGGGAAAAGAATAGGCCTCCGGTATGTTCTGCCAGTCGTAAAAGGCGACGAAAAGAACAAACCACTAATAGGGCTAACCCCCCTTTTAGTGTGATTACTTGGTTCAGGACAGAACTAAAGAAGCCTCGGACAAGCGCCGTCATGGTCGGGGACGACGCTTGAACCCTATGCCCGCCCACAATGGTAATGACACTGCTAGCCAACTGGAAAATGATTTAAATCCAAATAGAGGTGTTTTGCAGGATATGCTTCCCGCAACCACCCTAGAAGGAAAACAAAGACAGAGGATGAAATGGTCAGATGAAGTTAATCGACACCTCATGTTCTGTTATTATCAAGCAACAAACCTAGGAACCAACACAACTGGATACAGATCACAAGTATACACAACATTTATTACCAGATACCCGGAATTAAAATTTTTAACAGAACAACGACTAGCTGATCAGATCCGTGTAATAATAAAAAATAACAGGATACCCCAGTCAGAATTAGAAAACATCAAACAACAAGTACAACAAATACTGGAACAAAATAATGTGCAATTATAAGAAGAAGAAAATACAGTAATGGACTCAAACATCCCAGAGCAAACAAACAAAGAACAACACGCATCAATTAAACAACCAGAGGAAAACGAAATCTTAAGACAGCCACCAGCACAAGCACAAATAGAACATGAAGTGACACACATGTTAGATATATAAGAAAAATTTCAGTTGACATATATAGAATACAAAGACACACATACAGACATTAGACCACTCTTGCATAGACCACCAAATAACCCACAAGTCGAAACAACAATAAAAACTATTAACACAATCATACACAACAAAATAAATGAATACACAACTATGGAAGAGTTACAACTGCTGGTTTATGTAGGAGCACTCACTGCACTAAATATACACACTAGGCAGAGATCAGAACCAACCAACACACAGAAGAAACCCACAAAACCAGCATGGCAACACAGGCTACAGATCAGAATAGAAAAACTGAGAAAAGACATCGGACAGCTAACACAATTTATAAGAAATGAAATATCAGATAAAAACGAAAAAGGTTAGGTAAAATCTCACAACAAGAAGCAATAGAGCAATTAGATGAAAAGAAGCAGAAATTACAAGCATTGGCCAAACGACTTAGAAGATAAAAAAAAAAGTGAAAATAGAAGGAAACAAAACCAAACATTCAATACAAACCAAAAGAAATTTTACCAAACAATAGATAACACACACACAAAAATAGACAATCCACCAAACATAACAGACATGGAACACTTCTGGAGCAACATATGGTCAAACCTGATACAACATAACAGGCATGCACGGTGGATACAAGCAGAAACAGACTCATACAAGATGATACAACAAATGCCTGAAGTGATGATTTTGCAACATGAAGTCACCCGAGCAATTAATTCTACGCACAATTGGAAAGCCCCTGGAAAAGATAAAATAGTAAATTTCTGGCTAAAGAAGTTCACCTCAACACATTCACATCTAACTAAATTATTTAACAGTTACATTGCAGACCCATACATATTCCCTGATACACTTACATATGGAATAACTTATTTGAAACCTAAAGATCAAGCAGACACAGCAAACCCAGCTAAATATCGCCCCATAACATGCCTACCAACAATCTACAAAATATTAACTTCAGTCATTACACAGAAATTAATGACACATACAACACAGAACAAAATTATAAATGAAGAACAGAAAGGCTGTTGCAAAGGAGCACGAGGATGTAAAGAGCAACTGATAATAGATGCAGAGGTAACATATCAAGCTAAAATTAAACAAAGGTCGCTACACTACGCATACATTCATTACCAAAAAGCTTTTGATAGTGTACCCCACTCATGGTTACTACAGATATTGGAAATATACAAAGTAGATCCTAAATTGATACAGTTTCTAAACATAGTAATGAAAAACTGGAAAACCATGCTTAATATCCAAACAAATTCAGATATCACATCACAGCCAATACAGATTAAGCGTGGAATATACCAAGGAGGCTCATTAAGTCCTTTCTAGTTCTGTCTTGCTCTGAACCCACTATCCAACATGCTAAATAATACAAATTATGGATATAATATTACTGGAACATACCCACACAAAATCACACATTTGCTATACATGGATGATCTAAAACTACTGGCAGCAACCAATCAACAACTCAACCAATTACTAAAGATAACAGAAGTATTCAGCAATGATATAAATATGGCTTTTGGAACAGACAAATGTAAGAAAAATAGCATAGTCAAGGGAAAACACACTAAACAAGAAGATTACATATTGAATAACCACAGTGACTCCATAGAAGCGATGGAAAAAACAGATGCCTATAAATACCTAGGATACAGACAAAAAATAGGAGTAGATAATACAAATATTAAAGAAGAACTAAAAGAAAAATATAGACAAATACTAACAAAAATACTGAAAACAGAATTGACAGCAAGAAACAAGACAAAAGCTATAAATACTTATGCTATACCAATATTGACCTACTCATTTGGAGTAGTGAAATGGAGTAACACAGACCTAGAAGCACCCAATACACTTACACGTTTACAATGCCACAAATATAGAATACATCACATACATTCAGCAACAGAAAGATTCACATTAAGCAGAAAGGAAGGAGGAAGGGGATTCATCGACATAAAAAACCTACATTATGGACAGGTAGAAAATTTAAGAAAATTCTTTCTAGAACGAGCAGAAACTAGCAAAATACACAAAGCAATCACTCATGTAAATACATTGGCTACACCACTGCAATTTCATAACCACTTCTACAACCCTTTAGATCATATAACATCAACAGATACGAAGAAAGTAAATTGGAAGGGGAAGGCACTACATGGCAAGCACCTGTATCATCTAACACAGCCACACATCGATCAAGACGCACCCAACACATGGCTAAGAAAAGGCAATATATACAGTGAGACGGAAGGATTCATGATTGCAATACAGGATCAAACAATAAACACCAGATATTACAGCAAGCATATTATTAAAGATCCCAATACCACAACAGATAAATGCAGACTTTGCAAACAACAAATAGAAACAGTAGATCACATCACAAGCGGATGTACAATACTAACAAATACAGAATACCCCAGAAGACATGACAATGTAGCAAAAATAATACATCAACAGCTTGCCTTACAACATAAACTTATAAAACAACACGTTCCCACATACAAGTATGCACCACAAAATGTACTGGAGAATGATGAATACAAATTATATTGGAACAGAACCATTATAACAGATAAAACACCACCACATAACAAACCTGACATATAAATAAAAAGAAGAAATTAACACAACTAATCGAAATATCCATACCCAATACAACAAATATACAAAAGAAAACAGGAGAAAAAATTGAAAAATACATCCAACTGGCTGAGGAAGTCAAGGACATGTGGCATCAGGATAAAGTTGACATTATACCAATTATACTATCAACTACAGGAGTCATACCACACAATATCCACCAGTACATCAATACAATACAGCTACATCCAAACTTATATATACAATTACAGAAATCCGTAATTATTGATACATGTTCAATTACCCGAAAGTTCCTAAATGCAATATAACATATACCGTACAGTTAAAAGGAAGTCACGCTTGATCAAGGTCTGCGTCACTTTCGATTTTTGACCAGACATAACGTCTGAGAAAAGAAAGAAATAATAATAATAATAGGTCTATAACAAATTCATTTTTGGCTTTTCTTTTTTTCTAGCGAGGTGTTTTAGAATGCATTTTTAATTTCTGGTCTGTTAGCAATATATTTTTCTTAGCTAACAAAGTATTTTACAATACATTTTTGTTAACATTACTTTTGTACTGTAATAGAAATTTATATGCGCACTTATACAGGTATAT
Organism: Schistocerca piceifrons; assembly: GCF_021461385.2. Taxonomy (NCBI): domain Eukaryota; kingdom Metazoa; phylum Arthropoda; class Insecta; order Orthoptera; family Acrididae; genus Schistocerca; species Schistocerca piceifrons. The sequence continues at coordinate 233,389,103 of NC_060140.1, forward strand.
TTACTTGGGAGACGATACGGTAATACTGACTGGGTCGATTAGCAGCAGGTGAAGAAAGGGAAAAAAAACCTCAAAGGTGTGCACACTACACATATGCAGTATATACAAAATTTTATATATACCTGTTGTTATTTACAAAAACTCGCAATTCCTGATCTCTACCATCCCTGATACTTTTTCACTAACGTGCACAAAGCACAAATGACGAAACTCACACAATGGCTCTGGTGAGAAAGGAGTTGGGAAGCAGGGTGTTTGCCGCCATTTTGCCTTCCTACTTGCCTTGATCAAAGTGGAAGGTTGGATTTCCCGCCCTTATGAGTAGCCCTGTTAACCTACATTACTGGTTGAGGACTACTTCTTGGATGGGTGGGTCACCCATCCCATTCTCCCGCCATTTTGATGTCATGCAATTGCCGAAGATGCTTGAGCGGACATGTGACGTATATCAGCTTACATCGTAATGCTGAATGAACCGCACACTACTGCCCGAGAGGCGTAGACGAGGGTAATCATATTACACCATGACCCTACAGATAAGATCGTTATCTTCTCTAGAACTCTCTGTGCTATCCTAATAACACTCGCTGTAGAGAATTACTAAATTTTGTGTCAGTACTGGTACGCACAGCTTACCCGCAAGGATTTAGTTGTCTTGCAGGTGTTCATTAGGAAAACTCGGAGGCAGATCCTAAGAATTACTTTACTGGGACGTCATGCATTGTTCGAAGTACTTTTAAGGGCTTCGCGAATACAGCGCGTTACAGCTGTTAATTGTGATTTGAACTACAGCGAGAAAATTTCGGACATTATTTATACATACATTATGAGTGTTTTGGTATAAGCGACCTGTGGTCTCCAGTGGCTCTTCACGAAGTAATTGAGAAATGAAAATAAAAGAAATGAATCGCAAGCCAACTACAAGAGAGAAAGCGTGCAAATAATTGGAACAAATTATGAGATAGCTACTACTTTACACGAAAGTTATCACACAAAAAGCACAGACAGAAAACAAACTACCACTAGATGATCAAGTGAGTATGAGTAACCACTCAATGTTTCTCGCGAATACGTGCTGCAAAGTAATTGAATTTCGTTTTTTATCTTTGTATCTTTATTGCGCTGAAAATAACCACGACAGTGAGAATATGGACTATATGCGCTCTACGTTCTGTTTGGTAACAAATTTGTTCCATTCACTCGCAGCAGTTAATGTTAGCAATACTAATGCCCACTTTACTTTTCGGCCTTAAACTTGCATTCAGTACCGCGGGGTTCTGTTTCGGGGTCTGTTTTCGGCACTTGTTTACGATGTATCAGTGATACACAGCAGTATGAATAGATTTACGCGTGAAGATCGGACCTATATGCACTCGTATATTGGTTCGCTAAAGGCAGTGAAAGAGCTGCACAACGTTGTTATTCTGAACTGCTCCGCAGCGACGACAACTACATCACAGTCTTTGTGCCGTACTCTGTGTTACGTGTTATAAGTTTTGATGATGACATACTTCAGACGTTTGGAGTGTTACACGGTATTTTCACAGGAACAAAATTGGAGTAACGAAAGGAATTAATTACAATGAAGCGACGAAAGTCATGGGACACCTAATATCATGTCGGCCCTCCTTTCGTCCGCCATAGTCCAAGAACTCGTCGTGGTATGGACTCAGACAAGTCGTTGGAAGTCTCTTCCAGTAATACTGAGCGATGCTAACACTACGGCGTTCCATAATAGCGCAAGTGTTGCAGATGCAGTATTTTGTGCACGAACTGACCTCTCGGTTATGTCCCGTAAATGTTAGATGGGATTCATTTCGAGCCATCAGGTTGGCCAAATCATTTACTCGAACTGCCCAGAACGTCCTTCAAACCAGTCGCAAACAATCGTGGCCGGGTGACATGATGAATTGTCATCCATGAAAATTCCGTCGTTGTATGGGAACATGATCTCCAACTAGACGAATGTAACAATGTCCAATCAGTGATCCATGTAACCACAGCTCACACCACTGTGGAGTCACCACCAGCTTGCACAGTGCCTTATTGACGATTTGGGTCCATGGCTTCGTGAAGGGTGCACAACCAGCTCTTACCAACTGAAATCGGGACTCATCTGACCAGACCACGGTTTTCCAGTTGTCGAAGGCCCTACCGATGTGGTCATGAGCCCAGGGGAGGCACTGTAGTTGATGTGCTGTTAGCAAAGGCACTCGCATCGGTCGTCTGCTGCCACAGCCCATTAAGGCCAGATTTCACCCACTGTCTTAACGCATACATTCGTCGTACTTCCTACATGGTTCCTCTGGTTATTTCGCGCAGTGTTGCTTGTCTGTTACCACTGAAAATTCTAGGCAAAGGCGTTTCTCCCGGTCATTAGGTGAAGACCGTCGGCTACTGCGTAGACCGTGGTGAGAGGTGATGCCTGAAATGTGGTATTCTCGGCACGCTCCTGACACTGTGGTACTCGGAAAACTAAATTCTCTAACAATTTCCGAAATAGAATGTCCACTGCGTCTGTCCCCAACTACAGTTCCAGATTCAGAGTACATTTTTTACGTCGTGCGGCCGTAATTCGTCGGAGACGCTTTCGCATGAATCCTTAAGGACAGATAGCTCCGCCAGTGCACTACTCTTCAGCACCTTGTTTTTACGACACTACCGCCATCTGTACATGTGCTTATCGCTATGCCATGACTTTTATCATCTCTGTGAGTAATGGTAATAGTTATTACTCTGTTACGAGCCTCCTGAGATCACATTGGTCTCTTGCTCCAAATACTCAAAAAAACCGAATAACTTCGTAAATTTCTGGGAGGAATTTAGTTTCTCTCTGTATAAGCATTTATAATCCGATATCGTAGAAGAATTCCAAAAGTTTCCTCAGTCCATGCTTCGTTGGATAGACACGTGAACGCAGAGCACTAGTTAATGTTGGAGCGGTATGGAAAAAAAATTCTACGGAAAGTGAGCGAGTCATTGTATAGCCACTATGAACGTTGATGTAGGAGTTATATGGGGATTGTTACGGAATAGAAAGATACCGAAGACCACTGTAAATTTGTGGAATAAACTCTTCCCTATAATGCTCATCTCTATCGCTAGTAGGCAGTACCTAGCATTTGTCGTAGGCTATTTCCATCAGTGGAAGTTAGCAGTCTTTAAACTTTGTAATTTCTTTCTTAAATACGAAAATTTAAAAGGCAGATTGTGGAGGAAATTGTCAGAAAGCGAGCGTGTTGCGGTGTAGTGGCGGTAGTTGAGCGGCAGAGCTGGGGATGGCCGATGCTAGCTCTCCTGCTGCTCTATTGCGTAAACGCAGTCAATAAGTCGGCTCGCCAGTACCGCACCGGCGGCTTTAATTGCAACGCGCGCCGAGAGCATCCGACCGCGCGAGGCACACGAGGCGCTTTCCCGGGAGGGGCGCGTCACTTCCCGCGGGAAATGGGGGAAAATCCCCGCATCCCCATCTCTGTCTCACTCCTGTGAGCGCTTTTCTTTTCTTTTCTTCTCTTCCGTCCCATCCCATCCCATTACATTCGCTCTCTTTCCCTATCTTTTCTCTGCCCCTAGCCGCTCACGGGTCGTAGTAGTGCTCGCGGTAAAGAGCCGGTGAAGAGTGGGAGATGGAAGGGCGGAGTAGGGAAAAAAGGACACAAGTGTGACAGCGGCGGCCGAGCGCATTGATCTGCAGCCGGCCGCGGCCGCCACCGCCACCGGCGGCGCGGGTTTGTTCGCCGTCGGCGGCTGCATGGCTGCCGGCTGCCCGGCCGGCTCGGCTCCCCAATAGCCCTCTCCTGCCCCGGCGCGCCCGCGCTCTTGCGAAACGCGCGTTTGATTTAATTAAAAGGAAGCCGCCAACAGAGGGGCGCACTGCTCACCTGCGAGTGCTCAGCACCTCTCAGCCTCGAGAGTCGCCGCCAGACACGTACGTCCGCGTTTAGTTTTATTTCAGTTTCCAAAATCCACCCACTCTGTAAACTGTTGTTGCAACTACTGAAAGTTAATTTCACAACGCGACGAGATAGGTGAAATTCAGTTCGACATACATCTCTCCCGCCGCTCCCTCTTCTTTCATGTATCTGGCACGATTGAAAAGTAACGGGAATTTTTCTTCATAGCTCTGGTGTACATGTTCTTGGTGTAAGTTCGTATTTTCGGGTGTTTTGAATATTTAGTTTATTGTTGACAGTGGAAAAGGTTGTAGCGTAAGGTGAAGTAACTTGGCAATGTTTTCAAAGAAACGTGTTGTTTTGACAATATTATGAATAGCAAGGGTACTACTCACCATATAGCGGAGATACTGAGCCAGATAATCAAATAAAGCTTTTGGCCAAAAAGATCCTGATAGGTATCTCTCACGCGGAGAGCGCGCGCACACACACACACACACACACACACACACACACACACACACACCAAAGTCTCTGGCTACCGAGACCAGACTGCCGCCGGCCTGGGTGGCCGAGCGGTTCTAGACGCTACAGTCTGGAACCGCGCAACCACTACGGTCGCAGTTTCGAATCCTGCCTCGGGCATGGATGTGTGTGATGTCCTTAGGTTAGTTAGGTTTAAGTAGTTCTAAGTCCTTGGGGACTGATGACCTCAGATGTTAAGTCCCATAGTGCTCAGAGCCATTTGAACCAGACTGCCTCGAGTCTGTCTGGCCTCGGCAGCCAGAGGCTGTGCTCATGTGTGTATATATATATATATATATATATATATATATATATATATATATATATATATATATGTGTGTGTGTGTGTGTGTGTGTGTGTGTGAGTGATTACTATCCGTGACTTTTTGGCCAAAAGCTTAGTTTAACAGCCTTTTTGTTGTGCCTATCTGTGACTCAGCATCTCCGCTATATGGTGAGTATCGCTCTTCCTTTTCATAATACTGTCGTCATATCATCCTAGATTTTCCATTTCTTTAACGTATTATTCTATTAGAGCAAAACAACAAAAATGCTGCAATTTTATTAAATGCCTACATATGTGAGCCCCATTTTATAAATATATCCTCACGCTTCTTATTATTGGCACTGTTCAAAACTGTAAATAAATTTGCAGCATACACAGGAGGGTGATTTTGCAATAGGTAAGGTTATTCTGCAACACAAAATTTCGTTCACCATTCTGCACCAGTCCTCATCTTCAGAACTTGAATGTTTACAATCGTTACACAAATAGACAGCTTCCTTAGCCGGTGGTTTTTGGCAGCTAGCATGGTAGGGTATAAGCAAACATACCATTGTGTCCATGATACAACTGTTTTTTTTTTCACGTCGGTTATGTGTGTGAAATACTTGCTTCCAATAATATTTGCTACAAACGTCTCACAGGAAGGTGTAGAACTGATGTAAGAGCAGCGTTGACAGTCATCCAAATGAGTAACCGACGATTGAGGCAGATCGATGTCACGCTTAGCGTTGACTTTATAGGGACCCAGAATGTTAAGTCAGACATCTTTCAGCCGTCTACATTTCCAAATTGTTATTTTGTTGGGCTACCAGTTTCAGGGATACATAACGCAATCTTCAGGCCCCTTGATCGGCGTGTAAGAAGATTCCTACATTTGATCCAGTCAAAATAGGAGCCAGCATTCATTGACTGGTATCCGTAGATTTTTGAGATAGCGTCAGTGTCGGCAGATAATGTTTGAAGTGGTACTCGTTCGTGATTTTTTTTTTGGCAAAAAAACCAAAACCGTTGATTTAGCCACCGTATACGCCTTATATGACCTGCTGTGACTTCTGTTTCCGAGGCTGAAGAAGCCTTGAAAGGACGTCGTTTTGTCGCCATTGAAGAGATAAAAGCAGGATAGCTGAAGCTGAACACCATAACAAGTGGGTTCCAGAAATGCTTCCAAGATTCGAAAAAGCACTGGCGCAATTGTTATGTCTAAGGGGGTTTACTTTGAAGGGGACAAAGGTGAAGTTGATGAATAAATAAAGATTCTCTAAGAAAAACAAATTCTCGTTACTTTTGATCACATCTCGTATCTATTCAATATTTCTGCACGAATACTGTCGTGGAAACTAGGGCGCATCAACGTGTGTATTTATATGGTGTTGGGCGCACAGACAACGTCATAAGATTTATCCTGATGCTACTCAGTTGAAATCAATCGTGCCTGTATTACCTTTACCCTTAATATCCTATGGTATATTTTGGGGCAACTTCATGAACTCACCAACAACGTTCTTAGTCACGATGATCGTTGGTCAGGCAGATGTACAGTGTCAGTTCAATATTCATTCAGCGAACACGAGACGGGAAAACAATTCGTATTTGAATAACACTTCCTTAAACACTGTACAGAAAAGTATGTACTAAACAGCAGATTCCATTCTCGAGCAGAACCGAAAAGAAATAATGTGATAAACCCCAAGTCTTCAAATTCAGGGAAGAATGTTTTGTTGCAGCACTTCTGTTTTGTACAAGAGTCTTCACACTACATACAAACACCTTTGTAATGTGTTGTTTATTCGTATACTCACAATTTTTCTCACGCTGGATGCTACTCTGAGGTTCAGGCGTTGGCACAGGAGGAGGATACGAAGCAAATCCCATCAAACCAATCAGAAGACTCATGATAAAAAAAATACATTTTCTCTATTCAGCGTTCCTGACCGAATAGCTTCGGCACGCATCACTTAACCTGATAATTAAGTAAATAAATACGTAAAATAAAAATTATGAAAAAAGAGCTACAGTCAGCTGAGGCCACCCCACTCACTAAATCGAAGTATTTTGCTGGCGGGACAAATATTGCGTTGCTGTAGTACAGCTGCCAAGCAACTTGTCTTAGAAGTGAAATTGCCAGAAAAATGAAGCGAACCAGGGTCTCCGCTTCCTAAACACGAGAAAATCTGCATCAGACATGTGCGAAGTGAAGAGTTTCGTAAGAACCAGTTAGTTCACATTGAGCAAGACTTCAAAAGTAAAACATGTAAAGTAAACTTTCAAGCTCAATCGGAACAAATACAGCCCCAGAGCCTACAGTTCGACGATTCCAAGGGGAAACGAAACTGCCAGATTCTAGCAATGTAGCTTGAATGTGTCCCTAACTGCGAGGCTCCAGAAACGCCATTTGTTTGTGAAAACAAGCGAGACATCCACCCAGCTTTGTCTCCACCTACGAAAGAATAAATCGGGATTATCATCCAAGAGCTGTAGGACAACAAGGCAACACTTGACCGAGGGACTTACGACGTCGTTATTTAGTCTCTTACCAAAAGAAAGAAAGCAAGCTAGCAACCAACCAACCAACCAACCATGAATTATATAGACACTGGACGAAGGTAAGTTACAGGGTTCGGAAAACATTGCCTTTATTGCCACGCAGCATGACTGAAGCCAGCCAGGATATCTTAAATATGTTAACCTACTTTCAAGTTAAGAAATTGGGCATGGAGTACAGAAGTCGAAAAAGGTCTACGATAACTGGACATTTTTCTTAAAGATACACACACAAAAAATTAAAAAAAAGTTTTCCATAAACCCGATTCCAAGAACTCCTGAAGATACACATTGACTGTGGATATTGTGTCACAGTCCGTTTGACTGTTCAGAGGTGTCACTAAATCCGTCCAAAGATGTAAACAACCATGCATCAGCAGCGCCTATTAGACGGAGGAGATCCGACAGCCGATCAGTTCCTGTCATTCCACCAGGAAGGAAGTACACGGCTCGTGTTGCCTGTTGTTCCACCATGCCTAGACGGTCAATACCGCGGTTCGATCGTGTCCGCATTGTCACTTTGTGCCAGGAAGCGCTCTCAACAAGGGAAGTGTCCAGGCGTCTCGGAGTGAACCAAACCGATGTTGCTCGGACATAGAGATACAGAGACAGGAATTGTCGATGACATGTCTCGCTCAGGCCGCCAAAGGGCTACTACTGCAGTGAATGACCGCTACGTACGGATTATGTCTTGGAGGAACCCTGGCAGCAACGCCACCATGTTGATGATGCTTTTCGTGCATCCACAGAACGTCGTGTTACGACTCAAACTGTGCGCAATAGGCTGCATGATGCGCATCTTCACTCCCGACGTCATGGCGAAGTCCATCTTCGCAACCACGACACCATGCAGCGCAGTACAGATGGGCCCAACAACATGCCGAATGGACCGCTCAAGATTAGCATTACGTTCTCTCCACTGATGAGTGTCGCATATGCCTTCAACCAGACAATCGTCGAAGACAACCCGGTGGTCAGGCTGAACGCCTTAGGCACACTGTCCAGCGAGTGCAGCAAGGTGGAGGTTCCCTACTGTTTTGGGGTGACATTATATGGGGCCGACGTACGCCGCTGGTAGTCATGGAAGGCGCCTTAACGGCTATACCAAACGTGAATGCCATCCTACGACCGGCAACCGTATCGACAGCATATTGGCGAGGCATTCGTCTTCATGAACGACAATTCGCGCCCCAATCGTGCATATCTTGTGAATGACTTCGTTCAGGATAACGACATTGGTCGACAAGAGTGTCCAGCGTGTTCTTCAGACATGAACACTATCGAACATGCCGGTGATAGATTGAAAAGGGCTGTTCAAGGACGACGTGACCCACCAACCACTCTGAGGGATCTACGCCGAATCGCCGTTGAGGAGTGGAACAAAATGGTTAAAATGGCTCTGAGCACTATGGGACTTAACATCTGAGGTCATCAGTCCCCTAGAAATTAGAACTACTTAAACCTAACTAACTTAAGGACATCACACACATCTATGCCCGAGGGAGGATTCGAACCTGCGACATAGCGGTCGCAGACTGAAGCGCCTAGAACCGCTCGGCCACAAAGGCCGGCAGGAGTGGGACGATCGGGACCAACAGTTCCTTGATGAACTTGTATGTGTATGATGTATGCCACGACGAATACAGGCATGAATCAGTGCAAGAGGACGTGCTACTTGGTATTAGAGGTACTGGTGTATACGACAATCTGGACCACCACCTCCGGAGGTTTCGCTATATGGTGGTACAGCATGCAATGTGTGATTTTCATGAGCAATAAAATGGGCGGAAATGTTTATGTTGATCTCTCTTCCAGTTTTCTGTACAGGTTCCGGAACTCTCGGAACCGAGATGAAGCAAAACTTATGAATGCACGCAGGGAAGGCATGGGCACCAGAGAGAAAAAAACAACATCGGAGACGAATGCAGGAACTTCGGGCTGTAGTTAAAGCGCGGAAAAAGTCAGTTCAATTGACAGTTGGCCGAAAAGAAGAATGACGAAATAAATAATTCGATTTTTTCGTCAGCTAACGTTGGGGGAGGTGCTGGTTCTTAGATAATTCTGTAGCTTATGGTAGCATACCATTTACAGAGTACTTTCGGCGGTCTGCCCCCTTAGCTAAGTGGTCAGCGCGTCTGATTGCCTTGCAGGGAGCCCAGGTCGGGGATTTTATGCGCCCTGTGACTCGTTGTTGTGTCGTCGTCATCGACAAGAAAGTCGCCCAGTGCGTGAACTGAAAAGACTTGCAACTCGGTGGCCGAACTTCCGAACTTGCCCAGGCCATCAATGACATCGATCATTTCATTGCATCTTCTGATCTGTCCAGGTACCGACAGGCTATGTTACAATTATGGCAAGAGTGCAGGATCGACGGATTGAGATAAAAACTAAAATCACCCAACCGAAGAAAGTCAACTTTATCTGATGTGTGTCTGCAATTGCATTTGACTTATGCGAAAAAATCTCTTCTAGCAGGAATTTATTTTAGGCAGTTGCATTAACTGAATTCGTTCCAAGTGACTACAAAATACTTACGTCATTTCCATTTTGAAGGAGAGTCGTCAGGCAGGTGCATATAATGTTGGACCTGTATCGCTGACCTCAATTTGTCGCTGAATTATAGAATACCGTTCATGATCGCCTGCTACAACGTTTTTTGCAGAAGGAAAATCTTCTCTGGGAGTCGACGTAAGAGTCCTTGACAACAGCGCTCGTGTACAGCGCAGATCGATATGTTCGTCCATGAGATCCAGAAAACTGCGGATAAAGGCGCCTACTTGATGCTCTGCTCATTGATTTCCGGAATGCATTCGATAACGTTGCGTATTGTCGCGTTCTGAACCAAATACGAACTTACGAAATATTGGTCCAACTTTGTTATTGGATTCATGGCTGCCGTAACACATCGTGCATAACACATCGTGCTTAAAATGGGAAAAATCGTAAAATATGAAGGTGATTTTGGGCGAACGTTTACTATTCACTATAAATTAATGGGCAGGTTCGTGACGCCGAAAACTCCGTGAGGCACTGTATGGATGATGCTGCTGCGTATAGGAAAATCGCAACGCCAGAAAATTGTAGCGAATTTCAGGAAGACCAGCTGAGGACCTACGCTTCATGCAGCGACTAGCTGTTGACCCTCACCTTAAATAAATTTACTTATAGAATCAGTTGGCGAAACGACTTCGTTAGTTAGCAAGATTCGATCTACCATTGAAGCAGGCACCACTTTCTGAAACTAAAGATCCAGAGGCACCTAAAGGGGAACCGCCACATAAAATTAGTTGCAGGAAAAGCAGACGCAAGATAGAGGTACAGTTGAAAGAATTCTAAGGAATTCTATGTTCATCAGCGGAAGAAGTGGCTTACAGAACCCATTCTTGAGAACCTACTAATCAGAGAGACTATCAGTCAAGATTAATAAAAAAATTAGTAGAAAAGATGCAAAGAACAGAGACTCGTGTAGTCACGGAACCGTTTAGTAAGCGGGGAGACGTTCATCGAACTCCTAAGTCAGACTTTTGAAGAGAGGCACTGTGCACCACCAAGGGGTTCATTCTTAAAATTCCAAAATCATTCGTTCCAAGAATAGTGAAGCAACATGTTCCTTCCTTCCACATAAATCTTGGAAATTGACGTCGACGTGAAAAATAGACAAATTCAAGCTCAGCATGGGGCCTGACCGACGGTCTTACTTCCCGCGCCCCATTCGGGAATTGAACTGGAATGGGAAAATAAGTAGCACTGAAAGTACTTTCGTCCATACAAATAGTGTCTCCTGAATAAATATGTCTGTAACTTTTTAATGGGCAGGGTTTCTGTGCAAATTACCCGAAGAGAACGAACGAAGGAGTACGTCTCATCGATATCCATATTATTAGATACGAGAGCGAACTGAGTTGGACAGCGCTTTCGGTAGGACGTGGCCATGTCTTGTTTAAGCACCTTCCTGGAATTCGCCTGTGGAGACCAGAAGGTTGGAACGGATCTTGCATCTCATTCGTTACGAAAATGAGTCTAGCGCCTTAACCACTGCGCCAGTTCGCTCGGTAACAGGATGTGTATTAATTCAGTAACATATAACTAAGCACATTTTGAAAAGGACACAGAGGAATTTAATGGTAATCGATGAGTATTTGAAAAGGGTAAGCTTCGAAAGAGTTCGCTGTGACCCAAGTCTCCAAAATCGTTTGTTTTTCGTTAACCACTACGGTTTTAGAGGACGCCAGCGCCTCAACAAATACCAAGTTTTCTATGTTCGTGGTGTCGGGCTTTCGTCAGGAATGATGTAGAAACAAAAACAGAAAAATCAAAAGTCACTAGTTTGGGAATGAGGTTCAAACTGAATGTTTGAGGATACTTGACACCAAAGTGCAGAGTGTGACCTGCAACTGAAAATATGACCAGTCTGCAATATTTTTGGTCACATATCCAGTATTAGGAAATGCACTTCATGTTATCTATTTTTATTGGCTTTTGGTTTAGTTGCAAACTATACACCCAGCACATTTTTACGTAGTTCGCTTTTGACTTACGAAATAATATGATGATTACGGTTTATGTCTACTGACTTCGGAACGCTAGTGCAAGTCTACAATGTGTACGTCGTGTTTGGACACAAGTTTAAGAAGTTAACTTTACGTTATTTACACAAACATTCTTCGTTTGCGTTTTGGCGACATCACTTCCTGTATATTCGATAATAGCATTATAGGTAATGATAAAGATTTTGTTCTTCTCTGGATGTTGTCTGGTGTTGCAAGAACTTGACTGGGCGTTGGAGTAAGACCTCGAGGAAGAAGTGATCACGCAATGACGCGTGTGGTCTTGCATTAAACCGTCCGTCGCACTGCTGGCGCATGCGCGGGCGACCCCTCAAGCACTTAATGGCGCGGGAGACTTCTGGAAGGTCCTTGATCGCCCACAAGAAAGGAGATATCTGCTGTATTGCGGCGCGCGGGGAGTTGCTGTGAAATCGATCGCGTGGAGCTGACACACAACACGTGTCAGAAATATTGAGCGAGGGCTTATGTCTCGAGCCTCTAAATACGTTGCTGACGTTCAGTACCGCAGTAAGAGTTTCGGTCTCAAATTTACCGTTTTATAGATTTTATTGCTATACTCCTGATTAAACGAGTGTCGTATTTTCTTTTGTGACACACAACATTACTTTTTAGAGTACTTTTTTTCTCTGTATCTGACACGTTGCAGAAGGACAATTTGATGTAAACATACGCCACTACTACTAAATAAGTGCTGGGAAATGTATGTTTGTTAACCTGTTACAGTATGTTAGGAGAGTTTGCCAATACAGCTTTTGAATCTTAATTAGTAAAAGTTTCCTTCTAATATTATCTGCGCATGACTGGTCGGATTCGACTCGAGTGATTTCAAGACATGCGTTGTTTTTTCAGCAACGCAGAGATAATGTAAAACTTTTTCTGTTTTCTTCAGCTTTAAAACTGCAGTAGACACGCTTCTTGTGACGGAGTTTGCTGCAGTAACTTAGGAAGTACTGAACTGGGAAACGTGAAGTCTTGAAGACGCAGTGAAATATTATATAAATAGAACTAATTTTAATGTTTAGGAAACAACCTGACGGAGCATAATACAAGGAAGTGAGAAGAAATACGCGGTCCCATCCAAAGAAAAACAGTAAACATAGATACCATAAGACGAGATTGTGAGTACGCGAACCCCTTCAGATTGCTGGAAGATTACCAAGCGAGGAGGCGGAAGTAGTAGTTAAAGAGAAATCACGTTAGAACGTTTGTCTCGAAATGGCTCGATGAATGTGAGAATATTTAGAAAAACCTTGTTGTTGTTCGCTGTCTTCAGTCCGAAGACTGGTCTGATGCAGCTCACCTTGCTAATCTATCACATGCACGCCTCTTTATGTCTGTATACTGGCCGCAGCCTACATCCACCTGAAGAACCGGCTTTCTGTATTCAATTTCTGATCCCCTCTACAATTGTGACTCCCCCCCCACACACTCACTCGCATTTCCTCCAATACCAAACTGACAATTCCTTGATGCCTCACGATGTGTCCTGTCAAAAATACTATGAAAAGTAATAATTAAAAGAAACGGCGTTAAGCCGGCCGAAGTGGCCGTGCGGTTAAAGGCGCTGCAGTCTGGGGAACCGCAAGACCGCTACGGTCGCAGGTTCGAATCCTGCCTCGGGCATGGATGTTTGTGATGTCCTTAGGTTAGTTAGGTTTAACTAGTTCTAAGTTCTAGGGGACTAATGACCTCAGCAGTTGAGTCCCATAGTGCTCAGAGCCATTTGAACCATTTTGAAACGGCGTTAGAACTTGGGTTATGAAAGTGAGCGTGGAATGTAAGAATAATTAGAAAAACTGGACGAAAGGTGTGTTCAAAGCACTACACATAAATGATGTTATAACTCAATGACAGAAGGGTCGTCTTGCTTTTAGTTTCCTTGCAAACAAGGAAGACCACGTTTCTGGTATGGAGCTGATGGTCTTTGGGAGCCTTTTGCTCGTTCTTCAGGTGTTTTTTTTACGATTGGTAGACTAGGCGGCAAACGACAATTTCACTCCCCCCCCCCCCCCCCCCCTCTTCTTCCCTCACCACCACTGCCACCGCCACCTGTTAACCCCAGGACTTCTTACGGTGGTTACTGTGGACGATTTTAACTTGAGCTACTTTCTTGGATATTAATGAAAATGCTTTGTTGCACCTTAGTTAGGAATCAACGTGAAATGTAGCTCCCCCTGAAACTTAGGCTGGTTATCGTGTCTCAGGAATTTAACGGCACACAATCTCATTAGGGTCAGGGTTAGTCGATCACTGTCTGTTCAGTTAAGCCTTTGGTGTGACATCAGTATTACTGTTTTACTATTGTTGAAAGGATTGCAAATCGAGTAATTTGTAAATTATGGATACTTCCATCTGGAAGAGTTATTTATTAACAGTTTACAGGAAAAGCAGCAGCACTTGTCACACTCCTTTTCATTAATTTTTGTAGCGGTCCAGGAGGGACATGGGACTTCGTCGTAGCTCTGTAAATAAACAGTTTAAATAATCTTTCCGTATAAGTGCTGTCGCCTAGCGATTCAGTAAGACCATTCCAACGTCACGAACGGACGGAGTTTGCACTGGTTAAGGCACATTCCTAGCACTTGGGAGGAGCGGAGTTAAAGTACTCGTCTGACCATACAGATTTAATTTTCAAATGATTACCTCAAAGTCCGTTAAATCTCTCTCTCTCTCTCTCTCTCCTCCCTCCCTCCCTTGCTGCTGCTGCTGCTGCTGCAAAAACTCTTTAACATGAAAGACACAAGGTCGAATAAATACCGGCTGCATAAGCGAGATTACCCTTCATACTTCACAGTTGCTTCGACGTGCAATCACTGCATCTATTTTCGCGTTTTATAAAACCCATCACGCGAAGAAGTCATTGGCACTAGCTGTGCTAAGCAAGTCTCAACAGTTACTAAACAAAGTGAACGAACAATCTGTCGCCACTAACTTCATTCTGTATATTTTCAGTGTGTAAAGATGTTCGTTTTCTAAGTGACGTTCACATTTTATTTCGCATGTATGAAGTATTTGTGATCCCTTCGATTGAGAGGTAGCCTGTCGTGAGGAAATTTATATCGACCAGCATTTTTTTCTAATAATACTCTACTGCGTTTCCTGTAGAGCGGGAATGGTCTTCAACATATGGGCAAGACGTGGATTCGTCTGAAAGGGATAGGTGAACTATTTCTTGTTAAAGCGGGATTAATGACGAAGCCCAAGCACGACAGCGATGCATATAGACGATCCGTTACATGCAGATGGTCGCTTTGTGAACCCAGAAATATAGAAGATGGAAATAATTTTGATATTATTTTAAGTGTTGTTACACTATTTTTTTATGGATGTTCACCAACTAACAAAGTATGCGAATTTTGACGTAGGGCGTCCTTGCGCTTTTTTGCAAACATCTAACCATGTAGAGAACGAAAAAAATAAAAGTAGCTTCCAGCTAAATTAGACTTGGTTTACGGTGGGAGAAATTGTTTTGTATGTTGATCTCGACATCGTAATACACGTCGTGATCGCGAAATTGAAAAGGAGAAAAAATGTCCAAATGAGTCCCTAAGCTTGCACACTACGTAACCTAAATTATCCTAAGGACAAAAACACACACACACACACACACACACACACACACACACACACACACACACACACACACACACGAGGGGGGGGGGGGTGGACTCGAACCTCCGCCGGGATCAGCCGCACAGTCCATGACTGCAGCGCCCCTGACCGCTTGGCTAATCCCGCGCGGCTCAAAAGGAGAAACTTTGGGTGATTTAATCACAAAATATAACAGAAACCTTGTTCGTAACATTGAAAATTTGAGCGAGTACTTAGGTACGAAAGCCATAACGGGACGTCATCCATTTGTTAACTCGCTCTACATACCCAGTAGTTGCATGTGGTTGTTCGTTTCCTTCAAAGGTGAGCAAAAATACGAAGCCGAATCAGTTAACTACAGGTTTTTTCGGCTGGGCTATATAGTGGACAACCTTCAGTTTCTGTGTTTGTATGCAAAGCATTCACGAGATTTGTGCTGAATTATGGACCTATCACTAGGTTCGAATAGCATCTCGTACAGACTAACACCATATGCTCGTATTCAGAAGATTTCTTATAACCTGAAAGTATGCAGTTTAGATAACAGAAGTATTAGTTAAAAAATTATCTCAAGAGTCTGAACCCCCCCCCCCCACACACACACACACACACACCTTCGATGGCAAGATGTCGACCCTCTCCTCGTTCCTTCGTAAGAATGTGTTCCATCAGCCTAATAACCAATCGAGATACGCAGTGGTAAAGACGCTGCGCTGTCACTGGAGTAGAGTAGAGTTCATATCGGCTTTCGCACATCTTGAATTAGGCGTTCGTAAATCTCATTAACCGACTGCTAGATGCTTCCTTGTAAAAGGATTGTACTGTTATAATCTATTGTGTTTGTACGGTATTGCAGTGCCTGTGTTAAGAACAATAATGCAGTGTTCCTTCGGATATGCATGTATGTTCGAAGGAACAGGTACTGCAGCAATTACGGCCGTTATGAAATAGATGAAATGTATTCACAGTTGCGAATATGGACAGCCATCAGTTCTATAAGAGAATGAAGACAATGAAAATTTTTACCGTACCGGGACTCGAACCCCTATTTCTCGCTTTACGCCAGCGATCTCCTTAACTGATCTGGCTATCCGTGCAGGACCTACGGCCAGACCCAGACTTGCATATGTCGCCGCTCCTGTGTCACGATCTGTCTCGTGCACACGTTATGAGTCGTGCACGTATATCGAAACGGTTAAGACGACTGCTCGCGTAAAGCGGGAAATCAGAAATCGGGTCCCTCATTGTTGTCATTCCCATATGCAGCTGATGGTTGTCTAAATTCGCAACTGGGAATACATTTCATGTACTGTGTGCGCGCTGTCTGTAACTGCCAGTACACCTTCATCTCCACACTTCCTTCTTCCCTCCATCCCTCCGTTCCTTCCTCCTCATCTTCCGCATTCTTCTTTTTTATCGTGTGCCTGCCCATTATCCCTTGCTCAATACTACCTCTCCTTCACACTGCTTCTTCTCCCTCCCTCAAATCCCATTCTCTTCGTATGTTTCTCATTCCTCCTCCGTTGTATCTCTCATTCCATTCTCACTTCAGTGCTTCCAATTCGTTTTCTCTACATATTCTTCGCCCACAGTTTGACATGTTCGTTTTACGTTCTTACCAGCTGCATGTCCCCCTACGGTTTCTCTTGGCTAGCTGTCAGTAATATTGCACCCGTGAATTCTCTCTGAACCTGTCCCCTGCTTTGTATTAAGTTGGTACATTCTAGGCTTGAAAATAATACCAAAGAAATGAAATTGTGGTTTGTAACATATGGCCGGTCGCTTTGGCCGAGGGGTTCTAGGCGCTTCAGTCCGGAAACGCGCGACTGCTACGGTCGCAGGTTCGAATCCTGCCTCGGTAATGGATACGTGTGATGTCCTTAGGTTAGCTAGGTTTAAGTTCTAAGTTGTAGGGGACTGATGACCTCAGATGTTAAGTCCCATAGTGCTCAGAGCCATTTAAACCATTTTTCTGTGACATATGTCTCGAGTTTTATCTATTGAGAGGTTCAGAAACGGTACTGCGCAAGAATTAACAAACCCGAGTACCCGCCCCGGTCGCTTGTTCTGACCCAACCACTGTCTCAGTGGACTCATTTTGTTGCTGAGACAAGTGTCGATCCGGCGGCTGCGGCGCACCTGGACCAGTGTTGCCGCTCCGCGAGGAATGCCGCCGCCGTGCAGATCGGCCGATCGCGATATTGTAAGGGCGGCAGCGGCCGCGGAGGCGGAGGATGGCCAGCCGCGACTGGCCCGAGGCACTGACCCCCCTGACCGCTACGCTAACGGTCGCCGGCCCGCGCTCGCCGCCACTCACTCTCGGCAGCCTTGCCACGCCGGCCAAACCACACCTGAGCTTCGTTTGCTTTGTTCGACCATTTCACTGAAGGGCCGAGAGATCTCCGCAGTGCTCCAGAGTACACTGTAAAGCAGTCCTCTCACAGAACGTGACACGCACACGGACAAATAGCTGGTAATGTCAAAACGTGAAATTCCACGCTACACTACACTACACTGCGAAGCGTGAAATAAAGACTGTCGCACGTCAGATTTTTGCTCGTGGGGAGGAACATGGCCAGTGAGATAAGACATCGTAGTACGTCGCAGGCAGAACATCTACACAGTCCACTGTACGGCGCGTGGCGGAGGGTACCCCGCACCACTACTAATCATTTCCTAATCATTTGCCGTTTGGGCAGTAAAATAACTGATTATGGCCGAATTAGGGAGGATATAAAATTTAGACTGGCAGTGGCAAGAAAAGATTTCTGAAGAGAAACTTGTTTACATAGAGTATAGATTTGTCATGAAGTCTTTTTTGAAAGTATTCGCCTGGAATGTAACCATGCATGGAAGTGGAAACATGGACGATAAACAGTTTAGACAAGAAGAGAATAGAAGCTTTCGAAATGTGGTGGTACAGAATAATACTGATGATCAGATGGATAGATCACATGATTAATGAGGTGGTACTGAATTGAGAAGAAAAGGAATTCGTGGCACAGCCTGACTAGAAGAGGGGAATAGTTGATAGGACTCAGACTGAGACGTCAAAGGATCACCAATTTAGTATTGGAAGGAGGTATGGGTGGTAAAAATTGTACAGGGAGACCAAGGGGATGAATACAGTTAGCGGATTCAGAAGGGTGTAGGTTGCAATGATTATTCGCAGATGAAGAGGCTCTCACAGTATAGAATAGCATGGGGAGCTGCATCATCATGTGGCTGGGAAGTGCTGATGTTTGCCAGTTGCTGCGCAGCTAAATGTTGCCATAACGACAACCGTAGTACTACTGCACAATCTCCAGTCAGTTGTGTCCTGCTACTCTCAAATATTTGCCCGCCGTACCGTACTGAGAGAACTCCACTTGTAGTGGATTAATTCGCGCAGACCTACTAAACCTGTCGCCCACTAAGGCCAGGGGAGACCAACGTATGAAAAGGAACATTGTTACAACATAAGGCCATGAAGAACTGGAAGAGGCAAAGCTAATATTCGAAACGCAACAGCTGGCGTCAAAGGTGGTGAAGAAAACTATGGAACCAGGTGAACTGGTGCATCGCTGTACAGGTGGTTCAAAAAATGGTTCAAATGGCTCTGAGCACTATGGGACTCAACATCTGAGGTCATCAGTTCCCTAGAACTTAGAACTACTTAAACCTAACTAACCTAAGGACATCACACCCATCCATGCCCGAGGCAGGATTCGAACCTGCGACTGTAGCAGTCACGCGGTGCCGGACTGAAGTGCCTAGAACCGCACGGCCACCGAAGCCGGCACAGGTGCTGTGTTGTTACATAAAACACGCATGGAGCTTTAGAGAGAAGACTGTTGTGACTGTGACTTTGTATAAATAATATAGAACTCTGAGGAGGAATACTGTACAGAAAGAAGCGCTGGCATTTCATGCAACGGTTCAGGCATTTAAAGGAGTGTTACGCCGTTCTACGACACTCTTGTTGGAAACATAATCGAAGGGAGCTCCATCCTGCTTTAAATAAAAGTACCCTAAACCGTTACTGTCGTCAATGATGTGCGACCTGTCATGAGAAGTAATAGTGTTGCTATCCAGAAACTGCACCTGTGCATTCGCCACCTGATACAAAACCAATAAGACGATTTTCCGAGCACCAGTAAGTACTATTAAATCGATGCGTCTGTTTCTACAGATTTACTGAAGAATATTCGAACCACAGCGTATTAAGAAATAAATTGCAGGATAATATTGTACCGGTAAAACATCGGCTCACAACGTATTGACTGTAGCGGGATTGTGCCACCCGATAAACTTTCTACAAGGTTGAGGAAGTGCCATGTACTCAAAGAAGTTTTTCACGACAAGAATTTTAGGGATATTCTTCAGTGATAGTTTGGAACTGGTCACAATACAGAAAACATTAGTGAATGATTACTGCTCACTACGGAATGCACTGGCAACACTTCCTGTAGCTTAAGTGTTTTCTTCTTCTTTTCACTCATACACGGATCTCTTTCCACGGCGAATAACACTCGTACACCTTTTATTGTTCGTTTTTAAGCCAAAAATGATCAATTCATTTGCATGTATTGCCATTAGCGCTATAAGGCGAATCACTGTGGAGAAAAAAATAGTGTTCGCGTTTTTATTTTTTTCCCTTATCCTCTGATGTTAGCCGAGCTACGCTGACACGAAAGCAGTAGGATGACCCATTTTTAATTTCCTGTAAACCCCTTTTCTTGTATACCTTTATCGTTGTTTCTGTGCATTTTATTTTGCCACCATGAAAGCCACAGTGGCTTTCTACGTGTCATTTTGGACATAGAATGTTTTGTTTGAATGCCAGTCTACTCCGCAAATTATAGTGCAATGCGTGGCGGAGGATACTTAATATCGTAATTAATAAACTTTTTCCTATTGCACTTGCGAGCACGGTAAAAAAGCTGGCGTGTTTGTTTCGGCATGCACCTTAATCTTTCCAAACTTTTATGGTCATTACTCGATCTCTAGGCTTAATCCCAGTACATTATCGTCGCGTTTTTACATTGTTGTATTACTATCGAAACGTTCTTCGAAAAACTATAGAAGCAGGTGGGTAATTTACTATGCCTGTAGAAGAATGTAGGCATGCGACCGAGTTGCAGGTGCGGGCGGGGCCTTGAATACCAAGGGTATGGGGTGTCAGCAGCATTCGGAATGAAGCTGCTTTGACGTGACATACATACACCAGGCCCGGTAATGAGACAGGCTCAAGATTGGTGGACTACGCTAACGTTAGTAGTAGCATAAAACCATTTTAATAGTATTTGTGTAGAAACTCTAGTGTGTGACAAAAGTAGTCCTATCGATCACTTTGTTCTCCTGGGAAATCCTTAAAAAATCCAACATCAGATTGCAAACAGTAGCAAGATACGTCAGTATTTGACGTCAAAGAAGAAAGAGAATGTTGAAATTGGAATTAAAAACTCATTTTAACAAGGAACAGAAACTTTATCTTTGACTGAGAGAAAAAAATCTGGAGAACAAAAGCTAGTAATAGAGACCTACAGGTTTTAGAGAAGCGGCACTTTAATGAAACAATGAATTTTGTTTATTGAATTCTGAAGATATCTGTATGTCCTGGAGTTCTACGTGGCATCGTAACGCATATTGTTGGAAGTAAACTCAGCGTTAAGATATGTGCGGTTAGTGGGTTAGGAATGTCAACATAAGACCTAACGGCTTTTCAGCGTTACCTGTCCAGTGCGTCAGTTTGTTGACTTGTGTTTACTTCCCTTTTAGTTCTGATCGTAACCGTTCAGTTAAGAGCATCGACTACACCACGCAATAGTGGCCCCGGTGCACTCTCTATCTTTGTCGTGTATTTAGTCACGTCATTGGAGCTCAATGGCTGTCAAGAACTCATGTTAAGTACTGCGTTTAACTACTTACGCGAACTTAAGGTAGAACTAGGAGAAACAGTGGTACGCGTGGCAGGAACGTGTATATTGCAAAACAAGAGAACCAAGGTGCGTGTAGGACAGGCTTAAATTGTGGAACGAACGAGTTTGCTGTCAAAGTGAGGTATTCTGTAAGTTCATAAGGCGCAGCGGGTATGAGTGGGCTTTAACAGAGAACGTTGACAGCGAATCAGTTCATCAGAAACTACACGCCATCATCAGAAATCAAACAATTGAACATCCGCCAACGCTGCTTTATTGGATGGATTAAAATAAGTTGGCGGATTGCGGATAGATTTCCTGCCAGAATAAGGTTTACAGAAGCAAACACACTGTAAGAAGCGGACTCCACAATAAAAGAAGCACACAGTGAAGGTGCGGGAAAGTCGGGATTTAAAATTTTAGCCGAAGGTAAAAGGAAAACTATGGACAAAAATAGTCATAACAGCAGATGTCAGTTAAAGTAATAACTTTTACATGATTAAACCGATGGATCTGTTGAAAAATAATTATGGTATTTTTTTACGTGAAACACATGGCTGCCAATTAAAACTAGTGAACATTATAAATACGTTAGTCCATCTTTAACATTTCGTGGGCCTCGATTCGTCGCGTAGTGGATGCATCCTCCATGTTAAATGCTCTCAGTGCCATTTCAGAAGTCCCAAGGCTTTGCTTGTGGTACCAGAGGTTTGAATATTAGCACCATGCCGCTAATGTAAAATCTATGTGGCTCGCAGCGGACTTTCAGGTACGTACGTAGTAACTGAACTGACAAGTTTACCGTTATTCCATTTCTATACAGCGTGCGGGCAATGAAAACTGGAAGGTCTGATATGTGGGTCACCGATTTTAATCAAGTTTTACGAGGATGTTCTATATGGAAAATAAGAGACACACACGTATTTCGGCTTTATGCTAGAAACACTCTAGTTTCTTATTTAAAAAAAAAAAAAAAAAAAGGCCAAAGCTGATGACGGAAACTCGTATTTTCAATGGTACACTTCGAAAGGTCGTCCAAAACAAACATTTTTTTATTAATATAATATGCAGTCCAAAGTTAATGATAGATTTATTCACGTTTTTGTGTTTTCATGCTGTGTCGTGAATACGTGTCATGCAGTGTGCCTTTACAGAGCGAGGTCGGCGATAGAGCGCTCAAGACATTAGACTACCAGACTTCTGTTCCAAGTTCTATTCTTGGTCGTGGCACTTTTTCGTTCGACATTTTATTTGGTGTATCCGGTGACACTCTGATAGTTGGAAAACTTTTCTTTGCCCTTTTTTGAAGTAAAACATTTGGGGGGGGGCATTAATAATCAAATAAGTACATGCTGTAATACATTGGCAATTATTTCATCGTGATACTCATTACAAAAATACGCCTGGAGTATATTATTATGTAATGCTAACTGGTCGAATATTCGTGATGGTTCTCGCAATCAGTGGGGTGAAATTTATTATACAAAACAGCACACACGAACGAAATTTCGCCACATTGACATTTTTTCGATTACATTGTTCGTGGAAAACATACCTGTTTCACGTTGCTAAAAACGGATCTATCATTCCATTTGGATGCGTACCAAGCGTATAAAAGCACACCTTAAAAGACAGGTGTGGACGACCAGTTACGGACCTACTCACTCGACAGGGAACCAGCTCGTAGGAGGAAAGTAAATGTGGAGTGAGAGTACTTCCCATTCGTCAGTTTTAGACACTCTAGCGCTGTCATTGATAGCCCACGTGCACAGCAGATTATTAAACGGCAGGCATTTGTTGCGGAGTAATGGACCATCTCAGCGCTGAGTTTTGGGAGATTATAAAGTGCATTGTTCTGTTTAAGATATCACCCTGAATCTTACACTGCTGTTCTTATAAAAATGATCGTACATTTGGTTTAACTTTTGATGAATGGTAAATCAGTATTTCTCTATGGCGCCGGTTACATGTTAAATTCGACCATGTGTCGCGATTACTTAAAATGTCGACAGACTGTCTGTGAAGAACTTTATTTTTTCCATTATGTTTTACGTTTCTCCTTGTCTACTCCGCTTTTATACTTACAGCGTCACAAGAGCGGAACACCACCGGGCGCTATTCAGTGCTCACAGTGTTTCGCTTTAAAAGTGTACCTCCGCCAGCTTTGACGAATTTCCGTTGGTGATAAACCGTCCAAAACAAAAACTTTAATGATAGTGTAGTATTGAAGTTTACATATTTGAACGAAATACACGAGAAACATTGTACTTGCATGAGTAGTAGCAAAAACTATTCATTAATGTCAACACTAACCAGGTGAGGGCTGGTGTATAGATCGTGTTGCACTCTTAGGAAAACTCATGTTTATTGATGGCTTTGCACACAAATGGTTTGAATCACCTATCCTGAACAAATAGAATGCAAAAGGTTGTGTTGAATAACTGAAACAACGTTGTAAGGGTAGAAAATTTCAGTGACTGGGCAGAAGTCACGAAAGGAGTCTCATATGGTTCAATTTTGGGTCCACTCCTATTCGTTACATGTGTGGATAACTTTCCACTTAACATGCAACAAGCAGAATTGATACGTTTTGCAGACGATACTAGTGTCTGAATAGATCCAATTAGAGAGAAAACAGGAGACATAGTTAATGACGAAAGAATTCTTAAGTATCAAAATTCTTCTGGGCTGTTGACCACATTGTCAATATATAAAATTGCCTGACGTTTCGGCCACTATTTGAAGTGGCCTTCCTTAGCACAAAGCCCGGAGGAGAGCCAAGTGCACTAGTGGCCGAAACGTCCGACAGTTTTATGTATTGACAGTGCTGCCAACAGCTCAGGAAAATTTTATTGACAGAAACCTACGCTTAAAACTATTAAACGGTCTCTGAAAACTGACAACTTTAATTTTGGAAAAGAAAAACTGTATTCAATTCTCTGCAACAAATAGTCATACCAACAGTTAATGTACATGAACAGGAGTCAGTAAATAGGGTAGACTGCTCCAAATCTTGGGGTGTACATGTTGATGAAAACTTGATCTGGAAGAAGCATATTTCTGAGCCTCTCAAACAAGTGCAGCTACTTGTGCTCCAGCTGGAGGTTCGAGTCCTCCCTCGGGCATGGATGTGTGCCTGTTGTCCTTAGCGTAAGTTAGTTCAAGAAGTGTGTATGTCTAGGGACCGATGACCTCAGCAGTTTGGTCCCTTAGGGATTCACACACAGCTACTTGTGTTGTTCGTATGTTTGCTAGTCTTGGAAACTAACGATTCAACCTCCTGACATATCTTGCACATTTTCATTCAGTTCTTTAAGGAGTTAGGCATTTCAACTGTGCCATCATAATTCATATATTCGCTAATTAAATTCGTTGTAAATAATCCATCCCGATTGGAGAAGTATATTTATATCCGTACCTACAACACTAGAGGAAAAAATTACCTGTATTAAGTCAGTGGCTCCGAAGGGGTTCAGTACGCAGCAACAATTATTGAACATTTGCCCAATAACGTAAAATATCTGGCAGGCGACAAATGAAATTTTCAGTCTAACCTAAAGCCAATTTCCCTGGACAACTCGTTCTATTCCATGGAAGATTCTATTTACAAATGGTAGCTTGAAAATAAAATAGTTTTTAAGTGTAGTTGCGTGAGTAGAACTAAAATATAAATGCTCATTAACGTTGACGCTAACCAGGTATACATAGCCTTAAACTGACTCGTTCAACGTCATTTCGATAAAAGAATCATTCAAATGATTTAGGAACGCGTAAACAACTATCTGACAGCCCATTCTTACTCAAGAGCCGAAATCGAAGAAGTTACTGATGTTGGTCATTGGGATCTGGAGCAAAATCGACGTTCTAAGTCATACCAAAGATTCCTGTCTGGATACTGGGCAGACCAGGAATTTTAGAGAAACGAAGGTATCGTCTTTGTGTAAATAAAGTCTTGTTTTTATGAATATGTCGTGGCAGCTGCATATTTGTTCTGGGGCGGGGCCCGATTTCCTACTTGGTATGAGTGGTACCCACAACAATTATGCTGTCTGAACACGCCTGCAGGCCAGACTCGAGACCGTCACTCCCTCATACCCCGCGAGAGAATATCTGGTAGTAGCGTTCCGAAATCATAGGTGGAAACATTAGTGACCGTGTGAGCCTTGTAAGGATTAGAGGTCTGATCAGATAGCCTAATGGTGAAAGAGACTGCTTGCGATCAACAGGAAATTCGGATTAGAGTCCCAGTGTGGCACAAATTTACAATTATTTCAACATATTTATCACTGTGCAGATGCAGCATATCTGACGGTTTGCACTGATACAGTTTCATCGATTTCAGCCCCATCGATCATTACTTTCATACCCTGTCTGCTTCGTTGTCGGTTCTGTTTGAAGTGTGTTTTGTCATAATCTGCATAGACGTACAGGATTTTAAAGTGAGACACGGAGAACTTTTTGGATTAACAGGTTGTCGACGCAGTAAACGATTTGCGATAATGCCGATTTTTTTCGGATGCTGCGGATGTGTTGTAGTTTACTTGTCGATGAGTACGTGTTCCACTCTCACTCGCTCCCATTCGCAAGAGGCAATTTGCGCTTTTAATTTTGGCGTAAAAAAGGTGTGCCAGCGAACCAGCTAGTGGGCTGGCAGAATCAATAGGCGGTGATAACGCCGGGGGCGCACCAGGTGAGCGTTCCTGGGGTCGCGGAATCGATGGCCGCCGCCGCTGTGATTGGGGTGTCCCCGAAGCGTCCCTGCTGTCCTGCAGGGCACTGCCCGCCTCCCCGGGCGCTGCTGCCGGAACCCGAGAGCACCACTATTCTTGTCTAGATGTAATACGTTTTGCCACTTCCCTCCACTTACTTTTGACGTTTAAAGCAATTTTTACGTAAGCACTTAACAAGAAACAACAGTGCTCTACTGCAAATAAAATCGTTTTTGAGGTAAGAAGTATGATATGATTGAAAACTTGACTGCATTAAGCAGTTTGTAATGGATGTAGGCTGGGTAGTGATGTGGAGATGACTCATGCACGGGAAGACTTAACACGGAGAGCTACATCAAACTAGTTTTCGGATCGATGACAACAAAACACCGCAGATTTGATATTTTTTACGAAGTAGCAGTTCCACAGCTACACCTTACTGTTTTTGTTTTGTTTATATAGGGTACTCGGAAATTCCCGTTATAAACTTCGAGGATGTGTAGATTGACGTAAGTAGATAATATTTTGAATTAGAACCCATGTCTGGAAAGTTATCGTTTCCATGCTACAACCAATTGAAAACGCGTCGGTAACTCTATCACTTTTACAAGCAATTCATCAGGCGTGACACAATACATCACTTGTTATACGTTCTTATTCTTGTAATAAACCAAATTACGAAGCTTGAACCTGGCATGAACAATGGCGAGTCTGCGATCGATGATGATGCCAGGTTTCAGCTTGTAGTTTAACTGATTACAAGAAAAAACGCTTAAGAATGGGTCGCGACCCCTAAATTTGTCGTAAAGAATGAAATATAAATAAAGAAAAATAAATTGTAGTTGTATTACTCCTATTAACAAAACAATACTTTACCAGCTGTGGACCCACACAGAAAAGCCTCTTCGAATATAACGGAGATCATGGCAGATTGTTCAAATGGCTCTGAGCACTATGGGGCTTAACTTCTGAGGTCATCAGTCCCCTAGAACTTAGAACTACTTAAACCTAACTAACCTAAGGACATCACACACATCCATGCCCGAGGCAGGATTCGAACCTGCGACCGTAGCGGTCGCGTGGTGCCAGTCTGTAGCACCTAGAACCGCTCGGCCACCCCGGCCGGCTCATGGCAGATTGTGTACATGACATCGACCAGGTATTAGAATTAGTGAACTGAACAAATTTCTTACTTAAGGAATTTGCTAAGTGTGAAGTCCTTCTGTGCTGCAGTCACAGCCTCTAAACATAGTCTCGTGGAATCAGAAAGGGTGTCAACATGCGCGTCGGGAATCTCCCACCGCGCTATTTGTTAAGTCCGCAGTGGTTGCAGGAAGGCCGAGACAGTTAAGTCGTCGACAAATCATATGCAAGATATTTTTCAGTCGACGGAATGTAAGGTAAACTTGCAGGCTATGGTGCACTAATACCTGTTAGCCTTCGTAGATGGCATGCATAGGCTGGCTATAATTTTCTCAGACCCGCTCATCTCGTTGTTTTATCTTGGTATGCGAAGAAAATCAGTGTTTTTAATATGTTTGTAAACACTAGATTAAATAAGGGACAAACGGACCACTCTCTTCTCCCACCTCTCCGTCGACAGCATTATTTATTGGTTCATGATAAAAATGATGCAGTCGTGGGGTTCACCGTATTAAATTAGATTATTTGCATATTCATATTTACAGATGTCTTTATTACGAAGGGATTTGTAAGATGCCGAGAGCTTAAGGAACTCTTTGGAAGATACAGAGGCTATGTGCGTAATGAATCGTCTCATCGGTGCTACCTTGTTCTTTCAAATTGATATTGATGTTGTTGTTGTTGTCTTACAGTCCAGAGACTGGTTTGATGCAGCTGTCCATGCTACTCTATCCTGTGCAAGCTTCATTCCCCAGTACCTACAGTCCAGAGACTGGTTTGATGCAGCTGTCCATGCTACTCTATCCTGTGCAAGCTTCGTTCCCCAGTGCCTACATCCTTCTGAATCTGCTTAGTGTATTCATCTCTTGATCTCCCTCTACGATTTATACCCTCCACGCTACCCTCCAGTACTAAATTGGTGATCCCTTGATGCCTCAGAACATGTCCTACCAACCGACCCGTTCTTCTAGTCAAGTTGTGCCACAAATTTCTCTTCTCGCCAATTCTATTCAATACCTCCTCATTAGTTACGTGTTCTACCCATCTAATCTTCAGCATTCTTCGGTAGCACCACACACATTTCGAGCTCTTCTTTTCTAAACTACTTACGGTCCACGTTTCATTTCCATACATGGCTACACTCCATACAAATACTTTCAGCAACCACTTCCTGACACGTAAATCTACACTCGATGTTAACAAATTTCTCTTCTTCAGAAACGCTTTCCTTGCCATTGCCAGTCTACATTTTATATCCTCTCTACTTCGACCATCATCAGTTATTTTGCTCCCCAAATAGCAAAACTCCTTTACTACTCTGTCTTATTTCCTAATCTAATTCCCTCAGCGTCACCCGATTTAATTCGACTACATTCCATTATCCTCGTTTCGCTTTTATCGATGTTCATCTTATATCCACGTTTCAAGACACTGTCCATTCCGTTCAACTGCTCTTCCAAGTCCTTTGCTGTCTCTGTCAGAATTACAATGTCATCGGCAAACCTCAAAGTTTTTATTTCATCTCTATGGATTTTAATTCCTACTCTGAATTTTGTTTCCTTTACTGCTTGCTCAATATACAGATTGAATAACATCAGGGATAGTCCACAACCCTGTCTCACTCCCTTCCCAATTACTGTTTACTGCTTCCCTTTCATCCCCTCGACTCTTATAACTACCATCTGGTTTCTGTACGAATTGTAAATAGCCTTTCGCTGCCTGTATTTTACCCCTATCACCTTAAGAATTTGATAGAGCTTACAAACAGTCCCGCTGGCTGACGTTTTACCGTAAGACTTACTTCTGATTTGCCTAAACAGTGATACTTGCACCGCGATTAAATATTTGTTTACTGTGATGTACTTCAGTCGCTTTAGCGGATACAGCAATCAACATCGTGAAAAGTTTTGCATTTCATGTCGTCGTCGTCCTCAGCATTTGAGTATGGATAGTCAGAAATTACTTTAAGTTTTTGATGGTACATTGATAGAATTGGCGCAGTGGTGAATGCATTAATCTGTATTTGCGACGACTGATCTTCGAATCTCCGTCGTACTTCCTCGATTTTGATTTGCCGCGATCCCTTAAATATTTCCACGCGAATGCCGGAATGATTTCATCAGGAGTGACGCGTTTCCACCCTTTTCCAATACTATTTTGTGCCCGGCCGCTTACAATATCGTTGTCGGTAAAACGTTAAACCTTAAACTTCCTTTCTTCCACTGTTGACACCATACGTTGCATGAGATATTCACAGTTAATTTTGTAGTTCAAGATTTCAACTGAAACTGCTCTTTATAATAATATCCGTTTGACGCAGTTCGCGTCAAGTCGTCGCGAACAGAAAGCAGACATTCAACGGGTGGACAAAAATATTGAAGCACCGAAAAAAAACACATTACCATGCCTGTTACGATATATGAGAACGATTCGCATCCAAAAAGAGTTCCATTCCTCTCGCAATCGATAAACAGAGGTCCTATATGGTTTCAAAGGGAATCTTGTATTTTTCTAACCGTAAAATAATCGGAAGTTCAGGTAACGATAATGGAGGTGGATAGCACTCACTCAGCCATTACTCAGAAATAGGCTCAAATAATATTCAGATCTGTGGTGATCAGGCGAGAGGCGAAAATTAAGCCTTATGCTCAAATAACCAGTCCTGGACGATGCGAGCTGTGTGCACAGCGGCCTTGTCTTGGAACACAGCATCACCTTTGGAGAAAAAACATTGTACTGTGGGACGGACCTGGCCAGCCAGACTGGTCACATGAACCTGGCTGTAATGCGACCCTGCAGAGTAACCATTGGGCCCATGAAATACCGCGATATGGCTGCTCAGGTCGTCACCGAACCCCCGTCGTGTTTCACTCTTGGGATGTAAACCCAGCCAGAAGTTGGAAACAGGGTGAAACATGACTCATCCAACCGAATTGTTTTCTTCCATTGGTCCATAGTCAGGTTCTATGACTTGGGAACCATGTTCTCCTGTTACGGGCATTTGCGCCACTGATGTGTGGTTTTGGAATTCTACTTCGTCCTTCCGTTCCCAGCTTACGGAGCTACCTTCGTGTTCTTTTGGTGCTGACGGGATTCGCTAGTGTGACATTCAGTTCATCAGGGACTTTTGCAGCTGTCGTCTCCTTATTTTTAGTCACAATCCGTTTCAATGACAGTCTATTAAGATGCTCAACGCACACTTTCGTCCGCCTTGTTACTTAGCGGATAATGATCTTCCACGTTCCGTGTATGCGGAATAAATCTTCGATGAGACGCCTGTTGAAACACCAAACACTTCGGCCACATTGGTTACGGAAGCACACATTATACGGGCGTCAACAATTTGCCCACGTTCGAATTAGCTTTGCTTCTACACACAACACTCACAGCTATTAAGAACACTTTTCTGACTACGACTGACACTTGCAACATATTGCGAGCATTCCACGGGTGCCGTTGGTTGACAAACTCAACAGCGACACCTGCAGGCTTCGATAGCTCCTGCCTTCATGATCAAGCATGTATTTGTAGCGGCGTTTCCATATTTTTGTCCAACTCCTGTTAATGTGATAGGACGTATATCATATGTTAAATATCTTCGATTATTCAAAATAAAATGCCAGACACCATTCCCGAGCGATTTGCAAGATGTCTACACACGTCTTAAAGGTTTAAGTAGTAATTCTGAGGTACAGCACAGGATTTTCGGAACTTAATGTTTTTGCTGTAGAAAGGGACAGTTGAATACTACTGTGAAATGTACGCAGTCACAGTAAAACTTCGTAGAACAGCAGGCTTTAACCTGAAGTGAAGCGTTAAAACATTACAGACTCCATCACGCTCTAGGATTTTTACCACAGGGATTAATATTAAGATGCCGTTCCCCAAGAATAACATCGTTAGAAGAAAACGTTCCTGTAATTTATTTATACAATATCTATAGTTACAGAAGATGTGGAAAGACTTTTCGTACCTATGCTACCAGCGGCGAATTGTTGTAGTTCAACTTCATGGAAGCATCATACCATTTAACTTGTATCTCAACTTAATTTCATTCGAAGATAATTTTTCTGTTTCTTGAATCTGTCCAGATCATAAGTTGGGCTTTGTTTGTTTGGTGAGGTCAACTAGAAGAGATGAAGTATTTTATTCCACAGCCGTCAGAATTGAGAGGGCGACACATTACCTTTGTGCTTCAATAATTCATAACGCTCAAGGTGCTTTATGGAAATGTGGAGTTTTAAAGACTGTTAACAGTAGAAACACTAACCCGTCGGGACAGCCGTGCATTTTAGCACCCTGCTTCCAGAATCCTGGCAGGCGCCCCGTCCCCACATCGAATCTGCCCTTTAGATTAACGAAGAGGGTCGGTGT
The DNA here is from genome assembly GCF_021461385.2 of Schistocerca piceifrons. NCBI lineage: Eukaryota > Metazoa > Arthropoda > Insecta > Orthoptera > Acrididae > Schistocerca > Schistocerca piceifrons. Next base: position 233,420,633 of record NC_060140.1, read on the forward strand.
GCCGGCCAGCCTGGAGGTGGTTTTTAGGCGGTTTCCCGCATCCTACTAGCTGAATGAATGGGGGCCCGTTACTCACGTCCTGCCTCAGTTACCTGTTCCGCTAACTTCAGGCCACTTTCACATGGGTCACACTACACACAGTCAGTTGGGGGTACACAAATTCCGTACCGGGGGTTAAGAGGTGGCCACAGGAAGGGCATCCGGCCAACCTCTAACATTAGTAATCCTAAATCTCATAATACCCATGCCAATCTCGTGTAGTTGTGGGATAAAGGCAAAAGAAAAACGCCTAACGCTACAGACGAATGGAAAGAGTGAAACTCGACTAAGTGTGAAGATGAAGTTTTTACACAGTGTCATTTCCTGTGTAACTCAAATTTGCGTAACTTCTTTTACATAACATTTGGAAGTATATGCTCATAAATCTGGGATATATACGTACATTCATATAATGAGAGATTATTATTCTCTCAAATTCATCTGAGAAAGGATACTTGCTGTGCTACCTAAAGTGTTTCGTGAAGTGTTGGGTCGCACCGTAGTATACTAGTGCCTCAATAGCATCTAAACTAACTTAAAATTTTCCTGCTCTGCTCTTTTAACAAACAAATCTCTCAAGTCTTATGGTTTAACACCATTCTAACAAAAAATTAACCGTCAAACGATTATATAATCTTTTCCTTCCTTCAGTATTGCTCTTTATCGACGTAATGTGAGACACTGGTGGTGGTGGTGAGCGGCATTTACATTGGTGATGCGTTTAGAGTACTTCCATGTGTTATACAAGCGTCAGTTCACCGAAGCATAGAGTTGGCCAATCTGACACGCTTATTCACAGAACTGAAGCAGCGTCAATATTCAGTTCTTGAACGATATGATATCCACTGCCTAAAAATCTATGCTACGAAGTACTCTTGTGTTAGCTGAATGTGGTAGTAGGTGTCCCGAAGTAGAAAATGTTAACTGCCCACGACATTTTTTCGTACTTAAACTCATTTTGAAAAGATTAACAGTTATGCCACGAACTGCTCCCATTTCAGCTCTGTTATTGGCAGCATTATTAATTTCATAGTTCATTGCACACACATCATTAGAGAACCTTTTATGGAAACACGTTAAAACTGTTATGCTGAAAGATTCTACCTCAGAAAATTTATGCAACCAATAGCTTTTGTATGCACTGACGACGGTAATGTTTAGTGCGGAAAATTATCATATAGCAGTGGAAACTTCAGCTAAGAAATATGTAGCACATTTAGAAGATTTAAAATGTATTATTTTATTTAACTTTCTTTAATGAACTAGTATATTGCGTCCAATGATGCCACACTACACTAAGTATCGCGGAATTGGCCACTAGATGGCACGAGAGGCGAATCCGCCGGTATACAAGGAGGCGACGAATATTGTGGTGCCGGCCGGTGTGGCCGTGCCGTTCTAGGCGCTTCAGTCTGGAACCGCTTGACCGCTACGGTCGCAGGTTCGAATCCTGCCTCGGGCATGGATGTGTGTGATGTCCTTAGGTTAGTTAGGTTTAAGTAGTTCTAAGTTCTAGGGGACTGATGACCACAGATGTTAAGTCCCATAGTGCTCAGAGCCATTTGCAATATTGTGGTGTCCGTAGAGAATAGTAAACAGCAAAATAAGTCACTCAGGAGAGCTCAGTCACTTCTAACTTGGACCGTGCATTGAATATCACCTGAGTAAAAAATTCATCGGGTACATTTCAATCCTTCTAAAGCTGCGCAAGTAGACTGTTGGAGATGCGATGATTATGTGGAAAAGCGATGCAACAACAACAACGCAAAGACTAGGCAGAACTCTAGGTACAGGGACCATCTAGAATTGCAGAGGTTTGTTGTAAAAGATCGTATAAAATAAGCGAAAGGAATCAGTCGTATATTCCAAAGTGCTACGACTAGTCCAACTAGCACAAAAATGGTGCGTAGGAAGCGAAAAAGACAGGGGTTAAATGCACGAACAGCTCCTCATAAACCACATAATTCTGTATTCATTAGCTAAGCGATGCTTGAGATGATTTAAAGAGCAACGCCACTACACAGTGGATGATTGTAAACGAGTGATTCGGTGTGATGAATCACTCTATACCCTCTGGTAATTAGATGGAAGGATAGGGTTGATGGATGGATAGAGAACTTGACAGTGAGATCTCTTATTATGTGGAAGGATAGGAACATACTTCACCGTACTGTGTATTGCGTAAAGTAGAGGACGAGTTCAGAGACGTGATTGATTGTACCAGCATGACAGCCCATCCCGTCATCAAGCAGCATCCGTGAGGCAATGCTTTGTGGACAATAGCACTTCTATAGTGGCCTGGCCTGCTTGGAGTCCCGACCTGAATGCAAGGGATCCCAGCATCAAACAACACTGCTTACTCTGGTTGAGGAAGAACGATCTGCCAGCCCTCAAGGCACTCCGATGCGTCACTGAAAGTGTCCCCAGCAGAGTTCAGACAGTCATAAAAGCGAAGGGTATACACACACCATATTATTGTCCAATAAATAGGTGCCCGAATACTTTGCATCAGATAATGCAAATGTATATGGTTAATGTCATTTTTCCTTTGGCAATTATTTGTTTATGTGAAAATTTCACTTTTTATAATGGCTCAGTCTACATTAAACTATAGCCCTGCCCCCCTTCTCCTCCAAAATGGCTAGTAAAACACATTAAAGGTCGACAGTAAGCACCTCCTGTGTTAGAATGCATAGCAAAGCACTGTGATATTCAAAACAACCGTCAAGATTGAATACCCAATAGTCTGGATAATATTATTTCGCCGTATCCTGTACATTGCACCACACGCTGTACATTTCACTGGCGCTAGACACTTGTCACCAGGATACAAGATTTCGTGACGTTATCTCTGATTTACCTACCTTTTATGGAACCCGAGCCTAAAAGCAGCGAAAGTATTCAGTGCAACAGTACATATTCCTACAGTACTCATAATAATGTCAGATGATATGTTTGGTTAGGTAGTTTAGTTATTAGCCCTTCGTCATATGCCACTAGATGTTAGCAGAGTTGTCCAATAGCCTTCAACGAAGGAAGCGACGTACTCTGCGTCCGCAGTCTGGAGCGGGGTTCAGATTCCCGTCCGACCACCAGACTTTAAATTTTTGTTGGTTACCGCCATTAGATTGAGATAAGTGCCGAGCTGAATCCATTGAAAAGGACACAGCCGAATTCCTTCCCAATCCGAGCGTATGCTGCTCCTACAATGACTTTGTTTTCGACAGTACTTGCAATCCTAATCTATCTTACCTGCTTCCTTGTTAATCCCCTTCAGTTTACTTGTGGATTGTTGTAACCTCCCGGCGTCTGTCGGAAACTATATTAATATGAACTTTTAAGTTTATTTGTATGTCACAGAAAACGTTCTGCCGCTAGTTGTCACACACAAAGAGAGAGGCAGCAATCTGAGCTAAATATAGGCTCATGTTTTCAATCCTCCAGTTGTCTGACGTCTGAATGACGAAATCGAAATTACCAACATCTTCATCGGCCCGAGTACGGTGTAAGTTCCATATAGTGAATCAGTCATTTAACGTTGATCAACCTCCCACGAATGTTGCGCGTAGTTAGCAAGACGAACAGAATTAGAACGGTCCGAAATAGATCGGAGGCGAGCACTTTTCTTGTGTCCCTGTTACTGTAGCTGGTCCGGAAAGGCGTAGCTATAAATTTAGATCTGCAGTCGTGACTGGGAGTCAGCGACATCTTCCGAACTGACCATTGTGTCGCCTTCGTTTGCCTCAAGATACTTTTGAAAGTGAGACATGCTTCCGAATCCATGCCCTCCAGCTTGATGCGATTGGAGATGGCATTCGGAAAGTTGCCGTTCTCGATCGCTTGGCTGTTAAAATTTTCTGATATATTCTGCTATAGTAGGTGGCCTTACAGTATCCTGGGGATCCTCATTTGTTAGCTTAGACATCATAATCGCTGTTCTATTCTTGTTTTGAAATAACAGCAGCGTTCTACGCTCCATAAATAGTTGGTATTCACTCCAAATTATTCGACGTAATTACCTCAGATTCATGTTGACCGATTATTTCCATTATTTCTCTGCTCATCCAAAATGATTTATAGGTGATTGAAATAGCACCTTCTTAATTTTAGGTACTGAATATTCAGTAATTCTGAGAAGTTTCAAAATTGCGTCCATTTCTGTCTGACAGACCAGTTGTCTTAGCAACGCATTACACTTATCGCAGTGATCTTTATTTTTTTGAATAGAAGTATGCAGACTTTCAGGAATTCCAGTCAAACCATATTAGAACAAGAGTATGATCCTCGTAATATCATAACATTAAGATACATATTTATTTTGTCGGACAAGAGAGTAGATAATATCATATTAAAGCATTTCGTATTGAAAAGTAATTTTAATTTGAAAATCTCTCTCTTCTTTGTGTGTGAATGAATTGACAGCGCGCAATTTTAGTAGCAACGCGGGCCATGTTTCAGGGCAAATGTATTATTCAGACGTGTGCCATATCTTTTGGTGTATTCCTGCAGCTGACAGTACCCGGTCTTCGCTACATGTAAGCATTATTTAATGGTACGCGGAGACATTAGTTATGGAGTCATTCTGTTTGGAACACATTTAACGGTACTTAGGATGAGTATCATATTGTATTAAATTACTGGTATGTTCCAGCATGCGTTTTCGCTTCTCCTGGTATTTGGTAATCTGAATGAGGTAGCAAGCGGCGAGGGGAAGACGGTGTGGCGTTTTCCTATTCTGGGTAAGAGACGAGACCGTACACGATTCCATTTTGAAGTTCCCATCAGCACTTGCTCAGATATGCTAGAGAACGTTCACTTCTCCCATATTAGAACTACTAGTTTTAGAATTTTTAACTTTCCTAAACGGAAAGTTTGTCATTGACCTTGACGGAAGCAACTGTTTACTTTATCCGTATCCAGTGTGGACGTAGTTGAATTCTGCGACTATTTCTTCTAGTGAGTCTACATGCTGAATAAACTGAACAAACTATTTTCTTGAAATTTTCGTTTATTCGTTAAGTAGTTACCACACTATGGCGGGTTCAATGTAAGGCAGCAAATTTGCATAAATAATCACAAAGTGTTCACTCTGTAGTACTGTAGATATTGCTCTTTCATTAACAGCCTGCTGATACTTAAAACGACTCAATGGATAAACATTTCGAACAAAAAATGTCACTGGCTGTACTTCTTGCCAAATGATCAATGGCAAGTATTAAGGTTAACGTGTAAATTTTTTTTCACCGCACTCTCATTGGTTTACAGTAATGACTTTGACTTACGGTAAGGACATAGTTGCTACTGTCTTAACTTCTAACACAGATTAAATTTGATAGGACAGTGATCTCTGCCGTATTACAGTATGCAAAGCATGTTTACAGAACTACACGAGAATAGAATTAATTTGTTTCGCTACTAAGGAGAGACTTCTAAAGGGGATTGTTTCTGTGAGTTTGAAATTTAGTACATCAGTAGAAATCGTAAAAGGTACGTCGTTTAAAGTTACTCAGATGAACGTGTTTCCTCTAAATAGAGTGGGGACAGTACCGGGAGCGTCTCAACGGTTTCCATTGTTTTTGTGTAGACGCTGTGTAACTATCTTAAGCACTGAAAATATTGTACTGCATTGGTCACTACTTTAGTGTTACTTTTGAGCGACTGCATGTTTAGACGGTATGTCGTTAGCGATAGGTCGTTTTTGTGTGTACATGGAAACAGTTGCACATAGTTCTGGCTCGAGGGCACAAGAGGTAAGAGTATCCACGTCAGTGTAATCCATTTTAATGAAAAGTATCTGATGTGAGCGTGCCCTAGAAACGTGTTTTCATTGAGAAGTAATTATAAGAGTGTGGCAGTAAACTACATTCATTCACACTTTTTGTTTCTCAAAGATCCAAATTTTTAGACAGTGTGTGATATTGTGGGAGTGGCAGCAATGGTTGGGCAGAGCATCATACCAGAGTTTGGGAGGCAGAGTAGCGCCACCGGATGCCCCCGTCCCTGGGCGCCTAGCGACGCTGGGCGTCACCGGCCCTTCCCCCTCCTGTCCTGTCCTCGCTTTCTCTCTCTGTCCCTCCTCGTCTGCTTTGGCGCCGCTTCGCGAGCGCTCTCTCTCTCTCTCTCTCTCTCTCTCTCTCTCTCTCTCTCTCTCACACACACACACACACCTCGGCCGCGCTGGTCGCTGGGTCGGACCGCTGGTCGGTATTGACGCCGCGGCGAGCGGCGCTACGCTGGTCCATCGCGCTTTAGGGAGAGCGGAGCAGCGGCGCAGGAAGCGGGCAACAACCTCATCGATTGCGGCTCGCCGACAGCAGGGCGGCCAGTGTAGGCCGCGGCAGACTTCCCGCGCTGCGCCGCGCCGCGCCGGCTCAACAAGTTACCGCCGCCAGCCGGCCAGCGCCGAGGCTGCTGGCGCGAGCGCGCGCGCGCACCAAGCGCTGTTGAATCACGCGGCGGTTTTTTACGCGATCGAGCATACATGCGGGATGTTTTACTTTCTACGTCACGTAGTGAACCCAGTAGTGAGCGACCCAAACTGTCTGTACGGATAACTTTAATCCTGATTGAGGAACGAAGTTGGCGCCAAGCACAAGCCCTGCGCTGTCAGAGACACAGCAGTAAACCATTTTATAATTTGATATTACTCGTTCAGAACAATAACGATGCAACTACACTAATTGACACATTCACTGGTGCGATTTTTAATTCAGTGCACGATGCATTTCGAGTCCTAGGGCTCGCCTTCACATCACCTTAAATTATTCTAAAAATCAGATTACCATTGGTCCTGTTAACCGTACTCAATTATATTAAAACTTACATGCTCTGCTGTAAAGCAGCAAAAATTTTTACAAAACGATGACAAGAAATGGAATTTCACACTTTCCAGAAGTGGTTCCGCAGTCTTTAGGTACAGGAAGTATAAACAGACTCTGACGAAAATAAACCGCAGTAACAAAATATTATAAATATAGAGTAATAAAATTTCGGGAATACATTTGCGTAGCTAACCTATTCAAGTGATTAACATTTCAAGATCGCAAGTTAATTTAAGCGCGTGTAAGCCATTGCAAGTGTGAAATACTCGTACATTAATAACTGGTGTAAGTGCCAGAATGTTGAATACATGCAGGCAGAAGTGCAAGCGTTGTGTTGTACAGGTGCCGGATGTCAGATTGTGGGTTGGAGTTCCATGCCTGTTGGACTTCGTCTGTCAATACAGGGACCATTAATACTGCTTTTGGATTACGCTAAAGTTGTGCTCCGATGGTGTCCCATATTTTCTCGATTGGAGGCAGGTTGTTGATCGAGCAGGCCAAGGCAACATGTCGACACTCCGTAGATCATGTTGGATTACAAAAGCGGTTGTTGAGCAAGCGTTATCCTGTAATGCTGCTAATGAATGGCAGAACAACAGGTCGAAACACCAGATTAACGTACAAATTAGCAGTCAGCATGCTCGGGGTACCCATTTAAACAAGTTAGAGAGTTCAGAAACAGTTTTTCGCTCTCCAGCGAGTCTGCACTGATATGATACTTCCTAGTCGGACCAGGAGTCGAACTTGGGACCGTTGCCCTGCGCGGGCACTTGGTCTACCAACTGAGCTACCCAAACACGACGGCTTGTGCTCGGGTAGCTCAGTTGGTAGACCACTTGCCTGCGAAGGGCAAAAGTCATGGGTTGAAGTTCCGGTCCCTCAGATGTAATGTACTTTGTAAAATGATTCATGATCACCATTTTCCGGCTTCAGTTCGCAAAGGTGTGCTGTACAAGCGCCTGTCATCTCCTCGAGATGATCTTGTGTTCCTGAACAGCTTGCCACTGGAAATGGCTATATCTGTTAAAATGTGACTTTTATAGGAAAAAACATTTGAAATTGCTGAAAAACTGATGAAGCACCTTGAGGTGTGCCCTCAGGGCTCGAAATGGATATTGCATTGAAAGAAAAGGCACAAATAGTGACTGAAGTTGGCTTATTCTTTTTCCTGCTACAATAATAGTCGCGGCGACGTCACTGACACCGCTGGACAAAAGTAAGTTACACTAATTTAGCTGCTGAACGAAAGGTGAAAGTGGTAAGCAAAGCTGTCCTCAATCCTAAGACGGGTATGAATCCTGGCTTCTTTGCCAGAGGGGGGGGGGGGGGGGGGAGGGGGGATTCACAGTTCGTTATATCCTTCCCCCCCACCCCCCATCCTTGCCATCATCCCCTCTTTTAATATGCTGACGATGATAATAAAAAATAATAGACGGCAACACTATAGACTTCGGTATCCAAGGACTGTTCAGTAATAAAATAGGAAGGAAAATAGACAAAGGAGTTCAGTTTCTGGGAATGGCTTTTGCAGTCAACAAGAGGATTCTCCGATCAGTAACGGAAGTGAAACTTGTAAACAATAGAGATGATGATGATGATGATGCTCAAACATGCTAATAAAACGTACACGATAGTCAAGGCACAAGCACAGATAAAACATGATAACATGAGGGACAAAGGAGTTACTAAATACTGGGATGAAGCAGAGATAACTATGAGAAAAATCCCTAAAGGAGAAGTTGAAATTCTTTTAGGTGACTTAAACTCTTACTTAGGTAGAGAAAAGATGTTCAGAGGAACGATAGGACAATACCCAGGACACAGATTAACTAACAAGACTGATCAGAGACTGGTCGAGCTATGTTACCAACACAATATGAAGATAATGTTAATTCACTTCAGGAAAGAGATCAAGAAAACCTTAAGAAAACACCTGATCGCCCAAGGAGCAATTACACACAAGAACCACGGAAAAGTCATGAATAACATACGGACACCAAAATTCGATATGACAAAATTAGAATAATCAAAGATCAAAAAGGAGTGGGAGGAAGAAATAGCTGTGACACCGGAAAAATTTAAAGATAATATAATCAGTAAACCTAAAAAATTCTCTAATCAAGAAGAAGATACATTAATCGTGGAATGAAACATTCGATAAACCAGTTGAGAACAGAAAATAGCATACATCAAGTGGAACAGCGACAAAACAGAAATTAACTCAGCGGTGACGTAGAGGTGGGAAAGCAAACGACAAGAGACATCAAGAGAGACAAAAGAGAATACAAAATCGACCGTTTAAGTGGAAGAGAATTTTAGAAATTGTTGCGCGAGAGACTTCTATAGAGCATGTAAAACCAGACTATTAGGATACCAACCACAAATTCTGTGTTTCAGAAAAGAGGATGGAGAACTGGCACTAAACAACAAAGAGAACTGCGAGACACTGGCGAAATATTTCTGTGAAAGACTGAATTATCCTATACCAGCTGAGAGATTCCCAAAGAGCCAAGGGATCGAGAAAAGTGAGTCAGAAGTATCAGACTAATTGGAGATAAAGATACAAATCATGAAATCGATAACGGTGGAACAGCGGGAGAAGAGGGTTGTTGTTGTGGTTTTCAGTCCTGAGACTGGTTTGATGCAGCTCTCCATGCTAATCTATCCTGTGCAAGCTCCTTCATCTCCCAGATGGTGTCATAGTTGATTTACTACAGGTAACTGGGCTGAATTCCATCAGAGAACTGAGAAATATACAAAACATATGGAAGACTGAAGTAATACCAGAAGCCTGGAAGTGCACCGTTACACACCCTCAGCATAAGTGGACTAACGAGGATCATGCACCCGCTCTACACTTCAATCTTTTATAACTGGGACACTTACGAGGAATTACACAGGAGCTGAAGAGCATAGGGAGAGGATGTATCTATTTGTTAATATTCATACTGGGGACACAAGCAGAGGCCACAGTCAGACGTGCAACTGCTCTCATTTTTATGTACTTTTCAGTATTTTTCATAGTCTCCCCTGTTTACGTCTTTTTCACCCATTCACCTATTTACCTATTGTATAAGCAGAGGCACTCTGGGGTGTAGGTAGAGGCAGTGTCTATTTGTTTATAACAAATTACGTCACGCTAGGTCTATTCGTTTAATATTTTGATGCACTAGCTGACACCACACCTAGACAGATAATATGTGAGCATCCCCCAGGCTGTGGCTAAGCCATGCCTCCGCAATATCCTTTCTTTCAGGAGTGCTAGTTCTGCGAGGTTCGCGGGAGAGCTTCTGTAAAGTTTGGAAGGTAGGAGACGAGGTACTGGCAGAAGTAAAGCTGTGAGTACCGGGCGTGAGTCGTGCTTCGGTAGCTCAGTTGGTAGAGCACTTGCCCGCGAAAGGCAAAGGTCTCGAGTTCGAGTCTCGGTCGGGCACACAGTTTTAATCTGCCAGGAAGTTTCATATCAGCGCACACTCCCCTGCAGAGTGAAAATCTCATTCTGGAAATATGTGAGCACTCTGCCGGCCGCGGTGGTCTCGCGGTTCTAGGCGCGCAGTCCGGAACCGTGCGACTGCTACGGTCGCAGGTTCGAATCCTGCCTCGGGCATGGATGTCTGTGATGTCCTTAGGTTAGTTAGGTTTAAGTAGTTCTAAGTTCTAGGGGACTGATGACCACAGCAGTTGAGTCCCATAGTGCTCAGAGCCATTTGAACCATTTGAACTGAAACTTTGGTACAGAAAGGAATTAAATACGCAGTCACATGACTATCTGACAATTTGTCCATTAACATGAAGTGTCATGCAGGAAGCAATCCTGTTTGCAAGGGATACTGGCGTTGCTTCGTCTTGATAACTCTTATTAGACAGTTACTCTTGAGTATACATCAACAGTGAGCTAAAAACTGGCAAATGGCTGGCATGTAGCCGTATAAATATACTGTTTTAGTGTGTGCAAGTTTTCTTGCACTGACACTTTCCACAATACGTTAGTCGTTGATGAGGTTCATGAATATGCTTCTAGCTAACCTAGCATCCAACAAACCATCTATGTGATCTCTGTTTTGGCGTGACGTTAATTTCAAACCTACTTTTCTTTCGGATAAATTAGGTATTTTTTATTCGACATCTATTACAAATTTTCGTACCAGTCACGCGCGTTCCGGAGAACACATCCATGCTTATTCCCACTATAGAGCGTTAGTCATAATATTCCCTGCGCTTCTGAATCCTATCTAACTTCGGAGTCCAGGCAGCGAGTCCACATAACGGCAAAATTCGCATTACCAGAACAAGGCGACTGGGTCGGTCGTCCAAATATTGTGCATAAAACGGAAAAAAGAACTTGGCATAATATCCGGAAGCACACTATTAGTCATGGCGAGAAAACGTGAGGGATCATACGGTCAATGTGTCAGCGTGACGTAGCATATGAAATATGATGTTCAGTGAGTACGTTTGACGAGATACGCCAGACACCCTGACGGCAAACCACCGGGGTAATTGGATCTTGAGGCATCAGACTCTCGTGCACGGTCAGAATTTTTCATAAACTTGTTACTGAAGATGCACCTGAAACATCAGCGATCGTGATTGTTAGGGTTGATACTTAACGTTGTTTGGACTTGCTGTGGCGATGCTAGATAAATATACTTGAACGTCTGTATCTTGCTTTCGTAACAAACATTCACTAGTAGTGGGCAGATTTGGCAGGAAATAGGATTAACCATGTATTTACCTATTCTGTAACGAGTTTGAATCCACTCACCCATCCATCCACCGTGTTCCGTAGATCTCATCAAGAAAGAGAACCTTCAGGGGAATGTAGATCGGATCAAGTGTACGTTAACAAAATAAAAAGAAATCATAGAAACTTAATCTTTATACTGTCTAACAATAAAATTTCACTGCTGCTTAATGCTGTTCGTTCTTGCCAGTGAAACTAAAATCAATCGAGTAAATTAGAAAGAAACCCCTCGGTTTTAAAAAAGCTACTGCCTCCTTTCGTACCTTATGGCTTTCGCTTAACTGCTACTGGTAACCTTATATTTTCTTCATCACAATTGTATTTTTCAGAGAAAATATTTAACCTCATCTGTAAATACTGTATCAGACTGACAGTACATTAATACTAGTTGCCATGTTGCTTTATGATAATCACTGCTACATAGTTAAAAGAACGCTTGAATTCTTAAATTCAGTGTGTTCACTGGAGATGACAAATTACTATTCTTTTAGCAGGTGTATTCCTTATTTATTAAGAAGTTCCGAAATGGAGTGGGCTATGAGTTTTATTACCTTGTTAACTCGCGCGGATTTTCGATGTTGCTCGACCTTTTTCGTGAAGAAACAAAAAAAGATAAAAAAAGACTTGAATTTAAGAAATACAGCAATCAGCCATTTTAATCCACAGCCACGTAACTCAACCACTTATGGATAAATTAATATCTACATAGTTTATAGAAAAGATAAGTTTGACAGTGCGTTACAATTTCAATGTATCTCAGTGCATCCGTTGAAAGCAGAGCCAGTGTAGGAACAATGAGTGCTATTTCCGAGCCGTTGTATTGAAATGTCACACTTTCAAAAACGGATTAGGTCATAAATCTCGTGTAAAATGGTACACATCTTCTCAAGATGATTTGTAGACTCCAGACATAGTCATCAGAGTCAATGGTTGGAGTAAGGAAACATATCTTCCATTGCTTCTTCCTTGAAATCCGATAGTAAGAGTCCATGCAGGATACTGTGGCCAATGCGCGCATTGACCAGCTTCGTCCAAAGTGCTGGGCGAGTTCATTCGTTTGTTCGGAAGGGGAGGCGAACACTGTCACCTTTCGGCCGGTCGGCGGTGACAGAATAAGAGGCGCACGCCCTGCAGTCTTTCTCAAACAATTTTATTGAAACTATATGATAAAAAAAATTTTTTTTGCGTTACTTATAGCTTTGCCATCACTTCGTTAATGGTCATTTACGTGGAAGTAAGACCTTGCACGAAATTCGAGAAACTTTACAGTGAAAAACAGGGGTCGCTATGATTCTGCGTATGGTGCATGTTGCATAAAGTTACTGAATATGAAATTTAGCTGAAATATTTAATTTTCCTTAGGCTTGGGTGAAATCTCGAGAAAATTGATCTGATGTAGTGCACGCGTTTGCTGTCGCGCCGCACCAGCGATAAAGCCAGTGAGGAATATCGACAACATTCCTCATTTCATAAACGGTTGAAGACATCGAAATGAGAATTTGCAAATGGTAGCACCCAGAGTAGAAAGTATTTTTCCTTATGGTTATTATGCAAAACTTCTTAATCTACCGCGTTATTCCACTAACTACAAACTTTTTCGATGAATGAACGTAATTTTTAAGGGCATCAGTAGTTGGTGGAACGAGAAATGCTATGGGCTTTCAAACCACAGGAATGAAGACATTACACTATTATTTTTTACTGAGGATGTGCTTTTCCATAAGATAATGATCTTTCTTTTCGTCAGTTCTGCGCTTAATAAACATAGTAAACACTGTTTCAGAGTTCTCTCACAACTGCTTCTGCACAGTTTGTTAGCAAATGTGATACACTGTTAACTCCGCTTTGTTTTCGCAAAAGAAGCAAATTTTAGCACTGCAGCAAGAGAAATGTGTAGTTCTTACTCAAAATTCGCCATTCGTGACACTTCTCTGAAAGTTGCAGATGGTTAACATGCCAGGCGAAAATAAATAGCTGCATTTTCGGCGGATTTCTTTTTAGGTACTAACCAAAGCAGAGGTGACATATCTTTTTGGAATGACCGCCATGCAAATGTGGGCGTGGTGGGGCCCCTCTGTAATATTTACAAAAATTGAGAGCTTAGGCTTAGTTTAGAACGGCATTTCCCCTCCAGCACTCGGCTTTCCCCGTACAGCGCCTGCCCACAGCCCCCACCACTACCGCTCTCTCCACGCGCACCCTGTCGTCTGCCCTTCTACCAGCCATGGTATTCTGCGCGCGGTGTAGCCAAGTACGATCATTATTATTTCTCTGCTCCAGTAAGCGATTGTTGCGTTGAAAGAGCCAAAATGATGCTGCTCTTTGAGTATAGTGAACTACACTTCCAGCAGAGTATCGTTAGACAGTCCAAATTGCGCTTAAGTAGACCTAAACGGTCACTTCGCGTCTTGAGATTGCAGAGAATTCTTTCTTTTTGGATGGGTATTCAGTCGCAATGGTTTCTCTTTTGGCTTTAGATCTCTCTGGCCATTATTTGCATGACTCATTAATTCTTTATTTGAATTTTAAAGTAAAGATTTATTGTATTTAACCAACCTTACGTCTTAATTAGCGGTGTCATATTGGAGGAAAATTATGTAATGTGTATTGAGGCGATTATCTTTTCGAATGAATTCGACTGAAAAATCCTCCTCGATCTACAAATGAAGTAGAAACAGAGAAAAATAAAGTACTAACAAAAGCTCTCTCCATTTTAAAATTGCAGCTACATAGAAATTGGACCTTATTATACACAAATAAAAGTTAACACGTCATGGTGAAATTAAAAATAATACATTTAAGCCTGAAAGAAATAAAGTTTTCAAGAGGCTGTAGGAAAACTAGCTCTGATTGAAGTTAATGTTCGTAATATCTCAACAAAAAATACAGTTTTTTGCTTTGTTTTGTGTTAGTATATTGCATTTCTTTTTCTGCAACTAGCTGAAGTCCATTAATGAATTTTGCATACCATTGTACTTCAGGCGGTGTTACTCCGCGAAGTTGTTACAATAAATACAAATAATTTTCTCATTTACAAAATCTTATGCACCCAAAAACATTCAGCTGTATCCTTCACGTGATTGCCGCCCACTAATGCACATGGAATCCCTGGCATCACAAAGTATGAAATTCATTACAGACAGCAAGCCTTGAGATTCGGCACAGCTGTCGCTTTTGTTTTTTGTTTTTCGTGTTTTTGTTTAATTCAAAATTTCAGAGTTTCATAGAATCTAATAAGTATTTGCAGAAGAAAATGGAAAATATAATTTTTTCAAGCCTTAATCATCATGTATGCAACTACGAAACTGTTTCTCTATCAATGTCTACATTTCTGTTTCTCACTGCATCTTCCACATTTTGTGTTCCTACTAAGCAGCTCATTTCTATTACACTGGATTCTTCCTACATTATTTCTTTGTGCACTATAATTTTCTGCAAATAAATTCGTCGTCAGGTGCTAAAGTGGTTCCCCTGTCCTTGGGTGCGAAGCTAAGGTCGAGTGCAAGAACTGTATGGTTTGTTCGTTCCAAAGAAGCATGTGTATCAAGAGTAGCTATAACCGTCAATTTTACACCCTGATTTTGCTGCCTGCAACTATATTATTATAAAGTTACCCATCGATTTCGTTTCCAACAATATGTCATTTGTTTTAGTGGAAACTTGAATAGATGTTCGACCAGCTGTTCATTCCACCTAAACATCGCAGCATTTTTTATTTATTTCGTGTTGAATGTCATAGTTTTCCATCAGAATAGCTGCTTATAAAATGTAATATTTGTTGCTATTCTGAGTAGGAAGGTTGCTTCCACAGATTCACGTACAGGAACGGCTTATTCTATAACTCTTTGCTCAAAATTCATCTGCAACTGAACATATCTGAAAGATAGTAAAAGGCTCAGGACCCACACCAAACTACGAAACTGGAAATTGACGTCGATAGCAGTTTTTTTAGTTACTGCTTTATAAACACCAATGTCAGATGAACATTTATTTTCGTTTTGTTCGCTAAAAAACCATGTTATTAAATTTGAGAGTCTCGTCTAGAATGTGCTCGATGCTTATCAAGTTTGAAGCTGCTACCGCAAACAGAAAGCGAACAGACATGCAAGAAAGGTAAGGGCAAATTAAACGTTTCCTTGGGGTCGGTGTTGTTGGAAATGGAACGTATCCTAGTTGGACAAGGTTGACAACGGAAATTATCGGAGGCTTTATTCCGTTATCCACTGCAGTATGCATCTTAAATGACTGAGGGAAGCAAGGAAGCAACAGATCAGGATGCCCGGACAGAGTATTAAAGCCGGCTCCTCCGGAGTAAGTACCCAGTTCCTTAAACGCCTCTTCCTGGCTATTTCACCTCAGGCAGAAAATGACAAGTTGCACATTTGAAGGCGGTTGGTTGATTAGGGGTAGGGGACCAAACAGCGAGGTCATTGGTGCCGTCTGATTAGGGAAGGATGGAGAAGGAAATCGGCCGTGCTCTTTCAAAGGAATCATCCCGGCATTTACTTGAAGCGATTTATGGAAATCACGGGAAACGTAAATCAGGATAGCTGGACGTGGGTTTGTACCGTCGTCCTCCCGAATGCGAGTACAGTGTGCTAACCACTGCGCCACCTCGCTCGTCAATTTGAAGGTCGTGGGAAAGCAGGGACACACCTGCTTCGAAAGGACGAAGCTAGGAAAGCACTGCGGTGTTCAAACTTCTGGTTGGGAGACAGCTTTACCGTTTCTTCTTTTTTCTTTTTTTCTTTCTTCTTTCTTTTTCTTTTACCTTAAGCACTACGCCACTGGTTCAGTGTATTCTTGAACAGAACGTAGACGTGCATTAGGATAAGTTATGTTGTCCATTTACACTAATTCTGAAACATGTAATGATCAGGCCTCTTACCATGGTCTTGCAACTATGAACTGTAGACAACCAGTCGCAACAATTTTCGAACGTAAATATTGTTAATTGTTGCCAGAGTACCGTGAAACACTCTACACGAAATCACTATCTGATCGAAAGTATCCGGACACTTCTATGTAATACGGAATTGACCACTGAATGCCACTGCAAAAGGAGGCGGGGAGTGTTGTGTTGTCAGTGGAAAAAGCAGTAACGGCAGAATGGGTCAGTCTGAAGACTGTAGTGGCTTCGAACATGGACTAGTCATTGAATGTCAAATGGGGAACGAATCCATCAGGAACATTTCAGCCCATCTCAAGCTTCCAAAGACTGTTGGTGATGTCATTGTAAGGTGGAAACGCGAAGGAACAACGTCAGCTTAACAAAGATCAGGCAGACCTCATGTACTGAAGAACAGGTACCGTCGAGCGTTGCGGAAGGTGGTTGTAAAATATCGCATGAAACCAGCGGAAGGACCCACTTGTTAGTTCCAAAGTGCTACCAACTGTACAGCTAGCACAACGATACTGCATAGAGGGTTAAATGTGTTACAGTGGTCGAGCAGCTTCTGATAAGTCACTTTTTTCTACAGTGTTAGCCGACGCTTGAGATGTAGTAAACAGCGACGCCACTGGACAGTGGATGACTGGAAACGAGTGATCTGGAGTGATGAATCACGCCATACCCTGTGACAATCCGATGGAAAGGTTTGGGTTTGATGACTGGTTGGAGAACGTTACATGCAATCACGTGTAGTGCCAGCAGTGAATTACAGAGGAAGTGGTTTTACGGTATGGGGGGTGTTTTCGTGGTTAGGGTTTGGTCCCCTAACTGCGGTTACTAAAGCGCAAAGTGTGGAAGGATTTCAACACATTTGACAGCAGTGAGTTTTACGTACTGTAGAGAAATGGTTTTTAGACGATGATTGTTTTTACCAGCATGACAGTGCACCCTGTCATAAAGAAACATCAGTGAGGCAATGGTTTGCAGACAAACATACACCTGCATTGGACAAGCCTGCCCAGAGGACCGACCTGAATCGAATGGAACACCTATGGAATGAGTTAGAACGTCGACTTTGCTCTAGATCCCAGCGTCCAACATCACCGCCTTCTCTTGGTCCGGCTCTTGAGGAAGAATGGGCTGCCATCCCTCCACAGACATTCAGAAAGTTTATTGAAAGTGTTCCCAGTGGAGTTCAAGCCATCATAAAGAGAGTGAGAGGACAAATTCGATATTAATGTCCACTAACAGATATCCAGATACTTTTCGATCAGGTAATTTACGTCATCGTTTGTCTCGTATACTGCAGCAATGCTGTGCTTGGTAGTAAGGGGCTTTCAGAAGTTTTTAAAATAATGTCTTTCAGCCGCTCTGGTCACGGATATAGCTCAGTAGCAGCAGGACCATCATCTACACGAGGGGTTAAGCCACTTGGTCTGCTTCGCGCCTTCAAATTGGTTCAGACTTTCTCTTCCTTGGTTTTCTGAAATATCTTTTGTCTCCTGGTTTATATCGTTTCATTATTTTTGTGATTCTTGTATCTTTCTCAGGTTCGACAGATTATTACTGGTGTTGGCTTGTTACCGAGTCGTCGTCATATGATCTGCTTGAAACGAAAAAGAGGACCGTAAAGTATGAGGAAAGCAAATGACTAACTAATTTACATGCACAACTATACACACCTGAATACCTGTCGTAGTAACTTCCACTCGCAGACATATGGTTCCCTCGCGTCTTCATCGTAATGGAATTCCCTGTTCTGACACATTCGATCTGACGAAACTCAACGACGAACACTTCAGTCGACTAGTTACCATCCAGCTTACTCAGTACGCATAGATGTGTATAGAATTTAGTTTGATTTGTGATTTAGATTTCTACTGTTTTATTATCCCTTTATTTCTTTCTTGAGAAACAGATCGTCTGAAGATGACATAGTAATAAGTCGAAAACCGGTAATGACACCGTTTGAATGACTGGAGGCTGAAATACACAATAAAAAAATTTATGCGGCGGTCACAGTGTTTCCCTACGGCAATATGATGTACCAGTGTTAAGTTGTAGTAATGTCTGCGTTTGAGAACAAGTTGATCACCATTTAGTATCAGGAAACTGTTACTTTCGCATCCAGTGTAGCACACACTGGACAATGGTGAGTATGTGCATATATATATATATATATATTTTATTTTCAGGTTTGAATGCGACTAGTGGTAAGATTGTCACGGAGGTTTCGGACTAAGACACGTGATTTTTGCGAAGGAAACTAGATTCGGTTTCACCTGCTTTCGCTTGCGGCGTCAGGTTCTACGTAGAGGAAGCATGTCCTCTTTCTCCTTCCGGGCGTCGCGTCAGCCCACACCATCTTCGGATTCCGTGTGCGGCGTGACAGGAGGAAATAAAAGCGGGCTTGCGAGTCGGGTGTTCTCCGACGGTTCCGCCCATCTCCTGTTTCTCAGCCTCCTTGTTTCCTTTCGTCGCGAAATATCCCGCCGCAGTCCTCTCTCCGTCCCTCACTCCTTTTTCTCTCTTGCTCTCTCTCTCGTTGCCGCTTCTCTTCCTCCTGCTCCTGTCGTCCATATTGACCCATTTTCCCTTCCCCACTCTCCTCAGTGGCTCACCCTCTCGCCCCCGCGCCTTTGCACGGTCTTGTTAGCCTCTGCACTGCGTCGCCCCCGAGAGTCCACTAAGATAGGCAAAATGGCCGTACCGGTGGCCAAGTCGTCGTGTGATGGTGTTGCGCATCATTGGTTGCTCCCTTTTCTCGCTGAAACGTGGACAGTATTTGTGGGAACGCGGATTTAGGAACGCCGTAGTTTATTTAAATTTATCTCATGACTGTTAAATTCTTTGATTGTATCTTTATTCTTGCAATTTAGTCTACAGATCATCTATCGGAATGTAGCTTTGGACACCGCCCTAACGCTTTACTAGGCATAACCGTGTAGGATGTGGAGTGCCCTTACTATCTCCAATCTGCACCAAACCATTAAAATGCGGATTCAATACTTTGAATGATTCACCATGTTCTAGTCGACTGGAATTCTGATGTGAGTTGATATGGAGAAAACTCAGTAATTTTATTAGTTCCTATACTGATAGCCTTTGGAGAAGTGGCTCTGGATTCACACGTAACAGGGCTCCAGATGCTGTATTTCTTTCTCGTTCGTTTTGCAGCATCTTGACACTTTTGTGGAAATATGCGACGTGTTCTCCAACACGTTATAATCGTTGCCGTTTTTTTATAACGAGAGTTCAGTTGCAACTCCTACACCATCCCCAAGTGCTAATTGAGATTTTCTGAGATGCTATAGGGAAATACTGCATAGTTCTTACAGCAAGCCATGGTCAATTTCCTCTGCTATTTCCTGTTCCGTCTCCAAGAATATTGGCGTTGATGAGGCACTAAACGCTAACTTCTATTATTTACTCTACAGCTGTTCATATTTACTTTTCGCTACACTGATCACCTGCATTCGTGAAGTTACCTGTTAGCTATCACGCCGCTACAGCTATTAAAAAATCTTTACAATCAATGTATAGTTAACAACACGTCTACAGTGTGGATCAGTGAATGTGTAAGTCGCGATGCAATATCCTTTACAGATATGCGGTTCCATCTCGTCATCATCGCAATGAAATTACATGCCCTAACTCATTTAGTTTGTGGAAGCTCACCGATGAACCTTTGAGTAGAAATGTAGAACGACGTTTAATAAAGTTCTCTCTTTTCAAAGTCACCCTCTGTAAAAGTGAGTTATGTCACTTGAAAGGTACAATGGTTCCTTTCTTTATAAACCGAAGTTGGTAGGACACTCCGTTGTACAGTCTCTGTATCTTTTCAATTAAACTACCTGTGCCATAGATCTTTCATTCAAACGTTCTGTTGCCTTTTCGTGTTCATTTTGGCTAGAATAACTCACTGACTAAGCTGTAACAATTATTGAACTTTCTCTCGAGAAGTAAGAATTTCTGTAGAGATCCACTCATTTCGTTGCCATGGATAAGTGTCTATCATATTGGTAAATCGAGAATATGTGGTCGTGGTGTGTTGGAAAAAAAAAAACACTGTGTGTTGCTGATAAGAAATGGTCGCTCAGTTGTCTCCAGCTGCTTCAAGTAAATGAGGTAATTCATTTCTTAGTTCTGGCAAATCTGAATTAATGCGTCGTCTCTATTGATAGCGATTCATTATCTGGAGGGCTACGTACGGAAAGAACTGTACATCGTACTTCTGGACAACGCAGGTACTGCAATATCGTATTTATTAACTAACACCGGGCAAGCGACTTTAAATTAAAATGTCTCCCCTGTACGGGAATGTAGATAATGAATGTAAGAGTGCAGATTGTAAACACTCGGTTGACGACATGTGGAGGTTTGGGTCTGATCGTGAGTATGGTCGGATTGCGTAATGGTAAGGAGACCGCTCGCGGTAAGCGGCAGTAAAGCCTGCCTCGAGTCCCGATCCGGCACAAATTTTCGTCGTCGTTATTCCATTATACAGCTGATAGTTGTTCATATTCGCAATTACGAATACATTTCATATATACGAAATTTTTTTGCGTTATGGGGTACTGCTTCTTCAGCGTCTACATTCCTTAACCTTGAAAAGTATAATGTACACACATGCAGAGTTCCCAAAGACAAATTACCATACAGAGTGTTGTAACACAACCTCCGTTTTTAAAAGTAATTACACCAGTTTCATGGTAGCCAAAGCGGCTATTTTTCGTAGACCGGGACAGTGAATTAATAAACGGACTTCATAATAAAGTTTTCAATAATTTTCAATCGGATTCAGCCACTCAACTGTTCCACCAAAGTTTGCAGACTGTTAAATAAATTCGAGAGTCCTACGAAGCATCTGTTGCTATCGAAAATAGACGTCACAAATTATTTTCAGTCTAAAAAGTGCCCCGAATCATTGTATTGACAGAGAACTTTATTCGTGGCCTCAAAAACAGTGAACTGCCCAATAACCTCTTGACTTTACATTGGTTGTGGTGTAGCTTGAACCCGTGGGAATATTGTTCTCTCTCAAGTTTTGTCGGAGCGATGGATTAATGATGTGCTTAGTCAAAACACCGGAGGCACACCATTAATTGAAAATATTATTTAATGTACGAAATTGTTAGTTTTTACGCTCCCAACATGACCAGTGTTATCATTCAGTCCACCATATGTAATTCATCTTTAAAAACGTCACATATTTAATGTTTTGAAAATACGGATATTACAACCGTATGTTCGATTTTTGTTTACGGTGTGCTATGGTGTGGGCGTGTAAAATCCAAAATAATGCAGTATCAAACATGGTAGAATGCATACGGCGGGGTAAAAAACCACATGTGCTGCCAGCTGATATTTAATCAGTGTAGTAAAACAAGCATTTAAAGCTCATTAGTTCACCTGAAATATTGACGCAGGTGATTAATGCCGGCGGAGTAATTCTGCCATCGACTTTCAGAACAAACTTGCATAATATCCGTATTATATAACAAATTCTTCGTATGGGTCTGTGGCCAGTGGAACACCTCGTTGGTACGGCAAGATTACAGATCCTCAAGAACAGTGCTGCAAGTAATTAAAAATGCTGTGCAGGTGACCAGGAAAATGATCATCTTCCCTCAGGCGAAAGTCGGTCGTTCACAGTGAACTGCTTTTTGTTCCACATGCAGATTGTGCTTGGCTCAACAAGTGGTATTCTGCTCTAAGTTGGAATTTTCAGAGTAAACATTGTTTTAAAACGCTGTGAGAGGGAGAGGGGACGCAGTAGGGCGGCATAGTTGATAGGCTCGGCCGTGGGGAAGCGGCGCTTAGCGTCGCTCAAGACAGTGTTCTGGCGGCTAACTGAGCGCTCCGCGTGGCCCAGCGGCGCTGTCCGCTGTCCGTGCAATCGATCGCAGTGTGCACCCAGCCGAGCCTCTACGTGCTCCCGTTAAATACGCACGATCTGCCCTTAACTCCTCTGGCTGCCTGTTGGAAGCGGACGCACTCTTAGTTGGTAAGTTCTAACCATTAAAGACAGTACCGCCAAACAGTGCTGTAGTTCTGTCTGCTCATTGCAGGTTGACAGTGGGGATGGAACAGTAAGAAGGATCTCTTCGGTTTCATAGATCGATTTTTGACCTGCCGCGAGTATTGCGCTAACGGTATTTGTGCGTTATAACCTGGTTAGAGAGTTGCGGAGTAATTTGCTGCAGCGCGGTAACTGTATTGCAGCTGCAGTTGAAAAGGACGTACGTTAAATTACGTACTAGAGCGGCACAGCGTTAGATCCTGTGTAGATTTTGTAATCACATCAACACGGCCTTGTGGTCTTTAGAAGTACTTTTATGAATCTATGTTCATTCGCAGGTATATATCGATTGCGTGTCATTTAAAAGTTTTAAGTTAGTAACAAGTACCATCTCAGAGCCGTCTTGTCGCAAGCGACCTTTCAGTGTAATGAAGCTTTTTTTCCGCCCCCAGGTAACTCGCAAAGAGAGATAGTTCTGCTGGAAAAATATTCATCATTCGAAAGATGCAAAGCATAATTACTGCAATTATACGAATATAGTTTTAATTGCTATATTTCGTTTTTTTTTTTTTTTTTTGTTTTTTCCGTAGTGTAGCAATAGTGTGTGACTCATTTGTACCTAGAAGTTCGATTCTGGCTCTGGTATGCTGACTGACACTAGCTGGCAGACAGTTAAGCCGGCTGCCTGGCTTACTGACTGATTTTGACTATGACTCTGGCTTCGTTAACGTTCTTCATTAAAGCTCAGAGGAATAATGTTCACTGATTTCAAGGAAATTCGCAAAAAGCCTATTTCCCAGACCCCCATACGTCGAGGCATATTATTTCCCTTAATAACCTTGACGCCCACATTATGTCAAACGCAGAAGAATGTAATAACTAGACCAGGGGTAGTCAATCTTCCTTACCTACCGTCCACTTTTGTATCTATGTTAATAATTTCTAATTGCCCACTAGTTCCACAGTATTGGTGATTATATGAAGTAGGGAAGTAGAAGATTTCAGCAAGTTAAAGCATGTAATAATAATTACGTACTAAGTACTTTGTCAAAATTTTATAAAAATCCGATGAGGATATCTTTGTATCCCCTGACCCCTATCGTCCACCACGAAAGCTGGAACGCCCACTGTTGGGTAGGTACTAGGTCGACTACTGTTGAACCAAGGCAGTTTTTAACCGACACTCACCAGCGCTCTCTGGATGGATGAGAGAGAGCAAAACTGTATGTTGGGGAGTTCATCAACAGCGTCCCCTTCACAGCAAAATGAAAGATTGATTATTTATTTATCGTTCATCTTCGTCAGTAGGACTACTCTGCAGCTAACCTGAGTACGCCGCAGATTTGGAGCACCGTGTTCACATTTATATGGACTCTTAAGTTCTCATGGCGCCTCGATCATATTCTTATCTTGTAGGAAAGTTGTTGTGGCCAGAACATATTTTCTTGACCACAGCGTTACGAGTGTGTGTCATCGTATGTTGCGGCAAATATTTGAAGTAAGATATTTTTACGTTGCAGGTTTATCTGCCTATACTTGCCTTTGGCGTCAACAAGGGTTTTTATTTGTTGAACCCAGTGATGGCACAGGACATTACGTTTGCCAACTAGAGGAGATCGCCAGTAAAAGAATTGAATGAACTGAGACTGTGCTTTTCTTTGGTGTTTTACAGCTGCTAATCATATTCCAGGTTTACAGTTAATCTTAATTGTTTCGTAGATGGAAGTGTAGACACAAAGTTGTGCCATAATTACGATTTATTCCGTGACTTGAAGTTATCGCCTTAGAAAATTTGAATCTATCCCAAGAACACAGTAAGTTTTGATTACGCAACATCTTAATATGAAACATATGAATAAAGGTACAAACTTGGTAACTGAGCAGATCAGCCAAAGAAAGTCTGAGCTTATGCAAAGAAGGCAGCACCTCACCTCATAAGTCAGTTGCATCAGTGAAGGAGACGAGAGCACAGACAGCAACATACGAATTTACGTCGGCGATAGAATACATATTCGTCACATAATTTAGTATACATTTATTAGTTTTTAAGATGATGACTAAAAGAAAACAGGTGCACATAGTCTGTCCATCTCTAAGAGATCTAATTATCGATCTGTTTAGAGCAGTGGCTCCCAAACTTTTCTACCTGGGGCGCCCCCCCCCCCCCCCTCCCTCTTTGCAGTCCCATGATGTTTCATGCCACATACGGGTATTTATTTTACGTTATGTATGTATGTATTGCTTTTTTAGAAAACTTTCACAGTAATCTGCAATCCACATTGTACTAATAGAGGATTATCAAATGTAGAGTAGTAAAAAAAACTACAGTGTTTCAAAGGACTTGGTAACCGAATATAAATCTTTACGTCGTACTTAAATACCTAATGATATTGTTTTCAGACGAATTACACTTTCACACTTTTTTTTCTTCCTTGGAAGTCACAAGAAAAATTCAGAACATAAACAGGGTGTATACGACCCGGGACAACCGGGAGATCCGGGAAAAACCCGGGAATTTTTTCATCCGGGAGAAAACCGGGAAAAACCCGGGATATTTTCAGAATTCCGGGAATTTTTCATTGTTTTAGTTTTCAGTTCAATTTTTGTAATTTTGACTGATAAGAACTGATTCTCTGACACAGGATATTACTGTATCCCGATACTGCAGAATAATACTTCAACAGTAAAACATAAAAGAGAGAAATAAACGAAAATAACTTAAATTGCAAAGGAAATGCTCCATATACAAGAACGACATACAGTGCTCATGCAAGCGTCTGCCAGTTGATAATGTGTCGAAGGCTTTAGGAAGACTGTGCAGTGCTTCGTAACAACAAATTGCCTCCAATGAGCGTGAAGTCGCAACTGTTTACATTCGATTTGTTTTAGCAGTTATCCTCGGGCGCATGCGCAGTTGAGTCGCGTTTGAGTAGTAGATTCTCCCATTGCTGGCTACAGGAATGTGGCTGTTGGCTGTGCAAGCAGTCGCAGCAAGCAGCTAGATGCTACCGGGAAAAGGGGGCACCAAATTCATATTCTTGAGGAAAAAAACTTGTTTCACAAAGCGCCTAGCATCCAGCGCATGTTTGTCTATCGATTATTCATACGATTTTGAAACGCTTCCCTGTTCGTTTTTGAACATTTTTGAACACATTTTAAGTTGATTTCTGAATCAATCATAAGTTGACTTTTGAATGCATGCATAGTGTACGTAATGTCTGTCAGTAGAATCCTCGTCGCATCTATAAATGAACTTTCCGCAGACAAAAGGGGACTGGGCTATACGAGCTGAGGGAGTAAAGCCGAACGGATGAATGCCAATCGCTGTCTGATTATGTGGTTGATTGGGTTTGCAAATGATCAACATTGTTATAATTACTAGCGAAATCCATAGATTCAGAATACCACAATGGAAATAAACCACTGACAGGAATAACAGGTGAGAAAGATTACTTATTATCTTCTCGGTGTATCCAAGAAAATGAAATTTTGACAAAAAATTTTTGGCCACGTCGCTACACTAGTAAGGAACAGTAGTACAGTCCCCAGCTAGCAGCCGCGTATGTTCTATTCTGGAAGTAACGCGGAAAACGTGTTGTTCGAACACGTAATAACGCCTAACCGGAAAATAATCGCGGTATAACTAAACCTGTGATTCTGGCAGGGTTAGTGAAGTTAATCAGCGAACAAATTTTGACAGTGGCAGCAATAGCTACAGAATTGGTGATGACAAGATTGTTAGAACGAGGAAGGAGAAGAAACGGGGACATCACACAAATTATGGAAGAATAAGGCAGGCAAAAAGGAATACAAACGTCTCAAAAATGAGATCGACAGGACGTGCTAAATGGTTAAGCAGGCATGGCTAGAGGACAAATGTAAGGATGTAGAGGCTTACCTCACTAGGGGTAAGGTAGATACAGCCTACAGGAAAATTAAAGAGACCTTTGGGAAAAGAGAGCCACTTGTATGAATATCAAGAGCTCAGATGGAAACCCAGTTCTAAGCAAAGAGGGGAGTATGTAGAGGGTCTATACAAGGGCAATGTACTTGAAGACAATATTATGGAAATGGAGGAGGACGTAGATGAAGATGAAATGGGAAATACGATACTGCGTGAAGAGTTTGACTGAGCACTGAAAGACCTGAGTCGAAACAACGCTACGGGAGTAGACAACATTCCATTAGAACTACTGACGGCCTTGGGAGAGCCAGTCCTGACAAAACTTTACCATCTGGCGAGCAAGATGTACGAGACAGGCGAAATACCCTCAGACTTCAAGAAGAATATAATTATTCCAATCCCAAAGAAAGCAAGTGTTGACAGATGTGAAAATTACCGAACTATCAGTTTAATAAGCCACAGCTGCAAAATTCTAACGCGAATTCTTTACAGACGAATGGAAAAACTGGTAGAAGCTGACCTCGGGGAAGATCAGTTTGGATTCCGTAGAAATGTTAGAACACGTGAGGCAATACTGACCTTACGACTTATCTTAGAAGAAAGATTAAGGCAAACCTACGTTTCTAGCATTTGTAGATTTAGAGAAAGCTTTTGACAATGTTGACTGGAATACTCTCTTTCAAATTCTAAAGGTGGCAGGGGTAAAATACGGGGAGCGAAAGGCTATTTACAATTTGTACCGAAACCAGATGGCAGTTATGAGAGTCGAGGGGCATGAAAGGGAAGCAGTGGTTGGGAAGGGAGTGAGACAGGGTTGTAGCCTGTCTCAGATGTTATTCAACTGTATATTGAACAAGCAGTAAAGGAAACAAAAGAAAAATTCGGAGTAGGTATTAAAATCCATGGAGAAGAAATAAAAACTTGGAGGTTTGCCGATGACATTGTAATTCTGTCAGAGACAGCAAAGGACTTGGAAGAGCAGTTGAACGGAGTGGACAGTGTCTTGAAAGGAGGATATAAGATCAACATCAACAAAAGCAAAACTAGGATAATGGAATGTAGTCTAATTAATTCGGGTGATGCTGTGGGAATTAGATTAGGAAATGGGACACTTAAAGTAGTAAAGGAGTTTTGCTATTTGGGGAGCAAAATAACTGATGATGGTCGAAGTAGAGAGGATATAAAATGTAGACTGGCAATGGCAAGGAAAGCGTTTCTGAAGAAGAGAAATTTGTTATCATCGAGTATAGATTTGTCAGGAAGTAGTTTCTGAAAGTATTTGTATGAAGTGTAGCCATGTATGAAGTGAAACATGGACGATAAATAGTTCGGACAAGAAGAGAATAGAAGCTTTTGAAATGTGGTGCTACAGAAGAATACTGAAGATTAGATGGGTATATCACATAACTAATGAGGAAGCATTGAATAGGATTGGGGAGAAGAGAAGTTTGTGGCACAACTTGACTAGATGAAGGGATCGGTTGGTAGGACATGTCCTGAGGCATCAAGGGATCACAAATTTAGCATTGGAGGGCAGCGTGGAAGGTAAAAATCGTAGAGGGAGACCAAGAGATGAATACACTAAGCAGATTCAGAAGGATGTAGGTTGCAGTAGGTACTGGGAGATGAAGGAGCTTGCACAGGATAGATTAGCATGGAGAGCTGCATCCAGCCAGTTTCAGGACTGAAGACAAGACAACAACAACAACAACAACGCGTTTCCAAATTTACATAAAAATTTCGTTATTCTACTTTTCGGTCTCGTGCTTGAGAAGCTGGTGCGTATAAATGAAATGTGAAACTATTTCCTAACATAAAGCTTTTTACTTGTAGTAAGCCTAACAAGTATTTGATATTGGTACTTCCTGGATTATATTCTGTCGTGTTATAAAAATGGCCTTTTGTGTTAAAACAGTCTCGTTTATTTCGTGTGTTACAAAATTGCTGCCATATTTGAAAGGCCTATTTTGTTTTATCTAGTAGACAGTGACAAAATAGACGTAATCAGATCGAGAAACCACACCAGTCTTGGGTATTATTTGTATTAACAGCTTTTTCAGTATTAGATAACGACATTCCGATTTTTCATGTAGCAAAACGTTTGACGAACTTTGATGAGGTAATAGATTCTTGCGCAGAAAGAAAAGCACGCCATGTAGAGCTGCAGCAATATTAGAGAGAAAAAATGCTAGGAGCTAAGGTTTGAAGAAATGCTTATCTCTTGTCAGTATTGGTTTTATATATACTGTATTTAATTTTATGTGACACAAAACGGCAAGTTATTAACTAATAGGCAAGAAAGGGTTCAGATTTTGTGAAGAGTTCTTGTTCTCTCGATTACAAATAATCCTATCCGCTATTAATTGCGAGATTTTTTTTAAAGAGGAGCAGGCTGTCAAACCGGGCGACTGGGAGCAGGAGAGGCGCCACAGGACATTTCAATTTCCACTCTCCTGAATATAGTTTGGAAGTGCGGTAGAAAAATGCTTTATGAAGAGGCGTGGCACTGCACTTTGGCATACTTAAGACCAAATTATATGTCGTACATTTCCTCGAATACATATGTTTTATGTTTCAGACTTTTCAGAAAGATGTGCGCTACAAGATGAACATATTTTGAAAATTCGAGTTTTTTTTTTGGTATTGACCCGGTTCGCTAATGTCGTAGATCCGGGGCTGATGCGCAGAGCAGTTAAAGTTATAGTGGGTAGTCTCCATGTGATCCGTGTTTACATTCAGTGATTTTGCTGTTTCCCCCTTCGTTTACTCTCACGTCAAATGAAAACAAAACGGATATCTGTGGCCGGGAACTATTAAGTGAATTAAAACACATTCACATAATTACGGAAAGCTGAAATATGTCATTAGTTTCAGGTTTAATTTTCTTCTACCTTTCTGACAGTCAAGCATTAATCACCTTGCGGAACAATGAAGTTATTTTTGTCTGTTTGCTAAGAAATTTGACTTTTGTTATCCTTTTCCGCAGAGGCTGTCAATGTATTTGAAACGAAATGTTTAATTCCACAGTACTGGCTAGTTTCAACTGTTCGCTGCATTTCAAGTGCACGTTTTCATTTTCTAGCACGTATGACATTATGCCATAATAAAGAACCAAACATGATATAATACAGTACTGGTGCTCCCAAGAAAATTTACATCGCGAAAACCACACTGAAAAGCTTAATATCGGGTCGTGGCTACTTCACTGGGAATCTGGACATACGAATGTGCACTTTAAATTTGCACATTTTAATATGGTTCACGAAATTCCGATGCTCTTGCAGTATCCTCTGATGTCTTGTTTCTTTTATGACATAATGTATGATCTTTCAATGTTTTACACGTACGTACATACGGGCTTCCTACGTCATGATAGCTACCCAAGCGCGGCGTCGCCAGTTGTCTGCGCTCACTGGCAACTGCTGAAACGAACCTATTTCTAACAGGTCGCGGGAAAATATTGCGAATAGTGGTTCTAAAAGCATTACTTTCAAAGTATATATCCTTTTACTTAAGTCGAACTATATGCAAGAATGTACCATGAATTTATTAAATCACAGATCGTTTGACTCTCATTTAAAAATCAACTCTTTGATGACGAGCCGTTTAGAAGAATTTCGAACCCTGAAGATCAGGCATTTATGTCATTATAAAAAATTTTACTGGCACATTTGTGTGATATATTTCATAGTGTAACACACGCCAAAAAGATCAACAGTATATGCGAAAGCTTAGCTTCTCTTGCAGGTTGAGACCAACATTATGTGTGAAAGCTTTGCTTTTCTTGTAGCAACACTATGTATATTAAATTAAACTATTAACTTTCCCTGTTTGTGTGTTCGTGCAGCTTAACAGTGATGTTGCTGTTGGCTGACTACATCACGTGTCCTATGCTCTGAATATCCGCTGTCATCGGCTGGCGAGATCACGTAACACGAGATACGAACGGCTTACAAAAGGGCATCGAAATCTCGGTTCCAATGATTCGGAAAGTAACATGCGGTGTTTGGTGGAATTCCAATGTATACTTTCGTAATACGAAAATACGCAGCGTATATGTAGCTGCACATCAAAGATATTTCCAAAACGTGTCTTTTCCCCTGAATTTCGTTTTCTGAAGTGCGGGGAAATTGTACACCCTTGTATAAAACCATAACAATTCAAAGGACTGGCAAGGGAAAAATATACTGTCACCCCGGAGAAAGAGTATTTTTAACCGGGAAAAATCCGGGAATATCCGGGAATTTTTTTCCTTGTCCACGTATACACCCTGATAAAGGAGACTGTTCAAATTGTTTTTCCTTAAGATGGCTCTAAATCTTTGGTTTAAAATTAGTTCAAGCACATCTGAGGTCACTCTCCACGTTCAGGCAACTGCCCTGTTTTGTTTTCATGATGTCTAGTGTCGAGAAACTCGCCTCGCATTGGTATGTAGATAAGAACCGTTCGAAGAGTTAAGGCTCCGTTTGCCAATTCTGGAAAAATAGGAAGAACAATATACCAAAATTCTTCCAGTCCCATTTGTTGAAACTCTTCTTTAGCAATCTAATCACATTTCAATTCAATTGTATCCTCGTGTATTCTAGCAGGAAGTGCATGCACATTAGTTGTGAAGGATGGCACGCGAGGCAAAGATGATGCTGCCAGCAGTACAGAAAATGCACTCGCTGCTGTAACTAGAAGATAACATATTTGAACTTAGTGACCACATGTTCCTGCCTTCTTCTGAGCTTTTTGCCACCCCCACCCCCTCCACGGCGCGCCCACCAGGTAGGGAACCACTGTTTCAGCGGAAGCAAATTAACGAGAACAAACTGTATTTTGGTTGAGCATTTCGATGAATCCACAAATTCGGAATTAAAGAAATGAAAGCAACACAGTAGATGAGAACAGTAAAGACTGAATACTGGCTGGCTCGATTGTGTTTCTGAATCTAGACAATGATAAAGGCAATCGCCCATATTCCTCAGAATCGGGAAGTTTCGGAAATAAAGCGTAATACTAAACGATTTATAGATTGGGAACAACAAATATAGACACGCATTCCACATCTGTACAAAGGCTACTATTTCCTGTCTCATGTAGCCGAAAAACGAAATGGGTTATTAAATTCACAAGTAAATGCAGAGCCTCTGCCGATGAAAATATTTCACTACATATACGGTACTGTTCACACAATGATCATCTGATTGCAATACGTCGTGCTATTTTCCCAAGGAAGACATCAAATTTTAAGACATCCATGAATCACCGTACCCGGCTACTAATCCTTTGAAAACTGTCTTTATATAATTGTTACGGCTTTGGAAAAGAAATATAATCAGGAATGGTCCTTGAATGCTTTTAAAACCTGAATCATGGTTAACGGCAAATAAAATTGCCACGAACAACTTCATGAAGTAAACAAAGAGTTCTGTGGCTCAAATTTTTAGGATACTGGTTAACTGAAGGCGGTAATTTAAATTTAGTAAATAAAGATGAAAAACCTGGAAACGAAATATTTTAGAAAATTAATAACGTAAATACAAAGTATTAAGGTTCCACAGTAATAATTATAGTTCGTTATGAATCGGCTTTATGCTTCTTAGGCAATCGTCAGGTAACTTAATGCTAAACAGATAGTCCACACAACTTCAGCGAGTATTCATAGCTGTACAAAGAATAGTGTACAAAAATGCTGCACAAAGATGTGACATTTTATAACTATATCGATACAAAACACAAGCATGATGTAATTACCTAAAGAGATTCTGAACAAATAATTCTTACATTATGGTGTATTCAGATACTAAAATTACAAGAGTATATAAAACAGTTCAGTGAACCCTCTGCCAGGCACTTCGGTGTGATTTGCAGAGTAACTATGTAGACGTATTAAATCACCAAAGTGATAAAAATCAGAATTTTGTGTTATGAATGCAAAATATAATTAGTCAATTTGTGTTCCGCTAATGAGATTAAAACCATTAATAATTATTGTGGAGCGGTCGGTATTTAATGACAGTGTCGTCAGTACTTTTTGTTACTTCGTGAGGTTAATCTGCTGCATCCGTGTGCACTGACAGATAATTCTGTTAAGTGCAGAAGAGAAGTTTCCAAATACACTGACGGAAAAAAATTGCAACACCAAGATGAAGTTACGCGACATCACGAAAGTTGGTAGGCGTGTTTCTACATATGAAAGATGTCTAGTCAAATTTCGCGAGCTGGTAGCGACGTATGAGGATGCAATTGATGCTAGTCAAAAATGCCTTTCAGACGACAAAGATGACATTCTCGGCACCCGACTGAATTTGAACGAGGTCGTGTATAGGGCTACGAAAAGCTGGATTCCCCTTCTGCGATGCTACAGCAAGACTTGGCAGGACGGTAACTGCTGGCAGACTGCTGGCAGAGGTGCTCACGAGAATGTACGTCGCAAGAACACGGGCTCCGAACGAGCACATGGCACTACCTACAGGGAAGACCATTGTGTTCGACGAATGGCTCTGGCGTATCGCACTGCATTTGCAGCAGCAGTTTGAGCATCAGTTGGTACCACTGTGACACAACGAACTGTTACACATCGTTGCTTCAAGATCAGTTCCGAACCAGACACTGTGTAGCGTCCATTCCACTGACCCCCAAACCGTCGACATATGCGACTTCAGTGGTGCCAAGCGAGATTTCATTGGAGGACAGGGTGGATGTCAGTTGTGATTTCTGATGAAAGCTGTTTCCGCCTCCGTGCCAGTGATGGTTCAAATGGCTCTGAGCACTATGGGACTCAACATCTAAGGTCATCAGTCCCCTAGAACTTAGAACTACTTAAACCTAACTAACCTAAGGACATCACAAACATCCATGCCCGAGGCAGGATTCGAACCTGCGACCGTAGCGGTCTTGCGGTTCCAGACTGCAGCGCCTTTAACCGCACGGCCACTTCGGCCGGCTCGTGCCAGTGATGACCTTATGTTGGTTAAGAGGAGACCAGTTGAGGTTCTGAAGCCGAACTGTCTTCGTGCTAGACAAGCTGGACTTCCACGGTCTGGGATGCGATTTCATATGAGTGCAGGAGCACTCCCGTTTTTATCCCACGCACGCTGACTGCAAATTTGGACGTCAGGCTGGTGATTTGACACGTTCTGCTGCCATTCATGAACAGCATTCCAGGATAACGCTCACCCCCACATACCGCTTTTGTAATCCAACATGCTGTACAGTGTGTCGACATATTGCCTTGGCCTGCTCGATGATCAGATCTGTTTCCAATCGAGCACATGCGGGACGTCTGCAGACGACAACGCCAGCGTCATCCACCACCATCATTAATCGTCCCTGCATTCACCGACCAAGTGCAACAGTCGTGTAACCCCATCCCTCAAATCGACATCCGGTACCTGTACAACATAGTGCTTGCACGTCTGCCTGCTTGCATTCAACATACTGGCGCTTGCACAAATTATTATTGTACAAGCATTTCACATTTGCAATGGCTTATCTCGCGCTTGCATTAACCTGTGATGTTGCAATGTTAACCACTTAAATATGTTACCTAAGCAGATGTACTCCCGAAATTTCATTATTAAGCATTATTTTTTAGTGTTTCATCTTTTTTCTGTCGGTGTAGTAATGGCTATATGCCGGTCGTTTAAGAGTTAACTGACGATGAAAAATAGTTATTTAAGTAACCTGTTCCTCACTATCTGGATAAAGGAAGAGAGGTAATTTCTTAAATTCCTTGTTACAATTTGTATACATGTTCGCATACGAATTTCGCGTATATATTTTGCCCTACACGTGATAAGACACACAATGTCTTCTCGGTAACTCGTATCTCACTCCGATCCTCTATGAATAATGTCATCTCTGTTTTTACTTCGGTACCCAAACCAGCGCATTTGTAGTTGACGAATTTTCACGTGTCTCGAGGTGGCTGTGTGTTTGTGTTGTCCTCATCATTTCATCATCGTTAATGACAGTGGCGAGTTTGGACTGATCAAAGGTTGGGAATTTGTACGGTCGCTGATAACCACGCCGGTGAGCGGCCCACAAACCAAACATCATCATCTAGATGATGAAATACCGTACAAAGAAACGTTGAAGGAAAACGGTGGCAATAAAATATTGTCAGTCCGAACAGCAGTTATTAACAACACCGCTACATCCTGTTAAATAACCTGTCCCAGTTCGGGTAATATGTGTCTTTTGTATAGGGAGAGTTGTGTCAAACCTGACAGCTAATTCTAGGGAGACTTTCGGTTAGGCAAGTCGACGATGGGACGCGATTCACATTCCTTTTCTCAGTGCCGTATAGGCATCCTTCTGAAAATGGTCGCTTCCTGAAACTTAAAAATATTTAAAAGCATGTATCTTCCAGGATTTTATAGCGTTTTAATCAACTTCCTAATTGTGATACAGTGTGGGGAGAGGGATTACCACTAAACTCATTCCATGCCAAAACCTGCCGTTTCTATTTTTTTTAAATCTATTTTCTGGTTGGACTTTTAACGTATTCCTGAATGGAAAAGCTAGGAGATGGACGACTCTAAATAAGTCTATCTCAGGTGTCAGTTCTGGCCCCCTTACTGTTTAACCTGTAGACCCATGACATGCCATACACGGACTCCATGAAAATCCAGTATGCAGACGGCCTAACATTAGTCATCCAGAGTGCAGATCTTATGGATTCTGGGAATATGTTCACAAATGATCAGACGACATTGAGTGACCAGTTCCATAAATGGAGATTTTATCTTTGCTCGAGTAAAACTGACGTTGCTGCGTTCCACCAAAATAATTCAGAAACTCAAAGGAAGGTACGTGTGACTTACGACGGAATTAGAATACCGCACAACTACGAGGGTAGTTTGAAACGTTCTCGGAACGGAAAAGACAAAAGTACTTACATCACTGAAACTTTTTTGTTTCTCAATATAGTCTTCTTGTAGATTAAGGCTTTTGGTCTAAGGATGTTCCAGTGCCTTGATCCCATCTCGAAAATGATTTTCCTCCAGGCCTGCAAAATAGCTGTCAACTCCGGCTATCAATTCTTCATTTGAAGTGAATCTTTGTCCACCAAGAAAAATTTTCAGTTTTGGGAAGAGATCGATGTCTGACGGAGCCATATCAGGTGAATAAGGCGAGTGTAGCGACAGTTCACACCTTAGTTCGTGTAACTGTGCCATGGCGACGACATAGGTATGCGGGCACGCATTGTCTTGATGGGATATGACTTTCGTCCTTGCTAAACCTGGCCTTTTTTCACGTATCTTTTATTGCACTTTGCTAGGAGGTTAGCATAGTATTCTCTAGTAATTATTTGCCCAGCGGGGAGGTAATCTACATAACCCCTTCGCATCCCAGAACACTAATGCCATGACCTTTCCCACCGAAGGAATTGTCATTGCTTTCTTTGGTGGCGAGAATCAGCTTGTTTCCACTGCTTTGACTGTTGTTTTTGTCTCTGGGGTAGAGTAGTGCACCCAAGTTTCATCTGTGGTCACCAACTGGTGCAAAAAAAATCTTGTTCATTTCTCCTAAAACGGGTAGTATAAGGCTTAAAATTCATTTTGTTTCTTCAACACTTCAAGATATCGAAACGCGGTTCCTGCAAATGATGGTACACAGTAGGCACGAAATTTTATTGCGTAGTTCATAAGCTTAACTCCCGTGTTGACCGACATAGTGAAGCAAGTTTGTGTATTTGCATTCGAAATCTCTTGCTTAGACGAGTACAATAATAAACAGACACAAGTTTTGCATCACCCCGGTTCCCAGAACTCCCGAAGATAGAAGTTGACTGGATATTGTATCAGAGACACAGTCCCTTTGACTGTTCAGAGGTGTCACTAAGTCGCGTGGTTTGAGACGTCATGTCACGGACTGCGCGGCCTCTCCAGCCGGAGGTTCGAGTCCTCCCTCGGGCAATGGATGTGTGTAGTGTTCTTAGCATAAGTTAGTTGAAGTAGTGCGTAAGTCTAGGGACCGATGACCTAAACTGTTTGGTTCCTTAGGAATTCATACACACATTTTAGATGTCACTAAATCCGCCCAAAGATGTAAACAACCATGCATCAGCAGCGCCTATTAGACGGAGGGGATCCGACAGCCGATCAGTTCCTGTCATTCCACCAGGAAGGAGGTACACGGCTCGTGTTGCCTGTGGTTCCACCATGCTTAGATGGTCAATACCGCCAAGAAGGGCTCTCAGCAAGGGAAGTGTCTAGGCGTCTCGGAGTGAACCAAAGCGATGTTGTTCGGACGTGGAGGAGATACAGAGAGACAGGAACTGTCGATGACATGCCTCGCTCAGGCCGCAAAAGGGCTACTACTGCAGTGGATGACCGCGACCTATGGATTATGGCTCGGAGGAACCCTGACAGCAACGCCACCATGTTGAATTATGCTTTTCGTGCAGGCACAGGAAGTCGTGTTACGAAACTGTGCGCAATAGGCTGCATGATGAGCAAATTCACTTCCGACGTCTATGGCGAAGTCCATCTTCGCAACCACGACACCATGCAGCACGGTAAAGATGGGCCCAACAACATGCCGAATGGACCGCTCAGGATTGGAATCATGTTCTCTTCACCGATGAGTGTCACATATGCCTTCAACAAGACAATCGTCGGAGACGTGTTTGGAGGCAACCTTAGACACACTGTCCAGCAAGTGCAGCAAGGTGGGTGTTCTCTGCTGTTTTGGGGTGACATGTGGGGCCGACGTACGGCGCTGGTGGTCATGGAAGGCGCCGTAACGGCTGTACCATACGTGAATGCCATCCTATGACCGATAGTGCAGCCATATCGGCAGCATATTGGCGAGGCATTCATCTTCATAGACAATTCGCGCCCCCATCGTGCATATCTTGTGGATGACTTCCTTCGGGATAACGACATCGGTGGACAAGAGTGGCCAGCATGTTCTCCAGACATGAACCCTATCGAACATGCCTGGGATAGATTGAAAAGGGCTGTTTATGGACAATGTGACCCACCAACCACTCTGAGGGATGTACGCCGAATCGCCGTTGAGTGGGACAATCTGGGCCAACAGTGCCTTGATGAATTTGTGGATAGCATGCCACGATGAATACAAGCATGCATCAGTGCAAGAGGAAGTGCTACTGGGTGTTAGAGATACCGTTGTGTACAGCAATCTGGACAACCATCTGTGAAGGTATCCCTGTATTGTGGTACAACACGCAATGTGTGGTTTTCATGAGCAATAAAAAGGGCGGAAATGATTATGTTGATCTCTCTTCCAATTTTCTTTACAGGTTCCTGAACTCTCGGAACCGAGGTGATGCAAAAAATTTTTAATGTGAATATAAAGCTTATTAATCTTGAACGTTGAAACTTTTTTCTAAAAATACCTGAGAAATGCCATGAAACTGAAAAGCAAGGCGGCAGGACGTGACTATTATAGTGTAATCAACGCCTGTCGCAGCGATGATGCCAGGCCCCTTCGTTGGGTGAAGCCGTCCGATAATTTACTATCTGCACTGTAAAACTAGGAGGACGGTGTGTCGTCTGTCGACTGGTCTTTCTTTCTTTCTTTCTTGAACATTTCTTGTGCACAGACATGCACACCAACAAAAGTTAAAAAAAAATACTGCATGTATATGGTGAATGTCTCACAACACGTGTTTTACCTTCAGGAAGTAGTCTCATGCAGGTCAGACAATATGGTTGTCAACTCCAGAAGTTAATACAGTAGTCCCGTTTTTTTCTGACCTCAGCCCCCCAATGATTGTCGAGATTGGAAGCGTGAAGCCTTTATTTCAGAGGTGAGAAACGGAACGAGCGCAAACGGAATACTACGTAACGAAAATGCAACTGTTAACAAAGTTTATTTTCTTAGACACAAGGACATATACATATTTGGAATATTTTTCCTAAGCCACTTGTGACATGCTATGAGTTGGGATACAATTGTGCGTACAAACAGCGTAGCTGACCCTTTGTATTTGTCGTATCAACTAAGACCAGGAAGAAATAATTTTTATCTTAACCAAGTTGTTGTATCTATCGTGTTGCATATAAGGACGGAGGCTGGTATGAGTGCCCCGCTTAGCGTTATTTACACCTTCTTGCTTTTTAACTTCTTCACGTTTCTGAAATACCTTTGCGAAAAGTTTCAACGGGAATATTAACGAACTTAGTGCCGCTGTTCAATGTATTTTTAAGAACTCTGAAATGTGGTTAGAAAGGTATCTCGGCCTATTGAAAAATAATTGCTTCAATATTTCTGGTGATAAGAGTGTTAACAGAATTTGACAATGAGCCTCTCGCAGTACTATAATTTGCCGAAAATCTTGTTCAAATATCTTCAACTGTTCACGAAATGCAAGGGATATTTTGCACTCATAGTTTATAAAGGGTGATTGCTGCTCTTAGTTTATAAAGGGTGATTCCGTGATGATATTACAAACTTTCAAGGATGATGCAGAAGGGTCATGTATCATCTTGAGGATAGGAACCCTGCTTCAGAAATGACAGAGTCTAAAGTTATAAGCGAAAATTATTCAGATACAGATAGCCGTACCGTAGGTGCAACCACAACGGAGGGGTATCTGTTGAGAGGCCAGACAAACGTGTGGTTCCTGAAGAGGGGCAGCAGCCTTTTCAGTAGTTGCAAGGGCAACAGTCTGGATGATTGACTGATCTGGCCTTGTAACAATAACCAAAACGGCCTTGCTGTGCTGGTACTGCGAACGGCTGAAAGCAAGGGGAAACTACAGCCGTAATTTTTCCCGAGGGCATGCAACTTTACTGTATGATTACATGATGATGGCGTCCTCTTGGGTAAAATATTCCGGAGGTAAAATAGTCCCCCATTCGGATCTCCGGGCGGGGACTACTCAAGAGGATGTCGTTATCAGGAGAAAGAAAATTGGCGTTCTACGGATCGGAGCGTGGAATGTCAGATCCCTTAATCGGGCAGGTAGGTTAGAAAATTTAAAAAGGGAAATGGATAGGTTGAAGTTAGATATAGTGGGAATTAGTGAAGTTCGGTGGCAGGAGGAACAAGACTTCTGGTCAGGTGACTAAAGGGTTATAAACACAAAATCAAATAGGGGTAATGCAGGAGTAGGTTTAATAATGAATAGGAAAATAGGAATGCGGGTAAGCTACTACAAACAGTATAGTGAACGCATTGTTGTGGCCAAGATAGATACGAAGCCCACGCCTACTACAGTAGTACAAGTTTATATGCCAACTAGCTCTGCAGATGACGAAGAAATTGAAGAAATGTATGATGAAATAAAAGAAATTATTCAGATTGTGAAGGGAGACGAAAATTTAATAGTCATGGGTGACTGGAATTCGAGTGTAGGAAAAGGGAGAGAAGGAAACATAGTAGGTGAATATGGATTGGGGGACAGAAATGAAAGAGGAAGCCGCCTGGTCGAATTTTGCACAGAGCACAACATAATCATAACTAACACTTGGTTTAAGAATGAAAGAAGGTTGTATACATGGAAGAACCCTGGAGATACTAAAAGGTATCAGATAGATTATATAATGGTAAGACAGAGATTTAGGAACCAGGTTTTAAATTGTAAGACATTTCCAGGGGCAGATGTGGACTCTGACCACAATCTATTGGTTATGACCTGTAGATTAAAACTGAAGAAACTGCAAAAAGGTGGGAATTTAAGGAGATGGGACCTGGATAAACTAAAAGAACCAGAGGTTGTACAGAGATTCAGGGAGAGCATAAGGGAGCAATTGACAGGTATGGGGGAAATAAATACAGTAGAAGAAGAATGGGTAGCTTTGAGGGATGAAGTAGTGAAGGCAGCAGAGGATCAAGTAGGTAAAAAGACGAGGGCTAGTAGAAATCCTTGGGTAACAAAAGAAATATTGAATTTAATTGATGAAAGGAGAAAATATAAAAATGCAATAAGTGAAACAGGCAAAAAGGAATACAAAAGTCTCAAAAATGAGATCGACAGGAAGTGCAAAATGGCTAAGCAGGGATGGCTAGAGGACAAATGTAAGGATGTAGAGGCCTATCTCACTAGGGGTAAGATAGATACCGCCTACAGGAAAATTAAAGAGACCTTTGGAGATAAGAGAACGACTTGTATGAATATCAAGAGCTCAGATGGAAACCCAGTTCTAAGCAAAGAAGGGAAAGCAGAAAGGTGGAAGGAGTATATTGAGGGTCTATACAAGGGCGATGTACTTGAGGACAATATTATGGAAATGGAAGAGGATGTAGATGAAGATGAAATGGGAGATATGATACTGCGTGAAGAGTTTGACAGAGCACTGAAAGACCTGAGTCGAAACAAGGCTCCCGGAGTAGACAATATTCCATTGGAACTACTGACGGCCGTGGGAGAGCCAGTCCTGACAAAACTCTACCATCTGGTGAGCAAGATGTATGAAACAGGCGAAATACCCTCAGACTTCAAGAAGAATATAATAATTCCAATCCCAAAGAAAGCAGGTGTTGACAGATGTGAAAATTACCGAACTATCAGCTTAATAAGTCACAGCTGCAAAATACTAACACGAATTCTTTACAGACGAATGGAAAAACTAGTAGAAGCCAACCTCGGGGAAGATCAGTTTGGATTCCGTAGAAACACTGGAACACGTGAGGCAATACTGACCTTACGACTTATCTTAGAAGAAAGATTAAGGAAAGGCAAACCTACGTTTCTAGCATTTGTAGACTTAGAGAATGCTTTTGACAATGTTGACTGGAATACTCTCTTTCAAATTCTAAAGGTGGCAGGGGTAAAATACATGGAGCGAAAGGCTATTTACAATTTGTACAGAAACCAGATGGCAGTTATAAGAGTCGAGGGACATGAAAGGGAAGCAGTGGTTGGGAAGGGAGTGAGACAGGGTTGTAGCCTCTCCCCGATGTTGTTCAATCTGTATATTGAGCAAGCAGTAAAGGAAACAAAAGAAAAATTTGGAGTAGGTATTAAAATTCATGGAGAAGAAATAAAAACTTTGAGGTTCGCCGATGACATTGTAATTCTGTCAGAGACAGCAAAGGACTTGGAAGAGCAGTTGAATGGAATGGACAGTGTCTTGAAAGGAGGATATAAGATGAACATCAACAAAAGCAAAACAAGGATAATGGAATGTAGTCTAATTAATTCGGGTGATGCTGAGGGAATTAGATTAGGAAATGAGGCACTTAAAGTAGTAAAGGAGTTTTGCTATTTGGGGAGCAAAATAACTGATGATGGTCGAAGTAGAGAGGATATAAAATGTAGGCTGGCAATGGCAAGGAAAGCGTTTCTGAAAAAGAGAAATTTGTTAACATCCAGTATAGATTTAAGTGTCAGGAAGTCATTTCTGAAAGTATTCGTATGGAGTGTAGCCATGTATGGAAGTGAAACATGGACGATAAATAGTTTGGACAAGAAGAGAATAGAAGCTTTCGAAATGTGGTGCTACAGAAGAATGCTGAAGATTAGATGGGTAGATCACATAACTAATGAGGAAGTATTGATTAGGATTGGGGAGAAGAGAAGTTTGTGGCACAACTTGACCAGAAGAAGGGATCGGTTGGTAGGACATGTTCTGAGGCATCAAGGGATCACCAATTTAGTATTGGAGGGCAGCGTGGAGGGTAAAAATCGTAGAGGGAGACCAAGAGATGAATACACTAAGCAGATTCAGAAGGATGTAGGTTGCAGTAGGTACTGGGAGATGAAAAAGCTTGCACAGGGTAGAGTAGCATGGAGAGCTGCATCAAACCAGTCTCAGGACTGAAGACCACAACAACAACAACAACCTGTGACAGTGGGATACATGCACCAAAACTGTTATTTCTAAGATTGTAGTGCAGGCAGCTGTCAGAGGTAGTGGTATGGACCAAAACAAGAAAAAAAAGTCTAGTGAACATGGGCTCTAAAATTTATTTTTACATGTACAGTAAATATTAAGAAATACATATAGTATACAATTGTACGTTCAAGGATTTAGACATAATGCTACTATGTTTAAATTTTGAAAAATATTAGTGTAATGTTACCGATAACAATTAGAACTGTTAATTAAAGTACGTACGTTTAATCAGGCTTCAACATCTAGTGAATGAAGCTAGTGGATAACAGAACATGGTGTATATGGCCCGGGAGATTCGGGAAAAACCCGAGAATTTTTTCATCCGGGAATTTTTTTAGAATTCCGGGATTTTTCATTGTTTTTGATTTTAGCTAAAGTTTTGTAGGTTTGACGTGTAAGATGTGATACGCTGACAAAGAACTGTAGTCCGCTACTGCTGAATAATACTGCAGCAGTGAAACGTTAATCAGAGAATAACACCAAAATAAAAGTTTAGTTGCATAGAAAATGGGTAATTTACACAATGCACAGACCAGAGTGCCGACACCGAAAAGTGTCAAAGGCTTTAGGTCGAAGATTATGCAGTACGTCCGTAACAACTAACGTGCAT
Source organism: Schistocerca piceifrons (assembly GCF_021461385.2). Lineage (NCBI taxonomy): Eukaryota > Metazoa > Arthropoda > Insecta > Orthoptera > Acrididae > Schistocerca > Schistocerca piceifrons. The sequence goes on from NC_060140.1 coordinate 233,463,467, forward strand.
TCGATGTGCGTGACGTCACAATTGCTTACATTTATAGCAATCACCAGAAAATATTACGAGTAGTGGCTTGAGATGCGTTACTTTCAAAGTAAATTTCCACGCAAGATGATTTATGTTACGTGTGAGAAGGTGCAGTGAATTTCTTAAATCACAGGGCGTTACGTGTGAGAATGTGAAGTGCATTTCTTAAATCACAGGGCGTTATAACTCTCATTCAAAACGTAACACTTTGAGGATCAGCCATATGAAAAAAAATGTCGGGCCCAGAAGATAAGTCATTTATGCCACTATTAAAAGTTTTACCGGCACATTTGTATTTGATATGACTTAACGTGTGACACACGTTAAAGAAAGACCGAGCTTCAAGTTAGAGTCCATATTTAATGTTGTTCTTTCATAGATAAAAAATTATGCAATCGATGGCAAAAAGTGTAATTGACCTTCAAAAAAATGTGCATAATGTGTTACTGAGCAATGTCACAAATCTCTTCGTGCCAGAACAATTCGACTTTTCTACGCAACTGATAATCATTTTAGCACGATTTTAATTGCCAAATTAGAGCCTGTTAGTAGGCCTACGGACTTCCTATCATTGTAGGACTAATAACAGTGGATGCCAATAGACGATGCAATTCTCGTTCGTACATACACTTCTACTTAAGAGTTAACCGGTGTAGAAACGCACTTTGCTGAGTTGAACGATCTCGGCCTATCTTCGTAACGTACGCGCCGCGGCCTGTCTTTCTCGTAGGCCTCGTGCTCTGAATAACTGCCGTCATTCCCTAGCGAGATCACGTGACATGAGCTATGACAGGCAAGTGCATCGCTCAACGCAGTCTCTATTTTAGAGTTTCGGAAGCTACCGTGCTGTAATTTGTGGAATTTGTGTATATACTTTCGCAATACGAAAATAAACTCTCTGCATATTGTCTCGCATCAAACAACTTTCCAAACGCATTGTTTTTCCTGGATTTCGTTTCCTAAAGTGCTGGGACGTCCTCCGCCGGTATAAGACCTTTACGATTCAAAGGACTGATAGGTTTTACAGCTCCGAGGAAAAGTATACTGTTACTTAACACGGATGTATTTTCACCCGCTTTATACGTAATTTCATCCGGGAGAAATTGTGTTTTTAACCGTGAAATCCGGGAAAAATCCGGGAATTTTTTTTTCTTGTCCACGTAGACATCCTGCAGAAAGAGAAGCATTAATAAAGTCACTGAGTGGTCCTGGATATTTTCTCAGAGGGCATTCTCTGGCAATGTACTGAACGGTTTGTTCTTGGGCCCCACAATCCTATGCTGAAGACTTTGAGTACCTCACTTGTTCGTCATTGCACATGACGTGACCAGTTCTTGTCCTGTTCATTGTTGTCGGCTCACTTTTCTTCAGATCAGATCCTGGTAGGCCGGCAGGTGGATCTTGAACCCGTTGATGTTTTATTGTTGTAGCATCCCTCTCTTGTACCACTCTTCTTTAAGTACAAACTGCCTCTTCCTTCCATTATACCACAGTGGAGTGCGTAATATCAGATGGCCAGGACGACGATCATTTAATACTGTATGAATACTGAGGCACAGATTGAGCTACTGGGTCCACACGTGTGTAAGCTGCAGCAGTGCGTAGAGTGGATGCTTCAGCACTTGCCAATTTCTTTAAGGTGTTATTTCGGGCCTACGCTTTGGACTGATCCAGAGTGACGCCAAGGTATTTAGAGTGGAAAAAGTGCCAAATCCGCCTTTGAAGGGAAGTTCACATTGGGCTGTTGATTTGCAGTTCTGTTGTTTAGGTGGAATGCGCAGACTTCTGTCTTGGCTACATTTGATTGTGGTCTCCATGCTTTGTAATGCATATCATAAGAGCTACGAGAACGTGGTCATCTTCGCTTCTGTGAAACACGACACTTCTGTTGGCTAAGTGCCCATAGCTCTTCAGGTATCCATTTTAGAGCCTATATTTATTGGATGTTTTTCTTGTTTTGATCCATACTCTCCCTGTCTTCCAAAAATATGGAAACCAAGGAGCGTGCAGTAGAAGAGATGTGTTTCACAATATCAAAGGTGAACAGCTGCTCATAGCTCTTATGGTACTGCACATAATTTGGAGCCCATGTTCACCAGACGTTTTTCTCTCTCCTTGTTTTCGTCCATGCTACGACCTCTGAAAGCTACCTACCTTACCAGGCTCGGCGTACTTTCAACCATTGGTACGGGACCATAAGGCGATTGAACGGCCAAGATTGGCGATCTTTTACGCAAGCTCGAAATTTAGAGTAGACTTCAATGCGAGTTGGTTATAGTAGTTTCCACAACGAAACGTGGATCTCGAAGCCTGCATAAAATCCAAAGAGATTCTGGTCGTGTGTATAATATGCTAGCGGCAAGACACAATCAGTGCTTCTCTGCGTGATAGCAGTGGAAGTACTATCGATGACTGTGCTTCTAAAGCAGAGTTACTAAACATAACCTTCCGAAATTCCTTCACCAAAGAAGACGAAGCAAATATTTCAGTTTCGAATCAAGAACAGCTGCCAACATGAGTAACTTTGGAAGTAGATTTCCTCGGAGTAGTGAAGCAGCTTAAATCACTTAACAAAAACAAGTCTTCCGGTCCAGACACTATTACGTTACTTTCAGAGTATGCTGATGCAATAGTTCCGTACTTATCATATACAAACTGTCGCTCAACGAAAGACCCGTACACAAAGACCGGAAAGTTTTACAGGTCACACCAACATTCAAGGAAGGCTGTAGGAGTAATCCAGTAAGTTACATATGTTTTGTTCGAACATCATGAATTACGTCGAAGAGAACGGTCTTGACAAATAGTCAACATGGATTTAGAAATAGAAAACATCGTTCTTGTGAAACGACTACCTCTACTCACACCAAGTGTTGAGTGCTACTGACAAGGGATTTCAGGTTGATTCCGTGTTTCCAGAAGGCTTTTGGCACTGTAGCTCACAAGTGGCACTGTAATCAAATTCTGCCGTACGAAATATCGTCTATTATGCTACTGAATTCGTGATTTCCTGTGACAGAGGTCACAGTTCGTAATAATTTACTGAAAGTCATCGAGTAAAACAGCAGTGATTTCTGGCGTTTCCCAAGGCAGTGTCATATGCCCGCTATTGTTCCTTATATAACGATTTAGCCGGCAATCTGAGCAGTCCTTCTAGGTTGTTTGCAGATGATGTCTTTTGTCGTGTAGTAAAGTCATCAGAAGATGAAAACAAATTGCAAAACGATTTAGATAAGATATCTCTATGGTGCAAAAATTGGCAGTAGAGACTAAATCATGAAAATTGTCAGGTCATCCCCATGAATACCAAAAGGAATCCATTAAACTTCGGTTACACGATAAATTATTCAAATCTAAAGGCCATAAATTCAACTAAGTACCTAGGAATTACAAACACAAGCAACTTAAATTGGAAAGAACACACAGAAAATGTTGCGGGGGAAGGAGAATCGAATACTTAGTTTCATTGGCAGGGCACTTAGAAGATGCAACATATCTACGAAAGAGACTGCCTTCACGACGCTGGTTCGCCCTCTTTTGGAGTACTGCTGCACGGCGTTGGATTCTTACCATATAGGATTAATGGAGGTCATCGAGAAAGTTCAAGGAAGAGTAGAACGTTTTGTATTATCGAGAAATAGGGGAGAGAGTGTATTACAGAATTTGGGGTGGTCATCATTAAAACAAAGGCGTTGCTCGGTGCGGCGGTATCTTCTCACGAAATTTCAATCACCAACTTTCTCCTCTGAATGCGAGAAAATTTTGTTGACACTGACGTACATGGAAACGATTATCATAATAAAATAAGGGCAATCAGAGCTCGTTTTTTCCGCATCGTTAGAGAGTCGCATAATAAACTGCCCTTAAAAAGATAGCTTGAAGTCGGTAACAGATCGGTATCAAACAACTGTGGAAGGATTCGGCAACTCTTTGCTGACGTACGGAGTAGAGAACTTTTCAGAAACACTGAGACATGTGAATATTTCTGTATTGTTGGCTCAGTTTGATTTTTTACGTAATTATAACTTTCTAGACATAAAAATTATCGTAAATATCTATGTTTGTCATAGTTTACAAGGTTTACTGCACTTGGAGAACTTTTTTCCGAAGTCGTTCTTTACTTGTTCATATATTCTGGAAACGGTAGCTTAATACGGATTAATGATTCGTTGTTCACATCGTGATGTTCTATTTTTAGGTGTGTTACATTAGAATTTGATAACGGTTAACAGTATGTGCACAGCGTTGTGCAAGGCATCTCGCGATGAAATAAGCATACGTAAGTCAGACGACAGATGTATATACGGTGATGACAGAGGTACAGCCATTTCACACATGACGTGGGACATCATAATTGCAGGTTGTGCCTTAGCTAGCAAGGGAATGCACTTTTGAGTGGCACGTAAGTTTATCTGTCTGCTAGTGGTGCACTGCCTCAGTGACATCTGTTCTGGGCGTTGGCTCAGTTGCTGTGCTGTTGGTCGCACAACTTTCAAGGACTCTTTGTGTTTCTGCTCGTGACAGTGGGTTTGGTTGGAGAGACAGCTTGTAAATAAACGGAAAAGTGCTTGCTCACTATTAAACTGCTTTTGAGCATGTTAAAGAGAAATGTAGACGAATTCCGATGCGTATCACCAGCATCTATCCACATAAGAAGCAACGCATTTAAGTCAGTGGCAAGGTGCGGCATTTTTAAAGGCGGGTGTGAGGCGAAATTGACATTGAAGCATGATACGAAACTGCTGAGCTACCATGACCTGCGCATTTCCCATTCTTGACGTCTTTCAAATAGTTGTATCAACCATTGAGCATAGAACATGTTTCAACGACTATTTCGCTTCAGAATGGCTCACATTATCATCTGTTAACGTGTACTTGTTTTCTCTGCAACCTTTTGCTAGATCGATGAAGTCATCGACAAGCATTTTACTACAGGTATAAGTTTTTGTGGCTAGCGACGTATCATCCAATCAGTCTAGCTAGATTCGACCTTGGTTTTTCCTGGATTTTCCCGTGTTTTTAACGCAGAAGGCGGAAATAGGGAACACCTTCCACATTCAATTGGATTACTTACATTGCCCTTGCGTAGTTAATTGGGGTTTAAGAACACATGTAAATGGCACACAATGCTCTGTTAAGTATATGAACAGAATGTTGCAGAAACAAAAATATCGTGTCTCCTCTCATCCAGTTGCAATGTATTCATAAAATATATCTCAGTAGTCGTTTTAAACTTTGTTTAAATGACGCTTATAGCTGATAGTCTTAGGAACAACCAGAATTTGTCCGTTGAAGTGCATGTCAGAATTAATATCCGTTGAAGTGCATGTCAGAATTAATAGAAGGGACGAGAACAAAATTGGAGCACAAGAAGTTGTTCGTTTCTGGTTGTCAGATTGGGCGTGTTTATGGTAACAAATTTTGTCGGGAGAGAGGCGTGTCTAGCAGGCTGGTGGCGGGTGAGTAACCTTCCTTCCTGCACTCAATATTGATCTGCCCCCGCGGGAGCAGCGGCAGCCGCAGCCGACGAGATGCGACAATTACCAGCAGCGGGTGCGCGCGCCGACCACACCACACCAGACCAGACGCAGACTGAGCGCTCCTCTTTAAGCGCGCCTTCCGCGTTCTGCCGGCCACAGCCACAGCCAGCTGCCGCGGCAGCGCGGCTCCGCGACCGACCGCCGCCTACTGTTACAGCGGCTCGCTTTCATTTCCCCAGCCGCTGATAATGTCTTCAGCAGGCCCACGTCGGCGGAGGGCACGTAATGCAGAGGCGCGCGCGCGCATGTGTGTGTGTGTGTGTGTGTGTGTGTGTGTGTAGCATTTCTCCACCTTCCTGTTCGTGGATGGCCGGAAGATAGATGATCGGCACCCCCCTTTATTTAAGCAACTGTGTGATTAAATTTATTCTTCCGATCGTTACACAAGATGGGCTACATTATCATGTCGAACAGGAACATGGGCCATCTGAATTTTAAGATTAAAGCTCTCTGCGAATTACAACCCTGCGAATTACACCGCCTACAGTTGTCCAGTTTTTCCAAGGCACATCCACGCTGGGCAAGCAAACGTGAGATGATATTTTGCAGAGAAAAAACCATACACACACAATATTACATTGGCTATTAAGGAACAACTAGATTTAATCCTTGATGTCGACGGCCTTGATGACGAATCAGGCCACAGCTGCGACATAAGTCACTTTTGTATTGTGATTGTGATGTAGAGTGTGCTATATTATTTTTTCGTTCGTGCCTCTTTTGATATCGACTGAGCGCTCACTTGAGCAAATACGTCATTGCTGCCGACTCATTTCCATTCGTCACCGACTGAAAAAGGGAAACAAAAAACAGTATTCATCGTTGCGAGTGTGTGCAAGCCAGAAGTGCGCTCGCATTTTGTATCCAATTTTGCCAAATGTGGTGGTCAGTTGATCAAAAATTTGATATTTCCTCCATTATTGCAGATATCATTTAAAACGTTATGATATTTGTGTTAATATCGTCTCCAGAAACTAGAAAAAAGTGTGAAGAGCAGATTGCAGATCTGTAAAGACTGTAGAGTTAACAGTAAACAGAACGATGAACATATTTTTTAAATATTGCACGACGGTTGTAAGTATACACTACTGGCCATTAAAATTGCTACACCAAGAAGAAATGCAGATGATAAACGGTTATTCATTGGACAAATATATTATACTAGAACTGACATGTGATTACATTTTCACGCAATTTGGGTGCATAGATCCTGAGAAATCAGTACCCAGAACAACCACCTCTGGCCGTAATAACGGCCTTGATACGCCTGAGCATTGAGTCAAACAGAACTTGGATGACATGCACAGGTACAGCTACCCATGCAGCTTCAACACAATACCACAGTTCATGAAGAGTAGTGACTGGCGTATTGTGACGAGCCAGTTGCTCGGCCACCATTGACGAGACGTTTTCAATTGGTGAGAGATCTGGAAAATGTGCTGGCCAGGGCAGCAGTCCAACATTTTCTGTATCCAGAAAGGCCCGTACAGGACCTGTAACATGCGGTAGTGCTTTATCCTGCTGAAATGTGGGGTTTCGCAGGGATCGAATGAAGGGTAGAGCCACGGGTCGTAACACATCTGAAATGTAACGTCCACTGTTCAAAGTGCTGTCAACGCGAACAGGAGGTGACAGAGACGTGTAACCAATGGCATCCCATACCATCACGTCGGGTGATACGCCAGTATGGCGATGACGAATACACGCTTCCAATGTGCTTTCACCGCGATGTCGCCAAACACGAGTGCGACCATCATGATGCTGTAAACAGAACCTGGATTCATCCGAAAAAAATGACGTTTTGCCATTCGTGCACCCAGGTTCGTCGTTGACTGCACCATCGCAGGCGCTCCTGTCTGTGATGCAGCGTGAAGGGTAACTGCAGCCATGGTCTCCGAGCTGATAGTCCATGCTGCTGCAAACGTCGTCGAACTGTGCGTGTTGTCTTGCAAACGTCCCCATCTGTTGGCTCAGGGATCGAGGCGTGGCTGCACGATCCGTTACAGCCATGCGGATAAGATGCCTGTCATCTCGAGTGCTAGTGATACGAGGCCGTTGGGATCCAGCACGGCGTTCCGTATTACCCTCCCGAACCCACCGTTTCCATATTCTGCTAACAGTCATTGGATCTCGACCAACGCGAGCAGCAATGTTGCGATACGATAAACTGCGATCCCGATAGGCCTTTATCAAAGTCGGAAACGTGATGGTACGCATTTCTCCTCTTTACACGAGGCATCACAACAACGTTTCACCAGGCAAGCCGGTTAACTGGTGCTTGTGTATGAGAAATCGGTTGGAAACTTTCCTCATGTCAGCACGTTGTAGGTGTCGCCACCGGCGCCAACCTTGTGTGAATGCTCTGAAAAGCTAATCATTTGCGTATCACAGCATCTTTTTCCTGTCGGTTAAATTTCGCGCCTGTAGTACGTCATCTTCGTGGTGTAGCAATCTTAATGGCCAGTAGTGTAGTAGTGGCAACGTACTCCAGACACTCGCAGGAGAATCGGCCATGTGCAGATAAGATATGGGAGCTAAATAATTTCTTTATATAATTGTTGGTGAATTTGCACAAATTGTAAGGTTTTGAGCTGCTCGTTATTATTGCGTCATCATTAGCGGTTTAATGATTTTCTTCCAAGTGTGTCGATGTGCATTCTAATTACCTTGTTTACCTACATGATGCGGAGAACACAAACTGTTTTGATAATACCATTTACCCTGTCGGTATACCTACAACGTATTGCACCGTTTAAAACTTCAAAGTTTTCTGAAGCCATTTCAAATGCACGTTCAATGTTTTTTTCTTCCTCTGCTTAACCTGTACTTCAAAGTTTTCACATTGTCGAGACATTGGTCCCATTAAGTAGCGTGATAACGGGAACGCCTCGTCTGCTACAAAATAGTAGGGAAAAGGGCCATCACCCTCATCGTACGTTAATCTCCATGGGAATAGAATATCAAGGCATGCATGTGTTAACTAGTGCTTGGCTGGTAAAACACAAAATATATCTGCGTCACATTCCTTCCAGCATAAGACGTCACTATTAATGTAAATAGTCCATCAGCATCTCAACATGCCATTAGCACAACAAAGTGGTATGATTTTTACCTGAAGTATTTTGAACTACTACCCGCCAATTTTTCTGTTCTAACATGCGTGCCTTTATTGTGCACCAGCATCATTGGACAATTTATTTCCAGTGTCTTTTTTTGGGACGGGCATATACACTTACTCGAGTACATCACAAAATATTTTTGTGCTCCACACTACGATGCATCCCGTGCAAATTACAGTGAAAGTGAAACAGATTTTGAACCATAAACGAAATACCTCTAAATGAAAAAAAACTGTGTATAAGTTTGTATTAATTTATTTCGTAACTATATTGTATTCCCTTTTTAACTATTAAGAAAGGGGTCTTAGTTTTGTTTCAGTGCATCCATGCAAAACGTAGAAGAGTTTATGGACTGTCTGTTCGGAACATGAAACCTGCTCCACGTGGCAGTGTGACAAAAACAAAGTAGCCGTTTTATCTGATGGAACCAATTCACTTAGCATTATTCTTTGTTAAAACATTAACTTCTGCTGCCAGACATCCTCTATGTCTAACGGAATGTATCTGACATAGCAAGCGGTGAAGAAATCCCGTCTCCGAATCTCCATGTTCACCTCCGTCATCCTCGTCAACATCATCACCTCCTCCAGAAATACCATTATACTTTCCAAAGACTGTAGCTAATTAGCTGAATGAAGACAGGCAATCGGAACAACTCCAAGTTCGCCAAGCTGGTAGAAATTTTCAGACATCTAGTTCTTGTCTAAAGACAAAAAAAAACTTCTTTAACGACGTTATAAAGCCAATGAAGTTGACAATGAGTTTATCAAAACTGACGCCACTTCACAGCAGTTTTAGCCCCACAAGGAACAGACATGAAGATGTCTTATTAGCTTACTGTCTGAATTGACTGAGATGAGTGACCAACAAATAAAAATATTAAGGCGTAGGATATCACAGCTAATTTAACAAATCTGACTCAGGCAACAACACCACTGTTTGCCCTTGTACCCGTTGGAATCCCAGTCAAGTAGTGCCTCACGTGAATCAGGCGAATATGCTGAGAACAGAGTCAGAGAGATCGGTGCTGCCAATCAGTATTACGAGGTAGCTCGGCAAGCGGTTCGCTAGTTACGCAGAACTTGAAAGTTGGTTAGAAAAGTTTTACAAAATACAGTAATCAGTATGTACTTCCAAGGACACATTATTTCCTAATCTGTTTATTATGATGTTTATTAATAATGTAATTTTCTGTATTTATTAACTATGTGTATAAAATAAATCAACACTACTTACCCCATCTCGAAGTGATTAATATCCTTCCTCAGCACTGACAATTACTCTTATGTTTGTGTTACGCTGTGTTATGGCCGGAGAAATCGACTATACCATATCACTATAGCAATCTGTACTCATTCTATTAAAAAGGACAAGTGCGGGTAGGACTTGCGCATTAACCGTTCTGTACAAACTTAATGTGTGTATACTCGTAGTCAGCACATCTACAGATTTTGATGAGTGAGTTGGCGAGTTTCAGCATGTGTGACATATGCGGCCGTGTCTTTTGATTACACTGACTTACAAGCCTACATTTTTTACACTTCCGATAGACCACAGAATTTGCCATAAATTTCAATTTGATGCGTCTAGACCAGTGGTCGTCATACTGCGGCCGGCAGTTCTCAGCTGTATTTTATAACAATTCTAGCTAACCCTCCAATGGTTTACTATTGCTAACTACATATTGGAATTGCATAATTCCATGTCTCCCCCCTCCCCCCCCCCCCCCCCCCCGTACGTTTTCTCTTTCCCACATCTCTCTGAGCAAAACTTCCTCCTCTCCCCATCCCCATCCCCCCCTCTCTCTCTCTCTCTCTCTCTCTCTCTCTCTCTCTCTCCCTCTCCCTCTCCCCTTCTGTATGACCGTCTCTGTCTGAATGTTCAGTAGAGTATCTCGTAAAAATTCGAAGCAAATCGGTCAAGAATCATTCTAGATTTGTGGTAACTACGCGTCCCATGTATATAATGTGTGTCCGATCATTAGAGTGTTATGTAAAAATTTGTAGTAAATAGGTCAATACCTCTTATTGGAGATTTTTGGTAACAACGTTTCAAACAGATTTTCTTGTTATGAAAACGTGTGACAGCAGATCTGTCAAACTGAACGCAAAAATTCTATTTGCTTTTTCACAGCAAAAATACCGTTACCATCCACAAATTCGAACTCATCAGAAAAAAAAAAAACAAGAAGTCGGTCGAGCCGTTTCCAAGTGACGATATTCCACACGTGATTTTAATTTGTCTTTCGTGGCGTATTTTACAAAAAAATTCTTTCGTACAAACCTTGCCCTAACAATAACCAACACAAAAAAGAAAGTCAACCAAGTCGATCAAGCCGTTCTCAGGCAATGATCTTGCATACTTGCGGCAATGTATTTTTTATTAATATACGTAGATGCATCAAGCAACTAACAGCAGAATCGAGAAACTAAACTAACGTCAAGATCTCCTTAAGACGGATTTCTTGCTGCTCAATACTAAACAAAACTGCTTAAAGAGACAGTAATATTTTAAGATGTACATAATATTAATTGACGTTTGTGAATTCGACCTGAGCTAACTGAATTTGACCGCTTGCCTTAGGTACAGGGGAGTAAGTAGGCCACTGCGGGGTTAGGGGATGTCAGAGGGGGAGATGTTTTATTGTTTGCGTTCCAGTACTGACAACTGAATGGCTTGCCCGATTCGTACCGGTCAGCTGCTAATAGTATAAATTCTGAGATGGTGATCTTCCAATGCGGTAGATATTTGTAGCAAGAAGTATGAAATTAAGTTAAAGCTGTGGTGCCAAAAAAATGACATTCAAAACATTTAGTAAACATTGTGATAATGTCTCGTGTTACATAATGCCTTTGAAGAAAAGTACAATATTGGTTTTTTAAATCACGTAATAATCTGCTCACACAGACAACACACCACAACTTTGCCAGACAATTAAATCATCACAACTTCTGGGCCACGGACAAGGGGACAATACGAAATGTCTCTCGATGAGTTTATACATTTTGCCAGGGTATGTAGGGCACGATTAGACTTAGACATCTGCGAACAGGAAATCGCAAATCTCATCCGTATCCGAGGAAATAGAGTTCGAAAATTTTAGGCATTCTTCCATACTTTCTTTGGTCGCTAGTATTCAAGGAGTCCGTAGCTGAGCAACTACGCGCTTATTTCATAAGCACGAGTTCCCTGGATCGAATCCCGCTGCCGGCATTGTCTTCGTTTTTAATTCTTATGAACACTTTTCAAGATGGAGATAGTGTGCTAACGTGCAGTATTTAAGTCATTCCTCCAAAATGTACGCCACTGATGCAGCCTTGCGACGTTTGTTTTTAAGAGGTAGGTGAAAAACCATATAGAACGTCTACAAAATGACTTCTACGTCATCGAACTGAACAGAGTGCTAGCTTGTAGAGAAGACTGCATCAAAATTCCATCAATTCTGTACCAATGTTCATTCGTTGATATGCTTCGATATGCGTGGTACCGTACGCCACGAAACTGTGCGGTGACCAAGAAGCATTTATGAATATAAACCAAGTTTGTTTTCCAATAGACACGTTGAAAAAACCATGCACTTACAAAAATTCTTCTTCCATATCATGTGCTGTATATTGCCTGAATATTGTTTTCCATGTTCCTACGATCAGTATCATCCTGATTTACACATTACACTTCACACAAATGTAGATACAATATTATAAATAAAATTACTATACTGATTTGTTTGAACTCGTGTATCCCGGTTTTTCCTATGGCCTTCCAAAATTTTATTATTTTTTTCGGTGTAAGGATTATAGAAATAATAAATAGTACAGTAGATATTGATAATTTTCGTAAACATAATGAATCTGTTCTAGGTGTGAATGGAAAAAGTAGTACCAGTAGCAAGATTAGATCCAGAGACGTCGCGAGTATATAAGCACGCTTAAAATTTACCAACTTGATTTTCTCGAAAACGCTTGTGAGCAGCATCTTCCTGTTAAGATTTTGTTGAAGTCCTAGTTGTGCCCCCACACATGCTGTTCTTATGAATGAAACCTGTGAGGGGAATAATTAATACGGCCCCCTTGTGAGCGTGGCAGAAATCTGGAACAGAGAACAATCGACACAAAGTGTTTTGGAAGGTGCCGACTTTCAACGACCAGTACTTTGGGCCGGCAATCAACTTATCGCGCCGTTATTATAGTTCGTCTGCTGTAGTGGCGGATACATATGGGAGGCGCCACCCTCCCCCACCCCTTGCGGGACCGCCTGTATTGCCACCTTCACCGCCCCCGCCAGTCAGCCCGCACGCTATTCGTTCGTTCGTTTCTTTCGTCAGTCTACTCGACTGAATCGAGTAGTTGTACTTTCCTATGTAACGCGCGCGTCCGCGTCATCGTATTTTATACATTTTATACGTTTGTGTCTGGCACCTAGATAACTAACACATACCTACGAGAAAAGTCACGGCCATTCCAGTGATCTCGATACTTTATTCTGTCTGGCATTTGTTCGAGAGAAGTCGGGAATATTCTACTTTTTTTCTTGTACAGAGAACCTCCGATACGTAGCGTTATAAAACAGACTCCCGGGTTACCAATTCGTCTTTACGAGTAATAAACATTGTTACTATGTCAAACGGACACCATGTATGATTAAGCAGCTTTGATTATTATGAGTAAATTGGCAGAAATAAAGATAGTGAATATGGAGAACAAACCATGCTAGGCAGCAGCTATTACCTTTAACTGTGAACTTGAACAAAGTACTGTAGTGTAAAGAATATGACCTGGCAGCAGTTATATTCCCATTCTGTTATGGTTTATTTAAAATTCATCAGTATTTACTGAACCGAAAAAACCGAAATAGTGGACGTTGTCCATGTCCATATATTGTCTACCTGTTCCATTTTAATTTTTTTTTATTCACTGCTGTTTCTTGTTTCCATTTAACGCTCTTTCCATGGTGTGACACAAGTCATGGAATAGGAACACGCACACATACAGATGGCGGTAGCATCGGTACACGAGGTATAAAAGGGCAGTGCGTTGGCGGAGATGTCATTTGTATTCAGGTGATTCATGTGAAACGGTTTCCGGCGTGATTCTGGTCGTACGACGGGAATTAACAGACTTTGGAGCTAGATGCGTGGGACATTTCATTTCGGAAATCGACAGGGAATTCAATATTTCGAGAAACACGGTGTCGAGAGTGTGCCGAGAATACCAAATTTCAGTTATTACCTCTGATCACGGAGAACATTGTGGGTGGCCGACGGCCTTCACTTAACGACCGAGTGCAGCGGCGTTGGTATGGAGCTGTCAGTGCTAACAGACAAGCAACACTACGTGAAATAACCCAAGAAATCAGTGTGGGACGTGCGACGAACGTACGAAATCTTGTGTTAATGGGCTACGGCAGCAGGCTACCGACGCGAGCGCCTTTACTAACAACACGACATCAATAGCAGCGCATCTCGTCGGCTCGTGGTCATATCGGTTAGACTCTAGTTACTGGAAAACCACGGCGGGGTCAGATGAGTTTCAGTTGGTAAGAGCCTTATTACACTAGGCCGCCAAGCGGCGCAGCCAGCCACGTCACATGAGACGCTCTTCCTATTACACTAGGCCGGCAGCGGCGCAACAATCACTTGTTCAGCCTACGGTAGTTCGGCAGTTGTCGCTTAGTCGAGCAGTCTGTTTCCAAATAGTTCAAATGACTCTAAGCACTATGGGTATTAACATCAGAGGTCATCAGTCTCCTATACTTATAACTACTTAAACCTAACCAACCTAAGTACAGCACACACATCCATGACCGAGGCAGGATTCGAACCTGCGATCGTAGCAGCAGCGCGGTTCCAGACTGAAGTGCCTAGTACCACTTGGCCACAACGACCGGCAGCCTGTTACCCTCGCACACTTTTCTGCGCATTATTTCATTTGCTTCAGTATGTGTAGTGAACTGCAGTGTCACTTTGAAAAGGAGAGAAAGTGCAGACACGACAAAAGGGATACGGTACACACGAAGCAGGAAGAAACACTGAAAGAATGCCAGAAGTTATTGGACACACAAGTGAATACCGAAGATTTCATTTGTGCAGTTGCCGGCCGAAGTGGCCGTGCGGTTAAAGGCGCTGCAGTCTGGAACCGCAAGACCGCTACGGTCGCAGGTTCGAATCCTGCCTCGGGCATGGGTGTTTGTGATGTCCTTAGGTTAGTTAGGTTTAACTAGTTCTAAGTTCTGGGGGACTAATGACGTCAGCAGTTGAGTCCCATAGTGCTCAGAGCCATTTGAACCATTTGTGCAGTTGAACAACATCCAGCAATTTGGGACACCAGTTCTGAAGCTTACAGTAATAAGCAGTTAAAACTAAAAGCGTGGAATGAAATTATTTGTTCACTGCTACTGGATTTTGAGCAGGTCCTTGGTTGAGAGCAATAACCTTTGAAAGTATTTAAAGCAAAAAATTTAAAAACTTTCAACACAATCTATCGGTTTACTTACCTCAAGTGGCTACGAGTTTTTCTTCCGGTGAAACATACTTTCTCATTTCCGTTATCAGAATTTATTAACGACAGTAACTCTAAGAAAGACGATTTAGACATTCGTAGATATTTAAAAAAAACTTGTTGTCGTCGGAACACAGTTCATCAAAAAGATTATAATACAACCCTTTATATTCTCTTAACGATAGCATTGAGTGTACATGGATCTTCCTCTCCCTTCGCCTCCTCCTTTTCATTAAAAGTGCTAGGAGGAGTATGTATGTATAGCCGTTGTTCGACATGCTCCCGCTCACTGGTCACTAGGGCACAGCGAACTGACGACGTGGTGGCCAAACAGATTAGTGGTGGCTGGACTGACTGCGCAGCCTCCATTTGTCACAACGCCCCGCCAAGACTCTCCGCCACCAGTGGCGGGGCATGGCACCCAGTCAGTAGCCAGATTCTGGCGCCAGCGGCTGCTCTCGTTTAGTAAACTCCATAACAATCTATTCCCAATGACGAGCAGTGCCAACGGTGGCGTGGCTGGCTGCGCTGCCTGGCGGGGTAATGTAATAAGGGCGTAAGAGCTGCTGGTAGGGTGCAAGTGGGTCGCACACAAACGAAGTCGTGAACCCAAGTTGTCAACAAGACACTGTGCAAGCTGGAGAAATGGTTCAAATGGCCCTGAGCACTATGGGACTTAACTGCTAAGGTCATCAGTCCCCTAGAACTTAGAACTACTTAAACCTAACTAACCTAAGGACATCACACACATCCATGCCCGGGGCAGGATTCGAACCTGCGACAGTAGCAGTCGCGTGGTTCCAGACTGTAGCGCCTAGAACCGCTCGGCCACAACGGCCGGCGCAAGCTGGAGATAGTTCCATAATAGTGTGTATTGGGTTTACATAGAAAGGACTGGATCCTCTGGTCCAACTGAACCGATCATTGACCGGGAATGATTCTGTTAGACTCCTTGGAGACCATTTGCAGGCATTCACGAATGTCATAGTACCAAAGATGGAATTTTTTCGAACATTTATGAGACATAATCCAGAGATCAGTTTGTGCACAAATCCGTGCACCGGCAACACTTTAGCAATTACGGACGGCTATAGAGGCAGCATGGCTCAATATTTCTGCACAGAATTCCAACGACTTCTGAGTCTACACCACGTCGAGTTGCTGCACTGTCACCTCAGCGCTGATCTTTTACTTAAACCACTTATAAACATAAATGTAGAGCAATTTGAAGGTTTTTCCCAAACATGCTTAGTAATCGATATTTTAGGTGTATGCCGCCGCCCCCACCCCCTCCCTCCTCCCTGGCAAAACACACACACACACACACACACACACACACACACACACACATACATATTTGAGATACGATCGTACCAAATATCTTCGCACATAAGACACATAAGAGATCCATTCCTATAAGTAGCAGTAAGCCTTTTGTTACCTAACACTCAGTGAACTACGCAGAATTTGTTTGTCCTACGATCATGCCGCTTTAAGTCTGCTGTATTTGTATGTGACTTAGGTTGACGCCACAAGCGTTTTTTTTCCGCTTTTTATCTCGAAGTTAAACATGGTATGTCTGTGAAACGATGTTTCTGTGACAGCTCTTAAAGCTATTCCTCTTAAAGCTTAGAACTTTTTTTTTTGTTTTGGAAATGATTAATTGCAGATGCAGTACGATGCACCAGAGCAATATGCCCAACACAATAGTCTCCCCCTCGGTAGTGCCACGCGCCCGTCCGGAGCCCGGTCTTCGTGCAACCGTACATTCTCGTGACCACAGCTGTCGGCAATCATATACCATGGCTACATTCCTGCCAAGTCTTTCTGCAATATCGCAGAAGGAACATCCAGCTTCTCGTAGCTGTATTACACGATCTCGTTCAAACTCAGTGAGGCATTGATAATGCCGTCTCTGTCGCTTTGAAGGTATTGTTACTGACATCAGCTCACCACGTCCAATCTCAAAGGTAACTAACGCTCACGACCGTTACAGTTTGTGTTTAAAGCAATTGTTTAAAGCAATCCTGATTAGTATTATTATAGTGAGGTTCCTAGCGGCACTCTTGTGCGACTGGCGCGAAATTTGAATAGACATCAACTTTCAAATGTAAAATTACGCCTACCAAATTTAGTTTATGACGCACTCCTCCTCCTTCGTGTTGCGTTTTTTTCCGTCAGTGTATAATGATATGATGATCGTGTGTGTACATTTACGCTGCAGTTCTTGACTATCGTACTCGACAGAGATTTTACAATTGGTAGTTTCACCCTGCAGTATTTCTAGGATATTACATGTGTATACTGGAATCCGTTGTCTATCTGCAGTCTCGTTGATATCTTACTAGCTTGCTATTAGATATATGACACGATATTAGCTCTTCTAAAATAGCTCATCGTTTGCGAAACGGAAACTACATCCAAGCACCTCATTCATATTATGCAAATAAAGGTTCGCACACTTTGAGCTCTTGGCAAGGCTCTAGCGAGGCCGTTAACCTTTGTTCCCCAGAATCCTAAGGCCATGCAATGTAAGATGCGCAGCTGTAATGGCTGTTAGTGCTTTCAGTGTTGTGTTCATGTTGCATTGGATAAATATGATGATGAAAGAGGGCTGACTGTACGTAGGCTTTCCACTCTTGGGATCGACAAGCGTAATATCCTCGCCGGACAGTCTGATGAGTGACATCTTAAGTCACGGCAGTGAGGGGCGGGGCAAAATCTAGCGTATGCTAGCGAAATATGGCAGTCATTATCTTTACTTCTCGATTCCGCAGATGAAAGCACCAATACTTGGTAGCGAACCAGCAATCGCAGCGTTTGGAGCCACACGCTTTAGTTAGTGATGTCTGTTTAAATCTGTGTGAAATCTTAAAGGACTTAACTACTAAGGTCATCAGTCCCTAAGCTTACACACTACTTAACCTAAATTATCCTAAGGGCAAACACACACACACACACACACACACACACACACACACACACACACACACACACACACACACACACACACACACACACACCCATGCCCGAGGGAGGACTCGAACCTCCGCCGGGACCAGCCGCACAGTCCATGACTGCAGCGCCCCTGACCGCTCGGCTAATCCCGCGCGGCTAGTGATGTCTGTCATAAAAACATGGTATTGATAAGGATGTGCTGGAATTTACAGTAATGTTGCGTCTGTACTCAGCGTTGACATCGTGATCGAAAGAAACTGTTTAAAGATTATGTATAGAACATTATGTATTATGTGTAGCTCCCAAAACGTCACCGCAAAGAACGATTTGCGTTTCTGTTGTAACTACAACCATACCTATTTAGAACTCCTGTGCTTCAGACATTTGTATTGTCGATTGAGTTTTCAATTCTCCATTAATCTGGCGTCATACTTCGATCTGCTAATAACATACAACATATGATAAGTAGGCGCCAAAGTAAATCATCTCGTGAACGAGAGTAGGTGTAGTATATGTAGCCGGCTGTTGTGGCCGAGCGATTCTAGGCGCTTCAGTCTGGAACCGCGCGACCGCTACGATCGCAGGTTCGAATCCTGCCTCGGGCATGGATGTGTGTGATGTCCTTAGGTTAGTTAGGTGTAAGTAGTTCTAACTTCTAGGGGACTGATGACCTCAGCAGTTAAGTCCCATAGTGCTCAGAGCCATTTCAATCATTTTTGAACCATATGACGAATGGCGGAGGGTACCCTGTACCGCCACGGATAGGCATTCCCTTTTCTGTTCCACTCGCAAGTGGA
Organism: Schistocerca piceifrons; assembly: GCF_021461385.2. Classification (NCBI taxonomy): domain Eukaryota; kingdom Metazoa; phylum Arthropoda; class Insecta; order Orthoptera; family Acrididae; genus Schistocerca; species Schistocerca piceifrons. The sequence continues at coordinate 233,482,399 of NC_060140.1, forward strand.
GCGAGGTAAAAAAGAATGTATTTTTCCGAACGAGCCCTGATTTCTCTATCTTCCGTTCGCTGTCCTTGGGCAAAATGTGTGCTGGTGACAGTAACACCGTTCTGCAGTTTTCCACAAATGCCGGGTCTCTAAATCTCAGTATCGTCTCGCCAAAAGAACGTCTTCTTCCTTCCAGGGATTCTCATTTTACTTGTAGTACACAGAGCATTTCAGTAACACTCGCATGTCGCTCGAACCTACCGATAACAAATATAGCAGTGTTCCGCAGTGTTTATACGTATTTCGAATAAGAATACGTAACAGTCTGTTTCACACGTCTTCAGGATAGTCGTAAGAAGCCGGGATGTAATGGAACAGTACTTCCTAGAGCTTTTCACTTGTCAGTTTTTCATAACAGCGGTAGTACATTCGTAGGCATCATCGTTAATAGATATCTGCCCATTAATGACTGTCACTAAATAGAAGCACGGTGACCCTCAGCAGAGTATACGTATAGTACTGTACGAATACGCAACATCAAAAATTGAATATATCTATTTTCCTCCCTGCGACCCGATCGTGGCCAGTTACCGCCCTTGCGCGCTGCGATATCAGCGCCTGCGGAAGGAATTAAGAATTATGTTACCAACACGGAATGCGTCTGTGCATGTGGGCGCGGTTGCCATCTGCAGATGGTCAGAGCTGCGGCTGGGAAGGAAAAAAAAACAAGTTCCGGCTGCCTCGATTTCACGCTGCCTCCCACCGTAACCGCGGAGTACACTAAAGAAGGCGGTCAGCGCGCTGGCAGACAGTGAACGAGCCTAGCAGTCCTTGTTGCCAAGTGCTGCCGTCGTTATCGAATCATCCCCGGCTATTCTCGGCCCGTTCAGGTGTGTGCCGCTCGCTTGTGCCGCGGCTCGCGGCCTTGTTCTCGTTGTTCTCCACCTGCGCACGCCGAGTGCCAGTGTTTACAGAATACGCCGCGCGCTCTACGGCGCCCTGCGGGTATTGGCGTAAGCTTAATATAATCCGCGGTGATCAAGAATTGCGTGCATTTTTCTTGGTTTCGAGGTCCCCCTTCCATTATAACACAGTTTTTACAAAACGCCCTCGTGTGTCAGAAAACAGTGGTATTTACATTCTTGTTTGCTCTATACAGGTTTTCCCATAAGGGACGATTAGTGTTCAGCTATATGACAGGAGCGATCATTCGAAGCAAAACAGTCCAGTAAATACGACCTCTGAAGTCCATACCTTAAGAGCTATTAGCCCTTGTTCATTTTCGCTACTGTGAAACACATCTCTTCTACTGAACAACTCGTAGCTCAAAAGGTATGCACATTCTTTCCTTCTTTTGGTGCATAGTACCACCTCTCAAAATATGGAAAGCAAAGAGCTTCCAGAAGACGACGTTTCACGGTTCTGAAGATGTAGTAGTGTTCATAACTCTTTAAGATCCGCATTTTAGAGCCCATGTTTACTATACACTTCATTGCTTCGAACGATCGTTCCTGTGATATCCCCGAATAGTGACCATTCCTCGTGGGACACTTTCATGTAAAATATTCTTAATCTACTGTCCCGAGGAAGACATCTTTCATCAAGCCTCACTGAGTGCGTTCTGATTGTTTTAACTTTTGACTGCTTGTGCCACCATTCTATGGGCCAGTTCTCACAAAGTCTCCTCGAGAAGGAAAGTGGCTCAGTTACGGGTAGTCGCTACAAGGTCTAGAAGCTCTTTGTTTTGTTGCACTGGGTACTTAACTGCAGAAATGGTTAGGTAGTGGAACAAAATTTCACACTATATTTATAATTTCCTTTTCGAAGTGAAAGTGTTTACAAGTCTCACTTTTGAAACCAAATATATGCGTAACTAAATATGAAGGGAAATTATTGGTCGTTTTGTAAGCTCATTCTCTCTCTCTCTCTCTAAAACATGCACGCTTTCGCCCTCAAAATGCACATAAGTGTTTCACAGTTGCAGTTAAATGAGGAGTGAACTGGTTAATATTCTGGGCGCTAGTGAGAGGTACATAGATTTTGTACTGTTTTGGTATCTAGGGGTTTTTCGTTGTCCAGAAATTGTGATGCCTCAGTTATTAAGCTGTCTGAAGCCCATAACCCCTTTTTTGGTTTTTTCGTCATGCTCGGTACTTTACAGCGTTCATTGTTTTACCTGTCCATAAGAAAATAATCGAGACAAAATCACGTTCACCATTCTCGAAACTGATATTTGCATTTGGGGAAGGGTTCTAGGGCACTGTCAACTCCCGTAGGGCACGACAAAAATGGATCTTTAGTGCCGAGTTTCACCGATTATTTCTACATTATAAGTAAATTAATGTTGGTTGACAGAGAAAGTTACTGTTCACATTTTCTGTATTTCAGTGGAGTCGGAAATCCACTTATCCACCTTCGGATTTCTCGAAGTTTTTATAGGTATTGTTAGTCAGTGTGGGGTCAGACTCTAGAAAAGTTACTTTTATCACATTTTTTAACAGCCAATTGCGTAATGACTTCATTGAATATGTGCAGTAAGATTGTGGACCCAGTACTCGTCAAATAATGTTTCTGTTGTTTTCTCTAGAGGTCGCCATTTGACTTTGTCCTTGTTGTGTCGTGTACTACGATGCAGTTCGCCGGTTGATGAACAACTATAAATATCAATCTTTCCGACCCCAGGGCATCATCAGACGACCTTGATGCGCAACCACTTGACCAGTTCAAAAGAGCGTGTCCAGTAATTTAAACAAGACTGCCCAATTCGTGAATTCCAAATTAAGCAAACGCTCCCTTTACGGACAGCATCGACCAATTCTCTGACATTATACAGATTTCGTATTAAAATCTGCGTAGCTCCACGTAACAAAATAAGTCGCGAACTCCACTGAGGCACATTATATGAGTCTCTGTTCCACGCCTCGGGACGCTCGCTATCATCACTTGTTGAACCTTGCATGCCGCTGTCAGGTACAGTCCTCATTCCACCACTTACCGGGAAACTAGCGAAGAATGGACTACCAACTGTGGTGCTCTTGAGGTCAGACCCTATTGATAGCCGTATCGTGTTCCGCTGTGGAATTCTGGAAAGGAGGATAAGGATTTTAAGTCCCGTCGATGAGGTCTATTTTAGCAGTAGCTCGTATCGGAGAAGAAAATCGGCGGAATCTTTTCTTAAGAAAACCTCCCAGCAGGTGCATTAAACGATTTACAGAAAATGCGGAAATTGTGAATGGCCGCTCAGTGATTTACACTCTGCCTCTCCCGAATGCAAGTACCTGAAGTGTGGAGAAACGCAATATCACAATCCATTCCTTGTGTGTCACCATTGAAACCACCTGAGATATCTTTCTCGAAAAAACAGTTGCGGCGTCAGATCCCCTTTCACCGAACGAGATGCCGCCGTGTTAAGATATCGGACTCGCATTAGATTGGATAGAGTCCCTAATCCCCTTTTCAGCCATACAGATGGAGGTTTTTTATGCTTCCCCTAATTTGCTTAAGACAAATGCTGCGATGGTTCGTTAGGAAAGGGCACGGTCGATTTTCTTCCCAATTCTTCATCAATCCGAGCTTGTGCTCTTCCTATAATGACCTCGTTGTCGACGAGACGTTAAAACATCTGTTTCTCCTTTCGTTCTCTTTCGCCTCTCCAAACAAGGCGTTAACGCCCGCAGTGTGCTAGTCAGTTCTCTCTCCTCCATTTTATCCTCCTAAGTTTAGTTGACTATTGTAGTTAATACTGCCATCGTAGGTTTTGTGAGGGTTTGACCTTTACTGCATCTGAGTTAAAAGTATCCGGTGTTGAAGACCTGCTTTACTGGCAGTCAAGATGGAGGTGTACTTTTATGCTCTCTGGAAGTAAAGAACTGAATCTGCAGACAGTACTCACACTTGAGTAGAAATAATGACAAAAGAATCGTACTGAGAACTCCGCTATTTCAATTCTTAATAAACCTGTGTGTAACATTGATGACGAATGATTTTGTATGTAAACCGCAGAGTGCAGCTGGACGACTCGTTCGTTTATCGAAGTCAAGCAAACATCGCCTTAGTTTGGTCTGCCGGCAATATGTGAAATGGGCATAACGATAGTTGGATTCAGATGAAAATATGTAGCGCACTGTTCGTCCCTCTTCCAGTTCGATACTTCAGAGAGACTGCAGATGAACTAATGAAAGCATAGTACTGTAATAGCGTAGGTATCTCTTAGGACACTCGAACCATTACTTGTGGAATGTCTTTTGTATTATTAAGCGATATTGGCTACCTCGCTGGTTTATGAGATGGAAAGTTGCGGAGCGGAATCCGCTAACAAAGAGACCACACGCCAATCCGATTTTTGTAATTTTTTATATTTACAGTAGATGAAGTTCAAAACTCAAATACTGATCTTCCAAAGCATTCGATGCGACTCGCAAAAATTCTTGAGAAAATCGACTTTGAATTTTTCCGAGACTCCTTAAGTCTCTAAAGGTTTGGACAATTTCTGGATTGTCTGATTGGCTCTGTGGTAGAATGCTTGATTGGTACGTATGCGGCCCGGGTTCAGTTTCTGACCCAAGAAAATTTAAAAAAAAAAAATGGTGCGTGGTATGGGCTTTTCTTCGAGAAGCATAAAATACATAAATATGGAAAAAAGTAATACATAGCTTGCGCTAGAGACTGGTAATAGCTAGGTTGCTAGTTAGAGTCCCGTTTTGGTCATTATTCTTTCTTTTCTTCCCATTCAGTTGAAATACCTATGTCATTTAATATAAAATTCTTTGAATATACAGGGTGTCCCATTTATCTTGGCCACCCTAAATAACTGTTTGTCCTGATGCAAATTACAAAAGGTTTCAAGCAAATGTTCTTTAGCCGTCAGGGGGACATCAATCAACATGATTGCGTTAGTTGTAGCTTTGTTTTTTACGAAGATGCGAACAGCGGTATGACTTTTTAAAATGACACCCTGGATCTTTTTTAGGTAATTCATTTCCTCTCCTTAAGACCTATTCAAAAAGGTATTACAGTGTACCATTCACCGAAACACAATCTTATTAATTGCATAACATAACATTGACGCTCCCAGCGCTTAGTGCAGGTACTCGGGGTAATGGAACGCATCCACGTGCTGACATTGACTGAAGACAAATGTAAACATAAGTAGAATGCACACCAGTCATTCCGTCAACCATCTTCAATTGAAGAGTTGTGTGAGTAGAATGTACACCAACGAAGAGAAGGTAGAAATGCTACTCGTCTCTGGGGAATGTAAGTTAGCAGAACAGTAATTGCAATACTGTTTTCTTATGGCCGGGTACATTTAGTACAGTAGTTAAGTCCTTTTAAATACTGTTGTGTAGAGTAGACCTGCAGTAAAGGCTGCCCTTCCTACAAACTGCATCGACCTAACGTTTCTTTTATTGTTGTTATTGAAGGTAGGCGAAATGCTACTTAGGCAGGGAGCGATATCCTGACAAGAACCCACCGAAGGACGTTTTCTCGTCTTGTTGCGACGCTTCAGGAAGCGGGAAGTTTCAACCCACGACAACGCAATCGTAGTACTCGCACAGACGAAGCTGCTGAAGTTACTGTTCTCGCTTCCGTTGCTATGAATCCACATGAGAGCACACTACAGCTTGAACACGAGATTAGCATTCCTAAAACCAATGTACATTGTATTCTTACACGTCACCGGTTCCGTCCTTACCGTGTACACCTACATCAAGAATTGCATGGAAATGATTTCCAGAATCGTTTACAGTTCTGTCAGAGGGCACAGCAGCAAATCCTCACTAACCCGAACTTCTTCTCCAATGTTCTATTTACCGATGAATGTTCCTTCTCAAACAAAGGACAGGTAAATACAAGGAACATGCATTATTCGCCCAGCGACAACCCACGATGGCTTAGACAGGTGGAACATCAGCGTCAATGGAGAGTCAACGTCTGGTGTGGGATGCCTTGGTACTACAATTAATGGCCCTTATTTCATCAATGGTAGTCTAAACAGCACAGCGTATGCCAACTTCCTCAGACTAATTGTTCTTCCTCTTCTGGATGAAGTAACGCTAATAACCAGAATGCCTATGTGGTATCAACACGATTTATGTCCAGCACATAATGCCTTGCGTGCACGTCGTCTTCTGAACCAAAGGTATCCTGTCAGATGGATTGGACGAGGAGGAACAGTTACTTGGCCCACTAGGTCTCCTGATTTAAATCCTCTGGACTCTTTTTCTTTGGGAATGCATTAAAGACGTTGTCTATCGCGATATTCCAACAACTGCAGAGGACATTCAGGAACGTATCGTGCTTGCTTGTAATTCTCTGCAGCAGGGAACACTGGAAGCAGTAAATAATTCTTTCATTCAACGTGTGCACCAGTGTGTCGGTGTCCAGGGGTCCGGGGTCAGCACTTTGAGCACCTTTGGATGGTCTACTCGTGGGCAATGGTACAGTAGAGTCAAAGCCAATTTTGTGTTACGTTTTTACATGGTTTTCATTTGTTTTCTTACAACTCCAGCAAGTGGACGAGTTTTTCGATTCCGGGCTCAAAGTCAGTGTTGTATTACGTAATTAATATCGTGTTTCAGTGAACGGTACACTGTGACATATTTTTGAATAGGTATTTAGGAGAGGAAATGAATTACCGAGTAAAAAATACAGGGTGCCATTTAAAAAACTCTTACCGTTCATATATTTGTAAAAAATAAAGCTACAACGAAGGCAGTCATGCTGATTGATGTCCCCCTGACGGCTGAAGAAAACTTGATTGAAACATTTTGTAATTTGCATATGGGCAAACAGTTATTTAGGGTGGTAAAGATAAATGGGACACCCTGTACAGTAATTAACACAACTAATTAACGTTTTGTATAAAAAATAAGTGCTTTCTTACTTCAAATTACATGTCGCACACACAATTCCACTTTCATTGCAAATATAACTTTTTAACTGAGCATCATTTATAAAATATGATGAATGCATATTATTTAAATTAAATAAACATTACAAATTAAGTTTTTGGGGCAAATATAAAAAAAATCAAATACTCTTTGACTGTTTCCACTGGCTTAGACCTCAGTTGTGGCCTCACACGAGCCCGTGATAAGCATCGTAAAAACACGGAAAACTGTAACTTTCATGGCATCGGGCACCCTCTACAAGTGCCTCATTTTAAGACACCATCAACTCACGTGCAGTTTTCGTAAAACAGTAATTAAAGGTGTTAATTAGCATGCATTTGATGAATTTTGTATCTAAAAGACGTAGGTATTCGAACAGAAGGAAAAAGAAACAAGAAAATAATGACCGAGAGGGTACTCGAACCAGCGATAACCAGTGTCAGATGCTACCGATTTTTCATCTTTATGCTTCATGGGAATGCCTGTAGAAAATGCACATTTTTTTAAAATTTGCGTCGACCGAGAACTGAACCCTGGTCACAAGGATGTCAGGCATGGACTGACTGTACTACGGTCTCGCAGCCCATCGAAAAAAGTTGTCCAAAGTTTTACCGACTTGAGGATGCTGTAAAAACTTAGTCTGTTGTATCGAGCAAATTTGGGGGACATATTTGAGTTCTGAACTTCCCTTACTTTAATATAATAAAATTACAAAACTTCGATTGCCATGCGGCCTCATTGTAAGCCGTGCGACGCTAATTGACACGATGCTTTAATAAATAACTAGACTGATGTGCAAGTCCCCCAAGTGCCGCAAATCAGGAGACTGAAAGAGCTGGTAGCCACGCGACCTTAATGAATTGGAGCCACGCGACGTTAATGAAGTGCACAAATCCCATCTTATTTACAAGGATTGATAAACTTCGTCAGTACTGGTATATTTCTATTCTCATCACATTCGCCGGTTTTTGGTTGTGTGGCCTGTGGTGGTTGCTGAAAGGCGCCTCCCAGCAAGGAGCAGAGACGACGACGCGGTTTGGCGAATTGTCTGCCTGGCACCGCATTTTCTACTCACCCGCCGCAGACATCACGTTACAAAGAGACGGTATCCGTGCCGTCATTGTGGCCGCCAGATGCCCTCAGGACGATATTCTGCTCTTTTGAGTGGCACGTAATGAACGCTGACGCGCGGCTTAGTGTGGGCAATGGGGGTACCCCAGTGGGAGAGTCATTTCTACTCTCTTGTGCCGCAGGCTTTAGACAGATGTGGTCCGGGGGCTGGGACGCCCTGCTCTGCTACCACCCCGAAACGTAAGATCCTTTAATTTCTTTTCCGAGACACTACAAGCGACATAGCTGCCAGTTTCTAAGGGCACGATGTACTGTGTTCGTACACTGAAAGTTATTATTGCAAATACAAATACCTTTAGTTTCCTTTGCGTTTATCCACAGTCTCTTTTCGTGGATCGCATGCTACAGATTTGGCATTCCTGATATCTTTTGCTGTTTACTGAATGAAAAGTTTTTATTTTACTTAAATCTTTACAGCAATAAATAAACAGTGTCTTTGCTTTCCAAAACTTTATTAGCTGTTTTTTGCAACATTTTTACATTAATATGGTATCTTGGATGACGAAAGAAAGAAAAAATGTTTTAAAAAATTTCAATATATTACAATAAAAGTTAGAGGCCGTCCCATTTAAGGGACATTGGCAAAAATCATCTTATTTTATCTGTATCGGGTGGTAAATGACCAGTTCTAAGTCATCAGCTTCATCTTCACCCATTTCATCGCTCTCCAGTTAAGGTGGAATCGCGTCAAACTCTAAGTCCATGCGACATGTTTTTATTCTGTTGGAATCGTAAAATATGAATGAGGTAACGTCTCATATTGTATAGAGAAATCTCAAAAATATAAACAGTTGTTTTTGCACGTAAGAGTGCATACAGTAATAGGGCACATCAACGAAAGATAGAAATATAACACACATTACCACATTATTATGATGCATAAAATAAACTGATATTGCTCTAACTTCAGGAAATCTAAAATATGCTGAATCTTACATGGACATCCGTATGTACATAACAAACACACCCAGCAACTAAATCACAATTCATTGTTGCACAGGAACTACCAGCAGACATACAGTGTAGTAAAGTGCGAAGACAGAAAATAGGCTGATTAAGTCCTTCGCTAATATAAACTAATTAGAGAAAAATATTTATTTTGTGTTTACAGGCATTACAGAAGTCAGTTCGTCCTTGAGGTACTGCAATCGAAGCCAAAAGTTTCATTGCTTACATAGAAATAAGTAAAATAATTGCATCCTAAAGAAGGGACAATGGTAAGTGATGGCTTAAAATGGAAAAAAATAATCTAGAAAGGGCTGACAAATATTTTCCCGAAACTGTGACTGCTCTGATGTGTAGCTTCCCACGAATTACACAGTTCCATCTGCAGACGTGCTTATGGTAGTCACACTCATCCGAAACACTGAAGGAAAAAAAATTGAAACGTAGTTACATCACGTCAGCAGGGAAAGTGGGATAACGCGGCCACGGCGAGAAAATTGTACATTTCATGTTTTTGCCCCGGACAGTGCTGCTGCATGCCGATAAGTGATCAGGCTAGTTGTAACATGCACCCTAATTTTTGTCAGTGAGTTTGACAGAGAAAGCTTGTTCCGCTATTTTGTAGTAAAAACCCTTTTGATTTTCAATCGTTTGATGTAAAATAAGTAAAATAAGTAAAATTTATATTATTCGTGTTACTTCTCGTGATGTAGAGCAATACTTTCCTACATTATCTCTGATTAAGCGTCAGCTTACAGATATAGTGCCTTGTGACTACTTTAAATTCGGTAGTTTCATCTGTGTACCACTAACGTCGATATGACATCCCATCGTGAAAAGTGGCCACGCAACTCGTTGGGAAAAAATGGCCAACGTGTTAACCCCAATGAGAGTCAATTACTTCCCTGTATCACGCGTAATACTACAGATATGTTTGACTTCTAAAATCTTTTATATACAAAGCTGTCATCTGTAATTATATCCTTTCGTGACGCTCCTGAATTAATTAATTTATAGCATTCACAACTGTCCTGTTATATTTGGCCAAATACAAAAATCTGATTGAAAACCGTCGGTTACACCGTTCGGTATTGTTTCAGAAAATAGGGCTTAAGGATGCCTAGGAAATATGTGCTGAAATCAGAACAAACAACATGGCATTCTCTTGCTTTGGCACTGACCACATTACCCCAATTAGGGTGGGAAATAATAAATGAAAAGCACCAGTATGCTTTTGTTCTACAATATTACTTTTATCGTTAACCGATTTTCGGCTTACGAGGCCATCATCAGACATAAATGGCCTTGTAGGCCGAAAACCGTTTAACAATAAAAGTAATATTGTAGAACAAAAGCAAACTGGTGCTTTTCATTTATTATAATGTTGTTCTACCAAGAACCGACGGAAGATTCTGTTAATAGGTAAGGAAAGGTCGTCATCCTGTGAACTTCCAGAAAAATGTTCCTATATATTTTTTTCGCCTACAAATATTTACTGTGATACTTAACGAAATGTATATTGTAAATGCGCAAGCGGCAAACTTCTATCAGCAACAATGGTTTGGTGAAAATCATCTTTCCCTTAGAGCAGCCACTTTATACCAACTTCCCTATTGATACTGAAAGCATAAAATATGGCAGCTCAGTGAAAACTAAATATCTTAGTTGTGGAGTACCTTTTTTATGACGTTCTGTCCCACATAAGCTGAAACAAATATTTTCTGAAACCTTTTTATGTACCATTAAAAGCAGTCATGCATTTCCTGTAGCGTGCTTTATGTACCTCTCTATGTGCACCACTCACAGACATTTATTAATTCTTGTTATAAGACGATGGCTTCAGTAAGATATGGTGATTCGCTGCTAGATAGCGACATCAGACGAGGTAGTAAACAGTAAATTCGCATTATCGCAACGCTGATTCTCTACGTAACAAAAACCAGGGAAACAGGTGTCTCTAAACGATACTGGCTTACACTGCAGCTTGCTTATATAACCAGAATGCTAATTTCGCTACGTGTTGACATTACCAAGTACTCGCCTTTTGCTCCTTGCGGGCAGTACGTTGCAGTAATATCTTTTGTCTTCATTTGCATTAAGGTAGGTAAAAGGAATTTTTGTAAATTATAATTTTATGTTCTACATCAGTTTTAATAGATATGGAAAATAATAACTCAATGTACAATTTTCAGTATTACACAAAGAAGTTCTTAAGCATTTAAAAGAATCTGGGATTTCATCTCGTCTGCTAGCCTTTTACCCGTTCTTCCCATGAAATTTGTCAGCTATTTTTCAGAAATATGTCGCTTGACATCGACGGAATCTGATGATCGCTCTAGACCCTGCTTTAAAAATATAATCCTACTAACTGTAAAGTCGTTTCCTAACAAAGCCTGGATAAGGCTCGTCTCATCATGATCATCATATGTTCATAACAGTGCTGCTGAACTAATACAGTACATTTTAGTCTTCGAACTTTTTATACTTAGGTGTTACGTACTTTGTGTTTTAGATCCAGTCTTTCACACTTAGTGTAGGAGAACCCGAGTGTTCGTTGAAGTGATCTATACTGAGCGGCAAATATTGTACAGAAACCAAAGTAACATCGAGTGTTCCCCAAGGAATCGTAGTGGAATCCTTAATTATCTCAGTATACATAAACTATTCATCAGTTAGGATCGGCAGCTCTGAAACATTGTTCGCTGACAGTGAAGTTTCTACGAGGAAGTATAGTTTCTGGATCGTAATCAGAGAATTTAGAAAGACTGGGGGCAAAGATCCACTTACTTTCGAGTGGCAGCTCTCTAAAAAAGTGGGAATGGCTATAAGAAAGAGAAATAACTCAATAGTATTTGATAAGAACATTAGTTTTGAATTTCTCGAACACATCAAAACATACAAGTACTTAGGTGTAATGTTAAAAGTGATGTGAAATGTAACGACCACGTAAAATCAGTATTAAGGAAGACGATTAGTTTTGTTGAAAGGGTTGTAAGAAAATGCAATTCATTTGTAACGGCAATTGCACCCAAGTACGACAAATTGTGGAGTGTTGTTCCAGTGTTTGGATACCTTATCAAGTAGACGTGACAACACAACAGACATAAAACGGCACTAAGCACTATGGGACTTAACATCTGAGGTCATCAGTCCCCTAGACTTGGAACTACTTAAACCTAACTAACCGAAGGATACCACACACATCGATGCCCGAGGCAGGATTCGAACCTGCGACCGTAGCAGGCGCGCGATTCCGAAGAACCTAGTACCGCTCGGTCACAGCGGCCGGCCAACAGACATCGATTCGAATTCTGAGACGCGCAGCTAGGATCGTAGGAGGTCGATGTAGCCCATACGAAAGTATAACAGAAATAGTCGGGGGACGTAAATGGGAATCCTTGGAAGAAAGACGACGTCGTTTTCGGTAAACACTGTTGCATAAACTTAGAAAACTTGTATTTGAAGACGACGGTGAGACAATTATGCTATCATGATATACCCCGCCTATGGATTATGAGACTAAAATAAGAGAGATTAGGGCGCGTACAAACGGGTAGACAGTCATTTTCCCAATCGTTCAGTAAGCGAATGGAGTAGCAAAGAAAATATTATTGATACGACTTGTTCATCACCATGGAAATGAAAATTATCGTATGGCATTGTTGGCCGGGAGGCCCCATTCTGGTTAGTTCGGCGACTTGCGAGTCAATGATGATGGGAATGATGATGGACACACAACACCCAGTCCCCTTCCGGGAATCGAACCCGAGCCCCCTGCGTGGTAAGGCTGCCGCTTCGCTACGGAGGCGGACATCCATCACCATACTCAGTGGTTACCGGAATATATGCAGTGAGGTGTCTAGTCTTGGGTTAGCTCCTAACAACTTGTGGGGCCTCCTTTTGCCCGGCGCAGTAAAACAGCTCGACGTGGCATGGGCCAAGAAGTCGTTGGAAGTGCTCTGCAGAAATACTAAGCCTCGCTGCGTCTATAGCCGTCCATAATTGCAAAAGTGTTGCCGGTGCAAGGTTTTGAGCACGAACTGACCCTCTATTACGTCCCATAAATGACCGATGGGATTCATTTAGGGCAATGTGGATGCCCAGATCAGGAAGCAAAGAGTATGTGGTATGCAAATAGAATAGCTAATTCACAGGATAAAATTAAAACCATATCGTCAGTTGTGAAGAAAGTGTCTGGTCAGCGGCACAAGGTCGGCGAAGTAGTCAATTCGCGGTAAAAATATTTCTATTACTGATAAATCAGGGATCAGTGTTGGGGCCAGTATTACGGGTAAGTCTAAAATATTTCTGTTTGCTGATGACACTAGCTTGGTAGTAAAGGATGTTGTGTGCAACATGGGCTCGGTTTCAAATAGTCCAGTTCATGGCTTGTACAAAATAAACTGTTAAATCACAGTAAGACTCAGTTTTTACAGTTTCTAACACACAATTCAACAAAATCTGACGATTTAATTTTTCAGAATAGGCATATGATTAGTGAAACTGGACAGTTCAAATTTTTAGGTGTTCAGATAGATAGTAAGCTGTCGTGGAATGCCGACGTTCAGGATCTTGTTCAAAGACTTAATGCTGCCATTTTTACTATTTGAACGGTATCTGAAGTGAGTGACCATTCGACACGAAAATTAGTCTACTTCGCTTATTTTCAATTGCTTATGTCGCATGGTATTTTATTTTGGGGTATCTCTTCCCATTCTAAAATAATATTTTTGGATCATAAACGGGCGATTCGGGCAATAAGTGGTGTAAGCCCACGAACGTCTTGTCGTCCCCTGTTCACGAGTCTGGGTATTTTGACATTGGCCTCTCAATATATGTATTCCTTACTGTCATTTCCTGTTAACTATATTAGCTTATTCCCAAGAATAAGCTGCTTTCACTCAGTTAATACTCGACAGAAATCAAACCTGCATTTGGATCGGACTACTTTAACTCTTTGGAAACTTGGAAGTCCATATTTGGGAATTTGGAAGTCCATGAATGTCTGAAAATGGTTTCCAAGTAGCCAGACATAACCATTTACAGTCAATGATCGGTTCAGTTGGACCAGAGGACCCAGTCCTTTGCATGTAAACTCAGCCCACATCATTATGGAGCCACCACCAGCTTACACAGTGCCTTGTAGACAACTTGGGTCCATGCTAGGGGGGTCTGCGGCGCATTCGAACCCTACCGTTAGCAGTTACTAACTGAAATCACGTCTCATCTGACCAGGCCGCGGTTTTCCAGTCATCTAGGATTCAACCGATATGGTCACAAACCCAGGAGAGGCACTGCAGGCGATGTCGTGCTGTCAGCGAAAGCACTCTCGTTGGTCTGCTACCATAGCCCATTAATGCAAGTTTCGCCACACTGTCCTAACATTCATCGTAAGTGCCACATTCATTTGATACAGTGTTGCTTGTCTGTTAGCACTGAGAACTCTACGCAAACGGCGCTGCTTTCGGTCGTTAAGTGAAGGCCGTCGCCCACTGCGTTGTCCATGGTGAGAGGTAACGCCCGAAATTTAGTATTTGCGGCACACTCTCGACACTGCTGGTCTCGGAATATTGAATTTACTAACGATTTCTGAAGTGGAATGTCCCATGCGTCTTGCTCCAACTAACATTCCGCGTTCAGTGTCTGTTAATTCCCGTCGCGCGGCCCTGGTCACGTCGGAAACCCTTACGCATGAATCACCGGAGTACAGAGACAGCTCTGCTAATGCCCTTTTATATCATGTTTTCGCGATACTAACGCTACCTCTGTCCCATGACTCTTTTCATCACCTCAGTGTATGTGTATGTAGCAGGGCGGTTTTAATGCCTCATTGCTTTACTAGGACGATCGTATTCAGTGTAATATCAGCCAGACGTCCTCTGACCCAGCCTGTTACAATGGAACCTTTGAATATGCGTTGTTGTACATAACTGCCTTCCGTAGTTGCAAAGATCGTTAAGCTTGCTGTGACTCTCGCCGCCCATGCTGCTGTGATGGATTACGCTGTGGACACTGTCCACTTGCCAGAGTTATTCAGAAATTGGTACTAAGTATAAAAACAAGGTGTACCAAGCACAAAAATAGATTAAAACCTCTGCTTGGACGTTAACACTGAAATCTTGCTGGATGCAAAATCTGTATTAACAGGAAAACATTGTTCTTATCTTTTTAGGACAGTTGAAGTGTTGTCTACTAACTAAGTAGCGCTGTACTAAGTTCCGTGTTGACATTGGTGGCGTAGCGGTATTTAATGACCGTTGTAGTAACGAAAGCACAGAGGTATGCGGGTGCAGACTGGGCGAGAGGGCGGTGCCGCCGCTCTTCTGCATGTGCCACAAATTGCCCGTATCCTGACAAAATGGCCACGTTAAACCGCCGTCAGTGGGCTCCGCGCTTTGTTTAGACGCCCACACTTGGCCCCACACAGCGTAGCCTGCTCACAGAGCCAACAGAACTCTCTTTCGCGACCCAAGTGTATGATGTTTCAAACAGATAAGACAGTTTATTGCCTCGCAATTAGGTAGCACTCCATCTAAAGTTTGAGCTTCTTGCGTGCAATGTGACAACGTACTCGTAGTTCCTCGCGGCGACATTCTAAAATTGTTGTTGGTCGAGCTGGATGTATGTCACGGAGACGTCACAAACTCACGGAACTTCCATACTATATCAGAGTATATGACGATACTTGTACTGAAAGAACATTGTTAGCAATGTTCATTTTGTTAGATGGCCGACGATAACTTATTTCTCTGTTACCTTTCAGCATCAAGTTCCCGTTTGATAAGCTGCACACACTGCGCTGAATTTTGAGCAAGGTGGCGCACTTGTTAAAGATTCTGTAATCTAGTTACCAAGAAACTAGATTTAAATCCCGGTTCTGGTTCAGATTGCCGTCTGTTTATTTACTTATTTTACATGCGCGGGAGCCTGCCGGTTTGGCAGAGCGGTTCTAGGCGCTTCAGTCCGGAACCGCGCTGCTGCTAAGGTCGCATGTTCGAATCCTGCCTCGGGCATGGATGTGTGTGATGTCCTTAGGTTAGTTAGGTTTAAGTAGTTCAAAGTCTAGGGGACTGATGACCTCAGATGTTAAGTCCCTTTTGCTCAGAGCCACTTGAACAAGTTTTACATGCCCGGGAGTTACATAATACAAAATAAAAAAAAGTTCTTACGGGAATTGCTGATTTTCTGTTAGATGGACAGTAAGCTCCTGAATTCCGCTATCTTGAGGCCTTCTCACTTGGTGCATATAGATCCTCTGTCGTGCAGAAATCTGACTTTTTTCTGCATATCAGGAGATGATGTGGGTCCTGCAGATCTCCACACTCACAAGATTCATCTTCAGTCATGAAGTCCCACTTCCTCAGGTTCACCCTGACTCGTGACACCCTTGTCCTCAATCGATTTAGTGCCTTCCGTGACATATACAGCATATGAAAGCCCACAGCACGTACATGTTTGATGTTTTCCCCAATCACTTCGGTTAATGAATTTCGCCATAGCTCTGTTCGGCGAGTTCCAGGAGCTGATGGAATTGCTGATGATGTGTGCACGAAGCTCCTCCTCGACCTCAAACTAGGTTTTTGAAGTTCATATCAAAACAGAGGGTGTCTGGGATCGATATCCTGCTTCTTTTTCTCCATTTCTGTCATTGTTCTTCAGCGGATGTCAGTTGACGCTCTACCCATAATTTCATGACCTTAAGTGTCAGGATTTGGTCGTAGGCAGCCAGTCACAATGCGTCCAGTTTCATTCAGTGCCGTATCCTATCTGTTTGGCATGTGTGGAATTTCGCCAGACTAGTGCTGCGTATTCTGCTGTAAGAAGCGTAGAGCCAGGGCAGATATGGGGGCCTACAAAGTACGTTTGGCTGTGAGCCGTAGATGGTACAAGTAAGTTTGCGGGTGATATTCCGGGCAAATAATTTCAGCTTTGGTTCTTGACAATGATCTTTGAATGTGAGACTGCAATCCATCTTTACTCCCAGCTATTTTGGTGTGTGTAGTGACATAGCTGTTGCCTGGTTTCTCATACGAAAGGCATAGACCTGCGTCTACCTGGTATTTGGCTTCAGGATGTTATCATCATAATACTTGGCGAGATCTTCAGAGGCTGCTAGCAGCTTCATTTCCACTTCCTCAAAGCTTTTGCTTAAGCTGCAATTGCTGTGCCATATGCATAAATGTTCTTGTTCCAGGGCTAATGGGTTGGACGTTTGTGTAGAAGTATAGCAGGGGTTGCCAGTACAATACCCAAAGGGACACCATTCTTAAATGTCCTCCTTCGGTTTCTTCTTCACATTATGCAGAGTGACCAAAAAAACCTCTTGTTTTGTAGCAAACACTAGGTGACCTGTGCTAAGCGGTAGTCATATATAACTAAATATACATTTCCTATTAACTTCTTGTGGTTTATGGTGTCATATGCTGCTGACGGGTCTATGAAAGCCACTCCTGTAACTTGTCCTCTTTCGTATCCATCTTCTGTGTACTAAGTAAGTTTAAGGATTTGACCACAGGATGACTTTCATGGGTGGAAATCTGACTGCTCTGGTCGGAAGCTTTAGGATCCATTGGTTCTTTTCCAGGCTTCAGAAATGCTACAACTTTGATTTTACACCAGATCTTAGGAATCTATAATTTTGAAATGCAGGTGTTCATTAAATTTAAGACCCGTTTGCTTTGTTAATGACCCAAACATTTTACTTTGTTCTCGACTCAGATCATGTAAGCCTGCAGCTTTAATATTCTTCATAGATTCAAAAGTTACTTTGTCAGTTCTTCCTTTTTGAAAGGAGTGCCAAGGTAGTCTTCCTTATCAGTATTTCTTAGAAACTTGCTGTTCACTGTTCTTCTTTTAGTTTCCCCATTCAGCAGTAAGTTGATGTGCAATTTTTTCAGAAATTACTTTAAATATTCTTGGGGGAGCACTGATTGGATTACATAAGTTTCTTCAACAATTTCCATGCTTTACGGTTCTGTTTTGTGTATAGTTGTGACACTGTACCTCACGATTTCCTTTTTCTAGTTTTTGATACAGCATCCCACTGCTGCAACGATGCAGATAATTGGTCGGTACTGACTGTGCGGTTCCAAAACGTCCTCCTTTGTCTGCTGGGCAATGTGTTCACTGGCAAAGATGTTATCTAGATTATACTGACCACGCCAGAGGATGACAGCTTTGGATCGTGTATAAGTATCAGCCCCATCTGTTCAGCCCATTCTTAAAGATCTTCTCCATCATTGTAAGTCTCCAGGTAACCCCAAGGATGGGCTACGACAGTTGAAAAGTTGAAATCACACACCTGGAATTGAAAATCAGATTTGTGCTAAATTACCACTGGCGACAACTGACCAGTCACAGCCGGTTGTTCTCACGTCGTTCTACAGTAAGTGTAATTCTCAGACTGTAACGATCCCATGATCGATGAGACATTTCACCCACCGTTTTTGTTCTCCGTAACTGAAATCATGTTGTGGATCAATGTATACGTCGTCTATCAAACCCCGAATGACGAGTCTGTTGCTTTGATTTGCGTGTCACGTAGTCAGTTGCTACTTTCTCTTCATACATTCTTAGATTGGGGCGAGAGAGCAGTTGTGCTCAAGGCTTTGTACAATCGCTGCACCGCTCTAATACGATAGAACGTTTATTCTCCTCCTACAGACACAGGTGAGTCACGTATGAAAGACAGCAACATCTATGGATATAGTGTTTCGAGAGTAGACTTGGAAGGAAAAGAATAAGGGACTTGGAATATTTGTGCAGGGAAACTACCGTTAGCAGCAAAAGTTATCCGAAATTTTCAGATATACAAACGTCGCAACTTTGCTCACTTGGCCCGAAGCAAAGATCAGCATTGTGGTATGAAACGTCTACTCATTTATAAGAGCAAAGATGAAGGTAATAATACAAATCTACTACTCGTGGCGTAGTGAGGAAAACGGAGAATCGCATTTTATGGAATAGTGGGCAAATTTGCTCTCTCAGATCGATCAACAAAACTTTCGCCTATATATCTCTCTGCACAGTCTTCGTCAGAGAACACTGTCGTTAGCTGCCGGTTTCCCTCTCTCGATTACAGCAGGAGTCTAAAACGCTGAGAATAAAATCATGGGTCTGAAATGCAATTACTTCAGTACTGAATTAGTTCAGTAGCAAATAAGCAGCTTTTGGTAAATGACATAAATGGAATACCCCAATTCCCAAATGCTCTTTTTCTGATGACCTTGACGAGCCATTGATCACACACATTCACAAAGCAACTATTTAATGCGGTATTAAAAACTTGGACATGATTTCCAGTAGCTACTTCGACTTCAGATGAAACTATTGTATTCATTGCTTTTGAAAGCAGGCGGCTGCTATTTTTTCTTTGTGACACTTTTTTTTCGTGGTGACTTTTTTTTCTTTTTGTTACTACCAATTAAGATTACTATAACCAAACAAATGTATCTTTCTGTTCAGTATTAGCAATTCGATTGCCACACAATCATTTGATAAATGCAGTCGTCGGTATTGGCAATCATCATTTAAAAATAAGAGAGCATAGAGTGTGGGTCAGTCTCCCTCTCCCTCTCCCTCTCCCTCTCCCTCTCCCTCTCCCTCTCCCTCTCCCTCTCCCTCTCCCTCTCCCTCTCCCTCTCCCTCTCCCTCTCCCTCTCCCTCTCCCTCTCCCTCTCCCTCTCCCTCTCCCTCTCCCTCTCCCTCTCCCTCTCCCTCTCCCTCTCCCTCTCCCTCTCCCTCTCCCTCTCCCTCTCCCTCTCCCTCTCCCTCTCCCTCTCCCTCTCCCTCTCCCTCTCCCTCTCCCTCTCCCTCTCCCTCTCCCTCTCCCTCTCCCTCTCCCTCTCCCTCTCCCTCTCCCTCTCCCTCTCCCTCTCCCTCTCCCTCCCCCAAAAGAGCACGGTGTTAATAATTTGAAGTATGCCATAATTCACATGTACACTTATACAAAATCGCTTTGGGTATCACATTATAAATATCAGAGTTTATCCTTGTTCCACCGCCGAAAAAGACGACACAAAACAGTCTAGAGCAGCGTAATATACAATGACGAAAAATAATCGCATGACCAAAACTGGGCTTCAAGAGATAAAATAAAATTGGTAGGCGTGTTTCTGCATCTGAAAGATGATGGCTGCTCAAATTTCATGCCAGTCTCGTATGAGTGATTAGCGCCCACTATGAGTATGCGAATCAAGTTTGCTTTCAATTCACACGTTAGCGGTCATGATTATTAGTTGCTTTTGAAATGGGACGTGGTGAGTTGATGATAATCAAGGATGCCTTTAAGGAGGCAAAGACGCAATTATCAACACCTCAATCAGTTTGCACGTTGTCGTGTAATACGGCTACGAGAAGCGGCATGTTCCCTCCACAGTATTGTAAAAAGACTTCGGACGGCCACGTTGAACTGCCGAGAGGGAAGACCACCGCATTCGGCGTATAGCCCTGGCGCATCGTACTGCATCTGCAGCAGCAATTCGAGCAACAGTTGACACCACAGTGACACAATCGCTTACTTCAAGGACAGCTCCGAGCCAGACGCCCTGTAGCATGCATTTCATTTGCGACTTCAGTGGTGTCAAGCAAGAGCTCATTGGAAGGCATGGTGGAGGTCCATTGTTTCTTCTGATGAAAGCTACTTCTGCCTCGGTGACAGTGATTGCTGCGTGTTGGTTAGGAGGCGCCGGTTGAGGGTCTGCATCCGACCAGTCTGTGCGCTAGACATACTGGACCTACACCGTGAGTTATGTACTGGGGTGTGATTTCGTATGACGACAAGAGCACTCTCGTGGTTGTCACACATTCTGACTACAAAAATCACGCTGGACCCGCATTCGGGAGGACGACTATTCAAACCCTCGTCTGGCCATCCTGATTAAGGTTTTCCGTGATTTCCCTAAATCGTTTCAGGCAAATACCAGGATGGTTCCTTCGAAAGGGCACTGCCGATTTCCTTCCCCGTCCTTTCCTAATCCTATCTTGTGCGTCTCTAATGAACTCGTTGTCCTTGGGAGGTTAAACACTAACCTCCTCTCCTCCTGCTGTGACTGCAAAAATGTACGTCAGCCTAGTGGTCTGACCTGTTGTGCTGCCATTCATGAACAGCATTCCAGGAGTTGTTTTCCGACAGGATAACGCTCGCTCACATAACGCTGTTGTAAACGAACATGCTCTACAGGGTGTTGACATGCTGCCTTGGCTTGCTCCATCACAGATCTGACTCCAGTCGTGCACATATGGGATAGCATCGGGCGACAACTCCGGCGTCATCTAAAAGCAGCAGTAACTGTCCGTGTAATGACCAAGTACAACACAATGCATGCAAGTTTACATTCAACGTTCTGGCTGTTACACCAGTTCTTAATGTACCAGCATTTCATATTTGCAGTGGTTTATCTCGTGCTTACATTAACGTGTAACTTGCAGTGTTAGTAACTTAAATATGTTATCCAAACAAATGTATTCCTGAAAATTTATTACTCTACGTCAAATACAGTATATTTTGGTGTTACTGTGTTATTTTCTTGTCAGTGTATTTTTATCTTGCCACTAGCTGCGTCGCCGGCATTGCCCTGGTATGTATTTATTCCAGTCTTTTATTTGTCTATTTCCTGTTTCCCCCCTCTCTCATGCCATGTGCTCCTTCCCTCCCTCCTTCTCCCCTCTCTGTCCATTTCCCTCTCTCCTTCCCCCTTCTCTGTCAACTTCCGCCATCTCTGTGCACTTCCTTCGCTTCCACTCCACGTTCATCTGTTCCTGCCCCTCTCCCTGTACAACCCCTCCACCTGTCGCTCTTTGCCTGACTCGTCCTCCCACTCCCTGTCCATTAATCTTCTTCTTCTTCTTCTTCTTCTTCCTCATCATCGTCATCATCCCTCATCTTTCTGTCCATCTCCTACTCCTTCCATTCTTTGTCGATCTCCTGCCCCCTTTTTCTGTCCTCCTCCTCCTCTTCCTCCTTCTTACATTCTCTGTCCATCTACTGCTCCTCCTCTCTCTTCCACCCCCCCTCTTTCTGCTCATCTCTTCTTACCCCTTTCTCTGTCCATTTGCTTCTCTTTTCTTTGACCATCTCCTCCTCTTCCCCATCTGCACATTTCCCTCCCCCACCATCCTTCTGCAACCCCCCCCCCCTCAGTCTGCCATCTTCTACTCTCCCATCTCTCTCCACATTATCAGCTCCACCACAACAGGAAGTTGCTGGTACTTACCCCACAGTATTTCTTTCTAGATAGTAAGTAATATTTGCCCAAAGTTTGTTTTAAATTGATCAAGGGTGGAGTAGGAGCTTTTCTAGGTCGAAATCAGCCCTGCAGTTCAGTTTCCACGCAGTTAAATGTTCATGACGTCATATATCCTGATCTATGTGTCGCACAATGATATAATTTCGCGGGTACGTTCAATCTGAGTGCTGTCTGCAAAATGTGTCACGAATACAGTTAGTAGTAAAGAATTAATAAATTAAAGTGACATGCCTGATGCAGGAGTTTCACTGCATGAACAGCGAAAAATGTAGTGAGCGATAAACTTTTTTTTCCTTTAATCATATTATGGGGATTATCAGCGAGTAGTAGTTTCGTAAAGGCTTGAAATAATATGTAAAGTTCACTGCAAGTCACTAAGTGCTCTCGTCCTCAAATACTGGATGAAAATAATCTGGCTATTCGTGCGTTGCGAAGTACGCTACTTTTTCACTCCCATCCCTTCGACGGGAAGTGGGTTCTTACCCCCACAGCGATTGTTCCCAGACAGTGTGATAAGTGTACAAAGTTTGATTTGAGATGTTGGATAGATACATACATACATACATACATGCATACATACATCTGTTGTTATAACACGTATGGATTTTATCAAAATTGTTCAAATGGCTCTGAGCACTATGGGACTTAACTGCTGAGGTCATCAGTCCCCTAGAACTTAGAACTACTTAAACCTAGCGAACCTAAGGACGTAACACACATTCATGTCCGAGGCAGGATTGGAACCTGCGACCGTAGCAGTCACGCGGTTCCAGACTGTATGGATTTTATCTACGTGCACCTGAGGGCGGCATATGAGTGGAATCGAGATATGGATTTTACTTTTCAGAGTGCGAAATAATAGAATTCTACTTTTATAACATCATTTGTTTAATCCCACTGCGTTTAGCAGGGTTATTTTTCGTAAAGCATATGGGTTTGACGTTGAGTTCTTGTGGCATTCGTCTTACAGCACGGAGATCATCGGTAACCTTAGTGATGAAGTTTCTTCAAGTAGATTTTTTAATGTATTTGTTGTACTTATTATTATCCTCTTTTTGAAACTTACATAGATTAGTGTTTCTTACATCTTTCATTCTCACTCCTCAAGGAAGAGAGTGGACTGTTGAGAGAACTTACTCTCTTCAGCCATAGGTTTAGTTTTTCTGTTGAGACAGTTTATTTTTAGGCACGAAGGACAATCTGAAATTTGTCTTTTTTTCCGACTGGCTTATGGTTTGAGGAGGTAACTTATAGTCCCGACATTCACTGTGTATGTGAAAGGGAAACTCCTCTAAAACCTCATCTTGGGGTGGTGTATTTCAGTAGCTTCAACAGGCTACTGAAGTCTAATAAAGCGTAAAATTCAGCTGTTAGATATTTTAGTAATGATTAACTAACATTGATCGTGATCTTTACCATAATCCTTTCAACTGTTTTGGTAGACGGTACTGAGATAATGGAGTTAAATTGGTACAGAGGTCATATATCGATCGATGATCTCGTTTTTAACCTCGTGGTCGCAGTTGTAGCGAATAGAGTAGTGGATGTGATCCAGGTAGTTTCACCGAATTGGTAAACAAGTAGAACAAGGCATCTATATGAAAGCCGCCCCTTACTTTCTGTTGGATCTTGAGCTAAGCAGTTTGATTTTGTTATATTGGGGTTTTCATTAGTTCATAATTGTTGTTGTATCGGGTGTACACGGTAATTGGGATATTTGTATTTGGTTACAACGATACATGGCGCTGTTATTTGTAGCACATACTCTAGCATACATCAGATTAATGCAGTTTAACAGAATGGTAAAGTAAACTAGCCCTATTCAAGGAAAGTAACCTCGGGTTCGCTTGAAGTGATTTAGTTACAGAATGGAAAACCTAAACTCTCGGCGGTCTGACAGGGATTTGAACCCCAGACCTCTCTAATGAGAGTTCAGTGACATTCACTGCACCATTTTTGATCAGTAACTCTCCGTAGATACCGGGGAAGGGAGGGGGGGGGGGCGAGGAATCACATCATACAGGCTGTACGTATTAAACCCAAAGTTGATTTCGGCTTAATTGCCTTCAGAATAGTTGTACGTATACATGGTTACACTAGCTCTAGAAATCTCAGTTAATGGAACTCTGTCCCATTTATCTTATTCCTTGACCTAGCTATACAATTAACGGACCTAACATTTCACTATCCGACCCTAGTACGTCAGATTTTTTTGCCACATGCGGAGTACTTTTCTCCCGGAGGTCCGAATGGGAGACTAATTTACCGCCGGAATATTTTACCATGAAGTATTTCGTCATTGTTAAACAGTACAGTAGAGCTACATGCCTTCGTTAGGTACCAAGCTGCACAAGACCAATTCTCGGACTGATGACTACGCGATCCGTGACAGATATGGAGTTTCATGTTACTGGTATTAGGCCGTGGTCAAAGGCAAATTTATGTTCCTAACTTACAGTATCCTAATGCTGTGGACATGATCAGAGGCTATAAAGAAGCTAGTGGAGCGAGCGAAAAGAATCTGTGAGCCACAGTACTTGTGGAGAGAGAAATGTCGATCATTTAAGAAATAGTTAAAGAAGAAACGGCTACTCTGACAAAGAGATTAATAGGGCACTACATCCTAAAATATCTGGAGCTCTAATGAAATAGAACCGACTATAGGGAAAGTTTTCCTCCCATTCGTAAAAACAAATGGCTCTGAGTACTATGCGACTTAACTTCTGAGGTCGTCAGTCGCCTAGAACTTAGAACTAATTAAACCTAACTAACCTAAGTACATCACACACATCCATACCCGAGGCAGGATTCGAACCTGCGACCGTAGCGGTCGCTCGGTTCCAGACTGTAGCGCCTAGAACCACACGGCCACTCCGGCCAGCTCGTAAAAACAGTTACAGACCACATCATCAGAGTACTAAGAACAAACGACATTGAAACACTGTTTAAACAAACAAGAAACGTGCATGAATAAAAGTACAATCACATCTTTAACTGAGAAAGAGGAGGACTGGATTTAGATAAGTTATGGGACTTGGTGCTAAGTAGAGCAAACAGCGGCAACTCTTCTCCACTTAAAAATTCCGTAACATACGTCGGTGCGACATCGCGTTCCGAGGCAGCAGTCTAATGTCACGAATCGAGCTTTGCGTGGATATGCGTAAGGAATTCCGCTTGCTGAGCTTGTTTCAGATTGCAACTGCTGCTTGAGTCGTTCTAGTCTCAGAGATCTCCAGTATTGGGAGACCGAACATTAGGCAGAGAAATTTGGTTTGGACCGTGGCCTAATCCCCATAAAATAAAATTCACCAAGGACGCTAATAAACCCGAAATTACTGAACGCCTTTGTTCATGATCAAGACGTTTCAATTGCAAGTACAAATTTCTCTAACCAATCGCATTTATTATATTGCACTTTCCTCTAATCGTTTCAGAGGATTATGCCTCCATCATTAGGTGGATTTATGCCAGTTAATTCGTCATGGATATATTGTTTGTACAACTGTTGGGTAACCTATGGTATTGTTAGCCAATAGCAAATACAATAATCAGCCTATATATATTTTGTCTTGCGCTACCAGACAGTACCTTATGTTACCCAAAGGTTGTCCATACAATACATCCATGACGTACCAATCAGCGTAAGTCCACCTAATCATTGAGGGTTAATCCTCCGAAACGCACGATGGAAGATGCAATATTGGGTTGGTACTTAAGTTCGTGGCGTTTTTCCATAAGTTGAATAAAAACCACAGACGACCCATACGAGACTATAGTCACCAATAATATATTCTCCTTCATACTAACGCTGGGATAAAGGAAGTTCCTTGTAGGTTGTGCGATAGAGGACGGAAAAGATGGAAAATCTGAGGGTACTGCTCCACCTGACGCATAACATTATCTCTTGTGGATGCGCACGCGTCTGCATATGGGGAGTTGTTGCTTTATTTGGGCTCACCCATTCCTTTCTTTTCATTATGTCAGCATAAAGACACCATTTCTCGTCACCAGTAACGATTCAGGGTAGGAATGGTTGATGCTGTTCATGAGCCAATGGATGACGGGCAAGCTGAGATGCACAAATGGCCAGCCGCTGATTTTTGTGATTTTTGGCTGAGAACATGCGATAATCACACACCCGAATTTTGAACCTTTCTCATTGCATACAAATGTCCCACAATGATGAAATGATCACATGTGCCAGTTCTTGAGTACACTGATCTGTATCATTGTGGATTAATGCGTTTAAACGATCTTCATCAAGCCCTGAACGTTTTCGTGAATGTGAAGAGTCACTAATGCTGAAACGATCATCCTCAAAACGAGAAAACCATTTTCTTGCCGTGCTCTGTCCATTGGCGCTAACCCCCATAGAAGGCGCAAGTGTTTCTGCCGGTCTTCGCTACTGTCACCGTTCTGTTCAACTCTGAAAGAATACATGTCGGAAACGTTCCGATTTCTCCACTCGGCACACCATTTTTCTAACGTTCATAGCTCCGCTCATTATCTCCATACGACAAAATGATGATATGTAAACTCAGATAGCAACAGTGAACGACATATAAATAGTTACAGTCGATAAGTAAACCCATAGCAACTGGAATATCAATATCCAAAACAAAAACGCTATGAACTTATGCAATTAGATTAAATAACCTGAGGTTCCCTGATGATATCGTACTAAGTATAGGTGGTATACAAGAACTTCAAAACTGATTTGTGATCTTGCTCTGAAATCTGCTCTGAAGTTTGTCGGAAAATGAACCAAGATAAAACCAAAATCAAGAAAATCGATTGGATACGGAAGGGAAATACCTCTCTTGGATATATGCAACTTCAAAGGGTTACAGTATATGTCTATCTGGGTCAATCGATAAACGTGAAAGGAGACCTAAAATCAGAAATATTTCTACATGTTAAAGTAGACTGCCAATATAATGTAAGATACTCCTTAGTTTTGAAGTTCAAGATATCAGACGAGCTGGAGGAAAAAAAAAGTTTTTGGCCAGTTTCTACTGCCAGTGATTCCTACTGGCTTTGAGTTATGGACATTGAATGAGTTGGTTGTCAGGAAACTAATAGTAACCCAAAGAGAAATGGAAAGATCAGTGTTGGCCCAGACAAACACAGACCGACAGAAAGAAAGCAGTTGATATCAGGCAGACAACAAAGGTCAGTGACATAATGGAACGGGTGAATACCTTGAAATGGCAGTGGGATGGTCATGTCATTCGGAGAAAAGATGGCGGGTAGTCAAAGCAAGTACCATATTGGAGCCCAATTTACCAAAACGATCAGGGGGAAGACCGCCGGACATAAGGAACAGATACTTTGAAAATACAGCCAGACTGAAATGGCAAGGGGATGCTGAAGACCGGCACAAATGAAAGAATTTGCACGGTGCCGACTCAAGAGGCCATATCACCAAGTGATCGAATTGGATGACGATCCTTGAAAGCCGTCCGGTGTGACCGTGCGGTTCTAGGCGCTTCAGTCTGGAACCGCGTGACCGCTACGGTCGCAGGTTCGAATCCTGCCTCGGGCATGGATGTGTGTGATGTCCTTACGTTACCTAGGTTTAAGTAGTTCTAAGTTCTAGGGGACTGATGACCTCAGATGTTGAGTCCCATAGTGCTCAGAGCCATTTGATTTTGATCCTTGAAAACAGTAAATATTAGACAATGAAAAGGTGACAACTGTTTCCTTTCTGCAAAAAATTCCCCTGGTACTTCGCATGAGCAGTTGAGCACTGCTCCATAGAGCTCTCGCTGTAACAAGGGTTCGAGGTAGCGGTGTGTAAAGCGTCGGCTGATGGCTTTGCTTGCTGGTGTGGGCAAGGATGACGCGTTAATTGTGAAGCCCGCCGTGCAGCGGCGCGGCGGTGTATAGCGCTGCGTGGGGACGCAGAGTGGGGCTGCCGGCCGGAGGAAAGTCGCGTCCGCGGTCGGGGCTGCCGGGCTGGCCTGGCGCGTGTAATGCGCGAACTTGGCGCATTGTCGGTCGGCCGTCCCGGCGTGATTGCATCGCTATCGCCATCTCTCGGTCACACGCGGCAACAGGCGTGCCGGGCCGGGCCGAGCCGAGCTGGGACACGGGCCCCCGCGGCGTTGCCACGTATCACTCGCACGGAGGACGAATATCAGTCACGAGACAATTCGCTCGGACCCCGGTGGAATCCGCCTGACGTAGCGCGCTAGTATGTGTAAGGGCGCCAACGTCACTGCTGCGACCAGCGGCCGCTTTATTTATAACGTCGGCCTCCGTCGCACGGACTAGCTGGCCGGCGAAACCATTTGGTATTGCCTTTTGCTTACTTTGCTTCTACTCTCCTTTTGTGCCTTTTACGGGTAGGTGGCATAGTCGTTTTTACAGGTGGAGGCCGTTCCTGTGCACACTTTCTCTCTGAATCCGCTTTAAACTACTGCCGTTATCTTAAGTGCCACGATTTGTTCCAGGAATCTTGTTACTGCTGATGCACCGCCGTTGGTGCTTGCTTCCAGTCCTTGAGTGTGTTGTTCTTCAATAACTACTAATATTTTTTTTACTAGCATTTCCGAAGGAGATCAGTCATTTCCTAGTCATTGCATCGCAGTTCTTTTTTCAACTATGCATGTGACAACTCCTGCGGCCTTTCGCTCTGCTCGTACCTCGTTATTTAAAGGCAGATATTTATCCTGTGTTTGGGGACATTGTGGGCTGGTGCTCTCTAGCTACTCCGAAGTGTTGGGTGTGAGATAGTACGTATTTATTTTTCTTCGTCGCCCGTCTTTCTCCCGTTAACGTAACAACGATCGGCGAAACTTTGTTATAAGGAAGGGTGAGGGAACGAGCTTGAGTATACCGCTAAGAAATCCTCACAGCATGAAGGACGCTGTTCGGAAAACCTTTTAGTTGCGGCAGGATGTGTTGTATGGGTATTTATTCGGCCGTTACTGCCATGTTGCTGCTACTTCTTTACAGCTGTACGTATGACGTGGCAGTGGGTTTCAGATTCCGCAACTACGTTCGCGCTCACAATTTCTATCGATAAAGCGGAACGGTGTGGGCGTGAGACCAGGCAGCTACAGTCTGTTTTGAAATCATATTTTCTCTGAAGTTTCACCGCATATATATCAACGATTATACCGGTTGTTCCAGAAGGAATGGTCAATATTCAGGGCTGTGACAGGAACGACCATTCGAAGCAAAATAGTGTTGTAAACATGGACTCTAAAATATATACCTTAAGAACTATAAGCATTTCATCTTCGATACAGTGAAACAAATCTCTTATACTGTAAGCTTCTTCAGTGTAAGAGATGTTTCACAGTAGCGAAGATGAACAAGTGCTCATAGCTCACAAGACTGGCACTTCAAAGCCCATGTTCACTGGACATTTTTGCTTCGAATGATCATTCCTGTTATATCCCCGGATATCGACCATTCCTCCTAGGACACCCTGCAAAAAAAAAAAAAAAATCGTTCGCCTCCCTTCCTTCCTGCCCCTGCCAACTTCCTTCGTGGGTGTATACGGTGCTCCAGCGCCGTATGGAATACATTTCCGCCGTTGTACATTGCGTTTGGCTGTTGGTTGATGGCGGTATGCAGTGGGTTCGAGGTTCAGCAGCTGACACCATACCTCAAAACGTAGTCAGACTGCTGTTCGTCAGCGCAAGGGCTTCGTCAGTAGGTCTTTTCAAGCAGACGGTGGCCGGATGTCGTGACGTATTCACGCTTACGTGTGCGTACGTGCAGCGAATACATCCACCATGGGTCCTTCAGAGGTAAACTCTGTTCGGGAGTGACCAGTTGTCACCAATCCCTGTGGACCGGTTCGTTTTTCGATTTTAAATTCACAAGATCTTTGGAAGCTACAATTTC
The DNA here is from genome assembly GCF_021461385.2 of Schistocerca piceifrons. Classification (NCBI taxonomy): domain Eukaryota; kingdom Metazoa; phylum Arthropoda; class Insecta; order Orthoptera; family Acrididae; genus Schistocerca; species Schistocerca piceifrons. Next base: position 233,512,454 of record NC_060140.1, read on the forward strand.
GTATTTCACTCGAAAAATCGCAGATTTGCCGGACTGATTAATTCTAATCATTGCCTAAAATACCGGTGCACAACGTAGCCAGAAGTTTCGTCGTCTTCATTAGAATTTTTTATGCAAATCATTAGTTAAAATTACCTCACTGTCGTGTTGAATTTTATTAACCGTCAAACTCTTTGAGAAGCTTATTTGCCAACTAACGAATGGTTTCTGAACGCGTGGTGAGGTATAGGAAAGAATTTCATAAATTTGTGCATATGCAACGTTCGGTTGCTTTCCACTTAGCACAACTATAACTAATTGGCGTGTGGACTGCGAGGCTATGTGACTAGCTACGCGGCTATCAAAGTAATAATATAAATTTTGATCATAAACTTCTGAGTCTTTCCTCCACTACCCTCCCTCTAGGGTCTCTCTCTCTCTCTCTCACTCACTCACTCACTCACTCACTCACACACACACACACACACACACACACACACACACACACACACACACACACACACAATCCAGGCTTTTAGATACTTTTTTAACCCATAGTTTGCCTGGCATAAATCATTGTGCCAATGAATAGTTTGATTGAGAACCTGATGTTGCAGGAAAAAAAAACAGAATAACTGCATTTACAATATAATGTCTGAAAAAATCCGTTTAATAATATTATTTGCTCTGTTAGTCCCTTGCGCTATTCCTCACGATCAAAACAATTAAACTTTTCTTTTACGGTGGGAATTACGGTGAAGTAGGATATAAGATCGCCAACTTTTTAGATATGGAAAGGCGTTGGGCTGGAATATTTCCCTTACATGTTCGGTCCTCACATGAATCTCAGTCAAATAATTCAACAAACGCTACTTGGAATCGGTGAACTGCAGATATAATGTTTGTCTGTTTAGTCTTCTTCTGACAGTATTCGCAACTTCGTTTCCCACGCGTTCGTCGTTAACCTTTTGTTGTACAAAAAATATGTGTGAAATCTTACGTTATGTGATCGCTTGAGTCGATTTTCTGCATCAGAATTTGTGACTCAGAGTAAACACTTCTGCTGTCTATGGAAGCCACGTTGATGCCGACATTTTGTGATTTTGACTACTTCGGAAGGAAATTGATTTCATTCTTAAAAGTGCAGCATTCCCAAAATCACTTAAAAATTTGAATGACTGATCGTTTTGAAATCGGCAAAATATTTCACTGATGCACGCACGAGGCGATGTACGTTGCAGTTGAACGTTACTTTTCAGTTGGATCCAACTGTTCGTTGAAATAAGGCGTGGACTGAAAGAAGTCTACTCGTGTAATGTCTTTGATATACAAAAACTCAATCAGTTGCCGACTTCGGTGAACTTAACCTTTTACCCAGATGTACACACATTAATGAACACACAATAAAAGCAAACTCAATACTTCAGTCTAGGTTGACTTGATTAGCGAAAAAGTAGGACGTAGCCAACAAAGAGTAAATGGATGCTGAAATGAAAATAATTGAAGTGACCTGAAGGAAGCTGAAAAGAAGAGAGTATTGTGGCAGAGCATAATCCATGATTAGAGCTGATCTTGACCGAAACTTCTTACTATGAGGTGCCTTACATTCTGACACCTGGTCTGTGAGGTACCATAGTCGTTAAGAAACTGGTATTACGGTTACAAATTGCCTAATGTAGTGGAGGTTCTGCACTATTTCTGTCAATAATTTCAAAGGAAAACTGGAGAGATTTCTTCGAAAAGGTAGCCATCGATTTCCTGTCCAATCCTTGTCCCTCTGAGCTTGTGCTCCATCTCTAAGTGGCGCCGACACTTGCAGGACTGAGAGCTTTGGTAATACTTCCATTCTTTTTAATCTTAATGTTCCCACAAACGTCATTCGAATACTTAATATTGATTTCATCCTTGTACCACACAAGGAGTTGGCGACAGTATTACGAGATAACTATTGCATATAGTGTCAAACCCCTTGTGCACGTACAAGTCGTAGAGAGTACCAGTCATTCGAAAGGCATTTTTTCAAAGACAAGTCGTCTTGAAGGATAAATAGGTTCTGCTGCAGGACTGGGCACGAGAACGAATTATAAAGATCAGGAGGGATAGGGAAAAAGAGTCGAAAGTTAAAAATATATTGCAGTAAATAGTTGAGAAAGTGAAAAACAGAGTGACAAGTGTAACTGTAACAGTTTCAGGAAAGAGGAAGTCATCAAATGCTACTACCTATCGTTGCTTCTATTGGTTTCCATTGTAGACAATAGCCCCGTAGTGTAAGTATCGAAAGAACAGTGTTCAGATTTACGTACTTAATTATGCTAGCTCATTCTAAGGCGTATTCGAGCTTTGGCGCAGGATACTTAATTTTTTATAGAGTCAGGATTCATTTGCAAAGGCATAGAAACCACGCGCTGCAAAGTTTTAGCTCGAGTGTGTCCATTCCCTGGGGAAAACATGTAGAAGTAGGCAGGCCCCTTGGGAGAGCGACCCTACCGTCACGCAGTGGTCGCTAGAAACTGGCCAGACAAGCGCGTTTGCCCACGGCGAGGTCTTCGACCGCTCAGTCTGACCCTTCCCTTGTGTCCTGTACAGTGCCGTGCGAGCACAGCTGCAGGTACCCGGCGAGAACGAGCGGAGTAGTTCACGTTCGGCCGACACCGCCCGTATCACAGCCGGGGGCTAGGCCGTCGGCGCTCTGTACGCAGCTGATGGAAGGGGACAGTTCACTGTACAGAAGTTGTATTGTGGGTACTACGGGTCGGTGGTAGCTGCTTCGTTCCGCTTGTGGAAACACTCGTGACTGTTCGAGACACATTAGATGCCAGACATCCTGCCGGCCCGAGGGGGACCGTTGTTCTGTACACATGTAGAGATAAAGCGCATGTGCTGGATGCTAGGTTTTGCGCGCGTCATTTAAACGATGGCGAAGAAGAGTTTTTTTGTACGGGATACGTTGTGGGGAAGCGCAATGAGAAAAAAGTACGGGACGTCATAGATCAGAATGTGTTTGATATTGTATACAGGACGTATTGTGTAGCTGGTATGCAGACACGAAGAGATTTGCACATGCCGGAATAAAATGGCGACATCTAGCCGTTCAAGGGATATGTCAACAAAACCATACCATATCAAACCACCTTACGAGATGAGCAGAAGTAGACGTCGAAAACCAGTCACTTATTTCAGCAGATGCCGGAATTTTCGTCAGTGGGGGCGTGACTTCCAGAAACAGCACTGGATAAGCTTTGGAAATACAGTGTAATTTATTTTTGTTTTTCAGAATTACATCCACGGCACTGAACACTGGACTTTGATTCTAGAATGGCCCTCAGGTCATCCAGATTTTAATATTTCCTTCACTTCCCTAAATCACTGAAGGCGATTTCCTTTTTCATTTCTTATTTATTTTTTTTAATTTAGATGGGGCTGTTTGTCTCCCCGTCCATTGAATATCACTTCATTGCAATTTAAGGATCACGGTCATATATTAGACCATTCCCTAGCGGTAGACCTCATTTTGTATACTGTGGCGATAGATTACACGGCTAAAACAAATTTTTCCTCTTGCATGTTTTGCAAGTTGGGGCTCGAGTTTTGTCGTTGTAACGTAGAACGCAGTGTTCCCAAAAAAGATTTCGTACTTCACTTGCCATTTGAAGGTAGTTTACAACGAAATGGTCAGCACCCGATCGTGATGTGTGAGGCTGATCCGTCATTACGAGCTGCTGAGTGAGTGGCATGGTTGATCCGACGAATCACATGCCAGCGTTTTCTGTGCTGCGTCCTGGCCGGACATTAGTGTGCCAATAGGCGGGCGTCTCGCGCAGCAGCGCGCTGGCCTGTGGGCCAATGATCGTTAGGCGCTGCTGGGATCCAAGGGCCTGGCGCGTCGCCATGTCTGTCCGAAGGCGCACCTACCGGTCCCGTCCAATAACGCAGCCTAGGAAAGCCATGTTCTATCTCATTACCGCCAGCAGCTGCTAACTTTGAAGGTTTCTACTGGCCCATCCTCTCCCTTCGCATCAGTTTGCTCAGTCTGCTCATCTTCCTCTACCCCAGCGCCACCAACCAATATCTTTCAAACACTCCTCAGGTATTTCCCATATCTGTCCGTTGAAACCTTATCCTGAACATCATTTGATACAGCACATGAATGCTTTAATGTAAAGTTTTTCTTCATCATGCAAAAATCGTTCGCTCTCCATCAGCATGGGAAATTTCCATTACCTGTTTGCAGGACCCTTCTTGTATACTGTACTACTTCTAAATTTCTTTTTGCTATCAGCTTCAAAGACTGTCAGGCTTACTAATCTTTAGTTCCGTGTTCGGGAGGACTGCACTTTAAATCCTTGTCCAGATTTACGTTGCCAGTTATTTCCATAGATCACCAAGGTAAATGGTGGAACTGTTTCTGCGAAAGGGCACTGACTGCCTTCAACGATCTGACCTTTGTTCCGTCCAGCGACCTCATCGTCAGCGTGATGTTAAGCCCTGGTATTCATTTTTCCTCATCATTAGCTCCGCCCTACATCCTTGGTTTCAGTCCTTCCTCTATCCGAACTCTCTAATATTTTTACACATCTCTTCCCGTTTTTTTTCGTCTCAACGTGTTTTAATGCAGATATCATTTCTTTTTCACACTCCCCAGCCTTTATTCCCGTAAAAGCATTTGGAGCTGGAGTGTAACTTGAATAATGACGTTCTCATTTCGTCCATGATGGTACCGCATATACTTCCTATGTTTTTAAAACTGCACAGGGACTTTCCTCACTTGAAATGTTGCTGTTCGTATTTTAGTGTTGGGTTGCCAACATCCTGAGGAATATGCCCAGCAAGATCCGATAATATCTAGGAGAAGGAACTGATCATAGCCGTCATTGTGTATCCGTCTTCTCGTTCACGTAAGCATCCCAAGGATTCTCAGACCTTTATGAAAGGCAGCATTAGCAGATTGTCATCTTCAAGAAGTCATTCTGAAATAATGCTGAATTTTGGGCTACAGATTATACGACAGGCAAGTCCGATTAGGAGTTGAATGAAACTGTAGTGAAATGGACACAGTTTTAGAGCACCCTCGGAACGGGGTCTGAGCAGAGCAGAGGAGCGGGCGTATCACCCCCTTGGGACGACAGGGCGCGCTCTGTGGTCAGAAGGCTAGTGGAGACGGACTGCGCTCAATACTCCACTCCAGCACGTGCCTCGGCTAGTCTCGGCAGCGTCTCTCTCTCTCTCTCTCTCTCTCTCTCTCTCTCTCTGCACCCACGCCGCAGGCAGGCCACGCATCCACCGCCGGGGCCTGGGTGTAGTAATGGCTGCTGCTGCAGGCAAGGGCGAGCAAGGGCACGCCTGCCACACCTGCATTTCTGCCCTCTGGGGCAGCGAGCGGATTTACCACAGTCATGGGACGTCGATGTCTTCATGCGGATTATGGAGAAATCACATTCCTCACACATCCCCGAAAGAGATACAGGCCTTTTTAAAAAGGATTACAAGAAGTTTTGCCCCGAGTTTTACCAGTATAAATCAGTAGACGACAATCCTTTTAAGTCATTACTCCGGCGCTGTGTTTAAATTTACTACCGAACGGGTGATATTGCTTCACCACAGCACGTAAAATTACATGTTTCAGGAATCGTGGTTCGTACTTAATATACCGTCCTCATGCTTGATTTTTCCTTTGGCCTATACCACTAGAAAGAAATCTAAATTTGCCTTTCTTAACGAATGACGTGAGCAGTTTTTTCTTGTACATTATGAGACGGCACCTGTCACATCGTAAATCGGCACGTGCACTTCACTTTCCAAGAAGACGCGCGCGCGAAAATGTAGTTTTTCAGGTCATATCTCGGGTCTATCAGTCACAGAGAAGAAGGGTAAGTATTTTGGATAGCTGATACCCTAGCGACCATTCTCATATCTAACGGAAAAGCGGGCATTATGCAGCTGCCCTACGGTACTGGGTCAAAATTTAAACATTGCACACTTCCTCCAACCCATGCAAATTGAGCAAATCGGTTGGTTCTTTCGCACTATATGTGATCTTCTAGAGTAGGCCTCCGGCGGCTTATAAGAATATCATTTGTTCTTCGGCAGTTCCTGAGAAAATCCCGAAAAACCGTGATTTTGTGGGTACGAAAAGTATCAATTGTGGGGATGGGAGGCCACTTCTATAATTGCTGTTCATGGCAAATAGTCGAACCATACGTTCTTAAGATGAAACTCCGGCAAACATCGAAAATTTTTCTATATAATTATCCGTTGCCGAGATCCTGAGGTCCAGAGATACCGTATTTATATTTTAATGTATGCACGTAATATTCAGACTGTAGTTTTAACTAACGTAGTGAACACACAGAAAGTTCTAGGGACATCGCAAAGGTTCCAAGGGCACCAAACTGCGAGCATGTTGTTAGGCTGCATTTTTTTTCACCTAGAAAACTTTGATGCACTGTTTTTTTGTAAGGCCGGCCGCGGTGGTCTCGCGGTTCTAGGCGCGCAGTCCGGAACCGTGCGACTGCTACGGTCGCAGGTTCGAATCCTGCCTCGGACATGGATGTGTGTGATGTCCTTAGGTTAGTTAGGTTTAAGTAGTTGTAAGTTCTAGGGGACTGATGACCACAGCCATTTGAACCATCTTTTTGTAAGGACACTTACCGCCTATACGAATATGCCCGAAGTGGTACTGCCATTACAAAAACTGGGTTAAAAAGGATCCTAACATGCCTGAAAAACTTAAAATGACTGCCAAAAATTGAGTAAAGCAGGAAAAGTGTCATTCCTCAATATATTTCAAGATATAAATCATGAGGCGGGCGTTTTCAGTGAATTGAAACCGATGAGCAAAGCATCTAGAAAAAAATGAAAAGCAAAGTTTTTTGTGTTAGGCTTATATATGCGTACTTATTTTTTGTTTGTATGTGTGAAAGTATATAACTTTGTCGAACTGATTGACCTATAGAATTCTTTTTATATAACCGGCTCATCCTGCTCTGGCAAGGAAAAGAAGGAAACCAGCAGGAAAATGTTGCTGTTGAAGCACAAAAATTGAGAGGCCAGACAAACGTGTGATTCCTGAAGGGTGGCAGCAGCCTTTTCAGTAGTTGCTGGAGCAACAGTCTGGATGATTGACATTGCTGTCTTGTTACATGAACCAAAACCGGCCTGCTGAGCTGGTACCGCGGACCGGTGAAAGCAAGAGGAAGCTACAGCCATAATTTTTCCCTGAGGGCATTCAGCTCTACTGTATGGTTAAATGATAACAACATCCTCCTGGGTAAAATATTCCGGACGTAAAAGTCTACTATCAGGAAAAACAAAACTAGCAGTCTACGATTAGGAGCGTGGAATGTTAGATCCCTCAATTGGGCAGGTAGTTTAGAAAATTTAAAGAGGGAAATGGGTAGGTTGAAGCTAGATGTAGTGGGGATTAATGAAGTTCTGTGGCAGGATGAACAGGACTTTTGGTCTCGTGAATACAGGACCATAAATACAAAATGAAATATTGTTATTCAAGAGTTAGGTTAGTAACGATTAAGGAAATAGGTATCGAAGTAAGCTACTACAAACGGCATAGTGATGGAATTATCGTAGTCAAAGACAGATACGAAACCAACACCAATCACTTTAGTACACGTTTATATACCGACTAACTACGCAGATGATGGACTGTTTGGAAGGAAAAAAGTATAATGAGATAAGAGATTATTCAGATAGTTAAAGCAAACGACAATTTAATTGTGTTTGGGGGGGGGGGGGGGGAATTGGAATTCGATTGTAAAAAAGGAAGACAACGAAAAATAGTAGACGAATATGGACGGGAGAATGGAATGAAAGAGGAAGGCGTCTGGTAGAAATTTGCACAGAGAATAATTTAATCGTTGCTAACACTTTGTTTAAAATCATGAAAGAAGAGAGTATACATGAATGAGAGCTGGAGACATCGGAAGGTTTAAGACTGAATATACCGGATGGTTATATTATTAAAGTCCAGATACCCCAGAGGTCCAGTGTGGGCTGTATTTATCGTTAGGCAGCCAAACTTCTTAGATACTCTAATATGTTATTGCGGAACCGATTAACGCTGGAAAAAAATTAGTTCCAGTTTTTGCCACCAGCTGCAAGTTTGCCCTGTGAAGGCAAGAAAGACGTACCGAAATGTTGCGTTATAAAATTGGTTAGGTCAAACAATTGACAAAGGCTTAAAGTTGATTTTATTATTAACTGCCGCTTGCACAGTTTGTTCAGTATGAGCACCGGGGACGTCGACGAGATTCTATATCCGTAAAACAACGTGATAAAAAGTTGCTCACAGCAGTTCCGGTGGAATCTGAGTAACGTTTTCTTGTATACTGGCCTTCAGATCAGGTAGAGACCAAACGTGTTCCTGGTAAACTCGTACTTTTAGATACCACCACACGTTTCAGATCAGGTGATCTTGCAGGGCATGCATGTGGAAATCCTCTGGGGATAACACGTTCGTGGAAGGTTACATTAAGCAGGTCTTCCACTGGGCGACCGACATGAGGTCACCCTCTTGAAAACGGTGGTTTCCACACAGTGGCGCTCATCCAAAGCAGGACTCACAAGGTGGTCTCAATAACGTGCTGACGACACGTACACCTGACAGGCCCGGCGGCTGTATTCTCTTCCAATTAGAACGGACCGAGAATAAATGTGCATGTGAATTCCTACTACACCAGTCACATCCGTCGACTGCAGTGGCTCTTCGTGTACAACATGCGGTTTAACAGTGCTCCCAATTCGGCGGGTCTGTGAGTTCACTGCATCCAGAAAGGGTATAGTATGTTTCGTCACTCCATAGAATATTTCCAGGCCACATATCATCAACTTCGAACTGAAGAGCAAATTCAGAACGAAATAGATCGCAAAATTTGCCATTCTGTTGATCGTGTGATGGACAATTTTCGTGACACTGTACGACCACGACCACTTGCACTACTGGGGCACTTTCTGCATGGTCAGTTATAGCGACGGCAACCACGTCAACTGCTTCCGCCGGGATATGATGCCGTCCGCTTCCAGGTGCCACACAAAGCTCATTCGTATTTTAGAATTTCATTATCATTGTCCTCTCCTCAGACCTTTCAATGGACGATACTCTCTCAATGCAGCACTTTAATTGCTGCCGTTTCCATAAATAAGTTTCACTTGCTAACAGCACGGGTCTCTTCTCGATAGCCAAACTGTTCACTCGCGTTATGGTTTGCAAAATCACAGCGTGAATGTCATACTGTCATACAGACAGTGCACAGCGGCAGATTTGCTCCTGACTACCACAAGTGCATTGGCTTATCTACCAAGTTTCGCTGCTATACGATGATTACAGCCCACACTGGACATCCGTGAATAGCTACACTTTACTTATAACCACTAGGTATACTGGTAAAACAAATTTCGGACCCAGATTTTAAACTGTTAAGACATTTCCGGGAGCAGATGTGGATTCTGACTACAATTTAATGGTTATGAACTGTCGATTACAGCTAAAGAAATTGCAAAAAGGTGGGAAATGAAGGAGATGGGGTCTGGACAAGTTGAAAGAACAAAGGGTGGTTGAGAGAGGGAGCGTTAGACAGCGATTGACAAGAACAGGGGTAAGGGATACAGTAGAATAAGAATGGATACCTTTGAGAGGTGAAATAGTGAAGGCACAGAGAGTCGGGTAGATAAAAAGACAAGGCCGAATAGAAACCCTTAGCTATCATAGGACGTATTGGATTTAATTGAGGGAAGGAGAAAACATGGGATAGGAAATGCAAAATGGCTAAGCAGGGATAGCTGAATTCCTTTGGAGAAAGGAGAAGCAGTTATAAGAATATCAAGAGCTCAGATGGAAAACTAGCACTAAGCAAAGAAAAGAGAGCTGAAAAGTGGAAGGGATATATAGAAGGGCTATACAAGGGAAATGAACTTTACGTAAAAAGAAGAGGAAGTAGCTGAAGATGAGATAGCAAATGCGATACTGCGAGAATAATTTGACAGAGCACTGAAAGACCTAAGTCAAAACAAGGCCACTGGAGTAGGCGACATTCCGTCAGAACAGCTAATACGCCTCGGAGAGCCAACGATAAGAAAACTGTTCCACCTGATATCCAAGGTAGGTGAGAAAGGGAAATCCCGTCAGACTTCAAGAAGAATGTAATAGTTCTAATTCCAAAGAGAGCAGGCGCTGACAGGTGTGAATATTATCGAACTATCAATTAATAATTCATGTTTGCAAAATACTAACACAAACTAATTACAGAAGACTGGAAAAACTAGTAGAAGCAGCCTTCGCGAACATCAGTTTGGATTCCGGAGAAATCTAGGCACGCGCGAAGCGTTTTTGATCCTATGACTTGTCTTAGAAGATCGGTTAAGTAAAGTTAAACCTACTGTAATAACTTTTGTAGATTTGGAAAAAGATTTTGATAATGTCAGTTGGAATACACTCTTTAAAATTCTTAAGGTAAAAGGGTAAAAAATACAGGCAGCGATGGAATGAAGAGTGACGAGTGGTTGAGAAGGGAGTGAGATAGGCTTGTAGGTATCCCCGATGTTATTCAATCTGCGCTATGAACAAGCAGTGTACAAAGCCAAAGACAGATTTCGAGAATGAATTTAAGGTTTGGGAGAAGAAATAACAACTTTGAGGATTGCCGATGACACTGTGATTCTGTCAGACAGAGCAAAGGACCTGGAAGCGCATTTGAGCGGTATGGGCAGTATCTTGAAAGGAGGATATGACATGAACATCACCTAAAGCAAAGCAGGGTAATGGAATGTAGTCGAATTAAATCAAGTGATGTTGAGGAAATTTGATTAGGAAATGAGGCAGTAGAAGTAGTAGAAGAGTTTTCTATTTTGGCAATAAAATAATTGATGATGGCCGAAGCGGAAAGGATATAAAAAGTAGACTGCTAATGACAAGAGTAGCTTTTCTGAAGAAGAGAAATTGTCAACAGGGAATGTAGATTTATGTGCTACGGAGGTTTTTTTTGTGAGGTTATTTGTAGTGTAGTCCTGCACGGAAGTGAGACGGGAGAGATAAACAGTTCCGACAAGAAGAGAATAGAAGCTTTTGAAACGTATCGCTACAAAAGAATACTTAAGATTAGATCGTGTAACCAATGAGGAGGTACTGACGAGGGGAACATGGCAAGTGGCATATTCCGATTTCCCAGAAACTTCTCTCAGCGGAAGAGGAGTCAAAGCGAACACGTGTTTCTGGTACAGTTAGCAGGTTCGAAAGGATGTACGGTGTAGTAGCTACTGGGGATGAGGTGGTGGTATGCACAGGATAGTGTCGCGGGGAGAGCTACATCCAATGAGTCTCCAGACTGAGTGCTACAACACCAGGAAGCCACAAAGAAAATTATTAGTGTATGATGATGTCAGGAACGAAGACAAATGGAACAGATTGTTCGGAAATTATTCTACGATAAACTGTTTGAGCTGCATCTAGATGTAAGCAAACGGCGTCGTATTCTTCTACACGACGACATTCTGCTGGATTTTTCCAGGCAATTTCCACCAACATTTCGGAGATACGTTACTCCTGTATTAGCACTCCCTCTACACACTACTTTGCGCCAATTGTCTCTTTTGTCAACTTCGTTGTGATAAACCTTGCGGTTAAATTATTAATAGGCTATGATATTCACGAATAATTAAATATCTCGCAGACTTCCAGTCAAGCCTATATTGGGAATATTTCTGACGCCAATGTTTTGTTTGCGCAGGCGCGGGTGTCAAGATGGAGCACCTGCAGGCGGTGCTGGACCCCAGGAAACAGGAACTACTGGAGGCGCGCTTCCTGGGCCAGAGGGTGAGTACTGCGGCTCACGCTCGTGCGTCACGCTCCGCGCCGCTCCCAGGTCGATACTTGTCACGCGCCTGCACACCTCCTCTGGACGCAGCCGCCGCAAGTCTCGAGGCTCTTTCTCTGTCTTAGCGTATTTCTGGTTTCGCTGCTTGGGAACGGATAAAAGCGCGTTCCATAAATACATCCGTCATTTTCACATAGTCACCACTATTCTTCGTTGTACAGTTTTGCCAACGGCGTACTACAGACTCTATCCCGGTCTCGTAAAAACCTGAACCAGCTTTGACGACAGCTTCTCATTCTGGAAAATGTTGGCCGTTTTGTTCATATTTCATGGACCCAAAGAGAGAGAATTCTGAAGGTACTAAATCAGGGTTGTACTGCGGATTTGGTACGATAGTTCAGACATAGCTGACCGTGAGATCCATGGTCACAAAAAAATGGCTCTGAGCACTATGGGACTTAACATCTATGGCCATCAGTCCCCTAGAACTTAGAACTACTTAAACCTAATTAACCTAAGGACAGCACACAACACCCAGTCATCACGAGGCAGAGAAAATCCCTGACCCCGCCGGGAATCGAACCTGGGAACCCGGGCGTGGGAAGCGAGAACGCTACCGCACGACCACGAGCTGCGGACATGGTCACAAAACTACTGTGGGGTCTGCAGTTACCTGATTGGAAGCGGGAGTTTTCCTTCTCTGGCTTGACTCTGATAATTTGGGGTTTCAGCCTAGTCAGTGTCACAATGTAGCGTTCTGAATTGCTTTGGGCTCAAAGACACGCAAACGAAGCACACCCTGCCCGTCCCAGAACACTGTGCACGTCACTTTGCCTGCAAGTAGGCGTGTCTAGAACTAAGATGTGTCTTGAACTACTTCTTTGATGGTGAATTCCCTACTCATCGTTCCATGACCTGTATGTTGGTTTCCTGCGTGCTGCGTAATACCGCGTCTCATCTTTGGTGATCATGGTGTTTAGAAAGCCATTACATTCAACCTCGTGTTGCTCTAAGAGATCTAAAACCGTGGACCCGCCTCTCACACTTTCCGGTAAACATGGTTGAGTATCATGTTTTCCAAGGCGTTACAGCCGACATTCATGTGTCCACACAGTTCTTTGGTAGTAATCAGCGATCGAGATGCTGTTCATTATGAGGGATGAAAACTGAGCATAGTGCCAAAGAGAGAGGGGGGGAGGGGGGGGGCGGTGGCGGGGAGGGCGATTTGTGGTGCACACTCTTCTCACCACTGCTGAACACATTACATCTACTGTATTGTTTCCACACACGTTCAGCAAGCTGCTATGTATTTCAGTTGGCGCAATTTGTTCAGCAGTAGGACTCCAAAGGCGTATGTCTATTTTATAAACATCTTTATAATGCTCCATTGCTACACCTCCTTGTCACAGAACAACGAAACCAACAGGATATTAGCAGGAAAATTAAAAAAATATTACTACAGCAATGAAACCTCTCTGGGTCGCGCGCAAAGGAAGGATAAAAAATAATGGAATAACATCGTATTTTGAACAAATCAGGTAATCTGTAATAATTTCCCTGTGCGTCAGCTGACTCTAAGCATGGTCCAGTGAGCTCAATGTGACAACCACACGTAACTCCAGAAGACGGCCATTATGTCAGTCGTGAAAAAATTGTTCATTTAAATAGGACCGTCAGGTGAACGTGGTAAGCGGAAATAGACGTTCTGCAAATCAAAGATTTCTTAGTTCGCACTGTGACTTCATCTTCAAAGGAACTTTGTCATGCAGTCATTAGTGTCGTGCATCAGAAAAATTTGCAGTACTTTATATAGATTACCTTACAACGTATTTTTTTTACTGTAATTGACTTTCAACCTTCCTTCTGAGTAATGATACACTACGTGGTCTGAGTGGTGATACATTACCTGCAGTGACCGTAGATCCTGGTACAAGCGTCGTACTGAGGAAGAGGAAGCTCGTTTATGTTTCGAAATTCGCAATGTTTGGGAGAAAGAGGATAGATTTTGCAGAGGAAGAGGATAGATTTTGCAGACATCCATGTGTTGCTAGATTGATCACTTGTTGAGACTGGTAATATTTGAGAAAAACCTAAATTGTAGTCTCGTTGAAGAAACCATTACAACATTCGTATGGAGCGATGTTCGGATAGCCATATCACAGTGCTGGGTAGGTATTGTAGCTTATTTTCTTAGAACATGATCCCATTTAGTCTTCTTGCTCGGAGGAGCACCATAACAATTGTCATATATTTTGCAAACTTTGCTACTATGTAAGTAAACTTACATGGTGTCTGAGTATGTGTAAGCACTCTACAAAAGTTTGGCAGATGGACAAAACAAATACTACAGGCGAGCCCAATTTACCTAAGAAGACTCGGGAAAACCATCGGATAGATGGGACTTAGAAAAAGACAGCTGGATTCATTTGACAGTGGGAATATCAAAATCAGCAGAATAAGAACAACCTGGTGGATTTCTATTTTGCACACCGGCTCAAAGCAAAAAAAGTCCAATAAACATGCACTCTAAAGTGCATACCTGAAGAGCTATGCGCACTCGTTCATCTTCGCTACTGTGAAACTCATCTTCTACCGGTGAAGTGGTCCTAGCTCTTAAGGTACGCATTTTAGAGCTCTTGTTGACTGGACATTTCGATCTTGTTTCAGTCCGTACTAGCTCTTCCCAAAATATGAAAAATGAAGACCTTCCAATTGAAGAGATGTGTTTCACAGTATCGAAGATGAGCAGATGAAACACTGTTAGAGATATCAGTGTCAATAGTGAGAGCTTATACTTCCGGCATTAAAATAACCAAAAAGTCTGCTCCAGTGTAACTCTTCTGTTTCATTTTCTGGTGGCGTTGAAAATAATTTAATGGCGGCTAACAGGAGTTACTTAACAATAATATTTGAGGAACCACTTGTTCCTGCTGCAAGTGAGTCCTTCGCGTTCCAGAGTTAGTGAGAGGTTTCTGAACACAGATAGGACACTGTCCAGGCCGGAGAAAGAGCAGGGCACACTCTTCCAATAGGGTCACGCCTAGCAACGCATTGTGGTTGTCAAACCAAAATTTGGATTGATATTAGCGTTACTTTTTTTGTGAAAGTCAGAAATATTAGAACGTGTGAAAGATGATTGACATTGCACAAACCCCTAGGATGTCCTTAATAGTTTTCCTTGTGGGTCTCCCTCTCCCTCTCCCTCCAGTGGTGTTCTAGCTCTGTTTACTCATATCTCAGAATGCTGTAACTTACTGCGACTTTGACTCTGTGATACACTTGCTCTGATACCCTGAAGCTGTGTTCCGTGGTGCTGTCTGTTATATTGTGGGCTTTGAGGTGGTGAACTTTTCAGACTGTCTGTTGTTTTGGCTTGAATACTGATTAGTAAATGGATTAGTGACAGTTAGCTCTAAGTAGGTGTCAAATGACTTTCGGGCAGTTCTATCATAGTCACCCGCCCCGCCGCACCTTTCTCCGTTGAGCGTCTCCATGTTAGGAAAGTGCTGTGTGTGTGGGAGAAAAAAAAGTGAGGTAGTCCAGATGCGATGTAAATGGGAAAAAATTTGACACAGAAGATGGTCTAGTATTGAGCCAGCTCTAAAAAACAGTATCACACACACACACACACACACACACACACACACACACACCTACCTATGACATCCACTCGTCCTGCTCAAAAAATGAAAAAAAACTTTGATTTTCTTTGCTGGATGCCTTCATTGTCTGCTATTGAAAGACAGACTGTTGAATTTTTTGTCGATTTTTGACGGTCTAATTATTAAATGTTTGTTTTCAGTAGCGCTATGATCCGTGCAGCATCATTGTTTTCACACCTGTGCTTCACTATTTTCACGAAAACTGTCTCTCAGAACACTAGAAATGATTATACATACATGTTGAAATGTATTGATCATGAAAGAATGATTAAGATTAGATGGGCGGATCGAATTACTAATAAGAAGAAACTAAATCGAGTTGAGGAACAAAGAAATTTATAGCGCAACTTGACTAATAAAAAGGATCGTCCGAAAGGACACGCCCAGAGGGATGAATGATTAGTCAATTTGGCAACTGAAGGAAGTCAGTGCAGAGGGGCCGGGGGGGGGGGGGGGGAGGAGGGGTGTTATACGAGTAAAGGTAGACCGAGGCTGGAATACAATAAGCAAGCTCAATTGGATGTAGGTTACAGCAGTAACCATGCAGAGATGAAGAGGCTTACACAGTAACTTGGAGAACTGCATCAAACCAGTCCTCAAACTGAAGACAAGAGCAACAACAATAATAATAACCATGTTGTACACTCTAACATCTCGTCTTCATATAAAAAGATGTAAGACTTTCTCAAAGATTAGTACCTTCCTAGCATTACGCACTGGAATACTTTTCAGCGTTAATAAAACTGGTTACTTAGACACTCTTCCGCACACGCATGTAAACATAAAATAATATCTAGGGTGTAATTAATTTCTCTTAGTGCCGTAAATCCATTTATTATAAACCAGGATGGGCCAGTGCTTTACGTGCAGGAACTCGTAATCTGGAAATTAATGGTACATAAATGTTCTCTGCGTACTATTCTTTATCAACTCGCATTATTCACATGTACCACGAAAACTTTAGTCAGTAAAAATATTAGTGTTGTTTAATTTTGTGTGGTTTCCCTAAAACAAACACTCTGCACCAAATCAACGTTTTAAAAAAATGTACCGATAATAAAAGAGCAGTTGCGAAATTCGATCCTCAGTCTGTAACGATTTCGGTGTCGTCAGGACGCCTAATTTCTGCCTTCCTTCCTTCCTTCCTTCCTTCCTTCCTTAATTATTTACTTGAACTCTTCTGACGTGGACCATTTTGATTTTCCTCCTTTTAGCACTAGCAAAATCTGTAGTACAAGCTTACAAAGTAAGACAACTAAAAATTCTCATCGTTTAATTTTGCCGCCTTTTTTCGATTGGGGAAACATTCGTGATTAATTGCTTCCGAAAGTACATACATGGAGGAATTTGACAGTCCTAATAGATATTGTTTGCAAAAATGTGTAAATTTCGTTGATTCCAAAGAGCACTGCTCTCGGAATTCCTCTCTTAAAAAACAACCTTTTACACCTTATGTCGGGTGTGGTCATCGATGTATCCTATGGTGCTGACACAACGGACGTAATGACGTCACCCAATCAATAGCAGGCTGTTAGTCGCAGAGGATTGCACGCGCTACTTTGCACTCGCAATCGCCTGGGCAGTCCCTTTTTCAGGCAGTCGACTCTCTGCAGCCAACCTTCACAAAATACATTCAAAACGCTGTCCAGATCGCAGTGAGAAGCGAAGCAGAGACTTTAAATACTATATTCTGTTTGAAGATTTACTTTTTTGCTTTGATGCTTAGTAGAGCTTAAGGTATGCCAGATTTGTATCTCTCAGTTTCTTTTAGTAGGTAATGGAGAACACTGATATCTTTTTTAAACTAATGTTTAGCACCGTCTGGTTACAGTTTATAGATTCAACATTCTACACATCCAAAAATCTCTAACATGTAATGCCACGAAAAATTGTGCGGTAGAAATATCTCGAAGTAGTAGTAACATGTGGATGAATTCTTAGTTCGGCAGTTACATTATCAGAACTTCGCAAGAACTTTGAAATTGGTTACGTGTTTGTGAAGTTTTCAATCATTAAGTTGTGATTTATTTTTTATGACGTTGTATTTTCTATTTTACATTTAAGAGGAGAAAACACACAGTAGAAAATATATTTAATATAATTTACTCTTATTTCATGTTCCAAAATAAGGAAACATAAGAGGAAAGTTGTTAAGTCACAAATTCCACGACACTTGCAGATAAGATTTCGGCATGTGTCAGCTTCTGCATAGATCAAAGAAAGATAACTAAGCAGTGCCGCCATACCAAAAGAGAATGTTTCCAAGAACGCCACCTATATGACGTCAGTGACAAACTCTCGCATAGTTGACTGGAAAGTTCCGTACGCCACTACGTATCAGAATGTGAGGGCCGACAAACTGAGGTAATGGATGAATTTTACGTTTCTCAAGACTATAAATTTTCCACCGACAGGAAAAAAAAGAACTAACAGTTGTAACTGACTGAGAAACGTTTGAATGTTTGTGTAATAGTATACAGAATAAAAGATCAGAGAGCTGAAATCGCCCCAGGTATAAAAAGAGGAACACTGAGCGACATGGGAGGATATGGAATGAAGCAGCAGCGCAAGGTAACACGAGACGGTTTCGTCTGGGTGCCTCTGAGTTGTCGACTTCGCGGGATTCCACTTAGGGGCGCCTTTTGGGATTCCACGATTGCCTGCAGGCACCGCCCACGACTTGTGAGGGTTGAAGCTCGCTCTAAATGAGGGGTAACTTTTTTGAACTGAATTAAGTTTGTACAAAGGGATAGAGCACACTGGTTGCGAAATAGCCATCCGTTACCAGAAACGAACGAGTCTGAAACGTTGCTTGTTGCAGTGCCTATACCCTGCAACAAACTTCAGTAGTTTCCCTGCCGAAAACGTCAGTAATAAAATCGTGATAGATGCAGGATATCGTAAGAAGTAAAATTGTTAGGTCTTTACTCCATATAATGTAAAAAAAATACAATAAATCTTAAACTATGTAGTAGAGAAATTTGAAAATGATTCGTGTGGGTACTATACGAGTTCTTGTTATCTTTCTTTCCTAAAATTTTGTTCTTCTTGGGAGTTCAGATTTTTTAATGCTCCAGATACCGACAGCCTTGACTCTTAGGTTACTTATTTAGTCAGATTCGTATATGAAAGTTAGTCTGGCGCTGTCTTAAGGAGTGAATTCAAAAAAGTTTTTTTAAGGAATTTGATCATGTGTTCCCCAGTGCCGTTCCATTTCGTGTTAAATGAAGGCTTTCAATTTTGCCTAGTCGTTCGTCATTTGTTATGATTTTGGGAATTACCAGTGTATGGTCTATTCGTGGCAAATTATTTGTGTTGTCGTATGACTTTTCTTCGACCGTATCGAGAACGTTTAATTGCCTGTTAATATTAGGCATTATTTTCTCAGTGTCATTGCCAACTCCCAGCGGAGGACTAAAAATAAAGTAAAGTTTGTCGCTTGAAAGAATGCATAAGGTGCAGTATTATTTATTTAAAGCTACTTCGTTACATACTGGTTCATCCCTCCCTCTCTGAGGAGGATCGCCGCTGTCGAGTAATTACGAGAAACAGCCTGCATTGTCTCACATAAAACGACATAACTTCCACATTTATTACTATTACTGCTGCTGCTGCTGCGGCTACTACTACTACTACTACTACTACTACTATTTATAGTGGTGGTGGTGTTTCTTCTTCTACTGAAGATTTCTTACTTGGAAAATGTCTATTATTTCTGTGTACTGCCCACCATCTCAGTCTTTTAAACATGGAGAGACCGCTTTCACCACACGTAACGGAATGTCTTTCCTGGGCTTCTGCGGAGCACTGCTTGTATCATTGCTCTACTTCCTACTTACGGACGACGGTGTAGACGGTTTCAGGTTGAACTCCCAGGACAATCACAAAAAGCAGGACGTCTCTTCCTTCCTGTAGGAAACTAAACGTTTGTGCTGAAACCATACACCAACATGTCTTTCAGCTTGTAAGGTTCGTCTAACGTGATCCTGTTTGCGGGTTCGTGGTATTCATCCGTTATTTGAAGTCAAGAGGAAAGCATATATCTTACCGCTAATTACTTTGACTCAATAGAGAAATTTTATCGCCAACTTTTTTTGCGCAGTGTTTGATCTCAATCCAAGTTTACCTTCATTATTTCGAATTACGATCAATTTTCGTTTGCGTCCACATTCTTTGGCCCTGCTAGTTGTCAGCATACGTTATCATGTTTGCTCCTTTTCTCCTTAACGTTTATGTCTTCTGCACGACGCCTGATTCTTCGTTAGCCATATTACGTATAGTTGGTTTCTTTTCGAGCTTAGACCATTTATATTCAATGTGAGTTCTGCTGATCCTGTTTAGTAGCCCTATTGGCATTTTAGCCTTACCAGATTCAAAGTTCTCATACGTTTCACTGAAACTCTGGCAAGTTTCAGCTCTTCTGTTGCACAAAAGTTTGCTGTTGCCATAACTGACTCATTATCATCAAGTCATCGTTCAAAGTTGTTACCAAAAATCTTGAAAAGTACTTGACCAGATTTATACTTCCAATTTTTACACGGTACTGTAATGATCATTGGGGCGGACATAGGCTACCTGCTTTTTAATACATAAATACATACGTGCCGTGATTTAGAGGGTGTTCTGAAATTCCCTTTACAAACTTCTAGGACTTACAGATGTGAATGAGTTCGTAACATTTTGAATAGGAATCCATGTCTGGAAACGGACCATTTCCGTTCAACGACGGTTTCAATTCAGATGTTTAACTCATCCACTTCCGCTTGAGGATTTGAATTAGGCGTCACGCAGTACAGTTGATAGGTAACAATTTGCAAGGAAACGTAACGAAACGAAACTTCCATTTATCACTTAAGCATAGTTTTTTTTTGTATTAACACTGGAATACTATGTTCCATACGTACAGTATGATGGGTTCTGTTTTTTGTTTTGGAATAATGTAAAAACGTAATGTTTATGTCTCAGTACAAACAAATGTGCTTAAGTGATAAATGGATGTTTCGCTGTGTTTCCTTTCGAACTGTTACTGCGTCACTCCTAATTCAATTCCTCAAGCTTGTACTCACTTCCCTGTAAAAGTTATAGAAATTTGTGACGGGAATTTCCGAACACCCTGTATAAGCGGAAACTTTGTTACCGAAAATTTCGAGAAGTTGCTTAATTGGAATTATATTTCCTTACCCTCAGGGGACCTACATTGCGAGGTGTGTCGTCATAATTGTATCTATTATGTGTACATAAGATGTGGATGAATGTGTGGGGGTTTTGGTGTTTTGCTTGTGTAGCTGATTACGATGAGAGAGAAGAGGGAGGGTGTAACCCGGGGGCCGGCACATAGGTTACTCCTCTCAAATAGCACTAAGGGGACCGTCGAATTTAAGTGTCCATCCCACGGTCGGATCACCTCAACATTTGTTACTGGTCTTCACTCTGGAACACTGCGGAGAGGTTGCTTTATAGACGGAGACATTGGCGGAAGGTTTCCTGATATTACCATCCATTGTTGGATGAGAACTTGTTCGCATTTCGACGTGTACTTCTCATCGTATTCATTACCTTACCAGTAACTTCTCCTGTCATCCCAGGTAAGTAATTAATTTTTCCGTCGATGTAAATTACAAAAAACTTTCAACTTCAATTCTTTTACTAACTGTTAATTCCTTTTTATTCGTGGATCCATGTAGTCCACAAACTTTTTTTTTCATTAACATATTGCGTGTAGTATTGTGCGTCGCTGCATGCGAGATTTTTTCTTTCGCGTCAAATGTAACTCTTCCAAAATCGAAACCGTTTATGCTCATCGTACCATTAAATTCCAGAGTCACTTTCGAAAACGTTACATCCGCTGACTGACCTTCAGGAACTGTTCTGAAAACAAATCTTAGAGCTGGGCATTTGAACGTTGCAGTTCTGACTACAAGCTCTCTTGGGGGCACTCTGTACGGTATGAAACAAAATTGGAGACTGCTGGCATTACTAAGGACTTGAGTTTGAAGAGGCGTGTTAGTGTTTCCTTGCTCTGCAGCAAATGTCTTATTTGAACAGTTCACTGGCAGTCGACGAGCACTATACTGCAACCGCCTCCCTGGGCTCCGCCAGTAGTTATGAGGTGTGCACGATATTTTGTATGCGTATCAAATACCTTCACTTAATAGTTATCGTGTTCATTGTTCAACCCATTTGTGTCAACGCAAATCTGAAACGGTTCTTTGCAGTGTTCGGAACCTTCTTGCGTGCCATTTCCAGCGAATCTACACAGAGTAACTGCTGTGTCGGCATCCCGGCAGAGACCAAGAACACTGTAGTGAACTGCTCTTCCGCTGTTACTGAGTTGATCGGTTTTGGTGGAAGTTGTCATGGACGAAAAACAGTCGCATACTAATCCGTCACGATAAATAGTTCTGGCTGTCGAGCCACGCTGCCAAGAACTAGCGTGAATTGCATTCAACCACCTTCAGTAGCATGTCTTTCCGTTCAAGCTCTGATTTCTCATAATTTATAACGGTGGTCATTTCTCTCTATGTAGGTGGGAGTATGCAAATTTTTTTCGCATTCGGAGGAGAAAGTTAGAGGTTTAAATTTCGTGGATAGATCTCATCGCATTGCTAAACGCCTTAAACCGTGTGTTATATGCCTGACACTGTCTCCCCTGTTTTGACATAATACAAAACTAGCTGCCCTTCTTCGAACTTTCTTGATGTCCTCTGTCAGTCCTAGATGATATGGATACCATAACGCGCAACAATACCCCCAGAAGACGACGGACAAACGTAGTATGGCAGTCTCTTTAATAATGCGTGTGGTCTCTTTTTTTTATTTAGTTTTTTAAATGAATCTATAATGGTTTTTACGTTTACACTCAATCGGTGAAAGAGATAAGTTATATGACTAAAAACTCGTCGATTGACTGTGTATCGATTTTTAGGTTTTTATCTCAGAAGTGTGCTTAGGAGCTAAAGTTCCATCGTCAGGGTTACCGAGTCAACAACGACTGCCAACATAGTTTCTGTAGGGATTAAGTGCTGCGTCAGCGTTCAACATCAACACAACAGCGTATTTTTTCGTTCTTGTGATTACCTTCTTTACAGATTAGGCAATGGTTTCTTCTGTGGATTTGTATTTCCTCGGTTCACGTTATTTGTGGTTGCTTTCAGATCTGTTACGCTTCATCCTTGACAGTAAAACTGCTCGAAGCCATGCCATGACACATTGAACAAACATATTGTACTTCCCCATCTCTGGTTTAATGCGTCCCTGCCATTAACTTAATAAGACTGCAGTATTGCGGCGTCCTGGCACAGGTCCTGTCACCAGATTATGACGAAGGCACAATAAGAACACTGACAACATTGTTCGCTGAGTTCTACTGAGTTACCTGTAACTGAGTGAGAGGGAGAAAGTCTCAAAGGATGCTTAGCACAGGTGATTTTGGATCGGAGAGGAGAAATTGTTAGCTTCGTAGGAAATGAATAAGGGTACAAAGCCGTAAGGATTAAATTTAAGAACAATTTATTTCCCAGTAGTTCAGCCTTATTTGGAGAGATGTCTTACAGTGGCTGTATTTCTTTGCAAATCAAGGAGTACACCCTACCATTTTTATGTTGGTCCTTCCTTGTATCCCCTAGTTCCTGAGTTCCACCGTTCGCCATCAGAAACGAGCGCTCTGCTTGCAACTCTTTCTGGCAATACACAATCAAAACACTTTAACCACAGTGAGGGACGAGTGTGAGGCAGCCCTTATTCCTGTTTGTATTCCGACACACAGAAAATATCAACTGCTAGTCGTTGCTACTACTAGAGACAAACTCTATATAGCATGTTCTTTATTAACAGGCAGAAAACTCAAGATGGTAGCTGTTACTGGACACTTACTGGAAACTAGTTGTCTTCCCTCGAACCTGTACAGACGTCCTGTAGCTTTTACTGCATCAGCATCAAAGTGACATTCTATAGTGACTGCTTTCGACGACACTGCTCCTGTCTGCTTTCTGCTGATAACTGTCTTTGCCTTTTGCACCGAGTATTTATATACTGTTTTTTCAGGGACTTTCGTGCGAGTTACTCCCATAGAGATTTTCTCTCTCACTCTCTCTCTCCCCCTCTCCCCCTCTCCCCCTCTCCCCCCCCCCCCCATTCCCCCCTCCATCCCTCCCTCCCTCCCCGAAGGTCTTCCGTAAGATTCTTCGAGAACATTCCAGAAGCTTCTCAAACATTTTGGTCGTATGCCAGCGTCTGCTAGTCGCCTTGGTGCCGGAGTGTGTTGTCTTCGTGTAGCCATTACTGTTCCGCCACTTCCTCAGCAGGCTGTCGAACTCTGACTTCCTACAAACCTCTGACCCACTTTCTGATGTCCGCCCCCGTCTTGTGCATTGTCTTAAATATTATCTTTAACAAAGTTTCTCTCATTTCCTCGCGGCCATGTCACTTCTTACATTAATGAACTTGGTAGCAATGACAATGACCATTAAGCTTTGTCCCAGATACTAATTTGTACAACGCTTTGATGATAACTTCGTAAGATATTTCAAAATTCTTGTTTCTTTTGTTAATAATTTCAGTAGTTTCAGAAGAGTTCCTTCGACATGTACATGTTCTGTAATCACTTTCTGAATTTTGCATGTTTGTGTCTCTAAGCTTTTTTGTCCAGATCATCTTTAAATTTCAATAGTATCCTACAGATTCTGTCTATAGCATTGTGAAGGTATCGTCATCTGTATATTGATAATATACAGAAATCCAAATTAGGTCAATGATTGTTTTACATATCATACTTCAATGATGATTTTGTATAGTCTCCCAGTTCTATTAATTTATTAACGTAATGTCATTCGTAGCTCCAGTTACTGTTATTAATATTATTATCATTATTACACGGCCTGAAAAAAGTGGAACAGTCAGAAGACATGGTAAGACGTCAATGTAACTTCTTTCACATACCTTCTATTAGCGTGTGTAAATAGTGTGTCCCACCTGATACCGCTACCTCATATACGAGGGTAATCCTAAAAGTAAGGTGTCCTATTTTTTTATAAGTACATAGACCTGTTTATTTCTACAATGGTTTACATCAGTTTACAGCTCTAACATTTAGTTATTTTTCGACATAATCACCATTTCTGTCAATGCATTTTTATAGACGCTGTGGCAGTTTTTGTATGCCCATGTCATACCAGCTCGCCACCATGCTGTTAAGAAAGTTATGAACCTCTTCTTTCACCTCGTCGTCAGAGCTGAATCGCTGGGACCACAATTAACGCTGACAGGTACTGTGAGACTCTGAAAAAACTCAAACGGACAATTCAGAACCGGAGAAGAGGAATGTTGAGCAAGGGCGTACACATTCTCTATGACAGCGCTCGCCCACCCATCGCTCGACAAACCGTTGCTCTCCTGCAACAGTTTCAGTGGAACATAATCACCCACCCACCCTATAGTCCTGACTTGCCGCCCAGTGACTATCATCTGTTGCCTGGGTTAAAAGAACATTTAGCCGGAAAGCGATTCAGCTCCGACGACGAGGTGAAAGAAGAGGTTCATTCACTCTCTGGACAGCATGACGGCGAGCTGGTATGACATGGGCATACACAAACTGCCACAGTATCTACAAAAATACATCGACAGAAATGGTGATTATGTCGAAAAAATAGCTAAATGTTCAAGCTGTAAACTGATGTAAACCATTGCAGAAATAAACCTGTCTATGTACCTATAAAAAATAGGAGACCTTACTTTTAGGATTACCGTGGTATTTCCGAAAAGAAACGAAATGTGAAAAATACAATTGGTCAGGGATCTCCTGTGTCAGGGGCTCACACAGTGGGCAGAAATGCATAATCCATAAAGGTCAACGAACACCACTTTCAACACAAAGTTAGATTTTTTAATGGTACGTGTATGTTTTTTCTACAGAAATGAAAACTGGAGGTATAGTTAGTAATGGATGGTAGACTTGGTTTGACTGTTCTAAACCTCATACATTGTGAAATATTAGACTTTTAAAGGATCGTAACGGCGCCGCAGTCGCTGCTCTAGTGCGCAGGCAAGGGTTGCCCGTACAAAGTATTGGCCTGCATCCAGCTGTAAACAGACCATTATCAGTGCGCACGTTCTACCTGCACTGTTAAGCTTACTAGTGTTTCGTGCTCGCGCCTGCTGTCCTGCTGTCTGTGCCAAACAGGAAAATTCGCTGTGACGCATTGCAAGTACGTTTCGAACAGTGCTTTCCCTGTTTTAGTGTGCTTCGTGATTTTTGCCGTCGTTTGTCGATATAACGGTCTTTAGTAACTTAGTAATTTTACGGTGAATGTCGCAGAACCGCAACCACAACTGTTGTAGCGTACGCTGAACGCTCCCCAGATCGACGGCGTCCTTCACTTTGTACCATTTGCAAAATCTGCACAAGTCTCACGGAGACAGACAACTGGGACCCAGATAGCGTCAACGCACAAACTCCGCAACTAACAGTGACAAAGAAGTTGTTCTGACTGCTGTAACACACAATCCTGAGGTGAATGTACGACAGAGAATCCGTGTTATCTGGTATTAGCAATAGTAATGTGTGGAGAATTTTGCGTAGCATGTTTGATCTGTATCATATCTCACTCGACAAAGAACTGTACGCAACGACTTTGAATCCCATACTGAATTCTGTCGTTTTGCACTTCACTGACTTCATGCATGATACGTTGTTTAAAAGTGAAACTTCGTTCTCAGTTCATGGTCTCGCGAATCTGCGGAGCATGCATTACTGATCGGTGCGAAATCTCCTCCGGCTTCGCGCGCTTGCTGATCAACGACATTGATGATGTGTCAATGACCGGTACGGCATCGTTGGTACCCGTATTTTATGTCCCCATTTTTATCAGGGAACATTAACGGGAATTTCTGCAAGACTCTACCTTTTCTCAAATAGGACATTAGATTGGAAATGCGTCTATCAATGTGTTCCAACACGACGCATGTCCCGCACACAATCCCCGTGGAGTAGTGGATCCAATGTTTCCATATAAATGGATAGGACGGGGAGGCAAGTGAGCTGGTCAGCTTGGTTCCCCGACGTGGTGCAGTTAGACTTCTTTCTGTGGGGCGCAGTGAAAGAGTGTGTGCCACAAATCCGCAACGACACCGGAGGATATGGAACAACGCATTACGGCTGCGTGTGTGACAGTATCTGTGGAAGCAGTACAATTTGTGCAACGGTGACTCGTTCACCATCTCCACTAGGGAATTGTTGCAAACTGTGGTCACTTCGAACATCAGGTTCATTGGACGTGACGTTAGCGGTTGTGTGTGAGGGTGTTTTCCGTGCTGGATATTATGCACAAATTTAAAGTTTCTGTGGGCTATATGCAATACTAATTATGTTTAGGACCCAAGAACACATCTTACCTCTAAATTGTACGTATAGTTTTCATTTCTGTCGAAAAAAACATACGTATGTCACTTAAATAAACGTAACTTTGTGTCGAAAGTGATGTTTGTTTACTAGTATGAATTGTCCATTGCTGCCCATTGTGTAAGGCCCTGACAATAGGTTGCAGGACAGTGGAGGCAACCTTCAGCCTGCGCATTACGGCTCCGTTGCCGTCCTTAATAGTCTTAATATTTCAGAATGTATGAGGTTTATAACACTGAAACTGTCTGCCATCGCTAATTGTACCTCTAGTTCTCATTTTTGCAGAAAAAACATACATGTGGGTTTAAAAAACCTAATTTTGGGTTGAAAGTGACCTTTGTTGACCTTTTGGGGATTATGCGCTCCTGCCAATTGTGTGAATCGCTGACGTAGGTACATCTCTGGCCAACTGCGTTTTTCACATTTCGTTTCTTTTCGGAAATATATGAGATGCCAGAGTGAGATGGGAAACCCTGTAAAATGGACGTGAACACTGCCAGGTGTTAAGTGAACAGTGTTAAGGACACACACATGCTGCCTACTCGGCTGAGACACAGTTAGCAGCACCTGAGGGAGTGTGAAAGGGGCCGCATTGTGGATCTGCAGTTAGCCGGCTGTTCGAATCCTGAAATATTCTGCATTGTAGAACATTGACATGTGACAATCGCCCGATGTTGGACTGCATTGGAACGTGAGGCCAGGCGTACTAGTCATGAAGGTTTCGATCGACAGCGTACAACCACCACACTGGAGGATCGCCGAATTGTGCACCAAGCGCACCATAACCCCTTCACGTCTCAACCTGCCATCCAAGTGCAAGTAATTGACTCCCTGCAACATTTAGTCTCATCCTGCACCATTAGTCGGAGACTTGAAGCAGTCGGACTAAGGAACTACGATCCCATGTATAGGCTGCCATTAAAACAAGAACAGAAATGGCTGCGTTTAGAGTGGTGCTGTTACTGGGATATACGGACTGCAGATATTGGTGTTCCATTGTTTCCAGCGATATATCGCGGTTCTGCACCACCCCTCTGAAAATCTTCGGCGACTATGGTGGCGACCTGGGAAGAGGTCACATTTTCCCCAGTGTTCTGGAGAGGCACAGCGGTGTTACTTGGTATCATGGTGTGGTGAGCGATTGGGTATGACTTGAATGCTGGTAGTGATTGAGTTGGACATCAACTCTGTCCCACTATCCGTATCCAGGTACATCATGGACTTCTTTCGTCTTGATATGTTACCTCTCGTGCAGCATTACCGTGGTGCCGTTTCCCCAAAGGCCCAAAGGGCATTACATTTCCGTACATGGTAGGCGTCCGACTGAACTGTCCGTGTGATGTCCGTGGCCAGCAAGAACGTCATATCTGTTCCTGATGGAACGTGCGTGGGACCGACTCGGTCGTCAGATGTGTCCCAGTGGCTTCAGCCATTATATATCAAGGACCAGTAACAAAAGTTGTGGACTAGCTTGTCTAAAGGGAGGACACAACTGCTTTACAACACTCCAGCCGAATCACAGAAGTATACAGGTCAGAGGGGATGCAAATTTTTGAAAATATCGGGTAACCGGTATCGAGATATGTCTCGGTACATCGATATATCGACGAAAAGAACATTGACGTTCTTGCCTATAAAAATATCGGCTGCACATTGTAAATATACCGCAGGTTTTAGATGTGTATATTTGAGTATTGATTTATTATTAGATATTCTGTGTCTGCCTGCTTAACCCCCTTCGAGCAAGAATTGAAAGGAAAACTATGCACGTCCACGTTTGGCAATAACCACTTATCTAACAATGGAAACAGCATGTAAAAAAACGTCTCCAAGCACTATGGGACTTAAAATCTGTGGTCATCAGTCCCCTAGAACTTAGAACTACTTAAACCTAACTAACCTAAGGACATCACACACATCCATGCCAGAGGCAGATTCGAACCTGCGACCGTAGCAGTCCCGCGGTTCCGGACTGAGCGCCTAGAACCGCTAGACCACCGCGGCCGGCAAACAGCATGTAAGAGGCACAATAAAAGGTGTCCGATGGGTCCGTCGTTCGGTTTCGTCAAATAGCAGATTTGTGTGGAACACTTTATGTGAACTACCCTGGTTTTTTTTTTTTTTTCATTTCTGCGAATGCCAGCGACCTAGCAGTTGTAGTGTCAAAAGTGCGTGGTGGAGTTAATCGTCGCAGTTTCTGTTGGTTGCGCCGGACGCCGATTACGTCTGCATATCCCCTCAGACGTCTCCTTCCACCGCAAAAACCACTCTTGTCATTTATATTATGGTCATCTTTTACAGTAATTGTTTTTGAAGAATGCCGATGTGAAGAAATAGCACACTAGTTGCGTTAAAAATAGTTTTTACCGCAGTTAGTGTGCTATTTCTCCACATCGGAAATCTTGTTGTTCCATTCGCACCGCCACCCCCTAATGCAATCGGGCTATTTCTTTGTGCCACACGTACTTGCTTCATACAGTCAAAGAGAGAGACTGGACGTCATGGGAGCTCAAAAAGTAGTAAGACTCCTTCACACAGTGAAAGTAACATTCGAAAAGAACAGTTCCGTGTATTTACAGAAAATCGCAAAAAAATGTTAATATTAAATAAAAATACAGGCACTCGATATTGGCATTTCGATATCAATATATCGGTTAGAAATTTATTGGTTATGTAAGACGATACTTTTCCGAAACGATGGACCTTGCCGTTGGTGGGGAGGCTTGCATGCCTCAGCGATACAGATAGCCGTACCGTAGGTGCAACCGCAACGGAGGGGTATCTGTTGAGAGGCCAGACAAACGTGTGGTTCCTGAAGAGGGGCAGCAGCCTTTTCAGTAGTTGCAAGGGAAACACTCTGGATAATTGACTGATATGGCCTTGTAACACTAACCAAAACGGCCTTGCTGTGCTGGTACTGCGAACGGCTGAAACCAAGGGGAAACTACGGCCGTAATTTTTCCTAAGGGTATGCAGCTTTACTGTATGGTTAAATGATGATTGTGTCCTCTTGGGTAAAATATTCCGGAGGTAAAATAGTCCCCCATTCGGATCTCCGGGCGGGGACTACTCAAGAGGATGTCGTTATCAGGAGAAAGAAAACTGGCGTTCTACGGATCGGAGCGTGGAATGTCAGATCCCTTAATCGGGCAGGTAGGTTAGAAAATTTAAAAAGGGAAATGGATAGGTTAAAGTTAGATATAGTGGGAATTAGTGAAGTTCGGTGGCATTAGGAACAAGACTTCTGGTCAGGTGACTACAGGGTTATAAACACAAAATCAAATAGGGGTAATGCAGGAGTAGGTTTAATAATGAATAGGAAAATAGGAATGCGGGTAAGCTACTACAAACAGCATAGTGAACGCATTATTGTGGCCAAGATAGATACGAAGCCTACGCCTACTACATTAGTACAAGTTTATATGCCAACTAGCTCTGCAGATGAAGAAATTGAAGAAATGTATGATGAAATAAAAGAAATTATTCAGATAGTGAAGGGAGACGAAAATTTAATAGTCATTGGTGACTGGAATTCGGTAGTAGGAAAAGGGAGAGAAGGAAACGTAGTAGGTGAATATGGATTGGGGGTAAGAAATGAAAGAGGAAGCCGCCTGGTAGAATTTTGTGCAGAGCATAACTTAATCATAGCTAACATTTGGTTCAAGAATCATGAAAGAAGGCTGTATACATGGAAGAAGCCTGGAGATACTGACAGGTTTCAGATAGATTATATAATGGTAAGACAGAGAATTAGGAACCAGGTTTTAAATTGTAAGACATTTCCAGGGGCAGATGTGGACTCTGACCACAATCTATTGGTTATGATCTGTAGATTAAAACTGAAGAAACTTCAAAAAGGTGGGAATTGAAGGAGATGGGACCTGGTTAAACTGACTAAACCAGAGGTTGTACAGAGTTTCAGGGAGAGCATAAGGGAACAATTGACAAGAATGGGGAAAAGAAATACAGTAGAAGAAGAATGGGTAGCTTTGAGGGATGAAGTAGTGAAGGCAGCAGAGGATCAAGTAGGTAAAAAGACGAGGGCTAGTAGAAATCCTTGGGTAACAGAAGATATATTGAATTTAATTGATGAAAGGAGAAAATATAAAAATGCAGTAAATGAAGCAGGCAAAAAGGAATACAAACGTCTCAAAAATGAGATCGGCAGGAAGTGTAAAATGGCTAAGCAGGGATGGCTAGAGGACAAATGTAAGGAAGTAGAGGCTTATCTCACTAGGGGTAAGATAGATACTGCCTACAGGAAAATTAACGAGATCTTTGGAGATAAGAGAACCACTTGCATGAACATCAAGAGCTCAGCTGGAATCCCAGTTCTAAGCAAAGAAGGGAAAGCAGAAAGGTGGAGGGAGTATACAGAGGGCCTATACAAGGGCGATGTGCTTGAGGACAATATTATGGAAATGGAAGAGGATGTAGATGAAGATGAAATGGGAGATACGATACTGCGTGAAGAGTTTGACAGAGCACTGAAAGACCTGAGTCGAAACAAGGCCCCGGGAGTAGACAACATTCCATTGGAACTACTGACGGCCTTGGGAGAGCCAGTCCTGACAAAACTCTACCATCTGGTGAGCAAGATGTATGAAACAGGCGAAATACTCTCACACTTCAAGAAGAATATAATAATTCCAATCCCAAAGGAAGCAGGTGTTGACAGATGTGAAAATTACCGAACTATCAGTTTAATAAGTCACAGCTGCAAAATACTAAGGCGAACTCTTTACAGATGAATGGAAAAACTAGTAGAAGCCGACCTCGGGGAAGATCAGTTTGGATTCCGTAGAAGTGTTGGAACACGTGAGGCAATACTGACCCTACGACTCATCTTAGAAGCTATATTAAGGAAAGGCAAACCTACGTTTCTAGCATTTGTAGACTTAGAGAAAGCTTTTGACAATGTTGACTCGATACTCTTTCAAATTCTGAAGGTGACAGGGGTAAAATACAGGGAGCGGAAGGCTATTTACAATTTGTACAGAAAGCAGACGGCAGTTATAAGAATCGAGGGGCATGAAAGGGAAGCAGTGGTTGGGAAGGGAGTGAGACAGGGCTGTAGCCTAGCCCCGATGTTGTTCAATCTGTATATTGAGCAAGCAGTGAAGGAAACAAAAGGAAAATTCGGCGTAGGTATTAAAATCCATGGAGAAGAAATAAAAACTTTGAGGTTCGCCGATGACATTGTAATTCTGTCAGAGACAGCAAAGGACTTGGAAGAGCAGTTGAATGGAATGGACAGTGTCTTGAAAGGAGGATATAAGATGAACATCAACAAAAGCAAAACAAGGATAATGGAATGTAGTCTAATTAAGTCGGGTGATGCTGAGGGAATTAGATTAGGAAATGGGACACTTAAAGTAGTAAAGGAGTTTTGCTATTTGGGGAGCAAAATAACTGATGATGGTCGAAGTAGAGAGGATATAAAATGTAGACTGGCAATGGCAAGGAAAGCGTTTCTGAAGAAGAGAAATTTGTTAAAATCGAGTATAGATTTAAGTGTCAGGAAGTCATTTCTGAAAGTGTTTGTATGGAGTGTAGCCATGTATGGAAGTGAAACATGGACGATAAATAGTTTGGGCAAGAAGAGAATAGAATCTTTTGAAATGTGGTGCTACAGAAGAATGCTGAAGATTAGATGGATATATCACATAACTAATGAGGAAGTATTGAATAGGATTGGGGAGAAGAGAAATTTGTGGCACAGCTTGACTAGAAGAAGGGATCGGTTGGTAGGACATGTTCTGAGGCATCAAGGGATCACCAATTTAGTATTGGAGGGCAGAGTGGAGGGTAAAAATCGTAGAGGGAGACCAATAGATGAATACACTAAGCAGATTCAGAAGGATGTAGGTTGCGGGAAGTACTGGGAGATGAAGAAGCTTGCACAGGGAAGAGTAGCATGGAGAGCTGCATCAAACCAGTCTCAGGACTGAAGACCACAACAACAACGATATATCGATATTTTACCGAAAGCCCTAAATGCAACGTTATATTGATAGGTGGCTAGTACTGCCAAGTTTTTTATAAAATTGTCTCGATTTTGAAAATCACTGAAATAATATCACACATTCTCTCAACTTGTGAAGTTTCGTTGTTTCCTCCTTCCTTTCTGTGTGCTTCACGATTTTTGTCGGCGGCATTTTACTATTATTTTCAGTATTTTTTTTTATCATTAGTCTTCCCTCACTACCAGTGTCTGTTACAGTTTGGAATTCCTTTTACGTTCTCGTTGAACATCTACTGCATTAGTTGCATACGTGCATCCTGCTACCGGGCCTGGATGGTAAAACATATTTCAGGTCTCACAGGTACAATTGAGGCGCTGAAACTATAAGGGTTTAAACGACGCGCTCATCGATTTTCAAATTTTAACATGCGTGCATGCTCCAACATCCCATGGTCTTAGTTTGAACGAGCTTTATCTATACCTTTAGGCCCACACTGTGTACACTCGTTAAAATATTCATGAAAAGCTCACTGATTTCTCGGATATTCGTTTCAATATGGGCCCAAAGTACAAAGCATAATTTTGTTGCTGTGCGCTGCTCGATTGTCATCTAGGGTTGCAAACACAACTTAGCAGTTGTAGTTCGTAATCAGAAGTATATGGGCAGGTTTATGATAGCCTCAAGCCACAGGATGTACATAATGAAAATGACAACGAGGACCCCGAAGCGTTGTAATAGGTTGTATGTGTGTGTGTGTGTGTGGGGGGGGGGGGGGGGTGCGGACGCTGTAAATTTAGTATCTGTTCTTTATGTTATGATTCCAGTTTCACATTAATTACGAATTAAGAGTATAATAAATTAATACTAAATATTAATTGAATTTTCGTAATATGAAGTTGTTGTTGTTGTGGTCTTGTCCTGAGACTGGTTTGATGCAGCTCCCCATGCTACTCTATGCTGTGCAAGCTCCTTCATCTCCCAGTACCTACTACAACCTACATCCTTATGAATCTGTTTAGTGTAGTCATCTCTTGGTCTCCCTCTACGATTTTTACCCTCCACGCTGGTACATTATTTTTTCATAGGAAGTATAGCTTGGTGACACTCAGTTAAAAAAAGTCAGACCTATGAGACTGGTGGTTTGTCTACAAATTTGATTTTCACAAACATCTACGTTTCTCCAAACTTCGTCGCTGTGCTTTGCGCTCTTGTGGTTCTCAGTGCCGTAATTCTTTAATCGTGAACAGTTCTGCTGCCGACGAAGGACTTGTCCATAGGCGAAAGTTAAATCCTGACAAATAATTTACAGCTGCGGAACACTACTGAACTTCGTGACGATTAAAACAGTGTTCCAATTACAGTTTAGATTCTGCATCTCTACTTTTCCTTACATTCTAAAATCACTCGTACATCGTTTTTTCCACACTTTGCAGCCTACCCTCCCTCGTCGAGAACAGTGTGTTCGAAATGTGAGAGACTGGTAGGAACAAACCGTATCATCTCATTAGTCAGTGAAAATTGCTCGGATGGTTGGAACTGATGGCAGTTACTACAAACTTAAGGCAGTGATACTTAGTTAAAACTGCGCGCAGGACAAGCGTCATCCGTCACAAAGACGTGTGCTTGACCAGTCTGTGTAAGGTCTAAGATGTTTCTCGTTAATTTTATTTATTTGGCCTTCGACCACTTGCTGATCTCAATGCAAGAAGAAACAATTCTGTGCGACACTAATTAGACTAATTTTTGCAGGTGGTGTATCGTTGCTTTTTTGAAGGTGGAGATATAGCTTCTTCGGGTCATTGTAGAATGCACGCTTTCCACACATAAATACCTGATTCGTCTATTTAATTTCTTGATATTTGGGCGTCTAGAACCGTTTCTTATACTCTTACACCACTCCAATTTTTATTCAAGTCAATATAATGTAGGCTCTTCTTAGCGACTTTGAAAACTTTGTGTGTTGGTCCGCAGTGACCTTTTTTTCTAATATTTAAATACTAGTGTTGTCCCAAGTGTATCTGTTTCTTATGCACGTGAAAGTCTTACAGTTTTTGTCTTTGATAGCTAAATTTTTTGCTTATTCGTTGTCTCCTCCTCCTCGTCCTCCTCCTCCTCCTCCTCCTCCTCCTCCGTCTTCCATGTCACACTTAAATGAGACAGCTTGCCGAAGTTACGACCTTGTGTGGAGCCTGTACAAACGGCGTTAGACAGCTCGAACGAATTTCAGGAACTCGATAAAGCGTGAAGTTGACATGGGCTGCAAATAATTTTTGTTAAAAACTTTGTTATATTGGCGCACGCGCCCATTTTCAGTGGAACACTGTTACGTGCCGCTATGTCACATGAATAATCTTCATGACTTGGTTTCATAAACTGAAACGACATTTTCTTGCTGCAGTCTGTTTATTTATATCCTAGACGCGTTTCGCCTTTTACATTAAGGCATCTTCAGTGGATTTAATCTATATTAATACAATTATTATTTTGCAAGCGATACTTACAGATTAGAGAACAGTTCGCGTCATAATTTTTACATTAATAAATTATTATCGGAGAGATGGAGTCGTGCAACTAAATGAAAAGCTGTTCCTTATGCCACATGCGTTTCGTTTCTTTTTATTTATGAAGCATCTTCTGTGCCCAGTCATAAAAGTATTGTGTATGTAATAATTGTGTTTTGTGTGCTTCCAGATATGTTGCTGTAGTACAGTTGTTTTTGTTGTTTTGTCGGCACTGTGGCTGAGCGGTTCTAGGCGCTTCAATCCGGATCCGCGCTGCTTCTACGGTCGCAGGTTCGAATCCTGCCTAGGGCATGGATGCGTGTGATGTCCTTAGGTTAGTTAGGTTTAAGTAGTTCTAAGTTCTAGGGGACTGATGACCACAGATGTTGAGTCCCATAGTTCTTAGAGCCTTTTTTTGTTGTTCCCCTAATGCCAGGTAAGAAATAACACTTTGGAGCGCAAGTTTTGTCAGTTTAAATTACTATTTGATTCTACTTACGGCATTATAATCTTATTATTCTACATGCGTCGTCCTAGAGTTGTACTTTGTTGGCCTGCGTCCAACAATACGTCCGATATTTGGCTTTTTCGATCACTTTCAGTTGAACACTTCACTTACACTGTGTGATTGTGTGTGTTTATATAATGTTCCCCATTGCCACTGTGTTGTGTTTTTCGTTAATCTTTTGTTTGTGTTGTGGTGTCTGTGTATTGTTTGATCTTTGTTTTCTTTATGTGCGTGTACATGTGGTGTTGTGTGTGGTGAGGTCTTCTCTGGGAAAGGAAGAATCTGAGTGGAGGTAGTCGCAAATAATAATATTAATGTTTGTGGTGGTGAGATTAAGATCAATATTTAGTCTGGTTACGTTCTACATCTCTTATTTTTTTAGTTGCTAACGTAATCAGTGAGTTGGCACTTGTATTGATTTGGTCATTTATTACTTCCTAATTCATAGTAAGGGCACTTCCAAACACTTTAGCTGTACTCTAGACCAGGTTTTCGTTTACGATTTTTTTTTTTTTTTTTTTTTTACCAGTCTGAATGAACTTCCCATTTGGCAAGCTAGTCTTACATTCAGATACAGTTCTGTTTTCATGCCGCGTAAGGTCCTGTTAGCATTGCGCCACATACACTCTCTCTGGTTGAACATGTAATTAACCTTTCCTCTGCATGACGACACACATCATAGTTCGACCGTCTGTTACATTTGAAACTCCACTGCAGCATCTGTTAGGACAGTCAACGCCTGACGATGACGGGAAAGAAGTCGTCGAAAGCTTGTATATCGTCTAAATTTAGAAGACAAATACAGTGAGATGGTATACGAAGAGGGCCGCGCGGAAAACTACGTTTCCCGTACAATCTCTTACAATACCTTTTACGTACTTACTCCATTTTACATTGCTTATTAGTGCTAACACTAGGTATTTTCGCGGTGTGATACACTCCAGAAGTGTAGGACTAACGCTTTGTTTGGGTCCTTTGTTAGTGCCCTTGGCATTACTTGCGTTTGTCAACGTTCAGTGAGAGAAGCCGTTCATTACACCAAATGGAAGGAAGTACTATCCACGTAATTCTGCATTTTCACACAGTGATTATTGTATTGGATTATAATGCAGTCACGCTACTATTCTGTCGACAACAGCATCATTAGAGAACGATCTGCGTGTGCTGCTGATCCTATCCGATAAATCGATTGCGTATTCAGAACACTCGGAGGCTCTATTGCGCTTTCTCGAGGCACACCAGTCTGCATTGTGGTTCAGTGGTTGACGACTTCAGAATTCAGGAAGAGAGAATCTACCTCTTGACTTGCGCCCACTATCTGCAAGATACCGCTTGTGCAACGAGAACTGTTTTTCACAAATTGGCTATTCCCGAATATGTGCTTTTTCTTCGAGAGAAGCTTAGAATATGTTCTAGAATCCTGCAACAGACGAGTGTTACAAATATTGGTTTGGAATTCTGTACAATTATTGTTTTAGGTCTTTTGCCAACTATGGTGACCAGAACACTTTTTCAGTCTCGTGTGACTCTTCGCTACAAAGAAATTTTTAATAAATATGAGCTGGGAAAACTATCAGCTACGCTTTTTGCTGAATGTAAAATGTAGTATGTCGTGGCCTGGCGCCTTGTATTTTTCATGTTTCTTTTCTTATCTCGCCTATCTCACGTAGAAACCAATTAGTCCATCCAGATAGCTTCGGCGGCTTTAGTTTATCTCTTTACCTTCTGTAACGCTCTAAGGATTTGTCTTGACTAAATATGTTACATAGCCCACACTCGAATTAATACATTTCACAGTCTAATTTCACTATGCGTAAATATTTTCACAATACATTGCTCATATAAAGATGGCGTTCGTAATTTAGTTGCGTAAAGCAATTCAGTACTAAGCCCCAGTCGAAACAGAAGTATATCAGTGTCATTCCACTGTCTTCATCTTCAGTTTAGCGTGACATTTGAAAGTTAAATGTCAGAGACCCCACCTCGGGCGAGCTTGCTAGTCGATAGTGTAAAAGAAAAAAATAGAAACAGAAAGGAGCTTAAAAAAATTCGCGTTATTGGACAGAACGATCCAGTTCGCCGCCGGGACAGGTGCATCATTAATTTGTTTGAAACCAATCCAGCCTATCCAGGCCACCCTTTATTTTCTTCAACGTATACGGAAGCAAATGAGAATTTAGGGAAGGGCATTGAATTGTCGGGTGCAGCAGACATGTTACGTTTCCCTACACAAAGTAACTTCGTTATTGAGGTACTGGCTTTGAGTTCTGGAGAGGATTAGTGGTCGAAGTTAAGGCAAATGAAATGCTCTATGGCTGCGAACCTAAATGCAACTAGAGAAGTGTACAGTAGTGCTTCTAATACGCCTCGGGATTTGTCACTGCCCTCAGGCGTATAGATTCCTAGAACAAGGAGAGAGCATACAGTTGTTCGCCACGCATTTGAGGAGCGCATCAAGTTTCAGAGAATAAATCTTGTTCAGCTACATTTGGGTTATTTATTGTATCATCAGTTTCGAGGATAAATCGTCTTTATCAAACATTCACCGTACAGCCTCCAGTATTTGTAAAGGCGCCTTAAAAGTAAATTACATATCTCCCTGTAACCGAACCAGAAATTAATATCTTATTGACTTATCTTGAAAATCTAAGAATAAAAAAAAGTCACTTGTCTTAGATGTATTCCCTGTAATGTTACCAGCTTCGGGCTCTCAGTAGTTTCCCCCTCAAGAATGGAGACTATCGTTTTATATATAACAGGTATCCATACATATTTGTTTATCTGCTCTCCTCGATTAATTTAATTTTACCGTGGTCACGTGTTACAGTGGACTTTAATGCAGTGTTACACAGTCTGCAATAATAATTGTTTTTTCAGCACCGGAAATACTTTCGCAGCAGCGTTATTTGATACTTACAGCGGTTAGACTTTGCCACTGCAATATTATCCTCATGCTTGAACTTATTTTTGGAATTCACTGTTGTAATGTTGTTAAGTGCGTATTGTTTCGACTTTAGACTGACCGGAGAGAAGTAGGCGAAGTTTGGTGTCGGTTCGACGTAAGACTACGTCGCAACAGCACAGGTGCACAATATTGAGCCGTCTTATAAATTAAACTATACATTAGTTTTAATCGAAGGGCTTGAAAGGGAGACATTAGTTGAGAAGAGTGAGACAAAGCTGCCACGTGTCCCTCATGTTATTCAGTCTGTACATAGAAGAAAACACAAAGGAAACCAAGGAGGAATTTAGAAAATGAGTTCAAGTTCAGGGAGAAGAGACAAAAACTGTAAAAGTTTTCGGTGGTATTGGAATTCCTTCAGAGGCGGCAAAGGAATTGAAAGATCAGTTGAACGGAATGGGTAGGGCCTTCAAGAGAAGCTGGACATGTGTGTGCCTAATGTTATGCAGAACATTTATTTATTTATCTCCTAATGACAGGAGAGATACTACACAAATATTTACATCATATTATATATATATATATATATATATATATATATATCAAATTTCTTAATGGGTCCATAGCTCCAAGTCCAGGTTTGAAATACAGTCAGACGCTTCCGCAGACAAATTGTGAAGGTCTTCCATTGTACCTTTTAATGATCTGAGGGAGGGAACAGTCAAATGTTATGTAATGTACTGTTTGTTGCTCCTCACTTCAGTCACATTCGGTGGAGGACTTCCATCTCCCTTAGAGCGCAGTGCCCCATATGTGCCTCCGTTAGTTCCGATCCAATTCATTGTGCATCTCTGTCGACGGAGTAGACGAAACCTGCTGGTGGCCCCGAGGGAGTCTTGATTAGTTGGTGATGCTTCACGGAAGATTGCTTTTTCATTAATTGTCCCAGGCTTCTTTCATGTTGGAGTTACTGTCCGGCAGGCAGACAGCTTTGTGCCACAATAGTTTTGTAGACGTCAGTCGCTGGGCTATGTTGATAATGAAATTGCAGTGTGAATTGGCGATTCTGGGTTGGCTTTTATTCTTGTACACGCGTTCAGTAACGACTGCGGTCTTCTTAAAGATGGTTGTGAAATATTACGAAGAACAGGTAGCCAGTGCGTGTTCGTGGTACGAATACACCCTGTGGTGAGGTGCATTGCTTGACTGCGCTGTGTGTCGATTATTTTAGTGTGAGCACTGCCTAGCGAGGTCGAATAGCAGTATTCTGCGACTCAGTGTGAAAGAACTAGAGCTGATGGTCTGAGGACTGTTGCAATGGGCACCCTAGACAGTTCTTATTAACTTCTGGAGTATATTGTTCCGAGTTTTGATTTTAACTGCCAGATTCCAGAGATGGATTTTGTATATCACAGACCTGTCTGGGCTCATACCTTGCTATTTTGGAATATTGCAGTACTGGAGAGCCTGATTTCTAAATGAGATGTTAGGTTTGTAGTTTGCTTGTTTATTTTGTAGGCGGTCGGTTGACGTACGACATCTTTTGAGGATTCGGTCGGAGAGTAGTATTAATCCAATGTCTGTAGGTCAGATGCTTATGTTGCTTCAGTTTCCCTAAAGCTTCCATCCTGAGCGATCAGAGCGAGATCGTCCGCGTAAATAAATTTCGTTGACTTTTTTTCTGGAAGGCCGTGTGTATACAAATTAAAAAGGGGTGGCGCCAGAACAGAACGTCTCGCGATACAGTCATTTAGTTTGTGAGTTCTGCTTTTAAAATTTTCTGAGAGCAGCTGGAAGTGTCTATTGTTCAGCAGTTAGTGATCAGTTTGTGACACAGAATAGTGCTGATAAGTTCGAGCAGGAGCTTGTCACGCTAGGCGTTATCGTAGGCTGCAGTTAGATCTAAGGCGCCCCCCCCCCCCCCCTATGTTTATCTTCTACTTATCAAAGGGAATTAGATTAGGACAGAAAAATAACTGAGGAAGGCCGTAATAGGTAGTGAAGATATAAAATGAATACTGGCAAAGCAAGAAAAAAGTTCCTAAAAAAGAGAAATACATTAGCATCGAATAGAAATTGAAGTTTTTTTCTGAAAGTATTCGTGTGGCGTGTAGTCTTGTACGGGAGTGGAACCTGAGCGAAAAACAGTTCAGACAAGAAGAGAGTACGAGCTTTCGAAATGTGGTGCTACATAAGAATGCTGGTGATTAGATGGATAGATCGTATAAGTAAAGAGAAAATACCGAACCGAATAGGAGTAAAAAGAAATTTGTGGTACAACGTGAACAAAAGAAAGGATCGGTTGATAGAGGACATATCCGGTGTTATAAGGGAAGCGTCAGTG
The DNA here is from genome assembly GCF_021461385.2 of Schistocerca piceifrons. Lineage (NCBI taxonomy): Eukaryota > Metazoa > Arthropoda > Insecta > Orthoptera > Acrididae > Schistocerca > Schistocerca piceifrons. The sequence continues at coordinate 233,553,533 of NC_060140.1, forward strand.
TATTAGCGGAGAGAAGCGTGGGGTGTAAAAGTTACAGAGACAGAAAGCCTTAATTACAATAAGCAGGCTAAAGTGGATATAAGTTGCAGTAGTTTAAGGTTGCCAGGCTGTTCCTCATATTCTTACGCTTTTTTTTTACTGTTAATTTAGCCTTACGTTTTTTATTTCTCCATACAGCACTTTCTTCCGTTTTTTTAATATTTGGCACTGGCCTATCGTAGACCCAACATAGTCCTTCCCCCCGATATACATATAACAAAAATGCGCATTACTTTGATTATATTTGTCATTATTACCGTTCTAACACAGATTTTAAGGAAGTCTATGTGTAGCTTGGTACTTAAGATCACTCGATCGCACAGTCGATATTGTTTTCGACAACTTAATTTCCGTGTGATGCTACACACATGTTCGTAAACTCCATTGCAGTGATAATTTTTGAATCCATACAGTACTTACCCTAGTTTTCTTCATTTAATTTTGTTCGAGAATCACAATAATTCACAAGCTAAGAAGAAACTTACAATTACTGTAGTATAGTCAAGTGTTTTTAAAGAAATGGGAAGATCATTTAATGTGGGTTAGACCAGGTTCAGCTTCTGTTTGTACGTTGTGGAGGAAGGAATTTGACATTTCGCATGGCGGACAGTTTGATCTCAGGCACCATAAGGAGAAAGCAAGTATTCAGTCCACATAAGTGTCTAAATATTTTGAGGTCAAAAGCAATCAGTATCAAAATACATGGAAAAAAAGGAGCTAAGTGTTATTGAATGACGTAAGTCTGTGCATAACCTGTAAGAACTCGCAAAAAAAGAACGATAAATTCTATGTGAGAGACCAAGAAATTAGAGATATTTCATAAACATTCCTTAATAAGGTTTCAAGTGTATTTTATTGTTTCTGTGACACTTTTTGAAATATCTCGAAACCCGTTATGATCACTCGGCTAGTAATAAGTATGTAATGTTGGAATCTCTTCCTTTGAGTGGGGAAATAGAATATTGTGAATTCGAACTTGTAGTGGAAATATTCAATGTACACGGTCAAGTCAGCCTGGATCAGCTATATGAAGAATGTTTGTGATATGAAAGTTACGTTTACTGACTGTGTCGCTAGAGATGGTGATGTTGTGTCCAAGTGGTTGAAATTCTTCACACTAGTGCCTCAGAAAAAAGTAACAGATGTCCCTCCACTCGTGTGTGTTATACTAAGGATATGAGTTTCAAATGCTTTTGTGGAATGAGAGTTTTCTATGATGATGAAAAAGTGGACTACTGATAGGAACAGGTGTTCACCAGAAACACACAAAATCAGAGCTTCACAATGTAATAAATTTTTTCGTTTCTTGCAGAGAGCTTTTAACCCATTGGAGAATGGCAGTGCATGCCTAGGATTAGCTGGAACAATTTCAAAATGCGACAATGATATGAAGCAATAAGGTTGAAGACGTAAATGTGTAAAAAATGTCCATGAAAAAGTTTCCTTTCTCTACAAGGGAAGTGGCAACCCAATAGTACCCACGCAGCGGTGAAAAGATATCCTCAGGATAGAGTGTAGGGATGTTGGTTATGGCCGAAACAACCTGTTTTCGGTTGCATCGGTTTTTTTACGCCCCAGTTTAACCTAATTGTAAAACCCCTCTCAAATTAACCAGTTTCTTAAATAACCGATTTTACGTTTTTTTTAATTACTGTCATCTCGTGTAGTAAACGTAGAAATAGAAGAATATCAGTGTTTGAGCATTACGAATGGTCAGTGCTAAAGGGCGAAAACTGAGGTTGAAGAACAATGTTTGTTGCAGATAAAGGCATATTATGTAAACAAAGGCAGGAGAAGTTACTTTCTATTCTCATTGTATATTATGAACGAATTGTAAGTAAGTTTTTAATTTATTACTGTTAGCATAATTTCCTTTCCATTTTATTATTTCTTAGAAACGCCAGACAGGTATTTAATCATTTTAAAGAAAATGAAGCATTGTACTTCATTGCTACGTCATTTTGTAAAAATATTTCTGGACTGCAGTACAAGGGATGCCTGGCGACGACAGCGAGAAACTGCCGTGAGGATTGGGAGGGGGGGGGGGGGAGACAGACAAGTCTTTTGCACCCTGCATGTTGGGGTCTCTTAAGCTACGACACAGCAACAGGGACATTATTGTCTCAGCAATGCTGTACCAATTCTTACGCCATTGTTCGTCGCTCGGTTCTGTCGGCATTGCTATTAAAATAGCGCTGATCGTTTTTGCTGTTTTATAATAACGTGATATTTCAAGCCAGTGCAAATTTTACGAATACAAATTACTTTTTTTAAAAAAAAGTTCATTTAAAAACGAAAAAATCCAACACTACTCCTACGGCTAATTGATATTTGTTTTTTACTCTGTTGTAGTAAAAAAACACCTGTTATAACCGAGACCAAACAAATACCGAAGAATATTGGTTGTTCAGAAGTAAAATACCGGGATCGATTTTAACTGGTAGGTGTTCCCCATCCCTAGTAGAGTAACGAGAAGATTTTCGTAACTCTTCGGACGTTGCGACAACAACGACAGGCACGTGGGAGAAATGCGAGTGCAGCCGTTATGTCGGTGGCGGTTTAGTGAAACAGAGCTGTGAGAAAGTGTGTCGTGCATGCAGGATAGCAGTGCGTACGGCGGCACGTCGCGTCTATTTATAGCGCGGCCGCGTGTCGGCGGCGCTCGCGAGATGCTCGGCCAGGTCGCAGCACGCCGCCTACCGCCCGCCGGCCGCGTGCGGCGGGCTGCCTAAGCGGCAGGCTACTGCGCAGTTTGAGCCGCGGCGGCAGCGGCAGCGCCAGCCCAGCCGGCCGGGCCCGCCTCCTGCCCCACTCATTACTTCCAGTCGCGTGCGACGCGGCGCGCAGCGGGCGGAGACGGCAGCGCCGGCGACACAGCCGGATCGCAAACCGACGCGGCCCGCGCCCGCGCCGACTCGCCTCGCAGCGCCGCCTCGCCACGCCGCCGCCGTCGGAGCTCGCCGTCACGATTCGGTGCACTGTGCGAGCCTGACCGCCGCCACGGCCTGACGGGAGCGCTAGCGGGAGGGTGGGAAAGCCGGACACGAGGGAGACGCGCGCCCGCCGCATGTGGTACTGCTCCGAAAACTACAACCCGCAGCCGCACTCCTCGTATTTCGTTTACCAGGATGTAGAGTACAAAATGTTCTGTGTGAGTATCCCGAAATAAAGCTCTTCTCGATGATAGCTCAGCGTAGGAAGTGTTGCATTAGTGTCTCTCTGTGATGCGTTCCGTTCTCGCTGTCTCCTCTGGCGACACGTGACTTGGCCGGCGGTGTGAGAGGTGGTGACGTTTCGGACGCGAGTGGCTTTGGAGATGTTTGCAGTGTACCGGCGGTGAATTGTCAGCTGTGCAGGTGATGAATGATTTGTCGTCGAACTGTGCGCCGCGCCTGCCGCCAGAAACTTTTGGACAGTGTTTTGGTTTCGTCAGCGCATGCTCAGTGAGCTACGTCAGTGAACTGGCGGTACTTCACTCGTTAGATGGCAGTGTTTTCGCACAGCTGCTGCTATTGTTCTTTTTTCATCTTCAACCTTATATTCAATGTGAATGTAAATATGCGGTATCCTCTTTCACGTTAAACAACACTTTTACTTTTCGTCCCCCGTACTGTTTTGTGGTTCATATTTAATTTCTGCGGGCGTTGTAACAGATACAGCTCCTTGTGGATACCCACACAGTATTTACGGAGTAACCATTACAATTTCGCGTGGTGTTAGTGTACTTGAACTCCTTCATTCTTCCGCGCCCTTTGTAATTTACAGTTAAGAGTAAAATTCCTCGAATCTCATTTATAAGCTACTATGTTGACATAAAAACATTGTGAAAACGCCAAGAGGCGTATCGGCGTATACTAAGTTGTACTTTGACAAATCCACGGTGGCGAAACACCCTGTCGGGTTTCTTTCACAGACGGGAAACATACGACCGGGCTGTGACTGCGGCGCCATGTCTGCAGAGTGTGTGACACTTGGGTGTCTTCGTGCGTGCTAAGCAAGCGGTGTGTTAATTATCATTTTCCTGCAGCGTAGCGCCGATTAGATCCACACTGGAGCTTCCATGTTGGTGTATTCGTCAAATAATCACCTGTGTGTCCACTGCTGTGAAAGGCAGCCCAGCGTGGGTTGGGGGGCAAGAACGTAATGCGTCAGCAGACTCCTCCTAGGCGACAACGTGTCGCCAGAATGTGCGAGGAATTTTCCACTATACGTCCGATGAGTGAACACGTACGTCAGCGAGGCGTTGTACTGTGCTTACGCCATATTTGTGCAACTCATCCAGCGCGTCTTAAGTGAAGAGTGCGAAACAAGTCATTGTAGCGAGGAGAGTCTGAAACTAGAAGGAACTGTGTTCATTTCTATATAAGACTCTTGTACACAGACAATGACGTATACTTAACATGAATGTCAGTCTTCTAACCACCAGCACTCGTAATATTATTGGCAAGTTTTACTACCACCAAATCTCGGCCATTATTTTATTGCACGGAGGGGGTACCCTCACATCGTAGTACACCAAATAAACATTCAGAAACATGGTTTACTACTTTTTTCATAAAGCAAGAGATTTTAGGAAATTTCCAACTTTTACTGCAAGAAAGTGTCTTGACTGTGATTGAAAGTCAAGGAATGTGAGACATCAGAAAGGCCAGAATGTGTATTGAACAAATATCAATGGCCATGTTCTTTGATTCATAAGACTACTGTGCTCATTGTCCTGGAGTAATGCCAGCACTAGTTATTAAGTTATTGTGACTGGGGCAACATGTATACAACTGGTATTCTCTTTTGATAAAAGTCGTGTAAATATTTCCTATTTTTTTAACAGTTTCAGATAGTAGTAGGGCTAGAGACTAGTGAATAAGAAGTATCATCTGACTGCTTCCGAAGGCTGTTGTGAGTGGTCTCCACTAGTCTCTCAGAATCGTTTCGTATTGTTGGTAAACAGGTTTGACGCGAAGAATTCATAATAATTTGAGCCAGCCACCCCCTCCCCCCAATATCTCTCTCTCTCTCTCTCTTTCTCTCTCTTGTGTGTGTGTGTGTGTGTGTGGGGGGGGGGGGGGGGGTGGGAAGAGAGAATGCCGAAATGGTGAGGGCAGGTGACGGCCCAAGAGCGGTGTTGCCAAAGGCGCACATTCTGTTCAGAGCGCCTAAACAGGTCTCAGAATGACGAACGGCGTTGACCTTGGAATCCGAAGCGCCGTGTAATGTACGGTCACCCTGATTCTGTCTTGCTGAAGCTGTCAGCCGTTTCCTCTCTTCATATGACAGTCTTTACTAGCGATGACATGCTAGCACTGATATTTTCTCCGGCGTAGAGCATTCAGGTGTTCACGTACTACGGTTTAGTGTTTCCATAGTAACGAGATTAGTTTTTAGAGCTGCAGGTCATTCGCCTACATAAAGCCTGTTGAATTTTTCCGTTGGTGGTGTACTGTAAAGTAGCCAGCACCAGCACCTTAGGGCACTCGGCGTTAGGGACAGACGGCTGGCCCCGCCGCTTAGGCCACACACACACGGTCGCCGAGCCTCGGCCGGCTTTATTGATCTTGGCGCAGATTCTTAGACCGTCAGGCAGTTCGCTCGGTGGCCACCAATGAATCATTAACGTGACTCACGCACGGAGTGTCGTAACGACACCCCGTCATGCACCGTTCGGCGCCAGGGGCGGCGTCGGTGGCGCTGGCGGTGGCAGCGTATGCGCCCGGCCGCCGCTCCCAGAATAGACCCGCACTCCTCCACAAAATGTGCACGTCGCCGCGTCTCCAGCACACCACACGGAAATAGTCCATAAAGGTGTATCACTTCAGCCTTCTGATGTTCGTGTCGATTCACCAGTGGCTGTCACTGCTTGTCGGTCTGTAGGTGCTGCGCAAGTGGAATGCTAATATCCAACCCTAGCTATGACAGTCTGCGATGTACTGGCTTACTTGTTGACTGCGACCTGATAGTTGCGTAATTAACTGCTAGGTTAGGTCCACGATTCGATCCCAGCTGGTCCCAGCACATTTTTTGCAAGTTACCGTCATAAACTGTTTCAGAATTGCTCCCACCATTCTCCCAGTACATTTCAAATGACAACCTTATTTTGCCGGACTGTACAAATACCAACGATTGTGTTTATGCTTCTATTCGCGTGGACATAAATTTCCCGCCTTCAAGGGATTTGCTGACTTTTAACGGTCATCTTCAGTCTGAAGACTTGGTTGTTGCAGACTCTCTACGCTGCTCCGTCCTGTGCATCCCTCATTATTTCCGAAACACTGCAACCTACATCCATTTGGACGTCCTTGCTGTATTCATCCTTTTGTTTCCCCTCTACAGTTTAACCCCTTACTTCGCTCTATAACCAAGTAGAAAATTTCTTCCAACCTCAGGACGTGTGCTACCAACCGATCCATTCCTTCAGTCATCTTGTGCCATAACGTATCGGTTTCGTATCACCTCATTAGTTACTAGATCTGCCATCTAATCTTCATCTGTATTTTGTACCACCACATTTCAAAAGTCTCTTTTCTGTTCTTAATATGGAACAAAAGTTTGGTTGGTTACTTGTGATCTTGGACCCCTTACTTTTGAAAGTCTTATGACATGCGCCGGCCGGGGTGGCCGAGTGGTTCTAGGCGCTACAGTCTGGAACCGCGCGACCGCTACGGTCGCAGGTTCGAATCCTGCCTCGGGCATGGATGTCTGTGATGTCCTTAGGTTAGTTAGGTTTAAGTAGTTCTAAGTTCTAGGGGACTGATGACCTCAGAAGTTAAGTCCCATAGTACTTAGAGCCATTTTTTTATGACATGCATTTATTTGTGCTCTGGGGACGTCCAACCTTTCCATCGCAGATGACGTATGAATTTAAGGTTGTGTTCCTATAAGACGTCTTGAAAATAGCTCTGAAATTTACTAATGATATGACAGAAATAAATTCTATAATCTGTAATGGTGCAAACTTCGTGCAACAGTGTTGCCATTAAAAAAAAGTGCCACGGAATTCGCCTCTGCCAGTGATATTCAAATGTGTAAAAAAAAAAGTTATATCATGGTTAGTTTTGTCCATTAAATCTGAGATTCCCGATAACGTATGCATGAGCTCTTTCAGAGGTCGGAGGAAGGCCCACCACCATTAGATCCATGGCTGTGGTTTGCAGACCAATCATTGGGTTGAGGTGGAGCCTTTATTGTTTTTTTTTTTTAAACAGCAACAAATGTCGTGTTAATGGTCTGATAGTCACCTTGCATTCAGATCAAAGGCTAAAAGAAGCATTGAACCATAAGCCAAGGAGCTGTCATTGCGACGCTCTTCAATTTTATATTCGACAATACGCCAACAGACGTTTCGTTATTCAAAATTTTCGAAGGGACATTACGTCTTTGCGCACCCCAACCAGCCCCCTCCCGCCTCCCCGTCGCCTGAAAGACGCGATGAGCTGTATTTGTTTGGGCTGATTTCAGACACACAACGCAAAAACGAAATTGCAAGTATCTGTCGAGACATTGGAGGAAGTGCTTCTGACGACTCTTAGGGCAGACATTACAGTGCTTGATTTGTAAAAATGGAGGTGGTTCCGGTACAGTGACCTTCCGGGAGGGACGGAGGGAGGGGATGGAAATTTAAACTTCTTTAAGCTCTATTTCAACACTTTCCTGCGCATTTTGAAAGTGTGAATGCAATATTTGCACTGGTAAAGAATAAAGTTATATCGTACCACACATAAAGATCTGCGCTTCTGATTTCTTTTTGTCAGAAGTGCCGGTACGTACAGTCACAAATCAAGCGCTCTATGTACCCCCTCCCCGCCACACACAGAGGTTATATATATACATCACAAATCAAGCACTGTAATGTAATGTAATGTCTGTCCTAAGAGTCGTCAGGTGCACTTCCTTCATTGTCTCAACAGATACTTGCAATTTCGTTTTTACGTTGTGTATCTGAGATCAGCCCAAACAAATACTGCTCATCGCGTCTTTCAGGCGACGCCCAGTGTCAACGGAAAGCATAGATTTGTTTGCTATTACAAAATTATTTTTAAAACGGAGTTTCACGTGCCCATTCGACAGAGTGGTCCCAGATTAGTCTAGTGTGATATGCATTTAACAGGGACAGTAAAACTTGCACAGTAACTCCAGCAGCTGAGTTTTTAACGCTGTTACCAACTTGCATCGCACACACTGTTTTTCGACTTCTGCCCAATAACAATAAAATTTTAAATTTCTCCTACTGAATGCGGAAGCGATTAACAATTTTTGTCCAGTCCAGATGGTTTCCGTGCAATTTATGATATCTCTACAGAAATGTTAGGCTTGCAGATGGCAGAGTTTTTATCTTTGGCTCGTAGTGCAAATTACAGCACTTGTAGCCTAGGGTTTATAATTTTTTGTAAAGCACCCATGATACGCAGTTAAATACCTGTATTAAATGGCTTCAACCAATACTTTTCTCCACCCCTATTAAAATTGTGTAAGTCAGTCATTGCCAATTCCGCCACTTATGTACGGTAGCACGCTAAATAAAGTAATTATTGATATTTGAAAATTTATTTCATACTGAAGGTATGTACGCAGACCAAAAACGCACGATTATGCAGCGTATGTAAGTACGTGCAAACAGATCTTTATGGAGGTAAATGAAGAAATTTTGTTTTCAAAATACCGTTTAAGTGCATTAAAATTGGAAAGCGTAATTGACTTATGTGTGTAATTAGCAGTGAACGATACTAGGTGCTTCGTGTGGTATAATGAAATACATCACAATGGGGAGCTTTGCAACAGACAGCGATGTACATTAGTATTGACAGTAAAATACACACTATACAACGTGTAAAACTGATTCCATTAGGCATCCCTAGTAAGCTTCGGATTTGGCAGCTGTAATCTTATCTCCCAGCAGTTCATGCGACGTCCTGTATCAGCTACATTGCCGTGGTATTGTCAAAGAGCGGTGACAAAGTACGTGATAGATAAGCAGACTAGCACCCCGCAGGACTTCCTGTGCCAGTGTTGCCACGAGGTTACGGATATTACAAAAGCAAGTGCGTTGTTAATCGTGAATCTGTGGTTGGGAGTCCAGTACCTCTTACTAGAGCAGTTGTGTGTTTCACCGAGAGAGTTAGTGCATTGGTTAAAGACCCTGGGTGCTTCTTCGGGAAGACTGGGGATCGTATCCTGCACAGCTTTACCGACTTACGTGTCTCGTACTTACACGAATGTGATTCGATTGTTTCTTCAGAAGAGCCACTTGAATTGAGTCTTATTAGCCTATGTAATGACCTCGAAGTCGACACGATCTTTAATTCTTCCTCGCTTTCATCATGATGAAACTGGTAGATTCTTGTCACCAGATCTTTCTTTCAAAAAATGTCTCTACCGATACTTCGCGTACTTGGTGTAAGTACGTTATGTAAGAGATGATTACCAAACTTCATAATATGAGCCTATTCTATTACATAATAAATTTGTTCCAACGTCTGTAGAGTGATATAGAACGAATGAGTAAAAAAAATATCCTCTAGACAGACATTGCTTGAAATAGCAAATGTTATTTTTAGACGCGAGCATTATGTATGTGAGAATGGGACAGCAGATACACTTATTTCTCGTTATATCGCTTGTAATCTCTTGGTTGTGAGACATACCAGTAGTTCCATTAAAGTTAAAATATTTATCAAGTCAAGTCATTTTCCATCTTTTTTGCTTGGAAAGTGAAACAGCTGTGTTGTCTTTCAGCAAATATACGGATGGTAGGGAATAATGGGATGAACAGTTTCTAAACAGATGACGTAATCTGAAAATCGTATAACATCGTTAATTGAGTGGGAGTCTCTATAGTGCCAAAACTCTCCTGTCATTGGAACTAAACTGATGTGGTCTGTTCCATATAGGTACAAGGAGCTGTGATTTAACTCAGGACCAATCTTGACTCCTTCCATCACGTCGTGAGAGTGATTCTGGAGCTTAAGTCTTGCTGAAAATGGCTCCTTACAGGGGTCTGTATGGAAATCATCATTACTTATCTCCGTTGCTAATTGATGTTACGCTGTACATTAAATACAGTGTACAGTCAGAAAGGAAAACCAGCAAGTAGCAGAGAAAAGTAGTTCCCAGGCATAATCACCATAGCTCCGGAGAAACAAGGAAAGGTAGTTCTTGTGCCGTACAATGTTGAGCAATTGATGGAATAAAGTTCGAACACAATTGGCTGCAAAGTTGTTTGGTTGGTTTGTTTGGGGAAGGAGACCAGTCAGCGAGGTCATCGGTCTCATCGGATTAGGGAAGGACGGGGAAGGAAGTCGGCCGTGCCCTTTCGAAGGAACCATCCCAGCATTTGCCTGGAGCGATTTAGGGAAGTCACGAAAAACCTAAATTAGGATGGCCGGACGCGGGATTGAACCGTAGTCCTCCCGAATGCGAGTCCAGTGTGCTAGCCACTGCGCCACCTCGCTCGGTTGCAAAGTTGTTAATTAGGGGAGAGGGAATCTGGATTTTTGTAGGTTGCTAACTTTCATGAAAGAATCCCGCTGGAACCTTGAGGCTGGTACTGTAGGGTGTGTCTATTTCCCAACCGAACGTAATGTGTCAAGTTGATGTAGGAAAAACATTTTTTATGGATATAATGCTAATAAAGGCATCGAGGCATGTTTCTGGATAGGGTGAGATGCAAGTGCAGTGTAATCACCAGATACGGACTGTCTTACTTTCAGTAGAAACAAACCTACCCCCCCCCCCCTCTCTCTCTCTCTCTCTCTCTCTCTCTCTCTCTCTCACACACACACACACACACACACACACACACACACACGTAAGCCTTTGTGAGGTCATAACTGCACAGTAGTCATTTTCCATACACTACCGTATACTCGTATTCATAGTCGTGTTAAATGGAAAAATACTGCTCTGAGGCAACAGACGTCCAGTGTTCCTCGCTGACTCAGCCGATGAGATCAGCTGGCTGAGTACAGATATTTGAAGATCCGTGAGTGTAGCTGTGCATATGTTTACAGTTGAGCGTAAAGGGGACTTTTCGTTCGCCGTCATTAGTGTTCCTTATGTGTCATTTGATAGACCACAATTTTTTGGGGTCTACAGTGAAGGCCGCTAGAACTCAGCGTTGTAAACCTCCACACTGAGTATTACAGGCGAAAGTGAATTCACTGAGGTACGAAATGACGCTGCTCAGCAGTCTCGGCTTTCCCTTCAGCGCTCTGACACCGTATTTAATGCCCAGCTGTTTTCAGAGTTTTTTTCTAACGTTCCTCTTGTAGCTGCTAAGATGGCTGCCACAGTGATCGATAAACCCGTACGTCTTTCGCTTTTCCTTATCGCCTCTCTTCTCATTTGACCGCATTGAGTTGCTCCTATCTATTGTTGCTGATTTCTTATAAACAGGATAAATAAAAAAGGCGGAAGGCACCAGCCTTTTCAGTTGTTTGATATTTTTAAGCCACGGAAATGTGTCCGTTAGCGAGAAATAGTGAAATTTCGAAGTGTTTTAATAGCTGAAACCTTTCCATGGCGCACAAAAATGCCCTCGTTAAAACTACTCCAGAGTAATATTTCTTAAAGGTGGAGCATGATCATGATCTTTGTTACTTACTTCTACCGGCGGTCTCGTCGTTAATGGATTATGATCTTTATGTATGTAACCATCGCATAACATCATGTGTGTTAAAGAGTGTTGTCGCTGTTGGCCTTTTGATCAAACAATTAGTTGCCATTTGTCTTGAAACTCTAAAAGGGATCGGAAAAAAAGTCAACTGTAGGAAACAGAATTGAGCAAATAACCAGGGAATCTTTATTGATGACCATTTCCAGTATATTGTAAAGCCAGTACCACCATTTCAACCACTGTCTATCTGATAACATTTGAATACTTTATATTTTAAAACACCTTAGAAGTAAACATGTGACCGATAATTACTGTTGCAGTTATTTTTCTCGCAGTTTACAATTCTGGATGTTTCATTCCAGTGTGTGTCGTCGTCATAATTTTCAAAGGCGTCAGGATCTTAGCCATGTTGTTGAACTGGAGAGACATATTCATTCCAGTGGATAGGATTTTAACTGATGCTCTTCTTGTTTGCACATCTTTATATTATAATACCACTAGTGCAACAATACACAGATTGTCCCAGGAGGAGTGGTCAGTATTCAGGGATATGACAAGAACGATCATTCGAAGCAAGAAAAGCTTGTAAATATGGGCTCTAAAATGCATATTCAATAGCTCTGAAAATTTAATCGTCTTCGCGACTGTGAAACACTTACCTCCTACTGAACAAGTGCTCATAGCTCTTCAGATGCGCATTTTAGAGCCCATTATTACTAGGCTATTCTTTATTATTTTGGGTCATACTACCCCCTCCCAAACAATGGAAAGCAAGGAGCTTGCAGTAGAAGAGATTTGTTTCACAGTGTCGGAGGTGAACAAGTGTTCTAACTCTTAATGTATGCATTTCAGACCCCCTGTTTATTGGTTTTTTTACTTAGAATGATCGTTCCTGATCTCTGAATATTTACCATATCTCCCAGGACACCCTCTACTTATGGGGTGTTCCTCCCCAGATTTGTCGAGCGCATTTTCTGTTATGTTCAGGCTGATACTTGCGATTTAGTTTTTGCAACGTATAGTTGCAGTCAGTCAAAAGAAAGAAAAATGCTCCCCTTCCGGTCTTTCATACAACGCCCAGTGTCGACGGAAAGCATCGGCATTTTCCCATAACAAACAAAATAATTTTTATAGCGGAATTTAACGTTCCTCTTCGATGTGTATGAGCAAGGAAAATAAAACACGAAGAATAGAGTTTTCCGGAACCGATAGTACCGCCGTTGACAGGTACTGACTGCTACTGCGCTGCTCGGTCGCTGCTGGAGTACTGGCTATTTATCTTGTTTTCCTGTCACTGTTAATATGTATCGATAAAACAAAAATCGCACTATACTAATTTGGGATTGTTCTATCGAATGGCCGCGTAAAATCGCACGTTAAAGTCAATTTGTTCGTAATGGGGATAAACAAGAGCAGTCGCCAACACTGGGCGTCGCATGAAATGCCTGACGAGCAGTATTTGCTTAGCTGACTCCAACTGTACTTGCAAAAACGAAATCGCAAAAATCTGCGGAAACAACAGAAAATGCGATTGATGATTGTTAGGAGGGACACATGACATATATACATGTTCATCTATTTTGTGTCCCAAAGACTCACTTCTTAGTATGATATCCTCTTGGCAGCTATAGATTACATCTAATACCATTAAGGAACATTCTTTCTTGGAGTTTACATGGAGTTCTCCTGTTTCCGCTGTAGTCCAGCGTTAATTTTGTAGACAAAGGAGCTTCATGAACAGATACTGTCATGTGTTATTTTTTGCTACTTTGAACTTCTGGAGTAATGTGTCAGGATTTTAGACTTACAAATATATAAAAGACATGCTGTGTAAGATGGACGTCCCAATATTTCATAAGGAGTCAGTGTAATGGAACAGGGTTTTACCAAGCAATAGCTCCAATAGCGTCTCACTACTTTGCCATACCGTTAATATTCCCTAAATTTTTGTATGGGATTAGATATCGGAGCAATGTTTTTCGTGCTTTTAATGGCCGTATTTACTTTTCATCGTCTTTCGATACCTCCTGGCTGTAGCGGTTCATTGATATAATGTCTGTTTAGGTTTCGCAGACATAACTGGGAAGTGCGCAAAATGTGATTCCAAGTGTACTGGCTCATTGCTTTTCCAATTCAGTTAGGCAGTGTTTACGTAGCAGTCAAGCCGATACCGCACGGTGCCAGCAATCTTGGCGTACTCTTTTAGCAGTTTTCATTTTTTCGCAATACGTTTCACTCAAAACATTGATGAGTTTTGAATTATTGAGCTTAAGTTTTCATTAGCTTTTGAGCGTTAATTAAAGGAGCTAAACTATTCCATTAAAAGAACCATAGTTGTTTGTTTGTCTTGATGGGGTAAGTTAGAGCGTTAATCATACGGGGAAAAAATTAATCTGCTGCATACTATCATTTATTGAGAACTTCGTTTCACTGCCTTGAACAGTTGCTGAACTGTTCATGGTGTCCACATTACGTGGTGACACATGTACTATGAGAGCGGACTTCAACGGAATGCCCAAGCGCTGTGGGTACAGCGCGCAAATGTTTGCCGTCCTTCCTTAGAACAATTAACGTCAGCTGGGCGAAGTAGGCAGACTTCTGGAGCCGGGTGAGGTTGGTTGACGGCGGCGAAGTTTCTGGAAGACGAGATGTCCAGACGCCGCATGTTGACCAGGCTGTCTTCTATGATGGTCGACCCTGCGTGTCTCTGCCGTTACAACAGCTTATGCACTTGCTGGCGGTGATTTCTCGTTAACGGAGACGCAGGCCGTCGTCTGATGTGGATCACGATGTGCTGTTCTTTGTCTCTTGGTTTGGACCGTAAAACCAAGAGAAATGCTGTCCCAGCAGGCTTTAGATTTGTAGTGTCTCAGCTGAAAAGATTGTGTAACTTGCTGCGAAAACAGCGTTCATAGAAAACTCATTGTGTTGATAGATAGCTTTTCGTGACTGCTGTGAGATATTGATGCTCTTAGACGATAATTTTCAGTGTGAGCTGACTATTAGTTTTGTCTAATAGCTATAACACTGTTAGAAACTGTACCTAAAAGGTATCTATATAGGCTTCAAACGAAGCTGAATCGGCTAGCGTGCGGTGCTCCTGAAAGTGCTCCGCTAAACTTTTCAGTTGTTTGTGAAATCTGACATACTCCGTTCGTATATTATGTTACGTTCCGTTACATTGTTGGTAAGATAGTACATAATTGAGAAGCAATTGTGAAAATGATTAAGGTTTAATGAATCTTCAATTACGAAGTCTTGAGAGACGGAGTATATTTGGAACTAGGGCCCATATTCAGGGGAGTGATTTCGTAGATTACTCATCTGATTGTTAATTAAATCTGTATCTTAACAGCGCAAATTTACTCCTATTCTGGAAGATAACGAAGATTCTAAGATTTAGTACACTCATCAACTCGACTGTTAGCGTCTTATTCGCTAAGAGTTGCTTGCATAGTTTGACCTAGAATTCATCTGAGTCACTCATGATAAGTGATCTTATAGCTATTTCAAAATAACTCCGACCTTCCTCGTACCAGTCGTTCCACTGAGCTACTCTGCGGCGTCTGATTATGTAGCTAGCGTAGCGTAAAAATGAATACTTCGGACATCTTTTAAGAAATAGAAATCGATATCCTGCAGACTTAGGGTGAAATGAGGTCTTGTACGGAAGAACCATACTGCCTTACAGAAACACGGTGACCGTAGTAATTCCTTTAGTTCGTATTTCAGTCTCGGGTAAAGAAGTTTTGTTTTACGGGTTCGACTTTTTACCAAGTCATCATCAGGTGATTTGAATATATTGCTTAGTAATACGTAAACTGGAGATGGCCGGAAAATTGTAAAAGTGAGGAAAAGAGTATGAAATGCAAATAAACGTAGGAAATACTAAAGTGATGAGGATTCACATACATTAAGTTTCTGTCAAAGTATCGCAAACGTAAATTCCGTGCACAGGCGCACCGTTCTCCCAGCCGTTGTCATTTTTTATGACCGGGAGCCGCTACTTCTCGATCTGAATTGACATCACGATGCTAAGAAAAATATTCACCAAGTGTTTTCAGCGACTAATGGTAAATCAAAAGAAAGAGGAAAAAATAGTAAGTTTCGAAATGAGGTAGTGAAGAAGGTGCTTCAGATGTGGAGAAGGTGCTTTAAATGAAACGAACTACGGAAATAGATATAGAATAAAATAGGAAACAAGTGGAACATTTTTCGCGAAGAAATTGCGGGGAAGTGTGGCGAGGGGGGGAGGGGGGAGAAATGGAGAAGGATGATTAGAATTAGAATCATGGATCACATTTAAAATGGACGAAATTACCACCAGATTAGGGATGATGCACAGAAGACAGGAAATTGGAGTGCGGCGGCCGATATCTGTTGTAAGTAAAGTATACCAAAGAATAATGATTTCTTAATTGTCTGTTCAGCTCGTTACGTAGTTGAACTCTAACTTCCATTCTTGAAATTGGGGGAGCAAAATAGGATCTACCTCAGTCACTTCCAGATAACCGTTCCACGATATTTTTTTAGCGTCTCATTTTGCTTCAAGTCTAAAAGAAAGTGAATTTGCTGAAGATTGATCTTATCGTAAATAGGTTACTGTTGGACTTTAACGAAGCCCTTGAGCTGAAGAATACCGCAGTATACTGCCACCAGTTCAGGTGTGGGACGCAATACTGTAGACAACTATGACAACTATTACTGAGTGTGTAAGCGATAATTTTAGAATTCGAAATTCTACAGTATCAAGCCATGGAGGCGAACGTCAGTGGTATTAGAGCAACTGCTGTCGATATTGAGACTTTTCACTGTGTTAAGCCGTAGGGCAGATGTGCCCTTGTTCTCTTCAATTTTTCGTATAGGAAAATTTGCCTTTAACCCTCATCTCACGTTTTCGTTCTTCCTGAACTTTTTGTTACGTTGCCATAATGAACAGCTGCAGCATAGTGTCATCAAGTATTAGTAACTGCCACAGCATTAATGTTGTGCACATATGAAAACTATTGCGACAGGTCTTTACCGAGATGCATTGTGAATTTTTGTTGCAGCTTGCACTTTGCGCTCGATATTTGAGACGGAAGGAGGTCGCATTTCTACAGTAACACTATCATTGTTTTTTTGATTGCTCTATCTTCTACAGTGGTGAATTGAGAAGAGATATTTTCCATACCAGAAACATAGAATCAAATAATAAAGTCTTTGTATGGTTTAATTTCTCGCCGTGCCTAATGGAGATGATGTAAATGGGGCAAATAAGACCAGTCAAACGCTAAAGAATTAGCATGCGAGAATCTGAGCAGCGTATTATGTGTAACGCCCCGTACATCTTAGCTCGCCTGTGATCGGCTCTTAACAGTGCTTTTTAATCGCTTGCATATCACATTTGATGGATTTTAAAGTATTTGCATGTGTAAATGGTGAAGGTACATGCAGGAATGACAGCGTTCAAGTAGACTGGAAATAATAAAAAGAGTATTCATTGTACAATTAAAAGAAAAATGGTACTATCCAGCAAATATGTAGTCTAAGTGGGTTACAGGAAGATGTAGGACTCAGCAAGTAACGTCGTGGAAAGGCTTGTAATGAAGTCCTAGCACAGTGAGGCATGCTACGAGGCCTAGGTCTGCAGATTGGATGTCCGCTGAGATAAGATCCAGGATCGGCACTCGTCGGGAGTATACTCTAAATGAGGGACTGCGGAGCAGGAATCCCCCAAGAATGACTGACTACTTACAGCACGTGTGCCAGTCTAGGTACTACTGAGGCAGAGGTATGCAGCGCAGAGTATTTTCTGGTACGTGATGTGCGGAGGGTAATAGTCACGAGCTGGCTGCACCTCCTACAATCGATTGGAGCACCAACTGTCTACTGGTGGCATACTGAGTTCCCGGTGATAAGAAGTCGCTTTGTTATTCTCTGGCTTACTATCCGGATTTGTTGTGGTCGGAACTTGCTTGCAGACACTGTTCAGGTAGCAAACACCTGAGGCTAGACCACCTGCGAGACACTGGTGTGCATGCGGTTGCAGTCCGGTCGGATTGTAGGTGTGGATACTGCAGCCCTTCTTCCATGGGGAGAAGATCAGAGTCATCTTTCTGGTAACTGTAGCCCCTGCATGCCCTTCTCCATGGCAAAGCCATCGAGTTGTTGTGGGGAATCTGTTCTCCGTCCCCCCCCCCCCCCCCAGGAGGGCGAGGGAGGGAGGAGAGACAGCGAGTGCGCAGTACCCATCCATAGTCGGAACGAGCGGCGCCGACGGGTGTCCGAGGGGAAGCATTGACTGCAGGAGCCCACACCCAGGAAATGGGGAAATGGTACCACAGTTTGAGAGGCGGCGTGAGAACAGGCACGACTGAAAAAGAAACAGATTGAGGATGAGACATCGCTATAGGGACGATGAAGGTGGTGGCAGGAAGGAATGCGCAAAGGAAAAGGTCAGAGCATCGGAGAGTTGGTCCGCATAGTGCACAGAAAAGGAAGAATAAGCCTCGGGAAAGGAATGAGGAATAGAGTGACCCGTTTAGCCGAAGAGACCGGCGGAGCCAGTAAGGCCGGCAGATAGAGGGCGGTGATGAGTCCATTGAGCGCAAAACTACCACAGGCTGGCATAACCCCAGAGTGGGTTATCCTGGCAGTCCTGGTTCCTCAGACTGCTAGAGGCCGAGTGGCTGGGTGGCCTGGGAGATAGACAGAGGCCAATCATAATGGAGGCCTGTTGGTGTGGTGATCGAGACGGATGTGAATTTTCGACACAGTGTGAGACATTAGAACACGAAAACAAAAAGAGGGCAGAAATCCATAAGAAGAAAAATCCATCGCAGAGGTACACTGAGATTACAACCACAGGCAGTGTCAGAGGACACACTTAAGAAGAGCTGACCGAAATCAGAGGCCGTACTGGGTTCAGTCTGAAAAATGTAATGTCACAGAGAGGCCAGAGCCAACAGAAGATGTAGTGCTAATGAGAGGACAAGAACTGAAAAGGTGGTACTACCACCAAACGTAAGAAGTGCCAGGCCGAAGCAGCAAGGAGAACCTTCCTGGGTACGACCGACGGCGAAAATGTGGTATCTCGTCGCTAAACCTGGGATTGGGCGAGATTGTAAGAAGCGCTGCTGGAGTCGCCGAAATGTGTGATCTCATCACCTAGTCCTTTTCCTGAAGCAGTGCTACCATCGAAAAGAGGACCTGTCATGGCTGCAGTTCGTAGATGCAACAGTAAAACCTCATAGGTAGATTGGAAGGGGCGGCAGTCGAATGGCAGACGTTATACTGTAGTGCTATTATCGTTGCCAGTTCCATTATTGAAACGAGAACGATGTAGAGAGATCTGTTGTCAGCGATGAAACTGCGACAATGAAAGGTGGAACTTTGTGGCAAAAGATGTTGCCAAGAAGATTTTTATCCACGCCGCCATTAATATTGCGGACGAGGCTTTGAGAAGTGGTTAAAACTGCATCCTAATCGCCATTAAGAAGGGTGGCAAATAAGAGAAGATTGCGCGGGTCCTGAACCATCCTCGTCGCCGTTGAAGTACTGGCTGGTTATAATTAAAGTGCACAGAGGCCCATTGCGGGCTGTAATCATCGTATGGCAGCGTAACTTATTAGATATAATGCGAAACAGATTTACGCTGGATAAAGACGAGTTCCAATTTTGACCACTAGGTGCAAATCTGGCGCTGTACAACACATCGTCGACGTTTGCGGTGGTCATATTGAACAAATTGTGTAAGCGGCTTTTAATAATAAAATTAGCGTTATGCCTTTCTTACTTGTCTGATCTTTTGTGCGTACGTCTCGTTCAAAATCCATTACATACAGAAACAAATCTGTACGTCTTTCTTGCATTCACAGCGCCAGATTTGCACCTGGAGGCTAAAATTGGAACCAATGTTTTTCTTCGTAAATTACTGCATTGACATTTTCTGTGCCATACTGTAGTTCCAGCCCAAACTGGACCTCTATGAGTAGCTGCGTTTTAGTTATAAACGTCCAGTATCTGCATATGCGAATGGTGAAAGGTGAACGCAGGAATGACTGCAATCACAGAGACTGGAAGTAAAGCACATATTCAGGATACAGCTACAGGTAGAACTAACACTATCAAGCAACCGTTCCGTCTGTATGGGTTACAGGAAGAAATTGCACTTAGCTGGTAGTTCTATGGGAACATTCATGGTGCAGCCCCAGCGCAGTGAGGTGTAACACGAGCCCTACGTCTGCAAGTCTGATTTGCACTGAGCTAGTGGTCCGTCCATGATTGGCGATTGTCGGCGGTGGTCGGTAGTACACTCCGAGTGAGTGACCGCGGAGCCTTCAGCACAATGTCTCTGGAGTAACTCCCACCGATGACTGACTTCTACCGCTGACGGGGAGGGAAGAGCATGCTGCGTCTCACGAGAGTAGCGCCTGCAGTGGTAGAGTCCTGGGTTCTCGGCGATAACAAGCTGCGTTGTTGGTTATTGATGATGATACGCTGGTTCGCAACCCGAAACTGGCTTATTTGCAGACGCCTGTGCAGATAGCGGACAACGCCTGATGCTTGCGGGACCTGAACTGCGTGCGGTTGCAGTCAGGTCGGAGTGTATAGGTGCGGATATCCCACATTTATTGTATTTAGTCGCTAATAACGGGCTTTGTTTGGCTTAATCTTGTAAATTTCGGAGGAAAAGCAGCTGTTCGACCTGTCTTGCTCTTAACTCATCTTTCTTTTTTTTCCTCTCATTATTTTTCTATTAAGATTTTAATGTAGGGCGTTGCTGTTATTCGTCTTCGCCAGGGACAATAAAGTGGTGTTTCTGTACTAAACATTTCGCCAAGTTACGGCAAGGTGTCTCGTTCCTGCCCTACCACACCAATGATTTAATAACTCCATGCGAATTAAATACTCAAGTTTACTTTCAACATCGTAGCCTCAACTTGCTTATACAGCTTTTCCCCATTGCTACAATAATTAAGCAAAATGCTATGATACGAAAAGTTCCAGAAACCTTCGAATGGTAGAATGTGAACTCTATGCAATTTACTTACTTGTTTTATTTTACGTGTCCAGGACTTAGGTACACAAAATAATGAAAATGCAACATGGTAAATAAAAGTACAGTACAGTAATACAAGATACTGACAGTAATAACACAATAAAACAAGACAACTGGACCGCAAGCTCCAGAATTCCTAGGTTTTGATGGCCTTATCTCTTGTTTCACAATGATCTTATGTGGTGTAAGGATCGGGTAGGTTTCTGCAGACCGGGAGATGACGTATCTCCTGAAGGGCGCCACCCTCACATAATTCCTCCTCAGTGGTGTAGCCCCACTTCCTGCGGTTCGCCTTGTATCTTAACGTTCGTGTTCTTAGTCGGTTTAGTCTTCCATAAAGCTAATGGCAGACGAAAGCCCACAGCAGGTTCCTCTTTGATGATGATCTTTCTATCCCTTCCACTTAACGAATCTTGCCACAGCTCTGTTCTGCGAGTTCCATGTGCTGACGGAATTGCTGATGATGTGTGCATGAAGCTGCTCCTTGACCTCAGCCTAGATCTCTGTGCTTCACGCCTGAACAGGGGATGCCTGGGATAGGTTTCCTGCTTCTTTTTCTCAATTTCTGCAGTTGTTCTTCTAAGAATGTCAGGTGGCGCTCTACGCATAATGTGATCAGAGTTTGGTGACAGGAGTTGGTCGTAAGGGGCCAGTCACAACGCGTCCAGTCTCGTTAAATGCCATGATCACCTGTTTAGCGTGTGTGGAATTGCGCCAGACTGGTGCTGCGTAGTCTGCTGCAGAGAAGCAAAGTGCCAGGGCGGATGTACGGAGCACGCCAGGCTGTGATCCCCAGGAGCTGGCAGGAAGTTTACGTACGAGATTGTTCCGAGCAGATACTTTCAGCCTTGTTTCTTGGCACTGATCTTTAAATGTTAGAGACTACGGTCCAACTTTACTCACAGATATTGTGGAGTATCGTAGTGACATTAGTTGTTCCCCCTCTTCAGGTAATACTTAACTCCCTCCTGGCTTCCCGGTTTGTCATATGAAAGGCGCAGACCTGCATCTTTCTGGGATTTGGCTTCAGGTGGCTATCATCATAATACTTGCCGAGATCCCCGAGGGCTGCTGTCAGCTTGGTCTCCACTTACTCAGATGTTTTACCTTGAGCAGTTGCTGTGTTATCCAGATAAATAAATGTTTTTGTTTCAGGGTTCATTGGTTGGTCGTTAGTGTAGATGTTGTACAGCAGGGGTGGCAGTACGCTACCTTGAGGGAGACCATTCTCAAAGTTCCCCGTCAGCGTTTCGTGTTATGTAGTGACAAAAACTCTGTTTTGCAACAAAAACTAGATGATATTGCCAAGTGGTAGCCATTTGTAACTGAATATAGATTTCTAATTGCGGTTGACGGTGTCATGCGCTGCTGACAGACCTCTGGATGCCACTCCTGTGATTTGTCCTCTTTCGTATCCATCTTCTACATACTGAATAAGAGTGAGGATTTGACTGCAGCATCACCTTCCTGGGCAGAAACTGCTCATTTATAAGATTTCTATCTGCATGCTGGGAGATGCGATTGAGGATTAGCCTTTCCAGGACTTCGGAAAGTTTGCAAAGAAGAAAAACTGGTAGATTTAGGATCAGTTGGTTCCTTTCGAGGCTTGGGAAGTGCTACAACTTTGGCTTTGCACCAGATCTTAGGAACTTATAATTCTGAAATGGAGGTGTTCATTGCATTTAAGATCTATTGCTTTGTTACTGGCCCAAACATTTTTAATTTGTTCTGGTCTTAGACATCTACACCTGTAGCTTAGTTGTTCTCCGTAGACTGAAGAGTTGCTTCCAGTTGTTCCATGCTGAATTTTAGTTTTCCCATTCAACAATAGTTTATGTGCAATTTAAGCAGGTGTTACATTAAATAGGCTTGGAGGAGAACTTGTGGGGATCACTGTTACGTCTCTTCAGCAACTCCCACGCCTTACGGTTGTACTGATTCATGTCTAGTTGTGTCACTATACCACAGCATTTCTCTCTCTTCTTGTTTCGTATTTAGAATTAAATAGTTCCTCGCCCGTGTGAGTTGTTTCTTCAGAGAAGGGTCAGTTTCAAACAGGTGTTCGTATTTCCGGAGGAGAGATCTTGAATCGTTATTGAGTGCAGGGATGCAAGATTTTCTGCACCCTTTAGGAAAATATCTACGAGAGATGATTCTAACTAATTTGATAAGCATATCATACGTCTGTGTTTGGCTCAAGCTTTGACTTCCTTATCGATTTTTTGGCTGAAATTCTCCCACTGGACTCGCGTAAAATTGAATCATCTTTTAAATTGGGCAGTTTCTTGCTGCAACGTAGCTGCCATAGTGCAGATCACTGGTCGGTGCTGAGTGTGAAGGAGACTCGAAAATTTCCTTCTTTGCCTGCCGGGCAATATGGTCACGAATAAATATGTTGTCTGGATTATACTGTCCACGTCATCTCTCAAGTCTGGAGGATGATGGCAGCTGTAGGTCATGTATTAATATCAACCCCTTGTGTTTAGTCCATTCTTAAAGATTTTCACCATACTTATTAGTCTCCCAGTAACCCCAAGATGTGCTGTGGCAGTTGAAGTCACTCGCGACCATCTTTATTGATTGGGATTGAAAATTAGGGTGTTTCATAAACTTACATTCAGCATTCGGTGCTTTATATACACTGATGTCACTATGCTTGACCGGATATCAACGGTTTGCCCTTAAATGGAGAAAGAGGGACTATTAGTCGCAAATTCTTATTAGTATCAATATGACTTCGGCTCTTCCGCTTTACTCGTGCAGAATTTTAAATGTTAGATTCAGAGTAAGTTTTATCGCCTTCCTTCGGAAATAATAAAACCCGCGTAGGTGCAAAGTCTTTTGTGTAATGTTAAAGTGATTGTCAGTAGTTTGAATTACTTGATTCCTTCGTCAGTCTGTTTCTATATTGAGCCAGTGTTTTTCTGTATATTGGTACTACACCCCATAACTCAAGGAATCTTCTTCGTAGGTATGGAAAATGTCTGATGGTTAAAATATTACATTTACCTAGAGTTCAGTTCTTCTTGCTAGTTGGATAATAAGAAACAGTACATTTTTTGACGCGACAAGCATCGTGTAGATTGTAAACAATCGTCTGAACTATGCGTATCTAGGGTCGCAACATTAATTTTGTGCTATTTAGGAAAACTCATTAATATCGTGTGAAGATGGGAGTAACAGCTGTACGTCCTTGAATATCCAAATTAC
Source organism: Schistocerca piceifrons (assembly GCF_021461385.2). Lineage (NCBI taxonomy): Eukaryota > Metazoa > Arthropoda > Insecta > Orthoptera > Acrididae > Schistocerca > Schistocerca piceifrons. Next base: position 233,577,430 of record NC_060140.1, read on the forward strand.
ATGTCAATGTTGTGACGTGCCATCCTGTTTGAAACTATTGGTTTTCGGAGCTTGCCCTTCTTTCTGTCTAAGCGATTGTTGAAGTTTCGTATCGATATACTGTGTAAACTATTTGAAACTCAGCCTTTGTGGAGTGTAGTAATTTTCGAATCGAAACTCGCAAAACGTGAGATCGAAGCAGTTGCGCCCTGCAGGCGGCAGCGGCCGGAAGTCAAGGTCTAGGCGTGGCCCCGAAGGCAGGTGAAAGACGTGCGCCGACGGGAACGAGAAGTGTAGCACTTTCACAGAACGAAAAGGACGTTGGCAAGGAAATTAAATCTATCTAGAGGTGCATTTCGAGACGGTTAGTCGCTCATGCTAACAGTTGTCTTGCACTGTACTCGTACATTGAGGAAAGCGCTTGACGACGTAGACGAAACTGCAAGTGAGATTAATTTACTAGTAACGCAAGTGAGGTGGAAGTAATCCAACACATCAAATTATTTTACAGCTCCTCGATTAGTCACCGTTTTGATGAAAGAGAGTGTTACAGGAGAGATTCGAATTGATATACGAAAAATGAAAACTGTCGTAGCTGTATCAAGCTTTTTCTCTCAACACAGGAAGTTTCTGACATAGCCTTTATTTTCTCTTACTATTAAAAAAAAATGTTATAGCCAAACGCAGTTTCTCTCCTCACCCTATCCTCCTACTTTCCTCTTCGCGTATCTTAATTAAAAATATTTGTACGACAACACTTAACCTGAAGCCAGATGTACCTGCAAAGGCATTATTTAATGGGTGTGGGGCAATTTTTTTACGGATGTTCTGCTTCTCCAACAACGGCGCGGCGGGTGAGACACAAAGTTGGGCATGATCCGACCGTACTTCCCTTCCGGCCATTTTGGACAAAAGAGGTAGCTGTCGATGGGCGTCAGTTCCGTTTTGTGCAATGGAAGAGAAGGAGCCTACGCATTATCTTGGAGAATTTCGAACCCTTTAGATTCTTGTGCCAACTGTTCCTCCTAATAGCTACTGAAATTATGGAATGTCTTAGTGAACCGCTTGTTGCTGTGTGTGAAGCCTTCGCTGTCTCAAAAAAAGAAAATGTCAGAAAGACTTTCTGTGCTCACGATAGTAATCATCAATCGGAAGAGTTGTGACGCCATACTATTGACTGTTTCCTTAGTTACGGATAAGAAAGTAAGGCCATATTTCATGTCCTATCGCCAAATCTGGAGGAAAAACATCTTTATCGGCGTAGTGGCAAGACGAGAATTCTTTTGGAAGATACCGGTCCAAATCCGTTCCTAAATCACTTATGGCAAATTCTTTGAAAAGTACACGACCGATTTCCTTCCCAAATCCGAGTTTGCACTCTTTCGCTAATCAACTTTCATTGAGCGGACGTTAAGCCCTAAATTTCTGTAATTTTTCCTTGTTGTTGATAGTGTACGGCTACCAGCCGCAAATTGGTTTTAGGTTACTGTATTCAAAAAGTACCGTAAGAATGAAGTAATCTAAAAACGATTTGTGGCTGGTTGCTGTACAACATCAACAATTTATTTAACAGTCACGGTCTCCAACCATGTCTTGATATGACAAAATTGCATTTTTCCTTATTGACTTTGAACATTTCAAGCAGATAAGGGAAGATTTTCATCTCTCTCTTTCTCAAATCGTATGTAAACTACAGAGGTCCCATTTCGCACACATTCTGATGTTCCACAATCCTCTACGTGACGTTGTGCCCACGGTTCACTTGTGTGTTAAGACGCGCCTATCCGCGGGACTAAGTTGTCCACTGTGGGACGTTACGGTCAGTGATCGACAGACTCTGAAACTTGAATTTAGGGAAATAGCCCCACCAGCTGTTCCTGAATTGAGTGACCGACGCCAGTGAGATAAGCTATCTTTCAATACGCGAGGCCTTGCATCCATATGCATCCAGTTGAAATGACTCAATTTACATTGAATCATATGCTTCACACCATTTCACTCGAGGCGCACGGAGATTCGTTTTTGGTTCACTGTAGCCGTCGTGTAGCTTATGAAATGAATCGCCACTACTTGCATTACACGAAGACAGACGAAAATCTCCAGACGGGAGGCAGTGAGCCGCTTTTCACTTGTCGTATTCGTCGTCATTTATCTTCTTTAAATGTCGGTACACTTAAGTCGTCATCTCCGTTATTTCTGTCCACTGTTGATCGTCAGGATACCGTGTGGTAGACGTCTTGTGTGCCAATCTCAGTCTAGAGCTGATTGAGGGTGTTACATTAAAAAAGTAAAACTGTTGTCAGTCCGAATGTTGATTTGAACAGCACAGAGCTTTACTACGCGTGGTTCTTGTGGATGTGGTATGCCGTTGCTTTCCTGTGAGTTTCGAAAGACTACTAGTTATAGAATGGCTTATAGTTTAACGTTGTTTCCGAACCACGATGCAGCTCGGTATTTTCACGTTAATAAACATTGCCAGAAGTGATAACTTCCAAATAAAAATCGAAATCCTAATTCTGGGTGGGCATACCAGTTCTTTATTTTGTGTGTATTGTGTTTCTTCGTGGTCACAACACTTGCAGCCTAAACTACTTTCTTTGTGGGGAATGCATTGTAACTGACTTGTTCAGTAAACAACACGCCGACATGTGGGGGTTTGGCTATCACGTAATACACAAGCTGCAGCGACCGGGACTTCGACTCATTACGCCGATGACCGGCTGAAGAGAGTAGCATCCTGAGCCACGACCGTGTTCACATTGTTTTCGTTGAACATTACCGTGGAAACACATTGACTACTGCTATTTTTTATGTATTTTTGTAAATGTTCAAATGTGTTTGAAAACTTGTGGGACTTAACTGCTAAGGTCATCAGTCCCTATGCTTACACAGTACTTAACCTAAATTATCCTAAGGACAAACACACACACACATGCCCGAGGGAGGACTCCTCGAACCTCCGCCGGGACCAGCCGCACAGTCCATGACTGCAGAGTCCTAGACCGCTCGGCTAATCCCGCGCGGCTTTTTGTGAATCTAAAAGTTGTTGGAGGCCTTTCGACAACACAGGAAGGCGTGAGCTGTTCCGCCATCTATCTTCAGTACTTTAGCCACTGCTAATGCCGTTAGTTATTTGCATGTTCCGTGAATGATATTGGCGACCTCTCGCTGTGATAAGTCACTTTTACAGTAGTGGCAACATACTGACCATTTAAATGATTTCTCAAGGTATTTTAAACTCTCTCTCTCTCTCTCTCTCTCTCTCTCTCTCTCTCTCTCTCTCTCTCTCTCTCCTCCTTCCCTCCATTCTTCCCTCCCCTACACATTGCGTACTACTTCTATGGAGTAACAGAAGTTATCAAGCCAATATGATTTCTGTTTGTGTTTGAAGTTAATTATGTTATTCATTAAATCCTTAATATCATTGGGTAGATGGCCAAAGATTTTTATGGCTGATAAATACCTCACTCTCATTTGAGCCGCTCTGAGACTGAGTAATGGAAAGTGTAAATCATTGGTCTTCCTAGTATTAAATTTATGAGTGCTACTGTTGCTTTCAAACTGTGATTGATTAGAGACAACGAACTTCAGAAGGGAGTAAATTTGCAGCGATGCATCCCAATAGTTGAAAGAGCCGACTGCAAGGTGCTCTTGAGTGGACAATGCAAACACTTTTTTTTCCTAAATGAGGACTAACGCCAAAATGCGATGTGTTCACATTAGCGAATGAAATACAGAAAAAGTAACTCCACTTTTTTGTAAATTTTTGTCTATATATCTTACATAAACCGTAAATAAATAAAACTGCAGAAGCAAAATGTTTAACATTTTCAACATTTGACTTCCAATTCAGGTTCCTGTCAATACAGACCCCTAAGAATTTAGAGCATTCTGCTTCATTTACTGATATACGTTCATGCACTATTTCTACCTTAGTGATCAGATGTTGTGCAGTAAAGAATTGCATATATTGTGTTTTATACAAATTCAATGAGAGTCCATTTGCAGAGAACGGGTTATTAACTTTCAACTTATTTACATATGCAGGTGTTGAAGTTACTCCATTGGGCTTGAATATAATATTTTTTTAGAACATTTCTCGTCGAGAAACGGCTGTGTGACGAAAAAGTTCTTTAAAAATGAATATAAACAGTGTCGGCCGCAAAAACATTTACTTCGATGGTAACCGGTGGCGGTGAACGGAGCCGGTGTTGTAACTCCACGAACGTCAACTGCTCATAGCAGCTGGCGATCGTGAGGATGGTCAAGAACTGACCGAAACCAGTTACTATCGAAATAAGTGCTTTTGCGGTCGAGGCTGTTGGTGTTCATTGTGAGCAAGCTGTCACAATAGGCAGTGCCCCTAGAGAGGAGTGCCAGTGTGTCGTGGAGCAGCGGCGCGGCGCCCAGCAATGCCCGTGCTGTGGCTCAGCTCTCCGTGTGGTGTGTTGCAGGGCGGCGGGGCGGAGTACGGGACGTCCGCTAGCTGCCCGCAGTGCCCCGCCGCGCGCTGCGGCCTGCCCACTACCACGGCCGTTGACTGGGCTGCCGTCTCCAACTCCCGGGAGCGACAGGTAACCAACTGCCTACCTACTTTTCTGGCACTGCTGCTGCTGCTGCTCGTCACTTCCGGTCTGGCCTCAGGAAACTTCCTGTTGTCTCAATCCTCAACGTGCCTTGATGACACGAAAATTTTCTGTGCGCTGCTTGCAGCCTGCTTCAAGGACTGGAGGATCCAAGACCTCACTGTTGAATTCATTTCATGAAAAAAAAGTTGTATGATAATAAAATTATAAACAGCCGACCAGTTGCAATGGATAAAGAATTCTTTATCTAGGTTTCAACAAATTTAAATTTGTCTTCTTCAGAATGTGGCAATTTTACATTGTATGATACCTACTACATCTACCAGTAAGTACATTCACGAGATGTGTGTTGGTTGCAGAGAGAGCGTTCTGCAGTTTGTCGAAAACGGCGGTTCTCTAAATATTCTCTGTAGTGTTTTGCGAAACGAAGGTAGTCTTTCCTCCAGAGATTCCCATTCGAGTTCACGGAGCATTTCCGTAACACGCGCTTGTCGTTCGAACGTACCAGTAACCATTCTGGCAATACGCCTCTAAATTGTTCCTATGTCTTCCTTCAGTCCGACCAGATAAGTATGCCGAACACTCCAGCAGTGCTTAAGAATGGACTGCACTAGTTCTCTTACACGGTCAGCTTCACAGATGAACCATATTTTCTGAAAATTCTCCCAATGACCCGGTGTTGACCATTCGCCTTCCTTACAAGTGACGTTACGTCCTCGTTCCATTTCGTCCGGAGTGGCCGAGCGGTTCTAGGCGCTTCAGTCTCGAACCGCGCGACCGCTACGGTCGCAGGTTCGAATCCTGCCTCGGGCATGGATGTGTGTGATGTCCTTAGGTTAGTTTGGTTTAAGTGGTTCTAAGTCTATGGGACTGATGACCTCAGAAGTTAAGTCCCATAGTGCTCAGAGCCATTTCATATCGCTTTGTTACGTCAGGCATAAATATTGAATATAACTGAGTGTCAAGCAGCGCACCACTACCCCTGTATTCCAGCATTTTTCCTACTCACCTCAATCAACTACCTGTCTCTGGAGCCGAGGTCGCTAACGCACGCCTGTGCAACGGCGCTGGACTAGGAGGTAAGCCGGTTCGAATTGTGGTGTTGGATGAAATTTTCACTGCCAGTATTTGGCCAGCAAGGGGAGAAGTGGTGGCTTGTAATCATCATTGAGAGAGGGCATGTGACACTGTCGGTGGTGGTGCGTCCTTCGGATGGGGACGTTAAGCTTTGCGCCCCCTTTGGTGGTATTCGAGAGGAGTAGGCTATGTGCTGGCACGGGTTTTGACTCTCCACCATCACCACCACCCCATCCAACACAAACATAATACGACACTATGCACGCATCCATTACACTCAACTACACTCCACAAATACACATACGACACAACTCTCACTTATCGGCAACTAAAGGTGCCAGTGTGCATACAGAAAGAACACGCTTTCTGACAGGCTGCTGTTCAGCAAGAGCAAGCTGACATTCATTATATCAAATAGAAATTCTGTGGAAGTACTCAAGTACCAACTTAAAGACACTCATTGTCGCCACTTCTCCATACGCTATAGCGACATCAGCAAACTGTCGGCGATTGTGCTCAACCCATCCGTCAGATCGTTTGCATATATTGTACATAAGAGCGCTCGTCCCTGGGGCACTCCTGACGGTACCCTTCTCTCTGATGAACACTCGCCGTCCTGGACAACGTACTGGGTTGTTGTACTTCAGTAATCTTCGAGCGACTATGTGAGGACGTATCCCGTGTGTTTCGATTTTCATTAACAATTTGCAATGGGGCAATGTGTCAAACGCGTTTCGGAAATCTAGGAATATAGAATCTGTCGATTGTCTTGCATCCTTGGTTCACGATATCACGCAAGAAGAGAGCTGGCTGAGTTTCGCACGAGCGATTCTGTCTAAATCTCTGCTTATTTGTGGACAGCTCCTGTCGCTAGGAAATTTATTATATTCGAATTTAGATCACGCTCAAGAATTTTGCAGCAAAGTAGTTATTCTTTTGTGCGGGAGCCCCTTCGTTTGTTTGTTTTTTTCCAGCCGCTTTGGGCTTGCCGCTCATATATGTGATTGGCTGCAAGACTTTTTGAGTAGTAGAACACAGCACATTGTCCTGGATGACGGGTTCTCATCAGAGGCAAAAGTAACTTTAGGAGTGCCCCAGAAAAATATGAGGCAAGAACTCTCCTATTATCCACGAAGGTAAACTATCAGTCGGAGTAGGCGAGAAGTATCTGACACTGCTGACGACGCTGTTACGACAGGAAAGATTTCGTTCAGTGGCTGTAGGGGAATTCGTGAGGGCTAGGGTAGACTTCCCAGTTCCTGAATGAATGGCAGCTGGTTTTAGATGTGTGTACATCTCAGTTAATGCAGATCAGAACTAGAAATATTCATATATGCTCGAATACATTATTAATAGTTAGCTTCTCGGTTCATTCATGTCGATTAAATATCTAAACGAAACTTTGTAAAACGACATAAAATAGAACTAGCATTTAATGTCAGACCTAGGGAAGGGGAACGGCCAACTGTTTTACTGCGAGAGTTCTGGGGAAGTATACCCCGCTTTAAAAAAGAAACTGCATGCAAAGCGTTAGTGCGACCTGTTCCTGAGTACTGCTAGCAGATCGAAGGAAGACCTTGACCGTTCATAGATGCACTGCAAAATTTTTACTCGCCAGTCCGATCCTTAACAGTGTGTTACGGAAGCGGAGCTGAGATGGCAATCCCTTCAGTTTTGACGACGATGTTTTCGCGAAATTATATAGAGAAAGTTTGAAGTACAAGAATTGGGATTGTAAAACTGAGACGTTCAAGGGTTTTACATGGGAATTTTTGCAAGAAAGACCATATTCTCCATACAAAGACCATTGCGTTCCACTGTATCAAATAAGAATGATGACAAATTAGAGAATAAGGCGCTCCCACAGGCATGCAGTCAGTTACCTTTAATTCTGTTAGCGATTGGTTGGAAAGCTAAATCACCGGTAATTTAATTGTGTACTTCCCTGTGCGCGAGAAAATGCCTAGCGGAATGGTAACCACGATTCCCCTTGGAAATAACACTGCTAATAAACAAGTAAGACTCATCCCAGAGAGTGTAGCAGTTTCCACTCTGTCACGAGTCTGCAGAAGCAATCAAATATGGTTTCTGATCTAGGGGACAGTTTCTTTTTCATTAAGGAGCGATGTGCAGCTGTCGATTGGTATTGAGAAAAGAAACATAAAGGATGAAATTTCGGAGAGAATAAAAAATTGTTGAAAGTGTTTTTATTGTGCATCGGACGTAATTAGAAAGTTGAAAAATACCTGACAAAGCAGAGACTATGATAAAATTCCATATTACTTGCTAATTCTGAACTATGGGCAAAGAATACAAGCAACAGAGATGCTCTTTCTACAAGGAGTCCTGAATAAGGCAAGAAGTAACAGGATAAGGAATGAAACAACACGAAGCACCGTTCATACCAATCTATGGAGAGAAATAGACTTACGGTTTTTGGCCAAGTTAAAAGAACGGTAGAAGAAAGCCCTCCAAGAAGAGCTCTATAATGGATGCAATCTGGACGAATAATGATTGGAAGGCCTCGAACAAGATGGAGAGACAAGGTGAAGGATGATAACCGAAGAGGACTGGAGTGGCAGGAAATGCTAAATGATGACCTGTGGGAGAAAAGAGAAGGTTGGAACAGCCTCTGTGAAAGACTTGCATAAGCACAAACTTCCCAGGAAGAGGTAGAAGAAGTAGTAACAAAGCTACATACATCCTAGACTTTAATTCAGAAGTATGTGTTTCAAGAAATTGGCGAAAAATTGTATTGATGTTTTGCTACGTAACTCTGAAAGATTGTTTAACGTCCCATCGATGAGGACTTCGTGTGAGACGGAGCAAATTCTCGGCTCGAGGAAGGTAATCGGGCGTCCGCTTTCGAAAAGAACCATCCTGGTTAAAATATTACCTCTGGGAAATAGTAGAAAACTTAAATCGGCATAACCAGTCTGAAGTTTGGCGTTCGCTCATAGCGAATGTGAATTCATTGTCTGAACCATTGCGCCACTACTTTCGGTTGCAGATTCGTGTAATCTGTAGAATGTTGTGTTCCAGAAGTGAATGTATTTATTAATATCCGTTTGTACAAATGAGTTCTACACGAAAGCGTATAAAAGCGTTAGTTCTGGGCCGTTACTGTGGACGTAACAGCTCAAGACAATTAAGATGTCTTTTTTGTTGTACGCTCGGAAGTGAAAAGCGATTGACTGTGGAACAGCAGCATATGTAGGAAGAGAATGGTAGACTCAATAGTTTAACTGGCTGTTGGGGGTGGTAGTTGTGACTGCGGACCAGCATCATCGTCAACAGCCCCCACAACGTCCATTTTTAGCACGAGTCGGAGTCTGACGGCTGGCGCGGAGGGAGCGGCGCGTAGTCCAGAGCACGAAAATAACGTCACCTTGTGTCATGCTTGCCCCCGTGAATGCGGCGGCTGCTTTTCCCCGAGCCGGAACTGCTCGCCGCCTGCCGTCCGCCGCCGGGCCAAACGTGTCGACTACGTTCCATGTCCCCAGCTGTCGTGCTCTGCCCTGGACAGCGCCACTCTTGATGCGTACATTTGGTTTAATCCACGGGAACGCACGAGCATTACCGTATTGTACTCGTGCTGTAATAGGTGGTATTTACAGCTTAATTGAGGGGCCACTTGAAAGTGCAGCACATATGTAGATATCTTAGACGAATTTATTACAGTACGTCCTGTAACTTAAAAATACCTGTACCTTTTTGTAAGTTCACTGCTTGCTGATACTAGTCTACTTTAGTAGAAACTTTTATCAGTCAATGCGTCTAATTTTACACACTGTACATCGGTATCTGTTTTTTTCCACAGCTCCCACACTGTATGTAATCCGTCGTACATTGTACCTTGAAGTATGGATTACTTAATTTTTTCCCCGTTCCTATTTGTACGACCCACTTTCGCATGTCTTGTGCAGTTACGTATCCATCGGATTTGCGGTTTCGGTTAGTTATTTTGGTTGGTCCGAACATGCAGAATAGTTTCTCAGATGGAAGAATTATTAAGCTGTAGAACTCAGTACGTGATCCTTGAACGGTGAGTGTTTATCGAAGACAGGGCGTCGTCAACGAGTTTCCCAGGAAAGTGTGATACGACCACTCTTGTTCTCTGTATAGTAGCATACTATTGAGAAAGTTTAGAGAACAGGTATTTGCAGAACGATCGTGTTGCTGTCAGCATACATTTCGTGTAAGGGCCACAAAAACCAGATCGTACGGAAGAATATAGTCATTTTTCTTCCCTCTCCATTTACGTGTGGGAGAGGAAAGGAATGATTAAGGTTACCCTCTGCAATGCACTGTATGGTGGCTAGCGGAGTATGTATGTGGATGTAGACTGAGGTATTTAAAAAAATCACAGTGTTGTTCGCGCTGACTCATGATTCGTGTTCGTTACAACAAAGAGGCGTATCCTGTTCTCTGCATTTAAGCACAAAAATTCTTCAGAATGATTCCATTCGTTTAGAAACGTGTTTGTTTTAATAAACTTGTGCATGTATCCCACAATTTCCTCAAAGGGGTGGGTTTTGATCCACAATGGTCGCTAATCGCTTCTTGCTCTTCTAGCAATGATTTACCGTTGTTAAAAACGCGTAGATGCACCGTGTTTCGGAGTCCATGTTAAACTGTTATGGACCCCTATAACTGGCCGGTTAAGTCTGTTCAGATGTAGGAAGAAAACAAGGACATACCATCACCAGTAGGATCATGTCTAGGAAAACAGCGCGCTGTTCAAGCCAACATTCTGATTCAGGACAGCTTTACGTTATTACGTACGTGCTGCTATCTTACTGTTACTCGAGCTTTTACCTTCATCAGGTACGCGCTTAGCAACTGAACATCCGAAAACTGGTCGCGGCACCACTCATTTTCTCTTTAGAGTCTGAAAGATAAAATGTCTCCATTTACCAACTCCACCCTCCATTCCCCCGCCACTCCACCCACAAAAAATTTAAACTCTTAAAAGCTTTATCCTGCACGTGCTTCTCATTTCTGTTTCAAATAACAATTAGTAAACTGTGAAACAGATCGTGGACGGCAATGCTCTAACTGTTGATCCCAAGAGTGCGTTGTAAATCATTTCAGTACTGTATGACAATTATAATAGTCATATAGATGTTGGTTGAGGTAACGCCAGAATTCGCTGGTGAATTTATAAGCGACTTCTTTTTGTGATATAAGCGAATGCCGTGATGGTTCCCTTGACAAAGGAATCTCCTGTTTCTATCCTTGGCCTATCTTAGCTTGTGCTCCCTCTCTAATGACATAGTCGTCGGCCGGTCGTTACACGCAACTCTTGCTTTTCTTCTAGTGCATGATGCGTAAACTATGGCAACATACGGGCTAAAAGATCGAGCAAAAAGCTTTAATTCCGTTATTGATATAAAAAAGTTGAATCTCTCAACACCTAGGCAGCAGCTACAAAACTGCGGAAGATTTAAAAACAGAAAATAGCAGAAAGTAAAACATCCTGTACATTATTTGTTGTGTATTTACAACGCGTGAAATTATTCTTTCGTAATGTGATACAGAACAGAGCTAATTAGTGGAAGTTTCTCAGTAGTAGAATGTATTCGCTTGTTGTTGAAGACAACTGGACGGCTTAGTAGCCCTGTTTTTCTTCATGCAGAAACTACAGCGATATTTATGAACGGTCTTATCTTGCCACGCAAGCAAATGTTTTTTTTCCGACCTATACGCGATTAGTAGTCAATTGAGTTATATAAGAGCAAGCACACCGTTGCCCCGTGTATAAGTCAGTGGATCCCTGTGTTAATAACATTTTCGTTATCTTTCTCTTCTTGCAAAAATAAAATAGTAATTACATACGTGCCCTTCAGAAGAACCTAATTTCTAGTCGTAACACAGTACGTCCCAGAAATACTTGAGAGGAATCTCGCTTGGTAAATTACGACAGTTATTGAAATATTTTATCATTTCTGTTTGTGCTGGTATATTCAACAGCGACTGCTTTCAAATCTTGTTCAGTCCAGCCTCGTTTAGCTCTCTCCTCTAGCCTTGCCGGAGACATGCCCTCAACAAGGCCACAGGTAGTTCCTTCTCCGATCGTTACACAACTTTGCTTGTGGGAGGTACTGATGATCTTGCTCTTACCAAGCACATACGTCCTTTCTTCGGACTACGGAGCTAAGGTGTTTTGGTTGAATTTGTTCCTCCCTAGACTGTGCACCATTTCGAGACTTAAATTACTTCGTATAGATACATGCGATAATACAAATTTCATGTTGACCAAGCATGCATACATCAGTTTTACACCAATATTGCGGGCAGGTGACTTACTTGTGCATTGCATACCAGAATGCCGTCTTCCTATAGTCGTTTTGTTGGTAGGCGCAAAGCTTGCAAATAGTCAAGTCGGATAAAGTTTTAGGAACCGTATTGCCATTTGAATGTCAATGAATGTGGCGAAAGTTCATATATGTACATAACCACAAGCAGTGTCTCATATGTTTATGTGGAACGGGTAGTACTTGAAAATATGTTGTAAGACGAACATCAACAAAAGTAAATATGGATAACAGAATATAGTAGAGTTAAATCGGGCGATGCTGAAGGAATTAGCTTAGAACATGGTACTAAAACTAGTAGGTGAGTTTTGCTATTTGTGCAGCAAAAACACTGATGATGGCAGAAGCACGGGGGCGACATAAAATGTAGACTTGCAATAACAAGAAAAGCGTTTTCGAAAAAGAGAAATTTATTACCACTGACTTTAAATTCAAGTGTTAGGAAGTTTCTTTAAGGTCTTTATGTGAAGTGTAGCCTAGTACGAAGTGAAATGTGGACGTAAGCAGTTCAGATAAAAGGAGAATAGAAACTTTTGAAATATGATATTATAGGCGAATGCAGAAGATTAGAGGTAAATATCGAGTAACCAGTGAGGTGCTGCAACAAGTTCAGGAAAAAGAGAAATTCATGACACGACTTGATTAAAAGAAGGGATGAGAAGATGGGATACATTCTGAGGCATCAATACATGGTCAATTTGGTATTCAATGGAATAAAAATGGCAGAGAGAGACCAATGTTTGATTACAGTTAACAGGTTCAAACGGGTGTAGGTTGTAGCGACTACACGAAGATGAAGCGGCTTGCACTGTATAGACTAGCGTGGAAAGCTGCATCAAACCAGTTTTCGGACACCAAACAACGTAAGCTTTTGTTTGTTAAATTCTCTGACTTTCCCCTTCTGGTCAAGTCGTCATATTTTGACCCCTTGTATCCGTTGTCGAATACTCGCCCAGATAGCCATGCGCGCTAAAGCGCCGGTTCTGGGACAGGAAGGTGTGCCAGCTCAGAATCTAATCGGTCCGGCAGAATGACGATGAGAGTGGGTGTGCCGTCCAGACTGGATGTGATTTTTAGGCGGTTTTCCAAAGTCAATTAAGTGGATAGCGGACTGGTACTCAAGTCCCGCCTTTTTGACTTGGAAGATATTTAGAACAACTTTCGCTTTCATACGAATAACACAATGCACAGACCGCTGGGGTACGCATATTCTGTCCTAGAAGGTAACGGGGTGGCGAAAGGATGGACATCTGGCCACCCCTTCAATTAACTATGCCAAATCCGTTCCTAACCATGCCGACCCTGCGGCAACGTGGGGCGAGGGCGCTATAAAAAGAAGATAATCTCTGTTGTCGAATGTATTCATCTAAGTAGTGCATGCCGGGGGCATATCGTACCATTATAATCACTTTTCTTTCCCACTAGATTTGCGTATTGAGCGAGTGGCAAAGTAACTGTCCATGTGCCGCTGTACGGGGCCTAATTTCTTATTCTCATCATCACTACGCAACACAGTAAAAGCATATGACCTTTTTCAGCTACAGGTTCTTTAAAGTCATCCAACTAAAAATGAAATCTAATTTGTCTTAACGTATCGGAACAAACCAATTGCTATGTTTTTGTTGTGTATGCAAGGTAACATGGGGTCTGCTTAGGTTGACACTGCTAATGTGTCATTACATCGCTGTAGTCATATTGTCTCGGAAATACTTGTTACTTTTTCAATAGTGATGTAACTAACTACATTTTGTTAAGAGAGGGCAGCTGAAATGAAATGATGGTACTGTTTTCTGGTTACGCATCATGAAAAAAGTATGATCTCGGGAACAGTCCATCTGCTTAGGAATACAGGTCGAACTGCAACTCAATAAATTGGTTGATACTTACGGTGTGGAAAAGTTAGGTTGATTTTCAGTGAATGATACATATATTCTATGAATCAAATCACCAGAAATATAATCATCATTGACAAAATGATGACTAAAGGACTGATAATAGTGTGTTTGCCTCTAAATAAAATTGGAAGAAATAAAAGAAAATGGCACATCCAATGTCCAGTGGTATGTCCTACACTGAACAGCTCCTAATTTTACACTGAAAACATAGGAATTAAGTAGGAAGTTCTTTGCTTTGTTTCCGAATAAAGTATAGTTGTGGTTAGAATACTTAATGTGTATTACCATTCCGGTATAGAAACAGGTGTAAAAAAAATCCTTCCTGGAAAAGATTCCCTTTGTTTCGCTGTTCATTTCTCCTTTGATGCTCTGCGACCATGGGATGTGAAAAATTTGATGCCTGGCCTTGTAACCCGAAGATCGGTTTAACTAAATAATTCCCGTAGAATGTACACGGTGTTGTGCTTTTCAATTATTACTATGTGATTCTGCCAAGAAGCGATGGAATAATCAATTTGTTTAAATATGTATCGCGTTTCTGCTCTACAACCTTTTGGGTGTCACATTTTGTACTTAGCTCTTTCGCATGAGAGTAACTCATAGCAATCAGCTTCCCGAATGACTGGGTGCGGCTTTAAACGATTGACCGTTCATACTCAGCTCAACTGCATGTGGAGACTTGCCAACTGTTTCGTAACTAGTGTATTGCCACCCCAGCGGATAGAAGAGCCGCCAGTGTGAACAATAAACTTCACGCCAAACGAACGAGATTGTACCATTCGTTGTACTGTTGTGGACAACAGTTTTGCAGATGCGTGTTTAAAATAGCATCTATTATTGGATGTCAGAATCAGCCGAAGCCACAGTGTAAGGACTTCATATTGTCTTTTCGTACCTCTGCTGCTGCAAAATAGGGGAAACAAGACACAGAATTAGGACTAGTCTGTTACTTGGCTGGTGAGATTTGCTACAATCAGTACAATAAGGGGCGTGAAAGTAATCGTAACAGAGGATGCGGAAAGAAAATGGATTAGTGTTCTGCACACGAGACATCCTGGTAAACCCAATTAATAGGTCTATATGGAACAAAATCATCGTGAGATACCGTGACTTGCACAAAAAATGACGGAATTTGCCTGGAAGTGTGTTGATCAGTGGTAGTCTTTGAGCCTGAAACAGCCCAGTACTTCTAAATTCCAAGCGGTATCTGCGAAGTTCAGTGTATTACATGGTTCTGAAGCAGTCCTACAAATATACGCTCTCTGACATGCAAATAGTTCTCTGATTAGTGTCTATATCTTTGAATTGTTTACTTCCAATCGTTACAAAAACTTAGGGCGACGCGGAAGATATTTCTTTATTTTCTTACTCGACGTGAGGGACTTCTAATTCAACAAATGCGCTCGCTCGCTTTGAATTCATGGGTGGCAAATTTCACAATGGCGACAGGCGCGTCTACCATCGCAGCTGTATGTAACACTCAAAGTCTTCATACAGTATTTCACGCACTCATATACTTGCAAAAACGAAGAGTAGTGGGTGAGTTTTTTCTCATTTTCTATGCACGTGAGCCTGGGAGATTGCTGCAAAGGCACCAATGTTCTCAACGCAGCTAATATATTGGCAGTGCACGGTACAGAATGTTTCTTTTAGATTTAACCATATTTCATTGTATTTACTCTTACTGCATACTCTTCTAAGTAACGAGAAGTATTTTCATCGGAAAGCTATGTGGTGCAGTAGTTAACAAATTTGATCAATTAATGGTACTGATTACTATTCAAAGTTCAGTGAATTGTACTTGGTTCCTGCAGTTCGAGAGTTGCAGTAAACGAATAATGCTGGGATGAGTTGAATAAATCGCGCCTTAAGACAGCCTAAAGAATTCCATCTTAGATGAAGTTTTAAGTCGCCCCAAATATGATTCTTAGATCCTAGTTTGATAATATTTGAGATTTCAATCTTGCCATCTTGTATACTTCTTCTTCTTCTTCGAACTTTTGTGCTTACGCAGGTCGTTCACAGGAACGTTTCCAGCCATGTCTTTTGTCCCACAGTCTATCGTTCAGCGTTTCCTCCCATTGTAGTCCTGTTTGATTCATCTAATCTTCCATCTGGTCTCTCTGACTAGACTGTGGTCTTTCTGTTGGTATTCTTCCAGATTCTGCTCTTTCCAGAGCTCTTCTCACTAGTCTTTCTTTTCCCATTCATTTAATGCGGCCAAACCCCGCCTTACTTCTGCCCATCTGAAGAGTTTTTGCTATTGTTTAATTTCGTATCGTGACCCTCCTCGTTGTACCCAACATCTTGTATACGGACAGATCTAAATCGAGACACGTCCTTGGCGGCTTCGTTATTTTTTCTGACAGTGTCTTCAGGATTTGCTTGTCACATACTTTCAATGTACAACACTGGAGTTAAACGGTATCCTGAAGACACTATAGCAGATGATATGTTGTCCAGAGAGAAAGTCTTTTGTCTAGTCAGATTACCACACTAACCGTCAGGTCCTCGAGAAAATGCAACAAACAGAGAAAAAAATTGCCCATAACATACGAAGCTACCTTCTCCTGTTATAAAAGCAAGGAAATAGGCATTCTAATGGGTGTTAAACTCACAAGAATGTGAAGGTAAATGAGCCAGAAGAGTTAGAAGCCAAATAGGTCTGTGTGAGTGTTAGGTTTAATGCTGAGCCAATCCCCTGGTATCTGTCATAACACAGTAGAGGCCGATACCATGGATCAGTAGAAGAAAGGATAGCTGAAGGTAAGGTACAGGAAGCTATAGACATTGAAGACAACGACATGGTTGTAGAGTTTCCCCTCGATATCACTGAAGTGGCAGGTAAGTCTCTGTGTCAGCCACTCTCCTCACTCATGGCCGTTTACTGTGGTCAGAGGAACCCCTTTTTTTCAAGGTGTACAGGTTTCACTAACCCACATTCTGACTCTATGGTAGCATTATATTTACGTGGGGGCCTGCCTTCTATTTTGGCTGAAAATGAGTATGGTATGTATTTCACAGTTTTCAATGTTGTCTCTCTCCACAGTATCGCTGAGACCCAGAACTTTTTGTGCTTGTGTGAAACCAGAAATTTCATGTCCCATGGTCTGTCCAAATTAATTCCGTTGATCCACAGGTTCCTTTTGATAAGTTGAATGTGCCTACAACGCTCGGAGATAAGTCCAAGCTGTTCAGGTTTTAATGCAGCCATCTCTTATATCAAAGTGTAGCACAGGGTGTACTTTGATAAGCCTCTTGCCTAGGTGGACATGGGCTATCGGGATTTTAACTTCCCTCGCTTATGTGAATCAATATTCTCAATCAGTCATTTAGCGTTACAGTCAGTATGTGCATAGTTGGTACAAATAGGACTTCAGTGTTTTGCAATTATTTGTGTTGGGGCATTGCTTGTTGTTCGGAAGACAACTGTACGTGCTCCCCAGTTTCTGACCCTGAATTTGTAAAAAATGTTTCTCGCATTGTTTTCAGTAGCTGTTTTGCAGAGGGTTTTTTTAAGGCCTGAACTGATCCGACTCACTACGTAGGTACATTGACTGAGTAAAAACTGTAGCTGCTGATACATGAACTGTAGTAATCGTATGTAATGGGCTCTTCTGTTGTCTTGACGATAGGTGCTGATCCCAGTTTTGTATGCATTGGGTTTTAATCACCAGATGCTGCAATTATCTTTCAGAAGATTTTTTCTGAAAGTGGCTTCCGCAGTTTCTAAGTCTGCGGCTTAAGTTCTAAGGGCTGTATCAGCAGTATGCAGGATGTCCCAGGAGGAATGGTCAATATTCAGGGGTATGTCAGGAACCCTTATTTGAAGCAAAATATTTCATGTGGACATAAGCCGTATACCGAATTGATGCCGAGATAGAACACATTAATTTATGGAACTGATGGCTTTACTCACAACTGGTTTGTATCATACTTGTCAAACATTCAAAAAGCTGTACTAAGTAATTCAAACAATGTTACAACGAAACATAATTTTAGTGGCTGGTGTGAAATCACGAAGGGAGTCCCACAGATTTCAATTTTGGTCCACTCCTATTCCTACGGCAGAAAGACGTTGCGAGCAAAAAGATTGCAAGCAACGTGATAGGTTGGGCTAAAATAGAACGTAAAAGAAATGGAGTGGGTAGGACATACCTGCGCGCCACTAGCCAAGACACAAATGTACATTAAATTTGTTCTATTTCGGAAACCATTTGGAGGAGGAGGAGATTACTGTTTAACGTCCCGTCGACAACGAGGTCATTAGAGACGGAGCACAAGCTCGGATTAGGGAAGGATGGGGAAGGAAATCGGCCGTGCCCTTTCCAAGGAACCATCCCGGCATTAGCCTGAAGCGATTTAGGGAAATCACGGAAAACCTAAATCAGAATGGCCGGACGCGGGAGGAAACCATTTGGAATTGGACATATATCCATAAGTTTTTTTTGTTTCAGATGAGCGTTCCTGTAATATCCCCGGATATTGAACATTCCTAATGGAACACAGTGTATAAATGCTCTCAAAAATACATAACGTGTACATACGGTCCAACAGATAAGTTATTTTAGAATTATTAATAGCTATTCTTCCACCAGTAACAGTAAACATGGTATTTTAAATAAGAGAGGGGTGTGTGTGTGTGTGTGTGTGTGTGTGTGTGTGTGTGTGTGTGTGTGTGTCTCCTTCGTCTTAGTAAATAACACGTTCATTTTTAGTGAATGTTTTGTGTATGGTGGATCCATTCAGTTACTGGTGGGAGTATGAACATCTGTGCTTCGTGAAGAACGACACCAGGCTGCTGTAATTTATTAACAGCTTCATTGTGATTCGGTCAAGGACTCAGATTTGAGAGTACATGCTATAGTATTTGGCTACTCAGTCATTCGGTCGGGCATCAATCTTTGAATCTCATTTTTGAATCTCAGCCATCTTTTGGATATACATGTCACAAATTATATTTATGTATTCCAATTTATTTTTATTAGTTTTATTTTGTTATTCTTTATCTGTTGCTTAACGTATTCGCATTTTGTCGGTGATCCACGTTCTAAATAAAGTCATTAAAAACCTGCTCAGAGGGCGGCTCGAAAACGTGAGTCCTGCTTTACGAAAAAGTGATGTACCGCCAGACAAGCGAGACTGCCTGTCTGCGAGGTTATGCTTCATCGGCTCACAGTGGATCTCAGCAAATAAAGGTGTGTAACCCAAGAGACAATGATTTCGGTCCGAAATAAGATTGTTGTGTAGTAAAACAGTATTGCTGGAAGTTGACCTATTTTTACTGGAACACGTTCATTTTTATTTCTCATGCTTCTTGAGACCAAACCAAACCATATTCGGTTATGGAACAAGTCACTACTTCGATAGTCTACAGAGTCATGGTTCACTCTTAATTCTCAATCCAAAGCTTGGTTGACAGCAATTCTTCTTCCCCACTCCTCTCAGTTCCCTGTTAGTCTCCACGTTTCCTCATTTGAGTCTACTCCTAGATAATCTCCGATATGTCTCGCGTATTATGGTCTACATATTCATCTACCCCACTCCCATCGAATCAGTAATTAGAGACCTATATATCGGTAGAGATGTTTAATTAATTGATCTTCATTTTCATACTTTTTATTGAACAAATCCGTCATTTCGTCTTCTAAGAATTCCTTAAAATGCCAGCTGTGTTGTCCATGATATCTTTTCTGGCGTCCTACAGCATCATATATCAAATACATCGAAACAGCTCTTTCGGCATGCACGAAAAGACAACGTTTCTGACCCATAGAAGTACTGTCCTTACGTACTTTAGAAGCAGATAAATACAAGAATAATTTAGCTGTAAGGCACTGAGGTGATGAAAGTCGTGGGATAGCGATATGCACATACACAGGTGGCGGTACGAAGGTCAAATAAATGTAACACTTGCAGAGCCGTGCCAGTATTATTCCGTTGGCTTCAATCTTGAAACCAATGTCATGCTCGCAATGCTTAGAGTACATCTTACTTTGGACTGCTGCATGCTAATGTTACGGGCATGGTTGACCAAGATGCTGTACCCTAAAGATTGTTGGAATGACAAAGATTTCAGTCCCACTGTTCCAACCAAGGAACAGTATCGCGTACAGAAAATATAAAAGGACCGTGCATTGGCAGACCTGTCGTTTGTACTCACAAGGGAACCTCCCCATCGCACCCCCCTCAGATTTAGTTATAAGTTGGCTCAGTGGATAGGCCTTGAAAAAACTGAACACAGATAAATCGAGAAAACAGGAAGAAGATGTGTGGAACTATGAAAACAATAAGAAAATATACAAACTGAGTAGTCCATGTGCAAGATAGGCAACATCAAGGATAATATCGGCTCAGGAGCGCCGTGGTCCCGTGGTTAGCGTGAGCAGCTGCGGAACGAGAGGTCCCTGGTTCAAGTCTTACCTCAGGCGGAAACTTTATTTCCGCAAATTGTGATCTGTCCGTTCGTTCATTGACGTCTCTGTTCACTGTAATAAGTTAAGTGTCTGTGTTTTGCGACCGCACCGCAAAACCCATTTTTGGGAGTGATTATCACATCCACAAGAAAACCTAAATCGGGCAAGGTAGAAGAATCTTTTTACCCATTCGCCAAGTGTACAAGTTAGGTGGGTCGACAACATATGCCCGCATCTCGTGGTCGTGCGGTAGCGTTCTCGCTTCCCACGCCCGGGTTCCCGGGTTCGATTCCCGGCGGGGTCAGGGATTTTCTCTGCCTCGTGATGGCTGGGTGTTGTGTGCTGTCCTTACGTTAGTTGGGTTTAAGTAGTTCTCAGTTCTAGGGGACTGATGACCATAGATGTTAAGTCCCATAGTGCTCAGAGCCATTTGGCAACATATTCCTGTCATGTGACGCACATGCCGTCACCAGTGTCGTATAGAATGTATCAGACGTGTTTTCCTGTGGAGGAATCGGTTGACCTATGACCTTGCGATCAAATGTTTTCGGTTCCCATTGGAGAGGCACATCCTTTCGTCTACTAATCGCACGGTTTTGCGGTGGGGTCGCAAAACACAGACACTTAACTTATTACAGTGAACAGAGACGTCAATGAACGAACGGACAGATCACAATTTGCGAAAATAAAGTTTCCGCCTGAGGTAAGACTTGAACCAGGGACCTCTCGTTCCGCAGCTGCTCACGCTAACCACGGGACCACGGCGCTCCTGAGCCGACATTATCCTTGATGTTGCCTATCTTGCACATGGACTACTCAGTTTGTATATTTTCTTATTGTTTTCATAGTTCCACACATCTTCTTCCTGTTTTCTCGATTTATCTGTGTTCAGTTTTTTCAAGGCCTATCCACTGTGCCAACTTATAACTAAATCTGAAGGGGGTGCGATGGGGAGGTTCTCTTGTCAGGTGATTCATGCGAAAAGATCTCTGGCGTGATTACGGCCGTACGAGCGGAATTAAGACTTTGAACGCGGAGTGGTAGTTGTAGCTAGACGCATGGGACATCAATGACAGAGAGCAACGGCGTTTTCGTGGGATTCAGTGCTAACAGACAAGCAAAACTGCGTGAAATAACCTCAGAAATCAATGCGGGACGTACGACGAACGTATCCGTTAGGACAGTGCAGCGAAATTTGGCGCTATTGGACTATGACAGCAGACGACTGACACGAGTGCCTTTGCTGACAGCGCGATATCACCTGCAACGCCTCATCTGGGCTCGTGACCTGGCGCAGACCCCACGGAGCCATGGACTAAAGTTGCCAGTAAGTCACTGTGCAAACTGTTGGTGGCTTCATAATGGTGTAGGCTGTGTTTACATGGAATGGACTGGGTCGTCTGGTGAAAATGATTATTTACTTCATGCTCCAACTTTTCACCGGGACACAATTCTTCGCGATTGCTTTGAAGAACACTCTGGACAATCCGAGCGAATGATTTGGCCAACTATATCCCCCAACATGAAATCCATCGAATATTTATGGGACCTAGTCGTGAGGTCAGCTCCTCCACAAACCCCAGCACCGGTAAAACTTTCGCAATTATGGGCGGCTATAGAGGCAGCGTGGCTCAGTATTTCTGCAGGGGACGTCCAACGACTTCCTGAGTCCATGCAACGTCGAGTTGTTGCACTACGCCCGGTAAAAGGAGGTCCGAAACGATTTTAAGAGGTATCGCGTGACTTCTTTGACTTCGGTGTGTGTGTGTGTGTGTGTGTGTGTGTGTGTGTGTGTGTGTGTAGCACAATAAACCGAAATAGTTTTGTATAGAGAAGACGAAGTGCGCCAGAAGAAAGCTTTCATTGTAGATGCGACCTGCATCGTACTGCAAAGCTCTCCCTGCAACTGTTGAGGATGTGGTACCGATTGCTATTCGAATACGTCGTCCAAAGCGTCTGCTTAGCAAATGAAGTCGCTGTGTATGCGTTGATGACTCGCAGAAAGTCTTCAGTTTCTGACGTGCAGAATATTTGTCGGTTCTACCAACGTGTGTCGAAATGCTAGGATCGTGGTTACGAACACTGTCTAATGAAGCCCAAGGTCAAACCGCGCGTCATGGCGCGCTAGTGACCCGACCTTTGGGAAAGGCGGCACGGCGCGCAACAGCGCGCTCTGCTGCAGCGACCCCGCCCCCCCGCGTTGCTAAGGTGCGTCCCTGCTCGCATGTGATTGGCAGCATCTGCGGCGGTGAGTCCAGTTCCTTGCCCCAGCGACTGACCTTGGGAGCGCGGCCCCGCAGCGCTGGCTCATCGCGGTGCGGTGCGGCACCAGCTCCGGCCCAGCCCGTTTTCTGCGGCGCCGACCGGCGCACAATGCCTGTCGCCGCCGCACCGCCCCCGCTGCCGCACGCCGCGCTCGGCACCCGGGACGCGCCACACAGGCAAATGTAAATATAATACTCTGCTCATATATACCAGCGGTGGAGCCTCCTGTTAAAAGAGCACGCGTGTTCTTGTCTAGGGGCGCTCCCACGTTGTCTGATGTGCGCGTAACCTGAACGCGCTCTTTAAGGTGCAGGGCGTCGTTCATCGGGCGTAGTTGCCGGTTTTACCTCTCACCCGGAGACTCGAGGACGTGCTCATTATTTCAACGAGCCAGACGGCAGCACGCAGGTCCCGCGACCGCGGTCCAACGGCGCCACCAGTGTCGGCCCCGCAACATAAATTACTCACCGTCTGGCGGACACCTGCAAGCAATAACAGTAGCCCAAGAATTATCCATGTATTTGGTTCAAAACGACTGCTTTCAAATGACTCACATTGTTACATAATTACGAACAGTTCACATGAGACGATTATCGTCTATGCCACGCTGCCTTAAGGTAAGCTCACGGGATAGAATATTAGTCACCTTCCTAAAAAAAGGATACTGGTCACTTTGGAGCGCTCTAGATAATGTAGAACTGATACCAGGCGATTCTCTGGCCATCTACCGCTGGCAGTGGAAAAGTATTCGCGAGGTGTGATCAAAAAGTAACGGGTGCCATTTAATTTCGCGGCCTTTATAATCGGATTTTCAATTTTTTTTTATCTTGTTGGCACATATGTTCTTGATCTATATTTAAATGATGAGCTGTTTTGAATATTTAGTTTGTTGTTGACAGCCGAACAGGTTATACGTGTTTTCGAGTGCTCCACGAATTTTCACTTCAGAAAAACGGGGGTCAGAGAAACATCATTAAATTTTGCTTGAAAAATGGAATAATGTGCAGTAGCGCGTTCGAAATGTTGACTGTCGCTTTTGGCGAATCTACTGTGAGAGAGAAAAGAGTTTGCGAATGGTATAAACGTTGCAGAGAGGGTGGAGAAGGCGTTGTAGATGACGACCTAGCACATCAATTACTGGCGACGATATGTAAGAAGTAAAGAAAATGGTTCTGAAAAATCGCCAAATCACCAACATAGAGGTTGCTGACGACGTCGACATATCCTTTGGCTCATGTCAAGCAATTATTTCGGATGTTTTGGCCATGAAACGTGTAGCAGCAAAGATTGTTTCGAAATTTTTGAATCACGACCAAAAACAACATCGTGCAGACATCGCTCTGAAGTGGATGAATGAGGTAGACAACGATCCAGAACTTTTGAAGGAGATTATACCGGGTGACGAAACATGAGTATACGGGTATGATGTCGAAACCAAGACCCATTCGTCCCAATAGAAACTGCCTGAAGCGCCCAAGACCGAATAAAATTCGATAACATATGAAGGTTCTTCTCATTGTTTTCGTCTATCACAGTGCGACAGTGCATCATGAGTCCCTGCCTTATGGCCGTACGGTCACTGAGTACTAGTACATGGAAGTACTTCGGCGTTTGCATGAAGCACTCAGAAGGAAATGACGGGATTTGTGTCAGAACCACTCGTGGAAATTGCAACACGATAATGCTCCCGCTCACACCTGAATCCTTCATCGTGATTTTTTGGCAAAAAACTAAAGAGGCTAAAGACAACCGTGAAAGGACATCTTTTTGTCACCGTTAATGAGATAAAAACAGAATCGCTGAAGAAGCTGGCCAAGATTGGAAAGAAACGGTGCCAGACGTTATTATCTCTGAGGCGGATTACTTTGACGGGGATAAAGTTGCTGAATAAATAAAAATTCTTTAAGAAAAACAAAAATTCCAGTTTCTTTTTGATCACACCTCGTACGCATTAGTCAGTAGTTTGGAATCAGCGGATAAATTTGCTAACTTCTTTGGATGAGCTCATGACTTTACCATGAATGAAGTTGCCCCATTTGTTGGGATATCAGCGCGAACTGTCAGAGTTGTCCACAAGGAATGGTGTGCAATCCACAGCCATGTATCACGGCGTAAGAAGAATGTTCGTAAAAAGATCGTAACCAGCAATGAGCGGTGATGAATCTCATATCTTGTCAGTGACAGTCTGTTTCAAAACCGAACTGCTGCTGTCAGTGTCTGCGGATCCATCTCAAGTGGTTTCAGACGTGATGAGTATGCAGTGAACACTCGTCTTCCTAGGTGATGACAGCCGTGGTCAATACAGCTGCACGCTTAAGTTCCTGGTTTGACTAACGGTCAGCCGCCCTAGCGCACATCAACAGGCCTGATCGTAATCCTAAGGAAAGTGTCAGGAACTATAGTATTTGGAACAGCAGGTGAAGCGTCGCAATCAATATCGTTGCAACTGGGTAACTCTTCGGGATCTAATCACCAATGGTTGGCCTCAGCTGGTTTTCCTGTACCTGAAGAAACGTCTGGACTCTTTTCTTCGCCGAACTGATGCAATTATCAGTGCTAGAGGCGACGTTACGCAGTGGTAACGTGGAGTCGTCTGGTGATAACTCTTTGTCTGGTGTGCTTTCTTTTACGCATGACAGCACTGTGAGCCGTATTGCAGTAAGGCATTTATTATGGCAAGAGACGCGGCGGACCCAGATTCGATCCTATTACCACCAGTAACTCCCTCGTCGGACTAGTGGAACGGGATGCACAGTCTCGTGGGAATAACTGACGAACTACGTGGTAGGATCCTAGCGATATCAGTTTGTAAAATGCCAATTTTAAGGGCCGGAAATCCTTGGGTCGTGCCCCTGCCGTCCAGTGATGCCTTATGGCAGAGGTTGAAGCAGCTGTAGGTTGCTATAACCCCCTCCCCACGGATGTAACCACAGAAATACAAAAACTTACTGTTTAAAAAATGGTGTGACTGTACGAGTCCAATAGTGTTTCCTGTTCCTGCGTTTTTGTAATGACTGCATTCTGTGAAATCAAAAGGATAAGTTGTGCCGTTAAAAACCTTGAGCTAGAATTCGGAAACCAGATGCCAACAGCATTTCAGTTGTATCACATGCTTCACAACACGTTCCTATACACAGTATGCGACTTTAGACGACATACGCACATTTTCGATGCGTGCGTAGTTGCATTCATTCGTATAAAAATATCTGACAGTCTGTGATAGACATTAAAAATGGTTTTAGCATTCAGAACAATCATAAAGCATGCGTGACTGAAAGTGTCACTCAGCAAAATCAGTGACGTCACAGCCAACTACCACAATTTTATCTCCAGAAACATGGAGGTAACGGAACAGGTACAAATCATTGGCAGCTTCAAGCGTATGCGACAGAAATAGGGTAAAATACTCGGCAACTAAACACTGGGAAAAATAAGTCTTTTTTTCTCTCCTGAGATATATTCTAACGAAGAATCTCCATCCGAGTTGGCGGCCGGATGGGGGAGGAGGGGAAGCTAGACAAACTTATAAAAAGTAACTTGCAAAATAAACAGAAGCTAGAGCGTAAAATTCCCATATTAGTGACTTCGTACTCAGTATCTCATGAATCCCTGGCAGTCATTTTAGACGTTCACTTATTGTCTGACATAATAGCAACTGTGAACAAACATCAGTAAATGATGTATGGATGGCGGTTATCGCTGAAATAACGTTTTCAGCTGTATGGGTTTTTCTCGACGCCAATTTAACGTGACAGTTAAAACCATTCAAAATAACCGGTTTCTGAAATAACAGATTGTCGTTTTTTTTATCCCTGGTATTTCCTGTAAAAAACGGAAAAATCGAACAAAGATGCAAAAATTTGGACTCAGTTTCAAGGTACATAGAATCAAAATATTAAATTAAAAAACAAGTAGGTGAAAACTTCGTCTGTCCACTTTTCGCTCCTTTTTTAGATTAAATCACCAATATTCCTCTGGTGATTAATTTTTTTTAAACTGTTCTAAAATCATGTAATCGAGGATCATACCACTATTTGGGCATTACAGATAGTGCTAAAGGGTGAAAATTGATGTCGAAGAACTCTTATTTTTCATGTCAATTTGTCCATTTTCAAGGGCTACAAGCAGATGAAGGCATATTACCTAGACACACGCAGAAGATCAGCTACTTCCCATTTTTATTGTAAACTATTAACTGTTAAGTTGTAAGTTATCTCCTTACATGATGTCGCAAGTTTATTGTGGCTCGCGTTTTTGAATCTATTAAAGGCAATGGAGTGTCACACTGCATTGGTACCGCACTTAGAAAACTAATTCGTTCATTTAATACAGCTAACGTCTGACGACTACAGTGAGAAACTACCATATAGATCAGATGAGCCAAGACTTGCACGCTGCCTGTACACGCTTACCTTAAGCCACGCCACATTCTAAGAGGTACAGTGTTGTCTCAGCAACGCTATACCAATGTTTGTTGCTCGTTTCTGTCGGCATTCTTCTTACAATAGCCCTGATTCATTTTCCTACATTGTGTTATAATGCAATATTTCAAAACAATGTAAATTTTGGGAATAAAAATTACTCCTTTTCTAAAAATATTTATTTAAAGATAAAAAAATTTAGCACTGCTGCTATGGGTAATAGATACTTCGGTGTTTTTTTACCCACTGATTAGGAAAAAATAAAGAACACTTGTTATAACCGAGAGCAAACAAATGCCGAAAAACACCGGTTATTCAGAAAAAAAAATACTGGTATCGGTTTTAACCGGTCACTGTTTTCCTTCCCTAAAACGAGGTGCTGTATACAACTGAACGAAGAGAGATGCGCCCACTGAGACTGTCGGCGAGTAACTTGATAAACACGAACAAGCAGCTGTACTGTAGCTCCTGCTTTGGGTATTGGGAACAGTATTTGGGCGGTGCTGCAGCGCCGGGCAGCGGCTGCGGCAGCCGGAGCAGGCCGGTCTCAGGTGTCGGCGCCGGCGGGGTCACTGGCGAGCGGAACAGAACCGCGTTCCGAGCCCCAGCCCTCGGCGTTCTTCTTCCGCCATGTTGTCTCCAGCGGTTCGTGCGCCGCCATCGCGCTGCGTGCCAGGTCGTTGACCTGGCACTTTTCCACGAATCATTCCACTTTGATTCCTGTTTGCTTTGTGCCAGTGAGACTGAGCGCCTGCAACACTTCGCCACTCGGTCCGACACTAAATTCGTCGTTTTGTAGAAAACATCTGGAAACTCTTGACTGTCATGTAGGAGCGTGGGAGACTCGTTCCTCTTCCTGCCTGTTTGGGCATGAAGACGTGATGTGAATCAAATGTGTCGAACACTGCTGACGTCGGCGTTCTCACATGCACCCGACAGGTCCAGTATAACCTAGCTGTTCGTTTTCCAGATTTTGACTACGAGAGATGATATTGAATATACAGTGTAGTTATTGCTGATACAAGAAGCAAAGCTATTTACCTTGAGATGACAAAAGTCGTGGGATAGTGATATGTACTTACACAGAAGGCGACAGTAACGCGTACACAAGTTATAAAAGAACAGTGCATTTGGTGGAGCCGTGGTGTGTATTTGATTCATGTGAAAACGTGTCCACGTTATTATGGCCGCACGACGGGAATCAACAGATTTCGAACGGTTTAGATGCATGGGACATACCATACCGGAATCGTTTGCGAATTCAGTATTGTGAAATCCACCGTGTCAAGAGTGCGGAGAACACCAAACTGAACAACGCAGTGTCACTCAACGACAGAGAGCAGCGGCGTTTGCGTAGAATACTCAGTGCTAACATACAAGCAACACTGCGTGAAATAACCGCAGAAATGAATGTGGGTGCGGGCGATGAACGTGGCGTAATTTGGCAGTAGATGACAGACGCAAGTGTCTTTTGTTAACAGCACGGCGCCGCCCGGCGTGACCGAGCGGTTCTAGGCGCTACAGTCTGGAGCCGCGCGACAGCTACGGTCGCAGGTTCGAATCCTGCCTCGGGCATGGATGTGTGTGAAGTCCTTAAGATAGCTAGGTTTAAGTAGTTCTAAGTTCTAGGGGACTGATGACCACAGCAGTTAAGTCCCATAGTGCTCAGAGCCATTTGAACCATTTTTTGAACAGCACGGCATCGCCTACAGCGCCTCTCCTGAGCTCATCATTATATCGGTTGGACCCTATACGACTGGAAAATCATGGACTGGTCACATGAGTCCCGATTTCAGTTGCTAAGAGCTAACGATGGGGTTAGACTGTGGCGCGGACCCCAAAAAGCCATGGACCAAGTTGTCAACGAGGCATAGTGCAAGTTGGTGGTGGTTCCATTATGCTTTAGACTGTATTTACATGTAACGGACTGGGTCCTCTGATCCAGTTGAACCGATCATTGACCAGAAATGGTTATATTCGGCTACTTGGAGGTCATCTGCAGTTGAGACGATTCCCTGCAGTTTAGTCCCTTTCACTCCAAATCAACAAACCAATCATTTGCAGCCATTCATGGCCTTCATGTTTCCAAAGAAAGGTGGAATTTTTATAGATGGCAGTGCGTGACAGTTATTCGCGCTTTGTTTGAAGAACAATTCGAGCGTTTGATCTGGCCACCCAGACCGCCCGACATGAATCCCATTGATCATCTGTGGGACATTCTCGAGAAATTAGTTCGTGCACAAAATCCTGCACCGGCAACACGTTCGCAATTGTGGACAGGTATAGAGGCAGCATGGCTCAGTATTTAAGTAGGCGTCTTCCAATGACTTGTTGAGTCCATGCCACGTTGAGCTGCCTCACAACGCCGGGCAAAAGGAGCTGCGGCCCGATATTAGGAAGTATCACATGACTTTTGTCACCTCAGTGTATATAAAGTGTTGTTACTATATCGGACGACGGTCTATCATGACCAAGAAAAGTGTGACCGTAGAAGGACAGCGAGCGTTTTGGAACAACATGAGGTGCAGTGCCCTGTCTTACTATACTATTATAATCGAACGAGGCAGCACAGTGTTTATGTGCTGGACATCCATTCGGTAGAAACAAAGTTCATATCTCTATTCGTCCGGAAAGATTAGGTTTTCCCGCGATTTCTCCAAATCGCCTTAGGCACGTGGTCGGATCGTTCACTTGAAAAGCAGAGAACTGTTTTCTCCTCGCTCCAATCTTGTGTTCAGTCTCTTACAGCATCGTCGATGGAACTTTAAGCTGTAATCTTCTGTCTTCCTTGTTCCTCTGGTTTCCTGCTCCTACAAACTTGATGGTCTAATGATAGTGCGAGCGTGGAGATCGGAAGGTCGCGGGACCAAAACCTGACCAGACACAGGGATTTTCCGATCTGTCTTTACGCGAAACTTCGCCTCTCAACGATGTGAAGATAGGCCAGGAACAATACGTGGTTCATATTCCACGTTAAACTGCATGGCCTCTTTCCCCGATAGGATTACTGGGGTAGGTTAGAGCCGCGCAAGTCGAAGTGGCGTCCAATTGAAAGGAATTACAGACAGACGGTTGAACGCCCCTCTTGAGAGACTCCCAGCCAGTCATACCATACGAATTTAATTTTCTTTTCCTAAGAAGAGAACAAGAAGGAATGTTAAGTATCATGCTGAGTTTCACTTTTTAATCTAGCACGTGTACACGAATAGCTCCATCTGAAACGCTGTGTCCTCGTCTCTAGGCCCATACGTCGCCTGATCAAGCAATAATCAATACGTCCGTTGCTAAACATCTGTATTTCTAAGTGACTGTCCAAAGAACCCAGTTCTTGTTGCAGGCCGCATATCTAAAGACTTGCAAGGACAACAAAAAATTGATTTTCAATACTGTGTTTTTCTCGAGGCAGCATAACTGACTGCGCGCAACTACCCGGACTTCATTCATCCAGTATATGAGAACACTTAGCGAATTCCAAAAAACTTTAAGCAAATTTTAAACCTTTTACAAACGTTTTCTCTCTTACATAATAAACTTTAAATAGTATCAACTGATTTGTTATCAGGCGTTTGAAGGTGTTTTATGCATGGGAGGTGGAGTCTTTAAAGGATAGAGGGTTTACTGGAGTACCTGAAATAGAGTAAAGCTGGTCTAAACCCGTAGGTAGCGCAATGATTTAAGAGGTGTGGAACTTGCACACCGTTAGGTCTTCCGACCTTCTGGCTGACTTATCCAGCCAGTTGTAGAGGGGTTTAGTCGAACATTGCTCACATTAACAAATCATCGACTGGGTATCGAACCCGGCACATTTGGATTTCTACTCTGGCACCTATCTACCGTGCTAACGAGCTGTCACGTCTAGATTTTTTAATGTTTTTTAGTCAGAGCTCCTACAAATAAATTAGATCTTTATCTGTGACACTCTTTAACTACTTAGTACATCCTGCTGCCTGGTTACGAAAATGCACATTTTTTTCGTGTCAGGAAGCTATGAAAAAGTGAGTTACATCCTCTAACTGGTTCTTTCCTACGGTCACGTTAATTTTAAAACACATGAACGAGAGCCATGGCTGTTAAAATCTTTTGAATAATTATGTTCAGGTTGTTAAGGAAACGTCTTGTTTAGAACAGATACAAGATGCGTAGGGTCTCACGTACTAGTTCTCATAAAGAGAGACATTCTGAGTCCCGTTCTGAGAAAAATCCACAGCTGCTGACTGGTAACCTATCTCTAAAGAAAAATGCGACCACGCATCGTTGCACTAAAAGGTGTGGAATTTAATCTATTCGTTATAGGAATTCACCCTCACTGATGACAGCGTATTCGCCTGAGTTAACATTTGAGACTGTGCACAAATGAAGAAGTATTTCGCTTTTCATTTCATATCCCTAACCAGTACAGTTTATCTTTTACATCTTTGGTTACACTATGTGATAAAAGTATCCGGATACCCCCAGAAACATATGTTTTTCATATGAGGTACTTTGGGCTGCCACCTACTGCCATGTACTCCATATCAGCGACGTCAGTAGTGATTGTACATCGTGAGAGAGCAGAACTCACGAACTCTGAACGTGGTCAGGTGATAGGGTGTCACTTGTGTCATACGTCTTACGCGAAATTTCCACACTCCTAAACATCTCTAGGTCCACTGTTTCCGATGTGGTAGTGAAGTGGAAAAGTAAAGGGACACGTACAGCACGAAAGTGTACAGGCCTATCTTGTCTGTTGACTGACAGAGAATTCCAACAGACCATCAAACAGGAATTCCAAACTGCATCGGGATCCACTGCAAGTACTACATATGACAGTTTGGCAGGAGGTGAGAACTTGGATTTTACGGTCGAGCAGCTGCTCATAAGCCACACATGACGCCGGTAAATGCCAAACGAGGCATCGGTTGGTGTAAGGAGCGTAAACATTGGACGATCGAACAGTAGAAAAGCGTTGTGTGGAGTGACGAATCACGGTGCTGTGTGGCGATCTGATGGCAGGGTATGGGTATGTCGAATGCCCGGTGAACGTCATCTGCCAGCGTGTGTAGTGCCAACAGTAACATTCAGTGTTTTTCATGGAAGGGGCCTGCACCCCTTGATGTTTTGCGTGGCACTGTCACAACATAGGCCTACATTGATGTTTTAAGCATCTTCTTGCTTCCCACTGTTGAAGAGCGATTCAGGGATAGCGATTGCATCGTTCAGCACTATCGAGCACCTGTTCATAATGCACGGCCTGTTGCGGAGTGGTTACACGACAATAACATCCCTGTAATGGACCGGCCTGCACAGAGTCCTGACCTGAATCCTATAGAACAACTTTGGAATGTTTTGGAACGCCGACTTCGTACTAGGCCTCACCGACCGACATCGATACCTCTCCTCAGTGCAGCAATCCGTGAAGAATGGGCTGCCATTCCCCAAGAAACCTTCCAGCAGCACCTGGCTGAACATATGCATGCGATATTGGAAGCTGTCATCTAGGCTAAGGGTGGGCCACACCATATTGAATTGCTGCATTACTGATGGATGGCGCCACGAAATTGTATAAGTCATTTTCAGCCAGGTGTCCGGACATTTTTGATAACTTGGTGTATATCTGTGTGTTCCTCACCTATGGGGCAAAATCATTCATGTACATGTGACTGATACGATTTGAAGTAGCAATTCAGCTGACGATGACGTGATCAAGAACGTACGTAGAGGATAAAATAAACTTCAGTACTGCAAAATGAGGATTTGTTTCTCTCCTGTTACGTGCTACTAACAGAAGCCTGTACGCACGATACAACGTTCAGCACAGGCTTCAACTACGTGTCAGTCTGATTAGTGGTACATTTACATTTGCCAGGCGTTACTTCTCGAAGTGAAACCAGCGCAGAACTTCAGTCCATTTCTCTTTCCCAATCTGTTCTTTGGAGCATGGAAGGGATTTTAAAAAACTAATAGCAAAGTGATGCATACGTGAGGTGGACACAATAGGAAGAACGCTGTTGACAAATCTGATCCTTTTTTTGGTGTGTCTCTGTCAACCAGTTGTTGGAGAATGGTAGGGGCAGCGAGTAAATCAGCATGCTATTTGTGCAGGAGAAATGTGGGGAAAAGAGTTGCCATGCTTGTTAAAATTAAGCACAAGTTCAACATAATTGAAAATAGTAATCTAACACAAACATAAGAACAGGTACCTGTGAATATTTGCGGGTCATTTATAATTATCATTATAAACAAAACCCTGTTCGTAACGCATCAACTTCGTCAAGAATCACCTTAAAAAAGAATTTCCTAATACTTTACTCAAATTTCAATATTTTATTCTTATCTTCAGATAAAGGAAGTGATTTCGAAATATCATTAATAATTATTCTCATTAAAACACACACACACACACACACAAAAGCTACTTAGTTCCGTGTAACACTCATTTCGATTTGATGACGGCGGATGCGCGTCTCCAGTGGACACACACCTTTATGTCGTTGGGGAGCCACCCTGATTCATATTACTCATCCGCCGTCCACTACTTTGGAAGATTGACAGGAGGTGGCGCGTGCCTCCCGCTCGGACACCAATGTCGTAGTTTCGTAGAGTTTGAGAGCAATGGGGTGGTATTCGCATACTGAAGGTAAAAGACGCGTGCTGGTAGCTGCAGGCGAAGAAACAGATGCACAGTACAGTACTATAGTGCATTCATCCGACATGAACATCCCCTGTATGAGAACGCATTTACCTCCTTTCAGAATGATGCCGTATTAGCAATTGGGGATCCGTCTCATTTGGTTCTGGATGTACTCTTGCCGTGTCGACACATCAGTGCAGATAACCTTTTTTTCTTTTATAGAGCGTGTAGTGGCGCGGTGCTCTGCACCCATACTAATCTCTACCATTTGTTATTAGCTGAGCGGACACACAAAAGTGGCGTACTGGTTTTTTTTTTTTTTTTTTTTTTTGCAGTTCATAGGGGACAGGAGATTCTGGATAGTATTGCTGTTCATCAGTAGGTGGTGTCGAGCGTTAAATAGTGCGTGAGATCTCCTGCTCTGTGGCAGTTCTATCCACTGCTAGAATCAGCAATAGCGGACTGCGACACCTGTCATCTGTGCGTTGTTGCCACTGCAGCTGCCACAGATAGCGGCTTTTTTCCTCGAACGGAGTACAGTACACCCGTGAGACTGTGGCACGTGCAACTCCCAGTGCCTGCGTGAGCTCAGGGGCGTAGCGGTGTCCGAAGCCTCGGGCATCGGCCATCTTATGGCGATCAAAAGCGCCAATGTCGCCCGAATTGCAATAATCAATTAATAAAGAGCATATAACTGGGAAAATCTCTTCAGAAAAGCGGAATAGAATTCGAGAACAGTAGTACATTTATAACCTGATTGTGTGTGAAGACATTGTGATACAGAAATTAAGCCAACAGGAAATAGCCACATCACAGTGCGCAAGCGACCGCAAAAAGTAACGTGCTAAATCTCAGTGAAACGAAATTTAAAAACCAAGTAACGACCAATGTCCAAACACTGAAGAAACTAATGGGAGTCTTGACTTCGTGGATTTTTTCCTTATTAATTTTGATTTATCTTTAATAACAATTTTTCAAAGACGTGGTGTAACACTTGAGAAAGGTCAGAGAATTCTTGGATTAGAAAGACAGTGTGGCAAGAAAAGGAAATTATGTAAATGGTTAGGACTACGAGAGTTGTAAGATTGATTTCATGCTATATTTTATACAGAGGAGTAATTTACAAATCAAAAAGCCTCGGTACAAGTATGGAATATAGCAGTTACGACAATAAAATTAACAGTGGAAAAGCTGGTCACACCAGAGGGGATCACAAAAGGAATGAAGATGTGTTTAAGAAAATTAAAATGGAACCCACCACACTTTAGATTCAAAACTGTCAAAACAACTAAAGAAAACATCTGTAGCAAATGAGGTCAAGGATGGTACCAAAATCCATGCTACATCTTTCACCCCAACGGTGTAAGATCACTAGATCGGCCAATGAAAATATGGCAGGAGAACTTCTTGACGAGACCGTAACAGGTAAAGAGGCCTAACACTTGGAAGAAATACGATAATGATTATGATGATGATGATGATTAAGCAACAGACCATATTGAGTTTACAACGTAGCACTGTTATGTTCGAAATAATAACGAATTATCGTGCATATTCCTATGAAATATATTGCAATACACTCCGCGAATCATTCTGGCGTCATGGCAGAGCACATGATACCAACTTCGTATGCCCTTCTCGTAATTAGATGCAGAGATAGCGCGGCTTTAACATTTCTGGCTTTTGTGTACAGCTCGCGCATTTACAGAAAGAGGTATTTGATGACTGTAGCTACATTATCTAATGCTGTTCATAGATACTTTGTTTGCGATTCAGTTTTTCGTATCGAGTAATAAATATGTATGTATGTATGTATGTATGTATGTATGTATGTATGTATGAAAATGTATATCCTACATTAAGGTGTAATTTATTTGCAGTAGAACTCTGAGCTAATTAACGAACAGCAAACAGTGGAGAATATCAGAGTTCTGATGACTCAGAGGAACGCTCACTTCTAATATTTGTAATGGCCATCTGACGAAGTACCAGTACCCCGTTGAATCGACAGTTCACCACGAAAGAATGCGTTGCTAACTGAGTCACGTTGTGACCTATAGCAATCTTCAATTGCCGTGAACTACGTGTACTGTCCTAAAGTCCTCATTGTAACCAAGCGAGATGACGCATTGCAATGACATTGGACCCACAGTAGGGAGGACAGCGGTTCAAAGACCCGTCCGTCCATCCATCCACATTTAGAATTCCCGTGATTTCCCAAATTCGCTTAAGTGCCGGGATGGCTTCCTTCGAAAGGACACGGTCGACTTTCTTTACTCATCCTTCCGTAATCCTGGCATGTGTTTCGTCTCTAATGAGCTCCAAGTCTACCGGACATCAAACACTTATCTTCCTTCCCTTCCTTTTGTCACAGTAAACTACTAACTTTACTCAAAAGATGTGCGCACTGGGTGTTAATATTTTAGTGGAAGGTGTTTTAGTCCAATGTGCGCACTGAGTGTTAATTTTGTAGTGAAATATGTTTTAATTTAATAAATAGTTGTGCTCCTCAGCCTCTGAATTGCCTTACATAAATTTTAACTTTTAATCTTCGACACCTGTTACATCCACAAGAAATGGTGCACTTGTTAATGTTGCGTCTATCGCTTATAGTTCTTTGAAAAATTACAAATAAATGTTCCTTAAATAACCGTTCCAGCTAATTAAGTTGCTTACAAATCCACTATGCGTCATTTGCATACAATACGTTGTAGGATTTTACGAAAACCAATATCAGTCGGAATGAGATTTTCACTCGGCAGTGGAGTGTACGCTGATATGAAACTTCGTGGCAGATTAAAACTGTGTGCCGGACCGAGACTCGAACTCGGGACCTTTGCTTTTCGCGGGCAAGTGTTCTACCAAGTGCCCGCGAAAGGCAAAGGCCCCGAGTTCGAGTCTTGGTCCGGCACACAGTTTTAATCTGCCAGGAAGTTTCATATATCAGACGTACTGAAACTACGTAAAAACACGCCGTAATTTCGTCATAGCTGTCGATTGTTGTAACAGGACATGTTGGAGCTGTATGCACTGAGGAACCAAAACATTATAACCACTTGCTCAACAGCGTGTTGGTCTACTATTGGAACGCAATGCAGGAACAGTTCTGCGAGGTAGGTATTTGAAAAGTTTTTAGTAGGTTCCCGGAGGTATGTGATACCAGATGTTTACGCACAGGTCATGCATTTACCGTAAATTACGCACTGGTGGTTTGTGAGCGCGCAACTGTAACACGATAGGAGATGTGCTCCATCGGGTTCAGATGAGGCAAACCACTGTAACACGATTCTGGCCTTGCGACACGGACAGGGAGATGCCATCGCCGTCTGAGAAGACATTATGCATGAAGCGATGCGAAAGGTACATCATAATGTTTACGAAGTCTTCAATGACTACCCCTGCTCCTATAGAAGCCTAGGTGAATGTTCCCCGCAGCATAATACTGCCCCCACCGGCCTGCGTCCAACTGTCGTTCGCCTGGATGACGGCCTGTACAGGCAGGAACGTCGACGGTGTAACAAGAAACGTGAGTCGTCCGACCAGGCGACACGTTTCCATTGATCACGATGATGGGAATACGTAGCGGGTCGTCTGCTGCGGAGTCCCATATTCGGCAACAGGCACTAAATGGTGCCTGTACAAGCATTGTCGTCATATCTGCCATAGATCACCGTATATCCTGCCTAACGGAGAAGTTGACACACCCCCCCCCCCCCCCACACGTTCTGTGATGAGACATAAACGTCCAAGCCTGCACCTGGTTTCACCGCCCTTCACATAGATGCTCACGACAGTAGCACACGAACAGGCCCCCAGCATCGCCGTTTCTGAGATGTTAGTCCCCGGTCCCGAACCGTATCATTACGCCCTATGTCACAGTCGCTTATTTCAGTCGAGTTCCCCATTTGCGATTGTATTGACCCTAAAATGACTCCCTATTAGTGTCTGCTTCGCTTATGTACAGGGCGAGACAAAAAGGACTTTACACCTTTGGAACGATGTAGAAATTTATTGAGATAACGTATAGAATCAGTAGATGTCACTTTTTAGCAAAACCTCAAGCTTCACATGGAAGAGTCATGTGTCATTTTGGTTCCATGTGACTACCATTTCTGATATGACAAACATCCCACAGGCAATCAATTTCTTCCCACACTCGTTGTAGCAAATCGGACGTAAATTGTGCAACAACAGCATAGATTCGATTGTTCGGGTCGGCTAAATTGTTTGGTAGGGAAGGAACATATATACTGTTTCCAATGAAACCCCAGAAAAAGAAATCCTGTGGTGTCTAGTCTGGGCAGCAAGGTGGCCGTGCGATTGGCCCTTCACGGCCAGTTCACCGTCCTGGGAAGCGATTATCGAGAAAACCTTTAACTTTCGTGAGAAAATGAGGTGGTGCACCGTCTTGTTGGTAGTAAACCATCCCATCTCTTTCATCTTCTTCGACCTGTGGAATTAAAAAGTTCCCATGTGTGTCCAGATACGCAATATCAATGACACGGGGGCGACCTGGTGGTTTATCGTATTGCAGTGAACAACCCGCTTCAACGAAGTTCTCGTGTGAAGAGTAAATTAGTTTGCCTGTTTGGAGGTACTTCAGAGTATTCGGTGCGAAAGTTACACTGAACAATTGTTGCAGAGTTCGTTTCATGAAACCAAAACACACAACGAACTCGCTCCACAACAGTGAAAGCAACCATTTTAACTGTGCACTACGCTGGCGTTCCTGGTGGCGGTATGGGATCCTGATGCACTACATGAGCCAAACTTGAGGTTTTTGCCACAAAATGACGCATCTATAGATACTGTAAACTTTCTCAATAAATTTATGTATCATTCCTAAGTTGAGAAAGTTGTTTTTGACTCACCCTGGACTCTCCTTATTGCGTGACGTGCCAGCTACTTCACCAGGCGGCATACAATCTCGCGGTCGTCAGTGGTCATAATGTTTTGGCTTATTGTGTATATTGCCCAGTAACCGTTTATGGAGATCCAGTGGGCGTGTCGTACAAGTGGTTGCAATCCATTTTCACTTCGACTCCTATTTCATTATTGACACACAAATATGCCTTTTCCGATGGCAGCGTCTTTGATAAATACTAGGACAGTCCAATGTTTAGGAACATGCCCTTGCTATACGGGTACCTCTTGCGCCCGTTAATAACTGTAAACGAGAACTAATCATTCCACAAGTCGCCTTCCACATTTAGCCACATGGAGAATGTTACTGAATTTTATTAGAAAGAGAAACGCCCTCAGTTGTCGTAAGTGGCGATCCAGAATGTAATTTAGCATACATTGGAGAAGATTAATAAGCCATTTTATTCCAGAGAAATTGCCATTTTGCCGAAACGGAACTAATGCTTAAGAACAACCAGAATCAGGTCATGGACAAGTTACAACGATGCTTCGTGTGCAATTGCTGAAAGTGTGCGTGAGTATACACTCACGCGTTGAGTCATCTGGAATTTGCTACGTTAGCAAGAGTTCTTTAGCTATATTCTCGGACAGGAAATGAAGAAAATGAATTATTTCTTACTCGTAAGTCCCAGCTGAATGAGCTGTTCTTGAGAAGTCTTGACGGAGTGAGTCTGCCAGGAGGTATCTACTACCCCACCTAATTGCATTATCTTTAAACAGGCAAAGGTATTGTGAAATTCTTGGTGCTGCCCAAAGGGACGGACATGAGGGCATTAGGATAAAGGTGAGTCATCAGTAACGTTGTAGCGGTGGT
Source organism: Schistocerca piceifrons (assembly GCF_021461385.2). Taxonomy (NCBI): domain Eukaryota; kingdom Metazoa; phylum Arthropoda; class Insecta; order Orthoptera; family Acrididae; genus Schistocerca; species Schistocerca piceifrons. Next base: position 233,616,733 of record NC_060140.1, read on the forward strand.
ATGCTCGGGAGCGATACTTACGCACCAATGAGAGGCTTCCACGTTTCAGTTGGGCAAAGGGGAGTGTGGGGACCTGTAAAAGCAAGAAATTTATGTTTCAAACCAGTCCATGACACTATTCCAGTCGAAGATGTGCGCGAGTGATTCAGTGATAGTTGAAATTTGGACTCGTGAATTCGTGAGAGGTTTCGTGTGTGTTCGGGTGTGAGGTGAAGTAATAGGGGCGATCAGTGTGCATTATTTCACTTAGATCCTAGCAATGAGAACTGTAAATACTCCCATATTATATATTATTCCATCGTGAGAGTACTAGGACTTGAATTTAACGGCGTTACAAGTATTGTTAACGATTGGCAAAGTCTCTCTCTATTCTTTGTGTGCTACCTGTCTTGCGGCATCTGCGTATATATTGTAAACATCAGTAACAGTGTCTGACCCGCAAGATATATTTTTCTTTAAATTTCATAACAATCGCCGCGGTCTTCCGTAACATATTAACCAGTTACTTGTGCTGAAGAACATACGCCCTCGTCTCTTGTTAACGTTGCCGCTAGAACACCTTTGACTGGCTCTTTTTTGGCCTTTCAAAACAACACATTCAAACTTTCAGTGATACTTTCTTCACAGAACAAATATTTCATCGCCATTTTGGCAGCGCTCTTTCCAGATCGTGTTTTCCATATTGTCACTTACGCTACTTCACATAAGGTGTTTCCTGTTTTTCATAACGCAAATTATTCACTGCCTAGACCGTTCAAGGTTCATTGGCACTACCACAATGAAAGTTTAATTTCACTGTCTGTGAATTATCAGTCTTTCTGGTGAGAGAAGTTTTATTTTGTGATTTATGTTAGTTTGAGTTAACATATACCAATGACGTAGGCCACTTTACTGACCTTGTCTTGTAGATACTTACAAATGACAGGGCATATCTTGGAATGCGAATGTTTTTGCTAAGAAATGCAATTAGGAAAGATGTTTTAACTTAGTAACAAAAAGTTGATTTGTAATTAAGATTACAGCAAAGGAGTGTGATACGTGGGAGGAAACGGTAAATAATTAAGATGTAAGCAGATAACATCACAGGCAGTGGGCAGTATTACGACTTTGCAGAATTTATACGACTGTCTCAGTGTAGTTTTATGCTGAGATACTCAGCTTCACGGGTTTGGTATAGTAGTGTGTGTATCAGTCAAGGCCTTCAGCACGAACGATAAAAAAAGAGCTAGGCCGGGATTGCAAACCAAAAGGTGCATATTAGCAGTTAGTTTCTTTGTCCACTTATGTGCGCCACCGGCCGCCCAAAAGCAGCTTCAGGGAGAAGACGACCGTAAAGAGAACACCTGGTTTATATCGCTGGAGAATGGAGGTAAATGATGAGAAGATGGAGGACACCGAATCAGGACATCCGTATGGCAGTGACTCTGAAGAGGTAACGCTGCTCCTAAGATCTATTTAATAATAGAGCTCCTCTCTAGGTAGAACTTCAAAACTGTCGCTGGCGTTGTTGAGACCATGTGTTTGGTTTTTTATTTTTTTTTCGTCTACATCCATAAATTGCAGCTATTTAAATGTACACATACTTTTAGAGAATGATGATTAAAACAAATAATAGGTGTTTGATTAGGAACACAGCCGACTGCAATTGACAGTGCTCTGTCTAAATGACTACTGAAATATTTAGCAACGTTTGTCATGTGTCGCTTACTAAGCAAAACTGTGAAAACCGTGTAGGGTCAATTAGTAGAGTGCACGTAAGTCGTAATTAACATTACTTTTTCTTGCCTCCCAGTTAATAGCACAGCTTATATAGAACGCAAATTTAGCCTTCTAATTAAACGTCTCTGTTCTTCTCTGTGGGAAGTGGCGACTCTAACCGTAACAAATTAGTCCTCACATAACAAAGTAACCGACCTGTTTGCTAATGCCACGCACTGCCCGTGTACTGTATATTATGTGAGCTTAGCAGTCTGTAAATTGGTGTAGATATCCAAAGAAACGAAGCTCGTGGAACACTGACTAGTTTGGAAGAGTTGGGGCACCCTGCATTTCACGAGGTGCTTGTTTCTTATTGCTAACGGTTTGTTTTGTCAGATATTCACTTCGATTGATAACAGCATTCCCAGTATGTTATAACAGCATCATATTGATTATAACTTGAATACAGCATACTGAATTATGAGCGTTTTGAGGACTCATAGTCCCAGTGGGAGGCCGTACTAATGACCAATTTCCAGTTTGAATTTAACGCGAAAGATAATGCATTTGACCTTATCCTCCGCCACATTCAGAAGGTGGACTTACTAGTATGTATTAACGAAATGCTACTGCTGTCTAGACGTCACGGAAGTCTGTGGTTTGTTTGTGGGGAGGTTGAAGGGACCATACTACAATGGCCATCGGTCCCACGGAAGTCTGTTCAAATGGCTCTGAGCACTATGGGACTTAACATCGGAGTAGAACTACTTAAACCTAACTAACCCAAGGACAACACACACATTCATGCCCGAGGCAGGATTCGAACCTGCGACCGTAGCGGTCGCGCGGTTCCAGACAAGCGCCTAGAACTGCTCTGCCACACCGGCGGGCTACAAAAGTCTGTGAATGGTATGTGTAGCCAGCAGTAAACTGTAGTATGGCTACTGATGACTAATTCCACAACACGTTTAATATAAAGATAAATGTCTACACAGTTTTTCATTTACCGTTTTTGTACCATATGTACAAATAAGTACAACTTTTTAAAACTGTACAGTTATACTCGTAAATGGTTCAACATCTTTCACAGTCAGCATGCACAGGTTGTTAACTGACGAACATGCGCGAGTGTCATATATGAAAAACGACAAACATCGTCCTGACCGCTTTTTGTTTGTATTCTGTTAGTAATTAATTTCGCTGCTTGGTACAAGTAACCTTCAAATTGAGATCTAATTGCTGGGAATCTCTTTTCGTGAGCAAGCGAAGAATCACTTCAACAGGATCTTCGCTCAGCTAACTGCGACTCGTGGTGTTAGATGTGGACTTTAAGAACGCCTGTAAGAAATATTGCCATCTAATCTTTGAATGTTTCGTGCGCTGCATTGACCTTCTTTTGAAATGTCGGAAGAATTTCCCGACTTACGTTAGGTGATCGTGTGAGTGGCGTTGTCACACAACTCTTAGGAAAAAGGAAAATTATAGAAAACGTGGCGTAAGAATAAAATCATTTCCGTTTTCAACTGAGTCATTTTCGGATAAAATTCACCAGTTATCGACAGGTATCACCAAGGAATTAGACTACAGAGTCTCGGAAATAGCATGGCGTCCTTCTTGAATGCGCGAAGCGGCAGTGTCCAGAACTTTCCAGACGTGGGGCGAAGTGACGCATGCGCGGCGAGGGCGTAACAAGCAGCACGGGGCAGGTTCACCGAGGGACCACGTGACTTTACGGAGAGCGACGGACCGGCGCCAGCTTTGAAATTGCAGCGCCTGTCTCCCTCTGAAACACTCGGGCCTCGCTCTTTACTCGATGTCCGGCGGCTGTTCCAATTTCCTATTGAGGTCGTAATCCTGATCACTGTTGAACTTATCGCGCTACAATCGAACCTGCATTATCTGTTATTACTGAACTAGGTGAAAAGAACCTCTTCAGTTGATCTTTATTTTCATTGGCCCTCTGACAGGACTCCAGATCACTTGAGAACATCGTACAAACGAACATTTAAAAATCATTAAAAATGTTAGTATTTCACGGTAAAATATGGAATGTTCCAAAAAGAATGTACGTATTTCGAAAGCGTGTATTTATTAAACTAAGACATGCAGCTATGAAACTGGGAACACACATTTGCGAATCATTCAAGGTTAGATTACAGATGTTCAGTATATCCTCCACCAGTGACACGAACAATATCACATCGATACTGAATTCCTCCCATTCTCAGGTAAGCATGTCTTATCGTCACTGATGTTACGGCAGTACGCCATAAGTGCCTTCACCGACGTACAAAAGTTTCTCGCTTCTTAATCGCTGGAAACGTGAACACTCATATCTGTTCTTAAGTGTAGTGCCTTCACTCCAAACCAAATAAGTGGTTGCTTAGAACAGAACATTGATTTCATCTGCTGGAGTTGAAAGTGGAAGTACTGGAAGTGTTTGCCGTAAATCTCCAGAAGTGTAACGGATACACCTGTCATTAATTCTGAATTATATCGCAGATTTTGTACTGCTCCATGTAATACTTCGAATGACTTACTGTGCCGTGCATTTGTCCCATATGTTTACTATGCTTAACACGGTTTTAAAAACTACCTCGTCCAGACGCTCGCAATAAATTACAGACTGGAAAATCTTGTTCTGCAACCTTTAATGGCATTTCAAAGTAGAATGAGGTGTTCGTCTCGTTGCATTGATGTTGCCGCATTTCCAGATGATTCTAGTGCTAGCTAAATCTTTTGTTACGCTTGTTTCAGTCAATATTGAACTTACCAAATGTCTTTCTCTCTTGATGCCTCCAAACAGGTTTTTCCGCTGGTAACTCTGTTTACATGATGAAAATGTAACATTGTTTTCCACTTTTAGTTTGTTTTGAACGATGAATGGCAATCATTTTTCAACATTGTAACTTCCCTCTTTCAGTATTTTGGAATTCAATGCATCGACTCCAACTCTTCGTCGCGTTTGCATTCAGATTTCAATTAAAGGTGAATAAGTGATTATGTGTCTCTTCATTCAACACGATATTTAATCTTGATGCAGTACGTCATCAGTAATTCTTTCTTTGAATTTCTCCCATAATATAGTCGTATACGATGGAATACTTCTTGTCAGTATTATTGCATAGAGATATTTTACTTGTCCTGCAGTTGCTGTCAACGCGGTTTCTTGAAGCGCCAACACCCAGTGGTAATCATTTTCTAATAATCCAAAACGCTGACACGCTTGTGTGTACTTTTCACATGTGTATCAGTCGCCTATTTAAAAAAATAAACATAAAAATAAAATAAAAAAAATAGCTGAAACAATTTTTCCACGAATTTCATGTAGTAGCATTCGTAGATATAAGCAATCAACATTTTTTAATGCACCCTGTACACTTGTAACTTCCGAAGATTGATACGTGACCTCTGACAGGAGTTCCTTGCTTTATTCGTTGAAAGATTCGCCTTGTTACATTCCGTGTATAATATGATACATCAGCATAAAGCAACGTCCTTTACAAACGGTTCACTATGACAAAATTGGAAGACCGGAGTTATCATCGTGTACACTGATTGATCTCTCTCCTGTAATTTCTCTTGTAAAATATATCTGTTGACCATTTTCTAAATGCACTGCCAAATGAATAACTGCTGGTTCTCGATCATGTATTTGGAAACCCAATATTCGCAGAGTTGCTTCATTACAATTTACGTATTTACTCATTTTATACTGATGTATTTCATATTTCGGTTGCCTTTGTCAGCATAATTGAACACACATTTAATTGATTTTAGTAAGGTCGCAGTACGCCACATTTATAGGTACTTGACGTATTTTTGAGAGAAGCAGATTTTGTGACATCACCCATTGATTATCTATTCCTGTCTCTAGGTTACATCGCTTTCGTATTTTGGCAGTGAAATCACCAATTTCCTGAGGTTGTCTTCTGTACTTAGGATATCCAGCTTCTCCTATTTGTCTCCGTTAAATATAGTCTTAACTCGTTTTTCACAATTATATTGTATAATTATGGAAATTCAACTCGAATTACTTGTTCTTCTGTTCAACCCAGTGGCAAGATCCCCACATAATTTGTGTTTCGCCATCTTGTTTAATATCTATTACTTAACACACTGTAATTCCACTTAATACACTGTTCACAACCTTAAACAATTCACATCACATTCACATAAATTTTCACTTTTTTCCCCGTCTCTATTCGATTTCCAGAAGTGTGGCAACGAATACGTCTCGCCATTACCTTTAACAGAGTGCCTCTCAAGATCGTCAGGCACATTTCTCTGTTGTTTCGGCAGATTTTTGGTATTCGATTTTGCAATGTGTAACTGGCGTCAGCCAAAATAAATGTAGTTCAACATGTCTTTTATGCGACGTTTGGTGTCGACGGATTGCGTCGGTTTGTTTCCGTTACAAAGAAAATTATTTTTAAAGTGGAATTTTATGTATCCATTCGACAGAGCTATCCCAAATAGGTCTAGTGCGATATTTATTTTATCGATATGTATTAACACGAACAGTAACACACAAGTAAAGCGAAAAAACTGGTCCAACTAAAACATTCATATTTATTAGCGTACTACATGAATATGTAATAAAAAATGGGGGTTCCTATTTAAAAAATCGCTGTTGATATCCGTTTGACCTATGGCGGCGCCATCTAGCGCGCCAGCCATAGCGCCATCTGGTTCCCCCCTTCAAGCTAGACAAGCTTCGTTCTTTGTAGTTTTTTCGTTTGACGCTTATTTCGTGAGATAGTTGGCCCGGTCACGATTAGTGGACCACCATGTATAGTGTGTGCAGTGACTGATAGTGAGATATGAGTGAACAGTGTGGCATTACATTATTTTATAAGTTATTTGTAAAAAAATGTATTGTATACCAGGAGTAAATCCAATGAATGTACCTAACTAGAAGTCTGTAATTATATGTGTATACGGTGCTGGTAAAGACTCTGTAGACTCACAATGTTGCTAAATAATGTCAAAATGGTCGTACTGTGTTTTTGAGAATATGACATCATGTAAAAACTCGTTACTCGGGCGGTAGCACTAATAACTTCGTTATTATATTATACACACACACACACACACACACACACACACACAGTACATAACTAGATATTTATTACCCATGAGTTCACGTCTCTCTCTGTGCGGATATGAACTGAGGAATAGAAACACTAGACTCGTGCGGCTGTTATTTATTTGATCTTAATAATTTCCATATTCCACGAATTTGGCGTTGTACGGAATCTGTGTTGTCCGGTAGGCCGAATGTGATGCCTTTTTTCGTGAAAACAAAAAGCTACTCCCGTCATGCATTTCCCCAATCCTAGTTTCACGTTAGTGTTAATGGATTCTCCGCTCTTACCTGTTGTACTTCATATTTTCGTTAAAGATTTGGATTCTATGAAAATTTGCGATGTATTTCCAACTAATTAGTTGAGGGTGCTTTATTTTCAGGCACAAAAATAGGTGTGTCCAGCAATCTAACAGCGCCTACTCAACATCTCTCTGTTGTTTTTACATTAATAAACCACAAAAAAATGCAGACCGCGGTAAACTGAGACATTTATTCAAGTAATGTGTTGTCTTTCTACTGTCACTTATCAGGCCTTACTCGACCTGTTACAGGTGCGTTTCATTTTTATCTTTTTGTCGTTTTCCCAGTGGTACCGTTTAGGTAACTGAACTTACCAATTTCTTCATTTTGTCTTTTCTGAACTTCTGCATTGTTTCTAAAAATTTTGGTATGTGTTTGCCCTACGATCTTGTTTTGTATTACTGCCAGTAAACCCCAATTCTTTAAAGAATCGAACTCCCATGTAGGTGTAAGAGCTTCAAACGTCTGATTGCTTTACCAATTAGACAACGTATTAAATATTTGACGTTAAGACTGGAAGCGAGAAAAAGTTTAGAAAAGATGTGAAATTAAGTAAAGTCTGTTGAAGTGTTAAGTGTTATCATTGTGAAATACTGGATGAGTCTAGTCTGGAAAAGCGTGCGCTGAGTTTTAAGAGAAGCTAGTTTTTGAAGGTTCTCAGTGTTTATTGCATCATATCTCCTAAGTATGTCTTACAGTGCAGTTACATTCAGTGGTATATGTGGATACCGTCTGCAAAATGTGTTGCTAACCGGTGTAGTTGTAAAGAAGTAATAAATTGAAACGTCATGTCTGATGCCGAAGTTTTTTACGGCATTACCAGCGAAAATGTAGTAAGCATAAACTACTTTTTTTCTGTTATTATTTTGCGGAGGGTGTCAGCGAGAAAAAGTTTCACAAAGGTTTGAAATTATCTGTGAAATTTGTTGGAAGTCGCTAAGAGTTCTAATACTTGGTAATTTGCGCTCCGTTAGCTACTTTGCCTTCAGACATACGCATAGTTTCTAGCTGTGATACTTGTCTCACCGTGTTAAACCTTTAACACAAGATTATATCCCTTACTGAGTAGATTAAGTCATCATTTTAAACTTTTAAATTCGGTGAGTATGTGAAATAATAATATTAAATTTTCATTGCCCCTGAAAACTGTTAGTTAGGCAACCTGCTACGTGAGAATTATCATGAACCAGGTTAGCGGTTTAATAATATAATTTTTTGTGTGCTTACTGCGTTTTTTTCCACAGAAAGCCACTGCTTTTATTTCTTGTAGTGATATTGACATGTTCCCTGGCCAATATTTTGCGTAGCTCATAGTCAGCTGTCAGTAGACCGTCCTCACTTTTAGAAATTAAAACTTGATCCTCTGAAATTTGCATCGTTATTATATAATCTTATTGACTAAAATCGTATGTCAATGTCTGTAGTATGTTTTATTACCACACAGTTTCGTCAAAATAATGACTAAGACGCACCGCGAAGGAATGGGACTGAAATTGGTAGGTGAGATGTACATGAACAGACAAACAAATGATTACAGTTTCAGAAAAATTGAATGATTTATTCAAGAGAAAGAGCCTCACAAATTGAGCTAGTCAGCAGCGTGTCGATCCACCTCTGGCCTTTACGCAAGCAGTTATTCGATTTGGTATTGATTAATAGAGTTGTTGGATGTCGTCCTGAGGGATATCGTGCCAAATTCTGTCCAGTTGGCGCGTTAGATCGTCAAAATCCCTAGATGGTTGGCGGACCTTGCCCATGATGGTCCAAACGTTCCCAATTGGAAGAGATCCGGCGACCTCTCTTACCTTAAATTGACACTTCACCCTTTTCATCCCTGGAAGTTCAGATAATCATCACGGAATCACCCTGTATTTTCAGAAAAAGTAAATAAAAGACACTGAGTATCCCAGAGATGTGATTAAACGTGTTTGAGCAAACAAAACATAACTGTGCTTTGCTAGATGACGGACCCTGTTGATTAGGTAGATATTCTCTCTTCGGATGTAGTTCGATAATATAATTACCATATTTATTAATTCTTCAGTCATTTCTTGGTACAACAATTTCATATTTAAGACTGAAAAACGACACTGCACTTTTGTTCTGTTAATACTGCTTATTTCGAACTGGACTTATCGGCTTATCTCCCATCTTCAAGAAACAACTGACTAGCATCCACAAGACACACTAGAGGGTAGGAAATCAAATATCAGACAAAGGAAATGTCAACACGCACAGAATCTTTGGCCATGACATTTGATGGTAACTATGAAGTCGAGCATTTACCACTGCTATCATGCGCCGAACATTATAATATACAGTATCGATAATTTCACACACAATTCGTAACAGAAACACAAAAACGCTCACACCTTAAAAGTTTATGAATATAATGGTACTGATGCGAGTGAAGAACAGTCGATTTTACATTTTCTGCCTAATCTCATGACAAAAGAATCTGTGGGTCTTGATAGTAGCTTTGATTCTCATGTTTGGTTTCCTAAACAGTAGTCTTTCTTGTGGACACCAGTTAGTTGTTTACTGAAGATGGCCCAATAAGGCGAAAATCGGTTCCAAAAATTATCAGCATAACTAAAACACAGTTTGTTTTAAACCTTAATACAATGATTTTCATTGGGTAACCATTTTTCCAAGGCGACCACAACTTTTGTGAAATGGCTGAAACTGTAATAATACCTTTTGCTAAGCAACTCACAAATGTCGCGAACAGTAATGGACGTATCAAAATTCCTACATCAAACTCGACATTGAATGAATTACATTGATAACTCCGCGCCGGCCGGAGTGGCCGTGCGGCTCTAGGCGCTACAGTCTGGAACCGAGCGACCGCTACGTCGCAGGTTCGAATCCTGCCTCGGGCATGGATGTGTGTGCTGTCCTTAGGTTAGTTAGGTTTAAGTAGTTCTAAGTTCTAGGCGACTGATGACCTCAGAAATTAAGTCGCATAGTGCTCAGAGCCATTTGAACCATTTTTTGATAACTCCGCAAGAAGGCTAATAGTCTTCGTTCTACGGCAAACCTGACGTCTACCTAGTTGTCTTTTACAGGAATGATTATTTCCTTTATTTGCCTAATTGTTCTCTAAGTATACAGCCTACAACTTTCTTGTATATTTAACTGAGACATCTGACATAGGTGAAAACAATCTTATAAACCAAAACATTCCGGCCCGTTAGCTGCTCTTGCTGCACATACAACCTGTACTTTTCCTTCTTTTTCGTGGCCTGCATTCCTGTGTTGGTTGTCGTGCTTGTATGGCGGGCGACCGTCAGGCTGGTATCCCACCGTTGTCGCTCACAAGTTTTCTCTCGTCACCGGGGCTCAGTTTGAGGCGGGACTCATCCCTGAGGACAATTTTACTCCAGTCAATGAGTTTCCGGGCCGAAGGCGTGTCTGGAGACGTCCCAGACTGTCGCCTGCCATACGGCCCGAAAACAGGAGTGATGGTCTGGGGTGTCATTTCTTTTTGGGCAGTTACCCTTTGGGTGTGACCCACGGAACCCTCACAGCACAATGGTACGTCGACGATATTCCACGCTCAGTTTTGTTGTCCTACATGGCAAGCCATCGTGGACTTACATTACACGAAGATAATGCTCGCTCGCAAACCGCTGGAGTTTCTACTTCTTGGCTTCGTGCTTGCCAAAACATACCTTGGTTAGGGGTCCTAGTCCGGAAATAAGCGCCGAAAAATATCAACGAAAATGGACTTAAATACTGCTTTAGCCTCGCGCATCCCTCGACTTACGGTCTTCCGAACGCAGATCATGAAGTATAGATTTCCTGCTGAGTATCTGCCAGTGCCCCCAGAATTTTCCGCTCTTGATGGACTAGTAACGGTGCACGTACTAAACCTTAGAGAGACCGGTACAGTAATAATGAAGTCCATTTACCTAGACAAGTTTCAGAAGCTGCAACATTTACAAAAGTTCAGCCCTGCAAGAAGATACGAAGTGGGCGTGAGATCAGGTGAACGTGCTGGCCACTAAACAGCCCCCCCCCCCCCTCTGCCTATCCACTTCTCAGGGACTGTCTGATCCAGGTGTTTTCAGTTCAAAGTGCGGCAGGGCTCCATATCATAATCACATCTGCTGATAAATAACAAATGGGATACGCACCAGCAACCTGGGTAGTATCTGTCTGATAAACATTGTGTACATTGGTGCAGTTAAGCAGGTAGGAGGAACAAACGAGCCTAATGCGTAATCCCTGTACATGCCCACATGTTGTCTGATATTCTGTGTCGTTGACTCTTAACAACTGTGGCTTGAGAACTCTCATAGGCCAACACATCACTACAGCGACTGTGTAGAATTCCGGATCTGGTGAAACGAACTTCGTTCGTGAGAAGTGCACTCGTAGGAAAGTGAGGATCGACTGTAAGGCGCTGCAAAAATCATTGACTAAACTCGACACCAGATCCGAAGTCAGCGGGAATCAAAGCTTGCTCTTTCTACGGATGGTAGGGGTGTAGCTGCATTACCCGTGATACGCTACACACAGTGCTCAGCGAAACATTCATTTACTGTGCAACTGATCGTCGCCTCATCCACTTGAGCAAGCACTGCATCTTCTAAGTCTGGAATCCGTGTAGTTCGTCGTCCTCCTCGTTCGTTGTGCTGTGGTACCAGTTGTCCTGTTTCACTTAATCATTGCAACGTCTTGGAAATATGGTGTGAGGTGGATGTCTTGTACAAGGATATTTGGTCCTGTAGAACCTCTCTCTTCTCCGCTGCTTCCATTTGTTTGCCTATAAACGAAAATCATGTTCGCAAGTTTCGCCACCGGGTGAAACTCCTTCTGGCTGGGGTGATCGGCGTTAGTACTTCAACTTGTAAACACGTACTGCAATCTATTACAGTACAGATATAGTAAACCATGATTGCTCATGTCTGTACACAGTACGCCGTCTGTACAGGATTAGTCGAATTACTATCCGGACCGCTGCACCCAAGTGCTCCTGGGGATTGCCTACCCTACTGTCTTAGCAATAACAGTACCGGTACATGTATCCCACTGTCAGAGTATCAAAGCGATTTTCGCTCATAACTCTCAACTCGGTCGTTTCCGGACCTGGGTCTCTTGCTTCAATTTGATAGATACACCCATCTTCATTATCCCAGAAAGACTGAGATTTTGTAAAATCATGGAATCACCCCATACACTTGGTATAACTAAATTCCATTTACATATTTTCAGGACGTGTAGTGGGGACCAAGACAGTTAAGTTTCTCACATTAACTCGTGTCCGGAAGCTACCGTTTTCCCGATTACAAGTAGGGCTGGTTGTGACGACCACCGACGCCAACACAATACTGCACCTCCATACGAATTTCCATACACACCATCACCAGTGTCTGGTCCTCCAGGATTCTTCGCAGCTGTAACCCACTCCAGTAGATCTTCCTCGGATTCCATATGGGTCTCGCAAATCAAAGATTTAATGTGACCCCACAGGTAGTAGTCCAGTGGGTTCAAGTCAGGAAAACGTGCAGGCTAAGCAACCGGGCCACCACGCCCTATCCACTATTGCCCAAATCGTTGGTCCTGATAATCTCGGACCGCACTTGAAAAATGAGATGTGCGCCATCGTTCTGGGACCACGTGTTTTGAAGCACGTATAGTGGCACATCGTCAAAGAGCCCATACAGTACGCCCTCAGGGAATCGCATGTACGCGGTACCTGTGAGGTGGTGAAAGAAGTATAGCCCAATCACACGTCCCTCCAGGAACTCTGTCCAAATGTTCAGACTGTATCGTCCCTGAAATCCATGAGGGCGCGCAGCATGCGGGTTTTCATCAGCCCATACATGACTGTTTTAGGAACTGAGAACACGTGCCCTGGTGAACTCGGCTTCATCTGTGGAAAGGATACGCTATGAGAAATTGGACTCATACACACAAAGGTGCAAGAACCACGTGCAGAAGTGGGTTAATGACACAATATCCTGTTGGCTGCATTGCCTGTACTTTCTGCGGATAGTAAGGTTGTAGCTGCTCTCGCGCAGAACACACTTCACAGTTCGGTGGTCAACATTCAGTCTATTACGCGGCAAGGCGAAGTGGTAATGCGACAGTAACGGAAACTAACTTGATCACGTCACTCGGTACAATCACTCTCCTACTAAAGTAGTGCGCGTTATTGCTTTAGAAACACATCCCAACCGTAAGGCATCACAAAACAGCCTACACCACAGCAACAAGACATCTCTGAAAATGGATGCAAAACACAAAAAGTTGATACTTCGCAAAACACGATCCCATGGAAATCTTACCAGTAAAGGAAGCGCGCAGTACAAACATGGAAGGTGAGAGCGGAAAAAGCGAGCAGGCATAATGGCTTCCTGTTAACGTTATTAAGGAATTTATCGTACCGGCAGAGAAGGCGACGGAACGTGCAGCCGAAATGTTAAAGTTGGTTTGCAAATTACGGAACGGGGGACAATAAGCCGAACAGAGTGGATTTCAGGTTTCTACGCCCAAGACGAAAATGAAAGGTATTCATCATAAGTATTCTAATGACGATATGGATAATGTGTTATCAGGCAGCAGTTTCTACACTGTTGCGTACATTATAAAGATGTACCAACTTTGCAAAAACTGCACAGGTTTTGTCAGTTTTAAAGGCAAGCAAGGAAGCTCTCAGCAGAATTGTTTTGTCTATAGGATTTATTTTTAAAAGGCGCTGTTATGTGCGAACGAGAGGACTTGCAAAAAGGGCGTGCTACGTTATGTTTTTACGGAAGAATGAAGCATCAGAAGCAAAGCGGCCAGTGGCTTTATATGAAACATGGATTTTCGCACAAATTGCACCGTAAATAAAGGTTGGAAAAGGGACAGTGCAACGCGGGGTATTGTCGAATAAAAGTGGTGGTCTGCGTTTAATTGTTGAGCATGCAGGTGTTGACAAGAGTTTCTTTAAAGATTCTCTTCTCACAATTATATTACTCAAAAACCAGTACGTCGACTATAGCTCAGAAATTGAACTTCGTCTTTTATTTATTTATTTATTTATTTGAGGAGACTCACATTTTATCTTTCTTTGCCGAAGCAAGATGCACAAATGCTAAAATATTTTCAAAATTTAAACAAAACGAGACAAATTGACGGCAACGGTATTATTCTTCGTAGCAGGCTAATTTGTAAATTATTTTAACAACTTTCTCTTACTGGCAAACGCTCTTGGCCACAATCCTTTGCTGGTGACAAAATGTTCGGTAACACACAGTGGGAGGGGTGGGATCGCCTTTTTGAAACCATTTGTAGGGTTAATACGATGATTAAAACAACGTGACAAAGGATCAGAAATAAAATAAATTAAGTTAATTGCAGTAAAATAATGAGTTATTTTGATAAAGGATTAAAAATGAAAATTTCGATGTATCTGTAGCGATTCGAACTTTGTCTATATTTCAGTAAGAATATGACTTCACCCCTACGCTACACCACTGCTTTGGACAACGCTGCTAATTTTAATGCTCTAAAGTTTAGAGCAGTGGTGGCCAACCTGGTCCCTGCCGCCCACTAACAGGCGTTCCAACTTTCATTGTAGGCGGTAGGGGTTTTAATTAGGTTTTCATAAGATACTGAGATAAACTATTTGGTAAGTATTGATTATATGCTTTAACTTGCTCTACTCTGCTTTATAAATTTTATATAAATTTCTCCCTTACTTTATAAAGTAACGTTATTGTGTAATCGACGGACCGTTAGAAAATTTTACTACTTATGGGGATACGAAAGTGGGCGGTAGGTAAAATAGGTTGACTAATCCAGCTCTAGAGAATCACAAGAATTTTGATAAGGGGGAAATAATCTCACATAACTGAGTTGATCAAATCGCATCAGCAGATTTGCAAAATCCATTCGTGCTAGGCAGGTGACACTCAGAAACCGAGATTTGACCGGGTTAGCAAAATATATTCGGGACTACCATGTAAACATGGCAGAGAACATCGCATTCGGATTTCGAAATTAGATTTCCGTTTTCTGCAAATTGTGTTGCTTGTAAACCTGGTAATAGGCAGATGGCGTGTGACACCGACCTGCTTGTAAGAATACTGGACTGTACGCCAGTATTAGTCCCACACCCACCCCCTCCCTCTTCACAATGTTTTTCGGGCGTTAACACGACGGTGCTGCCACCGTGTCGAGATTACCACATCGCTGTGCCGAATATAATACCTGATGTGTTCCTGGTACTAGTCATCGCGCCCTTTCCACTGCGTGAAGTAAAGCGTCCTCAAACTCAGGTGTTGCCGGGTGGGGCACCATGGTCGGCCCGCTGGTGCAAAGGAGTGCGAAGGATCTGACGGAACTGAATGGCATTTAAACAAATCTGTAGTGGGCGTAGGACACCAGGTGACCGATGAATGACGTACATGATACACTAATCTGTGCGCCGAAAGTGCGGGAGATTTGATCGTGTAGTGTGGTATTTCAGTGTATATGATGTGTTGTTATATCGAATACACATGTGAGGAACAGCCGCACAATAAATTATACATCTCACGTTTTAGTATTTTTTATACATTTCGTAAAACGAAAACCGTGAAATTAATAAGCACATTTAATTTGCACCGAGTCCTCAATTTGTTAATACATCTTTAAGCGCGTGGGTTCATTAAAAAATTACTCAGCACTTTTACTGTAAGATAAAAGTGAAAAAAGGAATTTGTCAACAGAAACAATTGGAACTTGTGGCAGACAATATTACTACATATTCACGAAGGAGTTGCATCGTGATGGCGTGACGATCCAGAGTGGTCATTAGGGTGAATCACATACCGTAGCGGGTTGAGTGACGAGCGAGGGGTTATTGTGTGACAGACATGCAGCTTTTTCCCATTACAACATCCCCAGTTTTTATATTCGTTTTATGTCATTCTTACCGCTACTGACAAATTGCACCTTGCAGATCCATGTACGAATAACTTCATAATGTTTTAATATTATTTGTAGTACCATTGAAGGCGTTGTGTGTATCTCTGTATTTTCGTAATTATTTGTATGGTCTCTCCTCCTTTGTCCTTTCCCTTTCTATATCTGAAGATGATGTGCTAGTCAGGTCGAAAGTGATCATCATCAGGTATAAAAATTATAGTGACCCGGACGGCGTTTTTCATTCTTCATCCGTGTTACGTGGAGCACACACATAGGACAACAAATGTTCAAATGTGTGTGAAATTTTACGGGACTCAACTGCTCAAGTCATCAGTCTAGCTTACACAGTATGGAAATGAAGCCCCATACTTCAGGCAAGGTCCTAGTGGAGGTGGTTTGCCATTGCCTCCCCACGACCGTAATGGGGATGAATGATGATGATGAAGACGACACAACACCACCCAGTCATCTCGAGGCAGGAAAAATCCCTGACCGCGCCGGGAATCGAACCCGGGACCCCATGCCCGGGAAGCGAGAACGCTACCGCGAGACCACGAGCTGCGGTATTTAACCTAAATTATCCTAAGGACACACACACACACACACACACACACACACACACACACACACACACACACACACACACACACGCCCGGGGAGGAATCGAACTTCCGCCGGGATCAGCCGCACAGTCCACACATAGGACAGATCAAATGGCCATTGGCTTATTCATATATTTGGAGAATATAGAATAAACTGTGAAAAACCTGCATGGGGTCAATTGAAGAAAAATTGCTGTATACGGAGGCCGGCTTCTGTGAATAATCTTCATTTCCCTACTTACCCTTCCCTAGGGATTACGAAGCCAAACTTTTATGTGTAAGAGCAAGTACAAGAGCATATTAACATTGGTTATCTACCTACATCTATCTATCCATCCATGTACGTATTTAGTGTGCGTGAAGCGGCAAGATACTGAATTGTGTGTCACAAAAAATGAGTTTAAAATGAATCCCATTGTACCTTTTGCTTTTTGCGGCCCGTCTCCACTGTCATCACGTTGTGCAATAGAAAAAAGTGGTTTGTCTTTTGGTGCACAGGGGACACAGTTGGCACCAATGATAGAAGCTAGGCATCTTGAGAGTGAGTCAGTACTGAAAGGTAAGCTGTGTGTGTGTGTGTGTGTGTGTGTGTGTGTGTGTGTTTTGAGGGGGAGGGGTGTTGTAGAGGAGCGCCACCGACCCATATAAGGGGAAGTGAGCGCCTCCCACGCCCCGCCAGGCGCTCTGCGCATCGCGGCGCGCCGTTTCACTTTCTGTCCACAATGGCGGCCCGCGTTGTTGCCGTGAGCGCTGAGCGCTGCCGGGCACGCCCTGCCCGTGTCGCTGCGCTCGAGGCGCTCACGTTCATCTGGTCAGGAAGTAGCCGGCAGGTGGTCTGAGGGCAGTGCACAATCCACTCTATGAAGTTCTAAGCACACAGACTTGTCTCATTTATTCCTTCCGTCGTTCTCTGAACTGCAGCTGGTTTTGTTTCCCCACTAGGAATTCACTTTCGCAAAATTCTTTACGTCTGTCGTTCCACTTCTTTAACAAGCACACGATGTTCTCGTTAAACTCTCGAAGCCTACAGATATGGCTTCCGTGGTCCATCGTTGTGGTCTTCAGTCCCAAGACTGGTTTGATTCAGCTCTTCACACCGGTCTTTCCTGTTTGAGCTTCATCGTCTCTACATAAATTTGGAATTGCTAACTGTAATCAGGACTTGGTCTTCTCCACCCCTCTCCTCACCCCCCATCCCCCTCCGCTTCCCTATTTCTTTGTACTTCAGGATGTGCTATATGCATCGATCCCATTATTTACTTCAGTTATACCATAAATTTCTTTTTCCCGTGATTTCATGCAGTACCTACTCATTAGTTATCCGATCTCCCACCGTACAGTCTTCAGAATTATCTTGCAGCACCACGTTTCAAAGCCTACTGTTCTCGTCTTGACTGAAAGGATTTTTTTTCAACATTTCGCAATTGTACAAGTCGTCACTCAAGTCTCCCTAACTAATTTCTATTCGACGTTAGTAAATTTCTCTTTTTCAGAAATGCTTTTCTTGATACTGCCAGATTGCATTTTATATCTACATCTACGTGATTACTCTGCTATTCACAATAAAGTGCCTGGCAGAGGGTTCAGTGAACCACCTTCAAGCTGTCTCTCTACCGTTCCACTCTCGAACGGCACGCGGGAAAAACGAGCACTTAAATTTTTCTGTGCGATCCCCTGATTTCTCTTATTTTATCGTGGTGATCATTTCTCCCTATGTAGGTGGGTGCCAACAGAATGTTTTCGCAATCTGAGGGGAAAACTGGGCCTGCCCTTGTCGCCGAGCGGTTCTAGGCCCTTCAGTCTGGAACCGCGCGACTGCTACGGTCGCAGGTTCGAATCCTGCCTTGCGCATGGATGTGTGTGATGTCCTTAGGTTAGTTAGGTTTAAGTAGTTATAAGTTCTAGGGGACCGATGACCTCAGATGTTAAGTCCCAAGTCTGAGCCATTTTAAGAAAACTGGTGATTGAAATTTCATGAGAAGATCCCGCCGCAACGAAAAACGTCTTGTTTTAACGATAGCTACTCCAATTCACGTATCATGTCTGTGACACTATCTCCCCTATTTCACGATAATACAAAACGAGCTGCCATTCTAAGTACTTTTTCGATGTCATCCGTCAGTCCCACCTCATGCGGATCCCACAACCGCACAGCAATATCCCAGAATAGGGCGGACAAGCTTAGTGTAAGCAGTCTCTTTGGTAGACCTGTTGCACCCTCTAAGTGTTCTGCTGTCTTTGGTTTGGTCTTCCCACAATATTATCTATGTGATCGTCCCTTTCTTACTTCGGCTATCGACAGTTGTTTCGCTACCCATATAGCAAATTCTTCTACTTATAACTTATTCCTTTCTAATCTAGCCCCCTCCACACCTGTTGATTCAATTAGACTACGTTCTGAGAGAGGTAAGAGGTAGGTCGCGTTTGTTTGGGTGGTGTGGCAGTACTGTCCATCCCAATTAGCAAATCTTATTGTTCTGCGTGCACCTTAGGGGTGCTCCTGTTGTGATCTTTCCTTCTCAAAATGTATAAGTTCGTTAAAGGCAGATACTATTTTATCGACGATTTACCTGAAAGTAGCTGGTTCTGGACTTTGCAGTCATAAAACCAACGAAATTATTACTTCCCTTCAATGTCTTGTCTGTGTAAATGGTAACACCTTTCTGTGAATCTTTGGTGCTGACGTGCACCGACATTTGTTGAGGATTTTGCTCGCGGCATGTTGGCGTAGTAAAGTATCACGGTAGTAATTCTGAAACATCAGGAAATTGATTACATAATAAAAGACAAATCAGCTGCTCTTCATAACATTAACGTAGTGCTTATCGTTTCGTAGCTACATTAGATGATGCATTTCTTTTTGGCCGGCCTTTGGTAATTGCAGGCAACACAAAAACTATCGACAACAGGAAACACACCGAGCGAGGTGGCGCAGTGGTTAGAACACTGGACTCGCATTCCGTAGGACGACGTATCAAACCTGCGTCCGGCCAGTCCTTACTTAGGTTTTCCATTATTCCCCTAAATCGCTTCAGGCAAATGCTGGGATTGTTGTTTTGAAAGGGCACGGCCGACTTCCTTCCCCATCCTTCCATAATCCGATGGGACCGATGACCCCGCTGTTTGGTCCCCCCACCCCCACCCCCCCTCCAAGTCAACCAACCAACAGTAAACGCTGCGGCTAGAGAGATTTCGTCTTCATTGGAACATTAGCCCTCTTTTAGGCATAGTAGTTGTGATGTTATCTGTGTAACTGCACAATTCATTGATGTATCTTACATTCAAATATCTCCTTCATTAATGACTCGTAATTTTCCTTAGACTCTTGCGATCTTTCATATCCTGTTTTCTGTTTTTTCTCTTTCGTGGCCACATATAAATATTCTGTGGCATACATTAATGCTTCCTCTTTATTTGTTGTATAGTTGGATATTTGTGATTGTTCTATTACACAGTTCTAAAATTCCCTTTTCTTGCTGCACCTCGTTCCTCGTTTATAAATAACTTAAATTACTATCAAAATTGAGTGACACTGTTTTTAATTTACATCCATCTCGTTAAAACAGCCTGTTGGTTTATGCTGTGACGACCTGAGAACGGTTTACACAGCCGCTTATACCTCGTCCTACAGTTCAACGTGAAAACCCAAATACGGTGTAAGTAGACTTAATCCAAGTGTGTGAAATCTTATGGGACTTAACTGCTAAGGTCATCAGTCCCTAAGCTTTCACACTACTTAATCTAAATTATCCTAAGGACACACACACACACACACACACACACACACACACACACACACACACACACACATGCCCAAGAGAGGACTCGAATCTCCGCCGGGACCAGCCGCACAGTCCATGACTGCAGCGCCTAAGACCGCTCGGCTAATTCCGCGCGGCAAGTAGACTTACACAGTGCGCTTAACGTTGTTTGAGCTGCCACCAAAAAAGTTGGGAATCTTAGGCTTCTTACTTTGACTTCCAATAAGATATTGAGCAAATGCACTTAAACTGTTCGGAAAGGGTCTAGTTGTATATCCCGCCTGGACTTCGGACTTCAGACGTTTATATCTGGCGCCACAACGTTCAACCATTAAGACATGGCCCCTTATATCGCAACTGGGCTACGCTGATGCGTGTCGCTCTAGTTGTAATACTGGATTACAATAAGAAATAAGCTTTATTAATTTCTCTCTTGTACCTATTGTTATGCAAGAATTGAATTTATAAATTTAAAGACACAACCTAGAATTCTAATCACTCCTTTGTATCCGAGAGCACCGAGACCACCCTTAATTACTTTTGAACATGAGTAAAGTCTAATATGGTTTGAATATCCACAAGGACACGAGTATAAGCCACGTAAGTATAGACATATGTAATAATTGTTTCATGTTGGCGAATTCTGAACGTCAGTGTGTTCAATCGTTTCTTTGATTCTTTGTGCTGCGTGTTTAGTACTACGTTATGTGGTTGTGATTGCGTAGATTATATTACTTGCGTTAAGCAGGACATGAAGGAAAATTATTCAGAGCAGTCATTAAAAAGGACAGCTATTACTGCGAGTTAGAATAAAACGTCAGTAGTTCATGTGGTAAGTGGATTTCATCATACCATTCTTGAAATTGTTTCTATAGCGGAGAAGAAATAAGTATAATTTACTGTTTCAGTTGCTGCGTTTTACGTAAATAAATGGAAATTCTTATGCTATCACTTGGTTCTGGCATTTAGCACACCTGTATAAGGCTGGAAGTGTACCGCGATTGAAATTCTACTGTAACTGCAGTCCCCTTCCGTAACTGACTTGGTTATTGCGTAGGAGACGAATGGAAAGAGGGTACATCTCTCTCCAATTGGATCCTATCCTCTGTAGACAGTAAGCCGTGCAAACGAACTTTTGGGTTCATGCCAGCTGCACTTCATTCTAAATAGTTTATGTTTAACCACCAAGATGAGCGTAAGTAGCGCTGCTGCGAATATGCCTTTCTCTCAGCACATACGCTAGTAGTTATTGGTTTCACAAACACGAGCTAGCCTCCTTCGTGACAGGACAAGAGATATTTTGTTATGTGTTGTGTTGGGACGATTGGGCTACCTGCTTCTTGTAAGGAAAGCGACAGGACTGCCCCTTCACTGTTACAGCTGAGCGGAAAGAAGATGGTCTGACGCCCCGAACTAACTTGCAGAGCAGGAAAACCGCGCGGTTGTCTTTGCTATGAGGTTGCGTAATGGTTCGCTATTCGCATGCGGTTTCTCGTTTACGTAACTACAGTGTTGTGCCTCGAGGATCGTCTGACCGCTAAAAAAGCAGTGCTTGTGCGCCGGTTGAACGTGTCCGCAGTGATGCTGTTTTTGTACACCGAACAGTTTTCTGCCCACGAAGAGCTACACTCAGTAGGTCAGTAAGTAGAATCTTCGGTACACTTCTCTGATAAAGCTATCACTTGATAACCTTTTGCGCAGTAGTGTTGGGCAGGCTTCTGATGAGAATCAAACAGAAGGGGAATATAATTAAATAGGGACTTCAGTCCATACACCACACTCTGCTATCGAAACCAGTAAGACTGATTCATTAATATAGTTAGCTTGTGCTCACTATCGCATAATAGAGTATTTACGACTGGATTTTCATCTTCTGATGTGCAGAACGTTTAGATAATTGGTGCAGTCGCTTGATAGCCAAGACCGTAAAAGATGATCCAATTCCTATCTCCTGCAGTACCTAATCCGACCAGGCTGTCGAAGCACTCGCAGTACCACCACCAGAAACAAACTATAGGCTATATGAAAACCATTCTGTACGCATTATCCTCTCTTCCATAGGAAGAAGACTCGCACCTTCGTAAGAGAGGCTGTGCGAAGCAAAGAAAAACACCACTGATCGAAGTTGAGGATGGGGCCCTGTGATGAGTTCGAACAGCTCATTTGGACCAGTGTAATCCGCGAAATACCGAGATAAGGCGCTAAAATCACTGCCCTAGGTCAAATTTGTAATGTCGTTTAATTTGAGCGAACACTCCTTAAGTGAGTAGATTTTAATGTTTTTGTGAAAGCTGTTCATCAACTGTCAAATGAATTATTCCGAGAATTGTTCATTTCGGAGAGCATATAACGTTTTCCACTGTGGATATGGACGTTCATCTGCCACAGGAAGCATAGACTTCCAGGTCATCACTGAACATCTAGACGTCCTGCTACATTCAATCTTTATTTAATTTTAGATTTTCTCCCGCTACACGGTAACAGTTATGTGGCACATATCATTCAAGCTAGTTTGTTTATCAGCAAAGGGAAAGCAAAATCTTTTTAATATCGCTGCGCGTATCACGCTTGAAACTAATCAGATGTTTCTGATACAAATATAACACGATAAATAAAATCACTGACTTGCAAAAGAATGCACTGCATCAGTACGATGTGGCCGAAGTATTCCAAACACGGGATAACATGATGTGCAGGGACTTTCCATATTCTCTCTCTAAACATAACAATATATTCCAAGACAATTACATCACATAGTTCTCATCTTCCTGTTGAACTGAGTGATCCTGCACTGACATCATTCAAATTTCAGCGGACATATAGAGCACAGTACTCTAACATGCGTCTATGACTACGTTTACATGGCGACACATCTTCCGGAAGACGGTAATCGAATTTCGGAAACCGTTTTTCGCTTTCGTGTTTACATGTTAAGGCCGGAATAGGATTTCATCGCGTAGTTAAATATGACGCCCGAAAAACAGCTTTTTCAGCTTCTGATTTAGTCAGTACAATCACTATTTCTCTTCAATTAGATATGAAGAGTGGTAGACAGCATCATGCTCAGTCTAATATTTCTGCTTCTCCTTCACTGCACAAGGAGTCACTCCTTCCATATTTAGTTTAAAAAAAAAAAAAAAAAAAAAAAAAAAAAAAGACGTAAGCTGACAACCTAAGCACGTTTCACAAAAGGTTGTGCGTTTATATGAGAGCGAAAAGTCGATTGTGGTAGTGGAAACCCGGCAGCTAGTTACGGATGTGCAAAATCGATTATGAAGTGTTTACGCGACCAACCAGAAGCGGTACTGGAAAATTGGTTTGGAAATCCGGTTTTGGGAACCTCGTGTAAACGTAGCATATTCAAGATGGCGGTTCACAGCAGCGAGACCTCGAAATGCGCTCAGTGTAAACTGACCGTTTCTGATAACTAGTCCCACTTCGCTCTTATTTTTACCCGGACATCTAGCTGTATTAGCGATGGGCTTCTAAGAAATAAGAACTCAATATTGGTAGTTATTTGCCGTTAAAGTGAGCTTTGCCTCGTCTTCTTAGCAGATGCGTTTTTTCTTTTTTTATGTTGTCACTCCAGATGTTGATACTTTGCTGTTCATTGACTGCATTATGCTTGGGATGGGAGAGGGCTAGTTTTGTGTATTTGAAAGTAATGTAATGTTGAATAATATAGTCTATGTGATAAAAATTGAGTGGGTGTGCCAGAAATTTCCAAAAGAGTGACAGATACGTCATTTGTGTTAATGCCAATGAAGTACAGAGCTATTACTCGAAGTTTTCTCGAATCGTTTCAGTGACTAAAGCCATCGTCACACGAGGGACAAGGGAGCTAAATGAGGTCAGCACACGGAACGAGCTAGTTAACGTGATTTTGTGCTCTAGCGCTCTCCAGCGGCAGTTGTCTATCTTTATTTGGCTTTCAAATCATACAGTTCGTTTACCGAAATGAACGCACGTGAAATTCGTACTTTAGGTCTATTAAACGCATATTTCCTCCCTTGTCCATGTGCTGGTCATGCTCTCTTTGTAGTATACATAAATAAAAACATCAGCATCCATGAACACGTAATACGATAAAAAGTAATATGTTCAGTCAGTAAAAGTTCACAAAATCGAACAAACTCACTCCTCGCGAAGTGTGCTCTCACAATTATATATATTACAGAAATTATTTCTGTTAATTTAATGAGAAAGTCTCATTACTTTTTAGAAAAAGGCGAAGATGAAAAAAAAAATTGGTTACAGCAGGACACGAACCCGCTACTCACCATTTTGTAACGTGGCAAGCCTACCAATTACGCTATGGTAATGTTCTAAAATCAGCGACCTTACATTTTGTTTTTCGGTCTTACGAAGGATTTAATCGCCTGTGTGTTATTGACATTTAATTACAACAAATCCAACAAAGAACACCACTTCTTGACGAATCTTCGGTGTTCTGTTGCGTTGAAACGGCATATTTTACAATACCCGTTTTATGGTATAACACCAAGGTAACTAAATATGAAAATTCTTTAACGACCACGGTGACATTTTTCCGTTATTTCATTACAACAAATCGTACTAATAACGACGCGTTCTCGAGAGATTTAATGTTCTGGTACTTAGAAATAGCACGTATTTATAGGATGTCAGTTGTAACGTAAAACCTACCGAATATGGAATTCAGCTGAACACAACAAATACAGTCTGTGGTCTCATAAGTTCTTCTTGTGACACTAAGTGCATTCTTGCTTGTTATTGGTTGTTCTTTACGCGGCACGTCGCCGAAATATCGCAGAACTTTGGTTTAGCGTGACGAAATGGCTCCTCATCTTGAAATAGCAGGAAGCGAGTCACAAAACTCGTAGAGCGCCACGTCGGCGTTAGCCAGTTCTTCCCGTCTGAAGCCGGACTCAGGCTTGTTTCTCGGTCATACAATTTGAGGCACCAAGTTGCGAGTGCTTTTGGGTCGTCTTTGAGGAATCGCCAGGCACAATGAGAATTTGGAGGAACTGTTTGCAGTGCAGTCGTTGTCTCGTGTTTTCTGTTGTTGGTGAAGTGTCATTAGCAAAAACAAGCGCCTCGGTTGTTCCATTTGTTTGCTGTGCACGTTTTTGCTGAGATTCATGTAAGTGGGCGGACCATCGTGCATTTATCCTAAAATCCGCATTCCCATACTTAACAGCCAAGATCTGTGAATTTCGGATGACACTTTACTTCCCAATATTTGAGTTTCGATTACAGACGACTAACATTAGCTCAAGTTCTTATCACGTAGCGGAAGTATCCACCATACCTGTACATGATGTACCAGATTAAAATTTGACCAATATACCTTGTAATAATAGCTGGAATGCGCCAGTTAATAGGCTGCATTGCCAAGAGTGTGTGTGTGTGTGTGTGTGTGTGTGTGTGTGTGTGTAGGGTACGTCACCCTTCGTCACGTAGAAGAGAAACCGGCGACGAATTTTGGAAAAGTTACCCAGGGTTCCACTGTCGCCCGTAGAGCGTACAGGTCAGAGCTTATCGTCTCCCCTGTGTGCATATCATGAAACAGATGATTTGAAAGTGGTTCAATCTCCAAACTATTTTACATCCAAATTGTACATTTCCGGAGATAGGTTCCTTATCAAAACTTCATCTAGCAAGTCGTCTCTACAACCCTTAGACAATTGGAATAGGAATTGTGAAACACCCTGTGTAGAGACCTATTATTGAAATGGTCCTCGTATTTATAAAACCCATTGTATGGTTTCTTTTAGATTATTCGAGAACTGAGAACTAGTATTTCGTTTGTATCGTGAATCAACAGGTCTCCGGGAGGGGGAAAAATCGTGTAAGAATAACGCTTTCCCGAAATGTGTTTCTTTAGTTAAGCGTTTTAAAATATTTTTGGATATATATGCAGTCTGCTGTGTCGTTCACGTAAAAACTTAATGGCCTGTGTTGCCAGGAATGCATTATGGAAAAGTTATGTGGGTGATCTTTTTGTTATGATTTGCTACACTCGTCTGCAGTCCAGTTATGACGAAGCGATTTGTATACAAATTAAGAATTTTTCCTTCTGACACATTACTTCTGTATCAATCTTGAAGTTACACGGTAAGTATGTCACCGCTAAAATGAGACTCAGAACGTCGAATGAGTCCTGCAGTGAGATGTTTTTCAGCCAGACCATATCTTCGTTACGACAACGCAATGCTGAAGTAGCCGCTTGCCGCAGTGACGTTTTATCAGTTGACGCATACTCTCCAAACATGCGTTCGTGTGGAGGTGCTAGTAGTTGTGTGTGCCTCAGTAAGAATAGCTTCTTATGCCTTTCGGAGAAACGGGTATGTCAGTCTAATCTTTTTGGTGGAAATTATATACTTTTTTTCGTGGCGTATGTTTCTCCAATGCGAAAGACTAGGTTGTTTACCTATCATCGCATGTTTCCTGTTTTTATTTCAGTTTACCAGATACTGTTAGATTTTTCTTAGAGTCCATGGGGGCTAAGAACTGCGAACGTCAAAACCACCGTTCTGCTTATACTGTAAATCTTTTGGCTATCACTATTGGCCACGGAGAATTTTCAAGTGACACATGTTCACTTAAGATTTTGTGTGTAAAAAGACATTTTTGTACGTGGACGGTCTTTGATCATACCAATCATTGAACGAATTGATAACTGAAGAAGCTGCCAAGCACACTACCATGCAATTGAAGCACGCTACTTCATCAGTGGAAGAGAGACGTGCTTTGCCCTGTTTGCGTGTTCTACCGTGTTTTGTATGATTATCGCAGTGATGTTATAGGCGGCTTCTTTATGTATCAGCTCTTCCGACGATTTATATCTTTGGTATGTTTAAGAACTGTCCACGTGTACGAAAGCTCATGACGCACGTAATCTGAAGTGAAGCTGTGTCATGTGAAAATGGTTTGTCGTGATACCGGTAAATTTTAATTTTCG
Source organism: Schistocerca piceifrons (assembly GCF_021461385.2). Classification (NCBI taxonomy): domain Eukaryota; kingdom Metazoa; phylum Arthropoda; class Insecta; order Orthoptera; family Acrididae; genus Schistocerca; species Schistocerca piceifrons. The sequence goes on from NC_060140.1 coordinate 233,644,030, forward strand.
ACAAATTAATGTAGTGTCCTAGTGGAAACACTTGTTTTAAGCCTTTCTGTCCTTTATGTACCCGAACAACTGTGTCAAGCGCATGTTCAATGCTAACAATAATCTGCAGTTTCGATGCGACGTGTTATTTCTGTAGCCTTAGCAAGTGAGGGAGCACCATCCTTCGTTTGTCGGTTTCTGGCGCAGATAACAATTGCGAGGAAATCCTTGAGAACGACACAGTTTACGATAAGGGAGCGTGCCGTCTAGTGCCTACGTTCAGGCTGCCAAGCAGATAAAAGCTGCGGCTTTCTGAACTGAGAGCTTAGCGTTGCTGAAGTGTAAAACTGACCCTTAAATGTTCAGACGCATGCCTTGTTACGAAGTATTCTTCCAATGCACAGAAACGTTGATAACTCAATAGATGGTTTTTCGAAATTCTATTGGGTAGCAAAGCCCTTACTGAGATCGAACGCAACGCAGTTATCAGTTGTTTTTTTAATATGTATTTCTCTCTCTCTCTCTCTCTCTCTCTCTCTCTCTCCTCCGTCCTTCTTCACGAGCACGCGCGCGGTTTTGCACCCTGATGTTGTGTATTAAATGAATATTGGAATCGCCCTCTTATACTCTGTAAACCCTGGAAGTTTAAATGACCAGGATTTAACCACTTTTGCAGTTCACGGCAGCTGTATGTTAACGGAACATATTTTTTTTATTTTTTCGTTTTTCTTATTTCTTTTCCCAAATCTACATGTTTTGTCTATGATAAAATACTCTGTAGGACATAGTTCATTACAAAAAAAAAACCTCGTCATTATTAAGAATACTTGAACTATTCCTTCTTGCATTGATGTTTTCTTTTACAGAGCTAAACGACAACAGTGCATTGAACAGCAATTTGTAACTAACCGAAAAAAATGTTGAAAACGACAAAAATTAAACTTAACTCTATGAAAAAATTAAATATTAATCAAAGTTCAAGTGGGCTCAGTCCAAGCTCGTAGTTTATAATTGTGAGAAGTGAAACGGAAGTTAAAGTTTATAATCAAAGGAAGTGAGGTGATGGAGAAAGTATGTCTTGAAACTGAGAGTGCAGAATGGAGTTTCGTTTCCAGGCAGTGGGAGGAATGAGAAGTTTTATTCCCCCCCTCCCCCCTGGGTAAAGTTGCTGGTGGAACAGATTTGAATGGAAGAAATCCGGGGACATCGAAAGGCCAGAAGTCATATCCAGTTACATTCATAGGTTGGACACGAAGATACGCGACGAGCTGTACGAAAATCCTTAACAGAAACAACGAAATGGATTGTGTGGGAGCTAGCCGAGAACGATGTAAAAAAAAAAAGCGTACTACTTCCAGTTACGTAGAGCGGAGTTTCTGTATGTTTGCCCGCATGATAGAATACCGCAAATAAAATAAACCAGCGTATGTCACGGGATAGTAACGAGGAAACGAATATTCTTATTTAGTTTCTTTATGTAAAAGGTACGTAATGCAGTAGTGTAGTGTCACCACAAGGTTTTTCGTGATCAAAGCAAGCGGAGTTATTTTTTATTGTAACAATGATACTGTAGTTTTTACTTTTCCAGATTGCGATGTTTAACGCTCCTTCACCAAAAAAGTATGTTCGCGTTAAAACATAATAATTGAAACATGCGAAGAAATTGTGGCACAGAGAATATGATAACTAAATGTTGCCCACTCGTAACAATTACTTTACGCATAGTCTCCTGGTTATTAAATTCAGAAAATAATTTAACATTTGCCATAGCTTTTGTGCCATTCATAGTAGCCGTATGCCAAGAAATGTTTAGATAGCCTCAGAAATACCAAAAAAAAGGAACAGTAATGGCCTAATGGGCTGTTGATGTGAAAAAAGCTGATGTATATGGCACTTAGATTTATCATAAAAAGAAAAGAGGAGAAACACTAACTTGAAGAGTAACTGCAATTTCACAAGCAAACTAGATGCATAAGATTATAGGAATATAATTTATATGTTATTGGGCTGCGTCGTGCTTAGATGAAAGTTTTGAATGCAGGCAGGCCATCTGTTGGCGACACTGCAAGCTGCCAAGGCCGCTCAGCAGTTGCCCACACCGTATCATCACACAGCTGGTTTTGGAGCAGTCGTGACAAACCGCCGTGGAGGGGGGGGAGTAAGGAAAAGAGGAGAGCGTTTAAGATGGTGAATGAAGTTAGAGATTGCGGTCGTGCTACGGACTATGGCATCAAGTGAAAGAAGACCTCAAAGAAGAGAGAGTTAACTAGCGGGGCCAGTGCGACGTAAAGTATATGAGAAGACTGTCCGGAAGCCAAAGTCACATTTCGTAAATCGCCATTTGACTACGAGACGACCAATATTTTCCTGGAAGGTTCGTGCTTTTCTTTGTGGTTATCTGTCTCCGGCCACACCACTTGACAATCTACCCCAGCTCTTCCTTTTATTAACTGAGAATGCTTTTGTGAAAGTGTCGCAGGTCACTGCGTGTTTTACAGGATTTGTCGCCTTTCTGTGTAGCTTATTACTTTCTTGCATGTTGTTAGTGGCAACCTTGCGCGAAAAGACGGTGAGCGGAGGGGGGTAGAGGAAGCAGGCTCGGTTGGATGACTGCTAGTGATCTCTCCTTTGCTAAGATGCGACTGAGAAGAGATACAAGCCTTGCAAGTTTGATCTGTTTACCATTCCTTGTGATCAAGAAGTTAAGGTTTCCTTGGCTCTATATAATATACCGTAACGTCCAGGAGTATATAGCGGTTTTTGCTGCTCAGATGGTTCAAATTGTGGCTTAAGTGCCACCAACAGTAGTATATAAAGATCACACAAATTCACGCTTCACGAACAAATATGGGGCATAATTCCAACGGGGAAAAGACTGCGCGTTTTGCAAATGCTTTTGTTTTTAATAATTTCAAATACTGCAACCTGGACAAAACATTCGAAGTGTTAGTAATCTTATCAGTTAAACTTCTGTGGATGAAATCGATGTAGATCCGGACTTCTGCGCCAATGCGGTTTAATAAAGAACTACCTTCAGCTGTGGCAATACAGCGTCTTGTTGCTCAGTGATCGCCTGCAAACTGTTTCCTGCGCCGAATCTGGCACGCCGACTGGCGGTGAGATGTCTGTCTCACAGTCAGCATCTTTGACGTCACGTTGGTATCGCGCCGCAGTAGTAAACATCAGCTGGATGCAATGGATAAATGATACGCCATCGTGCTCCACTCCGGAAGCTCGGCTCCATGTGTTTCATTGACATGAAGCGAAAAATAGTGAAAAATACATGCATTACTTTGACACACAGGAGATAGGTCATTAAAATAAGTACGATGTTGCTTGTTGGTTAAAATGCGGAGTAACTTATTCCTGATAGGGATTACCGGTATACATATTGATATGGACATTGTTACTTATAACTTAATAGCGTATTACGTTTCCCATTCCCACAGGTAGGTCAGAGGCATGCAAATGACTTGCTGACAGATTCCGACTAGCAAGAAGTATGAAGACAAGTAACTTTACGTTCACGTACAACAACAAAAGTGTAGTCGCATGACACTGATTTACCGACATCGTCCATGTTGGTATTTTTGCGGTTATCCATGAAGTCCGCCTTGACGCTGCTAGCATGGCACACAATGAAAACAGTGCTTACGCTCGAGCTGGTAGTTATTTTTCGCTGGCGAATCGGCGTTGTTTTAAGCCGATAGCTGCAAGCGACGAGATTTGTTGAATTAGGTGTCACTTTGCAGAAAACTCGTACGTAGATTGAGCCATGTGTGGTTGTCGGTTCGTTGCATTACATAAATCCCCTCTCAGATTGTTACCGAACCGCCTCCGCCGACGCGCGAGAGGCGACTGGCGGCAGCACGTGGTGAAGGCGCTGGGCGAAGCCGCAAATATCCGAGAGCTCCCGAGCTCGACCGAAGGGTACCGAGCTCAGCCCGCGGTCGACACACTGGCCCCTCTGCTGTTTCCTTTGCGGAAATTAAATACTTTCGTGTGGTAATATCAGGTACAGTACTTCTGCACAGTAATGCCTGGCCTGGTCCTACGAATTACACACACACACACAAAGTGGAGCACGACGGGGGAAGTAGTGGATTGGTGCATTCTGAGTTCGGAATGGGCTGAATACAGTAAACACTAGGTTTAATTTTGATTTTAGTCTACAGACAACTCTAAATCGAGAGTGCACTCAGAGTACTCACAAATTTTGTCCGTCTAAGGGTAGGCAACAGATACTTCCGAATAACATGCGACGTACGCCTTTTTTTCGTTTGACGCAGCTCCATGCCTATGAATTCTGTTAAAAGGCGAAAAGGACGCAGTTAAAGAGGCAAGGGTGTATTACGTTCATGTACGAATTTTGTCAGTCAGTATCAGGTATTTAGTTGCTAATGTGTCTTTTACTTACAAGTGGTGATGTGTTGCGTCAATTTCATCATTGCTTGAAACTGATAGTAGCAAAGTGTAAACCTTGTAAAAACGTCTGTTTGCTTTGGCTTCTTCAGAGCTTACTCCTTAACATCAGTTTTTGATCCGTTCTTCATTAGTCTTTCCTACGGTGAGGTGCATGTGTCAATCCCATCTCATTCCTTCTTACACATACACATGACTGAAGCGTTTTTGTGCTGTTTCGGTTAATAAGGATGTATGTACGATTACTGTCTATGTTTTACTATCATTTTGCTTCCGGAATATCGTTCTGGATATTACTGCCCATCATTCTTACACTGATTTTGTTGCTTTGACTGAATGTGCTCCACTCGAAAGGTGAATTAGCCACTTTACAATGTTGCACTCCATTTTTAAAGCCTCTCAACATGTATAAAAAATTAAATTGAAAGCTGCGTAGTTTTAAGATTTTTTCACTGATTTGTCAGTCTTACGCAAGTCACTCCTTCTCCTACATGGCAGTACTCATAAACACTAAGGCGTCGTAATTACTTTTGATGCGTTATCACAAATTTTTTATGAGTCATTTCACGTCGTATCTCCTCATTCCCTACTGTTAGGAAGTTTGATGATCCTAAGGTTGCGAGTAGACAGAAGCTTTGTGGTGTTATGGGTGACCCTGCCCACAGAGTTAACGAACCGACCAACTGCATGTCCGTTGCACAAGTAACACCGCGATATAACTATGGATGAAACGCGACTTAAGCTGTACACATCGTGAAAGTATGAAACCTGATAAGTGGAAGCTCTTACACTCAAGTATAAATAGTGTATATAGAGAATATTGTGGTAAGGAAACGATTACAGTATACTATTTAGCGGAGGCTGATTCCGTGGTTTTTAATACATTTAGACGAAATCATTTTCTGGAGACATTTAGGACAGCAAAAAGCTTTTGTTACATGTTTCAAGGTGATTGATAATTTCATTTAGTGTCCATATGACTCGCTCTAATTAACTGAAACATCCCAAAAATTGAAAGCTATACACGGCTGTTTTCTTAAATTGAACCTCATATTCGAAAATTATTTCGATACGATATTGCACCAAAAGAAAAAAAAATTGAAGCAGTACATTTCAGATATGTTTTTGATGCGATAGTCCCTTCTCAGTGTTGTACTATAAGGGACTGCGTACAAGTGACACTCATTTTCGTTTTATTCGGCTTTCGAGTTAACCATGTTACTGATCAGGCGAGAAATAGTAGTAGTACGTTTTGTTCTACTTTCCGATAGGAGTTCTTTGTGAAAGCGAAACAGAAACAGGTTGTCTAAAGATTTAATTCATTTTTGAGACATGGCGAGTAGGAATATTTCCTCTGATGTATAAACGGAATGCTGTACTGTCAGAGGCACGAACTGTCATATAATTTGTGCACTAATTACCTCTGTGTTCTTTACCCTTTTCCCATCGCTTATTCCTTACTCCGCCTCTACTCCCCGCCATTTACAATTTATTTCATTTTTGAAGCGCTATATTGTTACAGTGTTGGTTTGTACTTGCCATTCCAGTTGCGTACTCCGAAAGCCTAGGTAGTCCGATTAAGAAGACAAGCTTGTATATGGTTTCCAACTGGCAGGGAGGAAAGGTGGAGGGGCGGGAAGTTCACTACTGTTTCACGTTAACAGTCCACTGTAAACAAGATACCAAGATGCAGTCGTTCTGTGCATATGAATTGGCGCTTCAGCCTTTCTGTAAAGATGGAGAGAAAATAGTTGAATTGTATTACTAATGTATCAGAACATAAAGTTCAGGGAGACTGTGTTTCACTCCTTTGTTCAGAACTAGTGTTTCATCCGGGTCAGGATAGGACTAGAGGATAAATTGCATTGGCGTTGACTGCGTACTGATTTTGGAACGTCAGATTCCAAAATCAAACCGCGTAGACAACTGGACCCGAACTTTTCCGGAGCAATGGTTTGTGTTACTGCAACTCGCATATCCTGAGCGGGTCAGTATGTGAAACTGAAGAAAATAGAGAAAATTTAACCCGTGGTACTTTTTTAAACAATTGGATGTGTGAATACGCTTGTTTTTGTAACAGTTGCGTATTTTTGAGTCACATACTGTTCGAAGTTGTATAAAGCTGTACAGACTGGAAAGACTTTTACTTCTATCTCTGTGATCATCCTGATTCAGGTTTTCCGCGATATTCTGAAAGTGGTTACTGTCTCACGTTGAGCTCTTCTCCGTTCTGCCAACTAGACTACAATTTTCCGTATTTGGACTAATTTGCGTAAAGTTTGGGATTCTTTCAATTTAGTCTGATGTGATATCCTGTACAGAGCATTATAATGTGACCTTCCTTTCCATAGAGTGCGCTATTGAATATTTGTAGGTGCCGAACCACGATCGTGCAACGTCAAATTGGAGGCGACAACGATGACGTCAAGGTGTCGGTCTATAGCTGTAGGAGCGTAGTCTGTGGAGAGCTGACAAGTGACCACATGATGGCGACTGCGACTGCAGCGCGGCGTCGTGCCGGACTCGCGACCCACCTGCGCCGCGCCGCGCCCGGTAAACCGGATCCCGAGGTTATCGGCCCGCTGCCCCTCGCCACCACATAGTTCACGTTCCTGTAATCAGGCGTCGCGCCAGTCGCGCCCCCTCGCGCCAGATAAGGGAAGCTGCTGTCTGCCATCTTGCCGCCGCCACTGCTGCCGCCCCGCGCCGTTGCCAGCTTCCGGCCTCCAGACACCCTCCTCCCTCCCTTACAGTACCGCCCTTGCAAGGCTAGCCAACTGCATTTACCTCCCATCCTCGTAATATCTACTTCGTCATTCTTTCTGTTACGAGGAATAACCAGTCGTCTTTAGAACTGCATCCCTTATTCGGAGGCTTTGGGTTCGTGTCCCTGCCTTATCCTGGCAAACTTCTGATCTGCATGACTGCCCTACAATTCGCACTTCAGTACATGGCAGATGGTTCATTGAAACACCGTCAGACAACCTCTCTGCAGTTCCAATCTGAATAGCACGCGGGAAAAACGAATACTTAAGCCTTTCTCTTTTGTGTCACACTGATGATTTCTTCCTTATAGGTGGCCGTCAGCACAATAATTTTGCAAGAGCAAGTTGGTGATTGAAAATTCAAGAAAATATCTCGCCGCAACGAAACACGCCTTTGTTTTAATGATGGAAAGTCCAACTCGCGTATCATAACCGTTATCCTCTCTCCCCTACACTGCGATTGCACAAAACGAGCTGCCCTTCGAACTTCCTTGACGTTCTCCGTCAATATTATCCGATTAGCGTCCCATACCGCGTAGCAGTAATCCGGAAGAGGACGGACAAGCGTAGTATAAGCAGTCTCTTCAGTAGATCTGTTGCATATTCAAAGTATCATGTCAATAAAAAGCAGTATTCGCCACAACATTTTCTATTTGACGATTTAAGTTGTTTGCAATTTTACCACATAGATATTTAGATCAATCAACCAGCTTTAGATTTGTGTGATTTATCATGTATCCGAAATTAACGGGATTGTTTGGAGTCAATTACTTGTTTCGGCGCCATGCGGGTATCTTGTCTAAATCATTTTGCAGTTGGTTTAGATTTTCTGGTGACTTTATACTAGACTGTGAAAGACAGCTTCATCTACAAATAATCTAGGAAGGCTGCACAGATTGTCTCCTAAATAGTCTGTATAGATTAGGAACAGCAGAGGGCGTTTAACACTTCTTTGAGGTACGCCAGATATCACTGCTGTTTTACTCAATGTGTTCCGTTCGTCACTTACTGCGAGCTGTGACTTATCTGATAATGCGACAACAATACTTTAATTCGACAGTCAAGGATAAAGCGTGATCTGGAGTAGAATTACAGTTTCCTGTCAGTAGGAAACTTCGCGCTAATGAAAGAACGCGAAATTAGGAAAGATGATTGTTCTTGGAAGCTGAAAGCTGTTCTATCAGTGGTGTCAGGTCGCGTAGACATTTTGTCTCTACCGGTGCCCAAGCGGTCAGGACGGTCCTCGCGATAGCGAAGTCCCAGTCAACTAGGAGAGGGCTAAATTGATACTCAGTCGGTAATAATTGGAAGAGGAGTACCAGTTCTAACATTTGCTTCATACCAAAGAAAAACTACCTGAAAATACACCAGGATAGCGAACTCTCAACGACTACATGCACGCGTTCGTTCTCTCTCAACAGATAAGTGAATTGTTGACGTTAAAACGAAAAACTAATAGTATCCAAATGTAGTGATATTGAAGCTTCAATTCATCCACCATGTGTTCTCGTTCTTATTTTCTTGGACGTCGACGATACCATAAGTTCATCAGACGATTTAATTAGATTGTATCGCATGGAAGGGATACTTGATACTGTGATATGACAAGGTACCAATCATGCTCGATGAGAGGGTCCTCGAGAAAATTTTGTTGGGAATCTTGCACTAGACCATCACTGTAAGTCGCTCATACTCGTCCACTCCCACTTGCACATTCTCTCACTCACTCAGTCATTCATTCAGCGCAACTCATGAGCACATTGTCATCCCTTTGTGTCCCTTTTTATTTTTATTTTCCTCGTTGTCATTGACATAGACTGTGCCTCTGATTATCACTGGCCCTCACCCACTTTCACTTTCTCCTTCTCTTTATTCCTCTCCCACTGGCACTGTCACCAACCCTCTTTTCCTAGCACTGTTCTGTCATTGTCAGTTACATGCCATTGCTACTATGCCCCTCTGTTTCTCTCACGTTGCCATTGTGTCTTTCGCTCTTTCTATACCACAGCCATTGTCTACGATCTTCCAGTATACATTACTTCTTCGCCTCTGTCCCACTGACACTACCTTCATCTCTCTCAGCATAAAAAAGCGCGAATATGATCACATGCCAAAATTTTGGGGAAAATTTTCAATGGTTCTGACGAAGGTAGAACGAGGCAGATGGATCCCCACTTTTCAGTCAGCCTTTTAATAAAGAGGAGCTCCAATAGGAACATTTTCCAGCTGGTTCCCCTTCTTTTCCCTGCTACTGCAGGGCACGTCACTCGTATGAAAAGAACTTTGTGGTTCAGTAAAATTTTGATAGTTATGTGAAACTGAAATAACGTAAAATTAATTTTACACCTCAGACAGGATTTTTCGCGCACAAAATTTTTTCATGTACTTGAGTACTACAAAATGAGGTTTCCAGAACCCTTCTGATGATAAAGGCATTTGTTGTGCATAGCCGTCTTGGAATCCGCGGCTCAGTTCTGGTATGAAAAAATGGTAAGAAACACAATTTTTGGGTTTTCTAAGGAACCGCCGACGAACTAATGGTGCCTCCATATCCGCTAAGGCCCATCGTAGACCACATCAAATGCAGAAAGAACTAACCGATTTGATCCATTTGCTTGAACAGGAGGAAGTTGTGCAATATTCATACTTTGACCCCTCTGCTATGTATACAAATGTTCTCTAGTTAAAGGGTATCCAAAACATTTGACTATACCTTTCTGTCACCATCAGAACCCACGGTATAAGTCCCGAAAGACTCCCGTTTTTGTGCGCGGCATTTTGGAACATATTAGTTGGCGCCTGTTTCTTTGGACAGAAATAGTAAAATAACCAGCACGACGTTTTTCAATATAAATAGTGGAGGTCAAGAAACAGCTGAAGAGACCTTGTTCCAACCTAGTCGCCAAATAATGTTAATTAAACTGAAATGATGTCTGTGTTACCCGTCGTTACACATGTGCACTCACTTCTAAGTGAGTAGGAATACTTCTTAAAAATATACTGCATAAAATGATAAAAAATCGAATTCTTTAGCGTTTTGATCTAATTTACTTGTAGAGGATGGGGGGCGTAGATTCAGAATCTACACTCGGCTATCGTGCTATCATTTCAGTGACTCAGTTACTTATTTTTGACCTTAAGTGGTTCATGTGTCAAAAGTCGTCTTTGTGTTGTTCGAAGCTTATATTTTGCTCCTTAAAGTTTGCTGAGAGGCTCCTTTTACTCTCAAGAGGCATAAAGGAGTAAAGATTTTCCCTCAGCGTACAGTGAAAGTGGCCCATAGCGTGAAACTTCTCTGACGAGCTTAGGGGAAGTTAACGCAGTTGCGCCTACAAATTTTGTGCACTCGGTGGAATGTCGAAGCTTGTTAGTAGGTTTCTATTATCGTTATTATTATTATAATTATGATATTGTCAGTGGTGGTGGTGGTAGTAGTAGTAGTAGTAGTAGTAGTAGTAATGCTGCTGCTGCTGCTGGCCACAGCAATCCGCATGTTCTTTCGTCGTTTATCTGCAGTCGTCTGGTAGGCACATTAACGATGCACAGCCAATTTCTTTTTGTGTCTTACATATGCGTCTACATTGTACTTTGAGACACATACAGGGTGTCCCTGGAGAAATTCTCAGTATTCAGGGACACCCATTCAGGCCAAAAGCTATGTAAACATGGACTGTAAAATGTATATTTTAAGAGCTACGAGCACTTGTTCATCTTCGCTACAGTTAAGTACATCTCTCCTTTTACACAAGTGCTCATACCTCATAAGGTATGCTTTTTAAAGCCTGTGTTTACCAGACGTTTCTGCTTCGAATGATAGTTGCTGTCATGTTCCAGAATTCATATCCCAGAATATTGACATTTCCTCCTGGTACACTCTGTATACAAGGCTTCTATAAACGATTCATTTGTTTTCAGAGTTCTAAATTCTCCAAAGTATTACATCTACAAATATGACTGATTGCATGAACAGAACCATTAACGTACCAGTTTTGTATTTGCACTGTACAAGTGTACTATGGGTGCCCTCTAGTCACACGACACACGTGCAAGCGGTAGTCAAATTTGTTTCATACCTTACGTAGCAACATCATGTCAGTGGCCATCACACCAGCACTGATGCGTTCTGTCAGCTGTTACAGTGGTCCTGCTGGTGGGGCTACGTATAGACTGTCCAAAGTGCACCCACAAGGAAAGTGTCACACTGCATTAGGTTACACGACGTTGGGGGGTGGGAGGCGGGCGCCCGCAAAAGAACAGAGCCAGATCCAGTAATGCGGAAATTCATCGTTTAGAAAGCGACGAACATCGATGCTCCAATGACGGGGTGCCCCGTGTTGTTGGAAGATGCAATTCTCGAGAAAAGCGGTCATTTGTGGAAACAACCTCAGCTGCAACATATCACGGTAAGAGGAACCCGTCACAGTCTTCTCCACAAGAAAAACGGCCTACGTTGTGCTAATTAACCTTCCCGGATAAATGGGAGGTTGCTTTGTCGCTGAATATCAGCTTGGAGGCGAAATGTTCATCTTCATTTACTTCCTGTATTATGATGCAAAATTGAAGGCGCTGGCCACCAGTTGGTGGGTTCAAAGCAAACTCGGTGAGTTTACACTTCTACGCATGCATCGGTCATATTCTTAAAAGTAATACTTACGAAAATATAGAACTTGGAAAGCGAATGAATAATTTATGTTAGCACTGTATATTTGTCTAATTTAACGGAAGTAAGTTGTGGTAAAGTGAAATTAATAGTTTGTTAAATACCTTCGCTGTATTGTTTCAGCAAACGAGTGTGTAAAGCGTATTATCTAACCATAAGAATCATTTTCCAGTTCCTTTATCTACGTACGTTAGCGCCACTTAGTTGTGCCTTACGCCACTGCGTAATATTCCGTTGAGTCGAGCCACCAAGCTCAGTGTGTATCGAGGCGGCGGAACTCGCCTGACCGGAAGCTTCACACGGGCCGTTTCACAATTTGTGTAGGAGAACAGGGGCTTCAGTAAGTTACTCCTCTCCTGGAGTAGTATAGGCTGGTGCTGCAACTCAGCGTTGCTCTAACCCAGCCAGAAGTTCTTTGATAAGTTTACCGTTGCATGTTTTGAGGTAGCCATTAGATTGGTGTGAGATTAGGGTCTCTTACCATTTATTTTAATAATGTGAATGCGACACAGGATTGACGCATCTAGAAATTTTACGATTTTCTGTTCATTGTTTTAAATAACCGAAAATTTGGGTGCCATTCCTTCAGTTATGAGTACGTTATCAGGGACCCAAAGCCAGATTTTTTAGGTAGCGGCGTTCTGGGGAGGGTACTGAAAATAAGTAGTGCAAATCGAATTCTAGACAATTTTTAGTCAATTGTTTTTTCGTGACCAATGTAATATCGTCTTCCCAAATATAGTTACTACGCATTCACTACTCATTGGTTAATATAGGATACATGGCAACGGGATACACGAATGTAATTCGAGGATACAGTGTTTCCAACGTCCTTGCATGGCTTAAGTTTTGTTTTACTGATATTTTTTTTATAAGGGGTGGTTCATTATTTTCCTCTGTACGGTGAATCCTTTGTGTCTAAACTCCCGTTTCCTCGCGATAAAAACGTGAAAGCTTTACCCTATGTTTCTGCATTTGTTTTCTTGGAATCTAGGCAGCCGTTGTCTCACAACCATGTTGCGCGCCTGAACGATGGTTTGATCCTCAACTAAAGCACTTTGATTCTGGTATTTAAGAATAATAACTACCAGCGGAGAAATGCTCCTGTCGGAACACAACGGCGATTATGTTCCTCTTTAAATGACTCTGACAGGAAAGTGGAAAACCAGCTGCCATGCTTCAATCCACATTCCGCTTTCCTGACCAAAAATTTTGGCATGCACTGTTTTAACGCAGAACATTTTAAATAATTTTACCCAGTCTCTCTCTCTGTTGTTACGCCTTCATACTCAGCATCTCCGTCTGACTGCCAGGGTCTATATACGCCTCTCACAGGGTCTCCTTTTTCTCCAATTGATTTACAGTACATCCCACTGCTACTGTCTCCTCTCGCACTTATACAGTCTCCTTTTGTCTTTCTTTCCCACTGCCACTGTCTGCACCGTAACTCGGCAGCTCAAAAGTTTAGGGAGGTCGAAATTATTATTTTCCCTACACCCGCGTTTTAAAATTTCGGTCCAAAATGCGCCATTCCCTATACCTACGTGTTAAAGTTAGCCAGTCTGGATGGGGCCCACTCATATCTTTTTTTCCATTTGCACTGTCTCTTCTCTCTTTTGCTCCCAGTGCTTCTGTCTCCATCCTCACAATTGGTAGTTTTCGCACTCAAAAATCATGGTTTTTCGGGGTTTTCTCGAGAACCGCCTATGAACAAGCGCTGTTTTATAAACCGCCTAAGGTCTGTGGTAGACGAGTAATGCAAAAGATTTTTTTAAATTTATGTCTTCTGGAGGTAGTGTGCAGTGTTTAAATTTTGACCCTATATTGTAGGATAACTGCAGTATGTCCTTCCGACAGATGTACAAATGAGCGCTAGGCGTAGGACTACCCAAAACACTTGAACGTTTACGTCTGTGACAGTAGAACTCGAAATATGATCCCCTGAAAAATAGCATTTCAGCCACCGGCTTTTTGGGGCACGTTGTTACCGTGCACTGTCGTGCATGGACCGATTCTTACGTGCGCGTATACGATTTTGCTTTTGCGAAATTTCTCTGCGTTACTGTTTTATGTAAAGTAAACTGAAACTAAAATTGCAACAGTCTGATGCTCCAAGTCCAGTGTTTGTATTTCCGTTCTCGTTTTACATTGATTCTATAACTAACTACAGTTACAAGGATGGTTTACATAGCCATAGTCCGTTTTTCTCCCTTTCTTTTCACCATCGTTCCCTTTGTAAAGATTGGTTGTTAACGCTGATGAGGACTGTGCGTGCGTTTTACATCAGGAATTATCATAGGTGTTCTTCGGATAGCAGATGGCAAAAATTTAGTATAATGACGAATGACGTTTTGAATGTGATTGTCCTCTTATGAACCTAAGTTTTCTTAGTTTATTTGCAGTCGTAGTGCCTTGTTTTTTCACCTCAGTTGATTGGTGGCCAACTTGCCCAAAACTTATTCCACAGCCGAGTGTTGCGTATTATGGTTCAATTTGGCTACGTTACGCCTAAAGTAGTAAAGATTTGTTTCCGTTCATTCAGTTCTTAACAGAGATGTTTGTTTCCTATATTCGATTACAGCTTTCTGTCTTCGCATGACCTACAAAAAAACGAAGTATCAAAGATCGTAGCCTTTTTTCCCTCCTTGTGTAAAATAGTGTCTTTAACAGATCTGTTTAGTTGTTAACGGTTAAAGGGTTACATTGACCGGAATTAGTGTTTTCCTAATGCGTTAACAGCATTTCGAATTCACTGTTTGGGAAATGTGGCACCTCTGTCTCATAAAGTAACCACAGACGTTGTTGTCCCTGTACACTGTGTGTGTGTGTGTGAGAGAGAGAGAGAGAGAGAGAGAGAGAGAGAGAGAGAGAGAGAGAGAGACGTACTGAATGACTGCGAACCGTTCGTTGTGTGCGTTGCTCGTCCCCGTATACCTGCAACTGGTTCCAACCGACCCTCGGCAAGCGTCAGCCAGCTTGACTATTGTTCGCCCCCTGCAATGCCCCTCGCGCAACCCCAGGCTGCCACAACTCACCTTGGTCTTGTAGTGTTTAGGCTTCTACGTTCTTAAGGCGGACTGCTTGCGTACTTCCTTCCAAAGTACCGACTTTCACTTCGCTTCTTCCTATTTTTAGAGCAGACGAAACAGCGCTGTGCCCTATATTGTTAATCTCCTCCTCAGATTTAGTTTTCAGGTTAAAATTTGTTTTCAATTAAATCTGCCACATTTTTGAAGATGTAGGATGTCGACATGGAAATTTGACTTAGTGTTGCAAAGTAATATAGAAATCGATGCAAGGAAGTCGGGTGTGTAGGATCACAGGGTCAGCTTCGAAGAGTCGCACAAAGAATAATGAGCATAAAAATAATCATCCAATTGATCGGACATATGGCGGGCATTGTAAATGTCTGGTTCGTGGCCCATGGTCTACAGTATAACACCACATGTTGACACAAAGGTCTCCCATTTACTGTGGGCAGCAAGAGAAATTGTTTATGATTCTTTAGCTGGCTCAGAAATATAAGATCTAAAGCCGGAAGTCTTCTGCTCCGCAAACAACTTTCAGGTGCAGAAATGTAGTTTATCTTCGTGCTCAGGTCACTTTACATTGTCTACTTCGAAGAGCATTCTGTAGTAGCGACGGGTTCCAAAACGATTTAAATCACAGGTTCCCAAAACATAATACTGCCACCATTTATGTATGTCGGCCGATGCACGTGTCAAAGAGGCATTCTGCTGGTAACGGTGATGCCTTTTACGTGTGAGAGGAAATTTGGCTCACATGAAGAGGCAGCTTGATTCTGTTGCCTAACAATAATGGTAGTGAGCCCACTGCAATTGTAACTGAAGTTTGCGCAGTCCGCAGTCTCAGTGAAAGCGTACCATAAGCCGTCGCTATACGGACCGTGCATTCGAACTGGGAGTGTTCAGCGTGTCGAGTTTAGGCACACATACAAGTCACATCGTTCCTGGGCGTTCAATAGCACGTCGAAAGCGGCACGCTCACCGTGGACGTTCGAAAGCACGGTCCATGCGTTGAAGGCTATGTCGATCAACGGTTACGAGCTACAGCAGGCCATAAACCGAATGCTACGAGAAGTTTGTACCATGCCCACGATTCTACTCCTTTGTATGTTGTTCCGCATATTTCTGCCTTACCTGTTTGTATTAAAGGGAACAAGTCTCTTGCAACCATCTCTGTAGACGAGGGAATACTACCGACTACGTTTTCCATTAGTGATTTCGCAGTTATTCTTCTGTTTCTAGTCTGCAAATGACAGCAGCCCATTGAACCTCGCCGCGTACGTACTATTATGCTCCCAGGCGACCACCATCACACTGTATGCTTTGCCAATCTGACGTTAATCTGCAGT
The DNA here is from genome assembly GCF_021461385.2 of Schistocerca piceifrons. Classification (NCBI taxonomy): domain Eukaryota; kingdom Metazoa; phylum Arthropoda; class Insecta; order Orthoptera; family Acrididae; genus Schistocerca; species Schistocerca piceifrons. The sequence continues at coordinate 233,660,231 of NC_060140.1, forward strand.
GAATCCGACACTGCAGCCCGCGTCATCCATGTGACTTCTGTGCATCCCCGCAGCTGTTACATTCCTTGCGTATTACCGAGAAACGTGGCGAAATCGGAGATACTAGATGCTCATTCGGGGGGGGGGGGGGGGGGCAGGGTTTATATCTCCATCGGCCAATCAATTTTCCCACGTTTCCACTAAATCGCTAAAGTCAAATGCCCGGATATTTGATCTAAAAACTACAGTTCCGATTTACTTCCCTATCCCAACGTCGTAGATGATCTTGTCAATAGAACGTTGTGGTCTAATCTTCTTCATTCGTTTTGTACTGCCTGCAGAACCTTCTAAATAACCTGGAAATATAGCTTACAATTTAAGGACGTACGATCGTGTTAAACGCTCTTTTGTTCTGCGATAGGCCCTAGATTCAATTTATCGAAATAGGCGGGCTGTAGTTCCGTGGAACTGACAACTGTTATTACAAGATTTCTTGCACTTAAAGGGTGAGATTACGAGGGCGCTCCATTGCTCAGAGCACCGATTTCTTTGGGTATCGTCATTTCGGCTATTAAGAATTTCAACGCCGTTACTTTTTTCCCAGACGAGATACACGTTAGAGTATACAGTATGCTTCATGGAATTACATACTGTTTTTTGAAGTCTTTTATACGTAACTTTCCTTATGTATTTCAAAATCCTTAACGACTTTTTTCAACGATTTTCGGAATTCTATGCCTTCTCATCGATGATTTCATTGCTTTTTATATTCAGGTTTTCTGTTTTGATGAATATTACTTGCAGCAAAGATTGTAGTTTGGAATTTTGTGATTTTTTTTTTTTTAATGTCTTAATCACGTTGGAAAATTGAAGAAAGGAGGTCGGGGGGGGGGGGGGGGGGGCAGGAGGATGGACCCAAGATAAAGGGCATCGTCCCAACGCCGAGGTCACTGGGGAAATCGAGCATAATAGTCTTATTTAGTAAGGTTTGTGAGAATACACGGACGGAAGTCTGGTTGACTGAATACAATCTTACAACACTTACCTGGGTAATCTGCACGGTTTGCCGGCTTTAAACCCGGCTTTTCCCAAAATGTGAGTTCAACTTCCCTTCAGCAGAGAAGCAAAATATCTCAAGTGCTAACTGTAACTCGATTCTCGTAATTCCGTACATTAGTTGAAGCGAATGTATTATGTAAGCGCAATTAGTTAAGAGACGTATTTCCCATAACTAAAAAAACATAATAAAAGAATATTCGTAATCCTGCTTTAACTGCTGGAAATTTAAGCAGTCATTCGTTCGTAATGGACGCTACTAGTTAATCATTGTTGTGAGCTTCAAAACATATCCGTGAAGTGGATCTTTTCATGTCCCGTCTCTTATAAGCAATGAAATTCTGAGCCATCGAGAATCCGCAGCCAAACCTAGATATCGTTATGACTTTTCTTCTCGTGACGACAAAGCGATTCATCGTTTCTTAAGAGACGGAATGAACTAGCAACAGCTAATGTTAGGGCGACGCGCAGGATTAGCCTTATGGATGTCTGTGTCAGTTCCTCGACAGCTAAAATGAATCGTGATTTCTTTTACATGTGTCGTCCTTCTCAGCGGTTAAACAAGACTTCTAAATTTTAGCCACGCGTATATTCGAACGTGTTAATTTACTGCTACAGATGAGAGCAGGTAAACCAAGCCACGTTTCTTTCTCGTGGGAAAAATTTTCAAACCCTTTTTTTTAAAGTTCGGAGTGTGTGTGTTTGTTGCTGGTAGTAGGGCGGTTTGGAGTATGTTGCGACCAGTTACGTAAAACGCAGTCATTGTATGTGTTACCAATATTCATTAAACCTTGTAGTTGGGCTCTCGGCTCATTTGATGTGTCCCTCTGCAAAGGCTGCGTACGCCTCTGGGCTGGAACGCTCGGCAGGAGAGCACCGAGCAGCTCTGTGGGAACGCCAAGCGTAGCGAGCACTGCAGCGGGGTTCGATTACCCGGCCTGGCCCCACCTCCACGCGCATTCTTTACAGCCGGCTCGACGGTGTGTGCTCTCTGCTCACTTGCTCTCTTTGGAGTGCTGACGTGTTGACAAATCTCGGGCGAGCCGTTCTCTAGTCTGGCGCATGTCTAAAAATCTCTTGTTTTATTTTAATGTCTTATCGCGCCATAAAGTGTTATTTTGAAGGCATGCGAGAAACTAGCCCAGTTCCCTAGTTTTCGATGATAATTGCAGACTTAACTGTATATAAAAAAGAAAATACTCGTTCCTCTTATTTTGAGCTGGTTGCGATAAGTAATGCCTTTTAGGGAACTGTTTTGTAGGAGAAATTTGAACTTGGTGATCATGCCTTGAAGACAACTCAGTGGTGATTGTTTACGTACATACTCAAACTAGATTTTCGTTGTTTTTAATTAATCGTAGTCGCAAGGCGCCAGACAACTGATATGCAGTGAAATTAAGTTAAAGGTAGCTTGTCTGGCAGTCTGCCGACCAATTGTGAATTAGGTACTGGAACAAATTATGCTTGCTTTTTCTATACACTTGTGATCTATGTTTCACTAGTAATGAATTTATATCAGTGGTTACTTTGCCTTCGAATGTTTACGTTAAAGGCCTGGCCCATTTTTCATTGCTGTTTTCAAAAGGCCGCCAACAGAAGCACAAGAATTTATTAAATATTTAGTGTTAACTACAACAATGTTAATTTTTACGCTCCAAGTTTTCCACTGAGAAATGAGGTGCGTATCTTTGTGCCCATTCCTTTCCATTTATTCAAGTGTTCTATAGCGCCACTCGCTGTTTTGAACACGGAAAGTTGGCCTGTGCATCAGCACTTCGCTAGTCACGGTTGCTTTTAAAGTGGTGGGTGGAATCATGCGTACTTTCAAGCTGGTTAACTAGCGCGTCCTAGGATGTTTTACTGTAGTAAAGAGTTTTTCACTCCGAATATCTTTAGATTTTCTCGTGCTACTTGAGGATCGTAGGCATCAAAGCCGCACTGCAGTTCGTTGCAATCTTGAATTCACGAATTACGTTGTTAAGGAGCATTAAAAAAAATCTTATACTCGTGCGCCACAATTTTGAAATGGCAGTTTAGTGTATTTTGCATAGTTTGTGCTGTTAATATATTATTTTAGCAGATAAAGTTTGTACGTAAATGTAAAAAATGCGTATATCAATAACTTATGGGAAGAGCATACACAAACAAGTCAAGGCCACACCTGTTTACAGATGGCTGTTGAAATTAGCTGCGCATATTATCTATAATGTAACAAAGCGGGATGATACGCTATATCTGCTTTCAGCGTTTAAATCCACACAATTTTGAGAACGTGTTGTGAAAATATTAGACATTTTATTATTGGCACTGCCGGCAGATGGGAGATGCGTTCGTTAAGTTTCGGCAGGCAGAAATGGCGGCTGCTTTATTCGCTTCCTAATTGCCTAGCGTTCCAGGCGGTACACGGGAGTCAATCCGGGTGTTGGAGTGTGCGGGAGAGGAGCGGTGGAGGTGGCTGCGCGAGGAGGGGGAGGGAGCGGAGAGGTGGGGAGAGACAGAAGGGCCGGACACACACGTGAACTGCCATTGGCCAGCACTGCAGGCCGACGGGTAAATTTAGCACTACTTCCCATGCACTCGTCTCTCCGCTAGTCGAGATTACCAATTAAGCGGATTTAGCAATATTTGCCACTCTGTGCCCTTGTCTTAAAACGAGAGGCGCCTATCGTCAGTAAAAAGTTGGCTAGCATGTTGCTTCCGTGGTGACAGAAGCCTTCGTAGCTCGTCGCTGTTCCCGCACCGTCGACCGTCCGTGAAAACATGCAGCTGGCACAGTGGAATCGATACCGGCAAGAGCTCACGTACGTCGACGGGGAAGTCGCCGTCCAGCCCACGGTTAGTAGGGGAAAACAGCTCTGCGTAAAGCAAGGCTTACACAGGGACGCCCGCAGCTGTCGGAACTACTACTACTGCTACTGCTTGTGCGCGGGCTTGACACACTTCCTGGAGGGGAAGCAGTAATCCCTACATTACTGACACGCGCGTCATTAAAAGTTCTGGCCTGGAGGCTTGACTAGAAGCGCTGCCCTGCCGTGGCTCGGTTTTCGTAGCGCCAACACGAGCAGTAGTAGCCGAGCCGACAGCCGCGGACGCCCCGGCAAGCGGGCTGGCTTTGTAATCAATTAGGGCCCGAAGCTGTGTGTACGTGCGCGTGCGGTGGCAACAGCGCATGGTTGGCCAGCTGGGCGCCCCGGCGTTGCCGCAGCTAGCGGCGGAGACAGCGACGGCGAGACGAGCGGGGCGAGCCGACGGTGACGGCCGCGCAGGGCCACCAGGGCGGGCCGCACGAATTGAATGGCATTGCGCCGCCGCCACCGCCGCTAGCGGTTGCCATGGCCGCCGTCGCGCCCTGTTCGCGCACCCTTCGCTCGCAGAAGCAGCAGCTATGACGTGCGCCGCCGTATCTGTGATGGACAGCATGGTGCGCTCCTTCCTGCTCACCTATTGGGAGTACCAGAAGGTAATTAGCGGCCACTGACCGACCGGTTTCTGCGACCGTGGGAGGCCGGGTGACTACACAGGACGACTGTGACGATGCAGCGTGCTTTCTGCTGATCATATGGTGGACGACGAATTGTGTAACTCCAGTGAACAGAAACTAAATACAGTGTGCACTCGTCGGGGTAGAATGTCTGTTTTTGCTATGCTGGCCGTCATAGTGTTTCATGTTAGAGCAACCATCAAGACAGGCAGGAGTCACCAACTTTGTGCTTTCGAAGCAAAATAAAAACATTGTTGCGTACATATGCGTTACACTCGCAGCTTGCCACCATTGATTTTAGAGCTTGCTCAGTCAATGTCGGAATGTTTCCCTCTCTGTCCCGTTGAGGAGTAGGTAGGGGGCACGGCCGGAGGAGGGGCGACCCTGCTCGTATAGTCAAGTGTGTTGTATATGCTGCCGCCGCGCGATAGGCATGGCGCGGCGACATCTTGCCCTCCTGTATTCGCGTCGCCGCTGTGACCTGTAGCAGTATGAGGCGGATTCCTAAATCGCCACCTTCGCTGTTACGGAAACAAATATGGCCGCCCGCTCTTCCGCTGCTCCTGTGCGGAACTCGACAGTGCAGCGGACACTGTTATCTTCTGCCCGTATTGTTTTAAGTGTGTGCGTACGTGTGTACCAAGAGAATAGTGCACTTCTTCACATTCAATTCCGCCGACCGTCGGTTGCACTTCGATGAGTTCGACAGTTTCTGGAAGTAAATATAGTAGTGGTAGCAGTGTCGTCTTTTAATCCTACGCTTGTCATAGAGATGTAGCCGAATGTGACCGTGTGTAAACGCGAGTGAATATCTGGAAGAAGGTCGAGATGGGCGAACGACTCTCCCCTCTCCCGCATTTCCTCCATTTTGTCGTGAATCTGATCCATCAGCCGTAAATTTTGTTCTGATCGTAACTACTATCAAGTGTTGTTACTTAAGTTTACTCATACATGAACTGATCATACTGAAAATGTGTAACGCTAAAATCATGTTATGTAGATCGCCGTTGTATATGGGCAGATTTCCTAAAACTAGGTTATAAACACATTGATGGTAGCTATGTTCTTAACCTTCAGTGAAACTGTGAAAAGATAAGTGAGGCCAGGCCTCGACCTAGAAGAATGCCACCAGCTGACTGGGAGTTTCGTATGAGAGTCATCAGACTGGAAACCTACATTTATGAAATGATTTTCTGTGGTACGTTATCAATATATATGTTGATTATTCGGGCGTAATTACGGATATTGTCATAATTTTGTTACTCAGAACTGAGCTGTTTATGCCAGATGTGTGTCTTTCTTGTTTAACTTTACAGTAATTACATTTATAATAAAAGTCACATTTCATCAAATATTCTTTAGCCTTGTCACTTTAATTCTGTTGATTCACTATAAATTATTATGGAAGGTTATGATCAAAACAAATGTACTTTTAAAATATCAGTTCCCCACTTTCTAATACTGACAATTCTAGTGAGCTTGGCAAATGCACACACTAATTTATTTCCTCTCCTCAGATGTCAGCTGGTTCTCAAATTCAGATGGCACCACAGACAAATGTCAATTCGGGCCAACCAGTTCATAGTCAAGACTCCAATATGAGTACAGGTAAGTTTTGAAAGAAATAATTTGTTCTAGTTTACAAGTAATTCAGATTTATCAAATGCAACAAATCTTTCCTGTGTTCTTGATTTTCCATTTAGTCTCATTAATGTAATGTTAGTTCTATGGTAGACCTGCTTCATAGTTTTAATCTACATACGTTTTACTAATTTAGTTTTATTCTTTCACTGATAATCTTATCATTAAAAGCTAAATGTTGAGTGAAATCCAGTTGATACAGTGTCATTCTTGACTTAGTATCTGTCCTGAGTTTTTTTTGCTATGTAATTGTGAGGCTGAAGTGTTGTGGTATTGTGACAACTTGGTGTTTGAGAAGGTAATTTAGTAGATTGAAACTGTTGTTTTTGCTGAAACAATTTGTAGCCTACACTGTTCTCATTATTGGTGACAGGAAGTTTGTGATGTCAGTTTGAACATGCTAGTAGTGTCATTAGCACGGTAATAATACAGAGAAAATTAAGGTAATTAGTTTGTTTCTGTGTATATTGTGATTAATGTAGTCGGCAATCAAATATCACTATTGACATATAATACATTCAAAACTCCATTTACAGTGTTAGGACAATGGACATAACTTTGTAGAATGCAGTGAGTAACGAGAGGTATTTAGGACAGGGACATATTCAAGTGCTACTGTTTGTAGTGTTTGCTAAATGTGATAAACATTTGTTTCAGGTTCATCTCACAGTGACAAAGAGGTGGACCCAAATACTCCAGAGAAACTCCCTCGTTCAGCTTCAGAGCAAAGAAAGCGTAAGCGAAAGGTGGATGATGGAGGAGGGGGAACGGTTGTGGGTGCGGGAGTACCAGTGGGGGCAAAGGGGGCAAGGGCAAGTGACAACAAGAAGATGACAGAATATTTCCCAAAGCATGCGAGCAACAGTCCGATTAGGCACGGGGGCTCTAAAAGTCCATCACCACAGCAAGGGTTTATGGTAAGTGTATGCACAGCTTTTATGCATTATAATTTTGAAGCCAGTCCTGACTGTCAATTTAGACAAACATAGTGTGCATTTTAACCAGAAGTTTTCTTCTAAAACTGCAGATATTATGCAGTGGTAAACATTTTGTTGCTATAATCTGTGAAACATTTCATGCTATGCATGTAGGGTGTTCTGCAGTCCCTTTCTGTACGTACTTGGTTCTTGAATAATGTAAGAAAAGGGGAGCAACAAAACTGATTAGCTTTTTTAGTGATTTTTAACATGCCATGTCAGGTGTTTGTGTCCTGTGAAAATTATGTGGGTGGAATAAAATGGAAAACATTAGCATTTGTGGTTGAGTTGCATGGAGTAAAAAGTGTGGAATGTAAGTGAAGTTTTTATAAGAAACCAATGTGTAAGAATCAAGGTTAATAGTTGGGCGGCAGTATAGGAGTAATCTTTCAAATATAAAGGACAGAATAATAGTTCTTAAGTTCAATATGTTTGTGTTACATATAAATTTCGTTAGTCTTAGCTCTTTAGTAAAATTGGAATTGCACATAAACTGCTTAACTGTGAATATTGTTTTGAATTAGCACACTTGCACAGTATGTAGTGAAGTCACTCAACGTAGGCCATTGTAGCAAGTATTAAGTGTGACAATTTGTTGAATGACAGTCCTGATATCTTAAGTGTGGTGCAAAAAGAGTTGACAGCTACAAACTCGTGAAAAGGGTTTTATCAAAGTATTTGTGAATAGTAATAGTAATGTCTACTATGTGTTGTACAATTCAGTATACACAATCGTGACTCGAATTTGTAATTTTACTGTAAAATTTAAACGAAAGTGAAATTTTGGTCTTTGGGAGAAAGTGAAAATATTTTTATAATGCATAGTGTAGTGATGCCTGCTCTGCTTACTAAAATGTTTCTGCAGTAATATTTTCCTTGTTTCACAGGCACAGTTTACCCCTCCTCCAGTTGTCAGCCTGATGTACCTCAAAGAAAATCTTAATTGGGTTTCTATGAGTTTAGTAATTTCAAGAAAGATTTTATTACAGCTACTATGAATTACAAATATTTTCACTGATAAACTTTAAGTGCACTATTATAAGCCAGTTCTCTTGAACAGTACCTTCAGCTAACTGAAATATTTTTCAAGCTTGTTCTTAATTTTGATTATTGTCACTTATTTTGTGGAAGTGGCGAACGTTTCAGTTTTGTGAGGTAACATTCACATGGTTCTGGCTTGTGTTTGGAGATACTGTGTTACAGACTACATGCGAAAAATACCTTTTTTGACTAATAATCTAGGCTTTATTTCACACTTCACAAAAGGAGACACCTGTTGTATGTAATAAATGAGATGATATGTTTCCAATTGATGTGCTTCTGACTTCAAAGTAATAATGGTTTACTTAATGTCACACACAAACATCGATTGCCAAATGGTTTATCTTCTTCTCATTCTTACATTTGTTCATAAATGTGTGAATTGTGATATGTCATTACTGGAGTTGGTTATAACTATCCAATTAAAAAAAAAAGATAACCTTTGACAGTATCGCTGCCATTGCATTCTTTCATAAAATGCTTTCATCTTCTCAGTCTTAGCATAATTCTCTGGTCCAGTATCATCAGATGTTCAGTATTGATTAGTTGTTTACTGAAATAGATGACTTGAAAGCAGTGTGATAAGACACTGGACTTGTATTTGAGAGGATGGCAGTTCAAATCCCTATCAGGCCACCTAGACTTAAATTTTCTATTTTCCTAATTTGCTTATGGTGAATACTGGAATGGTTTCTTAGAAAGGGAACAGCCAATTTCTTTCCATATCTTTTGGAGACCTGACATTGTGCACTGTCTCAATGTTCTTCACGTTGATGGAGTGGAGAGCATGATATACTTTGTTGTTTTGTTTATAAATGCAGGGCCCTCAGTAGTGTCTCAAATCCACAATTCCCTTTTATTTAGTTATACTTAATTTGTACTTGCTAGTTTGTCAAAGGTTGCTTCACATAATGTTTAAACTTTTATAATATTCATCACTATTCATCACAAAACATGCACATAGCCCCATTTCAGCATGATGGCAGTGTTGCCACCATAATATGGCAGCTTATTCCATTATTCTTATGGCATCGAACAAGCCCTATGTCACGAAGTGACTTTAAACGAAATGAATATTTCTCCAATTATCAATATTGCTGAAGACCAATTTTCAGTTTGATTCAGGAGATCAAAATTATGTTCTTGATCCTTCACCGGTTGTTGTTCCTGTTGACTTGGGTTGACATAGAGCAGAAAGACTAAAATGATATAAAAATGTAAACACTAAAAAATTAACATTACAGATAAAATGTGATTCACGTGTATATCGAAAGATTGCATTTTTATCACAATTACAAATCTGAACTAGAGTTTTTCAGGGAAAAGTCTCGCAACTAACACATTTGTATCCATGTTTTAATTAATATCAATTTGAACAATTTGTTTGGGTGAGATCTGTTATCTGTATCAAAGTATTTTGACCTTGTGAATTGACTGTGATCCTTCAAATAATCCAGAATGCTTATCAAAAGAAAAGGTTTAACTTGGTTTGAGCTGTGCTACCATATCAGGTTTTGCAGGACTATTTCATTGAAGTAATCCCCAACAAACCTAGAGTCCGACTACAAATAAATGGTGGTTTTGGCTTCCAGTAAATTTTTGTAAAACTGAGCATAATTTCTAAAAGAAAAACCAAATACACAAACTTGAAAGGCATGAGGAGAGCTGGTAATGTAAGTACAAGTAAAGACAAATATAGAAGGAGGCAGAGAATTTAAAGTAATTTTATGTAGTCAAAAATTACAAAGGGACCAACTGTTGTTGTTAAAATTTAGGTTATGATGAACTTGGGACCTTCCATCTGAAACGGTAGACTGCGACTTAGTAGTGTTCCCAACCAATCTTCGATTTATGAAAAGAGCAGAAAATTTAAGAGAATTGTATCACAACATTAACCCCTTACCTTCCTTTCATTGTAACTAAAGATTGTTAGCATCTAGTAGACACTATAAACAAAGTGGCAATGTGGTAAAGGTTTTGAGACAAAAGGAGACAAGTTGGATTCATTGATATCTTCCGCAGAGGCTAGCTGCACGGTTTGCGGTGTCTTGCCCCAGTTTGCACAACTCCCTCCCCCACCCTGTCAAAGGCAACCCTCAGGCATGGGTGTGTGTTGTCATTAATGTGAGTTAAAGCTAAATTAAGTAATGTGTAAGCTTAGGGACTGATGACCTCAGCAGTTTCGCCCCATAGGAACTTAACACAATATTGATACCTAATACATTCCTTCAGCTTCCAGCAGTAACATTATAAATCAACATGCAACTGTCTCTTATAATCATGAATATCTCAGCAATCAAAGTATCTAGTACACCTGTGGGAATGCGAAGGTTTCGCCTGAGATGGTTCTTGATATTAATGCCTTTAGACCTATCGAAAAAATGAAAGTATCAGACCACTGGGGAATTGTAGGGGTGTTTATAGGAAGGTGTAATGTAGTTACCGTGTTTTGCAGACAGTAAGATGCTGTAGACCATAAGACACACCATAATTTTTAAGCAATTTTTAAAATAACATTTTTACCATTATTATTAGATTGCAAAGCTAGAATAAAAAAATTCTTAAATTATAAAGCTGAACTGACCTCCAAAAGCCCTAAAAAAATCATCTGAATTTTCCTCCTCCGTCATCGTCTCCCTCTTCATATATAAGATGGTCTTCACTGCCATCGAGAGCAGTGCTTATGTCACACTTCTTGACAGATTTAACAATAATGTCTTCCCTCACTCTAGACCACACCTGTTTTATCCACACTCACACTTGGTTGATTGTAGGTCATTTTAAAGCTCCCTTCGGCATGAATTCATATTGGGTTTCATCCATCTTCCATTCCTTTCTCATATTCACTTTAAAGTCTCGATAAATAGACATCAGGAGGTAGCAGTTGTTAAGCAAGTCCTCCCACGAGAGTAACGGCAAGCTCTGTTTTTCCCTATTTCAGTTTCTCTTTCACCGAATTTTCCAGATGATGATTAAACTGATGTATCACAAGAAGAGAACTCTTCTTCAATAAAGCACCTTTCCTTCTCTCCTGCACTTTGCTAATCTATAATTTCAAATCAGCTTCATTTATCCAACCCTAATCATGTGCGTGACCACTACTACCTGGAAGTAATTCAGTAGGTTCTGCCATTTTGTTCTTAAAAATGATTATTGGATTAAGTTTTGTACCATCAGTACAACATGAAGGGACAACACTGTAAAGCATATTTTCATGTTTACTTTATTTTTATAGGTAGTTTTTAGCACCTTTTATGTCAACAGTTATGTTCGTCTATACTCAATGTTTTGGCTTAGTTCCACACTGGTTTTGTTTCATCTTGGATAATAATGTGATGGAAAGATAATATTTTATCTTCATACTCTTGTGGAATTTTTTGAGATACTTTGGTTTCAGTTCGTATGCTAAGTCCGTGACACTTCATAAACCTGTAACACCAGCTTACTCCACCTTTAAAATTTGTTAATTTCCACTGTGGCTTAGGAGTGTGTATTTGAATCATTTAATACATTAATTCCATTGCCATTTTGGCAGCATCCTTGAATCCATTTCATTACATCAAGTTTTGGTAATTTTCCATTCAGTCCTCCATTAGCACAGTTCATCAATTTATTTATTTTCAGTTATTCTTCACTAGCCCGCCAATCACAAAACGGTTTTTTCTGTTGATGGAGGGCTGAAATGCCTCTGTCAGCCTCTCAGCTGCTCTGTTTCCATGATGATCTGCATATGCTATTTCTTTCAATTTATGGGCAACATCATATAAATACCTTTTACTTTTTCCATTACAAAACTAACTGCTGACAAAAATAGTCCTGTTACCAGTAACATAAGTATTGTGAATATCTACAACTCATGTTCATCACAGTGCACTGCTACTGCCAGTTGAGTCCAATGTTGCAAGATAGAGAGAAGTTACCAGTGACATCAAATATATGGCCATTTTTAAGAGTGGCAAGAATTTTAACTGAAACAGCTGAATTTTAGAGGCAATTTTTCGAAGGAAAAATGCATAATATAATCCATAAAATTACAATAGATTACACTGTCTGTGGTGTCAACAAAACTTCCATCTCAGTCTTACCTAGACCTTAGGCTGTGTTATAGATATCTCCATTTACTGCCATTTTTGAGAGCATTGGTTAAAGCGAGTATTATTGCAGACTTCAGTATACAGAATTAAATAATTTTTGGTGCATGCTAGAAATTTTACTTTGAGAAGACCATGACCATGGTGCTGCTCCAATTATGTCAAGTCTGAACTTGTGCAGTCTGCAGTAATCTTGCTGACAGAAAATGAAACTACTAGCATTCTTTTTTACTTATTTGTAATCTGAAACTTTCATATGCTGCTATAGTCTTGTCCACAGTAGTCCCTATGGAGGCTGGCTATAATGTTCAAACGTTGGAAAAAGGATAAGAAAGAACTTTGCTGTAGCTGCTTAGAACCCAACTGCTTCGGAGTGTCAGCCCGATGTACAAAAATCGGCATTGGAGCTGATGTGGGCATTACTCCACAGTGCCATCCTCAGCATGGTCCTAGGGGATGAGATTGCCTTCCTAGGGAGAGGAAGAACACAATTATGTCCTCCTCCCCTCCCCCCCCCCCCCCCACAAACACACACACACGCACACACGCACACACACACACACACACACACACTGCCTGAAACTTTTGATCACGTACACATTAAAACAGCTTGTGGTTACGTTTTGGGTCGGCAGTAAAGACTGTTTAGTCTGTTTTCCTGAAGTCTGTCACTTGCCACTGTGCAAGTATATTTTAGCTATAAATCTTTCTTACAGAATACGCAATTCGTTATGAATTCAATTTTTTTCCTCCAACCATTTTGAACTTTCGGTGGAAAGAAAGAGAGCTTGTTGATATCAATCAAAGATTTGTTTCCGTCACTTGTCTATAACTTAAAACTATGGCACTGGCCAAAAAATGGCTTCTAGCAAAAGAACTCACCTTCATGTATCTGTACATGAAATGTGAAATTGTTAGCAACTGGCATGTAGTATGCTGCTTGTGATGACAGAGAAACAGTAAAATGTCTGATCCCATGCAGTCATCAACCATTTGATGTCCACTGGTGGATAAAGGCCTCCTCTACACTTCTCCTTAGAGCAGGGTCTTGAACTGTAAGCGTCAATGTTCATGCACAGTTTCTGATATCGCCCACTAACCTCACATTAGGTTGTGTGGGTGCCGCAAGGTTCGGTCTTGGGTCGTCTGCTGTTCTTAGTATATATTAATGACTTGCCATTCTATATTCACAAAGATGCAAAGCTGGTACTTTTTGCCGATGATAAAAGTATAGCTATCATGCCCAACAGTCAAGAATTAACTGGTGAAATTGTAAATGATGATTTTCAGAAAACCATTAAGTGGTTCTGTGCAAATGGGCTCTCATAAAAGTTTGACAAAACACAGTATATACAGTTCCACACAGTAAATGGAATGACACCATTAATAAATTTAGACTTTGATCAGAAATTGGTAGCTAAGGTAGAATAGTCAAAATTTCTAGGTGTATGCATTGATGAGGGGTTGAACTGGAAAAAACACACTGAGGATCTGCTGAAACGTTTGAGTTCAGCTACTTATGCTATTAGGGTCATTGCAAATTTTGGTGATATACATCTGAGTAAATTAGCTTACCATGCCTATTTTCATTCTCTGCTTTCGTATGGCATCATATTCTAGGGTAACTCATCATTGAGTAAAAGAGTGTTCATTGCACAAAAGCGTGTAATCAGAATAATTGCTGGAGCTCATCCAAGATCATCCTGCAGACACTTATTTAAAGAGCTAGAAATCTTCACTGTAGCCTCACAATATATATATTCACTTCTGAAATTTGTTATGGACAATCCGAAGGAATTCAGAAGTAATAGTGTACACGGCTGCAACACTAGGAGAAAGGATGATCTTCACTACTCAAGGTTAAATCTAACTTTGGCTCAGAAGGGGGTAAATTATGCTGCCACAAAAGTCTTTGGTCACTTACCCTAATAGCATCAAAAGTCTGACAGATAGCCATATAGCATTTAAAAGGAAATTAAAAGAATTTCTTAATGGCAACTCCTTCTATTCATTAGATGAATTTTTGGATATAGTAAGTGGGTAATTTACCAACCTCCATAAATAAAATTAAAAATGTTGAATGTCATGTAATATTTTGTCTAATGTAATATCTTGTATAGACACGTTCCACATCATTACGAAGTGTCGTATTCATGATCTATGGAACAAGTACTAATTTAATATAATCTATCAGATCTTGGAATTACGATTGGTTTCACCACATGCTCACCTGTTTACATGTTGTCACTTCATTTTCATTAGAGCCATAATTCCAATGTTAACTCATTTCGTTCTGTGGTATATTTCTTTTCATTGCTCTGCAAGTATTACCCGTCAGGCAGAGCAACCATCTGTTTTTTGAGTCTTTTTTTCCTATTGAAAATGTCTCATTGCCAATAATGACAATGTGGACTTCTTACCTTCTCATTTAACACACATTACAATTCTCATTTATATAATTTGTATCTAGTTTATAGAAATTACTACCTACAAGTAGTTTATGTTCTCCCCACTTGTATTTTTCATTTCCTGTCCATTCAGTTGCCAAATTCAACCGTCCTAAGTAAAAAACAACTTAGTGAAATCGGACATGGAAATTCAAGGTTGGAATATCAACAGGGTTATGAAAAGGATAGATTGTTAATTACCATTAAGATGACATGTTGAATTGCTAACAGGTGCAAGGAAAAGACTACCATATTTACTCGAATCTAAGCCGCACCTGAAAAATGAGATTCGAAATAAAGGAAAAAAAAATTCCCGAATCTAAGCCGCACGTGAAATTTGAGACTCGAAATTCAAGGGGGGGAGGGAAAGTTTTAGATCGCACCTCCAAATCGAAACAAAGTTGGTCCATTGTAATACGAGACACAATTTAGGTCGAATGAATGATGATGCAGCTAAAGTAGTTTGGTTCGAGTCGTAAGCTTAGCAGTTAAGCTTTACCAGGTAGCCATTACTATGCGTCAGGCGCTCCGTCCGTATTTATACGGGTACCCTTCCTTTCTCACATGGTTTGTCTGGTTTGAATCAATTGCTTATTTTGCTTTGATCTGATAAGTGCCATTTTCTTTGTTATAGGTGTTTACGTCACTCTAAGCTGAAAATGCATTACTGTACTGTGTCATGCATTGTTTGTTGCATTCTGATAGTGCGTGTTAATGGCCTGTCGCCGATCGCGGCATGGCTTGCTTTTGTGCACGCTACGGCCGCTTACAATTAAAAAAAAAAGAGAAATCGTCTCATTAGCGAAACAATGGCAAGAGACTGCTATTTGTTGTTACTTACACTGCTGCTTTCTTTGATAATGATTAATAAGAACCAAATAATAGACTGCGTATGATAGAACATGTTCTGAACGAGAGTTAGGCGAAAATTTTTCTCTGTTTGAAAATCTTTGTGGCCGCTTCTTTAGTACATCAAATTCTGCACAGAAATTAGTCATCTTAGATTTAAAAATCTAGTCAGTTGCCGTGCTTCATTTCTGACTGTATCACTATTAGGCATAAGAATAATACAAATATAAACATGACACGATATGTATATTTTTCTGCGTTTGCTGTTGTCTCACTCTAGTTTCGTAGTTTATTAGGCAGACAGGATTTAAATGAGATAGCTGCAAACACGAAAGAATACATGGCAAAATGTTTATATCCGTATTCTTTCTTATGGTGAAGAGAATACTGCATGTGATTCACATTTCGTCAGGTTCCTATTAACAACCATCTCTTCTCACAGCTAGGAAAAAATTCAGAACGTAGAGTTGGCCATATTGACAAACATCCCAAACAGTCCTGCCTGTCGGATTTTCGTAGTACATTAAAATTCTGCTACATTCGAAGATGAACAATACGGAATTTGTATTTAGTTCGTTGGATAATGTATGAAAATGCGGTGGTCGAAACCCAGGGCGGAGAAAAAAAAGCTCGTCTTCCACCTTTTTTTAAATTTATTTACTGACGCAGAGGTTTTGGCTCCAGCATTTATCTTTGTGCCTACAAAGCATGCCTGTGTAACGCTACATATATTCGACGGCAGAAGTTAGTTGTGGCGGCACCTACCAACATGTTTTAGAACTTCCGCTTGCTTTGTACTCGATTCTAAGCCGCAGGCGGTTTCTTGGATTACAAAAACCGGAAAAAAAGTGCGGCTTAGATTCGAGTAAATACGGTATTGTACGCTGAGCTTTTGGCCAGAACGCCTTCAGAAAAAAAAACACATGTTCGCACAAGCAAGCAAGCATGCCTCGTGTGTGTGTGTGTGTGTGTGTGTGTGTGTGTGTGTGTGTGTGTGTGTGTGTGTTTTTTTGTTTGTTTGTTTGTTGGGGGGGGGGGGGGCATGATAAGAGTACTTTGGCCAAATGCTCAGTCTTTCCGTTGTGCCTGTCTGCAGGTCAGCTTCCTATCTTTACAGTGAGTAGCAATCTATCCTTTCCATAATATCATTAACAACTTAACTGATTCTAACACATTGTCAATTTTTAATTTCTGTATGTGCCTTTTACATTATTTTTGTGATGTATTTTCAGGCCTACTCGCATACTTGCTGTGTCAAGTTTTCCATTTGTTGTTTATCTGCATTTGAGGTGAACATTATAATGTCATTTGCAAAAGGTGGTCCATATATGTTTCATTGGCGCACATTCCTTCTTAAGTTTCCAAGTTTAAGGAACATAAATCTTGATCAGAATAGTTTTGTTCATAAGGAATATCTGTGTTGAACACCGCTTTATTCTCACAGACAAAGTCTCATAGAATATGTAGATTTGATGTATCCATTCTTCAGTTTACTGACATATATTGAATCAGGGAATTATTTCTCACTGGCTGTTGGAAAAGGCTTTGTTAGTAACCAATCAAAAGTTTTCTCAAAATATATTAGTATCGAGCAAAATTTAATTGATACTTATGGTCTTGGTGTGTAGTTTCGTTTGGCACAAGCTTTATAGTATAATTTTGTTTGAGATTTAAAAATTACCTGTTGTGTTCTATTCATTTTTAGTCAGTGGCTTTTTACAGTTTGTCTGGCTTTTGCTATTAACTATATGATAACTTTGACATTTTTTTGTTTAATTTTGGCCGGCCGCAGTGGCGAGCGGTTCTAAGCGCTTCAGTCCGGAACCGCGTGGCTGTTACGGTCGCATGTTCGAATCCTGCCTCGGGCATGGATGTGTGTGATGTCCTTAGGTTAGTTAGGTTTAAGTAGTTCTAAGTTCTAGGGGACTGATGACCTCAGATGTTAAGTCCCATAGTGCTCAGTCATTTGAACCATTTGTTTCATTTTGTCCCTGTCAAGATTGACTTTCCTTCATTTTGTGAAGGATGTGTTTAATACAGTCCTGCTCTTCGTAAATCTACTAATTTATTGCCTTTGTTATTTATGGTATACTTTGTTTTCTATTGGAAATACCTTGAATGAAAGTTACTTTTCAGACACTAATATGCAGCAGGTTGCTGTAGAGCATAAGCAGTGCCTGGTTTCCTGGCTCATACTAGCATTTTTCTATTGCGTGAAGTCTCAGCTCGACAGGTGAACTGAGTACATTGTTCACTGTGGTTTCTCTGCTACTATAGACCACGTGTATCTGTACAAAAGGGGCTAACACACTGAATTTATTAAACATAAGAAAAAGTGGAGATACTTTAACTGATTCAAGCCAACCAAATTTATTGTAGTGTAGTAGTACACATTTTCCCATATTAAGCAGTACTAGAATTTGAAGCCATTCTCTGGGCATTAAATCTTGGCAGCAAAGTGTTTTAGCAATTACAAATTATTTTATTGCTGCTTTTCAAACTCCCCCCTTAATGCCTTCATTCCCAGTTGAATACATGTGTACAGTGGTCTAGGAAACAACTGTACTGTGATTGAGTAAAGGGGACCATGAAAGGATTATTTCCATTTAGAGGCTTATGAAACAATTGCACCAAAGAAACCCTGAAAACTACCTGCAGTGATAGTATGCTTTTGGTGTTGTAGCAGATTCGATGATTCTTTTTTTTTTTTGATTAGAAATCCTAAAATAACTCGTTCACCCATCGCGCTGATAAAACACCATACTTTGCTACCTTGCAGAACACTTCAGTTAAAACAAAGGATTTGTGACAACTGGCAGGAGATGAAACTAAGAGGCCTGCTCATTGTTAATTATTGTAATTAACAACTATATAAAAATTTGATCATGCCATAAAAGTACATTCAAATTACATAAAGCCTGTCTATTAACTGAAGAGTTCAAAGCAGCAGAACAGATAGCTTCACATGCTATGTTAGACTTTGGAAAGTTTTTGAATAGTGATAGTTCAGTATGACGGAATGTAAAAAGAAAAGTTGATGAATACCAGAGGCTAATCTTTTAAGCACAAACAAACCTAGTGACAGTGTCAAAGAACTAGTGTGCATGACCAAATTTACACAATAAACTAGCTCTTATAACGTAGCAATGCAGTTAATTTGAGACACTCATAAGTTGGGCATGTAAGATAACATAATGTCTCAAGTAATCATAGTTGTTTGAGGACAGTAATCTGGAATGATTTCTTGGCTGGTGTAAATAATTGAGAGTTTGAATATACATTACACTTAAAATTTTCAGTGCTCTATGGTTTTTACACCGGAATAATACTCTTGGTGTAAAATTCCATTGTACTCCCTCAGTTCTTCTCATACTGTTTGCCACCTTCTTCTTTTCTTCTTCTTTTCCTTGTATTTACTTTGTTTTGGCAACATACTTAAGTTTTCAAGCTACCTTTGTCACATATTCGGTGCACATTTTATTAAAATTATGTTTGCGTTTTCCATCTTATTATGGAATCTCCAGCAGCTGAAGTTTTCTGTTTACTAGCAAATGTCTGTATTACATTCATGAAATGAAATGGTCAACTACAGACAAGATGGTGGGCATAAATTCCTCATCTTTCTTCAGTTTCAGTGAAACATGAGTGTTGGATTTTTTTCTTGTGAAGTGCAGAAGTGAGATATGTGCTGTGGTGCAACCTGTTTTGCTTGTGGTTTCCATAGGTAGTTGAAGAAATTGTATCACATTGATAAAAAAATGCAAAAATGGGAGTGTAAAGGTGGAGACAGCAAACACTTTCAAGGTCCTTATGTATTTTACGGAATGGTTTGGTTGTATTCCCATAATAATTAATCTGCTGCTGAAGATGCAAGCATAAACAGATTTCATTCTGTACGTTATAGATGATCAGCATTTTAAAAATTATACATATACTTAAACCACAGTCAGTTATTCCAAATCAATATATTTTCTGTTTAAATTCCATTCATTAGATTAATTTAGTGTAACTTAATATTGAAACTTTATTCACTTCAGAGAGTTAATAAGAGTAAGTAGTCACTTTTGTTACAGTACCCACCATCACCACAACCAATACTACAGTCCCCACAGACACCAGTTCAGGGTGTACCACCAGAGTACAGTATGATGCACCCTCCTAGGCCTCCACCTACGGTCAGCAAGCATGTTCAGGTAACTCAGTAAATGTAATTTCATTATTAATTATTGGACAAATATTAAAAATTCTGGAATCAGCAGTTGCAATAATTTGAGCTTATGAACAGTGTGTTATTGATAAGTACTATATTTTGTAGAGAAGTACAAAAGTTTAACTAATTAAGACCACCCATTTCACCTAGTAGATTAGAGAACTTACTTGCAAAGGTGTATAGAGAGGTGGTGGAGTGAAACCCAAGGAAGTGAAGTTCATCGATTTTATGTGAACAGTTACTAGAATAATCATAGCATCAGTGACATGGTGAGAAACTAGGACTTCTTGATAGACAACCTAAGGAATACATGCTTTCATGATTACTGCTTCAGACATTTGAGTGGCAAAAATGTTATTTAATTCTCTCTCTCTCTGCAGACTGAATTAACATGCCAAAGGATACAAGAGTTTGAGACACAGGCTTCGTCTGACCTCGAGTTGCGGAACAATAAAATAGATGAGCTGAACCGGGTATGTGAGAGTATTAATGATATATCCTAACTAATTTACATGGGCAGGTTAAAATGTTTTTGCACATTGTCACTGAACATCAATTACATTGCAAAAAAGACACGACACAGTTTGCCTATCAGAAACTATTGTGCTATGAATTTCCATACTGCAGAAAATTCATGAAACCTGTCATAGTGTAGACTAATTTAGATGGGTTAATTTTCACTTCAGTTTCTGTGGACTAAGTCTGCTTTACTTTGCTTTAAATGACTTTTGATTCACTATTGATAATAAAGAATGGAGAAATTTTCGTAAATGATATGAAACAGTAGCTGATACTTATAACAAGACAGCAATTGATAGAACTGAAAACTGCGAAACGTGGAATATATTTTGTGTGTGTGTGTGGGGGGGGGGGGGGGGGGGCGCGTTTGTAGAGTAACGTAATATAAATGTGAGCACTGGGATAGGTCTTCGGATGTGTACCCAATTGACAATGTTTGGAGTGTTACGGGCAGGGCATTCCAACCAGTTCAGTATTGTGATGATCTAATCAGCCAGTTGGAGAGAATTTGGCACATTATGCATCAGGAGTACACCCAACATTTGTCAGTGCAAAGCCAAGTGCTTGCATAACGGCTAGAAGTGGACCAATGCATTATTGATTTGCTCAATTTGCATAGCTCTTTCTCTTGAATAAGCTGTCCAATTTTTCTGAAATTGTAATACATAACATGTACCAATTTCTGTCCTGTTCCAGTTATTTGCTAGTGGTGTTTTTAATTATTATTGTAGATTATATTTTGGCATTGACTGATTAGCTGAAAATGAAGTTTTGCTTTCTAAAGTGCACAGTGGTGTGGAGGAAAGTGAACTCACATGGTGTTCAGAGTCTAAGTACAAAAAACTTTACTCGCATAAATATTGTTACTGTTACTTTAAAAGTTCTGTAAATTTTAAGTTATAGCAATTGGAAAAAAAGTGGTAACGTATCGTCTATGGATAGCCTTTGTTTTTACAGTCAATGGAGGAGATGAGGCACCAAATAGCTCATCAACAGAAACAAATGGAGCAGCATAAATCTCACATAAATAAATGTATAGACGTTGTGAAGAAGTTACTAAAGGAGAAATCAAATATTGAGAAGAAAGAAGCACGGCAGAAATGTATGCAAAACAGATTGCGTTTGGGTCAGTTTGTTACTCAGAGGGTAGGGGCAACTTTCCAAGAGAACTGGACAGATGGATATGCTTTCCAGGAGCTTGCCAGGTATGTTATCTGCTGCACTAAACATTCATTTTGTTTTGTATTACTGTAGTGTATTAGCCATAGGTATTAGTGTGGTATACATATATAAAAACTAGACTCCAATGAAAACTCTGTGCTAATTGTGTATGTGTAGCAACAAGACTTGTACCTTAAGGCTGTAGGAACCTAACAATAACAAGAGAATAGGTGACAGTTTCAAACTTCCGAGAGTAAGAAGATAGAATAACATTGAGATCATGAAATTTGGAAAAGTAGAAGAAAATTGATTTATCAGCAATTTTAGTTGGTTGGGTGCAGTTCATCATAAGTAATTTGTGTGTGAATTTGTTACAAATTAGGGCTTTATTCATTACGTAACTCCATTAAAAGGGATCAAATAAGAAATTTCAGCATATATGGGAAGTACATTAGAGATAAAAGTACTCAGCAACTTTGATCGTAGATGAATTGTTGTTAGTAGATTCAATGGTTTTCTACTAAAGATGGTTGGGTGAGCATTGCAATTTAATTTATAGCGATATGATTGTTGAGAATGTGGCTAGACCCCAGTAGTGACAGTACACGCAAACCAAACTTGGAAAGCATTTTCAGTGGTCAGTGTAATATCGTTTTTTCCTTATAGTTTTGTTTGCTGTTCATTATCATAGGAAACAAAATTGTAAGAGAAGAAAAAGCATATTGTAACAGTGACCACTGAGGATGCTTTAGAACAAAGTGAAACACATCTAGTCTTAATAAGACTCATTACTGTTGCAAAAATATGGAAATTAACCTATACAACTTACGGGAAATTAGTGCAGAGTGTTAGGTGGTTGGCTTTCCCTGAAAGATAGGATATTTTAAATTTAAGTGTATACAGTGCATTTTAAATAAGTTATGATTTTTGACAGTTCGGTACAGGGTGGGTGACCAGAAGTGTAGCTGCCAGTGTCTGCTCATTCAGTTGATTTTAAAGAAACTATTAAGTAAAATGTGATTCCCACATATCTTATAGTTCCGTTAGTCAGCTTCATGATTTGCCTATCATTTCATTAATGGTCACTGTTGTTGTTTTTCAAGATACATAAACTACTGCAAGAAATTCTTAAAATTTGCAGTGAAAAATAGGGATTGTAACGAATTTTCATTTGGCATGGTCACATGTTGCTGCATATGAAATCTGAAGGATATCATTGTCTCTAATCTCGAGAAAATGAAATGTATATAAAGTACTGTCACAAATGCTTATGCCAGTGAAAATGCTAGAATGAAATATTCATAAATCACTTGTATCTCATAAGTGCTTCAGATATTGAATCAAGATTTTGACAACTGATAGCACACAAAGAGAAGAGTATTTTGTCATTTGATTAATACGCGAAACTTCCATATCTGGCATAATATTCTAGTAACTACAGATTTTTTCCCATCGAAATTGTACAATTTTTAATGGGCTAAGTTAGCTGGTGAAATGAGAATTACTGTAGGTTTTGCAACAATATAGAAGTGAAAAAATTACTCATTTGCTTTTGTACTGAGAATGGGCTTTTAATAAAATATTGACACATCTTGTCCCCAGTTACTGAGTGAATAATACAAGTTTTCAGGGTTGTTGTAATGTTAACTGCATTAGAATGTTAGTGAATGACTATTTGTAAACTCCCATGATTTGGCTAAATAAGCAGATTTTAACATGGGAACAAGAGAATTTAAGCACTACCCAAAACTTGCCACAGTTCTTCGTGAACCTATGTTTCCACAACTACGTTACTAATATGACTGACAACTCAAAAATGGTTGTGTGGTGTAAGATTTGCAGTAGCTTGTTTTGCCAGCATTTCAACCTTTCTTACCATAAACTTCCTGTTGTTTTTTGCCACATTACTTTTACCTGGGCCCAAACACTTTCAATTATATTTAAATAGGCATGGTATGGCAGAAACCAAATTAAACTGTCCTTCAGTAATAGCTAGTTTGTTGATCTGGTAACATGCGGTTCTCAGCTTATATGGCACTAAAAGTTCTGATAGCTCTGCTTCACACATGCTAGGTTCACCTTTACCAAATGTAACATTTCTTTGTACCCAGACCAAAATATCCACTTCCCTCCATGGCATTGTTGCTTTATCAATCACAACACAGCTGTATGGCATGTTGTCCATTACTATTGTCAGTGGGGGAAACCTGGCCCACTATGGCTGTTGCCTGGACAGTAAGTAGTGTCCTGTTGCCTCTGTGAACCAAACATGGAATGTCATAACCAATTTTAAACACACTACAGTTTATGTGATACAGTAAAGGATACTCTTGGAAATGTAAAGGAAATGAAAGGTGCAAATGAAAGTTGCACAACCAAATTGTAAATTAGAAATAGCGAAGGTTTGGTTAATTTTTCTTGTAATGTGTGTGTTTTTCTCAGAAGTGTAGCTTGGCAGAGTGGAAATAAAGGTTCCTCGAGTAACTTAAAACCATTTTGACATGCAAACTCATTGTTTTTCTTGGATTTAATTGGATGTTATCTCAAATGTACACGATGTGATCAGATGTATCCGTACACCCCAAAAAACAGTTTTTCATATTAAGTGGATTGTGCTGTCACCTGCTGCCAGGTACTCCATATCAACGACCTCAGTAGTCATTAGACACCGTGAGAGAGCAGAATGGTGTGCTCCACAGAACTCGCTGACTTCAAACATGGTTAGGTCATTGAGTATCACTTGTGTCAAAGTCTGTACACAAGATTTCCACACTCCTAAACATCCCTAGGTCCACTGTTTCTGATGTGATAGTGGAGTGGAAACGTGAAGGAACACATACAGCACAAAAGCTTACAGGCCGACCTCGTCTGCTGACAGACCGCTGAAAGTTGAAGAGGGTCGTAATGTGTAATACGCAGACATCTATCCAGACCACCACACAGGAATTACAAATTGCATCAGGATAAACTGTAAGTACTTTGACAGTTCGGCGGGAGATGAAAGAACTTGGATTTCATGGTTGAGCGGCTGACCATAAGCAAGCCATCATGCCGGTAAATGCCAAACAATGCCTTGCATGGTGTAAAGAGCATAAACATTGGACAATTGAACAATGGAAAAAATGTTGTGTGGAGTACACAATGTGGCGATCCAGTGGCAAGGTGTGGGTATGGCGAATGCCCAGTGAACATCATCTGGCAGCGTGTGTAGAGCCATCAATAAAATTTGGAGGCGGTGGTGTTATGGTGTGGTCATGTTTTGCATGGCACTATCACAGCACAGGCCCACATTGATGAGTTTGAAGCACCTTGCTTCCCACTGTTGAAGAGCAATCAGGGATGGTGATTGCCTCTTTCAACACGTTTGAGCACCTGTTCATCATGCACAGCCTGTGGTTATGTAACAATGACATCCCTGTAATGGACTGGCCTGCACACAGTCCTGACCTGAATCCTTCCTACAGAACTGCTTTGGGTTGTTTTGGAATGCCAACTTCATGCTAGGCCTTACTGACCAACGTTGATACCTCTCCTCAGTGCAGCACTGCCATTCCCCAAGAAACCTTCCAGCACCTGATTGAACATATGCCCGAGAGAGTGGAAGCTGTCATCAAGGCTGGGGGGAGGGGGGCGGCAACACCATATTAAATTCCATCATTATTGATGAAGGGTGCCACGAACTTCTAAGTTATTTTCAGCCAGATGTCTGGATACTTTTGATTACATAGTGTAGTAACCTGCAGTGCATTCAGATAGATGTATGTTTAGTATGTACTAAGTTGAATTACTATCCTTGACACCTTTAGCATTCAAAGAAAAGTGTGAAAGTTTTGGAAATTACAGTCCTTGGGAGAGTCTGCTATTTACTGTAACTGAGTTTCTGATAATTCTTATTTTGTCTAGTAATCAATAATTTGTGTGTAAATAGGCGACAAGAAGAAATTACTGCAGAAAGAGAAGAAATAGATAGGCAAAAGAAAATGCTCTTAAAAAGGAGGCCATCAAATAATGAAACGGGTCGGAAACGTAATAGTGGTCAAGCAAGTCAAGGAGCAGCTATCCTGCATAATGGTACGGATGCCACGTTCCTGAAGCCTGATGCTGTTCCAGGCCTCTCTTGGCAAGAATACTATGAGTCTGATGAAATTCTTAAGGTGAGTATTCATTGACTCTCTCCACTCACTCTCTCACTGTCTCACCTCTCCCAGTATTACACGATGAATGACATAAATATATTTGTTTAGCTGCGGCAAAGTGCCCTGAAAAAAGAAGACTCAGATCTGCAGCTAGAAATGGAGAAACTGGAACGGGAACGAAACCTTCATATTCGCGAATTGAAAAGAATTCACAATGAAGACCAGTCTCGTTTCAATAACCATCCTGTGCTGAATGAAAGGTACCTCTTGTTAATGCTGCTGGGTAAAGGTGGATTCAGTGAAGTTCATAAGGTAAGACATTTGAATGTATCCGTGAATATAACTTTTTATTCAGACCCTTTTCAGTGATGAAAAGTAGAATTTTTTTCTCTGTCATTTAATAAAGAAAAATACAATAATTTGTCTGAAAATGTGTAATTTGAGCAGATTTGTGATGCTCACTATAAAAATATGTACTTAATTAGTTTCCATATTCTTAGTTGACTTTCCTATTTTTTATCAGGCTACATAAATCAAAATGTCTGTTTACATGGTTGTGTGATAACAGTAATTAATCATAAGTGGTGAGCTAATTGTTTTCCAAATCAATTAATAGGGTAAATTAGAATGTTCCATTTAATAGGGGTTTCTAGGTGTTGACACCTTTGAATTTGTTGAATGTCTGAAAAATAATAAATTAGTTTGCTGTGATATGTAATACTTCAAAATAAAAACGACACTATTATGGACAAATTAACTGATGGTGTAAATGTTGGGTACATAATTCAGCAGAAAAATACATGCAAATTTTGATGCAGAATACTTGTGTTAGGACACCAAAAAGCTGTTATGGCTATTTCATGGATAGTAAGAGAAAATACAGGATGGGCCAAATAAAACTGGCCCAGAAAAGTTTATAAAACTGATACAGAATTGAACCTTGCTACCCACAATAAAACAGCACATACCCAGTGTCTTACTTTACAGTCACAGTGTAAAAAAAGTGGAGGGACTGTTTGCTCAAGAGCTTAAAACATAGTGTACTTTCAAAACTTTCAGCTAAATCTATTGCAACACTTAGTGACAAAAATAGCTGAAACAGGCTGTGTAGTGAGTAAAACGATCCAGAGTTCTAATACCAAAAAAATGTGGCTTGAGTGAAGGAAATCTTGGAACAGTCTGACAAAATTTCAGTGCTGTTTATCTGTGCAAGTGAGAATTAAGAGATTGCCTGCACTTGCATGTTTAAATATTTAGTGTCCCGAGGAACTTCCGCATGTTTCAAAGTTTTGGAGTGCAGTAGAAACAGGACTTCTGGATCCTCAATTCTTCGTTTCTTCATGAGATGCGAGTTCACCCACTCAAAGTGCATGTGAACTCACAGAATGTGCACCATTATCCTTCAAAAAATTTGCATTGGTTCTCTGAAAAGCTGTTCCATAATCACAAGTGATATTCAGTGCGCAGTGTCAAGTGTCTGCATCGTACCACAGTTCTTTCACCAAACTGTTAATTCTAACTATTAAATCCAGAAACTAGTTACTGCATATGGGTATCAGCTCACAGAAGACGGATGGCTCTACAGAGGCAGTGCAGTCTTGGAGCCACCTCCATTGTCTCCTCTCACCATGATTTTTACCTGTGGAAGAAATTGGTCAGGAGTACTCAAATAATCCTCAGAATCTGAAATAACTAAAAAGCAGTGTTATAGTTCCTATTGCTGCTATTCCTCAAACTGTTAAATGTGTCTAACAATAAATAAATTGAGCAGAGTGCTCATTGATGTCAGTAGTGGCCATATTCTGTGATCTTATTTGGGAAGAGTCATTTCTGTGCCAGCCTTACTGTAAATATTTTCTGGGTCAGTTCTATTCCGCCCGCACTGAGGTTGCAGAATTTGTGTATGAATTATGAAGTGGCAGATTATGAATTATGAAGTGGCAGATAAATTAAGTTTAAATGACTTGCACTGAGTCTTAAAAGGCAGTGAACCAGTTTCATGCATCTGACTTACAGGTTATATAACAGTTTGAAATATGGTTCAAAAATTGTATGTACTACCTATTGTAGAGCAAATTTTAATAAAATGCTATGCTAATCTTAAATAATATTGGTAGCAATATGATATTACCCAACTACTTTGGTTTTGTCATTTTTCCACATGCTGTTTTAAGTTTCGTGGAAGTGTGACTACTGACACACATTTTTTTTAATCATTCCAACAGGCCTTTGACTTGAAAGAGCAGAGGTACGTAGCATGCAAGGTACACCAATTAAATAAAGACTGGAAGGAAGATAAGAAAGCTAATTACATCAAGTAAGTGTGAAATGTATTTAACTGGTGAACTTTGTTAGTTGTCAGTAGGTATTAAAAACATAATTCTGCAATTAGAATTTCTTTTTACAGACATGCACTGAGGGAATACAACATTCATAAAGCGCTCGATCATCCTAGGGTTGTTAAGTTGTATGATGTATTTGAAATAGATGCCAATTCGTTTTGTACTGTTCTTGAATACTGTGATGGCCATGACCTGGATTTTTATTTGAAACAGGTGAGTTCATGCAAGTAGTAGCTAGCACATGGTACAATCCACATGTGTATAAACCACTAAAATAAAATTCAAATGGTTGAAAATTAGAATAATATAATTTCTGTTGCTTGTCAGGCAAATGAAATCAATAAGGAAATTGTGTTTCAGATACTAAGAAGGATTTTGTGTGACACACACACACACACACACACACACACACACACACACACACACACACACGTGCGCGCGCACTCACCCACACTTCTATGGCTACAGAAATACAATCTTATTTTGAAGAATTCCAGTGGGTAGGGTGTACCAAATTAGCAATGCCTTCATTCAAATGGGCCAGAGATTTCTCTGCACCGAACAATTGTGCCAGTGCAAGGGGTGCGAGAGGCTATGAACTGACCACTACAACACTCTAAACCTCTGTTTAAATATTGACAGTTTTGTGAAACGTAGGAAGAAATAGTATTAAATTCTGTCACCTTACAAACTTTGGTTGTATTTGAATAGGTTTGCAATAACAATTCTCGTAAAAGTATGGTTACAATATACATACATTTATGCTGCTTTTTAAGTAAAGGTAACATTCAGATGTGAAAATCTTGCCCTCTTAAAACCATTATTTGATTTTGAACCAAAGTCAGTATTTTATTTTGTTATGAGAAACTTCAATTATTCCCAAGTGAGTTGCAAGTCAGAAATTCTGTCGTCGTTCACAAGCTGTATTAGAAAACTGAGGGGAAAATGTCACTAACTTCATACCAAGATGGTATCATTCAGGTGAAACAAGAAAGAAAATTAATCCAGTATGAAATGTCTAACAAACAAAATAATTCAAATCAAACCAATTGCAGCTGTTATCACAAGAATAAGTTACTGCGGAAAGACGTATTGTGGAGATTGTACCAACAGAGGTCACTAGATTGCAGGGAGAGCTGACCCCTGTTAGTAGGGTGGTGATTATGATGTTTAAAAATAGTGATACCACAGACAACAGGAAGCAAAAAAGGCAATGAGGATAACCATTTCCTTTTGTTTATTTTATATCTATAATAAGTTTAGAAGAGATGCATTGTTAACTACTTAGGCAAAGACCTTACATCCATAAAAGTTAGTAATTTTGATTAGTCAAAATATGTTAAAAAAAATTTCTCAAGGAGCCTTTTAAAAAATGGGGGTCATCTCATATAAAGGGTTGTTTTATACTCTGCTAAATATGTTACATGGAAGTACAAAACTTTAAGGATTTTATGAAGTTGAATGTTTTTTTCCCAAATTAATAGGGTTTTCATTTACTTATTCTAAAGCATCGTATGTGCTTGTGTAGTCTGCACTGTACGTAGAAGGCAGTGCATATTTTTAATCAGATTTGCTATGCTGCCCTGTAGAATTGAGTACACAAACATAATAACTTTTTTGAATTTTTCCAGCATAAAACAATTCCAGAAAGAGAAGCTCGCTCCATTGTGATGCAGGTTGTCTCTGCTCTGAAATACCTCAATGAGATAAAGCCCCCTGTTATTCATTATGACCTGAAACCTGGTAAGTATTTTGTGCTCTCTCTCTCTCTCTCTCTCTCTCTCTCTGTGTGTGTGTGTGTGTGTGTGTGTGTGTGTGTGTGTGTGTGTGTGTGTGTGTGTGTGTTTCTTTCTAGGATTGGAATTTTTGGGAAGTAATTTATGATTCAGTAGGACTTCTTCCCAGAGGTTTCCTATTGTAAAATTAATAGTGTGTGGCTTTTCTATTGTCCCATGATTGTTAACTTTATAGGATATCCTCAAGAAATAATGTTATTGAACACTGTATTAAGAGTAAATTAATATATTTATTCTGTTACAGGAAATATCTTACTTACTGAAGGCAATGTCTGTGGAGAAATCAAAATTACAGACTTTGGTTTGAGTAAAGTAATGGATGAAGAAAATTATAATCCTGATCATGGTATGGATTTGACATCACAAGGAGCTGGCACTTACTGGTAAGTTTTAACAGTTCATCACTTTTTGAATGTTCTCATGGAAGTATGAAAGACTATAGCTGCTATACAAGGAGTTAAGTCACTATCACACAGATTAAAATCCTCAGTGTGTTCTTTGTCTCCTTTCACTTAGCAATTATGTGACTACAAATACATCAGTTTTATAGAATACCATTGCGTTCATCAGAAATTAGTTCTGCATAAAAAGTATAAAATTGTTGTTTGTTTGAATAATTTTGTTAGCTTTTGAATTAATCTTTATTTGTTACCAACAAAGCTACAAAAATCCACAAACAAAATTGCATCATTTGGTTGGTTATGACAAATATCCAAAGCAGCAGAGTGAAGCCTCCTTTAATGATTGTCTTTCATGCCCTTATAGTACCATATGTGCCTTGAAAATATTGTAGTCAGTCACTTAAAATATTGACCAAAGTTATCGAATGAAGTACATAGGTGTATGAGTAGAATATGCATTAGCTAAACGAACAATCCCTCCTGCGCTTCCATTCCTAGCAATGAAGCTGTAAGTTTGCTGCTCTTGCGTAGAATAGAATATCATCAAAATAATGAGTGCTGTTAGCTTCTTTGATGAACATATCTATTTGACAGTGTACAAAGATGTTTTTGTTGTTTTTTGTAATGTAAGAGTGTTGCTACGATCAGTGGTAGTTGACAGTACCTGTTCTGAGAAGGAATGATTCAGGAAAGTCCTTAGTGGAATTCTTACAATGAAAGGTGTACCAATAACACACAGTTCATTATCTCAATCACCAGCTCATCAGTAGGGCCCTATTTTAAATTGCATCTGCCACGATTTGTGTTAAACGTGAGCAGTGGCTTGCATTACCAATCAAATTTAATTACTTTTAAGTAATTGTATTTTTATTTTCCATGCTTCACATTGATGAAATTACATTGCACGTTTGTGCTCTTGTTACAGGTATCTGCCTCCAGAGTGTTTTGTAGTAGGAAAGAACCCCCCAAAAATATCTTCGAAGGTTGATGTGTGGAGTGTGGGAGTAATATTTTATCAGTGTCTTTATGGAAAAAAGGTACCGTATTTTACTCTTCATGTTGTATCCATAGTATTTTTTTAGAAATATAAAATACTTTTAAATTTCAGCCTGTCTTGCTGCCATGAAGTGAGCATTAGAAAATCCTGAATTTTGTTACTTAATTTTAAGCAGTGTAAATAGATGTACAGTTAAGTGTAACATTACTTAATGAGTGAGTTACTTCTGTGGTGTCTTCCAGTACTGATACAGCACTGTTGATTACAGAAAACCCATTAACATATCCCTTTTTAAAGAATCCACCCATTTAATGAATATTTTCATGTCCTGGCAAAACTGACGTACAAACAATGTTGCAGAAACACTTTTTTTTTAATGAACCCACCCTTTGAGCTTTTTCTAGGAATACAGGAGTATTATGGAAATTAAAATAGTGTTTTGCAAACAGAAATTTGCAGTAGTTCCTTTTTAGTGTTCTTATTAATTGGGCTCCAAGCTAAGCTATAACACTACATGAAAAACAGTATAGATGATTGAGAAATTAAGTTTGGGCTTAAAATACAATAGGTGGTTCTTTAAGACTTTGGGTAGCATTTTCAGAAAACCTTCGAAGTTTTCATGCTAAACTCTACATCAGGTCCAGCACAATGATGGCTTTGTAATTACAGAACATGTATTTGGCCAAAAAATGTTCAAATTGTAATATAAAGCTACTTCTTCCATGTGCAACAGCTAAACCCAGTTTGAGGGAAAAATATCCTAGTCCTTACAGATTTTGTAAAAAGAAGTTGTATTATTTCATCTGAATTAGTGGTACGACAGTATTAATGACTTACATTCTTCATGTCTTCTGAGACTGCCATTTGCAACTCCTACTGTATATTTGTCTAATTTGTTTGTGGTGCTAGATGTTTTATATTGGTTATTAACATTATGTAAATTATAAAAATCCATTACCAAATTGAATATTGTGCCGTTTCTGCAGCAACTGAATGGCAAGAGCATGAAATGGACAATTCAGTTTTACAGAGCATGGGTTTACCTCCATTGAAAATCATCTCTTTCTTATGGAGCTGTTTCCGTATTAGTCAGATATGTTTCAATATAGCAAAGTAATGTTTCATTCTGTAATGATGTAAATGAAATGCATAAGGATGAGCAAATAAAGTATCTTTGGTAAATAAATTGCCTTACAAGAGAGTTAAAGCATCCCCAAAACAAGGTAACTTAGTATATTTGCACACCTGATGACGGTAACTAAATGATTACAGAGTTGCAATTCTGTGACAGAATGGACTTCAGAGTCCATTAGTGTTGTTGGTTTAAGTGTTACATGGCTGGGGTGTGAATGGTGTCAGATGTTGAGTGAGCACTTTGAAGCATGTACAGATGCCCTGTACTTCAGTGAGATAGCATTATATGTGACTGACAGAGTTTGGAAGGGGCCTAACTGTGAGTCTCAAATTAGTCAGCTGGTCAAATTGTGCAATATTTAGGTTTGTCAGGCTTTCAGATGTGATGCTGGCTCAATGTTGGGCTGCATGGGAATGTGAGGGCTGGCACACTTGTTGTCTAGGCTACAGTTGACCACCGCAATTTAGGATCACCATATTGTGCACCATGCACATTATAACCCTTCCACATAAACACCTGCCATCTGAGAACAAGTAATGGGTTCCTTACAACTTTTGTCATTGCACACCTTTGGTCAGAGACTAGCAGCATCTAGGTTTGGGGATTATTGTCCCATGCATAGGCTGCATTAAAATGCGTTTGTGCATTACCCTGGTTAACCAACGTCAGTGAGAATGTCGGTTATCTTCAGGGAGCTCCCATTTTTCCAGTGTTTTGGAGAAACATGGCAGTGCTCTTCCTGGTGATATGGATTAGGGACTCACTGGATATTACAGATCTCAGCTGACAGTGATTGAGGGAAACATAGTGGTACAGTGGTACGTCACACATATGCGTGTCCACATGTTTCATATTACGGGACTGTATCATGTGACTGTTTTTTCAACTGGACAACGCTCATCTACACAGCTTGTGGTCCTACGAACATGATGTTGAGATATTTTCATGGCCAGTAAAATCGACAGGTCTGTACCAGATAGAATATGTCTGGGATCTGCTCGGATGTCAACTCATCCCCAGTGCTAGTATTCAGCTAGTCTAGGATTGGCTCCAGCCATTGTGAGCCCTTCTTACCTCAGGAGAGGAACTTGTTTAGACACAATTCCCAATTGAATCAGTGCGTGCACAGAGGTCAGGTGGGATGCAGTGTCTTACTGATAAATGAGGGCTTACTGTAAAGTTCTTTGTGAATTTGATTTGACTGTGTAATCACTGAAATAACAGCACATACCTTTACAACTCATCAATTTTTTAGTTTCCTCCTCCAGAAAACTTCTCATTTCATTGCGTGCCATATTGTGAGACGGAGACATGATTAGTGAGTTCATCAGACCTTTTTCATCCTCTTCTCAAGTAAAATATGGTTTAATATATCTAAAAACAACACCACTAACACCAACCTGTCAGAACTCCGGAGATGGGAACTTGCCATTCAGTATATCCTCTCTTCTCGTTATCTGCCAGGCCTCAACCTCCGCTAATTTCAAGTTGCCACTGCTCATTCCTCACCTGTCTTTCAACAACATCTTTGCCTCTGTACTTCTGCCTCGACTGACATCTCTGCCGAAACTCTTTGCCTTTACAAATGTCTGCTTGTGTCTGTGTATGTGCGGTTGGATATGGGTGTGTGTGAGAGTGTATACCTGTCCTTTTTCCCCCCTAAGGTAAGTCTTTCTGCTCGTGGGATTGGAATGACTCCTTACCCTCTCCCTTAAAGCCCACATCCTTACGTCTTTCCCTCTCCTTCCCTCTTTCCTGATGAAGCAACCGTTGTTTGCGAAAGCTTGAATTTTGTGTGTATGTTTGTGTTTGTGTGTCTATCGACCTGCCAGCACTTTCGTTTGGTAAGTCACATCATCTTTGTTTTTAGATATATTTTTCCCACGTGGATTGTTTCCCTCTATTATATCCAAAATATGGTTTAAGGCAGTTGTATTCATTATTACAATATTGGAGAAGGAAACTTGCTACTCACCATATAGTGGAGATGCTGAGTTGCAGATAGGCTCAACAGAGATTTTCACACTTACAGCGTTTGGCCAAAATATTCAATATTGTGTAGCACTCTGTGAAAATTCCATAGGAGTTTCAGTAGTATCACACAGTAAGTCCAATGAGCCAAAATTTGCTAAATATCTTGAGTCTTTCTTTTTGCAGCTGAAGTCAGTTTTCAGAACACTGAGGTATTTGTAGGCTATAGGAAGGAATACACTTTTCAACTGTCCTGTTTAAAAATAAAATAAGTGTTAGATGAAGTTGATATGTAGGCATTTAATGAAAGATGTTGTAGTAGTAACTAAGATTTGAGAGAGAGAGAGAGAGAGAGAGAGAGAGAGAGAGAGAGAGAGAGAGGGGGGGGGGGGGGGGAATTATTTATGAAAAATGTGACATTTCATTTCTTGTTTATTGGTCATAGTGTTTATTATATTATTACTATTTTATAGCCATTTGGACACAACCAGTCACAAGCTACAATCCTAGAAGAGAATACAATACTGAAAGCAACTGAAGTTCAGTTTGCAAATAAACCAACAGTTACAAATGAAGCCAAGGTATGAATATTTTACTTTTGACATAAACTTTCTGATGCTGTCAAATATTTTTATCGTAGTCATTACGTCAATTGCACTTGAAAAAAGTTTTGCATGTCTTACCTTAAATATCATTATAAAAATTCATATCATTATTATAAAAATTCCTGGGCTAATTTACAGGCCCTACAACTAATTTATTCAAATATCTTGAATGATTTCTGTCCCAAAAGTTCCTTTACACATAGATCTTTAATGGTACTCTCTAATGTTAATATATGAAAGGTTACCTGAAGTCAAACTGCTGTTCTGAACTTGTGAAGGTTCATGTTTTGTTCAAAGTGCAAATACCTTAATTTGTTCCTCCACTTTGGTGAACAGTTTCTTCTGCTTATGAATCGATTCTAAATAGATGCTGCATAAGAAATTTTGACAAATTCATTTTACAAATGTGTTAAAGATGGCACTAGATCATTACAGATTTGTGAGATTTCCAGAGGTGGGAAAGGAAGTGAATCACTGTTCAATAGGTGTGTGAAAATTAAATTAAAGAAATAGATAAAGTAGAGGTAAGCTAGATTACTTAACACAAGTGATGGAATAATTTGAAAGGGTTCATTTTGTGGCTGGAGAAAAAAAATCGCATTGATGATCGTTCGACTAAAGTTACAGAATTTTTTAACTATTCTGCAACAAGCAGATAGAGTATACTTCCAGTTATTTGGGGGTAATGTGGGGGACAAGATACATGAATAATTGAAAAACATTAATTATACTTTTAAATACATGTTCTTGTTCCAGAAACTTATCAGAGTTCTGTGCACAGGTGCTGTAGGCTCGTTCATTTGTTAAACAGTTTGTGATGTTAGTCTACTTCTGAAAGGAGTTGGCATTTTTTTGTGCAACATTTAGAATTTTTCTTGCAGCAATGTCATTATACTGTAACCCCCTCTTGCCCATACAATCTAGAGCAGCAGCAACACATTGCAGTGCAGTACAGTGACTGACAAGGTCACTGTCTTCATCCCCACTTTCACATTCACTATCCTCTTTGTTTTGTTGTAAAGCAGCAGTCACAATTTTGGTGTCATGGGTTGGAAACTGGGTTCATATGTGTCAATCTTCAGTCACTGTCAAGTTTTCTTCATTGACATCTCCAAAACCATTTAAACCTGCTGCCATATTAATTATTTATGCAGTTTTTATTTCTTCGTCACTGAAGCTGTGAAAATTACTTTCTTCTCTACTCGGAAGAATTTTTATCCATGATAGAACTAGTGAAAGTGGTCTGACTTCCTACCAGGCATCAGAAATCCCATGTGTGGCATCTGGAATTTTCTTCTTCCA
Source organism: Schistocerca piceifrons (assembly GCF_021461385.2). Classification (NCBI taxonomy): domain Eukaryota; kingdom Metazoa; phylum Arthropoda; class Insecta; order Orthoptera; family Acrididae; genus Schistocerca; species Schistocerca piceifrons. The sequence goes on from NC_060140.1 coordinate 233,696,368, forward strand.
GAATGCATTAAATTATCATCATGAACAAACATTCTCAGTAGACTATCCCAGTAGCACTGTTTTACTGATGCAATTGCACCTTGATCCATTGGCTGTACAATGACAGGCTAGTTGATAGACATGTCCAATATGGACCACTTTTGTCTACGTCTTAAATTTGGTTTGATGTGAAATTCTTACTCCACTAATCCTCGGAAATAGTCATGGATGGAACTGGCTACCATAACATTTGAACTAAGCTGCTCTCCCTGCACAGGGAATTCATGGATCCCGTGACATTGTTTGAGTCTGATTAGCCATCCAGATGAGGCATTAAGTTCTCCCTCAAACCCTAGACATTTGTGAAAAAATTTAACTTTTTCGTCACACATCGAATTTGAAACTGCAATACCTTCTGCTCATTATTTGCTAAACCAATGCAAAATAGCAACACCTAATTCATCAAATGTAGACTCCTTCATGCTTTTTCGTGCAGATGGTCCAGAACTAAACCCCCATTTCCTGACAAAACTGTGTGTAGTACGCAATCCAATAAATAATCAACACTTAGTTTTTAACATACTACGTTGACACTTTACATACCATTAACATAACTAAACTGAGTTTGTTTTCAATACACGTGGAACAGACTGGCCGATAAAAATGGAAACGGTACTCTGTTATGCGGCAGTTGTTTAAACAATGGAAATCATAACATTACAGTTTTTTTATTGCTGTATGCTAGAGAAAAATATTGCACATTTTATTTTATTTACTTTCTATTTATTTGTTTTTTGATGCACAAATAATCGAGAGTACACTGTATATGGAAAATTCCTTTTAGATAATGCAGAAAAATTGTTCTGTATTACTATAAACACATGTATAATGTAGATTAATTTGTTGAGTTTTTATTTTGACTTTCCTGGATTATCCTGTTGCAGAAAATTTGGAATTTTGTTTAAGCATGTGCTGTCTTAAACAGAATATGATGACAAAAGTATTGCACAAAATCTCTTGTGGAGTTATATGTGAAATTTATGAAGTAGGACAAATTCATGCTAGCAGTATTAAATGGGGCATTTTAGCAGTATGGAACAGAACAAGTAGTAATAAAACTAATATTGCACTTGGAGTTGGCTAGTAGTAGTTTGAGAGGGACATAAATGTATGGAAAGGTGGACAGAGAACTCAGACTGACTGTGTGTGTGTGTGTGTGTGTGTGTGTGTGTGTGTGTGTGTGTGTAACTTGTAATGGATTGCCTCAGTTTGTTTTGTTTTAGAGTAAGAGTTTGTTCTAAAAAAATCTACACATACCAACTGTTCAGTCCCATGGCAACACACATGACGTACTTATCATTTCTGATTTTTTAATGAAAATTTACATACTTGAGCTGTCACTCACTTGTTAATGTTGATCTGTTTGCATAGACATCCATTTATACTAAACTGTGTAAGTTGCGTCTCCATACCTACACTAATATAAAAATTATTGCTTAATATTGTACATGCTCTGAAGAGCACACTGCAGACAAAATACAGCAGATCAGTGTTATTGACTGATGTACTAGAGCCCCATGATTCTGCACAGTGCCCCCACCATCTGCCTTCTTTGTGCTCATCTTAGTACTTAAGCTAATTACAGTTGTGCTCATGTTTATAGAGTGATGTAAGATGGTGTGCAAATAGTGATACCTAATGAATAGTTTAGGTCAACAGAATATGCACTCATAAAGCAGTTGCAAGGATATAAAATGGTATGGAAAAAGATTCGAACGTTAAAACTTCCTGGCAGATAGAATATGCACTCATAAAGCAGTTGCAAGGATATAAAATGGTATGGAAAAAGATTCGAACGTTAAAACTTCCTGGCAGATAGAAACTGTGAAACTGAACTCTGTTTCACAAGCAATAGGTGGAATCTCTCAGATAATGTCACTTAAGTTACACTGTAGTGTCAATGTAAACTTCAAGTAAGAACAAAGTATTGGGCAGGGTTCTTACTGAGGCAATATGATAAGCAATAAGATACGTTGCAATAAAGGTCATGGGACACAACCGTTATTTCTACGATGCTCTTGTTCCCACGGGAATGATACAACAAGCAACAATACACAGCAGGTGCATCACTGCCAGCATTGTCTGGAACAACTTCCAAGTAGGTCACATAATTATTAGAGACTGGGAAAAGATATTTGAGACTGGAAAGAGATATGGCTCTCCTTTCAGCATTAAAAACAATTGAAATACCTTATCTACATTTGGTATTGAAGTATATGATCTAAAAGGCACCAAAAGTAAACTATCTAGAGACTGACATTTTATTGCAAACTTCGCAAAATATATCCTGTTTTTGAAATATCACAACCACAAAAAGAAAAGCAATTCACCATCAAGGCATGATGTGTGACTACAGATCTGAAAAATCGGCTTTTTACCACATAGTGTCCTTATAGTTGAATGAGAGAACCTAAAAAAAATTTACACAAAATGCAAAAGCTTTACTGAGAAAGTAAGTAGAGGGTTTGATGTAACTTCATCTGATTTACATAAAGTAATGATTTTTGAGACAGTCCCAGTGTGAACCAATTAAACTGCTTCCACTATGTTTTGGTGGTCTATACCAATGCAGGTTGCTTCTGCATCATATCATGAGTGGCATATCATACCACCCACAGTGGGAACTGTATTTTACTTTCCTATACACATACCTGTTCAGAAAACATTCATGTGTCAAATAATGGAGCAAACACTTGCGTAAGAAAAAAATTCTAAAATTTTCAGTAAGATAGTGAACAGTTTGTAATATTTCGCCAAACAGATAGAAAACAAGTTAGTTCATCAATTTGGAACTGGTGTAGCAAAAAAAAATTCGTTTTATTTAACCTTGAACATTGACATTACCTCACACCTAAAGAAAATTTAACTTTTTAATGATTATTGTTGACTTAACTTCAAATGTGTGTTCTTGCGGCCTGATTGCAGTCAGGCCAGTAGCCCGGTCATGGACTACATGTCACAGACAATCAGATAGGATCATCAGCACTGTCAGATTGCTTGCTCATAGAGTTGGTCTCCACAAGAAAAAATCATCATTGGACAAATGAAAAGAAATACAGAAAAATTTGGACAATAGTTCCAACTTGTTTTAATGATGCACAGCTCTCTCTAAATGTGGGTTCAAACTTCAGAGCACACTTTTGTTTAAATATTAATTTTCATAAATCTTAATTTATCTTTGTGAAACTTAATTTTCACTCTGTTGGTGTTTCAACACAACTTTCTGGTCTGGTATCAATTGATGCACTTCTATTCACAAAAAGGATCTAATTACATACTTTCTTTCGCTCATAATTTTTAGGAAGCACAAGGTTCAGTTGACAAGTTACTGATGAATCATTGACTGTTGGATTAATTATGGAAGTTGTTACTCATTTCAATCCGGTTTAACTACACTGTTTCAGCAGCATCCTTTACTCCATGACACAACATTAACCACTTCACACTGAAACTATAAAACTATAAGAATGTGACATAAATAATTAGCCCAACACATTAGTCAGTGTAGCCTACAAATGCCAACTCATCGTTACAACTGTCCACTCACTGCTGCCATGCTACACAAAGTCCGCACATGAAACAACCACAATTTTGAAAAGTATTGCCAGTGGGAAAAGATTACTGTTAAATGCTGGATGCGACTAACCAATTGTAGCTGCAGTAATATAATGTGATGATAATTGATAAATTTGCAAGAAATGACATAAAATATAACTGATAATCTGATGTGGGAGGATACAGGATGCTCTCACTGTGTAATACTCTTTTTGTCCAGGTAATTAACTGTTACTGCAAAGAGGAATGGAAGTTAGTTGATACGTCTGAAGTTACCATGTCCCGAAATTCCTACAGTGTAGTTATTTTAAATGATAAACCTTATGATAAATATTGCTAATAAGATGATAAGTTTTGTAAACAACTTCTGTAGTAGAAATGGTCATTATATTTAGGTATAGTCTGTTGCTGAAATATCGTAAAGCTTCCAATTGATAGTCAAGAAAGAATTAGGTATTATAAATGCGGTAGTTCTTGGGAATATGGTGTTGCTTTACTAGGAGATATTCATGTAAGATTAAAGTCAGCTGCCTTTGTGTAGAAGCAGTGTCGCAGTCAAGAGGCACACAAATAGAAAGCTTAACACATTGACTGTCGGACCTGAGATCATGTGCCAGGCTGAGACCTTTGTCAAGTTTGTTTAATTGTTAGACAAATGGCCTCTGAAGTTAACTTCTTCAGTATCATTCCTGCTAGGCCATGTGTAGAGGAATTAAGCACAAACTTTAATTACAAATCAACACTCATTCCAGCATTTCAGATGAATTACATATATTTTGCAGACGAATAGCGCAAAAAATATATAAATGCTGAATATTTAATACTGCAGCAGGTTGGATTACAAATTCACAGCAGGTATAACAATATATTTGAATTAATGGTTTGTATGCTTTGCTTTACAAGTGTGAATAACGAAAAAACATTCGAATGAAAACATATTCTAAGGACCTGAACTTCTAATTTGGACAACCCATACAGTTTGTGATGACTTGCTGAAATTTCTGTACAGATTCAGCTTGAGCAAATTTTTGAGAGTATCTTTGGTAACATAATGTGCACCTGTTTCTCTTGCTGAGTGTCTTGCAAGACAAGGTTCGTTCCTGGTTTCAGTTTTTCAGTGTTTATCAGTGGATGTGCAACATTATCTCGAAATTCAGTTACTTGCACATTTGTCAATTACTTGCTTGTAGATAGCATGAGCATTGAGAATTGCCATATTTGTGAGGACCACTCTTGTGTTATCTTTTCACTCCACTCCTTTTTGTTAAGTTGAGGCATATGATGCCATTTGACCTTACACACATATGAAGGATCTTAACAGATAATATTCCAAAATGTAGATGATTTCTTTGGTTCTTGAGGTGTTTGCTACAATTTCTGAAACTTTACTGATCAGCTATAAGATCTGTCTCTTGTGCTTCCATTTTCCTACAGTAATGTTTTTGTTACACCATTCTTGACTTTCACTACAGTTGTTAGATTGTACTTTCTGTTGCTCCTCAATGTCCCAACGAGGCGGATTGAATGTTCATTCAACTTACGAGCTGAGGCAGTGTAGTAATTGTTGATATACAAAGTGCATGCAACATTCAACAATGGACCCATGATCTATCACCACTTCACAGGAAGACACCACATCATCTGTGGAAGCAATCTCCTTTCTAGTGTAAACATTCACATGCCAGATAGTCTCCGTGAAAAAACAGTCCGAATAGCTTGATAAGATAGTTATAATAATATCTCATCCTGGATTTTCCATTGTTTGACACGGAGAAACACCAGTCTTCCTCTTAATTGGCATCATAGTTTCATCAGTGCATACTTTCTCACCATGACAATAGATTTCATCCAATTTGTCATATATTGTATCAACTAGTGGCGAAATTTTGTAGTTTGCTCTTGTTTGTGCGAATATTTTCTGAAAAATGTAACATACTCAAGTATGCAACCTGTTCGGCACAAAACTATACTACATTTTCATAAAAGTACATTCTTTGACCAGTAGTTTCGGAGTAGAAGTTTTCAATCCAAACCAAATACAATGAAACTTAACATTTCTTCATTATTTGTATCCACCGATTGTTGCAGTCTGCTGTGTTCTGTACCTATTTCATTGACAATGCTGTTAATAATTCATTCCTCAGCAGAACTGCCTGGATGACAGTCATTTCCAAAACGGAATCATCAAAAACGAATCACAGTTCAATTCATCATGTCTTCCAATCTTTTTCAGCCTCACATGATCCACAGCATCTTCATTACAAGTTATGATTCGTATTTCCAGTTAAATCGTGCTGAGTAACTCCAGAGATAATCTGGAAAGCACATTTGCTGATTCCCCAAGCGTTTCTTTTTCTTTTCCTCAGTCTGACCGCATCAGAATAGTCAGAATAACTACTACTTTCAGGAGTGTGTTCAGGATCACTGCTGTCTGATAGTTCACCAAACAAATTGGCCTCACTCTTTGAATTCATTTTCCTCATCCAGCCAACCTGCTTTTGTCTCCGTGTCTGATATTGTTACAAACTCACAAGAAAACAAGCTCAAATCTTCATGGAAAAACAACTTCAAACACAGTCTTTAGCAATGTTGCAGCGAGTGTATCAGAGGTCTTAAATGCAAGGAAACAGCTGACCGCATGGAAAACTGCAAGGGTCAACTATTACACTATCCATCAATTAACTTTGGAACCAAACGTGCATTGTCTCTCCAGGAGGCGAAGGCAACTATATATCCATTTAAATAGGATGTAGCTGTATATACAAATTATACACATGGCCTGGAATGTGTGTATCAATTTGATGCATGTGGCAGCTGTTAAACATTGTAGCTGTTTCGGCTTATTTGTGATATTGTATAGGAATTTAAACACCATTCAGATTTTGATGGAAATATTCATAAACACTAATCAGATAGATCACCTCTGGTTCATTTTCATTTCTGTGATTTCACTATTGGACTAATGTCCTGCAAAAGGGAACTGTGGGGAATTTGACTTTCACAGCTTTGTTTTTAGTTATGAAATTTCTAAGACTCCATCGGAGCACCAACGCTGAAAGTGTAATAAGGGCACTGTGCAGTTTCTGTCTCCTAAGTGCACTTATTTTCGTAGCATGGCATGTAAGTTATTCTTTAACACTAATGTGTGATTTAATTCCCGATATGTGCTGCTCAAACCATTCTCTGGACTGAAGAAGATGACGACAGTGATGACAACATGTGCTAATAGACTCCATTGGAAGAGTACTGCTTGTATTTAGTGTAAAGGTTTGGTTCAGCACATGGTGTTCACTACAAATTTGCACTGCAGCAGATAGTGTGGCAAAGAGTAGAATACTTTGTCAACAGTGATTCATGATAAAGGCAAGATAAAATGTTCAGATTCATAAATCCAATGGTTCTGCATCTCTGCTATTGTATCAGGTTCTTCAGTTATGACCTTTAAGACTAGTCTGCAGCGTTTGATAGCATTATTGAAATGTGCCAACAGTAGGTTGACCTGTTTTTAAAATCTTTGAGTTCAGTGTGACTTCTTGTTGTGTAAGCTGATTAAATGAGTGTACCAGCTCTAAAGTTTTTAATGGGTTCTAACTTGATGTTTTTTGTGATTTTATTAAACAGACTTTAAGAACTATCTCTGTTGCAGAGTTTCATCCGAAGCTGCTTGGCCTACCGAAAAGAAGACAGAATAGATGTTTTCGCATTAGCTCGTCACGAGTACCTGCAGCCACCCATGCCAAAGCATGTAAGGCAGAACAGTAGTCAGCAACAGTTGCAGCAGGCTGTTGCAGCGCAGCAGCAACAGCAGCAGCAGCAGCAGCAACAACAACAGTCATTCAGCACAGGAATGTTCGGTGGCATGAACGCATCAAGTTCATCGTAGTGTATGTGTGGCGCGTGTGCCGTGCCGTGTTGTGCTGGGGGGCCCACAGACAGTTTTAGGGCAACGTGGATGACATTTTCTTATTTACGCGTTAATAAACAAACATATTTTCAGCAAAACAGACCAGCTATGGGACAAAGTGCTGCTCATTTTCCTCTTCCAGTCTGGTTTTTATTCATTTTATGCCCTCGCAGAGGCCTGTTTTCACCCATGAAGCGCAGTTTATTTTATTTATTCTCCTTTACAAATATATTACATCATTAGAAGCAGGAAATAAAACTCCAAAAAGTGCTCTCAAGTACGTAACTCTTGGTATAGTTCCAGCGTAGGACAGTGCTCCATTTATTTTGTGTCACTAGGCAGTAGGATATGTAAACTGATGCTAAATGATATTTGCTTTAGACATGTTCAGTAATTCTATATTAAGATAAATATTGAAGTTTTTACATGGAATGCAGAACATTACATGAAAGTAAATCTCATGGAGTGCTCATTTGCTTTCCACCTGGCACAGTGTCATTTGCAGAATGCATGCCATTAGTTAAGCAGTGAATTTATATGTGCTCAAACTTAATAGAAAATCTTGTGATGTTAGTCTGATGAATGAACTGACTTTTTAATGAATGATCTGTGATATAAATGTGATTGTACACATTTTCTTAAACGTGACAGATTTTAGTTAACTGATATGTTTTAATGTCCAGTTTAATTTATTATCATGTTGTAGCTCATAATTACATTGTTTTCCATTTGCCATATATTTTGTAAAATTAAAACTGTAGCTGTATTGTTTTGCATTATTTTGGCAGGTGGGAAGCAGATACAGTTTTCAGTTGCATTTGTAAATGAATTGTGCAGGAAGATTTTTAACATGATTTCTGTACAGTGGAACTGACTAAATGAAATAAGTTTGCAAGAAGTAATGTGATGTTCTGCGGTATTTCAGGCAAATTAATATTTGGAGCAAGAAATTTATGGTTAAATCTCTATATAATACATACATATTCTGACCTACATTTGCACAGAATAATGTAAACCATTCATAATAGAACTTAACAGATCAACTGATAATGTTCTGGTCTAGGAAATCTGTCTTTCTAGTACTGGTAAATGTTTCTGTTCTGTTGTGTTGCACACCACACGTCTTTAATCATGTTGTTTACTGTTGTTTTGAATAGTGAGTTCCCTATACTGAAGTGCTTTATTGGTGCTCGATGATGTTCGCTCCTCCTGGGAGAATGTGCGCAGGACAATATTTTTGCGGCACCTTAAGAAGTTCCTCGTTGTAGTGTAGAGGCACTGCCAGTGGGATGCTTGTATAGAGCAGAGGGGGGGAGAAATACTTGTGTATGTATGTGTATATGTATATATCTATAAATAAAACAAATCCCTGCCCTCATCTGCTGGGACAGCAAAGTTATTCGGTGAGCTTATCGTTGAATCAAAGTTCACTGAAGTGTTAATGAAGTGAACTGTTTGTTTGACTTTCTCTACTGGATCATAAAAGTAGGGATGTGTATGTTTTCTGTTTTGTTATTCCCGTGTGGAAGTGAACACTGTGTATACATATGTAGTGTAAAGCTTTAGTAACTTGAAAAGTGCGAGTGCAGGTGTGTGTGAAGTATTCCGTGAATATTTCAACACTTCTCTCTTCCCATCCCCCTGCTGATGCTTCTTCTGCTGCTTCCGTGTTGACAAAATGTCACTGGTCCATATGATTTAAATTTTATTTCCTGTCTGGTTTTGTAAAAACATAATTGTTGATTTCGAAAACAATTTTTACAACATGGAAACCACTGAATTGTGTAATAGTCTGAGTAAAAAGTGGTAATGTATTTAAAATTATATAAAAGGCAACTCAAATTAATTCAGAATTTTACAGCTGTCTTATTTCTTTCCTTTGCCTGAAGTTAGCTGTTTGAAAAATGTATAGAAATGAAAACCGTTAAAGGTCAAAACTTAATGTATTGTCAAATATCACTCCATGTACTACATGAGAAAAGCAGTAACTTAGGACAGTTTTTACTGAAGGTCTATCTGTGCTACACAAGCCATGGAAGATGCACATTTTCTGGTTTGTGTTAATTGTGAAGGAAAATGTAAGAATTTTAGCTTTTAAATTTTGGTGCGGAGGTTATATTTCTTGTGAGTGTGTGTGGAAACCATACAGTTTGCAGTCAAATTTCATTCTCCAAAAATGAAAAAGGTAACCCCATTAAAAAAAAAACATATTTGCCTATGAACAACCTTACATATTGGCACTCTTACACTTTCTTCATGCAGGATTTGAAGGTCAGTGCCCAACATCAGTTCCATAAAGCAGTTAAGCTGTTGAGAGAGAGAGAGAGAGAGAACTTGAAACAGCACATTTGAACATACCAGAATGCCACTAAGCCTTTCAACAAAATCTCTTGTATTTGGGTGGGGAGTGTGCAAGTTCGTTCTTGAATTTGCTATTCCAATTCTCTTCACTTTTTAAGATTTATTGTCAAATGGAAATGTTAGTTAACAAAATTGAATAATTTTTATGAAATTTATCTTTAATTACTAATTATATGGAAATAAATTTAAAATTGATACAGATATATGAATTAAATTACTGTTACTTGGACAGTGATAACTGTTCAATATCTGGAATTAAAAATTTGTGTTATTTTCTGCGTAATGTTTTGTATTGTGGTACACTAATTTTAATTTACTGTGAATGTTTACATTTTTCAAGACATCAGAATAAAAGTTACTTTTATTTTAAAAATTATAACTAACATTTATTAGCATTTCCATTTGATAATAAATATAGAACTTCAAATAATTATTTGTTGTTGGTGTACCAAACCAGTTTCTCCAATTACTTAATTTTTACACTGCTCACTAGCTACCAGTGACTATTTAAATTCCTGAAATGTTTTGTACTCTACAGCACTCGCTAACATAATCTTCAAAGGCAGGTTTTAGAGGTTTTTTTAATATTGTTGCACTGCACTAGGAACTTGATGTACAGGGACTGATCTCCATATCCTACAAATATGAAGAAAATAGATCAGTCTGTAAGGTCTTCTTGTCTGTAAATGTTACCTTCTGATCATTCTCTATGTTCACAATATTATCTCAGCACCGTACCTATAGGTTTTTGTCATAAAATTGTTGCTGGGGCTGGTCTACAATTTCCCACTTGTAGCATCAGGTTCTTTTGCAGTCCATAAGTGTTACAGATGGAAGTAAGTTACAGCTTTTAGTGAGCAAAAGATATAATTTCAAAGAAAAACACTTACAAAATTGTTAAATTGAACTGAGAAACATAGGTAATAGGGGACTCAAAACAATTCACCTGTTTACAAGGCAGAGAGAATTTTGAAAGAGGTGGAAGGAACCATTTATGTACTTTCATGGAGTCCACTAATATGTGTGAGGTTTGCTGTAGTCACGAAGATTATTGGCTTTAACCTGCGACAGTCCACATCCATGAATTCAACTGCTAGCGAGCATTACAAATCATGACAAGTTATCATGAGATACTTCCGTTCTGCAAACAAGATGTGTGAATATGGCACACTTTAAATGAATAAAGAAATTTGTGGATGCCTCTTTCATGTTACTGATGTTGACTGCTTCAATCCAAGTACTTGCCTTTGCAGCCACTAGAAAAGAAATGAATCTACAACTGTATCAAACAACAAGCAGCAATGTATACAAAAGTTCTAGAAGAGATAATATCCCAGTGTTGCTAGAATGTTGCTTACACTCCGTATTGGTGCCAGAAATAATACTAGAGAGCTGCTAATAACTATAGATATGTTGCAGTCACATTTGTAGAGAACTGCTTGAGAAAACTGAATTATTGCAGCAACTTAACGTGTGCGCATTGACTACAGTGTTCATAAAGGAAGTTCATCAGGCTGTAATTACACATCCCTCTACCACCATCTTTCAGTCTTTGACTTACTATGCTCTACCCATTAATCTTTACCGGAACTCATTTGGCTGCATGGTAACAAAGAATTTACTTCAGCTCCAAGCCAGCAGAATTCTTCAGATATTTGAGAAGCATTTGGAAATAATCTTAGATAATGGAGACAAGAACATTCAATAATTTTGGATTGAGAAAAGATGAGGATAATTAAAATGTAATACATAATTTTGAGAGGTGCATACTCAGCACAGAGAGTATTACCCAAGACTAGTTCTTAAGAAATACTGTATTCTGCAAGTAATTTTTGTTGTACCTTGGCTCATCAACCAGTTTTTTCAATCATAGCTTGTCTGCAGTGTAAACTGTACAGGTGCTTGGGGAGCATGAAGTCAAATTGTAATAAGCATGGCAAAAAAGAAAAAAACACTACCACTTGAATAAGCTCTAGGTTCTTTCTCACATTTGATTGTGTGGGGCTTATCAAGTGTAAAACACTTAGTGGTGAAATGGAATCAGTGCAAACTGTTTTTTCATCCACTTATGAATGTAGACTTGAGTGACTAAGGAAATGGACTAGACCGCAGTTTGGTGTTTTGTGGAGGTTGTAAAACTAATCCTTAAGCATGCAGAGACTTACAAGTGAATCTTTTAGGTAGTTCAAAAAGTCTGCCTACTAGATGTGTGACAAGAACATATCAATTTCTCCATATTCACAATAAAGAGCCCATAAGTACAGTTTTATCAAATGTCTAAATGTTCCTGACCACAGTATTTATTCTGCATACAAACAATATAATTGCAATAAGTAGTTACACAGTAAAATTAAAATATTAATATTCAGAAAAAGTGCAAGCTTGCAACACTAGAAAATTTCTCTTGAAGTCTGATCCGCACCAAGGCTGTGTCTGTTGCACATGTAAATATATCAGACTGTGGAAAGTCCAGGATGGAACACCAAAACTACGAAAAAGATTGCAAGTGTATAGATAAAAAATCTACACACCAAGCTGTGGCAATGTGTGCACACAAGGAAGAGGGGTGAAGAAAAAGGCTACAAATGTCTAGGAAAAGGGATAGATTTTGGAAAAGTCATCCAGAACTGCTGGTCAAGGGAGACTTACTGGATGGGATGAGAAGGAAAGACAGACTGTTGGGGACTGTACTGGAGGAGATAGGAAAACTTGAGAGCTTAAAGGTGGAAGACAGAGTAATATGTCAGAGGCATTACTGCTAAAACATTGTGAATAAGTTAATAGGTGTGAAAAGCTAAGTGCATTATACGTGCAGAGGTGGGAGGGGGATGGCAAAAAAATGATATAGAAAACTAAAACAATTTAGGAAAGGAGTAGTTGCTTTGAAGAGATGCTGAGATGGAAGAAATTAACATAGACCAGATAGGTGGCGAGAACCAAGGACATGTTACAGCACTAGTTCACACCTGTGGAGTTCTGAGAAACTGGTGTCTGGGGGAAGAATCCAGATGGTGCATGTGGTGAAACACACCGAGGTAACGATTGTCATGTTGTTGAAGCATGTTTGGCAACAGGATATTGTGTGTTGCCAATATGCACCCTCTGTCTATGCCAGTTCATCCTAACTGATAATTTGGTGGTACTCATGCTGAAGTAAAAGGCCGAATAGTTTTTACATAACAGCTGGTATGTGACATGTTTCACAGGTGGCTCTCTGTTTGATAGTTTGCTTTTCCAGTTGCAGGACTGGATTAAGTGGTGCTAGAAGGGTGCATAGGGGAAGTCTTGCAGCAGGGGTGGTCACAGGAGCCATAGGGTAGGGAGAAGGGTGCAAGAGCAGCATAGGGTCTGACAAGAATATTGCAGAGATTGGGAGGGTGACTAAAAGCTACTCTAGGTGTGGTGGGCAAAATCTGAGAGAATCGATCTTAGTTCAGTGCATGATCTTAGGAAGTTGTGACCCCGTTGGAGTAGCTGATTAATACATTTCAGACGAGGATAATAGTGAGTGATCAGTAGTGTGCTCCAAAGTACAAAAAAACAGAGGAGATGTTGAGTTGCAGGCAGGTAAAATGAAAAAGACTGCTGTACATTTAGGCTTTTGGCCAAAAGTCCCATGTTCTGAAATATGAGACACACACATTCACAAATCTCTCACACATTACCAATGCATCTGGCAGTCCAGCCACAGCAGCTGGAGTCAGTGGTGTGTGTGTGTGTGTGTGTGTGTGTGTGTGTGTGTGTGTGTGTTCTCTATTTGAGAATGACTTTTAGCCAAAAGCTTAAATTTATTGCAGTCTTCTTTTTTCTTTTGTTGTACCTGTCCAGGCCTCAACATTTAAATATATCCTTTTTTTGCTGTAGCAGTGGACTGCTAAATTTGTAATTTTTAGTTAAACACTTCTTATTAAAATATTGGTATTTTATGCTTCCAATCAAAATCATTAACTCTAAATTCTGTTCTTTTTCCTAAAGTTGATTATGGTTGAAATTACCTTCAGTATATTTACCCAAAAATACTTTTTCTTTCATGATATCTTGAGTCTGATCCATGTGAACAACTTTCTGAATTAGTCTTCTGACCCACAGCACCACAGTGTGATTCAATTACCAGTTCAGAAATGTCTTTGTTGCACAACCCACAGGCTTCAATAAATAAGACAAGCAAAAACAGCACATAACCTTAAGCTTGCATCCTGCAGCATGACTCATAATTCTTATTGAATTTAATAATAGGTATATGTATCCAAGCTCTTATCTTTTCCATTATCTTTTTGAACACACATTTTTAAACTGAAGCTAGTAAAAGGCAATATCAATGTCAAAAGTTCATCTGGCTGAAAGTCTATCTACTTTATTAAATCAGTCAGACTTTATTACATGAAATAAAATAATTATTTAAAACACTGCCTAATATTTGCAATTCAAACTAAGTGTTAACATAATGTTGGGGAATGAAGGAATAGTCACATTTATGAACTATGTGAAATTGGGGCACACCTTGGTAGCCTGATAATTTCTTACTTCATGATGAAGTCGTGTCTCACGAAGACCTGACAAAATAAACTCGGTTTATGTTGTGGTTACTTTATCAGTTGAGAATTTGAACATGCACACCTTGCCCAATGTGGTGTTACGCTGTCACTAATAGAGTTAATAAATTATTAACCAACTGGTAGAAAATGCAATACACACAAGGAAAAACTTTTATTTGAGCATGAGTGCTCAATTAAAATGAATTAACAAGATTGGTATTGTGTACAGATAATGCAGACATCTAAAAATGGACTTGACAAAATGCAAAATGGTTACAAAGGAATGATTAGAGGGTAGATGCAAGGCTACAGAAGCATTTATAAGTAAGGAAAAAGAAAGACACTGTTTAGAAAGATTAGACACACATTTGGAGAAGAGAGATGCAGCTGCGTGAATACCAAGAACTCGGATGGGAAAATCTGAGTTTAGTCTAACTTTGGAGGATGAACAGAGAAACTGCTTGAGAAAGTGATCAACAAGAGACTTATTGATGCAGGGTTGTGTAGAAAGGTTTGGACCAGACAGTCTCTCATTTATCTATCTTTACTGAATACATTGCATATTGACGGCTACTATGTGGAAATCATGAGAAGAAACGTACTACTAATATTTACACACATTGTTTTTATTTGCAGTCTTTTTTATAATGCAAAATGTGACTTCCAAAATTTTTTTCCACACAGCTACACTGCTTGACAAAAAAAAAGTGAAGTACCCAGAAGGGTAGGAGGAAACAAAATGAAACTTCATATTTGAGAAGGTGTGTGATGTTGTTGTAGTGGTTACAATATTGAGTCACATTTTTAAAGAACTTGGCTGCATGTGCCCATTTGTCAGTGTTATCACAAGCTGTGACCCATAATAGAATAAATTTACTTTACTTCATGTCTATAATCACAAATTTTTAAGTCCTTAGATGATCAGTTTCGATCAGTAATGACCATCTTCATACCTGTTTTAAAGAAACTTTTACGAAATGGAGCCATAGTGGTGTAATCAAGGGTCTTCGTTAGAATAGTGCTGCTGACAAGACAACTTTGTATATACTATTATTTATATATGTTTGACGATGCTGGCACTGATTTTGTGTTTAGCATTTGATGATGCCACTATGGCTCCAGTTTATTAGGCTATGTTTATATAAAACAGGTCTGAAGATGGTCATTGCTGACTGAAATTAGTAGTCTGAGGACATAAAAAAAGTTTGTGACTATAGACGTGAAGTGAAGGAAATTTATAATTATGGTGTTGCACTGCCTGTGGCCTGGATCCATGCGCCAATTGTTGTAGCTGATCCTGATATTAACGATACTGCGCTGGTACCACCCATGTTCTGTTGGGGACAGATCTAGGGATCTTGGTGACCACAGAGTACCTCTTGGTCACACAGACAGTTCGTAGGATCACATGACGTGTGCGGACAGATATTTTCATGTTGAAAAATAGCAGCACAACGTTGTCATTTGAGAGGTAACACATGAGGATGCAGGATATCTGCATTTTACCACTGTGCCACCAGAGTTCCCTCAATCACTACCAGCGGTGACCTGAAGTCACACCTAATGGCTCCCTGTTTCGCAATGCTAGACGTATCCCTGTTGTGCCTCTCCAAAATATTGAAAGAATGGGACCTCTCCCAAGGTCACCATCATACTCACCAACAGTGCTCATCCTCAGTAGTCCTGAATTGTGATTCATCACTCAACACAGTGTGACACCATGTAACAGCAGTCCATGTTACCAAGTCAAGGTACTGTCTCTGTTGTGGTGGTTGTGGCAGCCTATGCACGGAACAGCAATTCCATAGTCCGGCTGCTGCTAGTCTCCAACCAATGGTGCAGGGTGACACAGAATGTTGCAAAAGGGTTATTATATGCTTGGTGCATATATGGCGATCCTTCCTTGTTGTCACACATGGTCGTCCAGAACTTGGACAGCAAGTATGCTGGCCTTCACGTACCCATGCAGTCCGACCTTGGGCCACAGTCAGGACCAACTGTCCAAGTGTACTCTCACAATGAGTTCCCTTTCAAACTCTGTCAGGTGCTGAAAATGCTTTCTCTCATGAATATGTGACATATCTGTGTCCTTCCCATCAAACACTCAACATCTGACACTGTTTTTGCCTCTTATATGTCCTGTGAGACATGGTAACAATAAACGTTAGAACAACACTAATGCAACACTAGTGACAATTGTATGAGTTGTAGAGAGGTGTAACTCAATTATTTATGTCCCTACCTATGGTGTTTGTGTGTACAAAATCACATTGACATCCAACCGTGTTGTGGGTGATACACCTTTTTCATCAGGCAACCTAGTTACAGTTATAAATATTAAGTTTATCTTAGAGACCAAACAAATTGTAGGAAAATTAAAAGGTGAAGCAACAGATTTTCTTGGAGATTTTTTAGAATATGGCTCTTCAGAACCATGAGCAGTAGAAATTATATGAAATTGTTACATTAAACTTCATCTTCTCACCTAGAAGTGCTAAGCATTTCTGTCCTAGCCCCTGTGTACGACAACGGCAATTGGAGACTTTGCATATTAGTGATTATAATGTGCCCTGTCACGTTTATTCTTGAAACTAAGTTTGCATATTCCAGGAACTATGTGGGAAATTGTAAGTGTGTCATGTCCACAAATCTTCCAAGTGTTTTTTCCTTTAGTATACTCATGGAAAGCCCCTTTAACGGTGGCCATAACATGAGTTTTAAAACCCATCTAGTGACAATTATCTTACTACATGACCTTGCTCTACACCTAAAAAACTCTGATTTTGATTTTCACTTGGGGAAATTATTTATCTGTTCATAGACTGTCAATTGTGCTTCCATGTTTATGTGTTTATTTATTTATTTATTTTTACTCACATGTGTACTGACTTCTGATGTGCTAACTACTGACATAATGACTTATTAATGCCCTTACGTAGGTCCAATTTCTTATAAAACACAAACCATCAGATTATTATTATTATTATTTTTCTTCTAAAATATGTTCTTATTTAATTCCATGTGTGTTTCTCTGTTCTTCTGTATAGTTTCCATATTTTTTAACCATTTGTCACAATGTTCTACAAGCTTTTGTATCCCAAAGTCATCGACATATTCCACTTTTGAGGATAACCGCTCTTTAACTGCTTCTTTCATCTCATCCTATTTCGAAGCACTTGCCACCAGGAAACTCTCTTAGGTAGCGGACCAAGTGAAAATCATTCACCACCAAGTTTGGACTGTACTGTGGATGGAGAGTCTGTTTCTGTCCAAAAGGTCTGGCCACATTTTGGGTATGAATAGCAGAATGGGGTCTAACATTCTCATGAAGCAAGAAAACTCCAAATATCAGAAGGCTGTGTTGCTTATTCTGTACTGGATGTCAAGTTTAGTCAGGCTAGTGCAAGAAGTGGTTGTGTTTATTGTTGGCCCTGTTGCACAAACTCAACTAACAAAACTCCATGTCTATCCTAAAACAAATTGTCATAACCTTGCTTGTTGACATTATCAGCTTGGGCATAACTTTGGTAATGTAGTGTAACACCATTCCATTGACTGAGGTTCAGTCTCTGGGGTCAAATGAAGCCTATGCTTCATTCCGTCTGATAAAGTTCTTTAGCAATTTATTGCTTTCTGTATGACATTGGTCCAAAATATCAAGAACAAAAGCCATTCTTTACATTTCGTGTTTCTCAGTAAGCAGCCTGCGAACCTAAGGTCCGCACAGTTTGTGAAATTGCTTCTCAGAGACAGTTTTGTGCAAAGTTGTTCTGCCTCCATTCAGAAATTCTGGTGCTGAAGTTGAAAGTGTGAATCGCTGACCTTCATGAATCTTTTCATCCATGGCTTTGGCCAAATCTCTGAGAACTCTGATGGTCAGTCTGATTGTGGTTCATATATCGTGGACATTTTTCCCTCTGTCCTTGAAGTTCTCACCCATTTACACACTTTACTGTCACTCATGACTTTGCGGTCATACACCTCACTTACCTGTTTATGAATCTCTGCTGTTGTGATGTCCCTTGCTGTTAAATCTGAATCACTGACTGCATTTCAGAGTCTGTGGGCTGATGTTACACATTTTGAACTGACACTGTAAACAGCAATCTGACAGTACCAGTGAACATGGTGTCATCTGATAAGCAGGGCATGCTGGGAGTTGGTGTGTATCTGCCTTTCAATGTTCAATTAGCTGTGGTGATTTGGGCTTTACTTTCTGAATAAACCTCATATTTTATTACTGCTAATGCTTTCCTTTATGGAAAATTTCATTGTAGTTACTCACTGCAATCCCATTGATTAAAATATACATGAAAGGTAAATAAGTAGCTGCAATTTGTTATTGAAAGTTGTTTCCATTAGTCAATAATATTACCATTCTGATAAATGATTAACCACATGATGTAGTGGATGCAAATGGTGGTGCATCTGTGTCACCAAAAAGAAATCAAAACCAGGAAACAATTACATTTTAAGTATTACTATTGCCGTTAAGGCTAAATCCTGTTCATGTGCAAAATCTGTTTTAACTGGAAAATATCTCTCTCCATTTCTAAAACATTTAATTTATTTTGTTTTGGATAGATAATGTAGTAGACATTTATGACTCTTTGGCCACAAGGTAGAAAAAGAAGCATGTTAGCCAACCAGATGACAGGATCACGGCATAATAGTCATTGATGTATCAGTCAGCTGGAGCTCTGTGTGTGCCACAGTACATTCATCTAGCAACTGGGACTCATTGGCTCTGCACACTAACACACTTTTAAGCAATTGAATTGCTTTCTTCTACCTTGTAGCTTGTGATGCCCTCTTTTACACTGACAATGGCATAAACATGATGTCACATGGACTTCATACCAAAAGTTTTGAGGGGTGATTGTGATCCAGGATTACTCATTTGAAACCTAAAAATGGAAACTCCAGGTTGGAATATCGACAATATTAGGAAAGACACGTTGAGCCTTTGTTTTTATTTTTGCCATTGCTGTGTGTGTGTGTGTGTGTGTGTGTGTGTGTGTGTGTTATTTCTTTTCTTTTCTGAAGAAGACTTTGGCCAAAAACTATATGTATCAGTCATTCTGTTGTGCCTGTCTGCAACATGTCATCTTTACGATGACTGCAATCTAAAATACATGAATAATGGTTGGAGATAGGTTGAAGAGTGTGCACATGCTGCTTTTGATCTACCTAATACACTTGCTAAACGGGCAGTTGAGCTGGAAGTGGGAGGCAGGAGGTGGGTGGCTGATTGCAGAAGCATCCCCTTATTTTTAGTGTTTTGCCCAAACCCATTTAGATGCGACTTGATGCTGATGTAGTAGCGCTGTGCCTTGCAAGAGGTAAACAAATAGATCACTTGTTTAGACAGGAAGTTCATATAGTATTCACTGGCGTGCAATGACGGAACACACACCAGGGGACCCATTCCATAGTTGTAAATTGGTGAATACCTTCACTACATACTTACAATGCCCTGTTAGTAAGTGGTGTGCACCAAATCATTGGTTTCATTGAATTTGTACCCTAATATTAACATGTACCAATTTCAGTCATGACTAGTCATTCCAGGTGACCTGTTTCTATGATAAAGGCGTCCAGTGCCATTGTTTCTTTATAGGTGTTCACCCATGTGCCATTTGAGCAGGGTACCCATGTGGTGTTGTGGCTTCTGTACCTCACAATGAGGAGGTGGCTCTGGATGGTATGGCTGTTTTCTTTCAGTACTGAATTAACAAGGAATTTGCTGCAGTATGATCTATCTATATGCTGTTATAATTTACAATATTCAAAGGTGACTCCTATTATGAATATTTTGCCCATGATGGCTGTCTTTGTCAGGGGTGGAGACAACTGAACTGCTGTACTCTTGGCAGACTCTTGACACAGTAGCTCTTTAAAAAATGAAAAAACTGGTGCAATCTTGAAGTGGAGCATTCCTTGCGTTAGGCGTTCATGAACTGGTCATGATGAAATACTCTGATATTGCACATTTTGTATATCATCCACTAAACAAATGTTGACAGTCAGTGTACATTCTGATAGCACACAAGTCATGTGACACACAGTATTCCATTCATTATGGTGACTGAAGTGTTATCTCTTCAACATAGCAGCTATTTCAGTTCAGTTGCTTATGATTACAGAGATACGACCCACAGCATAACAGAGCTTTGCCTACAGAACAAGCTGTCTAAATAATCAAACTGATACTTGAAACTCCTGTTAATATACCAACGATCAGAATTAAACTATTTTCTAATCTTCCCATGAGTAGCCTGCCATTAACATTCTTTGTTGGACATAAATTAAATAATGATGAAAAGGCACCAAAGATTACAGATAGATGAGTACCTCTGCTTCGATAGTGTAAGGTGTCTCAATGAATAAATTGCCGCATGCTAGCTGCTTCACTTTTTGAAACATTCCTGAGTGGGCACAATAGCAGCTGTTAGTGTATATTTGTTGCTGCTTCACAAAACATTCACTTAAAAAAAACCATAACTTTACTGTACCTAATCAATTAACTGTTCTTTATATTAGTCAGAAGAGCTTAGCTTCAAGTGTTTTATTAATCGAAATTTTCTTTCATGTTTTATAATTAAATTTAAAACAAATTACTTTTGTTAAATACACACCTCAACAAAAGTTTGAAATATGATAGATCTTACTACAATGACTTCTTATGGTACACCCATTGAGGCTTGTACAACTTGTACACTACTTCATTAACAAAATAAACATAATTTCTTCTGGACACAAGATTGATTTTGGTTAGTTACAAAAAAGCAATATAAAACAAAGGAGACTCTCTTCTAAGTGTTCATCTTGAAAACAAAAATGGTGAAAATCTTTATCTCATGATGATGATGATGATAAGTTTTTCCACTCTGCGAGGCATTCTCTTGATGAGACTATCAAGTTTATCTGGGGTATGAGGTCCCACTCCTCAATAGCAGCTTCAGATAGGAATTAGAGGGGTGCACCGTCCCATCATTATTGTCATGCAGAACATTACAGTTCACCTGCAAATGGATGGACTTCCTGAACGTGTTCCTGGTGTCATCTAGTGCTTCTCCAAACCGTAAAGGACATCTGGTGTCCAGTTGCAAAACAATACTGGTCTCATCAGCAAACATGGCATTACTCCAGTCTGCAATGATCCAATGTTGATGTGCAAAAGTCCAGGTCCTTAGACTGCATCGGTTCCAATGGTTCAGTGCAAAACTCCTAATTAGTCTTCAGGAATGCAGATCATCCCAATGCAATCTTCTACATACTGTTTGGTCTGAGATACGAATCCCTGTTGTCCAGGAGAAGTCATTTCCAGTATTTGTGGCAGTTAATGTTGGATACCTGTGAGACGACAGTTGGAGGAAACCATTGTGCATCGGTGTTGTCATACGATTACTACCACTGTGAGGTCTGTCGTTCACATTTCCTGCCTCTCTGTACTTTCTCCACACCTTAGGCACCCAACTTTGAGTGACATGTAACCAATTGGCAACATCTTGCTGTGTATGACCTGCTAAAAGTAAAGCCATTATCCTGACTATCTCAAAATGTGGCATGTTACTGCAGTGCTGAACACAAACTGAATTAAGCTATTGTTGATACTGGACTGCTCATGGTGTGCTGCTGCAGCAGCGGTATGTTTGTGATGACTGGGAAACAGCCACAAAGCATGCCAGTAGTAAACATGATCCAGTATATCGCTTCTAACTGGATAATGTTTGAAGTACCTAAGTCAATGAGACCTCTGGTATTGTACACTACATTTTATAGTAGTTTTCCATACTTTTGTTGAGCAGTTCAAAAATGGCTCTGAGCACTATGGGACTTAACTGCTGAGGTCATCAGTCCCCTAGAACTTAGAACTACTTAAACCTAACTAACTTAAAGGACATCACACACATCCATGCCCGCGGCAGGATTCGAACCTGCGACCGTAGCGGCCGCGTGGTTCCAAACTGTAGCGCCTAGAACCGCTTGGCCACTCCGGCCGGCCGTTGAGTAGTGTATTGTTATTTAATTGTTGTTGCACCAAAGTAAAATTATTTTGGCATTCTCATTCCCTTGATTGGTTTTACATGTTTCTTCTAATGCCTCGAGTTTGCTGGACAACAACAATCTGTAATCAGCTATACCAACCAGAAGCAGCTCCGTGTTATGCAGGCCTCTTCATATAGTATTTTTTTTTTCCCTTAGAAGTCTGATTTTTTCTTATCATCATCATGGTCCTTTATAATCCAATTCAAATGTATTGTCTTGATAATAAACATTTCCTACATAAATTGCTGCAAATGTATTTCTTGTCCAGTTAAGCTCCCATGGTTGACACTGTAATGAAATTCCCAGTGCCTTTCACTTTGTTTAGTGGTGTGGCAAATAATAATCAAATTTCTGTAATCAAGTCATTGGCACTGTCATACCAAGTACAGGAGTTGGACAGAAATATGGAAACACCAAAATAAATGTGTGCTTGAATGTAAGTGCCTGTAGGTTGCACTTATGTATTTGGCCACAAACGGTATCTGTGGAATGTCCTCAATATATTGCAAGTGTCAGTTATGGTCAAAACAATGTTCTGTGTAGTTGCGAGTATTACGTAAGAGCTAAGTGAATTTGAATGGGGGCAAATTGATTGTGCTTCTGTAACCAAGGTAACCGATTTGTTTGGTGTTTCAAGTCGTACCATATGGAAGACCTGTACCATGGTCATTGAAGAGGATGGAAGGTGCAAAAGTTAGTGCAGAACTGAATGTTACACTTGTGCAACCTATTAGCAACAAAGCAGAACAAAGGGAGCTCAATAAGCAGGGAATTGCAAGGTGAACCAGAACTCCAAAATTACTTGTCAGAGATGCATAAGTCCGTAACAGGAAAAAGTGGTGCTCAAGCGATAAAATTTGAAATTATGGAGCAATGGAAGAGTGTCATTTGGTGGACGAGTTGTGTTTCACACTGTTCGCAACTTGTGGCTGCATTTACATCCCAAGAGTGAAAAATGGCTGGGGTTTGGTGGTGATTTTGGCAGCCATGTCGTGGTATTCCATGAGTCCTATAGAGATCATTTTGGTTGATCGGGTCCATCTAACAGTACGATGTTGTCGCCAGTGGTCGGCGGAAGGTGCACTTGCCCGTCGACCTGGGACCGGACCGCAGCGACGCACGGATGCACGCCAAGACCGTAGGATCCTACGCAGTGCCGTAGGGGACCGCACCGCCACTTCCCAGCAAATTAGGGACACTGTTGCTCCTGGGGTATCGGCGAGGACCATTCGCAACCGTCTCCATGAAGCTGGGCTACGGTCCCGCACACCGTTAGGCCGTCTTCCGCTCACGCCCCAACATCGTGCAGCCCGCCTCCGGTGGTGTCGCGACAATCGTGAATGGAGGGACGAATGGAGACGTGTCGTCTTCAGCGATGAGAGTCGCTTCTGCCTTGGTGCCAATGATGGTCGTATGCGTGTTTGGCGCCGTGCAGGTGAGCGCCACAATCAGGACTGCATACGACCGAGGCACACAGGGCCAACACCCGGCATCATGGTGTGGAGAGCGATCTCCTACACTGGCCGTACACCACTGGTGATCGTCGAGGGGACACTGAATAGTGCACGGTATATCCAAACCGTCATCGAACCCATCGTTCTACCATTCCTAGACCGGCAAGGGAACTTGCTGTTCCAACAGGACAATGCACGTCCGCATGTATCCCGTGCCACCCAACGTGCTCTAGAATGTGTACGTCAACTACCCTGGCCAGCAAGATCTCCGGATCTGTCCCCCATTGAGCATGTTTGGGACTGGATGAAGCGTCGTCTCACGCGGTCTGCACGTCCAGCACGAACGCTGGTCCAACTGAGGCGCCAGGTGGAAATGGCATGGCAAGCCGTTCCACACGACTACATCCAGCATCTCTACGATCGTTTCCATGGGAGAATAGCAGCCTGCATTGCTGCGAAAGGTACTAGTGCCGACATTGTGCATGCTCTGTTGCCTGTGTCTATGTGCCTGTGGTTCTGTCAGTGTGATCATGTGATGTATCTGACCCCAGGAATGTGTCAATAAAGTTTCCCCTTCCTGGGACAATGAATTCACGGTGTTCTTATTTCAATTTCCAGGAGTGTAGTTATGGATAACGCTCCTTACCATAACAGGCAAACAGAGAGAACTCCAACGAAGTTTGACACGAAGGTGCAAATGCTGGAGTGGCTGCAACGCAGAAATATCCCCTGTGATGAGAGTATGAGGAAGGACGAGCTGTATGCAAAAGTATGAGCGAATAAGCCAGCTGAGAAGTCTTTTGCTGTAAACCTGTTGGCTGAAAGCAAAGGCCCCCAGGTCGTTCGCTCGCCACCTTGCAACTGCGACTTAAACGCAATAGAATTAGCATGGGCGAAGATAAAAAGGCATGTTAAGGAGCACAACGTATCAGGGGACTTGGCTGCCACAAGCATGCTGAATCTTGTGGACGCAGCTTTCCAGGCGGTTACTGCCAATGATTGGAAGGGATATTGCAAGAAAGTTAAAGAAACAGAAGAAGAATATTGGGCACGTGATGGTGTCATCGAAATTACTGTGGACGAAATTATCATTAACACAGCCACATCAGATGTAAGTGAGAAAGACTCAGACACACAAACGGAAGACAATGACAGTGAAAGCGATTGATCACATGGCGTGAAATGTTTTTTCAAAAGTATGGCATCTAGAAATAAATACGAAAAACAATCTGCCATTCATTGCGTCGTAAATTTTATTTCTGTTTCAGACTTCCTTTCCTTGCGATAAGCGTACTTCATTGCTGCATTTAAGATATTTATTAAACACTAACTATACGCCCGTGCTTCGCAACGGAAGAAATCTCGGAAAGTTGTTGACCGATTGATTTAAAATTTTGGCACAACGTTTTTTAGGAATACGCCCGTCGTTTTATATACTTTTTTTTAACACGTTTGCGAAACGTGTTGCGAATAGTGTTAGTAGTGAAGAAATAATAGAACAAAACGTCATGCCTGACGCGGCACTTTTTCACGCATCTCGATGTTTATCACGTCATATCTCCTGAATTATATTTCGTAAAGAGACATAAATTTGCCGGCGCATTTACTGATATATGTGGAACTGTCTGCGAAATATGCTGCGATTAGAGTTAATAGTAACGAAATAATACACTGAAACGTCATGCCTACTGCAGCAGATTTACTGTATGTACTGAGAAAATGTAGTAAGCGACAACCTTTTTTCCTTTCATTATTTTGTGGGGGGTGTCAGCGAGAAAAATTTTCGTAAAGGTTTGAAATTGTATGTAACGTTTGTTGCTAGTCGCTAAGTGCTCTCATTTTCAAATAGTGGATGCATAAATCTGGGTATTTTCCTGCGGTGGCACCTCATTGTTTATGACGTCATATCTCCTCAAGAATGTGTCTTATTTCTTTTCTTTTCGGCTAGGAACCTTCGTGGGCGTACGGAGAACAAATCACCAAAATTTCATCGCAATCGGATAACTGGTTTGGGAATGCACAGAGCGCAGACATACATACATTCATTTTTATTTTTATATATAGAGATTTTTGAGGCATCAAGGGATCACAAATTTAGCATTGGAGGGCAGCGTGGAGGGTAAAAATCGTAGAGGGGGACCAAGAGATGAATGCACTAAGCAGATTCAGAAGGATGTAGGTTGCAGTAGGTACTGGGAGATGAAGAAGCTTGCACAGGATAGAGTAGCATGGAGAGTTGCATCAAACCAGTCTCAGGACTGAAGACCACAACAACATATAGAGATTGACAGTTACGTTATACTATATGACCTGTTTAAGTATTTTATAATTAATAGTTTAACATTGCAGGGAATGAAATAAAATGAAAAAAAAAAATTGCGAGCAGTGGCAATCGGACCCGAGCCCGCTGCATGACAAGCATTTACCTAATCAATTGCGCTACGCGTGCTGCAGTGAGCTAATTGTTGAAACGTTTTCCATTACTCTTTTTGGGCGTTCGGAGAACAACTCACCAAAGTTTCATTGCAATCGGATGAATGGTTTGTGAGCGCATAGTAGACAAACATACATACGTTCATTTTTATATTTTATATAGATTTTAATGTACATGACGATTTCAGTTTCGTTCGCGAACGAGCGAGTTTTACTTCCAAGCCTTTCGTCTGCTTTCGTGTAAGCATGACGCGCAATTTGTAGTGCCAGCGCTGCAACTGGTAGGCGTGCCTTGTACCCCCCCCCCCCCCCCCCCCCCATCCAATGGCGCCACTCGCCTCGCCAACCAATGCTTGCTTCCTCCTCTCCCCGCACTCTCCTCACAACTCTGCCGTCTTACAGTTAACACACGTACGTATTCTTCGTAATAATTGGGCCAACATCTCACTTTCTTATATGACGAATAATTTGCAAAATCTCATAATTATTGTCCAATTCTATTATTATTTCTGACTAATCATCGATCTTATTCCTCGAATAACCCCGCCTGTTAACTTATCCCAAGTTTACACTCCTGTTACACATGCTATTCCAAGAATAGAGGTTGACCGGCAGTTAAAATACCCACTTCACACAACCGGATATAACAAGACACAAAAACGCAAAGATTGGTCACTATAATATGAATAAGAAGAGAGACGCGATTAATTTTTTTTTCTCAGCGTTTTAGAACAAGGAACAATTGATAAATCAATGAGTACTTCACCGAGTGCCACCTAACCCCCCCCCCCCCTCTCTTTGGCGTGGTTAACGAGTGATTTGCAGGATGATGCAAACTCCACCATGTGTATTTGAGTTTGACCAGAATGATAAGCGTGTAAATACCGTGTGCCATCTGCTGACTGACGTTTTTACTTCGTTATAAGAACTTCAAGTTTCTCCCTATGGATGTACCATGCATCAGCAAAGTCGTTCTGCAGCATCAAGCCTCACGCGTCTCGGCTTAAGAGGCACGTAAGGTTGGCAGCATATTTGAATCTCGTCTGCACGTGACCTGTGGACCTACAGTGTAGAGATGGGTCGAACTCGTTCATTCCTGTGATCTACTTCATTCATTTCACTCTTTGCCGTGAAGCATTCAAATGAAGTAGTTCATTCATGAAGTACGGAAGCCTCCTGGTGAAGTTGCCCGGTTCGCCGCCCAGCCGCGGCTACGCTCGCTTCGCCTCGCTCGTACAATAAAGCCTCGTAATACTTCATAATTTTACCAACAGATGGCCGAATTATGCAGTAACGTGCACACATTTTACCCTCTTAGAACGTCTGGGTTAACTGAAATAGAGCATGGCTGAAGGGGACAAAGGTAAGATAAACAGAGAAGCCTGTCACATATAAAGAAGGTATTACATTTAATATTACTCGACATTTTCTCATGAAGCGCCCAAAAAAGTTTTTATCGGCCAAGTGAAACCTTATTTGTTGCATTCATGGACCGAAAACTAGGGCTACAAACGAAATGAAGTCCAAATTTATGTTCCTTTTAAAATTTAATCCAAAATACACTCCTGGAAATTGAAATAAGAACACCGTGAATTCATTGTCCCAGGAAGGGGAAACTTTATTGACACATTCCTGGGGTCAGATACATCACATGATCACACTGACAGAACCACAGGCACATAGCACAGGCAACAGAGCACGCACAATGTCGGCACTAGTACAGTGTATATCCACCTTTCGCAGCAATGCAGGCTGCTATTCTCCCATGGAGACGATCGTAGAGATGCTGGATGTAGTCCTGTGGAACGGCTTGCCATGCCATTTCCACCTGGCGCCTCAGTTGGACCAGCGTTCGTGCTGGACGTGCAGACCGCGTGAGACAACGCTTCATCCAGTCCCAAACATGCTCAATGGGGGACAGATCTGGAGATCTTGCTGGCCAGGGTAGTTGACGTACACCTTCTAGAGCACGTTGGATGGCACGGGATACACGCGGACGTGCATTGTCCTGTTGGAACAGCAAGTTCCCTTGCCGGTCTAGGAATGGTAGAACGATGGGTTCGATGACGGTTTGGATGTACCGTGCACTATTCAGTGTCCCCTCGACGATCACCAGTGGTGTACGGCCAGTGTAGGAGATCGCTCCCCACACCATGATGCCGGGTGTTGGCCCTGTGTGCCTCGGTCGTATGCAGTCCTGATTGTGGCGCTCACCTGCACGGCGCCAAACACGTATACGACGATCATTGGCACCAAGGCAGAAGCGACTCTCATCGCTGAAGACGACACGTCTCCATTCGTCCCTCCATTCACGCCTGTCGCGACACAACTGGAGGCGGGCTGCACGATGTTGGGGCGTGAGCGGAAGACGGCCTAACGGTGTGCGGGACCGTAGCCCAGCTTCATGGAGACGGTTGCGAATGGTCCTCGCCGATACCCCAGGAGCAACAGTGTCCCTAATTTGCTGGGAAGTGGCGGTGCGGTCCCCTACGTTACTGCGTAGGATCCTACGGTCTTGGCGTGCATCCGTGCGTCGCTGCGGTCCGGTCACAGGTCTACGGGCACGTGCACCTTCCCCCGACCACTGGCGACAACATCGATGTACAGTGGAGACCTCACGCCCCACGTGTTGAGCAATTCGGCGGTACGTCCACCCGGCCTCCCGCATGCCCACTATACGCCCTCGCTCAAAGTCCGTCAACTGCACATACGGTTCACGTCCACGCTGTCGCGGCATGCTACCAGTGTTAAAGACTGCGATGGAGCTCCGTATGCCACGGCAAACTGGCTGACACTGACGGCGGCGGTGCACAAATGCTGCGCAGCTAGCGCCATTCGACGGCCAACACCACGGTTCCTGGTGTGTCCGCTGTGCCGTGCGTGTGATCATTGCTTGTACAGCCCTCTCGCAGTGTCCGGAGCAAGTATGGTGGGTCTGACACACCTGTGTCAATGTGTTCTTTTTTCCATTTCCAGGAGTGTAGAATGAGTATGTTAACCACTGTCACAAAGTCTATATACGTACGTTAAGTAATTATTCAGAAGTTTTCCTGTAGATTTTATTTTTGTTGAGAATAATAACCCTCCAAATTCAAACCGTAAACTGCCACCTGTAGTCATTGGTACGATTTCAGGTAAAATCCCACTTTATTTTATTCGGAAAGCAGTTTGTGTCTGTTCACTCTTATACAGTGGCTAGCAACTCGCGATCGAGTAAAAGTAGTGAAATCTGGGGTTTCTTCGCCGATTTAGGTGATGGGAAAACAAAGTGCAACTGTTGTTCTAAGTGTATTTCATATAAAGGAGGAAATACATTTAATCTAGCGCATCATGTTCGAGTGCTGCATCCAACAGTGTCATTGTCAGTCAGGCGCTTAGCGCCCACTGCTCCTGCATCTTCCGATATTTCTTGGCCAAATAACCCGGACAATCCGGAACCAACATCAGCAATTGCCAGAAGCGAACAGCAGTCGGTGCCAGAAAATAACAGTATCGCTTCATTATCAGACAGCAGACATCAATATCACGGAACATTACCCTTCAACATGGTGGAAAGCAAACATTTCCAAAGTTGTGCAGGCAAACTGAATGGTGCTTACAGAATGCCACCTCGGAAGACCATGTCCAACACACTACTACTACAACAGTACGCCATGATGAAAGAAATTGTGAGAGTCAAAATTAATTCTGCGGAAGCGGTTGTGCTGACAATGGATGGGTGGGCGTCAGCCACAAATCAGAGTTATTTGTCGGTGACAGCACACTATGTTAAAGACCTGGAGCTGGCGTCTTCCCTCCTAGAGTGCTTTAAATACGACGAAAGGTACACGTCAGAAAAAATCTCCGAAGTACTGTGACGTGTCACAAGGGAATGGGGCATTCAAGAAAAAGTCGTGTGTGTTGTTAGCGACAATGCTGCTAACATTGTGGCAGCTATAAGACTCACTGCCTGGAAACACATCCCCTGCTTTGCGCACACACTCGATTTAATTGTTCAGAATGGACTTCCGCACATTCAACCCATTCTGAATAAAGTAAAAAAGAAGTTGAATTTTTTAAAAGAAGTTCGCACGCCTGCACTAAACTGAAAAAGATGCAGGAACAGTTAAAAGGGCCAGTGCTGACACTAAAACAGGGCACTGTTACAAGATGGAATTCAACTTATATGCTGCGAAGAATAATCGAAGTTAAGAATTCCCTAATGACAGTTATCACTCTGAATTATCCTGATCTTCCAAATCTGACTGCAGAGGACATTGCAAGTGTAACACAAGCCTGTGACCTCTTGAAAGTTTTCAAAGACTGCACTGAGGAAATGTCAAGAGAGAATGGTGTCACTGCTTCTAAAGTTATACTCGTTAGTCGCTCGTTGAAAAAATCGTGTTGCAGGTTTGTTAATAACACTGAAATTCATGTAGACGTGCAACAGATGGCCGAAAAGTTAGCTGAAGACCTAAAACGACGGTTTCGAAATATAGAGGAAAATTCCATTTTCGCAGAAGCGACTTCATTGGATCCCCGGTTCAGATTACATAGTTTTTCTGATAA
This sequence comes from Schistocerca piceifrons, assembly GCF_021461385.2. Classification (NCBI taxonomy): domain Eukaryota; kingdom Metazoa; phylum Arthropoda; class Insecta; order Orthoptera; family Acrididae; genus Schistocerca; species Schistocerca piceifrons. The sequence goes on from NC_060140.1 coordinate 233,727,249, forward strand.
AAATTCTGCTGAAAAAGTGAAATTAAACCTGATTAGAAATTTGTGACTAATAGATCCACGGCTACTGCAACAATCTCAGTTCCAACCACTGAATTTACTTCTAGTCTCTGGCTCGAATTTGATGAAGTGTTTTCCAGGCTGCAGGGTAATCCATACCCTAGAGCTGCTGCAATAGTGGAAGTGGACAAATATTTACAAGAGCCCCTGCTACAAGAACAAGGCAATCCACTTCAGTGGTGGTCTGAACGGCTGTCAGTATACCCCTCGCTCTGTGAACTTCCAAAAATACGACTGTGTATTGTTGCAACCTCCACGCCGTGTGAAAGAGAGGTTCTCGAAGGCAGGACACCTTATAACTGACAGAAGAAATCGCCTGACAGGAAAAAAATTGGAACAAATCATGTTTTTAAACGGAAATCTCTGAACATTCGCCAAATCCGTTGATGTTCATACATAAATATAAATGTATTTTTTTAAATTTAATGAGGACAATCCTCAAATGACATTTAGTGTAATTATTTCAATAACATATACGAGATAAACATTCCTACATGAACGATTATCTTTCAAGCGTGGATTCCACGCATGCTTCAGTTCCAGACTCACAAGGTAAGCATTTTATTTTCGTGTTGGCTGTGCGTGCTCACACAGCCAGCCTCTTCGTTTGTATCTTTAATTTTCATTTGTCTGCAAGCGCTGCCAACGGTTGGCTACCCGTAGACGCGAAGTGTAAATGCACAAATAGTCACGGGTAATGATGTCAGCACTGCAGGAAGCAGCTGACGCTGCCTTCCCCTCGCCCCTCACCACCACAACCACTCCTAAACTTATCGTTCTCCACTAACACCGCGCGATTCGTCGACAGGCAGTAGAGGGAGGACTGAAGTGATGGGAGGATAAGTGACATAGCGCCGATGTAGTAGGAGTGGAAGAGGGGAGAGAGTGGCTGAACTAGAAAAAAGTGTGGAGTGTGCTATCTGTGAAGAGTTTGAAGTACCAGTTCATTGAAATTGAGTGGTTAGTTCACACTTCACTAGAGTGAAGCGTTCATTTGAACGACTCATTCACGAGCTCTCCATCACTACTACAGTGGCAGGGTTGGGGGTAGCAGTGTTGCAGCTGTTAGTTGTGTTATTGTCTAGTTTTGTGTTAGCCAAGTGTAGTGAGAATGCTTACTATTGCAGAGAAAGCTTTTTTACTGGAAGAGGTTTCCTATGCAGGAGGAAACTTTGTGGAGTATGGGAGGTGGTAAATTAGATTGCGTTTTCCTGAGTGTCCGTATTGTGACGCTGTATGTGATTTAATCACACATTCCAGACAACAGGTTCAGTTCATGATGCACCACAAACTGGTAGGCCCACAATTTAACAGAACGGTAACTTGATGATATTTCGGACATCATGTTGCGGAGTCCAATAAAATCAAGTGAGAAGATTACCACAGGAGGCTAAAGCTGCTCATACGACAGCACATAACGCCCTAACCAAAGAACTGGGGATGTATCTGCATGAAATTACTGCTGTGGTACAGTCATAGTGTATGGATCAGGCGAAAGGAATAGCGTATTGTGAATGGTTTCATTGATTTGTTATCAGATGTGGAGTGCATGTTTTAGACCCAATCCTTTTCACTGATGAGGCTCGGTTTCATCTATCTAGCTTCATTAATTCCCAAAATTCATAAATTTGGTCATCAGAAAATCCACATGCCTTGACAGAAATGCCATTGATGCAGAGAAAATCGTGGTGTGAGTTGCCATAACGCAAGTGTGAATTATAGGGCTGATCTTTTTCGGTACTGCAATCACTTTCGATGTCTGCTGTTTCCAGATAATTTGTCCATTTATTGCCCTGCTGAAAGAAAATGAAACCAGCACCCGAATCCCTACGCCTTTTAGATTAAATCTTTGGAGACAGGGTAGTAACGAAAGGTTTCTGGCACCGAAGCTCACTGGAGAGACTACTACGCGAAGCAAAGCTGTTAAAACACAGTCACCATGCTAAATCTGGGCAATGTGTCAAACTGTTCTGCTACACATAAAAAAGTACATTAATATTTATGTACAGTGTATGAAGCTGTGTGTGTTTAGTTTATACTTCACTGTTAGCTATTGCCATGTACCTTCTAACACTTACCTGCAGGAACAATTTCGCAGTTATTCTGCTGTGTTGGTATACGTAATCTTCGTATTGCCACTATGGATGCTGAGAAATTATGCTTCTCAAAAATCTTACCACTGTGCAACAGATTTTTACTTTCACTTTTCACATTTTATTTCCTGAGTAACGAAACTATATAGTGATACAAAATGACAAAAACATTGACAAGGAAAATTTCTTATTATAGTTACCTCAATAGATATGTGGGTAACTTTCACACAATAACACATTTGATGGAAAGTGCATTTCTTTCTGCACGTAACGAGAAAAGTTCTGTACACAGCATTAGGAACAAAACTGCTGAAGCATTGCTTTATTGCTAATTTCAGCTGCTAACTGGGGAAAAAAATCTGTAATGTTAATATGAATCACTTTACAGGTTGTTATGTTAACAATTTACAGGCAAGAATTTTGGGAAGGAGAGGTAGTGGTCAAATTAGTAACATGTAAACATAAAATTTTAATTTTTGTGTAGTGTTTTTCTTCATTCAGTATATATTCACATCATACAGTGGCAAATGTAATTAGCTTCCCCAACCTCTGCCTCATGCCAGAATAGTTACCCTGTGCATCAGGGGCTCATTTTTTGTGTGTGTCTTTAATCTGAAGGTACACAGTAGCAGTACGTCATATTGCTGTATTACTGTGACTCATGCATGTCTTCAGTCAATGGAAGAGACAAGTATATGTGCTTTGCCAAATACATTGTATTATTCAACAACAAAACAACAAACAGAATTAATAAGCTTGTCATAAAAATGGTTTGAGTTTAAAGTAAATCTCACTAGAGCAGATCGAAAGAATTTTTCTGCATGTTGCACTATTTTAAACACTAATACAGATGGGTGAAACAAACCACGTCTGTCAACCTTCTTAGTAAAGGCAGATGGATTTGCCATAGGAGTCTTGCAGTAAGTGTGATCATTTGGGCATATGTAGGATACAGTAATAAGTTGTTTGCACTCAGCACATCTTAACATTTGCAAAATCTTTCTCGCAACATATCCTGATGTATAATAAATGATATTCTTGTGGTATTCACTGAGTGGTGTTGAACTGAGAGCCTCAAATTAACTAGTATCTTCACTGTCATCAGTGAACTATCACTTTGCCTCTTTATGCAAAATGAATTCAGTGACACTGAAAGAGTTCGCTTTGGCAATGCCATGTACTTTACTCTTGTCACTTGCAGTAACATTGCTCTTGAGCAACATTGTTCTTAGAGCAGACTGGAACTGTAAAGTGTTGGGATTATTGTTCCAACCAAACCTAGATCTGATGCAAGAAACAAAAAGTTCTAGATAATCTTGTGAGAGTTTGTTTCTTAAAAAGTACTTTATTGGTTCAATATTCTGAAAGAGAAATTGTTGGAAGAGGCTTGAACACCGTTTATACACATTAAAAATCCCAGCACAAATGTTTTTCGTGGATGCACTTTTGCACACTGTATTCTCCCCCCTCCTCCCTTCTTCCATCTATTGTCCACATTAAACAATGCCCAATCCAAGTAATTAATAAGCAAAGTCTTTTATGAAACCTTGAGGTGGGCGAAAATTACAATAAACTTGCAAGTTTACTTTGCTCGACGTGTTGAGATGGCTCCAATTCTTGTTTAGTGGTCTGAGTCTTGATGCTGAAAATCTAACATCAGGTCCCCACGCTAGGTTTGAACTAAATAAAGTGTGCGAGGGATAAGTTCCTGCAGTCATGCTATTCATCTGTGTCCTCGGTGGCTCAGATGGATAGAGCATCTGTCATGTAAGCAGGATATCCCGGATTTGAGTCCCGGTCGGGGCACAAATTTTCAGCTGTCCCCATCGAGGTATATCAACAACACCTGTCGGCAGCTGAGGGTTTCAATTAATTATCATTTATTCTAGAGAAGCTGCATGGTCATCAATGGTATCTGTTCTTTTGAGACCAGTGACTATCTTCATATACATAGTTAAAGGCTACCCAAACATTGACCTTAGTCTGTGCAAATGCGGACAGGTTCCCCGAAATCTTACCGGAATCATCACCTTTGTGTGCGCGAGTAATGAGTGAATGGGCAAATATCTATTAGGTACATCACGTATGTAGATTGAGTACAGTTGGGAATGTGGGCCTTATGGGAAGCGTGCAAGGGATGTCCCTGCAGTCATGCCATTCGTCTGTGCCCTCGGTGGCTCAGATGGATAGAGAGTCTGCCATGTAAGCAGGATATCCTGGGTTCGAGTCCCGGTCGGGGCCCACATTTTCAGCTGACCCCATCGAGGTATATCAACAACACCTGTTGGCAGCTGAAATGTTATTAAAGAAAACTTATATCAGATACTGGCAGGGACAAGGTTCCGAGTATTTTTATGTGTATTATACACACATATCGTACATAAGCTATTAAAAATGCCATGAGGTCCAGCTGTGAAATTTTTACCAAATATTTAACAACATGGTGTTCGCAAGACAGATATTTTTTTCTGTTCTAAAACTCATAGATCAACTTTTGCGAGTATTCAACTATTGCATTTAAACTATTCTCGGGATCAACTTTTAACTGGAAGATCCAAAGTCTCCACTTTTGTTGCTTTCAAACTTGAAACACACAACCTTCCAACCTAATCTAGAGCTTGGGCTACGCTGCAGGTCAGTCTGTCGTCAGAACTAAGATTTAATCTCTTTATCATACTCCAGCGGCTCCAGGCTGCTGCGACGGCTTTTATTGCGTCAAGCAGATTCCAAATTGCAGTTTCAGAACGATATTTTCAGCAGCATGAAAGCTCTCTTCGTGAGAGAACTGATGCCATGCTGCAAGTGCTAAAGGTGGCTTGTCGATTTTGTGGAAAAAAACTGAACCGTTATGTTGGTTAGGATCAGATTCTATACGTTATGGGCAGTACGTCTGCCCAGTGTAAGAAGAAGATGTCTGTTTGAGCAACCATTCTATTGTTGAAACGAAGAAGCCACATGTGAAATGGCGTGCCCTCGATCCAAGCTTTCTTTGGAGAGAGTGGATGCAATGTAAAGTGTCTATATTTACGTTTTTAAATCAACGCGGTTCTCGTACTTACCAATAACCGATGGACGAAACTTTTGACTGCCTTCTGCATTACATACAGGGGCAACAGTTATACAATGTTTAATGCATGCTCCACCATGATACTTGTCACCTTTTAAAAGAAGTTAGTAGGAAAATCCACTTTGGTCCATACTGAACACATCATACGAGTCATACGTGTCCCTCGCTCGGTCGAATTCATGCAGCCAGCTTTTCGCACTTCCATCATCAATTTTATTTACTTCACCACAAATTTACGTATATGAAATCAAATGTCTCTTTTAGAACCATTGCAGCCAACTAGCAGAACACCTGAACTCTTCGATGCCTATATTTTTGGGGATCTCATTTGCTTTAGACAGAATCATAGAGCCACTTGAATATATGTTGGTTTTTTCTCGATTTTTATGTGTCGTAGATAAAGTATATATGGGAATCGAAACCTGCTCTCCAGTGGCTGTTTTCTTTGCATCACGGTCCACTTCATCTAGAATCTTTATCTGTACATTTAAAGCTGCCTGTTTCCTCTTTGCCGTGTTCCACGTGCTACCGTTTGTAGATTTTTATTCAGTATTCCAACTCGATTTGGCTACGATTAAAAGAACACCTGGCACCTAATACGTTTCGAAACGTTAGTGCACAAATTATTACATTTATTTAAATGTACCGACCACGGTGCTTTTTGAGGCTATAATCGCAGCTGCAGACATACAGTGCGTTAGAAACGAGTCAACAACGGATACTGTAGTTACATTTGTTGCATTCATTTCGGAAAAAATTAACACTTAAAAATACTGTAACTTTGTGTGAAAATGAAATTTAATTACGCTAGGGACTAAAAAAAAGTTCGTAATTCGCCTTAACTGAAACTCGCGTTAACCAATAAGACTTCCCCTAAGAATCAATATATTCCTTCATGCCAAGGCCTTTGTATTGAGTGAGTTCGCGCTAACGAGTTTATCCTGTAATCTGTTATAGATGTAGATGCATACATAGATCAGCCAGTTATCAGAGAACTGCGTCTGGAAAATAACGAATATGATTGAATTTTTCTATCATTACTAATTATTATCAATATAATTCACAGTGTACAACTGCGAATATTTGCAGTGATGAAAGGTACTAAGTGGAGCATGTTTCGCACCTGATAATAAATGATTCCACTTAAGTTCATTCAAAATGGCTCTGAGCACTATGGACTGAACATCTGAGGTCATCAGTCACCTAGAACTTAGAACTACTTAAACCTAACTAACCTAAGGACATCACACACATCCATGCCCGAGGCAGATTCGAACCTGTGACTGTAGCGCCTAGAACCACTCGTCCACACTGGCCGGCTGGTTCATTCACTAACTTAGAAAGCGGCGAGGGAGCAGATGAGTGTTGTAGGTTTACATGTTGCACGCACGACTATGTTGATCGCGTTATAGGGTAGTATGGGAACTGCCATGTAGGCCTATTCACGACGACGAACAGTGGGGTGCTAGTTGTATGGTGCAACGTCTGGGAGTAGACTCACAACGAGGTGACTATTTCGTTATTAAAAGTTTCGCAAGAAACTATTGAATGTAACGAACATCTCCACAGCTACATCGATTACCTATTTCTGGCTTGTTAACCACATAGCTATAAGCACCTGTTGTTTGTGACAAGAGTGTTCCATGTCCAACAACAGTTTAGTAACATATGCTATATTTGGCAGCCAAATCAGATGGAGTTCATTTGAACTAATAAACGAGGAGCCAAAGAAACCAGTAAACCTGCCTAATATGTTGTGGGGCCTTCGCCAACACGCCAAAGTGCCGCAACATGACATGACGTAGCCTGGACTCGACTAATGTGTGAAATAGTGCTGAAGGGAACTAACACCCAGAATCCTGCAGGGCTGTCCGTAAATCCGTAAGAGTAAGATGGGGTGGAGATCTCTCCTGAATAGCACGTCGCAAGGCATCCCAGATATGCTTAATAATGTTCATGTCTGGGGAGTTTGGTAGCCAAAGGAAGTGTTTAAACTCAGAACTGTGGTCCTGGAGCCACTCTGTAGCAATTCTGGTCGTGTGGGGTGTTGCATTGTCCTGCTAGGATAGCCCAAGTCCGTCGGAATGCACAATGGACATGAATGGGTGCAGGTGATAAGACGTACATGTCACCTGTCAGAGTCGTATCTAGACGTATTGGGAGTCCCATATCACTCCACCTGCACATGCCCCACGCCATTACAGGGCCTCCACCAGCTTGAACAGTCCCCTGTTGACATTCAGGGTCCATGGATTCAAGAGGTTGTCTCTGTACCTGTACACGTCCATCAGCTCGATAGAATTTGAAAGTAGACTCGTCCGACCAGGCAACATGTTTCCAGTCATCAACAGTCCAATTTCGGTGCTGACGGGCCTAGGCGAGCGTAAAGCTTTGTGCCATGCAGTCATTAAAGGTACGCGAGTTCGCTTTCGCTTCTGAAAGCCCATATCGATGATGTTTCGTTGAACGGTTCGCACGCTGACACTCGTTGATGGCCAGCATTGAAATCTGCAGCAATTTGCAGAAAGGTTGCACTTCTGTCACGTTGAACGATTATCTTCAGTCGTCATTGGCCTCGTTCTTGCTGGATCTTTTTCCAGCCGCAGCGACGTAAGAGATTTGATGTTTTACCGGATTCCTGATATTCACGGTACACTCGTGAAATGGTCATACAGGAGAATCCCCAGTTCATCGCTACCTCAGAGTTGTTGTGTCCTATCACTCATGTGCCGACTAGAATATCACGTTCAAACTCACTTAAATCTTGATAACCTGCCATTGTAGCAGCAATAAGCGATCTAACAACTGCGTCTTTTTTTGGTTTTTTTCTCATTTAATTCCCTCCTCTTAGGAAGGAAGTGGGCTGTTTGAGTGCCGTAGGGATTGAGCACTATTCAGCCACCAGGTTTTATGTAATTCTGTTTTGGCTCTGTCTATTTTCTTTCTAGGGGGAAAGGAGGGGCGGGACTCGCCAGACATGTGTCGTCTTATATAGGCGTTGCCGACGGCAGCGCCATATTCTGCCTGTTTACACATCGCTGCATTTAAATACGCATGTCTATATCAGTTTCTTTGGCGCTTCAGTGTACACTAGTGATGGGCTAAACTGCGATTTTCCGATATCAGTGATTTCTGTGAATGCTACTTTTCAGTATCTGTTATTCTTAACTGTGATTTGTCGCAGTTAAGAGTCGCAGTTAAGGAACCTAGGTCGTGTATCTCTCCCCCACTGCTATTTCTGCGATTTCTGCTACTCCTGCGACTTCTGTGATTTCTGCTACTTCTGCGATTTCTGAGACTCCTGCGATTTCTGCGACTTACCACCTTATGATAAAGTTACATCTCTCCACACAGAAAATTGCATCTCAACAAACCTGTCATTGGTTAGTATGTTTTACGTTTGTTCTTCCGTTGGCTTTAATTTTGTATTGAAGAAACAACTGTGAAAATATTAATAGTGTAATTAATATGTAAGTAGCCATACAGTAGCGTAATAGTTCGTGTTTATAAAATGAATTCTAACATATTGTTATGTTCACAGGTACGTGAACTACATTTGGGTCAACAGAAACATCCGATCTCACGCGTCAGCTTTGACCCGTGACGTAAGGGTGTTGTGGTGTGTGACGTCATTACGGCGCGGAGTTTGGTTTGTGAGTGTGGCGTGTTTGTAGATGTTGCCTCGTTGACGTTACCTTAGTAGGAGTTTTAGGGCCTGTAATATATAGTTTACCTTTTTACTGTACTTTTTGTTTTAACGTCGTCTATGAGGCTTTTATCAGTTTGCCATTAGATTGTTCAATCTTTATGGTCTATATGTTTTGTCGCTACTCGTTATGTCTAATGAATCAATATTGTTTTTTTCTTTTTTTTTATTTGTTTCTTTTTTTTATCTTTTGATTGACCTACACATTGATCAGTAGCGTAGCCCTGAATACGAGGTTAGGTTGGGAGTTTTTTTTTTGGCTTTGTTTGCTATCAATGTTAGCAGACTGTTCTTGTGAAACCTTTGTGTGTGTTGTTTTTCTATGTGTTTTCGTCTTTGTGATACGTATGTAACGTTTCTATATCCGCCATATTGGAATTGTCGTTTCCGCTATATTTGTGACGTCATGGGTCAAAGCCGACGGGTTAGATCGGACGCTTCCGTATTTCCCTACATTTTAGTCACTCAGTAAAGTGATAACTCAAAATATCATTGTCAACAGATCTGGAGAAATTGCCACTGCGTCTTTAGACTGTTTTCGTCAAATGAGAGGTTAGTTTCTAAGTGTTTCGATGGACTTAATTACTTCAGTGAGATCGTTCTTGCAAATGTGAAATATACCCCATTGAGTGGCTGGGTCTAGTGAAGCAGGGGATACAACCCATCGGCTTTGAACAATGACGTCATTCCTTAGTCATAGATAGTAATGTCTTCACTTCGAGGCATAGATAATAAAGCAGTTCTGTGTTCTAATAAGCGCTATCATTAAAATAATTGAATGTGAATCTAAAAGCGATCGTTTATCTATATTTCACTATTTTACCATATTTCACTTTCTTATTCCACCAATATGCTTCAGTAGCTGATAAGTGTTTTTTGGCTTATTAAAAAAAAATCTCACGAGATAGAATAAACTGATCCTAAGATACAGACGCTTCAGTAGTTGATAGGTGTTTTTTTGCTTTAAAAAAAAATATCACGAGATAGAATGAACTGATCCTACTTCATTAAGCAATCAATAAAAAAACTAAACTAAAACATGACAGCAAAAGCTGTTTAGTTTAGTTTTTTTATTGATTGCTTAATGAAGTAGGATCAGTTTATTCTATCTCGTGATATTTTTTTTTTAAAAAGCCAAAAAACACTTATCAGCTACTGAAGGGAGCTACAACACTAAGAAGAATCACTTCTCGGCTTTTGACAAGATCAATGTTTATCTCTCTCGCATTCCTTTGTTTCTCAACATTCTCCTCAGCTTTTTCACCTTTGTAATACATGCTCTCTGGCGACTTGTGACGTCATTGTTCAAAGCCGACGGGTTGTATCCCCTGCTACACTAGACCTGAGTGGCTTTCATTCGAGCAAATTTTAGCAATCTACTCTGTCAATTATATTACTTATAATTAGTGACAGCAAAAATTGTTTAATAATCCTTGTGATTTTGCAGACACAGTTCTGACTCTGATTACTGGTTGCTGTACGTATCTATCCACATCAAGGCTTTTGAGAGAGACTCGTGAAGATTCAAGACAGCTCTTAGAAGATTTTGCAGTTTAAAAGTGACATAATTGTCAAATAAGTGTGCAGATGAGTGATTAAACTGTGTTTTATTGAAGTTGTTGTGCGATTTTAAAGGAATAATAAATGTTAAATACAGTGAGTGGATAATGAAAATCTCATTTTCCACATGTTTAAGCCGTCCTATACCCGTAATTTTCCGCCACTTATTTACAGGTAAACACTAGTTGAAGAGTGACATGCCGCCACCCCCCCTCCCCGTCTCCACAATCTTGGTGTGACACTGACCTGTAACATATCCCAAAGTCTACAATATGCATTTTGAGGCTGTTGATATGAAAGTGGGAAGTACAGATCTTCCATTTAAATCAGGAATAGCTTAAGTGCATTACTTGAAAGTAGCACAGGAAAAGCTTACTTATGTAGGTGGTGGTAGTGTCGGCAAAAAGTTCTTGTGTGTGAAGTTGCCATGTAGAACACCAGGTGTAAAACTTTTATCCTGAGTCTTGAACTGTGTCGGAACAAAAGTGAGACATTCATATGACCCAATAATACTGTTTTCATTTCACTACACTTATACAGATGTCTGAGTTCCTCTGTTTTAACATTGCAAAGTCCTGTAGGCATGTGGAGTATTAAGCAAAACTGTCATACTGGAAGCAGAATCAAACACATTTGTTACGTTACTTGATATTTTCGGGAGAAAAAGGCAATGTTGCTTCTTATTAATATAATACTTTCAGAGTCACAGCTGTGTTTGACCAACCATAACTGATGCTGAATGTGCATGTCGTCATATAATGTGAAGGGCTTATTTCAATAGTGGTACAAGTCCATTACCTCCACTTTTCTGTCTATAATGCGTCTGAAATTAATGATCCAAACAAACATAAATAAAGGTTCATCTCTAGCAAGAAGCCATATGCTTGAATATTTCTGGTATCTCAACTGCAGATTTTTCAGCGCTCATTTAACATTACGACTCTGTATCTCAAAATGAACAAAAATGGACTTGTACCACTAATGAAATAAGTCCTTCATATGCACATACAGCACACCGATCTCGTGAGGCACAAGGCTCTAATAACGAAGTACGTACGTCGGTCAACAGATGGGACTAGGAAAAGAATGTTAACTGCGCTTTTTAGTTGCTACTTGCGACTCTTAGTTGCGATTTGTCACAGAAATCGCAGTTTCTCGGTAGCGAATAGCGTAGTATGAACTTTGGTCAACAGATGGCACTGCTAACGGGAGTGTCTCCCGACAGTACGCACTTGGCTGATTTGACGTTTGGCTGCCGGAAGTCACGTGACTGTCCCTTCAGTAAACACTTTGCTGCCCTTCAGTAAACACTTTGCTGCGAGGACGGTTTTCATGCAGTGCAGTTGCATCAGTATGGAGATCACTGAGTTGCACACGTGAATACTGAAGGAATTAGTTAAGCACGAAGTAATTTCCATCTTATGATTTAGTCCTTCATGTTCAATAAACAGAATAGTGTAAAATTTCCGCAGTAGGCCCATACTGAAATTTACGTAATTGATATATGTGCGTACAGATTCGCCGAAATATTCTGCCGATTAGTGTCAGGGTTTTTTTTCCCCCTTTCTTTCTGTGGATCTTAGTTGTTATAACGAAATGTGCATAAAATATGGAAAATAAATGTGGTTAAAAGGTTAACACAGAGCTATACTGCTCATAAGTCTGCTACCTCGGTTTGTTTCGCATTCACATGTAGGGGGACCAAACCGGGGAATATGAAGTATTTTTAATATTTTGGACGACGAAAAGCGGCTTTTAAGTAGCCATAGTATAGTACCAGCCCTGTTGAAAACCTGCATAAGGAATGCTGTATGGTGAAAAAAGATCATGGCTAGACCTGAACAGAGTCATAATTTGTACAACTCTAGAAAACGTCTTTAGCTTCCAGCAAAAAAAAAAAAAAGGGGGTGAAAATCTTGAAAGTGTTTACCCTGATCTTAGATATAATGTAATGGATAATGCTACATGGCCCAAAAATATTGTGATGTATCGTTTTTTTTTTATTCCATAGTGTCGCCAATATTCTTGTGAAATAATCTTTTCTGTGACAAACAGAAAGAAGAATTAAGTGTAAACGGGTCACATAGTGCTCAGAAAGTTACTCCCATAATGCCTGTATCTTAGAACTAAACTTAATGTGTTATCACTTTTTATAGAAGTGAAGCCAATTTTACTGTGTATGTAAACATTGGTTATCAGCACAAGAAGCAGGGTAGTATAACTGAATTGAATGCCTAAATTCAATAAGTGCATGGTGCAGAACACCTGCTTCCTTCGGTGATGTATCTAAATATACCAACAGAAAATCTAGTGTTAAAGAAATTGATTTAAAAAGCTACTGTGTGGACCTAGATTTTGAGTTGGCTCCTTCGGACTTATTAAATCTTATTATAATAATTGTTGTCTAGTATACCATTCTCCAGATGGCAACTTTGAAAATTTTCTCATCTAAATAGAATCTTGGCTGTGCTATTTTATGCACTTGAAATCAGAAATTGCACTTGGTGTTCATTTCAATGTACACTTTTGCAAGGAGAGTTGTAAGGAGGAAAATTTATGAATCTATTAACAATTTATGGACTATTTGTAGCATGTCATTTACCAACCAGAGGTGATGCCTGCCTTGACACTGTTATCCCAAATCTAAATACATGGGACTATGAGATGACTTTAGTTGACCCAATGACGTCTGCCAACAGAGCACTAGTCATGGGACTTTATACAAAGAGAACTAATAATCAACCAGCTGTTTCCTAGTATTCTAATTATGTATTCACAAAAAGGATCATTAACAAGGAAACATTAAACTCTTTTCAAACAGCGCTAACTGCAGTAGACTCACAGGTGGGATTACAAGAAATCGCTGTATTTAATGCATTTAAAGAGTTATTTCAGATCATCAAAACCAAATTTGATTATAGCTATCCACAGAAGACCAAAAAATGTCGCAACACAGGCAAACTCTGTGTGTGGTAAAGTATTTTGTCATAACAGACATGACATTTAAGCACTTTTGAGAATTTCAGCCAGTTTTCTTTTACATAGAAACTAAGACTTGCTGTAGCATGACACTAAATCCTTGATTTTTGTGCTCAAACACAGTAGTAAAATCATGACAAATTCCATTACTTTCTTTGTTGTCTTTTGTTAACTCAAATCCTTTACCAAACACTGATACAGACCAATTATAATGTTTCATTGTGCAATTCAGTTTTATTTACACAATTAGATGTGACTGAATTATAGAATACAGTTTGAATGAGCCAAGATGGTGGGACAGCATTAGTTTAGTATACCATGATTAACAAAACTCAAAAAATGCACAAGTAAATTTAAATTTTTATTCACCTTCAACTACATGGAATCTCTCTCTCTCTCACTCACAAACACACACACACACACAAATTGACATAATGTACAAGACCACCTTTATGTGCATTAACAATATTAGGAAAAGGATAGTTTGCTATTCGCTGTAAAGGTGACATGTTGAGTTACAAACAGGCACAATGTAAAGACTGTTACACATTTAGCTTTTGGCCAAAGACTTCTTCAGAAAAGAAAACACAAAAAGATTTACACACGCAACCACACTCCCTGCACACATCTCCACTATCTGCAGTGGGAGATATTGGCCATGTGTGCTTGCTAGTGTTAATCTGTTTGTGTTTTGTTTTCTGGAGAAGGCTTTGTCCAAAAACTAAATGTGTAACATTCTTTCCATTGTGCCTGTCTGCAACTCAACATGTCACCTTTACAGTGAGTGGCAAACTATTTTTTTCCTAATATTGTTGATATTCCAACCTGGAGTTTACTTTTTTTTTAACACTTAATCACCCCTCACAAAATCCTTCTCTGCTTTGTGGAAAAAATCTAGCCTGAGATTCAATCTTGGCATTCACATTTACTGTGTTTTCTTCTGAGAAAGAAAAATCTTTATTAAGATTACCAATGATCTTCTTCAGATCCTTCAATACTTTGGCCTTAGTCTCCTGTCCACACTGTGTTCCTTTGCTGAGTGCAACTATAGTTTCACAGTGAGACATCACATCCTGTTCAAATGTGTCAGCAGATTTTTCTGAATTGCCAGAAAGCAATGCTGACACATATTCATTGTCTGAACTAGAGGGCAAGGAACACTGTTCACTCTCCTGGACAGCACCAGACAATGATTTGGCACATGCATGTATATGCTTACATATGTTAAAATTTAAAATGTTGTCTAAACAGCTGCATTTATACGAATGTACACATATGTTGCAGGTGTTGCACTTAAGTGAACATTTTCTTTCGAATATCACTTCTGAATTTTTTACAACATACACTTCACAACCAGTGGAAGAAAGCACTTCCCACAGCCCTTCACCCCTGCATAAAATCATCCCATTTGTTATAGCTGAGCTATCGTTGTGGCTTGCTTTCACCCTTGACGCCCTAGAGCACTGTTTACGTTTTGAGAGCTTCACTAAGCCCTCATATACTTTGTCTCTCACTAAACATAACAAAGCATTTAATGACTTATCCAGCCTTCTGCACTTTTTCCCTTCTAGATAACTGTATTTAATAACTTTATGTAGGGACTCCAAGTAATTGTTTGTATTAATGCCCAATCGGCGCCTAAAACAATACGCCCACTTTTCCACTCGCTGGCAGTACATCTTGAGAAAGTACCTGCCAAATTCTGCAGTATCCGGATCATTCAATAAGTCTTCCACCACTTTCTCCAGACTACAACTAAAAACATCTGTATTCAGTTCAGTCTGAAGTCGCTTTAGTGAACTAAACACTGCTGATTTTTTCTCACTACCCCCAGAAATTCTCCTTAAATTCTGAGGCCAGTTCCGTTGTATATGCCAAGAACACAGCAACTGGTTTGGCACAGGTCCCATTACTGCTGACCATGCATTATAAAATGCTGGTGCATCGTCAGACATAAACACATTGGTCTTTACAGTGCCCACCCTTTCTCTCGCACATTTGAAATAAAAAGACAGTAAGCACATGTCTCCCCTATTTGAAAAACAAAATGCAACTGGCATTCCAGCACCATATCTATCAACAACGACAATAGTAAAAAGTTGAAAATCGTATGCAGTCATGCCATGAGTGCCATCCACACATATTTTATCTTCTCCATACTTTAGAAGTTGTTCGGCCTGAAAGTCTGTCATTATAATAAGAATGAAGTCTTCATCTTGAAAATTAGGATCCACTTGTTTTTGCTGCTTGAAATACAGTACTGGGTTGTCACTTTGTCTCTTCATTTCTTCAACCCACAATTTCACACTCACTGCATCGTTTTCATGCTTCTTTGTTGCATAACCAATATCAAAATCCCTTTTTATATTATGCAAATCTTTTTTCTCAAGGAGATGGATTCTTTCCACACTTGCAGCGATTGGTGCACTTCGGACATCTTGTAAGACTCGTCCAACAGGAACACCCTGTGACAGCCGTCCTGAAAAAAGAAAAAAAAAGGAAATAAAAATGAAGCACATTGATAGACCCTACGTCTGTTCACACAAATAAATTTGATAATTTCATGTTTCATGTACATAAGTGTAACATAATCCATTTTACCTGCCAACTCTGCCCTCTCATTCCTATGCAGAAATGTTCTTCCAACATCTTGGGTGCCGGCCGCGGTGGCCGTGCGGTTCTAGGCGCTCCAGTCTGGAGCCGCGCTGCTGCTGCGGTCGCAGGTTCGAATCCTGCCTCGGGCATTGGTGTGTGTGTTGTCCTTAGGTTAGTTAGGTTTAAGTAGTTCTAAGTTCTAGGGGACTGATGACCACAGCAGTTGAGTCCCATAGTGCTCAGAGCCATTTGAACCATCTTGGGTGTGTCCCATATGTTTTGGAAAAAATTTTAAGCAGCATTTGTCCTCTGTTATTGTCACTTGCATGTTGGATGGACAAGTACTGCCTATTTTATTCGTGCCCATACTTTTGACACACCTGGCACCTGTTCCTTTAGAATTGAAATTGAAAGAGCGATGGCAGTGGTAATATCGAACACGTTTTTCTAGTCGCTCCTGCTCCGAACAATTCATTACATAACGAACATGGTTTACTTTTTCGTAAGAAATTTTCCACTCTTCAAAGTCTGAAAAAATGTTAAGGCAGTATTTTTAAGTCATGTACTTGGGATCAACAAAATTTACTAAAACGTGACTAACACAATAAATATAAAAAACAAACCTGCAAGACAACCAAATTCTATCTCCTGGCACTCAAAACTAACGTCATGGTTCTCTTGAATGTGTGTTCTCAGTGTGTCATAGGTGAGAAACGAGAGAGAGCACTGTGGGCAAATAATGCGGCATTTCCGACTGTTTTCCTCCGACTTCATGCCATGCACAGTTATTTGATGACGTTTTAATGAACTGCATCTCATAAATGCAATTCCGCACTGGGGACACAATTCACTGCCTTTTCCTTTTTTAGACACATGGATATCAAGTTCATGAACTTTCCTCATATGGGCGTAGAGGTTCTTTCGCATTTTAAACTCTGAACTGCATTCCTCACACTTATAGAGCGTTTCTTGGGAATCACTCATGTTTGCTAAAACAAACTAAACAATAACAAGAAACAATAACAAAACGGAACAGCAGCAACGAAATAACAAGAAGCGGCAACAAACAACGAAAGCAGTTAAATGGAGCACAAGGCAAACATCAACATGAATGGCGTCTTCGAACAGGATGCCTTGTCACGTGAAACCAACTTCCGGTCAGTAAACGTCAAAACAGCCAAGTGCGTACTGTCGGGAGACACTCCCCACTGCTAACTGCGCTTTTTAGTTGCTACTTGTGACTCTTAGTTGCGACTTGTCACGGAAATCGCAGTTACACTCGATATCGTATCGCAGAGATAGACGTAGTACGAACTTTGGCCAACAGATGGCACTGTTAACTGCGCTTTTTAGTTGCTACTTGCGACTCTTAGTCGCGACTTGTCACGGACATCTCAGTTGGACTCGACTGCGAATCGCAGAGACGATCGTAGTACGAACTTTGGCCAACAGATGCCACTGTTAACCACGCTTTTTAGTTGCTACTTGCGACTCTTAGTTGCGACTTGTCACTGAAATCGCAGAAAGCAGTGCTAAATTCGACCAATAGATGGCTCACGCCTTTGAATGTGAAATACTACTTGCGACTGCTAACTATGACCGAAATCGCAGTTAGATTCTGTAAAGTTGTTATTGTGATATCTGTGACTTCTCAGTCACTGTGATTTCTAACAGATTCGCGATTTCCTGCCCACCGCTAGTGTACACGTTATTGTTTCGACGACACAAAGCAAAAGTTTTGGAGGGTGTGTTCACATATGAACGTTTCGCTATGCAATGCTGAACTTATCTACGGTTGGATTAGGTTATGACCCATCATCCATTTGCCTCATTGACACTTATTCTAACGAAGATGGTGTAAAGATGCCATGGGAATTGCTCCCTTTCTGCTGTCATTGATATCATGAATTGGAGCTATATCGAGTGAAAATGCAGCTCAGATTCCTGTGAAAGTAACAAAGTGGTTAGAATCTGTATTCTAAATACAAACACTCACTGTACTCTGTGGCAATTTGAATTATTATTCTCACCATCGTACCGTTAATATTTTCACACTTGCTCCGTTAATACAAAACTAAATCCAAAGGAAGTAGATATGTAAACCATACTTAACTTTTTGTCGATATGTAATTTTCACTGTCCACGAGCGCAACTTTCGTATATCATATAAAAACAGAGGAAGAATAATTGCAAATATTAACAATACGATCTCATGTAACATTTTGCAAGTTGAGTTTATTGATCCTGAGATGTACTTGTAGTTGCTTTTAAAGGCGAAAACGTAACACTTCGTTGTAGTTACACAGTTCACCTGGCCAGTTAGCAGATAATGAGATATACTGTACGTGCCAGTGCTTCTAGGTGTTACTTGCGGATATCTACAATAATAAACAGGCTGTGCTTATTCCTTTATAAATACGTTTCATACGCTTGAGTGTATATATTTTCGCTAGCGAATAAATGCCGATGGTTTTAAATGTTGTTTCACTCCTCAGCACTGTACTACGCAAAACTGATGGGGAACATACGTTATAAAGTTCGCTTTGGCGCTGAATAAACGTTATCATTGTTCGTTCCTGAATTCCGATACTAACTCATACTTTTTGTATCACGAATGTTCACCAATAATCTCATTTTCACTGTCTGGTACTGCGCTAAGCGAATTGACGTGTGACATGACGTACAGTGTGAATACACCCTTATTATTGATCTGTGCAGGTGTTTGAGATTCCACAGTTTGTGTCACTCGAAGTGCTCCCACAGTGGTGCTACTTACATTGCATTTCATTCCATGTGGCCATTGTATCAAAGCTTTCTCTGATCATCTCTGAAGGTAACACCCTACTTCATTCTCCGTACCACGCTGCTACTTGGCGGCAATTCTCGCTTTAAAACAGAATATGCAGTCTCGAACGCGGAATCTCTGTCGCTGCTTATCCTCATCTAACTGACTGGGGCACTGTCATGCTGAACCTTTCGCTTGCACATTTGGTATTTACAGAGCCTATTGTGAGCTCATTTTTTCCCAATCGTTCGCAGGTTTACACTTAGAAAATAAAGCCATTAATAGTTTCAAAATTGCAGTTATATACCAGCTGAAGATACAACGAGCTGCTCCTTCAATTCGGCTGCAAAAATGGCTACCGCAGTATAGTGTCTCAAACAATCACAGAAGTCGATACGCGGCCTGTCGTCTTCGATACTGCGTGTACACGTCGAATGACGTCACGTGTGACTTTATCAGTGAGAAAACTGTACAGGCCTTCTACCACAGTCAAACATAACGGTCGCTGATACTGCGTCTTTTTCTTATTTTTTTGTTACCCACTGCGATTTCAGCTCGCCAAGCAGCCAGGAAGTTATACTGTTGAGATATTGTGAAAGTGTAAACGAATCGTAATTGTTTATATTGGTCTGTAGAATGCTTTTTACGAATGGGAGCGCCTGTAGTGCAATAAATTGCAGCAACGTCTCTATGTTTTAGAATATGGTAGAGTCTCAGTCTGACTACTGTAGTATAGTTACGGACGTTCCGATTAAGCTCTATTCTCGGAATAGCGCGGGAAACGCGTTGTACCAACACGGAATAACACCTGACCGGAGTATAAACTCAAGATAACTTAACCGCCGATTTCGGGCAGTGTTAGGAAGTTTAACTGGGGAATAAGTTTTGACGATGGCAAGAACAGAGATAGAATCAGCAGTGATGATGAGACTTTGCCATAATTATTTATTAGAATGAGGAAGGAGAAGAAAGTCAGATGTCACATCCATTACTTTGAAGAATATGATGATACCGAAATTATATCTAGATTTCGTCCATTGAAAGAAGACGTAATACGTCTTTGCGATCTCGTACATGAGAAACTGGAGCAGATCACTGGCAGATGAGACTGTTTCTAAATTTCCCAGCGTACAATGTTTGTCTGTAGTAATATGCAGTTGATTTCAGTAGTTGTGAATGACATATCGCCCTGCGATTTCTACAAACTAGGTGCATAAAAGTGATATATCACAGCAAATCAGTCTCACTTATCTGGCATGTGTCACAATTACTGCAATGTTAGGAAGATCTTCTTCGTTTTTTAGCAAATAGTGCCAAAACAGACCTATGCAAATCGAAAAGCCACACAAGCCTTGGCCGCTATTTTTGTTCATTCCTTTTTCAGTACTACACAACAATTGTATTATTTTAAATAAAACAAAAAATTAGTTAGTGTGCTAGTGTCACAAGTTCACTCAGCCACACTACATCTATAGCAGAAAATATTGTCCTTTCTTACTGTCCATTTGTTGTCTCATTGAGACAACTACAATATTTTCTGCTCCTCTCTTGAACTCATTTAGAGCGTCTACCAGTCTGAGGTATCTTCAAGGAAAAGTTCCATGATCTCGAATGCTTATAGCGTATATTTTTAATTTAGTATGTCTGTCGATGTATGTAAAGTTGTTTGTGACAGACACATGATGCTTCAAAAAATTTAAGGATAGCTCATTATATTGTTGTACATACAACTTAGTTAAAAGGTTAACAATAGTATTTTCATTGAATGAGAACGCAGTATTTATCGCGTTTTCCACTAGACTCTTGTACTTATTTACAGTATATACCAGTTTCAAAGTACCGTCAAGTGAATAGTTTTGCGATCTGGAACGCTTATCATCCATGATAGACACTCTGTTTCTGCAGCCTATGACTAAATAAATATGAAATGATGTACGCCAAAATACTCAGCGTGGCCTCAGTTGTAGCCAACTTAACAGGATGGGACAGATGTTCAGGGAATAACTAACTGGGGAATAAAATCACGTCATACAATGCAGTCTCCAGATTAACCCTTAGTTAGCCTATTCCTCACTTAGCTATACCTCGATTTATTCTGAGACTGTACAAGCAGTCCTTAACCTGTGGTTAGCCTACTCCTAGCTTAGCTATTCCTGGATTTATCCTAAGATTGTACAACTGGCCCTAGAACTACAGCTACCCTATTCGTCGGTTATCTGTCTCTGGATTTATCTAGAGATTGTACAACTGGCCTTACCAATTAAAACATAACTGCTACATTCATTCTTTACAACACCAACATCTTGTTATTTTTCGGTAAGATGTTTGAAGTTGCATTTTGAAGCAGTGCCTGGCAAACTCTTAGGCCAAACCTCAGTTTATTCCAGCGTATCAAGTTATTCATTTTTACGATTTCCAACAACACATTTCTATTGATTACCATGAAATTTTCGAATGCAATTAATCTTCGTTTTTGGCATTTTAAAAAGTAAAATGGTTGAAATATCAGATCACAATAACAAGTTTACAATATGCATGGAAGTGAAAAACAGAAGGGCTGGTTGTACAATCTCAGGATAAATCAAGGGACAGGTAACTAATGAATAGGGCTAACATGGGTTAACTTGGAGAGCACGTTGAACGACGCCATTTTGTTTTTTAGTCACTTATTCCTGAAATAGTTTGCAACAACTGAGGAACATGTTCTGTATTTTCGCAAACGTCATTTCATAGTTACATAGTCGTCATCTGCAGAAATAACATGTCTAATATGAGTGTTAAGCATTCCAGATCGCAAAACTATTCGCTTAAGGATACATTGAGGCTGGTAGATGCTGTAATTGAGTTCAAAAGGTACTAGAAAATATGAAAAGAGCTGCGGTATCAACCAATGAAAATATTACTGCAACTCTTAAGTAATTTAGGTTACCTGCATATATTACAGTCTATCATGAAATTAGTTAAAGGATCAAGTATTAATTCATTACAGTAACAATGGATATTCTACAGAAAGTACGTTTGCTGAATTATTGAACACTATTTATGTATCCACTTTTGCAATTCTTTAGCATATGTAAATTCTGTTTATATGATGAGATGATTATTAATAATAATCTTGAAGACATATGTGAAGAATAGCATGCCAATGTTTACAATGTACAACCATAATTTTTTTTAGAATCATGGGGTTAGAAAAGTACCTATGGATCATATCCAAATTAAAGGCTGTTGTTATTGTATCTCACACTAAATGTTTGAGGAACAGTAACTGTTTGATACATAATTTTGGCTTGTGCAATCTTCTCCTGTAGCTATGTGTAATCTGGGAGTGAAGGGGAAGTAACTGGCGGTGTGATAGCTTCCCTATGTTCTTTCTTCTTTTCTACAGCTTGAAACTGTCAGTTTTGTTTTCAGAATAAAAGTACCTGCTCTCAAATGTGAAAGAAGTAGCATAGTTGCAGGTGCTGTTGCTTCAAAAGTAGCATTACAAGAACCAGAGAAAGGAGGAAAAACTGTGTTGGTTAAAAAACGAGCATGAAGCTCAAAATTATGACCAGAAAATAAAAATTAAAACAAATCATTTCAGAATAAAAATATATTAATCGATACACATTTGTTTATTTTATTTTCACGTAATTACATCAAAGAACTGAAATAGATTGAAGCAAATCACCAGAGGAAAAATAACAGAGTGTCAGTAGTAGCTGGGTCATGGGTGCAGCAGAGTGGTTTCTGAAAGAAAGAAAAGATTGAATGAAGCAGTTTGTATGAGGATTCAACGCAAATTTAGAAGCATAACTTGCCAGACACTCCTTCCACTGTTATAATTATATAGATCCAATAATTGAAGATTCCTGTTAGCTGAATGACAAGAATCTATGTTCTTATAACACAGAGATAACAATTGCTCTACGATAAATATGCAAGTGGTTGTCGAGATATTACTAATGACTTGACTAAAAACAAAAGAGCTATATCCTACAGCTTTCTTAAAAAACCTACTTTCCTGTTAATCTTACTATGTTAAAATTAACTTGAGTAAGTCCAAATAGATCACAGGCTTTAGTGAGTAAATGGTAGGTGGGTGACAATGTTGTTGCTCTTAAGCACTATTGAGCCTATGCACCTAATACATTCTCCACTAAAGACGGACGGAGGTTCTGAAACTTTTTTGTTATTTACAAACCGAGTCCATTCCTAATAGCTGGCCGGGGTGGCCAAGCGGTTCTAGGCGCTACAGTCTGGAACTGCACGACCGCTACAGTCGCAGGTTCGAATCCTGCCTCGGGCATGGATGTGTGTGATGTTCTTAGGTTAGTTAGGTTTAAGTAGTTCTAAGTTCCAGGGGACTGATGACCTGAGAAGTTAAGTCCCATAGTGCTCAGAGCCATTTGAACCATTCCTAACAGAAAATGGAGTGGAACATATTGTCTGCTATTGCCACTATGACTCTGAGTGAAACCGGGACACTACTGTTGTTTTATAGACACATTTTGCAAATTGAGAAATCAATGTTTTTGTCTAAAACTGAAAAAACTATCAATACCAATGGTTCCCATAACTGGTGTGGTTTTTCGATTTGGTTAAATATATTATGCTGCTAAATGAAACCGAACAGTGCTTTCTACTAACACAGCAACTGTAACACACACCAGATAAACAAGACTATTTTGGCATGAACTGTCATTTTAATGTGCCTAATTTACACAATAACATGGCAGAATTCACGAAATACTGAAATCAAACGCACATTACTACAAATAAACAGTATTGTTTAGAAAACAGAGGAGTAGTCTCACCTATCAATAATATGCTCCGCTTTCTCACATAAAAGATTGAAAAGATGAAGTCACACTTCCTTTGCTAAGCGAAATCTGGATATAAATTTGAAATCGTCGAATTCCTCGAAATAGCTGGGCGACATCTCACTTTCTTCTCCTTCCTAATTCTCATGTACACTGCAGGCAATATCTCGTCATTGTTGTCTGATGGCTAACAGCACCGTCAGTTAAAAAGCAAGATAGCTGAGGGTCTCGTGAGCACAATTAAAACTGTGTTAAACACTGGTTAGTAAAATGCATTCAGCTAACCGAGAATTTGACTGTCGTTAACGCCATATGCCACGAATGGGAACACCCATTATATATGTAACATTGATGATAATCGCAGTCTGTGTTACTCATGTGCATTTTTAAGCTTGTCATTGTAATGTTGGTAGTGTTTCTGTGCTACATGCAGTAAGAAAAGGAGCCCTAATTTCCCAGTATTTGAAACTGATATCTTTTTAGAGCTGGTAGGCTGTAATGAGAAAATGTTAGAATGCAAGAAAAAAAAAGGGACGAGTGTAGTGTTAAGAAGATCCCGAACACATTGATAGCCTGAACAGCGAATAATGCTGTACAATGACCTGAAATACATACTAGTAGAAGTTATAAATTAACTCAGTTGAATCTTCCTCTCGTTTTCAGATTTAAATTGAATACACTTTATACTGTATAATCTTAGTTTGAACATGTGTAATATCAATGTTCACAATGTTGCATTGACTACCATCACTCTACAGCAACATACTTCATCACGTAGCTTTCACGATCGAGATTCGCCTCGTAATGTCATTTAAATGGAAGAGGAGATTTTTTAAAGCCGCTCATCAACAATAAAAAAGTTATTTACCGACAAGATACAAACATAAGGCGATCCATATAACCAAGAGATAGTGATATATATTCTACACTAACTTTCATAGTAACGAAACTTCCAGTGTGTAACTTGTGTTTACTTTCTAACATAGACTGACACTTACATTAAGATTTATGGTTGCTGAATCCTGAATTTATTCTCCAGCACTGATATCAATGTGTACTACTAATGACTGACATCATACAAAGATAGCCGATCTTTTCAAATCAATATGCCACTTTGTGCGTCTTCCAGACATTGGCCTTTGCCATAGGAATTGCAGAAAATACATTATTTGTAATATATAACATCAACTAATGCATGTAATACTTCTATTAACCTAATGAGAAAGACCAAGAATCTTTTACAAAAACAAAAGGTGAAAAAAGAAATAATTTGGAAGGAGGTGGTTATGAACCCTCTGCCTTTCTCAGCTTCACGGGGTAGTGGTCTGAGTCGTTTTGTCATGGTACATGCTGCTCCCCTCGGAGGTTTGAGTCCTCCCTTGGGCATGAGTGTGTGTGTTGTCCATAGTGTAAGTTAGTTTAAGTTAGATTAAGTAATGTGTAAGCTTAGGGACCGATGACCTAAGCAGTTTGGTCTCCTAAGATCTTACCACAAATTTACCAAACTTATCTTTCTCATCCCACCTCATGACACTATCAGTTGTGCTATGTTTTCGGCAGGCCAGTTATGGCTCCACATTAGTACACACTGTATGAAGACCATATCTGTAAAGGTTATATTTGACATTTAGCCATGACAAATTCCATCAAAACCATATTAAATGCGCCAGTTGCATATGCCCTTAATGTCACTAGAATTCTTTTCATGGGTGAGACAGGGTTATTTCGATAAGTGGGAAATACCAACCTCTCGTTGATTTGACCTAATTACCAACACATTGCTTCGTTTGAACAGTGAAATCTCTCTTCAAATGTCCTGTCCCCATAATTTTCGAAAGGATTTACCCTTTTCACAAATACAACAAAATGGCTGCAGCGACGATTACATGGCCAATATATAACATTTTTTATCTTCTGTGCCATCTAAAACATCAGAATGCATTATCATCTCAATACGGCGTGTGTTTAATTTATTTTAACCCCAATCACTACAAGATAAACGAGCCTCCAATCACAGTCAATTTTAAAACCATGATCAACTCCCTCGTTTAACTTTAACCAAGGTTGGTATAGTCGAATTTCACACTGACCAGGGTGAAATGTCGACTTAACAGTGGTTATCTTTTAATCGATATTGGTGCAGTCAGCTCTGAATCTATCACTTTTCCTGCGTTCTTGAA
Source organism: Schistocerca piceifrons (assembly GCF_021461385.2). NCBI lineage: Eukaryota > Metazoa > Arthropoda > Insecta > Orthoptera > Acrididae > Schistocerca > Schistocerca piceifrons. The sequence goes on from NC_060140.1 coordinate 233,753,076, forward strand.
ACCTTATTCCCCAGCTATGCTCACCAGCCAGAAATTCCGTTTAAGTTATCCCGAATTTATTTTCTATTTAGTCTGTGTTTACTGTGGCACCGTTACAAAGTAGCTGATCTCATTGCATGAACATAAAGATTTCGAATGACAATCTGTGAAATTCAAAACAGCTTGTTTTTTTGGGCCATATGACACGAAACATGGGCTATGAGAAACTGGTAAGTACAGTCACAGGAGTAATTTGTGGCAAAATGTCAGGAGGAGGATATAGTACGAAACCTATGGACTGAAATCACAGGTTTATTGGAAATCACAAGTAGGCAAGATCTTTGTCGGAAATTTTAGGTGTTGATTATAACCTTGAAAAATAATTTGTTCAGGTGACAAGGATGGTGAATCCTATGTTTAAAGTTACTCTAGTGAATCTTTTTGGGTTGTTGTAGGCAGACATTAGCTATCTACATATTATTATTACTGCTTACTGGCATTTTTATGCCAGTAGGCTGGTGATTATGTGGTGTATGTATGTGTTTTCACTTTACAGTGCTTTAGGTGTTCAGAGTATCTTATTCCAAACGTCATGTTTGTTTTTCACACATGCTGAATGACAGTCATTGAAGATTAGTTGAGGTACGTCTGCACAACTTTAAATAAATTCAGCAAAGCAGGTCTTGAGTGCTTGTAGAAATGTGGTTTGAGATGAATTAAAAAATCCGTTATTCACGGTGAAGATGCAGTTCTGGGTCGAGTAAAACTAGAACTGACACTTTGATATTTGACACCTGGCGATTAGATCTTTCCAGTGATTAGGCCTATAATGTGTTCTGAAAATAAGATTCAAAGTTTTTGTGTGATGCTATTTAAAATGCCCTAAATACTAATTTAAAAGCTAATATTTTCACTCATGTCCCAAATACTACGAAATTTTTAATGTATTCTTTACTGAATTCTATAACTATGTTTCATGCAAATGCACTAAAAGACGCTGTAATATAGTTGATTTTCTTTATTAAAAGCTACACTCAATCTGAAATAATAGGGCCACCAGAAATCTTTTCACATACTTTCTCAAGTCTGCTGGACAAGTGTCAAAGAGCAGTGAAGTTTCTAGTACCAGAATCTGATTATCTGAATATACATACTGCCAGTATTGCAGTAATATTCACCGTTTTTAGAATAAAGTGAGCTGCTATGAAAAACAACTTTACCTTTCATTAATTAAATAATGCAAGTTTACACACACAGTTTATCCATGCATCAGATAATAGAAACATTTATTTGCACCAGGTAAATTAACCATTACATGTTCATAATGTCAATGGCGAAACTTTTGTACACTGTAGTCACCACTGTAGTATAATAAACCATACTCTGAACGTGTTTTGTACAGTGCATCATTGAAATCACACAGTTTCACAATACACAGGTTTTTCGTAAAATTTATCTGGTGAAGACGAATTTACTCTCGCCACCATGGCACCGTCACGTCAAGGTGTATTCACACTGTCCACCATTTCACTCCACGCTGAGTCCGTTCAAGTCATGTTGTAACCTCCCCCTCACTTATCGACCTTAATGACAGTGAAACATTAAACCGCGTGTACCTAATGGAAATTTGGGAAAAGCAATCGTCACCGAAGTTAATCTGTCGGTAAAATGGGAGGAAAGGGTTACATCTAAATGAAAGTAAAAATGCAAATGAAACTGGTGGAAATTAATTTTGAAAAGGGGTGAAGTTAATAAAGAAAGTAAATGTGCGGACGTTACATTAACAATTAACTAGCGGTAATTAGATATTTGAGATTTGGGGGAAATTATGGTCGCCAGCCCTATGGACAATTACTATAGTAACTGAAAAAGAAAGGTTATTACACATAAAATTAGCACTAGAAGCGTGGCAACTGAAGGTTGACACGTGTAGTGTGAAAACTGAAAGATTGTCAGAAGTAATCAATTTCACTACACTCTGACTTAATTTAGTCTTGGGCTACCTCAACAATCATTTCAAAAGCTACTTGAATCTATGCAATTTAGAAATAAGAGATTTAATTTTGAGCTTGAATTAAATGATTCTGAACAATTAACAATAGTAAAATTTAGTATGTACCAAGCTGAGCTGCAGTCACAGGTAAGCTAAAATATGGTAACAAAACTCGCACTCTTAATTTGTGCTTGAGTAATCTAAATATTGTAGCCAGCTATATATACTTTAACTGTACTTTGAAATTAAAGCAGTGAAATCGAATGATATTACTTTAATGCTGGCGTTTGAATTTCAACGACACTCGGGTTCATTCCGGAAAAGGAAGGGACCCTGCTTGGTAATGCAATTGGGACAATGAGCAACAAAGGTTCATGCTACATTGCTGTAATTTAGTGAGAAAAATTTAACAGTTTGAAAAGCTGAGGTCTGCCATACAGTTCTAAAACTTTATGTGCTACCAGTCTTCTTTGTTAGTTGATTGAAGGTTTGAAGTCGTCGATCGAGGAGGTGGCGACAGTCACTCATTGTCAGCCGTCGCTGTTGCAGAAGCTGGATGTTGGCGCGCCTTCTTCACGACACGGTCTCCAGCCGTAACAGGCTCTTGATGTGTGCCAGCTAACGTTTCCCATCCGCGACACCATGTCAGAAACTAACATAGCAAGTCGAGCGCTATTACATGCTGCCAAACCCCGAAAGCGCGGTAACTCGTGGGAGCGTCACACAACACACCTGCTCCACTGCACTACCCCAGCCAGACTCTCTCTGCTCTGCCTGCGCTACACGCGGCAGAGTTAACACTCCCCAAGATCCTAAACACTTTGGTTCTCCACACGACCTATCAATGTATTCGTTCAATAGCATAGTTTTCCCTAGGCAAGACCCAGCGTAAAAATACAAATAGTATTTACAAAACAAACCAATTATACATCGACATAGATGCATAAATACATATATATACAAATAGTAAACCAATTACAATATATAAAGGCACAGAAATGTCACATATTCAGGTAACAAAATAAGGAAAAAATTATATTACAATAGCTGGAAATAGGAGGATATACATTTCCGGCGTTACAATATGATCTCAATTGTTTCCTCGCAGGAATTGTGACCTTTGCGAAACGATTACCACCTGTGTTTACATGCGAAGTGCACGTACACAACGTGTCAGTTTATGTACATGGGTGTTGGAGTCCACATTTGTACGAAAATAGCATTTATTGATCTCAAATGGTTTGCGGCTTGCAGGGATGGCTTTTATATTAGAGAAGGCAGACAGAAGTGCAAAACAACACAAAAAAGAGTGTGGGTCAGAAAAATGTCATTACATGGTACAGAACCGGAATTTCATGTACTTTACAAGGAGCTCAAGGAAGAGGAATCTTCATCTTATATTTTATAAAGTCGAAGCATCAGCTTCTTCATTTGTCATGTCAAATTGCAGCCTTTAATTACTAAAAGAAACACATTGTTATGAGTTGGTATCACATCCTGTGAAACATTTGTTCAACGTTAAGTTTTGTTGCTAGTCCTGTGCAAATTTTTATGCAATAGTCATACCTCCAACAATACCCTTCCCTTCAATAGGTAAAGGTTTTCTTTTGTCCTGTTTTTGACTCTTAATAGTTCAGGTGCCATATTTGTACGAGTTAGCCAGTGAAACCACATAAATATTCGCCACTGATTCCTGCAAAACTGTTTCACACAGAATCCAGAGAACTCCATAACAATAAATATGCCTGCCACAAACAAATACATAAACAAACGACATCCTGTGTCTGAAGGGTTCAGTGCATTTCTTTATGAAATATTAGAAATGCCTGATAAAATACAAATAAATTCCACCTACTAATCAATCTGTTACTACACACAGTAGTTTTCTTCACTTCAAGTTACAACCATATAGCATGCATTTAATTGTAAAATATTAAATACCGTTTTGGTATGTATAAAAATCCATTTCATGAAAGTAGCAAAGGGCATGTAATTTAGTATACTCATGTCATATGATTCAGACTGCTGCCTCACTGCTTCAGTTAATCTTTCGTTATTCATTATATATTTTAACAAAAGAAGCAACGAAGTGGAACGATTTTATAACAAATAACGAACAAAAACACAACCGATATTTACCATGGAAACCACATTGAAACGAAATATGGAGCTCTGCACATGGCTGTGTATCTGGAGGAAATGTGCTTGGGTGTCACATGATCAGCAATGGATGGTTGACATCAGCAAACAACACTTTCTTTCCGAGAAATCTTGACGGTGCCATGACATGATGGGATGAAAGGCAAGTGTGGTTGCCGCCATTTGAAATGCATTACGGAATGTTTTTACAGGATGGGATGTGACGGGACAGCCAGTGTGAATTGGCCTTTATTTCAGTAACTGAATACAGTGTATAGCATTCGACACGTTTTTTTTCAAGATGGATATAGCTCATTCAGCATCTTTTTAACAGCAAATGCTTCAGATCCAATGGAAAGGCATCATGGTATCCATCCCACTCTTGGAGGTTAAAAATCTAACCTGCTTCAAGTATAGAATAGATTTTAACGTAACCTGCTCGACACCACCAAAAACTGAGAAATGACAGTGGACGCACCATGACCAAGCTGTCGCCCAAAGTTATTGGGTGACCTCTGGCTGTGGCGTCTGATGATGGTTGTCAAGGCCGCTGTGAATATAGCCTTAGGCATTATTCTGGATTCATACAACGCGTTTCTTACGTTATTCCAAGAATAGAGCTTAAATGGGTGTTAACTGAAGATTTTAAAACTGGCCCTAAGTAAACTCAGGTAATCTACTTGTATCGAGAGAAATATGGAATTCAAGAAATCCCTGCTCATAGTACAGTCGATACGTTCTTCAAGGTTGTTACGCAAATAAATAATGGCGCCAAATTTAAGGGCTGGTTGTATGAACACTGGAACTCCAGTTAGCGCTTATTCTCGGAATAGCGCATTGTACCAGAACAGAATAGCGTTAACTGGAATATAAACTTCATCGCAAACTACACGGTGATTATGGCCTAGTTAGCAATGTTTTCTGAAGAATAGCGCGATTGCGGCTTGAAGGTACTGCAGGAATAATTTTAGCAGGCAGTGTTGATCAAATTTTAATTGGAATGTTTACCAGAAAGAGGAAACAAAGGAAAGTTAGACGCCATCCTAATTACTTCATAGAATATGATGACTCTGAGTTTATAACTAGATTTCGTCTGCCCAAGGAAGCCGTATAGTGTCTTCTCAATTTTTGTACAACAGAAACGGGAGCATCTGACTGACAGGTAAAACTACAGAAATGTCTTATTGAATAATTATATTATTCATTAGAACATATAGAAAAAATATGTCCATTTGTAATGCAAGTATCTCAGCTTTACTACTCCAGTGTTATCAATATACCAGAAAGCAATGTATCCTTGTCTTATATAAAACATAATGGCAAAATAACCCAATTGAAGCGAAAACCTCACTCTTCTCTCAGATGTTGTAGGCGGCATTTTGGTTAATATCTTTTTCAATTGTTAGAAAATATTTAGAGTTTAGTAGCAGCAAAAAGTACATGCCAGAGTTTTTCTTTCCCTCTCAAATTATACACAGTTTTTTATCTCCCAAAAGTCACTTTACATTAATTGCAGAAAGTATTACTTAGCCCCATCTCCCACTTGCAAAGATCGTTTGTGTAAACACAACAACAGTGTCATAGGTCGTTTTACTTAAAATACAGGGTATTCAAAGAAATAGGAAATGTGATAAAGTTGTGTTGGTAGCTACGGACGATTGGTAGTGGGGAGTCATGTATGCCAGCCTGTTAACATCACCTTTCTATTTAGTTATTGGATGCTTAGAGTGAAGCACAACGTGCATTTGCGATAAAAGCGTTTGCGAGAACGATGACAGGTGGAGGGGGCACATAGGGAATTCCATCATTATTTTAATTTAGGATGTCATGATCGTGTTCCATCTGCATATGCAATTAAAACATGATAATTAATTTAGGGAAAAGTGGTTTGTCAGTGTAAAAGAAATCCCCAGGCCATGTGTGAACCGTTTGTACACCAGACAATATCCAAGCTGCTCGATATGCTGTCAATATAAGTCTCTGTCGGTTAATCCATCGTCACACAGTATCTTTACTGTTCGCAGTTCAAATGGTTGAACCCCCCAGGGGGTCCACAACTCTTTTGTGGATATGTGTGTGGCGAGCACGGGGCCCTGAGCTATTGCAGCCTTCTTTCTCTCCAGGGCTGCATTTCCTTCCCCTTCCCCTCCTTTCCCCTCCTTGCTCCTTCCCTCTCCCTCTCTTGGTGTCCTTGCTTGTGTTGGCCCCCGCTATCCTCCTGGTTCTAATGGTTTTACAATTCGGCTTTGTTGCGTAATCATCTCCTCCTTTTGGCATTCCGTAGTCCCTCTCTGGGGTTTGACCTCCATTACAAAATTTCTCCTCCGTAGTGTGAGCCATTTGGAGAAGAGCACCTTACCTAGTGTCTCCGACGTGCGCCCTACTAATACATTCCATGTTTTCTTTCACGTCGTTGTCTGATGCTAGGGTGCATAGCCAGTAGGGTAGCCCGCCTGTGTGGTGGGGTCGCTGTGTACCCTTTTGGTTGAGCCCCCTGAACACACAAGGATCACACTTCTGATACCTGAGCTGTGACCTCCTCATGCATGCCTTGGAGTGGTTGCTCGTCATCCTGGAGCATCGGAACTCCCGGTAATGGCCGCCGTGCCAGACGGCCCTTGCTGTGGCTGGGTGGCACCCGTGAGGAGAGCCCCTGATCGGAGTGGGTGGTATCAGGGCGGACGCTATGCAAATGAAACTCATACGGGTCCAGAACACTGGCCGTTCTTCTGTGGTCGTCTCTCTGCGTGGAACTGATTCTTCAAATGCTGCTTCTCTTGCCCCTTCAGCCTTCCCTTCCATGGCTACCTCCTGGGAAGAGGGTCAGGCCCATCGGCTAGGAGCGAAACCTTTCCCCCGTTATCTAGTTTGCACCAGGACTGATGGAGATACTTCACCAATACCAAACCTTTATTCTTTGTGGAACACATTGAAGACAAGTTTGGCGAAATGGACTCCCTGAGCAAGATGGGGTCGGGTTCGTTACTGATCAAAACTCCTTCAGCTGCCCAATCTGAGGTCCTTCGTGCCTGTACCCATCTTGGGCACAATTCCTGTCTCCCTCGCCACCTACCAGCCTCTAAATATGGTACAAGGTGTGATTTTTCACAGAGACCTCATCCTTCAAACTGATGAGGAACTTCGGGATAATCTTGGATGGCGGGGTGTTCACTTTGTTCGGCGTGTTCAGAAGGGTCCTAAAGACAATCACATTGATACTGGTGCCTTTATCCTGGCCTTTGAACGGGATACCCTCCCTAAGAAAGTTGAGATTATGGTTTATCAATGTGATGTGAAGCCGTACATCCCACCTCCTATGAGGTGTTTTAAGTGCTTGTGTTTTGGACACATGTCTTCCCACTGTTCACAGGCCCCCCTCTATGGTGACTGTGGACGTCCACTCCATGAGGGGAGTCCCTGTGTTCCCCCTCCTGTGTGTGTAAATTGTCATGGCAGTCATTCTCCACGTTCACCAGATTGCCCAGTATATAAGAAGGAAAAGAAGATACAGGAGTATAATTCCCTCGATCGTTTAACCTACACAGAGACCCGTAAAAAGTATACACGTCTTCACCCTGTGTCTATGACATTTAGTTACGCTTTGGTTACATCTTCACCCCTTCCTCCCCCTTTCTTACTCCCATCCCGGACCCCTCTCCTCCCCCCTTCCCTTGCGGCTCCCACACCTTCTCCTCTGGGCGCTGCTCCCCCTCCCCGGCCGGAGAAGTGTCCCACTCCTTCGGCGTCTGCCGGTCAAGGGCGCCCCTCCCGGGATGACCCTTCCCGGCACCTTCCAAGCCAAAGGTCTGCTGCCGCGCGACGACCGCGAGAGCCGCGGTCTGTCGGCCCCCAGGTCGCCTGGTCTCTTTCTGTTCCTGATCTTGCTGCAGCTGGCTCCTTTATACCACACAGCCCTCCTCGATCTCAGCCTGAAAAGAAGAAGAAACATAAGTCCCGGGACAAAGAGCCTCTGGTGTCACCGGAGGTCCATCCCCGACTTCACAAACGGATTCTGAACTGTCATTCATGGATGTCGCCCCTCCTTGTCGGTGACGGGTGGGAACCCGGCGATATGACTGGCTTTAGCGTGTTCAGCCCCCATTTAAACCATGGTTCTGTAGTTCTCCAATGGAAATGTAATGGATACTATCGTCACCTTCCGGAATTGAAATCCCTTCTTTCGTCTTACTCTGCAGCTTGAGTGGTTCTCCAGGAATCTCATTTTACTGATGCTCACTCACCGACCCTCCGTCGGTTCCGTGTGTTCTGTCGAAATCGGGTCGGACCCCTGCGTGCTTCTGGCGGCGTTTGTATGTTGGTCCGTACAGACATTGCTAGCATATGGATTCCTCTTTAAACAACATTGGAAGCGGTTGCTGTTAGGGTCCACCTAGACTCTGCGGTCACGGTTTGCAATCTTTATCTCCCTCCTGACAGGAATCTTACACCTGCTGCCTTAACTGCTCTTCTTCAGCAACTTCCTCCTCCCTTCCTCCTCCTTGGGGATTTTAATGCTCATCATCCCTCGTGGGGCAGTGCCTTTCCATCTAGATGAGGTCTTCTCATAGACCAATTTATTGCAGACCACGACTTGTGTCTTCTTAATGATGGCTCCCCTGCTCATTTCAGTGCTGGTCATGGTACCTTTTCTGCCATTGATCTTTCTCTTTCTTCTCCCTCTCTCCTCCCTTCATTACACTGGTCGCCACACGACGACCTTTGTGATAGCGACCATGTCCCGTTGATTATCTCGCTCCCCTCCCACTCCCCGATGGACGGGTTACCTCGTTGGTCTTTCCAACGCGCCGATTGGCCTCTATACACTGCACAGGTCGTGTTTTCTCCCTCTTTGTCGGGTTGTATTGATGACGTCCTACGTGACGTGTCTGACGCGATTGTTCGCGCTGCTAGCCTTGCTGTCCCGCGCTCATCTGGACCATTTCGTCGCCGGCAAGTCCCGTGGTGGAGTACGGCCATTGCCATTCGTGATCGCCGTCGAGCTTTGCAACACTTTAAGAGGCACCCATCTGTAGCCAGCCTTACTACCTTTAAGCGCCTCCGCGCTAAAGCCCTTGGTTCTACTGTCCCTCTGTCACGGGTATGGGCTACACTTCGCTCTCACCAAGGTTGCCATCGGCAGTCCACCCTCCCAGGCCTTCACCTCCCAGATGGCCTTTGTACAGACCCATTAGTTCTTGCAGAACATCTTGGGACCCATTTTGCAGTGGCATCAGCATCAGCCTCTTATCCAGCTGCTTTCCTTCACCAGAAACAGCAGGCTGAAGCTTCCACCTTATGTTTTACCCCTTGTGAGTTAGAATCTTACAACAAACCTTTTACTGAATGGGAATTTCTTTCTGCTCTATCCACTTCTCACGACACGGCCCCTGGCCCAGATTCCATTCATAACCAACTGCTTCAACATCTCGGTGCTCCACAATGGCAACATCTTCTTCGGGTGTTTAACCGTATCTGGATCCAGGGTGACTTCCCTTCTCAGTGGAGGGATAGCATCGTGGTTCCTGTCCTTAAGCCTGGTAAGAACCCCCTATCTGTTGACAGCTGTCGGCCAATTAGTTTGACCAATGTTGTTTGTAAGTTACTTGAATGGATGGTAGCCCGTCGGCTCAATTGCGTCCTCGAATCTCGGGATCTATTGTCCCCTTACCAGTGTGACTTTCGAGAGGGACGGTCTCCAATCGAGCATTTACTTCACTTGGAATCCGCAGTTCGGCAGGCTTTTTCCCAGCGCCGCCATTTGGTTGCAGTAATATTTTCAACATTCAAAGATAAAGCTACACAAAGTGTTAATGTATGTTTGTGTTGTTACATCTATGTCATCTTCTAAACAGAAATTATTCCAGTGATACCTTTCCTTTGTGGGAATTGGAAAATGTCCTCCTACTGGGACCTTAACCAAGGTCTCCTCTTCGGTTCAGTGTACTCTAGTGGCTGAGAGGTCAAGGTGCCATTGGGCCAAAGTGGAGAGACCCAGCTTCGACTCCCGGTCAGTGTGCAGGAAAAGTTATCTTTGTACACATGTTTGCAACAGACATCTTCATTCATCATTTATCTGTAGATATATAGGGTGGCTCATTGATAGTGACTGGGCCAAATACCTCACGAAATAAACATCAAACGAAAAAACTACAAAGAACGAAACTCATCTAGCTTGAAGAGGGAAACCAGATGGCGCTATAGTTGGCCCACTAGATGGCGCTGCCATAGGTCAAACGGATATCAACTGCGTTTTTTTTAAATAGGAACCCCCATTTTTTATTACATATTCGTATAGTACATAAAGAAATATGAATGTTTTAGTCGGACCACATCATTCACTTTGTGATGGATGGCGATGTAATAGTCACAAACATATAAGTACGTGGTATCACGTAACATTCCACCAGTGCAGACGGTATTTGTTTCGTAATACATTACCCGTGTTAATATGGACCCTTTACCAACTGCGGAAAAGGTCGATATCTTGTTGATGTATGGCTATTGTGATCAAAATGCCCAACGGGTGTGTGCTATGTATGCTGTTCGGTATCCTGGCCGACATCATCCAAGTGTCCGGACCGTTCACCGGATAGTTACGTTATTTAAGGAAACAGGAAGTGTTCAGCCACATGTGAAAAGTCAACCACGACCTGCAACGCCGGCCATTGTGGCCGAGCGGTTCTAGGCGCTACAGTCTGGAACCGCGCGACCGTTACGGTCGCAGGTTCGAATCTTGCCTCGGGCATGGATGTGTGTGATGTCCTTACGTTAGTTAGGTTTAAGTAGTTCTAAGTTCTAGGGGACTGATGACCCCAGAAGTTAAGTCCCATAGTGCTCAGAGCCATTTGAACCATTTGAAGGAACCAGCAACAAATGATGATGCCCTAGTAGGTGCTTCAGCTGCTGCCGTGGCTAATCCACACATCAGTAGCAGACAAATTGCGTGAGAATTGGGAATCTCAAAAACGTTGGTGTTGAGAATGCTACATCAATATGGATTGCACACAAACCATATTTCTATGCACCAGGAATTGCATGGCGACGACTTTGAACGTCGTGTACAGCTGTGCCGCTGGGCACAAGAGAAATTACGGGACGATGACAGATTTTTTGCACGCGCGCTATTTAGCGACGAAACGTCATTCACCAACATCGGTAACGTGAACCGAAATAATATGCACTATCGGGCAACGGAAAATCCACGATGGCTGCGACAAGTGAAACATCAGCGACCTTGGCGGGTTAATGTATGGTGCAGCATTATGAGAGGATGGATAAGTAGCCCCCATCTTATCGATGGCAATCTAAATGGTGTAATGTATACTGATTTCCTACGTAATGTTCTACGAATGTTACTACAAGATGTTTCACTGCAAGACAGAATGGCGATGTACTTTCAGCATGATGTATGTACAGTACATAGCTCCCGTGCAGTTGAAGCGGTATTGAATAGCATACTTCATGACAGGTGGATTGATCGTCGAAGCACCATACCATGGCCCGCATGTTCACTGGATTTCTTTCTGTGGGGAAAGTTAAAGGATATTTGCTGTCGTGATCCACCGACAACGCCTGACAACATGCGTCAGCGCATTGTCAGCCCATGTCCAAATATTATGGAAGGAAAACTAGTCGCTGTTGAGAGAAATGTCATTACACATATTGCCAAATGCATTGAGGTTGACAGACATCATTTTGAGCATTTATTGCATTAATGTGTTATTTACAGGTAATCACACTGTAACAGCATGCGTTCTCAGAAATGATAAGTTCACAATGGTACATGTATCACATTCGAACAACGGAAATAAAATGTTCTATATTTTAATTTAAAAATCTACATGTTACCAACTGTTTGTCTAAAATTGTGAGCCATACGTTTGTGCCTATTGCAGTGCCATCTATCACAAAGCGAAAAAAGTGCTCCAACTAAAACATTTATATTTCTTTACATACTACACGTATATGTAATAAAAAATGGGGGTTCCCATTTTTAAAAAAACGCAGTTGATATTCGATTGACCTATCGCAACACCATCTAGAGGTGAATCGTAGTTTTTTCGTTTCACGCTTATTTCGTGAGATATTTGGCCCAGTCACGATAAATGGACCACCATATATATATATATATATATATATATATATATATGTGTGTGTGTGTGTGTGTGTGTGTGTGTGTGTGTGTGTGTGTGTGTGAGAGAGAGAGAGAGAGAGAGAGATTCATTGTATAGATTTTCAGGCCTCGTCAATGGGCTGGCAAATGGAGGAAGAAGATGATGTGACACAGTGTAGCTTCAGTCACACAACAATACACAAGTCCCCATTTGTCCACAATCAAGGTGAGCTTTCAGGCTGCATTTATTAAATATAGTATGATCAAGTACTGACCCTGGCCATATACAAACTATGTCTAATATTTTGAGGACCTAGCTGGCCACTGTTTGAACGCTGAAGGAGAAGTAACCTTTACTTCCTCTGTAGTCTTGTGCACTGGTACCACCTGGGGACTTGATCTTCACATGGGTGCAAGCCATGGCACCTAAAACTCCTGGAAATGATGCTCTTTTGCAGAATCAATCTTGTGACCTAGCAATGTCCTGTGTATTGGGAAACTGCATGTATGCTGCAGCAAGAGACATGATGGCTTCTGAGATTTATTTAATAGTCCTGCTTGCTGTCCCCTCGCCAATTTCACTGAAGTCCATAACAAATATACGAGAGTCTGTACAAGAAAACTATCTTAGTGTCAGAAGTGGTGGAAGAGTGTCATTTCCGAAAGAAAAGAAATTACATAAAGTCATGTGGCAAATGAAATTTGTTTTACAGTAGTTCTGTATTCAGAAAATACAATAATAAGCGTGTAAAAATAATTTCAAGAGCGTGCTGAAGTCCTGTTGCAATCACGTGACATATGAATTTACTTTAATTCAATGAAAACCACTTTATGGACAACATATGCATAATGGGGTTCAACTAAAGACTTATTAATGAAATTAAATTGTGCCTAAGTGAAGAAACTGTTAAAAAGAACAGAATAAGTTTCCTTGAGCAAACAATCTGAAGTGAAACTTATTGTTTACTCCTTGTTGTGCAGTAAATGTAGAGATACTGTTGTAGTGGTTGCATATCATCCTCTATTTTCCTTACACTTGACCAATGGAATTGAAATCTGGAGTACAAACACCAGAGAAAACTGTTATAAACTACTGATTCTTTAAAAAAAGAGCCATTTGTGAAACCATATCCAAGAAATCAGTTCATTGAACTAGAAAAACTGGAGTGCTAACCAGATTAAAACGTATTTTTAAAGAATTACTACTCGTCAAATGACCACACTTCTACATATACACTCCTGGAAATTGAAATAAGAACACCGTGAATTCATTGTCCCAGGAAGGGGAAACTTTATTGACACATTCCTGGGGTCAGATACATCACATGATCACACTGACAGAACCACAGGCACATAGACACAGGCAACAGAGCATGCACAATGTCGGCACTAGTACAGTGTATATCCACCTTTCGCAGCAATGCAGGCTGCTATTCTCCCATGGTGACGATCGTAGAGATGCTGGATGTAGTCCTGTGGAACGGCTTGCCATGCCATTTCCACCTGGCGCCTCAGTTGGACCAGCGTTCGTGCTGGACGTGCAGACCGCGTGAGACGACGCTTCATCCAGTCCCAAACATGCTCAATGGGGGACAGATCCGGAGATCTTGCTGGCCAGGGTAGTTGACTTACACCTTCTAGAGCACGTTGGGTGGCACGGGATACATGCGGACGTGCATTGTCCTGTTGGAACAGCAAGTTCCCTTGCCGGTCTAGGAATGGTAGAACGATGGGTTCGATGACGGTTTGGATGTACCGTGCACTATTCAGTGTCCCCTCGACGATCACCAGTGGTGTACGGCCAGTGTAGGAGATCGCTCCCCACACCATGATGCCGGGTGTTGGCCCTGTGTGCCTCGGTCGTATGCAGTCCTGATTGTGGCGCTCACCTGCACGGCGCCAAACACGCATACGACCATCATTGGCACCAAGGCAGAAGCGACTCTCATCGCTGAAGACGACACGTCTCCATTCGTCCCTCCATTCACGCCTGTCGCGAGACCACTGGAGGCGGGCTGCACAATGTTGGGGCGTGAGCGGAAGACGGCCTAACGGTGTGCGGGACCGTAGCCCAGCTTCATGGAGACGGTTGCGAATGGTCCTCGCCGATACCCCAGGAGCAACAGTGTCCCTAATTTGCTGGGAAGTGGCGGTGCGGTCCCCTACGGCACTGCGTAGGATCCTACGGTCTTGGCGTGCATCCGTGCGTTGCTGCGGTCCGGTCCCAGGTCAACGGGCACGTGCACCTTCCGCCGACCACTGGCGACAACATCGATGTACTGTGGAGACCTCACGCCCCACGTGTTGAGCAATTCGGCGGTACGTCCACCCGGCCTCCCGCATGCCCACTATACGCCCTCGCTCAAAGTCCGTCAACTACACATACGGTTCACGTCCACGCTGTCGCGGCATGCTACCAGTGTTAAAGACTGCGATGGAGCTCCGTATGCCACGGCAAACTGGCTGACACTGACGGCGGCGGTGCACAAATGCTGCGCAGCTTGCGCCATTCGACGGCCAACACGGCGGTTCCTGGTGTGTCCGCTGTGCCGTGCGTGTGATCATTGCTTGTATAGCCCTCTCGCAGTGTCCGGAGCAAGTATGGTGGGTCTGACACACCGGTGTCAATGTGTTCTTTTTTCCATTTCCAGGAGTGTATTTTGATTTCATAGATACAATGCAAGAAACATAAATATTACATCCTCAAACTTCTATATCAAGAAAGTAGACAATATGGAGGATTAAAAACTGGCCAACATGCTGCCTAGTTTAGTTGTGATTCTTCTCACAGTAAAGGTTAAGTAATTATCTCTATAAACCTGTTCTACACCTCTGATTGGTGAAATACCATTTATTTGCACTTCTTGTCTAATGACAATCGTTGACACTTCTAGTGGAACATAGGCCCTATTAACCTAATGCACAAGACTTGAAATTTTCTGGTTCTTCTATATGCAATGAATACACTGATGAGCCCAAAAATTATGACCACCTACTTGAAAGTGTGTTGATGCAACTGTAAAACTCAATTCAGCAATTATTCAGTGTGTCATGGTTTCAGCAAGTTTCCAAAGGTTGTGGCACCACATGCCTACACACGTCACACACTTCCCATAATTTATGGGCAGTTGGTTTGTGGGCACGAAGCTAGCTTCCTATTATGAGTCCCAGTTGAGTTTCATTGGTTGCAGATAAGCCAACTTTGATGGACATGTGTTCACTATAATGCTCCTCAAATCATTTCAGCATGGTTCTGGCCTTGCGACAATGACAGTTAACCTGCCTGAAGATGCCATTGCTGTTGGGGAAGGCATTAAGGGGTTACAGGTAGTCCCTAACAATGTTCACGTAGTCCACAACTGTCATGATGTCTTCGATTACTTCTGCAGGTCCCATGCAACCCCAGGTGATTGACCCCCTAACATAATACTGCTATCACTGGCCTGCATCTGAGGTGTGCTTGGTTTAACGACAAAACGTGATTCATGTGGCCAGACGACAAGATTCCATTGATCTGCAGTCCAATACCACTGATCCCGTGCCCACTGTAATTATGATTGATGATGTTGTTGAGTCAACATGGGCACATATAGGGGTCCTCTGGTGGGGAACACCAATTCGACACTGTGCACTGAATGGTGTGCTCCAAAACAAATGTCCTGCACTAGCAATGTAGTCTGTCCTCAGATCTGCCACAGATCGCTTCGTATCCTGCTTCAGAGAGTGGACAAACCTTTGATCCCTATGTACTACGATGGGGTATGGACGTCCAATTTCTGGTCGCCTAGTCACGATATCAGCATTCTTCAACTGCTTTCCATAGGTGTTCATGACAGTGGCATGCAAACAGCCAAATAGTTTCGCCATTACGGAGTTGCTTCCTCCCAGGCACTGGGCCACAGAAATCCAGCTTTTGTCAAAGTCGCTTAAGTCGACGGATTTCCGCCACTTATCGTCGCTAGAATGATTCCCCATTGGTCTCTACACCACTCATATACTTCTCTTATTGCGTCACGTGTCCTCTGCACCACCAGGCAGTATACGACCTCACTGTGGGCAATGGTCATAATGTTTTCGCTCATCAGTTTATTTGTGGGTTGAATAAAGGGTTATTGTTATACATAAGTCAATGACTGGCAATATGTTGATTACAGGCTCCTCTAAATTGCATGACAGGTCTACAGTAATACAGAGTGATTCAAAGAAACCATATCTTATGAAAATTAAATAATTTCTTGAATACAAATTTTTCGAAAATACATATTTGTTAATGTTATTTAATAATGAACATAATGCCATTTTAGAATACATATAGCACAATTTATTTTTTGAAGATGATATCTTGCAGGTGAGCTCCTCCTCCACACAAACATTCCTGCAGCAGTTCATTGTTCATGTTTGATGTAACATCTCAACTGGAATTTCGGCAACTGCTTATCGGTTCTTGGCTATCAATCCTTCCACTTCACAGATCGATTAAGGAACACTTTGCTTTTAAGGTGACTGCATAAGCTGACAGATCAACAGATCTGGGAGGCCACTGAATATCACCATTTCTCGAAATTATATGATTCCCAAACAATTGGCGTACAGCAGCCATCGATATTCATGCTTTGTATGGCATTGCTCCATCTTGTTTAAACCAGAACATGTCAGTAATGCGAGGAAATCCCTGTAGTTGTTGCATAACATAAATTTCAATCATGGTGACACAATAAGTGTGACTGTAAAAAATTGGTCCTATGCATTATGCGATGACAGCACACCGCATGATAAATTTGTTGCCATGCAATGGACAGTGGTCTACCTCCATAGGATCGTCTTGTGCCCAGTATCTAAAATTTTGTTTATTAACAAATCCACTGAGGTGTAAATGTTATTTGTCTGACATCTATAGTTTGTTAATAAACGCCTCATCCTGTATCTTCTGTAGCATTAATTCACGATTTGTCATGCATAACACAATCAGTGAGCTTCAGGCCCTGGACAATTTGGAACTTTCATAGATGTCATTGCAAGTCTTGTACTAATATTCTTCAACCATTTGATGGTTGGTTGGTTGGTTGTTTGGGGTTTAAGGGACCAAACATCAAGGTCATCAGTCCCTTGTTTCAAATGTGGTCCATTCCGCTAATGTGACATCTCAGAAAAGTCAGAACAATAAAAAGGGAAAGGCTAAAAACGTAAAACGGCAGTCATGTTGTCAATGGTAAAAACAAAATGAGGGAAATCAGCAAGAGAACGAACCCAACGCTATGCTGAAGCAGTATAGGCAAGACCACCTGTGACTTAAAAGGTGCAACCGCTAGAATGTAAAAGTATGTATGGGAAAAGGAGACTAACCAATCCTTAAAAAAAGGGGGTAAAAACAGAGTGAAAGGGGAAGAAAAGAGGATCTCGGTCAGGGAGGTGAGTCAGGAACCTCCAAACATGGCTTACAGTGGTAGACACCCAAACACTCACCGTCCTGCCCCAACACCAGAGAGAGATTAAAAACCTTAAAACTGAGAATAAAAACCACACTCCTGGAGGAAACCGAGAACCAGAGAGACCATCTGGGAATCGTCAGCCAACATCAAAGGTAAAGTGTGGGGGAGTCTGCACTTAGCACACAGAGCCAAAAGAAGGGGGCAGTCAACCAAAATGTGGGCGACTGACTGGAAGGCTCCACAACCACAAAGTGGGGGTGGCTCATCACGCAAAAGAAAACCATGGGTCAGCCTGGTATAGCCAATGCGGAGACAACACAGTGTGGTCGATTCCTTTCGGGAGAGGCGAAAGGAAGAACGCCACGGACCTGGTGTCACCTTAATCGCATGAAGTTTATTAGACAGGGGAGTAGCCTCTCAAGAATTGGCCCATGACTGTGCGAAGTGGGATTTGATGTGAAGCCGTAAATCCACTGCAGGAGGGGTTACAGAAAATGGAGGGTAAGTGACCGCTCCCCCAGCCAAATGATCAGCGAGCTCATTACCCGGGATACCCATATGTCCAGGGACCCAAAGGAAGTCCATGGAACAAGCAGCACGGTGAATATCAGCGAGATGGTCATGGATGGCAGAGACCAAGGGATGGCGCGAAAAAACCGGTCAATAGCAAGAAGGCCACTCATCGAGTCTGTACATAACAAAACGCGGTTGTGTTGGGACTGTTTAATAAAGGTAAGGACCTGGGAAATTGCCATCAATTCCGCAGTAAACACCCCACATGTAGGTGGCAGCAGATGATATTCCGTTCCAACAGAGGACGTGAAGGCATACCCCACATGATCAGCAGATTTAGAGCCATCAGTGTAAAAAACAACAGCATCCCGAAACTCCCATAAAATGTGGCGGAAAAAGGAACGGTACACCATCGGGGGGATGGAATCTTTCGGACCTCGGCGGAGATCCATCCTAATTCGAGGCCGAGGGGGGGTGGAGGGGAGGGAGCGAGGAAGACAGGACAAAGAAGGAAGCTGAAAATCGCGGTAAAGAGACGCAAGGCGGAGCCCAACCGGTAAACCCGCCCGAGGGCGGGAGTCGGGTGGGCGACGTCCATGGTCTGGGAACAGGATAGTATAGGAAGGATGAGTGGGAGAGGAACAGATAGCGAGTGTATAAGACACCAGAAGCTGGGACCGCCGAACAGAAAGGGGGGCGATCCCAGCTTCAACCAGGAGACTATCAACAGGGCTAGTAGGGAAGACACCGGTGGCCAAACAGATACCACGATGGTGGACTGGATCCAGCATGTGCAGCTGAACCATAAACTTGACAACCATAGTCCAAGCGAGACAGAACTAGAGCACGATAAAGACGGATAAGGAGGGAAAGGTCCGCACCCCAAGAGGAGTGGGCAAGGAAGCGAAGGACATTGAGTTTACGGAAACATCCTACCTTCAGAAGTCTGATATGGGGCAGCCAAGTGAGCTTGTTGTCGAAAAGAAGACCCAGGAAACGAAACTGTGGGACCACAGGCAATCGTTGTGCATCGAGATAGAGCTCTGGATCAGGGTGGATTGTAGTACGGCGACAGAAGTGGACCACCCACGATTTTGAAGGAGAGAACTGTAAACCATGTGAGAGGGTCCATGCAGAGGCATGCTGTATAGCTCCCTGGAGCTGTCGTTCTGCATATGCCATCGAGGAAGAACTAACCCAAATGCAGAAATCATCCACATACAGGGCAGGGGCGACCAAAGGACCGACAGAGGCTACAAGTCCATCGATAGCAATGAGGAAAAGAAGGACACACAAGACAGAACACTATGGGATGCCCGTCTCCTGGGTCCGTGGAGAACTAAAAACAGTACCAACTCGAACTCTGAATGACCGATGGAACAGGAACTGGCGGATAAAAATCGGGAGTGGGCCCCGAAGGCCCCACTGATGAAGGGTAAGCAAAATGTGTGGCGCCAGGTGGTGTGTGATGGTGGTGTGTGTTCTCCATGAGAAATTGTTGAGTTTATTTCTGCTCACTGAAGGGTGTGAATCGAAAATATAGTATGTTTACTTTTATTTTATTCTACATTTAAATATTGTGAAATGTGTAATCACAGTAACTTATTACGTCACTCACGATTTGCTGCATCTGTCAGCAGCTTGAAATCTGTATTGCAACTGTGATCAATGGCAGCTGTATTATAGTCACTGCCATAGAACTTTTTAAAATTTAAAGAGTATTTTGGGGAGATTCATCTGCAGTTAATATTTACTATTGAAAACATGGTAATAATGAAGCTTAAATAGCATCAGCTTTTATTAGTTGTATACAGTTCATACAAACTGTGTATTGAAATGGAGGATTTTTAGCAGTACAAGCATTTTTTGCCATATATTCTCTGTGTTGCATCTAAGAGACATGCACACAGCTTGGTATTTAACACTGTGTTGTAATGACACCGAAACTGTAAGCAGTATAAAATGTGCGATTTACAGCTTTCCCACCGAATCATCTACTGTTATTGATGGAGAGCCAAGTGCAGTACCAACAGTATGAAATATGCTTCAGGATACAAGCTGTAAACCTAAGGCACCACATACTACACTTATGTATAATTTTACTGGATCATTTGAAAACCTAGTGTTCTGCTTTAACACCTTTGCCATAATCAGATGGCAGAATGTTTACAATACTTAAATTAGAAGATTTTTCTGCATCCATTAAATATATAACTGTAGAATAAATGGGGACGATTAATGGCACTCTCCCTCCAGAACTTTCAGAATCACTGAACTGAATCTACAAATAAAAACCGTTTTGAAGCTGCTTTGATTATACACTAGTAAGCGTGCATGCCCCCCACCCCTCCCTCTGTCTCTCTGCGAATTAATGCTTCAGAATGTGTTTACAATGGCAAACTAGCCTGTGAATATTGTACCTCAGAACTGGCAGTCAAACTATAGGATATGACCTCTATCTCTAAGTTTACAGAATTTTCTGGAAGCACTAAAAAAGTAATAGATAGAACGAACAACAAACATTAACATTTCAAAAAGCACTACACATTTACAAATCGCTTCTGTATTATTTCGAATTATAGCTCAGGAGCTGTAATTTCATTTACTATACACATTCTTTTTGTGTTGGAACGTTAACTTACATTGGAATGTTGCATCAGAATCTAATATACTCGACTCTGGTGACCTGTTGATATCTTTATCATTCCTAATGCTTTACTAAATATTAAATGAAACTTCTGCTCCATGTAAGGACCACCAACAACCTCAGTCTCTGTTGTCTCTGCTGATAATAATATTTTCTGATTTCCTTTGTTACAGATTCCATCTTTTTTCTCTGAGCTGCTCTCCAGATTGATGGCAAGTTGTTGGCGAATTGTAAGCCCGGCTTATATTCTCCCAAACATAATTCTGAAACTTAGAAATATCTTTTACTGGTTAGTCAATAAATATTTGAATCTTTCATAAACTACCTTCAAGGTAACGGTGATATACTACATGAACAAATATCACTGAAAACGCCTAGAATGTGTCTCACTTAACTTTTTCACAAGAAGGCATCTATTTGTTTTCAATGACGTTTTTAAAACTAAGTACGGTACCTAACAGTCCCAGGATGTCTTTATATGAATAATGTTGTGATCTAATGCGCTTATCTGACATATTTGTAACTTGAGTTTTAAAAGGGCCGCCGTAAACGTTCAAACGTGTTTGACAAAATCGCTTTTATCCAGTCATGGATTTGCCAAGCAAGCCTGTACACGTTCAAACTATGTTTGTCAGTTTAATGTCACTTCGAAGTAGGTGCTGTTCGTATTTTGGCAGTAGTGAGAACCGCCACAAATACAGACAAAGCAGTCCTAGCATTGGCTTTGGCACTGTGGTTTTAAAGAAGAAGAAGAAAACAAGATCCAGCTCCAAGTAACGGCTTAAAATGAGTGATTCGTCCATGAAAATCTACCAAATCTTAGAATTCGATGATTACTCAACTTTATTTGAATGGACAATGCAGCTTTCTTAACAATTGTTAAGGCCCTCCTAAAAGAGCAAGTTCGTTCTTATCAAGTCACAGATGTTTCAAATGGTTCAAATGGCTCTGAGCACTATGCAACTTAAATGTAGTGGTCACTCGGCTCAAGAATGCAGCGCCTAGAACCGCACGGCCACTCCGGCCGGCACATATGTTTCATACATGAAAGCTTTTCAATGTAACCTTACCTTTGAAGCAGGCCCTTTTCGTGTATTCTGTATTTTGATACTAGTGGGAACTTGTAACATTGACTCTTGTACTGTGTTTAAATAAGAATAAAACAGGACACTGGTCCAGGGAATTCTTTAAAATGAAAAATATACGCATGGCAACCTGTTAGAGGGAATGTTACACTCAGAACCTGATGATTATGTCAACTTTCTACTGACAGACACTGAAACATTTAATAACTTGTTTAATGTAACTAAACCCTCACATTGAAAAATACAAGCATGCGAAAAATTATTCTCTTCTACTTGATCCTGACAGATTGACAGTTTATTAAAATAGAACACTGTGGGACATATAACCATTGAAGTCCATAGAAGGACTGGAGAACTTCGATTTCTTTTATTTCATTCCATTCCCACTTGTATGTTACTATATGCATAAAATATTGATTTTACTCATAACTACTTCATATGTAATATATGGCTGAGAAACAAGTGGTTCCTCTACCATTTTGGTAACTGTGAGTGCTATTTTGTATTTTTTCTTGATTGTAGTTTCCATGATATAGTGAGATAAATTGTAATAAAACAATTTTTCACTAAACATCGACACAAACAACGTCCGTTATATTGTCAAAGTTTCTGTCAATCAAGATTAATCACAAACACGTCAAACACGATCTAATCTTGACGATTACATTGAAGAGCATTGCATATGGTAAAATGTTTGGCAAGCATAGATACGTTTGATAAATGTTTGAACGTTTATGGAGGTCTAAACACAAAACCAAAACAATTTAATAATACACTAATCGTCCATAAAAATACTCCACAAGCTTCACGCCACATTGCTGACATATAACTGGGCTTAAGCATTATTTGTCAAATAGCTAACAGGGGAATAAATTGGCAGTTAGCTTATTCGGTATATAGTTATTCC
Organism: Schistocerca piceifrons; assembly: GCF_021461385.2. Lineage (NCBI taxonomy): Eukaryota > Metazoa > Arthropoda > Insecta > Orthoptera > Acrididae > Schistocerca > Schistocerca piceifrons. The sequence goes on from NC_060140.1 coordinate 233,775,881, forward strand.
AGGATATATCCGATGTTCGTAGAACTGGCTCTAAATAACAAGACATTGTAGGCAAGGTTTTGTGTTTGACAGTTAGTCATTCCCGCGCTGCCTCTGCTTTATTAAGGCATTTAAATACGAAAATGATGAGGAACTATACATAAAGTGTGTATTTTTAGAATTAGGAAGAACCACAGAATTTTATTAAATAAGGAAGTTAATTTTTTGGGCCCTCATGACGTACAGTTTGCCTTAGTAAACTTTATCGTTATTAGTCAAATTGTGATATCATACTCCGACTTTTTGTATCAAGGATGGTAATCTCACTCTCACCATTCATTGTTGGGCTTAGCGAATTGAAGGGGTCTGATGTCTAAGAGTTGATGCACCCAGACATGATAGTGACGTGACATGACTTGATGATCAGTTGAGTTAAGTGGCCCCAGTTCAAATGGCAGCATTTACACAGGTCCCAATGTAAAGATTTTTAGGGCATGAAACACCCCTGTTTAAATTCCTTTTATTGGATTTTTGTGTAATTTATCGAAGCCGCCAAACAGTTAATTATTATGATTACATGACCGTGAGCTTAATGGATGAAAGGCTATCGGTTTTTCTGCTGTGGCTTCGGGGGTATTTCAACCGAGTGCGATTGTTTTGCAACTGAATAGTGGAATGATTGAAAGTTTGTCTATTATTAAGGGCCATAAAGGTTGCGATGTACAAGCTGATATATATTTCCTACTAACACACAAATTCTGAGGCAGTTGCTACCTTTGCCTTACATGTCTAATTACAGTTATATCTTTTTATTGGTTGCTGATTTTCTGTACTTCGTCACACGCAATGCTGATGGTTAATATTCACAACAATCCTCACGGCAATCCATGGTTGTTGCTGGCCGACGCGGTTGACGCGAAACACGTAATTCGGCACTTGTCACTTTCTGTTTCATCTCACTCGCGAATCGGTATTAGTGAGAGTCAACCCACAAACAGGGGGACGTGCTCACTCGTCATACTCCGGTGAATTTTACAGTTTACAGTTCACTCGACCACCATTCTTGCCCGTCTCTCCCGCACTACTTCTCACTCGACATTCTCCAGTACTACACTGCACTTGACACTCGTCTCACTGCCTCCTGCTTGACAATCGACTCCTGTCTACTATAGACCTGGGCGTCGGATACTAGCATCTATGTTCGTGGGATAGTGGATCCCTTACAGGCAGAAAGTTTTTACTTTTTACAGTGTCATCGTCTGCTAATGTCGCAAGTTCACCTTTTTTCACTGTGCATACTCATGTTATAGTTATGGATTTGATGCTTTTGTTTCTTTTTAATCTTCCTTTTTTTTCTATTTAGTGTTATTCCGCAAGTGGTAAGATATATGAAAGCGATAAATTATTTAGATTTTACAATAACAGGACAAAATGGCTCTGAGCACTATGGGACTTAACATCTGAGGTCATCAGGCCCCTGGAACTTAGAACTACTTAAACCTAACTAACCTAAGAACATCACATACATCCAAGCCCTAGGCAGGATTCGAACCTGCGACCATAGCGGTCACGCAGGTCCAGACTGAAGTGACTATAACCGCTTGGCCACACCGGCCGGCTACAATAGCAGGACAGAACTGATGCCAACACTGTATATAAATAAGAACATAAGTTGATGTAAGAATTTTCATTAAAAAACATTTTAAGTGAAAAAGTAAGGTCTAATGAAAGAGAAAAATTCGGTTGTAATGACATTATTAGTTATGCGAGAAAAAAAGTCATGGACAATGTAAGCAGGTTATGTTTATTCCCTTATAAATATTGTCTGATGCCTTTGTATGTATTTGCTTTCGCCAGCACATAAATGTCGATGTTCGCTAGCAAATAAATGTCGATGTTCAGAAATGTTTCACCTCTCAGCACTTTACTATACAACACTGAACAAGAACATATGTTATGAAGTTTACTTTTGTTGTTAATAAACTTTATCATTGTTAGTTACACAATTCCGATACAATACTCCAGCATTTTGTATCACAGATGATAACCTTTATTTCACTGTTTGGTACTGAGCTAAACGAATTGACATGATGTGGTGTGATGGACAGTGTGAACGCACTCTGCCATGACAGAAAGTGTGAATTCGCCTTTCAGTAATGCTAAATCTTCAATTATGTGAGAAAAGGTGAGTCACTCTCAACTGAAACGGAACAACATACAATGTCAACAACAGAAACAGCAGATATGGGCTCAGGTCCAAGACTGCTCGGATCTATGAAAGTGAAGACTGAAGCAGCCTGAATGATTTAAAATTCTACGAAAAATGTTCATCCAAATCATATCATGGAAAGATTAGAGTCAGTTCTAGCTCCATAGACCCAAAATGAGATGATTCTGTTGGGTATGGAAAAAGTCAGAAAATAAAAAACACAAAACATTTGAGTATAATACTCACTACCCTGATCCTTTGCCACGAAGTTGTCAATACATGTGAATACATACCAGTGATGTGGAACTGCTGATATTCACAGAATTAACTCGTGAAATACTGTTATGCTCCTTTAATAGATTTATCACAGACAAAATACCTAATCTTGACTGTTGTGACCAAGTGTTGTCAAAAACGAAGTCTAAAAGCTGGTCTAACAATCCATGTTAAGATATTCATCTATAGACTCGAAGGATTTGCCTATCAAAAAGTCTTTCTATCTCTGTTTAAATAATGCTTTATCTGAAATCAAGTTTTTAATGGTTTCTGTCAGTTTATTGAAAATGTGTGTTCCTGAAAATAGGACCCTTTTTGGACCAAGATAAGTGAGTTTAGGTCTTTATGTGGTATGTTCTTATGCCTAGTATTGATACTATGTACCGGTATTGAGCTTTTGGTTGGAAATAGGGATATAGTACTTGCAACAAATTTCATTAAGGAGTCAATATACTGGGAAGCAATGGTTATAATACCCCGCGCTACTTCCTTCCTGAGACGAGAAAGCGCCTTGTCAACCAAGGATGTTAGTCTCGGTCGGGCACACAGTTTTAATCTGCCAGGAAGTTTCAAGGATGTTACAATTTCATCGTTTTCTACACAGACACCACTGGAACATATCAGTAAATGATCCTCTTTGACGCAACAACTTTGTTGTCTGCTAATATTGTCAAAATAGACGCGTTACGTAATGGGAAAGAGGGGCGCGGGTGATTTGCGTGCTTAACAGTGCAAGAATTCTGCAGAGTGGATGTACGTCATTGTGTCATTACACCGGTAGTAAATATTTGCGTTATATATATAGGAAACAACGCAGAACAGTTGAAAGAATAATTTATGTCAACAAAATATTTAAAAAAAGCAGACCAGAATGCCGTTAAAAACAGCTGTAGCTCTCAGCCGACTTTCAAGAGTTTATTGCTTTCACCAAAGAATAAGAAATGTAGCATACTATTCAACAGCTCCTAATATTGATATTCAAGAGACCCCAGAAACGCGAGAAACTCAGTGTTGGCAAATACACTCCTATGGCGGTGTGGAAGAATTAAAACTTTCAAACCTTACCAGACCTCCAAAAGTACAGAAGCCAGATGAAGTTATCGTGAAGGTGCACGCCGCATCGGTCAATCCGATTGATGTTGCAATGCTGGGTGAGTGACTCCTGTGTTATTCTTTTGTATTCGCCTTTTGGTTGTTATTGGCTCAGAAATAAATCTCAGGGTGACTCACAGTTTTGACTTACATAACTGTGTACGATTTGATGGGTGCTCAGTTATTGTTAGATTTCAAGCAGTGTGTATTCATTTTACATGTCTTACCGTAATTTGCATGGGAAATCGTCATTTAATTGCAGTTGTTTTGCAATTTAAATGTTTTAAAATAACTGATGCCATAGGAGATGAAGAAAGCGAAATATATTGAAATACAATGCAGGAATCACATATCTTACAAAATTGTATTTTTTTACCAGACATAAAAAACTAATTAAATAGTTCGAAACAAAGATTTCACATGGAACTTTTCAACAGCTTTGCAATCAAGATTTTCCACAGCTCTGAAAGAAAACTGCTGAGACATGTGATGTATTAGCCAGTTATTGTGCATTATATATATTGTACGTGCACACTCTTAGCAAAATATGACTTTTATTATCACAGGAATTTTAAAAGTTTTAATGCAATAACATTGAACTGTCAGAAAAAAAAACTTTTGTAATATTATTTCACATGATAGAATAATTCAGTGAGCAAAATTAATAAGAATCTCCAGGAAAAAACATATAGAGGCAATTTGCCTTCTCATTCAGTGTCATATTCTGCTTTGTATGTTGTCGGCTATTGGAAAAGTGTCTCACAAAACTCACTGTATTCTTTAGGGACATGTTTTCAACGTTTTTTCAGATCCTCCACTATTTTTATTATTAGTGGAGTATTACAAGTGATATATGCTTTTCCATAAGTAATTTTATTTTCCTTAGGAATACCTCTACATGTTGTCCATGTTCTGTAATGCCTGGGCCACCATTTCTTGATAGCTAGAATATCATATAAACTTACCAAATTGATGGAGAAACTCTTTCTGTGCATTTTTCAACCAACTAACTCTTCTCAACATCGTGACATTATGAGCAGCAAATCTGCTGTGCAACTGAAGGGATAACGGAAGCGTCCGATTCCACCCCTATGCTTTGACCATTGACATTACCAATATGGCGGAAACGACCATTCACAACTCCTCCTATACCACTCCCATGGCGTCACCACGCAAACATGACAACAAACACGAAAATAAATCGAAAAACCACCAAACAGATATTCCTCCAAAAAAAAAATATAATGAAACTAACAGGACAAGTGAGGGAAATTGGAGATTTTTGGGTGGGGACAAACTAAATATAAACACACGCCAGTACATGAAACGACAAAAAACACTAAAATAGCAAGACCCCACAACCTTCCCAAATTCCACTACACACAAAATCCACTGGAATCGATCACTTCTATTGACCTATATAGGTCAACAGCAACTACTGATACCACGCTATAAATCTCAAAACTTTCACCACCACCACACTTAATCCTACCAAAAAAAACCCTTGAAAATTGAAATTGGAATCGAACACTTCCCTTGACGTATATAGGTCAACAACAACTATCGATACCAAGCCAGCCATAGCCACAACCACACCTTACAACCAAACACTTCCGTAAAGTCATATAAGTCAACAGCAAAACAAAATACCAAATCACCAATGCAAACAACCAAACAACTCACAAACACCCTACCAACCATTAAAAAAAAAAAATACTAACCACCCCCCCCCCCCCTTATAGCCGCAGCCACCACCCCCCGCCCAACACCAAACTAACCCACAACCTTAGGCCTATACATCCTACTTACCACCCTTACAAAAAACCCTAAAGATACAATAACCTTCAGGGACGCTCTTCCACCAACAGTACTCATCTAGATGAGACTGAAGGTTAGAAGAGCGCCTCTTCCCCCTCCCAATCATTGACTTAACTGCCACCCAAAACCCCTCTATAGTATTTGTACAAGCACCTGTCTCTTAATTCTTAAATTCAATGCTGTGGCTCACTACTAAATGATTGTACACCTGCTGACACAACTCCCTATAAGAAGAAAATGCATCTGAAACCATAGTGGTACCCTCTTCAGTAAAATCCTCTATCAATCTCACTAATTGCCTTTTTGTCTGGCCCTCCAAAACCCTAAATACACATTCTGAAAACTCACCCCTCGATACCACAGCCCCTCACACCCATAAACTAACCAAAGACTTACCCTTCCCATACTCTCTCTTCCCAAACTGCGACTCATCAATTTCCACAACACCAGGCCCACCCAACCTACCCCTGTACTTAACATACAGGGTAATCCATTGATCGTGACCGGGCCAAATATCTCGCGAAATAAGCGTCAAACAAAAAACTACAAAGAATGAAACTTGTCTACCTTGAAGGGGGGAACCAGATGGCGCTATGGTTGGCCCACTAGATGGCGCTGCCTTAGGTAAAACGAATATCAACTGTGTTTTTTTAAAATAGGAACCCCCCATTTTGTATTACATATTCGTGTAGTACGTAAAGAAATATGTATGTTTTAGTTAGACCACTTTTTTCGGTTTATGATACATGGCACTGTAATAGTCACAAACATATGGCTCACAATTTTAGACAAACAGTTGGTAACAGGTAGGTTTTGTAAATTAAAATACAGAATGTAGGTATGTTTGAACAATTTATTTCGGTTGTTCCAATGTAATACATGAACCTTTGTGAAGTTATAATTTCTGAGAAAGCATGCTGTTACGGCGTGATTACCTGTAAATACCACATTAATGCAATAAATGCTCAAAATGATGTCCGTCAACCTCAAAGCATTTGGCAACACATGTAACGACATTCCACACAACAGCGAGTAGTTCTCCTTCCGTAATGTTTGCACATGGATTAACAATGCGCTGACGCATGTTGTCAGGCGTTGTCAGTGGATCACAACAGTAAATATCCTTCAACTTTCCCCACAGAAAGAAATCCGAGGTCGTCAGATCTGGTGAATGTGCGGGCCATGTTATGGAGCTTCGACGACCAATCCACCGGTCATGAAATTTGCTATTCAATACTGCTTCAACCGCACATGAGCTATGTGCCGAACATCTATCATGTTGGAAATACATCGCCATGCTGTCATGCAGTGAAACATCTTGTAGTAACATCGGTAGAACATTACATAGGAAATCAGCATACATTGCACCATTTAGATTGCCGTCGATAAAATGCGGGCCAATTATCGTTCCTCCCATAATCCCGCATCATACATTAACTCACCAAGGTCACTGATGTTCCACTTGTCACAGCCATCGTGGATTTTCCGTTGCCCAATAGTGCATATTATGCTGGTTTACATTACCGCTGTTGGTGAATGACTCTTTGTCGCTAAATAGAGCGCGTGCAAAAAATCTATCATCCCATAATTTCTCTTGTGCCCGGTGGCAGAACTGCACACGATGTTCAAAGTCGTTGCCATGCAATTCCGGGTGCCTAGAAATATGGTATGGATGCAATCAATGTTGATGTAGCATTCTCAACACCGACGTTTTTGAGATTCCCGATTCACACACAGTTTCTCTGCTACTGGTGTGCAGATTAGCTGCGATAGCAGCTAAATTACCTACTTGGGCATCATCATTTGTTGCAGGTCATGGGTGATGTTTCACATGTGGCTGAACACTTCCCGTTTCCTTAAATAATGTAACTATCCGGTGAACGGTCCGGACACTTGGGTGATGTCGTCCAGGATTGATAGCCGTACATCAACACGATATCGACCTTTTCCGCAATTGGTAAACGGTCCATATTAACACGGGTAATGTATCACAAAGCAGATACCGCACTGGTGAAATGTTATATGATACCATGTACTTATATATAAAAACAAAGATGAGGTGACTTACCGAACGAAGGCGCTGGCAGGTCGATAGACACACAAACATACACACAAAATTCAAGCTTTCGCAACATACTGTTGCCTCATCAGGAAAGAGAAGGAGAGGGAAAGACGAAAGGAAGTGGGTTTTAAGGGAGAGGGTAAGGAGTCATTCCAATCCCAATCCGAAACCTCTGTCCTATCCAAAGGCCTCACCTTCAGCCCCACTCCCAGATTCAACCAAACAGCCCTCGTCAAAGATTTACTGTCCTACACTCGTACTCTCTGCTGGAAATATCACTTTGCCACGAAGAAAAATGAACCTAATCCTACTCCTAATGATCCAACTCCCCAAGACACCATCCAAATTGAACCCTGCCTGGAACAGTTCCGTCCTCCGTCACAGCGGGATCCACCTCCTCTTCCTCAAAATCACCCTCTCCAAACCTTCCAGGAATTTCTCACTTCCAGCCTTGCATCTCAATCCTTCTTAAAAAACCTTAATCCTACACCCAACATCACCACTGCCGAAGCCCAGGCTATCCGTGATCTGAAGGCTGACCGATCCATCGTCATTCTTCCGGCGGACAAGGGTTCCACGACCGTGGTACTTGATCGTCGGGAGTATGTGGCTGAGGAACTGCATCAGCTTTCAGACAACACCACATACAAAGTTTGCCAAGGTAACCCCATTCCCGATGTCCAGGCGGAGCTTCAAGGAATCCTCAGAACCTTAGGCCCCCTGCAAAACCTTTCACCTAACTCCATCAACCTCTTGACCCCACCGACACCCCGCACCCCTACCTTCTACCTTCTTCCTAAAATCCACAAACCCAATCATCCCGGCCGCCCCATTGTAGCTGGTTACCAAGCCCCCACAGAACGTATCTCTGCCTACGTAGATCAACACCTTCAACCCATTACATGCAGTCTCCCATCCTTCATCAAAGACACCAACCACTTCCTTGAACACCTGGAATCCTTACCCAATCTGTTACCCCCTTCCTTGTAACCATTGATGCCACTTCCTTATACACAAATATTCTGCACGTCCAGGGCCTCGCTGCGATGGAGCATTTCCTTTCACTCCGATCACCTGCCACCCTACCTAAAACCTCTTTCCTCATTACCTTAACCAGCTTCATCCTGACCCACAACTTCTTCACTTTTGAAGGCCAGACATACCAACAATTAAAGGGAACAGCCATGGGTACCAGGATGGCCCCCTCGTATGCCAACCTATTCATGGGTCGCTTAGAGGAAGCCTTCTTGGTTACCCAGGTCTGCCAACCCAAAGTTTGGTACAGATTTATTGATGACATCTTCATGATCTGGACTCACAGTGAAGAAGAACTCCAGAATTTCCTCTCCAGCCTCAACTCCTTTGGTTCCATCAGATTCACCTGGTCCTACTCTAAATCCCATGCCACTTTCCTTGACGTTGACCTCCACCTGTCCAATGGCCAACTTCACACGTCCGTCCACATCAAACCCACCAACAAGCAACAGTACCTCCATTATGACAGCTGCCACCCATTCCACATCAAACGGTCCCTTCCCTACAGCCTAGGTCTTCGTGGCAAACGAATCTGCTCCAGTCCGGAATCCCTGAATCACTACACCAACAACCTGACAACAGCTTTCGCATCCCGCAACTACCCTCCCGACCTGGTACAGAAGCAAATAACCAGAGCCACTTCCTCATCCCCTCAAACCCAGAATTCCCAACGGAAGAACCACAAAAGTGCCCCACTTGTGACAGGATACTTTCCGGGACTGGACCAGACTCTGAATGTGGCTCTCCAGCAGGGATACGATTTCCTCAAATCCTGCCCTGAAATGAGATCCATCCTTCATGAAATCCTCCCCACTCCGCCAAGAGTGTCTTTCCGCCATCCACCTAACCTTCGTAACCTGTTAGTTCATCCCTATGAAATCCCCAAACGACCTTCCCTACCCTCTGGCTCCTATCCTTGTAACCGCCCCCGGTGCAAAACCTGTCCCATGCACCCTCCCACCACCACCTACTCCAGTCCTGTAACCCGGAAGGTGTACACGATCAAAGGCAGAGCCACGTGTGAAAGCACCCACGTGATTTACCAACTGACCTGCCTACACTGTGATGCATTCTATGTGGGAATGACCAACAACAAACTGTCCATTCGCATGAATGGACACAGGCAGACAGTTTTTGTTGGTAATGAGGATCACCCTGTGGCTAAACATGTCTTGGTGCACAGCCAGCACATCTTGGCACAGTGTTACACCGTCCGGGTTATCTGGATACTTCCCACCAACACCAACCTATCCGAACTCCGGAGATGGGAACTTGCCCTTCAGTATATCCTCTCTTCTCGTTATCCGCCAGGCCTCAATCTCCGCTAATTTCAAGTTGCCGCCACTCATACCTCACCTGTCTTTCAACAACTTCTTTGCCTCTACACCTCCGCCTCGACTGACATCTCTGCCCAAACTCTTTGTCTTTAAATATGTCTGCTTGTGTCTGTATGTGTGGATGGATATGTGTGTGTGTGTGCGAGTGTATACCTGTCCTTTTTTCCCCCTAAGGTAAGTCTTTCCGCTCCCGGGATTGGAATGACTCCTTACCCTCTCCCTTAAAACCCACTTCCTTTCGTCTTTCCCTCTCCTTCCCTCTTTCCTGATGAGGCAACAGTTTGTTGCGAAAGCTTGAATTTTGTGTGTATGTTTGTGTGTCTATCGACCTGCCAGTGCCTTCGTTCGGTAAGTCACCTCATCTTTGTTTTTATATATAATTTTTCCCACGTGGAATGTTTCCCTCTATTATATTGATACCGTGTACTTATACATTTGTGACTATTACAGCTCCATCTATCACAAAGCGAAAAAAGTGGTCCAACTAAAACATTCATATTTCTTTACGCACTACACGGATATGTAATAAAAAATCTAGCAGGCCAACCATAGCACCATCTGGTTTTCCCCTTCAAGCTAGACAATTTTCGTTCTTTGTAGTTTTTTTTTTCTATGCTTAGTTCGTGAGATATTTGGCCCGGTCACTATCAATGGGCCACCCTGTATATGCAGAACATACCTCATGACAATAAGAATACCAATCAAGCACCGTTCTCTCGCACAGACACCCCTCATGCGCACAGAAACTGTGAGAGGATTTATAACAAAAATGATACGTCATTAACACAATTTCTCGCATGCCCAACCTAGACTTATCAAACCAGGAACCTCACCTAATGGAGCACCATAAGTTATCCTTATGACAACTCCACATATAGCTGTCAGACGCTGGAACTTTAGTAAGCCTCATTTCTTCACGACACACTGAACACTCCACATCTTCAGCAAACAGGCCGAATAGCTGATTAGAGACAAGCACTGTCCCCCATCATCGCTGACAACCGAATACTGTTGGCCTTGTCAGTCATATCAATACCTACCAAAGACATAAACAAAGCAATTTACCAAAATTCACACACAAAAATAACTACAATAACATCAACATAACAAAACCAAAATTTTTAACTCACAGAAAAACATTCTGCTGAAAGCACAGTCACTGCCAATAACACACACATGCAATGCTACCACACTAATGAACCCCATATGCCACATAACACGCTACCCCTAAACACACCACCAGAAAGAACCACCGACCGCAACAATATGCCACCTTTAAACATGCCACACATACAAACTAAACAAAAAAAATCACCTAACACACAAGCACACCACCACTGATCACATCAGAACGACTCCTACAAACACGCCACTCTCACAAGCTAAACTCCGCACTGTCGTGACATCACACATCACAACAGCCTTATGTCACAGGTCAACGCTGACGGTTGGAATCGTACGCTTCCGTTGACTTCCAACTGAACTATAGGCTGCAGAAAGAATATGTTTGCTTTGCAGAAATGAACTACTGTACTCAGTATGTCCATTCTGCATCTTTAATGACAATCAACAGCCAGATAAGTCATATTCCAGTGGGTATATGTGACATTTGTGCACAGTGGATAGTGTTGCACTCCAACTAATGGTTGAATTTTCTAATTTTGTTACGTATGCCCTTTTTGCACCTTGTAGTTCAAGTAGTTTTGACAATAATGATTTTGTGTGTGGGAGCGCACGTGTCCGCACATGCTCTCTTTGCAGTAAAGATCTACTCAGGCTTACCATACGTCTAGGATTAGCTTGCACAGTCCTGGTATTTTAATTCTGTACAGGGTTACAAAAGTGTCTGGGGTTTAAAAATTTTACAACTGGTGAGGATATTTTTTTAAAATTTTGGAACTGTTGTGGAATTGATTTGAATTCAGTTAGAACGTATGATATGGTGATATCCATGTATAAGGACTGAGTTCTTTGGATACTGTTTTGTGATATATGCTTATTGTATGTGCTCTGAAAAAAATTAGATAATAAACCAAAGAAGTCCAGTATATTTAATAGTATTTATTTAGTGGTATTAAGTAGTATACCCAAAATGCTTACCTTGATACTGAGCAAGTTTGCTGCATTTTTTTTACGTCTTCAGGGGCGGCCTAACTGAAACCATCACAAACACATCTGTGAAGTCAGAGCCTTCATCCACAGCCCAGTCTACCAACACTGTTTTACCAGTTCTAAAATTAAACTAAACTCCTTCCATACAGACCTTGAAGGCCCAATGGTACTGATCAACCACTGTGTCATCCTCAGCTCACAGGTGTCGCTGGATGCAGATGTGGAGAGGCATGTGGTCAGCACACCACTCTCCTGACTGTTATCAGTTTTCTTGACTGGAGCTGCTAATTCACAATCAAGTAGCTCCCAAATTGACCTCACAGGGGCTGAGAGTGCAGTCCACTTGCCAACAACACTCGACAGACTGGATGGTCACCCATCCAGATATTAGCCAAGCCTGATAGTGCGTAACTTTGGTGATCTGATGGAAAGCAGTGTTACAACTGTGGTAAGACCATTGGCTTCACCAATTTGTAGTGAGTCCACTAGAAATTTTAGCATCAAGTAGCCTACTTTTTGGCCTACAAGGAAATTATTATGCCTTACCCAGGTTTGAAGCTATTTTTAGATTGCATGGCCTCATGTCCAACTCAGACCAGTTTACCATGGTTGTATCACAATTAGATCTTAATGTAATTGAACAGTTCAGTGATATTTTGCACCAACAGTCTTACTGTGTATTTAAAGAGACAGTGCTCCAATGCTTTGTTTTCACACCAGAAATTTGCCTACAGAAAGTTGTTGATGGTGACAGCAGGTGATTCCCCATCTCAGATTCTTCTCTCAATTTGTGCACTCACAGGTAATGAACTGCTGGCTGACACTTAGTTCAAGATTTTTTGCATGCACAGGCTCTCACAAAATGGCAGGGCGGTTCTTTCAGCCTTTACTGCAATCTGGCTATTGACAAACTGGCGATTAAAGCTGACACAATTGCTATTGCATGAGCTGACAGTAACAGTTGTACCACCATTAAAGACGCTATAGATGGCAGCCCTGAACTGCACATGAATGCTACAGGCCATGCAGATGTGTGCCAGTTGCAGAAGACATCAACAGAGCCATCTGTATGAGCTTGCATGCCTAAATGCCAAGTTAAACAGACAGAATTCTGAGTCTACTGCTCATGCAAGAAATAAGTTTCAACTCTCTCACATGTGGTGTCGGTACCATAACCATTTTGGGGTTTTAGCAAGACAGTTCACCAAGCTCACTCTTATCCAAACGTGACCGAGTGCCAATATGCACACGTGCTCATTAGTCTTGGTCACAGTACGTACAATACTACTCAACTGCCACAGTTACTTATGTTGCTGGTTCTGCAAGACTGATCATTAAAAACTAGTTATCACAAGCTGTGTTCTTGACTGATATGAAATCAGAGATTAGTGTTACTCCTCCAACTGAGAGTGGTTTGAAACATGTTACTAATATGGCTATTTTAACAGCAGCTAATAATTCACCTGTCAAAACCTTTGGAACACTTGAGGCTCAAATTGTGAAATGTTCGGAAATGTGGCATGAAGAAAAATGATTCGACAACTTAGCTACGAGAGGAAAATCAGCTCTTGCGAGATTGAGCAGACCAGGTGCAAATGCCTTTGGAGTAGGTGCACCAAAAATTATTACAGTCAGATGGAGCAGCTGCCATGCAGATCAAAGACCTGCTATCCCCCCTCCCTCTCCTAAAGCTCGTCAGGTGGCAGGCAATGATCTTGGCTAGCTGTTGCTGAAGTATTTTCCAGTGCCGACTGAATCAACATTTGCAATGGAGAGGCGTTGCCATTCTACTCTCCATCACATCAAAACTACACCAGAACTGCTGGTGGTTAGTAGACTTCGTCACCTACCTCCAGAAAAGTTGCATGCTGCTCGACAAGAGGTTGATAGGATGATTAGTGATGGTTCTGTTTCTTGCTTCACGAGTGCTTGGTCTTCTTCCCTACAGATGGTCAGAAAAAAAGATTGAATATGGTGAATCTGTGTGGGGATTATAGAGCTTTGAACTCTTGTATAGTCCCTGATAGGTGCCCGGTCTCTAATGTATCTGACTTTAGCAGTAACTTATCTGGTGCACAATTTTTTACTGTTCTGGATTGTGCTAAGGCTTTAGCACAGATTCTTATGCCCCCCCTCCCAAAGATATTATGAAGACTGCTATTACTGCACCCTTCAGGTTATTCAAAAATACAAATTTTTGAAATTGTGTAATGACAGTAACAATGGACATGTTTATCACATAGTATGCACAGGAGAATTTTCTGTCGCACATAAAAGAAAGGATGCTGTTACAGGTCATATGAAAACAGCTTGACATAGGAATGCCTTTAATGTCACTGCTTCACCAAACAGAAGAGATTTTTAAAGCCAAAGATGGAATAACAGTGATCTGGAAAGTGCTGCTTAAGACTCTACATTTCCGGCATTATGGAAGCGACCGTAGGTTTGACCCATGACGTCAAGATGGCAACCACCCCTACTTCCAGCATGTACAATATGGCAACCATAACGTCACTACATACACATGTGATTAGCAATGAAAATGAAAATGAAAGAGAATATTTCTCTCCAGCAATAAAATGAAACTATGGGACAACCATGGGAAGTATGGGTTTTAGGACAGGGCAAGCTAAATATATGACAATATGAAAAACAGCACAATCCCAAAACAAATTTTATTGACAAAATTCAACATACAATTCCCAATATATGATATAATACTACAATCGCAGAAACCACTGGAATCATACATTTCACTTGACCCGTATAGCTCACGTGAAGCCCTCCTCAAACCGCAGTATCAGAAAATTCCATTAATCTATATAGCTCCAACAAAGCCAATGATACCACAACCCCACACACAATTTGAAAACCCAAAACCCCGACATTTGCTTAACCAATTAAAATACAAACAAAAGACTATACACCAAAACAAACGAAACACAAATAATGCATTAAAAATATTTCTACCAACCACAAGCCCGATGAATACAACTTGGTTGCCCCCCCCCCCCCCCCCCTCCTTCAAAGATGTAAAGGCGAAAGATGATAAAAATAACACGTAAGTAAAACCATCTCACTGGCTGCCAGCCTAGAGATCTTGAAGCATGCCCCACATCAGATAGATCACTAAATATGGCTTAAGTCTAGATCAGTGCCAGCGGCTGTAACGGCCGAGCTTATCTATTGCTTATAGGTTGGCAACACGTCAGTATTGCGTAGTCAGTGCAGTGATACTTTTAAATGACTAATGGGACGTGAGAACATACGCAGTGTATTTGTAGTGTCAAAAATGAAACTTTGTTTTGCACTAGTGAGTTTAGAGAGAGGTACTCTTTGTCAGAAAGTGGTATAAAGTGGAGTGCTTTAACAGATTTAGTATCCACCTACCTCCTCCCATGATTTAATGAAAAACACTGATCCATCTACCTCCTTCCATGATTTAATTACAAAACATTGATCAACTTATTCAGTATGCTCATGCAGTTTGATTGCGTATCAACATAGAGCAGAGAAATATTTCACTGCTTTTTCAATTACATCATGGGTTGTGATGCTGTCCTTGCATTACATTTATAATCTTGTTTACAGCAATATTTCAGTTTCTCTTCCAAATTTATTCAGAAGAAATTGTACAGGGCTATTACAAATGATTGAAGCGATTTCATAAATTCACTGTAGCTCCATTCATTGACATATGGTCACGACACATTACAGATACATAGAAAAACTCATAAAGTTTTGTTCGCTGAAGCCGCACTTCAGGTTTCTGCCGCCAGAGCGCTCGAGAGCGCCGTGAGACAAAATGGCGACAGGAGCCGAGAAAGCGTATGTCTTGCTTGAAATGCACTCACATCAGTCAGTCATAACAGTGCAACGACACTTCAGGACGAAGTTCAACAAAGATCCACCAACTGCTAACTCCATTCGGTGATGGTATGCGCAGTTTAAAGCTTCTGGATGCCTCTGTAAGGGGAAATCAACGGGTCGGCCTGCAGTGAGTGAAGAAACGGTTGAATGCGTGCGGGCAAGTTTCACGCGTAGCCCGCGGAAGTTGACGAATAAAGCAAGCAGGGAGCTAAACGTACCACAGCCGACAGTTTGGAAAATCTTACAGAAAAGGCTAAAGCAGAAGCCTTACCGTTTACAATTGCTACAAGCCCTGACACCCGATGACAAAGTCAAACGCTTTGAATTTTCGGCGCGGTTGCAACAGCTCATGGAAGTGGATGCGTTCAGTGCGAAACTTGTTTTCAGTGATGAAGCAACATTTTTTCTTAATGGTGAAGTGAACAGACACACTGTGCAAATCTGGGCGGTAGAGAATCCTCACGCATTCGTGCAGAAAATTTGCAGTTCACCAAAAGTTAACGTGTTTTGTGCAATCTCCCGGTTTAAAGTTTACGGCCCCTTTTTCTTCTGTGAAAAAAACGTTACAGGACACGTGTATCTGGACATGCTGGAAAATTGGCTCATGCCACAACTGGAGACCGACTGCACCGACTTCATCTTTCAACAGGATGGTGCTCCACCGCACTTCCATCAAGATGTTTGGCATTTCTTAAACAGGAGATTGGAAAACCGATGGATTGGTCGTAGTGGAGATCATGATCAGCAATTCATGTCATGGCCTCCACGCTCTCCCGACTTAACCCCATGCGATTTCTTTCTGTGGGGTTATGTGAAAGATTCAGTGTTTAAACCTCCTCTACCAAGAAACGTGCCAGAACTGCGAGCTCGCATCAACGATGCTTTCGAAGTCATTGATGGGGACATGCTGCGCCGAGTGTGGGAGGAACTTGATTATCGGCTTGATGTCTGCCGAATCACTAAAGGGGCACATATCGAACATTTGTGAATGCCTAAAAAAACTTTCTGAGTTTTTGTATATGTGTGCAAAGCATTGTGAAAATATCTCAAATAATAAAGTTATTGTAGAGCTGTGAAATCGCTTCAATCATTTGTAATAACCCTGTATGTTTGCTGCTGTCTCATTGGCTGCATAATACACACAGCTGACACATTTTCTTTTGTTCCCATCATACCTCATGGCATGTGCTGACAACATTCCTGTGTGAAAAACATAAGTACGCCACTGGCCCTATTCTAGACTTTTACCTCAAGTATTGTCATGGTGACACCACCACATATGTATGCCCCTGGTGCAAGAAGCCTGGAGTCTGGTCAACTTTATTCTCTCATTACAGATATAGCCAAACCTTTGCAAAAACCTTATCATCACCCAGTGCAACCCGGAGTGAATATCTACCAATTTTTCCATTACATCCATCTCTTAACAAAAACAAGAAAAATACTATTACATTTAAATTCCTAAAAACACACACACAACACTAATAATATGTAACACATTCATGAAGTAAATCAATGTAACTCACTAACAGTCAGCACTCTCTTCCAACAACTACTCCACAGAATGATTACACGAAGTCAAATTACTGAATACCACACATAACACAACATCTTCAAACACGAAGATCAGTTACAAGAGCACGACATCAAATACTACAAAACACCATCTACAAACACAACTTTGATTTCATAAGGAACCGTTTTGCACAGTGGCTGTATGCTATTATAAGGAAGATTAGGAACACAGCGGTCTATCACAAATCTGTTGGTTTGTTATGATTCTTGACTATCCAGATTTCAATTTTAAATGGCCATTTTAGTGCTAAAATACAAGGAAATTACAGAATCAGAATTGATTTGCACAAAAATTTACTTGAAACATTAAGAAAAATACCACATTATCAAATAGCAGGTAATCCATTTGAGTGAGTTACAATCCAGCAAACTCACAGCAGTACATGTCATACGTCTTAACCGGTCTATAGGCAGATGGAAACTGAGGTAGTTGTTTACAATAAGTATAGCAACCTCAGTTTGATCATGTAATGCAGTTAATGCCCCATATAATAAGAAATAACTAACCCAATTTTGTTTCAATTTGGTAATTTAAAACTCTGCTTTAATAAGTAAAACCAGCGATGTTTATCTGCCTATCACTTTTAAATACATCAAAAAATGCCAGCTTACAATGTTTTTGTTCATATATTAGTGGTGAAGTTATCTACCATACCTTACACAAACATCATAAATAGGTTCCTACAGTTGTCCTATACAGAATTATTATATCACTTTAGAAATCAAAGTTTTTGCAGATTGTCTTGATAAAATAAAGGTACATACCCATTTGAAATTTTTCAAAAGCTAAACCCTAGTGTAGTCATTCATATTGTAGTGATTAAGTGATCCACTCCATAATCACAATAAAATACCATTCAGATAGTTTTTATAAAGATTTGTTAACATAATATTAAAATACTGAAGATCAACATGATAAGCCTAATTTAACCAGGCACATTTAATAAAAGATACAAATGTCCTCTACTGATGTAAATTTCATACGTAAAGTGTACCTCCAATTGCAGTACACTGCTTGCAAAGAACGATTTAACAAATTGCCCCTAAGGCTAATAGTTTAACAGTATTTTAATTGTTTGATTGTGAAACTTTCAGCACTGGATATTATTGTTATTGTGGTCTTCAGTTCAAAGACTGGTTTGATGCAACTCTCCATGCCACTCTATCCTGTGCAAGCCTCTTCATGTCTGAATAACTACTGCAATCTACATCTTCTTGAATCTGCTTACTTTATTCATCTCTTGGTCTCCCTCTAAAATTTTTATCTCCGACTCTTCCCTCCAATACTAAATTGGTGATCCCTTGATGTCTCAGAACGTGTCCTATCAACTGATCCCTTCTTTTGGTCAAGTTGTGCCACAAATTTGTTGTCTCCCCAGTCCTATTCAGTACTTCCTCATTAGTTATGTGATGACCCATCTAATCTTTAGCATTCTTCTGTAGCACCGCATTTTGAAAGCCTCTATTCTCTTTTTATGAAAACTGTTTGTTTTCCATGTTTTGCTTCCATATGTGGTTACACTGCAGACAGATACCTTCAGAAAAGACTTCCTAATACTTAAATCTATGTTCGATGTTAACAAATCAGAAATGCTTTTACTGCCATTGCCAGTCTACATTTTATATCCTCTCTACTTCAGCCATCATCAGTTATTTTGCTGCCCAAATAGCAAAATAACAAAACTCATCTACTACTTTGTCTCGTTTCCTAATCTGATTCCCTTAGCATCACCTGATTTAATTTGACTATATTCCATTATTATTGTCTTTCTGCTGTTGATGTTCATCTTATATCCTATTTCAAAAACTGTCCCTTCCATTCAGCTGCTCTTCAAAGTTCTTTGCTGTCTCTGGCAGAATTACAATGTCATCGGCAAAACCTCAAAGTTTTTATTTCTTCTCCCCGGAGTTTAATAACGATTTAAGATTTTTCTTTGATTTCCTTTACCACTAGTTCAATGTACAGATTGAATAACATCACGGATAGGCTACAACCCTGGCTTACTCCTTTCTCAATCACTTCCTCCCTTTCCTGGCCCTCTGCTCTTATTACTTCCATCTGGTTTGCATACAAGTTGAAAATAGCATTTCGTTCCCTGCATTTACCCCTGCTACCTTCAAAATTACAAACAGTATATGCCACTGAACATTGTCAAAACTTTTTTCAAGTCTACAAATGCTATAAATTGACACTTACCTTAACCTGTCTTCTACAATGAGCCATAGGGTCAGTATCGCCTTCCATGTTCCTTCATTTCTCCAGAGTCCAAAGATCTTGTCTGAGGTCTTCTTCTGTCAGTTTTTACATTCTTCTGTAATAAATTCGTATTAGTATCTTGTATCTATGACTTATTAAACTGATAATTTGGTAATTTTCAGACCTGTCATCAATTGCTTTCTTTGGAATTGGAATTACAACATTCTTCTTGAAGTCTGAGAGTATTTCACCTGTCTCATACATCTTGCACATGAGATGGAAGAGTTTTGTCATGGTTACCTCTCCCAAGGTTATTGGTAGTTCTTACGGAATGTTGTCTTCTCCGAGGGTCTTGCTTTGACTTAGATCTTCCAGAGCTTTGTCAAATTATTCTCGCAGTATCATATCTCCCATCTTGTCTTCATCTATATCCACTTCCCTCTCCTATAATATTGCTTTCAGGTTCATCTCCATTGTACAGACCATCTGTAAACTCCTTCCATCTTTCAGCTTTCCCTTCTTTGCTTAGAACTTGTTTACAGTATGAGTTGATACTCATACGGCTGCTTCTCTTTTCCCTAAAGGCCTCTTTAATTTTCCTGTAGGCAGTATCTATCTTTCCCGTAGTGAAATATGCTTCTAAATTATCACGTTTGTCCTCTAGCCATTCCTGCTTAGCTATTTTGCACTTCCTGTCCATCTCATTTTTCAAATGATTGTATTGCCTTTTGCGTGCTTCATTTGCTGCATTTTTAAATTTTCTCTTTTCATCAGTTAAATGCAGTATCCCATGTGTAATCCAAGGGTTCCTACCAATTTTTGTCTTTCTACCTACTTGATCCTCTGCTGCCTTCACTATTTTCTCTCTTAAAGCCACCCATTTGTCTTCTACTGTATTCCTTTCCCCTGTTCTAGTCAACCATTGCCCGATGCTCCCTCTGAAGCTCTCAACAACCCCTGGTTCTCACAACTTATCCAGGTCCCATCTCCTTATCTTCCTACCTTTTCCCAGTTTCTTCAGTTTTAATCTATAGTTCATAACCAATAACGTGTGGTCAGAGTCCGCATCTGCCCCTGGAAATGTCTTACAATTTAAAATCTACTTCCAAAATCTCCGCCTAACTGTTATATAATTGATATAAAACCTTCTGGTGTCTCCAGGTCTTTAACACAGAAACAACCTTTTTTCATGATTCTTAAACCAAGTGTTAGCAATCATTAAATTATGCTCTATGCAAAACTCTACCAGGAAGCTTCCTCTTCCATTCCTTTCCCACAGTCCATATTCACCTACTATTTTACCTTCTCTTTCTTTTCCTACTATCAAATTTCAGTTCCTCATCACAATTAAATTTTCTTCTCCTTTAACTATCTGAATGATTTCTTCTACCTCATCATACATTTCTTCAGTATCTTCTTCACTTGCGGGACTAGTTGGCATGTAAACTTGTATTACGGTGGTACTCGTGGGCTTTGTGTCTATCTTGGCTATGGTAACGTGTTCACTATGCTGTTCATAATTGCTTCCTCATATTCCCATTTTCTGATTCATTATTAAACCCACTTCTGCATTACCCCTATTTGACTTTGTATTTATAACCCTGTATTCACCTGACCTGAAGTCCTGTTCCTACTGCCACTAAACTTTACTAATTCCCACAATATCTAACTTCAACCTATCCATTTCACTTTTAAAATTTTCTGATGTACCTGCCTGATTAAGGGATCTAGCATTCCATGCTCTGATCCATAGAATACCAGTTTTGTTTCTCCTGATGATGACACCCTCCTGCCCAGAGATCTGAATGGGTGACCATTTTACCTTTGGAATATTTGATCCAAAAGGACATCATCATTTAAACATACAGTAGAGCTGCACATCCTTGGGAAATATGGCTGCAGTTTCCTGTTGCTTTCAGCAAGGACATTTTAGTTGATGGTACATGGCCAGATCAGTCAATTGTCCAGACTTTTGCATCTGAAACCACTGAAAAGGCTGCTGCCCCACTTAAGAAACCACACATTTGTGTGGCCTCTTATGAGGTACTCTTCTGTTGTGGTTGTACCTACAGTACAGCTGTCGGTATCGTTAGCTGAGATGTGCAAGACACCCCACCGATGGTTCATGGGGGCGGGGGGGGGGGGGGGGGGGGGGCGGGGCAGCATTGCATAGTAGTAACAAAATGGACGACAGAACAATTCAAATGCTAGTAATAAGTTACACTGAGAAGACACAAGTCAGGGGATACCTATTAATATCACCTCAGACCTACTTTTACTCAATTCAACTTGACATGGGCTCAGCTAGTCATTGGAAGTCCCCTGCAGAAATATTGAGCCATGCTGCCTCTATATCCTTTCATAATGCGAAAGTTTTGGTAGTGCAGATTTTGTGTGTGAACTGACCTCCAAATTACGTCCCATAAGTGTTCAATGGGATTAATGTTGGATAATCTGGGTGGGCAAATAATTCACTTGAATTGGCCAGAAAAATGACTCTGGCCCGATGACATGGCACATTGTCACCTATAAAAATTCCATCGTTCTTTGGGAACATGAAGTCCACATATAGGTGCAAATGGACTCTAAGTAGCCGAACATTACCATTCCTTGACAATGATTTGTTCAGTTGGACCAGAGGACCCAGTCCATTCCATGTAAACACAGCCCTTCCATTATTGAGCCACCACCAGCTTGCACAGTGCCTTGTTGACAACTTTGGTCTGTGGCTTTGTGCGGTCTGTGCCACACTCGAAACCTACCACCAGCTCTTACCAGCTGAACATGGGACTCACCTGACTAGGCCATGGCTTTCCAGTCACCCAAGGACAACCGATACGGTCACGAGCCCAGGAGAAGCGCTGCAGGTGATGTAATGCCATTAACAAAGGCACTCGCGTCTTTCATCTGCTGCTAGGGGCCCATTGACACCAAGTTTGACTGAATTGTCCTAATGGATGTGTTTGTCTTGCATCCAACATTGATTTCTGCAGTTATTTCATGCAGTGTTCCTTGTCTGTTAGCGCTGACAACTATATGCAAACGTCGCTGCTCCCTTTCATTAAGTGTAGGCCGTTAGCTGTTGCGTGGTAGAGTTAATGTTTGAAATTTAGTATTCTCTGCACACTCTTGACACAGTGGATCTCGGAATATTGAATTTCCTAATTATTTATGAAATGAAATTACCCATGTGTGTGGCACCAACTACCATACTGCGTTAATTCTCATCATGCAGCTGTAATCACGTTGGACACCTTTTCGCATAAACTACCTGAGTTCCAGTGACATCTCTACCAATGCACTGCTGCCCTTTTGTACCTTATGTATGCGACAGTACTGCCATGTGCATGTGTCCATATTACTATCCCATGACTTTTGTCACCTTGGTGTATGTTATCATATACTACCGTGCCTAGTGTTGACATATTAAAGGCAAGCCAAAATTTCCATATTTGTTCCCTCCTGGATCATAACATCTCCTTCCCCGAAGCAAGAGACATGAAGAGCTCCCAAAGCTGGCTGCTTTTCACCAGATGACCTCAGAGGTCAGTATGTGTCCATCTCTTCCAGGAGATCCATGACTGTGCCTTACTCAGCTTTAAGCAATAATCTGATACCTGACCTCAGACAGGGGGGGGGAGTGTCTACTCTCAGCCAGGTGGGCAGCAGAGTGGGATTTCTGAACTGTATCCCACCTGTCCAAACCTACATGCTCACCTAAACTGATCTCAAGTCTTCTGCCTGTCTGTCTGACGTAACAGGCATCACTATCTGGACATCCCATCCTGTACACATCTTTTCCGTGGTGCATACTTCTTTTATCAATCCCACTAGGCAAAGTAACAAGTGTTGGTGAAGAGTAGCTGTTTTCAGGAGCTCTTAGATGGACTCCTGCTTTGGGGCAGGAGACCTGAGAGGGAACTAATTTGGAAATTGTGCCCTACCCTTAATACATCAACACTGGGCATGGTAGTATTTTTATTTTCATCTGTGGATTGTTTTGTTTTCCATTTTATTGGTACTATCCAATGCTATAGTGGTTTTACTTTCAAACAAGTAAAACACTATTAAAGTATTAGCCTTAGGGGCTAGTTATAAGGCAATTTGTTCATTGCAAACAGTGCATTGCAGTTGGAGTTACACTGTACATTATGTACAAAATTTATGTCAGTATAGGACATTTGTCTTTTAATGAATGTAACTGATTAAGTTAGCCTTTTCATGTTGATCTTCAGTATTTTATTATATTGTTAACAATTCTTCATGAAAATAATTTGTACGAACTTGTATATTTCTTTTGTCTTAATTATGTAGTGGGCCATTTAATCACTATGATATGAGTGAGTATGCTAGTTTTTAGTTTTGAAAAACTTCAGATTGGTATGTAACTGTATTTTATCAACTTCACTACTAATAGATGAACAAACACATTATAAATTGGCATATTTAGAAATGTTTAAAAGTGATATCCAGATAGACTTTGCTGGTTTTATTTATTAAAACAGGGTTTTAAACTTCTTTATTGGAATGAAATTGGGTTAATTATTTTGGTATTATAGAGGACATTATGTATACTACACGACACAAACTGAGGTTGCTGTACTTACTGTAAACAACCACCTCAGTTTCCTTCTGCCTGTAGACCAGTAAAGACATACGGTGATGTCCTGCTGCAAGCTTGTTGGATTGTAGCTCGCTCAGATGGTAAGTTGACTAGAATGGATCATTGCTATTGGATAATATAGTGTTTTACTATTTATAGCTGATGTCTGGATATGCAAGAGTAATAAAAAACTAGTTGGTTTTGTGAAAGAGTGCTGTGTTCCTATCCTTCCGTACAACTACAAACATGACCTGAACAAAAACACCGCACCACAATGATGTCACACAACATGCTTATGTCATGGGCCAAAGCAAATGGTTGTAATCAAACATTTTGGATGGTCCACATTTTCATACCACACTGCTAGGCACAGATGGGCTTTCAGCAAGGCAGACTGGGAAACTTTCACCTCTGCTGTCACCGTTGAATCTCCCCCACACGGTAACATCAATGTGATGGTTGAGCAGGTGACTACTACAATTGTTTCTGTGGTAGAAAATGCGATCCCTCACTCTTTAGGGTGCCCCTAACATAAGGCAGTCCCGTGGCGATCGCCAGAAGTCGCTGAAGCAATTAAGGAGCGTCGGTGAGCTCTACAGCAGCATAAGCATCACCCTTCCGTTGAGCACCTCATAGCCTTTAAACGGCTTCATGCCCGCTTTTGCCAACTTATCAAACGACGCAAGCAGGAGTGTTGGGAGAGATACATCTCAACCATTGGGTGCCATATGTCACCATCCCAAGTCTGGGCAAAGATCAAATGTCTTTTCGGGTACCAGACCCCAACAGGTGTTCCTGGTGTTACCATAAATGGCGTGTTATCTACCGACACAACCGTGATTGCCGAGCACTTTGCTCGAGCCTCTGCATCAGAGAATTACCCCCCAGCCTATTGCACTCTCAAACAACGGCTGGAAGCGAATGTCCTCTCATTCACTACACGCCACAGTGAATCCTATAACACCCCATTTACAGAGTGGGAGCTCCTCAGTGCCCTTGCACATTGCCCTGACACAGCTCCTGGGCCTGATTGGATCCATGGCCAGATGATTAAACATCTCTCATCTGACTACAAGCGACATGTCCTCGTCATCTTCAACCGGATCTTGTGTGATGGCATCTTTCCATTGCAATGGCGGGATAGCACCATCATTCTGGTGTTCAAACCCGGTAGAAACCCGCTTGATGTGGATAGCTATCAGCCCATCAGCCTCACCAATGTTCTTTGCTGGAACGTATGGTATGTCGGTGGTTGGGTTGGGTCTTGGAGTCACGTGACCTATTGGCTCCATGTCAGAGCGGCTTCCGCCAGGGTCGCTCTACCACTGATAATCTTGTGTCCCTTGAGTCTGCCATCCGAACAGCCTTTTCCAGACAGCAACACCTGGTTGCCGTCTTTTTTGACTTGCATAAAGCATATGACATGACCTGGTGACATCGTATCCTTGCCACATTGTATGAGTGGGGTCTCCAGGGCCCGCTCCCGATTTTTATCCAAAACTTCGTGTCGCTCCATACTTTCCATGTCCAAGTTGGTGTCTCTCATAGTTCCATCCATATCCAGGAGAATGGAGTCCTGCAGGGCTCTGTATTGAGTGTTTTCCTATTTTTAGTGGCCATTAACATTCTAGCAGCAGCTGTCAGGCCCTCCGTCTCACCTCCTCTGTATGCGGATGACTTCTGCATTTAGTACTGCTGCTCCAGTACTGGTGTTGCTGATCATCACATACAGGGAGCCATCCACAAGGTGCAGTCATGGGCTCTAGCCCATGGCGTCCAGTTTTAAGGCACAAAGTCGTGTGTCCTGCACTTGTGTTGGCGTCATACCATTCATCCGGACCCAGAACTTTACGTTCAAGATGATACACTTACTGTAGTGGAGACATATCGATTCTTAGGACTGGTTTTTGATGCTCGATTGACTTGGCTTCCTCATCTTCGTCAGCTTAAACAGAAGTGCTGGCAGCACCTCAATGCCATCCATTGCCTGAGCAACACCAATTGTGGTGCAGATTGCTCTACACAGCTGCGGCTTTACAGATTCGTTGTTCAATCTCGAACTGACTATGGGAGTGTGGTTTATGGTTCAGCAGCACCCCCAGCATTGCATTTACTCGACCCTCTGCACCATTGTGGGGCTCAATTAGCGACAGGAACTTTTAGGATGAGTCCGGCCACCAGCGTACTGGTGGAGGCTGGGGTCCCTCCATTGCAGATCAGACGTGCACAACTGCTCGCCAGTTATGCAGCACACATTCATAGTTCTCCTGAGCATCCGGATTACCATCTCCTTTTCCCACCTGTGGCAGTCCGTTCATGTATGCCTCCATGGTGCACGCCTCGGCTGCAGCTTCGTATGGAGTCTGGACCTGTCACATTGCCCTAAGGACTCCGTTAACCCTGCAGCTCTCCACTGTCACTTCCTCTCGATTCTTGACGTGTTCCGGGGCTCTGAAGTGGTTTACACAGACGGAGTATCGTCGCGCAGGCTTTGCCTATGTTCACGGCGGCCATATTGAACAGCATTCCTTTCCCGCTGGCCGCAGTGTATTCACTGCAGAGCTGGTGGCCATTTCTGGTGCACTTCATTATCTCCGTTCAAGCCCTGGGGAGTCTTTTCTTTTATGTACTGACTCTTTGAGCAGCCTGAAAACTATCAACCAGTGCCACCCTTGTCATCCTTTGGTAGTATTCATCCAGGAGTCCATCTATGCCCTGGAACAGTCCAGTTTTTCAGTGGTGTTCGTCTGGACCCCTGGTCATGTCGGAATCCCAGGAAATGAACTTGCTGACTGGCTGGCCAAACGGGCTACATGGAAACCACTTCTAGAGGTGGGCATTCCTGCAACTGACCTGCATTCATTATTGTGCCGCAGGACTTTGAGAGACGGAACGGCAAAGTATCAGTACGCACAAAAAACTAAGAGCCATTAAGGCGGCCACGAATGTGTGGAAGTCCTCGATGAGGGCCTCTCGCTAGGACTCCATGGTTCTCTGCCCGCTCCTCATTGGCCATGCCTTGGTGACCCACGGCTACCTCCTCCGCTGTGAAGACTCACCTCAGTGTCGGTGTGACACCCGGTTGACAGTGGCTCATATTCTTCTGCTCTGTCCTTCTTTGGCTGCCCTGTGACTTCATCTTCGGTTGTGCCGTACTCATTGTCATTGATTTCAGCAGACAACACCTCATCGGCTGATTTGCTTTTACATTTCATCTGTGAGGGTGGGTTTTATCATTTGATCTGAGTTTTAGCACATGTCCTTTGTCCCTCTGTATACCCCACACTAGTGCTTTTAGGGTGGAGGTTTTAATGTGTTGCAGGGTGGCTGGCTTTTTATTTTTATTTTTGAGGTCGGCCAGCCACTGTAATCTGATACCTTGTTTTCTGTCTCCTAACTGTTTCTTGCGTCTCTCAGTTGTTTTCTTGTCCTCTTTTGTTCCTTTTAGTGTTCGTTGCCTTTCCTTCATTCTTGTGGTCTTTCATTTCTTTCCGTTTTGTGTTATATGTCTCGTCTGTTTTATTCTCACACTTTTGGGAATGTTTTATTAGGAACAAGGGACTGATGAAATCGTAGTTTGGTCCCTTGCCCCCACTATTAAACCAACCAACCAACCAACCACACTGCTAGATGCAAACTCAGTTTCACCAAGGCATCAAACTGCACTACTGAAATGGTTAAAAATTAAATGACCCAAAATTTTCATCTGCTAGAACCAAAACAGTTATTTTTAACATTGTTTCACCATTGATATTTGATAATATGTTGCTTTCTTTGGAAAATATTAATTATTAACAGTCATAATGGATACTCAAATAGAAGTGAAGTAAGACTTGTTCTGACTCGTTCCACATCATTACGAAATATCATATTCATGATCCATGGAACTAGTATTAATCTAATCTAATCTGATTGTTGTAACATATTTCGGACTAGAGGAGGAAATTAAACTTTTAAATTTTGATGAACTGTTGAGTGAAACTGCTCAAACTTTGACTCTGTATCTTTTGCATTATGTGAAAAAATACAGACATGAAGAAAAATTGCTTTTGTTATCTTGCCGATAACACTAACAGTAATTTTGGTGGTGTGAAGTCATGTCTAATGAAAAAAATAGCTGAATAAATAAAGATAAATTTTCAGTAAACTGTCAAGACTTTTAAGTACATATTTTCAAAAATATGTCCTGGGTTGGATCCCAAAAAATACTGTAATATCTCCAGGGTTAAACACAAAAGGAATATTGTAAGCCCAATTATCATGCAATGTTCTTTCATGTATGCCTTTGCCATTTGTTAATTCAGATTGAAAAGGGATTAATAAATTTTGTTGTTAGGAAGTAACGGTACACTTTTCCGCAAACAGTCTCAATCTGTTTCAAAAGGACAACATATTCAGTTCAGCATTTCTACGGGTACTACACCAGTGATAATTATAACGCATGGAAAGGAAATAATAAATGTGCTAGAAACTTCAAAATTTTTAGGTGTCCATATTGAAGAGAATTTTAACTGGAAAAAGTACATTTTGAAACTTCTAAGTGGAATTATGTTCTGGGGTAACTCATCTTTAAGAAAGAAAGTGTTCATTGCTCAAATATGTGCTGTAAGAGTAATACGCTGATGAGCCAAAACATTATGACCACCTGCTTAATAGCTTGTTTTTTGGAATGAAATACATAACTGAATACACATATCGAGGACCTGACAGTTTGTTGGTAGGTTTGTGGAGGTATGTGGCATTAGATGTCTACACACAGCTCACGTAATTTGTGTAAATAGTGGACCACTGATTTGCATATGCAGTGATGATGCCTGGTAGTGACCCAGATGAGTTCCAAAGCATTTAACAGCAGTTGGATTTGGTCATTGAGACATCAACGTGAGTTCACTATAATGCTCATCAAACTAGTGTAGCATGATTCTGGCTCTGAGACATAGACAATTATACTGCTGAAAGATGGTATCAATGTTGGGGAAGATATCAAGAATGAAGGGTTGCAGGTGGTCTTTGATTACTACCATGGGTCCCATGCAAGCACAGGAATGTCTCCCATAGCACAAAACTGCTCCCACCAGCCTGTATCGATGGCACGCTGCACATTTTGAGCCGTCATTCACCTTGATGAAGGTGTTTGTAGAAACAACCATCGACATAGTGTAGCAAAAATGTGATTTACCCAAAGAGCCAAAATATTTCCATTGATTGACGGTCGAATCCCAAAGGTCCCGTGTCCATTGCAATGTCATTGGGTCAACATGTGGACACACAGGGGTTGTCTACTGTGGAGCTACATGTTCATCAATGTATAATGAACAGTGTGCTCCAAAACACTTGTGCATGCACCAGCATTATGCTCTTTCACAAGAGATGCCACAGATTACTATCTATCCTACTTTATAGAGCAGACAAGCCTCCAAACCCCATGTTGTGTGAAGGATCATGGACGTCCAACATATAGCACCTTGTTGTAGTTCCATTGTTGGCGACAGCAGCATATGAATATTCAACCAGCTTCGCCATTTTTGAGATACTTGTTCACAGGCTCTGCATAATAATAATCTGCCCATTGTCAAAGCTGCTTATCTAAATAGATTTCCCTATTTGCATCCCATATCTTTGCTAGGATGACCCTCATCCGTGTCTGTTCTGCTTACGTACTTTTGTTACCATATCACATACCCAGAACGTCATCAGGCAGTATCCAATATAGCGGTGGGCAGTGGTCATAATATTTTGGCTGAGCAGTGTATGTGTTGCTCACCAACAATCATCTTGTAGAAACCTGTTTAAGGTGTTTTGCATTTGGTTACCAGTTCATAGTAAGTTTATTCCCTTCAGCACATTAGAACATGAGTGGCTTGAAAAACAAGATAGATGAGCTTCTTGTATGCCTAGATGACGTGGGAAATTCTAAATTGATCTGTGCCTCTCTGAACACCATGTATCCACAGAGATTGGAAGTTAAATACCAACTATTGTAGACAAGCTTTGTTTTCATGTAGAGTTAACATGGAAAAAGGAGAAATTGCAACACATGTAAACAAGGATACAAGGTCAGAAATACTAAAACAAGTAGTTTTTGTGTGGATCAGAACCTAGAAGCATGTGGTTCTACATCTGCACCCTGCAAATCACTGTGAACTGCATGGTCGAGTGTATGTTCCATTGTAGAAGTATTATGGCTTTTTCCGTTCCTTTCACATAAGGAGCATGAGGAGAATGATCATTTAAATGCCTCTGTGCATGTAATCTTGTCCTCGGGATCCCTGTGGGAGCAATGTGTAGAGGAATGTTGTATATTCTTAGAGCCACAATTTGAAGCTGTTTCTTGAAACTTTGTCAGTAGGCTTTTTTGATGTGGTTTACTTATATCTTCGGGAGTCTGCCAGTTCACTTCTTTCACTATCTCTGTGACACTCTCACAGGTCAAATGAACCTGTGACCATTGATGCTGCCTTTCTCTGTATACATTCAGTATTCCCGGTTAGTCCTCTTTGATATGGGTTCCACACACTTTAACAATATTCTATGCTGGGTTGCACGAGTAATTTGTAAGCCACGTCCTTTGTAAACTGATTGGATATGAAGTGTTACACCCAAGTATTTGTATGAGTTGGCAGATTCCAGCTGTGACTCGTTGATATTACAGGGTGTTTCAAAAAAATATACATATTACAAAGTATTATTTTGCCCAAACTATTGATCACTGCACCTCAGCTCAGCTATTGGAGAAACAAATGCATAGTTTAGTTTATATTAATAGCCGCTAGATGTCAGTTGTCTTCTGTTTTGCTTGGTAACCATCATATGTTTAAAATGGCTATTCCACTGTAGAAATCATTTTGTGTTCTAGTGTTTGTGAAGTGCAATTCCCTAATTACAGTGCAAAGACATTTCAGGTTGAGGTACCAAATTGATCTTCTGAATGGGTGGAGCATTCACAGATGGTATCGACAGTTTCTAGATACAGGATGAGTATGTAAAGGAAAGAGTCCTGGCCGCCCTCATGTTCCTGAAGAAAATGATGCGCGAATTCAAAGTGCTTTACAACGTAGTCGTTCAAAATCAGTGTGTCATGCCAGTTGGGAGTTACAACTGCCTACAAAAACAATTTGGTGTGTTTTGAGATATTGGTTGGCTGTTATAAGCTCTGCGTCCCAATGACAAACACAAATGTGTGGTATTTTGCGACAAGATTCTTGATGCTATTGATAACGATAACACTTTCACGCAGTGCATCGTGTTCAGTGATGAAGCGACTTTCCATGTTAGTCGTCAGGTAAACAAACACAATATTCAAATTTGGGGCCTATAGAACTCACATGCAGCCATTGAACATGTGTGAGATTCACCCAAAGTCAGTGTGTATTGTGCGATATCCCGATCATCTGTTTATGGCCCATTCTTCTTTGATGGAAAAATGGTCAACAGTCAGCAGTATTTCGCTATGTTTCAAAACTGATTGTTTTCGAGGTTGCACAAAGACAACTTCATTTTTCAACAAGACGGGGCACCCCCTCACTTGTTTCGCCAAGTGCATGAATATCTGAATGAAACTCTACTGAACTGCTGGATTGGTCATCATGGAGCTGGCGACTTATGTCTCAGCCGGGCTCCATGATCACTGGATTTGACTTCTTCCTGTGGGGTTTCGTTAAAGACAATGTTTATGTACCACCACTTCCACAGAACCTGGAATAGTTGAAGATCCAGATCCGTACTGCCAAAACATCAGTGACTGAGGACATGCTGGCTCGAGTATGGGAGTAATTTGAGTATCAATGTGATATTGTTCGTGTCGCTGATGGAGGACATATTGAATATCTACACTCCTGGAAATTGAAATAAGAACACCGTGAATTCATTGTCCCAGGAAGGGGAAACTTTATTGACACATTCCTGGGGTCAGATACATCACATGATCACACTGACAGAACCACAGGCACATAGACACAGGCAACAGAGCATGCACAATGTCGGCACTAGTACAGTGTATATCCACCTTTCGCAGCAATGCAGGCTGCTATTCTCCCATGGAGACGATCGTAGAGATGCTGGATGTAGTCCTGTGGAACGGCTTGCCATGCCATTTCCACCTGGCGCCTCAGTTGGACCAGCGTTCGTGCTGGACGTGCAGACCGCGTGAGACGACGCTTCATCCAGTCCCAAACATGCTCAATGGGGGACAGATCCGGAGATCTTGCTGGCCAGGGTAGTTGACTTACACCTTCTAGAGCACGTTGGGTGGCACGGGATACATGCGGACGTGCATTGTCCTGTTGGAACAGCAAGTTCCCTTGCCGGTCTAGGAATGGTAGAACGATGGGTTCGATGACAGTTTGGATGTACCGTGCACTATTCAGTGTCCCCTCGACGATCACCAGTGGTGTACGGCCAGTGTAGGAGATCGCTCCCCACACCATGATGCCGGGTGTTGGCCCTGTGTGCCTCGGTCGTATGCAGTCCTGATTGTGGCGCTCACCTGCACGGCGCCAAACACGCATACGACCATCATTGGCACCAAGGCAGAAGCGACTCTCATCGCTGAAGACGACACGTCTCCATTCGTCTCTCCATTCACGCCTGTCGCGACACCACTGGGGCGTGAGCGGAAGACGGCCTAACGGTGTGCAGGACCGTAGCCCAGCTTCATGGAGACGGTTGCGAATGGTCCTCGCCGATACCCCAGGAGCAACAGTGTCCCTAATTTGCTGGGAAGTGGCGGTGCGGTCCCCTACGGCACTGCGTAGGATCCTACGGTCTTGGCGTGCATCCGTGCGTCGCTGCGGTCCGGTCCCAGGTCGACGGGCACGTGCACCTTCCGCCGACCACTGGCGACAACATCGATGTACTGTGGAGACCTCACGCCCCACGTGTTGAGCAATTCGGCGGTACGTCCACCCGGCCTCCCGCATGCCCACTATACGCCCTCGCTCAAAGTCCGTCAACTGCACATACGGTTCACGTCCACGCTGTCGCGGCATGCTACCAGTGTTAAAGACTGCGATGGAGCTCCGTATGCCACGGCAAACTGGCTAACACTGACGGCGGCGGTGCACAAATGCTGCGCAGCTAGCGCCATTCGACGGCCAACACCGCGGTTTCTGGTGTGTCCGCTGTGCCGTGCGTGTGATCATTGCTTGTACAGCCCTCTCGCAGTGTCCGGAGCAAGTATGGTGGGTCTGACACACCGGTGTCAATGTGTTCTTTTTTCCATTTCCAGGAGTGTATAATCTGAACTTGAGAGGTTCGTAAATGTGTGTGCAAATTTTCATATTCATATGTCTTAAAGTTTAATAAATATATGCATTCGAAATACATATATTCTTTTTAAAACACCCTGTGTAATCATTGGATACTACGCTTTTGTATTTTGTGAAGTGCACAATTACTGATTTGCGATCAATTAAAGCAAGTTTCCAAACTTTACACTACTTTGACATCTTGAGTGAATACTTATACAGCTTCTTTCAGATAGTGCTTAATTATAGATAACTGCATCATCTGCAAAAACCCTGATTTTACTGTTAATGTTGTCCACAAGGTCGTTGATATACAACATGAGCAGGAAGGGTCCCAACATCCTTCCCTGGAGTACACCCAAAGTTACTTCTACATCTGTTGATAATATTCCATCCAAAATACCCTGCTGTGTCTCCTCTACCAAAAAATCCTCAATCCAGTCACAAATTTTGCTTGATAACTTTATGATTGTGCTTTTGACATTAAGCATAGATGTGCTACTAAGTAAAATGCTTTTCGTAAATCAAGAAATACAGCATCTGCGTGACTACCTTCATCCAAAGCTTTCATTATGTTTTGTGAGAAAGGTGCAAGTTGGGTTTCACATGACTGATGTTTTCGGAAGCTTTGTTGGCATGGAGGTCATTCTGTTCAAAATATGTCATTATGCTTGAGCTCAGAATATGTTCTTTGGCTGTACAACAAATGGATGTTAAGGATATTGGATGGTAGTTTTATACAACACTTTTTCTACTCTTCTTGTAAAATGGGTGTGATGCATGCTTTCTTCCAACTACTGGATGCCATTTTTTATTTGTGGGATCTGCGCTGTAGTATAGTTACAAGAGGGGCTAACCCAGCCATAAATTCAGTACAGAATCTGGTATGAATTCCCTTGGGCCCTGTACCTTTTGTTCAATTTTAATGATTTCACCTGTTTCTCAGTACCACTGACTCTAAAACTTATTTCATCTATCTTCTCAGTGATATGAGGATTAAATTGGAGCAGTTCTTGTGGGTTTTCCATTGTAAACGAATATTTGAAAACTGAATTAAGCATTTCTTTTTTTTAGATGCTACTCTCAATTTCAGTTCATATCCCACACCCAGCTGACTGGACACTAACTTTTGTGCCACTAACAGCCTTCCATACAACCAGAATTTCTTTGGATTTTGTGAAAGATCATCTGACAATATCATGCTACAGTGGTGACTGATCTCTTGAGAGACAAATGTGTTTCATTCAGCATCTCTCTATCTAAAGTCCTATCCTTTGTTTTACACCTATTATGCAGTAGTATCTGTTTCGTAACAGTGACTGCATACCATGGAGGGTCTCTCCCATTATGAACTGTTCTATTCCATACATAACTATCTCATGCATGTTCAGCTATAGATTTAAACCGTGATTCCTCTGCATGCTCCTGTCCTGTGCTAAAAGTTTTGAGTTTGTGATTGAGATATGACACTACTATTTTTTATCTAGTTTACTGATCATAAAAATCTTTCTACTTGGTTTAGTTGCCATTTGTACTCTGGTGATCATTGTTGCCATAACTCCCTCATGATCGTTGATACCAGATTTGATGTGGACATCCTCAAAGACATCAGGTCTATTTGTTGCCATTAGATGCAATATATTTCCATCAAGAATGAGGTTCTGAACTGTCTTTTCTAAGTAGTTTTCAAAGAAGGCATTTATTAATGTTAACATCCTCATCATTAACAAAACTGTAATTTTCCCAGTTGATTGTTGGATGATTAAATTCTCCATTGATGATTACATTATGATTGGACAACTTACTTACAAAGGAACTGAGATTTCAGTTGCATCAGTAGATGAGTCTGGTGGTCAATAGGAGGATGCAGTAATTGTTTTAGGCCTACTCCTGATGCTGAGTCTTGCCCAAACAATCTCACATGCAGCTTCAGTTTTTATCTTCATGGATTTGAGTGTTTTATCTTCATGGATTTGAGTGGCTTGCCAACTGCGACAAATGTGTCACCTCATTTTCCATTAGCCTAGCCTTTCAGTCAGCTTCATGCTTTAACTAGCCTTCTGTACCAAGTTTTATGTGAGCTTCACTGCTTTTCAAAAAAAAAAAAAAAAAAAAAAAGCCCTTGTGTGCACTCCACAGAGTCAGCTATCTGGGCAGCAGCCTCTGACATGTAGAGAACACCTGACCCATTTGGGGGGACCCTAGAATTTGCAATCCTATGGTGCAAGTCCAGGAATTCGCAGCCTAGGTTGTAACAAAACCTTTGAAATATCAAGTTCATTCCTGCCACTTGACTCAAGACCAGGGGCCCATGATCAGTTCTGAGGATGACGCTGCAAATTGTGAGCTTCATTGAAACTCCACTTGCAAGACTAATATTCTCAACATTTTCTGCCACTTGCTGGAATGGTCCAAGTATGTCTTCGGCCTCAAAGCATAGATGACAGGCATTGTTTATCCCAGTGTGCACCACAACCTGCAGTTCTCTCAGGGGCTGCCAGAATAGCCTCCTCAACATGTTGAATGAGGCCCCCAGGCATACATTCTGAGTGCACCAGTTGTTTCTTAATGTAGTTGGATGCCACATCGCTGAGGGGTACCATCATGCTTTTGAACTGTCAACAATTAGAAGACCCTATCCTCCCCCCCCCCCCCCCCCCCCCTTGACTCAGGATAAATCTGGTTTTGCAACAACTGAAGTGTGTCCCTTTGGCTTAGTTTCAGTGAAAGACAGCTCCTCAAACTTGTTGGTTAGGGGGATCAATATGACATCTTGGTTCCTGTCTACCCTGTACAGAACTTCTTGACCTACCACTCACACACCAATCACAGTCAAGAGGATGAATAATGACAGATCCTGTGCTTTCTGCTCAGGAGACAGGATCCACACCAGATTGTAGTACTTTTTTTTGTATTTATAGTGTGTCAAAATGTAAATTTATTTTATAGTGATAACCTGACCCTCATCATTTATAGATAATCAGTTATTGTGTAAGGATAGCACAAAAGCAATACTGCAGATATACTGATTTAATTTGAATTATATGTAGTATATTTCTCCTGCGGAGTATTCAAAGTGTCTGTAACTCCATCTTCTGTCTGGAGTATGGGACTACGGCTGGTCAATATCCAATACAACAATACCAATAGCTGTTATTTAGGTTTTATTTTTAGGCTACCAGTTTCCTTCGACAGTTGTCCAAGGGGAATGCATGCCCTTAATAATCATTATGAGACCAGTTAAAAGCGCTGCTGTATTTTGTAACACAAAGGTTATTTGACTGAACAGGCTTGAAGATGACATAGTGTATCATCGAAGCCTAAATAAAGGCAATTGGTATTGTTTTATTCAATATTTAAAATGTGTAGTTCATTGATCCACATTTCAGATACTCCTGAATTGTTTAATTTTCTGATTAAAATAAAAAATATAGCTTCACATTTTGTTTGTGTAAGTACTCACTAATCACTATCATCGGTATCAATGTAAAACAAAGTACAGGCCTACTTCGGTATTTGTGTTTGACAGTTAATAGAAAACCAAGGAAGTAACCAAATAAATGAAAATGTAAGGTTCCTGGAATAATTTTCTATGAAAAAAAATGTAGTTATACATTCCAGTGTTTTTCAGGAAGTATTCTTTTTAGAAAGACATTTTTTGTAATACGTTCTGCTGTATGGCTGCTTCTGTTATTAGGAACTTTGAGACAGTGTTGAAGCAACACACTTGGAAGCAACTGATGTTGCTGAAGAAAGCCAGTATTTTAAAGCTACTTTTGACAACACAGGGATAAAATTCCACTTTCTATCCAGAATTTAAGGGCATTGGAAAACTTTGAAATATTAGGCCTGGCATAGTACTAAAATTTCTTGCTAGGCACTTCATTTGACATATTTTTAAGACATTTTGTTATGTCTATCCCTCAGGAATGACCTAACTGCTGCTCCTAAGCAGGTAATAGATTTCCTTTCCTTTTATGTTCCATAATAATTTCATTGGCTAGATCTGAAATTGCCTCAGAAATAGCTGAAGTGGAACTGAAGTGAAGTCTTTTGAAATGTGAATCCATTACAGTGGCTGTGGCAAAAAACATGTTGTGTTCCAAAAGCACCAATCAGTTGACTATGCATTTTAATAAGTCAGTTTCACAGATATTCCGACTACTGTAGATGGTGTACTGCATTCAACTTAATGTCTGAGCAAATCGGTAAGATGTATAACCAGACTGGCTGTGACACATTTTTGTGCACTTAGTTCCTCTGTTGCCATTTTAAATGAAGAAAAAAGCACAATTAAATCTTGTATGTAGCATAGTTAAATTGTGAAGCTGCCACCACGTCTAGCATATTATGATTGCTTCTTTCTGCTAACATTTTTGCAGCAGTTGTTCATAGTTGCAAAAACAACTGTATCATGTCCAGGCATGAGCATCACTGAGAACTTACTGCTATAATAAGCATCAGTACTTGGCCTTTTTTTATCTTCTCCTTCTTGCTCTGATCTAAGCTCATCGGAAACACTGAAACAGCACTTAAAATACCTCACAATTGTTTTTATTTGGTCAACCAAATTTGAAAAATTTGAATTATTTTTCAGAACACCATCAATTATGAAATCAATTATGTGAGCAACACAGGGAATTCTTTTACTTTCCCCCAAAAATGGCTTTACAGCAGCTACCTTATTACTGCCATTGTCAATGGAAATATTTGACTTTTTCTTTATTAATGGAGAACTCCATTGTGATTTGTTTCAAAACACTGTTTGATATATTTTCCTGTGTGTCTCTGAAAAGCAATAAATAATTGATAACATTGTTAACATTATATTACCAACTTCTTAGAAAGTATGACAAAAATATTTAAAAGTAACTTTACCTGTGTCATGTTATGAGCTGTAAGACTGCAGCTGCTGAGACTTGCATCAGTGACATTGACAGAGTGGACAGTTATAATTAAAAAAATATTGTGGTGGAATTGGTCATTGCAACAATATCACTGCTTAGGGCAAAGAACCTTATTTCTGACAAGTCACTTGATAACAATGCTTTTTGCACAAATGTATTTATCTTCCACTGATTCAGCTACCTAAAGATCACCAATTGGTTGAAATTAGACTTGAATTTAAAAAATACACAATTAGCAACATTTTTGAAAAACAAAAATATTAGGAAAATTATATGATACACCTTGAATCTTAACAGTAATTTATTTTGAGAACATACTACATGAACAAATTTTTTCATACCTTCCTTCTCAATACAAGATGAGAGTAAATTGACCTTAATAATCACATACACTAAAGATTGAGTAACCATAGTATTCTACACCCCTCCTTTTGAAATTAAAGGAGATACTGTAAGAAGACAGGGAAAACATTTACAAAATGTAAATTATCACATGCAAATAAACCTCGAATGGTATCCAATCACATACAGCTTGTGAAACATAATTTACGGGTGTGCAGTGAGCACAACCGACAAAGTTATAAGAGAAGAATGGAACTGAGCTGTTGTACATATGACTTTCTTTGCTAAGTTTCCAGTCTGATGCCTTTGTCCTACATTGCTACACATGGCATTTATCTTTGTTGTAAAAGGTTCTTCTTTCATTCCGTAACTTGCAAGTACAATGACACACCGTGCATTTGTCTTTCTTTTCTTTCCAAATCATGCTATGTCGTATATTGTACAATACAAATAACTGGATAGATGACTTCTCAGGTATTTGTTGTTGTTGTTCTTGTTGTTGTCTTCAGTCCAGAGACTGGTTTGATGCAGCTCTCCATGTTACTCTATCCTGTGCAAGCTTCTTCATCTCCTAGTACCTACTGCAACCTAAATCCTTCTAAATCTGCTTAGTGTATTCATCTATTGGTCTCCTTCTATGATTTTTACCCTCTACGCTGCCTTCCAATACTAAATTGGTGATCCCTTGATGCTTCAGAACATGTTCTACCAACCAATCTCTTCTAGTCAAGTTGTGCCACAAATTTCTCTTCTCCCCAGTTCTATTCAGTACCTCCTCATTAGTTGTGTCATCTACCCATCTAATCTTCAGTATTCTTCTGTAGCACCACATTTTGAAAGCTTCTATTCTCTTTTTGTCTACACTATTTATCATCCATGTTTCACTTCCATACATGGCTACCCTCCATACAAATACTCTCAGAAACGACTCCCTGAGACTTAAATCTATACTCGATGTTAACAAATTTCTGTTCTTTAGAAACACATTCCTTGCCATTGCCTGTCTACATTTTATATCCTCTCTACTTTGACCATCATCAGTTATTTTGCTCCCCAAATAGCAAAACTCCTTTACTACTTTAAGTGTCTCATTTCCTAATATAATTCCCTCGGCAGCACCCGATTTAATTTGACTAAATTCCATTATCCTTGTTTTGCTTTTGTTGATGATCATCTTATATCCTCCTTTCAAGACACTGTCCATTCTGTTCAACTGCTCTTCCAGGTCCTTTGCTGTCTATGACAGAATTACTATGTCATCGGCAAACCTCAAAGTTTTTATTTCTTCTCCATGGATTTTAATTCCTACTCCGAATTTTTCTTTTGTTTCCTTTACTGCTTGCTTAATATACAGATTCAATAACATCAGGGATAGGCTACAACCTTGTCTCACTCCCTTCCCAACCACTGCTCCCCTTTCATACCCCTCGATTCTTATAACTGCCATCTGGTTTTTGTACAAATTGTAAATAGCTTTTCGCTCCCTGTGTTTGAATCCTACCACCTTCAGAATTTGAAAGAGAGTATTCCAGTCAACATTGTTAAAAGCTTTCTGTAAGTCTACAAATGCTAGAAACATAGGTTTGCCTTTCCTTAATCTATCTTTTAAGATAAGTCGTAGAGTCAGTATTGCCTCATGTGTTACAACATTTCTACAGAATCCAACTGATTATCCCTGAGATCAGCTTCTACCAGTCTTTCCATTTGTCTGTAAGGAATTTGTGTTAGTATTTTGCAGCCATGACTTATTAAACTGCTAGTTCGATAATTTTCACATCTGTCAACACCTGCTCTCTTTGGGATTGGAATTATTATATTCTTCTTGAAATCTGAGGGAATTTCGCCTGTCTCATACATCTTGCTCACCAGATGGTAGAGTTTTACCAGGACTGGCTCTCCCAAGGCTATCAGTAGTTCCAATGGAATGTTGTCTACTCCTGGGGCCTTGTTTTGACTTAGGTCTTTCAATGCTCTGTCGGACTCTTCACACAGTATCAGTCTTCCATTTCATCTTCATCTATGTCCTCTTCCATTTCCATAATATTGTACTCAAGTACATTGCCCTTGTATAGACCCTCCACATACTCCTTCCACCTTTCTGCTTTCCCTTCTTTGCTTAGAACTGGGTTTCCATCTGAGCTCCTAATATTCATGCATGTGGTTCTCTTTTTGTCAAAGGTCTCTTTAATTTTCTTATAGGCAGTATCTGTCTTACCCCTAGTGATATATGCCAGTACATCCTTACATTTGTCCACTAGCCATCCCTGCTTAGCAATTTTGTACTTTCTGTCGACCTTATTTTTCAGACGTATGTATTCCTTTTTGCCTGCTTCATTTACTGCACTTTTATATTTTCTCCTTTCATCAGTTAAGTTCAATATTTCTTCTGTTACCTAAGGATTTCTAGTAGCCCTCACCTTTTTACTTACTTGATCTTCTTCTGCCTTCACTATTTCATCTCTCAAAACTACACATTCTTTTTCTACTGTGTTTCTTTCCCCCGTTCCCTAATGCTATCTCTGAAACTCTCTACAACCTCTGGTTCTTTCAGTTTATCCAGGACCCATCTCCTTAGATTCCCACCTTTTTGTAGTTTCTTCAGTTTTAATCTACAGTTCATAACCAATAGATTGTGGTCAGAGGCCACATCTGCCCTGTCTTACAATTTAAAACCTGGTTCCTAAATCTCTGTGTTACCATTATATAATCTGTCTGAAACCTTCCAGTGTCTCCAGGCCTCTTCCATGTATACAGCCTTCTTTCATGATTCTTGAACCATTATGCTCTGTGCAAAATTCTACCAGGAACTCCAGTCCATATTCACCTACTACTTTTCCTCTTCTTCCCTTTCCTATTATCGAATTCCAGTCACCCATGATTATTAAATTTTTGTCTCCCTTCACTATCTGAATAATTTATTTTATCTCATCATACATTTCATCAATCTCTTCATCATCTGCAGAGCTAGTTGGCATATAAACTTGTACTACTATGGTAGTTGTGGGCTTCGTGTCTATCTTTGCTACAATAATGCATTCACTATGCTGTTTGTAGTAACTTACTCGTGCTCCTATTTTCTTTTTTATTCATTATTAAACCTACTCCCACATTACCCCTATTTATAACCCTGTATTCACCTGACCAGACGTTTTGTTCCTCCTGCCACCTAACTTCACTAATTCCCACTATATCTAGCTTTAACCTGTCCATTTGCCTTTTTAAATTTTATAACCTACCTGCCCGATTAAGAGAGCTGACATTCCATGCTTAGATCCATAGAACGCCAGTTTTCTTTCTCCTGATAATGAAGTTCTCCTGAGGAGTCCCCACCCAGATATCCATATGGGGGACTATTTTACCTCCGGAGTATTTTACCAAAGAAGACGCCATCGCCATTTAACCAGACAGTAAATCTGCATGCCCTTGGGAAAAATTATGGTTGTAGTTTCCCCTTGCTTTCAGTTCGCAGTATCAGGTATTTATGTACAGAAAATAACACTATTTGAAACTATCGCATAAAAAAGACCAGTCTGGTTACAATTCGTGACAAAGTAGCATTTAATATGTAAGTCTGCTGTTTGAGTAGAGATGGGCAAACTCGTTCATCCTTGGGAACTACACTCCTGGAAATTGAAATAAGAACACCGTGAATTCATTGTCCCAGGAGGGGGAAACTTTATTGACACATTCCTGGGGTCAGATACATCACATGATCACACTGACAGAACCACAGGCACATAGACACAGGCAACAGAGCATGCACAATGTCGGCACTAGTACAGTGTATATCCACCTTTCGCAGCAATGCAGGCTGCTATTCTCCCATGGAGACGATCGTAGAGATGCTGGATGTAGTCCTGTGGAACGGCTTGCCATGCCATTTCCACCTGGCGCCTCAGTTGGACCAGCGTTCGTGCTGGACGTGCAGACCGCGTGAGACGACGCTTCATCCAGTCCCAAACATGCTCAATGGGGGACAGATCCGGAGATCTTGCTGGCCAGGGTAGTTGACTTACACCTTCTAGAGCACGTTGGGTGGCACGGGATACATGCAGACGTGCATTGTCCTGTTGGAACAGCAAGTTCCCTTGCCGGTCTAGGAATGGTAGAACGATGGGTTCTATGACGGTTTGGATGTACCGTGCACTATTCAGTGTCCCCTCGACGATCACCAGTGGTGTACGGCCAGTGTAGGAGATCGCTCCCCACACCATGATGCCGGGTGTTGGCTCTGTGTGCCTCGGTCGTATGCAGTCCTGATTGTGGCGCTCACCTGCACGGTGCCAAACTCGCATACGACCATCATTGGCACCAAGGCAGAAGCGACTCTCATCGCTGAAGATGACACGTCTCC
Organism: Schistocerca piceifrons; assembly: GCF_021461385.2. Taxonomy (NCBI): domain Eukaryota; kingdom Metazoa; phylum Arthropoda; class Insecta; order Orthoptera; family Acrididae; genus Schistocerca; species Schistocerca piceifrons. The sequence goes on from NC_060140.1 coordinate 233,818,894, forward strand.
ATTCGTCCCTCCATTCACGCCTGTCGCGACACCACTGGAGGCGGGCTGCACGATGTTGGGGCGTGAGCGGAAGACGGCCTAACGGTGTGCGGGACCGTAGCCCAGCTTCATGGAGACGGTTGCGAATGGTCCTCGCCGATACCCCAGGAGCAACAGTGTCCCTAATTTGCTGGGAAGTGGCGGTGCGGTCCCCTACGGCACTGCGTAGGATCCTACGGTCTTGGCGTGCATCCGTGCGTCGCTGCGGTCCGGTCCCAGGTCGACTGGCATGTGCACCTTCCGCTGACCACTGGCGACAACATCGATGTACTGTGGAGACCTCACGCCCCACGTGTTTAGCAATTTGGCGGTATGTCCACCCGGCCTCCCGCATGCCCACTATACGCCCTTGCTCAAAGTCCGTCAACTGCACATACGGTTCACGTCCACGCTGTCGCGGCATGCTACCAGTGTTAAAGACTGCGATGGAGCTCCGTATGCCACGGCAAACTGGCTGACACTGACGGCGGCGGTGCACAAATGCTGCGCAGCTAGCGCCATTCGACGGCCAACACCGCGGGTTCCTGGTGTGTCCGCTGTGCCGTGCGTGTGATCATTGCTTGTACAGCCCTCTCGCAGTGTCCGGAGCAAGTATGGTGGGTCTGACACACCGGTGTCAATGTGTTCTTTTTTCCATTTCCAGGAGTGTAATTCACTGGTGATCGCTCTTTCTTAGGAACCGTTCATTTTTACTCATTCACCTTTCATTTGTGCTTGGTATACGGTTCTTATGAAAAATTGAAAATTAGTAGCATAGGTGACAGAAGATGAAAGGTGCCAACATGGGGCACTTGCCTCCGCCATGGAGTACAGAGTTTCTATTCATAACAGAATTCTCACAAACTTGTAATTTTCGTGATTCTGTAAAAGTTCTCATTTAGTCAAATATAGCGTTATGTGGGTGATCGCAGTGAAATAATATAAGGTGGTGCACAAAAAACCGACCCAGTACAGACTGCTCGCCAATTTCGCAGGATTTGTTGACCGCTACGAGCAGAATAGATAAACGTGTAACAATTAGGCAGTGAAGAAATAACAAATAAGGTAATGCAAACAACTACTTTGAAACAATAGATGACGATTGGTAGGTGACAGTGAGCAGTCTAGTATTTGGGGCCGATTTTTCGTGTGCCACCCTGTACCACTTAAATAATATTGTAGAAGTTACCACATTCTCTTTACAAAATGTGACACCAGACACTCGATTATGGAACCCAGAGTTCATTCGGTTGTAAGTCTGTCTGCCTTCCATAACAATGAACATGCTCTTTTACCTTGGATCAAAAAAAGACGGAAAATGGCACATTTTAATTATCGGTCATGGACGTTGAGTAGAATACGAAAAGAACCAGAAGTTCAGAATTCAAAAAAGGTTTTATAACAGATGCAGAATTGGCGTGTGCAGTGAATGAAATGAACAACTCTATACTGAACTATGATCAGTCGGCAGTTGAAATGCGATGAGTGGCCACGCGAAGGAGGAAGAGTCCGGCCGAGTGAGACCGTGACAGATGGGAACGGAACTGAGGCTGGAACGAAATCGGCTGACGTGCCGTTGTGGGAACCTGACCGACAGTTTCCCATTCCCGGGAACTATAAGTAGAAAACTTAGAATTCTTTCATCTTGATGAACCATTCCTCTGAACCCGTTAGTTCGTGAACAACCCATCTCTAATTTGAGTCTCAATTCTCATTCATCGTGAATTTTTCATTTCCCTGAACATAAAATAACTCTTGAAACCAGACAGATCCGGATCAATACGGTAGAGGAGGGGGTGTAAATGTGAAGACAATTTTTGTTTTTGCTGAAAAAAAGAAATGTTTACTACTCTTTTAACTTCAAAAATTACCCAGAACTAATTAATAGTACTTTAGAAGTGAATCTAATACTATTAAACAGGCCCACATCGGGGGGGGGGGGGGGGGGGGGGGCAGGGAGCAAACCAGGGTATCTGCCCCAGGCGCCAATTTCAGAGGGCGCCAATTTCAGAGGGCGCCAAATTCATATCCTTGAAGAAAAAAACTTAATCATAAGTTGATTTTTGATTGTGTGCATAGCGAATTGATGCCTCTGCCAGAGGAATCCCCATTGCATCAAGAAATAAAAATCTTTCCCGCAGAAAAAAAAGGGGGACAGGGCTAAACAACCTGAGACGAATAAACCTGAATAAGTGAATATCAATTGCTGTTTGTTTGTTTATGTTTTTCCCCCTGTTCAGCAACATTGTAGATATGGAGCTGCTTTAAAAATATGCGTAAATAATTTAAAAAAAATACTTTCTGCTTGTGCTACATGTCTTCAACTTTTAAAAAAGTGTGGATAATGTGGAAACACCCTGAAATTGTGGAAAACTGAGTCTTTCAAATTAAAATAAATAAAATTGTTGGAAACTATTTTATTTTAAAACAGATTTAAATTAAACAAAATTTTTTAACAAAATTTGAATAGAGAAGTGCTTCATAAATGACGTTCACTTGGAAAAATAGCATTTGTAAATGTCACCATAACTTCCAGCCCACAGAGAGAGACTCCACTCCTGACACACTACAAACTTAATCCATAATCCTCCCTGAACGTCTTTGGAAAGTAACAATTACAACTAATTTATTTGATGTGGGTATTGTGGAAACATTTCCCTAATGCCATGTTATGTACACTTCCACCTTGCCTGCACGTCTCCGCTCACTGCAAAGACCAAGCTTATCATCAAGATTTTTGCTCATCATATTCAGCAACTGTTTTTGAAGAATGCCTATGTGAAAAAAATAGCACCATAGTCACTTTAAAAATAGTTTCTTCACATCAGAAATCTTGTTATTCTATTCACACAGCCATCTAACTCCAACTCCCCAGTGCAATTGGATTTCTTCTTTTGTGCCCCCTGTACTTGCCTCACACAGTCAGAGAGAAAGACTGGACATGGTGAAAGCTCAAAAAGCAGTAAGACTCCTTCACATAGTGAAAGTAAAATTATGTTCTACTAAAATTTAAAACATTTACTACAAACTGCGAAAAAAATATAAAATAAAAATATCTGCCCTCGATATTGCCATTTTGATATTCGGTATATCAGGGAAAAATAACGCCGAAATATATCAGTAGTTTTGGGAAAAAGTATCAAAATTTTTAAAATCAACAGCCCTAGTTCTGGGTGACTTTCTGAACTCTCCCCATTTCCCAAATCTTGCCAGTCCTTTTACTTCACCTGTCTTCCTTGCTTTTCAACCCTTCTGACAAAAAATGGAGCCACTGATTCTGAAAGCCTGCAGATTTAAATAGCTTTGTATGTGTTCTCTCCTGCCGCTGCTTGGTAAGCAGATTTTTTATCTTTACAATTATGTGGTATGGAAAGAAGTATACTTAGAGAGAGATTCTAATGTCACATTCTGTTTATTCCATGGCAAAGTTACTCAGAAATTCCATTAAAAAGACAACTAGGTTGCAGGCAACTATGGAAATCAAAAAATTATGTAAAAGGAAGAGGGAAATTTGTATAAAGGCCATAATAAGCCAAGATCCAACAGTACTTGTGTAAATGCAAATAATAAGATAATACACTGAAGAGCCAAAGAAACTGTTACACCTGCCTAATATCATGTAGGGTCCCAGCAAGCATGCAGAACTGCTACAACAAAGCATTGCATGGACTCAACTAATGCCTGAAGTAGTGCTGGAGGGAACTGACACCATGAATCTTGCAGGGCTGTCCATAAATCTGTAAGAGTATGAGGGAGTGAAGATATCTTCTGAACAGCACGTTGTAAGACATCCTAGATATGCTCAATAATGTTCATGTCTGGGGAGTTTGGTGGCCAGCTGAAGTGTTTAAACTCAGAAGAGTGTTCCTGGAATTGCCCACATCCATTGAAATGCACAATGAGCATGAATGGATGCAGGTGTTCAGACAGGATTCTTACATATGTTTCACCAGTCAGAATCATATCTAGACATACCAGGGGTCCCACATCACTCCAAGTGCACACACCCCATACCATTACAGAGCCTCCACCAGCTTTGGTTGGTGGGTTTAAGGAGGGGGGAATGGACCAAACTCCACCAGCTAAACCGTCCCCTGCTGACATGCAGGATCCATGGATTCATGAGGTTGTGTCTATACTCATATCCATCCATTTGATGCAGTTTGAAACTAGACTCAACCAACCAGACAACATGTTTCCAGTCATCAAAAGTCCAGTGTTTGTGTTGTGCCCAGGCAAAATGTAAAGCTTTGTATCATGCAGTGATCAAGGGTACATTAGTGGGCCTTCAGCTCCAAAAGCCTAGATTGATGGTGTTTTGCTGAATGGTTCACACGTTGACACTTGTTGATGGCCCAGCAATTGAAATCTGTAGCAATTTGTGGAAGGGTTGCACTTTGGTCACGTTGAACGATTCTCTTCAGTTGTTGTTGGTACCATTCTTGCAGGATCTTTTTCTGGCTGCAGTGATGTCAGAGATTTGATGCTTCAGCAGATTCATGATGTTCACGGTATACTCGTAAAATGGTTGTACAGGAAAATCCTCACTTCATCACTAGCTCAGAGATGCTGTGTCCCATCACTTGTGCGCCGACTACAACACCACATTCAAACTCACTTAAAACCTAATAACCTGCCATTGTAACAGCAGTAGCCGATATAACAACTGCGCCGGACACTTGTTGTCTTATATAGGCATTGCCAACCACAGTATTCCGCCTATTCACATATCTCTGTATTTGAATACGCATGTCTATACCAGTTTCTTTGGCGCTTCAGTGTAAAACTGTATGAGATATTGTCAAACAATAGAGGACAGCTGTGAGTGAACAAGATACCATAACATTTAAACTAAATGACAATGTTGAGATTGATGATTCATAAGTTGCAAATACTGTTAACAGTTACTTTCTAAATGCAGCAGAAAAAATAGTATTAAATGGTTCATTTAAAAAGGCAGGAGAATATATTAAGAATGTCATTTCTCAAAACTTTAAACAATTTGAAGTAGCACCAACATCTTTCAATGAAAGTAATAGAATTATAAAAACACTAAAAAACAAAAGGTCATATGGTGTTGATGGAATTTCAAAAAGAATTTTGGAAATTTATTCTACCTTAATAAGTGATGTCCTTAGTGATACATGTATGCATAAATGTCGCAGGCATTTTTCCAGATTAAAATATGCAATTTTTAAACCTGTTCATAAGAAATGTTACAAGAAAGACTTAAATAATTATCAAATTTCTTTACTGACATCTTTCTCCAAAATATTTGAAAAAGTAATGTACTCAAGAGTAGTCTCACGTTTAAATAGAAACAATTTACTTAGCACATCACAGCTTGGATTCTAGAGGGGTTGCTCGACTGAATGCTGTTTATACAGTCACTCATCAAATGTTACAAGCCTGAAATAATAGAATATTATCAGTTGGTATGTTTGATTGCATAGATCATGTGACACTCTGAGAAAAACTTAAGTTTTGTGGAATTGATGACTTTACACAGAAAGAATGTTGTTCTGAGTGATTCCAACACTGTTGGAAGGGTAAAAAGTTTTAATAACTGGGGAGAAATCACAAAGGGAGTCCCACAGGGCTTAATTTTGGGTCCACTCCTGTTCTTCTTCTTGTGTGTGCGGTCCTCATTCAACAAGCAGAAGCAGAAATGATACTATTTGCAGATGATACTACTGTTATAATAAATTGTGTTAGAGGAAAACCAACAGAAGAGGTTGTTAATGGTGTTTTTTTCCCAAGAATTATTAACTTTTTCTCTGAAAATGGACTTTCTTAATTTTAAAAAAAAACCCATGTATTCAGTTCTGTGCAACAGGTAGCAATATTATAAATTGATGTAGCACATGAACAGGATTCATTATGTAGGATAGAATGCTCCAAATTTGTTGGTTTGCGTATTGATGAACACTTTAATTGAAATAAGCCTATTACTGAGCTTCTCAAACAATTAAATTCAGCCACTTTTGTTATTCGTACAGTTGCTATCTTGGAAACAGATTAATCAAACTCCTGACATATTTTGCATATTTACTCTCAATAATGTCTTGTGCAGTCATTTTTTTTAGGGAACTCATTACTGAAAAAGAATTTATTGTACAAAAGTGAGCAGTGAGAATAATATGTGGAGTTCACTTGTAGTTTTCATGCAGGTACAGTCAGGCATTTAAACTGCACCATTACAATACATAATTCACTAATGAAATTCATCATAAATATTCCATCACAATTTGATAACAATAGTGAGGTCCATACCTACAACACTAAAAGAAGAAAATGACATTTATTACCCATTATTAAAGCTATCAGTGGCCCAGAAAGGAGTTCAGTATACAGCAGCATAAATTTTTGATCATTTGCCCAGTAACATAAAATGTCTGACAGGTAGCAAAGTAAGGTTTAAGTCTAACCCAAAATCCTTTTTTCTAGAAGACTCATTCAATTCCTTGGATGACTTTCTGTTTAAAGACTGGTAGCCTGTTAAAAAAACCTTGTTTTTAAGTATAGTTTCATGAGTAGGACCAAAAAGTTATGTATTCATTAATGTTAACACTAGTTATGTTATATATATCTTGTAAACTGACTCGTTCCACATCATTTTGATAAAAACAATCATTCAAATTATCTACGGAAAATGTAACTAACTAACTAACTAAAACTAGGTAACAACTACATCTTTAACTTTTAATCAACCTGTTTGGATCATATTTATTGAAGACTATGGTGTATCAAAAGTTTAAAGAGCAATAGGGCACAATATAATGGTGGGATAACAGAAAATGGTAATAGAGGACATAAACTAAGCCACAATGGTGAGAAATCTTTAAACCTGAAGAGAAATGATGTCAGAACAGTCAACATACCTCAAAAAGATGTTCCTGCAATGGCATTCTTGCAAATTACACAAATTGGTAACCTATAGTGTGGTGACAATTTTTATATCATCATCACCATCAAGAATGTTTCACTATTACGGAAATAATGCGTCGGTTAGACTGCCAGTGAGAGAGCACCTCAACTTCCCGCTGCTAACAAGGCAAGTTCACCATTTGTTTGTTACATATTTTTACGAGCTGCAAACAGGACCAGCTTCAGTAATGGATAGGAACTATGACTGCTGTGTACGGATGCGAGCCGAGTTGGTGACCCTTTGCTCACAGCTCCAGGTGGTGTTGGCTTGCGTCACACAGCTTGAGCGTGTTGCCTATGGGCATCTCTGTTTAGGGTCGGACATGGCGATGTGAGGGATGTTGAGCATGTCCCCCAATCTGTCCACTGCTGTGGCCACTCTGGGTACTGTCTGCACTGAGGCTGACCACTCGCCTGTGGTTGAGTGGGAGATCATTCCAAAGTCTGTCAGGCAGCAAAAGACTTTCTGAGGGGCCAATTGTAGGGCCTCTCCAGTTTGTTTGATGAACAGGTTTTGGGCGTCTCTAAGCCAGATGCAGTTGTCCACGCTGTTCGAGAGAAAGCTTCTCAGCTCACAAGGTCTGGGCATTCACAGAGGATGAGTTTGCTGCTAGTTAGGAGCTCCAATGTTAGGCACGTAATGGGGCCCCTTAGGAACATGGCTGCCAAGGAGGGGAAGGAAGCCAGTGCATAGCGGTGGGAGTCATTCCAGATGTGGAAAGGGTGCTTCTGGATGCCATGAAGAGTACAAGGTGCAGCCAACTGCAGGTGGTGGCTCATATCGGTACCAATGACAAGTGTCGCTTTGGATCAGAGTAGATTCTCTCTGATATCAGGCAGCTATTGAAAATGGTAAAGATTGCTAGTCTTGCTTGCGAGATTAAGGCAGAGCTCACCATCTACTGCATCATCGATAGAATGGACTGTGGTCCTTTGGTTCAGAGTTGAGTGGAGGGTCTGAATCAGAGGCTTAGGCTGTTCTATGACTGTGTAGGCTGCAGATTCCTTGACTTGCACCATCAGGTGGTGGGTTTCCGGGTTCTGCTTAATAGGTCAGGAGTCAACTACACACAGGAAGCAGCTACAGAGGTAGTGGGGGCTGTGTGGAAGGGACTGGGCAGTCTTTTGGATTAGAGGGTTTTAGGAAACCACAGAAAGGGCGTCCATCTAAAAGGAGGCAGGTAAAACACAGTACGGTAGTTGTAGAAACAATCAGAATTGTAGTTGTAAATTGTTGTAGCTGTGTTGGGAAAGAACCAGAACTCCAAGCCCTAATAGAAAGCAATGGGGCTCAAATAGTTATAGGTACAGAAAGCTGCCTGAAGTCAGAAATAAGTTCAGCTGAAATTTTTTCAAACAACCTAACAGGATGGATTAAATACAGTTGGTGGTGGAGTATATATTGCTGTCAGAAGTACGTTTGCCTTGTAGTGAAATTGAAATAGATAGTTCCTGCAAAACAGTATGGGTAGAGGTTATACTTGACAATCGGACTAAACTCTTAAACCCACCTCCCGACTCAGAAGATATAGTTGCTGAACAGTTCAAAGAAAATTTGAGTTACATTTCAAATAGGTAATCCACTCATACAATTATAGTCAGTGGTGACTTGATTTCAATCTACCATCGATATGCTGAAAAAATTATACATTTAAAGCCAGTGGCAGGCATAAAACGACATCTGAAACTGTACTGAATGCTTTCTCAGAAAATGATTTTGAACAATTAGTTCATGAACCATGGACCTTGCCGTTGGTGGGGAGGCTTGCATGCCTCAGTGATGCAGATAGCCGTACCGTAGGTGCAACCACAACGGAGGTGTATCTGTTGAGGGGCCAGACAAACGTATGGTTCCTGAAGAGGGGTAGCAGCCTTTTCAGTGGTTGCAGGGTCAACAGTCTGCGTGATTGACTGATCTGGCCTTGTAACATAACTAAAACGGCCTTGCTGTGCTGGTACTGCGAACGGCTGAAAGCAAGGGGAAACTACGGCCGTAATTTTTCCCGAGGGCATGCAGCTCTACTGTATGGTTAAATGATGATGGCGTCCTCTTTGGTAAAATATTCCGGAGGTAAAATATTCCCCCATTCGGATCTCCGGGCGGGGACTACTCAGGACGACGTCGTTATCAGGAGAAAGAAAACTGGCGTTCTACGGATCGGAGTGTGGAATGTCGGATCCCTTTTCGGGCAAGTAGGTTAGAAAATTTAAAAAGGGAAATGGATAGGTTAAAGTTAGATATAGTGGGAATTAGTGAAGTTCAGTGGCAGGAGGAACAAGACTTTTGGTCAGGCGAATACAGGGTTATAAATACAAAATCAAATAGGGGTAATTCAGGAGTAGGTTTAATAATGAATAAGAAAATAGGAGTGCGGGTAAGCTACTACAAACAGCATAGTGAACGCATTATTGTGGCCAAGATAGACACGAAGCCCACGCCTACCACAGTAGTACAAGTTTATATGCCAACTAACTCTGCAGATGACGAAGAAATTGAAATGTGTGATGAAATAAAAGAAATTATTCAGATAGTGAAGGGAGACGAAAATTTTATAGTCATGGGTGACTGGAATTCGGTAGTAGGAAAAGGGAGAGAAGGAAATGTAGTAGGTGAATATGGATTGGGGGGAAGAAATGAAAGAGGAAGCCGCCTGGTAGAATTTTGCACAGAGCACAACTTAATCATAGCTAACACTTGGTTCAAGAATCATAAAAGAAGGTTGTATACATGGAAGAAGCCTGGAGATACTGACAGGTTTCAGATAGATTATATAATGATAAGACAGAGATTTAGGAACCAGGTTTTAAATTGTAAGACATTTCCAGGGGCAGATGTGGACTCTGACCACAATCTATTGGTTATGAACTGTAGATTAAAACTGAAGAAACTGCAAAAAGATGGGAATTTAAGGAGATGGGACCTGGATAAACTGAAAGAACTAGAGGTTGTGCCGAGTTTCAAGGAGAGCATAAGGGAACAATTGACAGGAATGGGGGAAAGAAATACAGTAGAAGAAGAATGGGTAGCTTTGAGGGATGAAGTAGTGAAGGCAGCAGAGGATAAAGTAGGTAAAAAGACGAGGGCTGCTAGAAATCCTTGGGTAACAGAAGAAATATTGAACTTAATTGATGAAAGTAGAAAATATAAAACTGCAGTAAATGAAGCAGGCAAAAAGGAATACAAAAGTCTCAAAAATGAGATCGACAGGAAGTGCAAAATGGCTAAGCAGGGATGGCTAGAGGACAAATGTAAGGATGTAGAGGCTTGTCTCACCAGGGGTAAGATAGATACTGCCTACAGGAAGATTAAAGAGACCTTTGGAGAAAAGAGAACCACTTGTATGAATATTAAGAGCTCAGATGGAAACCCAGTTCTAAGCAAAGAAGGGAAAGTAGAAAGGTGGAAGGAGTATATTGAGGGTCTATACAAGGGCGATGTACTTGAGGACAGTATTATGGAAATGGAAGAAGATGAAATGGGAGATATGATACTGCGTGAAGAGTTTGACAGAGCACTGAAAGACATAAGTCGAAAGAAGGCCCCGGGAGTAGACAACATTCCATTAGAACTACTGACAGCCTTGGGAGAGCCAGTCCTGACAAAACTCTACCATCTGGTGAACAAGATATATGAGACAGGCGAAATACCTCAGACTTCAAGAAGAATATAATAATTCCAATCCCAAAGAAAGCAGGTGTTGACAATGTGAAATTTCCGAACTATCAGTTTAATAAGTCACGGCTGCAAAGTACTAACGCAAATTCTTTACAGACGAATGGCAAAACTAGTAGAGGCCGACCTTGAGGAAGATCAGTTTGGATTCCGTAGAAATACTGGAACACGTGAGGCAATACTGACCCTACGACTTATCTTAGAAGCTAGATTAAGGAAAGGCAAACCTACATTTCTAGCGTTTGTAGACTTAGAGAAAGCTTTTGACAATGTTGACTGGAATACTCTCTTTCAAAGTCTGAAGGTGGCAGGGGTAAAATACAGGGAGCGAATGGCTATTTACAGTTTGTACAGAAACCAGATGGCAGTTATGAGAGTCGAGGGGCATGAAAGGGAAGCAGTGGTTGGGAAGGGAGTGAGACAGGGTTGTAGCCTCTCCCCAATGTTATTCAATCTGTATATTGAGCAAGCGGTGAAGGAAACAAAAGAAAAATTCGGAGTAGGTATTAAAATTCATGGAGAAGAAATAAAAACTTTGAGGTTTGCCGATGACATGGTAATTCTGTCAGAGACAGCAAAGGACCTGGAAGAGCAGTTGAACGGAATGGACAGTGTCTTGAAATGAGGATATAAGATGAACATCAACAAAAGTAAAATGAGGATAATGGAATGTAGTTGAATTAAGTCGGGTGATGTTGAGGGAATTAGATTAGTAAATGAGACACTTAAAGTAGTAAAGGAGTTTTGCTATTTGGGGAGCAAAATAACTGATGATGGTTGAAGTAGAGAGGATGTAAAATGTAGACTGGCAATGGCAAGGAATGCATTTCTGAAGAAGAGAAATTTGTTAACATCGAGTATAGATTTAAGTGTCGGGAAGTCGTTTCTGAGAGTATTTGTATGTAGTGTAGCCATGTATGGAAGTGAAACATGGATGATAAATAGTTTGGACAAGAAGAGAATAGAAGCTTTTGAAATGTGGTGCTACAGAAGAATGCTGAAGATTAGATGGGTAGATCACATAACTAATGAGGAGGTATTGAATAGGATTGGGGAGAAGAGAAATTTGTGGCACAGCTTGACTAGAAGAAGGGATCGGTTGGTAGGACATGTTCTGAGGCATCAAGGGATCACCAATTTAGTATTGGAGGGCAGAGTGGAGGGTAAAAATCATAGAGGGAGACCAATAAATGAATACACTAAGCAGATTCAGAAGGATGTAGGTTGCAGTAGTTACTGGGAGATGAAGAAGCTTGCACAGGATAGAGTAGCATGGAGAGCTGCATCAAACCAGTCTCGGGACTGAAGACCAAAACAAAAACAGTTCATGAGCCCACTCGAAGTGTAAATGGTTGTGAAAGCATACTTGACCTCTTAGCAACAAATAAACCTGAACAAATAGGGTGTATCATGATGGATACAGGGATTAGGGACCATAAGGCAGTTGCTGCTAGGCTGAATACCGTAACACCCACAACCACCAAAAAGAAACGCAAAGTACATCTATTTAAAAAAGCTGATAAAAATGCTCTTAAGGATACAGGTTACTTACAAATGGTGGAAAAATCAAAACTTTTGTATGGCTTTATTAAATTCTATAGTCTTTCCTCATTACATTGATATCTACATTATAGGGTTTCAGATGAAAAATGACCTATATTTACCAAATTTTAAAGCAGTTGTTGTTGATTTGGACATCTTGTCTTCTTTGATAAAGGAAGTGGCTAAATGTAAACAATGTGATGGTGTAGGCTGACTGGAAATAACTGAACAACAAAGTAGCAGGAAGGGTTTAGTGTCAAAATTACTTGTTCTGCGTAAATCCTGCAATAAATCTATAAATCTACCTCAAAAATGACTTCCAACACTGTGCATAATTCATATGATTTGAATTTGAAGTTAGTGTATGCAATGCATGCAATCGGAAAAGGAAAAAAGGCTGCTCAAACGTTTTGTGATTTAATGGACATTCCTCCTCCTCCCAGTAGATTCAGCAAGTACATAAAAATACTTTTAGGTGCCTTGGCAGTTGTGTCTAAAGCATCTATGAAATGTGTAGTAGAAGAAACTGTAAATATTAGTGGAACCAGGGACACTGCTGTTGCACTTGATGGGACATGGCAATGTCGAGGACATCATTCCTTGAATGGTGGTGTAAGTGCTACTTCTCTGGAGAATGGTAAAGTTGTTGATGTTGAGTGCTTATCTAATTACTGCCATTCCTGCCATGGTAACGCTGAAGGTCATATTGAACATCAGTGTTCTAATAATTATGATGGTTACAGTGGAGGTGTGGAGTGCGATAGAGCTCTAAAAATATTTCGGAGGTTGGTGCCCGTTTATAACGTTAGATGTATGAAGTGTCTAGGCGATGGGGACTATGAAGCTTTCAATAAAATTAATGAGTTCAGTGTTTATGGTGATACCTTGATAACAAAACTGGAGTGTTGTTGACATGTGCAAAAGAAGATTGAGAAAGCTATGAAGAGACATGAAAGGAAAGTTGCTATCTGAAGGAAAATCTGTCTGGCCGAGGCAGATTGACTGAAACTGAAATAATCTTCGGAGTTATTATGGACTGGCCATTAGACAAACTGCAGCTCTGAATGATTGTATAGCAATAAGAAAAGCTGTATGGGCCACCTACTTTCATAAGTTGTCCACAGATGACCACCCTGTTCACAAACTTTACCCTAAAGGAGCAGATTCTTGGTGTGGTTACCAAAAAGCAAAGGAAAGTGGTCAAATACACCATTATAAGCATTCTCTTCCTGAGCCTGTCATGAATGAAATAAAACCAATTTTTAGAGATCTGAGTGACCCTGTTTTGCTTAGTAAATGTCTCCATGGGGGCACTCAGAATACAAATGAAAGTTTCAACTATTGCACATGGGAAAATTACCCAAGAATGTTTTTGTAGGACTAAATACATTAAAAGTTGGTGTCCTAGGTGCAGGGATATGTTTCAGTGATAGGAAGGTAGGAAGTCCTGAGAAATTTAGGCATAAAATGTGGCTCTAATAGGAAAGATCAACTGCTTGCATGTGACAGACAATGGGTGCATGAAGCTGAAAGATTTGCTCTTCAAGTTACCAAAGAAGCAAGCACTGCTAAAAGGAGTGCCAAGAGGAAGTTTGAAGATGAAGAAATGCTGCAGGATGAAGACTAAGCTTCAGGAATGTTCTGAGGCACAGTTTAATTGGACTCATATCTTCTTTCGCAATTCCTCTCAAGTTGGGTTTTTCAGAATTCAGGTACAAATATTTCCTGAAGTTTACAAAGCATTGTTCTAATTTTTTTCTGTAACTTGCAGTAGTCCATACTTATTGCAGAATCAACTAAATTATAGAAAAAATAACATTTTTGTTAGGAAAAAAATTATAAAAATTAAAATGTAAGATGTGATGTTTTTTATCCATGTAATATACATAATAATACCAGAGAAGGAAAGTTGCTACTCACCATATAGCGGGTGTGTGTGTACTGCTGACAAAGCTTAATGGCCGAAACCTATGAGTGTGTGAATCTTTTTATTGTGCCTATCGCGACTCAGCATCTCCGCTATATGGTGAGTAGCAACTTTCCTTCTCTGGTATTGTTACATTCCATCCTGGATTTTCCATTGTTTAATATACATAATCGGTGGAATTAAATAGGTCTAGTACCTCAGCCATCATGTCATGCATATCTGGTAAAAATTTGGTCTTCTTCAAATGTATGACATTGGATTAAATGGTACCTCAATTTGAGGAAGCATTTTGGGAAAAAAATGGCATCAATTTCTTTGTAATTTTTTTAATAACCCTAAGTGGGTTCAAAAGTATTCAAAATACTTCTAATTTGTTTAGAAAGTGTGCTGCATTACCTGATATCAACAAAAATTCTGTAAAACATACGACGGCAATTGAGAGATATATACCACATGAATTAATAAGTGATGGTACTGATTCCCCATGGTACATAAAACAGACCAGATAGCTGTTGCAGAAGCAAGGAATAAAGCATGCCAAATTTAAAAGAACGCAAAATCTCCAATATTGGCAAAGATTTGCAGAAGTTCAAAATATAGCGTGTACTTCAATGCGAGATGCTTTTAACAATTTCCACAGTGAAACTCTCTCTTGGAATCTGGCAGAAAACCCAGAGAGATTCTGGTCGTACATAAAACACACCAGTGGCAAGGCGCAATAAATACCTTCACTGCACGATAACAAGGGTGAAGTCACTGATGAAAGTGCCACTAAAGCGGAGTTATTAAACACGGTTTTCTGTGAAACTCCTTCACCATAGAAGACAAAGTTAATATTCTTGAATTCCAATCAAGAACAACTGCCAAGATGAGAAACATAGAACTAGATATCCTCAGTGTGACAAAGCCATTTAAATCACTTAATAAAGGCAAGGTCCCTAGTCCAGATTGTATACCAGTCAGGTTCCTTTCAGAGTATGCTGATACAATAGCTCCATATTTAGCAATTATATACAACAGCTTGCTCATAGAAAGATCCATACCTAAAGACTGGAAAATTGCTCAGTTCACACCAATACCCAAAAAGGAAATAGGTGTAATCTGCTGAATTACAGGCCTATATGACTAACGTCGATTTGCAGTAGGGTTTTGGAACATATACTGTGTTCAAACATTATAAATTACCTCGAAGAAAACAATTTATTGACACCCGGTCAGCACAGATTCAGAAAATATTGTTTTTGTGAAACACAAATAGCTCTTTATACTCATGAAGTAATGATTGTTTCGACAGGGGATGTCAAATTGATTCCATATTTTTAGATTTCTAGAAGGCTTTCGACCCCGTTCCTCACAAGCAGTCTTCTAATCAGACTGCATGCCTATGGTATATCACCTCAGTTGTGTGACTGGATTTGTGATGTCCTGTCAGAATGGTCACAGTTCATAGTAATAGACAGAAAGTTATCGAGTAAAATATAAGTAAAAACTGGCATTCCCCAAGGAAGTGCTGTAGACCCTCTATTGTTCGTGATCTATATTAATGATGTAAGAGATAATCTGAGTAGCCCTTTGCAAATGCTGCTGTGATTTACTGTCTTGTAAAGTCATCAGATGATCATAATGAATTGCAAAATGATTTTGATAACGTATCTGTATGTTGTGAAAAGTGGCAGTTGACCCTGAATAAAGAAAAGTGTGAAGTTATTCACATGAGTACTAAAGGAAATGCGCTAAATTTTGATTAGGCGATAAGTCACAGAAATCTGAAGGCTGTAAATTCAACTAAATACTTAGGGATTACAATTACAAATAACCTAAATTGGAACAATCACATAGATAATGTTGTGGGTAGAACAAATCAGAGACTGCAATTAATTGGCAGCAGGTCTACTAAAGAGACTTACTTACACCACACTTGTCCGCCCTATTCTGGAGTATTGCTGTGCAGTGTGGGATCCTCATCAGGTGGGACTGACAGATGACATCGAAAAAGTTCAGAGAAGGGCAGCTTGTTTTATATTATCGCAAAATAGGGGAGATACTGCCACAAACATGATACATGAATTGGAGTGGCAATCATTATAACAAAGGCTTTTTTCGTTGGGATGGGATCTTCTTGTGAAATTTCAGTCACCAGTTTTCTCCTCCAATTGTGAAAACATTCTATTGGCACCCACCTACATAGGGAGAAATGATCATCACAGTAAAATAAGAGAAATCAGGGCCTGCACAGAAAAATCTAAGTGCTCATTTTTCCTGTGTGTCATTCGAGAGTGGAATGGTAGAGAGGCAGCTTTATGTTGGTTCTTTGAGCCCTGTGCCAGGCACTTGATTGTGAATAACAGAGTAATCGCGTAGATGTATATGTAGACCATGAAACACAGATCTGATTATTGGAAGAGAGTAGTATGGTATGGTAAGTAACTCTTCACTTTGTTTCCAACAACAGATAATGATGCTGAAAGAATCTTGCATTAAGGTTGCTTACTAGCTCCTGTTGAATATTGGGATGATTGTGCGGTGTGCAAGCCACAGTTTTGTGATGTTTGGTTGGACCTGTTGCTAATAGTCAAAGCTGAATTATGTCCAAGGACGGTGCCGACATTTTAGGTGATAATGTGCATCCTGTAGTACTGATAATAGGCACTTCAGTAGAACATTTTTAATAAAAGTGTCCCAATCTGGTTGTTGATAAACATTCTGATGAACTGTAGCAGTTTGTCCATCTTACCCCATGATTAAAATTACCTGAAGTCTGTGATTGGTTTTAAACTAGGAAAGTTGGATTCAAATTTTATAGCCTGTTTTATGATGGAATTAAAAAATTCAAACATTAATGATTTTCATTAAACTTCGGTTCACAGCTGTGACAAAATGTTTAAATGATTGCATATTGCCTGCAACTGTCTTTGTTGTATGATTTTATAATTTCAGCCCAATACTTCATTCGCTAATTTTTGACTGATGTATTCTGTACAAATGTGTAGATGCTTGAAAATAGTCTATGGTTAAAACTGTACAGTAGTACAAAAAAAAGTTAAATTGACAGTGCAGGAAGAATGCAACCATCTACAAAAGTCAGAAGTTGGTAAGCAATAGGTTAAAGGTTGTGCAGTACCATTCTGAGTTTTCCATAGTTTTTTGAACCATTCATGCATATTCACTGTCCATGGTTACTCAGGTATGGCTATGCAGTGTGGCTAAGTTGCGATAGAGGTTGCAGAAAGTGTGAAATTGTGACCCCTTCAAGTTTGAAAGGTTACCTAACTTTGCATTTCATTGTTGCCTCACCAGAACAGAGATGTTAAAACCAGAGAAGTAATGAGGACTGTTTGAACAGGCATTGGTGCTCACCAAGCCAAATGGCAAGCCCTACTATGTTGATCATAAATGGCCATCAACTCTTGGCAACTTGCAAACACACAAAAAAGGCTCATAAAGTATATGTTGTAAATAAACGACAGCGAGTGTTAGTTTCTTTAAAATATAGAAACTTTCACTTGGTCTCCTTGCAACGACATGGAAGGGAAGCTAGCTAGCGCATTTTGATGTTGGTCTACACTTGGCCGGTAAAGTCATCATAAGGGCAGCTAGATTACCTTTATGTGATGAATGATGGAAAACAGATATAGTAATTACATAATATCAAGGAATATACATCAATATATTGATATCATGGTGATCTTTCTTTAGCTTAAGAAGTGCCACAATGTGCTGTAGCTGTCTTAATCCTTGGACTTCATCTTACACTACTATCTTCCATGCCATTCACTTTCTTGCTTTCTTTTGGACGGACAGCCTAGTGTTTGGTGATCTTGAGGTTTTATAGAAGTATCAAATCGAAGTACAATTTTTTAAGTGGTATACTGTGAAACTTCTGAGATAATAATTAAGTTGCTTGTTTGTAGTGTTGCATGAACAATCAAGTGCTACCATTTTTGAGAAAATAAGATAAAACTGAATTATGAGCTGGAATAACTTACTTCCTTTAACAGGGTTTGCACACAAGTGTAGAATGAGATGGAATTGACATTAAATGGTTTTTACCCTTTGTTTTTCAGAGTTAGAAAATGGTTTTCAGAATTTAGGGATGCCTCTACATCACCAAATGTAACAATTCTCAGTTCTGTATTTAATATGCAGCTATTCAATGTAAACAAGTTTGCTGCTGTTGCAAAACTAATCGTGTCTTACATGAAGATTTGGATTTGGTAAAACATTCCACTCAATGGATGTTACATCTGTTAACTGTGAGCAAAAAAGTATTGAAAGAATATTTCTCAAAAGTGTTTATATTTGCTTAAGTATTTTGCTTATTTCACACAATTAATGATATTATCAAACTATGTGTTGAAGGACTGATAGCACTGTATTCCTTACCCCCATCCTTCTGACCCCACAATTGCTTGCAATTTTAAGCTAATGTGGAAGAAGTACTGAGACAACATACTTCTTTAGTTTTTGTCTGTCAATCAATTCAAACAGAAGAGTAACACTGTTTTGTTGTTGTATGCAATGCTTGATTTGTAAAAAAAAAAAAAAAAAAAAAAAATAATAATAATAATAATAATAATAATACTGTGACCTTCAGAGGGTGTTTTTGAAATTTAGATTTCTTAAAACGTTGTTTTAACACTTTTCTGAGGATTGTGTGGATACATACAACTTTTGTTGTACATCACTTCCATCACATCAGAAGTTCTAGCGTACCACATTCAAAATCTGTAGTTCTGATATTTTTCTCGTCAGATGTACCAGTACAGTGTACGAGTGCATACAATCACAAATCGAGCACTGATTGTATATATTATAAAATATAATAGAGTAACATGGAATTATTTCACCTTTTTTCAGGTGGTTATGGGTCAGTATTGCTAAATAAAATGCGTCAAGTGGAGAGCTGTGATTTTTCTACTCCTGTAATAGAATTTCCACTGACTCTTGGACGGGATTTCTGCGGTACTGTGGAATATAAAGGCTTAGGCGTTCGTCATCTGAGTATCGGAGATGAAGTATGGGGTGTACTACCACCACATAG
Source organism: Schistocerca piceifrons (assembly GCF_021461385.2). Taxonomy (NCBI): domain Eukaryota; kingdom Metazoa; phylum Arthropoda; class Insecta; order Orthoptera; family Acrididae; genus Schistocerca; species Schistocerca piceifrons. The sequence goes on from NC_060140.1 coordinate 233,838,022, forward strand.
GCAAGGAAGCCATGCTCAGAGGATTGTTGCCCCAAGTTCTTTGGTATCAAGTACACTGTAACATAATGATGCTAATGAAAGAATAAGAATGTAACCTTATGTATAAGTGTTGTGTGATAATATTAATGTGTGTTCTTTTCTAAACTTTACCAAAATATATATCTTTGAACTGTGAATCTATTGAATTATCAGCTCAGCAGGAAAACTGAAAAGTATGATCAGGCTTATCACTGAGAAAAATCACACGTTGCGCTGAAGTTATTGTCAAATTTTTCAGAAAAGTATTGGTTCAGTAAGCTGTTAATTTAGATATGGATTTTCTATCTATTGTTTCAGACTTTTATGCAGTCATAAACCAGGATTTTGGCTAAATTTTGTTTCATCAAGTTCAGAAACAGATTGCATAATTTATGAACAGTGGATATGCTTTATGAACCAATAGAACAGCACATGCTGATCATCTATAATTTTCTTATTAGAAAATATGTTTTGCTTATTCAACATTAGGTTGTATTGCAAATATAGTAATTTAAACAATGGAAAGTCCAGGTTGGAATATCAACAGTATTATGAAAAGGATAGATTAGTACTCACCTAGATTACTACTCACCCTATAGATGACAAGTTGAGCTGCAGACAAGCACAATGAAAAGAATGTTACACATTGAACTTTTGGCCAACACTTTCTTCAGAAAAGAAAATGCAAATACATTCACACAAGCAAGCAGACTCACGCACACGTGACCACTGTGTCCAACGGCTGTGCCCAACATTTCAAAGTTAATTAAAAATTTATTTAATAGTCACAAAGATCAGTTGAGATGAGACTGTTACTTTGCTCAGCTTTAAATGTGTTATGAGTTGTTCATAGCACCATACAATTTTTCGGCAGTTTTGGGCAATTGGACATGGAAAACTGACGCTCAATAGAAAGATATGATTAATGGTTTTACTATCATTCATATGTTAGGTACACTTTAGGTGTAGTTTTCCCCTCACCATTGTTGTAACTTGTTGTCTACACTGCTGCCTAACGTATCATTTTCATACACAGCCACGTTACCACCAAATATTTCACGAGAGTTTTGGATACAATGAAAAAAGTAAAGATAATCATGGACTTTGTAGTTGAAGTGTTGAGTAGTGAGCAGGTTCATAAATAACATAAAAAATAACTTTCTACTAAATTTTGAGCTTGCAACCATGTGGGTTTCAACTCTTCCAGTGATATTTTGGCCATGTATCCACTGCCCATCCGTGTAGTGAGCCAAGATAATGATATCATATACCAAGAGCAGCCTTTTATGATCTGCTACAGTGACACTGAGTGGTGAAGTGGTATATCTTGTAGATGCTTGTTCTGTAGCAGGTTGAGAAAGTGCTCCTTCTTTATTTACTTGATGTGGCAGCAACACTCTGGCAACTTCTCTGCAATTTAATTATATTGAGCATCCGATTCCATGTGGTTTATTGAATGTACCACTAATCAAATATCCTTAATTCCCTTTAAACAATGAAATGAAAGCTAAAATCCTGATGTTGTTTTAGTTTATAAAGTGGCCCATATCTGTACAACATTCTGCCACTGCTGATTTGTCTGGTTATTGCAAGAAGGTGTACCATTGGTGTTCAGTGTGCTTCGCAGGAACAGTTTATATTATTTGGCCAATATCAGTATATGAACTGCCATAACTTCTATAAGGTACACACCTTTAGAAGGAATGAGTCATTCATCAGACAGCTGATCAGCATTGTAGTCTTCATAGGAGGGCAGGAAGTATCATCGTCATCTTCCGGTGTATGTAACTTGATTTCACATGAAATGCAGTGCAAATCTGATTCTGGGAACATCCATTCATTTCTAAGGTTTGCTTGCTCATCCTGTAGACTTGATAATTCACACAGTGAACAGTTTTTTTAAATATATGTGTTAAAACTATTAAAATTTAAAATTTGAAAAAAAAGCTATTTAATGTATGAATTTCAAGCAATCATGTATAACTATTTCAGCTGTGGCTGCCCCAGTTCTAAAATTATCTGTCACCGTGTAGTGTGTGGGGTCTCCTTACCTAAGACACTCTGTGTCTTATGTACCAAAATTTTCAGGGCACTAGTAGTTTGTGAAGGGAATGGGAACTGCTGGCATTTAAATATAGATTTTTGTGTGTGGGTTTGCAATTTATTGCATTTGTTACTGTATTTTAAACTTTATAATGAACAAGAATGTCCAAAAACTGGAGGTGCCCATCTTTTCTTATTTCCATTGTGAATTGAATAGGTGCATGGATGGAATTAAGTGCTGCAAAAATTGTTTTAGTTTTATGGCAACATCCTTTCTTAGAGCCAACAAACAAAGAGCACACGCATAGTGTTTCGGCTGACTGGGACAATGAGTATTTCAAGCAACAATTTCTGTGTTGTTCATGTGCCCATCATCCACTCAACACGAGAAGGGCTTGGCAGGAAGCAGCAGGTATATGAGATAGGAATGCGAGAGGGAGAGGCAGCGAGAGCATTGAATAAGAATGAGACACATGGACATTGAAACCTGAGAGTTTGTCCAGCATATGAGGTCAATAATATAAGGGAGTGGATTGGGAGGAATTGATAGAAGAGGGGAAGGAGTAACTATGGAGAAGAAGATGTGGGTGCAAGTGGTTAGCTGAGATAGATGCCAGGAGGATTAGGGGAACAAAGTATGTGTTTCAAGGATAACTCCCATCTATGTAGTTCAGAGTAATTGGTACTGTGGGGGAAGAATCCAGATGACATGGATAGTGAAGCAGCCATTGAAATCTAGCATGTTGTACTCAGCAGTGTATTCTGCTGCTGGGTGGTCAACTCTGTTATTCCGTCAGAGGCCAGGTCGCCTGTGAAAGCAGCCATGTTTTATGCCAGCTATGCTTTAGTTTATTATGCACACCATTTTATGTGGGCATGACCACCAACTGTCCACGCAAAAGAATGGCCACCGGCAAACTGTGGTCAAGAACAGATTTGACCACTTAGTGGCACAACACACTGCTGAACAGAACATGGTCAATTTCAGTACCTTCTTCACAACCCATACCATTTGGAGCCTTCTGTCCACAACCATATTTACTGAACTACGTAGATGAGAGTTATTTTTGCAACACATATGTCATTCTCGTAATCCTATGGCCCTCAGTCTCTGCTGACCCTCTTCCCCACATTCTCCCCTTCCTCTGTTCTGCCACTCCTTCCCACTCCACTGTCTCACATCATTTGTCATTGTGCGTTTCACGAACTCATTGGTTCCAGTGTCTCTGTGTCTCATTCCTTCCTCAAGCACTTGCTGCCTTTCTCCGAGCCGTCAACCACATTTCATCAGTCGTCCCTCCTGCTCCTGGCCTCATTTTTTCCCTCACCCACCCACAGGGTCATTTTAGTTCCCAAGTGAAACAAGCCAGCGTTTGAAGTGCTGACCTAAGAGCAGCTGCCACAGCTGTAAGATTTCTATACAGAATTTATTACAATTAGTAACAGCTACTTGGCTTGCCATATTGAGAGGGGTGACAAAGTCAAAGATTTATATGCAGTGTGTGTCACAATTACCAGCAAAAACTGACACAGGTGAAAATGTAAGATGGAAAAGGGAGGAGGAGTGATACCCACATGATAAGTGAAACAGAGGATGTAGATAATGTACTATGGAAAAATTAGGCTCTATTGTGATAGATACTTGAGACCATGCTTTCAAATGTAGTAAAGTATTGTGATGTAAGTGGTATGTAATGCTTGTCTGTAAGGCACAAGAACTAAGATAGCACTTTTTTGCAAGAAAGACATAGTTTGACTGGAAGCAGCAGCTGTAGTTTTTATTCTCTGATATAATGGGTGCCAACTTTAAGTGCACAGTTCTGATTTGTGCCTCTTTGACATTCATTTAGCAAAATTATTGATGAGTTTCTGATACATATTTTACCACGCCTCAAGAATGATGTTTTCCTGTTCTTCCACAGCCGGTAATTTTCTGGCCAACATGGCATACATCTTCCAAGTGGCTGCTTACGATATTTAATAGAATTCAAGTCTTGGCAGCAAAGCGGATATGGTAATTAACTGAAGCTGTCACCTTGTTGCTTATCAGCCACCTACTGATGATTATGAGGAGGATTGTGTCCTTTCATAAAGGAATCTCCAGCAATCAGCATAATACCAAACAAATATTCATATTAGACTGGTCATATTTGTTTGATACATCAAAGAAATCTTTCAGGCAGCATGCAAGTCTGTAAATCAAATACCTCAGTGTTGGTACGAGGGTTGACTGAAAAGTAATGCCTCCCCTTTCGTAACTCTTCAACATTTGGCAGCATTGGTATGCGGCAGGTTCTGGCTTGTTCCGTAGCCTCATCTCTACATCTCCACTTGGCGGGAAGCCTTAACATTGAACCATTGTTTTGTTACAGTGTAAAGTATGGAATGCTGCACAGACGATCGGTCAGTGCGATTGAAGCAACGTGCAGTCATTGAATTCTTGACAGCAGGAGTTGTCACCCCAAAGGGGATTCATCAGAGAATGAAAGCAGTTTATGGTGATTGTGTGGATGTGAGTACTGTGTGTCATTGGGCGAGTAAGCTTAAAGTTGTTGAGGCGGCAACATCTGACTTGCGTGACAAACAAAGAGCTGGATGTCCATGACAGCAATTACTGAGTTTCACAAGCAAAATGTTGACAGGTTGATTCACAACAATTGTCATATCATTCAGAGAAAAATTGCAAACACAATCGGCATTTCATAAGAATGTGTTGGCCACATTATCGCTTTGCTTGGCTATCGAAAGATCTGTGCACAATGGATGCCCTGGATGCTGACTCCTGAAATGAAAGCGCGCAGGCTTGAAATTTGCCAGAAACTCCTCTCTCGTTATGAGAACGAAGGTGATGCCTTTCTCCATTCAATTGTGACAGGAGATGAAATGTGGGTACTCCATTATGATCCGGCGACAAAATGTCAGTCTATGGAATATTGACACAAAGACTTGGCCCAAAAAAAGAAATTCAAGACGCAACCCTCAGCTGGAAAAATCATGGCCACAGTGTTCTGGGATGCAGATGGTGTTATCCATGTTGATTTCCTTGATCGTAGAACAACAATAAATTCAAAGCGATACATCACAACACTGCGAACTCTGAAACGACGACTAACAAGGATCCAAAAGGAAAAGGGAAATGTTTTCCGGCAGTGTGACAATGCCAAACCACACACTTCGCATACCACCACAGCAGAACTTCAGAGACTGAATCTCACCACCATACTGCACCTTCCATGCAGTCCGGATTTAGCAACATCTGACATCTGACTTCCATTCGTTCCCAAAAATGAAAGACGATCTGCGGGGACATCATTATGCTTCTGATGAAGACGTTGAGATAGCTGTGAGACTATGGTTGCGGAGACAGAGTGTTGACTTCTTCTGTGACGGCTTCACAAAACTTGTTCATAAATATATCCAATTTTGCTGGTGATTATGTGGAAAAGTGAATGTTGGCAGTTAAAGATCACATTCTAAGGATTATTTCTGTGTTTGATGTATTAAAATATTCCCACCCAAACCCACTTAACGAAAGTGGAGGCATTACTTTCCATTCAACCCTCATACCTGCACTTGCTGTTGTTCCTATTAATAGTGGAATGTTTTAGGTACATTTTATCACATTCCTCACACCATGCAGATGTAAATTAATTTATTTTCCAAATTATTAGTTCTCAAAAGTTGACATGGTGAGACTGGTGCCAGGAAGAAATATAGATAAATTCTGTTACACACAATAATTCTCACAGTGAATCTTCGTGGCAGATTAAAGCTGTGTGCTGGACAGAGTCTCAGTTTGTCACCCACTTTTAATCTGCCAGGAAGTTTCATATCAGCACACCCTCTGCTGCAGAGTGAAAGTTTCATTTTGAAATTCTTATGGTGTCAACTTCAAGCTAGAGTACAATTCATTAGTATATAATTGTTGCTATGGTCTTCAGTCTGAAGACTGGTTTGATGCAGCTCTCCAAAGCACTCTATACTGTACAAGCTGCAACCTACATCCATTTGAACCTGCTTTCTGTATTCATCTCTTGGTCTCCCTCCACAATTTTCACCCCCTGCCCCCCCTCTCCCTTCCCGTCACATCCCTTTAACTCTAAACTGATGAGTCCTTTATTTCCGACAATGTTTTCTACCAACCATTCCCTTCCTTAAGTCAAGGTGTGCCAATTGTGTTACCTTCTCATTAGTTATGCAGTCTAATTGTCTAATCTTCAGCAGTCTACTGTAGCACCACATTTCAAAAACTTCTATTCTGTTCTTGTCTGAACAGTTTTATCATCCACATTTCACTTCCGTGCAAGGCTACACTCCAGAAAAATACCTTCAGAAAATACTTCCTATCATTTAAGATTATATTCAATGTAAAGAAATTTCTCTTCTTCAGAAATGATTCTATGGCAGTTGTGTGTACATTTTCTGTCTTCTTCATTTCACCCATTGTCAGTACCCGTGCCTCACTCCCTTCTCAACCACCGCTTCTCTTTCATGTCCTTAGAGCCTTATTACTGCTGTCTGGTTTCTGTGCAACTTGTAAATAACTCTACACTATCTATATTTTATCCCTGCTACCTTCAGATGTTCCAAAAGCGTACTCCATTTAACATTGTCAAAAGCTTTCTCCAAATCTCCAAATGCTATAAAAGTAAACCATTTTCTTAACTTGTCTTCTAAGATAAATAATGAAATGTCGTGTGGCTAGGACCTCTTGTCAGGTAGACTGGTCGCCCGGTGCAAGTCTTTTGAGTTGACACTACTTTGACAACTTGCATGTCGATGGGGATGAGAGGAGAAAATCTCTGACCCAGCCAGGAATCGAACCCGGGCCCGTTTGCCCAGCATTCTGCCGCGCTGACCACTCAGCTATTGAGGCAGATGTCTTCTAAGATAAGTCATAGGACCAATATTGTCTCGTATACCGCTGGTTTTTACTGGAGCACAAACTGTTCTTCCCTGAGCCTGGCTTATTCCTGTTTTCCCATTATTCTGTAAAGTATTCATGTCAGCATTTTGCAACATCGACTTATTAAGCAGATAGTTCAATAATATTCATACCTTTAGACACCTGCTTTCTTTGGAATTGGAATTATTATTGTATTCTTCTTGAAGTCTGAGGGTATTTCTCCTGTCTTGTACACCTTGCACACCCAATAAAATAGTTTAGTCATGGCTAGCTGTTCCAAGGATATCAGTAGTTCTGAGGGAATGTCATCTCCTCCAGAGACCTTGTTTCAACTTAAGTCTTTCAGTGCTCTATCAAATTCTTCTCGCAGTATTATATTCCTTATCTCATCATCATCTCCTTCCTCTTCCCTTTTTATAATATTGCCATCACGTTCATTTCCTTTGTGTAGCCACTCTATATTCCTTCCGCCTTTCAGCTTTCCCTTCTTTGCTTAGTCCTGGTTTTTCATCTGAGCTGTTGATAATCATATAGCTGCTTCTCTTTCCTCCAAAGGCCTCTTTAATTTATCTATAGGCAGTATCTATTATTCCCCAATATTTAATGTGTACACTGAGCAAGCAGTAAAGTACACCAAAGAAAAATTTGGAGAATGAATTAAAATTTTGGGAGAAGAAATAAAAACTTTGAGCTTTGCCTATGGCATTGTGATTCTGTCAGAGACAGTAAAGGACTTGGAAGTGTGATTGAATAGAATGGACAGTGTCTTGAAAGGAGGAGGTAAGATGAACATTAACAAAAGCAAAACAATAGTGATGTACTGTAGCTGAATTAAGTCAGGTGAAGAGGGATTTAGATTAAGAAATAGGAAACTAAAATAGTTTTGCTATTTGGCCAGTAAAGTAATTGATGATGGCTGGGGTAGAGAGAAATGCAATTGTAGGCAGTTGATGTTGATACTGTGTGTCCTGTAGCTATTTGCAAAATGAACTTTAGTGGAATAATGTTACAGGAATGTTGTGTTGCTGTCCATTGTGATCATAGTTTGTCTAAAAGTGACAGGATGCATGCTCTGAGCTGCAAAAAGCAAAAACAAATGCAGTGCAGGAATAGAATATTGTGTAGATGCTGAAGAAATATAAGATCATAAAGTTTACAACAATATTTCTTATAAATGTGTGTTATTGTCTAGCAAGGAGAGGTCCTACCTGGTGCTGGGGTCTACTTTTTGAAACTATCTGTATAGTGATGAAGGATAAGGTCACTGCAATGATTCACCTTGTTTATGAGTAATTAACGAAAAAATTTCCATATTTATATTCTCTGTAGTTTTAATAAGGAATGCTATACATACTGGTTGCGTAGCATAGTGGTTAACATACAATCCTCACGTTCAAAGGATTATGGGTTCGAATCTTGTTAGGTGCTTTAAAATTTTTTTATTTGTAATTTGGTATCAAAATGACATTCATCAATATTTTTATTCAATTAATTTTTTCAACTTTTTCATTTCTGTTCCTCTGTCATGTCATTTTAATCAATGTATTAATTTTTCCACTTGATCTCATTTTTCCTCCTCTCTTTTTTTTTTTTTTTTTTTTTTTTTTTTTTTTTTTTTTTTTTTTTTTTTTTCACTTGAAATTTTTGTGCATGTGAATTTAATTATTTTGTTTGTTCCTCATAATATTTGAACATTTGAAAATGCTACTCTGTCAGTTAAAAAACAAAACATGAAATAATCTATTTATATTGACTGTGCAATGGTGTCAAAAATATATTTTTCATTGCTGTACGAAAAGTAAATTTTTTTGGGCAGTAATCATTGTACAGATATTTCAAACAGGAATTCTTACTACACTAGAGACAAAATATCACAGATGGAGATTTAATTGAAAAAAGGGAATTATAAGTGAAGTGAAATTGAGCAAAATGAGCAGTACAAATAAGGAATGCAATAACAAGGATGAAAATATAGGATGATGAAAGGGAAGAAATAAGATCAAAGTTAATACATAAAATCAAAGTTAATACATAAAAATAATTAAAATCACATGCCTAAAGATTCCCAGTGGAAAAAGAATGAGGGGAAGAAAAATGAGAGCAAATTTAAAAGTTTATACATGTAAACCAATTAGTAGAATTAAAATAATTATCAAAGTCATTTTGATAAAGATTTACAAATAAAAAAAAATTCAAAGCACCTGATGAGATTCCAACCCACAACCTTTTGCATTTGAGAACTGTACATTAACCATTGTGCTACACAACCAGTCTGCATAACATTCTTCATTAAAGCTGTAGAGCGTTGTGCAAAATTCCGAAATTTTTTTGTCAATTGCTTGTACCCAAGGGCCCATCAAGGTGAATGGTTGAGGGGTGTGATACCTGGGACCTTAATTTAATCATTGCATAGATGGTTTCAAAAAGTCATCCCCACCAAGGGGGATGTCTCCTTGTAAGTGTATAGTGTAAATATAAATGGTTTCAATCTTACTGATGATTCTTCAGAGTAAGTGTAGTGAAACACATTGCAAAATTTGAAAAATTATATTCAAAGATGATGATGTGACTTACCATACGAAAGCGCTGGCAGGTCGATAGAAACACAAACAGACACATACATACACACAAAATTCTAACTTTCGCAACCAATGGTTGCTTCGTCAGGAAAGAGGGAAGGAGAGGGAATGTGGGTTTTAAGGGAGAGGGTAAGGAGTCATTCCAATCCCGGGAGCGGAAAGACTTACCTTAGGGGGAAAAAAGGACAGGTATACACTCGCGTGCGCGCGCGCGCACACACACACACACACACACACACACACACACACACACACACACACACACACATCCATCCGCACATACACAGACACAAGCAGACATTTGTAAAGGCAAAGAGTTTGGGCAGATCTCTGCCCCCTTTCCCCCTAAGGTAAGTCTTTCCGCTCCTGGGATTGGAATGACTCCTTACCGTCTCCCTTAAAACCCACATCCTTTCGTCTTTCCCTCTCCTTCCCTCTTTCCTGACGAAGCAACCATTGGTTGCGAAAGTTAGAATTTTGTGTGTATGTATGTGTCTGTTTGTGTTTCTATCGACCTGCCAGCGCTTTCATATGGTAAGTCACATCATCTTTGTTTTTAAATATATTTTTCCCGCGTGGAATGTTTCCCTATTATATTCATATCAAAAAATTATATTCAACTGCACATGAGACAGACATGGAGATTAATGGTACTAAATTTTGTTCACCCTGATCTGTTGAGCATAGATGTAGTGAATCTGCCCATGTTCTTGAACTTCATAAAGAATATAGCTGTCTTATGCCTTGTGTAGAGTTTTATAGAGTTTTCATTGTGAAAATTTAGCATCAGACTTTTAGCATAACAGCTAGGTCAGTTTCTTTCTTGTGCTGTATGCTGTTTCTTTCTGGATTTTTAGGTGCAGAGGAAACCAAGAAATCTGAACCGTGTTGAGGCAGCGTCATTATTATATACTGGTGTAACTGCATGGTCAGCTCTCAAGATATCAGGAGACTTGTTTCTTTTACCTGCACATGGGAGGAGGGTTTTAGTTCTGGGAGGTTCAGGTGGTGTTGGCACTGTAGCTGTGCAACTGTTAAAAGCATGGGGCACACAGGTAACTATGATTACATATTTTAATAATGCTTTATGTCTTACAATAATATGTTGTTATAGCTACAGTTGCTTTTGTTTTTGGATCATCATTATGCTACTTTTCTGAATACTATAGTAATGGCTATAAGTTATTGGAAAATCTTCAAAACTATGAGAAAGCATGTCATTATTCACTAAAAGCACTCTGATACAGATTTTTGTCAGCTTATTCTACCATATTACATGATAGTGAATTTACATTGAATACCAGTACTTTAGTTACCATTATGCTTCGAGACTCAATATTTCATATTTATGAGCAAATCAAAAGACAAAAATGTAAGACTAATGAAGAGAAAAACATGTAAGTGGAGGAGTTATTTGTCTAGAACCACAGTCAAGAAGGATGTACAGTACATTTAAATATATCAACGAAAAAATTAGTTGTTGACTATAAGCAGTTTTCGACAATATAATGTAATTGGATAGATAAAAAATCTACCTACCATGTCGCGGAAGGAGAACACGTTTATTAAAGATATTGTATGCATGCTTTCAGAGCCATTGGATCCTTCTTCTGATAGAAGAGTTGAAGGGAAAGGAAGAGGGATGAAAAAAAGGACTGGAGAGATTTAGGACAAGGGTTAGAGTTTGGAAAAGTCAGAATCCCGGTTGGGGGAGACTTGCCAGATGGGATGAGAAGGAAAGACTGATTGTTGGGGACTACACAGGATGAGATTTGAAAACCTGAGAGCTTAAAGGTGGAATATAGGATAATATGCAAGACAGAGATTACTGCCAAAACATGACCACAAATTAATAAGGATGAAAAGCTAAGGCATTTATGTGATAGAGGTGGGGCAGGGACAGCAAAAAATAGAGAGGTCAGAAAATGAAAGATGCAGGAAACTAAAATGGAATGAAGAAAGGAATAGTTATGTGAAGAAATGCTGAGACAGAAGAAATTAATGTGAACAAAACATTTCCAACGCCAAACCTGACACTGAACCCTGCCTTGAACAGTTCTGACCTAAAGTCCAACTTGATCCACCACCACTACCTCAAAATCATCCCTTCCAAGCCTTCCTCACATCCAGCATTGCTTCACAACCCTTCCTCAGATCCGTACAACATGACTCTAATCTGTCCTCTGCAGAACTTCATTCCCTAAAAGCTGGTAACTCCATCATTATCCGCCCAGCAGACAAGGGATCTATCTCTGCAAGTGATAGGTGGGAGTATCTAAGTGAAGGTCTTCTCCAGTTGTCTGACACTTTTACAGACAGCATCTACCATCAAGATCCCATCCCTGTGATACAAACTGACTTGCAATCCCTCCTTAAAACCTCAGGCACCTCACAAGGACAAACACCTCAATCTATAGAACTTCATACCCCACCCAAACAACGCACCCCCACCTTTTACCTTATTGCTAAGATCCAGAAACGCAATCGTCATGACGTCCTGTAGCTGCCGGCTTTGAAGCACCCACCAAATGTATATCTGCCTTAGCTGAGGAACACCTGAAAACTATAGTAGGAAGACTTCCCTCCTATGTTAAAGACATCAACCATTCCTTAGATCATCTGAAATCCATGCCCATCTCATTCACAACACACACTTTGTTGTCACCATTGAGGCACCTCCCTCTTCCCCCAGGGGCTCGCCACTCTGTGGCGGGTTCGTGCTTGGGTACCATGGGCCCCCAGCCTTTCCTTTTCTGTGTTGCATGTCTATCGTCTTGCTATTCTTTTTCCTCTCTCTTGGGGAACGTGTCTGGGATGTTTTTGGGAATGTGTTCTGCATTTTCAGTAGCAGACATCACAACAGTCTCTCCACTGTTTTTCATTCCTTTTTCTCTTTTTTTGTTCCCCTTCTCCTATTCTTCCTCCACTTCAGTGTTCGAGGTTCCTCTTCCTCCCTGTGTGCTCCTGAAGCCCGGGCCATGTGTCTTGTCACGTAACAGTTGGCTGGCTAATGCATAATTCCCAACCCTGGGGTGAGAGGTAGAGTTCACATGTACCCCTTGGTACAGGCTAGGCCCAGGGAGGGGTGATTGCCTGAGCTGCTACCTTCTCAAATTGCTGATTGGTCCCTCTGTCAGGTGTTATGGAGATGTGAACAATCATCTAAGGCAGGTGCACCCCCTTCTACCCCCCCCCCACCCCCCCCACCCCCACCCCCAGTTGGAAGGAGCACACCATCGGAGATGCTGGAAATTCATGAGAGATTTTCTCGCAGTGAGCCAATCATCTTCACAGTCAATGTCTACTAAACATAAACGGAATGAAGCTCATGATTCAAAGACTACCCCAGCTGCACTACTGTTCTTTGGGTTTTATGTACTAAAGACAGTCAGTCCTTTGCCACGGTAAATCCATTTATTGTTCAGATAGGTGTTGATGCAATTACCGGCCCTGTGAAATCCTGCTCTCATTTACACAACAGCACTTTGCTTTTGGAGACTACTTCTGAAACTCAAGCACAACAACTACTTGCAGCTTTGCTCCTCCATGGCTATCCTATCCATGTCAAGGTCCATCAGATGCTGAATTCTTCCCATGGTGTTATTTACACTAGGCTGCTTGATGCTCTGTACAAAGCAGAAATCCAAGTGTACCTTTCTGATCAGGGTGTCATTGCAATCCATTGGGAGATTAAAAAGGTAGCTGCATCCTTAGTGCCCACACACACTCTTTTTCTCACTTTTGAAAGAGTAGTGCTTCTGTCAAAGATCAGAGCAGGCTATGAAGTTATCACAGTCTGACCATACATTCCAAACCTGATGAGCTACTAGCAGGGTCATCATTACAACCACACTCGAATGCCCTGTCAACACCTGGCCAAATGTGTAACCTGTGGTAGGGATGCTCACGGGGGCTGTTGTCCACCTCCTACTCTCCGCTGTATCAATTGCAATGGCTATCATGTAGCCTCCTCCCAAGATTGTCCCTTGTATCTCAATGAGTGGGCCGTCCAGAAGCTCTGGGTGAAGGAAAAAGTGCCTTACCCAGTTGCTCGCAAGTTGTTTTGTAGTCCAAAACCCTGTTTTCTACCATCCAGCAATTACAGTATTGTTCTTGCTGCATCCCACACCATGAAGGAAATGGCCATGCAGACATGCGAATTCAAATTCAACACTGCGGTTGTAATGGTTGCAATCCCGTTTCCTCTACCAACTGTGCAACAAGCCACCAAACTTTCGCCTCGTGGGGCACAGTCATCTGCTGCACACCTCGCAGGCCGGAAAGGTCAGAAGGAATACTCCCACAAAGACTTTTTATGTCCCTCCAGCCAACAAATGTCTGAGTTTTCCTCTGGCAACTAGAAAGACTCTAAGAAATCAAAGAAAGGCAAACGGTCCTCTCCTTCGCCGAGTCAGAGATCCTCTCTGATGGTGTCGCCATGTGATACCCTCACCCAGCTGAACTCTGTGTCGCCAGTGCACATCTCCAACTGTTTTTCTGCCCTGGACTCTGCAGACCAACAGAGGGAGAATGCCTCTGCAAATCTCGTGGAGCAGGCTCTTCCAGCCTCTGCGCCCCTTCAGCAGTGAGTCTTTGAAGGCTGGCACTCGGCAAACACTGAGGTGACAACCCTTCATTTTTTCCCTCCTCCCCCCCTCCTTGTCTTGACTCTCGTCCAATGGAGAGTGTATGTCCTTAGATCCAACAAAGAGAACTTACACGTGCTCGTGGAATCAGTGTCTGCTTGTTTTCTGCCTCCAGGAAACAAAATTGTGTCCTGATGACTGGTTTGAGCCCTCGCATTTCTTTCCAGTCCACTTTGACCTTTCCCCCAAGGACAGCATTCCATCTCATGGGGCAGTTGTGCTGCTCTTCCAGGATGGTTCATAGTCAAATCACCTCCCTGACTACCCAGGTTCAAGCTGCTGCAGCCCGCATTTTCCTTCCTCACTTCACCTTTTGCCTTTGTACTGTTTACATCCCTCCATCATTCAGTGTCATCAGGACAGACATCCTCCATCTTATTGGGCAACTCCCTCACCTCTTTCTGCTGCTCAGTGATGCACACCATCTCCTCTGGGGCTCTCCCAGAACCTGTCTGAGAGGTGCCCTCTTGGCTGACCTTAGCATGAGAGCGCCCACGTTCCTTTCAGACTCCACGCACACCTGTTCCAATTTGGACCTCTCCTTCTGTGTTGCCCAGCTTGCCCAGTGTCTTGAGTGGTCCGTTCTGTCTGACACATACTCGAGTGACCATTTCCCATGTGCTATCCATTTGCTGACTCCTACCCCACCTATGTGCACACCCAAATGACAGCTTTCTAAGGCTGACTGGAGGCTTTACTCCTCACTGGTGACTTTCAACAAACAACTTTTCCCTAGTTGTGATAACCAGGTAGAAGATCTTACAAACATTATTCTTACCACTGCCGAACATTCCATTCCTCACACTTCCTCTTTACCATGCTGTGTCCCGGTCCCTTGGTGGGCTGAGGCAAGCCGTGAAGCAATTTGCGTGCAGAGACGTGCTCTCCACATTTTTAACCATCATCCTATGATAGCAAATTGCATTTGTTATGTTGTGTGCTTAGTGTTGTGGTGATATTCAGGATAGTAAAAAATCTAGCTGGATTTCATTTACTACTTCTTTTAACAATTATACTCCCTCTTCCATTACGTGGCTCTCTGGGACCAAGATCTATCCCCAAATTTCCTGCTTGACCATAAAACAGATGATGTCTTTTTGCCACCGCCATTTGTTAAGTGATGCTCCCCCACCACTTTGTGCTCACTGCCCTCAACTTTTGACGGTTTGCCATTTCCTGATGATGGAATGCCCTGTTTTTAACTATTTAAGTTCTAGTTACGTTTGCCATCTGAGTTATGAGCCATTTTAATGAATGACGCATGGGCTGTTGACCGCATTTTGCTTTTTATCTGTCGTAGCAATATGATGAAGGACATTTAATCTTTAGTTCAGGACCTCCACTTCTCTATGACATATTTTGTGGACCTTTCTCCAAGTCCCTGTTTTGAGCTATCTTTCCTCCCATCAATTGGGCTTAACGTGTAGTCGTTCTTAACTTATTTTTTTGTCTTTGTGTTCTATGGTTATACATGGGCTCAGATGACCCTAGTTGTTTTTGTCCTTTATAATGAAACAAACAAGCACACCCCTCCCTCTATACCAACATCCCCTATATACATGCTGTGTCTGCTGCTGAACGTTTCCTCAGTCAGCACCCACCTGATTCTAAACTTGTGACATCCTTCCTGCTCACCTTAATCAGTTTTATACTTCCCAGCAATTACTTCACCTTTGTGGGGCAAACATATGTTTAAACAGATCAGTGGTATGGCCATGGGAACCAGGATGGCTCCTTCCTATGCAAACCTTTCCACGGGTCGCTTGGAGAGGACTTTCCTGGGGTCCATAAGCCTTGAGCCCCTCATTTGGTTTGGATACATTGACAACATCTTTGCCATATGGACTCATGGTGAGGCTGACCCGTTAAAATTCATGGAATCTGTAAACACATGCTCCCACCCAATTAAATTTCACATGATTGTGTTCCAAGTCCCATGCCACTTTCCTTTATGTTGATCTCATCCTCACCAAAGGCAAGCTCCACATTTCGGCCCACGTTAAACATACTAACAAACAGCAGTACTTGGATTTTGACAGTTGCCATCAGTTCCATGTCAAACATTCCCTTCCATATAGCCTTGGCATTCAAAGCAAAGATATTTGTTCAGATTCAGACTCTTGATGGCAATACACCATCACTCTCACCTCAGCCTTCATTGGATGGAATTACCTCATCAGCCTAGTTCAAAAGCAGATTTCCCAGGCAGTCTTATCCAATCGTGGTGCTGCTCATCCCTCCAAAAATCCTGACCCTAGTCTTGAATGTATTAATAAGCTACTTCGACAAGGCCATGACTACTGCTATCTCCAACACATTACTACTGCTGTATCCAACGTCTTGGTCCGCTATCTTGTGGAAAGTTTGAGCTCCACCCAGTATCACCACACTTTCTTCCATCGGAAACGAGTGGAGGAGGGTTGGACGATACCCTTCTCTTCTCATAATCGTGATTGCTACAATGCCACCTTTACTATGAGGAAGCTAGATCATGCTCTCTCTGGTCTAGATCATGCTTTCACCTCATTCCGGTCCTCCACCCCAGGGCCAGACAATGTTCACATTCAGATGTTGCAAAACCTTTCTCTTGCAGGCAAGCACTATTTCCTTCATTCCTACGATTGCATCTGGACAGAGGGCACGTTTTCCAGATGCTGGTGTGAAGCCACTGTCATACCCATACCTAAGCCCTGTAAGGACAAACACCTTCCTTCTAGTTATTGCCCCCATTCCTGTCAACACTGTGATTGCAAGGTTAATGTAACATATGATTCATGCCTGGCTTAAGTCTCGTAATTTACTAACCACTGTACAGTGTGGATTTCAAGCCTGCAGTTTTGCAGTTCACCATCTCATCACTTTGTCAACCCATGTCATGAATGGTTTTCTGTGGAAATACCAGATTGCGGCTGTGTTTTTTGATTTAGAGAAAGTGTAGGCCACCTGCTGGAGGACTGGTATCCTCCGTACTCTCTTTGTGGGGCTTCCATGGCTGCATGCCCTATTTCCTTCAGGAATTTTTAAAAGACCAAGTTTTCAAGGTACGTGTGGTTTCTGCCTTGTTAGACACATTTATCCAGGAAAATGGTGAGCCTCAGGGTTCCGTCCTGAGCGTTGTACTGTTTGCTGTTGCCATTAACTCTGTTATGGCCTGTCTCCTACTGGGTATCTCTGGCTCCCTTTTTGTTGACAATTTTGTCATCTATTGCATTTCTCCAAGGACTTGTCTCCTTTAGTGGCATCTTCAGTGTTGTTTTGATGGTCTTCACTTGTGGAGCATTGGCTATGGCTTTCGCTTTTCCACTGACAAAACTGTTTCTATGAATTTGTGGTGGTACAATTGGTTTCTTTCACTGTCTTTACATCTTGGGCCTGTTGCTCTTCTCTTAGCTCTGAAACTATGAAATTCCTGGGGCTCATACCTGATATGAAATCTTCTTGGTCCTCCCATATCTCACCTGGCTACCTGCTTTACGCGGTCCCTCATTGTCCTACGTGTCCTCAGTGGTACTTCCCGGAGAGCAGATAAGACCACTCTCCTCCATTTGCATCGGTCCCTTGTCCATTCGAAACTGGACTGTGATGTTTCGTTTATACATCTGCATGTCTGTCCCTCTTACGTAGTGTCAGTACTATCCACCATCGTGACATCTGTTTGCTACTGGCACCTTTTACTGTAGCTCAGTTGAGAATCTGTATGCAGAAGCCCCTGAACTACTGCTGTCATACCACCGTGATTTCCTCCTCAGCAAGATATGTATGCCGTTTGTCTGCCACGCTCGGCCACCCATCCTCTGCCTTTTTTTTGATGACTCCTTCGATTGCCAGTATGGGGTATGTCCCTCTTCTCTGTTACGACCTGGAGTTCATTTTCGGCTATTGCTCCAGCAGCGTAACTTCACACAACCTGCCACTTTCCCAGTGGGTGTGAGCCCTTCACCACTTTGGCTTAGTGCGACAGCCCGTGTTCACCTCGGCTTTCATTCGTTTCGTAAGGACACTGCTGCAACCGTGCTCTATTGCCGCAAGTTTCTCGATCTTCGCACGAATCTTCACGATAGCACCTTTGTATACACTGATGACTCTTGGACTGAACGTGGTATCGGGTGTGCCTTCGTCACTGGCACCAATGTTTTTCGGTATCGGCTTCCGGAACACACACAGTATTTACAGTGGTGCTCTTTGCCTTGTATCAGGCCATGCAGTACATGCGTCGATAGAGGTTTTTCAATTGTGTCCTCTATCTGGCCCTCTCAGTGCCCTTCAGGGCCTCTGTATGCTGCAAACCATCCATCCCTTAGTTCAATGGGTCCAGGAAAGCTGTCACTTGCTCATGCTTGATGGAGCCACTGTGATGTTTATAGGGGTCCCCCATCATGTCGGTCTGACGGGAAATAAAGTTTCTGATGCAGCTGCCGAGGCTGCACTCCTTGTACCTCAGCCTGCTAGTTCTTACATTCCCTCTGATGATATTTGTGTTGCTGTCTGTCAGCAGGTGGTGTCACTTTGCCATCACCACTGGTCCTCCCTTCATGGGAACAAGCTCAGGGGAATTAAACCTCTCCCAGTAGCTTGGACAACCTCCTTCGGCCCTCTTGCTGCTAGATCATTTTAGCCAGATTACGTATTGGGCACTGTCTTTTTAGCCACCACCATTTGTTAAGTGGTGCTCCCTCACCACTTTGTGCTCATGGCCCTCACCATTTGGCAGTTCGCCATTTCCTGACAGAATGCCCTGTTTTTAACCACTTAGGTTCTAATTATGCTGTCTGAGTTATCGGCCGTTTTAACAAATGGCGTGTGGGCTGTTGACCACATTTTACTCTGTAGCAATATGATGAAGGACATTTAATCTTTAGTTCAGGACCTCTGCTTCTCTATGGCATATTTAATGGACCTTTCTCCAAGTCCCTGTTTTTAACTGTCTTTCCTTCCATCCACTGGGCTTAACGTGTAGTCATTTTTAACTTATTTTTTTGTCTTTGTGTTGTTTGGTTATGACATGGGCTTGTATGACCCTAGTTGTTTTTGCACCCCAAAAAAAAACAAACACACACACACACACACACACACACACACACACACACACACACACACACACACCTCTCCCTCTCTACCAGTATCCCCCATATGCATGCTATGTCTGCTCTGAACATTTCCTTAGTCAGCACCCACCTGATTCTAAATCTATGACATCTTTCCTGCTCACCTTAATCAACTTTATATTTACCAACAATTACTTAAATTTGGGGGCAGACATATGTTCAAACAGAACAGGGGTATGACCATGGGAACCATGATAGCTCCTTCCTATGCCAACCTTTCCATGGGTCACTTGGAGAGGGCGTTCCTGGAATCCATAACCCTTCAGCCCCTGGTTTGGTTAGGATACATTGACGCCATCTTTGCTATATGGACTCATGGTGAACAGAACTGTTAAAGATTTATGGAATCTGTCAACACATGCTCTCTCCCAATTGAATTTCAAATGATTGTATTCCAAGTCCCATGCCGCTTTCCTTGATGTTGATTTCATCCTCACTGAAGGCAAGCTGCACATTTCTGTCCCCATTAAACCTACTATCAAACAGCAGCACTTGCATTTTGACAGTTGCTATCCCTTACATGTCAAACATTCCCTTCCCTATAGCCTTGGCATTCAAGGCAAACATATTTGTTCAGATGCAGTCTCTTGACGGCAAAACCATCACACTCACCTCAGCCTTCACTGGACGTAATTACCCCATCAGCCTAGTTCAAAAGCAGATTTCCTGGTCTGTCACATCAAATCCTGGTGCTGCTAATCCCTGCAAAAATCCTGACCCTAGTCTTGAATGTATTAATAAGCTACTTCGACAAGGCCATGACTTCCTAAAATCATGCCCTTAAATTAGTTCCATTCTGTCTGAGATTTTGCCCACCACACACAGAACAGCTTTCATCACCCTCCCAATCTGAACAGTATCCTTGTCAGTCCATAAACTCCTTCTGCACCAACTTGCCTACCCTATGGCTCCTACCCCTGTGACTGTCCCTGCTTCAAGAGTTGCCCTAAGCACCCTTCTATCACCACTTATATCGGCCCTGTTACTGGCACAATATATGCTATCAAAGTGAAAGCCACATGTGAAATGACACGAATCATATAGCAGCTCGTATGTAAACACTGTTCGGCCTTTTACATTGGCATGCCTACCACCAAGTTATCAATTAGAATGAAAGGGCAGAGCCGGGGAGTGTATACTGGCAACACACAATATCCTGTTGAAGAGCATGCACCACACAACATGACAGTCATGACCTCAGTGCCTGTTTCACCACACAAGCCATTTGGATTCTTCCTGCAGACACCAGTTTCTCAGGACTTCGCAGGTGGAACTGGTGTTTCAACATATTCTTGTTTCTGGCCACCCACCTGGCCTTAATTCACATTAATTTCTTCCATCTCAGCATTTCTTCACGGTAACTATTTCTTTCTTCACTCCATTTTACTTTTCTATAGTTTCCATTTTCTGACCTGTCTGTCCAGCCCCCCCCCCCCCTCCCCATACTGCATACAGTGCACTTAGCTTTTCACCCTTATTAATTCATGCACAATATTTAGTAGTAGTCTGTGTCTTGCATGTTACCCTTTTCATAAATCTCTCCAGTCCTTTTCCTTCACCTCTCTTCCTCCCCCTTACACACACTCATGTTCAGAAAAAAAGGAGAACATCTTGAATGATTAGAGGTAGAAAGTTCATATTCACAGAACATGTACATTAGTATGTTCTGCAGAAATGATCAGCATTTGAGCCATTTTGGTCCATGGTTTCAAGGTTAACATCAATATCATGATGCAGTAAAATGTGCCTGTGGCTCTCGTTGTCACTACAAATCAAAAGTAATGGATCAGTGTAACTTGAGGAGACATGTAGGATGCCTCACAGACATGTGCAAACCATACCATCATATCAGTGAGTTTGAAAGAGGGAGCGTTATTGGCATGTGAGAAAGTATCCATCTGAGAAATTGCTGGTCTTGTGGGATGAAGTGTTTTGACAGTGCAACATGTGTGTGCAGAATGGTTCACGGAGGGGCGTAGAACATGGTGAAATGGATCAGGTCGCACCACCCACACCAACCTCCAAGAAGATTGACACCTCATTCGAATGGCACTGGAGGAGAAATCTGCATCCTCCTCATCTCTGGCATAACACTGGAACAGTCTAATACATCTTACACTATGAGGGGTGACATCCTGTTGCCATTTATTTTTGCACGGGTTACTTGCGTGTCATTTGGCAAATGTGCATGAACATGCTAGGTGGCAATAGTGTATGGAATGACATCACTGGGGACAGGAGTGGCATCAGATAGTTGTTTTTGGATGAATCCAGTTTCTGTTTGTTTGAATAAGATGGCTGCATATTGGTTTGCTGCAGACGGAGAGCAGCATCACAGTGACTGTATTCGCACAAGACACACAGCAACAACTGAAGGCCTTATAGCATGGGGTGCTGTTGGGTGCAACCACAAATCACAGTTAGTGCATGTCCAGGGCACTGTGACCAGTGTGACCTATGTGAATGACATCCTTTCTGCACAACACCCCAGGTGACATTTTTCAGAAAAATGATGCACAACCACGTGTTGCTGCACGAACATGCGCCTTCTTGATGTCACAGGATGTCAGCCTTTTGCCTTTGCCCACCAGATCACCAGACTTGTTGCCAATCAAAAATGTGTGGGGATATGGTGAAATGACAGGTTCAGCACTGTGACCTAGTGCCAACTTCGAGAGGACGACAGTTCGATCCCGCGTCCGGCCATCCTGATTTAGGTTTTCCGTGATTTCCCTAAATCGCTCCAGCCAAATGCTGGGATGATTCCTTTGAAAGGGCACATCTGACTTCCTTCCCCATCCTTCCCTAATCCGATTAGACCAATGACCTCGCTGTTTGGTCTCTTCCCCCAAACAACCCAACCCAACCAAGTGCCATCAACATGTGTATGTGTGTGTTTTCCCCTTCTGCCACTTGGTGAGTAGCTTCTTTTAATTATCCTAGTACATTTAAGAGGGTCATGGAGATTCCTTTTCCACATGATATAGCCTTTGTTAAAAATATTTTGAGATTTAATGTTAACTTTGTAGTGGTATATCATTTTTATCATTGTCTTCATAACTATAGCTTAACTCAGTTAAGTTTAGCACAACCAGCTATATTTCTGTGTGTTTGAGAGAAAGTTGTATGAAGGTAGAATTCATAAAAAGCAGGACACAGCAGAAATAACATCCACAAGCAAGACATGCAACACAAAAAGTCCTGTTACTCAATAAAGCTACCTGTTGTACAATATTTTTCCAAGCTTTAAAAAGAGAGAACAGTTTTCACTTGTGGCTGTTACTGTTGATTTACTGTTGAAACTGTCCATGGATTTTGTACGCAGCTTTGTGGACTATTACAGATGAAGTAATGGTGGCTTCATGTCATATTGTTTCATTTATTTGTGTCTGCCTTAATCCTTTGGCATCACTGGAGACAAGTATGACACATAGTCAGCTCAGGTGATTGAACAGGCAAACTAATGTCACCAAGTGAAGCAATTGGATGACTAAAGAACATTTCTTGAAACTTAGTAAATACTGAAAAATGGAAATGTGCAAATCATCTTCAAGCTCTTCCATCTTGGACCCCAAAAAGCTTTACAGCATGCTGAAATAGAGCAAAATTCTATTGGTACCATGATTTGTATGTTTTTTCCCCCTTGAAAAAGCATTTCAGCAATGAAAACATTTTGTTCACTAACCAATTCATGATGTTAACCGAATGCAGTGATGACCCAGATAACCAAGGCTCTCACCATTGTTCCCTTTCTACAGCTCAAGAAGTGATCATTCCAAATACTACATGAGATTTATTGTGATAATAGATGACCTTCAAGCACACACAAGATATTGGTGTTACATGATGTCAGTGTTGATGTTGTGATGTAGATTAAAGTGGCATATGGGAGATTGGGGAATTAAAACTGTTAGGAGCTAGCTTAAAGTACTTTGTATCTGTGTTATGCTGACAGATAAACATATTTTGTTTTGCTACGTATACAGTGGAACCTTACATAGCGAGCGTAATTTATTCTAGAATCCTACTCATAGTGCAAAACATTTGTTACGCAGAACAATTTGTCCCATATAAATTAATGTGAAATACGAATATATGTTCCATGCCATTTATTCAAAGAAAATTATACATACAGTATTATGTACTTTATTATTCGCAATACATAACTAATTATTTTTTTACTAAGAAGCTATGTATAGTCATTTGTTTCTGCTGACGCTTCAATGCCCCTGGCGAATATATGATGCAGCATCATCATCGAATAAATTTGTAGCGTGCATAGCCACTTTTATTGGGATGATGATTTTCAGTGTATGATGCAACTGATTACCATGCTTTCAGCATTTCTCTTTCTGTGCCAGAAGATTGCTACGTTGCTGTTACTACCACCTCCTCCTCCTCCTCTCCACAACTTCCTGCTGTGAAACACATTGCAACTCCATAAGCTCTTTGCTGGTCATTTATTGGCTGTGATCTTCCATGAGCTCATCAATATCATTGTCATCCAGTTCTAGTTCTATGCTCGTGGTCAAAGACACTATCTCGCTGACTGCTGGCTCCACAGGTACTGCCTCAAATGCCTGAGAGTCACATTCGACAACACACTCTGGCCAAAGCTTCTTCCAAGCAGAAGTGAGAGTTCACTTGGTAAGCCCTTCCCTGCCTTTTCAGTCATCTTGACAGAGGCTGTGATGTTGAAGTGATATTTCCAAAACTCTCAGAGAGTGAGATTGGCAGCTTCAGTCAACTCAAAGCAATTCTCAAAGAGTGTTTTAGTGTAGAGCTTCTTAATGTTAGAAATAATCTGCTGGTCCATAAGCTGGAATAACGGAGTGGTCTTGGTAGACAGAAATTGGATCTCGATGAATTGAAGTTCTTGAAGGAAGTGGTCTTGTAAGTCTGGTGAATGGGCAGGAGTGTTGTCCATAACAAGCAAGACATGGAGTGGCAAATTCATCTCAAGCAAGGACCAGACACTTCACTGACCCAATTGCAAAAAAGATCATGTGTCACTAAAGTGTTATTGTTGGACCTCCACATCACATTCTGGGCCTTACACTTCTTGAAGGCTCATGGAGTTTTTGAATTGTAAACAGGCAGGGTTTTATTTTCAGATTGCCAGAATAGCAGTGTGAGACAGTGGCTTGTGACTAGGCAATGCATTCTCCTGTGCTGTTACAATTGATGATTCGGCATCCTTTTCCAGAATAGGCCCATCTCATCACAATTAAAAACCTGTTGCAGCAGATAACCCTGAGGGTCTACAAGCATCTTGAAGTTGCTGATGAAGTTCTCTACCACCTTGTGCCGTGCTTCACAACACTGTGGATGCCGGTTCTTCTCTTAAACATTTAAAACCATCCACGGCTTCCCTTAAACACTTCTTCGACTGCTCATGATCCTGGCATTTTCTTAACAAGGTCAGCAAAAATCATTCTTTCCATCTCGCAAATGATGCTCTCGTTAATAGTGTCACCTTGCTATTGGTTTTCATTTACCCGTATAAGAAGCAACCTTTCAACTTCATACAGAATATGAAACCATTCTTAAGATACTCTTGTCACCCCTTTGAAGCGTCTATCTCCTTAATCTTGTCCTTGTTCTTCATAATAGTGCACATAGTTGATGTAGACCTATTGTATGTGTGTGCTAAATCAGCAATACTTACACTGTGTTCACATTTTTCAATGATTTTACGTTTCATTTCTAAGGCCATTTTGTGGCGCAGCGGTTAGACACTGGACTCGCATTCGGAAGGACGACGGTTCAATCCCGCGTCCGGCCATCCTGATTTAGGTTTTCCGTGATTTCCCTAAATCAGTCCAGGCAAATGCCGGGATGGTTCCTCTGAAAGGGCACGGCCGACTTCCTTCCCCATCCTTCCCTAATCCGATGAGACCGATGACCACGCTGTCTGGTCTCCTTCCCCAAACCAACCAACCAATCTAAGGCCATTTTCTTTCCCTTATGGTCGTCTTCTTGCAGCTTTACCTTTGGGGACATTTCTATAAAGTTTATTAAAATTTGCACACAAAAAAACCACTGTGTGAACACAAGTTTGTAAAAATGTATGATTACAAGCTGCCCTAAGATGATAGCAGAAAGAGTACTGAACTGTAGCATGCAATAAGACATTGTTTGTATGCCCCTGCCGACAATGAAAGGTGTTCATGTTGTGGAACATTTGCCGTGCTGCGCGTGAATGACTGGTGACGTCACACTAAATCGTTGTCATTCTCTATGCGAAATATCACTCATTAAGCAAGTCATTTTTTTACAATTTGTTTTGCTCGTTATGTGAATTGCACATTATTGGAGGTGCCCGTTAAGGGAAGTTCCACCGTATTGCGGTAACACTTAGTGGCAAAACAAAAGTATAGAAATAGTGGGTAACAGGGTGATTAACAATGAAGGATTCTATTTGTTGTTGAACTGAACTGTGTATGTTAAAAACTTGCTTTGACTGTTATTATAGAATTGCTGATATACCTGATGTTCTGTGAAGGTTGTTGCAACCTGTGCCACTGATGCAGTACCACTAGTTGAATCTCTGGGTGCAGATGTGGTCATTGATTACACTAATCCAGATGCAGAGATGCTTATCCGCAAAGCAGGAAAGTAAGGACATTTTATGACTTATTTTGAATTAGCTACATTTGTATCTAAATGTAATTTTACTTAAGCAGCTATAATTCAGAAACAGGAAATTACTTGTGCATTACAAATTATTATATCAATTGGTGATAAATTTTCTTGATGATTTTTTGTTGAAGACAGCAATTCAGGAAGTATTCATTCTATCATTCATAAAAAATATTTTCATATGTGATATGTGACTACTTGTTTTTGTTTAGATTGTCATATTTCAGAATTTGAGATTCGTTTATCTGAGGTCAAAACACGTGCACACGCATGCCTGTGTGTGTGTGTGTGTGTGTGTGTGTGTGTGTGTGTGTGTGTGTGTGTGTGGGCGCGCACGCACGGGCGTGCGTGCATGCGGGGAGGGGGGGGGGGAGAGAGAGAGAGAGAGAGAGAGAGAGAGAGAGAGAGAGAGAGAGAGAGAGAGAGAATGAATTTTGTAAACTGTCCTGTTCATTAGATAAGATAATGTGAGTAAGTGTACGATACAACACTGGGTGTCAATTTTTATATGGTTTATCCAAGCATGTCATTTTTGTATAATTATTGGTATGAGGACAGTCAAAAGAATTTCATAAGGTAGCATTAACAATAATTAAATTCTCAAAATGATGATCAGACCTCAAACATACCTTATACAGACATGATTTATCCCCGTGTGGTTTCACATGTTCTGTCCCCCAAAGGTTATGTTACAAGGGTGAAAATTATACAATGCTATTGTGCAATGGGTTGTGCACAACAGCTTGTTGAGCCCCCCACTCCTCACACACTGCTCTCTCCCTCTCCACAAGGAAAATCTCAGTCTTTTTCTATTGACAAGAATTCAGTCACATTATAATAAGATTTAAAAGTGGTGCAAAGACTGCAGATTGTTTTAAATGTTCTGAAATGTAAAATTGCGCACTCCACAAAATTCAAAAGTGTAGTGTTCTTTGACTACAATGTCTATTAGTCATAATTGGAATCGATAAACTCGTACAGGATAGGCAAAATGTAACTGATGCTAAAAATACTTACAATAAGACTGATATGAGACTACCCTTGTTAATGAATGTCACAGAAGATCTTGATGTCAAGGCAGTGCCATGCTCTATTAAGCAAATGTAAGACACATGTAACAGCTCTGCATGGGTAAAAATCAGTGGGAGAGAGATCAGGCAGTTGAGGTGGCCAGGAGGTTATGCTGTCCCTTCTGACTGTCCTCTCCTCACTTCCTGTTTTAAATTGCTGTGCAAACAGTTCCTTATGCGCTTGTGACAAGGTTTTCAAGGCAGTTTGTGCTGTTGCACTGTCTTCCTGAAAAGTATATACACAATTATCATTAATGGTTTGGTGAAAGAACCATGTCGTTATGCAGACTCCAGAGAAATCACACCAAACACCAGTCTTTAGATTGTGCAACAGCTCTTCAAAACACTGATAGAAATTTTTTTATGCATAATGATGCATGTTTTGAGAGTTCACATGCTCTGGCAGGCTGAACCAGGCTTCATCTGGGGGGAGGGGGGGGGGGGGGGGGCGAATCGAGTCCTATTTCCACTTCATTCAGAAACGAGTAGCAGAACTCTACCTGTGAAAGTTCACCTGGCCACTTTTAACTCATTCACTTCAGTAAATTTGTACTGATGCAAATGCAAATCCTTTTTGATTATGTTTCAAATGGACAATCACTTAATTCCCATCTGGACAGATAAAGAGCGTTGAGATTTTGTCGTTCATCCCAGTCTTTCCTTCACTTGGGCATTGTTTTCTGTGTTCAGGTAGTTACAGTTTTTATTAGATGCAGAGCCCATTTTGCATCATTTTGCCACTAACTTTTGCATTGCAGTCATAGCTGGAGGTTTTGCCAAACCATTTCCAGTTTTAAACTGTTGCACAAAAAGATTCACGTAAGTTTTCCATTAATACAGGGAGATCCGGGAAAAAATTGGGAATTTTTTCATCCAGGAAAAAACTGGGAAAAACCCAGGAATTTTTCGTTGTTTTAGTTTTCATTTAAATTTTTGTAATTGTGACTGGTAAGAACTGATATTCTAACAAGAATATTACTGTATTCCACTAGTGCAGAATAATAGTGCAGCTTTAAAACATGAATGAGAGGAAAACAGAAAATAAAACTTAAATTGCAAAGGAAATGTGCCATATAAAATAACACAGTGCACTTACAAGCGTCTGCCAACAGCAAAATGTGTCAAAGGCTTCAGGAAGACTATGCAATGCTTCATAACAACAAATTGTCTCCAATGAGCGTGACGTCACAACTGTTTACATTAGATTCATTTAAGCAGTTACGAGCGGGCTCATGCACTCGCACAGTTGAGTCGCATATGAGTAATACCTTCTCCCGCTTCTGGCTACAGGAG
This sequence comes from Schistocerca piceifrons, assembly GCF_021461385.2. Lineage (NCBI taxonomy): Eukaryota > Metazoa > Arthropoda > Insecta > Orthoptera > Acrididae > Schistocerca > Schistocerca piceifrons. The sequence goes on from NC_060140.1 coordinate 233,866,324, forward strand.
TGTGGCTGTTGGCTGTGTAAGCAGCAACCAGCCACGTGGCGTACCTGGAAAAATTTTACTGCTGTGCCCAAGATGCCAGATTCACGTGTGCAGAGCAGGCACAGATCTCGTGGGGAGGGGGGGGGGGCGGCAAACCGGAGTGTCTTGAACTGGGGGGGGGGGGGGGGCAATTTTGGGGGAGGGGGCAATTTCATATTCTTGAGGAATAAAACCTTGTTTCACAAAGCACTTAGCATCCAGTGCACGTCGGGCTATCAATTATTCATACGATTTTGAAACGCATCCCTGCTGTTTTTTGGACATTTTTGAATGCATGTGTAGTGTACCTGATGTCTCTGCCAGGGGACTCCTCATCATATCTAGAAATGAACTTTTCTGCAGACAAAATGGGACGGGGCTATATGAGCTGAGGGGAATAAAGCCGAACCGGTGAATGCCAACTGCTGCTTGTTTATGTGGTGGATTCAGTTTGCAAATGTTCAGCGTTGTTATAAATACTAGCAAAATCCATAGATTTAGACTACCAGAGTGGAAATAAACAACTAACAGGAATAACAGGTAAGAAAGATTATGTATTATCTTCTTGGTGTATCCAAGAAAGTGAAATTCTGACAGAAAATTTTTGGCCAGATTGCTACACTAGACAGGGCCAGTTGTAGTCCCTGGCTAGCAGCTGCTTAAGTTCCATTCTGGGAGTAGCGCAGAAAATGCACTGTACGAACATGTAATAACGCTTAACCAGAGTATAATCGCTGGATAACTAAACCGTTGATTGTGGCTGGGTTAGTAAAGTTAACTGGAGAATGAGTTTTGACAGTTGTAGGAATAGTTACAGAATTAGTGATGACAAGATTGTTTGTTAGAATGAGGAAAGAGAAGAAACGGGGACATCATACAAATTATGGAAGAATATGACAATTCCAAATTTATACAAAAATTTCATGCTACTACTTTTCGGTCTCATGCATGAGAAACTGGAGCATATGAATGAAATGTGAAACTATTTCCTAACATAAAGCTTTTTGATTGCAGTAGGCCAAATAGATATTTCGTATTGGTACTTCGTGAGTTATGTTGTTGTACTATAAAAATGATCATTATTGCCAAAACAGTCTCGCTTAATTGGTGTATGTTACAATTACTGCAATATTAGAAAGGCCTATTTTGTTTTATCCAGCACACAGTGACAAAATAGACATAATCAGATTGAGAAACCACTCCAGTCTTGGGTACTATTTGTATCAACAGCTTTTTCAGTATTAGATGATGACATTTCGATTTTTCATGCAGAAAAGCGTTAGATGAACTTTCATGAGGTAACAGTTCTTTCACAGAAAGGAAAGCACGCCATGTAAAGCTATAGCAAGACCAAAGAGAAAAATCGTTATGATCTAAGGACTGAAGAAATGTGTACTATCTTGCCTGTCTCTTGTCTTTACTGGTTTTAGGTATCCTATATTTAATTTTATGTCACACAGAAGAGCAAGTTATTAGCTAATAGGCAATAAAGAGTCCAGATTTTATGAAGAGTTCTTGTTCTCCCAGTTACAAATAATCCCATCCAGTATTAATTGCGATTTATTATTATTATTATTATTTGTAAAAGGGCAAGGTGTCCAACCAGCCATTTGGGTGCAGGAGAGGAACTACAGGACATTTTAATTTCCACTGTCTTGAAATAGTTTGATGGCATTCATTACATAATATACACGTTTGAGTTCCACAGAGTGAAATACAGTGATGTGCGATATAAGAATGTTGTTTGAAGAGGCGTGGAACTGCACCTCAGCACACTTAAGACCAAATAACATGCCATACATTTCCCTGGAGATATATATTTTATGTATCAGACCTTTTTTTTTTTGTGACTAGTCTGAGATATAGTGGGGGGGTGGGGGGTGGGGGGGGGGGTGGTCTCCACGTGACCCGTGTTCTTTTCTGTTTCCTCTTCGTTTACTGCTCTCATGTCAAATGAAAACAAGACGGATTTCTGTGGCTGGGAGCTATCAAGTGAATTAAAATACATCCACATAATTATGGAAGGCTAAAAATGTGTTTCTAGTTTCAGATTTTATTTTATTTCCACCTTTCTAACAGTCCAGCATTAATCGCCTTGCAGAACAATAAAGTTATTTTTGTTGGTTTGTTAAAGAAATTTGGCTTTTATTAAGCTTTGCTGCTGAGGCAGTAAATTTATTTGAAATGAAGTGTTTAATTCCACACTATTGGCTAGTTTCAACTGTTCGCTGCATTTCAAGTGCACGTTTTCATCTTCTAGAATGTATGACATTATACCATAATAAAGAACCAAACATGAGATAATACAGTACTGGTGCTCCATGAAAATCTACATCCCGAAAACCACACCGAAAAGTTTGACATCAGGTCGAGGACTGATGTCATTGGGAATCTGGACATACGAATGTGCACTTCAAGCCGAACTATGCATTTTAGTATGGTTCACGAAATTCTGATGCTCTTGGAATATCCTCTGATGTCTTGTTTCTTTTATGACAGGATCTTTTAATGTTTTACACGTACAGGCTTCCTACGTCACAGTAGTTGCGCAAGCACGGTGATGCCTCTTATCTGGCAACTGCTGAAATGAATCTAACAGATCGCGGGAAAATATTGCGAATTGTGGTTTGAAAAGCATTATTTTCAAACTAAATTTCATTTAAGCAAAATGGACTATGTGCAAGAATGTATGATGAATTTCTTAAATCACAGAGCGTTTGCTCTCATTTAAAAATCAACTCTTTGATGACGAGCCATTTAGTATAATTTCGAGCCTAGAAGATAAGAGATTTATGTCGCTATTAAAAATTTTACTGGTGTGTGATGTATCTTCAAGTGTAACATGCGCTAAGCAGATCGACATCATATGTGAAAGCGTAGCTTCTCTTGTAGCTTATTAATCTTCGAGACAAATATTATATGCGAAAGCTTTGCTTTTCTTGTAGCAACACTATGTATAGTAACTTGAAGCATTAACTTTTGCTGTTGGTGGAATTCGAATTTATACTTTTGTAATACGAAAATATGCACCGTACATGTTTGCTGCACATAGGCCAAAAGGGGGATACTGAATGTTTACAAAAAATGGCAGCATGAATGCTCACAGCTTTGTTTGTGCCATGTCATGGAGGTGCTGGAAAAACTGAAATGGCAGAAACCTGAAAATAGCAAGCTATCCTGTGAAAGGCTACTTACAAAGTTTTAAGAACCTTCTTTAAGTGAGGAATCCAGGAATACAAACACAATCCCACATATCGTTCCCATAGAGATCACAAAAACAAAATTAGACTAGACACAATGCATGCAGAGGTGTTTAAGCAATCATGATTCATATGTTCCATATGTGAAGGGAATGGAAGCAAACCCTAATAAATGGTACAATAGCCAAGCACTTCATAATGATTTGTAGTGTTTAGGTATATGTAGTATTACATGTCACAGTTCCTTAAAAATGTGGTTCTCATATAAAACACAGTAGGTCAATTGAACTTACACATTTTCACACAGTTTTTATTCCTGTGACCTAAAATTTGTGGTGATTTTACAGATATGATATTATACTTGATGCTGCTGGACTTGGTGCTGATGCTGGACCAGGATATGCTGATTGCCTCAAGAACTTAAGCCTTTCAAAGTACATTACATTGAGATCTCCTTTGTTGAAGAATGTAGATGAGTTTGGAATTGTTGGTGGAATGCTGAAGAACATTGCAGAACTTGTTGCTCCAAATGTAAGAACAGGGCTTTCTAATCCTACAAGTTCAGTCCGATGGGGCTTTTTCATCCCATCAACAGACGCCATCACAGAAATTGGCACATTAGTAGGGACTGGAAAGGTAAAGTGTTTGTTATATCACACCACAAAGCATGTGAATGGTCATGAATGCTTACTAAGTTTCAGTTGGTATTTGTTATTTCCAGCAAACTTGATATAAAGTGAAATACATTTATTGCACACAAGTAAATGTTATAAATGAAACATATCGCAAGTTTTTCAGCGTATTTTGTGATGTGAACTTTTATGTTTTCCTGTTGCATGGCGATTTGATGATTTTGGACTGCTCTAGAGTACATTCCACCAGGTAGCTTTCACTAGATTTTACAAAATTTCCCCAAGTTCAGTAAGAGTTGGCTTGCCAAATTTTGTAAAATATGAATTACACTACCCTGCAAAATATACTCTGATAATTGTAACAAGTCAGCTTGCTAAGATTTCACAGTATCTATATGATTCAACCTCCTTGAATACTCAAGAGCAGTTGAAAATGTTTTACAGATCTTTTTTTCACAGATACAAACTGTTTTACAGATCTCACAATGGAAAGTACTGGGTGGAATATAAATAACAGGAGAAGGAAAGATAACCACACCCCATACAGTTGAGACCTTGAGTGTCCAGTAAATATAAACAAAATTGCTAATCTTGCTTAGTTTTTAGAAACGTCCTCCAGAGCTAACCAGTGTCACACACATGAGCGTTCAAGCTGCAGTTTGTGTGTGTGTGTGTGTGTGGGGGGGGGGGGGGGGGGGTTTGCATGCATGCATGTTTGTTTGTTTTTGTATTTGTTATCTCTGTAAAAGTATGTTGCCCAAAAGTTCAGCAATATTTTCAGTCTGTTTGTATGTCCACTGGCCACTAAATACAACATCTGTTCAGAGAACAGTTACATTCACCACTATTGTTTGTTTTATAATATCTTATCTTTGTGTAATAATTGAAGTTTGTAACATATAAAGTAATTGTGAAGAATTATTACTGTATTCATTGTAAATGAATGTATTCTGTATTTGTTGTAGATTCACAATTTGTGTGTGAGTTGTATTGTTATCCTGTTACAGCTAATTCCACTGGTGGAGAAAGTTTATCCTTTTGAGGAAGTACCTGCTGCCTTTGATAGAATGAAAACTGGTCATCTGAGAGGGAAAATAGTGGTTGATATGGAACCCACTAAACAGCAGAGTGAGCAAGCAGTTAAAAGTGGAGAGTAATTATTTGTGTTAGTTTATATTACTTCGAGTTTCCATAGGCACATATGTCTGAATACCTTTCTGCAAATAACAAGAAGACTGGTTGAACAGCAGATGAAATATTTTTAGTTTAAATTGGCGTTTACCATTACAGGAACCACTTAAAACTGATACATGCTTATTTTTATTCAACTTTAATTTTGCTTGACAATTGTAGCCCTTGTTCTGAATGTTTCGTAATGCTACAATTTCTCTGAAATTATCACCCTGGATGAAAAAGGGATGGTTAAAGAACTTTTCTCAAAAACTATCTGTGGGTACAGAGTTGAGAGTATGAACTTGTTTCTCATATGTATTTATGAACTTTCAGTGGTAACACTGACTTCAAATAGTGTGATGATTGCACTCTAAAACAGTGTCCCGTTTATTTGTGGGTGTAAATTATTCCTTCTAAAGTGCTTTTACACTGTCATATTCATTTAAACAAATTTATATTAAAAATGCAATTATTTGTTGTTAACTGTATGGTAATGGATAAAAATAAACATCACATTAATTGTCTTGTCAATCAGAAGATTTACAGTACAATTCTCACGCTAAAACTGTGTATGTAACTGATTTTGTGTATCTAATTATGTCTGACAATATATAGTTTGTAAACATTTTTTCACTATTTTATCCTAACTTCCTCAGTAAATATAACACATCAAAAATATATTTCTTTATCACAGGGAATAAGGGAACTTGCTGTGCCTGATTGTAGCATGTTCTTTGCATTACACTCTTTCAGTAGATCATTTGTTCTCTACAGTAACCACTAGTGTTGTGTGTGCGCCGCTTCATAGTTCACATGTAAAGTTTGTGCTTGATTCAGCCACTAGAGGCCACCGAGCCTGCTAATACCACAGCTGTCACGTGCACAACCTGCCAGCTGCATCCCTTGTTGGAACTAAGTACTGTATAGACTGGAGCACAATGCTGTGCCATCCCCTTGTGCATCAGTCATTGTATTGTACCTTGCCTTGTACGAGTGTGTTTAGCTGAGCAATAAATTAAAGTGTTCTTGGGGTTAGAACGTTTTCTTTCTTCTTATTCTCAGTAGGTGCCAGCATTTGCTTAAAGAAAGCTCTTTACCACAGTGTCATTACTTCTTTGGAAAATAAAGATAATTTCTGCATGTTTTTAGTAATTTTGGACTAGAATGTGTTCAGAACTTGCTGTAATATACTAATATACTCAACACTGTTGACTAAGTCATGGCTTATTTCATCACTACAATACAGCAATATATTTTTTTGGTGTAGCACTGGGACAACATTTGGCAGCAACATACTTCGTGTACTTTCACATTCCAAGAGTATTGTTTTCATGATTTTTAGGTATTTGATTTGAGTTTTCTGAAAATTTCACAGATTTCAGTTATTTTCTATCATAAACAGTATTCACTTCAAACATGTTCTAAAATTTTGGTGAATTGCATCAATTTTTTAAATTTACCATTTTAATCTTATTTTGCCCAGAACAATACATTGACCACCTACATAAACTTTTCATTCATAAAATCTTAGGGGGTTCAGCAATGCTTACTGAAATAATGACAGAAGTCAGCTACTGGGGAACAGGTTGAAGTTAGATATACTGTAGGAATTAGTGAAGTGCAGTGACAGGAAGAACACAACTTCTGATCTGGTGAATACATAATTATAATTACAAAATCGAATAGGGGTAATGGAAGAATAGTCTACTGATGAATTATTCTCGAGTCAGAAACATACAAATTTACAGTAACCGTACACATATATATATATATATATATATATATATATATATATATAAAAAAAACAAAGATTATGTAACTTACCAAACGAAAGCGTTGGTATGTTGATAGACACACAAACAAACACACACACAACATTCAAGCTTTCGCAACCCACGGTTGCTTCATCAGGAAAGAGGGAAACAAAAAAAAAAAAAAAAAAAAAAAAAAAAAAAAAAAAAAAAAAAAAAAAAAAAAAAAAAAAAACATCCTTTTGTCTTTCCCTCTCCTTCCCTCTTTCCTGATGAAGCAACCGTGGGTTGCGAAAGCTTGAATTTTGTGTGTGTGTTTGTGTTTGTTTGTGTGTCTATCAACATACCAACGCTTTTGTTTGGTAAGTTACATCATCTTTGTTTTTAGATATATTTTTCCCACGTGTAATGTTTCCACACACGAATTGTATTTATATTACATGTGTCCAGTACTTTGCAACCTCCAAGGTGCTTGGAGTGGCTTGCAGGAGATCAATCTTCATGCAGGATGTAGACACGAAAGGCACTGGAGCATGTGGCTTGTGGTTTGTTCTTGTCCACAATCACAGAACGTATCTTCTGTTACGAAGCCCCATCTCTTTAGGTTGTCTCTGGAGCGTCCAACTCCTGATCGTAATCTGTTTAAAGATTTCCACACCAGCCAGCTCTCATTGTGTCCAGGTGGTAGTTCTTCAGCTTCTGGCATCTGCAGGTGAGGCGTCAACTTCTTCCATAACTCCAGCCTTGCCTTCTCTGGTGAAATGGTGAGCTTCTCGGATGTTCTCAGGAAGCTCTTTCGCGATCTCAGCCGTTGCTGTGGTGGTTATGTCCGTGAAGTGGATGGGCACTGTCCTGTTCCACTTTCAGTCTCTCCTTGTTGGCAGCCACTGTTCTGCATACCCATGGTGGCACCATTCCAGCCAGGCAGTAGAGCTTATCGGTTGGCGTAGGTCTCTTAAACAACCTGTGATAATCCTGCAGGTTTCGTTGAGAGCAATGGCTACTGATGAATAAGGAAGTAGGAATGTGGATCTGCATTATTGCAGCAAGATGGACCCAAAGCCAACACCAGCCACAGTAGTATGAGTTTATATGCTTACTTCCTCCGCAGGTGCTGGGAACATTCAAAGAATGTATGATACTGGAATTTGATAGTCAGAAAAGGAAAAATTAGTAGAACATGGACAGAGAGAGATACGTTAAAGAGGAAGCCATATGGTAGAGTTTTGGACAGAGCATAATTCAATCACCATTAACAAATGGTTTACAAATCATGTAAGAAGGTTGTATAGATGGAAGAGATCGGATACACTGGAAGGTTTCAGTTGGATTATCTTATAATGCTAAGAAAGAGATTATGAAACCAAGTTATAAACTGTAAGACATTTCCAGTGGCAGATGTGGACTCTGATCATAATTTATTGGTTATGATGGAAGAAAATGCAAAAAGATACAAAATTAAGGAAACAGGATGTGGATAACTTGAAGGAACAAGAGATATTTGAGAGTTTCAGAGGGAGCTTTGGGCAACATTTGGCTGAAATGGGGGAAAGGAATAGAATAGAAGACAAATGGGTAGCTTTGTGTGATGAAATGGTAAACGTAGCAGAGGATTAAATAGGTAGAAGTACAAGGCCCAATAGAAATCCTTGATAATGTTGGAGATATTGAATTTAATTGACAAATTGAAAATATATAAAGATGCAGAAATGAAGTAGGTGAAATGGAAATCAGATCAACAGAAAAGCAAAATGGGTAGCAAAATGGCTTTGAAGATAAATGCAAGGCTGTAAAACGATGCACAATGAGGGGAAAAATTAGACAGACCTTTGGAGAAAATAGTAGTAGCCGTATGACTATCAGGAGCTCAGATGGCAAGCCAGTACTAAGAGAACAAAGGAAAACTGGAAGATGGAAAGAATAGAAGGGCTACACAAAGAAAATAAACATGAAAGCAATATTGCAGAAAGGTAAGAGGGAGGTAATGCAGACATGACTGAAAATATGATACTGCCAGAAGAATTTGACAGAACACTGAAATACGTAAGTTGAAACAAGACTCCTGGAGTATATGATATTCCCTCAGGACTACTGATATCCTTTGTACCATGTATCATGGTTGAGGAACAGAGAACTGGATTGTTCATGACTGAGAGTGGTTGGGCTGAAACACATATTTTAATTTTTTTATTTTTCCCAATATGAACTTCATTAGCAAGGCTTGTAACCTGATGCCAATTTGGAATCGCTGACATCCACAGAGTGAACTAAGCACCAGATGTGAGAGTCTGCTCATTTCGAGCAGTGGCAGCACATGCCATGTAACTGTGGAAAGTACAAGACCAATGGAAAGTGGAAGCTCTGAAAGAGAGATCTGTATGAGCAAAGTGATCTGACTTCAACTAACACCATTGGCTGACAAGGTTAATCATATCCCACAGAAAATTCTAAACTTGAATCAAAACTGCACTTTACTAATGATCTGAAAATTTCTGGCCTCAGTAAAATATTAAACACACACTATAATTAAGAACAATGTTGACAACAAAATAGTTACATAAATAACAGACCCTCCCATGTACCCAGTTAGTGCTAAAATTCACTGCACATTATTAGACAGTGGTGGCAACACTAAGATATACCTAAGCTGTTTAAGCTAGCATGCTCACTGTTAACTTGATATCACAACTATGCCAGTAGGCATTTATCACAAGATAATACTTGACTATCAGGTGATAACCCTCTTTTGGTAATCAGCACTAGCCGTAGGTCAATATAAGTTTTCAGTTTTTAGCCAGGACTTAACTCATTTATAACTAAACAGGCACTAGTCTGACGATAACTAACATTATAACACAGTTATAGGATGGCATGCTTCATAATAATCAACACTTTAGGCTCATTTACCACTAAAAGTCTTAGAACTATTCTTGATATGCGAGTTCAGGATAGCCATTGAGGAAACTCGACGACAGACATGTCTGTTGCCCTCAGATGCAATGCGACATAACATCTCAATAAAGTACATATGCATGCGTGCAATAAACAAAACTGACAGGAGTACAAAAGTTTTACCAAACACAAGCAGCATGGACACTGTTCCTTTGAACCAACCAACACAACTGCAAAAAGCAATTCAGACTGATCAGCACAGGGCAATGATTTAAATAAATATGCTCCGTGTGTCTCCTGCACAATTAACACTGAACATGATGAGAATACTGGAGGCAAATACAGGACAACACAAGTTGACAACATAACTAAATGTACACACATTTATCAAGTAAACAGACAGTCTACAAGATTAAAACTATTTGATGCAATAGAGCCAGCGAAATTGATTCTCTCTTGGACACAGCTCTCAACAGCCACCTGTCCGTGAGATAGTAAGCCGTGTGACAGCTGAGGGAACAATTCAACATTTGACTTCCAGAAGCATCCTGTTTAGTATATGACTCATGCAGATTTCATTGTCAGTCACTTAAGGGGCTGCAGGAGTGGTGCCATCTCTGCTATAAACTAGTAGTGCAGAATTCAGATCAGACTGCCCAAACCAAAAACATCTCTATGTATAGCTGACAGTGCAAGTAATTATTGAGGCCCAAACCTCCAGATGTTTCACGACCCAGGGGACGGAAACATACACTGAATATGTGATACGTGACTGGCTAGGAACACACCACACACAATAAACTCATTGTGAGACAGGTGTCAGCATGCTGGTGCCTACACCAAAAAACAGCTTGCTACTGGCAGTAGAACATTCTACTGCCAGCTGATGCTTAATCAGTTTGGTATTACTAAATAAACGATCAATCGAACAATGGAGGAAAATCATCCAAGCACTTCTGTTATGTAGGAGAATACTACACAAAATGCAACTGCACTTGGCTGCCCCTGACAGCAAAGCTGATGCTGGCACAACTGCCAATACATATGTGACTGCATGCCTCAGTGATACAACAAGGAAAACCTATAACACAACTGTTGGAGGTGGCACCAAACAGGTGGATAGCTCTGCAGTGTTTGCTGTAACGAACGAGAAGTCCTCATCTCTGGCTGCTGCAGGCCTTGGGTTGTGGAAACAACCACCAGAGTGTGTCAATCTCACAGCAGTGGCGTACACGGCAGGTGGTAGGATTTCAAGCTTGTGGGAGGGCAGGACCACTTGTCACACCTTGGGAGAGCCATCCATGACAAAACCATTCCACCTGGTGTGCAAGATGAATGAGAGAGGCAAAATACCCTCAGACTTCAAGAAGAATGTAACAATTCCAATACCAAAGATAACAGGTTCTGACAGCTGTGAATATTACTATCAGTTTAATAAGACATAGTTGCAAAATACTAACACAAATTATTTACAGAAGAATGGAGAAACTGGTAGAAGACAATCTAGGAGAAGACCAGTTTGAGCTCCAGGTAAATGTTGGAAAACACAAGACAATACTGACTTATCTTAGAAAATGGTTTAAGGAAAGATAAATCTACATTTATAGAATTTGTAGACTTAGCAACAGCTTTCGACAATGTTGACTGGCATACTCTCTCTGAATTTCTGGAGGTATTAGGGGTAAAATACAGGTAGCAAAAGGCTATTTGCAACTTGTACAGAAACTACAGTACAGTTAAAATAGTCAAAGGCCATGAAAGGGAAACAGTGGTTGAGAAGGGAGTGAGACAGGGTTGTAGCCTATCCTCAGTGTTAGTAGTCTAGCAAGCAGTAAAGGAAACTAAAGAGAAATTTGGGAAAGGAATCCCTGTTCAGGGAGAAGAAATAAAAACTCTGACATTTTACAAAGTCACTCTAAGTGTGATAGAGGCCACAAAGGACTTAAAAAAGCAGTTGAATGGAATGAGTAGTGGCTGCCAAGAGGATACAAAATGAGCATCAACAAAAGTAAAACATAACAATGGACTGTTGTAAAATCTGGCAATACTGAGCAAATTAATTAGGAAGTGAGACACTAAAACCAGTAGATCAGTTTTGCTGTTTGAGCAGCAAAATAATTGATGATGACGGCAGTAGAGAGGATATAAAATGCAGATAGGCATAGCAAGAAAAGCGTTTCTGAAGAAGATAAATTTGTTAACATTGAATATAGATTTAAGTATCTTTTTCTGAATATTTTTTCTGGAGTATAGCCTTGTTTGGAAATGAAATGTGGATGGTAAACAATCGAGACAAGAAGAGGATAGAGGCATTTGGAAAGTGATGATGCACAAGAATGCTAAGATTAAATGGGAAGATCAAATAATTAATGAGGATGTAGCTTATCAGACCTGTGAAGGGCAATGAAGGGCTCAGAATGCCCGGAGTGTGCAAGATACCATGTCAGTGTGTGTGACTGCTACTGCATCGGGAAAAAGTATGCACTGTGGAGCTATCCCAGACAGAACACAAAGAGATACTCGCACCTACACTACCCTGAAAAGCCAGACTTGGCGGAACACACTTTAGAGCTGGGTTATGTTCAATGAAACATCTGTCATTATAAAGAGGAATGGAATTTTGGATAGCATTATAAAACAAGGAATATTATGAAAGAGTGTGTGTGTGTGTGTGGGGGGGGGGGGGGGGGGCGTTAGGAGCAACTATAATACTATAATTCTCATAATATTATTACATTTGATCCTGGATTTCCCACTACGTGATTATAAAAGACAATATATAAATAAAAACATGTGAAAACACATCAATAAGGTTGGCAATTTGCAGCTAAGCACAGCCAGGGACCTGACCATAACAAGGTTGAAGTGGGCACAGTGGATGTGGGTTGAAAACATTACCATATTTGATGATGAAACAAGCGTCAGTGATATGACAGCCAGTAACATGACTGTATAACAGTGAAGCCAAAGAAATATGCTGGTCATTTACCACTTGGCAAACATCTGACATGGCTGGAAGCCTGAGAAGACTTCCTTAATTGGTATCACCACAGGACCATGCATTCATAACAAATTGTATATCTGCATGACCCACACAAATAGTGCTCCCCATATCACACACAACCACTTTTTATTCTCACTTACCAGTAATCAGCACTTCTCACGTAAGTACAGTACGAAAAATCATAATCCCTAAAAGTATGAAAACAATAAATTGTACCCCCCCAAAATTCTTCAGCAAACATTCCCAAAAGCTGCAAAACAATATCAGCTAGTAAAACTTGAATCGCGCAAACATGCATGAGTAAAGAATAAAACACTCATAATTTATACACACTTCTACCACACTCAGGCACATCACACACTCAGGTTTCATGTATACTCAAACTTCTAAACCTTCCCTGGAGCTTCCAAGAACACATCTTTACCTGAATTGCTACCAGTTTCACCATTTACAACTTCATTACGATCTGCTTCATCATTAAAACAAATCAAATTGTCAGCAACATCAATATAAAAATCAGCAACTCACTTAAAAGAAATATTTTTTTACTTGTGAAACCACAGAATTTTGATCTACATCAATATGCGCTTTAAGTCCTGCTACTTTCACTCACTCACATACAAATTATTTACCTGTTGCAAACATTCGCCTTTATCATGCTCTGACTGGGAATGTTCAACTCCTGACTTGCTATCTATCTCGTTCACTTTACACCTTACCTCACTATTCGGGCTTATGCATTTGCTTGAGTTACTTTCTCTGTCTTCAGCTTGTTTCCACCACCAATTTATTTCTTACACGAAGTATTTTCCATTAATAGGATGCTTTCCTTAACTTCAATTCCTTGGTCCTTTACATTATGTTTTATTTTATGTAACTGCTCTTTCATTTTTGTCATAGCTTGCAATATTAAATTTTCTGGGTTCACTTTTACTTCAGAGCTATTTAGTGCACCTCCATCGATTTCATTCTCTGAATATCTACAGTAGCTGGTAACTTTGGTAATACAATTTCTGGCTAGTTTTTTTTTTTTTCTTTCATTTTTAAATTCTTACTAAATGCGACAAAGCCACAAAAACACCTGTACTCAACACAGTTCATTTTGTGGTATTTCTACTTGTCTTTTGGAGTCTATGCTGCTTCCCAAGAGCCATAGTGATGTAGTATGCTTCCCTTCCAAATGCCACTGCATAATTGACACTGCCCCTCGCTAGATTTTCCACTACTTGGTGCCATCTGCTACTGTTGTTCAGTTGCACCACATGGCGATGCTGGCAGTTTCTGTGCACCAAAACCACTGGGGCTTCCAGTGTTGCTTCCAGAGTTGTTTACACTTTAGAAGGAACCTTAGGTATTTCTCGTCATCTGGATTCCCTTTTGATTTTTCACATCAAACAATTACAGCTTTGTGTTTGTCTGTGATTTCATCAGACAGACCCCATATTATTATGCCCTCTTACCGTTTTAAAAATAAGAACTGTTAAATATTTGAAGAAGAGTCATGATTGGTTCAAAATGTTCCAGTGTGTGTGAATTCCTAAGGGACCAAACTGCTAAGGTCATCAGTCCCTCATGATTGGTTGAAATAAAAAGTGCCATGTGTGCTGAACACATTTATTGAATTCGTAGGTACATTCCTATAAACAGATGTTGCTTTTGTGGCAGCCAAAAACAAAGTACCTCTCCTTGCTCAGTGTCTCTTCCTGCATCTGTTGTCTGATGTTACATCTGCCTGCTACCAGAGAGTGCTTTCACTACACTGTACACAATGTCAAATATATCTCTGACCACATAATGAACTACATGATTATATTTTAGCAGAGACTGTGACTCATACTCTCACATATTTAGAGATGAAGAACTTATCCAGAATAGATAAATGTGGAGAGCTGCATTAAAATAGTCTTCAGAATGAAGACAGCAACAACCGCATGAAAAATGCAATGAGGCTTGTCAGTAGATTAGACTAAGAAAAATGTGGGATCAATTTTAGACTGCATTTGCCTACACCATCTGACATACTATCTCAGCATTTTAGTAAATTCCCTGCTAGTAAACAGACAAAACCCGGGGCAGCATTTATCTGTTTACTTCTTTAACATGCTGATTGTCCCGTATGGAGTGATGATGTTTCACCTCCAGGTAGGCAGTCTTAGGTATGAGGTTCTGCTGTGGCCATTGACAGACACTGAGTGTCCTGCATATGTTTCTGCTGTGGCTGCCGCTGATCACATGACAGCCAACATGTCAATCATGGTTTTCTCCTTATGTGAGCAGGGCTGGTAAAAATTTACTGTGGTGGGTCTTTAATACATTGATCAGATAATATTTCAAGAATTAAAAAGTCTAGCCTCTGTTAGTGGTAAAATTCTTAAATTAGTGAAATCAGATGTCATTAGATGTTATCTTTGCATAGTATGTGCTGATTGATTAATATGTTTAAAAAAAAACAGAAGAACATATTGCATGAAAGGTGCCTTGTAGTTCATCAGTTTACCGAGCGAGGTGGCACAGTGGTTAGACACTGGACTCGCATTCGGGAGGACGACGGTTCAATCCCGCGTCCGGCCATCCAGATTTAGGTTTTCCGTGATTTCCCTAAATCGCTCCAGGCAAATGCCGGGATGGTTCCTTTCAAAGGGCACGGCCGACTTCCTTCCCTGTCCTTCCCTAATCCGATGAGACCGATGACCTCGCAGTCTGGTCTCCTTCCCCAAAACAACCAACCAAGTTCATCAGTTTTACATGCCACTCATGATATTAAACTGGCCCTGGCTTCAGTATAACATTAGACACAAACGCAAACATGCTGTTCTTGTACTATAAAATAACAGAACAAATTTTGTCAGATGATGACATTTATTTTGAAAGTGCCCAGGACTTTGCTTGGGTTTGTGGAAGTGTTATTGTCAACATACAGTTGTTGTCTGAATTAATGAATTGCAGTAAGAAATTAAATGAAACATTTCAGTTAAGAAGTGTATGGACAATGTAGAAAGTGAAGAGAGACGTATAGCGTAAACTGTACTGATTACACACCTACACATTTCTGCTGTGTTCATTGGATCTGATGATGGCTGCATACTAACATCTGACCAAGACACTGATGTCTGTAATTTAATAAAGAAGTATACAGCATGCATTATAATAGACTAAAAAGTGTTTCAGCTAAAAGAAACTACCATTCATTCATGCCATGCAACACACGACGACTTTCCAGTGTGGCACAAAAGTTTCTTAAAAGTCTACCCAAGTATGTCAAAGAGGCATACTGGGCAATGAGATATAGCTCTCATTGGATCTCTGTCCTATACCCTCCTCAGTCCTGTGAAAATATTTATTTTTTTATATTTTCTTCCATAGTTTGCTTATTAAGCAATACTAGAACCACAAGAAAACTGTTTAAAAAATAATTCATTGCTCCTAGTCATATAAAGGGATGTCCCCCACAGGAGGGTGATCAACTCTAGATTTTGAATGCTTCAGTGCTGGATTTTCGAAGTAATGATCATCATCAGATATCACTTCAGAGTCATGTGTATGCCATAGATATTCCTCATACTTTAGGTCTCAAGGTGTAATGGTTCCACAAATTATATTTCATGAAGAACATAATTTTTAGTTTTATCTATACATTATTTATTTAAATTACCACAAAAGTACATTTTATCGTTACAAAATTGTACCTAGGTATTTCTACTGAACAAAAGAAAAGTAGATTAGAAAAAATTCAGAATACAGTAGGTGTATCATAATCATTTATTTCTGATGACAATTTAATTCATCTATTCTTCACAGCTCATGATAAAGCTTGAAGCAGTTGCATGTATCTTGCAGGCAGAGGAAAACTTAGCAGGTGGAACATCTTATGTGTGCCTTATTAGTGGAACTCCCTGGAAATTGACAGTAGTTTTTGGTAACTGGTTGAGGAAACTCTGGTAGATGTAAAACATTTTTGGTTCGAAGGGCATCAGGAAGGTGATCAACTCTAGATTTTGAGTGCTTTGGTGCTGGATTTTTGAAGTAAGGATCATCATCAGATATCACTTCAGGTTAATGTGTATGCCATAGATATTCCTCAAACCTTTTTCGGAGCTGGAGGCCATCTAGAATGTCATTCTTCAATGTACCCAAGACAGCTTGATCACACCTGTATTCTAGCCATGAAGCACAAATAGCAAAATCAGTAAAGTGCATAATCACTCTTGCAGTCCACTTCTTAGTTCTGGCATTTATTTTATAATAGCTGATCAACCTGTCGAGAAAGTCAACACTTCCCATATTTGAATTGTAGGTGCTTACAATTGCAGTACAGTCCACATGAATCTAATTTTTTTTCTTTTCTGCACCAGCAGTGATATTTATCAACTGGATTTACTCCTCCTCTACGGGATATGAAGATAACAGTGTGATTGTCGAACCACTTCACTACACAGACTTGCCCATCACTTCTCACTGACTGATCAATGGATCCTCTACAGTTTTTCTTCATATCCTTGTCCAATGATAGTTTGGAAGCTTTTGGAATTCTGGAGTTCTGTAATGTTCTAGTAACTTGACACTCAGCTTATTTGTGCAATTTGTCTAAAAGCAACTCCGATGTGAAATAACGGTCCATGTATATGGTCACTTCAGGAGGAATTGTGGCTGTCAGTTTTATAACAGATTTTCCACCTGCATCCAAATGTTCATATTGAGTGTCAGTCGCTTTAGGATCACCTTTCCTTTGGTAAAAGAAGAAGTCTAAAGGAAGGCCATCAGTTGCACCCAGTTCAACATTCTTTAGTCCGCAAGGATTAGGTTTCGATTTTATGACTTGTCTTGCTGGACTGTGACCCCAAAATGGAATCATCTGTTCATCAACAGAAACGTTAGTGGGCCTGGGGTTCAATCTGCAACCATTCCATACACTTTCAAGAATAGGCTGTATTTTCCAAAATTTATTATTTTATTTTACTTTGAGGGGCGCTTCATCATCATCAACAAGTTTAAGATGTTTTCTAATTGTAAAATATCTGTCACACCAATTTTTTTTAGCAATACCTTCCACCCTAGTCTTTTAGGCCCAATACATCGTAATCCAAGGATAGCACAAGTATGACATCATCACTATTGCAGAGATAAACCTCTTCATTTCATCTACGTTACGTTTCAGCTCTCTCCCAGTATTTTTAAGATACCTTCTGTCCGTATATTCAGTAAAGGTGCTAAAAATATTTTCTGGCAAATATTTACTCACATTGTCGTGTGGTGGTAAGTTCACACCGACTGCCACTTGTTCCTCATGTTCAGGTGCAGGCGGTAAGGGGAAAAAATCCAGTCTTCTTCCAAAATGTCCTGTGGTGGTAGATTGACTAGAGCAGATTCTTTCATATCTGATACCATTCCTGTCTTCAGCTTCATCTTCATCTTCATTAGCTATATCTAATTTCTGTTCATTACTAACATGGTAATCTGGATCTGTACAGATCTCATCATCATCACCATCATCAGAGAGCTCCAGTTCAATAACATTTCCATCAGATAATTCATTAACGAAATCTTCAAATGCCTTTGAATCTGAAAAAAAATCACAATTAGACCTAATTCACCTGTGGATTACAATTTCTGAAACATAATTAATATTAATCTGATATTCACTACAGAATATAAAATGAAAAATTAAAATATTATTTTTGTGGGGGGGGGGGGGAAATGAAATATATTTTGTTGACAAATTACGTTATGCGTTACACCAAGTCCTGATGTCCCCTACAAGGTACACTCGAATTTAAATACATTTTTCAAAGACAATTGTACAATGATAAAGTTATAATTTTAGATAATTATTCTCTGACTATTCATTTACATTATCCCATATAAATTATATTGATTAAAACAGAATAAAGTAGTAATAAAATACAAAGATCTTCTCCTCTGAAAACACACTTTCTTCTGTCAGCCATTTTCTACTCTGCCTGGCAACAATGTGATTGACCACAATGATGATGAACTGCTGTTGCATGAGGTGCTGCCATCTCAGAATTGCCTTTGAAAACACTTTTCAGCACTGCCAACACAACACGAGGTCAGCGAAAAAATTTCAAATAATGCTTTGTGTTATGTCCCCCATAGCAAACACCAGGACTGAGGAGGATGTTACAGCCACCTCCACCTTCTCCCACTGAGAGGTTAATTTTTTTTTTTCCAAGCAAAGATAGTAAATATGATGCAGGAGGGGCAGCCATAGGGCCAAAACTGTAAGTGGAAATCAGTCAGTACATGGGGCTCCCCACTGCCCAGCCCACCCCCATGGAAGCTATGTAAAGTAATGACAACTGGCTGTTCATGTACAAGTCACTATACCATGTTCACATTATGTAGAGTGGAGGAAACAGTGGATGCTCACAGTTTTTCACAAACCATCTTTTATGGAGTACTTAACAGGCCTAAAAGTAACTCATCTTTAACATAATTTTCCCACCTAGACTGCAGACCTTATATTTCTTTCTAAGATATCTCCATGTATGTAAGTAATTCAGCCTTTTTTCTCATGTGAACACTCTGATACAGCCTCCATGCTCTGGGTATAGCCTGATGAAGCCTTGTGACACTTGAGTTCAAACAGAGCTGGCAGAGTTGTCAATTTTGTGTACTCAATTTTGCACCATGTATTGTGCCAAGTCACCTACAATTTTAATCACATATTCTTCCTACTAAACAGTATACACACACTTCTTGTTATTGATTATAATTTCTGGTGTTACAATTTTATTGGGTAGTGGTATATACAGCAGCAAAGGGAAAGCCAAAATGCTGCTATTTTCAAATGTTCCTTCATAAAGGAGATGGAAAGAATGATACTGACATTTGATTGCAATATTGCTGCAATGCTGACTGGCATAGCTGTGTTGAAAAGCAGCTGAAATCACTAAAACTCAACAAGTTAAAAAAAAAAAAAAAAAAAAAAAGAGGCAGTGGAATGGTGTTGGCAGGCAGCAGAACTAATCCACAAAACTGTTGTCCTGTATCTGTCACCTTTTTCTGGCATATCATCTTGTCTCTTTATTTATAATATTCATTTCTCAAGAGTTGGCTATGTGCAAGGAGCAGTCATGCAGTTTTAATTATCATCTAAGAGGGGATGTTGGGTAAGGATCAAAGTTACACGATTAACTGCTGGTTTCTTTGTTGGTAAATGTGTACAGTCCTGGTACACACTGAAGTCCCTGCACCACAGTACCATAGCATACTGCTAAAAGAGCCCAAAAAATGGCACACCCCATTGATAAAATGGAGTGTTGTGAAGTAGTTCATTTTCTACAGTTCATTGAGAACAGCACTACAGCAATCCAGGTTCAGTTTTTGGAAATGAACACGAATGATGCACCCTCATATGGTGCAGTGGTTAGGTGGTGCAGGAACTTCCAGTGTGGTCAAACAATCCTGAAAGATGAAGACCATCTTGCTGGAAAGAGCAAGGAATTGCAAGAGTATTGGAGTACCAGGGGGTTCAGACAATCGAGGCAACATGTATGACTTTCCAACATCTTGCATGACATTTTGAAGATGACAAAGGTTGCTGCTTGCTGTGTTCTGCAGCTACTCAATCCCATTTGAAAAGCTCACCCAATGGATGTTACCCATCATTTTCCACCTGGAAATAACTGTTTTACAGGTTTATTTTCTTTTTATCTTTTGTTGTATTATATTAGCTTTGGTATCACACCTCCATTCCCATTCAGGTCTGTGATGGCAAAACTCAAAGCAAATAATGAAATACTGACAAGGGAACCTCCCCATCGCACCCCCCTCAGATTTAGTTATAAATTGACACAATGGTTAGGCCTTGAAAAACTGAACACAGATCAATCGAGAAAACAGGAAGAAGTTGTGTGGAACTATGAAAAAGTAAGCAAAATATACAAACTGAGTAGTCTATGTGCAAGATATGCAACATCAAGGACCATGCCAGCTGACGAGCACCGTGGTCCCGTGGATAGAGTGAGCAGCTGCGGAACGAGAGGTCCTTGGTTCAAGTCTTCCCTCGGGTGAAAATTTTACTTTCTTTATTTTCCCAAAGTTACGATCTGTCCGTTCATTCATTGACGTCTCTGTTCACTGTAATAAGTTTAGTGTCTGTGTTTTGCGACCGCACCGCAAAACCGTGCAATTAGTAGATGAAAGGACGTGCCTCTCCAATACGAACCGAAAACATTTGATCGCAAGGTCATAGGTCAACCGATTCCTCCACAGTAAAACACGTCTGATATATTCTATACGGCACTGGTGACGGCATGTGCGTCACATGACAGGAATATGTTGTCGACCCACCTCACTTGCACACTTGGCGAATGGGTAAAAAGATTCTTCTACCTTGCCCGATTTAGGTTTTCTTGTGGATGTGATAATCACTCCCAAAAAGTGATGAAAACATAAGAGTTTGTCACATAAACTGCAACAAATGAATGCAACAGTTTCACAGTCGCACAGTTTTCCCTGTGCTCTGTCAAAACATGTTTTTTACGTTTTCAAATGTTTCCGTGTGTAGACCGTCAAATCCTGCAGATGTCCAAGCAAATCTGAACATGTCCTGGAATTTTGGAGAGCAAAGTTGATTATGTGTGAGTGTCTGAACTTTGATAATTGTCTGAAAATAAAAAATTAAATTTTTCACTCGTGAGAAGGCTTGAACCAAGGACCTCTCGTTCCGCAGCTGCTCACGCTAACCACGGGACCACGGCACTCATTAGCTCATACCCGCCTTGATGTTGCTTATGTTGCGCATGGTCTACTCAGTTTGTATATTTTGCTTATTTTTTTCATAGTTCCACTCAACTTCTTCCTGTTTTCTCGATTGATCTGTGTTCAGTTTTTCAATGCCTATCCCTGTGCCAACTTATAACTAAATCTGAGGGGGGTGCGATGGGGAGGTTCCCTTGTGAGTGACGTGGGGCAGTGCTTAGCCCTCTGGACTCGCATTCGGGAGAACGAGATTCAAACCCATGTCTGACCATACCGATTTAGGTTTTCCGTGATTTCCATAAATCGCTTCAGCCAAATGCCTGCGTGGTTCCCCTGAAAGGTAACAACCAACTTCCTTCCCCATCGTTCCCTAATCCAATGAGACTAATGACCTTGCTGTTTGGTCCCCTCCCCCCAAATCAACCAACTGAAAAATGGCATAAAAGGAAATATAAATTTTAGCTGTAGAACAGTTATTTCCTGGAGAAATATCAGGTAGTTATAATTAAAAGTGCAGCTTCTCAGGGAGTTCCAGGGTAGGCTGTAATTACCATTCAGCAGTGAAACTTGGTAGTTATGTAAAAGTGTTAATATGGAACAAATTTACACTGGAAAAAAATTAGTTCCAATATTGGCCACCAGATGCAAATCTGGCACTGCACAGCATCTCATCAACATCTCCAGTGTTCATATTGAACAAATTGTGTAAGCAGCAATTAATAATAAAATCAGTATTATGCCTTTCTCACTTGTTTGACCATTTTTGCCCACGTCCCATTCCTAATCCATTACATTTGGGAACAATACTATACATATTTCTTGCATTTGCAATGCCACATTTACACTTGGTGGCCAAAACTGGAACTAATTTTTTCCTGGAGTAAATCAGTTCCGCAGTAACACATTAGAATACTTACCAAGTTTCACTGCCCTATGATAGTTACAAGCCACATTGGACATCTGTGAGTAACTGTGCTTTAATCCTAACCACTTGATAATTATCAGCTACAGAGCCACACATAAAATAAAATAAAATAAAAGAATTCTTATAAAATAATGGAGGAGCTCATGAACAGAAATTATTATGTAGGTAGTGAAAAACAGCTTGATGTTGTAAAACATTGTCCCCTACCAGATATCCCCAAAATCCCAGGTAATATATACCCTCTCTTTGAACCATTTTTAAATTAATTGTTGGCATTAAAATTTGGCATTGTCCTTCTTTGTTGTCAGTGTCAGTGTCAGTGTCAGTGGCTGTAAAATGTGTGTCTTGAGCTACAAGCTTCTGTCTCGTGAGGGGCCTGATCGACCCTTCTCATCTGATATGTCACCTTTAATACCACTGCTCTGTCCATGCCTGTAGGACTGAGAAACTAGTGTTACATTGTTAAGTCCCTTTAATCCATATTCAGTCATTCATTCAGCACTAGTTGCAATCTCAGGATTTTCGCCAATTGTGTCACTACCAGTTGTGAAGTCTTATGGGACTAAAATTTCAGTAGCATCCCATTAAATCTTTACAAAATATCACCTTGATACAAGGACTGTAAACTAGTTCTGCCTGTGTAAGAACATAAAGTCGTGCACTTTATTAAAGTTGAGAGTAGTAGTCTTTCACTGCTGCAACTGTGAGTCACAACCCAAGGTAGTTAAACCTTTCAAAGATTTGAGAACAACAATGCATAGAAATACAAGGTTATTCATAAATACCATTGACGTTTCAGAAAACACTGCACAAAAACCACAAGATGTACAGAAAAATGATATTTACCAATAAACAGAGTATTTCTCCAACTTTTGGTTTGTAATATGCGCATGTACAATGAAGTAGTTCCAGAGTGTACCACTAGGGGCAGGCATGTCAGGACATGGCGCCTAATGGAGTAATATATTTGTTTTATGTTCTTGGATTCGTTAAATGTGAGTCAGTTGTGACGGTTCCAGTCTCATGGAACATGTTATACCATCCAGATATAACATATTCCATGAGACTGGCTGCATATGTGGTGTGAGGAAAAAGGCTGGGTGGGAGTATCAAAAGAGAATGTGGAGAGAGTGCGGGAATCATGGAGGTATAAACAGAGATGTGCAAAATAGTTCATTAAAAGTATTTAAATTCAAAATATACATACTTGGATATTTTTTTCTATTTCAAATGTAAATACAAAATTGTTTTAAATAAAAGTATTTAAATACAAAATGCAAAATACATGTTTTCAAAATACTTTTATTGAAATAAAATACCACTAGTTAGTGAACATTTTATGTACCATTTATTTTAACTGATTTTAACACCAATAATTGTTTAAATATTTCATCTTTCATGTTCTGCCTCTGTGGCTTTATTATTACTCTACCAAAGGAAAACAGTCGTTCAACAGTAGCAGAACTTGGTAAACAAGTATTGTATTTAAGAAAACAATTTTTACATTTGGATGTCTGTTCAAGGGATATAAACTATTGACATATTCTTTGAAATATTCTAGTGTTTCCAGCCCTATTGTAGCGTTGGCTTCAGAAGAATCAGAGTCCTCAACAAACATATAATAAGACTCAACCTTTTTTTCTATAAGAATGTTGCAAGCTCTTCACATCTTCCTCTTCTTCTTCTTCTTCTTGTTCCAACTGCTACACTTCTGAAATAAACACTTCTTTAATTTATTCTCTGCTAGCCTTCAGTACCCTTATCACTCTGAAAACAAGGATGAGATATGGATGCTAATATGCTATCCTTTGCTTTGGGCTCCTCTAATGGATGGAATCTCTCAAAATGCCTGTTAAGACTTTAATAACTTCTATCAGCACATCACTGTATAAAGGTTTATCCATTTGCAACCTGCTTAGCATTCTTTGCATTCTCATTAGTTCTGGCTGAGGATATTCATAGTAGGTATATTTGTCACCTTCCACACTTCTGATGTCATGTTGAACAGTCTATTTGTGTATTAAGAAATTATATTTCAATTTCTTTAAAAGCTGATAACCTGAGTTTCCTTAAAGTTACATTTAGCAGATCCTTGACTGTAAGTGGATCTTCAATAGAATTGTGGTGTGAATTATATTGTGTTGGACATGGATAAGTTGGGGCTTTTCCACTTGATTCTAGATAGCTTTCACAAGCTTTAGGAGATCTTAAACGCAGGTTACAAAGTGCTTGACATCTGACATGGTTGCATCATAAACTTTTTTGTATGAATTACTTTGAGATATAGCCTTATACATAACACTATGTGATCAAAAGTATCTGGAAACCCCCCAAAACATCCGTTCTTCATATTAGGTGCATTGTGATGCCACCTACTGCCAGGTACTCCATATCGGCAACCTCAGTAGTCATTAGAAATCGTGAGAAAGCAGAATGAGGCGCCCTGCAGAACTCACAGACTTCGAACGTGGTCAGGTGATTGGGTGTGACTTGTGTAATACGTCTGCATGCGAGATTTCCACACTCCTAAACATCCCTATCTCTGCTGTTTCTGATGTGATACTGAAGTGGAAATGTGAAGGGGCAAGTACAGCACAAAAGCGTACAGGCCAACCTCGTCTGTTGACTGTCAGAGACTGCCGGCAGTTGAAGAGGGTCATTATGTGTAATAGGCAGACATCTATGCAGACCATCACACAGGAATTCCAACTGCATCAGGATCCACTGCAAGTACTATGACAGTTAGGAGGGAGGTGAGAGAACTTGGTTATCATGGTCGAGCAGCTGCTCATAAGCCACACATTACGCCAGTACATGCCAAACAATGCCTCGCTTGGTGTAAGGAGCATAACATTGGACGATTGAACAGTGGAAAAACATTGTGTGGAGTGACGAATCACGGTACACAATGTGGCGATCTGATGGCAGGGTGTGGCCTGTGAATGTCATCTTGCCAGTGTGTGTAGTACCAACAGCAAAATTCAGAGGCGGAGCTGTTACAGTGGTTGTGTTTTTCATGGAGGGGGCTTGCACACTCCTTGTTATTTTGCGTGGCACTATCACAGGACAGGCCTACATTGATGTTTTAAGCACCTTCTTGCTTCCCACTGTTGAAGAGCAATTCAGAGATGGCGTTTGCATCTTTCAACACGATCGAGTACCTGTTCATAATGCACGATCTGTGGCGGAGTGGTTACATGACAGAATCACCCCTGTAATGGGCTAGCCTGCACAGAGTCCTGACCTGTATCCTATAGAACACCTTTGGGATGTTTCGGAATGCCGACTTCATGTCAGGACTCACCAACCGACATCGATACCTCTCCTCTGTGCAGCACTCTGTGAAGAATGGGCTTCCATTCCCCAAGAAACCTTCCAGCACCTGATTAAACGTATGCCTGCGAGAGTGGAAGCTGTGGTGGTGGTGGTTGTTGGGATGTTTAAGGGGGACTAAACAGCTAAGGTCATCAGTCCCCCATTCCAAAAACAAGCGAGACAAAGTCGCAGAGCAGATAAAACCCCAAGGGGAAGGAGACTGCCCCCCCCCCCCCCCCCCAGGTGCTAAAGAACACAAATTAGGCAACGAACACTACAGAAAAGAAGAGTACAGACGAACACCAGACAGAAAGAAATAGAAGAAAAGAAGATGGCCAGAGACTGGTTGACTGACCACGACAACAAAAAAGGGAAAGAGTCAACCATCCGATGAGACACCAAAACAGCAACAAATATGGAGAGACGCGAGGACAGAAGACACAGAAACGGAAAAGTGCTGGACCCCCCTAAATCACCAATGCTAAATATGGGCCAACACAATACTGAATTCCAGCATTACTGGTGGAGGGCGCCATGAATTTGAAAGTCATTTTCAGCCAAGTGTCCTGATACTTTTGATCACATAGTGTATCTCTTCAAACTATTAAATGTAAAATGTGCGACCTCGCTCCCTCCTTCATTCAATTGCTTTGGCGTTTACAGATGATGTTTCAACAAAACAAACAATAATGGTGAACATATAATGTCCAGTCACGTCTTAGTGCCTTTTCTAATAATTTGGGTCATGGTCACATTTACTTGACCTGTATACCTTTGGTGCTTATTGCACCATCTGTATCTGTCGTGGAGCTACTTTTGTTTAAAGAAATGGCTCATTAAGTGAATGAAGGACTATGAAGAATGAAATAAAAAAATCAAGAGAAGCATTTTGAATTTTACAAAGTATCTATATTTTAAATAAAGTAGAAAACTCTTTTTGAAAAAAAGTGTTTCAAATGTAAAATAAAAATAGGTATTTTGTATTGGTATTTTAAATACATGTATTTCACATAATTCACATCTCTGTATATAGTAACGGAGGTGGCGCTAGAGATTTCGAAGCTGGCGCCGCCATGTTAGTAGTCCCTAAAATTAGCGTACCGCCTCGGTCTAACGTGACTGTGGTACCACTGTTTACAATTACTTCTTGTTCTTAATTTCAGTCGTTCATCCGTGAATAACACAGTGTCAGAAAGACATATTCAGACTTTCTGGTCTATCGTGGCTGTGGTACCACTGTTTACAATTACTTCCTGTTCTTAATTTCTGTCAGAAAGACATATTCAGACTTTCTTTCTGGTCTCAAAGGCATATTTGATCCACTAATACGACGCATCTGGTTTCGGTAATATAACTTTCTTTTTGTTACACGCTTCAAATAACAAAGAAGTGCAGTTTCTGACACAAATAGGCTGCTTTCGTTATACAGCATACTCCATAACATAGAGTGACGAAACTGATGAGCTGTGTATGTCCTCTTCGCGAAAATGCTGAGAGCATATTTTGCCATGTCTGGACGGTATGTAATAATTCCTTGTGACTGAAATCAATCACAGCGGCCTTCGAGTTGTACTGACAGTCGAAAGTCAAAGTACAGAAATATAAGCACTACAGTAAAAGTAAACAGCGAAAGTAAAATACATGTATATAAAACAAAATATCGCTTAAGAAATGTGATTTTCTTAGATTTTAAACTACAGTTACGCATGCCATAGCATGTGCTATCAATTTGATCCAAAACGACGGGCATAAACACAGGAATTTTCCAGGCGTAGTCTCTGTTGGTGATAGAAAGACAGGGTTAGGTGTTCTGAATAGCCGGTTGGGCTAGGGGCCATTTGAGTTCCCAGCAGAAGGATCGTCTTCTGTAACTATCTTACAATACAGGGTCAAAGTTTGAATATTAGGCAAATGGAGAAAATCGGTTGATTCTTTTTGAATTAGATGTGGTCTAAGGTGCTGCTTAAGGCGCTTATGGAGCCACCATTTAGTTCATGGGCGCTTCCAGAGAAAACCCGAAAAAACAGTTTTCATGGTTTTTTTGTCGTCAGCACAGGATATATTCTGTAGACATTTTTCCAGAGGTACCATCTTCCCGTTTTCAAAAAGATTTATCTGTTGTCGGGTAACACTCCAGAAACATGTTTTTAGATGCTAAAACCGACCCCCGGATTCCAAGACACCTATGCGCATCAAATAGCTGTAACTTTTACGATATATGTCTAAGATCTCGATATCGAACAACCTCGCAAATGTTCTCCATATCTTTGCCCGATTCCGAGATACGGAGATGCAAAGTTACTCTACTTATATACATTTAAATACGGACGTAAAATTCGGTGTGAGGCGAAAGCGTAGTTTTATTTCGCGTAGTTTTATGATGTGACGCAGGGCGGGGAAATATACTGTTAAGTGTCTTCGTTATCATCAGAAGATTTCTAGGAACGCCAATACTGAAACGCATGCAAAATTTTTGAGCACGTAAAATCCGGTCTGAAGTGTAAAATTAGTTTCGCGCTAATTTCAATTTCACATAAGCAAACTATCAAACATTTACTGATCCGTAAACTCTTTGGGAAAACTTGTAAATATGCTAAAGCCTAGTTTACACGACGACATTGGGTTGCGCCACTCGTTGCGTGGATTGAGTTGCACGCGAGTGGTTTCATATATGACTGTAGACACGGCGACACCAGTATACACTTCAGTTACGTCGTTTTGTAGGTCCCTGAGCCGTGTCTGAAATGAAAGTTTAGACAGATGCACGTCGCAAGAGTTGTGATGGAGTTAAAGCTTGTTGCGTGGAATCGCTGCATAAGAAAAAAAAAAGAAACGTGTTTCGATTCGTGACTGGATGAAAAGACGTCAGCTCGGTTGCTCAGCATCACTGCTGAAACAATTTATAACGGAAGATCCAAGAATTAATTATCTTAGAATGTCACAAGAACGGTTCACGTTTGTTCTAAATAGAGTTAATTATGCAATAAGGAATAAAGGTACTGTAATGCATGAAGTACTGTGGCCAGAACGGAAATTACATATCAGAACTGAAATTACATTTCATATTGCGTGCATTACAATCGAGGACACTCGGCATGCTATAAGATACGGTTCTAGTTGGTGATGACGCTAATTCATTAACCCCAATAATTATTAACATTAACAGTAATAATTATTAACAGTAGCAACAATAATTATTCGAAGCAGGCCACATTAAGAACACAGATCTGTACAGTGGGAATATTTCAAAATTCTAACATATGTGAAGGGATAGCACTGCAGTGACGTTTTAAATAGATGAATATTGAATAAAGAATGCAGCTTCTTAAATTTGTATAGCCTTCCTCCTGTCAACAATATTCCTTAACAAAGAGCTAGCCAACTCAAACGATGGGATTTTAGTCTTGTAGACAAGAGCATTGCCACAGCTAGAATTACACTTGCTTGTATTTTATTTAATTCACTTGTATATGTGCTCCTAACTCAATAAATTTTGCCCTGCAGCTAAGATATTGTCAAACCATCTATGTTATGATCGCACATGACGGTCTCAGTGGCAGCAACATGTTGCTTATTCTGGTCATCAGCATCACTGAAATCCCACAAACACCTATCAAAGCATAGATATCCGAAAACCGAACATTATTCTTAGTTCCCTACTTCATATTTCAGTTTGTCTACACTCTACGAACACACGTAACTTCAAAACTCGTGCAACTAGTGTCGCAAAAGTTGGAACACGCCGAAAGTGTTTAGTTTCACCAACGAGTTGCGCAAAACGCGCGGCGCGCATGCGCAGTGGCCAGTAGCGCAGTTGTCTGCAACCTAGCGTCGTCGTGTAAACTAGGCTTAAGGAAGGTAAAATGAGGTGGCTAGTACTCGCCTTCCTAGTCAGTCTTTTGAACAGGAGCCTATTCACCTTTTTTGTGCTCCGATGGGAGCATTTTGCTGCTGGTAATCAGAGCGACGAGAGCACCTGTAAATGATGCAAGCTGGCGTTTTTTTTCTTTTAATCATAACACTTCCACCAGAGGATAATGTTTGGAGTTGCTAACATGGCGGACATCGGCTTCAAGTCTGTTACGTCATGGCAACTGCCTTATTATACCTCCATGGCGGAAATCGATCGTTAGGATCCCAAAGAAATTGATGACACGTGCGAGCAGGAAACTGCATATCCTGCAGTCGATTCTCTGTTACATTTAATGCAAACATCTGTGTGTAAAACCATACCGGCTGCAGTTGTTATATGCACTACTACTTGGGACAGTGAGTTTCTTTCTGATTTTTGCGATGACTTGGAGCGGCTAATGAAGGAAAACGTTTTTTCACAGAAGTTGGTCTTCAGTGACAAAGCCAGGTTTCAAGTTTCTAGAAAGGTGAATCACCATAACGTGTGTATTTGGTGTGTAAAACAGTCTTTCGAAATTGTGGAACACATTCCATTCATCTGAAGTTAACATCTTTTGTGTCACGTCCTCAAAAAGTTCATCGGCCATGTTTCTTTGCGAAATAAACTGTAATTGGTTTCGTGTACCAGGGCTGCACCGAGGCTACGGCGAGATGACTGCCAAAGGAAAAAAAAAATCTCAAAAGATGGTTTAATATGTGACCGAGACAGGCACGCCCCTTCACTTGCCCCACGTGGTCCTGACGTATGCCTGTGAGAAGCAGCATTTTTGCTCGGCCATGGAGTGTAAACGTACGCTGTTGCCATAATGTCATTTCCTTCAGGTAGCACTGCCGACAGCGCGCTTGCTTCAAACAGCTGCCGCCCACACAGACAGCTCATGTTCAACATCGGAGTTTTTGCGGCAACTTCACTACGATATTAAAGAATTTCAAAGGTTGGTGAATGGGCGCTGAATCAAGTATGCTATCTGACCGAAGGCTTACGATGTTTGTCGATTTCTGCCTACTGAGGACTGGAGCAAAACCGTGCATGCTAGAGTGCTTCAAATTATTTGACAGAATAATAAGTGAAATTGAAAACATATCTCACATATTTGTCACACACTGAGGTGACAGAAGTTGGTTCAAATGGCCCTGAGCATTATGGGACTTAACTTCTGAGGTCATCAGTCCCCTAGAACTTAGAACTACTTAAACCTAACTAACCTAAGGACATCACACACATCCATGCCCGAGGCAGGATTCGAACCTGCGACCGTAGCGGTCGCGCGGTCCCAGACTGTAGCGCCTAGAACCGCTCGGCCACTTCGGCCGGCTGACAGAAGTCATGGGAAGGCAATATGCACGTATACAAATGGCGATAGAATCGCGTGAACAAAGGTATAAAGAGCAGTGCATTGATAAAGCAGTAAATTTGTACTCAGGCGATTCATGCGAAAGGATTTCTGACGTAATAATGGCCGCTCGACGGGAATTAGCAGACTTTGAGCGCGGAATAGTGGTTGGAGCTAGAGGCTTGGGACATACCATTTCGGAAATCGTTAGGGAATTCAATATTCCGAGATCTACAGAGTCAAGAATATCACAAAACACCAAATTTCAGACATTACCTCTCACCACGGGCAACACTGTGGCCAACGGCCTTCATTTCGCTACCGAGAGCAGCGACCTTTGCGTGGAGACTCAAGTGGCTCTGAGCACTATGGGAACTTAACATCTGAGGCCACACCGGCCGGCTTTGCGTGGAATTTTCAGTGCTAACAGACAAGCAACACAGCGTGAAATAACCGCAGAAATCAATGTGGGACGTACGACGAAAGTATCCGTAGGACAGTCCGACGAAATCTAGAAATGGAGTAGACGGCTGACGTGAGTGCCTTCACTAACAGCTAGACATCGCCTGCAGAGCCTCTCCTGGGCTCGTGATCATATCGGTTGGACGCTGTATTTCATTCCTGCTACCTTTAAAATTTCAGTGATTGCAATCGAATCAACGGCGTGAAAACATTTCCCTAAATCTACAAGTGATGTAAACGTACACTATGTGATCAAAAGTATCCGGACACCTGGCTGAAAATGACAAGTTCGTGGCGCCCTCCATCGGTAATGCTGGAATTCAGTATGGTGTTGGTCCGCCCTTAGCCTTGATGACAGCTTCCACTCTCGCAGGCATACGTTCAGTCACGTCTTGGAAGGTTTCTTGAGGAATGGCAGCCATTCTTCACGGAGTGCTGCACCCAAAAGAGTATCGATGTCGGTCGGTGAGGTCTGGTCTGGCACGAAGTCGTCGTTCCAAAACATCCCAAAGGTGTTCTATAGGATTCAGGTCAGGAGGCTGTGCAGACCAGTCCATTACAGGTATGTTATTGTCGTGTAACCACTCCGCCACAAGCCATGCGTTATGAACAGGTGCTCGATCGTTTAGAAAGATGCAGTCGCCATCGATGAATTGCTCTTCAACAGTGGGAAGCAAGAAGGTGCTGAAAACATCATTGTAGGCCTGTGCTATGATAGTGCCACGCAAAACAACAAGGGGTGCAAGCCTCCTCCATGAAAAACACGACCACACCATAACACCACCGCCACCGAAATCACTGTTGGCACTATACACGCTACACGCTGGCAGATGACGTTCACGGGGCATTCGACATACCCACACCCTGTCATCGGATCGCCACATTGTGTACCGTGATTCTTCACTCCACACAACGTTTTTCCACTGTTCAATCGTCCAATGTTTACGCTCCTTATACGAAGCAAGGCGTCGTGTGACATTTACCGGCGTGATGTGTGACTTATGAGCAGCCGCTCGAACATGAAATCCAATTCTTCTCACCTGTCATAGTATTTGCAGTGGATCCAGATGCAGTACGGAATTCCTGTGTGATGGGCTGCATAGATGTGTGCCTATTACAGATTACGGCCCTCTTCAACTGTCGGTGGTCTCTGTCAGTCAACAGACGAGGTCGGCCTGTGCGCTTTTGTGCTGTATGTGTCCATTCACTTTTCCACTTAACTGTCACATCGGAAACAGTGGAACTAGAGATGTTTAGGAGTGTGGAAATCTCGTGTACAGACGTATTACACAAGTGACACCCAATCACCTGACCACGTTCGAAGTCCATGAGTTCCGCGGAGTGCCCCATTTTGCTCTCTCACTATTTCTAATGACTACTGAGGTCGCTGATATGGCGTACGTGGCAGTAGGTGGCAGCACAATACACCTAATATAAAAACGTATGTTTTTGGGGGTGTCCTGATACTTTTATCACATAGTGTACGTTTGTCTTCCTTCAGCCTTTGTTCTAGCACAAGTCGTAGGGTCAGTGTTGCCCTACGCGTTTCTACATTTCTCCGGAACTCAGACCGATCTTTTCCAACGTCAGCATCTTCCTATTTTTCCATTTTTCTATGAATAATTCATACCCGTGTTTTCAATCATAACTTATGGTCCAGTAGTTGTATTCGCAGCCTATCAACACATGCCTTCTTCGTTGAAATCAAAGGGAATTTCGCCTGCGTCGTATATCTTGCACACGAAGTAGAACAATTTTGTCATTGCTGGTTCTCCCAAGAATCTCAGTAACTTAGAGAGAATCGACAGTGTGAAAACCTTTCCCTAAATCTACAAGTTATGGACATGCGTCTTACAGTGCTCTGTCAAATTCATCTCGCTGTATTATACATCCAATCTCATCTTCAACTACTGCCTATTCCCGTTCTGTAATACAGGATGCACATAAAGTCCGGGAACACTTTCAATTGTTTATTGCACAAGAACTAAACATTGTATAGATGTCATACATATTGCATTTTGAAGAGAAACTCTGAAAGGTTTTTTACAAACATTGGATTTGCGAACCATGAGTGACCCGGCAGACGTCAATACGGTAATCGAATTCTTGCCATACCCGTCCCACCATGGCATCGTCGACTGTGGCAGTCGCTTCCCGTATTCTCTCCCGGAGCTCTGCTACATCAAGTGGTAGAGGCGGTACATACACCAGATCTTTAATGTGACCCCACAGAAAAAAATCACACGGAGTGAGATCTGGTGGTTGGGGAGGCCATTTCATGAAACAGCTGTCCGCTTCTGTAGTACGGCCGATCCGTCGATGCGGCAGCTCCGTGTTCAGGTACCCACGAACTTCATGATGAAAATGGGGTGAAGCCCCGTTCTGCTGAAAGATGAATGGAGAGTCCAATTGCATTTGAGGCATCAGCTGTTGCTGCAAGATTTCAAGAAGGAATATCCAGTGACAGTGCTCTCAGCGAAGAAGAATGGCCCATACAGTTTTCGCCGTGACAAGACACAAAAAACATTTACCTTTGGGGAATCACGCTCAAATTCAGTGCATTCATGTGGATGCTTTGCACCCGGATTCGGCAGTTATGCCTGATCACTTTCCTATTAGTGTGAAAAGTGGCTTCGTCGCTAAAAATTAAGCGATCAACAATGCCATGCCCATTCTCATTCAGTTGTTGCAACTGCGAACAAAACTCAAAGCGCTCGTCTTTGTCGTCATCATTGAGCTTCTGCACTAGCTCCAATTTGAATGGATTCATAGACAGCTTCTGTCGCAGGACTTTTCACGCTGAAACTGGAGCCATTTAGAGTTCACGAGATGCACGACGCACCGTTTTCGTTGGACTGCTTATGAATGTCTCTCGTACACGCTCCACATTCACCTCACTCACACTGGGACGCCCTCTTGTCTTTGCCAGCACAAGCAACCCGTCGTAGCGAATTTGTTTTGCCAGTGGTAAATGGCCTTCGTTGTTGGTGGCTCCTTACTGTACTTGAATCTAAACACCCGCTGAACAGCTGTAGCACACTTGTTTTTGTCGAACTCCAACACACAGAAAGCTCGCTCCGCACCTGAACTCGCCATGTTTGCGACTAGCAATGACTACCGGCAAATTACCAAACTACGCTGTGGCGGTGCACATAAAAAACTTTCAGCGTTTCTCTTCAAAATGACATATGTATGATATCTGTACAATGTTTGGTTCTTGTGCAATAAATAATTGAAAGTGTTCCCGGTCTTTATGTACACCCTGAACTGTCATCAACTTCATTTCCCTTGTAGAAGTCTTACAATATTCCCCCCACCTTCCAACTTTCCCTTCTTTGCATAGCATTGGTTTGCTACCTGAGCTCTTGAATTTCATACAGTTCCCCTCTCTTTTCTCCAAACATCTCTTTAATTTTCTTATCGGTAGCGACTATGTTTTCTCTAGTTACGTAAGTTTCCACAGCCTTGAATTTGTTCTCCATCGCATCCTCTATATTAATGCACTTTCTGTCAGTCTCAGTTTTTAGACGTCTCTGTTCTCTTTCGCCTGCTTCATTCGCTACATTTTTGTATTTTCTCTTTTCGTCAGTTAAATTCAATATCTCCTGCATTATCCCAGGATTTTACTAGGTCTTGTCTTTTTATCTATGTGATCATCTGCTGCCTTCACTATTTCGACTTAAAGCTGTCCATTCGTTTTAAGTTTTATTGCTTTCCCCTGTTTCAGTCAAACGTTGTCTAATGTGCCCTCTGAAACTGTCAACAACCTCTGGTTACTTAAATTTATCCAGATTCCATCTCCTTAATTTCTGCAATTTAAAACCAATAAATTATGATCAGAGTTCGCGTAAGTCATTTTCAGCCAGGTGTTCGCATACTTTTGATCATATATTGTAAATAAGGTGTATATTAAAGTCATTCAAAATGAAACGAGTCGGAGGCTATAAGAGCGAAAGGAGAGCGGGTAACGGAAATTCTTCGACAAATGGCAGAAGCGTCCGAAGTGCACTGCACGTTCTTAGCAAGGATCTAGGCATGGCACAAGCGCTTCAAGAAAGGATGGACGTCTTTGGCAGGATCAGGAACGCCACACCACCTTGTCAATACCACTGTCCAGAAGGTGGACATGTTGGCATCATTGTTGAAAAATGGCGAGCTATGGTGGCAGCCATTGCCCCAAAGTCCGATTGAGCGTCAAATGGTTCAAATGGCTCCGAGCACTATGCGACTTAACTTGTGAGGTCATCAGTCGCCTAGAACTTAGAACTAATTACACCTAACTAACCTAAGGACATCACACACATCCATGCCCGAGGCAGGATTCGAACCTGCGACCGTAGCGGTCACTCGGTTCCAGACTGTAGCACCTAGAACCGCACGGCCACTCCGGCCGGCGATTGAGCGTCAAAATTGCAACAGACATTCAGTGCTTTCTTTACTTTTGTGCCATTCTTTGATGAATTCCCGTTCCCCGCACTCCTGTGGAATCCGCCATTCATCTGTTTACAACACCACTGACAAGGGAACCTCCCCATCGCACCCCCCTCAGATTTAGATATAAGTTGGCACACTGGATACGCCTTGAAAAACTGAACACAGATCAGTTGAGAAAACAGGAAGAAGTTGTGTGCAACTACGAAAAAATAAGCAAAGTATACAAACTGAGTAGTCCATGCGCAAGATAGGGAATATCAAGGGTCATCGGAGCTCAGAAGCGCCGTGGTCCCGTGGTTAGTGTGAGCAGCTGCGGAACGAGAGGTCCTTGGTTCAAGTCTTCACTCCAGTGAAAAGTTTAATTTCGTTATTTTCGCAAAGTTATGATCTGTCCGTTCGTTGATTGACGCCTCTGTTCACTGTAATAAGTTTAGCGCACCGGTAATAAGCGACCGCACCAGTAAACCGTGCGATTAGTAGACGAAAGGACGTGCCTCTCCAATGGGAACCGAAAACATTTGATCGCAAGTTCACAGGTCAACCGATTCCTCCACAGGAAAACGCGTCTGATACATTCTATACGACAGTGGTGACGGCATGTGCGTCACATGACAGGAATATGTTGTCGACCCACCTAACTTGTACACTTGGCGAATGGGTGAAAAGATTCTTCTACCTTACCCGATTTCGGTTTTCTTGTGGATGTGATAATCACCCCCAAAAAAGTGATGAAAACATAAGAGTTTGTCACATAAACTGAAAACAAAAAATTTAACTTTTCACTTGAGGCAAGACTTGAACCAAGGACCCCTCGTTCCGCAGTTGCTGACGCTAACCACGGGACCACGGCACTTCTGAGCTCCGACGACACTTGATATTGCCAATCTTGCGCAGGGACTACTTAGTTTGTATATTTTGCTTATTTTTTCGTAGTTCCACACAACTTCTTCCTGTTTTCTCGATTGATCTGTGTTCAGTCTTTCAAGGCCTATCCACTGTGCCAACTTATAACTAAATCTGAAGGGGGTGCGATGGGGAGGTTCCCTTGTGAGTACAGTGGAAGATCGACTCGTGCACGAACTCGCGCTGACGTCACGTCGCTGTGCGCCCATGTCCCTCCAGCAGCGAGCTTTTTGGCCTCAGCGCTCTAATGACCACACCCTCTTCCATAGGCAATTACATTACGATCCCTTCAATGATTTTCATTTTACAGCGTTTGTCTCGTTTCTTTTCGAATGACCGTAATAGACGCAACTAGCAGATGATCGTGCTTGAGGTATAATCATAAAGGAGAAGTATCTGTTAAGAGGCCAGACTAACACGTGTTTCCTGTAGAGGGGCAGCAGCCTTTTCATTACTTGCAGGGGCAACAATCTACATGACTGACGGATCTGCCCTTATAGCATTAGTCAGCGTAGACTTGCTGTGCTGGTACTGCGAACCGCTGAAAGCAAGGGCAAACTGCAGTCCTGACGTTTTTCCGAGAGTAAGCTGCTCTAATGTGTAGTTAAATGATGGCATCTTCTAGGGTAACATATTCCAGGGATAAAATAATAAGCCACGCGTAGTGGCCACGCGTTTTAAGGCGCCACGTCACGGATTGCGCGGCGTCTCCCGCCGGAGGTTCGAGTCCTCCCTCGGGCATGGGTGTGTGTATTGTTCTTACAATAAGTTAGTTTAAGTAATGTGTAAGTCTAGGGACCGATGACCTCAGCAGTTTGGTCCCTTAGGAAATCATACACATTTGAACAACATAAAATAATACCCCATTTGTATATCTGGACGGGGACCACTCTACACTTACATTACATCTAGATGACAGCACTGCAATACACGCTCAACTGCCTGGCAAAGTGTTTAGCGAACCACCTTCAAGCCATTTCGCTATCGTTCTACTGTCGAACGGTGCGCAGAAAAAAAACGAACGTTTAAGTCTTTCCGTACGAACTCTGATTTATCTTATTTTATTACGATGATCATTTCTCCCTCTGTAGGTCGGCGTCAACAAAATATTTTCGCATTTGGAGAAGAAAGTTCCTCATCAAATTGCCGACGCAACTCATGTAATATACAGTATCTGGATATTCTACCCATTTCTTTCGTTCTTGGGGCCTGTGTCCCGCTTCAACGCGGGGTCGGCCATGTTACTATTGATTTGGCAGTGTTAGCTGCAGAGGGTGGGCAGATGACCTTCCCGCCACCACCCCAAACCCCCTAGGACGGTATGAGTGTACCCCAGTTGTCTGCGTCTAATGTAAGCCATGGAATAGTGTGAACGTTTTCAATGTATGCAAGTCGTGTAACTGAGGCGGAACGTGGGGACCAGCCCAGCATTCACCTAGTGGGATGTGGAAAACCGCCTAAAAACCACATCCAGGCTGGCCAACATACCTGCACTCGTCGTTAACCCTCCAGGCGGATTCGATCTGTGGCCGTCGCGCCTACCTGAGTGCAGGAAGCAGTGCAATAGCGCTCTCGGCTATCCTGGCGGGTATCTGGATACTCTCCCGATATTTAGCGGTAATACGAAACGACTTGCCCTTCTTTGAACGTTGTCCTTCAGTCCTATCTGATATCCCATCCAGCGCAACGGCACTCCAGAAGAGGGCATAAAAGCGTAGTGTAGATACTCTTTAAAGACCTGTTGCATCTTCTAAGTATTCTGCAACCCTCTGGAAGAAGTCGTGTTCAAGAAAAACAAAATTGGCATTCTTCGGGTCAGAGCATCGATTATTAGGTCCTTTAATCGGATAACAGAAATTAAAAGAGGAACAGAAATGTTTGAAGTTAGATATAGTGGGAATCAGTGAAGTGCAGCAGCAGGAAGAACAAGGCTTCTGGTCAGGCCAGAACCAGGTTATCAACACAAAAGGGGTAAGGTAATGCAGTGCATGATGAGATAACGGAAATATTCAGGTAGTCAAAGGGGGTGAAAATGTAATTGTGATGCGTGATTGGAATTCGATAGTAAGAAAAGAAAGACTGGGTAAAATGAATGAAACAGGAAGCCGCCTAACAGAATTTTGGACAGAGCGTAATTTAATCACCGCCAGTAGTTGGTTTAAGAATCATGCAAGTAGGTTGTATGTGTGAAAGAGATCTAGAGCCACCGAAGTTTTCAGATCGATTATATAATGGTAAGACAAAGATTAAAAAAAAAAAAAATTAAGCTCCCAGAATGAGATTTTCACTCTGCAGCGGAGTGTGCGCTGATATGGAACTTCCTGGCACATTAAAACTGTGTGCCGGACCGAGACTCGAACTCGGGACCGTTGCCTTTAGCATGCAAGTGCTCTACCATCTGAGCTATCCAAGCACGATTCACAAACCGTCCTCACAGCTTCTGTAAAGTTTGGAAAGTAGGAGACGAGGTACTGGCGGAAGCAAGGCTGTGAGGACGGGGTGTGAGTCGTGCTTTGGTAGCTCAGATGGTAGAGCACTTGCCTACGAAAGACAAAGGTCCCGAGTTCGAGTCTCGGTCCGGCACACAGTTTTAATCTGCCAGGAAGTTTCAACTTTTAAGCTGTAAGACATTTCCACTCTCACAGGAATACGTTCAATATGGTGCTGGAAGGTATCTTGGGGAACGGCAGCCAATTCTTCACGGAGTGCTGCAATGAGGAGAGGTATAAATGTCGATCGGTGAGGCTTGGCATGAAGTCGGCGTTCCAAAACATCCCAAAGGTATTTTATAGGATTCAGACTAGGACTCTGCGCAAACCACAGTCCATTACAGCGGTGTTACTCTCGTGTAACCACTCCGCCACAAGCCGTGCATTATGGATAGGTGCTCAATCGTGTTGAAAAATGCAATCGCCATCCCCGAATCGCTCTCTTCAACAGTGGGAAGCAAGAAGGCGCTTAAAACATCAATGTAGGCTGTGCTGTGATAGTGCCACGCAAAACAACAAGGGGTGCTGGCTCCCTCCATGAAAAACACGACCACACCATAACACCACCGCCTCCGAATTTTACTGTTAGCACTACACACGCTGGAAGATGACGTTCGTTCACTGGGCATTCGCCATGCCCACATCCTCCCATCGGATCGCCACACTGTGTACCGTGATTCGTCACTCCACACAACGTTTTTCCGCTGTTCTATCGTCCAATGTTTACGCTCCTTACACCAAGCGAGGCGTCGTGTGGCATTAACCGGCGTGATGTGTGGCTTATGAGCAATCACTCGACCATGAAATCCAAGTTTTCTCACATTCAGTCTGTCATAATACTTGCAGTGGATCCAGATGCAGTATGGAATTCCTGTGTGATGGGCTGCATAGATGTGTGCCTATTACAGATTACGGCCCTCTTCAACTGTCGGTGGTCTCTGTCAGTCAACAGACGAGGTCGGCCTGTACGCTTTTGTGCTGTACGTGTCCATTCACTTTTCCACTTCACAATCACATCGGAAACAGTGGAACTAGAGATGTTTAGGAGTGTGGAAATCTCGTGTACAGACGTATTACGCAAGTGACACCCAATCACCTGACCACGTTCGAAGTCCATGAGTTCTGCGGAGTGCCCCATTTTGCTCTCTCACTATTTCTAATGACTACTGAGGTCGCTGATATGGCGTACGTGGCAGTAGGTGGCAGCACAATGCACCTAATATAAAAACGTATGTTTCTGGGGATGTCCGGATACTTTTGATCAAATAGTGTGTATGTGTTTGTTTCGACCCCGTGCGTGAAACCAGCTACAGCAGTAATTATCTCTGGGTCAGATTTCTTATTCCGGAACTTCAACAGAAACTGCTAGAACCGGTGACTGAAGAAGAAGTGTTGGATGCCATAGGCAACGGGGCTTCCAGTAAGTCACCAGGACCGATTGAGTTACCTCTGGAGTTTTATAGGACGTTCCAGAGACTATTGATCTCCCTGTAGGATACTATATGTCAAGAGCTCATGACACCAGAGGTACAACTTCCGGCTGCATTTGTGGAAGGTATCATCATTCCAATACGTAAACCTCGCGGAGGTTAACGTATTACAGCTTACCGACCATTAACGTTGTTGAACTGTGATATGAAAATCTCTACACGTCTACTGACAGCTCGAATTCGGCGTACGACATCCCAGGTCTTATCAGTAGATCAGACATTGATGGGTGGGACGCATAATATCCACTCTGCCCTGTGCCGCTACAGAGACCTGATTGCCCTCGCTAAGGTGCGTCGCATACCGGGAGCTCTTGCTGCGATAGACTTCAGTCAAGCATCTGATCGCGTCAGTCATACGTACTTAACAGCTGTTCTTCAGAATATGCATTACCCGGGCACTTTTGCCGATGTGGTACTCCTTCTCCTACGTGGCGCAACATCGAAAGTCCTTGTCAACGGTAGATTGTCGAACACCTTGCAAATTCGCCGTTTTGTTAGACAAGAATGCCCATTATCGATAACAGTTTACGCTTTGGCATTAGAACCTTTGTTGTGCGGGGTGCGAAACCGCCTCCGGGGTTTGTCTCTCGGTGACTTCGTCTTTAGGTGCACTGCGTATGCTGATGATCTGATGTTAACTCTTTGTGACTAACATGATGTTCGCAGAGCCTTGGATTGGTTAGCCACTTATGGCGAAGCTTCGGGGAGCCGTATAAATGTACATAGATCGATGGCTTTGAATATTGGCACCGGGATGACGCTTGCAAGCGTCGCCCTACTCAGACTGTGCGATAAAGTCCGCTGTGTTGGTATCGACTTCACGGATGACATCTCACGCATGGCGACCATTAATTATCGGAGCCTTTTGTAACACATCCTGGCTGGACTTGTGGGTCATCGTCTTCGTGCATTGGACCTTCACCAACAGACAGAATTTATTAATGTCTATCAGCCGTCACGAATTCCGCATATAGCGCACCGATGCCAAAACACATAGCTCGGAGCGTCATGGCGACATTTGGTTCCTTTGCCAGCGCTGGTATGATATTTAAGGTTCGATACGACTCCCTCACTCTTCCTAAATAACGAGGCGGATTTGGCTTTGTCAGTGTTCATGATCGAGCAGTATCTCTATACGTTAGTAAGCACCTCAAGCTTTGGCGACGATGCCTGCCCAGCTCCACTGGCCTACTGATGAAGGCCCAGGCACCATATTCCCTTGACCCTCCGATGGCACTTATCGAGATACCGGTGCCTTTTTCTTACTTTGGGATGTTTTATCTGGAGTATAGCTACCTACGGGACATTCTCCCGTCTCTCGATTACCAACGGCCAGTGACATCTACCGCACACTAATTCGGCGCTGGTCGCCTAATGTCGTCGAACTGACATGTCCTACCGTGCGCTGGAACATAGTATGGCGCACTGTCAACGCGGTAATGCTCGGTTCAGGTGTACGTTCGACTTGGTACTAGATGGTGAACAGAAAACAAATTGCTCGAGAGAGACTTCATAGCATAAATCTTGCAGATTCGTCTGTATGTGAGAGCTGCAACGTTCAGGATACAGACAAACACCGGCTCCACTGTGGGCCGGCGGAAGAGATCTGGAATTTTGTACGTCAAATGTTGGCTCCATTTTACGAACGTCGCCATCTTATGTCGATTCCCGCACGCTGTTTATTACCCGAGGATGGAACACAACGCTGTCACGCGGATCAGAGGTCACGTGATTCATTATTTATGTGGAGGTGGTGTCGTAGAACTCATGGATTTTGGAACTATTTAAACGATCGTCATTGTGCTATTGTGAAGAACCCTAAGTGCAGTCAATACTTTTCGAACTTCTATGCGGAGCATCTTCCACTATCCGCCCCGTAGCTGGAGATAAATTTGATACATACATACAAGGAGATGAGCAGTTAAGTACCTACACGGCATTACAAGAAGACATGCCATGAAAATGGGGTGGCGGCGTCCGTGGAGTATCGACGCCGCATGTGCGTGTCACAGAAGTGTAGTTTTTTGTTTATTGTTCTTCCTTTCAGAGATTTTTTTTGTCAATAAATGAATATTCTCCTACGACCATTTACCCTTTCATATGTTCTTGTTTGGCAACGGAGACATCGTGGCCAGGCCTCGTACAATGACCCCTGCCCACTTTGCCCCCGAGACCATTCCTTCTATTCCTTACAACAAAAAGAAAAAAAATAGGGGTAGCGTCTTTGATTCAAATCAAAACGTCTTCGTTCCCGGGTTCGAATCCCACCGCTCCTTAAATTTTGATTAATAATCAGCATTGGCGGCCGAAGACTTCCGGCATAAGAAGTCACCCTTCATCCTGCCAACGGCCTTGTCAAATAGGGCGGAGGAGCGGACAGAGCTTCAGGGCATTCTCTTGTCCTAGGGTTGGGGAATTGCCCCTAAAGGCGGAAGAATCAGTAATGATCAACGGCCCCAGGCTACAAAAGGCAATGGAAACCACTGCATTAAAGACACGTAACGTGTATCCACAGGACATGTGATCTGTAATTGAAAAAGTGTCATGATGATCTCTCCATTGGCAAAATATTCCGCACAGTCCCCCATTCGGATCTCCGGGACGGGACTGCTAAGGGGGAGGTTACCATGAGAAAAAGACTGAATAATCAACGGAAGGATAGCGTCCTACGAGTTGGGGTGTGGAATGTCAGATGCTTGAACGTACCAGGGAAGTTCGAAAATCTGGAAAGGGCAATGCAAAGACTTAATCTAGATACAGTAGGGGACAGTGAAGTGAAGTGGAAAGAAGACAAGGATTTCTGGTCAGATGAGTATTGGGTAAATCAACAGCAGCAGAAGCTGGTATAACGGGAGTAGGATTCGTTATGAACAGGAAGGTACGGCAGAGATTGTGTTACTGTGAACAGCTCATGGATAGTGGTGTTCTTATCAGAATCGACAGCAAAGCAACACCGATAACGATAGTTCAGGTATATATGCCGATGTCGCTAGCTGAAGATGAACAGATTGTATGAGGATATTGAAAGGGTGATGCAGTATGTAAAGGGATATGAAAATCTAATAGTCTTGGGAGACTGGAACTCAGTTGTAGGGGAAGGAGTAGAAGAAAAGGTTACAAGAAAATATGGGCTTGGGACAAGGAGTAAGAGAGGAGAAAGACTAATTGAGTTCTGTAACAAGTTTCAACTAGTAATAGCAAATACTCTGTTCAAGAATCACAAGAAGAGGAGGTATACTTGGAAAAGGCCAGGTGATACGGGAATATTTCAGTTAGATTACACCATGGCCAGACAGAGATTCCGAAATCAGATACTGGATTGAAAGGCGTACCCAGGAGCAGACATAGATCACAATATAGTAGCGATGAAGAGTAAGCAGAAGTTTAAGACATTAGTCAGGAAGAATCAGTACGCAAAGAAGTGGGATACGGAAGTACTATGGAAGGACGAGATACGGTTGATGCTCTCTAAGGCTATCGATACAGCAATAAGGAATAGCTCAGTAGGAAGTACAGTTGAAGAGGAATGGACATCTTTCAAAATGGCCATCATAGAATTTGGGAAAAAAACATAGGTACAAAGAAGATAACTGCGAAGAAACCATGGGTAACAGAATAAATACTTCAACTGGTCGATGAAAGGAGGAAGTACAAAAATATTCGGGGAAACTCAGAAACAGAGAAATACAAGTCGCTGAGGAATGAAATAAATAGGAAGTGCAGGGAAGCTAAGCCGAAATGGCTACATTCAAAATGTGAAGACATCGAAAAAGAAATGATTGTCGGAAGAACAGCCTCAGCA
Organism: Schistocerca piceifrons; assembly: GCF_021461385.2. Taxonomy (NCBI): domain Eukaryota; kingdom Metazoa; phylum Arthropoda; class Insecta; order Orthoptera; family Acrididae; genus Schistocerca; species Schistocerca piceifrons. The sequence continues at coordinate 233,910,784 of NC_060140.1, forward strand.
TACAGGAAAGTCACAACAACCGCCGGTGACATTAAAAGCAAGGGTGATAACGTTAAGAGTGCAATGGGAATTCCACTGTTAAATGCAAATGAGAGAGCGGGCAGGTGGAAAGAATACATCGAAAGCATCTATGAGGGGAAAGTTTGTCTGATGTGATGGAAGAAGAAACAGGAGTTGATTTAGAAGAAATATAGGCTCCAGTATTAGAATCAGAATTTAAAAGAGCTTTGGAGGACTTAAGATATAATAAGGCAGAAGGGATTGATAGCATCCATCAGGATTTCTAAAATTATTTGAGGAAGTGGCAACAAACGACCATTCACTTGGGTGTGTGGTATGTATGAGTCTGGCGACATACCATCTGACTTTCGGAAAAATATCACCCTCACAATTCCGAAGACTGTAAGAGCGGACAAGTGCGAGCGTTATCGCACAATCAACGTAAGAGCACATGCATCCAAGTTGCTGACAAGGATGTTCTACAGAAGAATGGAAAAGAAAATTCAGGATGTGTTAGATGATGACCAGTTTGGCCTTAGGAAAGGTAAAGGCACGAGAGAGGCAATTCTGACGTTGCTGCTAATAATGGAAGCAAGACTAAAGAAAAATCAAGACAAGTTCATAGGACTTGTCGAGCTGGAAAAAGCGTTCGACAACGTAAAATGGTGCGAGATGTTCGAAATTCTGAGAAAAGTAGGGGTAAGCTATAGGAAGAGACGAGTCGTGTACAATATGTACAACAGCCAAGAGGGAATAATAAGAGTGGACGACCAAGAACGAAGAGCTCGTATTAAAAAGGGTGTAAGTCAAGGATGTAGCCTTTCGCCCCTATTGTTCAATCTGTACATCGAGGAAGCAATGATGGAAATAAAAGAAACGTTCAGGAGTGGAATTAAAATTCAAGGTGAAAGGATATCAATGATACGATTCGCTGATTATATTGCTATTCGAGTGAACGGAATGAACAGTCTAATGAGTACAGAGTATGGACTGAGAGTAAATCGAAGAAAGACAGAGGTAATGAGAAGTAGTAGAGAAACTTATCAGGATTGATGGTCATGAAGTAGATGAAGTTACGGATTTCTGTTATCTAGGCAGTAAAATAACTAATGACGGACGGAGCAAGGAGGACATCTACATCTACATCCACACTCCGCAAGCCACCTGACGGTGTGTGGCGGAGGGTACCTTGAGTACCTCTATCGGTTCTCCCTTCTATTCCAGTCTCGTATTGTTCGTGGAAAGAAGGATTGTCGGTATGCTTCTGTGTGGGCTCTAATCTCTCTGATTTTATCCTCATGGTCTCTTCGCGAGATATACGTAGGAGGGAGCAATATACTGCTTGACTCTTCGGTGAAGGTATGTTCTCGAAACTTCAACAAAAGCCCGTACCGAGCTACTGAGCGTCTCTCCTGCAGAGTCTTCCACTGGAGTTTATTTCCGTAACGCTTTCGCGATTATTAAATGATCCTGTAACGAAGCGCGCTGCTCTCCGTTGGATCTTCTCTATCTCTTCTATTAACCCTATCTGGTACGGATCCCACACTGCTGAGCAGTATTCAAGCAGTTGGCGAACAAGCGTACTGTAGCCTACTTCCTTTGTTTTCGGAGTGCATTTCCTTAGGATTCTTGCAATGAATCTCAGTCTAGCATCTGCCTTACCAACGATCAACTTTATATGATCATTCAATTTTAAATCATTCCTAATGCGTACTCCCAGATAATTTATGGAATTAACTGTTTCCAGTTGCTGACCCACTATTTTGTAGCTAAATGATACGGGATCTATCTTTCTACGTATTCGCAGCACATTACACTTGTCTACATTGAGATTCAATTGCATTCCCTGCACCATGCGTCAATTCGCTGCAGATCCTCCTGCGTTTCAATACAATTTTCCATTGTTACAACCTCTCGATATACTACAGCATCATCCGCAAAAAGCCTCAGTGAACTTCCGACGTCGTCCACAAGGTCATTTATGTATATTGTGAATAGCAACGGTCCTACGACACTCCCCTGCGGCACACCTGAAATCACTCTTACTTCGGAAGACTTCTCTCCATTGAGAATGACATGCTGCGTTCTGTTATCTAGGAACTCTTCAATCCAATCACACAATTGGTCTGACAGTCCATATGCTCTTATTTGTTCATTAAAAGACTAGCAATGGCACATTACTGGCCAATAGAAGTCTACTAATATCAAACATAGGCCTTAATTTGAGGAAGAAATTTCTGAGAATATGCGTTTGGAGCACAGAACTGTATGGTAGTGAAACTTGGACTGTGGGAAAACCGGAACAGAAGAGAATCGAAGCATTTGAGTTGTGGTGTCACAGACGAAATGTTGAAAATTAGGTGGACTGATAAGGTAAGGAATGAGGAGGTTCTGTGCAGAATCGGAGAGGAAAGGAATACGTGGAAAATATTCATAAGGAGAAGGGACAAGATGATAGGACATCTGTTAAGACATGAGTGAATGACTTCCATGGTGATAGAGGGAGCTGTAGAGGAAGACAGAGATTAGAATACATCCAGCAAATAATTGAGGACGTAAGTTGCAAGTGCTACTCTGAGATGAAGAGGCTAGCACAGGAGAGAAATTCGTGGCGGGAGGGATTGATGACAAAACAAGAAGGCTTAATTTTCTTACCAACAAGTAAGGGAAATCATCTACTATAAGGGACGTTGGCAATCATGGACAGACTGTTTGTAAGGTGGCAGATGTTGGCAGCAGTGCAGACGCACCCCGAGCGGCCGGCGGCGGCGCAGTCTCCGCGCGCGGCGGGCAGTCAGCGCCGAGATGCCGGGCATGCTGTTCGTGGTGTGCGTGCCGACAGCCGAGTACGAGCTGCGGCTGGCGGCCAAGGCGGGCCCCGAGCTCCGCCGCCTCGACGGGCCCACGCTGCGCTCGCGCCTGCCGCCGCCCGCGCCCCTCGGCCAGCTCCCCATGGAGCAGGTACGAGCCCCACAACTGTCACGTCTGTAGTTGTGCATCTTCTATTTGCCAATCATTATTTCACACACACGAAATGTTTGACAAGTTTCATCTCGACCCAGATAAAAATTTGCTTGACGCCTGCCTAAGAGGCAGTCTCCATTCCTTCCAAACTAACTACAGAGGGGCACAGAAAAATTTAGACACTCTTTGATAATCAGTACCACCGGACAAAATGACATACCGCTACAGTTCTTGCACTGGGGGAAGGTTATTTGGTAATTCCAAAGAATGATTGACTATCGAAGTCGCGGGGTCCAAACGATACATATCGAATGTGCGATCCTAAATCGATCACGGGACTCTGGTGGCGGGCGTTATATGTTTACGGTGGTCACTACAGCAACGACAAAAGAGCGTTGCAAAAATACTTGTAATTACAAAGGAGAAGACTTACCTTACTCGTTGTCGGTGTTGTCATGTGAAAGTCCATGTGATGTGTACGCTACGGCAACAATTCCCTTTTTGCCATAGCCTGGGTAAACTCTGCCAATATCACGAAGAGTTACCGGCTATTTTATGTGTTGAAAGTGACACCCGTTGCCAACGAAACAACGTCGATGCCACTGAACTGTTGACCGAAATACGGCTGTCAGTGTTGCCGGTGTGCTAGCCGCACAGGGCGTCTCGATGGTTTCTCGTAGCTCGTTCAGTGTAGCTGGCTTCTCTTGATAAACTTCATTCTCCGACGTCCCCATAGGCAGAAGTCAACAGGTGTCAAGTGTGGAGACTGTGGTAGGTACTAACAGCTCCTCTCCACAGGTAAATTTCCATCCAAGTAAGCTCTGACAGTCTCTGTAGCAGTGAGACGAAACGCCCATCTTATCATAGGTAAAATCTTTCATTTCCAACACCTCTCAGATGGCAGGTAATCTCGATGTTTGCATCATATGAAGATACACCTCTCCAGTTACTGTACCTTCAAAGAAGAATGGGCCAACCGCGCGATGACAAACGGCACCATACATTAGCACCCGGTAGATTAACATGTTTGTCCACGTGAACGTGAGCATTTTCAGAAGCCCAGTGCATGAAGTTGTGGCAGTTTACAGTACCGTTCAGTTTCAATTGCGCCTCGTCAGACCAGATAAACATCCCTGCAAACCATTCATCTACGCAGTACTCCTTTCTTGTTCATAACGTAAAGCGATATTGGAATATACTTATTCCACTTTCCGCCTTCAGAGTTCGTCGTCTGCTTGATCGGCTAACCCTGCTTTCTTATGCATCCCGCTTCACAGATTTTTGAGGTGATCTAGTAAAATGTTGCAACACATAAGCGCTGAAATCTGGACTCTTGATGTATTTGATCGGTCAGACCTATCCTTATGCTCATCCTGAACAGTATCGTCGGCTATAAATTTTTTTCCGAATACGATAAATTGTTGTACGTGTTGGTAGCTGAGTTACCTACATATTACGCCATTACCATTGTACCTTCATCATGTCTTCGTACTTCCAGTACCATTTCTATACGGCCTTGCGTTGTTCAAACGACAATCTTACTTCATTCATTACTGCACTGTCATCTGTTGGAAAACACGGGCCAAGATCTGTTGAGAAAACAATGGACTACGCTACCGCGCAAAATTGCATCGATACGTCATTTTGTTCCAAATATGTTAACTATCAAAGAGTGTCTACATTTTTCTGGACTCCTTTGTATGTAAGCGTAGATCAAGCGTGGCTTAGATTCATGGCAATGATATCGACAGTATTGGCAGATTCATATGAATTAATAAGAGAAGGAACTAATGCCCCATGTACACAAAACAAATCAGAACACTGTTGTAGAAGCAACGAAAAAGAATGCCACTTTTAAAATAACGCAAAACCCAAGATTGGCGAAGTTTGATAGAAGCTCGAAATTTAGTGTGAACTTCAATGCGAGACGCATTTAATGGTTTCCACAACGAAATTTTGTCTCGAAAACTGGCAGAAAATCCAAAGAGATGCTAGTCGTCTGTAAAGTACACCAGTGGCAAGGTACAGTCAATACCTTCACTGCACGTCAGCGATGATAATGTTACCCATGACACTGTCAAAAAAGCGTTACTAAATATGCTTTTCCGAAATTTCTTCACAAAGGAAGACGAAGAAAATATTCTAGAATTCACATAAAGAACTGCCGTCATGAGTAACTTACGAGTAGATGTCCTCGGTGTAGCGAAGCAACTCAAATCACTTAATAAAGACTAATTTTCCAGTCTAGATTCGGTCGACGAAAGATACTTATCTAAAGAATGGGAAAATGCACTGGTCATAGCAATACTCAAGAAAAGAAATAGGAATAATTCGTGAATTGCAGACCCATATCACGTTACTCTATTTGAAGTAGGGTTTTAGATCATATACTGTGTTCGAACATTATGAATTGCCCGAAGAAAACCATTTGTTGACAGCACGGATTCAGAAAATGCTGCTCTTGTGCAACACAACTAGCTCTTTATGCTGATGAAGCTGTGAATGCTATCGGCAGGGAATCTCAAGCTGATTATGTATTCATAGACTTCTGAAGTCTTTTGACACCGTTCCTCACAAGCGGCTTTCTGTCATATTGCGTGGCTGATAAATCATACAAACCTGTAGGCTGCCAGTTCAAGTGAATTCCTAGGAATTACAATAACGAACAACGTAAGTTGGAACGACATAGGTAATATTGTAAGAAAGGTGAACTAAAGACTGCGTTTTATTTGGGAAACACCGGCAAGATGCAACCAGTGCACTAAAGAGACAGTCTACACTACGCTTGTCAGTCCTGTGCTGGGATCTTGTTGCGCGGTATGGGATCCTTACCAGATGAGATTGACGGAGGACATCGAAAAAATACAAAGAAGGGGAGCTCATTTTGTACTATCACGAAATGGGGAGAGAGTGTCACGGATATGACACTGGTGGAGTTGGGATGGTAACCGTTGAAACAAATGCTTTTCTCGTTGCGGCAAGATCTTTTCACGAAATTTCAATCACCAGCTTTCTCATCCGAAAATATTTTGTTGACGCCGACCTACAGAGGCAGAAATGATTATCGTAGTAAAATGAAAGAAATCAGATCTAGCACGGAAAGCTTTAGGCGTTTGTTTCCCCCGCGTACTGTTTAAGTTGGAACGGTAGAGAAACAGCCTGCAAGTGGTTCGATGAACCATCTTCAGGTACTTTAGTGTAAATGGGAAAGTAGCCATAAAGCTCTTGGGGTAATGCTGTACTGCATCTTCGGTGTTGTCACTGGCTGTTACTGCTGCCGATTGACAGCTTGGTTTAAATGTAGAAAAATGTAAATTAATGCAGACGAGTGAGAAAAACAATCGTGTAATGTCCGAATACAGTATTAGTGGTTTGCTGCTTGACATAGACATGTCATTTAAATATTTAGGCTTGACACTGCAGAGCAGCATGGAATGGAACAAGCACGTAAGATCTGTTGATGGAAAGGTCGATTTCGGTCTATTGGGAGAGCTCTAGCAAAATGGACTTCATCTATAAATCAGATTGCGTACAGAACAGTTGTGCGATACATTCTTGAGCACTGGTCAAGTCTTTGGTGTCCCCGCCAGGTGTGAGTAAAGCAAGGCACCGAAGCAATCCAGGCGTGTGCTGCTAAATTTGTTGCCGGTAGGTTTGATAAACACGCGAGAGCTACGCAAGAACTCATATGGGAAACCCTTTATTGGGAGAATTTTAGGAAAGTGTTATTCATCTGTAAAGGAGACCGCATGTAGGATACTAGTGCGATCTATTCTTGAATACTGCTGGGGAGTTTGGGATACGTTCCAGATCGGATTAAAGGGAGACATCGTAGCAATTCAGAGGCTGGCTGCTAGATTTGTTACCACTAGGTTCGAACAACACGCAAATCTTACGGAAATGCTTCGGGAGCTCAAATGGGGATCCCTGGAGGGAAGGCGACGCTATTTTCGAGGAACTCTGTTGAGAAAATTTAAAGAACCGCCATCTGAAGCTGACTACAGGACGATTGTGCTGCCGTTACACACATCGTGCGTAAGGACCACGAAGATAAATACGAGAAATTAGGGCTCATACGGAGACACATAACAGTCGTTTTTCCCTCACCCTATTTACTAGTGGAACAGGTAAGGAAATGATTAGAAGTGGTACAGGGTACCCTACGCCACGGGTCGTACGGTGGTTTGTGGAGTATCTATGTAGATGTAGAAGACAAGTGAGAGAATTCAGGGCTCGCACGAAAGCAGGCAGTCGTTCTTTCCTAGCTCACTTTGCGAGTGGACAGGGAAGGAAATTAATAGAAGTAGTATGAGGTCTCCTCAGCCATGCGCTATACGGTGATGTGCGATGTTTGTAGGTGCAGATGTACGAACGGTCCAAGGCAGCACACAAGGTATTTGCAGAAATTCATCCGAGAGGAAGCAAGATTTTAAAATTAATATTTTTGATACAACTATTTCGATGAGCTTCAGTAAGTATCGCGCCTCACGAACTAATTTCGACAGGAATAATTAATGTATATCAGACGACTGATTGGTATTCACTCGAGGGTTTCCAGCTAGATTACTTTGATATCTAATTGGTAAGTTCGTGATTCAACGGTGTGGAGTTACGTCAACCTCATTATTAAATCCAGGATATTTAATGACTTATACAACAATAATAATATACCGATAATGATAGGTTGACACTTGAAGTTAGGAATCTAAAGAAAGCATGATTGAGAAAATACTGTTGTATATCAACAAAAATAACCACAGAATACCAAACTAATATGTCTCAAAGTGGAAACACTAGACGTAAACATTAAAAAACTCTTATTCAATTTTGATCCCGTCTATAACAAGTCGTTTCCATACAAAAGTCAGATCTGACTACGGTAATGAATTTATTGTGTTATTTACATGCCTCTTATTATTTAATGTTGAATGGCGTAGTTAAAATTGAACAGAAGATCTTTGGAAACTGACTTTTTCGCCTTATTTGGATAAAGTGTAGCACGAGAGCAGCAGCCTAGTACATAAATGTGGGAAACATCCCAAAACCACACTCACAGAGGCGGGTAGAAACAGCTTTCAACAGCCGAAGGTAGAAATGACTTAATAGCCGAAAACTGAACCAATGTGTGACTTTACTAAGCAGCTATGCCAACTGGTCTGTATAATTCGAAACTCTATGATCGCACGTTGCGTTGTGTTGCTTCCCAGAGAGTTTAAGAAGGTCCTAATTCTTGGAAAGGACATCTTTTAGACCTTCATACGTTTATTTTCCCCCTCTTATCTCGACTGACGCAATGTCATCTCCTCACCTTCCGTTATGTCGTCGCCTCGGTATTTTCAGATCAGTTGGAATCCAGGAAAGAACTTCCTGCACCCATCTGTCACTCATTCGCGTAGCCACATGTCCCGTCCACCTGCATCTAATTTTCAGGATAGTCATAATTACGTTTGCACTTCATTCTTTCCTCTTATCCAGTTGTTTTTATTCCTGTCTCTTCGAATAAATCCCATCGCACATCTGTCCACTGCTCACCTAGCAGCCTTCCCGTCACGAATGGTTTTCTTTCGTCCGTGTCAGACTGCCAGAAATAAAATCTGGTGATACTAATTGATTCTAAGCTTTCGGTTTCGGATAGATTGGAATCTTTGTTTGAAAATATCATTTAATTTGCCACAAGTCTCTAAACCATTTTTACTTTTATGTTTCTTTATTTTGTGTCCATTCAATCGTCTTCTCCAACTACTGTAAATACAAAAACTCATAAACCAGTTCAGTACATCCCAATAAATATGGTTTATTGGTGTTGGAAGGCATATTTTCTGGATAAACTGTGATCTTAAGTATTCGACAGATATAATTTTGGGCAGACATTGAGGTGGTTACTTGTTCTCAGTTAAACGACATTTCAGAAGGACTGAGAACATGATACACTTCATGTTTCAGTTTACAATACTCTCAGGGGGTCAGTGACCAGTATCTTCGCGTGTGTTCCGCACGGCGAAGCAAAGAAAAGCGAAATGATGGTTTATAAAGACTTGTTACCTATTATCGAACGTATTACACATTTTTGTCAACTTTCATTATTCGCACATAGCCTTCGAAATCAACTCCAGCGAGACTCTGTTTGAAATGGTCCCCTACCCCACATCATTTTACGACGATGTAGTGTTTAATCACGTGTTACCCGTAGACTGCCAATGAATTTCTGCAGCTAATATTTTCATTGGCCGTACAAATCGAATACCCGCATGAACTATGGCCTCAGGTTGGAAGGCCAGTGTTAATACCACACTATGAATGGTAAAACGCTACAAAATCAGCTGCTATTCTCCTCGCTCTAAACTTATTTCACAAATGTAAAATGTACAAGTAAATCGTGTTCCGTTTGTCTACGAATATTGTTGTACAGTAAAGAAATCCTCGATTATTTTTTCCATTCATTTCTAACTTTACTTTCCGGATAGTCCTCATTCAAGATCATTACGTATAATTTGTCCTTTCAGACGCATAGGTAATTAATCCCTTCACTGTTCTACCAGCCATTTCCATATAACTTTTCCTAAAACGGAGCCGCTGGCCTCCCCATTCGCGGACGTCTGATATCTTGGTTTGGATGCCACACACTGCCCAGTTCCTAGTTAACATCTACGTCTCAAAGGAGGCGATAAGTATTTAACGTCCCGTCGACAACGAGGTCATTAGAGACAGACTACAAGCTCGGATTAGGGAGGATGGAGAAGGGAAGTGGCCGTGCCCTTTCGAAGGAACCATCCCCGCATTCGGCTTAAGCGACGCAAGAAAATCACGAAAAATCTAACTCAGGATGGCCGGATGCGGGTTTGAACCGTCGTCCTCCCTAATGCAAGGCCAGTATGCTAACCATTGCGCCACCTCGCTCGGTATCTGTGTCTCATGTGCGGCACTTCGTTCTTCGAGACGCGTGGTAGATCATCGTTATTTCGTACCTGCTTAGTCTTTCTCGCAACTCTCCTTAGCTCCTCGCCATTCGCTAACATTTGAGCATCTCCTCGCAGTATTTTTCTATCTACTTCCCGCTGTACTTTGTCATAGAATGCATTACTTAGCCACAGGGATATACGGGTAGATTAAAATAAAACACGGTTTGGTCAAGCCTACCGTTCATTTGATCTATCGCCTGAATTCCGAAAGTTGTGACGTAGATTCGGGAACCATTGTGACACTATGAAAACGTGACCACCCGTCGTTGAGCTTTTATTTGGTAACTCTTCACTTACTTCGAAAGGAAGTTAGGTTAGGGGTAACGCCCAAAAGATGACATCGAGCTGACACGAGACGGAATATCAGCTCTGGTTGGACAAAAATAAGGAAGAACATTGGCTACGATCATGCTGAAGCACCCGTCTCGGCACCCTTTTCATGCGATTTAGGTAAAACATGAAAATCATGGTGACAGATTGAAGATTTAACCCCCAATTAACCTGAAAAATCCGTCAGTACACTAACTGCTACACCACCTTGCAAGGTCTTAGTAGCTCCGTGGCGCAAGCCATATGACCATGTACCGACGTGCTCACAAATGTCTCTTAAATTTCGATTGCCTCCATTTTTTGGCACACAGATGGCACAAAAAATACAGCTTTTATATATCTAAGACCGAAATTAGAAAGTGGGGCTGTAAAAGACAGTTCGTCGAGAAGGGAAGGATTTATTTCCACCCATGGATGACTACCTTTTTACACGTTTATAACACTACATTTGTTTAAATGGTCGGTAGATCATCGGTAAGATGTGTCTCCTGTACAATCTTGAAGCATGTAATGGTTCCTGGTATGCACAGACCTGATCTTCGGGCTCCGTAGAAACAGCGCCATCCTAATTGCGTCATCGGAAATTTAGCACGTACTAATGACGCTAACATGCCAGAGCTGGTGGGGAGCGCTAATTTCATTTCGCTCACGTGGCAGGATGTAGAAGGGAGCAGGGGAAGAGTGAGGGATGGAAGAGCAAGCATATTTCATGCCACGTGGAGCTAGCGGTTTTCTTCCATTAGCAACCAGAAGGAAAGGAAGCATCGCTAATAAATTCTGTTTATTACATGCTTTCGCATTAACATCACCACAATAAACAAAAGAAGATCAGGACTCTTTCAGGCCGAATCTAAAGACGTTGCCGTCCGTCTAGCACACTGCCTGACCAAAAGAATCCGGGTATTAATATGGGATGTGTAAGCGTTTCACCATTATGACGGCATGAACACTACTACGGACACTTTCAATGAGGTGTCTGAATGTCCGTGGAGGAATGGCAGCCCATTCTTCTTCAGCAGCAGAAGCCAGAGAAGGTAGAGATTTGGGACGCTGGGTTCTGGAACGAAGGTGACGCCGTAACCCATCCCAAAGGTGTTCCATTGAGTTAATGTCGGAACACTGGACACGCCAGTCTGTTTCAGGAATGTTATTGTCCACAAATCATTGCCTCCCAGAGATTGCTTTATGGTGGCGCTGTTGATAAAATATCAATATTTTTTTCCAAATGGTATCGGATATAAACTGTAGACAGGCAATGGTAAGTAAGGAAAGCGTTTCTGAAGAAGAGAAATTTGTTAACATCACATCGAGTATAGATTTAAGTGTCAGGAAGTCGTTTCTGAAAGTATTTGTATGGAGTGTAGCCATGTCTGGAAGTAAAACGTGGACGATATATAGTTTAGACAAAAAGAGAATAGAAGCTTTCGAAATGTGGTGCTACAGAAGAATGCTGAGGATTAGATGGGTAGATCACATAACTAATGAGGAGGTACTGAATAGAATTGAAGAGAAAAGAAATTTGTGGCAAAACTTGACTAGAAGGGATCGGCTGGTAGGGCATATTCTGAGGCATCAAGGGATCACCGATTTAGTATTGGAGAGCAGCATGGATGGTAAAAATCGTAGAGGGAGACCAAGAGAAGAATACACTAAACAGATTCAGAAGGATGTAGGTTGCACTAGGTACTGGGACATGAAGAAGCTTGCACAGGATAGAGCAAGATGGAGAGCTGCATGAAACCAGTCTGTAGACTGAAGACCACAACAACAACATATACCGGCAATATTTTTTCTCCCGATACATCGATATCAAAATGGCGTGAAGTAGTCTTACTAATTGTTGAGCTTTCATCACATCCACTCTCTCTTTATGAATGGATGAAGCAAGTATACGTGGTGCAAAAGAAGAAGTCTGATTGCACTGGGGTGACGGTCTGAATGGAATAAAAAGATTTCCGATGAGAAGAAATAGCACAACAGACGCGTTAAAAAAAATTAATTTGTGTTAAGTTCCTATTGGACCAAACTGCTGAGGTCAACGGTCCCTAGGCTTACACACTACTTTAACGAACTTAAACTAACGTACGCTAAGAACAACACACATCCATGCCAGAGGGAGGATTCGAACCTCCGACGGAAAAAGTGGGTGATGCTGAGGGAATTAGATTAGGAGGGGTTGGGGTTGTTGTGGGGGAGGAGACCAGACAGCAGGTCATCGGTCTCATCGGATTAGGGAAGGACGGGGAAGGAAGTCGGCCGTGCCCTTTCAAAGGAACCATCCTGGCATTTGCCTGGAGCGATTTAGGGAAATCACGGAAAACCTAAATCGGGAATGCCGGACGCAGGGTTGAACCGTCGTCCTCCCGAGTGCGAGTCCACTGTGCTAACCACTGCGCTATCCCTCTCGGTCCGACGGAAAAAAATTAACGCAACTATTGTGCTATTTCTTCACATCGGCATTCTTCAGAAACAGTTGCTGAAAATGGTGAACAAAAATCTGAATGACAAGATTGGGTTTTGCGGTGGGCTGAGACGTGTGAGGGGCGATGCTGACGGAATCGGCGCTCGGCTGTACCGACAGAGACGGCAACATTTAGCTTCACCACGAAATTTCGACACTACAACCGCTAGGTCGCTGGCGTCGGCAGAAATGACAAAACGGGGAAGTCTACATGAACTGTTCCGGGCAAACCCGATGTGTGACGAAACCGAACAACGGATCAATCGGACACCTTTTATTGTGACACTTACATGCAGTTACCATCGTAAGTAAAGTAGTTGTCGCCAAGCGTGAACGTGCGTCGTTTTCTTTCCAGTTCTCGCCCTAAGTCAGATACGCAGGCTGCTATCTTGTTGGTGTACAGAATATCTAATAATAAATCAATGTTTAAATATACAGCTCTAAAACCGGTAGTATATTTACAGTGTGCAGCTGATATTTTTATAGGACACTACCTATATATCGATGCCTCTTTTCGATACATCAAGAGCCAAATACTATCTAGTTTTTTAAATATCGATACATCGTATTCCCGATCTTTTTAAAAATATCAAGTGCCCTATTTTGTGACAAACGCTTCGCCAACAGCCGACTGTGGCAGTTTCAGAAGAGTTGGAATGACTGACATATTTTTTACATAAGTGACACCCAATGACTATACAATCATCATTGTCTCCGAAACGTTCGTCCGATGTACGCAGTATACAATGTTTTAAACTGTGCTCATATTCTTTCGCATTTAGCGTTATCTTAAGTGCGATAAGGCGAGCACACTGTAACCACGAAAAGTACCCAAAACCGTAACACCACATTCGCCGTACTTCACTGTTGGCACCATACATGTTGGCGGGTAACGTGCTTCATCGGATTTCCGCAGGGTACAGCGTGATTCGTCACTCGTTTTCTGTAATCCACTGCTCGGCAACGTATCTCTTAACACCACCTCAGTTGACGCTTATCACTAACTACGTTTGTATGCGGCTTATGAGAAGCCACTCGACCACTGAACCTCATTCTTTTTAAATCCTTACGCATAGTAATTGTGTTAGCTGGACTAGTGATAGCACTTTGGAACTCACAAATGATTCCTTCCGCTCTTCTCGTGCGATTTTTTACAACAATCCTTCGCATTGCTCGATGGTTCCTGTTCTTCAGTACAAGAGATCTGCGTGGTCGTGCTTCATCTGTGATTGTTCCTTCTCGTTTTCATTTCACAACCGCATCACCAACAGTCGGCTTGGGGAGTTTTAGAAGGGTTGGAATGTCCGACAGACTTTTTACGCAAGTGACACGCAGTGGCTATTCTACGTTCGGCGTCACTGAGCTCTGATGATGGACTAATTCTGCTGTTACTGGTTCTCTACTGACAACACAATATGCCCGGCACCGTTTATATTAGCGGATCCACCTCTTGTGACATGTAGTGATGATGCTGATATTTTATTTGTGGGGTACTCCTACTGCGTGGTTATCAGGGCCTGTACAAATTCCTAATCTTTTCACTGTCCAGTCTCGCCACTACCCCGAATGAAGGTGAAATGGTAAGGAAAACACAACCACTCAGTCTCTGGACGGAGAAAATCCCCGAACAGGCCGAGAATCTAAGCCGGGACCCCGTGATCCCGAGGCAGCAACGCTAGCCACTAGATCACGAACTGTGGATTGTGACATCCAACCGCATTACATAGACGTGTCCGGATACTTCTTATCAGACAGTGTTTGTGAGGAAGTATCTCTGCCGACAGAAATCGTGTGTTATGACTGCGGTGTCCTCAGTGTATTTAACAGTTTCAGTTAATACAATGTGGTCTTGTATGAGAAGGGAACTATGCAGGATCAAAATAAAGTATCCAACAAAATCTGCTTTCTCAAACCTGTGTTGATTTTAGATTCAGTTATCAAAGGCCATGGGAAGGAATGTCGCATTTCAAGACGTGCAGTGCATGAAGTTGGAATGGTGCAGCTAGATACTGCATATGGACCGAACGTAGACACGAAATCTAAGTCGTCTGTTACAGACTGGTCTGTAGTAAACATGCAGCATGATGCGAGTTAACCGATTTTGAACGATGGAGGACAATCGGTGCAAGACGTATAGGTTGTTGAATGTTGGAGATTATATAAGATTTCAGGGTCGCACGGTCAACACTGTCTGGTGTGGGTCTTTAGTATTGCAGAGAAATGTTCCAGCACACGTAGACTGCCATACAGGGACAACCCCAAGTGCTTGACGAATAGGTCTTACGACGCCTCTGGAGAGCGATATGAGGCGATCGACCAGCTACTGTGAGTCAAATCGTCGCCGATTTAAATGTGGGGCGTCAGGAACCCATTTCTACCAGCACTGTTTGATGACAAATACACGACATAGACTTCAGCAGCAGAAGACATCCATCACATTGAGCGCCTTTCCATGAGTTTTGGGATTCCCGGCGGGGTCAGGGATTTTCTCTGCCTCGTGATGGCTGGGTGCTGTGTGATGTCCTTAGGTTAGTTAGGTTTAAGTAGTTCTAAGTTCTAGGGGACTGATGACCATAGAAGTTAAGTCCCATAGTGCTCAGAGCCATTTGAACCATGAGTTTTGGCCACTTACCATAACTCTACTGTTTATCGGACACTGCAGGATTTTCTCTATTAAGAAAGGCGATGAGCGGGGCATGTAGTCTGACAAACAGATGGAACATTTTATCGTTACAAGAAAAGACCTAGATCAGGATCGGTCAAGATGTGCAAAACTTCATACGAGCACGATGTGCTGTGCTGGACGCGCGCAGGTTGTGGCTTGGCCTGTATCTGCTTTGCTCAGTCCTTCTTGGGAGTAGACAGTACCACACGGCATCTCATTTAGCATTGCAGAGCAGAATTTTTCGGTTGACATGACATTCTTTAGGTCGGCAGAATCATGGTGTGAGTGATGTTTACCTTTCACTATTTATTTCGTGATGTAAAGTACGAGGGTGAGCCACATGAAAACCTTAAATATTTTTTAAAGTATTGTTTAGTGTGCAAAAGTGGCACAAAGCTATATCACTTTCCAACATAATCTCCCCCACGCTCAATGCAAGTCCTCCAGCGCTTAAAAAGTGCATAAATCCCTTTAGAAAAAAATTCTTTTGGTAGTCCGCACAACCACTCATGCATCGCGTGGCATACCTCTTCATCAGAACGGAACTTCTTTCCTCCCATTGCGTCTTTCAGTTGTACAAACATATGGAAATCACTTGGGGCAAGGTCTGGTGAGTATGGTGTATGAGGAAGACACTCAAAATGCAGGTCTGCGATTATTGCAACTGTTGTACGGCCAGTGTGGTGCCTTTCATTGTCATGTTGCAGAAGGACACCTGCTGACAGCAATCCACGTCGCTTTGATTTGATTGCAGGCCGTAGATGATTTTTTAGGATATCTGCATATGATGCATTGGTAACAGTGGCCCTTCTAGGCAAGTAATGCTCCAAAATGACGCCTTTTTCGTCCCAAAAGAGAGTCAGCATAACCTTCTCTGCTGATGGTTCTGTTCGAAACTTCTTTGGTTTTGGTGATGAGGAATGGCGCCATTCCCTGCTCGCTCTCTTCGTTTCCGGTTGGTGGAAGTGAACCCAGGTTTCGTCCCCAGTAACGATTCTTGCAAGGAAGCCATCACCTTCTCGTTCAAAGCGCCGAAGAAGCTCTTCACAAGCATCAACACGTCGTTCGCTCATTTTAGGAGTCAGCTGCCGTGGCAACCAACTTGCAGACACTTTGTGAAACTGGAACACGTCATGCACAATGTGGTGTGCTGACCCATGACTAATCTGTAAACATGCTGCAATGTCATTCAGTGTCACTCGGCGGTTTTCCTTCACTATGGCTTCAACTGCTGCAGTGTTCTGCGGAGTCACAACTCGTTGTGCCTGACCTCGACGAGCAGCATCTTCAATTGAAATCACACCATTTGCGAACTTCCTACTCCATTTGTAGACTTGCTGCTGTGACAAACATGTATCACCGTACTGAACCTTCATTCGTCGATGAATTTCAATAGGTTTCACACCTTCACTACGCAAAAACCGAATAACAAAATGCTGTTCTTCCCTGGTGCAAGTCGCAAGTGGGGCGGCCATCTTTATACCGATACTGCGACGGTATGTGTTCACCTGCACTATGCTTCTACCTACAGGCCATTCTGCGCGCTGTTTGTAGCACGCTTACCAACTTAACAGGATAACAGCGCGAAATTTCGATTTGTCATTACAAATTTAAGGTTTTCATTTGACTCACCCTCGTAAGTTGACAGGTCCACTGGTTGATTGCACAGAGAGAGGCAGTCTAGTGGTCTATCGCTGCAATGAATGCGAATGGCAGAAGAGAAGAATGAGAATTCTCAATACCTATTACACAGTCGCATAATCGACGGGCACTGCAGGTTTGCTATGGAACGATGTTACAACGCCATGCAGAAAGAATTTAAAGATTTAGTTGACGATGAAAGAGCAAAAAATTACAGATCGACAGTTGCAATTCATTGTTCTATATATCAAGAAACATTTAGTGTTAAATTTGCAGGCATGGAGCACGTGATGAAATTGTTGGTACAAATAGTAAATTTTCAGAACTCAATCGCATTGTTACACTGTTGATTGCAACACTTTTCGACGGGGTTGAACGAAGAGTAGGGAGACTTTATACGGGGTGTTCAAAAAGTCTCTCCGCAGTGCCGTGTGATTGTTAGCCGTAGTATTGTTGGTGTGTATCGTTACCTGTTGACATGAATGTTTCAAATGGCTCTGAGCATTATGGGACTTAACATCTGAGGTCATCAGTCCCCTAGAACTGACCTAAGGACATCACACACATCCATGCCCGAGGCAGGATTCGAACCTGAGACCGTAGCGGTCGTGCGGTTCTAGACTAAAGCGCCTAGAACCGCTCGGCCACACCGGCCGGCGTTGAAGTGAATGTTTAAGTTTAGTTCCTTTGTTTCGTTTTTGTCACTGTTAAAATGCTGACCATTGAAGAACGTGTATTTTTAGTCGAACAAATGTTCAAAGCTGACGGTAAATACACAATTTCAATTCGTCAAACATTTAATCTAGTTTTCCCGGAGACAACACTCCCACATGGCGATACTGTGCGAGATTCAATTAACAAACTTGTGTTTGAAAAGATGATTAGACGAATTGAATTGTGTATTCAACTACAGGGGGAACACTTTCAACATTTAATTTGAAAATTTGTAAGTAAAAATGAATATTCAATAAATTAATAACTTGTATTTCACTGAGTTTCATTTCGGTATATTCACTGCGGCATACGGCACGCGCGGCTATCAATCATACGGCACTGCGGGGCGACTTTTCGAACACCCCGTGTATTACTACAAAGTATGTTGTTGAAGTCAAGAGCATGCCTGGAACGATTTTGCGATTATAACCTGCTGTTGTTGAATTTATGAAGGAAAAAGGAAAGCAGGAACCAGAATCAGAACGTCTCGAATTGATTGTAGGCCCCGCATTTTCAGTAGACTAAAAAGCACATTATCCACAGGAAGACGTTGCAACATGACGCAAGTTATTTGTAATTTGATGGCAATGCACTGAAAAACAAAATCGCATCGTGGAAGGGGCAAATTCTGACAAAAAAACGCCGTCCATTTCTCTGAGCTGACTGACATTAAAGAAAAAGCGAGTTTTTAAGAATTCATAGTGGTCTTGAAAGAATTACAAGGGAAGTTCTCTAAATGCGTTGAGGACACTGCCAATCATACATATGTAGTCGAGACCACACGCCGTTTCAACAAGTACCCATATGTATGTGCAGATGGAACTGATTGATCTGTAGGGTGATTCCTGTTTAAAAGACAAATTTCTTTACAGATCTACGTTTTTTGCTTCGGGTAGAGTTTCCACGTCCCCATAATGAGGTTGTATGATAAAATACTTCGATGACAATGTGTGCGCGAAAGGCCAATTATGAAACTAAATAAGACATGATTACATTGGAACCTTAGTGCGACAATCTATGAAATTGTCTGCATGTGCTGACAGCTTGTACAAGATAAAAATTATACTATACCTAGAGTGCGGCAGAAATAATAAAATCATACTGATCTACATTGTTAAGAAGTCCGCCTCTGTATCGCAGCGATGGCGCTACCGCCTACCACGGAAGGGGGCGCGGGTTCGATTCCCGGTACTGGACTGAGTGTTGTGTGTTCCTCATCATTTTCATCATAATTGACACGCAAGTCGCCGAACTGGCGTCAACTAAAAAGACTTACAATACGACGGCTGACCCCGTAGGGGATATCCCGGCCAATAAATGCCATACGATCATTTCATTTTATTGTTGAGAAATATGAAACCAAACCTATGCAGTGTGACTGCATTGCCATCTACACTGCAGCGCCAAACAGACTGGTATAGGCATGTGTATTTCAAATACAGGGATATGTAAACAGACAGAATACGGCGCTGCTGTCGGCAACGCCTATATAAGACAAGTGTCTGGCGCAGTTGTTAGATCGGTTACTGCTGCTACAATTGCAAGTTATCAAGATTTAAGTGTGTTTGCTGTCATAGTCAGCGCATGAGTGATGGGACACAGCATCTCCGAGGTAGCGATGAATTGGGGATTTTTCCCGAACGACAATTTCACGAGTGTACCGTGAATATCAAGAATCCGGTGGAACATCAAATATCCGACATCGCTGCGGCCGGGAAAAGATCCCGCAAGAACGGGACCAATGATGACTGAAGAGAATAGTTCAACGCAACAGAATTGCAATCCTTCTGCAAACTGGTGCAGGTTTCAATGATGGGCCATCAACAAGTGTCAGCGTGCGGACCATTCAACGAAATGTCATTAATTGGGCTTTCGGAGCCGAAGACCCACTCATGTACCCTTGAGGACTGCACGACACAAAGCTTTACGCCTCGCCTGGGCTCGTCAACACCGACATTGGGCTGTTAATGACTGGAAATATGTTGCTCGGTCGGACGAGTCTCGTTTCAAATTGTATCGAGCGGATGGATGTGTGCGGGTATGGAGACAACCCGACGAATGCATGGTCCCTGCATATCAGCAGGGGGCTAGTTGGTGGAGGCTCTGTAATGGTGCGGGGCCTGTGCAGTTGGAGTGATATGGGACCCCTGGTACATCTAGAGACGACTCAGACAGGTGAGACGTACTTAAGCAACCTGTCTGATCGCCTGCATCCATTCATGTCCATTGTGCTTTCCGACGGACTTGGGCAATTCAAGCTGGACAGTACGACACTCAACACGTCCAGAATTGCTACAGAGTGGCTTCAGGAACACTCTTATGAGTTTAAACACTTCCGCTGGCCACTAAACTCCCCAGACATGAACATTATTGAGCATATCTGGGGTGCCTCGCAACGTGCTGTTCAGAAGAGATCTCCACCC
Organism: Schistocerca piceifrons; assembly: GCF_021461385.2. NCBI lineage: Eukaryota > Metazoa > Arthropoda > Insecta > Orthoptera > Acrididae > Schistocerca > Schistocerca piceifrons. The sequence goes on from NC_060140.1 coordinate 233,930,941, forward strand.
GCTCGTACCCTTGCGGATTTATTGACAGCCGCGCTGGATTCACGGCGTCAACTCCCTCCAGCACTACTGCAGACATTAGTCGAGTCCATGCCACGTCGTGTTGCGGCACTTCTGCGTGCTCGCGGGGACCCTATACGATATTAGGCAGGTGTACTAGTTTCTTTGGCTCTTCAGTGTATAAAAATGCTTAAAAAGGTGAAGTGTAGAAAAATATGCTAAAAACCAGCTCCAAAATCGCAAATGTAATACCATCGTAAATAGCAGGTCATGTCATATTCACTTTCCACATGGAGAAGGGACAGTTTTATTTCTCGTTGGTTGAACTGTAGTAGGAATTACTCCTCTCAGAAACGTCACTAAAATTATATAAGACTGCATCACAGCTGGTGGGGCGCTCACAGCATCAAATGTTCCATTATTATCTGGACAATGTACAATTTACATATGCAGCCATTCTTAATTACACCAGTAGTTGAGTGCTTCCCATCTCTTGAAAAAGTCCTAATTATGATCTTCAATTCTATCGTGGATTTGTGGAACGGTATGTAGCGTTCAGGAATTCACGGCGCCGATTCTGTTTGGTCTCCTCCATAATTCGGCGAAAGATGGCTCTCGCTACGCGAAAGGTAGAAATATTCTCTGGTTGGAATTTGAACTCCATTGAGTTACGCAACAGCCCTTGATTACCGAGTCCTACGCTTAACTCCGTCAGGCGGAAGGGATTCTTGTAGGTGGCCTGAAGACCTTGGAATGGAGACATCAATAGACTGATGGATCACAGCTTAATTGTGACCCACGCATCCTTGGATATCTGTCAAAATGTTCAAAGAGCCTGATGGCTTTATAGTGTCTAGTTAGTCTTGCTAAGCGTCCATTTCTGTGGTTTATTTTAAGGAGTGTTTCAGTTTATCAGGTAAATACAGATCTTAAAATGGGTGCTGGAGTAAAAACTTCGAATACTTTCCACTGAGGAGAGAGTGTATCGATGGATCGGTTGTGCGGAATTAGTCTGTGTCCCTTCTGGAGATATAACGCTTCCAACAGCTCGCTCCCAGGGGCCATGTGGTAGAAAAATCCCGTAGCACATCATACGCATTATATTCTCTACAGGGAAGAGACGCGAAACGGTCTTACATCGCTTGAAAGTGGTACATCTTGTCGCACAGAACTTTTGTTAAGTAGGCAGTACCGAAGAAATTCCTGGCTGATTTGAAACGGTAAACATGCTAGCTCCGTCATTTTCGAGACTGTAGTGACGTCATTTTTGCTGGGCAGTTGTAGCAGCTGTTTGTGACACTTGTTAGAGCTCGCTAATGTGCATAACACGACATGGAAGTGGCAAGACTATATCTCTTGTGATGACTGATTCGTATTATATCTGGGGTGGTTCAAATGGCTCTGAGAACTATCGGACTTAACATCTCACGTCATCAGTCCCCGCCGGCCGGTGTGGCCGAGCGGTTCTAGGCGCTTCAGTCTGGAACCACGCGACCGCTAAGATCGCATGTTCGAATCCTGCCTCGGGATTGGATGTGTGTGATGTCCTTAGGTTAGTTAGGTTTAAGTAGTTCTAGGGGACTGATGACCTCAGATGTTAAGTCCCATAGTGCTCAGAGCCATTTTTTTCATCAGTCGCCTAGAACTTAGAACTACTTAAACCTAACTAACCTAAGGACATCACAGACATCCATGCCCGAGGCAGGATTCGAACCTGCAACCGTAGCGGTCTCGTGGTTCCAGACTGAAGCGCCTAGAACTGCTCGGCCACACCGGCCGGCATCTGGGGTGGTTTATGAAGTTTATTTTTAATTATCATGTCAATAAACGAAGCCTTCTCTATATATTCACACTTCAAGCGACATATTTTTCCCAACGATGACTATCGTGGCGAAGGCCTTGGTTGTAGAAATCTGCGTTTTGAATGGTCATCTCTTTATCATTCTGGAAATTCCTGCCACAATATGGTTTCTTCATTTGAAGAAAGAAGAATTAATCACTGGAAGACATTTGAGGAGAACACAAGGAAAGAGGTAAAATTTGACAGTCCAAAGAAACAGATTGTGTGATTATGTCGTGTATAGAAAGAGCTTGGCCGTTGTCATAGTAAAAACACAACTGTGAACAGCTTCCCGCGACACTTTGTCTTGGCAGCCTCCTTTAACTGTATCAGGAGATTCTGGCAATATGCTCTTGTGACGGATTGACCCTTGAGAGCATAATCTGCTAGCACCACAACATGACATTCCCAAGAAACACTCAGCATCACCTTGTCCAATGATTGTTGGGTCTTTGATTTTCAGCAGGGGTGAATCCACATGTTTCCACTGCTAACGGCCTAGAACACAGCCACAGCCCAGAGTCATAATGAGGGCTTAAACACAGACAATAACGTCCTGATTAGCAGCAGCGATATGATTCCAGACGTCACTTCCTCGCGTCACTGACACACATGCAGGAGGCTTGCGCAGTTTGACCCACTACCGGATGGCAACAACCGGACCTCGGTCACTGGCCTGTGTTCGAGACGTTTCTGCGTGACACGGAAATGGAACAGCTTCCGCGCGAAGCGCGGACATTGGTATTTAAGGCCAGGCTCTGATTCAAATGAGCAAAAGTAGGCAAAGTTTGGAAATTTTTTTGAGACAATGAATAGACATACAAAAGATCTGTTTGGGGATTATGATTGACAATACTTTGAACTTTATTTTAGATTTTCTATAAAAACAAAATGGCGCTCATATGTATGGTTTGATCAAGGGCGTGCAGTGTAGCCCCTCAGGAGTTATCTGAAATCAAAAATGTATAACATCAGTCGATACTACATTAAATCTATGGGAACTTATACCTAACCACAATGAAATAAACTTAAATTTAACGATATTGTGCTAAATCGAACTTTGAGTTCGAGTTTTGGGGGTTTCTTTCAGTCTTTACGGCTTCACAAAAAATAGTTATATGAAGACATGCGAGGAGAAAGGGGCTAACCCTCAAATATAAAAGGTTATAGCTAAGTTTTGCCATCTGATGCTGGGTGCGGGAACTATCAAAATTTATATTTGTCTCAACTTTAAATATCACATTAGGATATTTAGGGGTGGGACCAGCAAGAGATGGCAACACTTATCTCTTTAGTTTTTAAAATTGAGGGTTAGCCTATTCTTCCTCGCTTGGCTTCGTATTAACAAATTTCATATACTATAGCTATAGGCTCCCAAGAAAAGTATTTACTTTTCGGGAGTCAAAGGTGTAAGTTAATAAGTCGAACCGTTTTTATTTTATGCAGCACGCAGTTTTGAAAAATCGTTTCTCGAGAAAGACCTATTTGAGGTTGAGGGAAAACTTTTATACGTATTATTAGTTCAATTTGCATAAAAACTACACGCTGTTATATATTTTTGATGTCGCTGAACGCAGACCTGAAGTTAGATTTTCAAAAATCAAAATGGCTAATCCAATATCGTGGACCAAAAATTATGTTTTGACCAAATTTGACCAAAGTTTGACCAAAAAAGTGTTGTAGTTACTTACATTTAGTCTGTAACTCCAGGACTGTATATCAGGCCTTCCTCTAACTCGAATTGTTCCTCGAGATCATATTCCCTAGTTCTTGACGAGGAAAGCCGATATGGCTGAGCTGGATATGCTGCGTTCGACAGCCTGGACATGTTATTCGTCAGTATTTTCGGTGAATATGTTTGCATGCGTACTGCAGTATAAACCACTTTGTGAGCGTGCATCACGGCACGAGTTTTTACGTGAGCCAGGCATCACCGGCTGAGAGCGTCCCGCGGCGGCCGTGACACACTGCTTCGAACAGTGGGCTGTAGAAATTTTCGTAACGCACGGATTAAAAAAATATTTCCGTCCCAACATTCTAGAAATGGAAATGAGCGTTTGGCGTCATTGGCCGGGAGGCCTCTTGCGGGGCAGGTCCGGCCGCCTTGGTGCAGGTCTTATTACATTCGACGCCACATTGAGCACCTGCGCACTGGATAGGGATGAAATGATGAAGAAAACACAACATCCAGTCCTTCAGCGAAGAAAATCTCCGGCTCAGCCGGGAATAGAACCTGGGGCCGTAGGACGGCAATCCGTCACGCTGACCATTCGGCTATCGGGACGGACAACATTCTAGACATATGTAGCCCACGTTACAAAAAATGCAATAAAAATGAAATTTTCAACCATTTTGAAAGAGATCCTGGTCTTAAGCCCCTAGGGTTAGCTCAGACAGCTGGACAATTTTGCTATGTACGGTTTGCGTCGGTCGCAGTCTTGGATTCTAGACTGTAACTGTGAGGAAATTCCACCGTCGTCATCAGGCCACGAACTGCCGACCGCTGCCTGATCTCCCAGACCACTGACAGCCAACACTCCGCCACCATCTCAGCGAGACCGCTCTCCGACGAACCTGTTACCACTGTGTCGTCGGAGACCGCCGGGTACCCGCCGCTGCTCTCCAGCCGACGGTACAGAGTTGGAGTCTGGGCGGCACCACACCGTCGCCTCCTGCAAAGCTACACTACTGGCCATTAAAATTGCTACACCACAAAGATGACGTGCTACAGATGCGAAATTTAACCGACAGGAAGAAGACGCTGTGATATGCAAATGATTAGCTTTTCAGAGCAATCACACCGGTGGAGACACCTACAACGTGCTGACATGATTAAAAGTTTCCAATAGATTTCTCATACACAAACAGCAGTTGACCGGCGTTGCCTGGTGAAACGTTGTTGTGATGCCTCGTGCAAGGAGGAGAAATGAGTACCATCACGTTTCAGACTTTGATAAAGTTCGGATTGTAGCCTATCGCGATTGCGGTTTATCGTATTGCAACATTGCTGCTCGCGTTGGTCGAGATCCAATGACTGTTAGCAGAATATGGAATCGGTGGGTTCAGGACGGTAATACGGAACGTCGTGCTGGATCCCAACGGCCTTGTATCACCAACAGTCGAGATGACAGGCATCTTATCCGTATGGCTGTAACGGATCGTGCAGCCACGTCTCGATCCCTGAGTCAACAGATGGGGACGTTTGCAAGACGACAACCATCTGCACGAACAGTTCCACGACGTTTGCAGCAGCATGGACTATCAGCTCGGAGACCGTGGCTGCGGTTACCCTTGACGCTGCATCACAGACAGGAGCGCCTACCATGGTGTACTTAATGACGAACCTGGGTGCACGAATGGCAAAATGTCATTTTTTTCGTATGAATCCAGGTTCTGTTTACAGTATCATGATGGTCGCATCCGTGGTTGGCGACATCGCGGTGACTGCAGATTGGAAGCGTGTATTCGTCATCGCCATACTGGCGTATCACCCGGCGTGATGGTATGGGGTGCCATTGGTTACCCGTCTCGGTCACCTCTTGTTCGCACTGACGGCACTTCGAACAGTGGACGTTACATTTCAGATGTGTTACGACCCGTGGCTTTACCCTTCATTCGATCCCTGCGAAACCCTACATTTCAGCAGGATAATGCACAACCGCATGTTGCAGGTCCTGTAGGGCCTTTCTGGATACAGAAAATGTTCGACTGCTGCCCTGGCCAGCACATTCTCCAGATCTCTCACCAATTGAAAACGTCTGGACAATGGCGGCCGAGCAAATGGCTCGTCACAATACGCCAGTCACTACTCTTGATGAACTGTGGTCTCGTGTTGAAGCTGCATGGGTAGCTTACCTATACACACCATCCAAGCTCTGACTGACTCAATGCCCAGGCGTATCAAGGCCTTTATTACGGCCAGAGGTGGTTGTTCTGGGTACTGATTTCTCAGGATCTATGCACCCAAATTGCGTGAAAATGTAATCACATGTCAATTCTAGTATAATGTATTTGTCCAATGAATACCCGTTTATCATCTGCATTTCTTCTTGGTGTAGCAATTTTAATGGCCAGTAGTGTAGAAGACGCCGCTGGCTGCCTCGTGCCGAGTCAGCAACCGAAGAGTCTCCATTCTGTGTGTTAAGCTGCGTGCCTTCCAGCAGCGTGTGAGATTCTTTTAAGTTTTTATTTCTGTATTGGCCTTTGGCAGCAACGACTTAGCCGGAGAATTAGTAATGAAAAACCTGGTGTGCTATATCCTACGTGCCGGCCGCGGTGGTCTAGCGGTTCTAGGCGCTCAGTCCGGAACCGCGGGACAGCTACGGTCGCAGGTTCGAATCCTGCCTCGGGCATGGATGTGTGTGATGTCCTTAGGTTAGTTAGGTTTAATTAGTTCTAAGATCTAGGCGACTGATGACCTCTGAAGTTAAGTCGCATAGTGCTCAGAGCCATTTGATCCATTTTTTTTAATATCCTACGTATTAGGTTGGTGCAAAACTTCGTAGCGCTTTTGTTTTGTATTCTGGTTGCTACTGGTTTGTTTATCGATTGTCATCTTTTATTTGTAGTTCATTGCTGGTATTTGAGACGACATTTTGTCATTTGGAGATAGTGACTGGAGCTGTGGACGCTAGAAAATGAAGTTCATCAGGAGGGGGGCGGGGGGGGGGGGTGGAGGGGGGGTGACAGCAGCGGAGGCAGCCAGAAATATTTGCGCCGTGTACGGGGATAATGCCATCGGACAGAGCAGGGAAAGAAACTGGTTTTCTCATTTTAAGGAGAATCGTTTTCATGTTAGTGACTCTCCACGTTAGGAAGACCTTTGGGGTTTGATGAAGAGCATTTAAACGCATTAATTCACAATATCCACGTCAGTATACTCGAGAACTGGCAAATGTGACGGACTGTGATCACTCCACCATCCTGTTACATTTGCATGCAACAGAGATGGTAAAAAAATCCGTTGTATGGGTACCGCATGATCTAAGCCAAAATCACAAATATCAGTGGGTAAGCCACATGTACATCTCTGCTTGCTCGCCATCAATTGGCTCGTGTACAGCTCATGCCATACCTATCCTGTATCACTACTGGTGACGAGAAACTGTGTCTTTATGCTACGTAAGGAAAAGAAAGGAATGGCTGAGTCCAAATAAAGCAGCAACTCCATGTACAAAGACCTATGCGAACCCACGAAAGATAATGTTATGCTCTGGTGGAACAGCGGCGGTTTGATGTACCACGAATAGCTTCCCCGAGGTGTAACCATCACTGCTGACATCTATCGTCAACAATTGAGACGTCTTGCAGACGGTCGTTGGACCGGGAAGATTGGATGAAGTGATGGAACTCCGCCGTAATGCCCACCTGCATTCTGCTAGACTGACAAAACACGCTATACAGGAGTTGGGTTGAGAAGTCATTCCTCACCCACCTTACTCATCTGATCTTACGGCTTCAGGTTTTCACCTTTTCCACTCTCTATCAAACAACGTTCAATGAACTTCCTTTCCGGTGAAAATGTGCTCCGAACATGAGCCGACGAGTTCTTCTCCTCAAAACCACGTGTTACCCCAACGTTGGCAGACTGTTGTAAATAGTGAAGGATAATATATTATTGATGATTAAAGCCTATGTTAAGTCTATAAACTTAAGGAAAAACTCTACGAACTTATTCACCAAACAAATATAATACACTCCTGGAAATGGAAAAAAGAACACATTGACACCGGTGTGTCAGACCCACCATACTTGCTCCGGACACTGCGAGAGGGCTGTACAAGCAATGATCACACGCACGGCACAGCGGACACACCAGGAACCGCGGTGTTGGCCGTCGAATGGCGCTAGCTGCGCAGCATTTGTGCACCGCCGCCGTCAGTGTCAGCCAGTTTGCCGTGGCATACGGAGCTCCATCGCAGTCTTTAACACTGGTAGCATGCCGCGACAGCGTGGACGTGAACAGTATGTGCAGTTGACGGACTTTGAGCGAGGGCGTATAGTGGGCATGCGGGAGGCCGGGTGGACGTACCGCCGAATTGCTCAACACGTGGGGCGTGAGGTCTCCACAGTACATCGATGTTCTCGCCAGTGGTCGGCGGAAGGTGCACGTGCCCGTCGACCTGGGACCGGACCGCAGCGACGCACGGATGCACGCCAAGACCGTAGGATCCTACGCAGTGCCTTAGGGGACCGCACCGCCACTTCCCAGCAAATTAGGGACACTGTTGCTCCTGGGGTATCGGCGAGGACCATTCGCAACCGTCTCCATGAAGCTGGGCTACGGTCCCGCACACCGTTAGGCCATCTTCCGCTCACGCCCCAACATCGTGCAGCCCGCCTCCAGTGGTGTCGCGACAGGCGTGAATGGAGGGACGAATGGAGACGTGTCGTCTTCAGCGATGAGAGTCGCTTCTGCCTTGGTGCCAATGATGGTCGGATGCGTGTTTGGCGCCGTGCAGGTGAGCGCCACAATCAGGACTGCATACGACCGAGGCACACAGGGCCAACACCCGGCATCATGGTGTGGGGAGCGATCTCCTACACTGGCCGTACACTACTGGTGATCGTCGAGGGGACACTGAATAGTGCACGGTACATCCAAACCGTTATCGAACCCATCGTTCTACCATTCCTAGACCGGCAAGGGAACTTGCTGTTCCAACAGGACAATGCACGTCCGCATGTATCCCGTGCCACCCAACGTGCTCTAGAAGGTGTAAGTCAACTACCCTGGCCAGCAAGATCTCCGGATCTGTCCCCCATTGAGCATGTTTGGGACTGGATGAAGCGTCGTCTCACGCGGTCTGCACGTCCAGCACGAACGCTGGTCCAACTGAGGCGCCAGGTGGAAATGGCATGGCAAGCCATTCCACAGGACTACATCCAGCATCTCTACGATCGTCTCCATGGGAGAATAGCAGCCTGCATTGCTGCGAAAGGTGGATATACACTGTACTAGTGCCGACATTGTGCATGCTCTGTTGCCTCTGTCTATGTGCCTGTGGTTCTGTCAGTGTGATCATGTGATGTATCTGACCCCAGGAATGTGTCACTAAAGTTTCCCCTTCCTGGGACAATGAATTCACGGTGTTCTTATTTCAATTTCCAGGAGTGTATAAGCATATTAGATAACACTAATATGGTACACTTTGTACATGCAACTTCTCACACTGGGTCCATTGTGGCTGATGTATAACTGTATATCCGCTTCTTGGAGAAAAAGGGTAATACTGACATAGTCAGCTGTGGACAGTGCCGAAACAAGGCTATGACAGATGTAGGCTGGGGAATTACTGTATGATAAAGGCCGTTGGAAATTCTCGCGGATGTCTGCTGTAATGCAGACACACAAGTATCACATGTTTGACATCTGAAATCTTAGGTGGGTGTACTTCCAGCAGAATGTGTATGTCGCAGGCTGTTTGCTTCGGCTGCCGCTCCCAAAAGAAATATTACGAGACAACGTCAATCCGGGCCAGAGACGAGGGCGCACCGAAAATAGCTATCCAAATCAGATGTTGTAACTGTTTTGTTCACAGACTTTCTCTGCAGCCTGCTACAAAGTCGCACAGTCTCCCCTGCCATCATACAAACCCAAGATACCCCAAGTGCACCCCCGACCTGCCGTGTCATGAGATCACAATGAAGCACCCAGCACTCATCCATGGTGGTTGTGTGGCTACAGAAGTCATCTTGATTAGCCTGATACAGCTGCAACATTTTCACTGCTGCCCCAGTTCGGCAGGCTTTTTGAATGTGCATTAACAGAACCAAGCGGACGGTGACGTTCGTCACGTTCAAAATGTCACGCAAGATATTTAAAAGTTATGCTTGACTGACTTTACCTTCGTTTCTATTGTAATACGTCGGTCTTCAAGCACCAGAGCCACCAGTTTTCTCGCAATTCCTAGTTTTTGGATATTCAAAAGTGATTGTCGCTACAATTTACTGAATAAATGAATTCAGAATGTGTTGCAGGTATTCTCCTCCAGTGTCTTTGCACTGTTGCCAAAGTTCTGCAAGCTGCATAGCAAACCATTCTTTGAGGGCACGCCGGCGCCACTGGTAGACTGCTCCAAGTTCGTTATTGGTGGTGAACTTGTTACCCTACATGACGTCTTTCATTGCGATGAATAGGGCATATTTGCTAGGACCCAGATCAGGTGAATATGGAGGATTTGTCAGCACAGTAAACCCTAGATCACGTGCGGTGGCAATGGTCTGGTGGATAATACGTGGCTGCCCATTTTCGTGTTGGAGCAGAATGCCAGTACCCCACTTGCCACAGCGGCGTTGTTTAATGGGGCAGAGAACTGCAGTAACGATCACTGTTGAAGGTGGTACTGGGAGGGAAACAATCCACCAGCGGTATTCCTTCCTGATCCAAGAACACTGTTGCCATTTGTTTCTGCACGAATATTCCCGGCTGTGACTTTTGGGACGAGAGTTCCCAGTATGCTTCCAAGCCACAGACAGGTGCTTATTTTCTGGAGTCTCATGGAAGAATCTAGACACGTCGGTGGTGACCAGAAGTTAGACGTTCAAAGAACTCCGCTGGCTCTGCACTGTTCTGTTGCACCAACTGTTGGCATATCTCCACAGCCTTCCTTTTCTGCGCAGTGGTAAGAGAATATGACATCCACTGTGCACACACTTTATTCGTCTTCAAATCCTCATGGATCATCAAACGTGATTCGCCTTTCGCCTGTGGCCGATTATCAAGTTCAAATGGGTCAAATGGCTCTGAGCACTATGGGACTCAACATCTTATGTCATAAGTCCCCTAGAACTTAGAACTACTTAAACCTAACTAGCCTAAGGACATCACACACACCCATGCCCGAGGCAGGATTCGAACCTGCGACCGTAGCAGTCCCGCGGTTCCGGACTGCAGCGCCAGAACCGCACGGCCACCGCGGCCGGCGATTATCAAGTCATTGACACGCTGGGCATTGTTTGGTTTTTGGTTTTTGGCGCAGCTGCTGGACGCCCAGTAGTTTTGGGTCTCTCAGCACAGTCCCTGCCATTTCTGACCTCTGACACACAACGATACACGAATCTGCAACTTGGTGCAGTTTCCCCACATATCACTACTAACCTCTTCTGGATGGCTGAAGCAGTCATTCTCATCATCGTTCTTTCTAGGGAGAACAATGCGCCTACGGGATGCAGCAACACCATCTGGTGGCAGTAGCGAGTACTGTAGTCAATCATCGCTCATACACTGAGACACATGTCAAGCTGCTACTTTGTATGAGTTACAGGGAGAGTGCCAATTAATATTGAACGAACTGAATATATTACCTACCAATTTCTTCTTCGTGATTCTGTTAATGCACACTTCCAGTAACTCGGCACGGATGTTGCAGTACTGTTCCCCTTCAAATGGAGAAAACGAACTACCACACGACACTCCGTTTTATTAATGGGCTGCAATATTTTATTTTGGCTCCTCTCCCGTTTGCGACGATATGTTTCAATGTGTACCAGGGCTGTAGGTACATACCTCTAAACAAACAAAATGTTAATTACGCAGTTTGGCGAAGTTGTTATATACGTGAAGAATAGAATGTAGCCCGCATATGCCAAGTTTGAAAGAAAGGCTAAAATGGCTCTGAGCACTATGCGACTCAACTGTTGAGGTCATTAGTTGCCTAGAACTTAGAACTAATTAAACCTAACTAACCTAAGGACAGCACACAACACCCAGCCATCACGAGGCAGAGAAAATCCCTGACCCCGCCGGGAATCGAACCCGGGAACCCGGGCGTGGGAAGCGAGAACGCTACCGCACGACCACGAGATGCGGGCTTGAAAGAAAGGAAACAGACATGAATGTCAGAACTACAGGGCTATTAGTCTTCTGAATTCTTGTTATAAGTTGTATGCCCGAATTCTGACAAAACGACTATCGCCAATCGTTAAAACTGTACTATCTGATGCCCAACATGGCTTTCGAAAAGGCAGATCATGCTCGGACTGTATCTTCACCATGACACAACTAATAGAAAAACATTTTGAATTCAATTTACCAACTTGTCTTGCCTTAGATGACTACGAAAAGGTGTTTGATAAAATAAATCGGAACAAAGTGCGCGAAATTTTAAGAAACAGTGGCGTTTCACCTCGTGTTATTAGATGTACAGTGTTTATATATGAATAACAAAATAAAAATAAAAATAGCAGGCAGAAGACTTAATATGGTTGAAATAAACCAAAGAGTTAGACAAAAGTATCCCCTCTCACCCATTTTTTTTAACATGTAAGAAATTTGTGAACATCGAGTGTTGATTTAAGTGTCAGGAAGTCGTTTCTGAAAGTATTTGTATGGAGTGTAGCCATGTATGGAAGTGAAACGTGGACGATAAATAGTTTAGACAAGAAGAGAATAAAAGCTTTCGAAATGTGGTGCTACAGAAGAATGCTGCAGATTAGATGGGTAGATCACATAACTAATGATGAGGTATTGAACAGAATTGGGGAGAAGAGAAATTTGTGGCACAACTTGACTAGTAGAAGGGATCGGTTGGTAGCGCATACTCTGAGGCATCAAGGGATCACCAATTTAGTACGGGAGGGCAGCGTGGAGGGTAAAAATCGTAGAGGGAGACCAAGAGAAGAATACACTAAACAGATTCAGAAGGATGTAGGTTGCAGTAGGTACTGGGAGATGAAGAAGCTTGCACAGAATAGAGCAGCATGGAGAGCTGCATCAAACCAGTCTCAGGACTGATGATCACAACAACAACAACATATGTGTAACCAGAACTTGCTTACAGACAATAAAACATTTAGAATTAACGATATGGATGTTAGTACACTACTTTTTGCTGACGATCGAGCAATTATTAGTCAGAATGAAAATGACTTACAAGAAGCTGTCTTTAATTTAAGAAAAATAGCCTGGGAATACAATCTGATTGCCTCCATCACCAAGACAAAATAAATGGTATTTTTAAGACACAAGCCCGTTCGAGTTAAGACTGAAATTAACAAGCAGATCATGAAGCAAGTTAATACGTGTAAATATTTAGGGTGCAGTATTACATATAGATGAGATGTGGTGCTACAGAAGAATATTGAAAATTAGGTGAAGTGATGGGGTAGGAATGAGGAGGTTCTGCACAGAATCGGAGAGGAAAGGAATATGTGGAAAAGAATGACAAGGAGAATGGACAGGATGGTAGGGCATCTGTTAAGACATCAGGAAATTACTTCTATGGTACTAGAGGGAACTGTAGAGGGTAAAAACTGTGGAGGAAGACAGAGATTGGAATACATCAAGGAAATAGTTGAGGACTTAGGTTGCAAGTGTTACTCTGAGATGAAGTGGTTGGCACACGAGAGGAATTCGTGGTGGGCTGCATCAAACCAGTTAGAAGACTGAGGACTCAAATACAAACATATAGGGCAAACAGTAAAATACAAAATGGGTTAGACCTATTTAACTATTTCTGTGGAACTGTGGACCTTCACGCAGGGTATTGGGAAAGGAAGTCCACAGACATATTCTACTAAAGTTCTTTAAGGTTACGGCTACACCAGCACTCTTTGTGGATGCGAAAACTGGGCTCTTAAGAAGAGAGATGAAAAGAGAATAGAAGCATGCGGAGTGAATTTCCTTAGATAGGTGGCTGGATATACTTTGATGGATAAAAATAGAAATGATGACATCTGAGCTTACTAATATGCAAAACATAATTGACATAATAAAACAACACTAGTCAAGACGGAAAGAACATATAGACCGTAAGCCAGATGCAAGAATCACTAAACTCATAAAACAATGTAAACCAAGAGGCAAAAGATCCTTAGGAAGACCAATTCGCTACGGTCGCAGGTTCGAATCCTGCCTCGGCCATGGATGTGTGTGATGTCCTTAGGTTAGTTACGTTTAAGTAGTTCTACTTTCTAGGGGACTGATGACCTCAGAAGTTAAGTCCCATAGTGCTCAGAGCCATTTGAACCATTTTTTTTGAAGACCGATTAAGAGATAACATGACCAATTGTGAAGACGATGGAACAGACTAAAAGGTCCAACCCTTGTTGTAGATGTACATATATACTCTTTTTTCTAGGTTATAATTAAAACTTTACTAGACAAAAGTATTCCCTCTCACCCATTGTTTTTAACACGTAAGACAAGTAAGACATGTAAGACATGGGACTATCGCGCAGCTTTTCAGGGGCTCAACAATTCAGCGAATAGTAATTTCACACTCAATGAATTCACATATCAGGCCTCCGCTGTGTACGCCCATCCAATCCTTTCACGCCAAGCGAAGATATACAGGTGCTGTCTTTCTCTTTCACGTAGATATATTAGAAAAAGAACTAAATATTTATCTCACGTTCTATAGGCAATAATTTCTAGTTTGATAAATGACGAATGGAAAAACTAGTAGAAGCCGACCTTGGGGAAGATCAGTTTGGATTCCGTAGAAATATAGGAACACGTGAGGCAATGTTGACCCTAAGACTTATCTTAGAAGCTAGATTAAGGAAAGGCAAACCTACGTTTCTAGCATTTGTGGACTTAGAGAAAGCCTTTGACAATGTTGACTGGAATACTCTCTTTCAAATTCTGAAGGTGGCAGGGGTAAAATACAGGGAGCGAAAGGCTATTTACAACTTCTACAGAAACCAGATGGCAGTTATAACAGTCGAGGGACATGAAAGGGAAGCAGTGATTGGGAAGGGAGTGAGACAGGGTTGTAGCCTCTCCCAGTTGTTATTCAATCTGTATATTGAGCAAGCAGTGAAGGAAACAAAAGAAAAATTCGGAGTAGGTATTAAAATCCATGGAGAAGAAATAAAAACTTTGAGGTTTGCCGATGACATTGTAATTCTGTCAGAGACAGCAAAGGACTTGGAAGAGCAGTTGAACGGAATGGATAGTGTCTTGAAAGGAGGATATAAGATGAACATCAACAAAAGTAAAACGAGGATAATGGAATGTAGTCGAATTAAGTCGTGTGATGCTGAGGGAATTAGATTAGAAAATGAGACACTTAAAGTAGTAAAGGAGTTTTGCTATTTGGGGAGCAAAGTAACTGATGATGGTCGAAGTAGAGAGGATATAAAATGTAGACTGGCAATGGCAAGGAAAGCGTTTCTGAAGAAGAGAAATTTGTTAACATCCAGTATAGATTTAAATGTCAGGAAGTCGTTTCTGAAAATATTTGTATGGAGTGTAGCCACGTATGGAAGTGAAACATGGACGATAAATAGTTTGAACAAGAAGAGAATAGAAGCTTTTGAAATGTGGTGCAACAGAAGAATGCTGAAGATTAGATGGGTAGATCACATAACTAGTGAGGAGGTATTGAGTAGGATTGGGGAGAAGAGAAATTTGTGGCACAACTTGACTAGTAGAAGGGATCGGTTGGTAGGACATGTTCTGAGGCATCAAGGGATCACCAGTTTAGTATTGGAGGGCAGCGTGGAGGGTAAAAATCGTAGAGGGAGACCAAGAGATGAATACACTAAGCAGATTCAGAAGGATTTAGGTTGCAGTAGTTACTGGGAGATGAAGCAGCTTGCACAGGACAGAGTAGCATGGAGAGCTGTATCAAACCAGTCTCAGGACTGAAGACCACAACAACAACAACAAATGTAAAGCAAGTGCCTAACTCCGTTCACTTCAGATACTCATCACCATTATTTATTAGCACCTCAAAAACTTCATTGTTTGCTCTCCAAGTGTGAGATAACAGCCCGCAAATATATTTGTTAAATGTCCTTGTCGGTGGTATTCATATAAAAAGCAGCTCTCCCATTAATTTCCCTTGTGCAACTATGCAGCTATAGAATTTTATGTTTTATGTTATGGTGCTATAGTTATTTGTAACTTTCCAACATCATCTTCGGTGTGTATTTCACTAATATCATAAAGAATAGTAAAATAACTCCTTTGCTGCAGATACTAATCGATTAGCGTACATATTTCACCTCTCACATTTGGTTCCCAACGTCTTGAAGCTTGGTGCAAGATCGTGATGTTGCAAATACTTGTAAGCGCCACCCGGGAACTGGGTGTTTGTGTTGTGCTCATCATTTCATCATCATTCGTGAAAAGTGGCGAGATTGGACTGTTGTAAAGAATGGGAATTTGTATGGGCGCTGATAACCGCGCAGTTGAGCGCCCCACACGACAAATACATCATCA
Source organism: Schistocerca piceifrons (assembly GCF_021461385.2). Classification (NCBI taxonomy): domain Eukaryota; kingdom Metazoa; phylum Arthropoda; class Insecta; order Orthoptera; family Acrididae; genus Schistocerca; species Schistocerca piceifrons. The sequence continues at coordinate 233,946,948 of NC_060140.1, forward strand.
TCATCGTCATCATCCTTGTACACAATGAATTTTCTTCCGCTCCCGCCCCCCTCCTAATCCCCCTCTCTCCCTCTCTCTCTCTCTTTCACACACACACACACACACACACACACACACACATACACATACATAAACATACACTAGCACACACACACAAATTACGTTTCTTTCGCGTCTGGCAGATACGATGATATTCGTCTCAAAGTTTTTGTCAATTTATGCTGAAGAATCGTTCACAAAGACGAAAGACAATGTATTTTCACAACTTTGTTGGAATAGTTTTTCTCAGAGACAACAGATCCATGTAAAACACTGCACTATTACAAGTGAAATCGTAAATCATCAACCTCCCTTGCGACGTGTGCGTGAAATATGCATATACCCTCCGCTTGTCGAAATTCCGATGATCAACTGTTTTCCACACTCGTACAAGTAACCATACGAACTCATATGGCGGGAGTCAGTAGAAAATGATTGGAAACAGAAAGGAACTATATAAAACTGTTTAACAACCCTATTTAGTGGCGCGATTAGATATTCACAAACAGGGAAGATGAAACTAAGTTCTATACACAATTATTATGGAGTACACACACATCCCAAATGCAGCGGCAGCATGTCCCAATCGCCCCTACAGTAACGTTTACAATATCATCAGGGCCGCGTAGGCTATCTAAACTGCACCTTCGGCGGCGGCAGCAGAAATGCACTGCTGTGCACTTAAGGACGAAAGTAACTTTAGTATAAGTATCACTGCTAAGTAACATTGCTCTATGAAACTTGGACCATACACAGAAAGAACAGCAACAGTACCGTGCAGAAGGTAGCTGAAAGAAATACGCTGTGAGACGAACAGAGATGATGTTTTCATTCAAAGACAGTCGCGATTATTGAGAATCCTCTGGACATTATAAACGGTGGGACGTGGTTCTTAGTAGTGTGTGATCACCATGGACGGCAGCGCATGCTCTGCAAAGTGTTCCCACGATGGTCACAAGGTTGGTAAGTTCTTGTGATACAGCGTGCCATTCCTTCACCAGTACTGCTGTCACCTGCTGGACGGTAGTTGGTGATGCGGACATACTGCAGAACGTCTCTCAAGCTCATTCCACGCATGCTCGATGGGATTTAAGCCGGGGAATGGGCAGGCCAGTCTATTTGCCGAGTATTCTCTCGTTCCAAGAACTCCTCCACCCTCACTGTTCGATGCGGTCACGCCCTGTCGTCCGTAGAAATATTGTCAGGAGCGAATGCACCCCGAAAAGAAGCACGTCGGAAAGGGGTATAGTATCACAAGAACTTTGACCGGCGACTGTACTGCGTTGAAAGATTTGGAGGTCTACACACGCATGCTAGACTATGCCTCCGTACGCCATAACACCTGGACCTTCAAAACGATTTGTTCGACGACGTTCCTGAGTGCACTACGTGTTCATATCTCTCGCCATATGCGGGTACGTCCAAAATCACTACTCAGACTGAATCTGCTCTCATCCGAGAAGAGTACACATTAGTCTAGTAGCTATGCTCTTGGCACCGTCTCAGACGGTGCCGTCGATGTGCTGGTATCAACAGTGCATAACGTACTGGTCGTTAGTCAAAGAGATTACCGTCAAGCAGTCACCGTGTCACGGTGGGGTGTTAGGTTGCGTGCCTTGCAGTCCTGTTTAACGAGGCTTGGAATCGCACCCACTGTTTGACGTGGGTCCCTTCTTGCATTTTGCGCAATGTATGGGTCATTTGTTGCTGTAATTGACAGTGATCGACCACCTCCTCTCCTTTGCGCAGCAGTGCCTTTGGTCCAGAACGCTCCCCACGCACGTGAAACAGTACGGTAAGCAATAACCGAACTCCTGGACTACACCAGTTACACTTCGTCCTTCTTCCAGTTTCACAATGATTCTTTCCCTTGCAAAGTCATCCAGATGTTGTCTCCGGGCCTTGTTGTAATGAAGAACACTACAGTACACCGTAACTTCTCGCTGATTGCCATACGCTGCCTTTCCTGTTGCCGCAGCTGCCTTGTGTTGCAGAGCTAGTCCCATTTGATGCTGTAGTCACGTTGATCTCACGCTATGTGACTCCCAACTTACTATGTACGAGTGGGATACCTCTGACAACATGATCCCGCCCTTTCATTCATTTCCACCGAGCAGTTAATATGTTATCTCGTCATTAAGTTTTGCAGAGCAGTGTAGTTACACAGTTATTATTAACTTACAGATGTGAAACATGCGCATGAGTTCAAAAATTGAGGGTTGTACAACGAGCATTGGAAAGGTGCATATTAGCCATGACAATGGGGGCAGAAAGAAAAACGAACAAGTGGATAAGAGAAAAGACAGTAATTGAGGGTGTAACAGTGTCTGTTACAAATCTGAAAAGGAGATGGGCAGAACATGTATTAAGACGAAATGATGCACCATGGGGTAACGATATTGTGTGTTGAGTTCCTGCGAAAAGATATAAAATAAGATAAGTTAACGAAATAAAGAAACAAGCATCAGAACAAAGTAAGCTGCATAAAGCTTAAGATTATAATTTATGGGGAAGTTTGGAAGAGACCTACAACAAGCACTAGATAATAATGGCTTCTGCTGATTCTGCTGTCGATGATGTTTTATGTCATTATTCACTCCTTTAATTTTCTGAAGAGAGAAATCTTTGATAGAGTATAACTGCTCTTGAAACTGATGATAGTTTTGTTCTTCACGGCTGTTAACAGTCCAAATAAATGAGATAGTGTTCTTGACTGCTGACAGGTAAGATAAAACAGCATTAGCATAATGTGGAACGTCACTTAAAAACACTAATCACCATGGTTATCACTATGAAGATATTCAGCCTAAGTTTACTTGTGGCAAAGACAATTCGATCATTGACCGTGTGTATATGTCACTAGTTAACTGTTATGAACGATTATCTCTTTCCTTCTTTCTCCTGTCGACTTCTTCACTCCCCCCCCCTCCAGCTATTCCCCCTTCTCCACCATTTTCTCTAAAATATGAGTTCAGAATGTTCTAGATGTTTCGAGCTGTGTCAGAGAGGGACGTGCTTGTCTGTGTCAGCGATTGTCTTTGCACAGGAAAATGAGGTTGCTCGCCAGACGGACGTCGTAAGGAGTATATAATAAGCGGTAATGAGCGCCGTTCGCTGGTGCTAATCTGTTCGTAGCCGGGCCAACTGGACACCGGTACTGTATATATATGACCATGAAAGCAAAGGTAGTTTTCTTTTTATATATATTACTGGCAATTATGCAGAAAAAACAAACTTAATTACGTATATAGACAGTTCATTCAGTCCGGAAATCGAGAACTTCGTCCATTTCTGCCTATTATTAATACTGGTAAGATATCGGACCCAGGGATTCCACGATCTTTGAAAATGTTTTAATTTTAATAACATAAATTTGACATAAAGTCATGCAGGAGGCCGGCGACTGTCTTTGTAATAATTAGTAGTTCTCCATGCAGGCTGACAGGGTCGCAGAGATAAAGGTCAAACGTCACGTAAGGAATTACTTTATTACTTATATGAGGCCTTTCGGAATTTATCCATCATCAGATATCCAGGAACGATTACTGCATGTAGATATTTATTTAAAGTCAGTACCGCCATTAGACTGTTTTTTGTTTGCAGTGTTGCAGTTACACGATCATGATTTCGGCTTTAAAGTGCCATTATCAAGTGTTTTAATGTTATGCAGTACCTAAGATGGCATACTGTCGTATTTAAAATACACTATTTAAATACGACATTGTGCCATCTTAGGCACTGTACAACATTAAAACACTTGATAAAGGCACGTATAAAGCCGAAATCATGATCGTGTAAATGTAACACTGCAAATGAAAAACAGTCTAATGGCGGTAATGACTTCAAAGAAATATATTATGACTGTGGCCCCACATTATGAAAAAAAAAATTATGCACGTAGATATGGCGTTTCGAGTTGTGTGTGAAACAAATATTCGCAGATTAGTTGTTTCAAGATGTATGTGAAACAAGTATTCGCACACAAACAACTTGAAACGCCATATCTACGTGCATTAATCGCTCCTGGATATCTGATGGTGTATAAATTCGGAAACGTGTCATATGAGCAATAAAGTCATTTCTTGCCTGATGTTTGATTTTACCATTGCGAACAAGTCCCCTGAACGCAAAACTACTGAGTGTTTTAATTCCAAACTATAGGAAATACTGCAGTCAACCACAAGTGTAATTTACAAAAACAGCTCCGATGTTCTCCAACGACAATGGATAAAATAAGGGTTTTAATTTCCAAGTTTTACGTCGGATAACAAATGACAAAAGAAGTATTTTTTCACCTGATATAATTACAGATCAACAGTTTTCGGATTTTTTCCTTCACGTGTACTGTGAAACCTTGCCTCTTGCCAAATTTCATGATTCTAGCCCGTCGGAAAGTACGATATGGATTTTGAGAAGTGTTTGCGAGTATCAAAATATGTGACTTGAGTGGCTGTATCTTTTGATTACATTCACTTAGAAGTTTCAAATTTTTACATCTTTAGGGGACCATGGGCCTCAATATGTGACAGAAATCTCAACTTATATGTCTAACCGTTACTGAGAAAAAGGGTTTTTAACAGTCGAACAGACAGATGGGCAACAGTTCGATCCTGTTAGGGATCCTTTTTTTACCGACTGAGGCATGAAACCTTCAAAAAGTAATAAAATAAGGAAAAAGTAAAAGCGGCTGTCGTTAGCACATTTTTACGATGTTCGGATTGCTATTAATCAGCGAACTAATTTTTCTGCTGCTGTGAGTTGTATCTTTGATTATCAGTCACTCATGTGAAGCAAATGTCGTAAGTAGAACGTGTTCTCATTACACCACATTCGTTGAATATCTTTGGAGTGAAAGTTTAGGAGCTAAGAACGAAATTTTTTTTGACAATATGCATTGTTTCTCATATCTTGTGACGACGTATACTTAACCTATGAAAAATAACAGTTTCTAATTACACGTATTTCCATTTGTGTCCCCATCATTAACCGGTCGTGCTGTTACTAACAAATAAATCCATAAAATCAGGACAAATACGTGTAACAATATAAAGTTTAAGACTGTGTACAAAATGCAAAAAACGGCGTTATGCCGAAAATTACGTGACATTTCCTATTTGATGTTGGTGACATGTGCAGTATACTGTACTCACTCCTTAGATATTCCTACAGTGGGTTCACCAACTTAGAATCAAACTGACATTTTTCATTATAACCTAGACCTCGGTCTACACTACAAATCAGTTTGCCACCACAAACAATGTTACAAAACGTAAGATACAGGCAATATAAACATTGTCAGTTTTCTGTTCTGTCTGGATTGCACGCTCGCAGCGTGACAAAAGAGAACTGCAAATAGATTATCTACATACGGACTTATTCAGCTGAATTTTTCGGCGGTTATCTGTTATGAAAACCTTTTTACGCTCAGTCCCCCAAATAACAATTATGCCTTTCTGGAGTTTCTTGCATCATCGATTTACATACGCATACTATAATGTAGCCAGCCATTTCTCGCTGGTAAGGTCGTTACAAAAAGGGTACTGACAATGCCTAGCTAAATCGCAAGAGAAAGGGGAATACGTATTAACATTCCCACAACAACAATTGTTTCTCATATCACGTGACAACGTATACTTAACCTGCCGCCGTTGGATAAGCAGCTGCCAGCAGCAAGTCGTATACTCTTAGCTCACTTATTTGTTACATAGTTTAATTCTTAATTTTTTGCGTGTTTTTGGGTACTTGCATTGTTTAACTCATAAATTTCGGGCGTATTATAGTATTTGAGAGTTGTAGCATTGCGTTTTAGTACCTGAATTATGTAAAATCGCGTAGTCTCTTTCCGCAGCCGAGCAGTGTGCCAGCAGTGCGCAAGTAGCAGCATTACTGCATTTACTAGGCAATCTTGTATTTTAACAATCGTTTAAATTTTGTGTCGAATTGTTTGTGCTCTCTGTAGATTAGTTCAGACGTTCTTTGCACAACAGTTTTTAGCATGGATAGGGACTGCAACTGCTATGTTCGGATGCGGGCTGAGTTGGCATCCCTTCGCTCCCAGCTTCAGGCAGTGTTGGCTTCGGTCACACAGCTGGAGGCTGTTGCCAATGGGCATCACTGTGGGGATCTGGATGGGGGTTTGTGGGGAACGGCCAGGTCGTCCCCATCTCCCGATCGGACTACGACTGTGGCTGCCTGGGATACTGCCCACATTGAGGCTAACCCCTCACCCGTGGTAGAGTGGGAGGTCGTCTCGAGGTGTGGCAGGGGGCGAAAGACATTCCGGAGGGCTGAACGGAAGGCCTCTCCAGTTTGTCTGACGAACCAGTTTCAGGCTCTGTCTCCGGCTGATACTGATCTTCAGCCGGACATGGCTGCTTGTCCTGTTCCAGAGGTTGCCCCTCAGTCTGCAAGATCCAGGCGGTCACAGAGGGTGGGCTTACTGGTAGTTGGGAGCTCCAACGTCAGGCGCGTAATGGGGCCCCTTAGGGATATGGCAGCAAGAGAGGGGAAGAAAACTAATGTACATTCCGTGTGCATACCGGGGGGAGTCATTCCAGATGTGGAAAGGGTCCTTCCGGATGCCATGAAGGGTACAGGGTGCATCCATCTGCAGGTGGTCGCTCATGTCAGCATCAATGATGTGTGTCGGTATGGATCAGAGGAAATCCTCTCTGGCTTCTGACGGCTACCTGATTTGGTGAAGACTGCCAGTCTCGCTAGCGGGATGAAAGCAGAGCTCACCATCTGCAGCATCGTGGACAGGACTGACTGCGGACCTTTGGTACAGAGCCGAGTGGAGGGTCTGAATCAGAGGCTGAGTCGGTTCTGCGCCCGTGTGGGCTGCAGATACCTCGACTTGCGCCATAGGGTGGTGGGGTTTCGGGTTCCGCTGGATAGGTCAGGGGTCCACTACACGCAGCAGGTGGCTACACGGGTAGCAGGGTTTGTGTGGCGTGGACTGGGCGGTTTTTTAGATTAGATGGCCTCGGGCAAGTATAGAAAGGGCAACAGCCTCAAAGGGTGCGGGGCAAAGTCAGGACATGCGGGGACCAAGCAGCAATCGGTATTGTAATTGTAAACTGTCGAAGCTGCATTGGTAAAGTACCGGAACTTCAAGCGCTGATAGAAAGCACCGAAGCTGAAATCGTTATAGGTACGGAAAGCTGGCTGAAGCCAGAGATAAATTCTGCCGAAATTTTTACAAAGGCACAGACGATGTATAGAAAGGATAGATTGCATGCAACCGGTGGTGGCGTGTTTGTCGCTGTTAGTAGTAGTTTATCCTGTAGTGAAATAGAAGTGGATAGTTCCTGTGAATTATTATGGGTGGAGGTTACGCTCAACAACCGAACTAGGTTAATAATTGGCTCCTTTTACCGACCTCCCGACTCAGTAGCATTAGTGGCAGAACAACTGAGAGAAAACCTGGAATACATTTCACATAAATTTTCTCAGCATGTTATAGTCTTAGATGGAGATTTCAATTTACCAGATATAGACTGGGACACTCAGATGTTTAGGACGGGTGGTAGGGACAGAGCATCGAGTGACATTATACTGAGTGCACTATCCGAAAATTACCTCGAGCAATTAAACAGATAACCGACTCTTGGAGATAACATCTTGGACCTACTGATAACAAACAGACCCAAACTTTTCGACTCTAAGCGCAGAACAGGGAATCAGTGGTCATAAGGCCGTTGCAGCAGCCCTGAATATGGAAGTAAATAGGAATATAAAAAAAAGGGAGGAAGGTTTATCTATTTAGCAAGAGTAATAGAAGGCAGATTTCAGACTACCTAACAGATCAAAACGAAAATTTCTGTTCCGACACTGACAATGTTGAGTGTTTATGGAAAAAGTTCAAGGCAGTCGTAAAATGCGTTTTAGACGGGTACGTGCCGAGTAAAACTGTGAGGGACGGGAAAAACCCACCGTGGTTCAACAACAAAGTTAGGAAACTACTGAGAAAGCAAAGAGAGCTTCACTGCAAGTTTAAACGCAGCCAAAACCTCTCAGACAAACAGAAGCTAAACGATGTCAAAGCTAGCGTAAGGAGGGCTATGCGTGAAGCGTTCAGTGAATTCGAAAGTGCCGGCCGCGGTGGTCTCGCGGTTCTAGGCGCGCAGTCCGGAACCGTGCGACTGCTACGGTCGCAGGTTCGAATCCTGCCTCGGGCATGGATGTGTGTGATGTCCTTAGGTTAGTTAGGTTTAAGTAGTTGTAAGTTCTAGGGGACTTATGACCACAGCAGTTGAGTCCCATAGTGCTCAGAGCCATTTGAGCCATTTTTGAATTCGAAAGTAAAATTGTACTTACCGACTTGACAGAAAATCCTAGGAAGTTCTGGTCTTACGTTAAATCAGTAAGTGGCTCGAAACAGCATATCCAGTCACTCCGGGATGATGATGGCATTGAAACAGAGGATGACACGCGTAAAGCTGAAATACTAACACCTTTTTCCAAAGCTGTTTCACAGAGGAAGACCGCACTGCAGTTCCGTCTCTAAATCCTCGCACAAACGAAAAAATGGCTGACATTGAAATAACTGTCCAAGGAATAGAAAAGCAACTGGAATCACTCAACAGAAGAAAGTCCACTGGACCTGACGGGATACCAATTCGATTCTACACAGAGTACGCGAAAGAACTTGCCCCCCTTCTAACAGCCGTGTACCGCAAGCCTCTAGAGGAACGGAAGGTTCAAATGATTGGAAAAGAGCACAGGTAGTCCGTCTTCAAGAAGGGTCGTCGAGCAGATGCGCAAAACTATAGACCTATATCACTCACGTCGAGCTGTTGTAGAATTTTAGAACATGCTTTTTGCTCGCGTATCATGTCGTTTCTGGAAACCCAGAAACTTCTCTGTAGGAATCAACATGGATTCCAGAAACAACGATCGTGTGAGAACCAACTCGCTTTATTTGTTCATAAGACCCAGAAAATATTAGATACAGGCTCCCAGGTAGATGCTATTTTCCTTGACTTCCGGATGGCGTTCGATACAGTTCCGCACTGTCGCCTGATAGGCAAAGTAAGAGCCTACGGAATATCAGACCAGCTGTGTGGCTGGATTGAAGAGTTTTTAGCAAACAGAACACAGCATGTTGTTCTCAATGGAGAGACGTCTACAGACGTTAAAGTAACCTCTGGCGTGCCACAGGGGAGTGTTATGGGATCATTGCTTTTCACAATATATATAAAGTGTCGGAAGTTCCATGCGACTTTTCGCGGATGATGCTGTAGTATACAGAGAAGTTGCGGCATTAGAAAATTGTAGCGAAATGCAGGAAGATATGCAGCGGATAGGCACTTGGTGCAGGGAGTGGCAACTGACCCTTAACATAGACAAATGTAATGTATTGCGAATTCATAGGAAGAAGGATCCTTTATTGTATGATTATATGATAGCGGAACAAACACTGGTAGCAGTTACTTCTGTAAAATATCTGGGAGTATGCGTGCGGAACGATTTGAAGTGGAATGATCATATAAAATTAGTTGTTGGTAAAGTGGGTGCCAGGTTGAGATTAATTGAGAGAGTCCTTAGAAAATGTAATCCATCAACAAAGGAGGTGGCTTACAAAAGACTCGTTCGACCTATACTTGAGTATTGCTCATCAGTGTGGGATCCGTACCAGATCGAGTTGACGGAGGAGATAGAGAAGATAGAAAGAAGAGCGGCGCGTTTCGTCACAGGGTTATTTGGTAAGCGTGATAGCGTTACGGAGATGTGTAACAAACTCAAGTGCAGACTCTGCAAGAGAGGCGCTCTGCATCGCGGTGTAGCTTGCTGTCCAGGTTTCGAGAGAGTGCGTTTCTGGATGAGATATCGAATATATTGCTTCCCCCTAGTTATACCTCCCGAGGATATCACGAATGTAAAATTAGAGAGATTCGAGCGCACACGGAGGCTTTCCGGCCGTCGTTCTTCCGGCGAACCATACGCGACTGGAACAGGAAAGGGAGGTAATGACAGTGGCATGTAAAGTGCCCTCCGCCACACACCGTTGGGTGGGTAGCGGAGTACATATGTAGATGTAGGTGTATGAAAAGTAACTGTTTCTCATTACATGTATATCCATTTGTGTCCGCAGCATTAACTCGTCGTTACTAACAAATAAATCCGTAAGATCAGGACAAATACGTGTAACAATATAAAGCTTAAGACTGCGCACAAAATGTAAACAACGGCGTTATGCCAAAAGTTACGTGACATTTCCTATTTGATGTTGGTGACATGTGCAGTATACTATACTCAGTCCTTAGATATTCCTACTGTGGGTTCACCAACTTAGAATCAAACTGACATTTTAGACATTAGAGACGAAGCAAGAATTCAAGTTACGCAAGAGAAGAGGTGACAGAAAGAAATTGCCTGAGTTTCTTTGAAAGAACGATTCTGTTATTTATCTTAGTCATTTCTGAAGAATCTACAAAAAACCGAAGTCTGAATGACCGTGTGGGGATTTGCGCCCTGTTTCTCTCGAACTAGTGTCTCTGCATTCGTAACTTATTAACCGGCAAAGAGAACTGAAGAACTAGTAATGGTGGCTGTTCGTAGCGTTTACGCCCGAGAAAGAGGGAGGAAGCTACGAGCTCCACATACTTTTGCTAGTGGAGCGCTGTCATACGCTCTCCGTCATTACGCTTATGCCCTGCATAGCGCAACAATTAAAGATTAATATGCACTTTTGTATGACAATATCCTTCGCACACTGACAGTGTGACAGTTACAGTTTAAAGTGTGTGGATCCATGTTCCTTCTCTGTACAGTACTGCCCGCCTTAACGCTGACGCTTCCTTTCTTTTTCTTAAAAGCGATGTCTTCTCATTCCCACATGATAACTCAATGATTTTGGCACATTTTAAAACTAATTCCCTCAGAGAGAGACACTGTTCCCAGAGCTTCCTTGCTAGCTTTGAAATTCATTTCCGCATGGTAAAAACTGTAATGTTTTAGCAAAAGTGGTACAGTGCATTTAAAAATTAATATAGCGTTTGCAAGCAGCTATAACCATTTAGTATATAGCAATACATCGGTGAGAATTACAGTGAATCAAAAAAAGGTTTAAATTGATCACACAGGCAACTTCTAAGTATTAATCTGTACATTTTGAGGCGTATATGAAGTCGTCAACACAAACACATTAGAAATGTGCGTTTCGAGTTCCCACTGCTGCTCTAGCCCCTGCTAGTGGGTATATGGAATCGGAGATGTGTCACGGGGTTGCCTGCCTGCAGGTGCATATAACTCCGGCACTGGTTGTCACTATACAGGTGCGTTTCTAAAGTGCTCAACAGAGCTGCATGGGTGGCACCGAGGGTGTTGTCGAACGGGGGAGACCTTAGAGGGACACTTCGCCATTTTGTTGACACATGTGTCAATGTCACACCCTTCCTGCCCGTCCAATCTCCCCTCATCGCGCAAAAGGAGGGTGTGAAACAGGAGATTAGACAAAGCATAAGCAGCGTTTGGTGCTTCGGATCGCCTCCAAATTTTGTCGAATGGTTTTGAATGGTCTGTAGTGGTACTACCCTGTTCACTAGAGAAAAATTGCAGTCGCGCCACACTCCAAAGGGATGCAATCACGTTCACTGGGATTGCTGGTCCATGATATCCTTAGAGAAGGGTTGAATCGTGAGACGGGAGTCAGCAGCGTCAAATGTTGTCAAGAACGTCGTCCTGTTGCTTTTTACACTGTAAACTGACGTTTTAGGCCGCAAAATGCGAGGGAATCAATGTCCCAAGGGAAGTAACTCCCCAGGAGTCTTCTCGTGGCGATTCCGAGCTGCGTGTGTCTGAAATTTTTTTTCGGCCATCCGTAAGGAAACTGTGTGATCTCAACGCTGGGCGTCGCGGATTCGACTTCCGTCACCGAGCGTCGTAAGAAAGGGTGAAACGTTGGTAAGAAAGCCTGTGACGCTCTTCAAATCGTGTGACAAGACCTCGTTGGCGTTGGGCAGAACTGCGGTGAAATTTGATACCATTGTGACATCATTAACCACCTTGTACCTCACAAGAACTTCTGAGCTCTGGTTTTTTTTTCGCATTTGTCGACACCTTACGGTTTGAGGACATCGTCGAGCCCAAGGATGATGTCGAAGGGCGCCACGCTTTTTCACCGTTGTATATATAGGTTATAGACACCTTTGAGCCTATATAGAACTAAATAAATTCTATGTGTTAACCATATGACAAAATACATCCTCATTGTGTGCTATCATTTGCCAAAATCTCGTTTCGATACCTCGAACGGTTTAGGTGGTGTGAAGTATGTTATGAGTATTTCATTCTCGTGCGTTTGCGGTCGGAAGTGAACGTGCTACGTAGATTCAATTTTCTCGAAATTAGACAGATAGAGACCTTCTCCCAAATATAAAGAAAAATTCAATATCTTAGCTAAATTACATTCACAGCAACATATGGTGTAATATGCACCAAATGCAAAGTCATAGCGACTTCTATTTTTGGTTGCAAATTTTTCGAATTTCGCATAGTGAGATATTTAAATGCGAATATCACTTTAAGTATGACTTTATCTAAACTGGCATACGAAGCTATAATTAAAGTGAAAATCGTGTTTTTTAACGATTAGTTTCTGTAAAATCATTTCAGAAAGACTGCAGGGCGTGCGTCTTGATTCTGTGAGCATACGTCACCAACAGGCGTGCCGAAAACGGGCAAAGAATCTTCCACTGAGGCCTCGCCGGCAGGCCGGGGCAACGCCAGTCGGCACCGCCACCCTACTGCCATTGTGAGCTGCCTCGTTAGATAACAAGGCGATATTTTCCGCGCTGGGTCAAGCCGACTCACACTGCCCCCCCTCCCCCCCCCCCCCTTCCCCCTTCCTGAACAGGTAACACGCTTTCTTTCTGTGCGCATCCTAAAGATGTAGCAACACCCAAACTCTTAAGCCCAGGACTTAATTGATTTTTGACTTTCGAATTTTTAACGTGATTTCTAATGGCATTTGTGAAAATCAACTTTTGGTACTCAGTCATCAATTTCTGTATTCTAGAGTTTTTAGGTACATGCACAGGACATAGAGCAACACTTCTATGCATTCATTTTATGAGAAAGGATATTAATTTACATTCAGACTTTTTTCAAGTTTCAAACTTAAATTTCGTTTAATTATTGGTACATCAACGTGACAATAAACTGTACAAAGTACATCTTCGATAATATTAATGCATATAAGTATGCAAATACCTCAAGACTACTCCCTGCAAAAATATCATTGAGATTGGTTGATATTTAGCATAAAAAAGTTAGCATTGAACTTAGAAGTACAAACTTATGGGAACATGGATCTTAAAATTTTATTAAAAAATAAATGCTAGTGCAAGACACATACCCATTAAAATTCACTAGCACCATATGCTTTCCCTTTCTGCTCTTGTAAGGCTTCTTCTTGTAATTTCAAGAGCAGGGTAGCGTTTTCTTGTTTTGTTTTGTTTTTTTCCTTTTCTAGACAACGTCATGTGGATTTGTTGAGCTGTTGTCGATCCCTAGACGAGCAGATCTTCTTCTGGATGGGTGAAAAGGAAGTGCTAGGATTCCTGTTTCCTTCAAACATCCCGTGTTGACCTGAGAAACAGTTTCTAGAAGACGCAAAAATCTCTATTTTTTTTCTTTGTGATACTTAGACCAAATGCGCAAATTTTCATTTGCATTTTGTGTCTTGTTATCAGCCCATCTTGTCTGTTGTGAATCAGACGCAAGTCTCTCATAGGCACGTACTATCTTCACCACTTTTGTAGCTGTCAGTGTGGCATGGATCCTCGTGCATTCTGTATTTCAAACATTTCTTAAATATACTTATAATCTGGGTACAGTCAAATCGTTTTGTGATCTAAGATTAAATACCCCGAAGATATGAAGTAACCATCAAAATTTTTTTGAAAAAGAATTCAGATTTTAGGCTGTAGTTCCTCGTAAAGGAAAAGAAAAAGAAAAATAGAAACCGCATCCAAAAAGCCCGATTTCTCTTGTTCTCTCTGAATTTATCCCTTATGTGATGTAAAAGTAGTAGAGTTGTACTGACGTTCACTAGCTCGCGTTCGTCCATTTTGTAGCAATAGTGTGGCTCCTTGTAAACGTTTCTGGCCTGGAAACACATTGCCCCAAGCACTGCCGTACGATCGCGATTCGTGTGGCCGCAATGTTGTCGGGCAGTATTGTCGAGATGTATTATCGACGACACGCAATTTTTATCGCCCATCTAAACGTACCTTAACTCATCCATTCACCTCTATTAACACTAATTTAGGTGATTCTCCTATTTCATACCACTCCTTAAAATTATCGGTATACCTAAATACTTATATGGTTTGACAAGCTCTAGATGCTCACTATTATTCTTGAAATCAGTCAGCCATTTCTGTTTGTTATACGCTTCATCTAACATTTACCTACTTTAGTGAGACCCACCATCCATGCACCATGTAGAAATTTTGTCTAAATCTACCAGTAATTCATTACGATCATCCAACGACGACACTTTTCGGTTCACAACATCACCATCAACGAATAATCTTATACTGCTGCTGATTCTGTTTGATAAATCGTTCATACGGCATTTGAAATATCAAAAGTCCTATTACGCTTTCTTGGGGCACACCCGACGTTCGTTTTTGTGGAACATTCGCCATCAAACACAACAGGTTTTATTAGTCAAACTATCTCTCTTAATGACAACGGCGTTCATACACAATCATTGGCTGGTGACAAAACATTCACTGATTCTATTTACATAAATACGAATGTGTCGTTACTCTCCCGCTATGTATTCTATCATTTTAATTCCATATAATGCCTGAATGGAATAATTTTCCACCAGTGACTTTTCCCCACAATGCGGGCAATTTATGTGGGTTAATCTAACAATTTCTAACGGATTATTTGGTTTGGATAATATTTTTAAACATCTCTTCTTGCATAGTTTATTCCTCCTCCACCTTACGAGCTCACTGACAGCCAAAAGGATATCGTATTCTCTCTTTATTAATAATATCTGATTTCGTATGGATGAAGACGCGAGATTATCACTACTTTCATCTGTAAAACAGGCACCAATCGTGTACAAGAGCTGACGTTCGTATAAAATCGATATGTTACCGGGTTTGCAAAATAGATTGACGCCTAAAATTAAAGCGGTAGCGTAAAAAGTTTTCCTAAATTCAGTTTTCATCTTCCACAAGTTACTCCCGTAAACTTCGTGAGTAGTACTGATTACAGATTATGAAAGGAAATAGTTATAGTATTGGAAAGAACAACGATAGAGTATCGTAAGAAACCTTCACAACTTGAATGGAGTCAACGATATGCAGTTCGAAGTCATGAAAAAATCTATTAAAAAGAGATCGAAGGCAGCATAGGAAAATAAAGCGGTTATCGGAAAAGTAACTTCAACAGTTTGTCGGAAATAAAAGGTTTCATTATATACAAAATCAAATCTGGTATCGCAAAATAAACTTTAGCTATGTAGTTTAAGTGGATACTGCAATATACAGTTATGAATATATATACAAATAGCGAATTAATTGAAGCGGTTACCATGAAAAGAAATGTTACTATATTTAGCGGAGAGTATTGAAAAAATATTCTGTAGCTGGAATGTATTGCACGATATACAGTTTTAAAAAGTCATCATGAACAAATTGAAGCTAGTATACCAAAATAAATTTCAACTTTATAGTTCATATAGAAAGTAATATTATAGTTACGATTACAGGTACGATAATGTGCGTATCAAGCGCAAATCGAAGCTGTTATCGCAGTATGAAATTTATAAGTTTTCAAGAATCTAATGAAGGTCATCGGATATCTAGTCTTCTCAATCTAATTAAGAATAGTGAAACGCAGTCCTGGAATCTATCTATAAACTTTCACGCTATGTTAAAAAATGTTAGCAGAATCAGGCATTATACTCAGACCCGTTACCATCTTCATACTCCGCAATAAAAGTGACTAATAACACGCCTAAAGTTTACAAGTACACCGAAACAGAAAGTATTTTTTTACTTTTTCCAACACAAAGCAGAGCATAGAAAAAAATAATTTCTTTCGAAACCATCGAAAATATGAAGATGAACAACGCTGTGGAAAAATAGAATTCATAATACGCACCAAGAAATGTCGTCACAGCAGCCATCGCTATTACGTCAGTGGTCAAAGCCGACGGGATATTTCTCTCGATCCGTTGGAACAATCGTCGCTTGAAAAACCCTGAAAAAGCACAGAAAGCCAATGCATAATGCGAAGTGATGTGTACTGGTCAATCTGTTTAAGAAATGGTGGGACAAACCTGCTGCAGGTTTTCAACTTTGTCACAGGCATCTCCAATAAGCGCCTCTTGTTTATTGCACTTGTATCTCTATACTGAACACTTCGTTTGTATCTTTCAAGCAGCCCATGCTTTGAAAAGTATTTGTGATTATTTCTTTCGATATTAAACCAAGTATGCTATCACACGTGAAGTTTCAGCCGCGAACAATGATCTTGCCAGCACAGAAAACCTATGCCATATATTGCTTAGTGATCTCTGCTTTCGACATCCAGCTATTCCCATAGAGGTATTGTTGACAGCAGTGAGCTTGTTGTATTGAATTTTTTTTTGTGGCTTTATTTTCTGTTTTCGTGATGTGACTGCACCAGATATTTATGTTCATTCTGTGTGTGGCCATGTTCCGTGACATTATAAAATTATATCTTTGTTTTTTTTGTTCCATTGTTACGGTTACGGTGTAACTTTAGGTTGCAATAAAGAAAGGAGCAATAAGTTATTTTTACTCCAATATACCGTATTTCGTTCTGTAATTTTCTGCCAAACACAATTAAAGACATCAGGTTATAGGCCCAGACAAACACATACATACGGTATTTCTTTCTGTTCTGTGAATTCATTGCTTTTATCGGAGTTTTATTCGCGTGAACCGTGACGCTTAAGTTCTGGAACCGTCTTATTTCGCAAGCCTATTGTGGAAAACCTGCGTTTTTGTTTTGAACTGAGTGTTACATTCAGCCTACACTAAGATGGATAAATTGAAAACGTAGAGTATCCAGAAATTTGACGGTAAAAATTTCCAGCTTGGGAGGTATCAGTTGCAAATTTTTTCGTGCTGAAAAGTGCTCGATATCGTCGAGGGGGAACCGAGACCAAATTAAGCTGGTGAGAGTCAAACCGCTTGGGACGACTTAAATGCGAAGGCCATGCTCATTCTATCTACTGCGATGGAATTTGACCAACTGCAATCTGTTATGACGTCCACAAATGCAGCGGAAATGTGTGCCAGACTAAAGACTATTCATGAACAGCGATCCACTGTTAATAAAATGGCCTTGAAGCAGAAATTTGATTACAGAATGTCGCCAACAGACACAATCGCACAGCACATCAGTCAAGTTGAGACCTTGGCACAAGCATTAGCTGATATTGGGAACCTGTTACAGAAGCTGACAAAATGGCTAAAATTTTGGGAAGTCTGGCAGCAAAGTTCGCAGTTTTTTCAACTGCCTGGGACTCGTGTGCTGAAGATCAACAAACGTTTGATAATTTGACTTTAAGGCTATTTAAAGAAGAACAAAAACTTTTACAATGTGATGTAAACTCAACAGCCTTCGCAGGAGTTAATGAGGACAAAACACAAAATTTCAGTTCAAATACCGGTGATAACAGTGCGTCTAACATGGTCAGTAGAAAAGACGTTTAATGTTATTACTGTCACAAAAAGGGACGTCTTAAATCTGAGTGCAGGAAACTTTTAGAAAAACTTAATACGAAAACTGATACGTCTGAGCACCAATCATTGAGTGCAGAACATGCGTATGCTGCAAAAAAATTTGGTTAGCTGACAGTGCTGCGTCAAAACATATGACGTCACAAAAGTGGTTCAACACATTTAAGCCAATTCAGTCGGATGACTCATTTGTCCAAACTGGAGACAACTCGATCATCAAAGCAGAAGACATTGGATCAATTGAAGTACTGTCATCAGTTGAGGGCAAATGGCAACCTCGCACTTTGGAACTCATATTATATATTCTTAAGCTAAAGAAAAATTTATTTTCGGTGGGAGCAGTCACAAAAAGAGGAATGAAATTTATTTTTGACGACAGGAGAATGAAAGTTCGCAGTTCAGGTCTAATTGCAGCAGGAATTAAGATGGACAATCAGTGTTATCAAATGTTGTTTAAACGTCCAGATGTACTACAGGCAAATCCTGCTTCCCTGAATTCCACCATGATCTGGCATGAGAGACCTGGGCACATTAATTTCAGTGGTCTCAAGAATATGGCTGATCTGAACTTAATATCAGGTTTCAATACGAAGAGAGTTGAAAATCTTCATTGTGAACCGTGTCAGTATGGTAAGATGAAAAGAAAATCTTTTAATTCAAATTTGGAATCAAGATCGAAAGTTCCTGGTGAATTTATTCATGTAGATTTGAGTGGATGGATGAGAAGAGGAGGTGCACAATTGTACGTAGTTTTCAAGGATGATTGCACTCCATACAGGTTCGTGTATTTTCTTAAAAGTAAGCATGATAGTTTCCCTGTGTTTTTGGAATTTCAGAGGTTAATTGAAAGACAAATTGGAAACAAAATCAAAGTTCTGAGAAGTGACAATGGAACTGAATTCATAAATAAGCAATTTTAATATTATTTCAAGCAAAATGATATAATACAAGAGAAAACAAGTCCCTATACACCACACCAGAACGGCCGAATTGAGCGAGAAAACAGATCCATTGCTGAGTGTGCACGTACTATGTTATTAAGTCGTGGCTTGTCTCACGAACTGTGCGCAGAGACAGTAAACTGTGCTTCATATATCTTAACTCGTCGACCATAGTAAGCAAACGATAGTGTTACGCCATATGAAAAACGATTTGGAAAGCCGCCTTCTTTAGGACACATGAGGAAGTTTGGATCAGCAGCATACGTACACGTTCCTGATAAATTTAGATCAAAATGGGATAGTAAATCAAAGAAGTTTATCATGATTGGCTATGATGAGTATAGTACCAATTATCGCATCTACAATCCTGAGTCAAAGAAAATTACAATCTCCTGCAATGTCTCTTTCAATGAAGAACAAACCCATAGCTTATACGTAGAACAAAGATATACTGAATGTTACCTGGAAGACCATGCTGCAGAAGATGTTCAAGAGGAATCTGAAGAGGATGATACTGGTGAACAAATGAAAGAAAATAAAAAATATGTTCGAGAGAAATCTGAAGAGGATGACACTGGTGAAGAAAAGGAAGGAAAATCAAAGGATGAATCTGAGAGGTTGGTCTAATCTGCTCGTTTTCGGGACCAAGATGTAGCTTGTTCTGCCGTTATCTTTGAAGAAGCAATGGCATAGAAAGAGTCATCAAAGTGGAAACAAGCAATAGAAGAGGAAATGACATCCCTGAAGAAGAACAAAACCTGGAACCTAGTACCATAACCACACAACCGCAAGGGGAAAATTGACCGCTTTAAAGCTAGATTACGTGTAAAAGGTTATTCACGACGAGAAGGCATTTATTATGAAGAGACATTCTCTCATGTGGTTCGATATGATTCAATCAGAGTTTTATTAGCCGTAGCAGCTTCACGAGATATGGAAATTAGGCAGTTTGATGTTAAGACTGCATTCCTGAATGGGGCTTTGAAAGAAGAAGTTTACATGGAGCAAACAAAAGATTTTGTTGTAGAATGACCAAATAATGTTTGCAAACTGAAGAAGAGTCTATATGGACTCAAACAATCACCACGTTGTTGGAATAAAAAATTCGTATAGTTTCTGACAGTGTTTGGCTTTGTGTAACTGAATGCAGACAAATGTGTTTTCCATTCGTTAACAGGTGACGCTGATGTTTACCTGGCACTTTATGTGGATGATGGCTTGCTTATTTGTAAGTCTCCTAAAATACTGGAAAATGTTTTAACAGCACTGGGATCAATGTTTGAAATTACTGATGGCAATGGAAAATACTTCTGTGGATTGGAAATTGAACACAGTCCTTCTAGAAAAGAAAATTATATATAGACCAGCAAAGATAAATCAATTGTTTGCTTCAGAAGTTCAACATGGATGATTCAAAACCGAACTCGACTCCTTTTGATGCTGAAATCGTGTTGCACAGTGGGCGGTGTCCTGCAAACCAATATGAGGTAAAGGAGACGGAAAGCAAACCTTATCGGCGGCAGTCGACAGCTTAATGTTTGCAGCAACTGTCTCACGGCCAGACATCATGTTCGCTGTGAGCATGGTGAGTACATAATCCAGGTCTCGATCATTGGCATGCTGTTAAAAGAATTATGGAGTATCTACAGGGGACCAGGGACCTGACCATAAGGTACAAAGCCGACTCTATTGGACTGGTGGCCTACTCAGGTGTCGACTTTACTGGTGACTGTGACATTCGTCAGTCAACAACAGCCTATGTGAGCTTGTTAGCAGGTGGGCCTGTAACCTGGTGTTCACGTCTGCAGAAATGTGTAAGCAGATCAACAACGGAGGCCGAATACATTGCAGCTTCAGACGCTGCTACTGAAGTTGTTTGGTTGCGTGGTCTTCTCAGTGAACTTAGTCTTCAGTTAGACAAACCAATAACACTCGTGGTTGACAACCAGAGTGCCATTCGCCTGATTAAAAATAGAGAACATCACAAACACACCGAGCACATTGACATTAAATACCATTATACACGTGAACATGTTGAAAATAATGAGATTGAAGTCTATTATTTTTTTTTTATAAACAGTTGGCAGACTTATTCACAAAACCTTTAACTAGAGACAAATCCATATCAAACAGAAAAGCTCTGTCTCTGATCTCAAAACAAACTCAATTCCATGGATCATTTGTGCTATGAATTTTAATGATGAATGATTCATTTTACATTCTCATTACACATGTATATGCTGATCATTTACAAGCGGTTTGTTTAAATACAGATATGAATTAGTAACTCCTACCCACGACCTCTTATGCATTTAAAAAACTAGAAATTCTTCTACGGAACAGAATGAACTGTGAAGGAGAAACTTTTTCACTTTGTTTTCAGATTTAAACGTTTTGTATCACTAGATAAGTGATAGAAAGTTTTTGCGGTAGCATTGTGCACGCTCTTTTGTGCTAAAGACAACCTTAATGTAGAATAATGTCATTTTTTCTTTTAATATCTGCTGTATGTGCTTCCTAAGAGTCATCAGACGCATTTCTATGGTGTTACGGAAGATTTTTTCAGTTTTGTTTTTGCAGTGTGTAGCTGGACTCAGTCCAAACAAATACTGCTTGTTACGGTTTGTTTCGCGTTACCCGCCAGGTTAGCCGACAGCGCTAATACACTGCTACCTGGACTCGGGTAGGCGCGCCAGCCCCAGATCGAATCCGCCCAGCGGATTAACGACGACGGCCGGTGTGCCAGCCAGCGTGGGTGTAGTTTTTAGACGGTTTTCCACATCCCCCTAGGTGAATACCGGGCTGGTCCCCACATCCAGCCTCCGTTACACGGCTCGCAGACATTCGCACTATTCCATGGATTATGCTAGTCGCAGACAGTTGGGGGACACTAATTCCGTCCTAGGGGGTACGGGGTGACGGCAGGAAGGGCAACTGGCCACCCCTTAAACTTACATTGCCAAATCCGGTTAACATGCCGACCTTGCCTGATCACGGGAAAAGTCACAAGCGAAAGAAGAAGAAGAAGACGGTTTGTTTCCCGTTACAAACAAAATTATTTTTAAAGTCGAATTTGTGTGCTCTTTCGATGGACAGTCCAGAATTAGTCTAGTGCGGTACTCATTTTATCGATACGGACTAACAGGGACATTAAAACAGAGAGAATAACCATTACCACAGCAGCGGCTAGGTACTAGTGCTGCATGCCAGTAACAGTGAGTGCGGGGCAGGGCAGTGCTGTTGCTGCTGGAGTACTGGTTATTCTTCGTCTTTCACTGTCCATATGAATACATATCGATAAAATAAATATCGCACTTGAATAATCTGGGACCACTCTATTGACTGAACAAAAAAATTTCGCTTTTAAAATCAATTTGTTTATAAATGGAAAACATAACCGTCGCTTTCCATCGACAGTGGGCGTGCCATGAAAGACGTGATGAGCAGTATTTCTTTAGACTTACTCCAGCTACACACTGCAAAAACAAAATTGCAAGTACAGGGTGAAGCAGAGGAAACGCATGTTTTTTGAACCGCTAGTATGCGGCAACAAGAGGGGGTATTGACGTTGAATGAATGTTGGCAGACTGCCCATACAATTCAGTTTCAGTCGCTATCAAGGTTATTTAAAAGGGAGGTTGGGCCCGAAGCTAAATCGGCTGTGATTGGCTGGCGCAGTGACGTCACTGTAGGAGCAAAGCGAGGCAGAGGCTAGCGCAGCAAGCGACTCTTACTAAGGACAAGCAACTACTTATAACACCAATAAGTTCTCAGGAAATTAAACAGTTGATTTATCTGTTTAGATGTTTGCAGTAGAAGAAGAGTGCCACTGTCTTGATTTCCGCTTCTGTGCTGCTGCTGCTTTCTGCATTTTATGCTTCGTATTGAGGAACCGCATACGAATGAAAAGTCGTGTTCTGACATACAGTTTTATAACGTGTGACGAAAATTCCGGATATTTAGTTTGGACAGCAGTGCATATTGTTTTCACTATATTTTTTTCCTTGGAAATACTATCCAATCCATTAAATTCATTAAAAATTAGTTCAAACTGAGACACCTTATGTAGCCACTCATATGTTGGGACTGTAAGCCCACCGCGAGATAGAAATTCAATCCAACCATAATTTTCATTTGTTGGAGGACTTAAAATATCAGCAGACGGCGTTCCCAGTGTCTTGTCACAGTTCTTTGCACGATATGCAATGTAGCCAGCCAGGTAAAGGAATCCTTCTGCAGAGCAGTCACATCCCTCTTTGACAGCAGATTCTTCTGGTGTAGGTTGAACAGGAAAGGCAATATCTCGTAGCTCTTTTTCACCATCTATCATTTTCAGTGCTTCGCTCATGTCAGGCAAAATTCCTGTGAACAGATGTGACCTCAAAAATCCGTCACACTCATCTGCCTCTACTGATGTGTCACTTGACAGAGGAATGTCATGAGCATTGTGTCCCAGCAGTAACAGCCGTAATCGATATTTTACTTCTGTTGGAGGAGGGTTCAAATGGAAATGACCAATTCCTCTGATCTGTGAGAAAAAATTTTCCTGGTTCAATCTTGCAGTTAAAATATATGTTACTTGTAGTGGCTGAAGATCTGAAAACAGTCCAAATAATGACCGAACAGTTGTCATAATGCCTTTCTGGAATGCGAGCAAGTGATTTGCATTGTCTACGGGCATTTTTTCGGCACACGTATACAGTTCTCTCAATATTCTTTCTTGAACATCCTTATGCATCCCATAACCACATGATAACACATTCTTATTGTACTTCCGAGCATTCAGAATGTCAAATGCGTCGTTTGCTTCTTCTTCTTCAGGCATTAAGTACTTTATGGCTTTTAGCTGTGGTACTCGAAAAAAGTTGCATTGCCAAATAAACCCTTTGACGCTCTCTCCCCTTGACACTGAGATGAAGCTGTGACAGTTTAGGACACAACTTCATTTCACTCCTATCTAATGCGAGCAGTCTTTCTACAATAGATTTATTAACAATTTTCCCACTTGGAAGCTTTAGTCCGTCATCCAGAAAGTAGTTCCTCATTAATTTAAACAAATGCGGAACATCTGAAAACACCCACATTCGTTTATTTTCATACTGCGGATTGGAAAAGCAGGAATTTGTTTCTGTCACATTAAAATCTTTCCACACAGATCGATTTTTTTGCTCCAAGGTCGCACACTACCGCAACAACATCGTAACCAACATCTTGTACAGAGCAGATAATACTATTTAACCGATCAGCTGTTATTTGTGTGTCAAAATCATAGTAAATGGGTTGCTTCCACCCAGAAACAAACCACGAACCATAACAAATAGCACGTTACTGTGTGGCCCTACAACACGATCTCCAACAGGATCATAAATAATATTGCTGTCTACATTCATTTCGTCGAATGATAGCACACACACAAGTTCAGTTTTTGTCAATACAGATGAGTGGGCTTTCATTAGTTGCAAAACGTCTGTCAGCACACCAGGAAAGCATCTGAAAGAGCGTGACGTACATCTCGTAAGTGTTGACAGTCCTGGAAGTGGGAAACCGACCTGATTTCTTAAAAACAAATAATACTTCCTAGACACAGCACGAAGTGTGACCGCTTTACAAATATCTTCCCTTTGCCATTTTGCTCGTTTCTTTCCACTCAACAAGCAGTTTATCTGTGTTTTTGAAAACAATTTGCCTAATATTTGAGTCACTTTCTCCTGCACTTGATTCTTTTGACACTTTTGTTGATATTTTATTTTCTCACCACAAGCTTTCACTTTGAGTTTCAAACCCTTCTCACTACACCTGAGATTTGCACACATAGCTGTCAGTCTGCGGTTCCCGTATTCTAATTCTTCTATACGTTTACAGAGTTCGCTGATTTGTTTCCTATCAGTGTCACAGTCATCTGTCGCTGTTGACTGGTCTATTTTTCTTTTTTTCGGAGACACACTAACCAGGTGCTCAATTGCATTTTTCATTGTCTTTCTTGCCTGCAACCTGTCTGCCCTATTCGGAGAAACTGTGTCATCAGGGCCTGAATTTCCACTAACACTGGGAACACTTCCTGGTATGTTCACACTCGGCACTGCGTCTGGTTTAAGTGTTTTCTTCGGCGGTGGATTGAGAAGTTCTGCTCGCAAGTCACGTAGATAATCATCGGATGTGAAATGCAATGAACAAACCGTTGACGTCGCAACATTGAAACGATCTTTTCGGTGGCACTTCATAATCCAGGCCTTCTGCACTTTAACGTCTTTTCGGAACGAATCATAAATTATATCTGTGCCTTTTGTCTTTCGGCTGTACGACAGACACCCAGGCATTTTAACGCAACACTTTTACAAATCACCGCAACAACACCACACACTAAAGCAAAACAGCCCGCATCTCGTGGTCGTGCGGTAGCGTTCTCGCTTCCCACGCCCGGGTTCCCGGGTTCGATTCCCGGCGGGGTCAGGGATTTTCTCTGCCTCGTGATGGCTGGGTGTTGTGTGCTGTCCTTAGGTTAGCTAGGTTTAAGTAGTTCTAAGTTCTAGGGGACTTATGACCACAGCAGTTGAGTCCCATAGTGCTCAGAGCCATTTTTTAAAGCAAAACAACAACACCGGTAAAACAGCTCTTTTGGCGCCTTGACACAACGTGCTCTTATGCTGACGTCATGCGCAGAACGACGAAATATTCGCCGATCTGCGCAGGCTATTTGGGCCCCCCCTGGTCGCTATGGACTGTAGGAGCGTAGAGCATCGTGTGTTCGTTGTCGAGCAGTACTTTAGAAACAATGATTCCGTAGTCACAGTGCATCGTCTTTTCAGTCAAAATTTTAGAGTTGGATGTCGAGGTGCAGAGCCTGATCCAAATACTGTACTCCGATGGGTTGCAGCGTTTAGAAGTACTGGATCTGTGATGAAAAAGAAACCACCTGGTCTTCCTCGTTCAGTTCGTAATCCGGAAAATGTAGACCGAGTGAGAACGGCAGTTCTTGCTAGTTCGAAACGATCGGCTAGACGACAGGCTGTAGCACTGGGTATATCACGTCGTTCGCTTAACTGCATCTTACATGATGATCTTAAGTTTCACCCGTACAAGATAATGACCGTCCAGCAGCTTAGTGAAGGGGATTTCGTGCAGCGCAGAGTGTTTTGTGGCGTAATGGACGAAATTTTTACGGAAGATGCAGATGCTACGGTCTTCATGAGTGATGAAGCACATTTTCATGTAGAGGGTTAAGTCAATGTTCAAAATTGTCGGTATTGGGCTCTGGAGAACCCACAAGAATTACACTAAATACCTCTCCACAGTTTAAAAGTAACAATGTGGTGCTGCATTTCAAAGATGGGGATTGTTGGACGCTATTTTTTAGAAGAGGAAGGAACTGCAGTTACTGTTACATCAGTGCGTTACGTTAAAATGTTAAACAACTTTCTTCGTCCAGAATTTGAAAGGCGTCAAGTGAAGCTGAGAGAAATATGGTTTCAGCAGGACGGTGCCACAGCTCACACGGTGAGAGCATCCATGGAAGTGGTTCGACAAATGTTCCCAGGACATGATATTTCAAGATATCGTGATGTTTATTGGCTCCCTCACTCACCCGATTTGTCGATATGCGACTTATTTTTGTGGGGATATATAAAATCAAAAGCCTACATGAACAAGTCTCGCACAATCGATGACCTGAAAAATTCCATTCGTCAGGAAACTGAAGCCGTGCCGAATGAAATGTTGGAGAGAGCCATGCGTAACTTTCGGGAGAGGGTCAAAATTTGTATCCAGCAAGAAGGGTGTCATCTCCAAGACATTATTTTTCGAACCTAATTAAAGTGTGTATATTTCAAAACTGCATTAAAAAAATCTGTCGCTTAATGCTTGTTTTTATTAATTTTATCAAACCGTGTCCCAGTAGTACTATAGTGAAAAACATGCGTTTCCTCTGCTCCATCCTGTATCTGCCAAAACTCCAGAGAGAGAGGAAAAAAAAAAATAATAAGAACGGCGCCTGACGACTCTTAGGAGTGAGACCCGTTATATATAAAATGAAATAGCATTTCAGCTCTTCTTATGATAAACATTCATTCATGGTACATCACAATCTGCCTAACGATGTGTGGAAGGGGATATTTTGGATACTTACGACATATTTTCCCATTCTCTGATGTCCACAAGAAAACGTCTAATAAGTCTTCCTATGAGCTCTAATCTTTTATTTACTCTGTTGATTACTCGCTAGCTGTTTATATGGGAAAAAAGCAATGAGATGCTCCACTCACCTTGGAACGTACGTTCCTAGAGTTACAGTAATGCTCTCCATGACGTTCAACGGGTCTCTTGTAATGTCTGCCTTTGGTGTTTATTGAGCATATCAGGTATGCCCACGCGCCAACTGAACGATCCTATGACGAAAGGCTCTTATATTCTTTGGATTTTCCTTATCTCGTCTATTAATCTTACCTGGTAAGTATTCCAGATTGCCGAAGGATAGTGAAAAATTGGTCGATCGAGGATTTTGTAAGCTACCCCTTTTGTTGGTGAATTACATTTTCATTTCAGTGAATCTCAATTTGGCATCTATTTTTCCTGCAACTAGTTTTATGTAGCCGTTACACTTTAAATAGTTCCTGGCACATACTTCTGTGTACCTTACTGCCAGTAGTGTTTCCAGTGATTATTCCACAAAAATACATTCGATCAATAATGAGTGTCACTGTTTATTATTGCTCAATGCGCTGCATTTCCTTATGTTGAGGGGCGTAATCTATGCACATCGTGAGTCTGGTACTTATTTTGTGATCCTCTTGCCTTCGTGGCGCTGGAAAGTAACCTTTCTCGAGGGGAGAAATGTCATATCTCTACGAATAACGTAAACTCCTATTTCTTTCTCTGTTTTATCTCTTTGTTACGCGTTTTTGAGATCAGCCCGCCGTGCGGCCATAATCATGTCGAACACCTTTTCACGCGAACCACCGGAGTGCAAATGACAGCTCTGCCAATACATTGCCCTTTCATACCTTGTGTACGCGATACTGCCGCCATCACTGTATGTGCATATCGTTATCCCACGACTTTCTGTCGAGTCAGAAGAGCCAAAGAAACTGGTACATCTGCCTAATATCGTGTAGGGTCCCCGCTAGCAAGCAGAAGTGCCGCAACACGCCGTGGCATGGACTCGACTAACGTCTGAATTAGTGCTGGAGGGAACTGGCACCATGAACCCTGCAGGGCTGTCCATAAATCCGTAAGAGTACGAGGTGGTGGGGATCTCTTCAGAACAGCACGTTGCAAGGCACCCCAGATATGCTGAATAATGTTCATATCCGGTGGTTTGGTGGCCAGCGTAAGTGTTGAAACTCAGAAGAGTGTTCCTGGACCACTCTTTAACAATTCTGGACGTGTGGGTGTCGCATTGTCCTGCTGGAATTGACCAAATCCTTCGGAATGCACAATGGACATGAATGGATGCAGGTCATCAGATAGGATGCTTACGTACGTGTCACCTGTCAGACTCGTGTCTAGACGTATCAGGGGTCCCATATCACTCCAGCTGCACACGCCGCACACCATTACAAAGCAATCGCAACTTGAACACTCAATTACTGACCTGCAGGGTCCACGGATTCATGAGGTTGTCTCCATACCCGTACACGTCCATTCGCTCGATACAATTTGAAACGAGACTCGTCCGACCAGGCAGCACATTTCGAGTCATCAACACTCCTATGTCGGTGTTGACGGGCCCAGACGAGGCAATGATCTTAGTGTCGGGCTCTCATCAAGGGTACACGAGTGGGCCTTTCTCTCCGGAGACCTATGTCAATGATGTGTACTGTAGGTCTCTAGAAGAGCGTAGAGTTCCAAAAGATTGGAAAACGGCACAAGTTATCCCCGTTTTCAAGAAGGGACGTCGAACAGATGTGTAGAACTATAGACCTATACCTCTAATGGCGATCAGATGTAGAATTTTGGAACACGTATTATGTTCGTGTATAATGACTTTTCTGGAGACTAGAAGTCTATTCTGTAGCAATCAGCATGGGTTTCGAAAAAGACGATCGTGTGAAACCCAGCTTGCTACTGACTTTTCTGGAGACTAGAAAGCTACTCTGTAGGAATCAGCATGGGTTTCGAAAAAGACGATCGTGGAAACCCAGCTCGCTCTATTCGTCCACGAGACTCAGAGGGCCATAGACAGGGGTTCACAGGTAGATGCCGTGTTTTTTGACTTCCGCAAGGCGTTTGATACAGTTCCCCACAGTCATTTAACAAACAAAGTAAGTGCATATGGACTATCGGACCAATTGTGTGATTGGATTGAAGAGTTCGTAGATAACAGAACGCGGCATGTAATTCTCAATGGAGAGAAGTCTTCCGAAGTAAGAGTGATTTCAGGTGTGCCGCAGTGGAGTGTCGTAGGACGTTGCTATTCACAATATATATAAATGACCTTGTGGATAACATTGGAAGTTCACTGAGGCTTTTTGCGGATGATTCTGTAGTATATCGAGTGGTGGTAACAATGGAGAATTGTACTGAAAGGCAGGAGGATCTGCAACGAATTGATGCATGGTGCAGGGAATGGCAATTGAACCTCAATGTAGACAAGTGTAATGTGCTGCGAATACATAGAAAGAAAGATCGTTTATCATTTACCTACAATATAGCAGGTCAGCAACTGGAAGCAGTTAATTCCCTAAATTATCTGGGAGTAGGCATTAGGAGTGATCTAAAATGGAATGACCATATAAAACTAATCGTCGGTAAAACAGATGCCAGACTGAGATTCATTGGAAGAATCCTAAGGAAATGCAGTCCGAAAACAAAGGAAGTAGGTTACACTACACTTTTTCGCGCACTGCTTAAATACTGCTCACCGGTGTGGGATCCGTACCAGATAGGGTTGATATAAGAGATAGAGAAGATTCAATGGAGAGCAGCGCGCTTCGTTACAGGATCATTTAGTAATCACGAAAGCGTAACGGAGATGATAGATCTTAAACCAGAGGCTCAGGCGATTCTGCGGAGATCTGGGGTGCAAATTTCTCGACTTCCGCTATCGGTTGGAGAAATGTAGGGTCCCCCTGAATAGGTCTGGCGTGCACTACACGCCGGAAGCGACTACAAGGGTAGCGGAGTATGTGTGGAGTGCACATGGGGGTTTTTTAGGTTAGAGAATTCCCTCCCTAGGCCCGACAAGATGCCTCCTGAGACGCGGCAAGGTAGGAGTAGGCAAAATGCAACAGGGAATAACAGTATTAATGTGCTAATAGTAAACTGCAGGAGCGTCTATAGAAAGGTCCCAGAACTGCTCTCATTAATAAACGGTCACAACGCCCATATAGTACTAGGGACAGAAAGTTGGCTGAAACCAGACGTAAACAGTAATGAAATCCTAAACTCAGATTGGAATGTATACCGCAGAGACAGGCTGGACAGTGAAGGGGGAGGCGTGATTATAGCGATAAGAAGTGCAATAGTATCGAAGGAAATTGACGGAGATCCGAAATGTGAAATAATTTGGGTGAAGGTCACGGTTAAAGCAGGCTCAGACATGGTAATTGGATGTCTCTATAGGCCCCCTGTCTCAGCAGCTGTTGTGGCTGAGCACCTGAAGGATGATTTGGAAAATATTTCTAGTTGATTTCCCCACCATGCTATAGTTCTGGGTGGAGATTTTAATTTGCCGGATATAGACTGGGAGACTCAAACGTTCGCCCGCATCTCGTGGTCGTGCGGTAGCGTTCTCGCTTCCCACGCCCGGGTTCCCGGGTTCGATTCCCGGCGGGGTCAGGGATTTTCTCTGCCTCGTGATGGCTGGGTGTTGTGTGCTGTCCTTCGGTTAGTTAGGTTTAATTAGTTCTAAGTTCTAGGCGACTGATGACCTCAGCAGTTGAGTCGCATAGTGCTCAGAGCCATTTGAACCATTTTTAGACTCAAACGTTCATAACGGGTGGCAGGGACAAAGAATCCAGTGAAATTTTTTTAACTGCTTTATCTGAAAACTACCTTGAGTAGTTAAACAGAGAACCGACTCGTGGCGATAACATATTAGACCTTCTGGTGACAAACAGACCCGAACTATTTGAAACAGTTAACGCAGAACAGGGAATCAGCGATCATAAAGCGGTTACTGCGTCGATGATTTCAGCCGTAAATAGAAATATTAAAAAAGGTAGGAAGATTTTTCTGTTTAGCAAAATTGACAAAAAACAGATTACAGAGTACCTGACGGCTCAACACAAAAGTTTTGTCCCAAGTACAGATAGTGTCGAGGATCAGTGGACAAAGTTCAAAACCATCGTACAATATGCGTTAAATGAGTATGTGCTAAGCAAGGTCGTAAGAGATGGAAAAGAGCCACCGTGGTACAACAACCGAGTTAGAAAACTGCTGCGGAAGCAAAGGGAACTTCACAGCAAACATAAACATAGCCAAAGCCTTGCAGACAAACAAAAATTACGCGAAGCGAAATGTAGTGTGAGGAGGGCTATGCGAGAGGCGTTCAATGAATTCGAAAGTAAAGTTCTATTTACTGACTTGGCAGAAAATCCTAAGAAGTTTTGGTCTTATGTCAAAGCGGTAGGTGGATCAAAACAAAATGTCCAGACACTCTGTGACCAAAATGGTACTGAAACAGAGGATGACAGACTAAAGACCGGAATACTAAATGTCTTTTTCCAAAGCTGTTTCACAGAGGAAGACTGCACTGTAGTTCCTTCTCTAGATTGTCGCACAGATGCCAAATGGTAGATATCTAAATAGACGACAGAGGGATAGAGAAACAATTAAAATCGCTCAAAAGAGGAAAGGCCGCTGGACCTGATGGGATACCAGTTCGATTTTACACAGATTACGCGAAGGAACTAGCCCCCCTTCTTGCAGCGGTGTACCGTAGGTCTCTAGAAGAGCGTAGCGTTCCAAAGGATTGGAAAACGGCACAGGTCATCCCCGTTTTTAAGAAGGGACGTCGAAGAGATGTGCAGAACTACAGACCTATATCTCTAACGTCGATCAGTTGTAGAATTTTGAAACACGTATTATGTTCGAGTATAATGACTTTTCTGGAGACTAGATATCTACTCTGTAGGAATCAGCATGGGTTTCGAAAAAGATGGTCGTGTGAAACCCAGCTTGCGCTATTCGTCCACGAGATTCAGAGGGCCATAGACACGGGTTCCAAGGCAGTGCCGTGTTTCTTGACTTCCGCAAGGCGTTCGATACAGTTCCCCACAGTCGTTTAATGAACAAAGTAAGAGCATATGGACTATCAGACCAATTGTGTGATTGGATTGAAGAGTTCCTAGATAACAGAACGCAGCATGTAATTCTCAATGGAGAGAAGTCTTCCGAAGTAAGAGTGATTTCAGGTGTGCCGCAGGCGAGTGTCGTAGGACCGTTGCTATTCACAATATACATAAATGACCTTGTGGATGACATCGGAAGTGCACTGAGGCTTTTTGCAGATGATGCTGTGGTGTATCGAGAGGTTGCAACAATGGAAAATTGTACTGAAATGCAGGAGGATCTGCAGCGAATTGACGCATGGTACAGGGAATGGCAATTCAATCTCAATGTAGACAAGTGTAATGTGCTGCGAATACACAGAAAGAAAGATCGTTTATCATTTAGCTACAAAATAGCAGGTCAGCAACTGGAAGCAGTTAATTCCATAAATTATCTGGGAGTACGCATTAGGAGTGATTTAAAATGGAATGATCATATAAAGTTGATCGTCGGTAAAGCAGATGCCAGACTGAGATTCATTGGAAGAATCCTAAGGAAATGCAATCCGAAAACAAAGGAAGTGGGTTACAGTACGCTTGTTCGCTCACTGCTTGAATACTGCTCAGCAGTCTGGGATCCGTACCAGATAGGGTTGATAGAAGAGATAGAGAAGATCCAACGGAGAGCAGTGTGCTTCGTTACAGGATCATTTAGTAATCGCCAAAGCGTTACGGAGATGGTAGATAAACTCCAGTGGAAGACTCTGCAGGAGAGACGCTCAGTAGCTCGGTACGGGCTTTTGTTGAAGTTTCGAGAACATACCTTCACAGAAGAGTCAAGCAGTATATTGCTCCCTCCTACGTATATCTCGCGAAGAGACCATGAGGATAAAATCAGAGAGATTAGAGCCCACACAGAAGCATACCGACAATCCTTCTTTCCACGAACAATACGAGACTGGAATAGAAGGGAGAACCGATAGAAGAACTCAGGGTACCCTCCGCCACACACCGTCAGGTGGCTTGCGGAGTATGGATGTAGATGCAGATGTGGGTGTTTCATTAAATGGCTCGCACGCTGACACTTGTTGATGGCCCTGCACTGAAATTTGCAGCAAGCTGCGGAAGGGTTGGACTTCTGTCACGTTGAACGATTCTCTTCAGTCGTCGTTGGTCACGTTCTTGCAGCATCTTTCTCTGGCCTCAGTGTTGTCGGAGATTTGATGTTTTACCGGATTCCTTTTATTCACGGTACACTTGTGAAATGATCGTACGGTAAAATTGCCACTTCATTGCTACCTCAGAGATGCTGTGTTCCATCGCCTAATGCCCTTAAATCTTGATAACCTGCCATTGTAGCAGCAGTAACCTATCTAACAACTGCGCCAGACACTTGTTGTCGTATATAGGAGTTGCCGACCGCAGCACCGTCTTCTGCCTGTTTACATATATCTGTATTTGAATACGCGCGCCTATACCAGTTTCTTTGGCACTTCAGTGTAGAAATTCCATTACTGGTAGCGATGGCTTTGCGAGTTGATTAACAGAACAGCAGGTACTGGTACATGAAACCATGAAGTCATATGGGTGTCCAACTAAAAGTCGTCGAAGTAGTAAAGACAGTTTATTTTTTTCCGTGTGTACAGCAGTCTTAATGCCGTCTTGCTGTAGTCAGCATCCATGGATGCAACCTGGTCCCGGAATGTTGGGAGTGTGCTGGGCTCAGCATGTGGCCTTCGAAAGCATTACCCTGTCGTGCAAGGCAGCCTGGCGAGCGATGTGCGGCGTCAGGACCCTAGTAGGTGGCCAGCACGCTGTGACGAAAAGTCCCGTGGATGGCGCTCTCGACGACTGCTGCAGGTAAATCCCCCCACATGGAGGTGAACCGAAGACCCCAGTGAGGATACATCGGCAGTGGCATGCATGCTCGAAGGAAAATTTCTTCGGACTATGTAGGACAACACAGACACTGCGCTACAACACAGTACCTCACTCCACAGCAGAGCGAGGTGACAATTGAAAAACAGTGCCTCAGGCTGTGCGGGAATCACGGCAGTGTACTGCAGCGTGGCATGTGTAGACACCAGGACAAATGAAGGTTTGTGTCGCTCCTGGAAGCGTGCTCGGATAGCCGATGTGGTAGGGCGACCGCTCGCGACAAGCGGGAAATCTGGGTTCGAGTCCCGGTCCAGAACAAATTTTCATTTGTTCTGAAACATTCTACAGCTGAGGCGCAGCGTAATCACAATGTGGGAATCAGTTCTTAAGTGAAGTACCATACGGACTATAAGATGCAGTCTTTTCTTCGGAAAATTGTCTCCAAAATTCAGGTTCGGCTTATACTCGGAATATAAAAATATACCATCGGTGACCATGCAGCTCGTTAGAATGAAATTACAATGAAATGAACACCCTTAGCTGCTTACAGGCGTTGACAAACGTCAACAGGGACAGATTAAAATGTGGGCCCCGACCGGGACTCGAACCCGGGATCTCCTGCTTACATGGCAGACGCTCTATCCATCTTCTTTTTTTAAAAAAAAAATCATATTTTTATCGTTTTCGTTCGTTGTATCTGCTCTTTTTTTCATAAAAATATTTATTAAAGAAACAAAGTTACACATTCCAAATACATACTAAGTTATACATACATGAAGTTATTTAAACAAAACGGTTTGATCATTTCAATTACGCTGACGTTAAGGAAAGACAACAGAAGATTGTGTTACTGGCTAAATTACCAGAAAGAATTACGTTAAACATCAAGAAATTTTTTTTTAAAGGCATTCAAACTTCAACCTGAAGAAGTAAAATCTGCACTTTGAATTACATGAGCTGCAATCTTTACAGAAGCATAATTTCTTTATGGATATCAGCAAGTTCGTGGGATAATTTTAAATATAAAACAATTTAATAATCATATTAGGCAATTTCTGAAATACTTGAGAATGGCGGAAAGGCCTGAGGTGTTGACCATGATTTCAGTTTGGCCACCACTTCCTCGTTCTTTATTAATTTCACTCACTTTTTGATCGAGGGAAACAAATGGAGACTGCAGTTTTGCAATCTCTCCCTGAATTTGTTTATTATCAGATAGATTCTGATCTTTGCAATCGGCTACTGCACCTGTTGTTTCTTGCAAATTAATGCTGTTTACACCCCCTTCATTTTCTGATACCGTTTGTGTATTATCTCTCTGTTCATTAGTTTCCATTCGCATTTTGCCTTCAGGTTCCTCTGCCTCCTCATCGCACTGTTTTTGCTTGCGAAGTGAGGGAGTGGGACAAGACAGCTCGTCCTCTGAACAACTATCAGTTATCTCCAGAGGTCGTTTTTTCGGTTGCATTTCAGTTTCAAGAGTAGTGGCAACAGGGTTTCCTTTTGTTGTTAACGGGGGAAATTGACTGTTATCGTGAAGGGACACATCAGCTTGGCCTGCTACATCCTCAACCAGTTGTTCCGGGCTATTCTTTGGCAACAGATCATTTAAGGTAAGCTTCTGACGCTGTATCAAATTACTTTTAAGAACAACAGTTCGCCGCGGACATTCCTGTCTGAAGTGGCCGGTTTCGTTACATATATGACATGTAGCTTTCTGACCTGTATAAACAATTTGTGCCTTATACCCACAAACAGTTATGTGAGACGGAATATTCGTCTTAACGTCCGTCTCTACACTGCGGACCCCGTTAAAACACTGCAGTTTAAAGCGAGGCGATCACCTTTCATTTGCAATTGATTTAACGTCTCCGTAGTTTGAAAGAGCTTCCTTTATCTTATCATTTTCAATTTCAGTGGGAAGATTCAAGACACGAACGGTTTTGTAATGAATGTCCGCTCTATAGATGGAAACCTTACTTTTATAACCATTTCTGTGCACAAAATCTACTTCATAGCTCCACTTTCGTAATACTTTATCAACAGTCGAAGCACTGATTAACTTGACAAAAACACAGTATTTTTCCTGATCCAGGTGCCAGGTATGAACGGTTTCAGAATTTAGTCCAATTACCTGTGTAATCCAGTCATCTATTTTCAGGGATGTCGGCTGAACAGGACGGGATTCCTTGTCAAACGCAAATACCAGCGTATTCTTCCTGAGGTTTGTAGCCATGGTTAATACAGCGAAGCAATTTCGGTTAAACAACCGAAGTTCCAAGTAGCAGCAGCGAGACCAGAAAGAGCGATCAGATCACAAGGAACAGGAACGAACACGGAGATTAACGGACGGATGGCACTCGGCGAAGCACAAGTACAGTGATGTAAACACGGAAGTGCAGCGCAACAGTTAACAGCGGCCACTCGCGAGCGCGGCTGAAACGGAACTGCTCTGGGCGGACGTCGAAAGACACCCGTTTTAGTTCGATGCTGATCCATTAACTCAGTTTCTTTATTACACAGGGCTGCTAGCTACCGTGCCGGCATCCATCTGAGCCACCGAGGACACAGAGGATAGCGCGACTGCAGGGATTCATCTCTGACACGCCTCCCGCGAAACCCACATTCTCAACGTATTGTCCCGCACTAGATTCGTAGTGCCCCCGCCCATTCTACTCATTACTCGCGGCGCGTTGCCGATTCCCGTAAGAGTTCGGGCACTGTTTGTGCATTCGCACAGAAGAAGAGGATGGTCAAGTGGCCGGTGAGCCTTAACTATATGTATACTAAGATGGTATCTGTTTTTTCGACCATGCAGCTCGTTAGAATGTAGTGCGGGACAATACGTTGAGAATGTGGGTTTCGCGGGAGGCATGCCAGAGATAAATCCCTGCAGTCGCACTATACTCTGTGTCCTCGGTGCCTCAGATGGATAGTGCGTCAACCATGAAAGCAGGAGATCCCGGGTTCGAGTCCCGGTCGCGGCACACATTTTAATCTGTCCCCATTGACGTTTGTCAACGCCTGTAAGCAGCTAAGGGTGTTCATTTCATTGTAATAATATAAAAATGTTCAGTGTTTGATTTAAAAATCCCTGCTGTCTTAAAAACGATGCCGCGGGAAACCTATCTTCAACTGGCAGCAGCAGTGTACCGATGCTACGAACATGAGTTGCGGAGATTCACAAGCTTGCTAACACTGTCTCCCTCCCGTTCCGCCATCACAAACCCAGAACACTATCTAGCCTATGAT
Source organism: Schistocerca piceifrons (assembly GCF_021461385.2). Lineage (NCBI taxonomy): Eukaryota > Metazoa > Arthropoda > Insecta > Orthoptera > Acrididae > Schistocerca > Schistocerca piceifrons. The sequence continues at coordinate 233,984,007 of NC_060140.1, forward strand.
GTGTCACTACAATCTATGGTGCCCGTGAACTTGAACTGAAAGTGATTCTTGTTTTTAGCAACAGTATAATATTGTCGTCAGTAGCTAGTTCCGTAATGAAAAAAAAGGTAAAAGGCATTCGTATGATGCGGGCTATAAAGTGAAAGTAATAGCACATGCAGAAAAACATGGAAACAGAGCAGCTGAACGGCATTTCAACCCGACACCAACAGAAAAAGAAGCAATTCGCGATTGGCAAACTAGTAAAGAAGAACTGAAAAAAATCTTGAAGACTAAATGTGCAAACAGAGGACTGAATGCAAAATGGCCAAAACTAGAAGATGACGTATTGAAATGGACTAAAGAATACCGTCAAAATAACGTTGGAATTAATACAAAAATGACTCAAATACACTCTCGTAAGCTAGCGCTACGGCGGAACTTATAGAATTTACGGGTGCTATTGGTTGGTGCTACAGGTTTATGAAGCGGCATGGACTTAGCACGCGAACCAAAACGAACATGTCTCAGAAAATGCCACAAGAAGATGAAGAGAAAATATCATCTTTCCATCACTTTGTTATTCAACATGGAAAGGAAACCAGTGTGGGACTAAGCCAAACAGCGAATATGGATGAAACTCCTCTGACATTCAATGTGCCGACTAACAGAAGAGTTTCCATGAAAGGTGCTAAAACTGCAACTATAAAAACAAGTGGACATAAAAAAATGCGCTACACTCTGGTCCTTTCATGTTGTCTAACGGTTATAAACTTAATCCAATGGTCATTCTCAAGCACAAAACAATGCCAAAATCTTCTGAAATACCGTCAGGTGTTGTCCACGTACATGGCAAGTGTTGGATGGATGAGGCTGGTACGAAATTATGGACTAACAGAGTGTGAGAGAGAAGATGCTTTATTGAAGAAGAGTTCTCTTTTTATGCTAAGAAAATATGCTTTATTGAAGAAGAGTTCTGTTCTTATGCTATATCAATTTAATAGTCATTTGAAAAATTATGTGAAAGAGAAATTGAGCCAGGGAAGACTTACTTGACAATTGCAACTTCTTGACGTTTCGATAAAAATACCATTTAAAGTGTAAGTGAGAGAGGAATAGAATAAATGGGATGATGGATGAAACTCAACATGAATTCACGTCGAAGGGAGCTTTAAAACGACCTACAGTCAAACAGGTGTATCAGTCGATAAAATAGCCGTGGTCTAGAGTGAGGGAAGACATTACTGTTAAATCTTTCAACAAGTGCGGCATAAGTAACGCTGTCGATGGGAGTGAATGAAGAGGACATCGATGGTGACGAAGAGGAAGAAGAAGAAGAAGAAGAAGAAGAAAGTTCAGATGTCGATTTTCAGGGATTTTAAAGGTTGGTTCGGTTTTATAAACTAAGAATTTTTTGTCTGGCTTTGCGATCTGATAATACAAATGGTAAAATTGTTATTATTAAAAAAAACTGATTAAAAATTGAGGTGCGTCTTATAGTCCTAGCTTCTTATACTCCGTAAAATACAGTAGGATGCTGCCCTGAGTGTGGAGATACGCGGAATGTTTGGGAGCGGCAGCTGTACCACACAACACCGCCGTTGCGCGTGTAGCCTACGTGCAAGGGACTATGCACATCGTCGTTCGCTAAGGATTGAAGAAATGTGTATTGTCTTGCCTGTCTCTTGTCTTTACTGGTTTTAGATACCCTATATTAAATTTTATGTCATACAGAAGAGCAAGTTATTACTTAATAGGCAATAAAGAGTCCAGATTTTCTGGAGAGTTCTTATTCTCCCGGTTACAAATAATCCCATCCAGTATTAATTGCGATTTTTTTAATAATTTTTTTAAAATTTAAATTTTAAGAGGGGCAGAATGTCAAACCAGCCGACTGGGAGCAGGAGAGGTACTAGAGGACATTTTAATTTCCACTGTCCTGCAATAGTTTGGTGGCATCCATAAAAAAATATACGCGTTTGAGTTCCACAGAGCGAAATACAGTGACATTCGGTATAAGAATGTTGTTTGAAGAGGCGTGGCACTGCACGTAGTCCCACTTCAGACCAAATATCTCTTACATTTCCTCGAAGATATATGTTTTATAAATCAGACTCTTGCGAAAGATGTGCGCTACAAAATGAACTTATTTGAAAAGTCCCTTTTTTACACTATAGTAGGGGAGGAGATTCCAGGTGACCCGTGTTTACATTTAGTGATTTTTCTGTTTCCTCTTCGTTTACTGCTCTCACTTCAAGACGGATTTCTGTGGCTGGGGGCTATCAAGTGAATTAAGATACATTCACATAATTACGGAAGACTAAAATATGTTACTATTTTCAGAGTTTATTTTATTTCCACCTTTCTGACAGCCAAGCATTAATCGCCTTGCAGAACAATAAAGTTATTTTTGGCGGGTTGCTAAGGAAATTTGGCTTTTATTAAGCTTTCCTGCTGAGGCAGTAAATTTATTTGAAACGAAGTGTTTAATTCCACACTATTGACTAGTTTCAACTGTTCGTTGCATTGTAAGTGCACATTTACATCTTCTAGCACGTATGACATTATGACATAATAAAGAACCAAACTTGAGATAATACAGTACTGGTCGTCTAAGAAAATTTACGTCCCGAAAAACACAGCGAAAAGCTTAATATCAGGTCGAGGCCTGGATTGGGAATCTGGACATACGAATGTGCGCTTTAAGGCGAACTGTGCATTTTAGTATGGTCCACGAAATTCGACGCTCTTGGAGTATTCTCTGATGACCTGTTTTTTTATGACATAATGTAAGAAAGATCTTTTAATGTTTTACACGTACGAACATACGGGCTTCCTACGTCATCGTAGCTGCGCAAGCGCCGTGACTCCCCTAATCTGGCGCTCTCTGGCAACTTCTAAAATGAATCTATTTCTAACAGGTCGCGGGGAAATATTGCGAATTATGGTTCGAAAAGCGTTTTTTTCAAAGTAAATTTCCTTTTACGCAAGGTGAGCTATGTGCGAGAATGTGCGGTGAATTTCTTAAATCACAGAGCGTTTGCCCTCATTTAAAAATCAACTCTTTGGTGACGAGCCATTTACAAGAATTCCGATCACAGAAGATCAGAGATTTATGTCGGTATTAAAAAATTTAATGCGTATTTGTGTGATGTATCTGAAAGTGTAACATGCGCTAAGCAGATCAACATTATATGTGAAAGTATAGCATCTCTTGTAGCTTATTAATCTTCCAGACAAATATTATATGCGAAAGCTTTGCTTTTCTTGTAGCAACACTATGTATTTTAACTTAAACCATTAACTTTTCCTGTTGGTGGAATTCGAATTTATACTTTCGTAATACGAAAATATGCAGCGTACATGTTGCTGCACATCAAAGATCTTCCAAAACGTTTTTCCCCTTGAGTTTCGTTTTCTAAAGTGCCGAGAAATTCAACGCTGCTTTATAAAACCATATCCATTCAAAGGATTGGTAAGTTTTACAGTTCCGACGGTAAGTATACTGTCACTTAACAAGGAAGAAAATGTATTTTTAACCTGGAGATCCGGGAAAAATCCTGGAATTTTTTTTCCGTGTCTGCGTATACACCCAGGTGTAACTTTTGGCACTTAGCCATCTCACACACCCCTGCTCAGTGCAGCGCAGTGATGGGAGAAACCGAAGCGCTGAGCAGATCCAATTGCACATGTGGAATGCGAGCACAAATCTTGGTCATGCATACCACAGACTATAAATTGTTGCTGGCCAGTACATATGTTCAGGAGACGAAATGTGTAGTATTGCAGATAGACACGAATAAAATTAAAAATGAACCTTTCCTAGCTTTCGGATCTAATAATTCCTTCCTTTGGGAAGATAGATTGGGGAAAGTTAGATCTCTCAACTCTAGGACGAGAGAGTCTTTGTCCACATGAGTCAGCAGCTTACAACTTGCAGCAAGGTAAACTATTAGTTCTGATGCATAGGTTAAAATCAACCTCCAGGTTTTGTCCTCATTGTATAGAAGACATAACCTTGTGAAACTGGGCGAATCTTTTAGAAACACCGTGTACTGTTCGTAAAGATTATCATTGCTACCTTTCACTTGATACAGAGTAGGCATAAAATTTACCAACAGTGATATATGCTAAACTTGCATTTCTTATTTAATGTGCATGTGTTGTGGAGCCATTCCTCTGAGAATTTCAGTTTAAGCCTCCATTAGCTATATTTCTACACACTGCCCTGATAATCATTTTTGGAAAAGTAGTTGGAAGGATTTCTGTGGCTTGAAATAGTGTGGTATGCATGAGGAACACTTAGGGCTTTTCAAAATTACAGTAGTCAATCCTCCACAAAGCTAGTTTCTTAGGGATTTAATACTTGTAACAAACTGAAGGCAATTAAAAGCATTGATAGCAGAATTTCTTCAATTTCAAGAAGACTGTAAAGCAAATCTTCAAAAATTCATTTGCAAAAATCCTCTGACTCCTGTTGATTTAACTGTTGTCACAAATTGCTTGCACTCTTTATCTGGATGTAAAGCTGATTTGAGTAAAAAGTGGTCAAAGACACTTCTTTAAATACATATCGAAAAGTGTTGATTTTATGGTTCCAAAGTAGATGCTGCAGTTCACAAATTCAACAAAATAATAAAACTCCTATGAACAACTGATGCACTCAGAACCTTTATTCATGTAGAAGAATGAGTTTATCATTTCTGCAGAGACATTATTCATGTGATATGGGCACCTTTCCTTCATCTGCAATGATAATATGACTGTGGAGTGGAGCTTCTCTGTGAATGAAAGGTATCTGAGAATTTGAAAAAGGATTCATTTGTTACATGTCATCAAGTCTGTGATCTCAGACCACAACAGGCTGGCCTATATCATTTATTCATTCATTCACTGTGTTTTGCAATCCCATCAAGGAGGAGAACATTGAAGGATGTGCAACATGTTACACACAAGCAAATCATAGAAACTTCATGTGCGCACTGCATTAACAGAAAATTATCACTACGCGGTTTACTGCTACTCATGCATGTGACTGCTGCATTTAGTCAAGTAAACTAGAAAAAAGCCAATACTTTGAAAAAAGCTGTTGTCTCCTCAGTTATGCTGTATAGCTATTACTTACCTGCTATTGGCAGCTTAATATTACTTGATTACAATGCTGTTTTTCAAAGGAAATAAATCCTGTTTACAGTTTATTATTACTTGTCATGCAGCTTTTACAACTGCTACACTGCTGCTTGCCATGTAGTTAACAGAACTTTTCAATGCCTGAATCTAGATATTCAGATAATTTGTAGGAAGAGTGGTTAATGGAGTATGTTTTCAATTTTCTTTTGAATTGGTTAAGAATCCCAATTTCTTGTTAGTTGAATGTTTGTCTACCAGAGTGAGTAAATTGTGGTGTAACGTATCACTTTTGTAATGTGATGTGTTGCCCATCGTCTACCTAAACGACGAATGATAGTTGCAGCATCTGAATTTATGTTTTTAGCTAACCATTGACAAGTGAACACATGTAAGTCAAGTTGGGCAGCTCCTAGTGGCTCTGTCCTGCTGTGGGATTGAGTAACGTCATATGATGCGAGCAGCTGATGCCAGTTTGAAACTGCTGCTCCTGTGTCCTTAAGAGCATCAAGCCTACGTCTTTGCTTCCGCTCAGTGTCCAAAGCCTGACCCCATGCCCTAGTAAGTGCATACCCCTGGTCTCTCTTAAAATTGTTGCTATTTGTTCTAAGTTCAGCTGTTTCTTTGATAATGGAATCCCAGTATTATGTTGTTTGAACCAAAACTACTGTTTTTTCAAATTGTATTTTATGCTTTTTTTCTAGGCATGGTTCAACCATGGCCAATACCTCAAGTTCTCTCTATTTAATATGTTGTGAATGCTGTGCACTACACTCGGTCACAATGCAAATGATTTAACCTCTGTAAATATAGGTTGACACAGAGAAATGGGAAAGTTTTCACAATCCAATAAAACTAGAAGTGATGAACGAAAGAAATTGCATTCATAGTAATTGAAACCATGCAACTTTGCCATTTATGAAACATTGATGGCATTTATCCTTTTTTTTAAAATTACATACTTTAGGTGGCAGCCTCCTGTATGAACACATTCGTGAAATGTGCTGTTGAGATTCCTCATTGACCACTGCAACATCTCAGCTGGGATGCTGTGAATTGCAACCTGAATTCTCTGTTTTAACTCATTCAGGGTTCTAGGTCAAGTCGTGTAGCCGTTGCTCATGTGGTAGCCCCACAAGAAAAAATCACAAAAGGATAAATCTGGTGATCTAGGGGGCCAGGGAATGTTACTGAATTGTGAGATCACACAATTGCCAAACAATTCTCGCACATATGCCGTTGATTGCCTTCCAGTGTGTGATGTCACTTTATCCCATTGAAACCAGGCTGCTTCTTGAATGTTTGAAAAGTTGCTCAATGCATTTGTAACAAAAGTCTGTAACATGTCCATGTAACAATCAGCATTGACAGTTATTATATTTTCCTGTTAATCTGTGAAAAAATATGGTCTGATAATTTCATGTGATGAAACACCACACCATACTGTCAGTTTACTAACATGTAAAGGTCGCTCGTGAATGTCATTAGGATTTGTGTTTGCCCAGTAATGGTAGTTCTGTTTGTTCACATAACTAGTGAGATGAAAATGTGCTTCATCTGACATCCACAGCTTGTTTAGAGATTCATTGTCATTGTTTATTTTTGTTATCATTTGTTGGCAGAATCCTAACTGTAACTGGTAATCGTTGTCCTTCAATTGTTGCACCATCTGTAGTTTGTAAGGATGAAATTTTAAATTGAGATGAAGAGTTCTGCGAACACTGTCCCGGGACATTCCGACCACTGCTGCTTGCTTACAAATTGAACGCCATGGGCTCTGTAATACAGACTCACAAACAACATCAGTGTCTGGTGGAAAATGCACACTTCTTGGTTGCCCTGTTGGTTTCTTCTTGACGGCAGATCCAGTCTCCTCAAAGTTATTAATCCAATGTTTTATTGCGTGTTTTGATGGAACAGCATCATGACGTCCTAAATTGTAAAAACGCCAAAATTCCCTCTGCACTGTTACCAAACTATCATTGTTTTTATAAAACATTTTTATGGCTAATGCATGCTGTTGTCTGTTCCACTGTTCCATGATTACTGGGATAGCGGACTGTTCACTCCCTAACTGTCGTCTGTCATGAACCCTCAGTGCTGCCACCTGCCCACAGCCGCTGCTACTCATTTCAAGCATTCCCGATATTCTGTGTCATCCTGTACTGCCACATTCATAGTGGACACCACACCCACAAGTAACTTGAAGACCCATGTTGTCTTTAACAGGACATAACATATCTCTTATTTTGTTGGTGGGGCCACACACTAGTCTCAGTTCATTTCTATTCAGCATGCACCCAGTCTTCCTAGTAGCTGCTCCACAATTTGGGAAGAATGTAGCTAGCTTGGCAGCCCCACTGAGTCACAAGGTGTCTTTTGTCTGTGGCACTTGGAAGCTTTAGCAATTTCTCCCTTGCTGTAATCATTTTCTCTGAATGCATGCTTCAAATGCATGCTGAAATTCTGAGTCTAGAAGGTCGTTATCAGAAATGATTTTTGCCTTGTGTACTAATGTGTTCAGTACCACCAGGGGTGCCACAATTTCTGGAAATCAGGGAATATCAGGGAATTTCAAATGTGTCAGGTAAATCAGGGAAATTTGAAAAAAACACTGGAAAAATCTCGTTTTTGTCTCAGTAGATGAAATGGTTTGTTTACTGAGATGTCATGCATCATCGCTGGCTGGGCGCAGCTGAGTATGTGAGCCACTTCCTTACTCCCTCATCCTTGCCCCAAGGAATCTTACACTATGTTTTTCATTTAGAGTATGACAATTAATGTCAACTACTGGCAGTAACAGGACATTATTGCTTTCTAGGAATTGCATAATATGAGTCTTTGTGAGAGTAAGGTATTAACAGTTACTTGTAAACCAGTTGCAGGCCTGCCCCATTATCATATGAGTTATGTCAATTAAGGTTGAGTTTGGGCCTTGATTAATTGTCATAAATTGGATGTTGCTTTGCTACCAACCTTATTGGACAGGAGTGGGACCAGTACCAATTCCTGTGGCATCTCACATGTTATGTTCCCTTATTCTGAAGTTAGCTTCTTGCCTGTGAGACAGTTTGTCAGTGAAACCCTCTGTTTTCTGGTATGAAGGTGACTTCACCCGTACAAGAGGGGATGCCATTTATGCTATAACATTTTGTTAGCCAAGTAGAGTTTCATGACAAGGTCACAAAATGCCAACAGGATAATTGTCTGTGTTTAGCTATCGTAGCATTTAATTTGTGAGTTCATGCCTTGCTTTCTCTGCATGGAATCCTTTATGAAAGCACATAAAGAGTTTTCAGTTTTGCTGGTATAAGTGGATCATAGGCCAGTTTTTGAAATGCTTTTGGAAAGACTCAAAAGAGAGTAATAGGTCTGTCATAGAGGTGGTTTACATATCTCCGCTTTTCTAAATGAGTGTTACTACAGCATATTTAAGTTTGTCAGGAAATAAGCTCTCATTGATTTATTATGAAGATAAACTAAGGGTAATGCTATCAAGTCAGTGCCAGGGTTTGATGTTCTGCTACCAACATCATCAAAGCCAGCACAATTGCTGCTTTTTAGTGACCTTATGAATTTTGCGGTCTCCTTAGCAATTGTATTTGTTTTGAAACTAATGTCTGTTGATGGTGCATGAGGTGTATGTACAAATAAATCTAATGCATCTGTATTTGGTTGTTTATCAGTGTGTGCAATGTTTGCTGTCACTGTGCGGAAATATTCAATAAATTTGGTGACCAATGATTAGAAAGTATCACCATTTCTATCAGAGCTGTTTTCTGCGGGCTCAGTTTCTTTTGGATGACTAGTTTCATTTCTGTTTTAATAATGCCCCAAATAGTTTTTACCTTATTCCTAGTGTATTTTATTTTCTGAGTAAACTTTTGCTTTTGCAGTGACAGACAGAAGATTTTACAATGCTAGTGATAATGGAGTTTGAACTTTTGACTACAGCTTTTCTTGTGAATTAGGTAAAGCTCTCTCTTCATAGCATGAAATGCTTTTAATCCCAGGCATTATCCATCCCTTTACATGCTTTTGTTCAATTTTTCTCTTCTTTGTTTCAGGAGAAAACAAAATTCAAAGTACTGTATGAATATGTTTAAGAAATAGTTAAATTTTCCAGCAAGACTCTCTGTTTTAAAGTTTTCCACCTTTCTGCCCATATTTTCTCTCTAAGCACTGTGATTGAGTCATTGTTTAAAGTTCTGAAATAGAACACTTTTCATCTATGATCTATCCCTAACTGGTCAGTACATTTTATTGTTTGCATTTGACCATCATGACCAGATAAACCATTGGCTATTGGTTTTATGGCTAAATCACTGCAATTTGTTGAACCTAAAAACAAATTTTTAATAGCTGTTGCACTGTGCCCTTTAATACCTGTAGAGAATTTTATGCTGCTTATTATTCCAGTACTGGGCATCAATAACTTTAGATGCCCCTGGTCAGTACTTTCTGATAGAAAATCGACATAAAATGTAGCCGTAGCAAACTTGCTTGTGTGCTGTGTTATGATAGTACATTCTTCATGCATTCAGAATAGAAAGGTACATCACAAAAATTGCAGGCTATTTCAACACTGGTGCCATGTAAGAAGTGAAACATTATTTATTTAAAAATAATAAAAATTAGTATTTGTATACATGTCTGCTAGACTCTTGCCCTTGAGGTCCCAGTTTCAATCCTGAGCAGGAGTGGGCATATTTTCTTGTTTCAGTTCCTCCCGGGTGACCCCAGGTCCACTCAGGCTGCTATCAGTTGTGTACTAGGGATCTTTCCTGGGGGTAAAAGGAGAGCTGAGGCAGTGGGCTCATTTCCCTCCATTTCCTAGCAGCACAGCAAGTGAAAGGCTGCAGTATACTTGCAGTCAGGTCAGAAGCTCATTCATGGCTTTACCTTTTTTTATACGTCATGTTTCTAATTCTAGCCGCACTCAAAATACTCACTTATAAGTTCCAGTGTAAGTAAAAAAAAAGTTATCTGTATCTGTAAATTTGTCTCACATTCAACAGTAATGAGGTCAGAAAAAATCAGAGTTTCAGCATGAAAAACCTTGGACCTTTTGCGGTATTCTTTTGATAGATTAAAATTGTCACCCATTGTATGGCTTTGCTTACCTTGTATACCCAGCATTATTTGCTGTTAACAATGGAACCTGCAAGGAGTGGGTGTATTGCATCCCCATTCGGTTTAATATTTTCTGTAATTGAGTATTTAACAGGTTTTTTTCTTTCTTCATTTGGATGCCTGCTAAGTAATAGTACATAAAATACCAAAATCCGCATTTTCAGAATCCATGGTGGCTGGCATTGAGGAGGTCATTCTATTCAAGGTCTCAAGATCCCTCATTATGTTTGACCTCAGAATATGTTCTAAGATTCTACAACAAATTGATCTCAAGGACACTGAACAGTAGTTTTGTGGAACACTTCTACTAGGCCTACCCTAATTGTAGAACAGGCACATATACCTGTGCTTTTCTCCAGGAAATGACCATTGTTTTATGTTTGAGAGATCTACGATAGATTATAGATAGAAGAGGGTCTAACTCAGCCACAAATTCAGTATAGAATCTGACAGGGATTCCATAAGGGCCTGGACCTTTGTTCAGTTTTAACGATTTGAGCTGTTTCTCAACACCACTGCCACTAATACTTATTTCATTCATCTTTTCAATAGTACAAGGATTAAATTGGGGAAATTTTCCTGATTTTTCCTTTGTGAAGGAACATTTGAAAACAGAGTTAAGCATTTCTGCTGTTGCATTGCTACCATCAATTTTAGTTCCTTTTCCATTTGTTGGTGTCCCTAACAACCCTCACATATGACCAGAATTTCTTTGAGTTTTGTGAAATATCATTTGACAGTATTCTACTACGGTAGTCACTGAAGACATCATGCAATACTCTTTTGACAGCCAAATGCATTCCATTCAGCATCTCTCTATCTATAGCCATACGCTTTGTTTTACACTTGTTATGCAGTAATCTCTGTTTCTTTAGAGACCCTGTATACCATGGAAGTTCCCTCCCATTATGAACTGTTCTACTGGGTACGTATATATCCAGTGTGTGGTTAACTATTATTTTAAACTTGAGCCATAGTTACTCTACATGCTCCTGACCTGTGCTGAAATTTTCGATGTGGACAACTTCAAAGAGGTCAGGGCTGTGTGTGTTGCCATTAGATCCAGTATATTTTCATCATAAGTGGGGTTCCTAACTATCTGTTCTAGGTAGTTTTCAGAGAAGGCATTCAGTAATGTTTCACAGGATGTCTTGTCGCACCCACCACTAACAAAACTGCAATATTACCAATTAATTGTTGGTTGATTAAAGTCTCCACCAATGATTACAGTATGATTGGAGAACTTACATATAACTGAGCTGAGGTTTTCTCTAAAGTGTTTGGTTACATCAGGAGATGAGTCTGGTGGGCAATAGAGGGATCCAATTATCATTTTATGCCCATCCCTGACGCTGAGTCTTTCCCAAACACTCTCCCATACACTTCAATTTCTATCTTGGTGGATTTGAGTTTCTTGTCTACTGTGACAAATACACCACCTCCATTTCCCATTAGCCCATCCTTTCGATATACTCTTTTGCTCAAAAATCTCACTGATATAAATTTCAGGTTTCAACCAGCTTTCTATACTTAGTATTATGTGAGCTTCTATAGCATTTTGTTAGCATTACATCTAAACACACTGGACTCACACATTGGAGGAGTAAGATTAAAATCCATGACCACTCATACAGATTTATGTTTTCCACTGTTCTCTTAAATCACTTAAGGTGACATCCAGAATGACTGCACTGAATAGGCCACAGCCAGTCCCCTACACCATTCTCATCCATTGTGAGCTTATACTCCATTTCTTATGACTTTGTTGTTGGTGGGGTGTTAAATCCTAGTATTATTTTCCTTCCATTTTTTCATGCTTTTGGAGTTTAGTGGCCTGTGATGTTCAGTGAATAGAGGTACACATGTGAGGCAGTGGCTTCTGTAACCATTATGTCACTGCAGATGGTGCAGCTACTCAGTGGTTGCTGTTGTCCTTCACTGAATTAGTAAGTGGTTTGTTGCTCTGTGGCCAGTCTACCTGACAGGACCTCTCTCTTCAGCATTTTGTTGCACATAGCAATTTACTCACAGCACTTACTATTGATTTTCTGGCACATGAAAAGCCCAGTACTTACGTGACCATGAAGACAGAGTACCACATCAATTGGCCACTTGCTGTCTGACTGTAAGCAAGTGAGCTGATGTTGCACATCTTGTCTACCTTTCAATTGCCCATCAGAGAAACAACCAATATGAGATTTGATGACAGTTTAGTCACATGAGCTATTTGCCATGATGACTAATGATAGGAACACTCTCTCTCCAACACAGCATGTATCTCCTTTTCAACTGATTATGAGTTAAGAACATATTTGTGTGCACCTGTGCATGTGTGTGTGTGTGTGTGTGTGTGTGTGTGTGTGTGTGTGTGTGTGTGTGTGTGTGTGTGTGCATGTGCGTGTGCCTGCATGTCTGTCCCTAGCTTTCAAACAAATACATTTGAACCATGGTGCATTCATCATAAACCTACCCTCGTTCCCCTGAACCCCAAAATGGAAACATTTTTTTGCTGGCAATCCCTGTGACAAAACATAATTTGATATCCTAATCCCAGCATTGGAGCTTGACTCTTCAGTTCATACCACCATCCAACTGTGACTCTCCCCTCTCCCATATAACCCTCCATAGTTACCTTCCAGGGATTCCTTACCTCCGATTTGACCTCACCATTATTCCCCAAGTGCCTTGCCAAAAACACAGACCTCTCAACAGAAGACAGACCCTGATTTAATCATCCTCCCTGCAGGAAAAGGCTCTACCACTTTTATGATGAATCACAGTGACTACCTGAAAGAAGGGATCTGCCAACTGTCTGACTCTTCATCTTCAAGCTTTGCCATAGTGATTCCCTCCCAGAAGTTCAACATAATCTCTAATCTCCAAGAATATTTCCCCTGAATCCATCTCCCTTCTCACCTCAACAACTCCCCACATACCCACCTTCTAAATGCTTCCAGAAATCCATAAACACAACAATCTTGGACAGCCAACACCCAATAGCAGCTAGTTCCTATGCCTCCAGTGAATGAATCTCCAGTCTTGTCAACCAACAACTGATTGGTTGAACCCTAGCCTCTCGTATTGAAGATGCAAACCACATCCTTCACTGACACTTGACCACCCCCACTCCAGTACCACTTAGATGCCTACTTGTCATTGTTGATGCCATCCTCCTCTACACCTACAGCTCCCTGCCCATGCTTTTGATGTTATTGAATACTACTTCTGATTATGTCCTTCCAGCTCCATACCCACTACCTCATTCTTTATACATTGAACCTGCTACATCCTCACACACAACTACTTCTTGTTTGAGGCAAAGATATGTACACTAATCAGTGGCACAGCCGTGGACATCTCCATGGCACACTCCTATGCCAATCTGTGAACTATTTGTAGGAAACCTTCCTAGCCTCCAAAACCCCAAAACACCTTGTCCGGTTCAGGTTCATTGATAATTTTTTTATGTTCTGGACTTATGACCAAGACACACTATCCACATTCCTCCACAGCCTCAACACCTTTTCTCCCATTCACTTCACCTTGTCCTTCTCAGTCCACTGTGCCAACTCCCTGGATGTTTACTTCCACCTCTCTGATGGCTCCATCCATACCTCTATCTGTATCAAGCCCATTAACCATCCAAAGTACCTGCATTTTGACAGCTGTCTGTTATAACCTTTAATCACCAATAATTGCGTGGATATTCAAACACACTCACTTAGAAACAATAGCTGGTTACATGATAACAACTCAGTATCTCTTATTCGACTGCCATGCCGTGACATGCGGCCGGTGCCGTTCATAGCTAGGTGGCGCTCCCACGCTCAGCCGAGTTGCGGAGCGCCTCTATCGCCGTTTGCACGTACTGTCATGGCAGCACTGTTAAATGTCGTGGCACTGTCACAACACTTTTCCCCCCTTGAAAAAAAAAACACTCACTTCCTTGGAGACATGGACAGTGCGGAGACATCCAAGGCCTCTTGTGAGGCCCCGAGAAGATCCCGCGGAGAGACACGAGAGTATGGTCAAAAATGTCCAGGATGGAAGCTCGTGCGTGGAACGTGCCTCCTGGACGAGATGATGGGTGAAAACTCCGGAGCAGCATCCATAGGTGTTGTGGACCTGGGGGTGTGCTCCAGCGAGATGGGTCCCAGAGATGGCGGTGTCACGACTGGGGCCAGTTCCGGCGTACTCGGAAGCGGTAGTGACGTCGGCTGCATCAACACATACGGTAGATTGGCAGCAGCGACAGGACTGGCTTCTCGGGCTGGTGGAGGCGAAGGAAGGGGCGGTGGCACCGGCGTGGCCACCACTCGTGGGTGCATCTGGTCGTAATGGCGAACAACCGTGCCGTCGTCCGTACGTATTTCACAAAGCCGGTGGCTGCGAAGAGGCTTGACCAACCCTGGAATCCATTTAGGGTGAGATCCATACCCTTGTGCCCACATGTCGGCGCCCACCGCGTATTTTCCCGCACTAGGGGACGCAGCACAAGGCCTGACAGGGTGAAACAGGTGCAGTAGAGTGCGCGCTTGGTGGCCATGCAAGAGTTCAGCAGGGCTGCGATCACCCAGAGGCGTGAAGTGATAAGAACTCAGAAATTGCAGCAGAGTGTCATCTGTGGAAAAATCACTAAGGAATTTTTTCATCTTGCTTTTGAAAGTGCAGACAAGGCGCTCGACCTCCCCATTCGATTGTGGATGGAAGGGCGGTGCTGTAACATGATGAATCCCTTGTCCAGTACAAAAATCACGGAAGGCCTGTGAAGAGAACTGAGGGCCATTGTCCGTGACAATCGTGGATGGATGACCTTCTAGCGCAAAGATTTTGGACAAAGCCAGCGTTGTTGCCGCAGTGGTGGGCGACGGACATCGAACAACAAACGGAAACTTCGAGAAGGCGTCAATCAACAGTAGCCAATAAGTACTGAGGATGGGGCCGGCAAAGTCAGCGTGCACCCGTTCCCATGGCTGTACCGGATCAGGCCATGGAGAGGGCATTGTACGAGGTGCAGCCAGTTGTTGAGCACACTGATCACACGCAGCAACCATGTGGGCGATGTCCAAATCAATACCGGGCCAATAAATGTGCCTGTGGGCCAGGGACTTAGTCCAAGAAATACCCCAATGGCCTTCATGCAACAGTTTGAGAACATCTTTGCGAAGAGAGGCTGGCACCACGACCCATGGAGATGCGCCATCCGTGGCCAGAAGAACAACACCATCACAAACAGACAGACAAAGGCGCAAGGCATGGTAGTTGCAAAGGGGATCTGATGCTTGGCCCTTGGTCCTGTCTGGCCAACCCCGTTGAACAAAACCGATCACCTGACGCAGGACCGGGTCCCGCGCAATAGCCGACGCAAACTGCGAACCTGTAAGTGGAAAACCCTCGACCGCACTACGTTCTTCCTCATCAATGTGGAAACAGAGTAGTTCATCACGATCGAAAACCAGGTCGGGGCCCATTGGCAATCACGACAATGCGTCAGCGTTGGCGTGCTAGGCCGTGGGGCGATAGTGAATCTCATAGTGAAAACGAGACAAGTATAGGGCCCAACGTTGCAGGCGGTGAGCTGCCTTATCCGGAAGCGACGCCAATGGGCTGAAAGAGAGACCAGCGGCTTGTGGTCGGTGATGAGGTGAAACTTAGAACCATACAAAAAAACGCTGAACTTTTTTAGAGCATAAATGATAGCGAGCGCCTCCTTTTCGATTTGAGAGTAACGCCGTTGCGCATCGTTGAGGGTCTTGGAAGCATAGGCGATGGGTCATTCTGACCCAACCTCATACCGATGGGCGAGAACAGCCCCTAGGCCATACTGCGACGCGTCAGTTGCCAGAACCAAGTGCTGAACCAGACGGAATGTGGCAAGCCAAGGTGCCGACTGCAAATGAGCCTTCAGGGGGACAAAAGCCTGCTCACACTCGTCGGACCAACAGAAAGGGACGTTTTTGCGTAACAGCTGATGCAGAGGATGAGCTACCACTGCCGCGGATGGAATGAATTTGTGATAATAAGCAATCTTGCCTAGAAACGCCTGAAGTTCTTTGACCGTAGACGGCCGGGGTAGAGCGTTAATGGCCGCAACGTGCTGATGTGGAGGACGTATACCCTCACGGGACAAGTGGAAACCAAGATACACAATGGAGGGTTGGAAGAACTGTGACTTGTCCAGATTGCACCTCAACCCAGCCGAATGCAAAACCCGAAACAGTGAACGCAAATTGCGAAGGTGCTTCTCAGTGGAGGCCCCCGTGACAACAATGTCATCCAGGTAGTTTATGCAGCCGGGAACGGAAGCCGTGAGCTGTTCCAAAAACCGCTGAAAAATGGCCGGCACGCTAGCGACGCCAAATGGTAACCGTTGGTACTGATACAACCCACAAGGAGTGTTGATGACGAGAAATTCCTTGGAAGAAGCATCCAACGGCAACTGATGGTACGCCTTCAATAAGTCAAGTTTGGAAAAGAACTGGCCCCCAGCGAGCTTGGTAAATAACTCCTCAGGACGGGGAAGAGGATAAGTGTCAATGAGGCTCTGAGCGTTGACAATGGCTTTAAAATCACCACACAATCGCAGACTCCCGTTTGGTTTAGAAACCACCACGATTGGCGATGCCCATTCGCTGGAGGTAACAGGAAGGAGAATCCCTGAAGCTGTTAACCTGTCTATCTCAGCCTTGACAGGTGCACGCAACGCCAGCGGAATAGTGCGTGCCCGGAAAAACTTAGGACGAGCTGAAGGTTTAAGAGTAATGTGGGCTTCAAAATCCTGGGCACGACCCAGACCAGCAGAGAACACGGACGAAAATTCAGAATGCAATCCATCCAGCTGCTGATACGGAATATCCTCAGATATGAGGTGCACATCATCATCAATGGAGGACCTGAGCAACTGGAAAGCATCATAACCGAACAGGTTTTCAGTGCCCGCATGATCCACCACATAAAACGTGAGGGGCCTAACAACAGACTTGTAGGCAGTGGAAGCATCAAACTGGCCAATGATAGGAAGTTTCTGTTTATTATAAGTTCTCAGATTTCGCGTAACTGGAGACAAGGGAGGGAGCCCAACTCCAAATACGTGCGAGAATTAATGGGAGTTACTGCAGAGCCAGTGTCCACTTGCATGCGAATGTCTTTATCCAGAACACGAACAGTAACAAACAACTTATTTGTTTGAGAAAGCACACAGTTAACATCCATGTCTGATGCCTCGTCCTCGTCGACAGGAACTTTAGGGGACTGACACACAGAAGCAATGTGGCCTTTTTTCCTACATGAATTACACGTGGCCCAACGTTTTGGACACGCGGCCCGGTCATGCTGTACGAAACAACGTGGACAAGAAGGAAGTGCGGAACGAACCTGCTTCTGTGGTTGCTGTTTTCGCTGCGAGCGTTGCGGCCAAACGCGACGTTGTTTACGTGAGTGAACCGCCGCCACATCTTTGTTCTCCTGTGAAACAGGCAAATTATCCGTGTCAAAAGTTGACTGTACAGTGCCTACATCACACCACGCGTCTATTTGCGCGCCAGCAGTGTGAGACACTTCAAAGGATTGAGAGATGCTTAGAACTTCCGACAACGACGGGTTTGGCAGTTGTAGGGCACGTTGCCGAACTTCTTTATCAGGAGCAAGCCATAGAATAGCATCCCTAACCATTGAATCAGCATAAGACTCATGATGAGTGTCCTTGACAAACTTACATTTCCTACTCAGACCGTGTAGTTCCGCCGCCCAAGCCTGGTAAGATTGATGGGGCTGTTTACGACACCGGTAGAGCGTCAAGCGGGCAGCAACGACGTGGGTGTTTTTTCGGTAATAGTTAGACAATAAGTCACACATTTCTTGGAAGGACAGAGAGGCAGGTACCTGCAGAGGGGCTAACTGAGATAGCAGCTGATAGATCCGTGGGAAATCCAAGATAGAAATAACGACTTACACATAGGAGCGTCGACAACGCCAAAAGCCAAGAATTGTTGCCGCAAATGCTTCTCATAATCCTCCCAGTCTTCAGCGGCCTCGTCGTAAGGAGGGAATGGAGGCGGAGAAGAGGAAGACAGACGATGAGTAAGCGACGTCGACAATGCCTGAATAGCAGCCGTCAGCTGTGTTTGTTGTGCCTGAATAGCAGCCGTCAGCTGTGTTTGTTGTTCAATGAGCACTTGCATAAGCTGTTCCATGTCTGCCCCGTCATGATCACACAAATCCACAATGCAGTGAAAATATCCGACCTCGTCGGCAAAAAGTGTTATAACCTTTAATCACCAATAATTGTGTGGATATTCAAACACACTCACTTAGAAACAATAGCTGGTTACATGATAACAACTCAGTATCTCTTATTCGACTGCCGTGCCGTGACATGCGGCCGGCGCCGTTCGTAGCTAGGTGGCGCTTCCGCGCTCAGCCAAGTTGCGGAGCGCCTCTATCGCCGTTTACGCATATTGTTGTGGCAGCACTGTTAAATGTCGTGGCACTGTCACAACACTGTTCTACCTTCCTCACCAAAAAATTGCTCCCATTTTGCCAGGCCACTCATGGATGTGATATTTGCAGTGATGAAAATCCCCTTGCTGAAGG
The DNA here is from genome assembly GCF_021461385.2 of Schistocerca piceifrons. Classification (NCBI taxonomy): domain Eukaryota; kingdom Metazoa; phylum Arthropoda; class Insecta; order Orthoptera; family Acrididae; genus Schistocerca; species Schistocerca piceifrons. Next base: position 234,002,838 of record NC_060140.1, read on the forward strand.
TCTCACAAAAGCCTTCACATACAGACACTGTCCCTCAAACTAAGTCAAAACAGATTTTTCATGCCACATTCTCACACTCCAAGCATGTCCAAGAACTAGTTTCAAGGAGCCCTTCTCCCCCCTCATCACCCATCCCATGCTGGATGGAGCAACTGAACTATGTCATTTTCCAGGGCTTCGACTATCTGCCATTGTGCCTGGAAATTAGACATCCTACCCATAATGCCTCCCATGACACTAAAGTGATATTTTCCACACCCAACCAACCTGCATATTATCCTAGTCCATTCTTATGCCACTCCCTGTCTCAACCCCTTGCCAGAGGGATCATATCCCTGTGGAAGAACCAGGTGCAAGACCTGCTTTATTTACCCACACAGTGCATCCTATATTAGACCTGTCACAGGCTCATCCTACTGATCAGATGCAGGGACACCTGTGAAAGCAACCATGTCATACACCAGCTCTGCTGTGATTTCTGCACAGCATATTATGTGCTCATGACCACCAACCAGCTGTCCACCACAATGAATGACCACTGCCAAATTGTGGCTAAGATTAAAGTTGACCACCCAGTGGTGGAGTGTGGTGCTGAGCACAACACACTCAAGTTCAATGGCTTCTTCACAGTCCATGTCATTTGCACCCTTCCCCCCAATAAGAACCTTTCTGAACTATGTAGATGGGCGACAATTGTTGAAAAACATTCTTTGCTCCTATGATCACCCAGCGTCAATACCTACTAAACTACTGCACCCACACCCTCCACCCAACAGTCTCTCATACCTGTTCCTGTCACTCCCAGTTCACTTGCCCATGCCACTGTCATCATGTGCTGTACAAAATCACTAGTTCTATTACCCATGTGTCACATTCCTATCCTGTGGACCTGTTGCATCTCTCTCCCACATTACTATCCCACACACTTATTGCGTCCCCCTGAGCCATCAACCACACTTCCTCAAACCATGGTCCTGCTTCCTGTGTCTTTTCTCCCTCTATGCACCCCACTCCATGCAACCTGACACAACCTGTCACCCCAGTATATGTGACTAACTGCAATCCTAGCATGGTGTGTTCAATTGACATCATGTAGCTGCCAGAATGAGATTTTCACTCTGCAGCGGAGTGTGCGCTGATATGAAACTTCCTGGCAGATTAAAACTGTGTGCCCGACCGAGACTCGAACTCGGGACCTTTGCCTTTCGCGGGCAAGTGCTCTACCAACTGAGCCACCGAAGCACGACTCACGCCCGGTACTCACAGCTTTACTTCTGCCAGTACCTCGTCTCCTACCTTCCAAACTTTACAGAAGCTCTCCTGCGAACCTTGCAGAACTAGCACTCCTGAAAGAAAGGATATTGCGGAGACATGGCTTAGCCACAGCCTGGGGGATGTTTCCAGAATGAGATTTTCACTCTGCAGCGGAGTGTGCGCTGATATGAAACTTCCTGGCAGATTAAAACTGTGTGCCCGACCGAGACTCGAACTCGGGACCTTTGCCTTTCGCGGGCAAGTGCTCTACCAACTGAGCCACCGAAGCACGACTCACGCCCGGTACTCACAGCTTTACTTCTGCCAGTACCTCGTCTCCTACCTTCCAAACTTTACAGAAGCTCTCCTGCGAACCTTGCAGAACTAGCACTCCTGAAAGAAAGGATATTGCGGAGACATGGCTTAGCCACAGCCTGGGGGATGTTTCCAGAATGAGATTTTCACTCTGCAGCGGAGTGTGCGCTGATATGAAACTTCCTGGCAGATTAAAACTGTGTGCCCGACCGAGACTCGAACTCGGGACCTTTGCCTTTCGCGGGCAAGTGCTCTACCAACTGAGCCACCGAAGCACGACTCACGCCCGGTACTCACAGCTTTACTTCTGCCAGTACCTCGTCTCCTACCTTCCAAACTTTACAGAAGCTCTCCTGCGAACCTTGCAGAACTAGCACTCATATCAGCGCACACTCCGCTGCAGAGTGAAAATCTCATTCTGGAAACATCCCCCAGGCTGTGGCTAAGCCATGTCTCCGCAATATCCTTTCTTTCAGGAGTGCTAGTTCTGCAAGGTTCGCAGGAGAGCTTCTGTAAAGTTTGGAAGGTAGGAGACGAGGTACTGGCAGAAGTAAAGCTGTGAGTACCGGGCGTGAGTCGTGCTTCGGTGGCTCAGTTGGTAGAGCACTTGCCCGCGAAAGGCAAAGGTCCCGAGTTCGAGTCTCGGTCGGGCACACAGTTTTAATCTGCCAGGAAGTTTCATATCAGCGCACACTCCGCTGCAGAGTGAAAATCTCATTCTGGAAACATCCCCCAGGCTGTGGCTAAGCCATGTCTCCGCAATATCCTTTCTTTCAGGAGTGCTAGTTCTGCAAGGTTCGCAGGAGAGCTTCTGTAAAGTTTGGAAGGTAGGAGACGAGGTACTGGCAGAAGTAAAGCTGTGAGTACCGGGCGTGAGTCGTGCTTCGGTGGCTCAGTTGGTAGAGCACTTGCCCGCGAAAGGCAAAGGTCCCGAGTTCGAGTCTCGGTCGGGCACACAGTTTTAATCTGCCAGGAAGTTTCATATCAGCGCACACTCCGCTGCAGAGTGAAAATCTCATTCTGGAAACATCCCCCAGGCTGTGGCTAAGCCATGTCTCCGCAATATCCTTTCTTTCAGGAGTGCTAGTTCTGCAAGGTTCGCAGGAGAGCTTCTGTAAAGTTTGGAAGGTAGGAGACGAGGTACTGGCAGAAGTAAAGCTGTGAGTACCGGGCGTGAGTCGTGCTTCGGTGGCTCAGTTGGTAGAGCACTTGCCCGCGAAAGGCAAAGGTCCCGAGTTCGAGTCTCGGTCGGGCACACAGTTTTAATCTGCCAGGAAGTTTCATATCAGCGCACACTCCGCTGCAGAGTGAAAATCTCATTCTGGAAACATCCCCCAGGCTGTGGCTAAGCCATGTCTCCGCAATATCCTTTCTTTCAGGAGTGCTAGTTCTGCAAGGTTCGCAGGAGAGCTTCTGTAAAGTTTGGAAGGTAGGAGACGAGGTACTGGCAGAAGTAAAGCTGTGAGTACCGGGCGTGAGTCGTGCTTCGGTGGCTCAGTTGGTAGAGCACTTGCCCGCGAAAGGCAAAGGTCCCGAGTTCGAGTCTCGGTCGGGCACACAGTTTTAATCTGCCAGGAAGTTTCATATCAGCGCACACTCCGCTGCAGAGTGAAAATCTCATTCTGGAAACATCCCCCAGGCTGTGGCTAAGCCATGTCTCCGCAATATCCTTTCTTTCAGGAGTGCTAGTTCTGCAAGGTTCGCAGGAGAGCTTCTGTAAAGTTTGGAAGGTAGGAGACGAGGTACTGGCAGAAGTAAAGCTGTGAGTACCGGGCATGAGTCGTGCTTCGGTGGCTCAGTTGGTAGAGCACTTGCCCGCGAAAGGCAAAGGTCCCGAGTTCGAGTCTCGGTCGGGCACACAGTTTTAATCTGCCAGGAAGTATCATGTAGCTGGTTTGTGTGTATGAGTGTGTGTGTGTGTGTGTGTGTGTGTGTGTGTGTGTGTGTGTGTGTGTGTGTGTGTGTGTGTGTGTGTGTGTGTGTGTGTTGAAGGATATTTCCAAAAGCTAGTGAAGCTTTCATTCTTTCTTTTTTTGTGTGTATGCCTATAGGGGCTCGTCACTTCTAGTGTTCGGTGAGCTGTCTCCTCATTTACATTCTGCCACAACATTCCTTATCATATTAATATTGTGTAGGTAGTAGCTCTTTGAGCAGTATAATTTCATAAAGCTTAAATATGTTCTATGTAAAATGTATGTTTGTCATTGTATACACATTTACAAGAATGAGCAGCTGTATATGCTCTTTATACCTTACTGGTATACAGAGCTAAATGGATAACACTTTTAGTTTGTATGGATTTTAAGGCAAATAATGATGTCAGCTACAGCTTCCAAGGTTCTTTGTGAGCTGTCTGGAGAGCCGTTTTCCATCTGTAATCAACAGAACAAATCAATGCAGAATTGCATGATACATTAAGACTCCAAACAACTTATATCTTACATGCATATTTACTCTATGTATTTTATCTGAATGTGTTTATCAGATCATGTCTTGATTGTATTGTTTTTCAGGTTTTGGAAGATTTGCTGAAGAAATTAGGCATTGAACATGTGGTCTGGTGCAAGGACAAGGTTGGCAATTATTTTGAGGTAAGCATTTCTCTTTCTTTTCCAGCCTTTTAACTGAAGTTTGTCTGGCAATACCTGTGGTTAATCAAGTTCACTTAATGAGCTGTTATGTTTTATGCATATTGTATGAATGAAAATTTGATTTCCCTGTCACTGAGCTCTTCTGACCAACTCATTTTGCTGTTACTGCTTCTCTACTGACATGACAATACTACCAGTGGGTCCACCTCCCTGAACACCAAGTGATCAGCTCTACATTGTATATAATTATCTAGATATTTTTGATCAGACACTGTATCTCTCCCATGGTTGGTCTACACCTGCAACAGAAGTACGGAGACTCCTCTCCTATATTAAAGATACCAGCCATTTACTAGTTTATCTGTAATCTGTGCCCATCTTGTTCCCAATGCACACCTTGCTTGTCACCATTGATGCCACCTCCCTCTATACAACATACCTCATGTATATAGTCTGTGTGATGCTGAACAGTACCTCAAACATGCCCACCTGATTCCACAATTTTTTATGTCTTCTCTGCACACCTCAATCAACTTTCTGCTTACCATCAACTGCTTCACCTTTGAGGAGTGGAATACAAGTATATCAGGGTATGACCATGGGAAAGAAGATGGCTCCTTCCTGTGCCAACCTTTTCATGGGTTACTTGGTAAGGGCTTTGCTGGGATCCATAAGCCTTTCAGTCCTTTGTTTAGTTTAGATACAGCGATGACATTTTTGCCATACAGACTAATGATGAGACTGACCTGTCAAAATTTTTGGAATCTCTAAATACTTTCTCCCAATTAAATTTCACATGTTCCTATTCCAAACCCATGCCACTTTTCATTATGTTGACCTCACTCTTGATGATGGTCACACATTTCTTTCACATTAAAGCTACAAATAAACAACAGTACTTATATTATTACAGTTGCCATCCTTTCCATGACTCATTTTTCTGCCCAAACAACCTTGAGATTCAAGGCAAATGTATTTGTTCATATGTTGACTCTTTACAGCAATTCTCACCCCACTCATCACTACATCTTATTATCCCACCAGTCTAGATGGCCCACACCATCCAGTCAAATCCTGTTACTGCATATCCCTCCAAAAGACAACTTAGGATTACACCTAATTACTCATTACTGTCCTGGTCTTGAACGTATTAATCAGCTACTTTGGCAGGGCTAGGACTTCTTATAATTGTGCCCTGGCATGTGGTCTATTCTGTTGAATATTTTACCTTCATCATCTAGAACAACTTCTTGTCACCTTCCTCCCAGTCTCCACAATATACTGGTCATACCTTATGCTCCTTCTGTAGCCATATCACTGCCCTGTGGTACCTATATCTGCGACGATTCCCACTGATAGACTTTCCTGATGCACCCTCATACAACCACTTAAATTTATGTTAAATTCTGTTGTAACTGCATTTCTTTTCGATGATCATTCCCTTTCCTTCTCATCCTGTGCAATAAGTCTCCCATGGCATGTGATTTTGGGTGACTTATCCACAACTCTTGCCATTTCCACCAGTCTCTTTTCTTCATCCCTCCTCCTTTCCTTTCAACCCTTCTGTCAGGAGGAACAGCCGGCTTCAAAAGCTGATGCATTTCCACATCTTTTATGTATGTTCTGCCACCACTTGTTGAATAGATTTTCTTTTGCTAGCCATATCATATCACCTAATCATCTGTGTTTCAATTATATCCACACAGCTCATAACTGAAATTTCCAAATAACTGATACAGGAAAATAAGTTTATATTTTATTTTTATTTTTTTAACTTCTTTTGGTACTACTAATGTGTTTTTCATATTCTGTGAAAATTATTCTATCATTTCTCTTCCAAGCAATTATTTTTCTTTGGCTGATTTATTTTTATGTTCCCTTTTTCCATGTTAGCTCTTTCTATGTACTTTATATACTTTAGTTTCTTTTTTCAAAGAATGGAAAATCCAGGATGGAATGTAACAATATTAGAGAAGGAAAGTTGCTACTCACCATATAGCAAAAATGCTGAGACACGATAGGCACAGCAAAAAGACTCACACAATTTTAGCTTTCGGCCATTAAGGCATTTGACAAAGGTGTGGTTTTGGTCTAGTTCACTCATGCCGTGCCCAAATTTGGCGAGGTTGCAAGTGATTTTATTGCTCAGGAAAATCACGTTCACTTGTCTGAACCAAATTAGAGGGTCACAGGGTCGAAAGTGTGACAGCCTGACCAACAACCATTGAGTGCTTGTTGCTGATTGTGTAAAAGTATGAGGTGTTGATGTGGTGACACCTGGCGCGTGGCAGTTTTCTTCAGCTGGCTTCAAGCGGGCAGAACTCATGTATGTGGGACATGCCAGTAGCTCAGTCTTCAGACTCTGGTTGCTAACTAGCAGCTCTCCTGTTGTCTTTTGCATTTTGTTTGTGTGGTTACCATCTTGCTTTACAGCTAAGTTATCATAACAGGGGAGGGAAGCACACACCAATGTTCAAGCATGACAACAGCCAAAATACAGAATTGTTCATTCATAAGACAAAGTTTGCCAGATCCAGTGTCAGTGGCAATGGGGGGGAAAAAATACAGAAAAGTTTATGAGCCAGAGATACAAATTGAAAACTGTTCAGACAAAAGACTCGGTAATTTATTTGCCACAATAACTTTTAAAGGCACTGTCATAAGTTACATAGAAAGTTTTATTTATTAACTGACGACTTGTTTCAGACAACTCATCCATTATTAAATCATCCTCAAGAACAAAATGAAGTAGAGGCTGTGATCCATAGCAATGAAGGCTTAACAAAATACAAAGATTGTTGGAAGATAGATAACATACCACGCACATTACTCTTGCATTACGACCAAACATGCCTTTCAGGCTACAAAACATGTAAACATGGCTCTATTGAATGTGGCAATCACACACAAATATTGCTGTGTGTCAAAATTAAACTGATACTGAGGGGTACCTCCAGTGGCCAAGTAAGCTGAGCCAGAGGCCTCCAGTGGCATCATGTATCAAAGAATTGGGTTTTTTACTCTAGTACAAATAACTGTTTACACAGGTATTGGTAAAATACAATCTTGACAAGTTGTGAACAGTCTGCATAGATAAAATATTATAAAATATAAAATAAAGTACATCAGGAGCTATGATGCCATGCATGGTGTACTCTAAAACTCTCACACAGAGAAACAAGGAAAGGCTTCATAGTAAATCAACTACAATACAAACAGATTAATCAAACATAGCCAGATATAAGGCTTCTGTATAGATATTGATACTGAAGTGTACCTCTAGCCACCACGTAAGCTAAGCCAGAGGCCCTAGTGATGGCATGCTGTAATACAAAAAACTGTTTACAAAATCATTGGTTAATACAATCTTAACAAGTTGTGAACAGTCTACATTGATAAAACATTGTAAAATATAAAATAAAGTACATCAGGCACTATGACACCACACATGGTATACTCTAAAACTATCACATAGAGAAACAATGAAAGGCTTTATAGCAAATCAAATACAATAAAAACAGATTAACAAAACATAGATTGATATGAGGCTTTTGTATAGTTTGGGCATGTACATCAAATGCAAACAGAACAATAAACCATCCTAAATACAGAAGGAAATATATAAAATGATAATTAGATAATAATAATAAAATAAAAAGGAGGATTATGGTAGGCAATAGAACTGTTCTGCTAACAGTACAAAGCATAAAGACATATAATTACATAATTACTGTTGAAGTAGAACTATAGTTAGTGAGAGTTACAAAGGAATATAACCCCCAAACTATTACATTTGCATAAAATGCTTCACATACTGTACAACAGCATTTTTAGATGACACTATATGATAAAATGGCATGTGTTACATAGTGTAAAACTATTGTGTGTCCAAACATGTGTGGAGAAGTAACATTATACAGGAGAGGAGGGGATGACAATATACATGTACAATAGGTATGGTTAAGGTAAACACATAATAAAAAAAAAAAAAAATGGAGTTGCAGATGTGTGCTCATAGATTTGCAAAGTATAGCACCTACTGTTCCCCCATGAACCATGGACATTACCGTTGGTGAGGAGGCTTGCGTGCCTCAGCGATACGGATAGCCGTACTGTAGGTGCAACCACAACGGAGGGGTATCTGTTGAGAGGCTAGACAAACGTGTGGTTCCTGAAGAGGGGCAGCAGCCTTTTCAGTAGTTGCAGGGGCAACAGTCTGCAATGATTGACTGATCTGGCCTTGTAACACTAACCAAAACAGCCTTGTTGTGCTGGTACTGCGAACAGCTGAAAGCAAGGGGAAACTACAGCTGTAATTTTTCCCGAGGGCATGCAGCTTTACTGTATGGTTAAATGATGATGGCGTCCTCTTGGGTAATATCCCAGAGGTAAAATAGTCCCCCATTCGGATCTCCGGGCAGGGACTACTCAAGATGGTGTCGTTATCAGGAGAAATAAAACTGGCGTTCTACGGATCGGAGCGTGGAATGTCAGATCCCTTAATCGGGCAGGTTGGTTGGAAAATTTAAAAAGGGAAATGGATAGGTTAAAGTAAGATATAGTGGGAATTAGTGACGTTCGGTGGCAGGAGGAACAAGACTTCTGGTCAGATGACTACAGGGTTATAAACACAAAAACAAATAGGGGTAATGCAGGAGTAGGTTTAATAATGAACAGGAAAATAGGAATGCAGATAAGCTACCACGAACATCATAGTGAATACATTATTGTGGCAAAGATAGATTCAAAGCCCACGCCTACTACACTAGTACAAGTTTATATGCCAACTAGCTCTGCAGATGCTGAAGAAATTAAAGAAATGTATGATGAAATAAAAGAAATTATTCAGATAGTGAAGGGTGATGAAAATTTAATATTGATGGGTGACTGGAATTCGGTAGTAGGAAAAGGGAGAGAAGGAAATGTAGTAGGTGAATGTGGATTGGGGCTAAGAAATGAAAGGGGAAGCCACCTGGTAGAATTTCGCACAGAGCACAACTTAATCATAGCTAACACTTGGTTCAAGAATCATAAAAGAAGGCTGTATACATGGAAGAAGCCTGGAAATACTGACAGGTTTCAAATAGATTATGTAATGGTAAGACAGAGATTTAGGAATCGGGTTTTAAATTGTAAGACGTTTCCAGGGTCAGATGTGGACTCTGACCACAATCTATTGGTTATGATCTGTAGATTAAAACAGAAGAAACTGCAAAAAGGTGGGAATTTAAGTAGATGGGACCTGGATAAACTGACTAAACCAGAGGTTGTACAGAGTTTCAGGGAGAGCATAAGGGAACAATTGACAGGAATGTGGGAAAGAAATACAGTAGAAGAAGAATGGGTAGCTCTGAGGGATGAAGTAGTGAAGGCAGCAGAGGATCAAGTAGGTAAAAAGATGAGGGCTAGTAGAAATCCTTGGGTAACAGAAGAAATACTGAATTGGTGAAAGGAGAAAATATAAAAATGTAGTAAACAAAGCAGGCAAAAAGGAATACAAACATACCAAAAATGGGATCGATAGGAAGTGCAAAATGGCTAAGCGGGGATGGCTAGAGCACAAATGTAAGGATGTAGAGGCTTATCTCACTAGGGGTAAGATAGATACTGCCTACAGGAAAATTAAAGAGACGTTTGGAGAAAAGAGAGCTACTTATACGAATATCAAGAGTTCAGATGGAAACCCAGTTCTAAGCAAAGAAGGGAAAGTAGAAAGGTGGAAGGAGTATATAGAGGGTCTATACAAAGGGCGACGTGCTTGAGGACAATATTATGGAAATGGAAGAGGATATAGATGAAGATGAAATGGGAGATATGATACTGCGTGAAGAGTTTGACAGAGCACTGAAAGACCTGAGTCGAAACAAGGCCCCGGGAGTAGACAACATTCCATTAGAACTACTGACAGCCTTGGGAGAGCCAGTCCTGACAAAACTCTACCATCTGGTGAGCAAGATGTATGAGACAGGCGAAGTACCCTCAGACTTCAAGAAGAATACAATAATTCCAATCCCAAAGAAAGCAAGTGTTGACAGATGTGAAAATTACCAAACTATCAGTTTAATAAGTTACAGCTGCAAAATACTAATGCAAATTCTTTACAGATGAATGGAAAAACTAGTAGAAGCTGACCTTGGGGAAAATCAGTTTGGATTCCATAGAAATGTTGGAGGCAATACTGACCCTGTGACTTATCTTAGAAGCTAGATTAAGGAAGGGCAAACCTACATTTCTAGCATTTGTAGACATAGAGAAAGCTTTTGACAATGTTGACTGGAATACTCTCTTTCAAATTCTGAAGGTGGCAGGGGTAAAATGCAGGGAGCGAAAGGCTATTTACAATTTGTACAGAAACCAGATGGCAGTTACAAGAGTCGAGGGGCATGAAAGGGAAGCAGTGATTGGGAAGGGAGTGAGACAGGGTTGTAGCCTCTCCCCAAAGTTATTCAATCTGTATATTGAGCAAGCAGTGAAGGAAACAAAAGAAAAATTCAGAGTAGGTATTACAATCCATGGAGAAGAAATAAAAACTTTGAGGTTCGCTGATGACATTGTAATTCTGTCAGAGACAGCAAAGGACTAGGAAGAGCAGTTGAACGGAATGGATAGTTTCTTGAAAGGAGGATATAAGATGAACATCAATAAAAGCAAAATGAGGATAATGGAATGTAGTCGAATTAAGGCAGGTGATGCTGACGGAATTAGATTAGGAAATGAGACACTTAAAGTAGTAAAGGAGTTTTGCTATTTGGGGAGCAAAATAACTGATAATGGTTGAATTAGAAAGGATATAAAATGTAAACTGCCAATGGCAAGGAAAGCGTTTTTGAAGAAGAGAAATTTATTAACATCGAGTATAGATTTAAGTGTCAGGAAGTCTTCTGAAAGTATGGAGTGTAGCAATGTATGGAAGTGAAACATGGATGATAAATATTTTGGACAAGAAGAGAATAGAAGCTTTCAAAATGTGGCACTACAGAAGAATGCTGAAGATTACATGGGTAGATCACATAACTAATGAGGAGGTATTGAATAGAATTGGGGAGAAGACGAGTTTGTGGCACAACTTGAAGAAGGGACCGGTTGGTAGGAGGTGTTCTGAGGCATCAAGGGATCACAAATTTAACATTGGAGGGCAGCGTGGAGGGTAAAAATCATAGAGGGAGACCAAGAGATGAATACATTAAGCAGATTCAGAAGGATGTAGGTTGCAGTAGGTACTGGGAGATGAAGGAGCTTGCACAGGATAGAGTAGCACAGAGAGCTGCATCAAACCAGTCTCAGGACTGAAGACCACAACAACAACAACAGCATCTATTGTACTTTTATTTAATACATTATAATGTTTTATCAATGTAGGCTGTTCACACCTTTATAAGGCTGTATTTTACCAACAATTCATAAATTGTTATTTTTACTTCAATAAAAAGTTCCAATCCTTTGGTGCAAACCACTACTAGCAGCCTCTGGCTTAACTTTTGTGTGCACTGGAGTTACCCCATAGTATCAGTTTACATTTTGATATCCAACAATGTTTATATGTGACTGCCACACTGTATTATGCCATATTGACATGTTTTGTAGCCTGTAATGCATGTCTGGTTGTAATGAAAGACTTATGCACACATCATCATTGAATAAATGAAACTTCCTACAGAGCTTAAGATGGTTCTTGTAATAGATATTGTAATCACATAAAAGTTTCTGACCTGTTCAACCCCAGCATACTCAAGGTACAGAAATTTGTTCACTAATAAGCCATTGTTCTTATGTGAGTATGTAAGTGCTATAGACAATTGGCAGTTCGGTTTCTCTCGTAACAATGAAAATTCATCACACCACATGTTAGCCTACAGATCATGTTAGGGTCACCAGTGAAACAGAAATATTTGGGTATCACCACTTCCAACTCAGCCATGTGGTGAGCCAGATATACTGCCACATCCATGCACTGTATCCTGGAAGGAGGCCGTAGTGATGATGTGGTGTCGGGAACTGAGAAAGAGGATGTTTATCAAATGTACATTTATTCCTCGCAAATTAATACACAGCCAACTGGTGACTGAGTTCCATTTGTAAATATCACTCATGATTGCATGGCCACAGTGAATGCTGTTAGCACAAATAGCTCACTCTTGTCGCATGCCACAGTGCTGGAGTACTGGTTCCAGAGGGTGTGTGCTCCACAGTGTTATGAGAGTATTGCCTGGTCGCATGATCATGGGAGAACAACAGGTTGTGTCTCACTCGAAAGTGAATGACTTTTTGCTTGAACCACTGGGCACAGTGTCTTTCACAGACACTAGAAAATAACACAAACATCACTAAATTAAAGTCTCCTGGAAGTTGGTGAGGAGTTTGTGGTAAGCTTGACTAAGGTACATGATACAGTGGCTTAGCTCACACTGCTCATCTCCCTCATGTTTGTACACACCACACTATAGCCAAAAGTTAGCATAATGGTAAAGCTTGTTTTGAGGCAGGTATGAATTGCCATTTTGCCATTCAATGTTTTTCTGCAGTGTGGCTACTGCAATCACATTATGGAGTCGTAGTCCTTTTTGAAAATTACATTAACATAGCACTGTGCCTGTGTAATCTTGAAACAGGGCCCATGTTCAAAACAAGTTGAAGTATTTGCGTTATAATCCTCTGCTCCAAGATCAACATGAATCTACTCATCATTTGTTCCAGTCTGGTGCATGTGGTATGCTGTTCAACTTAATTTATGATATCATCAGAAGTGTGCTAGATGGGTGAGTATGATACTCATTGTATGGCAATTAAACAATTGATCACTATATTATGTACAAGCAGAAAGATCAGAAGGTTTGACCACTGTACTGATATGGAACACCAACACAATGAGATAGACATATTCAAAACCAAATAAATTTGCTATATATTTTTTTTTAGAAGGTTTCCTAACCAGGAACAGTTGTAGGACAGTAATTTGGTTGCAAGATTCAAATCAAATCTGAATGTAATAATTTATTTTATTCGCTCTAAGACAGGGTTCCACAAGAACTGAATAAGTGCTCCGTAAAAACTATTAACAACGTTGTGGGATTTTTTTTGAATTTTTTCTTATATTTTAAAAATATCATGATTTTTGTGTAATTAATTTTGATTTGAAATTGAAGTAATCTGAATAAAACAGTATTTTTTTTTTAATTTTGTAAACCTTCAAAACAAATGAGGTGGTTCCGTCAAAATACTGAAATTCTCAAAATGTTCCATCAGCAACAAAGTCTTTGAACACGTGGTGTATTGCAGCAAAACTAGCAGAAATTAATTTAAACAAAACGAAAATGCATTCCCCAAAATGTCTTATATTTAACACATATCTGGTGCACTAATTTACAAGTCTGACCATGTGATCAATTTAGTGAGATGCAGTATCTTGGTGACACATTCAGTGATGGTGGCATAATCCAACTTGTACAGCACTTATTAAGACAATAATATCCCTTACACAAATATCATTAAGCTCACTCGCACTCACTTGGCTCACATTGGTGACAGACAAATCATTATATCACACTGGCAAATACTCCAGGGCATTATTCACACCCGGTGGCAGGCCGGATCTCCCAAAAACATCTGCAGTGCATACCACAACCACATAGAACTTTAAAAGAAAAACAAACAACACTCCTCCTCACTTCATTCACAGTAAGTCCACTCTCAGTTCATAAATGCATAAATTTGTGCTCTTCTAAACTCTTAAACAAGTTGCAGAGACAAAAGTTTTCTCCCTAGAAAGAATGAATCCAATATGTCACAACATAAAACATACAACACGTCTTATATGGACCAGACATCAAAGGAGAAAGAAATGAGGTCCTGTAGAAAATAAACACTAAATCCCTAGAGGGAGAATACCTTATGTTTTGGTTAACCTTAGGTAGACTTCTTGACACTGAAATAAAGTACATCAACAACACATCTCGACACGATTGCTGATAGTCCTTGGCTGTTGCAGTTGTGCATTCTTATGTAGAACATTTGTAAAACATGTATTACAGTCTTACAGTTACGGATTCTTTCCCAAGTGGATGTGAAATTAAATTGTATTTGCACACAGACCCACACATCTCAAATCATTGCATAGAATGTTTAAAAATATATCTGCTGTACAAAACTGATCATTCTTGTCAGACTGGTTAAATGAAATCTGGAGCTGGATTTCTCAATTCTGCACTGACAGGGAAAAACATTGAACACCAAAAAAAGATAGCCTCGCGGAGTGACTGCGCAGTTAGAGGCACCATGTCATGGACTGTGCGGCCCTCTTGCTGGAGGTTCGAGTCCTCCCTCAGGCATGGGTGTGTGTGTTGTTCTTAGCATAAGTTAATTTAAGTTGGTTTAGTAGTGTGTAAGTCTAGGAACCAATGACCTCAGTAGTTTGGTCCCTTAGGAATTCACACCCATTTGAACATTTTTGAACACCAAAAGATAGTTAATGTAGAGTTATGAAATTTTTAGAATACATTTGTCTAGATAACATATTTAAGCGATTAACATTGCAAGACCGCAGGTTAATGTAAGCATGAGATAAGCCATTGCAAATGTGAAATGCTGGTACCTTAATAACCAGAGTAACCACAGAATGTTGAATGCAAGCATGCAGATGGGCATGCATTGTATTGTACAGGTGTGCGGACATCAGTTTGTGGGATGAAGTTTGTAATCTACCCCCCCTCACATAATATGGAAATAATGCATTTACAATATTATGTGACTTACTATAAGGTTTGCCAAACGTGTACAAAATGATGCCAGAAGATAGGATACAGATGTATAGAAGTATCTGATACATAACATACTACAGAAAACATAAGAAAAATATCGACTATACAAGTCATAACCTATACATATTATGAGGACATGGCATTCAGATTTTCAGAGCTGTGGAACATTCTGTCACAAGACAAATGATACCAAGTCAAAATTACAATATTACAACACTAAACTATAGAAACAAGTGCAGAGACAATGTAAATTACTAGAATCACAAATTGCGAGTTTATATCTATAAAGTCACACCTTCAAAATCATCAAAAGATAAGAAAAAAAATTCAGAGCCTAAGTGTACAACGAGTGAGCTGATGTGAAAAGCTCACGACGACTGGTACAGACCAGAAGAATATACTCAATCACAAGTAGGAGTATAGCACAAAATGTATCAATTACATAAACCAGAGTATGTAAGGATATGTTGACTAATGAAAGGAGAAAATAATTAAAAAATATTAGGACATATGCTTATGATGTGGGGACTGATCCTTGAATCCAAACCACACTGGGTACACACCAGCAGAAATGTTTCGACACAACAAAATAATAAAGTTCATAAACATATACCAAAAAATTCAGTCATATGTAAAGATAATTGTAGGAAACTTATAGCCTCAGTCAATAGTTGCACACTCTCCTTGAGTACACACACACACACACACACACACACACACACACACACACACACACACACAGAGTCATGATGACAAGGGGTACACAGAACAGAGTTGAGCATGAGTTTGCACACAACTCAAGTTCCAATGAGATATAATAATGCAGTACTGAGGATAAATACAGGTAATCAGAGTCATAAATAGCTTTGAATGATGACATAATCGATTAGCTTGGGGACCAAAATCAGTGCGTGAGATCAAAAAAGCATACATCTTGTTATACAGTCTATACTCATAAATGTCTTCCACACTATTTGCTAATTGTTCATACAAACTAACCTATGTACATAGAAGCCTAGAAGGTTGATTTAAAACTGATAAAAAATATATATACTGAATGCTGAGATAAGAAAATTCATTGAAATGTATGGCTACTAACCTAACAGTGACTAATTTTATCAGATTCTGATAATTACTTACAACATGGTTCAGTATCGTCTGTCATAGAACATCAGCCTTGCACAGCATTATTTAAAGTTACATAATGTATTGGGAAGTTAATTCCCCTACTTACCAGCTGCTGTGGCCGAGCAGTTCTAGGTGCTTCAGTCCAGAACCGCGCTGCTGCTATGGTCGCAGGTTGGAATCCTGCCTTGGGCACGGATGTGTGTGATGTCCTTAGGTTAGTTAGGCTGAAGTAGTTCTACGTCTAGGGGACTGATGACTTCAGATGTTAAGTCCCATAGTGTGTAGAGCCATTTGAACCATCCACTACTTGAAAAAGACATATATTTATGTGGAGTAATACTGTCCATAGCAGTGACTACTTTTATAAACAAATACAGGGTGTACATAAACTCTGGGAACACTTTCAATTATTTATTGCACAAGAACCAAACATTTTATAGATATCATACATATGTCATTTTGAAGAGAAACCCTGAAAGTTTTTTTCATGTATGCCGTCACAGTGTAGTTTGTTTTTTTGCTGATAGTTTGCTAGTCGCGAACATGGCGAGTTCAGATGCAGAGCGAGCTTGGTATGTGTTGGAGTTCACCAAAAACAAGTGCGCTACAGCTGCTCAATGGATGTTTAGAACCAATTACAGTAAGAAGCCACCAACAACAAAGGCCATTTACCTCTGGCACAACAAATTCATTACAACGGTTTGTTTGTGCCCAGCACAGAGAGCAGAAAGCGACTGCCACAGTTGATGATGCCATGCTGGGACAGGTATGGCAAGAATTCGATTACCATATTGACGTCTGCTGGGTCACTCACGGTTCGCATATCAAATGTTCCGAAAAAAAAAAAAAAAAAAAAATACTTTCAGAGTTTCTCTTCAAAATGCAATATCTTTGACATCTGTACAGTATTTAGTTCTTGTGTAATAAATGATTGAAAGTGTTCCTGGACTTTATGAACACCCTGTTAGCTCCACGAATTCTTCATATAGAATAATTTCTTGACTAACAATTTACAAATTTCAGTCACAGGACTGACGTAGTTGACAGATGCTTGAGTACATTACCCAGAACCTATGATCTCTTGTAAGCTAACTAGTTCAGCAAGGGTGCAGCCATACAGGAGTCAGGGAGTGGATCCAAACACATCTTTCAGTTTCCTCCCTAGATTTCTCATCACATGTTCCAACTTATAGGTAACTTCCTGTCTAGCTTTCACATTGAATCCTGAAACATTGTTTTGTGTACTAAGTATGCGGTTCAATACCTGCCTCACATTACATGGCATATGTTTTGCATATCTATATTGAAAAAATAAGTACACTGGGTTTACGGCAGAATGGATTAAAAAGGGTACACACAAGAAAGTTTAAGGTACTGTTCCTAATATTTATAATACATATGAATAAAACAACTCTTCACTCAGTTTACCAGAAATCCATGACTTTACCCAAGAGAGCTCGTGACGGTTAAATTTTATTATTTTCTGCGGAGTACACAGGAATAATAATAATATTTAACACTAATAGCATTCTAAGATAAGAAATTTATTACTATATATTTAATGACACTGTCCCATTTGAAAACTGTAAAAGGATCTACTCATTTAGTCACATGGAATATATGTATCAAATTCTAAAGCACAAATCTGTTACAAAACAGAATTATATAGTTGTATGAACCTGCAAACATAGTGTATATTTTCGAAACTTCATTATTCTTAAAGTCCACAAATACCTGATACCATTCCTCCAACAACATCACTAACAATAAAAGTATCATCTCCATCAAAGTCATTTATCTCACCTACCTTCATTTGCAAGAAGCCATCAGTCTCAGACTTACAAACCTCAGTTAATTTGCAGCTCTCATTCACATCTACATCAAAAATACATCAAATGTAGTCATCACCTGATTTACATACATCAACAACACTATTTTATGACCAAGAAAAGAAATCATTAGTGCATACTACATCAAAATTCCCACACCTCTCACATTCTGGCTTGTGGTTAGCACTTACATCACCATTATTAAATATAAAATTCGAAAACATCACTGTTATTATTGTCTAATTGTAAATGTAACTTGGGCATCCTGTGCTTGTTATGTTTCCTCAACCAAAAACTGTGGACATACTTTCAAAGTGCCATCCCTATGCCTATAATTAGGACCATTCAAAAATTCACTTTTGATTCTCCCCTGTTCAGCTTCTGACCAAAATTTATTTAAGAAACTTTTCTCGAAACTCTGATATGTTTCCCAATGACTTAAATTTAATTTTACCCAGTACAGAGCTTCGCCTTCAAGAAATCTTTTAACAAATTTAATTGTCATTCATACCTGACACAAAACTGTCCCTGCAGTGGCGCAGAAAATAAACTGGATGTAAATTATCTGATGGAAAACTTTTAATAGGAGTGTTGGACCTTACAATACCATTGTTTGCTCACAGACTTTGGTTCAGACAAATTTCCTGAACTAAAACAGTTACGTTAGTTTGCATATTGTTTTCTACATTTAAATTTTTTTAGTTTAAACTGGTGATATTTTGTTGAGTTTTTTCCACTATGGTCTTCTGTACTCTGATGTTGTCAACAGGTTTTGATTGTTTTGCCAATTCAGCTACAAACTCTTTTCCAAAAGAGTAAATTTATTTTCTAAAACATCAACTTTTTCATACAAACTTTTTAACCACCATGACAACTCATTTTTTAGCTCTGAAACTTGATTACTAAGTTTATTTATCTGATATTGTACACTGTCCAATTTGCTATTGTTATTTGTCTTCATTTCCTCTATTTTTGCCAAAATTAACTGCAAAATATCAGTTTTTACTGTTTCTTTACTGACTACAATTTCACTCAGCTCAGACACGTCCTGATTGGATCCTACAGCTTTCATTTCTACCTCACTTTTGCGTTCATAACTATTCATTTTGTTAACAAGCACACGAGTCCACAAACAAATCAACTTCACAAATAATTTGTTCTTATCTTTCCTTTTTGATGTCCCTGGTTTTAGTTGTAAAGTCCTCTTCCGTTTCTTTTGTCTGGTTAGTCATTATTAGTGGTACATCATCACTGTTGGTGTGATTTTGCTTTGTGGGGCAGCCTTTCATTTTTGCTTCATGTGAACAAAAATTTATTCATGCATAAATTGTACAAAAAATAAAGCACTTTCTTTTGTGTAACAGACAAAACGTTATTATTAGTCAATTAATCACGTATGATACCCCTACTTGTAATCTACCCCCTCCATCCTTGTTGCTGCTGTTGTTCACCAATGTGCAAAGTCTTTTCTGAAGATTTGGCACTGGTGAAATTATAATAAACTTTTTAGCTTGCAGGTCATTCCACGTCAAGTGCCCTTGAGTAAAAAATGGTCACAAAGTGCACAATGTGAAGAGTTTGGTTACCTTGGTTATAACTTTGTGCATCTTCTGTGATATATATCACTCTGAATTTTTGTATCCTAGTACAACTTTTGTTGCTGAATGCAGCTAAAGCATTTAAATTCCTTAGAAATGACTATCCATTATGCTACTTGGTCTGAAAGTGCCTCATAAAATTTATTGTGAAAGATTCAAGCCCTACTTTAACCATCCTTTACTTTAAGGGAAAGGCAGCTGGAACTTTGATTTTTGGGCTGCTAGCCAACAACCAGATGCTCATTATACTACACTAGTATTAGCATTTATGAGTAAATAGTTCTGATTTTATTGACCCGTGTCTCAAGTGTCAAATTGAAAACTGAAAATTTCTAGTACTTTCAGGATCAGTTTTCTATATTGCTATCAACTCTGGTCTTCTTTTTATTGACACCATTGAAAAGAGCACATTTTTTCCTATAAGGGACTTGAAAACGTAGAATGGTAATATTACAAATAAGGCATTTAAAATAGATTAAAAGAAATCTAAGCTGTAATGCTTAAAGTGTGTATTACCATGTTGTCAGCTGTTGTGCTGGAGAGTGTCAAGGCACTTATGATTTGTTAGTACAAAGTATTTGCAGCAGGATACTTTTGTTCCTCTGATTTGGAGGTACAACTGTTTCATATATGGGTTCCGGAAACTTCTGGAAATTAGATATGCAGGTATTACTGTTTTATGGGTTCCAGAAATTTCTATAAACTGAGATTCAGATATTGCTGTTTTATAAAACAGGGCATGGATTCCAGAAACTTCTGGAAATTTGATATATTGGTATGACTGTTTTATAACAGATTCCAGAAATCTCTGGAAATTTGATATGACGGTATGACTATTTTATAATACGGCATGGGCTCCGGAAATATTCTGAGTATTTGATATACAGGTATAACTGTTTTATAAAACAAGGCATGGATTCCAGAAAATTGTATGCAGGTACAACAGTTTTATAACAAGGCACTAGAAACTTCCAAAATTTTCTGCAATGTTCTGGAATATTCTCCAGTATTCTCATTTTAGACATTCACACTATATAAGATGTAATTTGATTTAGGCATCATTCATGTTTTTATGTAAATTGTCAATCACTGTATCATTTGTGGTTATTACATGTGAATGTTTACCTTGCAGCTTGGTTGATTCCTTCAATCCATTGTTGAATCATTGATGAAGTTACAACTTGTTATGGCTTCAAACAATGGAAATATGGACCTAGAGCAGTGCACCATTGGATAAATCAACAAGTCTGCATGTCATTTAACTAATTTCACCAAGGACAAACGCCTTATGAAATCAATTAGTGACTTTTATGAGGAGGATCGAAATTTGCTGATTCGATGAATTGGATTTCAGCTTGACTGTGACGCCAAAATATGTTTACATCATGAAGCAGGACTGTTGACCAGATTTCAATATCTGTAGAAATCATGCTGCAATCCATGTCAAAAGAAGAATCATATGCTCAACAGAGGTCTGCGTCCTGTTGATTTTGGAACAGCTGACTTTTGAAACAACTTACAACATTGATGTTGAGCCTGGACAGAAGCTTTGCCCTGCTTGTACAGTTGACATCAATGCAAAAAAAGGCCAAGCCATTCCGTCATCAGAGTCTGATGAAGATGATGCTACAGTTGTTTCAGAGAGCTTGAACTCTAGCTTGACAGCAATTGGTGTGCCACCACTAAAATTTCATTGAGTTTCAAACTGGAATTATAGTGGATATGCGAAATGAAAGATAAGGCAAGTTTAAATGGTTGTGGCTACCAAAATTGCTGAAATTGGTGGGCTTGAAGCAGATGATGTCATAGAACCGCAACCAGGTCAAAATGCCATGATTGGTCTTCGTACAAAGTGCTCATCAATGAATTGAAAGCAAAGCTGGAGGTGTCCTCAATTTTTGAGAAAATTCATATTTTAAATTTGGCCCCTAGCAGTTGGAGCATTAAAAACAATGGAAGAATTCAATGTGTCTAAGCGAATAGTGTAGGCTGAAACCAGATTCAAAGCAAGGAAAGGCTTTGCAAGAAGATATTAAGGAAAGTGTAGAAAAATTCTATGACAGTAATGAAGTCAGCCATATCTGCCCTGGAAAAAAAGGACTTCGTTGCCATTAGGACACCAGCTGGCCCAAAAGTTCATATTCAGATATGTCTGCTGCTTTGTAACTTGAAAGAAGCCTATCAAAAATATTGCAGACAAAATTTGCCAGAAGTTGGCTTTTCCAAATTTTGAGAGCTCCGTCCAAAGTGGTGCATCGCAGTTGGTTCAGCAGGAACACACTCAGTTTATGTTTGTACAGCTCATCAGAATGTCAGGTAAATGCTAGCAGTGACTCCAATTAAGGATCTTTACAAGAGTTTCTTAACCAAAATGGTTTGCAAAATGGATTCAAAAATTGCATGCTCCAATGATGTGACCAATGCCCTGGATTAGAAGTCTTGGAAAGATTTGTAGAAGCTGCATTTGAAGGGAACGACATTGATGAAACGATTGAATACAAGGAATGGATACACACTGACTGAGATACCTTGGAGACAAAGCAGTCAATGATTGAAGGATTTATCCAAAACATTGTGAGCAAAATTGTTAATCTCTCACCCCAGCATTACATAGCAAAGCCTCAAAGCAACTACCTAAAAGAAACCAAAGAAAATCTAGAATGTGGAAAGCTGGTTGTTCTGATGGGGAGAGAGTGTGGCAGATATGATACGTGAATTGGGATGGAAGTCATTACAGCAAAGGCGTTTCTCGTCGCGGCGAGATCTATTTACGAAATTTCAGTCACCAACTTTCTCTTCCGAATGTGAAAATATTTTGTTGAGCCCAACCTACATAGGTAGGAATGATCATCAAAGTAAAATAAGAGAAATCAGAGCTCGAACAGAAAGGTTTAGGTGTTCGTTTTTCCCGCGCGCTGTTCGGGAGTGGAATGGTAGAGAGATAGTATGATTGTGGTTCGATGAACCCTCTGCCAAGCACTTAAATGTGAATTGCAGAGTAGTCATGTAGATATAGATGTAGATGGATTTTGCAGAAAATTATTCAGTTATTGTGCAGTACACTATACAAGGTTACCGTTGGGAAAATAGTCAGGCCACATTACATCCCTTTGTTATTTATTATGAGGCTTTGACTGGAAAGATCGAGTCTCTTAGCTTCTGCATCATCAGTGATTGCTTGTGACATGATACAGTTGTAGTTCATGTTTTCTGCTCCAAGCTCATTGATCACATGCAAACCCACTTTCCAGTGCTGAAGCACATCAACCATTTCAGCAATGGATCAGCTGCCCAATACAAAATTTCCAGAACTTCATGAACTGCTTCACCACAACCCATGGAAAGTCTCCATGTGACGGTATTGGGGACATAACAAAGTGATTAGTAGCAAGAACAAGTCTCCAGCAGCCATCTTCAGATCAAATTCTAACATCAAGTGATCTGTTCTGATTTTGTGATGAACAAGTTCACAGAATAAAATTCCTTTTTATCACAAAGGAAGAAATTGATGCTGCTAGACGTTTGCAAGAAAGGATATTTGAAAATGGTTGCATGGTTGCAGGGACTAGAGAAAACCACTGCTTCCGACCAGTCAATGAAAAACGGTTACAAATTAGCAGAATTCCAAATGACATAGCATCATTTATTGCAAGTGTTGATCAATCAGCATACTTCTCGAGTGTTCCAATTGACGGTGTCAAATCTGGGCAATACATAGCCTACATTTATGACAGCAAATGGTGGATTGGAAACATCTGTGACACATCATTGGAAGTACGAGATGCCTTAGTCAGTTTCATGCATCCGCATGGTCCATCTAATTCATTCCATTGGCCTCTAGGGCAGGACACCTGCTGGATCCCAGAGCAGCAGATAGTTACCATTTTGGCAGATCCAAGGGTCAATTCCATAGGTCAGAGATACACTTACCCATCAGAGGTGTTGAAGAGCATTGAAGAGAATTTTAGAGCCACGAAAATGGTTTCATGAACTCCAGCACCAAATTTATGATTCTTGTTTCATTCTGTCAACTTATTGATTTTTTATGTTCACAACAATGTTGTTCATTTGCTTAGTTTTGTATGCCATTCATTAAAGTTATTCTGTGAAGCACATGGTACATGCAAAAGCTAAGGCATCTTTGAAGCTAGTTTAAAAATCTGATATGGAAAATTACTATTCTACTTTTAATGTTCCTTGTAGCAAAAAATGAGCTCTTTATCATGGTGTCAGTTAAAAGAAGATCAGAGATGGTGGCCATATTAAAAACTGGTCCTGGAAAATGCTGTAAATTTTCAATTTTCAATTTGACACGTGAGACACGGGTCAATGAAATCTGAAATATATACTCATAAATGCTAATACTGGTGTTGTATAGTGAGCACCTGGTTGTTGGCTAGTGGCTCAAAAATCCAGGTCACAACTGCTTTTCCCTTATAGTAAAAGATGCTTAAAGTATGACTTAAATCTTTCACAATAAATTATACAAGGCACTTTCAGACCAAGTAGCATAAAGGATAGCAATTTATGAGCAATTTGAGTGCTATAGCTGCATTCAGCACTAAAAGTTGTACTTGTGAACAAAACTTCAAGGTGATAAATGTCACAACAGATGCCCAAAGCTATACCAGAGTTGGCCAAATTATTCACCCCATGCACTTTATGATTTGGTATGGATCGACTAAGGTGGCCCTAGCTCTGGAACCACTGAAAGAATTGAGCCAGAATTTTGCACAGTGACCTAAAACATACAAATGTATACACATATAAATTTTTAACAGAATCTGAGATGGTCGAGTGGGGACCGGGACCCCTAGGACACTTGATGTGGAATGGCCGTTGCTTATCTTTTCTTGTAGAGTTGACTCCAATTATTCTTGTCTAGGGGTCTGATTCTTGAAGCCGAAATTCTCACACTTTAGGTTCTCGTGGTTTCATTGATCTAAATAATTTTGAAGATTGTCATTGCAGAATTTTTGTTTTTACATTAATTTATTTTGTCATATTTTTGTATATCACACAGTCTTTTGAATTTTCACATTAACAAAGCCAAAATTACATTGTTCACCCAGAATACAAAAATATGTCCAATCACATCAGAGGCATGCTTACCACTATCTCACTCTGTGGTAATAACAGTATTCCAAAGGGTTTACAGTTTATCTTGTCAAATTAATTGCTATTCATTCCAATTATTATTTCATAACTGAATACAGAGATAAACATAATAAACACTACTAGACTGCATAATTAATAATAGAAATCCTAAGTGTGCCAGATATTTTGTAATTTCAAATAAAAAATTTTAACCATACATTCAGAGCTAGTACATATTGATTGTAACAACGAAAGTAAAGTAATTCCTTTTCATAAATTTTAGCTTGAAATATAACATACTGCATATAAAATTATATGAAATTTTTCAGAAAAACAGCTGAGATAATATTGACCTGTCCAAAATTCGAAAAATATTACTGGCATCAACTACTACTGTTGAGGAAAAGTAAAGCTAGAGGACAATGTCCCTTTACAAGTTCCATGGCTGTTGCATTTGGCTGGTCAATACAGGGACGATGTTTTTGGATGACGCTCGAGTTGTCATTCAGTGATGTCCCATATGTGCATGATTGGAGACAGATCTGCTGATTGAGCAGACCAAGGCAATATGTTGACACTCTGTAGAGCACGGTGAGTTACAACAGTGGTGTGTGGGTGAGTGTTATCCTGTTGGAAAACACCGCCTCAAATGCTGTTAATGAATGGCAGCACAGACGGTCAAATCACCATATTGACGTGCAAATTTGCAGTCAGGGTATGTGGGGTAACAACAAAAGTGCACCTGCTGTCATATGAAATTGCTCCCCAGACTGTAAGTCCAAGTGTAGATCCAGTTGTCTGGCCCACAGGTAGGTTGGTTGCAGACCGTCAACTGGCCTCCTTGTAACCAATACATGGCCATGCTGGCTCCAAGGCAGAACCAGCTTTCACCAGAAAACTTAACAGACTTCCATTTTGCCCTCCAAGGAACTTTCACTTGGCACCACTGAAGTCGCAAGTGGCCATGGTTTGCGGACAGTGAGATGCACGCTACAGGGCATCTGGCTCAGAGCTGCCATTGAAGTAACTAATCTGTAACAGTTCGCTATGACAGTGTGGTGCCAACTGCTGCTCCATATTCAGTACAGTGCAACAGAGCCATATACCTAACATGATAGTCTTCCCTTTCGGTAGTGTCACATGGCAGGACAGAGCCTGGTGTTATTGCAACTATACATTCCCATGACAACCACTGCCAGTAATCATGTACAGTGGATACATTCCTCCAAGTTTTTCTGCAATATTGCAGAAGGAAATTCAGCTTCTTGTAGCCCTGTTACATGAGCTCGTTCAAACTCAGTGTAGTTTTCATAATGGCGTCTTTCTTACCTTCAAGGCATTGTCAACTAGCATCAACTCACGACATCTGATTTCAAAGGTAGCTGACCCTTGTGATCGTTACAGTGTGTATTTAAAGAAAACCTGTTTTGCATCCTCGTAGTGGCACTACTAGTGCCTCTTATGCAACTGGCATAAAATGAGAATAGTCATCATCTTTCATCTGTAGAAACATGCCTACCAACTTTTATTTATGTTGTATGACTCCTTCTTGGTGCTGCGATCTTTTCCTGTCTGTGTACAATCAGCACTGCTCCATTTTCTCCTTCTCTTGGCTGCCCTTGAAAACCAGCTTCCTATCAATCTCCCTCTTCATAAAGTCTACATCTCTGGTTGTGTCAGTTCGTTCTCTGATTTTGAGACCTACTGTTACTGTTGCTCTCTCCAACATTCCCATTCATGTGCTAATTACCCCCCAAGTTTCCACATTGGTGCCTGTCTGATGTAACGTCCACACTCTTCTCTTCTTGAAGACACTCATCATGGCCAGTCAAAATTAATCTGAATGTCTCCAGGTCATTCTTCTCAATGCAAATGAGGGATTTCTTATGCTATGCTTGTATTATGGTTATGAATAATTGCAGCAGGTCCTCAGTATTGTATGGGTGGTCAACTGATTTGGTTTTAGAATCATGTTGAAGTATGTTGCATAAATTGAAATCGTATTGTTGTGAATGGCATAGTGTTTATGACGCTCAGGTGCACCCTATTTTGCTCTGCAGCAGACCAGTACAACGTCATAATTTCTGAGTCAAATTCTTTTTTTGTTGTGCAGCTTATTATGACTGTCAATACCTTTGCAATTACTTCATTACTTGCGTGATTGCTAATGAGCTCTAATTTCCTCTTAAGTGGCCAAGAGTTCAGTAGACTGTTCATAAATTGTGCCATCCATGTTTTGATACCCAGGTCTCCGCTTGTGGTATAAGTAAGACATTTTATCAACAAGAAAAAAGGTTTATAATTGAAGTTTTTCCCATTACCGGCCATAAAGACCAATGCTGTGCTTGATTCTCTCACACTAATCCTCTCTGTTACAAATGAAGGTAGGCCACTAGACTGTAAACTCTTGGAAATGTTTCACTCATTATTGTGCCTCGTTCTAGTCTCTGCTATCAGTATTAATGGCTCTATGATTTGTGGTCACTCTGTGAGTGAGATGAACACTTCTGTTTGTGCAAATTATACTGTTTCTGTCATCTCTGGTACTGTTCACTCCTTCAGAGTTTGCAGTTTTTGACTTAATGATGTACTGATTTCTTCTGCCATTTGATATTGATATATTGCTGTATTTTCTCCTGCCATCTGCACCCTTTTTGAAAGGGAGGTGTTGGTTTCCTCTCCTTTTCCACTCTCGATTCTGCCTGGACCAGCCTAGCCATGTTGCTGTCCACAGTTTTTGAAACTTCAATCCTTTCATCAACTTATTTCAATTGGGAGTCTAACTTTCTTTCTAGATCTGCCATTTTTTCCAAAATTCTTTCCTTCCTTCTTTGCTTTTTTCCTGTCTGCCTTGGCTTTTTCTATCTTTCTCCTGTGCTACTTTCCTGTCTGTTTCTGCTTCTTCTAACAATTGTTTGAACCCATAATTCCTGAACATAAGCTGCTCAGCACTGCATTTGACTCTGTTTTGCAAGCTACACCATACCACACTGCTTAGTTATTAGTGCAGTTTCCTGTGTTTCAGGTAATAGACTCCTGCCAGTGTTTCTCCTTGAAAAAGTTCCAACATTATTTCCAACAGCTCTGTTGAACCATCCTACCTAGTGATTTTTCTACCTCTCTAGGTCAGTCTTCTAGCACAATCCATATTAAACAGTGTAACTATAAAATCTGCTACTCAGCAAATGATGATGATGATGATTAGTGTTTTAGGGCACACAACAATGAGGTTATTGGCACCTGTTGCTCAGCAAACAATCACTAACATCTAATTAGACACAACTAAACAAACTGAAACACACAAGAAAAATACAAACTCTCAAGTCAAAAATATCTTCACAGGCAGCCTAATTGGATCCCCAAAAAAGTGGTCACATTACAAGCAAATAAATTGCAGTTCATACTAGGAATGGTGCCGCTGCTGAACAGTGTGCAAGTGAGACAAAATGATGACCACAGGTGGTTGCAACAATTGACTTTGCTTTCTAAGATGTGTCTCACTGTGCCTTTCTGACTGCGGGACATCAGATGATTGCAGAAGCATCCTGGATAAGGGTCAACATAAAATGTTTGCATTATGATCTGCTGGATCAGTGTGGACATCAAATGTACTCATCATTTATTTCTGTCTGGTGCATGTAGTATAGAATCTGAGTTTACATATGTTACCATGAAAAGCATGCTAGACAAATGAGTGCAATGCTTGTTATACATAAATTAAACAGTTGATCACAATATTTTCATATAAGCTTCATAATCAGAAGGTTTGGCCTTTGTAGTGAAGCAGGACACCACCAGAATGAGATAAACAAATTAGAAATGCAGACCAACTGGGTATATTTATTTTTGTAGAGTGTTTCCTAACTAGGTTCAGTTGTAGGACAATAGTCTGATTCTGAGATTCAAATCAAGTCTGAAGTAATAAGTCATTTTACTTACTCTAAGAGCTCAATGCAAACCACATTATAATGACAGACAGTAAGTTTCCAATGAAATGAACATAATTGTTCCATACAATGATCACAAAGTCATACAAAATACTGAAACACAAAACTCTCTAGAAGCTAAATTTAATCAAGAATGTCCTGATAACACTGTGGGAAGATACGTAATTCATATGGAACACATCTTGGGAAACACTACAAGCTTTCCTAATTTGTGCAGTTTGCAAATGCAGAGTAAATGACACGGAGGACCATGAAACAATACAGTTAATCAGGTGTAGCAAATCCTGCAAATTTTGACCTACTCAGGAAATGGATTGCGCTAAAGTGAAATGCAACACTTACTCAAAACTTGGCAAAAGTTTGCTAGACTGTGCTGATCACCACCAGATCAAAATCACCCTAATTGGTGTTGGTGAGCATGTGCCACACTCAGCACCAGGAGCAGAAGTCTCTCCTCCATGGCAGAACTGCAAATCTCCAAAATTATCCTCCTCTAAACCTAACTCCCCACTGTGTGGCAGTGACGACTCACAGCTACTGTTAACCTGACCAAAGAAATGTTGCTTTATTTACAAATCAAACAATGGAAAACCCATGAAGGACTGTAACAATATTAGAGAAGGAAAATAGCTACTCACCATATAGCGGAGATGCTGAGTCGCAGGTAAGCACAACAAAGAGATTCCCACAATTATAGCTTTTGGCCATTAAGGTCTTGGTCAATAATAGGCGCACGCGCACACAAACAAACACACACACACACACACACACAGACACACACACAACTCACACACACCACTGCAGTGTCAGGCAACTGAAACCACACTGTGAGCAGCAGCACCAGTGCATCTTGAGAGTGGTGACTGGGTGGGCTAGGAGGGGGCTGGGGAGGGGAGGGGGAGGGATATTATGGTGGGGAGGGGGTGACCCTGAAGTGCTGCAGGTTAGGCAGAGGGCACTGGAGACGTGGGGGGAGGGGGGGGGGGAAGTAGCAGAAAAGAAGAGAAATAAAAAGACTGGATGTGATGGTGGAATGATGGCTGTGTAGTGCTGGAATAGCAACAGGGAAGGGATTGGATGGGTGTTGACAGTGACTAACGAAAGTTGAGGCCAGGAGGGTTACGGGATTGTGGGATGTACTGCAGGGAAAGTTCCCACCAGCGCAATTCAGAAAAGCTGGGGTTGGTGGGAAGGATCCATTTGGCACAGGCTGTGAAGCACTCATTAAAGTAAAGGCTATCATGTTTGGCAGTGTGTTCAGCAACAGTTGCAGATAGGCAAAACAAAAATATTCTCACAATTATAGCTTTCGGCTGTTAAGGTCTTTGTCAATAATAATCAATAATACACACACACAAAATTGCACAAATGCAACTCGCACGCATGACTGCAGTCTCAGGTAACTGAAACCACACTGCAACAAGCAGCGGTACCAGTGCATCATGGGAGTGGTGACTGGGTGGGGGTAGGAGGAGGCTGGGGAAGTGAGGGGGAGGGATAGTATGGTGCGAGGGGGGGGGCGAACAGTTAACTGCAGCAGTTTAGACAGAGGGCAGGGGAAAGGGGGGTGGGAGTAGTGGAAAAGGAGAGAAATAAAAAGACTGGCTGTGGTGGTGAAATGATGGCTGTGTAGTGCTGGAATGGAACCCCCACCCAGTCTTTTTATTTCTCTTCGTTTCCACTACTCGTCCCCCCCCCCCCCCCTCCCCCCTACCCTCTGTCTAAACCGCTGCACTTCACTGTCTGCCACCCTCACCATACTATCCCGCGCCCTCGCTGCCCCAGCCTCCTCCTACCCCACCCAGTCACCACTCCCATGATGCACTGGTACTGCTGCTTGCAGTGTGGTTTCAGTTGCTTGAGACTGCAGTCATGTGTGCGAGTTGCATTTGCGTGATTTTGTGTATGTGTGTATTATTGATTATTATTGACAAAGACCTTAATGGCTGAAAGCTATAATTGTGAGAATATTTTTGTTGTGCCTATCTGCGACTCAGCATCTCTGCTATATGGTGAGTAGAAACTTTCCTTCTCTAATATTATTGCTTTATTTGCATGAATACAATGGAACCTTGCAGAAATTTCCTGTCTTTGCTTACAGAATGCAAGAGGTTGGTATTGGGTGTTAGCCATGTTCCACCCGTTGGTCAATCCATTTCCACCGAGGCATGGTGGTGGGTAAGATGCATTTGATTGGATTAAAATATCTGGAGTGTAAAGCTGTGTGCAGGCAGGTGAATTTGTCATACTCATTGATATGCTAGTGCCATGCAGTGGCTTAGTGGCAGACTGCCTTCAAAAGAGAAAACCACAGGGTATTTCTGCACCCAGTTTCCACAAACTACAGAGCCATGGGGACCCATTTCCCTTCTCTAGAGCCTCTATGACTGACTTCCTGTGGTCAAGCCAAACCATGGTACAAATAGTTGTGGCCAGCTGTTTCTAACCAGGAAATGTGAAGCCTTCTTTCTGAGTTAGCAAGCCATTTAGTCTTCTCAAAAATATCAGTGAAATAAGTAGAAAAATAATCAAATATCACACTGTGATATGTGACTCTCATGCCATGAAATGTATACAAAATCATACACTTTTTTTAAAGTTAATGTGTTGAGTCACAAGTATATCTTAAGTGGACAATGCTGGTGGCCAATTTTTGTACAATATTATGGACTTGAACTCTCCTGAAAATGTTACATAGGTATTATTTGATTGCTGATCACAAACTTGTTTTGGGATGGGATGAGCTGTTGAAAGACTGACATATGAACATATTGTGATTTTCTAAACTGCATTTTGATAGTTAAAAAATATCTTTTTTTTAGATTTTACTAATCCAGATGGACTACATATTAGGATAATAATCTTGTTTACAAAATATGTGATGGGTCAGGAAACACAAAAGATCATGGAATTATATTATGCATCCATGTTTGGATTAACTCATTTACATGTGCCATATTTATATTTACAATCATTTACACCACTTTTAGCAAATTCTTACTTAATGGCTTAATTAATTAATGAAGGGCTTTACTTGGTCCTGGAAATGTTGGGTGACAAAGCATAGTGGTATGGTTGTAAAAGCTGGAATCTAACAAGTACAATTTCTAAATTCCCAATGGAGAGTCTAGGTATGTTTGAATTTTAGCATTATCTGTTAACTGGTGTCAGTAAACTGAAAATACATTACTATAAAGTCTGGATGTGGATCCTTCTAGTAAGTTGTGTCACCATTATCACATGTATCTATTAACTCAAAAAATTTTCCTCGTGATGTGCTGTAGCCTAGTAGAATTTTCAAGGGCAAAACTTTTAATAATAATGGTTTTAAACAAATCTAATCACATCTTTGCAATCTGCTGATCTGAGACTATAGCTGGCATAATAAAACTGAATGGGATCTGGTGTAAATAATAAATGGATAAATTCCTGCCTACACTATGTGACAACGTGGGGTGCTTTCTGTGTGAAGCAAGATGCCAAATTAATGTCTACCTTCCTCAGTATAGCGTCAGTTCACCACCCATTACTCTGCATTCAAAGGTATTATGTAGATGATGTGAAAAGCAGCATTGAAGAAAACCACTGTCCATACTTAGGATTGCAAAGTTCACGTAACTCCGGTAACAAAATAAAGCTGTAAATCTCTAGTAATAATGGGCAAACGGGGGTACTTCCTTGTGGAAAATGTCTACTTTTATGGATACTAATGTTTTTTATTGTCTTTTAGTTACGGTGTCAACAAGCCCACATTTATGTTGATAGTACATCCACTACTAGTTCAAGCAGCTTATGTCACATGCAAGACAGGCCGATAGTTTCACATGCAGTTTTCTGTACAACAAACACTCCAAAATCTCCCAAACTTCACAGAACTGTCTGTAACTGCATCTGCTTGAACAGAAATATAAACCAAACGCAATATAACAGTCATTTCTTCATCTTACAAATAATTTTTTTGGACATGTCTAACATGACCTACCCGTCTGGCAGCTAGTCCACGACTGACTGAATGCCGTTGCTTTCAGGGCATATAACTCATCCCAATGCACGGGAAAGACTTTATTCTCATTGGTTGATCAAAATGAACAGCCAATCAGATTAATCTTTCATGATCATATTTGCTCTCAAACTGCTTTACTCCAATCAACTTTAGCAGATGCATCTACATCATTTCATGGTGCAAGAATTATCAAAATGTTCCACTGAACTAAACTAAATGAAAGCTAAGAGAAAACTATGCTGTAAATATGCTTTAGAACTTATTATCTCCTTATTACCTTTGTGGCTGCTTTATCACAAAAGCAAACGCTCATAGACATGTCATACGCCAGTTAGGGGGATTCACAGTTTTTCATGACATTCTGGTGGCATAACACTTGCTAGTTACGTAAGGTGTAATACAATATAGAATTGAAATTTGATGTATGTTCCATGTACACACTCACATTCACTCTCATTTACTCTCACCCTAGCACAAAATATAAATATTAATTTTTAAACTGTTACTTCCATTATGAATGAAAAATTATCAAAAGTTTCGAATTGAAAATCTTTACAAAATAAATCGGCTCACTAAGAGTGCTATTACTGTTTTCAAATAACAAAAGAAATATAAACTGTTATTGTTACTATCTGAATTTGCTTTCTTAAGTGTCAGTTAAGTACTTTTTTAATAGATTTTTTGTATCTCTGATACTATTATAGGTAGCAGTATCAAATTTTGACACAAAGCTTGTCTGAGTAACAAAAGGTCATGTGCCAAATTTGGAATAAAACAGCTAATATTTAACGTAATTATTTAGTTTCTTAGGTGAGGTGAATAAGTGATTTTAGTATGTGCCACAGTGAGCATTCTCACGGTCCACTTTAGTGACAGGTGGGGCTATGACGCATACGGCAGGCCACATACCGGCTGCCACCGAACGCTAGTATACTGCAGGCTTCCAAAACAGCTTGCCATAAAGTAAAAAACTTACTGCAAAAATCTGCAGTCACGTAATAGCTTTGACACTACAACTACAAATACATGTTATAGAAAATCAGACTCAAATAGTCATTAAAGAAAAAATTAATTACTGGCACAGGTGTAATAAGAGCTGATGGGAGATTCCACCTAGCTCTGTTTCAACTACTTTCCAGTGTGGCTATCAGTTGCTAATACTTCTTCTAAATCATCTGTCCATGTAAAACACCAATGTTGTTGACCACAATACATTTTTGGGAACAATCACAAAGTTGCTGGGAACTGTCAGGGAAGAGTTCTTATGAAATCAAGTGAACCACTGATGTCACACACATTTAGGCATCTGTTAAAATATGAATGCAAACACCAGCACACTGATAAGATTGTGGTTGGCTGACCTATTTAGTTAATTAATAAGTTAGTTACATGTTCCATAGATCATATTCTCAATAAACATTATGTTGTGGAACATCTCAACAGAACTATTTTGTGAATGAATAAATGTACTGTGAGGCTGTAATAATACTCCAAGCTGCTTCAAGAGATGTCTGCAAGATGTACATGTGTGAACCTCACATATATTTCTAATGATGTCTTTTGTGCAATAAATACTACTGTGAACTGAACCGCTACCATTAAGTACTATGTCCTCTGACCATAATCGGATCACAGACATTTAAATAAAACATCTAGCATTCTACAAATTCAGGACACTTCATCAGCTTACCCAAATCTTTGTAAACCATAGCATTAAAATGTATTGCTAATTCCCAGTTTCTGCAATAACAGTGCCAGAGACAGTCAACAACTTTGTGCCAGCATCTCTTGCACTTACTTAATGTTGTATGTCGTTATTCTTGTTTACAGTCAAACTGAATTTGATACATCATCAGCGCAGTTTTATTTCCATCCTAGAACTATTTGATCCCCCTACAATCACATATTATGGTCAAGTCTTCAGTTCCATACCCAGTGAATGATCCCTGTTATCATTTTATTTTTTGCCAAATTGAACACTGCTAGCACTCTTCACACTCATTACATTTAAGTGACTACTGCAAGCAAGACTGCATGAGCTTAGTGTGTTCAGTGGTACTCTGGCCAGATATTCTGTGTTTTCTGTAAACTGCTTTAAGCAACTCTCACGATGGTTTCTTTGAAGAGGATATCCCCGAATTCCTACTTTATCCTCCACCAGTTCAAGCTTGTGCTCTGAAATATTTTCAAAAATTGCAACACTGCAGGAATAATTAAAAATTAATGTGATTTAACATATACTGTTAAAAACAAATGTTTCAATATACATTGAAACATCACCACATACCTTGTATCATTGTTTTGTGAAGGTGATAAAATATATGGCAGAAATCTCTTCACTTCTTGGCACTGAATGAAACATGTTCTAGTGGTGTCTGTGAAACGTCATTCTAAATAGTTCATAGTATAGTTCAAAGCTGTGCTGTATTATGTATGAGCTAACGATTGTATGTTAGCTGCTAATCAGTGAACTTCCAGACATGATCAGCTGCTAAATTGTTAGTTGTTTTGTAGATTAGAAATTATTCAATAATGGCAAAAAGTTAATTAACCTTAAAAAAAAGTGCCACATGAGTTCTTGAGCAATTTCACATGTAATTGGCTTTTCTATGGAAATGTTGAAGTGCTTGATGTAACATGTACTCAGCCAAATAACTCACAAAATATTCAGTGCACAATGCTAAAATTTTAATCCTGCTTGTCAGAATTATTCAGCTGCTGCAATTTAAGCTGTGCTCGAAGGATCTTGCCCAACCACACCCTTGGAAAAAACAGCAAAAAAATTATTTATGACCGGTATTATAAGTGAAAGCTTAGATTTTGTTGTAGCTATACTGCATGTATATTAATTTACACCATTAACTTTTTCTAATCGTGTGTTTGTGCTGGTTATCAGTGATATCACTATTGGTTGATCACACACTTTTACTTGGCCTTTGAGTGGAGGATACTGGGAGTGGACCTTGTGATCAGCTTGTAGTGCATTGGCTGCCGAGACAAGCACCCACCTTCTTTTCCCAAAGCAGCAAGCTTATAGCATATAAAAGAAACAAATATGTAATGGATTAGTGTGTCACAGAAGTGACATGGAAGTTTATGGTGAGAAGGACCAGGTGCAGCCTCATCACTCTTTTTTATAAATGACATTAACAATTACTACACACAGCAATGCACAGGGCTCAACATGATATTCACAATGGCTGCTTATTGTTGTGGCACACAATACTGGTATGTAGTGAAGGGTGGCAATGAGCATAAACTTTCTGGAGTGGCATGAACACAGCTGTCTTCCGTCAATCACAGAGAGGGCCGAGTAAAAATGTGTGACCTAGTACATAAAGGGCCGATTTTATAAACATTGTTGACTGGAGATCAAATTTGACATTAGATCAGAAACTGAACTACGTTCAGGACTCAGCTCCATTGTATAATGCTGATCTTGGATCCACCAAAGCTGGTTCAGATTTGATCTTAGGTAGCGTGTAGCATGCTTGGCAATATAGCTAAAATCAGCTATCGACATGATTATTGCATTTCAACTGCAGATATTTATTGTACATCATAGATACACCGTATTTATTATCGAAGGTGTCATGCTG
Organism: Schistocerca piceifrons; assembly: GCF_021461385.2. NCBI lineage: Eukaryota > Metazoa > Arthropoda > Insecta > Orthoptera > Acrididae > Schistocerca > Schistocerca piceifrons. Next base: position 234,038,953 of record NC_060140.1, read on the forward strand.
TAACCATGGGAGCAAGTAAACAGAAAAAGAAGCAATCATCAGACTTCCCTTAATACGAGAAAGGTTTGGTGCTGGAAACTTTGATGGACCAAAATAAAGGTATAACTGAGTGCAAAAACACTGATAAAGACACTGTAGCCAACAAGGTATAGGCATGGAGAGAAGCTGCTGTTGACTTTAATTCTCTCCAAGCTGTTGCTATGTCTGCTTTAAACAGATCACCAACCACTATTTGAAAGGTTCCTCTGGCATAAAATCTTAAGGTTAACACCAACATGCACATTGCAGTCAGTGTTTGGCTACTTTTCTTTGTTTTCATAAGATAGTGTCTGAGCCTTATTTGCAACTGGTCTATAATACTTTTCTCCTGAGCCTTAGTTGCAACTGCTTTACAGCATTTTTCTCCAAAAGAAACCTCAGCTTAAATGATTTGTTATTTAACTCCAAGAGCGGTTTCATGCTTTCACAGAATGTGTGACAAGCTTGTTGGGTTGTCATCATCATCCTCTGTGCACACAATATTTGTTAAGTAAATGAAAGGTAACAATGTAATTCACATCATGTAGGGTTGTTGCACACAGAATTTTGCCCAACAGTGGTCCAGAATGCTTGGAAAACAGAGAATATTTTATGGTTTAAATGGTATGGAATCATATGGTAATGTTACTATAATTATCTTTATGACCAATAAAGTAGAGGAAATAGTAGCAAATAGAAAAAAATTCAAGAGTTGAGATGGATTCGAGCATGTGACCTTCTGGACCTTCTGCACTGCAGACTACAAAGCAACCTCTGAGCCTTCAAAATTAATAAAGCAGAGTTATGGAGTTACTTTATTTCAAAATACTTGCTTATGTTCTACTTACCAACACACATGGAATTGTCATAACAGTTTAAGGACGTGTGCAGTAGTTAAAAATTTAATACAAATTGCATAGTTACTGCTATCCGAGATGAAAGAGAAAATACACAAGTGAGGTTGAACTGTTATTAGCTGCTGTCAAAATTCCCATACTTAACTGTTCACTGCAAATATTTTAATTTTCCTTTCTTACTCTGCTGCAAAGTGCCTATAAAATACCTTTGAACTAATCACATAAATAATGAATCATCTCCCAAGAGCTATTATGAGATTGATCATTAAGGACACATGGTAGTCAGTAAGTTCCTTAACCTAACTTTCCAGGCTGAAAAAAAGAAGTATTTTGAGCATCAGTTGTGTGGGAATGGCATAGTCACATATTTACTTGCTACTTTCTGTGTTAATAAAACTTTTTGTGTTATTCCAGTTGGTTTGTGCTAAAAACAAAATCAATGACTCATAGTGCCACTATACTATAAACTGAATATTAGAGCTGAACCTGACTTTGAACTGTGAATTATGGCCAGTCAAATACAGTCCTACTTCATGGCTATATGATCTAGGATTAATGTTTAGACAATGCAAATTTCCGGGTTAAGCTTGATCTAAGGCCATTTCCATTTAACCTAAGTTTAAATGCCTTATACAATGCCCTAAGGGCCCTATACTCTGAATATCTGCTGTCATTGGCTGTGAGATCAAATGGCATGAGCTATTACTGGCTCACAAAAACACATAGTAATCTCAGTTTCAGTATGTTGGAAGCTACCATGCTGTATTGGGTGAAATTTGTATTTATACTTTCATAATATGAAAATATGCAGTGCAAATGTTGCCATGCATCAAAGATCTTCCCAAAACATTTTTGCACCCCTAAGATGCCATAAAGTTCTATGCTGGAGTTTAAAAGCTTTACCATTCAGAGGACTGATAAGTATCACAGGTCTGAGGGAAATAATATTGTCACTTAACATGGGAAAAAATGTACTTTAACCTGAGGAAAAAGTATTTTAACTGGGAAATCTGGGAATTTTTTTCTCGTCTGTGTGTACACCCTGAAGTGGCTGGACAGCTGTTTGTAACGTCTTATGAGCACTGTTCTCTTGGCAAACAGCTTCAGAAATGCTATGACATAAGGTTATCATTTGAGATTTGTAGCTCTGAGTGAACCAATTGGCAATTTAGACCATCACAGCAGACCATCATTTTATTAGTAATGCACTTTGAAACATGGACTTTTATGGTCTCTCACACATACCCTTTTTGTTTCTTGCTTTGAGTTTCCAGTGAGGTTCATATTGTACTGTGGTTTGTTTACTACGGTTTTCGTGAGCATTAGTGTATCTCAGCTTATTGGGGGGGGATCTTTGGATTTAGCCAGTATAGCTTGTATTTATTTCACCATAGCTTACGCCTTTCTCTTACATGATCCAGTATTCATGACAGTACTTTGCTTGAAAGAAGATAATTCAATAATTTTAAATATAGAAAGAAATTTTTATCTCTAGTATTTTGCTGGGGAGACGTACAGAGATGGTAGCATAAAATTCGGTTAGTGTCTAATGGTATATTGGTGTGAAAATAATACAACAGAAAAATTGAAATCAAACAATTTAATGTCTTTCTAGAAAGGTATTTTATTTATTTTTTTGTATCAGGAGACAATAAAAAATATTATTTTGTGGTTTATACAATTGCAGGTCTTCTTTCCCTTGGGGGCTGGAGATCCAACAGAAAATTGTTTGCATTGTCTTACAGAGCTGGGTATTGGAAAAAAACACAACTCAATTGTGAGGTGAGGCTATATACAGCAACATTTGATTAACATTACTTGGTTAAGAGAAAATGTAGACATCTTTAAAATGCTTGATTTGGTCCCTGTGCCTCATAGAAATGTCTGTCTTTTGTTTCAGTCAGTATATAAAGTCTTAACTGACTACTGATTTCATGCTTAAATAACTGTACTTGTTCACTGGTTATAAATATTTAGTTTTAGGATAAACCAGTCAGACACATGTCAAAAATCATATTACAATATTTGGCATTTCTAATCCATTCTTCATTCTGTGCGAGACATAGAACAACTCAAGATCAGTTTACCAATTTTAGAGTTTATCTTTTACTGTTAGTGAAAGGAACTGGACAAGTAATACTAATATCAGGTATAACCCCATTTCTTTGTCTTTTACTGTTAGTGAAAGGAACTGGACAAGTAATACTAATACCAGCTATAACCCCATTTCTTTGGTTTTTGCTATCTCGTTCATCTGCAGCTCACTAACATTGTAATTTGTTTTTCCTTGTACTATAGCATCTTTGGCAGTATTCTGAAATGTTGGTACATTTCCATTGATTTTGGTGATATGTTCAACTTCCATTCTGTCAAAATTTGGGAGGTGATTATAAATGTCTCCTTAGCTGATGTATTCATGAGAACATCCAAAACCTGCTTCAGGTGTACAGAACTACTACTATATGGAGCACTTATGTGTGTATGAAGAAACAGAACCAAACATGCATTTTAACTGGAAACAGACAATTATATTAATGGAATCCAAAAATATAAGCAAGAGGTGTGTAATTAAAGGTAAAACACAAATGGAAAGGCACAAGTAATCCACAAAGATGATTTTATGAAAAGGAAAGTTGCCACTCACCATATAGTGGAGATGCTGAGTCGTAGATAGGCACAACAAAAAGACTGTGCCTATCTGCAACTCAGCATCTCTGCTATATGGTGAGTGACAACTTTTCTTTTCATGATATTGTTACATTCCATCCAGGATTTTCCATTGTTTGATTTCCATAAAGATGATTCATTTTTGTAGGGTGACAGTAATGAACAGTAAAAAGTTAATCTTAGCTTCAAACAGCAAGAAGTTTCATGCTTGAACTAATGTGATATTCCTGACAGTGCTACACCAATACTTATAATCAGAAGTGATATAAGTTTAAATAAATGAAAGAAGAAAAACTTAATGCTCTTCTTATTTACAGTGTGTCTCAGAGAAGAGAGGGAGAGAGAGAAGAGAGAGAGAGAGAGAGAGAGAGAGAGAGAGAGAGAGAGAAACCATCAAAATATATGGTGTAAGTTATAATAACTGGACACTGTTTTCATGGCAAATGAGATGAAGATGCAAACTTTCATACTGAAAGGTGACTGGAAATTAAAAACGAAAGGTAAATGAAAGACTGCTGTGAATGAAACTAATATGTTTTATTTGCACTTGTTATTTCAAACTGTCATTGGGAGATTGAACAACGGAAAATCCAGGATGGAATGTATCAATATTATGAAATGGGAAGTTGCTACTCATCATATGGTGGAGATGCTGAGTCACAGATAGGCACAACAAACAGACTGTTCCAAATAAAGCTTTCGGCCTGTAAGGCCTTCATCAAAAAGTAGATGACAAAAACACACACACACAAATATGCAACTTGTTTGTGTGTGTGTGTGTGTGTGTGTGTGTGTGTGTGTGTGTGTGTGTGTGTGTGTGTGTTTTTGTTGTCTACTTTTTGATGAAGGCCTTACAAGCCAAAAGCTTTATTTGGAACAGTCTGTTTGTTGTGCCTATCTGCGACTCAGAGTCTCCCATATGGGAGAACTTTACAGAGCCACTTGAATAAGAAAAGCAAGTGCACTGCAAATACTATGCCTGCAGAATTTCTGTCCATATGATTTTATTCTGCAGCAGAAATTACATGAAGTATATTTCTAGCAAAATCTTTACCTTAAACAGTGGAAACTCCAGGTTGGAATGGCAACAATGTAAGGAAAAGATAGGTTGCTTCTTCCTGCAAAGACGACACATTAAGTTGCACACAGGCACAATAAAAGGCAGTTGCATATTAGCTTTTTTCCATATCCATTATCAGCAAAAGAAAGAGAAACACACACCATTCATTCGCAGAAGCAAGCACACCTCATGCACACATGACCTCCAACTGAGGCAGCTCAAACCAAAATGCAACTACCAGTTGGAATGGAAGCAGCAATATGGAGGGGACAGGGAAGGGGAAGGGAGAGAAGAACACTGTCTGACGGAGTGTGCAGGGACAATGGCTGCCAACAGGCACTACCTTGGGAGGCTGTGGGGCAGGGAGATGATGAAAATGGAGTGAACAAGGAGAAGAGTGGGGAAAGATGAGCGGTTGAGTTGGCAGCTGGCAGCACCCAAAGAGACGAGAACAGGGAGGAGGTAATAGGACAGAGTTGATGGAAACCGATAGGTGGAGGGTGTGGGAACAGTATGTTTCCATAGGTTGAGGCCAGGATAATTTCATGAGTAGAGAATGTGTTGTAAGGATACCTCCCACTTGCACATTTCAGAACAGCTGGTGGTGGAGGGAAGGATTCAGATAGCTCATATAGTGAAACAACCATTGAAATAAGGCATGTTATGTTAAGCTGCATGTTGTGCCACAGGCTGGTCTACTTTGGTGTTGGTGACAGTTTGGTGGTGGCCGTTCATTCTGGTGGACAGCTGGTTGGAAGTCATACTAATATAAAGCTCTGCAATGATTACAGCAGAGCTGGCATATGACGGCTGCTTTGACAAGTGGCCCAACCTATGATGGGGTAGGATAATCCTGTGACAGGAATGGAATAGGAAGTGCTGGGTGGATGGATTGGGCATGTCTTGCACCTGGGTCTTCCACAGGGATATGATCCTTGTGGCAAGGGGCTCAGATTGGGGGTGGCATAGGGGAGGACTAGGATGTTGTGAGGTTGGGTGGGTAATGGAACCATTTCAGGAGGGGTGAGAAGGGTCTGGGGTAGGATGTCCTTCATATCAAGGCTTGATGACAGATAATCAAAGCCCTGGCAAAGAATCTTACCTGCATTTTCTAAGGTATACTAGACTAATGACATTCCTGAGTCAACACAATTTAGTATTTGAAAATCAGAATGGCTTTACGAAAAACAAGTCAACATCAGTAGCAGCAGCACAATTAATAGACAAAATAATAATGGCCATAGAGAACAAGGAGTATGTAACTGGAGTGTTCCTTGGTCTAGAAAAAGCTTTTGATTGTGTCAACATCACCATATTACTTGACAAGCTGTGGAACCTGGGTATCAGAGGAACTGGCTATGAGCTAATAAAATCGTATATGAGCAATAGAAAACAATTTGTCTTGCTTAAAACAAACTAAATCTAAAATTACTGATATCAAATATGGAATGCCTCAAGGTTCTGTCTGGGGACCCTTCTTTTCTTGATTTATGTTAATGATATACAGTATTGTTCTCCTAACTGCACAAAAATATTGTATGCAGATGACACATCAATAGTGTGTAAACACAAAGACTATGAGAGTCTGGAGGTACTGTGCAACAGTGTAACTAATGAAATAGTCAAGTATTTTAATGAAAGGCATCTAAATATAAGTACTTCAAAGACTGCCATGATGGAATTTTACAGAAGGAAACGAATAGAATTTGACATGAAATTATCCATAGGAAATGACATTGTAAAAAAGGAAAAATGGACAAAGTTCTTGGGAATTACAATCCAGGACAGCCTCATATGGGACATGCATATTGATTCCATAGCATATAAGCTGTCAAAGAATGTGTTTGCTATAAATATGATTAGCAAATATTGTAAGGACATGCGTGTACTAAAAGCTGCTTATCATGCCCTATTCTCATCAAACTTAAACTATGCTGTAGAAATATGGGGTGCAACAACTCAAGCCAACCTAAGCACATTATTAATACTACAGAAAAAAGTTATCAGAATTATTTGTGGTGCCAAACCTCGAGAATCATGTCGGAATCTGTTCCCAAAATTAGGTGTGCTTACCATTATAGGTGTACACATATTGAAAGTTATATTCCTTGTGAAAACAATAAATCCAAATTTCAACTGTGACCTGCACCAGTACGATACAAGGAAAAAGTTCAGATACCATGTAAATAGCCACAGAACAGCTTTTTTTTATGAAAAAAATGCACTTCATGCTGGGCTGAAGCTAGCCAATTTCCTACCAAAAAGTCTCACAACCCTTCCTATTAACAAATTAAAAGATCAGCTAAAAAGAATTCTAATTGAAAACCCATTTTATTCCCTAGACGAGTATTATATCTGTATGAAAAGTGCTTCATAAGTATGTCAAGCTCATAGTTTTAAGTAACCTACACCTAATATAATGTTGATAAAAACAATATTTGTAATATTGTGATTGTATACTACCAAAAGTAAAATCCATCAAAATGTAAAATTTATTAATACAAACGAATTTTTAGTTTGTAATTTATAAACTGACGTAGTCAGAAGAATAATTTGTATGATGTCCTGAAACTGTATTATTTCTAGGGATTGTATTTGATTATTCAATGTTGAATAAATATTATTATTATTGTAGTTGTTCCAGTCTAGGTTGGTATTGGGTGATGAGGAGGCACTCCTTTGTGGCTGGTTCTTGGGGGTGATGGGAGGATTGGGTGTGTGAGGGGAAATGGCACAGGAGATCTTTTTGTGGGCTAGGTATGGGGTATAGCACCAGTCTGTGAAGACCTTGGTGAGGCCCTCAGCATACTGGGTCAGGGAGTGTTATTATCACTGTAGATATGCCGTCCACTGGTGACCAAGTTGTATGGGAGTGGTTTTTTGGTGTGAAAGATATCATAGCTATCAAAATGCAGATATTGTTGGTGGTTGATGGGTTTAATGTGGACAAAGTTGCAGATGGAGCCATCAGGCTGGAGGAGGTCAATGTCCAGGGAGGTGGCATGCCCAGATGAGAAGGACCACATGAAATGGGTGGGAGAGGAGGTGTTCAGGTTGTGAAGGAGTGAAGGTGGGTGTTGTGGCCTGGAGTGCAGATCGTGAAGATATCAGCAATGAATGTGAACCACATTAAGGTTTTGGCATTTTGGGAGGCTAGGAAGTGCCATGCGGGTGCCCATGGTTATGTTATGGATTTGTTTATATACCTTCCCTTTAAAATGGAAGTAGGTGTGAGTTAGGATAAAGTTAATAACCTGTGTGTGGAATGAGGTAATGGGTTTGGAGTCCGAAGGGCGGTGGGGAAGGTAGTGTTCAATAGCGATAAGTCCAAGGGCATGAGGGATCTTTGTGTATAGGAAGGTGGCATCAACAGTGATGAGTAGGGATCCAGGAGGTAAATGGGTGGCTATGAAGGAGAGTCAGTGAAGGAAGTGGTTGGTATCTTTGATGTTGAAGGCTAGACTATGGGCAGTTGGTTGGAGGTGTTGGTCAATGAGGGCCAAATAAGGGGTCCAGGATTGTTGGGTTTGTAGATTTTGGAGAGCATGTAGAGGGGGAGTGTGTGGATTTTCACAGGGGTGAGGTTCTGAGAAGGGTGTAATGTTTTAAGCAGGGATTGGAGGTTATGTTGGACTTCTGGGATAGGATCATTCTGCCAGAGTGTGTAGGTGGAGTTGTCGGGTAACTGGCAGAGGCCTTCTGCCAGTTTTGTAACTGATAACAACAGTGGTGAAACATTTGTCTGCAGATAGGATGATTAGCTCAGGATTAGTTTTGAAATTTTGTATGTCTATTCTTTCTTCTGCTGAAAGGCTGCTATTCTGAGGAAGGGACTGGGAAAGGGACCTGGTGAGGCCATGTTGGAAGTAAGGAAGTCCTGGAAGGTGACCAGTGGGTGGTTAGATGGGAGGAGGATGGGGGGGGGGGGGGGATGAAGATCATGGTTGGATGGTGGTATGAACTGGGTTCTATGTTGGGATTATGTTGGCTTTAGATGGTGCACTTGGAGGCAAAGAAGTGTTTCCATTGCAGGGATCAGGAGAAGGAGAGTAGATCTTTGACACATCTTTGATGAATGAGAATCAAACCCAGATACTTTCTGTTCCAAAGTGTACACTTTAATGCAGTGTGAAACATTAATTCAGAAGGCAAACTTATGCTGTGGCTATGCTATATTCTGCTATACATGTGTGATATAATTCTGCTCAACTCACTATGCCTTTCATAAGTCCAAGATTGGCTGTGACATTTTGATCTGCTCCAGGTTGATTGGTTCAGATAAAAACTGATTTTTTTCATCATAACTTACATATTATGCAATAAAAATGAGTTCTGATGTAACATAACAGACAATTTTGGCTGCTACATGACACTGCTTGAAATTATCCATCCCTTAGCATATCAGTCATTTTACTCTTATCTACCTTATAAGGTTACTTTGTGCATTTCAAATTTTCATATTTGGTTTGTCTTTGAGACATTATCCCCAGCTTTACTAACATGTATTGGAAGTTGAACTACCTCTTATTCGCAGTGACATGACAGGTTTTGTGGAGGGTGACTTCCATCAGCAAACACTGCCAAGAGAACATTGTTCATCTTATTTTTGATACTTATTTAGAAAAGTTTCTTGGAACAGTGGATTCATTTTAATCAAAGCCAGAGGCCAAAATAGCTTGCTTCTGACAACCAGTTATGCTTGAAAGATGATGATTTAATTTGTGTCAAAGTGTCAACAAAGACATATGAATAACTTTCACAATACTTTACCAGGATGAAATCCATTTATAGTTTGGTAATCCTCAGATATGTATGATTTACAAGACAGTAGCAATCTGTTTGATTTTTATTTTAAGGTTTTTCTAGTGATTTTTACTTTTGTATGCTTTTGGCCCTTCCAATTCTGTGATCGTGATTCAGACAAAACATTATAATCACAATTTGCATGTGACCAGAGCAGGTAATCAGAAATCTCAGTGTCATTTGGATGCATTGAATTATCTTTATTATTATTCATCAGTGAACTTAAATTTACACGGTACTTAATTTGAATCATCGGACGTATCATAATTCTGATGTAGAGCTTCTCTGACACCATGGGAATGGCCTCATCAGCCAGTAGAATGAAGTCAGTAGACACAGCTTCTTGGCTGTAGCTTCACTTGTATGGGAAGTTGTTATGGTTAGTCTTGGCAGACACTTTAGCAGATGACAGATGTAGGTATGTGTCCAAGATGGTGATGAATTGCATTTGCCAAGGATGAAGATTGCAGCAATGAGTCACTGAGGCAACAAGATAGTTCGGTGTTCTTATCTCATGTTGTTGTTTCTGTACAGAAGAATAATAAACCGAGATTATTCAAAGTTCGTGGATATTATTCAGAAAGTTAAAAGATCACCACAAACATACATATGAATTTGTGGGCCTGCAACTCTGGAGAACAAATGACTTCAAGTTTAAGTAGACCTCACACTTTCTTCCATGAATCCTACTCCAGCGAGGTATACACAAGATCCTCTATAGAGTTTAAGGGGAGCTGGAATGCACTATCCCAACAATGTTAAATTTAGTGACTTGGCTTCCCTGTATTTCAGGAACCACTGTAGCCATTGACATGAAACTTTTACAGGACATTAAACTGTATGTTCCTAGTCTATTGAACTACAATAATTGCATTTCAACCACTGCTTTCGGAAATAAAATTTTTTAATTACATGGTTAAAATTTTGTGTACTTTTTTTTGTACATTATCCAAAATAATTTTAATTATACATAACATTATGTTCTTCTTTGAGTTCATTAGACTCAGCATATGTATGTTATTATTCCTTGAAAATTTCAATACTCTATTCAAAGTGATTTCTGAGATTTAGGGAAAAATGCAACAGAAAATGTAAATTTTCAGAAATGGCTTCTAAAATTTCAAAAGACTGTAACTCACTTAATATATGCTTAATTTTTTGTTTTTAATCATTCAGAAGCACCCTGCACCATACTGTATATAATACTCTTGATCTTTTTCCAAGTTTTTTCTTCTTTTCTTCTTTCTGGAGTCCTTAGTTGCCAACTGTGCTGCATACTCTACTTTATCAATGCAAACCTTGTCCATCCATTAAAGTTCTCTGATGCAGTTTGCTCCAAAATTAATTTCTGTATGCTGTAGCACTTTCACCCTTCCAATAACAGCAAAGCAATAACAGCATCACTGACCCCTCACTTTAGTGTCGTCATTCCAACAAAAACATTTTCTGGTAAGCGAGTCTATATAAGATTATTGAACGACTCATTGGGATTTTGAGTCTGACCACGCAGACACTTCTTTAGTAATTCATGACTTGCCAGGTCTCTGTAAATAGGTTTTATGATATCCATGACTGCTGCTGGGATGGAATGGTTATGGCTGTATGAACTGTTTGAGTACTGGGCATTGCATTAATTGCACCATGAATTAAGTCCAGGTGGGAAAAGGAGGTGTACTGGTTTTTCATCAGTTGACAGTCTGTGGAAGAAGGTAGCCCATACTGCCCGCTTCATTTTCAACAAATCCTCAGTATTATTTCTAATCGCCATCCCATAATTCTGCTGTAGTTCATCAATCATTTTGTCTGTCAGCCTGCCTCTCATGGTTTTACCATCAGAAAGTTCTTGTCTCTCAAACTTTGTTTCAACTTCCTCAACCTGGTGCCCATCCTCTTCTGGACACAACCTTTAGAAACCACAGCAATCCACAGCCTTCTGTATAAAAAATTACCATGAACCATGGACCTTGCTATTGGTGGGGAGGCTTGCATGTCTCAGCGATACAGATGGTCATACTGTAGGTGCAACCACAATGGAGGGGTATCTGTTGAGAGGCCAGACAAATGTGTGGTTCCTGAAGAGGGGCAGCAACCTTTTCAGTAGTTGCAGGGGCAACAGTCTGGATATTTACTGATCTGGTCTTGTAACACTAACCAAAACAGCCTTGCTGTGCTGGTACTGTGAACGGCTGAAAGCAAGGGGAAACTACAGCTGTGATTTTTCCTGAGTGCATGCAGCTTTACTGTATGGTTAAATGATGATGGTGTCCTCTTGGGTAAAATATTCCGGAGGTAGAATAGTCCCCCATTCGGATCTCTGGGTGGGGACTACTCAATAAGATGTCATTATCAGGAGAAAGAAAACTGGCGTTCTACAGATCGGAGCGTGGAATGTCAAATCCCTTAATCGGGCAGGTAGGTTAGAAAATTTAAAAAGGGAAATGGATAGGTTACAGTTAGATATAGTGGGAATTAGTGAAGTTCAGTGGCAGGAGGAACAAGACTTTTGGTCAGGTGAATACAGGGTTATAAACACAAAACAAATAGGGGTAATGCAGGAGTTGGTCTAATAATGAATAAAAAAAATAGGAGTGCAGGTAAGCTACTACAGACAGCATAGTGAACACATTATTGTGGCCAAGATAGACACGATGCCCATGCCTACTACAGTAGTACAAATTTTTATGCCAACTAGCTCTGCAGATGATGAAGAAATTGATGAAATGTATGAGGAGATAAAAGAAATTATTCAGTTAGTGAAGGGAGACGAAAATTTAATAGTCATGGATGACTGGAATTTGAGAGTAGAAAAAGGGAGAGAAGGAAACATAGTAGGTTAATATGGATTGGGGCTAAGAAATGAAAGAGGAAGCCGTCTGGTAGAATTTTGCACAGAGCATAACTTAATCATAGCTAACACTTGGTTCAAGAATCATAAAAGAAGGTTGTATACATGGAAGAATCTTGGAGATACTAGAAGGTATCAGATAGATTATATAATGGTAAGACAGATATTTAGGAACCAGGTTTTAAATTGTAAGACATTTCCAGGGACAGATGTGGACTCTGACCACAATCTGTTGGTTACGAACTGTAGATTAAAACTGAAGAAACTGCAAAAAAGTGGGAATTTAAGGAGATGGGACCTGGATAAACTGACTAAACCAGAGGTTGTACAGAGTTTCGGGGAGAGCATAAGAGAACAATTGTCAGGAATGGGGGAAAGAAATACAGTAGAAGAAGAATGGGTAGCTCTGAGGGATGAAGTAGTGAAGGCAGCAGAGGATCAAGTAGGTAAAAAGACGAGGGCTAGTAGAAATCCTTGGGTAACAGAAGAAATACTGAATTGGTGAAAGGAGAAAATATAAAAATGTAGTAAACGAAGCAGGCAAAAAGGAATACAAACATACCAAAAATGGGATCGATAGGAAGTGCAAAATGGCTAAGCGGGGATGGCTAGAGGACAAATGTAAGGATGTAGAGGCTTATCTCACTCGGGGTAAGATAGATACTGCCTACAGGAAAATTAAAGAGACCTTTGGAGAAAAGAGAGCTACTTGTATGAATATCAAGAGCTCAGATGGAAACCCAGTTCTAAGCAAAGAAGGGAAAGTAGAAAGGTGGAAGGAGTATATAGAGGGTCTATACAAAGGGCGATGTTCTTGAGGACAATATTATGCAAATGGAAGAAGATATAGATGAAAATGAAATGGGAGATATGATACTGCGTGAAGAGTTTGACAGAGCCCTGAAAGACCTGAGTTGAAACAAGGCCCCGGGAGTAGACAACATTCCATTAGAACTACTGACAGCCTTGGGAGAGCCAGTCCTGACAAAACTCTACCATCTGGTGAGCAAGATGTATGAGACAGGTGAAATACCCTCAGACTTCAAGAAGAATATAATAATTCCAATCCCAAAGAAAGCAGGTGTTGACAGATGTGAAAATTACTGAACTATCAGTTTAACAAGCCATGGCTGCAATATACTAATGCGAATTCTTTACAGACGAATGGAAAAACTGGTAGAAGCCGACTTTGGGGAAGATCAATTTGGATTCCATAGAAATGTTGGAACACGTGAGGCAATACTGACCTTATGACTTATCTTGGAAGAAATATTAAGGAAAGGCAAACCTACATTTCTAGCATTTGTAGACTTAGAGAAAGCTTTTGACAATATTGACTGGAATACTCTCTTTCAAATTCTAAAGGTGGCAGGGGTAAAACACAGGAAGCGAAAGGCTATTTACAATTTGTACAGAAACCAGATGGCAGTTATAAGAGTCAAGGGGCATGAAAGGGAAGCAGTGATTGGGAAGGGAGTGAGACAGGGTTGTAGCCTCTCCCCAATGTTATTCAATCTGTATATTGAGCAAGCAGCAAAGGAAACAAAAGAAAAATTCAGAGTAGGTATTAAAATCCATGGAGAAGAAATAAAAACTTTGAGGTTCACCGATGACATTGTAATTCTGTCAGAGACAGTAAAGGACTTGGAAGAGCAGTTGAATGGAATGGACAGTGTCTTGAAAGAAGGATATAAGGTGAACATCAACAAAACCACAACGAGGGTAATGGAATGTAGTGGAATTAAGGCAGGTGATGTTGAGGGAATTAGATTAGGAAATGAGACACTTAAAGTAGTAAAGGAGTTTTGCTATTTGGGGAGCAAAATAACTGATAATGGTTGAATTAGAAAGGATATAAAATGTAGACTGCCAATGGCAAGAAAAGCGTTTATTAACATCGAGTATAGATTTAAGTGTCAGGAAGTCGTTTCTGAAAGTATTTGTATGTAGTGTAGCCATGTATGGAAGGGAAACATGGATTATAAATAGTTTGGACAAGAAGAGAATAGAAGATTTCGAAATGTGGTCCTGCAGAAGAATGCTGAAGATTACATGGGTAGATCACATAACTAATGATGAGGTATTGAATAGAATTGGGGAGATGACGAGATTGTGGTACAACTTGACAAGAAGAAGGGACCGGTTGGTAGGACATGTTCTGAGACATCAAGGGATCACAAATTTAGCATCGGATGGCAGCGTGGAGGGTAAAAATCATAGAGGGAGACCAAGAGATGAATACACTAAGCAGGTTCAGAAGGATGTAGGTTGCAGTAAGTACTGGGAGATGAAGAAGCTTACACAGGATAGAGTAGTACAGAGAGCTGCATCAACCAGTCTCAGGACTGAAGACCACAGCAACAACAAATTAGATATTGGGGTAATGCACATAAAAATTTTTACATTATCAACTGGTGAAGATTATATTTAAAAAAATAAAATACTTCGCATGTGAGATTATAAGTCATATATATGTCATTTTATTCAGAAAATTGCAAATTTTATAATGAGATAAAAATCCAAAAATGCGAAAAAAAAAAAATTCTGTTCTAACTCCCCTTGAAAAGGGAAAGGTACCAGCAGATTGAAACTTCAAGGTTGGCTCTGAGGCATGTCTTAATAGCTCATATGACAAGAGAAATGTCCATGATAGATAGTAATCAGAATTATAGTGCTGTTCAGATAAGCTGTTTTAACCTTTCAGGAAATTTTAAATGTTCTGCTTCCTAAACAGAGATTGTGTTGTATTATAGAAAGTAGCAAATAAGATTTGGCCTGCTGTATCACACTTAATAAATTGCGAAAAATTAATTAATACCAGGTATGCTGAGAAGTCTCTCTTGGTTCTTATACATACAACTATCAAAATGATAATGCAACTGTATGGAGATGAAATATTAGGTTTCATAAACACCAGTGACATTGCTCACTGTAGCTATCAACATCATCAAACAGCTGTTGCACAATATGATACAAAAGGCATGATGGTTATTCAATATATAAAAGTGTATATACAAGAGAAGTGATACTTGGTTCGAACTTCATCGTGAAACATAATTTTCTCTGACTACAACAATATGAAAACAATAATCACCATAAGGGTGATTAGTATCCTGCATCATCATGTATTAATAGATTTGTGAAATCTGTTACTTCTTTCCTTATAATTAAGTAATTAATAATCATCTGCTCTTAGTTGCTTTTTTGTAATAATTTTCACAGATAATTATAAGTTGGATGCTAGTTGCATTGCAGTAAGGAATTCATATGCATATCACAAAGGCTGTAACATGTTCCACCTAAACGCATCTGATTTTATGGGTTAACTCATCAAGCAGTAAAAATGCTCAGAGTATGAATCTTTCAAACTATTACTGAAGATTTATTAAACAATGATTTATTATATTATTTGATGTTGAGTGTGTTTCACCACTATGCTGGTCATCATATTGTAGCTTCATTGTCATTTTTAGTGTTCAGTACAACATTAATAGTTCAGTAATTTTAATGCAGCTTCACATCAATCACATTCCCAAATTGTACCAAGAACTCTTCACCAATAGTACATTGCTGTAGTATCATTGGTTATCATACTCTAATTTCCAAAATATTTATTTATTTATGTATTTGTTGTTAACCTACCTATGTTGAAATACACAATTGTACAATCCCATCTTATTGTTAGAAATTTGCCTTATAACTGTCAGGTGGATGTTGTGCACTTGGAACTGTAAGAAAGACCATATACACTCTGTGTTATTCAAATTTGAAGCTTTTGTGTACACTTAAACATTTATGGGTTTGAACAATGCATGGGAATTTACTATCTACATTCAGGTTCTTTATTACTAGAACACACTTATAGGCTAAGGGCTTATGAATGAGCTCCTCCTCATTATCACAAAGCAAGTCTGTCACTGATGGCAGTAGCTTGTTATATACGAGGGCTATCCACAAAGTACATTACGCTTTGGAATTAAAAATAAATAAAGTATTGGAATTTTTTTTAATTATATACAGATGAAAGCCACACTTAAATACTACTTTTCTACATAGTTGCCATTTAATTTAAGGCACTTATCATAGCGATGGACGAGCTTGGAAATTCCTTCGTTGTAAAATTCGGCGCCTTCAACCACGTGGTTAATCAGTAACCCGGTAGAAATACGATTTTTGTGGATTTCCTGGAAAGAGGCACTAAAATAAACTCTCAAAGGTATTGCCAAACTCTGCACAACCTCAGAAGAGCAATACAAAACAAGCGCAGGGGAAAGTTGAGCTCGAAGATCTTGCTGATTCACGACAACGCCTGGGCCCACACAGCAAATGCCACTCGTCCCGACCTGGCACCGAGCGACTTCCACTTATTCCCAGCAATGAAGAAGTGGTTGGCTATGCAGAATTTTGATGACGATGCACAGCTTCAAGAAGAGGTAACCACGAGGTTGAAGGCACAGGTGGCCGAATTTTACGGCGAAGGAATTTCCAAGCACGTCCATCGCTATGGTAAGTGCCTTAATTTAAATGGCAACTATGTAGAAAAGTAGTATTGAAGTGTGGCTTTCATCTGTATATAATAAAAAAAAATTCCAATACTTTATTTATTTTTAATTCCAAAACGTAATGTACTTTGTGGATAGCCCTTGTAGCTTCATTCCTGTATGTTTAAAACCTACATCTAGGTTTCATGGGAATAGATAGCTGTTCTGCAACAAAATGTATGTTGTTGTTTTACATTGCAGATGAGACTGAAAGAATGTGTAGTAAGAAGGCAGTGGTTGTTGTCTGCGAACTAATGTTTTTGATTTGCTACTCTAGATAGTTTGGTTCAAATGGTTCAGATGGCTCTGAGCACTATGCGACTTAACTTCTGAGGTCATCTGTCACCTAGAACTTAGAACTAATTAAACCTAACTAATCTAAGGACATCACACACATCCATGCTAGATAGTTTGGTGCATAACTGTTCAGTGTGTCTGTTACAAGTCAGTTTGGGATCCAGGTGGATTCATAGAAGTCTAACAGTGTCAGACTCATTTACTTAGGCGCATTTACTTTTCCATTTAGTTTGAGCAGGAGAAATACATAGTTTCAGTTATGCTATTGTTTAGGATAAGCTTCTTATTGTAGAGCCATACAGTGTCATCAGCATACTTTTGGACTTGTGAGCCAAGAAAAGAGACAATTCATTCATGTGTACCAGTAAAAGGAAGGGTCCAAGAACAGAGCCTTGCAGCACGCCTCTCACAACTGATAGGGCATTTGGGTATTTGATGGCAGTTATTTACATTATCTTCATGAATTCTGTTAGTCAAATATTATCCAATTATTGTCGGTTCATTAGTCTTGATATCATAGCTCTGTGGCTTATTTTGAGTATATCGTGAGACTCAATGTCACATGCTTTGTTCATATCTAGTAGTAACACAAAAGTGAAGGAAATGTTCTCAATGCCATCAAGAATATCTGTAACAAGAGGTTGTAGCATATTTACTATTTATAAAACTGGTGTAAAACCAAAGAGCAAAGAGGGGATCAGATTGTTTTCTTCAAAATAGTTGCAAGTTGTAATTTAATACAATATTCTATTACATTCCATATAATAGATATGAGGAATATTGGACAGCATCTTTCAGGTTTGCTTTTATCCTCTTTCTTGTAAACTGGTATAACAATAGTAGCCTTCAGGACCTCAGTGAATTTTCCAGTCTTGAAAGTATTACTGATATCAGAAAGGTAAGAGGATCTACAGGAATGTTGACTGTTCATTTCAGGCTGGTGTTTCAGATGCAATAGAGATCTTCACTATAAGAGTTACCTAGGTTTATGACCACTTTTTATACAGTTGACACGTAACCTGTTTCCATTTAGAATGTAAGTTATTTAGGTGAAGTATCTTATGGAAAGTGCTTCCATATGTTGAACTATATGGTGTGGATGTAGTAGAAACTTCACACCTAGTGTTGTTTATAAAGAATTCATTTAATATTTTTGGTGGTCTCAGAGTTTGTTGACTGTTTTATGTTTCCCTGCTGTTCTAGCCCAAGAACGCTGTAACTTTATTCCATGAAAAAGTATAAACACATAAGAGACAGAGTACATACACAGACAACACACAAGTGGCTGGCAGAGCCTCATTGTCTTGCCTATATAGTCATTAGTTTTAACAGGGAGTGCAGCTGGTAGGCTGCGTGCAACTGCTATCATACTAGCAGACTGGGTGATCTCCAATGGCCAAATCAAGAACAACCTTCATGTGTGAACTGTGAAGTAGCAAACACAAAGATTTGGTAGTTACTCCTCTTCCGTTGCAAAGAAGTGAGCACTGTGCTCATGTCCATTTCTTCTGTCATCATGTTTAGTTGTTGAGTCATGTGCTGCCACCAGTGTGTAGAGTTGGAAGTGGTACAGGTGTGGGCAGGTGCGGTGCCCAACCCCTGTGAGAGAGCATTGGTAGGACAGGTGTCACTGACATGGCTTTAATTTCCATGTCCAAGGCTGCTGAACAGGCAGCACTGGCTGCATGAAGGTGATAATGGCAGAGGTGTCAGTGGTGACAATGCTGGGACTGGTGTCCCACCTTGGCCCACCACTGCTGAAGGGGGCACCCACTGCAGAGGAGACAGTTGTGAAGGCATCAACAATGGTAGAGGAGAAGCTGAGGGCACCGACTGCATTGTAAGAGTCAGCCAGACAGATGGAGGACACGAGGGCACAGCTGTGCACTTGAGATCATAGCTGGTCAATATGTTGTGACAGCCTCCCCTCAGAAGTGCAGGTGATGTAGAGGAGATGGCCATGGTGGCTCTCAATTACTGTTGACATCAATTTCGGTTGGTGACCAAAACACAAACCAGGTTGGAAGTGTTGCAGCGCCAATGTTGGCAGATGTCCTGGCATTGGTTGAAGCAAATGTAGGAGAGCCTGGGGGAGGCAATGTAACAACTCTGCTGAACTCTTATCTCAAAAGGGGTACACCTATAAGAACCGAGGAACTGGTCAAGAGCCACTTCACGTGACACATCCAAAATGTATTTTTTTCATCTGAGTCTTAAATGTTTGTACTAGTCATTCTGCTTCCCTGTTTGAGTTATGGTGGTAAAGAGAAGCCATGACATGGTGAACACCACTTTTTTCCAAATCCTTCAAATTCCTGAGACATGAACTGGGGGCTATTATATGTAACTAACATTTACAGAAGATCTTCAATTGCAAAAATTTTTGTAGAGCTGAAATTGTTATTGCCACAGAAATAGATAGACAACACACCACATACAGAAACTTAGAATATGCATCAATCATAACAAGTCTGTAGAATTTCAAAAAAGATCCTACTAAATGTACATCAATTCATTCCCAAGGCCACTGTGGAGATGGCCACAGTGACAAAGATGTATGGCGGACACCTGATGGGTGGCACACTGTGGGCAGGTTGCAGCAACTCATGTTATTTCCCCATTAATGTCTATCTGAAAAAACATGTATGCCTGCTAACACCTTTGCATGAGAGACAACCCAGTGATTCACATGTAATAAGTGCATAACCTCAGACCGAAGGGTGGACAGGACTACGATCCAAGGAGTGGTGCCCTCTATAGCTAACAGCAGAACTCCATCCTAAACAGAAAGATGATTTTGAGTGTAAAAATACTTTCTTAAAGGGTCAGAAGCACAGCCCGAAGATTTATCCAGCCAACTGTGTTTTACAAAAGAAACAACTTTACGTAAAATAGGATCTGTGGCTCCAATTTTAGTGCTAGTAATAGGAAAACCATCAAAAACATTCTGAGCTTCCATGTCTAAATGGAAACAAAGCAATTCTTCTTTATCAAACTGTGGATATAGATCAATCAGCAGATGTGATAGGGCATTAGCAGTTGCATGTTGCACTGTAGGTAGAAAATATATCTCATAATTGTAATGTGACAGGAAAAAATCCACCCCTGTAAGTGATGTGCAGCTGTGTCTGGCAAGGATGACAAAGGATTAAAAAGAGATAGCAGTGGTTTGTAGTCTGCGATCAGGTGAAACTTGGACATAGAAAAACATGAAATTGTTTTAGAGCATACATGATTGCTAAACATTCTTTTTCCATCTGAGAATAATGCTGTTGCTCTGAATTTAAGAGTTTAGAGGCATATACAATAGGGTGTTTTTATCTGTCCACATACAATGTCAAGGTCAAACTGAGAAGCATCTGTGGCTAACACTAGGTATTGGACTGGCTGAGAAGTGACCAAACAAGGGGCCAACTGCAGCTTAGATTTCAGCAACTTGAATGCCCAGTCACAAACTGGGGACTATTGGAAAGGAACATTGTTGCATAATAATGCATGGAGTGGTTGTGCCACAGTATCAGTGTGTGCTATGAATTTGTGGTAGTACACAATTTTTCCCAGAAATACCTGTAATTCCTTGATGGCCATGGGGTGTGGTAATTCCTTGATGGCTGTGGGGTGTGGCAACATGGCAATAGCATCCATATGCAGGTACCATGGTTTAATGCCAGCATGCAACACCTCAAAACCTAAAAACATAATAGATGGTTGAAACAACTGTCTTGTCCAAACTGCACTTTAACCTTGCAGACTGTAAAACAGAAAATGGAGTAGGAAGGTTCTGCAGAGACATCAGACACTGCTATGTCATCTAAATATGTGGTGAAATGTGGGACTTATGCAATAAGTTGCTCTAAAAAGTGTTGAAAAATGGCTGGTGCAGTTGCCACACCAAAAGGCAAATGCTGGTATTGACGAAGCCCAAATGGCGTATTTATAACTAGAGGACATTTAAATTCCTCATCAGATGGCACTTGTAAATGTGCATCTGCTAAGTCAATCTTTGTAAAAGATTTTGGTGACAGCTCATCACAGCGTAGTAAGGGATATATATCAGTGATTGAATGTACATTCACTGATTATTTAAAAATCAGCACAGAGGTGTAATTTACCTGTAGGTTTGTTTACTAACTCCAATGGTGTTGGCCATTCATTGGAAGAAATAGGTCAAATAACCTCAAGGAATTGAGGATGGTCTGATTCCGCTTTTCTTGATTCCCTAAAGTTACCATCACTGGGCAGGTCCAGAAAAATGGGGGCGGGAAAACTGTTTCATCATATACACAGCAGTTTGTTAAACACACACACTTCAATGTATAACTTGCTTGGAGACTCCATCACTACTGACATACTGTTCACATCAACATCCATACTGTCCTCACTCTGGTTTGGAAGAGAGTTACACACAGAAGCAATGTGTCCCTTTTTTATGGCACCTGTAACAAGTTGCCCAGTACTTGGGGCATGTGATCCATTCGTGTCATGTGTGAATGAAGCAGGATGGGCATGATGGCAGTTGGGCATAAGGCTGTTGCTGTTATGACATGGACTTTTGTTGTCGCAAATGATGATTAGCTACTATATGGCACTGAGATGTCTGTTGGACTGCTGCAATAGCTTCTCCATTACCTTATGAATTGACTGAAGGCTGGGAGGGGTGAGAGGAACTGATTTCTGAAACTTTCGACAAGGTTTCTGTCTACCTGCATCATGTGATACTTCAAATGACTGAACTACGTTTAATACTTTGGTAAGCCTAGAATTTTCACTTTGTACATCTTGCTCTTGAGCTTCCCTATCAGGAGCAAAACACAGGACTGCATCTTAAACCACATGATCTGCCTATGATTACTTATGAACATTTGTCATAAAATTACAACAATGACTAAGTGCATGTAGTTCTGCTGCCCACGCCCTGTATGACTGTTTTGACTGCTTTTGACAATGGTAAAACTCAAAACGAGCAGCAATAATGTGAGTACATTTACAGTGATAGACACACATCTGATCTAAAGAAAGACTTGAAGGTTCTTGTAAGGGGCGAGCTGACACAACAACTGATACCCATCAATTGAGATCCACGACAAAAAAGAGCCTTGCACAAGTTTACATCTGTTACCCCAAATGCCAGGAAACTTTGTCACAGGCATTTTTCATAAGTGTCCCAGTCTTCTGTTGTATCATTGTACACAGGGAATGGCAGCGGATATGTTGTGGATGGTGCTGCAAATTGTACCAATGTAGCTATTAAACTGGAAATAGCAAATGTCTGTGCCTGCTGTTGCTCAAGAAGAGATTTAAGCACTGCCTTCATGCAAATTAAGCTCAAAGAACCAATCACTGAAATAGAACATGTGAAGTCAAATACCATACTCATTGCCAAAGTTTTCTAACCCAAAAAGCACTGTAACTTTATTAGATGAAAAAGCATAAACACATTAAAGACAAAGTACATACAACAGACAACACCAAAGTGGTCTGCAGAGCCTTGTGCTCTGGCATAATAGCCATTAGCTCTAACAGGGGGTGCAGCTGGCAGGCTGCCCATACTGTTGCTGTTGTACTAGCAGGCTGGGTGGCCTCTAGTGGCTGAATCAAGCACAAACTTCATGCACGAACTATGAAGCAATACACATGCAAATTTGGTAGTTACAGCAACTGCTATTGTATTTATTACCTTCCAGGCAGCTTTGCATTTGTTGCCAGAATTTTCAATGAAAGCATCATTGGCTCTATGTGTATTTCTGTCTGTACTTTGGTCCTGTACTTTGTATTTTTTCCTATCTTCTTTGTATCTCTGCTTCAATTCTAGGTTAAAAGTTTTAGCCATTCTATGTAGGACAACAACAGTGTTTCTCAGGTTAGGCAGTTCATGTGTGAATCATTTGTTCTGCTTTTTTGGTGTGCTGTACCATCTGTTTACACCTTTTTGGTCATTTGTGAGCAACAGTTTTAATAAATAAGTTAAAAGCATTATCATTGTCATAACAATTATATACTGTATCCCACTCAAGTTTTGACAGTTTTTGTCTTAGCTGTGTAATGTTGCCTGGATATATCAGTCTGATCCTCTTAATGTATTTGGGTTGCTGAATAGAATGTTTTCACAGTTGATGATCAATTACAGGCTGTGGCAGTCAGATAACATTGGATCTCTCCATACAGATATTCATCTTTCATCAAACTGGAGATTAAATTATCCAGGCATGCATCTTATTGGGCTGGCTTGTCATTTACACTCCACTGCATACATTAACTGGTATATTTTCATGTTACTGGTTAAACTGTCAGATCTCAGTTCAGCTCTCATAAAATGTTCCATTAGACATGTTGCTTTTAAAACACTCAGTATTTTGGTTGGTTAAAAATTTGTTTGCAATACCAGTTTCATTTCAGTAAACTGTATCCTTCAAAGATAAACTTTGATTGCTGAGCCTTTCATCAAAGCATAAGGAAGAAGAAACAATAAACAGAAATTGTGGAAATGTTTTATAAATCTGTATTTCCTGAAATTAAATGAGAATGAAGTTTGTGCATGTCTCCTTATAAAATTGCATTAATCTTTTTGAATGTGAGAGCTATTAGCACTTGTGATGTAATGTTGTCATATGATTCTTTTGAATACCTAACTATATCACTGTAGTATCTTTATAACTTTCTATTCAGAGGCACTGCATATAAAATTTTAATCATTGATATTACTATGTGTTTTCTTGTGACACTGTTAATGTTAATTTGATTTTAATATTTAGGATTTACACCAAGTTCATTGTTAGATGATAGTCTTTTATGATATAAACTTTTTCTAATTTGAAACTTCATGGCAGATTAAAACTTTGTGCCAGACTGAGACTCGAACTCGGGACCTGCCTTTCACAGGCAAGTGCTCTACGAACTACCAAGCACATCTCACAAGCCATTCCCACAGCTTTGATTCCACCAGTACATCTCATATCTTTCAAGCTTCACGCAAGCTCTCCTGTGACCGTTGCAGAACTAGCACTCCTGGAAGAAAGGATACTTCATAGACATGGTTTTGCCACAGCTTGGGGGATGTTTCCAGAATAAAATTTTCACTCTGCAGCAGATTGTGCGCTGATATGAAACTTTCTGGCAGATTAAATCTGTGTGCTGGACTGAAACTTGAACTCGGGACCTTTGCCTTTCATGAGCAAGTACTCTACCAACTGAGCTACCCAAGCACGACTCACGACCCATCCCCACAGCTTCAATTCAGCCAGTACCTTGTTTCTTATGTTCTAGACTTCACAGGAGCTCTCCTGCAAACATTGCAGAACTAGCTTTCCTGAAAGAAAGGTAGAACGCTTGCCCACAAAAAGCAAAGTTTTCTGAGTTCGTGTCTCGTTCTGGCACACAGTTTTAATCTGCCAGGTAGTTTCATATCAGTGCACACTCCACTGCAGAGTTAAAATTTCATCTTGGTATTTCCAATTTCCTTAAAAAATTAACAAAGAGATAATCCTGATAACCTGGATCTATATATTTTAAATTGATTTATAAAAAAATATTAATCTGATATTTTTTGTTAGTTGTCAGTTATATCAGTCATACCACTAATATCTGTGGAATTACATTTTCTGAAGTGTCTCCCATCTGGTTTTATATTTTATGTAGGCAGTGTTCATAGTGACATTCTTTTCCTTATCAGCATAATATATTAATCACACTTATTTGATCTCATTAGCACATGAAAATAAATATTTATTGCTGAAATGGTGAGTTTCAGGAGCATTTTTTCTTTTTCTTTTTCTTTTTTTTGTTATCCTTAACTTTGATTTCTGGCAAACTTAAATTTAAAAATAAGTGTTGAAGACTGACTTATGAATATTTTTTCCCAACAGTGTTGTACCCTCCAATGTTTTCTACCATGGGATGAATGACGGGACAGCGGACTTTAATCCAGATGACACTGTGTAAGTAAAATCTTCAGCATTCATTACTCTAGCTGCTACCATGTGACTTAAGTGTATTCTGATTCCCTGTTCTTTTTGTTTTTTACAGTGGTGAATTAATACCCAAGAAAAACTGGAATAATTTTGTGCAATCAGTTCGCTCAAAGCTTACTGTGAAACAGGTAGTTGACGGTGTAAGGAATGGAGCAGAATTATCCTTTGATTATCTTTTATTGGTGCTGACAGCAGAGTAAGATATTCAATATTTTATTCATTTCTGTTTTTAGTTGTTTCATTATGTTGGTTATTGTATAATGTTTCTTCAAAGACTTGTTTAATTTTAAAAATGTAATGTAAGGTTTCAGTTGTATTAAAAGTTGACAATATCTTTTAATTAATCTGAATTATCTTTTACTTAAACATACATATAGATCAAACGACTTTATGGTGCATAATTGCGGTGGTTCATATCGAGCAGTCTCTTTCTCATTTCATTTAGGAACGTCTACTTTTTCCTGCATTACCTTGTCTTTAAGGACTTACGCTGAACACACAAAAAGGCGGAAGAACAATTTTACAACCTGCTTCAAATATTATTTTTTTGTGTATTAGCAGTGTAGTCATTGTTCCTCATGGCTCTGCTATGGGCCGTGAGAAGTCAGAGTCTTTGTATCAGTTTAGATACTTGTCAAATAATTCATTCACAACTATCTTGTATGACCCTTTTATATTGTGGCTGATGATGCATGTGTTTTTCTGCCTTCTGGTAATTAGCCTGTTGAAATCTGTGTTTACTGTTGTTACTTGTGTGAGCGCGCACACACACACACACACACACACACACACACACACACACACACACACACACACACACACACTACTCTATCTGCATAACTACACTGTTCAGGCAGAATGCACTGTGCTGGGACTGCAGTTCTGCAGCTTGACCTGTGTGATGGATTGTATCAGGTATGTCAGGTGAAGTGGGTAAGGGTAAAAAAGAGTTGGGCCGAGGAGGACAGTTGCATAAGGTGGTTGACAGCTGAGAGGGAATGGAATAGGTATGCAGGAGGGAGAGGCAGCAGTTGTATGGATGGGACTGCAACAGTGATACTGGCACTGATGAGTTAGTTCGAGCAGTGCACAAAGATGACAATAGCATTTAGTGGTGGGGTGGGAGATGACTACAGAACAGAGGAAGGGGAGACTGTTGTGAAGAGGCTGTGGGCACAGGTTAAATAAAGACAAGATTCCTGCAATAGGATAGGGTGGGTGTGGAGCAGGGGACTAGCAGAGACTGAGGCCAGGAGCAGTATCGGAATGTATTGCAGGACAACTGCCAATCCATGGTTCAGAAAAAATGCCTTGGGGGCAAAGGTCCAGATGGCAGGTGTTACGAAGCAGCCAGTGAAACTGAAAATGTGCTCAGCAGCAGTTCTGCCACTTGGTGGTCAGTTCAGTTCGAGTCCACAGTTTGGCAGTGCCATTAGTTCGGATGGGCAGCCAGTTGATGGTCAAGCTCACATAAAATGCTGTGCAGAAATTACAGCAGAGGTGGTATATGACATGACTGTTTCACTGGCGGTTCTGCCTTTGGTTGAGTAGGGAAGCCTGTGATGAAATCGGAGTAAGAAGTGCTGGGTGGAGGTATCAGACAGCACTTGCTGTGCTCAAACTTTCACTAAGGCCCTCAGAGACACGCACTATCCATTCTGGACTGAAAAAGCTGAACCGCAATATTTACTAAGACTTCCACTATCTATAATTGTGACTGGAAATGAGGAAAATCATAGCACAAACCTTCCGTGGGCATGGCACCTGTTGACAACTTAATGCCTCTGCCATTCGTTTAGTTAACTGCCCCTTCTGGGAAGTTCAACCCTTCCTTCTCACACATTTTCACACCTTCTTCCTTGGGATTAATCCAGTTTGTAGTGACTAACAATAAAGAGAGATGAATACTTTAACTCTGTTGTGAATCCATGGGCTTTTAATTGTAACACTTTTAACAATCACATTCACAGTACTCTTTTTATGATGTAATTTTGTAACTCATTTATTGAGAAGGGAATGTTGCAGATTTGTTCAATTTAAGACATTCATATATGCTAAATAATGTTTTGATAGAAAGTCACTTCATGACATATCAAACAATGGAAAATCCTAGAAGGAATAATGACAATATTACGAAAAAGATATATTGCCACTCACCAAAAGAGGAGATATTGAGTCACAAACAGGCATAAACCTGTGCTAGTTCATACATTCATCCCCTTCCCTCCATGCATTCCAGCACAACACACAACTAATCTGTCTCCTTTCTTCCCCTCTCGACTACTTCTCCCACTCTCTCCTCCTAAACCTCCCAACTCCACCTAGCAACCCTACACTAACTAACTAACTACACTATCCTCACCACATCCCAGTGCTACACCCTCCCGTCTCTCCCCTGCTATACCTTCCCCCTTGCCACCCCAGCCTCCTCCTTCCCCCCCACCACCCAGATTGCTTCTCCCATCAAACACAGTTGCTTGCAGTCAGGCCTCAGTGGCCAGAGACTGATAGTGTGTTTGTGTGTGTGAGATGTGCTTGTGTGAATGTGTGTGTGTGTGTGTGTGTGTGTGTGTTTTTTTTTTTTTTTTTTTTTAAATGTTAGAAGAAGAACTTTTGGCCAAAAGCACACACGTATAGCAGCATTTTTGTTGTGCCTGTCTGCATTTCAGCATCTTCTCTGTATGGTGAGTAGCAATCTGTTTTTTCTTAACTTCAAGATGTACTGTACACATATCTTATTCTGGGCAGCACTGTACATCTTCATGGTAGAATGCAAGTTAAGTAAACTGCAGTTATGATGACCTCAAAATTGGTGACACTTGGTTCCAGACTGTGTGCTCCTCTCATAAAATGCACTTATTTCTCCTTTTATAATACTGATGAGTACTGAAAGCTTAAACGGCAAATACTGAAGCAAAATGTCATTATATTTTTTCCATTGCTGTCATTTCATAATTTTACACAATTTTCACCTGCGACATTTGTATCTTATAGCATAATTGCTGCCGTTGGCCTACTGGAGAACAACTCTGTCAACATTGTAGCAGCTATGCTTGTCTCGCCACTAATGGTGAGTGTTTATGGTAGATGTTACCTGTTAACAGATTTGAAATTTAATATATTAATTAATATTTCTGGATAAATAATTTATGTGGAAAAAATTATATGATTTTATGTTGGCGGTATTAAAGTTTTTTTCTGCTAATATTTTCATATTTTTCCCACCTGGAAACAGACATTTAAACATTTTTTCAGTTTCATGAGGTGAGTGATAAGTGCAGTAAACTACACAGCAAAGAGAAACATTTATTTCTCAGTCCCAAACAGCTCAGTACTGGTGGTCCAATAATGTTACAATTGTTTCATTCTCTCAGGAAATGGATTTATTTTCTGTGTAGCTTAATATTAATTTGCAGTGCAGATACCTTGTCATTCATTAAGAATAACAAAATTCTGCTGCCTTAGCTGGGTTAGGAAACAAAAAAAGGTCATGGGCCCAAATCAGCAGAATAAGGTAGCTAGGGAATTATTTTATATTGAACAAGTAGTGTTCTGCAGTTGGCAGATATTGGAAATACGTCATATCCAATTCTTCTGTAGCCCAGCTCATGCAGTTTTACTACCTCCGTTGTTGCCACATGTACAAATTCTTTGTCCTGATGCCAAAGCTGTTTTTTGTGTCTTAGTATTCATTGCTTCTACTTTAGTTTTGAAAATGTTACAGCAATATTGTATAGTAAGAGCCAATCAATGTTTGACCCATTTTTTTGTAATAAAAGTTGTTTTTGTAGTCTTCAGTTGAAGACTGGTTTATTGCAACTGAACATGCTAGCCAGTGCTGTGCAAGCCTCTTCATCTCTGTGTAACTACTGCAATCTAATCTATTTGAACCTGCTTACTGCATTCGTGCCTAGTCTCCTTCTACAATTTTTATTCGTGTTCTTTCCTGCTATACCAGATTGATTGTTCCATGATCCTTCAGAATGAGTCCTATCAACTGATCCCTTCTAATAGTCAGGTTGTGGCATGAATTTCTTTTTTTCCTCCAATTTGACTCAGTACCTCCTCACCAGTTATTCGATCTACCCATTAAATCTTCAACAATTTTCTGTAACAGTACATCTCAAAAGCTTATGTTCTCTTCTTGTCTCAAATGCTTGTTGTTCATGTTTCACTTCGATGCAAGACTACACTCCACACAAAGACCTTTAGAAAAGGCTTCCTGATGCTTAAATTTAAGTTACATGTCAACATATTCCACTTTTTCAGAAGTAACAATATTATGAAAAGGGAAGTTGCTACTCACCATATAGTGGAGATAGGCACAGATAGGCACACCAAAGAGACTGTCACAAATAAATAAAGCTTTTGGCCATTAAGGCTTTTTAACAATAGACATAGCCACACACATACACACACACACACACACACACACACACACACACACACACACACACACACGTATGCAAATGCAATTCACACACATGACTGCAGTCTCAGGCAACTGAAACCACACTGCAAGCAGTGGCACCAGTGCATGATGGGAGGGTCAACTGGGTGGGGGTAAGGAGGAGGCTGGGGCAGGAAGGCTGGATAGTATGGTGGGGGTGGTGGACAGTGAAGTGCTGTAGGTTAGACATAGGGCAGGGGAGAGGTAGGGAGGGGGGAAGTAGCAGAAAATGAGAGAAGTAAAAAGACTGAGTGTGATGGTGGAATGGTGGTGGTGTAGTGCTGGAAAGGGAACAGGGAAGGGGCTGAATGGGTGAGGACAGTGACTAACGAAGGTTGAGGCCAGGATGCTTCCTGGAACATAGGATGTATTGCAGGGAGAGTTCCCACCTGCAAAATTCAGAAAAGTCAGTGTTGGTGTGAAGGATCCATATGGCACAGGCCATAGAGCAGTCATTGAAATGAAGGATGTCATATTTGGCAGCGTGTTCAGCAACAGGGTGGTCCACTTGTTTCTTGGCCACAGTTTGTCGGTGGGCATTCATGCGGACAGACAGCCTGTTTGTTATCGTACCCACATAGAATGCAGCACAGTGGTTGCAGTTTAGTTTGTAGATCACATGACTGGTTTTACAGGTAGCCCTGCCTTTGATGGGACAGGTGGTGTTCGTGACCGGACCGGAGTAGGTGGTGGCGGAAGGATGTATGGAACAGGTCTTGCATCTAGGTCTATTACAGGAGTATGAGCTATAAGGTAAGGAGTTGGGAGCAGTGGTTGTGTAAGGATGGACAATTATATTGTATTGGTTTGGTGGATGGTGGAATACCTCTGTAGGAGGCATGGGAAGGATAGTGGGCAGTACATTTCTCATTTCAGGGCACAACAAAAGGTAGTCGAAACCTTGGCAGAGAATGTAATTCAGTTGATCCAGTCCTGGGTGGTACTGAGTTATGAGGGGATTGCTCCTTTATGGCTGGATGGTTGGACTTTGGGAGGTGGTGGGAGACTGAAAAGATAAGGCACAGGAGATTTGTTTTTGTACAAGGTTGTCTGTGAAGGCTTCAGTGAGACCTTCAGTATATTTCAAGAGGGGCCACTCGTCACTGCATATGCGATGATCACGGGTGGCTAGGCTGTATGGAAGGGTCTGCTTGGTACAGAACAGGTGGCAGCTGTCGAAGTGAAGGCATCGCTGGTGGTTAGCAGGTTTGATATGGATGGAGGTACTGATGTGGCCATCTTTGAGGTGGAGGTCAACATTTAGGAAGGTGACTTGTTGGATTGAGTAGGACCAGGTGAAACAAATGGGGGAGAAATTGTTGAGGTTCTGGAGTAATGTGGATATGGTGTCCTCACCATCAATCCAGATCACAAAGATGTCATCAATGAATTTGAACAAGGTGAGGGGTTTAGGATTCTGGGCTTTTAGGAAGGATTCTTATAGATGGCCCTTGAATAGGTTTTCATATGATGGTACAATGCGGGTACGCATAGCCGTACCCCAGATTTGTTTGTAGGTAATGCCTTCAAAGGAGAAGTAATTGTGGGTGAGGATATAGTTGGCCATGGTGACTAAGAAGGAGGTTGTTGGTTTGGAATCTGTCGGGCATTGGGAAAGGTAGTATTCAATAGCAGTAAGGTCATGGGCATTAGGAATGTTAGTGTAAACAGAGGTGGCATCAATAGTGATGAGCAGGGCACTGTGTGGTAAAGAGACAATAATTGTGGAGAGTCGGTGGTTGGTATCTTGTATATAGGAGGGTAGGTATGGATAATAGGCTGAAGGTGTTGGTCTGTGAGAGCAGAGATTCTCTCAGTGGGGGCACAGTAAACAGCCACAATGAGATGTCCTGGGTGGTTGGGTTTATGACCTTTAGGAAGCTTATAGACAGTAGGAGCACAGGGAATGGTAGGGGTGAGTAGAGAGATGGACTCTGGGGAGAGGTTCTGGGATAAGCCTAAGGATTTGAGTAGTGACAGGAGATCCTACTGGATTTATGGAATGGGGTCACTGTGGCAAGGTTTGTAGGTGGAAGTATTTGACAGCTGGCAGAGTCCTTCTGCCAGGTAATCCTTGCGGTTCAAAACAACAGTGGTGGAGTCTTTGTCTGTAGGTAAGATTATATTGTAGGGATCAGTTTTTAGATGGTGGAATGCCGTTGTTTCTGCAGATGCGAAGTTAGTTTGCATGTTGACAGATTTGGGGAATGATGGTGAGGCAAGGTTTGAGGTTAAGAAATTTGGGAAATTAACAGGGGGTTATTTGGGGGCACTGGGGGTGGATCACAGTTGGATGGAGAAGTGAACTGAGTTAGGCAGGGTTCAATATTGGTCTTTGGTTGAGTCTGATTAGTAGCACTGCTAGCAAAAAAGTGTTTTCACTGTAGGGACCGAGGGAAGGACAGAAGATCTTTAACAAGCCCTGCATGATTGAATTTGGGAGTGAGGCAAAAAGTGGGGCCTGATATTTCTGTGGGGCTAAGGCTTCTGGAGGAAAGGTTCATGACTGTGTTAAGGGTCTATTTAGGTTCTGGATTCTGTGCAGTGGTGGGAGGGAGTTTTGGAGAGTGGGGTAAGTGTAGTATGTCTGCAAGACAGAGTTTGTCAGCTATGAGGGGATGTGCGGGAGGTTTCGAGGTTGTTGTAGAGGCAGTGGACTGTGGTACTCCAATGCAGGAGTAGGAATTGAGCAGAATGGAGAGCATTAGAGGTGGCTTTGTTCATGCTTCTCTAGTTCCTGCAGGGCAAGAATTTCAATGTGTGTTATGGGTTCCAGGAATTTGGGATTGCATAGCAGGAGAATTTTGTGGATGAAGAGAAGGTACTGTAAGGTGGTTTCGGCCTGGTTGATTTGGTTTTGCAGGACTATTTTGTTGAGGGCTAAGGATTGATGGAATAGGATCAGATGGAGGTCATTGTGGAGGGAGGGGTAATTTGATGGTAAGGCCATTTCGGGGGTTTTCATGAGCCAACCAACTATGCGGGTACAGTATGTGGGATTGGTATCTGACTAGGGATAAGGAAAATTTTCTGTATTGACGCAGATGGAATGAGCAAGGATCCATGGTGATGGAAAATATGCAAAAAATCATGTAAATAACATAGAATTATGTCTGATAAATTTTGCAAAAATACTCCCAAATATGTGGGAAAAATCATGAGAAGACTGAAATGGAAGCCAGAGGTGGAAACAAGATGAAATTTGAGGGAGTCGACGATAGCAAAATAGATATATTACTGTTGGTAGCAGACCTGAGGGTGGATAAGAGTGAAGAAGGGGGATGGCAGATGTGACAGAATGAGGTGGAATTTTTCTGACTTAGATCTTTCAGTGCTCTGTCAAATTCTTCACACAGTATCATATCTCCCATTTCATCTTTATCTACATCCTCTTCCAGTTCCATAATATTGCCCCTTGTATAGGCATTCTATAAACTCCTTTCACATTTCTGGTTTGCCTTCTTTGCTTAAGACTGGTTTTCCATCTGAGCTCTTGATATTCATACAGCTGGTTCTCTTTTCTCCAATGGTCTCTTTAATTTTCTTGTAGGCAGTATCTATCTTACCCAGAGTGATAGATGCCTCTACATCCTCACATTTGTCATCTAGCCATCCTTGCTTAGCCATTCTGCATTTCCTGTGATCTCATTTTTGGTATATTTGTATTCCTTTTTGCCTGTTTCATTAACTGCATTTTTATATTTTCTCCTTTCATCAGTTAAATTCAGTACCTCTTCTGTTACCCAAGGATGTCTACTAGCCCTTGTCTCTCTTTTTTTTTTTTACTTAGATGATCGTCTGCTGCCTTCCATCTTTCAAACCTACATATTCTTCTTCTACTATATTTCTTTCCACTGTATTTGTCAATCATTCCCTAATGCTCTCTCTGAAACTCTCTACAACCTCTGGTTCTTTCAGTTTATCAAGGTCCCACGTCCTTAAATTCCTACCTTTTTGCAGTTTCTTCAGTTTTAGTCTACAGTTCATAACCAATAAATTGTGGTCAGAGTCCACATCTACCCCTGGAAATGTCTTACAGTTTAAAACCTGGTTCCTAAATCTCTGTCATACCATTACTTAATGTATCTGGAATTGTCCAGTGTCTCCAGGACCCATCCACATATACAACCTTCTTTCATGATTCTTAAACCAAATGTTAGCTATGATTAAGCTATGCTCTGTGAAAAATTCTACCAGGCAGCTTCCTCTTTCATTCCTTACCTCCTTCTTAGTCACCATGGCCAACTATATCCTCACCCACAATTACTTCTCCTTTGAAGGCATTACCTACAAACAAATCTGGGGTACGACTATGGGTACCCGCATTGTACCATCATATGAAAACCTATTCAAGGGCCATCTATAAGAATCCTTCCTAAAAGCCCAGAATCCTAAACCCCTCACCTTGTTCAAATTCATTGATGACATCTTTGTGATCTGGATTGATGGTGAGGACACCATATCCACATTACTCCAGAACCTCAACAATTTCTCCCCCATTTGTTTCACCTGGTCCTACTCAATCCAACAAGTCACCTTCCTAAATGTTGACCTCCACCTCAAAGATGGCCACATCAGTACCTCCATCCATATCAAACCTGCTAACCACCAGCGATGCCTTCTCTTCGACAGCTGCCACCTGTTCTGTACCAAGCAGACCCATATTCACCTACTACTTTTCTGTCTTATTCTTTCCTTACTATCGAATTCCAGTCCCCCATGGCTATTAAATCTTCATCTCCCTTAACCAGCTGAATAATTTCTTTTATTGCATCATACATTTCTTCAATATCCTCATCTGTGGAGCTAGTTGGCATATATACTTGTACTACTGTGGTAGGCATGGGCTTCATGGCTATCTTGGATACAACAATGCATTCACTATGCTGTTTGTGGTAGCTTATTTGCACTCCTATTTTTCATTCATTATTAAACCTACACCTACAATACCGCTATTTGATTTTGTATTTATAACTCTGTATTGACCTGACCAGAAGTCTTGTTCCTCATGTCACCGAACTTCACTAATTCCCACTACATCTAGCTTTAAGCTATCCATTTCCCTTTTTTAATTTTCTAACCTACCTGCCTGATTAAGGGATCTGACATTCCATGCTCTCTGATCCACAGAATGCCAGTTTACTTTCTCTTGATAATGACATCCTTCTGAGTAGTTCCCACCTGAAGATCCAAATGGGGGACTATTTTACCTCTGGAATATTTTACCCAAGAGGTTGCCATCATCATTTAACCATGCAATAAAGTTGCATGCCCTTGGGGAAAATTACAGCTGTAGTTTCCCCTTGCTTTCAGCCTTTTGCAGTACCAGCACAGCAAGGTCGTTTTGGTTAATATTACAAGGCCAGATCAGTCAATCATCCAGACTGTTAGCCCTGCAACTGCAGGAAAGGCTGCTGCTCCTCTTCAGGAACCACACATATGCCTATCCTCTCATCAAATACCCCTCCCTTGTCATTGCACCTATGGTATGGCTACCTGTATCACTGAGGCATGTGAACCTCCATACCAGCAGCAAGGTTCATGGTTCTTGGGAGGTGGGGGGATATACAAAACTGCATGAAGTGGAAAATTAAATGATTGGTGCCAAACACTTCATAAATGGGATTTTACCTATTCCCTGACCCTTTGCAATGCTTTTACATTGTTTAGAGTATGTATTGTATGTTGCACATTAGGTTGCTAATGAGACAAATTATACACATGAATAAAAATGAATGTTATTTTATTTGATTTTACTTACATAATACAAAATGATTTTTATATAGTGATTTCACTATATTGTTGAATGTTGTCTCATTATTGCGCTAAAAATTGTAAAACAACATTCTAAAGTGAAAATTTGATTATAAATTAAAAAACAAATCAAATAGCAATATTTTATCATATATGAAACATTTTGGAAGAATGTCTTTCTTAAGTGTCACAAAAGAA
Organism: Schistocerca piceifrons; assembly: GCF_021461385.2. Classification (NCBI taxonomy): domain Eukaryota; kingdom Metazoa; phylum Arthropoda; class Insecta; order Orthoptera; family Acrididae; genus Schistocerca; species Schistocerca piceifrons. Next base: position 234,074,410 of record NC_060140.1, read on the forward strand.
TGCCTTATATTCAAAGTAGCTAACATTTTTCAGGCTTGAATGACCTAGTATAATAGTCCTTGAAATGCTCATTTCCTCAATTACCATTGGTGGCATATGCAAAATACAGTTATATCTTTTGACCAAAGTGGGTGAATTGAAATTCTCTTTATTTGCTCGCTTCCAATCTCTTATCACCTTCCTTGGATCTTCTGTGATGGCATTTCTTGTTGCATAACAAGGCAAAAACTGTAGGAACTACAAATGAACTGTGTACAGCAGGACAGACTGCCAGTTTTTCATAGGAGTTTAGTCTAAGAATCAAATTCAAGATGTGGAGCCACTCACTGCAAAGGCCAGCTTGCCATAGATTGGTGGCAAGAATTCAAGAATTGAAAAGTTCTTCAAGAGATATGGCATTAAGTGCAGAATTAATTTTCATTCTATAGTGAAATGAGTGCTGATTTGAAACTTTGTGGCAGATTAAATTTTTATGATGGACCAAGCTTTGAACCTGGAACATTTGCCATTTATGTACAAGTGATGTGCCAACAGAGCTAGCCAAGAACAAATCATGACCCACAGTCACAGCCTGACTCCCTTGAGAACCGTCTCAACTAGCTTCCAGACTTCTCAGAAGTCCTTCTGCATACTTTGCAGAATTAGCACTCCTGGAAGAAATGATATTGTGGAGAATTGGCTTAGCCACAGCCTAGGGGATTGCTTGAGAATGAATTATCAGTCTGCATCAGGCATTGATTTGAAAGTTCCTGACAGATGAAAACTGTCTGCTGTACCATGCACAGTGAAAATTCATTCAGGGAAAAATCCTTTAGGCTGTCTCTAAGCCAATTCTCTGCAATCTCCTTTCTTCCTGAATTGTTAGTCATGAAGGTATACAGGAGAACTTCTGGGAAGTTTGTAAGGTAGTAGAGGAGGTACTGGTTGAAGTAGGGCTATGAGGGAAAATTTTGACTCATAGTTGGATAGCTCAGTCAGTGGAGCAGTTGCTTGTGAAAGGCAAGGAATCCAGGATAGAGTATTGGTCTGACACGTAGGTTTAAACTGACTTTAAGTGTGGTTTTCATCTACTGGCAAGATTGAGGTATCTGCTATGTTCAGTCAAAAATGACCTTGTCCTTATAAAATACAGCATATAGAAGATTCCATGCTAGTGCAGAAAGTCCTACATTGAGCAGATATGCTGCCCTTTGCAAGAATGCTGAGCTGAATTCCATCAATAGATACACATCAGCCATTCTGACAAATCAGCAGTAACACAGTGTTGTCTATACAAGGGGCATTGTATGTTTTGTGGGAGAACTGAAGTTTTATCTTCAGCATCATTGTTCTGGGATTGTGTTAGTAAGGAAGCCATAGTACCTTTATGGCATACATGCTAATTTACAAGGGTGCAGGATTGACATCTAGTGCTGTTTGCCATTAAATTAAAACTGAAGAAACAGGATCCTCTGATTACAGATGTGATACAGCTTATTGCAGAATTTTAATTTGGCTTTTTTTACCACAGCAATTCCCAGTACCACAACAATTGCACATGTTGCACACATGGAAGGCCTCTCTTGGGCTACCAGCAGGGAGCACTGTCTTGCAACTAGAAGTGCTTTTTTGTGCACACATGATTCCTGTCCATAGGCCCAATAAATCTGGACACTGCTCAAATATCACTTGTCACGTCTTGTGGCAGTAACTGCTGCAGGCAACTGACAGTGCCAAACAGTTGCTTCTATGAAATATTGTTGGACTTAGCATTACGGAATCTGGCAGCAAACAAGAAAAGCGTATTTACAACAATCAACCAGAAAAGCCTGAAAAGTCATAGTATGATTCTGTACCAAAGAGGCCTTTATTTTGTGTTACTACAGTAATGTCATTACTTACTGTATTATTGAACTCAGTTTGCGCATTTGCACCTGTATATAAAATATCTTAGACATAATCAGTCCAACAGTTGCTGTGTATGTTCATTTTTTTAAATCTACTTCATTTGGATTCAATGAATTGTTGAATGATGATGATTCCTTGAAACTACACTACTGACCACTAAAATTGTTACACCATGAAGATGACATGCTACAGACATGAAATTTAACCAACAGGAAGAAGATGCTGTGATATGCAAATGATTAGCTTTTCAGAGCATTCCCACAAGGTTGGCGCCGGTGGCGACACCTACAATGTGCTGACATGAGGAAAGTTTCCAACCAATTTCTTATACACAAACAGCAGTTGACCAGCGTTGCCTGGTGAAATGTTGCTGTGATGCCTCGTGTAAGGAAGAGAAATGCGTACCATCATGTTTCTGACTTTCATAAAGGTCGGATTGTAGCCTATCGCAATTGCGGTTTATCGTATCGCGACATTGCTGCTCGCGTTGGTTGAGATCCAATGACTGTTAGCAGAATATGGAATCGGTGGGTTCAGGAAGGTAATACGGAATGCCGTGCTGGATCCCAATGGCCTTGTATCACTAGCAGTTGAGATGACAGGCATATTATCTGCATGGCTGTAATGGATTGTGCAGCCACGTCTCAATCCCTGAGTCAACAGATGGGGATGTTTGCAAGACAACAACCATCTGCATGAACAGTTCGATGACGTTTGCAGCAGCATGGACTATCAGCTCGGAGACCATGGATGTGGTTACCCTTGACACTGCATCACAGACAGGAGTGCCTGTGTTGGTGTACTCAACGATGAACCTGGATGCACGAATGGCAAAACGTATTTTTTTTTGGATGAATCCAGGTTCTGTTTACAGCATCATGATGGTCACATCCATGTTTGGCAACATTGTGGTGAATGCACATTGGAAGTGTGTATTCGTCATTGCCATACTGGTGCATCACCCTGCGTGATGGTATGGGGTGCTATTGGTCACCTCTTTTTCACATTGATGGCACTTGGAACAGTGAACGTTACATTTCAGATGTGTTACGACCCGTGGCTCTACCCTTCATTCGAACCCTACGAAACCCTACATTTCAGCAGGATAAAGCACGACGGCATGTTGCAGGTCCTGTACGGGCCTTTCTAGATACAGAAAATGTTCGACTGCTGCCCTAGCCAGCACATGCTCCAGGTCTCTCACCAACTGAAAACGTCTGGTCAATGGTGGCCGAGCAACTGGCTCATCACAATATGCCAGTCACTACTCTTGATGAACTGTGGTATCGTGTTGAAGCTGCATGGGCAGCTGTATCTGTACATGCTATCCAGGCTCTGTTTGACTCAATGCCCAGGCATATCAAGACCGTTATTACGGCCAGAGGTGGTTTTTATGGGTACTGATTTCTCAGGATCTACGCACCCAAATTGCGTGAAAATGTAATCACATGTCAGTTCTAGTATAATATATTTGTCCAATGAATATCTGTTTATCATCTGCATTTCTTCTTGGTGTAACAATTTTAATGGACAGTAGTGTACAAAGGCCTACATACTGAAAATTAACCGAAATCTATCTCAGAACATCCTTTTGTTGAAAACAAGAGTGTTCCAAAAACTAAATCTCTGGACCACTCGCTGCAACTTTTCAGCTTTTTCACTTGAATCATGGGAAGAAATATGGTGCTATAGGAATTAGGCTTGTCACATCCTATATCTTTCTGTTCTGACAACTGGGAATTCTTTTCCAAGATCTTCACCATCTCATTCAAATGTTTCAGACACCAAAGTCCTATCAATTATACCTCTTGCATGAAGTGTAGACTGGTGTACTATTACTTACTGATATAGCCATGTTAAAACAGTTACTTCAAAATTCAGTAGGAGAAAATTCATTCTTTCTGCCATGTTTTGTCACCAAGACTTATTCCTGTGTGAAACTCTGATAATATGTGTTTTTCTTAGCAAAATTGTTGCGTACTATTTGTAGATACACTAAGACAAGGAAAAAACAATATCTGAAACCGATAATGAACAAACATAAAGTAAAGTAGAAATTAACCAGTACAAGACTGCAGCTCCACCAACTGAACAGCTTCAACTTTGAGCAGCTAGTAAGAGACCGAGACAGAAATATAGACATCTAAATCTACATACATATTCCACTGTATGGGCATGGCAGAGGGTAGCTTATACTACTACTGCTACTACTAGCAAACTCCTTTTGTGTTCCACTTGCAGATAGAGGAAGGGAAAAACAACTGTCTATAAACCTCTGTAAAACCCTAATTTATCTTACCTTATTTTCATGGTCCTTATGCAGAATTTCTGTTGGCAGCAGTGCAATCATTCTGCAGTTGGCCTTAAATGCCAATTCTCTAAATTTTCTCAATAGTGCCTCATGGGAAGAACATCATTGCTCCTCCAGGGATTCCCATTTAAGTTCACAAGGTATCTCCGTAAGACTTGTGTGCTGATCGCACTTACCAGTAATGAATCTAGCTGCACACATCTGAACTGCTGTGGTGTTTAATCAGACCTTGTGGTGATACCAAATGCTCAAGCAGTACTCAAGAATGGGTCATTCTAATGTTCTGTTTGCCATGCCCTTTATAGATGAACTACACTTTCCCAAAATTCTTCAAATAAAATGAAATTCACCTTCCCTATTACCAACCTGATTCCAATTCGTACCACTTTGTAATATTATGCCTAGATATTCAATCGATGTGACTATATCAAGCAGCACACTACTATTGCTGTATTCAGATGTCACTGTGTTGTTTTTCCCACTCACCTGCATTAACTTACATTTTTCTATGTTTAGAGTGAGCTACCTTTCATCACACCAATTAGAAATTCTATCAGTGTCATTCTATAGCCTCTTATAGTCGCTCAATGATGATGCCTTCCCATACACCACAATGTTATCAACAAACAACCATGAATTTTTCTCACCCTGTTCATCAGATCATTTATAAATATAGAGAAAAAGAGCTGTCCTGTCGCACTTCCATGTAGCACTCCTGATGATACACTTGTTTGTGAACACTCACTGTCGAGGACAATGTACTGGGTTCTGTGACTTAAAAAGTCTTTAAATCACTCATGTACACTATGCGATCAAAAGTATCCAGACACCTGGCTGAAAATGACTTACAAATTCGTGGCGCCCTCCATCGGTAATGCTGGAATTCAATATGGTGTTGGTCCACCCTTAGCCTTGATGACAGCTTCCACTCTCACAGGCATATGTTCAATCAGGTGCTGGAAGGTTTCTTGGGGGATGGCAGCCCATTCTTCATGAACTGCTCCACTGAGGAGAGGTATCAATGTCGGTTGGTGAGGTTTGGCACAAAGTAGGCATTCCTTGGCACAAAGTAGGCATTCCAAAACATTCCAAAGGTGGTCTATAGGATTCAGGTCAAGACTCTATGCAGACCAGACCATTACAGGGATGTTATTGTTGTGTAACCACTCCACCACAGGCCATGCATTATGAACAGGTGCTCGATCATGTTGAAAGATGCAATTGCCATCCCCAATTTGCTCTTCAACAGTGGGAAGCAAGAAGGTGCTTAAATCATCAATGTAGGCCTGTGCTGTGATAGTGCCACACAAAACAACAACTGGTGCAAGCCCCCTCCCTGAAAAATATGGCCACACAGAACACCACCACCACTACCTCCAAATTTTACTGTTGGCATTACATACACTGGCAGATGACATCTACCAGGCATTTGCCATACCCACACCCTGCCATTGGATCGCCACATTGTCTACCATGATTCATCACTCCACACAATGTTTTTCCACTGTTCAATCGTCCAATGTTTATGCTCCTTACATCAAGCAAGGTGTCGTTTGGCATTTACTGGCGTGATGTGTGGTTTATGAGCAGATGCTTGACCATGAAATCCAGTTTTTCTCACCTCCTGCCTAACTGTCATAGTACTTGCAGTGGTTCCTGATGCAGTTTGGAATTCCTATATGATGGTTTGGATAGATGTCTGCCTATTACACATTATGACCCTCTTCAACTGTCTGTGGTCTCTGTCAGTCAACAGATGAGATTGGCCTGTACGCTTTTGTGATGTACATGTCCCTTCATTTTTCCACTTCACTATCACATCGGAAAGAGTTTAGGGGTGTGGAAACCTTGCAGGCAGACGTATGACACAAGTGACACCCAATCACCTGACCATGTTTGATGTCCATTAGTTCTGCAGAGCACCCCATTCTGCTCTCTCACAATGTCTAATGACTGCTGAGGTCACTGATATGAAGGATCTGGCAGTAGGTGACAGCACAATGCACCTCATATGAAAAATGTATGTTTTTGGGGGTGTCTGGATATTTTTGATAACATAGAGTATATGGGAAACTAATCCTTATGCTTGGACCTCCATCAACAGTCTGCAGTGGGACACCATGTGAAATTCTGTCTGGAAATCTAGAAGTATGAACTCTGCCTGTTACCTTTCACTGATTCTTTGCAGGATAATAAATGAAAAACAACCAAGCACCCTAAATCCATTCTGATTTTTGGCAGAAGCTTTTCTGTCTCAAGGAAATTTATTACATTTGAATTAGAATGTGTTCAAGAACACAGCAGCAAGCTGATGTTAAAGGACAGTCTTGTGTAATTGTGTAATTATGTTAGGCTATCCTTTTACCTTTCATACATAAAGAATGACCTGCACTTTTCACCAGTCACTTGAACTTGACACTGGCTTGGAGTCATGGCAAGGTCTTTTACTAAGGTGTAACAGTGGAAGTTGAATGCTTTGTGCAGCGATCTTCTTATGAATGCATGAAATTCCGCTAACTTTTGCCTTTGAATATTTATAACTGAGAGAGCAACAGTCTCTGCTTTCTCAGCATTTTCCAATTTTATGATTAATCCATGATGGGTGCTTTCCATCCTTGGTCCACTTACATGGCACAAATGTCTCCAGAATGTGATTTACAATCAGTTTAAATTTTGCCCACAATTCTTCTATGTCCATTTGTTGTCTAAAACAGATGCTAACAACTGTTTACTTGCTTTCTCCAGCATAAATACTTCCCTAGCCTTCTTGGTGTATTTATTAACTTCAGTAACCATTGTCCCTGTAATGGCATTATGATCAGTAATCCCTATCTCTGTACTGACTCTGCTGATAAGGTCAGACCTGTATATAGCTACAAGGTCTAAAATATTTCTGTGGATCCAGGTTCTGGGTGACTTTTAAGAACTCTCATTTCCTAAACCTCACCAGTCCTTTCCCTTCACCAGTCTTCTTTCCCCTGCAACCAGTCTATCAGTAGATGAGCCACTTGCTCTGAAAGCTTGCAGATTTCAATTCCAACAATATAAGGAAAAGATAGATTGCTACTTACTGTAAAGATGGATGGGAATGTTGGAAATGACAGTCATGTATGTGAGGTGTACTTACTTGTGTGATTGAATGTTTCTGTGTGTTTCCTTCTCTGATGAAGACTGTGGCTGAAAGCTAATGTTTAATTATCTTTTAGTTGTACCTGTCTGCAGCTTAATGTGTCATCTTTATGTTAAATAGCAATCTATCTTTTCCTTATGTTAATGATTTCCTAACCTGGAGTTTTGTCAAATTTCAGTAACTTAATATGTGTGTTCTTCTGCCACCACTTGGTAAGTAAATTTTTTACCTATCCAATTACAGTTTAATTGTATAGTAATACAAACATTAAATTTTTGATAGATAAATTAATTTGCAACACATATTTTACTTACAAAAGGGACCTGTTATGGCTATGACTTTTGGTACAATGATAGCTGACTGGAAACTCTTCAAGATTGGTTTACGCAGTGAAGCTATTGGGTTACTTCTGTCTACACTGTTTGGATTTATTTTTGGCCTTCTACTTGGTACAACAGAATCACCTTGGGGATATGGAGACTGGCCAACTGAAGAAATGAAAGGCAGGTATGTGTTGCTGATAGTAATGATGCCTAGAAAAATCTGATATATATATGGATATAATAGAGGGAAACATTCCACATGGGAAAAATATATCTAAAAATAAAGATGATGTGACTTACCAAATGAAAGCGCTGGCAGGTCGATAGACGCACAAACAAACACAAACATACACACAAAATTCAAGCTTTCGCAAACAACGGTTGCTTTATCAGGAAAGAGGGAAGGAGAGGGAAAGACGAAAGGATGTGGGTTTTAAGGGAGAGGGTAAGGAGTCATTCCAATCCCGGGAGCGGAAAGACTTACCTTAGGGGGAAAAAAGGACAGGTATACACTCGCACACCACCCATATCCAACCGCACATACACAGACACAAGCAGACATTTTGCTAGTCTGTGTATTTACATATAAATGTATATGGACCATTTACGGATAGTTCTCTATAGTGTTAGGAAATTATTAATTTAATATCTGGTGTAAGTAGGTAATTATTTTTTCATACCAAAGCTACAGACCTATAAATAAAATTTCTATCAAACAGAAAGATTTTTGTAGAAGAAAGTTTTTTTTTCTTCCAAATTTAGCTCTTCAGTTTTTGTTAGAAGTTTATAGTGGCATCATTTTTCACATCTTCCTAAGATAAAGTCAGACTGAAGGCTGACGGTAATGAAGATTATCCTTCTTCTAGGTTTGTAATTTTGGTCATTGTTATCCTTTGTGAAATCAGATTGGTTATACACAAGTAAATTCCTGAATAGAATATATTTCACTCTGTTGCTCTTATTAACACTTTGAGGTCCAGCCACCTAGAAAAAATTTGGGTCCAGAAAACCAGACAGTTAGGCTATAATTTTAAATGTTACTGCCAAATTTGTGTCTGGTGTATGTTGAAGGGTAATACACACTAAGAAACAACAAGCTTGAAGGTCTGTTTTTCATATTTATTTCAGTTATTTAATAGATTAAATATTTTACAATAATGATGGCAAAAAGTATAATTGTTATCATTACAAAAATGTGTAAGGTGAATTCATGAGCAGTTTCACAGGTAACAGGGTTTTATATGGAAATGTCTGAAGGATTCTGGTATTCAGAGAGGTGTTGCAATCAGGACAGTAGGTACTAGTTTGTTTCTTTTGTGTTTGTTGTCCCAGTAAATTGTCTCATGTTCTCCAAACAAACCTTGGAATCCTGTCCTGTTATATGCCATTTCATCATGAGATTCATCTGTAGAAAAGATGAGATTAAGACAGATAAAGCAGAAATGAATCATAATTACAGCAGCAGTATCTATAGCAACAACACTGGCAATGAAAAATTGTAGCAGATGGCAGCTTACCTGGAGAAGAATCATTTTCAGACTATTCGAACTTGAATATTTCTCCTCCTGGTCCAGAATCATTGCATTCTTCCTCCTTTGCTCCCAAACTAACTTCTCACTCAACAAACATGACATATCTGTAGCAGGATTAATGTAATGAGTATATGTACAAAACACATGACTATACAAGCATATGTTGGTTTAGTCAGTCACAACAACAGCTTTTACATTTGCTACTGTTTCTTTTGAAGTTATTCTAGCAAGATGGTAACTGTCAAGGTAGTGAGACGTCTGTACATTAGTTTAATATAAAATGAGTTCAATTTTCGTGTGATAGGTGGTCTATATGTTGAGAAAATCGTGACCCAAACTATGCTGGATTTGGTCTTCTGAACACAACGTTGTTGCTTGCGCTATCTTCAGGGTTAGTTGCAGGGCGTTAAGAAGCCTATGCCATTAAATAATTATGCAAAGATTATTGTTGATTAGCACCAAATGTTGTTGTTACTACATACTCGTATGCAATGTATCTTTTGTATCTTAAAGAGCATATGTGATACCCGCAACATAAATCTGTAGAAAATTATTGAATGAAAAATTGTATTAGCTTATTGGGAGGAACTTGGAACCAGGAGCTATGAGATACACTAGTTACATGAATTTTAAATAAAATGTAGAAGTGTGTTGAGAGGAACTGCTTCTTGTGCAGATTTGAGATAACCGTTGAAATGTGCGGAAATGGGTGGAAATGAATGATAGTGACTTAAATAGTGCAGGCTGAACTTTGTAACATATTCCAATGAAATGAATAGTACCATCTCCATGGCAGCAACTGTTTTGTTGCCATCAGTTCAGAATGGTATGAGAACATTTAAGAGGCAATCACAAATTTCATACTGAGTAGTTGATACGAAAGTAGAAATGCAGAATGTAATAGCATGAGGTTATTGCTGGCGCCATTAGAATGTTATGTGTTCTAGATGTCCATTGTATCAGTCCTTCAAGTGGCTGATAGTTCTTGATTACTGCACCTCTTGTCTAGGTGGTTGTGGAGAAACACAGTAGTTGAATAATGTATTACAGTTTGGAAAGATGAGAAATGTTACAGTTTTGAGGGATGAGAAAGTAATGGAGGCACTTTCTACACAAAAGTTGTTAAGACAACACCTGTAAAAACAAACACACACACACACACACACACACACACACACACACACACACACACACACACTGCATAAAACAAAAATTACTGGCACTTGATATGGGACAAATCCCATGCTAGACTTGCAGCTGACCAAAGAGACCTGGAATTAGTTTAGATTTATTGAGTCTCAGTGGAGGTGTACTCTTAGACATGTTTTTTACTCAATGTTATATTAAATTCTAAGTGAGTCCCAATTGGTACTGTATAAAATAACTCACAGATGCATCCAAGTTAGGGGCCTCTCTTTGCTACTGTGTGGCATTCGCTGAGAATATGCACAAGACCTTTTTATGAAATGATCATTATTTGATGCAGATTTTTGTGCTCTAGAGAGTTGTAGTAACACACACAATTAAGAATTCTAAAAAAAATATAATCACTTTCATGCTCAAATCATGAACACATTCAGTACATCATCCTTGTACATAGCTGAATTGGTACAGGTTTCACATGCAATGATCCATGAGTGGAATGAAGTTAACAAGAGCATAAACCATTACAGAATGAGGCAGAAGCCACTCTGCTGTTGATTAAAATGGAATGACATGTAACGTTTCCACTAGGTGGCACTGGGTGGTGGCTGCACGCAGCATTCTTGTTGCACGGCTGTCAGCATTGCCTGAAAATACCATCTCCTGGCAGCTGAGGTTAACCGCCATGCACCAGCATGGCTGACTTAATGGTATTTGACAGGCTGATGTCTTGTATCCTGCTGCACTTTGATGGATGGCGAGATGCCATTGCAATTGAGATGTTAATCACAGTTTACCACTGTTGTCTTCTTTTTTCAGGGCACATGTAAGCTAGTGCCAACTTAGTGCCCCCCCCCTCCCTCACTCCCCCCCCCCCCCTCCCACCCCTTCCTGTAGCATGCAATGACGCTTGGTGCTCAGGAAGACAATGCCCAAGTTTTCTGAGGCACTGTTGGTGGATGACCTCTGTGCTGCAAAGAGCCCTGTGTAAGCCTGCACTGGAGAATTGCGCCACAAATGACATAGACAGTGATGGCATTGCTGTGGGCAGGTGCCCATGGGTGGGTCACTGGCTGTGTGGGTGGCATGGGAAGGCATGGGGGGCTGGTACTGAATCAGGATCCATTCCCTGCTGTCCATGTGGTGCCTCTAGCTGCTGACCATACTCAGCCCTTGGGGGACTGGTGGAATGTGAGCAAGGTATAATATTATATGGGGGCAGAACCAGTAGCCGGGCCATTGAGAGGGGATGTGACTGAGGTACTGATGCACGAAGAGCAGATGATCTCAGTATGAGCAGAGGTGGCAGAGGCTGGTCCTGCAGTCAGGGGCAGAGTTAATTGCAGTAGTGGCTCACTAGCCTTTCTTCCATCTGCAAGGTGAAGACATGCCAACTGCACTGGCTGCAGATGATTGCCAGACTCCAACACTCACAGTGATCATAATGTGAGCCCAGTCCAGATTCCTAGGCATGTAATGCCTCGTCAGAGGGACCATGGGAGGTTTTGGTGTGGAGAGCAGTAGATTCAGTACCATGCATGGCTGGCAGCCATGACATAGCTTCACTGGACCCTTCTCACCAATGGGCATGGAGCTGAAGGAACAAAGTAAGCGTGTGAGTATCTTGTCCACAGGGGCGTTGCCAATATACCTCTTCATCCATATCTTAAAATTACCTATTTGACTGAGGATGGAACGAGGGAACATGAATATTGTGAATATGGTGATGGGCACAAAAATCTGATCAAATCTGAGGTATGAATAGTGAACCATTGTCAGTTATCAGGGTGCAGACGAGGCCTTTGATGGAGAAGATCTGAATGAGAGCCTGCACTGTTGCGTCTCCTATGGTGGAGCAGCAGGTGACAATGCACAGAAATTGGGAGTAGGCATTGACCACCAACCAATAAGCATCAAAGAAGGGGTTGGTGAAGTTCATGGATACACTCCCAAGGCTGTGATGTCTCAGGACATGGCGAATAACTTTGCCAGGGAGAGGCCTGGTGATCAGCACATTTAGGACAAGTAGTGATTAAATGTTCAATCTCATGATCAATTCCAGGTCAGCAGATATGGCAGCAATCCAGCATCTTTGTGAGCAAGATACTCTAATGATCCAGATGCAGAAGTCAAAGAATGTCGTGCTGGGGAGCTGCTGGAACAACTACTCGTGGAACAGCATTTTTTGTGGACAGGAATATAACACTATTCATGAGAGTGAGTCTGAACTTTGACAGAAAATAATTGTGGATGGAATCTGATGCACAAGCCAGAGGTTTCTCGGGCAATCCATTGTTGAATATGTCATCGAACTTCATGAAGAACAAGTTTGGCAACAACAGCTTGAGTGATGTGAGAATTGGTGATAATCCAATACACTGTCCATTGTGCTTCATCATTCAGATAAAAATGAAGTACTTCATACTGATTGAAACCAAGGTCAGGTCCCATTGATAAATATACAGAGCATCTGCATTTGAATGCTGAGCCATGGGGCAAAAATTAATGTCATAACTATACTAAGGAACAGGGTTCACAGTTGAAGCCTATGGGCTGTCTTGTCCAGTAAGTGTGCTGTGGGTCTAAAGAGGGCACTAATGGCTTGTGACCAGTCACCAAACGAAACTTAACACTGTATAGAAACACATGAAATTTCTTGACAGCATAAATGATAGCGAGAGCCTCCTCTGCTTGAGAGTAATTCTTCTATGCAATGTTAAGTGTCTTCAGTGAAGAAACAATGGGCTGTTCTGAACTGTGAGCATGGTATTGAGACAATACAGCATGCACACCTTACTGTTGGAGCTACAAGCTGGAGCCCAGGTATACGGGTGGCCAAATACAGGGCAAAACACAAACCATCGCTCAGTGTCTTGAACGAGTAGTCGCAGGTAGGGGTCCATTTAAATGCTGCACCTAAGCAATTGATTTAGGGAATATGAAATTGAAGGTGCCTGTGGAAGGAACTTGTGGTAATATGCAACTTTGCCTAAGAATGCTTAAAGGTCCTCCACGTTTGTGGTCTTGGGAGGGTTATAATAGCCGATATATGGTTGTCCGTCAGCTGAATCCCCCAATGAGAAGTAACATGCCCCATGTATTTTATAGAGGTTGGAAGAAATGTGACTTATCCAAATTTCACTGAAGACCTGTATCATGCACAGACAAAGGTTGCAAAGATGGTCCTCAGTGGCAGGACCAGTAATGACAAAGCCGTCAATGTAATTGATACAACAAGGAATTTGTTGAGTAAGCTTCTGCAAATAATTTTCAATAATGACTGGCACACTTGTAATGCTGGAAACAAAGAGGTCATATGCCATATTAACAATAAGAAGCTGACATGAATCTTCATCTAGTGACAGCTTTAAGTATTTCCAACAAATCTAGTTTTGAAAAATATTGTCTGCCTGACAGCTTCATCATAAGTTCAGAGTACGTATCGACCATGGACTGTGAAGTAACCATCGCGTTATTAAGTCTCCACAAAGATGGAGTATGGCCATCACCTTCCAATAAAGACTGTGTAGCCCGTTGTCTAGATGAAATGGTTTCCACGATACCTAAAACTGTCAGTCTGTCTAATTCTTCTTGCATTTGAGCATGAAGTGTGAATGGTACAGACCTGTTATGAAAAAAAAATGGGGTCCCACCATAGATTTGAGAGTGATGTGCCTAAACCACCTCCTTTGTACTTCACTGTTGGCACTACACATGATGGCAGATAATGCTTGCCAGAAATTCACCAACCCTGAACCCTTCTATTGGATTGTCACAGGATGTAAGTAATTTGAAATAGTAACCAGACTTGACTGCAAATTTGTATTAAAAATTAAAAATAATGTGTGAGGGGTAACCAATTTCAATCATATCTAGATCATCATCAGACCATATCTCATAATTTGATGAGCAGAAATGACAAGCAGAGCAGTGATAAGTGTCAGAAGACACCTCCAGCAACTGCTCAGACATTATCAGGAGCACATACTGAAAATCCCATGTCTCATTGGACTCTTCCTCTCCATGTTGTCACCTGTTTGTTGAGGAATAGAATCATGTGTTTGTGGAAAATATGTGACTGGAAGCTGTGTTTATGAAAGACAATTCTCATCCACAGCATACTTCCTCCCAGTCTTTATGAAAGGATGAATTTATTCTTAGTTGTTTACTGATAGGACATTCTATAATGATGCATAGTTTCCTGATTTGGAATCAGTCCTCCAACCTGATAGCACACAGATTTCAGTTTATCATTTTTTAAATGATGTTATTTTATATTTGGGCAGACACTAGTTTACCACGATTCTGCTCTTTATTTTAACAGATGATGAGATGATATTTAAGATATTTTTTTTTTAGCACATTTTAGAACACAGAACACATTCACAGCTTTACTATTTGAGTGGAAGTGTGAATATGCATGTGAATGTGAATTAAAATGGGAGAGAGTAAGCACAGTTTTTAATGAGTTTACACTGTACAGTTTTTTAAGTTTAGACATTCTTAACCACATTTCTCTGAAAAATTTCAGAAAGGGCAATAATAACCTAAACAGTGGTGAGCATACTAAATTCTCTATCTAACTATCTCTCTATCTATACCTCTCTCTCTCTCTCTATCTCTCTCTCTCTCTCTCTCTCTCTCTATGTATCTATCTGTCATTCTCTCTCTCTTTAACTATGGTCATTCTATCTTGAAATTTTAGTCTGTATTTAGTCATTATTTCAGTTAGAAGACTTTTCCACTGTTAGTGAGGCATACATTAAATAATTAATTGCTTTGGTAGAAAACTGAGGAGTTTCCACACACCAGTTTCACTTCTTGTTGCTTCTGTATGTGCCACCTCAGTGAGAACAACAATCTTTATGTCTAACATGATTACATTAATTGCACAGAATGGGTCCAGTGGAAAATGGTCTCTGGGTTGTGCAAAAAGAATGTACATTTTATTTAAATGTATTATAATGGAATGACTGAACGTGATGAACTATTATGGTGTTACAATGTTAATATTAGTTATTTGTAGAATCTTCTGTAACATCATAATATTCTAACTGTCTTAAAACAATGTGATAATTTACACAGCCTAATGCCTTTGCTATATCACAGAATATACCAATAACATATAATTCATTGTCTGACGAATTAAGTAGGCCTGCATTGCCACTGTATATGTTTTACAGTTCATGGTCTAGATAATCTTAAATTAAGTAAAAGTTGCCCAACAGATCCACCATGTTACCTACAAGATATGCCCCGGCAGGTTGTTAAATATATATGTACTCCTGTATTGGACTACTTCCTGTACTAATGTTAAGTATCTGAAACTTTTTTGGAAGTTTTTTTTGTCCTAGTATTCTTTTTGTCATTTTTTTTAAAAGAGAAATATTGGGAATACCAAAAGACAATGAATGCATGTATTATGAAACCTCTTTAGTACGTTCTGTAACTAACGCCAGATATTAGTACTATAGCAGATTCATATATTGTGAAAATATTATCTCAGTATGTTGAGTGTACCCAAAAATGTACTCTGTAACCCATTAGTGAATGAAAATATGCAGAATAAACTAGTTAACTAACTTTTAAATCACTTAATTGCAGTTATTATGCAAAGGTGCTCCAGTAATTCTAGGAAGTAGGTTTTCTCTTTAAGATTATGGTCTATCAATAGTTTCAAAAACTTAATACTGTCTATTTTTTGTATTCTATTGTTTGAATACTCTATTTCAATCAATTGTGGAGTTTTGTGAGAAATACTGAATTGTATGCATTGAGTACTGTCAAATTGTAATGATTATCCATTTACCTAGAATTGAGTCAGTATTTTTGAATATTTCATTAGCTGCCTTTTCAGTAAGAAGACTGGTACAAATTTTTTTTTCATAGACTTGTATCATCTGCAAAGTGTACCATATTTACATCTTCTGGTTGCACCACGTGAATATCATTTATGCATATCAGAAACAACAGACAATCCCAGTGGCACACTGAGTGGCTGTTGTCATGTCCTTGGCTCTCGCCAGCCACCTGGCCTTGATTTATGTTAATTCCTTCCATCTCAGCATTTATTCTCAGTATCTACTGCTTTCTTCACTCCATTTTATTTTTCTACATCTTTCATTTTCTGACTTGTCTACGAGGGTTGTTTCTTAAGTAAGGGCCGTTTTTATTTTTTAAAAAAAGATACAAATACTTTTGTAACAAAACTTTTATTTTCTGATTCTACACACTTTTACCTATTTTTCTGCATAGTTGCCTTGTTTATTTAAGCACTTGTCATACCGTACAACTAAGTTTTTAATTCCCTCTTCAAAGAATTCGGCCGCCTGCTCCGACAGCCAAGAGTTCACGGCCGCTTTCACTTCATCGTCGTCATTGAAGCGCTGCCAGCCAAGATGGTGTTTCAGGTACCGGAAAAGGTGAAAATCACTAGGAGCAAGGTCAGGGCTGTATGGCACATGGTCCAAAACTTCCCAGCCAAAAGAATCAATCAAATCCCGAGTCTTTTGAGAGGTGTGAGGCCTAGCGTCATCGTGGAGGAGCAAAACTCCTTTTGCCAGCATGCCGTGCCTTTTGTTTTGAATTGCTCTGCGGAGCTTCTTTAGAGTTGCACAGTAGGCATCTGAGTTGATTGTCGTTCCTCGTGGCATAAAGTCCACTAGCAAAACACCGCACCAGTCCCAGAACACAGTTGCCACAATCTTGCACTTTGACAGCGTCTGTTTGGCTTTGACTTTGACGGGTGAGGTTGTGTGTCGCCATTCCATCGATTGTCGCTTGCTTTCGGGAGTGATTCTTCCTCATAACGAATCAAAAAGTCCAATGAAGTGGCAAATCTCTTCCCTTTGTGGTCCTCTGTGAGGAGTCTGGGTACCCACCGAGAACACAGTTTCTTAAAGTTTAGGTTTTCAGACACAATTTTGTACAAAACCGATCTTGAAACTTGTGGAAATTCCAAAGACAGAGTGGAAATTGTGAATCTTCTGTCCTCACGAATTTTTGGTTCGACTGCAGCCACCAAATCATCAGTGATCACAGAGGGCTGGGCCTGAGCGTTCTTCATCATAGACGTTTTGACGGCCATTTTTAAACTCTCTAACCCATTGACACACTTTACCCTCACTCATTGCATTCAAGCCATAAACTTCTGCTAACTGACGATGAATTTCTGTGGCTGATAGGCTTCTCGCGGTCAAAAAATGAATCACTGACCGTATCTCACATGCGGCGGGCGATTCAATAATCGTAAACATTATAAAGTAGCACAGTGATGTGTACACATCAGCTACAGAGCTGCAACTTGCATCAGTGTGAACGGGAAGGATGCCGGGAAGTGGCGCGGTGGCTTGTTGCAGCGTCCGCGCGAACTACGGGACTATACGCGCGAATGGCCCTTACTTAAAAAAAACTACCCTCATATTATTTGCTGTCCCCCCCCCCCCCTCCCCCATCACTTCTGTTAGATACAATCCATTTAGCTTTTCCCTCTTACTGACTTGTGCACAATGTTTCAGCAGTAATCTGTGTCTTGCATCCTGTCTTCCACCTTTAAGCTCTGAGATTTTCAAATCTCATCTGGTGCAGTCTCCATCAATTAGTCTTTCCTTCTCACCCCATCTGGTAAGTCTTTCAAGTCCTAAGTTTCTGGATGACTTTTCTAAATTGTACCCCTTTCTCTAAACCTGTCCAGACCTGTTCCTTCACTCCTCTTCCTTCCCCTTCAACTCTTCCACCAGCAGGAGGAGCCACTGACTCCGAAAGCTTGTAAAAGTTAAATCCTTTTGTATGCGTGTTCCCCTGCAGTCACTTGATGCATAGATTTTTTTATCTGTCCATGTACATTATATGTGGTTTTTGTTTGATAATGGTCATGGACATTCATTTTATAAAGATTTGAATTTTTAATTACCATTGTATATATGATGTACCTTTTCTTGTAAAGTAAGCAACCATTAAAACTGAAATTTTACAGATTACGTACAAATAAAAGGCTGGTAAAACGTGTGCAACAGATTTTTGGTTAAGATCATAGTTACTTTAAAATTAATCTTTCAATTTTATGATTACCAAGGCTGTCTCCTCATACAGTAAAAGAAAACTTTTATCAGATACAAGATAAAGAAAAATCATTGCACAGGATTATGTGGTGAGTGCTTTTTAAGAACTGTGCCAAATTTCAGTATGTCAGCTTTTTTAGGTTTTGAGAAAAACCTCTCTATAGCTAATCAAACAATGGAAAATCTAGGATGGAAAAATGACAATATTATGAGAGGGATAGAGTGCTACTCACCATAAAGCAGAGATATTGAGTCACAAACAGGCACAACAAAATAGACCACCCCCCCCCCCCACACACACACACACACACACACACACACACACACACAAACACTGTCTCTGGATGCCAGGGCCAGACAGCCACCAGCAGCCAGAGACAGTGGTCATGTGTGTGTGAGCTGCATTTGTGTGTGTGTATGGTGTGTTTTATCTATTTCAGAAGAAGGCCTTCTGGCCAAAAGCTTATGTGTTTATTCGTCCTATTATTGTGCCTGTATGCAACTCACCATCTCCGCTATATGGTGAGTAGCAATCTATCCTTCTCCTAATATTGACAGTATAGCAAATCTGTTTTAGAGTTTTTATTTTAATCTTTAACAATATTGCCATACCTTTAGTCACCAATGGTGCCTGTATCCATGATCTTCATTCTCTTCCTTGTCTTCCTGTAATACTCTCTTCCCCTGCCTCCTTTGCCTAGCCAACTTTTGCATATTTTCTTCTGCTTCCTGGGCGTTTTCAAGTAATGCTTCATTGATACTTTTAATTGTCTTCAGTGTGAATGCACATAGGTGGAACCTAGTCTGTGCAGGCACTAATGCTACATGTATTTTCATTATTAAACACTAGGGAGGTATCAAATGCAGCTGTCTTTGCAACATATGACAACACAAAAACTACTTTTGGACAATGCATCCATATAATGTGATGTGCGTTTTCCCATGCACACATTTTTTGAGCAGTTCAGGATTGGCCAGGTCTCTGAAAGTTGGCTTTATAACATTTAAAACAGCAAGTGGCAAACAGTGTTTGAGTGTATGGGTTTCACTGGCTTCTGTCTGAAGATATTTGCACCATGATATGTGACAGAGGAAGTGCTGAGGATTCTCATCTGCAGAAAGTTTGTGGAAGAATATTGCCCACACTACATACATCGTCCCTAATACTTTTTCCATACTATACTTGTAATGTGTGAATTTCTTAGTCTGCCAATTTGTTAGCATCTGCCAGTGCCTTTCCATTTTTTAATTTCTTGCACTTCATTTCTTCCTCTCGTCTGAAAAATCTGCCTCCCATTCACTTTTGAACTTGCTCCACAAAAAATTAACACAAGCAACTACCATAGAGAAAGTGTAAATTGCAGTGTGGAAAAAAAGAAATGTGGTAAGTACAGATGGCCAAAGAAAAATTTTTAAAACATATTTCTAGGCAGATTTGAATTATGGAACTTTGAGATGTCATCCTTCAACCATCAATATAATAAATTAATCAACAACTAAAATTTTAAATTTTTTCATTATTTTGCCTTGCATCTGCACTTAAGATAACCTCTCGTGATAAACGGAAAATCTGCGTTTGAGTCAGGGTCCAACACAAATTTTCATATGCCACTATTGGGTAGTAGAACTGTTCCTAATAAAATTGATGCCAAGGAATTCACAGTCAGCAAATTAATTTCGAAACATTTGTGTATTTGATGTGATATTGTTTCAGTTGTAATCTGCATTGAGGATTTCATGCCCTTGATCAGGATACTTGTATCATCAGCAGATTACTTTATTTGCCTTGTTATTTACTGATGCTGGTGTTTCAATAATGTTCACCATTAAGATCAGTGGTCCAAGGATCAAGCCTTGGGAAACACCATATGTAACAGTTCCCCAGTCTGGTATTACTGCTTCACTTGCACCTGTTAGAGCAGCTCTTTGTTTTCTGTTCCAGCCAAGTTTGTGGTTGGTCTTTGATACCATAGCATGGGAGATCTTATGTTAAAGTATTATTTTTTACATATTCAAAAACATAAGTGAGGGCACAGAAAATCCTCACAGAATACCTTCTACAGTTCAGTTAGTCTAGGAATTCTTTTGTGAGACTGAATATTGCCCTCTCACTCTGGTTGATAGCCCTTTGCATAAGCCAAACTGGGAGAGGGTCATTGAGCCCTTTTGTGTTAGGCGTTCATATACCATTTCAAATATTTTTGAAAGAACTGGCAATGGAGAGATAGGTTAATAGATATTACATGTTTCTCAACATCTGTGTATGTTGGCACCACTGTAGCATGTTTTAATCAATAGGCAAATACTCCAGGTTTCATAGACAGGTCATATAAATAACACAATATGTTGCTGATTAGTGATCTGTTGGATATTTTGTCATACCCAGAAGAGCTGGTACTTTTTAGGGACCTGATGTTTACAATTTCACTGGGTGTTATGGATTTCAAGTTAAGTGTTGTTGGCATATGTTGGGTAAGACTACATAGTTTCATAGCTTCTAAGGGAGGCTGTGTGTATTGCATTCCTATGTCTTCAATTACAGAGAGGAACGAGTTATTTAATTCTGAAGCTGCTCTTTTCAGATTATTGTTATGTGTTCCATTTTCCATGACATTTGCTGCACCCCATTCTAATTTTTGCCTCTATTTCTTTCAGAATTTATAATTTTCCACATGGGTTCTGATTTTCTACTGCCCTGTTTAATCTGCTGAGCATAATATATGTTTTTGCCCTTCTTGATTACACACATGGTTATGTACATTTAATTTAGTAGGGCAGACATTTGTGGAACCTCTTCTTGTGATGGTGAGACAGTGATTTGTGTAGCTGTTATTGTGTTACTATTAGATCAAGCTCTACACTGAGGTCCTATTTCTAATGCCACAGAAATGGGTGTTTAGTTTCATTAGAGAAACTCTATCATATTCAGCAGCTACCATCTGGTGAGCGCGATGTATGAGACTGGCGAAATACCCTCAGACTTCAAGAAGAATATAATAATTCCAATCCCAAAGAAAGCAGGTGTTGACAGATGTGAAAATTACCAAACTATCAGTTTAATAAGTCACAGCTGCAAAATACTAACGCGAATTCTTTACAGACGAATGGAAAAACTGGTAGAAGCCGACCTCGGGGAAGATCAGTTTGGATTCCGTAGAAATGTTGGAACACGTGAGGCAATACTGACCTTGCGACTTATCTTAGAAGAAAGATTAAGAAAAGGCAAACCTACGTTTCTAGCATTTGTAGACTTAGAGAAAGCTTTTGACAATGTTAACTGGAATACTCTCTTTCAAATTCTGAAGGTGGCAGGGGTAAAATACAGGGAGCGAAAGGCTATTTACAATTTGTACAGAAACCAGATGGCAGTTATAAGAGTCGAGGGGCATGAAAGGGAAGCAGTGGTTGGGAAAGGAGTGAGACAGGGTTGTAGCCTCTCCCCAATGTTATTCAATCTGTATATTGAGCAAGCAGTAAAGGAAACAAAAGAAAAAATCGGAGTAGGTATTAAAATTCATGGAGAAGAAGTAAAAACTTTGAGGTTCGCCGATGACATTGTAATTCTGTCAGAGACAGCAAAGGACTTGGAAGAGCAGTTGAACGGAATGGACAGTGTCTTGAAAGGAGGATATAAGATGAACATCAACAAAAGAAAAATGAGGATAATGGAATGTAGTCAAATTAAGTCGGGTGATGCTGAGGGAATTAGATTAGGAAATGAGACACTTAAAGTAGTAAAGGAGTTTTGCTATTTAGGGAGTAAAATAACCGATGATGGTCGAAGTAGAGAGGACATAAAATGTAGACTGGCAATGGCAAGGAAAGCGTTTCTCAAGAAGAGAAATTTGTTAACATCGAGTATAGATTTAAGTGTCAGGAAGTCGTTTCTGAAAGTATTTGTATGGAGTGTAGCCATGTATGGAAGTGAAACATGGACGATAACTAGTTTGGACAAGAAGAGAATAGAAGCTTTCGAAATGTGGTGCTACAGAAGAATGCTGAAGATAAGGTGGGTAGATCACGTAACTAATGAGGAGGTATTGAATAGGATTGGGGAGAAGAGAAGTTTGTGGCACAACTTGACTAGAAGAAGGGATCGGTTGGTAGGACATGTTTTGAGGCATCAAGGGATCACAAATTTAGCATTGGAGGGCACCGTGGAGGGTAAAAATCGTAGAGGGAGACCAAGAGATGAATACACTAAGCAGATTCAGAAGGATGTAGGTTGCAGTAGGTACTGGGAGATGAAGAGGCTTGCACAGGATAGAGTAGCATGGAGGGCTGCATCAAACCAGTCCCAGGACTGAAGACCACAACAACAACAATGTTAAAATTTCCACACATACATCAGAAAATTCAGCACACTGTCTGCTATAACTTTGTGAAAACTCTATCGTAACACATTTACGCTCACTGAATATATCTGATGTGGCCTGTCCTCACTGCTTCACCCTGTATGTACTCCTTACTGAAATTTCTTGTGAATATTAAGTCTCTCTTTCAAACCAATAGCTCAGTTCACTGAATCAGTAATGTGAATAAGGTAATGACTTAAAATCACTTACAGTGATCCAAAATGTCATTCATTAGCCAGGAATAAACATTTTTAATGAGTTTCCAGAATCCATAAAAAGGTTAGCTACTTATAAAATAAAGTTTAGGAGAGGTTTACAGGACATAATGGTGGTTATTTTCTTCTGCTTCATTGGCATATTTCTTAACAGAACCACTGAATGTATATTTTATTGACAATATCAATTAATGTGTGTGCTGTGTAATATCTAACTCCTTCCCATCTTCAGTGATATATGTAAGCAAACCTGATAAACGGTTTTCTCACTGCCCTTTCCAGCTAAGATCCAGCGTATGCTCCTGATTCTCTCTGCTATGGTCCAGTCATGTCTCCACTTTACCTACACTGAAGTGCCAAAGAAACTGGTATAGGCGTGTATATTCAAATACTGAGATATACAAAAAAGGTAGAATATGGCACTGTGGTCAGCAACACCTTTGTAAGACAACAAGTGTCTGGCAGAGTTGTTAGATCGGTTACTGCTGCTGCAATGGTAGGTTATCAAGATTTAAGTGAGTTTGAATGTGATGTTATAGTCAGCACACGAGTGATGGGACACAGCATCTCTGAGATAGCAATGAAGTGAGGATTTTCCCTTATGACCATTTCACAAGTGTACCATGAATATCAGGAATCCAGTAAAACATCAAATCTTGGACATTACTCCAGCCAGAAAAAGATCCTGCAAGAACAGGACTAACAAAGACTGAAGAGAATTGTTCAACGTGACAGAAGTGTGACACTTCCAAAAATTGCTGCAGATTTCAATGCTGGGCCATCAACAAGAGTCAGCATGTGAACCATTCATTGAAAAATCATTGATATGGGCTTTCTGAGCTGAGGGCCCACTCATGTACTCTTGATGCCTGCATGACACCAAGATTTATGCCTTGCTTGGGCTCATCACCACCAACATTGGACTGTTTATGACTTGAATCATGCTGCCTGCTCAGATGTGTCCCGTTTCAAATTGTATCATGTCAAGTGGATGGACATGTACTGATATGGAGACAGCCTCATGAATTCATGGACCCTGCATGTCAGCAGGGGACTGATCAAGCTGGTGGAGGCATGTGCAGTTGGAGTGATACATCTAGAAACGACTCTGACAGGTGACATGTACATAAGGATCCTGTCTGATCACCTTCATCCATTCATGTCTGCTGGCCGGGGTGGCCGAGCGGTTCTACGCGCTACAGTCTGGAACCGCGCGACTGCTACGGTCGCAGGTTCAAATCCTGCTGCGGGCATGGATGTGTATGATGTCCTTAGGTTAGTTAGGTTTAAGTAGTTCTAAGTTCTAGGGGACTGATGACCTCAGAAGTTAAGTCCCATAGTACTCAGAGCCATTTGAACCATTCATGTCCATTGCGCATTCAGACAGACTTGGGCAATTCCTGCAGAACACTGCAGCACCCCACTACCGAGTGGCTCCAGGAACACTCTTCTTAGTTTAAAAACTTCCACTGGCTATCAAACTTCCCAGACATTAACATCATTGAGCATATCTGGGATGCCTTGCAACATGCTGTTGAGAAGAGATTTCCACTCCCTCGTACTCTTATGGATTTATGGACAGCTCTGCAGGATTCATGGTGTCAATTCCCTCCAGCACTACTTCAGACATTGGTTGAGTTCATGCCACATTGTGTTGCGGCACTTGTGCGTGTTCGCATGGGCCCTGCACGATATTAGGGAGGTGTGCCAGTTTCCTTGGCTCTTCAGTGTATAACCAGTCTGCATAACTGTTCTAATTTGTCCCCTTAAATACTACATGCTCTGAAGTGGTAGCCAGTGATAGGCTTGACAATAGTTTAAGGCGATACCTGGCTTATGTTGACATACCGTTAGTGTGTCGCTATGTGTCAATACTTGATTTGATGTTGTTGTATTATTTATGACTTACAGTGTGTGATATATCTTGCAAGTAATATATAAATGTGGTTAACTGTAACACTTTCTTTGTGACGCAGTATTTAACATAAACAGCTTCTGAAATAAGCAAATAACAAATTAGTCCATGAATCAAGCAGAAACAGTTCTTGGAGCATTATCTTTCAGAATCACAATAGAACCTATTGGAAGATCACTCCAGAGTAGGAGGACAAGGTCCCAAGAAATTAACCAGTTAATATATATTTCAAAGTTCCACATAGGCGAGAGGTGGTGGAATCACAAGTTCAGGATCTTGTGACAAACACATGGAAAAAAAAAATCAGCACTGCCAAGTCTACTTGTAGAGGGTTATTAAGAGCCTCCAGCCTTGAACCAGTGTGTAGTGCCATCACCTGCTCAGTGAAGGAGAGGACACACTGGAAGTGGGCAATAGATGGGTGATGTAATGACAGAAGCTCCTAGGGGACATCTGAGGCTGCCAGTGACACTGCTTCTGGATCTGGAGCTTCTTTCATAAACCCAGAGATATGTGGAAGTGGAGGTAGACCCAGTGGTTCAGCTGTTGGTAAGGCCAGATAAACTTCCAATTGCTTATCTCACAGCGTGCAGGAAGGAAGAACGAAGTGGCCATCCTCTGAGATTTATAAGTGGAGAAAACTATGGTGTGACTGCAGTGGTGAAGATGGTGGATTTACGGATGAAAGAAGCCACAGCCCAGGTTGTTGCAGCTGGTGTTGCTTGTGAAGTTGCCACAGCATCTCAAAGTGATGTAGCTACCAGTACCATCTGGCACATGTGTTTTGCCATGGGTTTCAGGATCTGGCCTGGACTGTACCCAAATGTATGTGCCTACACTAAGACACTCACATGGAGTGGCATGGCAGTGTCTTCTTCGTGTTCTGATGGTGTACACAGGAAATTCAGAAGTGAGGGTGCCCATGCAGGATCTTGACCACTGAAGTTCATGGATCTGTAAGAAAGTAACAAGGTGTTTAGCACTGAAGCCAATTTTGTATATCCTAAAGCTTCCTGCTTTTGCAGGTGTGAACAGTTCATACTGTGAGCCAATTTGAGGCTGGATAGAAAGGGGCTGTGGTAAGATGGCGACCTTTGGAAATCATCTTCCATGAATTAGGGATTATTGTCAATCACCAGCATGTGGGGTGCAATCTCCATTCCATTGTTATCAGCTGAAGTCATACAGGAAGTGGGAAAAAAAAGTCCATGACAATTAAACATATGTCTCCCAGCAAAGAGCCCATGAAATTGGCATGAACCTGGTTCCAGGGCTGTGTCAGTGTGGTTATGGCCAGAACACTGTGGTAGTGTCAGTCGGTGTGCCTGACAAACATCACCTGTGTAACATTGCGTCCATACAGGGCCATTAGACATATCATTGTGTTAGTTGCTTTATCATGCAAATCCCTCAGTCAAACTGATACATACGTGGAAGCACCCGATATTGTAGAGAGGGCAATGCCACCACCTGGCACAGTTTGTCATTTTCTGCAAGGAGCACCACATATTACTGGAGCTGAATTTGGTGCCACCAATCCAAAAGTCACTTAAGGCCAGATGAGTCAACTCTAGAGGTCTTGGAAGGCTAACCTGAGTCGACTTATTACAGGATCTGTTGAAGAAGTGGGTTAAACTGAGATATTGTAGCATGATTCATCTAGTTGAGTATCTGATATGAAAGAGACTGTTTCTGGGCAGTCAAATTCAGGATCTACACCTACCACCATGTGAAATAGCATGTCCTCATTAGAATGCTAAGTGAATTGTGACAATAAATAGAATATTCGAAATTTGCAAAACAGAAAACCCAACAACAAAGACTATGTGTTGTGTGCTCTAACAATGTGACCCTTGGTTACAAAAAATGACATGAGCAGCTTATGGTTGGTGATAAAGTAATACCTGTTATAATACGAAATCTTCAAAATATATGGACACCAAAAATGATGGCCAGTGCTTCCATTTTGTTCTGAGAGTAAAGCATCTGAGCTTGAGTAAGTACCTTTGACATAAATACAATTGGCCTTTCCATTCCATTCTCTAATTTATGAATCAGAACCTCCCTTAATCTGTGTGGAGATGCACCTAGGGTCAACACTAATGGCAAATGGGACTTGTAAGGCACAAGACTGGAAGGCTGATTGGAAGGGTTCAACTTCTGAAAAGCATGATTGCACTCTTCAGACCATTGGAAAGGTACAATTTTTATGAATGGACATGATATGGAGGTTGCCTGGGGAATAAATTACACATAGTCATTCACTTTTCCTGGGAATACTTGGAGATTCTTAATGGATATAGGCACAGGCATATTCTGAATACCTTCGACATATTCTGTGGTGGGCTGAAAGCATTTTTCATTGAGGGTACAACCTTTATAAGTGATTAAAGGCTGAAAGAAGGCATGTTTTTACAAGTTACACGTAAATAATATCTGTGTAAAGGTTGCAAAAACCAAGCAGAAATTGCACAGCATCCATGGTATGACCAATGATAAGAATTTCACCAAGGTTATTGACACAGTATGGAATGCTGGCAGTAGTCTATTCAAGAAAACTCAGGAAAATTGTGTGGGCACTAGCCATGTCAAAAGGCATCCTGCTATATTTATACAGGGTGTATATACAAACAAGGAAAATAAATTCCCAGATTTCCCGGTCATATGTGAAATGTCATGTTATTCACAACATTTCAGCCAGGGAGGGGCCAGACTGTCTTTAGATTTGTATGAGGACTTCCTCATCACCAGTGTTTTAACCCTCACTTTGGGCCACAATGTTTATTAACTTAAACAACTTCTCTAACATGTGAATGTCCATGAATCAAAGCAGAAACAGTTCTTGGAGGGATATTCGTCAGAGTCACAAGAGAAACCTTTAGGAGACTGCTCTAGAGTAGAAGGATGACGTCCGAGTGTGACTAGCTGATTAACATGTATTTCATAAGCAAAGTCCCACATAGGCAAGAAATGGTGGAAATCACAAGTTCAGGATCCCTTGCACCAAACACATGATAAACAATCAGCACTACAAGTCTGCTTACGAAGGTGGTTGTATAGTAGCAAATTGAGGCTAAATAGCCTTTTATTTGGCCCACTCTGAACACTCATGTGAGCTGCTTATTGGCGATGTTACAAGTATCAGTATGTTTGTGTGATTAATTTGCACATCTGGCAAGGTTACTGAGTAGTTGACTGTTTCATACTTGTAACAGGAATATATATGAATTAAGGTAAAATGAATGAGCGAAGGAAAAATAATTCTGTTTCCATCATAATGGGAGATATTAAACACATCAATCTATTTAAACAGTTGTCTACATGGTTTATGTGAGTTATTGTTGTTTCACTCACTACATTTGGTCTCACTTCTAACCATGTTTAAGTGTCCTTGCATAAGTGTCCTTTGTTTTCTTGATGTGAGCCGTTTCTTTTTTGTTACCATGGTCAGCCGACTTAACTTTGTGATGATTTGCAGTTCTTGATTTTCTGTTGTACATTGTACATTGTACATTGTATTTTATTGATCCTGTTGTCTACATAGCAGCTTATGCATAAGACATTGGACAAGTCAAGTTATAAATATACAGGCTGAAAGTAATTTCAAGGCATACATATTTAAGCTTACAATAATACACTTTACACACAAGTATTTATATAACACATTTCATAAATTTAAATATTCTTCAATGGAATAAAAGCAGTGATGCTGTAAATATGACTTTAGAGATTTTCCAAATGTATTGACCTCAGTGATAGCTTTTATGTTTTCAGGAAGTTTGTTATAAAGCTTAACTCCCATGTGAAAAGTACCTTTTTGGCACAGTGCTGTGCTGATTTGAGTCATATGTAAGTTCCTGTTTTGTCTGGTAAAGTGCTCATATATATCACAGTTTTTTTGTAGCCTCTGGTCCTTGCCTATTACATTTAATTTAAAGAACAAAAGGGTTTCCATAATGTATACACACGGTAATGGGGGAATACCAGATTTCTTAAACAGGGGTTTACAAGAGTCTCTAGGCTTGCACCCAAACAAGATTCTAATGGCCCTTTTTTGTAGTTTAAAAGTGCTATTAGCTATTTTAGAGTTTCCCCAGAAGGTGACCCCATATCTAAGACGAGAATGAAAGTACGCATGATATGCATTCAATACTGTTTTCTCACTACAGCATGATTTTAATGAACAAAGAAGATAACATGTTTTGCTCAGTTCTGCATTGAGACATTCAATATGCTTATTCCATCTGGTGTTACTCTGCAGCCAAAGTCCTAAGAATTTGATTTCAGTACTGTTACCAACTGGTTCGTCATTGATAGAGACTGATGGGATAAACATGTCCTTGTTAGGAACATTGTGGAATTTTAGAGCAATGGTTTTCTTACTGTTTATTACAAGCTGATTACTCTGTGCCCAGCTGCTAAGTTGTTTCGTGACCGTGTTTACTGTCTGCTGTAACTGTTCATCGTTGTCTCCTTTTAGTAGAATCTTGGTGTCATCTGCAAATATGATTGATTTGTGTGCATCAATATTTAAGCTTAGATCATTTATGTACAGAAGAAACAGAAGGGGTCCCAATACGGATCCTTGGGGTACACCACATTTTATTTGTTTATAGTCAGATAAGTGATTAGATACAGTTTTTAGTTCAATATTTGTGTGCTTGACGCACACTGCCTGCATACGATTTGTCAGGAAGGAACTGATCCACTTGTTGGACAGACCTCGAATACCATATCTTTCTAGCTTTGATAGCAGAATTTTATGGTCCACCATGTCAAAAGCTTTTGACACGTCAATAAAGACTCCTATTGTTTCCTGTTTTTTGTCCATCAGGTTTAGGATGGAATTGATGCACTCATAGACAGCAGTTGTCGTTGACCTCTTATTTCTGAATAATATATATCTCTTTTCGATTCATCCCATTCCATCATGCAACTCAAATTAAAATCATCATCCACTTTTTTTATTATCAGAACTTGTTTCAGGACTGTGATTGTCAGACTCTATGGCCAAAAGACTTTTTATTATGATTTTTGTTGCCTTTCCCAACTTGCTAAGAACTTTATAAATCTTCCTGAACTTTAATACTCTTTGTTTTTTGTCTAAAGATCCCAAAATCTTTTCCCAGCTCTATATTTGAGCTTCTTAAGTCTTCTCTTCAAAATCTTGTATCTTGATTTTAAAAATTCTTATGTAATCAAAACAGAAACAGAGTCACAGGAGAAACCCTTAGGAGACTGCTCTAGAATAGAAGGATGAGGTCCCAGTGAGACTTGCTGGTTAACATGTATTTCATAAGCAAAGTTCCACATAGGCAAGAGATGTCATCATGTTGTCTCTTATCTTGGCTCCACTGCATAATGCATTCTAATTATATTTAGTGAGCATTTTTAAAGAGAGTGATTTAGTTATACTTACTCACTTAATCATACATTATTTCTTGGGATTAATGTACAGCCACTGTTCTGGGATTTGAAGGTTTTGACACTATTAATGTCACATGCAGTGTTTTATTTGTTGTTAGACTATTCTCAGTATTGGCCATGTATGCCTGCACTTGTAGTTCACTCATTCCAACTGAAGTTTTGAATCATGTTTTACCCCCTTGTCAAGATAGTTATTTAATCTTTTGTTCAGTTACCTTAGCTGAGTGTGATAGGACTGCAAGGTCATTCACAAATGCTAAACAATCTCTGCATATTCTGACTTTGTGTCCTTTGAATCCAAGTCAATTTTTAGCCCTTTTTTCTTACAGGGATTTTTCTTAACTCCAGCATTATTGCATTATTTTATTTAATCTTTTGTTCAGTTACCTTAGCTGAGTGTGATAGGACTGCAAGGTCATTCACAAATGCTAAACAATCTCTGCATATTCTGACTTTGTGTCCTTTGAATCCAAGTCAATTTTTAGCCCTTTTTTCTTACAGGGATTTTTCTTAACTCCAGCATTACTGCATTATTTTCAAAGTAGTACAATATTTTTGTGCTATGCGCCAAAGATATCTTTGCCCATGTTGTATCTAATAATTTGGTAAGCAAATAGAGAAAAACTGAGCAATAAATATTTTACTAAAAAATAAATAATGAGCTCTTCTTATATGCTGAAATATTTGGGACTCCAATATTTCATTAACGGGGGAAATTTTGGAAGACCAATGCAAAAATTCCTTTTCAGTTCCCAGGAAGCTAAGTACACCAAATATTTATAGTTTTGCTATGAATTCTGCATAATTAACCTTTCCTTGCCAAGTTTACTAAATTTACCCTCTCAGCTTCTCTTTTCTTTGGGTCTCAATCAAAAAAGGTATGTTATTAGAAGCTAAATCTTCATTTAGATTTTTTTAAATAGTGATGCTGTTCAGATTCTTCAGTTCTTCTGTTGCTGAGGGACAGTTGCTGTCAATATATAATAATTCAGGTTTTGTTTTTATATGGTTGCAAATATAAACCAATGTTGTACATTCATGCTGGCTTTTGAACACGATTTTTAATGTCTTTGGCTTTTGAAATCCATGGAATTTTTTTCAGAGGGAACTATCGTTCTCTTTGGGTTGGTGTAATGTGGGCTTTACCTTCAGGGACTGGCGTTGCCTTAGCATTACTTCAAGGCAGTGCTGGACCACTGATTGGTGTTGCCATTTCTGCATCCTTGCTGCCACCAGCTGTAAATTGTGTAGGTATTTTTTTCCTGTTATGTACTCTTCCATTAAATTATTAGACAACACATAAAATCTATTTTTTTCATTCTAGGGCATTATGTGGGCTCTAGCATGTACTGTGGTGAATGATAAAAACTACACAGTGCTAGTTCTCCAGGGTGAAGACCCATCGCAGCCCAACTTCACATCAGGATATGAACCAATATATTACGATGACAGCAAAGCAAAAGAACTGTCTGTCATGGGAATTATTAGTCTGTGTCTCACTTTAATCAACATTTGTTGCATATTTATCTGTGCAATACTTGTTCTGAAGGTGAGTTCATCATTCAGATTAAATTTGTCCCTCATTATGTCTTACATAGAGATATTCAGTTTTCTGTATATTAATTATAAGCCTTTATATATCATAGGCCTACTCTTCTCCAGCTTTTGAATGGGCTTACCATATTTTTCTGGGTCCTACCCAGGACATATTACCGTATTTTTGAAAGTACTTAAAAGTCTTAATAGTCTACCGCAGCATTACTCTTTATTTATTCAGTTCCATTTTTCACTAGACACAACTTTTTCAGAAATGATTTGTCTGTTTTAATTACATCATTAAAGTCACAATTAGAAAGTTCTTGATTAATTTTAAAATTTAGCAGATGATTAACAATAGATACTGAAAGTGTACCCAAATGTTCTTCACAATTGAAAAAACTCTCTAAACTAGAAAAGATATATCAGGCAAAGATGTCACAAACTGAACAATTTTAGAAATATTGCAACATGAAATACCAGTCTTTTGAAACACCGTAAAAATTGATTTCCAATTTTCAGAATTGATTTCATTTTCAGAACTTGAACCACAGTCTACCATTTGCTTTATAGTTACCTTGTTCAACAATGTGCATTCATTAAGTAGGTCATCAATATTTATGGAATCTTTTATAATTTTGTTAACAACCTTTACGCTTTCTTCTGAATCAGATCAGATAATTTCAGTTCATAAATTTATTTACTGACACTTTCTAACTTTAAGAAAACTCATGAGTACTGGGTACTAGGATTATGAAAATTGTGTACACTTGAGAATAAAGTTTGTTCCTGAACGTCAGCGATATAGGAAAAGACAGATTGCTACTTAGGATCAAGAAGACAGGTCAAGTTGGAAACAGACACAATTAAGAGACACTCACATATAGCTTTCAGCCACAGCTTTCCTCAGTAAAACACACACACACACACACACACACACACACACACACAAACACACAATGGTGTGTCTCTCTGAAAGATATATGTGAACTTTTTTAATTGTGCCTGTCAACAACATGACATATCTTCCTACCTTGAGTTTCCATTGTTTGTTTCTGAGCATCAGTATTTTCTTTTAGAGTGCATAGAAATTCTTTGGTAGGAGATAGCATAAAACATTAAACACACATTTTCTATTGCTAAACGGGAGGTGAAAAATGAATTGAGATAAAATGATCAAAATCATTTAAATGAGTTACTTTACACATGGTAACAACATAAGCACATTGCACCTGTTGTCATGCTAAATGACTACATGAAAAGCTGTGGTGGACCTGATAGCAACACCTCCCCATTCATATCAGTGCTTACTCCTGGGTTAGCTGAGAGAGGCACAGCTGTAAAAGAAGTTTTAAAAATGTGATGTCAAACAAGCAAGTCTAAAATTTAAAAAAAAGTCCTTGCCACTCAAAGTTCTCAAATGCCAGACATTTTTGCAATCCTGGAGAAATCTGCAATTTCAAAAAAATGGTTCAAATGGCTCTGAGCACTATGGGACTTAACATCTTAGGTTATCAGTCCCCTAGAACTTAGAACTAGTTAAACCTAACTAACCTAAGGACATCACACACATCCATGCCCGAGGCAGGATTCGAACCTGCGACCGTAGCAGTCGCGCGGTTCCGGACTGCGCGCCTAGAACCGCGAGACCACCGCGGCCGGCCTGCAATTTCAGGCAGCACTAAAAAGCCTAAAGTGTCTGAGCTAATGCTGGACACGTGGTAAGCCTCCTTCTGAAATGCACAACTTTTATTTTCACTATCTTCACAATTATCATGGTCATTCCCATATAACTAAATTACCCTCTACTAAACTTAAGGCATGACCTAAGTATATCTTGAAGAGAGTTAATGGCATTAGGCAGCTTCTTTGCAGTGCCTTTGAGAACAAAAATTCTGAGGAAACTTCAGTCACAATCTTCACTGTGCTATCACCTTTCATATAAAATTGTTTAACAGTTTCATGGAGGTATTCAATAAACCATTATTTTTCAGACAGCTTATCTTAGATGTTGGAGGCATGTTATAGGTCTTTTACAAATATGTAAATGAAGTGTGTGGCCATTCCTCTGAGGAGATAAATAGAGAGTGAAAAAAATTCATTTTTCATAAAAAGACACTGCAAAAGCAAGTAATGTGTTATAACAAAGGATAAAATAATAAATTAATGGTTCTCATTAGATGAATACATCACTGGGTGAATCATATATCATTGCAAAATGTGGGAACATTTATTTTACAAGAAGATAGAGGGGCTGGCCAGTGCTTATTTTAGGAGCAAAATTTTAGTACTGCCAATAAAAACACTTAAAAGCAGAAAAAAATATTCAAAGCTTTTGGAATGTTTTACATCTTCCTTAAGTGAGGAAGAGGTTGAGAGGAAAATACCTATTGTGAGGACACAGGCAAACATTAAGGGAACAGCTACAGAGAGAATAGGAGATCAAAGGTAGATACTATGTCAGCTTCAGCTCAAACATGATAGAAGGGACACAATAAGAAGTAAAGGTGAAGGATAGTGAAAAGTTATTGAATAAATAATGAAAATCTACCTTCAGAAAATTGGGAGTTTCCTTCCAATTCTTAGTGAAATTATTCATTTCTCTTCCTCTGTAATGCATCTTCATTTCTCATTCTGTGGTCTCTAAACTGAATCTGGCATGGTGCTTACCTTTGACCTTCTACCTCTCTGAAAACTCATGTGGTCTCTATACTACCTGCATGGAGAACTCTGGTCTTGGAGTGTAGAACTTTATGCATATGTGTAACTTCCTGTTGTTTGCTTTATACACCACATTGCAATTAGGCAAAAACTTTTGATTGTTCTGTGTATGATGGGAATCACTTACTTATTTCTTGTTACAAACCTTATGCCATTTGAAGTCTTCCTGTCTTGTTTGATGCCTATGAAGTTTCAAGGGAGTTCTTCCTCACTTTACTTCTTTTTGATCTATATCAAGAACTTCAGACAGTTGTAAAATCAGTGTCACACTCAGATGAGATTAATGTTCACTTCGTGTTTATTCTTTGTAAACATTTTGGGTGTAATATTTTTTAATTTGTGATGTAATATTTGTAAGGTAATATTATAGGTTTTACAACACAGATCAGTAAGCTTCACATTCTGTATTTGGTTTCGTATTGTTCATAAGTGACAAAGACAGATTAACATAGATGTTTGTGTAATGATTATTGTCGAACACCATCTGTCTGTTGGACATGATGAAACCAAAACACTGACTGACTTGGTAGTGCTTAACGTAACATATGTAGTGTCCATCAGTGTAATGAAATAGATGAACACTGTAGTATACATCAAACACTGTTGAATGATTAAAGCATAAATGTACTTATCTACAGTGTATTCAGTATAAAGCATACATAACTATGCATAATGTAGTTTCTCTCTCTCTCTCTCTCTCTCTCTCTCTCTCTCTCTCTCCCTCCCTCCCTCCCTCCCTCCCTCCCTCTCCCTCCCCCCCCCCCCTCTCCCCCCTCTCTCATTTTTCCACTAGTGGTAGTTATCAATATTCACTAGAGCAATAGCATTGTTCTAGGTTTGTAAAGTTTTCACCGACGTCATGTTAGGTTTGTAAGATCTCGTGTCACTGCCATCTTTATGCTTGGTGTGAGAGTGGACTGGCAATAACCTGAATGTAATCTAAGGCTGAGCTCTTAGTGTGGCGATTGGAGACATATGTAGTGCTACGTGACAGCATATAGTTAGAGCTCTATAACAGCAGCTTGCTGTGGCTTATTTGAATGATTATTCTACAGAGATATGAGTGAAGCACGATGCACTGTTTCCAGTTGATGAAGGCACTGCTGACACCACACAATGTGCTGCATTGAAACAAGTTACTGACTCAGAACTGACGTAGGAGATCAGAATTTTGTTGCTGGGCTGTGACTGACTGCAACTTTGTGCTTGACGCCTGTTTATAGACGTACAGACATTAAAATACTAGCCTTTTCCCTGTGGCTTTATCTGCAAATGTGTTCGACACATATATAGTTCAAATGTACTCCTTCCCCTCTTTGTGTCCACTTCTTCCTCGCTTTCTCTGTCCACCTCCTCCTCCCACTTCTGTCTGTCTCCTCTTCCCCATACTCTCAGTCTCTCCCCCCTCTCTTTGTCCATTTCCTCCATCCCCTCTCTCTTTGTCTATTTCCTCCATCCCCTCTCTCTTTCCATTTCCAACTCCCCCTCTCCCTTTTTCACATGACCACCACCCCTCTACATCTTCCATCTCCCTCTTATGCATATCCCTTTGTACATTTCCTCCTCCACCTCAATCTGTCCATCCTCTCCTGTATACTTCTCACCTTGTCCCTAGCCATGCTCATAGGCCCCTGCAACACAGTTCAGTAACACAGGCCAGACTAATCCCACAACATACCTGTCAGGCAGGTTAGGCTACATGTTGGGGCCTGCAAAATTGTTTCTTCCCCAGATGCAGGCTGCCCTGTGAAGCAGGTTGGCAGGCCGATACTGTTCCCACACAACAAGCCTGTTGTGAGGGGCAGCCTGTATGCCAGTGGCTGAATTATTTGTCATATCTCTACACCTGTTGGAGATAGGAGGTTATAAACCCCATATTGCTTATAACTGTAAGACCTGTTGTTTCTCTGACAAATTTGGTTGAAATCGATTCAGGGTTTTGGGAGGAGATCCTGGAAAGCTATTAAATTTTGGATATTAATGTAAAAGGTAGGAAAATTAAAATGTACAAAGATGCAATTGTTAATGAACTAAATTTGTTTAACCAAAAGCTGTATGACTGCAAAATGGCAGAATAATAGGTACTGTTTCACGAGAGAGAAGTTTTTAGGTACATTGGGATTTTCAAACCCTGTCAAGAATTTACTGAAAGTTATATTTTCTTTCTGGCATATTTTGTTAACTGACATGTTATTTTAGGAATGTTGCATCTTTTGGAAGCAGAAAAATTGAGGCTGCAAAACTGTAATACTGGATTTTGGAAAGAATTACACTAGACTCTCACTAATCTGGCCCTTACTAGTCCGACCTGTCAGTAATCCAGTGCACATCCAAAAACATGTGCACAATGAATTATTGTGCACAACAATGCTTAGTTAAACAATGCTTTATATTCTGTATTTGAAATTGTAGCTTTCCTTACAGTTTGGAATTATGTCTTCTAAAACAAAACACGTTACACTAGACCTCAAGCAGAAACTCGAAATTTTACATAAGTTAAATTGAGGTTCTTCACAGGAAGCCATTGCTGCTGAGTTCAGTGTTGGATGAACAACTATTTATGATGTCAAAAAGAAAGACGTTATTCGACAGTACTCAATGCAAATGGATAGTGACTTGGGAAAATGGAAGATTATGCAAAAGAGTGAGAATGAAGAACTGGACGTAGCTAGCTGTTTATAGATGGTTCATACAACACTGCAGAAAAGGGATTCCAGTCAGTGGCCTGATTATAAAGGAAAAAGCAGCTGCATGTAACAAATGACTTGCCAGTAGTAACTTGTTTGCAGCGAGCAAAGGTTGGCTCTCAAACTGGAGAAAACAACACAGCATTCGGCATCTGACAGTCACTCAGCTTATGATAACCAAGATACAGAAGATAACAGAGGAACAAGATTTAACTGCTGATGCCTTGTATAATGCTGATGAAACAGGACTCTTTTACAAGATGTTTCCTTCAAAAATATTAGCTGCCAAGAACAAGAAGGAAGCTTGTGATTACAAGCAACAGAAACAGCGTGTGTTGTAATCCAAATGGGAGTCATAGACTACTGCTTGTGATGATTGGAAAATTTCAACATCCATGTTGTTTTCAACACACTGACATAAATACTCTACCAGTGCAGGATTGCACTCAGAAGAAAGCATGGATGGACAGACAAATTTTCTCTCAGTGGTTCCATGAAACATTTGTACCAGCAGTGAGAAAAGAGCTAAAGAAGGAAAAGCTTCCACAGAAAGCTATCCTTATAATTGACAATGCTCCCAGTCATCCTTCAGATGTTTCTCTAAAGTCTGATGGTATACATGTACCAGCACTCTTGCTCCCACCCAATGTGACAGCCCTAATTTTGCCCATGGACCAGGGAATTTTGGGATCAATTAAACGTCATTATCGTCTCCTTGCTGAATGAAAGTGACTCTATCGAGACTATGCTGAAGGCATGGGAAGCAATTAACATATGTTATGTTGTTTTCCAAGCAGCCGAAGCATGGGATGAAGTGGAGAATGCTACCATAATGAAGAGCTGGAGTAAATTGTGGCCATCCATTGATGCCGAGTTGAACCCAGTAGTGAGTGACAACGATGAGCCAGTCAATTTGGAATTGTCAATTACTTCGTACACTGACATGTTCCACAACCTTCCATGAGGAGAAGAAATTGATGATGAAGATGTTACTAAGTGGCTGAATGAGTTGTACTGTATATGGTCATGGAAGGGGGAAGAAGGTTGTTACATATGCCTTGTGACAAAGGTGTGCAGGAGGCTGAGCGGTCAGGACTTGAGAGTGGGCATCCAGGGCTGCCATTAAATGACAGAACTGGAAATTAGGTACAATAAAGAGAATATATTTCAGTGTATGGCATACAAGGGGTGCACCTAGGGTCAGAAGTTACCAGGTTTAGGCCAGTCTAGGAGGTCGAACAATTAATTGAAATGGGCAATGGAAGGGGAAGCAGTTCATGTTGACTTATGTTGGAGGCCGATCATGAAAAGCAGAGCCAGAGGCTCTGCCTTCCAAAAAGACGTCTGTTCTGCACGAGGTCTGGATTACAAGAGAGAGAGGCAACTGTGTTCCACACTGCAGAACACTCCAGCATCCACATATGTGACCTGTATCCCGTGCACGCTACTGGCTAAAACCGATGGCGTGAATTCGCTAGTAGTTTCGGCAGAGGTCTCAGGGCACCTCTTGTCAGCAGCTTTAACTGAACAGAACTGCCTCAGTTTTGAAAGACAGGCAACTTGTGTCATGTAGGCACAGCATAAGTTGCTCTAGGAGTAAACTTGTAAAGATTTGATCGGGTCTTTGAAATAAATTTTTTAAACCAATTCCCTAAAATATTCCTTGACTGGCTGCCACCATGTACAGAGGAAAACTGTGATATGGACCACACTTTAACAGACGAAGGAATAATCAAAAGTGTGCAAGAAAGTAATGATGAAAGTGATGAAGAAGAGGACACAGGAGGAGAGAGCATGAAGATTTCTCAGACTACTGGTGCTGAAGCTGCCGAGTTCTTCCTGGAGTACATTATGCAACAACCAGATACGTGCAGTACTGATGTAGAGCTTTTAAAGCAGTTGTGTGATAAAGCATGCCACCGTCGCGTATCACCATTGCGACAGTTAAAAATTAGGGACATGTTTCATAGTGAGTGATATGACTGTATAATTATGTACTGTATACACTCAAGGACTAAGTTTTCTTTGAAAATTAATGTATTTTTGGATTTAATAAAGTATATCCTTTATGTTTTAAAACTGTATCCTTCAGTTTAATAAAGTACAGTACACCGTGTCCCCCATGTTTTCAAAATAAATAAGAAACAAAATAAAACAATATAATATATTTCAGACACTCTCAATAATCTTGCACTTCCACTAATCCGGCACCCATATGTGCCAGGAATGGCTGGATTAGTGAGAGTCTACACTGAGTACATTTTAAATTTCGAATTCAAATAAGTCTTGAAATATTAAGTTTTCTGAAAAATAAAATTATTTGTTTGAAAGGGGAGAATGAGGGCATTGAAATAAATTATCAAAAAGCAAACAATTACTAGCAGCGTTGAGTTTTGATGTGCACTAGGTTTACAAGGTATCATTATTTTAGAATTTCTGTAAATAAAGTATTTCTACATGAGCTGTTTATACTACTATCAACAAACTGTGAATTATCCTATGAATAATAAAGTTTATTGAAATGCTGGGTGAATAAGAATTTGGGATTTTTTGTGCACATGGTATGTATATTATGTGTGCAGTGGAAATCAGAAAAAAAGAAGAAAAATTATTTAAGCATTTTAATTATAGCCAATGGAGCTACTCTACCTTACTATGTCTCATTTTGACTGAAACAGTATATGAAGCAGGGAACTATTAGACAGACAGAAGATTGCAATGCCACATTAGATGCCCCACAAAGAACCAGAGTAATTCCTTTCTCCACATAAGCTGAGAATTTTACATTTTCTCTTGTTTTCTGAAAATGGTAGCAGGAAAACATTGTCAACTTATTTAATTACAATTATGAAAGCACATTCAGTGTAGTTAATTGACATGTATGTGCAATACTGCTCCCGAAATCCATTTGCTGTCACATTGTACATGTATGTCTGTTGACAAAAAAGACCAAATTTAGTACCCAAGGGAGGTGATTATCCTTCTGAAAACATGACATTTAATGTCATGTTGAGAGAAATACATTGTACATTTGAAGCACGTGTTTCTATATCACAAAGTGGGATCAAAAGTGGTGGTAGGCAATATATTCCTTCAGACATGAAATACATAAAAATGTTCTTCACTTTGCGTTCAGAAGTAGAATCCCATGTGTAATACAAGTTTCTCCTTAAGAAATACTTGCATATCATGAATCATGCCATATTGGAGTAAACGATGTCAAGTATGTTCAAGGTAACACTGCTTTGTTACGAATGGTTGACATTCCAAATTACAAGAGCATAAAGTTTCGGGTAATATAGTATCTATTTTATCAATTTGTGCTGCATCTCATAGTGGTGTTTTGCATGACAATGGGGTTGGTGACTAAAGCATGTGTGGAAATAAAGCAGAAACAGTTTTCTGGTCAACCTGCCAATGTACAGATCAGAATCAAGTTTTGAAATGATGCAGCAGAACTGGTAGCAATTCTTTCAGTAATTTTGAAACAGTTCAGTATGTTCTTCTCCATAAATATGAAGTATCTGATGTAAAAAATTGACATGAGCTCAGATTTGGAAACTATTCTCTTTTGTGTTGTAGTGACACTTAGTTTCTCACCTAACCACAATATAGTGACCATAAAGTACAAGCATATTTGGTCATGATGCTCAGACAACCAGAAAGAGGCATCCAGCTTTGGTGGAGATCACAGCACCTTCCCCTACATATGTGTATCCTCTGCCCCTCAACTTGTATCCTCTGCCCCTCAACTTGGGGTCTGAGTTAGCTGCCCATCCTTCCAACTTCCCCCACCCAATCCTTCTTTTTACCCCAATGGTGGAAGTAAAAAATTCTGAAAGTCTGGAGTAGTTTCTTCTATTTTTAAGTATTTAATTGGCAGTACTTGAAAATTTGTATTCTGAAAATAAGTACTGACCAGTCATTGTGTCTCCACATAATATAACATTTTCTTAATTTCATTTTCCTGATGATGTATCAGAAAATTATTTTGTAGGACAAAAAGTAAATAACAGAGTAGTTCAACATTTGATAATCCAAAGAACTATGATAACTATTGTACCCTTAGAAGCAACTCTGCAGTGACCTTGTTGTGTAGTTTGTTAATCTGTCATCTTTACATCTTGTATATTACTTGTTGTACTGCTTCCTTCACACCGCATGTGCTAGTAGTCTGGCAGCCAGGACCAAGAAATGCACTTGCCATATTTGCATTCTTTATTCATGCAACAGTGAGAGGTAGTTAATTTCTCATGCAGGCAGGGATGTTAACTGATTGTGTACTCACTTTGAAAATCCGTTACTCATCTCAAAAAGTGTTTATTATTAATTGTCATTTTATTTGAGTTGAGTGTATTACTGTACAAACATTGTTTTATGTTGTGAAGTAATACATATTGAAGTACTCTGCTAAGTATTGTATTTCCCAGACATATATAGCCTGAAACTGAATTTTAAAATCTGCCTGTACAACATAGAATGAATGAAGTAGAAAAAATTATGGTAATGATCCTATGAAAAAAAGTGGATTTATGTACAAGTATACTTTATCTTGTGTGTAGAATGTAGCAGATATCATAATAGTGAAATGTCATTACCTGATACTTTAATAGTAAGGCGAGTAATCTGTCATATGTATAAGAAACATTGATGATCTCTATTACCGAGGGAAGAACTCTCTTCTTAACATTTGAGTGTGAACAGGTAAATGTAGTTTGGAATGAACTGTTCGAAGGTATGTGTTTTGAGTAATTTGCACCAAAAATTAAAATTAACAGAGAGGTTGCGTAAGCACCATGGGAAAAGTAATATCAAATAACTGCCAAGGAGATGGGTGGACATGAAAATAGATTGAATGCTTGGTGTTTGAAGAGAAAAAGAAGATAAAGGAACAATGTTTTGTTTCTGAGAAGCAATGAATCTGTTTTTAAAAATGATCAAATTTCAATCTACAATATTCCAGAAAGGTACATATAGATTTAATCTAATGAGATAGGCTCATGTTAAGATTGTTCTGGTATGCCATATACAGAAGGGTTGGAATTGGATACAGATGAGTGTAGTAATGCTTTCATGGCTGTCACTTAGCCTGTTCATTTTACCTTCACATCAGTACAGATATTTGGATAATTTTCCCCTGCCAGAACATGCCTTTTGCTCTGTGGATACTTCATAATCATCCATACCCACAAAACATTTCCTGATCCACTTCCTGTAGATGACACTCTTGGGTAGATGTGTTGGTATATGCATCATAGGGGAAGTGGCCTGCAATGCAACTTGCCATATGCATGATGAAAAGAAGATGACTTAATTGCTGTATACTGTTACATGGGAGTGAAACAACATCAAATGGTCCCAGTAAAGAATTGGTTAACTCAATATATTTGTTCACTGAAACCTGTGTAAGGCTTATTTTTTCTTATAATATGTCATCACAACTGGTGTTTGCTTAATTCATGTCATTTTGAGATGTTACTTCATTAATTCCAGCTTTTGTGGCTCACTGTTATTATTTCCAGCTTATGGTATTACTTATCAGAATTGTGATGTTAATATATGTGAATGTAATGAATTAGTGCACAAATCACTACACAAATTAATGTTATTTGTTTAAAACTCAAATTGAGAATAATAATGATTCATAATACTATAAATATCATGGCTGCACAAAGCAAACAAACTAAAAGATATATTTATAATGCACTTACTTAATAAGAAGAAAATTTATTGGGTTTTTGATATATTTTTAGTATAATGCAAAGAAATGTTCAGCATCTATTTTATTGCTTTGTTGGTTAGCTTAAACTGTGTATCTTTAGGTGAAGGAGGTAGCTGCACCTTATACATCATCACCAGACCTGCGAAGGTTTTGGGAACATGATATACGGATGGCTAGAGACGTTAATAGAGGGACTGTGGATGGTGCAAACACAACAAATTTCAGGAATACTAACAAAGAGTGAGTATCATTTCAGTAGCACTCTTTACTTCATT
Organism: Schistocerca piceifrons; assembly: GCF_021461385.2. Lineage (NCBI taxonomy): Eukaryota > Metazoa > Arthropoda > Insecta > Orthoptera > Acrididae > Schistocerca > Schistocerca piceifrons. The sequence continues at coordinate 234,117,649 of NC_060140.1, forward strand.
GTAAATGTAATGAGATATAGGAAGTTACTAAAGCATTAATTACCTCTTTAAGATATGAACCCATTAATCTCCAGAACCTGTTGACAGCTACGTTAAACATTTAGTTGTTTCATCATGATAACTTCTTTGTGCCTTCTTAAGTGATCAGAATTTTTTTCAATTTTCCCTGTTAATGACTAAGTATATTATACTTCTGAGGTTTAGTTGTCAAATGAAATTTGTAGCACACTACAGAGTAACCTAGGAGGAATGCTCGATAATTAAGAATGTGGCAGGAAAGATCATTTGAAGCTAAAGAGTCTAGTAAACTTGGGTCCTAAAATACAGGGCATTTCAAAATTAACATACTGATTGTAAGGTGTTGTAGCATTTATTACGTTCAACTTACAATTGTAATTAATACACGATATGAAAGAGCAACTAAAACAGTTTTGTTTGTATACTTGTGCACAATTGGAAGAGTATGGAATGACAAAGAGTTACTGAAAAACATGTTGAATGGGTGCGAGTCTTTCACGCTCAGCCCCAAGAAATATCCCTGAGGATAGTTTATGGGCCTTCCTTTTTTGGTGAAACAAGTGCGACTGATGTTTTTTATCTTGCTACAGCTATGGCCCATGCCTCAATGGGAAGAAGCTGAACAACACATCTTTATTTGGGAGCAAGATGGTGCGCTGCCTCACTGGCATAACTCAGTACGCGACTGGTTTAATGACGTTGTATCCGACCAGTGGATTGGGCACAAGGGGCCAGTTGACACAGCATTTTATGCATGACTTCCAGGTTCACACACAATCTGATGTGATCATGTGCATGTGCCTCTGATACCAGCTGATCTATCCAACTTCAGAAACAGTGTTATTGCAACAGTTACTCCTTACACATTGATCAAGGTTTCAGAAGAACTCGCCAATGACTTGGTGTGTGATCAGTGTTCACACTGAATAATTATAAGAAATACTGTTTGTGTTTCTCTTTCATTTGGTGTATTATTTATAAATGTAAGATGAATGTAATATGTGCTACAAAGCATTAAAACCCGTATATTCATTTTTAAACACCCTGTATATGCAGTAAGAGGTATGATCCCTTCTTCATCTTTGATACTGTGAAACAAATCGTTTCTATTGCTAGCTCTTTGCTTTCCATACTTTGGGAGGAGGTATCATGGACCAAACCAAGAAAAAATTTTCAAGTAAACATGGCCTCTAAAATACATACCTCAAGAGTTATGAGCCCTTGTTCAGTAGAAGAGATTTGTTTCACTGTAGCAAAGTTGAACAAATGCTCATAGTTCTTAAGCTATGCAATTTAGTCCTCATTCTTACTGAACACATTTTTCTTGTTTTGCACCATACTATCATTTTTCAAAATATGGAAAGCAAAGAGCTTGAAGTAGAAGCAATTGGCTTCATAGTATTGAAGATGAGGAAGTGATTATACCTCTCAAGGTATACATGATAGAGACCATGTATACTATACTTTTTTGCTGCCATATCCCTGAATATTGACCATTCCTCCTGAGACACCCTGTATAAAACTAACTTGATTATGTGTGAAACTAACACGAACCTCTGACCTAATCGAATGTTTTATTAATATTGTCTGCTCAGTCAAGCAGAAGAATCTGTTTAGATCAAATATTCCCGCATCTCATTACAATTTATCTAACCCTAATGTTTTATAGAATCAGATCAATATCACTAAAAGTGAAACAGTGCTTGCAAATTATAACAATATTTATCATGTGCATCTCTAATCTGAAAGCATGTACTTTTAACTAACTCTGGTAAAAAACTGCTACTGTATTTACTGTAAGTGATCATAGTTTATGACCACTTATGCTGTAATACATCAGCCCTTGTGTTTAACACATGTAAAAGATTTAATATTACAGTTTAGCAGTAAGATCGCTGTAGCAGTGTTGTGGTACAGTCACTACAATAACTGGCATGCTGTCTCCACTCTCACTGTAAAGGCGGGTTCACATCCAATGGCTAGATTTCATTGCTTATTTGATTGTATCGTGCACACTTGTCTCTTTCAAGATGTTAAGTGAGGTGGTGACTTTGAATTTAAATACTGGTGATGGATGTTACTTTAGTAATCTTTTTAACCTCTATGAGGCACTTTTTAAAGCTTGCTTTTGTACTGAGTGAAGTGTGATTTTGGTACAAATCTGATTTCTAGCACTTTTAGCCTTTGGAAAATTTTATTTTAATTTTCGTCTTTTATTTGTATTTTATCTTACCTGTATTGTAGAGTCATTTTGACTGCATATATAAGTTATTTTTTATCTTTCATTTTTTCAGTTTTCATGTGTCTTAGTCCCTTTAATAAAGTCTAGTTCTTTCTTTGTTTATTTATTCATCTGACAGTTTGAGATATTTTCTATTTGTATTTTTGCACCAGCCTCTTTACTGTTAGTTGCTAAATTAATCAGTTTCCATATTCAATGGTACATCATTATGTGCTAAATCTGCTTTGATTTAATTTTGTTTTGATAGTGTACAAGCACCAGCACAAAACCTCACACTTATCTTGACATTTAGAATGTATGTAAAGTTGTTTTGATATGTTTTTGTGGTATAGTATTGGAAAAGACGTATGCATGACATAATTTGGTTTTGGTATTGTTACAATGAAATTCCCACAAGTGTGCATGAAGCGAAGACAAAAACATTGTAACATAAGGCATGGTACAAACAAAAAGTTAGATGCACAATGTAGTGGAGCTGGCCATCAAGACATGTTAGTTTGCTGCTACATAATGCAACTGTGCTAACTCAGTGAAATGTTTCAAAGTTGTTCTCTAGTATACCAAATTTCAAGACAAAATAAGTAATTTTTTCCTGTTGTGAGTAGAGGAGTGTTTCCTCATTAAGGAAAATTCACAATCGTCTTTGTGATGTTTACAGTACAGCACATATTGATCCAAGTCAATGAAAATTTTTTTGGGAACTACTTCTTAAACTGACCCTAAATCTTAAGGTCCACAATGAATTTTATAAGCTGGGCATGTTTGTGATTTATGTGTACTCTGCAAAATACTTTACACAAGCTCTATGACCTTTTGATGATAAAATTACTTGATTAAGCAATTACCATCACAATTATAGTGGCCACCACAAAAATAGGCAGCTCAAGGGCATAGCTGCTGTGTGGTGTCTTCAGACATGAAACATTGTGATTTATCCTCTTCACAACTTTGTTACCACATGCACACTGCAGCAGTAAAGGAGATCAGCATCAGCTGAATATTCAGTGTTCCTATGTGATATTATATGGTTTCCATTGTTCGTATAAAGTTGCTTTGACTTGTGTTTTGCAGTGAGTGAAATGTAAGAGAAATGGCCTAATTGTAGTGCTACACCAGTTGATGTGCATAAAGAGTGACAGGACAATTGAAAGCAAACTAAGATTATTGTGTCGAACATACTGAAGTTCTTTTATTGATCTGACCAGCTGTGAGGAAGCCAGGAATAATATAACCAAAAGTTAGTGTGTAGAATTGTACTTGGTTATTATGACAGAGGAGGATTTCCAATCACTAGTAAAATACTGGGCGATCTCCATGAAAAAATGGAAAAAATTAATTGTTCTGGCTCAGAGATCTTCATTTTCATCTTTGTTCTCACTTGGTTTTCAGTTTAGAAAGTGCAGCAGTACGATACAATAATGATGTCTCATGTGCTATCAAAATTAATTTTACACTTTTCTTAAAAACTTTGTCACTGGGAGTTTTTACAAAGCTCAAAAGAACATAAATTCATCAGCACTGATATTTCTAGTACACAGACAAGACAGTTCCACACCTCTTATGGTATTTCATTTTGTTTTATCTCAGAATGCTTCTATGTTTTCAAGATAAAATATGTATCACATGCATTTACAAACTTTGAGAATGTTCATATTTTTATTTTAGTTGTTCAGATGGGATGCAAATTGGTAGATGTGCATGTACAGATTTATTCAAGAGAAACAACTTCACAAATTGAACAAGTCAGTAACATGTTGGCCCACCTCTGGTCCTTATGCAAGCAGTTACTTGTCGTGGCATTGATTGATAGAGTCGTTGGATGTCCTCCTTGGGGATAGTGTGCCAAATTCTGTCCAATTGGCAGATTGGCAGATTGGAAGGTCCTGCCCATAATGCTCCAAACATTCTCAATTGGGGAGAAACCCAGCAACCTTTCTGATCAAGATAGGGTTTGGAAAACATGAAGACAAGCAGTAAAATCTCTCACCAGTTGGTGTTGGCATTATCTTGCTGAAATGTAAGCCTAGGATGTCATACCATGAAGGGCAACAAAACGGGACATAAACTGCTGTACTGCTGTGCTGAAGGGTGCCATGGATGACAACCAAAGGCATTCTGCTATGAAATGAAATGGACCTCAGACCATCACTCCTGGTTGTTGGGCCATATGCTGGGTGATGGTCAGTTTGGTATTCTGCCACTACCTGAGATGTCTCCAGACACATCATTGCTGGTCATCAGGGCTCAGTTCAAATCAGGACTCTGCACAGAAGTCAGTTCAACTCCATTCGATGAGATTTCAGACCTAATGCGCCAGACACCACCGAAAATTGGCTGGTTGGTGTACAGAGGTCAATGGTAGTCAGTGCAAGGGGCACCATGAGCTCAGCCCCCTTTCTGTAAGCCACCTATTAGTGATTCTTGTGGTTACCAAAGCACCAGTTGCATGTCGGATCGATGATAATGATCAGTCAGGGGCACTGAGTGCCTCTCTGACAATTGCTCGGTCCTCTCATTCTGTCATCTCTCTCGGATGACCGCTTCCTTCTTGATGCTGTGTTTGGCCATGGGTCACCCATTCCTGCCAACATCGTCAAAAAGTAACATCTCTATTATTCAAATGTCAGGTGATCTATTGATTACTCCAACTGGCTTCTTTAGCCCATCTACACATTCTCCTCAAATTCTGAAATCTTCGTGTATTCTTCATGGGCCTGTATATGAGGCATAGATACTGGCCAACTGAATACATGAAATGAAATTTGCAAAGACCTTATGCCCTCATATCACCACATCTCCTGTCTATTGTCCTTGCCAACTGCATGCTGAAACTGTGCTGAAGCATCACACATTCATCCATCGGCAGCATTTTCTGCTGATATCTGTATGAATATCAATTTGTGACCGATTTGCATAACTCCTTCATGATGTGTCATATTTTTGTCTTAGAACGTATGTTAGCGCTTCTGCTTTTTTCACAGACTGACATAAAAAAAATCTTGAAAGTTTCTTGTAATGCTAGTTGTTATTTTCGTTTTTTTTGTAACAACTTTCAAGAATTTTATTTTAGAAAATACTCCATCATATTCTAGATTAAAAATAGAGATGTCTAATATTTTTTCTGAAATTTTTACTGACGTCTGAATGCTGTAAAATTATAAGATCAACTTGATGTGTCATCTTTCATGGTGGTCATTAAGGTCTAGGCTCATGTTTTGTAATATTTTTTTTCCTTTGGAGGGCACCAAAGTAGTTTCAAACTTTCATGGCACACTTACATATGATTTTTTTTACTAGATGTAAACGAGCAAAGACATTAAGTACATACAATACATTTTTAAAAATTATGGAACAACTATGAGATACAAATGTTACAAATTTATTGCATAGGCTCATGAATATGAATAAATTTTTTATGTTCTAGATATTTTATTTGCAGAAGAATAGAAGACATCTTGCAATACACCTGACACTGATTTCAATGTATTGTGACACGGTGGTTCAGGAATGCCTGTCTAGGCCATGACAACCTTACTCACTGCTTCAGGAAAGCTAAATCAATGCAGTTCAATGAGAGAACAGTGAATTACACTCAGCGATATAGATGTATGTTAGTTGGATGTTGTATGCAGACATATTAAAGCCACACTTGATAAATAATTATGGTCATAGAATGATGCCACTTCAAGGACAGAATTCCACAATACACAAGGTCTGTGTGTTGTGACCTGCTGGTCAAATTCTTGGTCAGAATCAGCATGTGCCATCAGCGCTACAGACACAATATACTTACCTTATCTCCAAGTGTTCTTGATAATGCTGAACAGCATAATTTGTGTCTTCATAATATATTCATTGTTCTTGTTTCGCATACTTCTCAGGATCACGAAATTTGTGACAAAAGTGCCAACGTTGCACAATATCAGAGCATATGGTGCATTTACACAAAATGTCTATTTCCTAACACATTACATTAACATCTGTCCTTCCTGACTTAAAGATGGTGCACTCACTTGGAGGTCAATACAACTATTACATTTTAATCTCTTTATGGCAGTCACTAATAAATGTTCATATTTATATTAAATATAAAACAGATGTTGGTAATTTTCAGGTAATATTTCTACATCTTTGTAATGATTTATAACTAAAAGAATATAATTTAGTATTCTTGCTTTTAACAGTGCAAGGAACTTGATTTGGGCAGTTGCTTTAATACTCAGAAAGTTCAGAACACATTTTAATGTTGACTAGTCTCTGAAAAGACTTTCCAGCTTCTAGATATTGTTTCAGTTTTACAAAAAGTCCATATATGTTGTCAGTAGAAATAGAGGTGAGAATTATGTGTGTTACAGAATTTAGATTTGAAACATAATTTACATGTTTAATAATTTGATTTTAACCCAGATCAACAGTTTCAATGGGAATTAAAGTGCACTGTGTTTGCTCCAGCCTCTTAAAATTCCTAATGGTCTATAAATTATCAAAAAATAATGAAGTTTTACAAATATGTAACTTTTGAAGTTAAATGTTTTGTCAAATTATGTATCAGTTTGTATTCTGTAATTGGTTGATTTTCCCCCTTTTTACATGAGATGTGGTCATAATCAAAGTAAATTAAATATTACCTACCATTAAATTGGTTCTCAATTTAAATATTTTTATGTCACAAGTATGGTTGTAATTACAATTCGCTAGAAAATCTTCTTTCTTTTATTAACTAATGAGAACATAAACAGGTGTCAGAAATAGTACCATGATGTTTGTTTCTTAATTTATGGGTGTTGTATGCTGATATTTGAGAGTAAAAACTCCTATTGGAGTTCCCGAGACACAACAAACAGTGATGTACTGTCTAATTTGTGACCTGAGTCAGTATTGCAGTATCTGATGCACAGTGTATAATATTGTAGTATTCAGTGTCTTGAGCTGCTCCAAGAGCACAGAGCTGGGTTGAGCAGTTGCACAGAATTAGACAACTGGTTAAGACAAGTGGCAAAGGTGCAGTGTGTGTTACAGTGGAGAATGAAAATGTTTTGCTTGTTGAAATTTCACCCAAGATGACCTGTGTGTAGCTGTTGTGTACTGTACAGACTGGACCTGTTAACCTACATCATGTAGTACATTTTGAGATTGACAGACAGAGGCTAGGTTTTCTCCAGTAGGCTCTATTTATTGTTTTTTGACAGTTTGAAATAAATTCCTAAGCATGAAGACTTCATCTTAGGCAAATAGCATTTAATTGATGCCTTACACATCCACAAGCATATCAGTCCATCATAAGGCATTGTTATCTGGTGTGGCTACAATGCATTCAAGAGCTTGTGTGTTGACTCGTTATTGTTCCTTGATGTAAATATGCTGTTTTATAATGAATATTTTCTATTGTCGTATTTTCATGCTTCTTGTGACCAGGTTCTGATTTTTTTCTGCCAGGTATGCAGTACCTCAATAACTGGTATCTCAAGAATTCCAGTCAGTTATTTGATACTTTCATATGTTTTTTCCAAAAATCCATATTTCCTTCACCTTTAGCATGTGTTACACTTAGCTCATATTCTAGAAATTAGTGGTTGACTTCTTGTAAATACAATCTTCTTTGCAATTTCATACATTTGGTATCATTTCTTGTACTATAGTGCCCATACCAAGACAAAAAGAATATTCCTCTTATTGCACAATGCTTTGGACAAGCATCTATCAATCAACAGCTTTGCTACAGGTATGTCTTCTTCCACAAGCTCTTTCCTTAAGTGAGATCGATATTACAGAAAAGATACATCTTGACATCCCAGAATAACACTCCACCATCCAACAAACACTAGCCAAAACTATTAGGGACTCAGATAAAATATTACACATTGTTGGAAGACAAGCTGTTGTGCTGATCCTCATAGGTGTTAGAATGTTCTGGTGCTTATCAAGATATGAATAAGTAACTATTACATCATTCATAATACTTGTATCCACACATCAGTATTACATCATTAATTCAGGATGAAAAATGAATGGCAACATGAAGATAGTCCATGATCTTACAGATGGTTACAGAAAAGCTGTGTAAGGTTCCAGATTACCAACATAACAACAGGGGGATATGGAAGGTGCCTCCACGTATGGTATTTTGAAGATGCGAAATATGTGTGAAAAAATACCTGGCATCCCCTGGTAATAGAGGAAACTGACCTTCTAGCCAAACCTTCCACTAACAGGACAACATTGGATAATAGCTAGACCTTCTATGCTTCAGTCTTTCAACACTTTATTCCATTACAGTTTGCCTGTTAGATTTTTGTAGATGATATTGTCAAGATGCTTGTTGAAGAAACACTTTTTCCTTTGTTCAGACGTTAACATGTTCTCTTAAACTCATTTTCCCTAGTCCCACTTTCCCTGATAAGTGAGGTATCTAAGTGTCAGCCTCTCGTTCTACCTTTTCATTGACTTTATAAAAATCAACAGCTACCATCTCTTCTACACAATACAGCTCCTCCCATAAAACAAAGAATGCTCACAGAAACTGCTTATATAGTTGTCAGTAGCATATACCTACAAACTCCTCGTACTGTGTTATTCTATTTTGTGAAAATTCTTGCATCATTACAATGTGATGGGGGGTGGTTGTGGTAGGAAAAACTATCTGTCACCAGTGCTTTGATTACCTTTTGTCATGTTTTGCAGTGAGAGATACCCTGCACAAAATCCTCTTCACAGTCTTCAAAGTGGTTTCCTACCAACCAGATCTACATAATATCCTTATTCAACTTTGCTCCAAACCATCAGGCCATGGTTAACATTCTGAGGTCCTGCTCTTGACAATTTATCGATTATACATTTCTGAATGAAAACCTCTGATGTTCTTTTCTTACAATTGATATATGAAAGATATAGCTACAAAAAATACCTAAATACTGTGCACTGTTTCCTAAGTGTGTAAGATAAAATATTATGTTATCCATTGCCTTAATATCATAATACATATTCATTAATTCTGCATACTTTCCAGAAACCAGATACTTCAGTACATGTTACAGTTTATTATTTCCTTGCACTTTGGCAGAAAATAGAACCCTTCTCCTTGTAGTCAAATCTGCTCTTAAGTATTATTTTCCTTTGAACATGGATATTGTCAATACAAACATGAATCAGTAACAATGATTTAATTTTCTCAATTTGTGCATAAAATTTTAATGCACTGATTTCATTCTTTTTATTTATTTATTTTGCATGTTAGAGTGAGAAAAATATATACCTGATCATTTAGTGTACTGTGCAGCACACTAGCTTGCAAGACAGGAAGGTGAGGCAGGTCTTGATTGAATGTGTGCAGCGGATAAATGATCATGACTTTTGCAGCGGCCAGCCTGAGTGTGTTTGTTATGGTGTTTCCCATTGTTGTTTAAGCAAATGCTGGACTGGTCTCCAATTCCCACCTCAGAAAGTACGATACACAAACAGTTAAAATACATTCACACTTAGAAGAAAACTTACACAATCCGCAGACAGTTGCTGCACAAGACTTCCCCCCTGTAGGTTACTGATGACTGTGACATCAGGAAGGGCATCTGGCCTCAAACTTAAATAGAATAAATTTGCTAAATTGTGAGTACAGCAGATCCTGTACAAGATGGGACTTAACACTAAGAAGAAGAAGTAGAAGAAACTGTGGCAGCCCACTATAAATTAACAACTTGATACAGCATTATTAGAAATGTCTTATGAGAATCTTACTGGCTAAAATACCATTGACTTAAATTATCATACTGGTTAATCTAAAATTTAATACAGGTTTATGGATGGCCTTAACAAACTGCCACCAGAGAATTTGGGTGCAACACTGGAAGCAGCTGTTCGAGAAGCAATGGATGACCCTACTTTCCGCAAAGTAAAAAGACTCAGCTACTCACGAACTGCAGCGGATGTAAGTATATACTTGTAGTTCAATATGTCATATTTAACATGTAATTTGTTGTGATGTTATCACTCCACAGTATGTAGTGTTTCAAATGGATTAATGAATCAAATAAAATGTCACACATAATATAAATATAAGATTTAATTAATTCTTATACCATACATAGCAGGTTACACTTACAGATGAGAACAAAGTTTTTTGCAACAGCGTTGTTGTTTAAAACATTTTCAGATTTCTTGGCTTATTGATTCAGGGTAAAACCTCAAAGTTTTGGTGGTTGACTATCCAAACTGGTACTGTGGTGGCCTTATGCAGCCCATAGATGTCTTCTAATTGGTCGGTAGTTATGTCTGCGCTGGTGACACCACCACCCTCGCTGTATCATAAATAGTGCTACAAATATCTATGGCTCCTCTCTGCATCAAGAGCTTGCTTCCGTGCACTGCTAAGACTATATCCACCACCAGACTTGAACGTTTTCTGACACATTCTTATTTCTACAGCCTCTTTAATTATAGAGTACCAGTATGTGGAAGCCTGGAGCAAAACTTTTGTTGCATCAAACAGTATTTTATGTTTGTTTGTGATGCTGTGCTCAGCAACTGCAGATTTCTTCAGTTCTCAATTTTTTATATGCCATTGATGTTCTGCACAGTGGTCAGAAATGGTTGCAATGGACTGACTGATATAATTGCATCTGCACTTGTATGGGATGTTGTAAATCACAGGAATCTTGAGGTTGAGACTGTCCTTAACAGGGTGTAGCATCTGCCTTATTTTATTAGGAGGTAGAAAAATATATCTGATACTTCATCTCCCTAGGACTCTGCCTATTTTGGTGGATGTGATACTGCAGAAGGAAAGGAATGTAATCGGTGGCTCATCACATGAATGTTCACCCTTTCCACATTTCCTTTTCATGGAGAATGTTGACTTAATAACACGTGACCCATCCCTGTTCTTTCAGGACACATACTTCACATGATTAATTTCAGAATCCAAGTGGTTCTTGTCAAAAACAGTTTTTGCTTTGTGTACTGTTGTATTTAAGGCTGCTCTCTTCTGCACTGGATGGTGAAAACTCTGGGCACTAATGTATAAATTGGTGTGCGTTGGCTTGCAGTACATTGAGTGGTTGAGATGTCCATCCAACTTTCAGTACCAGAACATCTAAAAACGACAGCCTTCCCCCTTTCCCTGACTTGGTGGTGAACTGGATGTTTGGGTGCATGCTGTCTGTGTGTTCCAGGAAGTTCTAAGTAGCTTCTACACCGTGTCGTCAACATAACAATAAAATGAATATGGATGAATGGGAGCTGAATTTAATGTTTGTTCCTCAGAATGTTCCATTAAAAAGTTGGCCATTGCTGGAGACAACGGTGAACCCATAGCGATTCCATCTGTCATTTCATAAAATTCTCTGCCGTGCAAGAAGTAGGTGCTCACCATAACATGATGGAACAAATTTTTGATCAGGACGAAAATGCTCCGCCAACAGTATTAATGGCCCCTCCGTATGAACTCTTGTAAATAGTGAGACCATATCCAGCCTGACTAAAATATAGTTTGAGCCAACTCTAATTTGTTTAATTTTCTCCATGAACATCTGAGAGTTATTGATGTGATGTTTGCAGTGGCCAGCTATTGCAATCATCAACTTAGTTAAATATTTGGCCAGCCTGTTGGTAGGAGAACCAATAGCATTAACAATTGAACACAGTGGAATACCTTTCATGTGGACCTTACAGCTGACCTCAATGGAATACATTTCTTGAGGACTTTACATAATCAGAACATCCTAGGAGGTTTATGAGCTTATGATCTTAGATTTTTGAAGACAGCCTCTGGTATACCAGAATTCTTCAAGAGCTGTATTGTGAGAGATGCTGCATCTATTGTGTTCATTAGCGGAGTGGAACAGCCAGTGCAGAGTCTCTTACAAGGTACTGACAATGACTTATGACTTCCCATAAGTCAGCTAAGCCAATGAAATCTAACATCAGCAGAGCAGAGAGAGAGAGGGGCTTCTTGCATTGCAGAAATATGATGATCTTGTGGTACTTCCTGCTGATAAGGAAAATGCCATGGTTGTTCTTAATACCACTGAATATCACTGCAAAGTGGGATCGTTATTGGAAGATAGCACTTAAAAATGCCTAAAATGGGAACCAGCTGTGTCATACAGTAGAAAAATGGTGGAGCTCCTGAAGAGTTCTGGTCTACCAGAGGATGTCATAAAAAATCATACAGCATGAGCTCATAGATCTCCTAGGTTGTACACATTACCTAAAGTCCACAAGGGAGGTATTACATTGAGGCCAATTGTTAGCACCACTATTTCTCCTACCTACAGGCTGGCCAAATATTTAACTAAGTTGATGTCTTTAATAGTCGGGCACTGTGAACATCACATCAAAAACTAGATTTTAGTCAGGTTGGATATGGTCTCACTATTTACTAAAGTTCCTATGGTGGACACACTGAAACTGTTGGCAGAGCATTTTCCTCCTGAAACATTGTTCCAACATGTTATGGTGACCGCATACTTCTTGTACAGCAGTAAGTTTTATAAATGATGGACAGAATGGCTATGGATTCTCTGTTGTCTCCAGCAATGCCCAACTTTTTTATGGAAGATTTTGAGGAATGCACATGACATTTGGGTCTCCTTCATCCCTCTTAATATTATTGTTAGGTTGTCAACACATTTATGATCTCACCATATGGTGTAGAAGCTTTTGAGCACTTTCAGGAACACATGAACAGCATGCACCCAAACATCCAGTTCACCATCAAGACACAGAAGGAGGGAAGGCTGCCATTTTTAAATATTCTGGTAAAATAAAAGTGAGATGAACATCTCAGGCCCTCAGTATACCATAAGAGCCACCAATTGCATTCCTTCCCTTCTGCAGAGCTACATCCAGCAAAATAGGCAGAGTTTGGGAAGGCGAGGTATCAGATCTGTTTTCCTACCTCCTCCCAACTGCTGTGCAGAATGTTGTCATGTTAAAAATGGACAGCTGGAGAAATCTGCAGTTGCTGAGGACAGCCTCACAAACAAACACAAAATACTGTTTAACAAAGTTTTGTTCCAGGCTCCCACATACTGGTACTTTATAATTACAGAGGCTGTAGGAATAAGAATGCGTAAGAAAACCTTCAACTGTGACGGCAGATATAAGCTTTGAGGTGCATGGAAGTGAGCTCTGGATGCAGAGAGGAGCCAGAGATATTTGTTGCGGTTTTACATAGTGGCAGGAGTGGTGGTACCACCAGCACAGATGGTGATACCATCTGAAATAGCATAATGTAACTACTGGAAGTGAAACATGGATGATAAATAGTTTAGACAAGAAGAGAATAGAAGCTTTTGAAATGTGGTGCTACAGAAGAATAACTAATGAGGAGGTATTGAATAGAATTGGGAAGAAGAGGAGTTTGTGGCACAACTTGACTAGAAGAAGGGATCGGTTGGTAGGACATGTTCTGAGGCATCGAGGGATCACCAATTTAGTACTGGAGGGCAGCGTGGAGGGTAAAAATTCTAGAGGGAGACCAAGAGATGAATACACTAAGCAGATTCAGAAGGATGTAGGCTGCAGTAGGTACTGGGAGATGAAGAAGCTTGCACAGGATAGAGTAGCATGGAGAGCTGCATCAAACCAGTCCCAGGACTGACGACAAAAAAAAAAAAAAAAAAAAAAAAAAAAAAAAAAAAAAAAAAAAAAAAAAAAAAAAAAAAACTGACCAATCAGAAGCCATCTTTGGGGTGTGTAAGGCCATCATAGTAGCAATTTGTCAGTCAGTTGCTCGTGGCAAAGATGATGGTGGATATTGTTGAAACCTCAAGGTTTTATCCTGAACTGATGTGGTAAGAAATCCAAGTATGTTTTGTATTTCACTTTCAGATACTGCAATTATATTACTGATATAATTCCTGTACATATGACCAGAAACAAAAGATGACAATTTTGGTATCAGTGGTAAAGCTTAAAAATAGGCTAAGCAATATTTTCTGTCTTTTAATATATTTGTTCACTGTGAATGACCTATACTGTTTTACATCTGTGTGACATGCATTCAGTGAGATTATTGACACATTCCTGAGAATACTCACTTGTACTCATGAGAGGTGTTGGCTTACCTACAACATTGTCACCTGACTGAATTCCATTTGGGAATACATACATTCTGATAGCATTGTAAGTATAACTTGACACATGGACATTGCAGCTGCTGTGAGAAACAGGAATTATCCATGTCTAAAAAATCCCTCCTGAATGGTTTTGGCACCCATTGGCACTGCATCTGCTGTGAGAAACAGGAAGTATCTAAATATGCTGGTAGCATTGCCAAAGCCTTTGGTGGTGCTGGCCATGTTGCTGTGTTCAATCAAGGCATCATGATCTTCAGGCAGATTTGTATGTACTTTGTATCATAAGCCCTCATTTCTAACCTGCACCTCAGGACTAAGAAAAGGCTTCTTACAAAAGATATGGATTTATTCTCTGAGCTTTTGCCATCTTAGTGTCTCTTCCTTGACTTCATCGGGGGTATGCAGCAAGTGAGCTAGGATTCAGAATGGCCAAAGCAGCACTTTAATCTAAAAATCTGTACAAGTTCCCCTGTGTTGTAGTTTATGGGTCAGTGGTTCATGTTATAATATTAACGGTCCTCATCCTTGATGTTCAAGATGCTTATGTATGCCAGCTGTCTTCCTTGTTCTTCTGGTGATCAGCAGTTTAAATTAATACTCTTGAGCATTATCAGACTGGAAGGGAAACAAAGGTAATGACTTTCACTCACAAACCAGAAAGAATGGCATGAAAATGTTGTTTGTTAAGTTGTTGCATTGTATATGAATATCACAACTTACAGTATCATGTCCCTGTTTCCCTTTTTGACACTAACGTACATCGAGAGCATATCTGCCAATATCTTATTAAAGCATTCTGTAAAGCCATTTGTCTGTGGGTAGTAGGCAGCTTTCATCCCATGACCAGTTGCATTGTGAAGTTATTTCTGACATCGATTGTGTCCATAACACTATTCCACAGTCAGAGATTATTACACGTTGTCCACCTTGTTCCAAAATTATGTCGTCAATGAGAAACGTGGAGCATCAGTAGTCAGTATAGCTGACAAGGTAGTCATTGCACACTGTTATCCATTTATTCATGTTTGTCAATTTGAGAAACCTCCCCAAGAGGTTCAGTCCAAACCAGTGGAATTAAGCAACTGCAGGAGGACTTGGTACTAGACATCTTCAGGGTAACTAAGACACATGCTTCTGTAGTTAATATTCCTTTTAGTATCTTACATAATGTCTGACAAACAGTAGAGACTCACCAATTATATCTGCTTCTGATTTTGTAGGGGGTCTTTCCATGCCTCAGATGACCTAATGTCAGAGCATCATGAAAATACAAGGTATACATAGTTAAAGTTCCAGTTTCAAAATGATGTAGAAACAAAACCACAGCTCAGAATGATGTCAAATTTGAACAGCATGTTATTGATGCAGGGGGAAATATCATGCTGCAAAAGGTGATGAATAGATGATGCTGTAAGCATCAGAATAGGCACACAAGCATATGTCACCTCATGGGCTCAACATTTGTTTTCTGAGTACTGGCTTAGCAACCCCGGGGTTCCTGAGCTGAAGACTGTTAAGCACCACTAGTCTCCTGTCACTATAAACTCTGGGCATGCTTCAACGATCACTGCATGGTGGGGCAGTGGAATGTTGTGTGTCACAGGGAATGGGGATCTTGGCTTGACTGCCTGGATTGTGAAGATGATGAAAACCTCTTTAAAAATGCCTCAATCTCAAGGCGTGCTGCACACTGATGAGATGCATGGCTGTTGAGGTGGAACAGTTGTTAGCGAGCAACCTCTGGGAAACCTGCCACACTTCAGTTGTATAAGGCTTACCTAGGCACATGGAGATCTGTCTAGGTGGACTTTCAGTTCCCTAGCTGCTTGTGGGACTGAGATGGATTCTTTGAAATCTTCTCTTCCTCCTCCCAGCAGAAAGAGTGAGCTGCTGGTAGATACCAACACCAAATCAAACAAGAGGGCTTGTGTAACCAGTCCTCCAGACTTGGAATCTATGCAGACTCTGTCAGTATTGAGTAACAGAATGCATGCTGGTGCCAGACTGTGTTTCTTATAACAAAATGGAAAGAAGGGAGCTTACCGAGAAAGTTTCATCTTTTTACATACAAAAAGGGTTAGAGGGAATCAATGGAAGCTTAAAATCAGTCAAGGGCTTGTGAAATGGGACCCTGTTGGTAGAAACATCCAATTCCCAACCAGTCAAGAGCATCCAGAAAGATCAGTGCCACAGAGAGGACACAATAGAAAGTGAAATGCACGACACCTTGAACTATAGCAAAGGTGTTGTGACTTGCAGGAATCTGATTGATGTTCTTCGAGAAGAACTGAGAGCTGATTGGTCCCAGGAAGGTGTTGTTGATGTACGGAATATAATGAAATGGGTGGATGGCGATCTCATGAAATTGGACTCATTTACACTGACTTTCTGCAGCACAAAACTTCCTGGTCACATTAAGGAGGGTTTCCTCTGCCTCTGCGTGCAGCCTTATTTGTCTTACCCAATGTGCTGTTTTACCTGCAAGTGCTTTGGGCACTCCACCTCTGGTTGTATGGGAGCAGCCACTTGTGACAAATGTGGTAAGGCCACCCATGAAGGTGTTGGTTGTGCATCTCCTCCAAAGTGTGTAAATTGCTCTGGCGATCGCCCTGTCTGGAGTAGGGACTGAAATGTCTTCTTTGAAGAAAGGAAGACACAGGAAATTAAAACAACTAGACATATATCATGTGAAGAGGTAAAAAAGATCTATAACACCATGCAGCCTCCAACATTTGCTACCTCCTTTGCATCCACTCTTAACCAGTTCCAAAGAATGATGCTGCTACCCAAACAGAGTTTGCTAGTGTCAGCGCTAGCACCTGCATTTGCCAGTGCACTTTTTCTACTGCAATTCCTTCACATCCCACTCCCAAAACAACAAACAAGTCTGTTGTTGCTAATGTTGCGGAGCTCCCTGCACCTCCAAAGGTTCAGTCTGGTACACTGTCCAGTGGTGGCACTACCATTGCTGCAGTTTTGAAGTCTACCCAGGGCAAAAAATCAAAGGAAAAGCATCCACCACTGACAGAGTCTGGAAGTAAACAGTCCAACAATGTGGACATCTTACTGTATGATGTCTCTCTTGACTCTTCCCTAGAACTAATGGAGCTTGATGTTGGACTGGGGAAATTATCTCACCCCACGACTGAGCCTCTGCCTATTACTTGCTCCCCTCACTGGTGTAAAGACAGGGTGAAAGTGTAACCCCCATGATAGATGGCTTCCATGTCACAGTGGGACATTAATAAGTTCAGGATAGGTGGAGGAACTGAAACTCCTAGGAGAGGAAGGCCATCTGTTCCTGTGTTTACGAGAAACACATTTTAAAGTCACTGACTCCCCTGTACTACATGACTATACCCTTCACTGAAAGGATGACCTGACTGGGGACAGAGCCAAGGGAGGTATTGCTGTGTTTGTCAGTAACATGCATCACTCCTCTGCTCTCTCCCTCGTTACTGACCTCCAAGCAGTTCATATTCAAAGTTCATATTATCGACTCTGAGATTGCAATAACAGAAGAACGAGGAAATGAGTAGCCATCGGGTGTACCCTGGGCAATGTCAGAAGACGCTACAAAGTGCACTGATGGCAGATCCTTTCACACCTGGTCTCCATTCAGATGGCCTGCATTCTGACCGGTCTTTCTCAAGACCATTTGTTTTTATTTCCATAAAAATTGAGGAATTTTCCTGAGAGAAAAAAGCTTTAGTAGCAAATTTATGCCAAAAATATACATGTGACAGTCTGTTAGTCCAGGAAACACTCAGGGTAAGTACTAAAAACAGTCCAAGAACTGCCGGTATGGAATTAATACTGGAAAGGCCTCGTGACAAATACAGCAGTGCCACCTTTGCCAGACCTTATGTGAATATCACATAAGCCCCACTGACTGAAGACAACAACTTCAAGCTCCTCACAGTGATGTGTAACATCGATCTACAAACCACCCGATGCCAATTTTAGCATTAAAACACCAGCCAACTTCAACAATCAGGATGTGAACTTTGTCATAGGTGATTTCAGTTGCAGAAGCACATCACTGGGACACCCAGATACCGACACAAATGGAACAAGTCTAGAAACATGGGCTGAGGCTCATGACCTACATCTGATCCATGATCCGAAGCTCCCACCTTCTTTTAACAGTGGCAGTTAGAAAAGAGGGTACAACCCAGACAACATCTTTGTTTCTTCAAAGGTAGCTGTAAAATGTATGAAGACTGTAGGAGAGCCCATCCCCCCATACCCAACATAGACCTGTCATATGCACTGTGAATCCTGTAGTCGTGCCTGAAGAGGTACCATTCAAGAGGAGGTTTAACTTCAAGAAGGCTGACAGGCAGAAGTTCAGTGAAAAACTTGACTCAGAAGCGATAAACATTCCACCACAACCAGAAATGTGTGAAACCATCATCAAATGCATCCAACAAGTTTAGACGAAAACTACTCTGAGAGGATGCAGAACTCGGTATGTTCCAGGCATGTCCAGTGATGACAAACTGTTGTTAGGAAGATACCAAACTCTCTATGAAGAGGATCCATTTGCAGAAGAAACGATCCAAGCTGGTGAAATGTTGCTGAAAGCCATTTCAGCAACTCGCAAGGCCAAGTGGAGTAACCTGCTTAAAAACCTGAGTGGCGGCCCTGTAAAATCACAAGACAATTTTAAGAGTGTGACTCCTGATAAAGTGGCAACCTAGCTCCTGGAGAATGGCAAAATAAAAGGAAGGACACCCAAAGAAGCTCTTCAGTGCATCCCATTAACGGAGCATTATTTTCTAAGGGGTCCCTTCACCATGGCTGAACTCAAAGCTGCCATCTCCAGCTTGAAGATGCATAGGGCTGCAGGTGTCGATGACCTTAGAGTTGAACAAATCAAGAACTTCAACTGTAAAATGATGGAGTGGCTACTAAGCCTAATGAGCACATGTGTCGCCACGCTACACACCCCCAAAATGTGGCAGAAGTCTCGAGTCATTGCAATACTTAAGCCTGGGAAGGAACCAAACAATCCAAAAAATTTTCAACCTATCTTCCTTTTATGCCACACCTTCAAGATATTAGAATGGCTGCTACTTAACTGAATCAGTGTCACCCTCAAAGTGAAGTTTATCCCACATCAAGCAGGCTTTTGTGCTGGCAAATCAGGCTGCAGTCAGATCTTGAATCTAACCCAGCACATCGAGGATGGTTTTGAGCATGGTGAGTTTACTGGTGTCGCTTTTGTTGATATAACAGCTGCATAAGACACTGTGAACCATAGGAAACTGTTAAAAAAGGTGTATGACCTTACTAAGGACTGCCAACTAACATCTGTTCCTTCAGAACAGAAGATTCCAAGTTTCATTACAGGGTAAGAGGAGTAGATGGTGAACGCAGAAGAATGGTCTCCTCCAAGGCTGTGTGCTTGCTCCAGCACTGTACAATATCTACACAAATGATCAGCCAATACCAGCAAGTACTAGGCTCTATATCTATGCTGATGACACAGCAGTAGCTGTTTGGGGACAAACCTTTGGCACCATCCTAAATTTTAGAGATTCAGTGCGTTTTCTGGGCCTCATTTTTAATTCCAAATTGTCATGGTTGCCACACCAGAGAGACCTGAATGCCAGTACCCTGAGAGCACTGAATATCTTAAAGTGCCTTAGCCACACGCCTTGGGGAGCTGACAGGGTACATCTCCTCCAGTTTTATAGGGCTTTAATGCATTCATGGCTGGACTACAGGTGCATGGTGTATGGATCAACAAGGCCTTCCTATTTGAAGATCATTGACACTGTCCACCATGAGGGGCTCCGGGTGCCACAGGTGCTTATTGAACCAGTCCCAAATTCAGCCTCTGCAGCCTCTGTGATGAGGCCAAGGAACTGCCACTTACCATCCAGTGTAAGCTGTTCCTGCTGTGCTAGGCATGTACGTTCCTCACAGCTCCGACTTCACCTGCACACCATACTGTTGCTCATCTGCCTCTAGAATGTCTTTTTTGCTACCCTCATTGAGCCACAATGCCGATTGGCATCTGTGTGCAATGTGTGCTGGCTCCTCAGAGTGGAGCCAGTATGACCTCAAATCCAGGATTTTAACTGTCTGTCACCCTGATTACTGAAAAGACCCAGAATGATTTTAGACTTGGTGCGGTACAAGAGAGATTGCGCTCCTGCTTTCATTTTTAATGCAATATTCTCTGAAATTCTATCTGAGCACTACAACTATGTAGATGTTTTTAGGGATGGGTCGAAACAGCGGGATTCTGTTGGTTGCTCTGTTGTTTTCCCAGATCATGTTCTCAAGGTCCGACTGCCTCAGGTATTTACTGTCTTTGATGCAGAATTGTCTGCAATATTTCAGGCACTGGAGCAGATGAAACATTCTTCCAATGCTAAATTTCTTGTGCGTTCCGATTCTCTAAGTGCCCTTCACTCACTGAATTATTTGTACCCAGCAGATAAAGTAGTCCAGACCATTCAGGATGCCCTCCTCCAACTATAATGACAGGGGAAGGAGGTGGCTTGCTGCTGGGTACCAGGGCACATCGGCATTGCCGGGAACAAAAGGGCAGATCTAGCAGCCAAGGAGGCATGTCTTGATCCTCAGATATTTCCTGCATGCTATCATCTCACTGTTGATATCAAGGGTCTTGCATCAGTGGGAGGATGAGTGGCTGGAAGTTAGCAACAATAAGCTCTGTTTAGTAAAGCCCACAACATGGTTATGGTGTACATCATAGACTGGACAAGGCTCTCCTCACATGTCTTTGCATAGGCCATAGCCCTATGATGCATGGCTTCTTGCTCCAGTGAGAGGACCCTCCAATGTGTGGTGCTTCTGGTGTACAGATCACTGTTTACCATATTTTATTGGACTGCATTTTATTTTCTGACAGCAGGCTGCAGGTGATTTGTCAATGGACCTGCAATCTCTTTTAGGTAATAATCAAGTGAATGTGGTTAGAGATTTAAAGTTTTGTGAATTGTCCAACATTTTTACCAAGATTTTAAGGAGAAGGTTTTAATTTGTTTACAGGGTGGGGTGACTGGCTCACCCATATTTTACGTAAGTGGCCAGATGGTGACAATTTCCTGAGGCATCTTTTTAGCTCCTTTCTCATTTTACGTATGTTTTTGTCTCTTGTATAGCATCTTCAGTCTTTTCCTGCTGTCTTTGCATGTATGACCACATTTTACTAATTTTTTCCACATTTGTTTCTTTTAATGTGTTAGGGCACTGATAACCTTGGCATTGAGTGCCCGTAAGCACCAAACACACACATAATACACACTAGCAGATGTGTGGCAGGCTGTTGTTCCTCAGTTTGCTTCTGATATATCCAACTTGATTGTCTCCAAGAAGGATCATGTGCTGCTGGTAAAGTTCTTTCACAATGATGTTGAGTGTCTGCCAGCAGCCCTGCAGTAGTTCTGGACACTCAAGGGCATGAAAAATGGTGTTGGTCTGATGTCTGCTAAGGGTCTGGAGAAAATGGTTACAAAATTCAAAAAGAAAGGTTCCTTTGAAGTGCATTGTAGCAGAGGGAGAAAAGCAGTTGATCTGATGCCTGTCAATGAAGTGGCCACATCATTGTAGGAGATGTCAAACGGTGGTGTGCAAACATACAGTGCACAGGAAATTACTCAAATGTTGGTCATGCCTGTAATCAGGGGCATAAAATCGAACAAAGCATCCTGCATTGCAATCCATATAAAATCACCCATGTTCAGGAGCTGCTTCCTGCTGATCTGCCAGCAAGACAAATGTTGACTTTGGAGTACCTTGCTCACATGGAAATAGGCAGTGAATGGCCATGGAGCATTCTGTAGACAGATTAAGCTGATTTCCATCTTTTAGGACATGTCAGTATGCAGAGTTGCAGACTATGGGCAACAGTAATCTACACACACACATCAGTCAGTACTAATTCATTCTACAAAGCTGACAGCAGTTGACAGCATTGTTTATCATAGTGCTGTATTTTTTGGAGGAGATGAATCCCATCAGTTCTTTTATCTGTACAATCACTGGTAAATACTGTGAGGATCTTTTGCACACCAACATCGTTCCAACACCTCAACAGCATGGATGAGTGGGAAAGTCATTTTTATGCAAGGTGACACATTGCACAGCCAGTGAACTGGATGCTGCAGAGGCATTTAGGAAATACTGGAATTGTTAGCTATCATTTACCTACAGCCTTGCCATCATATCACCTGATCTTAATCTGTCGACTTCTGACTGTGTGGTCGTCTAAAAAATGTGTTCAGAGCTCCAGCTACAAACTGATGGCACACATGTACTATGCATTCTGAACGTGACCCCCCAGACACTATGATCTGTTGCTGAACATGCTGTTTCTCAATTTCAACTTGTGGTAAAAAACAGTGTAAAGCATATTGAACATGGTTTGTGCCAGTCTCACAACAATAGAAACTGGTGTTATTTTGCTTTTTATGTGGTTTTTAGCCTCAGGATTATTAAAAACTGATTTTTCCGTCCAAAGTGCTACTATCATGATTTGATGGAAGATCTTACCTAACTAACAGTGCTACAACTGTTGAGTGCCAAATTTGTGCAGACATGCACATTGAACAGTACGGTGGTGTAATGTGCAACTCAAATCATCTTGCATATCATATTGCAATTCACTTATCATTTGTAGCCAACCCATTTAGGTTAAGAAGCTTACAGCACCATCTATTGGTAAAATTTTCCTTAATTTTTTTTCCTGCCTGTGAAGTTTCTCTGTGCATCAATAAATAATATGCTGGTCAAATGTGACATCATTATGAGCAGTGGTTCTAGTTTGTATGGTGTTCTGAAACTGGAACTTAAGTTATGGACCCCTGTACTTCTATGTGGCTGACTGTAAATGAGCTGGGATAATGAACAATCCTTTCAATTTTATTGGATTGTAATGTCTTTTATACACTGTTTCACATATCAGTCTGAATTCTGTTTTGACTACTTCTTCCTCCTCTAAGATCTTTGTGGTCCATCACTAATACTGGATTTTATATTTATTATGCTGCAGTGCTCATTAATGCAGTGATGGCTTAGATATCAACAGCACAGTAATGTTACTCCAGTTGATTCTGTAAAAGGAAGTTCATAACCTTGTGCATACATATACTATTCTGTGTTTTTGTTGATTACTGTGACCATGTTCCTGAAACTTCAGTGCCCATGTGAGGAGCATCCTCAGGCTTGTCAGCCAGCTTAAAGAATGGTGGTTAGTCACAATAGTGAACAGTCTGCCATATAAATGAGGTCAGGACTTATAGGTAGACACTCTTCCTCAGCCTAGAATAACTGTTGTTGGACTTGGAAGCTATTCTGGATGTGTAAACAATCACTCTCTCAGCAGTTTCCATAGCCATTAGCATCACTGTATTATTCTGTCTTTATATCCTCTTCAAGTGCAGAGGAGTCAGAAAATCTGCTACAGTTCCTACTTTTTCTGCATCAGAACAGACTGTTACTGTTAACTAGGTGCTAATTCCTGGGAAGTAAAGAAGCACTTTCTTGGTTTCAGGTGAGGTCTTGCATAATGGACACACTTCAGCATAGCAGACAAATTGCTCAGATGCTCTTTATATGTCTTTGAGAAAACCACAGTGTCATCTAGATAGTCAGATTTTGAATAGGCTATCCATCATGCATTCAGAGGTGGCTGGAGCATTGCATAGACCAAATGGCATAACTTGGAACACATAGGGCCATCAGATAATATGAAAGCAGTCTTTTCCCAGTCAGCCTCATCAACCTTGATCTGCCAGGGGCAGTCTGCATTTCCATAGTTGAGAAGCACTTTGCTCACTTAAGGCAATCCAAAGTGTCATCAGTTTGTGGCAATAGGTGTACATTTGTTTTGATGATTTCATTCATCCATCAGGAACGGACTTAAAAACACTTGTATTTTTTCATTGTGTGTATGTCATGTTAGTGATATGAGGTACTAACAGTCTTTCATGACTGCCATCTTTCTGATTCACTAGGACCACAGGAGAAATCCAATGATATTCTGATGACTAAATAATGTTGTCTTGCATGTTTTCTCCACATCCCGTTGAATTATTTTTCATTCAGCTGTAGACACTCTATATGGCCACCGACTGATGGAGGGATGATACCTGATGTTGATATGGTGTTTCACATTGAGTTGTGTGTTTTGCTGTAACATCACAGTGGACTTGAATCCACCTGTAAATCAATGGGGTGTAGCTAACACTTAACGAGAGTCACATTTTGATCAAACTGGGATCTATTGGATGCTCAATAATTCAGCAGTTGTTAAAGGTGCCCATCTGTAGAGACACATACATTAGCACACTATGTCCAGGATTCTGCCAAGTGTGCCAGCCCTGGACAGAATCCACCTGGAAGACTAACAGCGATGGCTGGTGTGTCAGCCTGCTGGAATGTAATTTTCAGGTGGTTTCTCACATTCAGCTAGGTGAATACTGGGCTGGTAGACATGTCCCACTTCACTTACACAATTCATAAACTTTTAGAACATGGGATAACACTACACAGACAGATATCATACACAAATTCATCCCAGGGGGGGAATGTGGAGACAGGAAAGGCATCCAGCCACCCTCTAACACTAACAGTGCAAACTCAATTAATTAACTTGCCGACCCTGTGGAGGTACAGGATAAAGGCCAGGGCAGCATCATGTTTCTTCATCAATCCCAATGATCTGTCTTTTCTGGGATGTTCCCACTGTCCCTATCTATAGGGAGGAATTCAGGTTGTTCATAGCAGGTAGTTAATCAGAGCTGTGCTTGTCCATCTTCAGTTGTTATGATTGTTGTTGGTATATAATTTCTTCTGTGAGGCTGTGTAACTTTTTGCATTAAATTAGAGTTTCACAATTTAACTGAGTGTCTACCCACTGACTCCTTGACAGTGGAGTATTTGTGTCTTCAGTGATAGATAATTGCACAAACAAAACTTTTGCTGTGTGAATTTGTTGGAGTAGTTTCATCAATCTTAGATTCCAATCTTCCATAGTCTGTGACTGCTTGTGATGCCTGCAAGAACACCCATACAAGGATAACATTATTATAGCATTCTGGTAAAACTACAAATTTGAAGAGCTGTGTTCTATAACTGATAGTTATTGTCACAACATAGTCTCCTGTCATCTGGATGTAATTTATGTTGGCATTCTTCAGCAAAATGATTTTTGAATCATGAAATGTAAACTTTTTTAGATGGCGACAGTAGGGATTCAGTACTGCAAAAAGTGTCACCTCAGAATTCGCTAATGTCTGGAAAGTTAGTTGTCATTGAAAGTGATTTCCCAACATCTTGGCAACTGTTGCCCATGAAAAATGTCTACACTTGGATACCTAGTGTAGTTTTCATGATATTGAAAATTTAGCAAGATACTGGAAACTATGACGCAGTGGGGAACAACTGTGGCTTGTTGGAGAATGACATTGACCAGGCTCTGGCAATGGGCTTAGTTCTGTAGGCCAGCTGTAATCATCTGCAGTTATCTGGTGAGCAAAGATTTGACCTGTTGTTGTGTTATTGTCACTGAAGTTTTTCTTCTTCTTCTTTCTTTCTTTTTATCTTTCTTTCTTTAGTGTGACATATGACACGTCCAGGGTGTCCTTGACGGAATCATGGTGTGTGTCATGATCCATCTTCCTGATTATTAGAGCTGTTATGAGACATTAACAAGAAGTAGACACTGTTAGCTCACCTACCATACCTTCATTTTTCTTCAGAGCATGTAAACACAAACATACACACTCATTTATGTTGTCCAGTTACTGCAACCAGACATTTGATTTATGTCCGTATCAACCTCTCAGTGCTTCGCCTGTGTCCATAGTAATTATCTTTACTGAACTCATTGTTTGTATTACAGACATATATTTTTGAGTATTGTATTAAATCCAGACTTGTCATATTGTGTGAGTGAGTTAATTTAGAAGACTGTATCAAGTTTTTCTGTTCTTCCAGCAAGTTACTCATTCGCTTGGGATAGGCAGTACCAACAAACGTCGCAGTCATGTAAGTGGAGATCCAGAAACACCATTCAGTGACCCTGCTACACTGGACCAGCTCATTCAAACACTTGTGGGCCAGCAGAAAGCTGCACAGGGTCGGACCAGTCGAGGACATTCAATGCAGCAGTCTGTGAGACGAGGGTCTCATTCCAGTCATGATTTGCAAAGTCCGCCAGGTTAGTTAAGCAAATGTTTAGTCCATATTCATATTTTTATATGCACGATGAACATATTGTTGTTAATTTTTATGAAAGAACTATATTTGGAGGTAACACTATAATGAAGCTAGTTATGACAATTTAAAATCATTTCTGAGTAGTATGTAACATGTTTCTGTTTGTAGCAACTTTAATACTGACAAGTCTTGATTCCACAAGGCACTGGAAACATTGGGAAATCATGAGACCCCATTACTGTTCAACAATTTATGAATATTTGGCTAGATCTGGGACTGTGTTGGAGCATCTCACTTTATCTCCCCCAGTAACCATTTATTTTCTCCAGATCATGCTGTGCTTTCTTTCCTTATCAAGAAGTTACTAATAGTTTATTTTCAGCAGAAAAATTGTGTGATGTTTGTGTGAAAGCTAAGCTAACAAGAAAGCCATTTTCTACTCTGTGACAAAGAGTAACAGGACCACTTGAAATAATACATGCCGATATCTGTGCAGAGATAGATCCCCCAATGTTTAATGGGTACAGGTATTACATGGCAGCATTAGATTTCACTTATTTTTGTGACTTATTTGTTAACAAGATTGCAGGATTTATGATAAAATATGTGTTAGAAAGTGAAAAAAACAGTTCATTGTGAAAGTATCAAAAATAAAATGTGATACTGAAGGTGAATATACCAGTCATGAGTTTAAGGATTGGTACAACTGAAAAGGAATTGTGCTAGACTATAGCATTCCTTATAGTACTCAAACCACTGGGAAAGCAAAGAGACTAAATCTGACAAAATGAACAAAGTAAGAGGTTTGATTTTCGATAATAAACTGAAGAGGGAGCTATGTGGAGAAGCAGTACTCACAGCTACAAATTTAATCAATGGGTGCCCAACTTTCAAAGTGCAGCACCAACAGAAATGTGGTTTCATAGAAGACCAGATCTGTCATGACTTCATTCTTTTGAAACATGATTTTTTCCCAAAATCTAGATGAAAGAAGTAATCCAACCATTTTTGTTGCTTATGCTCCATGTAGCTACAGACTGGTGCAGAAAGAAGAAATACAGTTGTGTCGAGAGATATCAAATTTGAGCTGAAAGTGCCAAAGAAACTGTACAGAAGTATCTCATTACTGGTGAATATAATGTAATTGGGCGGATAAAAAATCTAAGCGGCAGCAGGAGAAGACACATACAAAGAGTATTAAAGTTTGCAAGCTTTTGGAACAGGTGGCTCCTCTTTGTGGCAGAAGGGTTCAAGGGGAAGGAAGAGGGATGACGAAAAATAACAGGTGACAGAAAAGGACTGGTGAGCTTTAAAAAAAGGGGTAGATTTTGGAAAAGTTGCTCTGAACCCTCAGTCAGGGGAGACTTACCATCTAGTAAGTGTCCCCTGACCCGGGGCTCCGGGCTACTTTTCTGAACTCTGTCCATTTCCTAAACCTCATTAGGCCTTTTCTGTCACTCCTCTTCCTTCCCATTCAACCCTTCTGTCAGAAAAAGGAGCCATTGGCTCCAAAAGCCTTCAAATTTTAATACTTTTTATAAGTGTGTTCTCCAGCCACTGCTTTGTGAGTTGACTTTTTATGTATTCAATTGCACTACACTATATTTTCAAAAATTGATTATTTTTATTATCAGTGAAGTAGCAAATGACACTAACAATCAAGTAAAAGAAATTCAAGATCAAGGAAATGGAGGAGAAGAAAATCAAGAAGGCAGAAAGTGCGTTGAAGAAAGAAGATACTACAATTTTAGGTATAGAACCAAATGAGTGCCTGGAGACAGTGTCTATTTGCGTGTGACTTGTGCTTGTCTGAATATGTGGATATTTTCTGCTTTGTCAGAAGGACTTTGCCTGATAGTGTAACATTTTACCAGTGTTTCTCATTGTGTCTGTCTGTGACTTAATGCCTTCTCTATGCAGTGAGTACCAATCTATTCCTTTCATACACCTACATCTACATACATACTCCACAAGCCATCGTATTGTGTCTGGAGAGTTTACTGATCTCATACAGGTATGATTTTATGTTCATTGACTGAAGCACATAGTGGAAATTTGTACCAAGGCCAGTAATCGAACCCAGGGGCAGCAGTGAGGGAGGCATGCCAGGGTAATCTGTGGAGTGAACCCCTGTGCCAAGGCGGCTTAGTGGCTAATGCGCCTGCCTCATAAGCAGGAGAGCCAGGTTTGATTCCAGCCTTTGTACAAATTTTCATTCACCAATTCAGTCAATATACATAAAACCATATCTGTATGAGACCAGTAATGTCTCTGAAATTGTCTCATTTCATTTGTAAATTAAATGATTCTAGACCATGTCTGAAAAATGCTGTAGTCTTCATTTTATCTAATTCACCGAAGCTGTATACGTCTGCGCTTGTTTTTGTATCCATTTATATCTTTATGTGTATTGATGGCACAACAGCTTCTTGACCACTCTTTGTGAGCATCCTGAGAGAAATCAGGCATGTTTACCATCAATAAATCTAATATGGTCCTTTTTGTCATGGCTGGATTTTCACACTTCATCTTCCAGGTAATTTTTTGAGTAAAAGTTGTGATAGTTTTACATGAAGTTTTCTTGTATCTACCATTTGTGATATTGTAATTTCACAATCTACTGTAAGGTGTTAAAAACATCTGTAAAGACACGGTGATCAGTCCTTTAATTGCAATCACCTTGCAGACATTTTGTGCCCTGCCCACAGCCAGCTGGTGGAAGTATATTTCCCCTCCATTGCAAGGCCTTTGTTTGTGCAGAACTGTTGCACAGGTAGCACTTGACTGTTAGGTAATGGGATACAGTGTATTGAGTGAAAGTGTTTCAAGTGAAATGGCAAAATCCAAGTATTCTGTTCACTAAAGAGTTTTCATGTATGATTCATACATGCATAGAGAATCAACATGTGCCACAATGAGATTATTTCAAGAGGAATCTCCTGATGTTCAAGTTCCTAATTGGAGTATGGATCATCAATTGATAAATACATTTAACGAAACTGGAATTGCTCTTGATGGGAAACATAGACAACCATGTACAGTACTCATAGCAGAAACTCTCGATACCATTGGTTACGCTGTAGAAATGTCTCCCAGAAAATCAGTTCAACATATTTCTCAGCAAATGGGAATTTGCTAAGGCTGTGTTCCAATGGCTACAAAGTTACTGAAGTTACACCCCTATAAAATAACTGCAGTGTAAAGACTTAAACTGGGTAGCCCTGCAGTAAGATTGCAATTTTGTGACTGGATTTTGAATAGGGTGCATGACAGGGAAATTGTCCGTTACCTAGCTTTCTTTATGAATGAATCATGGTCTCACCTAAGTAGGTATGTTAATTCACAAAATAACCATTACTGGAGTTCTGAAAAGCCTAATGTAGTATTGATGGAATGCAGTTCCAGAATCTCCTTGTGTAATAAATATGCATATTTGCTTTTATGTTTAAGTGTTTGTGTTAGAAATAATTTATGTGACAAACTGTAGTAAACCGGGTGATCAAAAAGTCAGTATAAATTTGAAAACTGAATAAATCACAGAATAATGTAGATAGAGAGGTACAAATTGACACACATGCTTGGAATGACATGGGGTTTTATTAGAACCAAAAAAATACAAACGCTCAAAACATGTCTGAGAAATGGTGCTTCATCTGATCAGAATAGCAATAATTGGCATAACAAAGTAAAACAAAACAAAGATGATGTTCTTTACAGGAAATGCTTAATATGTCCACTATCATTCCTCAACAATAGCTGTTGTCGAGGAATAATGTTGTGAACAGCGCTGTAAAGCATGTCTGGAGTTATGGTGAGACATTGGCGTCGGATGTTGTCTTTCAGCATCCCTAGAGATATTGGTCAATCACGATACACTTGCGACTTCAGGTAACCCCAAAGCGAATAATCGCACGGACTGAGGTCTGGGGACCTGGGAGGCCAAGCATGATGAAAGTGGCGGCTGAGCACACGATCATCACCAAATGACACGCGCAAGAGATCTTTCACACATCTAGCAATACTTTTCTTTTTCTTTCTTTTTTTTTCCTAATAAAACTCCATGTCATTTCAAGCATGTGTGTCAATTTTTACCTCTCTATCTATATTATTCCGTGGTTTATTAAGTTTTCAAATTTATACTGACTTTTTGATCACCCGGTATTTACTGTGGACCTCTTGGCATGGACCTCTTGGCACCTGTGCTGTGGGCACAGCAGCTATCCTTGGTGGTCAGCTGCGTACTGTGAATGTGGTTACATTAATGATTTATCACCCTGAGTTATGGTATAACATATAATGTTCATTCTAATGTACTGAGACATTTTTGATGTTTCCAGTTACTTCTGCCAGTGAGTTTAATGTCTGATAGAAGGATCCAACCATGGCTTGCAACTTACTCTTGGTAGTTAGTATTTTAATTGCAACATTACATGTGGATTAAGTTTCTACCTCAATTTATTTAAGTTTTGTAAAATTCTGTTTTTAGGTGCCTTGTACTCCATTGAAGAAGTTTTATTATTATTATTTGCATTGAAATCGTGCAGTGTCACACAAAGCTTTCTGTCTCATTTGAGCATTGTTTCTGATCTTCCACAGCTCTCTCATTTTTTCTGTCTTCAGTCCATTTTATCCCTAGTGTCTTTGGGTCTTCGTTCCCTGATCTGACGTTCCACTTGTGTATCTTGTCTCTGTATACGTTTCTGTCTTCAGTTTATGTTGCATCAATTTGTGCTTTTTCTATTTCAAGTTTAGGTTGTGTGATTCACGGTGTTGTTAAATTGACCCTTTGTGTGTGTGTGTGTGTGTGTGTGTGTGTGTGTGTGTGTGTGTGTGTGTGTGTATAAGAAATCTGTTCATGGTTCATGATTCATGTTATGGTAGCTGACATGCCTGAAGAGCCTTAACCTTCTTTTTTTGGCATCTGGTGCTAGATTTGACTTCTTCTCTGTGGGTTTCCTAAAGAGTAATCTAGATCTCTCTTCTGTCAGCTTTGGCACTCCGTCTTCAGGCCACAAGTGGCCCATCAGGACCATCCGACCGCCGTATCATCCTCAGATGAGGATGCATATAGGAGGGGTGTGTGGTCAGCACACCGCTCTCCCGGTCGTTATGATGGTTTTCTTTGACCAGAGCCGCTACTATTCGGTCGAGTAGCTCCTCAATTGGCATCACGAGGCTGAGTGCACCCCGAAAAATGGCAACAGCGCATGGCAGCTGGATGGTCACCCATCCAAGTGCCGGCCACACCCAACAGCGATTAACTTCGGTGATCTCATGGGAACCGGTGTATCCACTGTGGCAAGGCCGTTGCCCTGTCAGCTTTGGGCCAAAATTTTTTTGCATGATTTTGCATTCTTCCTTTAAAATGCATTCCATGTTGCTTTTCATATGGAGTGATAGTGTCTCACTTGCATACAGTATTTCATGCTTGATTGCTGTGTTGTACTGTCTGATCTTTGTGTTAATGGACATGCATTTCTTATTATATATGTCCTGTTTCTTGCTGTATACTCTCTCCATTTTTTTGTCATCAGTTCTTCTGTGAGATCTTTTCTCTTCCAATTGGTTTGAGGGCTTCAGCTATGTATTTGAAATGTGCAACTCTGGTTATCTTTTTGTATTTTGTATCTAATTTTTGTATGTGAACAAAAGAATTCAGACTTCTGGAAAGAGATTTGCAGGCCAACTTTTTCTGCACATTCTTTTAGTACTTCTGTTTGTGTGTTCGCTGTTGCTTTATTATCTGGGAATATGGGCAGGTCGTCTGTAATAGCTAGGTTTGAGATTTCCTAGATGTCCTAGTCATGACAGTTTCCAGTGTCCTTTTTCACATTCCCTCATTACTTTGTCCAGTACTAGGTTGAACAGTAGTGGGGATAATCTGTTGCCTTGGCATACTCCAGTTTTTATCATGAAGGAATTTGGGATTTCACCCTTGAATTTAACTTTTGATTTTGTGTCAGCCATTGTCTGTTTGATTAGTCACAGTGTTTTGTGTTGAATCCCTGTTGTTCTGAGATTTTGAACAAGGATTGACAGTCAATAGAATCAAATGCTTTCTTGAAATCTATGAAGGTGCTTATAACTGGAACATCCCTGATGACCTTGTATTTTACAAGGGGGGGTTCAATAAGTAATGTAATACATTTGTTCTCAGCCAATTTTGGAAATTGGAATTTGGTGTGGGACATTGTGGAATATTCCCACTTCAGCCCCTGTAGTTTCAAGAAGTTCCGATAGATGGTGGCACTTTATATATCCATCAAAATAGCGTCTTTAACAGAGGTGTGCTCCAAGCAGAGAACTGTCATTCAGTCTCCTTTGGCGGAAAATAAGAGCACCGCTGATATTCGTGTGCGTCTGCAGAATGCCTACAGAGACCTGGCAGTGAACAGAAGCGTGGTGAGTCATTGGTCGAGGTGTCTGTCACCATTGCGACAATTTTTTGTCAAGCTTTGTTACACATGACAAAACATGGGTTCTTTACTTTAAACCAGAAACAAAATGGCAATCCACGGAGTGGTGCTGCACCCTGTCTCCTGCGAAGAAAAAGTTCAAAGCTATACCCTCAGCCAGTAAAGTCATGCCAGTGGTCTTCTGGGACCCAGAAGGGATTATTCTGTTTGATGTCCTCCCTCATTGTCCAATGATCAACTCTGAATTGTATTGTGCTATTCTCAGGAAATTGATGAAACTATTTCAGTGTGTTCATCACCAGAAAAATGCAAATGAACATCTCCTCCTGCATGACAATGCGAGGCCTCACAGACGTTTGTGCACCCGAGAGGAGCTCACAAAACTTTATTGGATTGTTCTTTGTCATCCAGCCTACAGCCCGTATCTCACACCTTCCGACTTCCATCTGTTTGGCCCGATGTAGGATGCACTCTGCAGGAATCAGTACGTGGATGATGGGGAGGTTATTGATGCAGCAAGACATTGGCTTAAATGTTTACCAGTAAAACGGCACCGTGCAGGCATACAAACCCTCCCAGTAAGGCAGCTAAAGCCACCAGATTGAACAGAGATATGTTGAGAAATAGTAATTTTTAGCCAAAAGAGTGGGGACTAATATAATCTATTGAAATCCTGAATAAAACTGACCTGATGTCAGAAAAAAAAGCATTACATTTCCTATAGAACAATCCTTGTACAACTGCTCTCGGATTGAAGATTAGTTCTGTGCCTGAATGACTGGGGCGGAAGCCTGCCTGGTTTTCACCAATTTTGTGTTGTAATTGTTCTTGCATTCTCTGGAGTAAGCAAGCTGAGAAAATTTTGTTGGTGACTCATAACATGGAGATCCATCTGTAGTTGTTCACATTCATTCTCTCTCCTTTCTTGTGAGCAGACGGATAAGTACACACTTCCAGTTGTCAGTAAATCTTTTGGTTTGCCAGATGGTTCTGATCATTTGTTTAAGTTCCTCTACAGATTGTGATCTGAATTTTTATAGTAATTCTGCCGGCTGTGATGGCCATGCATTTCTAGGCACTTCAGTCTGGAACCGTGTGACCGCTACAGTTGCAGGTTCGAATCCTGCCTCAGGCGTGGATGTGTGTGGTGTCCTTAGTTTAGTTAGGTTTAAGTAGTTCTAAGCTCTAGGGGACTGATGACCTCAGATGTTAAGTCCCATAGTGCTCAGAGCCATGTAGTAATTCTGTGATGATGCCATATTCACAGAATGTCCCATTATTTTTAGTTTAAATATATATTTTGTGGATCTCTTCACATGTTGGTGAAAGTAATACTGGATGAGTGGAGGTGCAGTCCTGTGTTAGAAATATTGTTTCAGGTTCAGGAAATCAATATGCCAGTTCCTGATAATTCTTGTAATTAGTTAGTGTGAGTTTTGCATCCTACTTTGTGAAACATGAGTTCTGAGGTGTGTACCTGTGGACTTTTTTAGTAAAAGTTGTACAGAATTCTCTCATGTTCTGGTTGCAGAAGTTTTCTTCTATAGCACTCAGTTGTTCTTTCATGTACTTTATCTTGGTTTGACTAATGAGTTATACAGCCTGATTTCTTAATTCATTAAACTGATATAAGCTTTCCAGGGATATTTTAAAGTTGTATTCCTGGGAGCTTGTTTGTGTCTTTCTAGTGCATTTTCACATCCTGAGTCCCACCAAGGATGTTTAGTGTTCATTTTCCATGGTACTAGTTCTTTTACTTTATGTCTGATCTTTGTATGGAATTCTTCCCATTTTTTCTTGTTATCTTCCCTATTCCTGCTTTATGTTGGATTCTGTAAACTTTTGCATATCAGACTTCTCTATGTGTGTTCTTTTCTGTTGGATTTTCTTCAATGTAAATTTGATTTTGATCTGAAATAGGTAGTGGTCTGAATCAATATTTGCATCTCTGCAGCCTTGAATGTCATGGATCTCTTTCTGGACTGCATAGGAAATCAATGCCTACATAGTCTATTTGCAATTTGTCTATCTGCTGTATAGGTTACCTCCATGTTGTTTTGTATGTCCATCCTTCTGATTGGAGGTTTAAAGGACTTCAGCCATTCATTGATATAATAAAATGGAACACCTACAACCATCCTTATGATGTTATTTATTATATGACTACCAATTTAGGTGCTTCATGTACCACCTTCAGGTCTTAACTGTCGCTGAGGGGGTTAACTCATGTCTTATACACAATTGCATAATTTGCCAATGTGTATGAACTGGTTTAAGCAGACTAACTGTAACAACAATGTTGTGTCTCCAATCATCAACTACCAACAGAGTCAGTTGGTAGTTGATGGTTGGAGACACAACATCGTGTGTCACTGCTGAATTTCTTCCTCTGAGGTTTCATCAAAGACTGTGTATGTTGTGCCTCTACCAAACAGTTTAGGTGACCTGAAAAATTGAACCTTTGCAACTGTCGTTGCACAAGTTATGTTCAATTTGCTGATGAGTGTGGGAAGAAGTTGATTACCAGTGGGATATTATCCACATCCGAAATGGAAGTTGCATCAAACCAAAATTACACTTGGCACTTTTGTGTGAAACTTGGTGTTGTTTTCTACAAAATGTCACATCTGCCAATCTGTGAGTTATCTCAATAAATTTCTGTGTCATTCCAAAGTTGTAAAGTCCTTTTTGACTCAT
Organism: Schistocerca piceifrons; assembly: GCF_021461385.2. Classification (NCBI taxonomy): domain Eukaryota; kingdom Metazoa; phylum Arthropoda; class Insecta; order Orthoptera; family Acrididae; genus Schistocerca; species Schistocerca piceifrons. The sequence continues at coordinate 234,153,297 of NC_060140.1, forward strand.
TCTGTATATTTACGTAGAGAAATTCTATACAAATGCAAGCTGAAAATCTGTCTTCTGTTACTTTTTACTTTCATTTTTAGCTGTTGTCAGTTTGACAATTAGTAATACAAACAAATCTCTATGAGTGATTTGAATGAGCATAGAAGCAATGAGTCTACAAACATATAGATACATTTTAAATCATTTGAAAATTAAATGCATTTCTAGCTCATTTGTTTCTTTTTTTCCAGCACAAACCCAGTCACCTGTGATGAGTGTCAATCTGGGACTGCCAACCATAATGGAAAATTCCAATGCAAGGGATTCATCAAAGAGGCACTCGAAAGTGATGAGCATTGTTCAGTCCATAAGAGATGCCCCACAGAGATTAACGCAGCCACCACCATCAGAAGAAACAACAAGTCTCACTGACAACATTCAGTAAGAATCATATTCTTGGTAGTTGTATACATTTGAAGTTTTTATGTTGTAGATGCTTTAGGCATGAGTGACTAATCCAGAACTTGTGTGTGTTGGAGTACTGACTAGTAGTATCAAAAGAAAAATTCAGTTTCGAAAACTAGAAAATTATGAAACAGAGGTACTAGCAAACAATAACCTTCATTTGATGGAGTGTTTAGAACTGTCAATAGACTCATAACAGTACATGAAAATATCCTACAGCTTTACAGCTTTCATAACTATTAGTTCTTTTGTCAGGGAGGACTGAGGGATAGGGTAGGGAATGTTAAAAAGGGAAGGGTAAGTCACTTGCACTTCATGATGAGAGGGACCCACATGTTGTGAGGTTTAGATCAGACAAACTTTGTAGCAAAGGTCTGGAAGAATGTAAATACTGCAAGAGTAAAGGAGACCATTCATGAAAAAGCATAAATGTTGAGTTGTCAGTAAACACACACAAAAAAGAAAACTTGCTAGCTTTTGGAATAAACCTTTTTCAAGCTAGAGTAAAAGTGTAAAAGTACACACACACACACACACACACACACACACACACACACACACACACAAACCATCACCAGCAGCAACAACAACAACTACAAACTCCTGTGTTCCTGCATGGCACTGGCTGGACACATAATACCGGTGTTGCATTTCGGTAGGTGGACTGGGGTGGGCTGCAGGTTGTGTTGGATGGGTTGGGTAGAGAGGGAGAGAGGCAGGAGGCAGGGTGAGGGTTTGGGATAGGTGGCTAGGAGCTTGGGGCAAGGCAGCCCATTTTCTGGCTAGGAATGTGGGAGGGATGTGTGGCAGGTGCATAGGCTATTCATGTCATGCATGGTTGTTGGAGGAAATGAGGAGCGAAACATGCTGAGGGTGATGTGGGGATGTGAAATGGAAGAGGGTGACAGAAGGGAGGGACGGGAACTGTTGTATGGAGGATATGGGGTCAGGGGGTCTTGGAGAATGAGGCCAGGACAGTTACAAGAGTCAAGGATGACTCCCATCTGTGTAGTTCAGAGAGGCTGCTGTTAGAGTGAAGGATCCAGTTGACACAGGTTGCAAAGCAGCCACTGAAACTGAGTATGTTATGCTCAGCTGCATGTTGTGCCACTGGGCGGTCAATTTTGTTCTGGGCCACAGGTTGGAGGAAGCCATTTTTCCTGGTGGACAGCTGGTTGGTAGTCATATTGGTCTAAAAGGCTGTGCAGTGATTGTAGCAGAGTTAGTGTGTGGCCGATGCTGCTTTCACAGGTGGCACAGCCTCTGATGGGGTCAGATAAACCTATGAAAGGACTGGTGTAGGAAGTGCTGGGTGGATGGATTGGGCAAGTCTTGCACATGGGGCTTCCACAGGGATATGATCCCAGTGGGTGTGGCATAGGGATGGACTAAAATGTTATGGAGGTTTCTGGGAGATATAACACCACTGTAGGAACGATAGGAAGTATATTGTGTAGAATGTCCTCATTTCAAGTCATGACAAAAGATAATCAAAGTCATGGCAAAGGATGTGGTTTACTTGTCCAGGGATGGTTCAGCTGTTCCACTCCAGGTTGATATTGGGTGAGAAGAAGGGCATCCTTTGTAGCTAATTCTTGGAAATGGAGAGGAATGGGGATGTGTTAGGATGTGGCACAGAAATCTGTTTTCAGGCTAGGTTTGTATTGAGGTGTCTGCGAGCCTTCATGCGATCGTTAGCATACTGGGCAAGGGAGTTCATTCTTGTCAATCCAGATATGTTGTCCATGGGTGACCAGACTGCATGGGAGGGTATTTTGGGTGTAGAGGGGATGCCAACTGATAAAATGCAGGTACTGTTGGTGCTTAGTGGGATTAACATGGCCAGATGTGTGGATGGAGCCATCAGAAAGATGGAAGTCAACTTCCAGGAAGGTGTCACATTAGGTTGAGGAAGACTAGTCAAAGCAGATGAGAGAGAAGATGTTGAGGTTGTCAAGGAATGATGAGAGGATGTCGTGGCCCTGAGTTTAGATCACGAAGATATCATCAATGAACCTGAACCAGATTAGGCGTTGGGAGGCCTGGGAGGCTAAGAAGGTTTCCTGTAGATGGTCCATGAACAGATTGGCATAGGAGGGTGCCATAAGGGTGCCCAGATTTGTTTGTATATGTTCCCTTCAAAGGAAAAGTAGTTGTATGCCACGATGTAGTCGATAAGATGTATAAGAAATGAGATAGTGTGTTTGGAGTCTGAAGAATGTTGGGAGAGGTAGTGTTTGAAATGGCAAGGCCATGGGTGTGAGGGATGGTGGCATCAACAGCGATGAGTAGGGACCCAGGAGTTAAAGGGCCGTAGATGGTGGAGAGTCAGTGAAGGAATATAATAATTTGGGAGGTTAGACTTCATGCTATTGGTTGGTGTTGAGTTGATCCACATGTGGATGCTGAAGAATAGGTGCGTGCTGAGACACAGAGCAAAGTAATTAGGAGCAAACGTAATATGTATGTCACTCTTCACTTTACTGAATGTTAAGCAACAAGTCTGCAGAGAATCTTCACCTTGTCTGTTACACAGGCATCTTCATCATGAATAGTCACTCTAACAGAGAAGCAAACTTGTAACACTGTGAAGGCTCCAAGTGAACACCATGATTTGACTGGCTAGCTCAGTGGTGGTGCTACTAGTGCTTGCAGAAGAGGGAGTTTCTTCAGATGGGCTGCGAATTGGCTGGGCAGTCACGTGAGTGACATCCATCTGGATGTAGAATGCCTGACATGGTGTTGATAGTGTACGTTAACACATACCCCTCGCCCACTGCAACAAAAAAAAAAGAATCCTAAACTTTGTCACTGTCTACTGGTACCGCCAGAAGCAGTGTCAAGGTCTGAGCAGCGACTGATGAGGCAGAATCTGAAACAGCAGCTAATAACAAGCCCCTGCCCATACCCTGGCATTTGTCTTGTGAATGGCCAAAAACAACCGCCAAAAAACCAGGCATAGGATTTACACATCATCTTCTGTTGGTGAAGATGGTGACTGAACGAGTCCACGGTGGCCAACAGGAAGGTGGCAGGATGAAGGGGGCCCACTTCTGATGGCTAGGGTTTCTGGCACTGTGGTGACAGCAGTGGTGCAGTGTTGATGGCCGTTGGTTCCCAGTTCAGTGCTAGCAGCATGGGACATGAGGGAGGTGAAGTTGGCTGAGGCTACTGGTTTCTCCTAGGCACCAAATTTGCAAATAAAAACTTGTGACAGATGTATGTAGGCCACACAACCAAAGCTGATTCTGATTGCAGTTCCGCAGCCCAGTGAAAGAATGGCCAAAGACTTCGCTGATAATGGCTCATTCCCAGCATCTGTCTCTGCCAAACACTCTGAAAAAGATGACATCATTAACATTACCCTTAGAGCACTACAGAGGATGACCAACTGGTGTGCAGCATGCAGCAACTGCAGCAGTGTCCTATGTCAGCATCAATGCAAAATTTCTGCCAGTGACCTGCCATTCTGTGGCTGGGCATAGCATGATGGGAAGAAGGACACCAGTGCTCGCATCTGCATAAGAGAAGTGCGTAATTTGTTCATCTGTTGCTTGACTGTTTGGATAAAGTGTTCTGCTTCACCATTAGATTGAGAGTGGAACAACGCTGACATGACATTGCTAATGCCATTAGTGCCACAAAATTGCTGAAATTCTGCAGATGTGAAATGGATTCCAGCATTTCTGGTACATCTTCAGTACAAAAAGTCAATGTCGTCTTGATAGTATTAGCTGTCATAGTGGATTGCATGGGCACCCAAAATAGAAACTTGCTAAATGCGTCTACCACAATAAGCCAACAAGTATTCCAGTAGGGACCCACAAAGTCTTTATGCAGACACTGCCAAGGGGTGATGAACTTGGGCCAATCAAAACATTTCTGAGTGGACCAGCCTGTTGTTCTGCACATGCCAGGCATTGTGAAGTCAGTTGTTCAGTTTGAGTGTCCATACCAAACTGTGTGCAATGGTGTCGGTCAAGCTGTTTAGTGTCCTTGATGGATAAGGTGAAGAATTTCCTTCTGACGCAGATATGGCACAACCACTCAGGACTGTTCATTGTCTGTGTGTAATAACACCCCGCTGGACAGATAATTTATGCCAAAGAGCAAAATAATGGTGCACAACTGGATCACTAATCTGGTTAAATGAATGTGGCCAATGATGCAGAGATGCTGAAACAAAATCTTGAGATTGGAGTCTGCAGCCATTGTCTGAGCAATCCATTGGTAGTTGATGGGAAAAGCATCAAGTGTTTCATTGTCATGAACATCAATGTGGAAACTAATCTTCAGAAATGTCGAATGTTGAATCAGTGACAACTGCGAGGTGAGAGAGAGTGTCTGCATTCAAATGCTTAGCCCTTGTCTTATACACAATTTTGTACTAATAATTTGAGAGGAGGAGAGACCATTGCTGCAACTTTAATGCTTTGTGTGGAGGTACTACCTTGGAAGGGCTGGACAAGAGATGAGAGGATTGTGATCTGTCACCATGTAAAATTTTCTGCCATATAGGTATCAGTGGAATGTGGCCACCCCACATATGATAGCAAAAGCTTCCTTATCAATCTGTGAGTCGTTGCTCTGTGCCTTGTTGAGGAGTTTGGATGTTAAGGCAACTGACCTATTCAGTGATCCCATGAAAGAACAGCACCAGTGCTGTAAGAGGATGCATCAACTACAGGCAAAACTGGTTTAGTGGGATTGAAATGTATCAAACAATAATTGCCCAGTAAAGCATCTTTTCTTTCTGAAATGTGACCAGATACTCTCTAGTCCACTCATATTTGAAGATGATGCAGTGCAGCTGCAATCTGTGCCACGTTCAGAATGAGCTGAATGTAGTAAGTCAGTTTACCCAACTCTGTGTGAAAGAACAGTTCCAGTCCTGTATGAGGATGCATCAACTGTAAGTTTGACTAGCTTAGTGGGATTCACTGATATTCCTAGGATAGTGGATACCATGTCTGTTAATCACATGTCCTGAATATTCAATCTCAGTCTGGAAGAAGGAGCACTTGTCTTTATTACAGTTTAACTTAGCATCTGAAAACACTTGAAACAATTTACTGAGATTGGAGAGATGGTCATAGTGAGTGTGAACCAAAATGATGGGAAGATATTCATTGGGAGTATGACCCAAAATAACTGTGTCATTTGAATAGTTCAAATAATAAGAAACTGAAGCAGTCAACTGTGAAAAATAACTTTGAAAAATTGCAGGTGTGGGCACACTGCTGAAGGGCAACTTCAAAAATGTAAATTACCACAGGTGGGTGTTGGTCACAAAAACTTGTTATGACTGTTTCACCAAGAGAACCTGCAAATAAGCATCGTGAAGATCAGTCTTGGAAAAGAAGTGACCTTCATGGAGTTTGTCTGCAAGTTCCTCGACTGTGGCAGAGGAAAACAGTCAATCACAGTCTGTGGATGCACTAAAGGTGATGCCCACTGACTGGCTGCTACAGAGGAAATCACACCATTTTCCTGTCAGAATAAGAGTTCTTCTGCCACTTGATCTCAGATAGGATGAGGGATGGGCTGTACTTCATAAAACTGTGGTTGTGCATTGTCTTGGATGGTAATGTGAGCCTCAAAATTAGTAGCTTTGCCTAGGTTATCTTGAAAAAGTCACTAAATTTGTAACACAGTTCAACTATCATGTCAATAGGCACAAAAGAGTCCACAGAGATGCACTGTCTTGAATATGCAAACCAAACAAATCAAAGGAATCCAGGCCAAACATGTTTTCTTTGTTACGTGAGCACAGAACCATGAATGAAACTGTCTTGGTAACGTTATGAAAGGTGGCTGGTAGGTCACAAGTGCCTAATACTTAGGCTTGCCTAACACTTCATAAATGCTTCTTTTCAACAAAGTAATTGAGGCACCAGTGTCCAGCTGCATGTGTTTTTTGCATATGGCAATTTACAGAGTGGCAAACAATTTATGTTCCTGATGTTACTAGAAGAAGTGTGTTTCATTGCTGTGTTTCATTGCTGTGTTATACGAGAGTCACTATTTGGCTTTGAAAAATTGACTTTGGATAACATGTAAAGTGCATATTGGGCTTGCATTTTTTGCAAACATGAAAACAATTGTACTTGCCACAGTGATAACATTTAGCATTGTGACAGGGGCATTCCTAGTGTTTGTGTGCTTTGAAACACCAATGGCATGGTTTAACACTGCTAGTCTTCTGCCTGGCACAGTGAATCTGTTTACGGTATGTCGCTGTCTTGGCTGAGACTTTGTGTGCTGCAGTGCACGAGCTATTAGCACAACCTGTTTAGTACTACTCTGTATGGCTCATTTAGGAGGGAAATCAAAGCCAACTGCTGCAGTGTCATACAAATGCTGAGGCTCCTCTAATTCCAAAACCTGTAGGTCTTATATTGCAAATATATAGGCTAATGCCAAAGTGGTAGCTTTTGCTGTGGTGGAGGGCACTTGTACCACACAGTGTAAATGCGAGTAGGTATCTGTTACTACCATCCATATACACTGTAGAAAGTTCCTCATGAAGTGTGAGTGAAAGTGGTCCCAGTGACTCTGTGGTAGTGGCTACAAATGACACTGCTGTTGTGGTGCTGACTGCCACGTAGCATAAACCTTTCAGCTTGCAGTTACTTAAGTGATGTCTTGATTTATAAATAGTCTGTATACATACTGGTGAGCAACTTGTTTGCACAGAGTGATAATAGGTATTTGGCTACCTGCTGCCTTGTTCTAAAACCTTGATTGTCTTTATCTGGGATGCCTGCTGTTTGATGGTTGTCAGTGGGGGTCATTGTCCCGCTTGTTGGTTACATTTCCAACTTGCACCATGCCCTTTCAAGACATTTGCTATTCTTATTGTTTTTTTATCAATTACACTAGTATGTTATTCACATTGACACACTTTCTTGATCTCCACATAATAATAATATTTTGAGAACAACACCACACTGGTTTGTACTATTTTTTAAGCTTGCATTGTTTTTGCATAAACTGACAGTTAAGTCAACAGCATAAACTGACAGTTAAGTCAACAGCTAAGGCAAAGTTGAAATATTTCTCTGAAAATTTGAATCATAGTGGAGCTTAGGGGAATAACACAAATTTACAGATATTTAATATCACTTTAAAATCCATCTGTATTGACACTATGTAGAACTGTCTAAGTTATTTGCTATCCTGATTCTGTCTCAGTTGTTCACTGGTTTGATTTTTTCCACTGTTTGTAGTTGGTATTACCTGGTAGACACCTCACTAAAAGAATGACATTTTCTGTTCTCTTGGAGATGCATAAATACATTGTAATCAAATCTCCTGTGTGTGCTTTTTAATCATTAAGTGATGCTACTCCTGTTTTAGTTTTAGATCTCACTAACTCCTTTATTTAATTATTTTTGTACCTTATGTTAGTGTGGTAATGTGCTTCTAATCATAGTAATTATATACTAGAAACAAAGATGATGTGACTTACCAAATGAAAGTGCTGGAAGGTCGACAGACACACAAACAAACACAAACATACACACAAAATTCAAGCTTTCGCAACAAACTGTTGCCTCATCAGGAAAGAGGGAAGGAGAGGGAAAGACGAAAGGATGTGGGTTTTAAGGGAGAGGGTAAGGAGTCATTCCAATCCCGGGAGCGGAAAGACTTACCTTAGGGGGAAAAAAGGACGGGTATACACTCGCACACACACACATATCCATCCACACATATACAGACACAAGCAGACATATTTGGTCTCTAAATATGTCTGCTTGTGTCTGTATATGTGTGGATGGATATGTGTGTGTGTGTGCGAGTGTATACCCGTCCTTTTTTCCCCCTAAGGTAAGTCTTTCCGCTCCCGGGATTGGAATGACTCCTTACCCTCTCCCTTAAAACCCACATCCTTTCATCTTTCCCTCTCCTTCCCTCTTTCCTGATGAGGCAACAGTTTGTTGCGAAAGCTTGAATTTTGTGTGTATGTTTGTGTTTGTTTGTGTGTCTGTCGACCTGCCAGCACTTTCATTTGGTAAGTCACATCATCTTTGTTTTTAGATATATTTTTCCTACGTGGAATGTTTCCCTCTATTATAATTATATACTAGTGTTTTTATTGTTAAGTGAATTTACTACACTAAATGTTGTTTATATTGTGTCAGTTGATAAGAAAACACTCATAGGTTGCTTTTTAATACAACCTACAAAATATTTAATTTGTGGATATTAACTTATTCATGCATAATCCACAGCAGTTGCTATTCTTGATTTGGGTTAGCTTGATTAAGAGTACTGTTTGTGTAGTTTTCTTAGGAAGACACTATATTATTGTTTAATAAATTATACTGATGGATAGAAAATATGACTGTGTGTCCAGATTGAGAAGAAGCTGGCCAACATCTGCAAACAGAAGCAACTCACAATAAATGGAGCTGCTAAAAGATAGACTCTTGGGACATGTGTGTGAAGTACTGCAAGTTTTCCGTTTATCATCAGCTTGCTGGCAATGCTGTCCGATTACCAGCAAATGAACAGTTATCTTCAGTGCAAGCACACATCATAACTGTGCTGACAGCCTTGTGTAAAAGGTGTGTGACGTGAGAAACAAAGGAGGTACCATTGTTCCTTTAGGGATACAGTCTGGCACATTGTCCAGTGGTACTAGTGAATCTGGGTTGTTCAGTTCTATTTCTTCTTCTCCTCCTCTTTTTTTGTGGGGGCTATTCTTGCTGCAAATGAACATTCAGAGGGTAATGGAATTTTTTGATCCTTTAGTTGTATTCAGAGGGTAAGGGCAAAATAAAGTTTTGACAGTGATGGGTTTGTGTGACCAGTATACAAGAACACTTGCTGATGAAATGTTAACAATCCACTTCAAGTCACACAGCTGTCATTAGGAAGAGAATATGGGGTCTGTTCAAAAGGTTTTGGAATTTTGTCCACAAAATTTTTCTTATGCGTACCTTTTACTTATTGTGCATGATTGCCTTCAAAATACTCTCATCCAAAATTTATACACCATTCCCAATGCCATTTCCTCTTCCAGAAACAGTCTTGGTATGTTTTTTGCTGGATCACATGAAATGCCATCTGCAAATTTTCTTTTATCTCGCCTATTGTTGCAAATCTTCATCCTTTCAACAGGGTTTTGAACTTCAGAAATATAAACTTTGGAAATAAAAAAAGTCAACAGGGGCCAGGTCTAGAGAGAAAAGAGGATGAGGAAGTACAGTTATTTCTTTTTTTGTGCAGTAGTCATGCACCGACAGGGATAAATATATGTGTGCGTTATCGTGATGCAAAAACTGTGAATTATCTCGCCATATTTCAGGCCATTTCCTTCTCCCATTTTCTCATGGGTGTTGCAACATGTGTCACTAGTACCATCAATTAGTAGTTTGTCCCTATGTCATGAATTTATAATGAGTTAATCCTTCAAAGTCAAAGAAAACTATCAGCATGTCTTTGACATTTGACCTGACCTGGTGAGCTCTTTTTGATGTTGGAGAACCTTTCCCAACCCAGTATGAAGATTGAACCTTGGTCTCAACATTGTAACTGTAGACCAATGTCTCATCAACAGTTATGATTATCTTAAGGAACATCTTTTCTCATTTGTGAGATGCAAAAGCTCTTCACAGATTGCGAGGCAAATGTCTTTCTAGTCTTTACTCATAGCATTGCTCCTCTAACTGTGCCATCTCAAAATTCGCAAAGTGTGTGACACAACATTTTACTCAATACAGCACTGAGCAATAACTAACAGACATACAACAATGAAACTTTTTGGAATAACACGTTAAACACGGCATGTGCTGGGATGTGAACTGCATTTCATTCCATCACATCATTGGCAAAAAATTACTAATGTTCCAGAATTTTTTGAACATACCTCTTTTCTAAGATTCTGAGATATATTTCCCACAGACAGAGCAGGATAGAGTTTGTGTATACACTGTTGTGTCAAGTGTAAGTTGGGTTTTTGTAACTAATGTTGATCATCCTATAGCACTCATGAACTGTGCATGAGGAAGGGAAATGCAAATGAATTTCTTGGTTACAAATTTTGTTGTACAGTAGCTGTCTGTCTCTCTCTTCATTCTCATTTTATCTACAAAGTAATTTTACTAGAATGAATTATGCTGATATGAAGAGGTCTCACAGTAGATCACAGATGTTACACCAATTCTAGGCACTGAATGAGTTTTTCTGTTTTCTTTGTGGAGAAACAAAGTTGATATTCCACTTCATGATTTTTGTCAAAGTTTTTACTGTAGATTATCTGCCTTTTCTGGTTATGTGACACAATTAGAGACTCCCTTGTTAATAAAACTATGCCACTACATGTCCAGTGCATGCAGATTTTGCATATCATCAAACTTCCCAGACATTCCATGAAGACAATTATAAAACATGTCTCATGAGACTGACAAGTGTTAAACCATGCAAGAACATGAGAACTAAGAATGTGACCACCATTTATTGACTTAAAAGCTCTATAAATGTCCACGTCTTCTAAATGATTGATGTTTATTGTATGTAAAGATCAGATTAGCATGAGTCAAGTCACTGGAACTCCTGACAATGAAAGTGAGTAGAACCCGCAATCACTGAAATGTAAATCACTGTAGAGTATGATCCGTAAAACATGGAAGTATATTTTGACAGGACACCAGAATAAAAAGCTGCTTTTATTGAATATATGAAGGATATTTCAATTACTATCATGAAGCACACTTTTTGTTCATGCTTACATTGCTGGTGATGAATTGAACAGTTTGTTTAAGGGGCATGAGATGTTCGCTAGTATGACAGGAGAAGATGTTTGAAAAAAATTATAAGCTTGCATGATCAATTATTATTTTGAAAGCCTTGTGTAAATATTTAAAAGACAATACCAGAGAAGGAAAATTGCTACTCACCTTATAGCGGAGATGCTGAGTCGCGATAGGTACAACAAAAAGATTCAGACAATTATAGCTTTCGGTCATTAAGGCCTTTGTCAGCAGTAGACACACATACACACACACTCACGCAAACACAACATGCACACACGTCTGCAATATAGTTTCAGTTCTCTAAGACTGCACACACGTGTGCAAGTTACATTTGGGTGAGTGTGTGTGTACGTGAGTGTATGTGTGTCTACTGCTGACAAAGGCCTTAATGGCCAAACGCTATAATTGTGTGAATCTTTTTGTTGTGCCTGTCATGACTCAGCATCTCCGCTATATGGTGAGTAGCAACTTTCCTTCTCTGGTATTGTTACATTCCATCCTGAATGTTCCATTGTTTGATTTTATTTAAAAGACAAAGTAGTCCTGAAATGGAAAAAGAGTACTCTAATACTGCAGTATATGAAATAACTACTCCGACAGATGAACACTGCTTGAAGAGACAGTTATGTAATTTTATTTCATATTCAGGCTTGTTACTTTTTAGGGTGCTAAACACAGTCTATGCATCAGTATTAATGTAAACTGCTGTATTTTTCCTGCATACAATACTAGTGTGGAGTACATTGTCAGTAGTGTTACAAATAATAGTGGGAAAATATGCTAGTATTCCATTCTGTGTATCTGAGTTATTTGCCACATAATATGCAGTGGAAGTTTTCTGTGTGTTATTTGGGTTTGTGATGTACAAAATAAGTACTAAATCTATGAATGTCAACAAATATAACCTATACTCATAAATTTTAACGTTAAAGTGTAATGTTAACGTGTTTACTTGCCACAGATTTTTTGCACTATACTGTGTTCAGTGCTATTTTACAGGCATTCTTGCAAAAAGATACTGTTTTGTGTTGCCAAAATTACTTTTTAATTGTTATGGTGTGATATATATGAACTGTTAATGAAAACTGTTTCTATATAATTTTCATGCCCTTCTGGGACCATGACACTGTGCTATTATAAGCTTAAGTAAAATACACATTGTAATTTTATTAATAAAAGTTAAAGTGAAATTACTCCTTGTAATTTTATTAATAAAAGTTAAAATGTACTGCATGTTATTAGAATTGTTAATTCTATCAAACATGTAGTGTTACAGAAAGCTTTCTATATTGGATTTCTTATTTTTGGACAATGTAGATATATTTCAGTCTGTCATTTAAATTGTAGTTGTGATGTTATGAAACATAAATGAGGGAAGTTTAGCATTTACCATAACAGTGCAGTGTGATCCAATGAGATGGCTGTCATTACACACTCTTCAATTATTATGCTGTTAATTTTGCATTCCTTGTGCTCTTTGGTGCGTTATATGACATAATTATTTTTTCCTATAACCATTTGTTTTGACAATTTCAGTTTTAATGTTAAACATATATAGCATCAGAATGAATATGCATAGGTTGAAAGAAAGTTATAAGTAGTCTTGAGTAGCAGAAAACATATTGTCTGTTGTTAAGTGTACTAGAAATTACTGCTGGTAACTAGTGGTGATAGTTGTGTGCATTATTATAGAACCAAAAGCAATTAGTTTGATGTCTACTATTACAGGCAGTTAACATTCCACTTGACCATGAGTAACGCACTATAATAACAAAAAGATTTAATTTAGTGGGATGCATTTTGAGACTATTTTCTCAGATTTTGTGAATCTCAGTGTGTGTTTATGAACGCCCATTCCTTGTTGTATTTGTATTTTGAGGGATGGAAGTGGTGACTGACCCACTGTTGTTGATCATTCATCACCATATGGGCATAGAAGACCATCTAAAAACATCAAAATACCAATAAATTATGTAAAGGTTATCAACACATGCTCAGTACATATGAGGAAAATCATTGAGGAAGATGCAGTGACAGTCAGTGAACAAGCACATGTGTATGAGGGTACTTTTTTTTCAGGTCAAATATAGTCAATTTAGACTAAGTAAGTCTAGATGCAAAGTAACTCAAGATCTGCGGATAAAGTTTCGTGGCTGCAATGTTATTTGTTAGTGTCATAGAAAAATGACAGACTTATTTGAAAAAAAAAACAATGTATTATTTTCATTGGCAATGATAAACAACTACCACATTACAAAATGATAAATATCATTGTGTATGCGAATTGAGACAGTTGGTGGTGCTCTCATGGTAAATTTATGAACTAACATGATCATGTTTTATATGTTTCACACAGTGCTCTCTGAAATCCATACTGCACGAATAACGAGATCAGTGCCTGTTTGATCCCAAGCTATGTAGATGAAATGTGGCTGAAGTTTGAAAGAATAGTTGACCACACTCTGGATAAGTATGTACCTATTAGAACAGTTTAAGATGATGGGTGGGACCCTCCTTGTTTTACAATCAGTATAAAGAAACTTACATAGAAAGAGTAACTTCTTCTTCATAATAGGTATAAAACAAGTTTCAATCACAATTGACCATCAAGAAGGCAATGTATGAAGCATTTAGAGATTACAACAGCAGAATATAATTGAAAAATCTGTCGAAAATCCAAAGAAATTCTGATCAGTGGCACTAAAGTTTGTGCAGAGATGCTCATGGATGAGAAAGTGAAAAAGAGGGTAAGAAAGCAAAATCAGAAATATTGGAAAAACTGGACTCTATTTTCAAGTTTCCCTTTAATAGACAGATGCATTGCCACTGCACCATTTTACTTCTTGCACCATTGCAAAAATGAGTGACACAGCAGTGTTCAAGGGTGCTGAGAAATAGCTAAAATCATTGAAATTAAACAAGGCTCCAAAACTAGGTGGGATCCTTGTTAGATTTCATAAGCAATTATCAACAGAGTTATCTCCAATTTAAACCATAATATACAGCAGGTTCCTTGAACAAAAAACTGCTCAGGGATTTGAAGAAAGTGCAGGTCACACCTGTCTCAATGCAGGCTAACAGATATGATCCTCAAAACAACCCTCCAGTCTCACTGACGTCCATGTTTTGTAGAACCATAGAATATATTCTGAGTTCAAACAGAGTGAGACAACTTGAACCTCCTCCATGCCAACCAGCAGGGATTCTGGATTGTGTGAAACCCATCTTACACTTTTTCACATGACATTTTGAAAGCCATAGGAAAAAAATAGGTAGATGAGATGTTCCTTGACTTCCTAAAAGTATTTGACTCAGTGCCATATCAACATTTATTGTCCAGAGTGCAATGATGTGGAGTATTAAACAAAGTTTGTGACTGGGTTGAGTATTTCTTGGGAGGCAGGACACAGCATGTAGATTTATATGGAGAATCATCAACAGAAGTAGAAATAACTTCAGAGGCACCTCAGAATACCGTAGTATTTTGGGACTCTTGTTCATATTGTATATTCATGATCTTGCAAACAGTATTAACAGCAACCTCTATTACTACAATAGCAGCCATTCAGAATTAGAACCAATCAGCTCATATCTGTGTATAACAATTTGTAGGGATATGAAACAGAATGATTGCACAGAATGGAAAGTCCAGGATGGAATAACAACAATATGGAAAGGATAAATTGCAACTCACCACATAGAGCAGGCACTGAGTCACAGATAGGCACAAGGAAAAAGACTACTAAAATATTAACCTTTCAGACAAAGTCCTCCCTGAAATCCTCCTTCTGAAATAGAAAAAAACAACACATTCTCACATTTGCAGTCAGGCCCAAGAGATCAGAGACAATGATCATGTATGTATGAGTTGTGGGAATGTGTGTGTGTTTTCTTCTATTTTAGAATGATAAATTATCCTGAAAGCTTAATATTTTAGCATTATTTTTCATTGTGCCTGTGTATGACTCAGTGCCTCCTCCATGTGGTGAGCAGCAATCTGTCCTTTCTATATTGTTGTTAATGATTCAATCATAGGCAATGCGAGAGGCAGACTTTAGCTCATTGGTAAGATACATGGAAAATTCAATCAATTTACAAAGGAGAATGCTTATAAATCACTTGTGTGCCTCATCTCAGAATACTTCTCAAGTGTGTGGGACCCATACGAAATAGGACTAATGGGGGATATCAGATGTGTACAATTATGGCTGTCACCAATGGTCACAGGATTGTTTGATTCATGTTAGAACATCACAGATATGTTGAAAATATGAAGTTGGCAATCTCTTGAAGAGAGATGCAATTTATCCCTTGAGAGCATAGTTACAAAATTGCAAGATTGAATGTTGTATAAAGAATCTAGAGACATTCTTCACCTTGTAAGTGTCAGCACTATAGGTATCATGAAGACAGAATTACACTAATTACAGCAAGCACAGAGGCATTTAAGCAGTCATTCTTTGTGTGCTCCATATGTGATTGGAATGGGAGGAGACCCTAAACCTTGTACTATGCTAAGTACCCTCTGCTGTGCATTTCACAGTGGTTTACATAGCAAATACGTGGATATAGACCATACTATCCAACTTTACTGCAGTTGTTCAACAATGTGCGTAGCAAACTGCATGTATTTTGAGGATTTAAACGGTCATCTTTCATGCAAGTGCTTTTCAATTGAAAAAAAATCCTTTAATATAGATTACATTTTGCTTGGAAACATCCATTTAGAACTTGGTTCTGAGCATTACATCTTATCTGATGCTAAATGCTTGCTTGTCAGAGCATGTTGTATGCAACTCACAAACTAGGACAAACAAGCAATAACAACTGTCCTTTATACTCAACTTATTCTGTTTACACATATTGTGATAATTTCTTGTTTAGTTGAGTGATTGTTTCTATGTGTCATGGACATTAAGTCAATATCTAGTTTGTTCTTACACCTTCATCTTCATGCAAAATTGCAATATTCTTGAGCTAAAATTCATTATCTTTAGTTTCCTCAAAGTACTCAACTCTGGTTTCTCTGTCACCCCTCCTGTTTCGACCCAAAAGAGTATGGTGTGACTACAACATGAATTTTTCTCAATTGGTACAGGAAAACCTTATAAAATCTGTTTGGCTAATTCTCTTTTATATTTATTGAGAAATTGCATGTTTACCATAGTAGAAGTCCATTGTTAGTAAAATAGTCAAAATTATTGTGTGGAACACTTGCAGAGAGGAGTGAGTAAAGAAAATCTCCTCATTACATAGTGGAGAATTGATTGTTGGATAAGCATGTAAATAAGAACATGTGTTATACAGCACTGTAGCTTCCAAATGCATTCTTCTACAGAGTGTGTGCCCCCCCCGCCCCCCCCCCCCCCCCCCCCCCCCCCGCACACACACTTTTTTCTGGTACTGCAAGCTGAGTGGGCAAATATACTATTCATAGAGGCTGGTGTTAGGGGTGAAAAATCCAAATGTATGAGCTGCAAAGCAGCTATTGTAGAACAACAGGTTGTGTTTGAAAGTGTCAAAGTGTGTTACACAACTACGGTACGTGGTGAAACTTGTTCTCAGCCATGGATTTGTGTGGTTACTTTCAGTGATGGGCAGACAGTCATGTCCCCTGTAATAAAAGAGCCCTGCAGTAATTATAGCAGAATTGATATATGACATAGCTGCTTTCAAATAGGCCATGCTGGATGGCTGCATGGGAAAGGTCTTGAACATACCTCTTACACATATTTTGAGAATGGATTGGAGGCCTGGTGATGCTAGTACTGATAAGGACAAATCAACATTTAGCAGCTCATGTAATATCATTTTAGAAGAGGTTGCAAGGATTTTTAATTCAAGTTATTCTATTGGAAAATGCATTGGATTATACTTCATGCTTCCTTCCAGAAGAAGCAACAGTAGCTTCATTTTTATGAAATGATCATAGAATATGAATATCTGAAGTATTTACACTGAAAGTATTTTAGTGTACAGTTCTGTATGATGATACATTTATGATTCTTCAAATACACGTTCTGATGTGAGTATTCCAGTTACATAACTCTTCACATTCCAAAATCACAGAATATGTGCCTCACCATGTGACTATTTATAATCTCTGTCATACAATTGTATAACTATAGGTTTCACATATTGATATTTTGGTAGATTCTACTGAAGTACAGATGTTTCCTGATATTAATAACTTTAAAAAATTTGTTTCTGCCCACAGATTAAGGAATCCCAACGCTTATATTCCAGAGTAAGTGACTCATCCTGAATTTTTGACTTCTGCAATAGTGCCTATGGTGTTACAGAAATCAGAAACATGACAGTGGATTAAAATACTCATATGTGTGGACAGTTTTCAGCTGTTTTATCAGATTTGTACTACTGAAGATTGTTTTATAGTATTTTTACTCTTGTATATTCTTCTCTAATCCATTCACCATTGTTTTCTAAACAAACAGAGTGGTTCAGTAAAATGGGCATAATGCAATGTTTCAAACAGAAAAGATGAGAAACCTCACTATTCTTAACTTACGACTGTTATCTGTTTGCATAAGTACAGCTAGAATAAATTGCTGAATATATCTTTACTCTTCACTGGTATGCTTATAACAAACCTTTTAGGTTGTGGAATGTAAGAGGCAGGGGCCTGCACCTCTGTGCTTTAACTACTGTGTCAGTTAGTTGAGTTTTCTCCATAACTGTTTCTGTATTAAATATCAGGCCCTCGTGATAACTGTCTAACCAGTTTTAACAGTGAGAACAGTCTGTGATAAACAAACTGGTAAATGATTTCACACAAGTGCTACATATGAAAAAAATATGATAATCATCCATAATTAAAGTCCTGATTGACTTTAAAGATATGACCATTCTGTACTGAACAACTATGTGTATGTACAAATTAAAAGGTGTATTGGAAGGTATATGTAAATGTGAATGTGTTACTACTTTTATGAGCAAAGCAAACAAATAAATATGTGATAAATTTATGTATACACTTTATAACAAATAAATTCTGTTTATTTAAGTGATGGAAGGAATGAGTATGTATTTGTGTAATTAATGACTGTGATTGTTAGAAAAATATAAGTACAGTATAAGTCTTTTTATTTCTGATTAGCTCATCATGGCTTTAAAGCTGAATCTTTTGTCAGAAGTAATCATGTTATTGTATAATAACCTTGAGGTGGATAGAATCACCTTGGTTCAGAGCCTGACTCCTTATTACACACTTAAGTTTCCAAAAATTTTTTACTGGTGTCATGCCTCTGCCTCATTTTCCATAATGTTAAGAAATTTACCTAAAGCTGCAATGTCTCATAAACATCCTGACAAGTTATTTGCCTGTAGGGTGCTGTGACCATGCTGATTTTGTTATTTTGTTTCAGTGACTGCTTAAGAAAAGATCATTGTGATTTTCTTGAGGATATGAGTATGGGTTTTTGGAACAATACTGCTGCCTCCTCCTCCTTCTCATCTCTCTCTCTCTCTCTCTCTCTTTCTCTCTCTGTCTCTCCCCCCTCCCCATCTCTCCCTCCCCCTCTCCCTCTGCATATCAAAGTGAGAGTCTCGGATTATGGATGGCTCATCTGATTCAGTAAAACTGAATATTGGCGAAAGCATAATTTTAGCCTTCTTGTGAACATTTTCAGCTCAAAACTGTATGTAATTCCTAGCTACTGAAGGAGACTTTGAATGATTTCATTAGACATGCTTGCATAACTCATTTGCAGAGAAGTGACATGAAAGGCAAGTATTTAGGTTAAAGTTCTGGTTGGCAGACAATTCCAATTTGTCAGGGAAGTTTACATAATCAGGAATTCTGTAGTATCAGTTAACAATGTTATTGTCACTAAATCTGGAACCCTATCCTGCAACAATCTGTCTTCTAGTTGATGACAAAGGAAGTTTGCATGATAGAAAAACTATAGGTTATTTCAAAAGGTTGTCAGTCTTACATGTATAATGGCAATGGCAGTCATAATCCAGTTATAAACTTACAGTAATGTGAGTAATACAGTCCTCCAATTTTCATAATTATTTTGCAACTTATCATCTAATAATGATTATTTAATTTGCCTCTTCTATTATCTTGAGTATTTCTTTGGCTTTTCTTAAATTTAATATCTTATGTGTGTCATTTGCACTTTTCTTTTTGATTTTTTTCCTCAATAAATCCAACCTGCTTTGCACTCCATAAGGCTAAGCAACAATCAAATATGGCTATATCTAGAGTTTTCTCCTATGATAATTCTTGATTGTCTTTGTTGATTCTACTATTTAATATAAGAGTCATTGATTTTCCTGTGAGATATTTTGCTTTTAGTTTCTTCTGTTGTATAATATCAGAAGCTACTAGTTATTTTTCTCAAAACTTTTCTCTGTTCCCATATTTGTGTCAGTTTCAGCTTTTAAGTTTACATCTTTTCTTTATTTTTCCTTCCATGTTTACTGATGTAATCTTTCAAATGCCCCACATTTAGTTACTTAATTACATGTTCCATAGGTAATTTGAATGATTCTTCTATTAAAAGTATGTGGAATGAGTTAGTTTACAGCAGGATATGAATACATGATTAGTGTTAACATTAATAAATACATTATTATTTTTAGTCCTACTCATGCAACTCTCCCTCTCTAGGAGGAGTTATCCAGGAGAAATGATTCTGAATTAGATTTAAAATTTGCTTCACTATCTGTCAGACATTTCATGTTATTGGGCAAATGATCAAAGACTTTTTGTTGCTGCATATTGGACTCCTTTGTGAGCCACTGACAACTCTAACAATGGGTAATAAAGGTCATTTGTCCCTATAGTATTTTAGGTATGGACATCATTGTTCATCTCAAATTATATTGGGTTATTTATGATGAATTTCGTTAGCAAAGTGTGTATTGTGATGGCGAGTTAAAATGCCTAGCTGCATGAAAAGGTACCAGCATGATGTATGTGGGTAAATTATTCTAACTGCTCACTTTTGTGCAATCAGTACTTCCTTTCTAAGTTTAAAAACCAGTTTTGTTTTATGAAAAGATTCACAATATTTATGAACCTCATGAACATTTTTGTACAGCTTTCATGCCATCAATACAACTTAAGTTGAATCAGTTTTTTCTGTTGATACCACATCATTTATATTGCATGATTACAAACTGTTACATCAGTAACATGAAGTCTTGGTACAGTACACAAATAGTGATGATCCTCTGGTTGTTATCTTTGCTACATTGATTGGCATATAATTAATACAAAGAAAATCCTTAGAAAGTGTTCTTGAAATATACATTTCCACAAATATGCTGTTGTACTTTTTTCATATTGCATCTAACTCTAAAATATATTTTTGTTTATTACATTACTAACAGAAACTAATTTTTTTGCGAAGTGCTTGTGTGAATGTGTATGTTTGCTTTCTTTCCTGAAGAAGGCTTTAGGCCAAAGCTAAGTCTGTAATGGTGTCTTTGTTGCACCTGCCTGCAAGTCAGTGAGTAGCAATCTATCCTTTTCCTAATATTACATGTATCAGAAGCAGAAATCAATGAGCACACACACTATGTGTGACATTTCTGGGTACCCAGAATGTGGATAACTTAACCTAAAATTCAGGTCTGCCTGCCTTCCACTTAGAGTTTTCCCTCTTTGTGTTGAGTTGCAGACAAGTTACCTCTCATACTTTCAGTAAGTGATAGGACATAATCTTCCGGACAAAGCAACTAAGTAGGAAAAAAGCATTTGTTCTGTAGAAGTGTGCAATAAGAATATTGTGCCAAGTATATAATCAATCACCTTGGTGAAGCCTCTCCAGGGGCCTGGGTATTCTTAAAACTATGCACCAAAGCATATACTCCCTAAGGGTATTTACAGTTAATAATAAGAGTGATTTGGGATGAACTGCAATTCACAAAAAAATACTAGAAATAAAAATGATTTTCTTGTCGACTGTGCATATTGCTCTAGGGTTCAAACTGGAGTTTTATACTTTGGTGCAAAAGTTACCAGTAGACATATGGTTGGAAACTGAAAATCTCCATATATCCATAAACAAAGCAAAAGAATACTGCATTAGCCACTACTTCTATAATTTATTAGAATATTTTGACTCAAGGCATGTGAATTCCATGTCACTCTAATATTTGTGGTAACAAAATAAATTCTGACATTGGCCACAATTGGGCATTGACATGAGTGCAGTGGTGACAAGTGAAAATTTGTGCCAGACCGGAACTCAAACCTGAATTTTCCACTTCACACAAGCGGTCACCTTAACTGCATATTACATACATCTTGAGTTTGCCAGTTTATACAGAACTGATAGTGACCTGTGTAAAGGTCCATACATACTTTAAGTATAGTTTGAAAGTTCTGGCCAAATGTAAATAACTTAGGAGTAAAGAGACCACTCACTGAATAGCAGAAGCATTGAGTCACTGACAGGCAACACAAAAGAAAAAGAAAACTTGCTAGCTTTCAGAATAAATCCAGTGCCAAGCTGGAGTAGAAACACACACACACACACAAATGTGCCACTATATTGTGGCAGTTGGGCACCAATGCCAAGACTGCATTTCAGCAAGTAGGCTCGGGCAGGTTAGGGAGGGGGGTGTGTCAGGTGGGATGAGTAGAGGGAGAGAGAATGGGTGGCAGGAAGAGAATTTAGGGTTGGGTAGCTGGTGGCTCGGAGGGAGGCAGCAGGTTTGACAGCTATGAATGTGGGCGTGGGAGGTGGCAGGTGCGTGAGATAGGCATCTGAAGTCCAGGTACCAGAGCTGGATAGGTGTGGCAGAAATTACTGTGGATATGTGGATTAGGAAGGGAGGACAGGTCATAGGAAGGGGAAAGTTTTAAGTGGAGGTTGTGGGGACAGTGGATTAACAGAGATTGACACCAGGAGTGTCATAGGAGCAAAGGGCATGTTGTAAGCACAACTCTCATCTGCACCGTGATGAAAAATGTGTGGTGGAGGGAAGGTTCCAGATGGCCCAGACTCTGAAGCAGCCATTGGAGTTGAGCACTTTATGCTCAGCTGCATGTTGCACCACAGGGTAGTTAACTTTGATGGTGACCACAGTTTGGCAGTGGCCGTTAGTTCTAGTGGACAGCTGGTCATTGTCAAATCAATGTAAAAAAACTGTGCAGTGATTGCTGCAGAGTTGGTGTATGTCATGGATGCCTTCAGTCTTCAACTCGATGTTGCCTATTGCGTTATACACAGTCGCACGCGAGTGACAATAATGACAATAGTGGCGCCCCATTGTGAGCCATTCAATGCTGTTGTATATGTACAGCTCCAAGCCAGAGTTGTGGTGATATCAGCTCCATGAGGCTATTTCTAGCCCAGCGCCAGCCTTATCAACCTCAACTTCCCGCCAATTTCACAACCAGAAATGAATTTTTCTCTATCACGGGGTTAGTAGTACTAGGGCCTGTGACGAGAACCAGTCAGCTCAAACCTTCTTTAAGTGGTTGTGCCTTCTTTAAGCTGGTTCCTAACTGAACACAACATGTCTTTAGCTCTAAGTACCTACGTTAACAATATATGGCTCTTAAGTAAGCTCTTAGCAAAGAAAGTTATTGGTAGAGTCATGTTAACAGTTAATGATGAGTAATTTAGATGATCTTCTGGATAGTGATTTTCTGGTTAGTGATGTTTTGTCAGAAGATCCTGATGTACCTGCTTAAATGTTGTCTGGTGACTTCTTTGGTGTTCATGTTCATAACAGAGATGAGTATGGTGGTCATATATGCAGGTTGCCTTCTACTGGATGTGGTATGGTAGTTGAATGTGGCCAGTGTGATCTGGAGAGATACCTTGATGTGTATCAGCCTTCTATGTCTGGTGTACATTTAAGTCAGTCGAGTGTTAAAGATGGTGTCTGCACATCTGGGTCATGTGACATGGGTGTTGCCCATGCAGGTGCAGAGTGCACTCTGACAGCAGCTTGGGTGAAGCTGCTTGGGGTCAGAGTGCCTAGTATTACTAGGCCCATGATGGAGAAAAATTCATTTCCGGTTGTGCAAGCAGTGTTGGTGACTTAACTCTGTGTTATCGTAAATAAAGTGTTGACCTTAAATAAAAAGACTACACATTGATCTTGCCAAAAGCCAAGCAGCAATTCTTCATGGTGTTTTAGCTGTCTGGGGTGCTCTCTGTGTCTCTGGGATACCCCTGTGAACATGTGTGTATCTGTGTGCCATAAGTCGTTAACATAGGCACTCTGAGTTAAAGATGTGTTGTGTTTAGTTACACATCTACTTAAAGAGGGTGCAACCACGTAAAGAAGGTGTTAAGGTAGTTGGGCTGGCCAGTTCTGGACATAGGCCATAGTATTACAAGGCCCGTGATAGAGAAAAATTCATTTCCTGTTGCACAGCTGGCAGGAAGTTGCACTACTGAGTAGTTAACTTTGTTGGTGACCATATTTTGGCAGTAGCCATTAGTTCTGGTGAACAGCTGATCATTGTCTTACCAATGTAAAAAAACAGTGCAGTGATTGCCGCAGAGTTGGTGTATGATATGGGTGCTTTCACCAGTAGGCCTGCCTCTAATGTGGTAGGATAAGCCTGTGGTATAATTGGAGTAGGATTTGTTGGGTGGGTAGATAGGGTAGGTCTTGCACCTGCATCTTCCACAGGAAAGGCAAGGACTTTGGGTAGGTGATGGAATATCATTTTAGGAGAGGTGGGAAGGATCTTGTGTGTGATGTCTCTCATCACCCAATATCAGCCTGGACTGCAATAACACAACCATCACTGGACTGGCACAACTAAACCACATCCTTCAGAAGGACTTTGATTATCTATCATCATGCTTGGAAATGAGAGACATCCTTACCCAAGAAACTTCCTATGTCTCTAAAGTGATATTCCATCACCCAACCAACCTACACACCATCCTTGTCCATCCATGTGCCACTCCTATTCCAAACCCCTTGCTACAGGTTTCATGTCCCATTGGAAAACCCAGGTGCAAGACCTGCCCAGTCCACTCACTCACCACTTCCTACTCCAATCCTGTCACAGGCTTCTCCTATCTCACCAGAGGCAAGGCCACCTGTGGAAGCAGCCATGTCATCTACCAACTCTGCTGCAATCACTGCACTGTTTTTAATGTTAGTATGATGATGAACCAGCTGTACATCAGAATGAATGAGCACTGCCAAACTGAGGACAAGAATAAAGTTGGTCACCCAGTGGCGTAACATGCAGGTGAGCACTGCATGCTTGATATCAATGACTGCTTCAGATCCCGGGTTATATGGAACCTTCCTTCCACCACCAGCTTTTCTGAACTCCACAAATGGGAGTCATCCTTGCAACACATCCTTCTCTTGAGTAACCCTTCTGGCATTTTCTTCATTAACCCACTGTCCCCACACACCCCACTCAACAATTTCCCCTTCCTCTGTCCCGCCATCCCCTCCCAATCCATATCTGCATGTCACTTTCAGCTGTGGTAATCATGCATCACATGCCTAGCTGGTACATCTACCATCCCTCTCTCCCTACATGTTCCTAGCCCACATACCTACTGCCTTCCTCTGAGTCACTAGCCACCGAACCCAAACCCCTCTCTCTGCCTCCCGCCTCTGTCTCCCTCTACTCACCCCATTTGGCACAATCCCCACTCCACCACTCTGGTCTACCTGCTGAATTGCAGTCTCAGCATTGTGTATCCAGCTGGCAAAATGTACGTGTGTGTGTGTGTGTGTGTGTGTGTGTGTGTGTGTGTGTGTGTGTGTGTGTGTTGTAGCTTGACAAAACTTTTGTTCAAAAATCTGGAAAGTTTTCTTTCTGTTTTTTGTGTGTCTGTCAATGACTCCTTCACTGAGGGATCTCCTTTACTCCTAAATTATTTATGTAAATGCTTTATTTGAAGTATTAGACAAGGACAGCTGCAGAGTAGTATTAGTATAGGAGAAGGAGCAGCAGCATTTTTCAGACTAGGTATTTTCTCCTAATGTATATTTATATATAAAGTAATAACATAATTATCAGTGTGAGTAGACTGGAATTAGTCACTATTTGTTCGTGATATGCTTTATGGAAGTAGTCTGCATTGACTTCTTTTTCTCTTTCACATATAACATGAACGTAATCCACATTTCTGAAGGCTCTTCTTCATGATGGAAATGATGGAATTTATAGAACATGATATGTGAATGAATGAAAATGCTTTTATGATCTTCTTTTTCTTATTTGTTATGATACTGAAATTATTAGTATTATTTCACGCGAGAACAACATGACTCTGGCACCAAGTACAATCAGCAATAATCACTGGATTCTGTGAGGCCAAGGTACCTTATATGCTACATGGCTTGCATTGTTGATATACTTTTTATATTTCATTGAAAGCCATACATTTAAAAGAAACTATGCTCTGTTTCACTTTAAAAAGGACAGTGACTGACTTGACATACTGGTTGGGAGGGGATAAGTAGAATGCAATAAATAGTTGCAGTATTGATTGCTTTATTTTTTAGGAAAGAAAATATGGTGACAAAAATACAATTTTTTACCTGACATTAATATGTAGTATTTTGCAGCTCATTATCCACAAATTACAACATTTAATTACTTTGAAAATCAATCAAAGATCACGTTAAAAAAAGAATTGAATGCATGCATCAGATCATATCGCAAAACACAGCAACATGAGTCTGAGTTGTTCTTCATCCGGGAGGAACACAGATATCCCATTCTCTCACAAGAGTTATAAAATTATGGAGTGAAAACATATCTTGCTGTTAGCCACTTACATAAAACATTGCAACTATCATTGATTAAACTCTGCTATTTTTATTTTTCTCTGTTGTGTGAAATCAGGTCATAATTTCATTTTCCTCCTCCCAGTTCACAATTTCCTCTGTCCGCTCCCAGTAGCTGAGTTGTCAGTGTGACAGAATGTCAATCTTAAGGGCCTGGGTTCAATTCCTGGCAGGGTAGGAGATTTTCTCCGCTCAGGGGCTGGGTGTTGTGTTGTTTTAATCATCATCATTTCATCCCCATTGGCACGCAAGTCGCCGAAATGGTGTCAAATCTAAAAGACTTGCACCTGGCGAACGGTCTACCCATCAGGAGACTCTAGTCACACAACATTTACATTTACAATTTCCTCTGTCTTTCAAACTTTTTACTAATTGCAATATTGTTAAGCTGTGAGGAAGGACAATTCTATCAAAAGTTTTCTAGTATTTTCTCCATCTCTTTTTATCCTCAGCATAAAATTTTGTTAAATGGTATTTTGTTATTATTCTTATTGTTATAATTACATTTGTAAGTGTAAGCTACTCTTCAGTTGTCACTGTTGTGTGTCAAATGCTTGGTTTTAAAGCTGCAATTTAATACACTTTAATAATTCACATTTCATTTGACTGCAGTGTAAAATGTAATGTAAGAGGTCAAGTTACAGAGCAAATTGTTGAAGAGTAAGGAATTTACTTGATCTTGTACTTCATAAATCTTGATGAGTGTAGAAAATTTTTATAGTTTTGTTACAATGATTAAATATTTAAAGTATGTGGAATGAGAATACTGGGCAAGAGAAATGTTTTTATTGTCTTTTTTGTCATAACTTTAATTTGTCTGCCACTTGATTTTTTAATGTGATCAGTAATATTATGTCTGGTGTGTATGTTTCCTCTAACAGTACTGGGGTAGATAGTACATAGTCCTGTGACATACTACAGAATTTCATGATCCATCCTTGGCCATTTCAGATTGCCAGAAGAGGACTCTATGCAGGACATCCCCTTGAGAACAAAGCTGTGATTGAATAATGGAATAAAAAGACTATAACTATGTAGTAGCATTCTACTGCAAGCAGATATAAATTAATGTATTTTTTCATTTGTTAGACAGTAGACTACATGTTAACAATTTTATTATAGTATTTGTGAAAGGAAACTGGCTCCCAGTAAAATGGCCATCTTTAATACATATATGTGGCTGCTTATGACACCAACCCAAAAAATAAATAAAATATTTAGATAAAATGGAATCTGCTTCAAACAATTATTCACTCATTCTCAACATTCTTTAACTATAGTAATGACTTCTTCTGAAAGTCTACGCCTCCCTCTCGGTTGTGATTTCCTTTTATATATGTATAAGATATTAAAATTTCCACAAATATTCAAAATCAATTTCAAAAACTTCTGAAGTGCTTTTTCCACAGTTCACTTCATTAAGTAGTTTGAAAGGTCCATGTACAGTGGAGCCTCATTCCCATTATGCGCATTTCGGATAACAAGCAAAACAAATTGTAAAAAAAGGACGCACTTAATGAGCAACATTTTGCATAATGAGTGATGACGATTTAGTGTGATGTCACCAGCTGTTTGCATGCGAAGGTGGAAATATTTAACAATATGAACACCTTTCATTGTTGGCAGTGGCATATGAACTGTGTCTTTAGTACATTCTGCAGTCTGGGTTTAGTGCTCTTTCTGCTACCATCTTAGTGCAGCTTGTGCTCAAGATTTTTTAAATTTCTTTTCACAGAGCATTTTTTTGTGTGCAAATTTTAATAACCTTTGTAGAAATGTCCCTGAAGATAAATATAACAGTAGAGGAGAATACATTGCTCGGTCACAAGCCAATGAAAGACGATCTCACGCTGCTATCCCATGCCAATGCAAGCGGCGATTTGAAAATTAAACTGCTGCTTGTTTACCATTCAGAAACTCCATGAGCCTTCAAGAAGTGTAAAGTCCAGGGGAAGCTGGTTAAATGTGCTGTGGAGGTCCAACAAATAAAAAAAAAAAAAAAAAATTGCTAGAGGTGATTCTCCCCCCCCTCCTCCCCCCGTGAACCCTGAATCTTGTTGTTGGTGGGGAGGCTTGCATCCCTCAGCAATATGGATAGCTGTACCGTAGGTGCAACCACGATGGAGGGATATCTGTTAAGATGACAAACATGTGGTTCTGGAAGAGGGGCAGCAGCGTTTTCAGTAGCTCCAGGGGCAACAGTCTGGATGATTGACTGATCTGGCCTTGTAACATTAACCAAAATGGCCTTGCTGTGCTGGTACTGCAAACGGCTGAAAGCAAGTGGAAACTACAGCTGTAATTTTTCCCAAGGGCATGCAGCTTCATCTTTGATATTTATATTCATTTTGTGCCAGTTGCTACAATATATATCTTCGTTATGCTAGTACGCTGTGTGCGGCATTCTAGGTCCCATGCGTTGCAAGGGCATTCTAGCATGACGCTACTAGTTTTGCTTAGTGTTGCATGCGCTACTCCTCCCAGAGCGGAAGTAGATAAGGGACTTGGCTCGCTACTGGTGGCCAGAAATTGTGGTATGATAACTGGCATCTATATAAGTTACGTTTCTGGTAAGACGGTGTCAGTCGTCGAGCAACCGCACGTGCAGCAGCACCGACACAGACTAGTTGTGCCGCATTATTTTAGGAGGAGAAGGCCTTACAGTGTATAAAACTATTGATAATATATCTATTACTATGAAGAGCAGAGTAGGTGCACAATTTATTCTTCATCATCCTTCATTGTTTTGTGGATGCATACTGAATTTTACACTTACTATTGCTGATACTAGTGCATGTTGTAATGGTTGGGTTACTGTGGCTCTAGTTCATGGTATCAGGGCTGGAGACTTTTAACAGCTGAAGTTGCTGCTTATTGTACATTTCAAATATGTGAAGTGCGTAACAGAGATCGTGGTTCATCTTACTATATGTCTATGACCTTGTAAAATTAACCAAAACTGCCTTGCTGTGCTGGTACTGCAAATGGCTGAAAGCAAGTGGAAACTATAGCTGTAATTTTTCCCAAGGGCATGCAGCTTTATTGTTTGGTTAAATGATGATGGCATCCTCTTGGGTAAAATATTCCGGAGGTCAAATAGTCCCCTATTCGGATCTCCGGGTGGGGACTACTCAGAGCACATCATTATCAGGAGAAACAAAATTTGCGTTCTACAGATTGGAGTGTGGAATGTCGGATCCTTTCATCAGAAAGGTTGGTTAGAATATTTAAAAGAGAAATGGATAGGTTAAAGGTAGATGTTGTGGGAATTAGTGAAGTTCGGTGGCAGGAGGAACAAGACTTCTGGTAAGGTGAATACAGGGTTATAAATACAAAATCAAATAGGGGTAATGCAGTAGTAGGTTTAATAATGAATAAAAAAACAAGAGCATGGGTAAGCTACTACGAACATCATAGTCAACACATTATTGTAGCCTAGATAGACACAAATCCCATGCCTACCACAGTAGTACAAGTATATATCCCAACTAGCTCCACAGATGATGAGGAGACTGAAGAAATGTATGATGAGATAAAAGAAATTCCTCAGATAGTGAAGGGAGACGAAAATTTAATCATCACGGGGAACTGGAATTTGATAGTAGGGAAAGGGAGAGAAGGAAAAGTAGTAGGTGAATATGGAATGGAGGTAAGGAATGAAAGAGGTAGCAGCCTGGTAGAATTTTGCACAGAGAATAACTTAATCAGAGCTAAAACTTGGTTTAAGAATCATGAAAGAAAGTTGTATATGTGGAAGAGGCCTGAAACATTGGAAGGTTTCAGATAGATTATGTAATGGTGAGATGGAGATTTAGGAACCATTGTTTTAAACTCTAAGACATTTCCAGGGGCAGATGCGGACTCTGACCACAATCAATTGGTTATGAACTGTAGATTGAAAAGGAAGAAACTGCAAAAAGATGGGAATTTGAGGAGATGGGACCTGGAAAAACTGAAAGAAGCAGAGGTTGTAGAGGGTTTCAGAGAGAGCACTGGGAAATGATTGGCAAGAACGGGGGAAGCGAATACAATGGAGGAAGAATGGGTGGCTTTGAGAGATGAAATAGTAAAGGCAGCAGTGGATCAAGTTGGTAAAAAGACAAGGGCTAGTAGAAATCCTTGGGTAACAAAAGAGATGAATTTAATTGATGAGGGGAGAAAATATAAAAATGCAGTAAGTGAAGCAGGCAAAAAGGAATACAAACGTCTAAAAAATGAGATTGACAAGATGGTTCAAATGGCTCTGAGTACTATGGGACTTAGCATCTGAGGTCATCAGTCCCCTAGAACTTAGAACTACTTAAACCTAACTAACCTAAGGACATCACACACATCCGTGCCTGAGACAGGATTCGAGCCTGCGACCGTAGCGGTCGCGCAGTTCCAGACTGAAGTGTCTAGAACCGCTCAGCAACACTGGCCGGCTAGATTGACAAGAAGTGCAAAATGGCTAAGCAGGGATGGCTACAGGACAAATGTAAAGATGTAGAGGCATATATCACTAGGGGTAAGATAGATAGTGCCTACTTGAAAATTAAGGACACCTTTGGAGAAAAGAGAACCACTTGTATGACTATCAAGAGCTTGATGGAAAACCAGTCCTAAGCAAAGGAGGGAAAGTAGAAAGGTGGAAGGAGTGTATAGAGGCTCTATACAAGGGAGATGTATTTGAGGGCAACATTGTTGAAATGGAAGAGGACATAGATGATAATGAAATGGGAGATATGATACTGTGTGAAGAATTTGACAGAGCACTGAAAGACCTAAACTGAAACAAGGCCCCAGGAGTAGACAACATTCCATTAGAACTACTGATAGCCCTGTGAGAACCAGCCCTGACAAAACTCTACCATCTGGTGAACAAGATGTATGAGACAGGTGTAATACCCTCAGACTTCAAGAACAATATAATAATTCCAGTCTCAAAGAAAGCAGCTATTGACAGGTGTGAAAATTACCAGAGTATCAGTTTGATAAATCATGGCTGCAAAGTACTAATTCGAATTCTTTACAGACAAATGGAAAAACTGGTAGAAGCTGACCTTGGAGAAGATCAGTTTGGATCCCATAGAAATGTTGGAACATGTGAGGAAATACTGACCTTATGAATTATCTTAGAAGATAGCTTAAGGAAAGGCAAACATACATTTGTACCATTTGTAGACTTAGAGAAAGCTTTTAACAATGTTGACTGGAATACTCTCTTTCAAATTCTGAAGGTGGCAGGCATAAAATACAGGGAGTGAAAAGCTATTTGCAATTTGTACAGAAACCAGATGGCAGTTATAGGAGTTGAGGGGCATGAACGGGAAGCAGTGGTTGGGAAGGGAGTGAGACAGGGTTCTAGCCTAACCCTGATGTCATTCAATCTGTGTGTTGTGTAAGTAAAGGAAACAAAAGAAAAATTTGGAGTAGGAATTAAAATCTATGGAGAATAAATAAAAACTTTGAGGTTTGCCAATGACATTGTAATTCTGTTGGAGACAGCAAAGGACCTGGAAGAGCAGTTGAACAGAATGGACAGTGTCTTGAAAGGAGGATACAAGATGAACATAAACAAAAGCAAAACAAGGATAATAGAATACACTCAAATTAAATCAGGTGATTCAGAGGGAATTAGATTAATAAATGAGACACTTAAAGTAGTAAAGGAGTTTTACTATTTGGGAAGCAAAATAACTGATTATGGTTGAAGTAGAGAGGATATAAAAGTAGACTGGCAATGGCAAGTTTGTTAACATCGAGGATAGAGTTAAGTGTCAGGAAGTCATTTCTGAAAGTATTTGTATGTAGTGTAGCCATGTATGGAAGTGAAACACGAACGATAAATAGTTTGGACAAGAAGAGAATAGAAGTGTTCGAAATGTGTTGTTATGGAAAAATGCTGAAGATTAGATGGGTAGATCACATAACTAATGAGGAGGTACTGAACAGAATTGGGGGAAGTGGAATTTGTGGCACAACTTGACTAGAAGAAGGTATTGGTTTGTAGGACATGTTCTGAGGCATCAAGGGATCACCAATTTAGTGTCGGAGGGCAGCAAGTGAGTAAAATCATAGAGGGAGACCAAGAGACAAATATACGATGCAGATCCAGAAGGATGTAGGTTGCAGTAGTTACTTGGAGATGAAGAAGCTTACACAGGATAGAATAGCATGGAGAGCTGCATCAAACCAGTCTCTGGACTGAAGACCACAACAACAAACAACAGAGATGAGTCTGCCACTCCATGTCTTTCATGTTATGGACAATGCTCCTGCCCATTCTCCAGGCTTACAAGACCACCTCCTTGAAGAATTTCAGTTTATCAAGATCCAATTTCAGCCTCCCAACACCACTCCTTTACTCCAGCCTATGGATCAGCAGATTATTCCTAACTTTATGAAGCTCTACACTAAAGTGCTCTTTGAGCATTATTTTGGATTGACTGAAGCTACTGATCTCACTCTCAGATAGTTTTCGGAATATCATTTCAACATCATTATCTGTGTCAAGATGATCCAAAAGGCATGGGAAGGGGTCACCAAGAGTACTTGCCCTTTTGTATGGAAGAAGATAATCAGTACCTGTGGAGTCTGTAGTCAATGAGATTTTGCCTTTGGCCAAGAGCATGGGGCTAGAAGTGGATAACAATGAAATCAATGAGGTTGTGGAAGATCATAGCCAAGAAATGACCACCAAAGAGCTATTTAGTTGCAGTCTGTTTCACAGCAGGAAGTTATGGAGAGGAGTTCTTCAGAGGAGGAGGAGGAGGAGGTAACAGCAAAGCATCAGTCTTATGGCACAATAAGAGAAATGCTAAAAGCATGGGAATCAGTTGCATCACACATTGAAAATCATCACTCCAGTAAAGCAGTGGCTAAATGTGCTACAAATTTATTTGACAACAATGCTGTGTTGCACTTTCGCCAAGTGTTGAAGCATTGGCAGAAATGAATGACTGTAGATAGCTTCCTAGTAAAGAAGAATTAGTTATGTATCATTAATAATAAAGTACATAATACTGTATGTATAATTTTCTTTGAATAAATGGCATGAAGAAGTTAAAACTTGTAGCACCTTTTCTGCATGGAACACATTATTGTATTTTAAATTAATTTATATGGGATAAATTGTGTCACTTTATGAGTGTTTAGCACTGTGAGTAAGATTCTGGAACAAATTATGCTTTTCGTGCGAGGTTCCACTGTATTTCAGGGCACCACAACTATCAACAAAATGAAAATATGGAACACTATTTAAAACAGCTGTTCCAGCTTGGGGCCTTCCTGCAGTCAGCTGGATACCTTTGCACACAGGTGAAAAGGGGTGCACAAACAGCTCATGTAGGGAACCTTCGCAACTGTATGCCTCAACCAATCATCCATGAAAAGAGATGGGTAAATGGCTTGCATATATGAAGGGCAAGGCATAAATGCGTAGCCTATACTACTTATGCTTGCCCATGGGAGAGCCGATGAGGACTCATGGGTGTCTTGGCCTGATGTGAGGGTTTTGGAATAGCCTGATTTAAAATATTTATTTAATATGATTGCCTAATGTAAATCAGTCATTTATAATTTTACATTGTGCTCTCCTGCAGCCAGTTTACCAGGAAAAGATGTTTCACGAAACAAAAAAGAGAAGAGGAAGACTGCGCACAATGGGCTGTATGTGCTTCATTATGTGACACATCCATCCATACATACATACTACATACATACTTATGAAGTCTGTTAAAAATAATTCTGGAACATTCCTAATCTTGTGCCAATGGTGTGTTGGAGTGGAATGTGGTTCACATCCCTGCATATGACTGTGTTTAATGAATAACTGCAAGAAGTTTCATTGTTGTATTTTTGTTAGTTATTGTTCAATACTGCACTGAGTATAACACTGTCACTCAGTGTGTGAATTTCAAGCTGGCAGAGTTAGAGGAGCAATGCGTCTGCATTAAATATGGCATGAAATTCAAGAAAACCTTAACAGAGACACACCAAATGATGCAAGAAGCCTGAGATGACGAGTGCTTGAGTGATACTTAGTGTTAAAAATGGTTCACACGGTTTAAAAATGGCCGGACGGAAGTTATAGATGACCCTGTTCAGGGCGCCCTTCGACATCTACCGACAATGCTCATGTTGGGAATGTTAACAAAATTGTGCTTACCAATTAAAGACTCACTATCTGAGAGTATGCAGAAGAATGTAACATTTCAGTTGGATCATGTCATGAAATGCTGAAATAGCATCTTGGAATGCACTGTTTTGCTGCTGAGCTTGTCCAACGGCTCATGAGTGAAGACCAGAAATACCTCCCCCTCGCAATCTGTGAGTATTTTCTGGATCATGCAAATTAGAACTAGACATTATTTAAGAGAATCATAAATGATGGGACATGAGTCTATGGTTATAATGTTGGGACCAAGGTGCAGTCTTCACAGTGCGTCAGAAAAACTCATCAGGTCAGGTCAAATGTCAAAGTCATGCTGATAGTTTTCTTTGACTTTGAAGGATTAGTTCATGGTGAATTCATGCCACAGGAACAAACTGTTAATTAATGGTGTTATGCAGATGTGTTGTGAAATGTACTGTATGGAAATGGTCAGGAAATTGTCTGAAACATGGAGAGAGAATTTGTGGCTCTTAGATAATGATAATGCACCTGCAAATTCATCTGTATTGATGTGTTAATATTGCACAAAAAACGAAATCATCATCCATACACTTCAGACCTGGCCTCTGTAGCATTTTTTTTATTTCCAAAGTTAGAAACCCTGTTGAAAGGATGAAGATTTAGAGCAATAGACAAGATAAAAGAAAATTTGCAGATGGCACTTTGTGTGATCCAGCAAAAAGCATACCAAGACTACTTCTGGAAGTGGAAAGGACATTGGGAGTGATCTGTCAATTGTGGAGGCAAGTATTTCAATGAGGCCTTGCACAATAAGTAAAAGGTAAGTGTATAAATATTTTGTGAACAAAGTTCTGGAATTTTTTGTATCGACCTCGTACATATGTACATGTTACAGTACAAAAATGAACTGACCAGATAGTTTACGAACAACTCCAGCAAAATGGTTAGTGATGATAGTGTCTTGTAGCAATAACTTTTAGCAAGATGTTACTGTTTTTCAAAGTGTTATTTACAGAATGTGATGAACAACAAATTAAAATTATGTTTTGAAATGGATGTGGTTGATTTCCTTTCTCTTCAAGTGCTCAATCCCTAAAGCCCTCTTCATTGACTACATGTTAAACTCTAATCTTCTTTTCTTGAAATTGAAATGTAAACTCTAATTGCAAACTTGTCCCATTCCTCCAAGATTTTCCAAAATTTTCGGGAATTAGTCCAGATCCACTACTCAGAAAATAACTTATGAAATTGGAAGAGGATAGTAGTGTAGCCAGTCACATTTATTATTCTTCCTACTGCATGTTTTGAAAGACTATACATTGAACATGAGATGTATTTACCTCAGTTAATAAGGCATGGGTGATGTGTACATACAACTTTTTGATAACCACATGCTCTGTTTTTCAGTGGTCACAGGCTGTTTTCTATCTACATCTACATGATTACTCTACAGTTCACAATTAAGTGCATGGCAGAGGCAACAGCAACAAGCTCTTTCTCTACTGTTCCACTCTCTAACAATGTGCGGGAAAAATGAGCACTTAAATCTTTCTGTGCAATCTCTTTTTATAGAAAGGGTACGTAAAATGTAAAACTGGAAAAATAGCCTGTGATAGGGAAAGACAGTGGAATGGGTTATCCAGCAGTCGTATGTACTCTGAATTCATGTCTTATTAGTTGCCATAAATAAACCTGTCCAAAACAAGTATCAGGAAGAATAATAAATGTGACTGCCTACAGTAACTGTCCTAAAATGTTTCCTTTTTAACTTTCAGTTTTTCTTGCGCTAAGACTTCCCTATGGATGGAACTATGATACCTGAAGAACTAATGTGTTGGTATTTTCTCATCTGCGTTGATCAGCCTAGTACTGTATCATCCTTCAGGCAAAAATGCCATGATATTTTGCATTCACTCTCTTTTATCCTTCCCTCTGCCTGTCCTGCTTTCAATCCCAAGACCCTCATATTACATCATTGTGGCACATTCATCTGTGCACCAACTTCTATTGCTGCCCTGTCACTCCAATTATGTCGTCCAGCAGAGGTAGAACCATATGTAATGGTTGCCATCTCTCCTGTCACCATCACTGCGACTAATGAATAGTGCATGGGCACAAGTATCTCAGGTATCCACAGTGATGAATCATCTGTGTCACCCACTTGTAAAGAATGTAGCTCAACATATTATATTTGTTCCTATCCCATTCAACCTCCCTTCAGTCACCTATCTAGTCTGCTAGGAAGAGTTCTTTATTCTGATGAAAATATTCTTAGCAAGTAATCCACAGATGTAAGAAAAAATTGAAAATATATAAAAATTCAAAACTAAATTATATTCATGTCTAATTAGCTACTCCTATGAGGTCACACTTTGCAAATCCCTATTATCTTTATAAAAAGCATTATGCATTATCAGTAACCCTCTTTCATACTTTGTGTAAGGACTGTTATTACTCTGCATCAGTGTTTTTCAACCTTTTTGAATACATGACCCCTTTCCTAGAAAAAATATTCTGGCGACCCCCAGAACCATAATAAACATATGTCAGTGATTTTAAAGGTAACATATTTAATTTTCTTTCTGTTAACAGTATACCAATCAAGGAATCAAGTGCAATGTGAAAACAGATAGCAGTACTCTGTGGGCAGAGATATAATTGTATTTTTTGCTGCAGTAGAGGTATGGGGATGAGAAGGGGTCAGTGGAGGCATAGTCTGAGTATGCCAGCAAGTATGACATGATTATGGTCTTCGCACTTTTTTCTCCAGTGACCGTGACCCTCTGAGCGAGGCTTTGTGACCCTCCAGGGGGTCATGACACACAGGTTGAAAAACACTGCTCTACCTTAATCATGGATTGTAGGGGCATCAGCAAAGAACAGGACTCTAGTGTTTCAGCTATTGTACTATAGAAGGATGATGGAAATTAAGTGAACTGATGCAGTAAGGAATTAGAAGGTAAAGACAACAATGTGGTAAACACCAACAACAAGAAGTTGCAGGATGATAGGACCTGTGTTAAGACATCAAGGAATAATTTTATCATGTTAGAGGGAGCTGTAGAGGGTAAAAACTTTACGGGAAGACAAACATTGGAATACATCTAAACAGATAATTGATATAGGGTTCAAGTGCTACTCTGAGATGAAGTGGTTGGCACAGGAGAGTAATGTGTGATGAGCTGCATCAGAACACTGATGACTCACAAAATCAGTACACATTGAGAATTTGTTCAGAATATCATAGCATACAAGTAGTAGATGGACAGTGTACTTATCAAAGCAGCAGCTTCTGCTGAAAGTAGTAGATTCCACAATAATTATGTAAAACATTATTTTGCTTCATTTTGAAATGGAAAACAGTATCTTTGGAAAATTATATAATTCAGATATCTTAAACAATAATGAGTTACAATTTAATCTAAAGAAGTATTAAATGATTCCCACAGCTCTGTGATGATAAGCATTTTGACTCACTGCAAATCTCAGCCCATTGTGATATGTGAATGAATAAGTGAATGCTATACACATTATTCTATAATTTTTGGGGCATGTATCCAGGACATTGTCACTCCCTCTTCTAAAATTTAGGTTAGGAGACTTCCAGCAATTTGTGGAATTTCAACATTTTTATTGGCAAGAGGACCAGAAACTTTATTTAATCTTGATATTTCCTGTCTTGGTTGTATCCACATTTGAGTTACTAGTGACTAGTTTTCAATGTATTTTTCAGTTTCAGACCATTACCTTTGTAGTACTCACGTGGTCAGTGAAATAACCTCTTAGCATTGTACATTTTTAGCTATTATCACCAGTTCATATTTGAATATTCTGTATTCTTGGTGCTACTAGCTACTATACATTGAGCCATCTGTTAGCAAAACGTTGTTTGGAGTATTTGACAGGTGCTGTGTGAATTTGTTATGTACTCTTGTGCCCTGTCATCACACTAAAGTACTCATTGTGCTTCCAGCATTTGGGTTGGTGGCTGCCTGCTGAGTGTGAAACCAAACCTGTCTATTCTCAGAGACCCAAAAATTTGTGACACAGAGCTACAATGTAGAGTTCTATGCTCCTGCATCACAGGTGACTTAGTTGATGCAGCAATGTCTGTCATAAATAAGGTGTAGGTATCAAAGATAAAAATGTTGCCAACACCGACATCTACATCTACATGGATACTCTGCAAATCACATTTAAGTGCCTGGCAGAGGGTTCATCGAACCACCTTCACAATTCTCTAATATTCCAATCTCGTATAGCGGGCGGAAGGAATGAACATCTATATCTTTTCGTACGAGCTCTAATTTCACTTATTTTATCGTGGTGATTGTTCCTCCCTATGTAGGTTGGTGTCAACAAAATATTTTCACATTTGGAGGAGAAAGTTGGAATTTCATGAGAAGATTCCGTCACAACAAAAAACGCCTTTCTTTTAATGATGTCCAGTCCAAATCCTGTATCATTTCTGTGACACTGTCTCCCATATTTCACAATAATACAAAACATGCTGCCTTTCTTTAAAATATTTTGGTGTACTCCATAAGTCCTATCTGGTAAGGATCCCACACTGCACAGCAGTATTCTAAAATAGGACAGACAAGTGTAGTGTAAGCAGTCACCTTAGTAGGTCTGTTACACTTTCTAAGTGTCTCACCAATAAAATGCAGTCTTTGGTTAGCCTTCCCCACAACATTTTCTATGTGTTCCTTCCAATTTAAGTTGTTCATAATTGTAATACCTATGTATTTAGTTGAATTTACAGCTTTTAGATTAGACTGATTTATCGTGTAACCAAAGTTTAACAAGTTCCTTTTAGCACTCATGTGGATGACCTCACATTTTTTGTTATTTAAGGTCAACTGCCAATTTTTGCACCATTCCGATATTTATTCTAAATCATTTTGCAGTTTGTTTTGATCTTCTGATGACTTTATTAGTTGATAAATGACAGCGTGATCTGTAAACAACCAAAGACTGCTGCTGAGATTGTCTCCCAAATTATTTATACAGATAAGGAACAGTGAAGAGCCTGTAACACTACCTTGGGGAACACCAGAAATCACTTCTGTTTTGCTCAATGACTTTCTGTCAATTACTACAAACTGTGACTTCTCTGACAGGAAATCACAAATCCAGACACATAACTGAGACAATATTCCATAAGCACACAACTTCACTATGAGCCGCTTGTGTGGTACAGTGTCAAAGGCCTTCTGGAAATCCAGAAATACGGAACCGATCTGAAATCCCTTGTCAATAGCACTCAACACTTCCTGTGTTTAACAGGAATGATGTTTTCTAAACCCATGTTGACTGTGTGTCAATAGACCATTTTTTCTAGGTAATCCATTATGTTCAAACACAATATATGTTCCAAATTCTGCTGCATATTGACATTAATGATATGGGCCTGTAATGTAGTGGATTACTACCTTTCTTGAATATTGGTGTGAACTGTGCAACTTTCCAGTCTTTGGGTACGGATCTTTCATCGAGCTAACGGTTGTATATGATTGTTAAATATGAAGCTAATGCATCAGTATACTCCGAAAGGAACCTAATTGGTATACAGTCTGTACCAGAAGACTTGCTTTTATTAAGTGATTTAAGTTGCTTCACTACTCCGAGGATATTTACTTCTATGTTACTTATGTTGGCAGCTATTCTTGATTTGAATTCTGGAATATTTACTTCGTCTTCTTTTGTGAAGGCATTTCGGAAGGCTGTGTTTAGTAACTCTGCTTTGGCAGCACTGTCTTTGATAGTATCTTCATTGCTATCACACAGTGAAGGCATTAATTGTTTCTTGCTGCTAACATACTTCAGTTACAACCAGGATCTCTTTGGATTTTCTACCAGGTTTTGAGACAAAGTGTCATTGTGCAAACTGTTATAAGCATCTCACATTGAAGTCCACGCTAAATTTCAAGCTTCTGTAAAAGATCGCCAATGTTGTGGATTTTACGTCTGTTTAAATTTGGCATGTTTGTTTCATTGTTTCTGCAACAGTGTTCTAACCCGTTTTGTGTACCAAGGAGGACCAGCTCCGTGGTTTGTTAATTTATTTGGTATAAATCTCTCAATGGCTGCTGATACTATTTCTTTTAATTCAAGCCACATCTTGTATACACTTACAATACTAATTTGGAATGAGTGGAGACTATCTCTCAGGAAGGCGACAAGTGAATTTTTATCTGCTTTTTATAATAGGTATATTTTTGGCTTATTTTTGGAGGATTTGGGGATTACAGTAGTCAATATTGCTATGACAAGCCTGAGTTCACTAATCCCTGTATCAGTTTTGATGCTCATTATTAACTCAGTATTATTTGTTGCTAAGAGGACAAGTGTGTTTTCACAACCATTTACTATTCGCGTGGTCTCATGAACTAACTGTTCGAAATAATTTTCAGAGAATGCATATAGCACAATTTTGGATGATATTTTATGTGTACCTCCGGAATTAAAAATGTATTTTCGCCAACATATTGAGGGTAAATTAAAGTCACCACCAATTATTATCGTATGAGTCGGGTACATGTTTGAAATCAAACTCAATTTTTCTTTGAACCTTTCAGCAACTGTATCATCTGAATTGGGAGGTTGGTAAAAGGATCCAGTTATTGCCAACAATGACCTCTGCCTGTACTAACTCACAGGAAGTATCTACTTCAATTTTGCAACAAGTTAAACTACTTCTAACAGTAACAAACATGCTACCACCAATCGTGTTTAGCCTCTCCTTTTGGAACACTGTTAGGTTATTCGCAAAAATTTTGGCTGAGCTTATAGCTGGCTTTAGCCAGCTTTCAGTGCCTGTAACAATTTGAGCATCAGTGCTTTCTATTAGTGCTTGGAGCTCTAGTACTTCCCCAACACAGCTACAACAATTTACAGCTGTATGCCGATGGTTCCTAGATCTACGTCCTTCCTGTGTCCGACCTGCACTCTTTAAGACTGAAGCCCTTTTTGTGTTTCCCCAAGACCCTCTAACCTAAAAACCGCCCAGTCCATGCCACATAGGCCCTGCTACCCATGTAGCTGCCTCCTGCATATAGTGGACACCTGACCTATTCAACAGAACCTGCAACCCAACTACACTTTGGCGCAAGCCCAGGAATCTGCAGCCTACATGGTGGCAGAACCATGTGAACCTCTGATTCAGACCCTCCACTCAGCTCTGTACCAGAGGTCTGCAATCGGTCCTGTCGACTACGCTGCAAATGGTCAGCTCTGCTTTCGTCTTGCAAGCAAGACTGGCAGCCTTTCCGCTTCTTTTAGCCGCTTGAAACCAGAGAGAATCTCTTCTGATCCAATGTGACTCACATCATTCGTTGTTGGTTGTTTGGTTGTTTTGAGGAAGGAGACCAGACAGCGTGGTCATCGGTCTCACCGGATTAGGGAAGGATGGGGAAGGAAGTCGGCCGTGCCCTTTCAGAGGAACCATCCCGGCATTTGCCTGGAGCGATTTAGGGAAATCATGGAAAACCTAAATCAGGATGG
The DNA here is from genome assembly GCF_021461385.2 of Schistocerca piceifrons. Taxonomy (NCBI): domain Eukaryota; kingdom Metazoa; phylum Arthropoda; class Insecta; order Orthoptera; family Acrididae; genus Schistocerca; species Schistocerca piceifrons. Next base: position 234,194,889 of record NC_060140.1, read on the forward strand.
CCGGACGCGGGATTGAACCGTCGTCCCCCCGAATGTGAGTCAAGTGTCTAACCACTCCACCACCTTGCTCGGTCACATCATTGGTACCGATGTGAGCAACCACCTGCAGTTGGCTGCAACCTATGCTCTCCATGGCATCCGGGAGGACCCTTCCTGCATCTTGAATGACTCCACCCGTTATGCACACGGAGTGCGCATACTAAAGACCATGGAAAACTAAACTAAGCAGATAAACGGACAATTGGTTTTCTTACCCTTCTTATCAGCCAAGTCCCTAAGGGGGCCCATAACACGCCCAACGTTGGAGCTCCCAACTACCCATGATCCCACCCTCTGTGATTGCCCGGATCATGCAGGCTGAGTGGTTTCCTCTGAAACAGGAGAGGCCACAGCATCTGGCTCAGAAACAGTGTCAGCCACAGACAGCACCTGGAACCTGCTTGTCAGACCAACCAGGAAGGTCTCAAGTTCGGCCACCTGGGAAGTCTTTCACCACCTGCTTCATCCCGGAGCGACCTCCCACTCAACCACAAGTGAGCGGTCAGCCTCAGTGCGAGCAGTAACTGGGTTGGCTACTAGTGAGGACCAATTAGAGGACTTGGACGTGCTGGATGTCCGTTGGATCCCCACGGCTGGCCCACAACAATGGTGCCCATCTGCTGCATCCTCAAGCTGTGTAACCAAAGCCGTCACAGCCTGAAGCTGAGAGTGAAGTGCCACCAACTCGGCTCACATCTGCACACAACAATCGCAGTCTCTGTCCATACTAAAGACCATGGAAAACTAAACTATGCAGATAAATGGACTATTGACATATGCTGCACAACTCTACTGTAGACCCTGATGAAAACGTAGGATTTATATGCAGATATTCAGAAACCTAACTACCAAAGCCCCCATGTGAAACTAAATAATTTGCCCATGATTAGGAACTTGTAATACATCAAAAAATCAGTTTCCAACACAAACGAAAATGCGAGAACAGTGACTATTAGATATTAAATTTACACTCAGAAACTCAATAAACTAAACTATTAAAGCACACAGATCATATAATAAAATTCGCTCCTGGTTAGGAACTCATAAATGTCACAAAAGCATTTACTTCCCTGTTGCTGCGTCTGTCTCGATCGGCTATTACTACCTGACCGAGTATAAAAAAAACTCAAAGTTGCTGAAGGAACTACAAATCTGCATTGCTTATTAGTCAAGTAGTTGATAGTTCATATTGGTGGCAGGTGACTGAATGTCAGGCAGTAAAGACTCAGAACAGATTTGTCTGTGAGAGCAAAGAGCTGATATGAAAGGATTCCATGTATTTTCTAAAAGGAGGGCCCCATCCTGGATGATCAGTTTGTCAGACAGTTGTATTTCCATATTTTCTAGCCAGTAGAATGCAAAACTGATGAGGGTGAGGTCATTATTTGAATGCTGGCATCATTCATGAGTGGCACAAAGCCAATGCATATTTGTTTGGGTGTCAGAGTCAAATGTGGCTTTCGAGTTCAGTGCACCACTGTGTGTAGGTTGTTCTACATAACATTTACCATACTTGCTTAGAATTTTATAGACTCCCACCTTTTAGAAATGCAGATTATCTGATACAATATCCAGGAGGACTATTGTCTTGACAGCAGAAAGAATTTTTGCAGTACCTTTTCCCACATATGAAAGCATTACTCTCATATTCCTGTTGTTGGTAGTGTGGCAGTTTGACATGTGGTGCATCTTTAACCTGATGTTGTGAATATCCATTTTCTCGAATACAGTCTCTAGGTGAATCAGCTTGCTGCAGAGGCTATTAGTATTAGACATTTTATACATTTAGTGAACTGAAGTTCTGACAACACACAGTCTGTGAAGCATGATGACACCTTTGGGTGGACTTACTTCATAAGTCCAAAAACTTTTGAGACTAGATGAATAAAAAATAGAGAAAAATCTTATACTTCAGATGTTCTTCATAGTCCTGTCCACTTGAGTGCAATGCACAGAATATACATACAACCAGTGCTGAGTTTCTGAGGTTATGATCAGGAATATGTTCCCTCAAACTTTTTTAATCATCAGAGAGGGGGAAAGTTACATTTTATTTCTATTAAAAGGCAGAAAGATTGTACCAATGACATTATTAGTAAAAGCAGATAATGATGTTAGATTTCATCTGTGTCTGGGGCATTTGTAAACAGTATGTTGGTAGTCCTTTTAGATGTCATGGCAGCTAATCTAGCAGCCTTTTCAAATCATGAATAGACTATCAACCTGTATAATATTACTGAAGTCACTCCATGTGTGAATTTTAAGAGTCACATAAATAAATAAGTCTTATGCAGTGGTGCGTAGCATTGTTTGTTCACTTCTGTATTCAGTGTTGATGAGATTAAGGTGAAGTGTGGAACTTTATTAGAGTTTCAAAGTAGAAATGAACCATAAGGTTACATGGGATTTCTCATCTGCACCGAGTAAAAAGATTAACTTGTTTTATGGTGGTGATGAAAGTGGAAGAGGAGATGAGACTAAGGAAAATAGGGAAACTGCATACCAGTATCCACCAATGAATGTGAGGGGAGATTTTCACAAATGAACCTTGTTTTAACCCCATTAAGACCATCACAGCACCTGAATAATGTTGTCAACTTGATGTTCATCAGACTAGTGGGACCTCCTTTACAACTTTTCAACTCAATTCTCTAAGTAGAAGCCTGGGTGCTGAAAGGAAGACACCTGGCTACAAACAGCAAAAGTAAGGATCAGAAACAGGAGAAATATGATAGTGATATTCTGATGCTGATTTGGAACCTGCTTTAACCCATTGACTGCCAACTGGCTGCCAGTGGCAACAGCAGAACCATACACCTGGCACTGTGTGGCCATCAACGGCTACAGCAGAGCCTCACTCTACATGCCATGTTTCTGGCCGGGCCTGGCAGTGGACTATCTATCACTAAGCATGTGACAGTCTATGTGTTAAACAATGAGGTTCATTAGCAAAGAACGTCTTTTAATTTTAATTCTAGATATTAATTATAAATCTATATTATTTGCTTACTTTAAGGTACACATTAAAATAATGTTATAATTTCTTACACTTGTAAATCTTAGACTCAGAGTATCACTTAACTTCTTTCCACAAAACCAACATTGCATACAACCATATGAAACTGTAAAATTCTACAATGACATGTGTTCTACCACAGTAATAGGTTGAGAGGAACTTGCACATTTCATCATATGATAAGCTGGCCAGTTCTTGCAAAGGTGCAAGTTGAAACAACAACTGATACATATGTGGCAAAAGCCTGGAAAGAAAGAAATCCCCACACAGGTTTGCATCACCCATGAAAAAAAAACTGGGAAATGTTGGTGTAACCGTGTCTAATAGGAGTCCTAATCTTCAACCAAATCATAATATACCAGAAAGGGTGACAGCTGCAGCGATAGGAGAGTAATATACTGTGAACACGCAGATGCCACTCAATTGAGAGTGGTGGCTAGAACCTGCTGTTGTTCTGCAAAAGCTTGCTGCTAGGCAATGAGATGTTGGAGTATTACTTCCACAAAGATGTTTGTTGAGCGACTTAGCACTGACACTAACATGGAAAAAACATAACCCTCACTTGTCACCAAGTTTGTTGCAGCAAATACAAACACGATGTGTGGAACATACTGTAATACCTTATAAAGCAACATGTAAAATAAAGGTTGTGCATAGCACTGACACATTGACCATACAACAGTAAAACAATGTAAAGAATAGACTGAGCAATTATTTGTGATCACGTAAATAATGTTTTTTCCTTTAGCAGTTCACCACAGCATGCCAGGGGGCCAACTCGGGTGAACTCTATAAGTGGGTCTGTGAACTGTATGGATGCATGCTTACTGATATTGCTTGTATCATGAGTGAAGGTACATCACAATATATGTTGCATACTGATAAAGCTGAACCAAATCACTAGAAGTATGAGAAGAAGAAAATGATCTACAAACATCCATATATTCTTTAAACAGCCTACTTGTAATAAATAAAACATTATGCTTTTGGTAACATAAAAAGAAGCAAACTTTATAATAAATCTAAATGTGCAAAATGGAGCTCCTTTATTTCATTCAATAAATTCCCTTTATCAGATGTACAATGTCTTTTAATAGTGATAGTTCTTGGAAAGGAAAAAAAAAGATAAGCCAACTAGTAGTGTAAAACAGGTTTATTAGAACTGTTGACCTAGGTTTTAATAATTATAAAATTATCTTCTTCAGAAGAAAATTGTAGAAACCTAGAAATTATTCTCTAAATGACAGAGAGCAGCACTCAGTCATTGTTTCTGTTCTAGCTTTATTAAAGCAGTTTCAGATTTTGGCTAGTAACTAGCCATTATCAATGCAATGTTTCAGAGTTGTTGTTTGGCAGCTGTAGATGTACTAGGGCAGGTATAACAACTCTGAAATACTGCATTGATAATCGCTAGTTACTAGCCAAAATCGGGATGTGTTTGATAACGCTAGAATGGAAACAATGACTGATTGCTGGTCTCTATCATTTTGAAAGTTAGGTATATCACAGTAATTGGGCACATTCTACTTTTCTAATGGAAAGTAATTTGACATAGAATTTACACATTGGTTACAAAAGGTTCAAATAAAACAAAAACAGCAAATATGAATGTTATATCCTAAGAGTACATGGTTATCTGATTACCATGACTTGTTATTTTATAGTTTTTCACCTGAATTTTTACCTGACAAGAGCGAAAAGGCATTATTCTAACATACAGTTTCAATATAATATGTAACAAGCAACTGTGTACCCTTGGCTTACAATATTTTATAGACACTTGCTGTTTTTGTTTTACTTGAAACTTTTGTAACCAATATGTAATTTCTAGGCCATTATAATTTCCTCCTGAATAAGATTGTTGCAACTCTATAGTCTGAATGCACACAATCAAGCACATGATACCAGTCCACCATGGCCAACCTAGAGAGGCCACTTTGCAGCCTGGACAAATGACACAGCAAGTGCTGTGTCATGTGCACAATAGCCCAATATAAGCCTGTCACACAAGGCCCTCTGTCTCACTTATGTTTACTTTCTTATTGCATGTTGTCTGCCTCCAGTAGCTGAGAGGTCAGTGCGACAGAATGTCAATCCTAAGGGCCCGGGTTTGATTCCTGGCTGGGTCAGAGATTTTCTCCACTCAGTGACTGGGTGTTGTGTTGTCCTAATCATCATCATTTCATCCCCATCAATATGCAAGTCGCCAAAGTGGGGTCAAATTGAAAGACTTGCACCTGGCGAAACTTACTGAGGTGAAACATCCTTTGTCTTCTTCATAATCTCAATTTCTTTGGAAACTCCACAATTTATTCCTATAGCTAAAAATATGCAAGTTCACAAGCTATATAAAGTATTGTTAATGTAGCACGAAATTGATAGAATAAATAGCAAGGTGAAGTACAACAAAGAAACATAAAACATTACTGTAAACACAGTTTCAAAGCAAGTACATAGACAACTAACACCAACACGATTTGGAGGGAAAATGACAATTGTTACCAACTGTGAAAAATTCAGTGATCTGTGAGTGACTTGGAAAGGAAATTTCGTGGCATCAGTCAAACCGTTAAAACAAATCAGTTATTACACTTTTCTCTCCTATTTTACAACAGAAAACCTAAAAGCAAAAAAAAGTAATCATTTAGTCTAATAATTTGAACACATCTGTAAATTCACAGTCTGTTATTGATATCTATTCCTTACCCCATCCTGATGAACTCTTACCACAACTTTCCAGGGGCCAATATTCTTTCAAAATAGACTTGACAGAAGCCTACTTACAACTGCTTCTAGATGATGATTCCAAATACATCCCCATAGTGAATACACCATTTGGGTTATAACAATACCAGCACCTGTCATTTGGTGTGGCTAGTGCCCCTACCATTTTTCAATGATTTTTGGAGCAACTTGTAGCCTCCAAGTTGGATGCATTAACTAGCTGGATGATATTGTGGTCTCAGGGTCCTCAATAGATTAACATTTGCAGAATCTTTGTGCCTTGTTCATGGTGCTACAGGCTGCTGGTTTGAACATAACTTGGCCAAATCACAATTTTTTCAGCCATCTATTGCCTGTCTCAGTTTTGAACTCTCTGCACTGGTGACAAGGCCTTACACTAGAACGTCAATTCCATGCAGCTTTGCTGCATACTACTGATGTCAAAGAGTTGAAAAGCTTTCTCAGAAAGATTGCATACCACCACAAATTTCTTCCTGATGCAACTCTTTGTGCTCTCTTACACAAATGTGTTCCTTTCCACTGGTTGCCCACCTGCAAGTGTGCTTTTACCCTAGTAAAGTCAAAAACACTTAGCACCTTGCTTGGTTACTTTCCAACCAGCCCAATGTGCTGTTTTGTTCAAAGACACCTCTCAGTATGGCCTTGGGGCTGTTGTCACATGCAAATATGTAGACGGTTTCAAATACTCTATTGCATATGCTTCCAAAACTCTGAATCAGTTGCTACTTGCAAGTAGAAAAAGAAGCCCTTGCTATTGTGTATGCACTCTCAAAATTTCATGTTTTCCTATACAGTTCTAAGTTTCATTTGATTACCAATCATAAATATCTGTTTTCTCCTCTCAGTCAGTCAGCATCTTTACCAGATAAAGTTCCCCATTGGCTGCAATGCTGGGCTCTGTTTTTGTCATGTTATAACTACAATATTCATTTGCAATCCACAGCAGAACACCCTAATGTGTATGCTCTTTCTTGATTGTTGATTGGCCTCAATCCATCATTTGATCAGGGTGAACTGTTGTGCTTCCATTTAGACACAGAGCCCCAAAACACTGTGGATGGTTTCCACATTACCAGTCCTCATATTTTGGTGACTGTTGTGACCAATCCTGTCTTACATCAAGTTATTCAATTTGTCAACCACGGCTGGCTGGATAAACTGTGTCAGATCGTTTATGTAATTATTGTGCTTTCTGTCACTGCCTCTCAGTTTTTGATGGTGTGTTACTGCTGGTTACTGAAGACATAGTGCCCAGAATTGTGATCCATTCGCATTGCAGCAGGATGTCATGCACCCTCTCCACCTGGACCACTGGGCTCCTGCCATGCATTTGGGTTGGGTATTGACACTGAGATGATGCACATTGAGACAGCCTGCCTGCAATTTATCACCAATTAAGCAGTGCCACGGGGCTCTCCTTCCCTGTGACCTGGACCCCAGCCTCACTGGGAGCGTATTCATGCTGATTTTACAGGTCTGTTTGCTAACTCTTTTTGTCTTGTAGTAGTTGATGCTGTCTCAAAATTTCCTTCTATGGTTCATTGCTTGTCCACAGCAGCTGCAGCCCCAGCCCCCTCAAAGATTTTTTTGTTCCATAGAAGGATTGTTGAATATTTTTGTGACAGATAACAGCCTACAGTTTGCGTCTCAAGATTTTGAAGATTTTTGTACATCTGGCATGTTATGGCTCCTCTGTCTCATCTCCAGTACAATGGAGAGGCAGAGTGGCTGATTCATACATTCAGAACCCAGATGGAAAAATATGTCACTCCATCTTCTCCTGAGGAAGCCCTGGATAGGTTCCTGAGTTCATATAGGCTCACTCCAGTTGGTGACTATAGCCCAGCGGACTTACTTCATGGCCACCGGCCCTGTATGCTGCTTCATCTGCTCTAACCAATAGCCAGCCAACTGCCAGTGTCTGCCTCAAAGTGATTCCATCCTGGCTTCACCCTCTGGGTCCACAAGTTTGGCCAGTGCCCTAAGTGAATACCAGCAGTCATCCATTGCTGCTGAGGCCATAGCCTCTGTGTCAGGCAGACCTCCAATGGCTTGGTGTCATGACACTATGACCAGCTCTGTCCATGCATGGCCGACCACACTCTGGAGAGCCATCTGCCCCTGTGGCCACATCCATCATCTGTGCCAGCCTCCATGGCATGGTCTATACCTCCTCCAGCTCCAGTACCATCTTCACTCTGGGTGCTGCCAATTCTGGTGGGGTAATCAGTCCTGGGCCACTTCTATCTCTGCAGCTCCTGTTGCCAACCAAGATCGCTGCCTTCTCCGTTGCCAGGATGTGGATATAAATACAGCACCATTATCAGCAGTGCTCCCTTATATAGCCTCTCACAGGGGATTGGGAGCCACACCTGTCTGCAGCCATTCCATTTTAGACATATTCTCCTGTGACAGCACTACACCTGCTCCAACAGTCACCACTTATTGATCAAGACATTGACATCTCCTCATTGAACACTTTTCCCCAAGAGAGAAGGAGTGTTGTAACCCTATAGGTAACCGAATAGTGTGAGCACATGTAACCAAACAGTGCATGGCTAGAAAGGTCACCTCGCAACGCGGACAGATGATGAAACAAGCACTGTGGCTTGTGCACAACAGCCCAATATAACCCAAGCATGCTGGGCCCTTAACTTCATTCCTATTTACCTGCTTATTGTATGTTCACCTACGAGACTGTAAATTGATGTGTTCTATAGTTATGAGAGTTTGTAGCGTTGCAAACTTCATTCAGTGTTATTGTGGATCTCTTCAATAGGAAGCAGAATAATTCTTGGTTTGTGTTACTTCTGATGTTATGCCTGTATGACATTACAATGAAGACAATTTTGTAATTATTGAAACCTAGGTTGAAGGTTGTAATAAACTTATGTTATACAGCTGGCTGGCTTATTTCTTAAGTCTTTTGAAGACTATCACTTCACAGTTGCTGTTTACAGCCAAGTTCAAGATTTAGATGCATATTATCATGGAGTCTTCAGTTCTAAGACTAGTGGAATGCACTATTCCACAGTAGTTTATTCCGTGCAACTTGTTCATCTCTATATAACTATTGCAACCTACATCCATTTGAACTTTTTTACTGTACTCCAGCCATAGTCTCCCTTTACAATTTTTATTCCTCCACACTTCCTTCCATTACCAGATTGATGACTGCTTGTGCCTAAAGTTTTGTCAGCAAAGCTGGCTCCTTCTTTTAGTTATGTTTTGCCATAAATTTCTTTTCTCCTCCATCTGATTCACTATCTCTTCATCAGCAATCTGATCTTCTCATTTAACCTTCACCATTCTTCTACAGTACTACATTTCAAAAGCTTCTAATCTCTTCTCTTATTGCTAATGTCAGGTTGCATTTTATATCCTTTCTTCTTCAGCCATCATAAGCCATTTTGTTAGCCAAATAGCAAAACTCATCTATTACTCTTAGTATCTCATTTGCCTAACTGATTCCATCAGCACCAGTTTGGGGGGAGGGGGGGGCAGTGTGCAGAAATATCAACACATCATCTCAAAAAGATAATATCTTAAACAACTATACATACATGCACTACAGCACACAGACAATGAAGGACATACAGAAACTTGGTACAAAACCGTGCACCAAAATTCTGATGTCAGATACCTACAAGTTACCAGAACTTTAAGAATTGTTTCTGGGATTACTTGTAGAAATTTTGACACAGTTCAGAAAGCACACATCAATGGAAGTACATTAAAGAAACTTTTAAACAAATAAGTGGCTCACTAAGAGGAAAAAATATCTGTGAATAACCATATCTGGTGTAAGTAGACATGAATGTGAACACAACAAATGCTAAGTTCCTGTAAGAAGCAATGAAACTCCAACAGCTAAAGTTATGCACAGCTCTTTTAGTTTCACTGTTTAAAACTGATATAGTTTTTTTTCTCTTGATTGATAATCTATACATATTTCCGTTTTGCAGTAATTATTAAACAAAATGTTGACACTTGTCCATACATTGGATATACACAACTCTACTTGTGAATGCCACAGGATCTATCAAGAGTTCTTCATTGGCTGGAATGAAATCAAGATTTATTCTTATTTGCTGCTCATTGTTTGATAACTTGCATTGTTTTAGAGTGCAGTGAAAAGCCGTTATGACATTTGCGAGGTAGAACAGTTTTTCCATGTTGTGACTTGCTTATAGATCCAGTTATTGCAGTCCCTGTTCTCCAGTCTACTTCATGTATTTCTTACAATATAACACCTCATAAAAAATGAAAATACCAACCTGTGATATGAAGAAAAATACTTTGTTGTATCACTGCTGAAACTTATACTTTGAATCAGTCTTAAACTGTTACATAATTTCATCAATTTATTGACACCAGTAAATGGTTAAAAAGGTATCTACATAGTACAGAATGTTTATTAAGAAAGAAATTATCCATCTTGATCTTGGATATCTACTTTGTATGCATATCTTCAGTGGTTCCGAATTTCAAAATGTGAACACTGTTGTTCTCATCTTAATTAGTGGCATAGATAGTGTTGTGTAACATGTTAATTTGGTGAAATGATGTGTTGTACACTGCATACCAATGAATGATGATTGTTGTTGTTGTGACCTTCAGTCCTGAGAGTGGTTTGATGCAGCTCTTCATGCTACTCTATCCTGTGCAAGCTTCTTCATCTCCCAATACTTACTGCAACCTACATCCTTCTGAATCTGCTTAGTGTATTCATCTCTTGGTCTCCCTCTACGATTTTTACCCTCCACACTGGCCTCCAATACTAAATTTGTGATCCCTTGATGCCTCAGAACATGTCTGACCAACCGGTCCCTTCTTCTTGTCAAGTTGTGCCACAAATTCCTTTTCTCTCCAATTCTATTCAGTACCTCCGCATTAGTTATGTGATCTACCCATCTAATCTTCAGCATTTTTCCATAACAACACATTTCGAAAGCTTCTATTCTCTTCTTTTCCAAACTAGTTATCGTTCATGTTTCACTTCCATACATGGCTACACTACATACAAATACTTTCAGTAACAACTTCCTGACACTTAAATCTACACTTGATGTTAACAAATTTCTCTTCTTCAGAAACACTTTCCTTGCCATTGCCATTCTACATTTTTTATCCTCTCTACTTCGACCATCATCAGTTATTTTGCTCCCCAAATAGTAAAACTCCTTTACTACTTTAAGTGTCTCATTTATTAATCTAATTCCCTCTGAATCACCTGATTTAATTTGAGTGTATTCTATTATCCTCGTTTTGCTTTTGTTGATGTTCATCTTGTATCCTCCTTTCAAGACACTGTCCATTCCGTTCAACTGCTCTTCCAGGTCCTTTGCTGTCTCCGACAGAATTACAATGTCATTGGTAAACCTCAAAGTTTTTATTTCTTCTCCATAGATTTTAATTCCTACTCCAGATTTTCCTTTTGTTTCCTTTACTTACACAACACACAGATTGAATAACATCAGGGTTAGGCTAGAACCCTGTCTCACTCCCTTCCCAACCATTGCTTCCCTTTCTTGCCCCTCGACTCTTATAACTGCCATCTGGTTTCTGTACAAATTGTAAATAGCCTTTTGCTCCCTGTATTTTACCCCTGCCACCTTTAGAATTTGAAAGAGAGTATTCCAGTCAACATTGTCAAAAGCTTTCTCTAAGTCTACAAATGCTATAAACGTAGGTTTGCCTTTCCTTAATCTTTCTTTTAAGATAAGTCTTAGGGTCAGTATTGCCTCACGTGTTCCAACATTTCTACAGAATCCAAACTGATCTTCCCCGAGGTCAGCTTCTACCAGTTTTTCCATTCATCTGTAAAATATTCGCATTAGAATTTTGCTGCCATGGCTTATTAAACTGATAGTTCGGTAATTTTCACATCTGTCAACACCTGCTTTCTTTGGGATTGGAATTATTATATTATTCTTGAAGTCTGAGGGTATTTCGCCTGTCTCATACATCTTGTTCACCAGATGGTAGAGTTTTGTTAGGACTGGCTCTCCCAAGGCCGTCAGTAGTTCTAATGGAATGTTGTCTACTCCGGGGGCCTTGTTTCGATTTAGGTCTTTCAGTGCTCTGTCAAACTCTTCATGCAGTATCGTATCTCCCATTTCATCTTCATCTACATCCTCTTCCATTTCCATAATACTGTCCCTATGTACATCACCCTTGTATAGGCCCTCTATATACTCCTTCCACCTTTCTGCTTTCCGTTCTTTGCTTAGAACTGGGTTTCCATCTGAGCTCTTGATATTCATACAAGTGGCTCTCTTTTCTCCAAAGGTCTCTTTAATTTTCCTGTAGGCAGTATCCATCTTACCTCTAGTGAGATAAGCCTCTACATCCTTACATTTGTCCTCTAGCCATCCCTGCTTAGCCATTTTGCACTTCCTGTCGATCTCATTTTTGAGACGTTTGTATTCCATTTTGCCTGCTTCATTTACTGCATTTTTATATTTTCTCCTTTCATCAATTAAATTCAGTATTTCTTCTGTTACCCAAGCATTTCTATTAGCCCTCCTCTTTTTACCTACTTGATCCTCTGCTGCCTTCACTACTTCATCCCTCAGAGCTACCCATTCTTCTTCTACTGTATTTCTTTCCCCCATTCCTGACAATTGTTCCCTTATGCTCTCCCTGAAACTCTGTACAACCTCTGGTTTAGTCAGTTTATCCAGGTCCCATCTCCTTAAATTCCCACCTTTTTGCAGTTTCTTCAGTTTTAATCTACAGTCCAGTTCATAACCAATAGATTGTGGTCAGAGTCCACATCTGCCCCTGGAAATGTCTTACAATTTAAAACCTGGTTCCTAAATCTCTGTCTTACCATTATATAATCTATCTGATGCCTTCTAGTATCTCCAGGATTGTTCCATGTATACAACCTTCTTTTATGATTCTTGAACCAAGTGTTAGCTATGATTAAGTTATGCTCAGTGCAGAATTCTACCAGACAGCTTCCTCTTTCATTTCTTAGCCCCAATCCATATTCACCTACTATGTTTCCTTCTCTCCATTTTCCTACTCTCGAATTCCAGTCACCCATGACTATTAAATTTTCATCTCCCTTCACTACCTGAATAATTTATTTTATCTCCTCATACATTTTATCAATTTCTTCATCATCTGCAGAGCTAGTTGGCATATAAACTTGTACTACTGTAGTAGGCATGGGCTTCGTGTCTATCTTGGCCACAATAATGTATTCACTATGCTGTTTATAGTAGCTTACCTGCACTCCTATTTTTTTATTCATTTATTAAACCTACTGCTGCATTACCCTTATTTGATTTTGTATTTATAACCCTGTATTCACCTGACCAAAAGTCTTGTTCCTGCCCACGCTCCGATCCGTAGAACGCCAGTTTTCTTTCTTCTGATAACGACGTCCACTTGAGTAGTCCCCGCCCGGAGATCCGAGTGGGGGACTATTTTACCTCTGGAATATTTTACCCAAGAACGCCATCATTATTTAACCATACAGTAAAGCTGCATGCCCTCGGGGAAAATCATGGCTGTAGTTTCCCCTTGCTTTCAGCCATTTGCAGTACCAGCACAGCAAGGCCGTTTTGGTTAGTGTTACAAGGCCAGATCAGTCAATATCCAGACTGTTACCCCTGCAACTACTGAAAAGGCTTCTGCCCCTCCTGAAGAACCTCATGATTGTCTGGCCTCTCAACAGATACCCCCCTGTTGTGGTTGCACCAACGGTGCGGTCGTCTGTATCGATGAGGCATGTAAGCCTCCCCACCAATGGCAAGGTCCAGGGTTCATTGGGGGAGTGAATGACGAGTGCCACTATAAAATATTTATTTTCATAATGAATCATATAATGTACTGTTTAGATATAAGTTTTATTTGTGTGTGTGTGTGTGTGTGTGTGTGTGTGTGTGTGTGTGTGTGTGTCATGACTAGATGGATTCAGTGCACCTTCTATCTGAGATGACGATAAACATCATACTATGTTTGTGGAACTGCTGGTCTTGTAGTTTGTTCCATGTTGCCTGGTCCTCCCTCTCATGGTGCAAGCCATGGAGGAAGAGTGGCCATGACTATGCCTATCACATCACAGGGATAAGAGAAAACTTGTTATATACTGACTGAATTGGAATCTGTTAAATAAGAGAGACCATCTGTGAACTTAATTCCTATCAATACAATTGTGATATTCCAAAATTTGAAACAACTAATGAATAATCACTGTATGCAAGAGCACAATGTACAATAAATTGATTACACTAGCCAACAAAATTTTACTTCTTTTCTGTAAATGGCATGAAAACAACTAATCTTTATGTTTTTCGGTGTGCTGATAACAAAAATGTCAATGAAAATGTAAGATTAGCTCTTATTTTGAAGTATGACAACTTCACATTGTTACTTATATACACTTATGCATGTATTTACCTTGGTGTTATCCTTTGGAGGAAAGTCACTGAAAGCACAACCACTTTGCCTGGCATTAGTAGTTTTCTGCTGTTGATTTTCTAATTAGTGTCCAGTGGTAATTGGCTAACAATGATGCACTGCACTTTCCCTCATATCCATTTTCATGTCCAAAATTTTCTGATGGAAGTGTTCTCCATGCTCATCCGTTACAGCACCACAGTTGTCAGAAAATAAGTCCAAGTGGGAATCTATAAAATGGAACTTTAAAGACATATTGTATCCCAGTCTAATGTAGCAGTGCAGCAGATTTGCCACATGATCCTTATAGTTTTCTGCTCTCTTATTTCCTAGAAAGTTTGTTGACACTGGGACAAAGACATCACAAGCTATATTTTCATAACCTGTCAGGATGGAGTTGAAATGCTCATCTATGTACAGTCTGTGTACCTAGGGACCCACAAAAATATCCCTGTTTTATTTTTGCCTCACGAAGATATGGAAATTTCTTGCACAATTAGAGAAATGCTTCTCCAGTTTTGTCTATGGCCTTAACAAACTATAATCCTTACAGTACCTTCAGAGGTTCTGTGGAGTTCTTGACATGATGTTGGTGCTGACCTGTGAGAGGTTTTAGCAGTTGTGCCAAATGTTTGGCTATGGTGTATATCAGCGAGTTTACTGTGTTCAGCACAGGCTGCAGTGGAACCCACTCTTTATGTATTTTTAGGAGACCATATAGTCATGGTGGTGCTGGTCCCTACAGGAAAAGCTTTCTGATTGTGTTGCTATCTAGTCCTGAGCTGTTGAGTAGATTGATCATCATATGTGCCCCATATGTCAACACATTCTTCCCCACTTGTTTGTATGATGTGTTTTGCACTAAAGTTTGAATCTTCTGCCAGTAACCTTCTGATTACAGTGGCACTGTCACATTGCCTTTATCTGCTGCTAAGACCTACACATCCATGTCATCACACTGCTCTGCTGCCAAAATGTTGTTCTTTGCCATTCTTGCCTTCTTGGGAACCCTGCATATTTCTTCTCACTTCTTCAGCAGCCTTCAAAGGGAGTCCATGTATGGCATGCTCAATGAAGCTGATGATGTCATGTTTCAGTAATGTTCTTGGAACTAGAGTGAAGTTTAGGCATTTTGACTTCATGAAAATTGTTGGCTCATCCAGTTCTCTCTTTATCAGGTTGATGACAGTCTTAGCATTGGTGGTTTTGTCTTCCTGCTGTTGGGTCCCTGGAAGTTGGAGGAACTTGTCACACTGTTTCCTGGTGGCTTTCTTCTTGTAGAGCTCACTGCTTGCGTCAGTGTTGTCATCCATCCACCCCATGTATGTGCTGGGAAACTGGAAGCGAGGTACAGGTTTTGAGTGAGCATATCTCTTGCATTATTGTTAACTTCCAGTCTGGTAACATGGATATGATTCCATACAAAGGCCGAACTTACTTGTCATAATATGCATCTTGTCCTGGTCATGTTCACAGGAAGCAGTAAGTTAGCAAACTGTGACATAACTTCCTTATCCTGACTGTGTACCAAGAAGATCAGTCTACTGAGCAACTTCACCTTCTTCATTCATAGTTTTTACAGCATCTTGAAGCTGCACTGGATATCCTCTCTGTAAAGGTGTGAAGTATGTGATTGTAGGCTTTCTTAGCATATCCTAATGATAGCATCTTCTCAGGTGATCAGCTGATTGGTGGCATCATCTTGTCACCCTCATCATATTCAGGCAAAGTGTTGGGATGCTGTGTCCTGCATATTTGTATAGCCATTGGACCACTGACCTCTTCAGATTGGATGCCAATCATACACTTCCAGAGGATGGTGCTGTGCTGGTGGTGGTGGAACATGCGCAGCTCTTTTGTGGGTGGTGGCAAGTCCCATTGTCTGTCCATTCTGTCTGCAAATGCCACTACCTTCAGAATCCAGTGTTCCTGTCACATTTTTCTGTTACAGAATTCCATGCTGTGCTGAACTGAAATCCTCTAACCCAGTTTATTAGGTTGTTGTGTAGACATATTTCTGCCACCTCTTTGACTACTGAGCACCAGAACCCAGTGGCACTGCAGAACTTCTTCGTTTGTTCAGAATTGAAGATATGTTTCTCATGGATGCTATGCTCTACTACTGCAGACTTGTCTGCTTGTCCAAGTCAAATGTTTCTAATGTGTTCCATATGGCACTGTGAGATGCATCGTCTGTGTCTGTCTGATGTGCTGCAACACAAATTCACACTCAATGCTGTTTATGCCTAGCTTCTGTAGTCCCAGCTGGTCGTTGGTTGAGCCAAACATGTCCTTAATTTTCCGCATTGCATGGAAGACTTTATTTGATATTTCTCCATTAAAATATAGCATCATTAGAAAAGTGTAGTGACACTTCGCTCTCATCAAAAAGGCAAAAAACAAACAGTTATTTGCATATAGAATGCAAGAAACGAGTGATGAAAGATATATTGTGTATAAAGTACAACTACTGGCTACATGAAAAGTGCATGAAGGTAAACCTGAAGTTCAACAGTGACGATATTTTGTGGACATGCTGAGTTTGTTTATGTGCTGAAACTGCCGAACTTTTAAATAAAGTAGACTAAAAAAAAATGAAGTTATAAAATTGCTACAAGAGGATATTGAGGCGTTAAAAATGGAAAATATAAAGATAAAGAAAGAAAATAATAAGTTAATACTTGAACAGTCCATGGGTATACTGCCAGTCCATAGTGTCCAACAGGCACAATATTTTGGTGATCAGACATGTCGCTATCGTCAGGTGCGCTGACAAACTGAGCTCCTGAGGGCGGGCGGCCGTCCTAAATCCCCTTCCCCCGCGAGGCATTCTCTCCGCGGTTCGCATCCGCGGCCACGTGTCAGCGGTCGTTGAGAGGCTGGCATCGGCATCTGTGGTGGCGTCGGTGTAACTGCCTCATCTGCCCTGGTTGCTTGTTTGTTTTCTTTGCTGAGCCTCTTTTTAATTAGACTCAGTGCTGGTTCACATGCCTTGCTCAGGTTATAGCTGCAATCTCTGTTGATGAGTCCATCCCTGTTATGAATACTGTCCCAGTATTTAGATGTCTGTGCCAAGACCCTGGTATGTTGGTAGTCCGTTTCGTGATTTTCGGACAAACAGTGCTCTGCGACTGCTGACTTGTTGGGGTACATAAGTCCTGTGTGCCTCTGATGTTCTCGGCAACGATCTTTGATGGTGCGCACTGTCTGTCCAATGTAAGTCTTCCCACACTCACAGGGAATCTGGTATATGCCGGCCTTCCGCAAACCGACATCATCTTTGACACTTCCCAATAATGCTCATGTTTTATTGGGTGGCCAAAAGACAGTTTCTACTCAGTTTTTCCTCAATATTCGTCCTAATTTCCCTGATAGTGCGCCAGTATACGGTATATAGGCGGTGGCTATCTCTTCCTCCGTGACTTCGTCCATCTCCACATGCTGTACCGTAGAGGTGGGGCGGAGAGCGTGTCTGATCTGCCATTCCGAGTATCGGTAACATAACCTGTGCTCCATATGAAGGCTTGAACTTCAAAAACAAAAACCCAGCGCCTGAAGATGTGAAAAAGTCAACAGGTCGAACATCAGCAGATAGATATAAGTGGAAGGCTATGACATACACCAAAAGAAGAAAAAAGCCCACAGCTGTACAAAATAGTGAGCTTCTAGTAATAGGAGATTCGCTACTGAAAAATATTGCTGTCCCTAATTGTGAAATTGACATCCGACCTGGAATTAGAGTGCAACAACTCAGCAAACAATTCAAAAATATTGCAAAACAAGTGGCTACAGAACAGGACATGGAACACAAACGAAATTACAAAGGCGTTTTTATACATGTTGGAACAAACTTGTTTAAAAGCAGCAACGAAGATGAATTAGTGAATGAAATAAGAAACATGATTTGTGCAGCAAGAAGTCTTTATGAAGGATCCAGGCTCATACTTAGCAGAATCGTAAAAAGGAGGTCAGTGAGTGACAAAGACATATCCAAAATAAATGGTGCCATCAAACAAGAGTGTGATTGTCTTGGTGCTATCTTCATAGACCCAAACAAATTCCTGTGTGAAAATTGTCTGCGAAAGGATGACACACATTCAAATAGATTGCATTTGGTAACACTCAGCAGAATGTATGCAGATGTTTATAAAATCATTAGAAAGAAGGGAAACTAACATTGTATAGTGGGAGTGAAAAATCAGGAAATCTGATATTCACAAAAAAACCTGTGATACTAACAAAAAATAATATAGGACAAAAACAACCATAGAATCAGGATATTCAATTATAAAAATAATGCACCAGAATATACAATACATAAAAAATAAGGTAACCCAATTAGAAATAATGCTAAATGAAGAAACTCCTAACATTCTAGCTCTGACCGAACATGGTCTAAATGAGCATGAAATTCTAAATCTTACTGTTGCAAATACCAATGTAACAGCTAGTTCATGCAGGAGGAATAGTAAGGGTGGTGGAGCTGCTATACTAACCCATAAAATGTAAACAGAAACCATATAAAAAGCCTTGAATTATGTAAAAAATATAGCATTGAAAATGTAGTTGAGGTAAAGGCCAAAAAATAGTTTTAAGTTCCTCGCTGTCCATCTTAAACATCTACAGACTGCCAAAAGGGTGCATAGAAATGTTAATTGAAAACATAGGAGAGCTCTTACATATCATCCTAAGCAAGAACTGTGCACTTGTATTACTAGGTGATCTAAACATAAACACATTGCAAGACACCAATGACTGTAGGGAGCTGCTAAACACACTGAAAACATATGGCTTATACACTGCAATAGCTACTCCAACAAGTATAACTGCAAACTGATGTACTCAAATAGATCACATCTTCACAAATTTAAGGGACTCTTAGTACAAATGTGAAGTTATAGAAATGGCCCTGTCAGATCGTGATGCAATAAAAATATGTCTAAATCATATCACCACAAATGAAAACATGCCAATAATAAGGGAAAAAAGAAGCTTAAATGAACAAAACTTAACGGCCCTTAGGATAAAACTTGAAAAAGAAGGATGGGAAATACTGAAAAAAGACACTCCATCAGTAGATCATAAAGTGACTCATTTTATTGACACACTTTCCTTTCCTTGACCAGAAGAAGGGATCGGTTGGTAGGACATGTTCTGAGGCATCAAGGGATCACCAATTTAGTATTGGAGGGCAGCGTGGAGGGTGAAAATCGTAGAGGGAGACCAAGAGATGAATACACTAAGCAGATTCAGAAGGATGTAGGTTGCAGTAGGTACTGGGAGATGAAAAAGCTTGCACAGGATAGAGTAGCATGGAGAGCTGCATCAAACCAGTCTCAGGACTGAAGACCACAACAACAACAACAACTTTCCTACCATCTCAATATTACATGCCCAGTAATAAAAACTAAAGCCGAAACCACAGAATGTATAAAACTAACATTGATGAAAACTTTAAAGAGTACTACAGAAAATATAAAATAATGTATGCTGAACTACTGCAAGTAGCCAAACTAATAGAAGTAAAAAAAGTATATAAATAGTGATGATAATGAAAGCAAGGGTTGTTGGTCTATTATAAATACAAATCGCAAACCCTCCAACTCATAGGAACACAGCAAAATACAGTTCATGATCAGCAAAAAAACTATAACTGAACAGAATAAAATCATAAATCTCTTAAATGACTAGGCCAAAAACTAAAAGAAAAAAACAAATAATAAAAATCACAATAACACCAGTAAAACATTTATTAATCCCCAGGGAAAAGCAATGGCACTTTTCCCAGTGACAGAAGAAGAAACACTTAAGATAATAAAAAACCTAAAGCAAACAATGTCATGGGGAATTGATGGAATATCAAGCATAGAAATTAAACACTGTATGCAGGAACTCAAGAAACCTCTTACACAACTAATCAATTTATCATTCCTGGAAGGAACTTTTCCAAAGTGCTTAAAGACAGCGCTGATAAAACCATTACATAAAAAGAGGAATGAATACAATTCACAAAATTATAGGTCTGTAGCTCTTTTACCAATCATATCAAAAATATTTGAGCGAGCTTATGCACAGGGACTAGTTGCTTTTCTGATGAAATATGAAATAATCAACAAGAATCAGTTTGGCTTCCAGAAAGATAAATGCACCGTAGATGCAGTAATAGATCTCATCAAAAATGTCATAACAAACTTGGACTCTAAAAATAAATGTATAGGAGTATTTATGGATCTAACAAAGGCATTTGACTGTGTATACCATAAAACTTAGTAGAAATATTAGGAGTATACGGCGTAAGAGGAAATGCAGGAGACTGGATCCTCTCATACTTGACACAGGAGCCAATATACTCAAACTGCAAAAAATTATGGTGAAAAAATAAGATCTGAAGTAAGAATTTTATACTTCTCTGTGCCACGCGGTTCCATTCTTGGGCCAATACTCTTCATTCTATACACAAATCACATCCCAGATGTGATTAGGTATGGTAGTATAGTTACTTATGCAGATGACATAACCCTTCTATTCGTGGATGAAGATGCAGAAAAGCTAGAAATGAAAGCCAATGTAGAAGTAAATAATGCCATCCAACTATTTACTGAATTAAAATTGCACAACAATATTACTAAAATACTTTGTGTAAACTTCAGACTTCAAAAGTTTCACAGTGAAGATATCAATGTATGCATAGATGAGTGCATAGAAGAGAACACCAAATATACAAAATTCCTTGAGATAATTAGCGATGAAAATGTAAACTGGGGTAAGCATGTAGAATATACAAGGGGGAAACTTAGCACAAACCTATATGTGCTGCACAAACTCAGCTATCTAAAAGATACAGGCATTATGAAAACAATATACTATGCTTTAATTCATATGACATTAAGTTACAGCATAATTCTGTGGGGAGGTACCTCAAAAACAAACATTAACAAAGTATTTAAATTACAAAAAAGAGCCATAAGAATGACAGCCAACCTTAAAAGGAAAGATTCACGTAAACTAGCATATAAAGCTCTCAAAACACTAACATTACCCAGTATATACCTATAAGAACTCCTTCACTGGACAAAATTCAAATATTCTGCCGAAACTAAAGATAACAACACACAACACAACCATGACATAAGAAAATGGAACCTTTTCCATGAGCCTACACACAACACCACAAAATACAAAAAAACCACCATACAATGATCCAAAAGCCCTTGAAAAACTTCTTTCAATCTTGAGAGAAATAAACAAAAAATTTTCTAATAGAAAACTGTTATTACAGTGTTAATGAATTTATGTGCACTGCAGTTCAAAACAATTGCAATACCATTATTTTATCAAAAGAAAACTGTACAAAATCTAATTTAATATGAAATAGCCCTAGAATAATTTTGTAATAAATTATATTTTGTTAAACAGTAGACAGTAAAAACTATGTACCTGTCGGTGCATGAAATGAAAATATATCTTGATCCATACAATGTCCTTTGTCAAAGAATAAATAAATAAATAAATCTTGGCTTTCAGCAGCCATGCATATGGCAGGAAAATTACATTTGGCTTCTTCTTCTTCTCCCTCTTCTTCTTCTTCTGGTTTGTGTTCCCTCCTGTTATCTGCTGTTAAGGTGTGCCTTATTTGCATATCGTTGTAATCATTTTTGTGGAAAGTATTCCGCAGATGCTATAACTCATTTTGATAAAGTCATCCTGTTGCAGATGGACTTGGTTATGCACTAAAATGGTTAATACTGAGTTGTGTTGTGTTGGATGGTGAAAACTCCGATCATTAAGGTCAAGGTCTGTACACATCTTCTTCGTGTAGACAAAGTGTCCCAACATGCCATCTGGACTTCTCTTGATCAAAATGTCCAGGACGTGTAGGCTTCCATTCTCTTATATCACCGTGATGAATTTTATGCTGTTTTGTATACCAAGGGAATTATTTAGGAACTTATTGAAACACTGCAACAAGAGAAAGCCCTCATTCAGCTGATCACCCAAGAAAATTTTATCATTGAAATCTGTTGCTGAAGATCTATGGCCAAGCCAAGATTACACTCCAGTGCAAAATCAGTTGCTCGCAATGCAAATCAAGATTGTTGAAAAGAGTTGAGTAGTCAGTGAATAATTATTAAATCCTTTGATTACAATTATGATGGAGAAGAAAATAATTAGTCCTCAGGTCAGACAATTTTGATGTGGACTACAAAGGGCTTTGATTGTATTAATGTCATGATGAGTATACAACAGCAGTTGCAGCTGCAGTTCATCCATCTGCAGCAGGACAGCATCAACAATGCACCCATTTCCTGTGAACCAATATGGCCCGCACGCCTACTCAGCTACCCATCGGAATCTACGCATGATGAGACTCTAGCGAGCTTAAAAGATCTGAGTTGATTAGTTTCCAAAAGTTCTTTTTTTTGTGGTGCTGTTTGTGTTGTGGGATAAACTGCAAATGGTTTCATAACCAGAGTTTGTGGGTGTACTACAGCAGTGTAACTAGCCTTGTTACACTACTAAGCTGAAACTAATTAAACTTGTGTTATAGTGGGCACTGAATGCCCATAGTCATGAGAAAAGTGGATGCAGATAGCCTCACTTGGTTCAGAACATTTGTTGAGCAACTTTCTAATGATATAAAAGAGTTAACTGCCACACTCAGATAAACTAACATGACACTAGAGAATAATAAATCTGAATTGAAAAATGAAATGAAAATGACAAACATGAAACTAGTGAGTGCTAGAGCCATAGTAAAAAATTAAATAAAAATGACAGATACCACACTAGAAGGTCATATCAACGAATAGTGTAAGGAACAGCAAGAAATAAAAAACAGCATATTACAGTTAGAGATGATACTTTCCACCTTACCAGAGGAAACATTGAAACAGTGTGATGTAGTCTGAAATGACATGAATGAGAATTTAGAGATGTGAACAAGGATTTCAGACAATTGAAAGGGTTAAGTGAGCAGGAATTTAACACAATACCTGATGAAACCTGAGGCACACAAGTAAGGTTGAGAGTGTTCAAACAAAGTGAAGATTAAGATAAAGCCACTATTCCAGGCTCTACATGTGATCATTTGGAAGGGCAAGTAGTTGACTTCACTGATAACAAAGTGTGATACATAACTGGGTCATCTGTAAACACACTTCACTTCATTCTAATGCAGAAACAAAAAGAACAATGTGTGAGCTACAGAAAATTTGGAACAAAGTAACTGATGAAGGAAGGAATCTTTCAAGGGACACATAATCTAAGCACTGATACCACAGCACAGATGGAGAGGTTGAGGAAAGAAAAGGAGAAAGCTATTGGTGCCCTAAGGATGGAAGTTTCTGAAGTAACAAACTCCTTTGAAGTAGATTGTAAGCAAACATTTATATATCCATGGAAGTGTACAAAAGTATACCATCCTTGGAAACCTAGTTTTGAAAAGTATTTAAACTGAAATGAGTATGCTGAGGAATATGTAAACCTTGAGCACACTCTGTGTCAGGAGAGGTGATACAAGTGGATGTACCAAAGCAAATTGTGGTTTTAATTTTTATTATGAGGAGTATTTGAACAGAACTGTGCATCTAAATGGAGCACTATTCCGTGAAGTTGTTTTATGTAAACTATTATGCAGTTTATTATTATGTGTGGTAATAGGAAGGTTTATTTAGTAGTGTATGTTGCATAATTTTAAATATGCGCCCACGTGTAGATGCTTGTGATAAATAACAAGAAGTGAACTGTACAGTGAAAGAGTTAGAAGCCTAGATTCAATTTATGTCTATTGGCATGTCTGAGTGCACCACAGTACATGTCTGATGTGATGTGCCTCTCAAAAACCAGTACCTGAACTACAAACATTTTTAGTTAGTTTACAAAGTTGGTTAAGATTTTTATGATTTTATTTACTCTTACCTGAGGAAATGGCATTATCTATACAGTTATTTCTTCACTGTTGAAGAAGAAGGATAGTGAGAGTAGTGTTAAGATGAATTTGTGTAACATTAGCAAAATGCAGAAAAAGCAGGTGTTTAAACATAATCACTGGTTCGGGGACAAGGTATAAGATTAAAGTTAAGTTATCCCTCACATAAGATACAGATAATGCACGTTAATGCACATAGTTAATAGACTGGGATTTAATATGTAATGGTATTTCATTGTAGAGAAGAATTTTTCCATAGTGTGCAAGGCATCTTATGCTATGTGAATTTACATCATTATTGGTTATATAAATGAAAGAACATGTTACTTTGACCTAATGGCTGTTAGTAATGAATTGATTGATTGATTTATTGATCCATTTTTCATCTACAACTGCACAATGTGCAAGAGATATTTGGATTTTTTGTTAATATTAACAGTTTTACATATAATATACCTATGTATATAATAGCACACATTAATATATCAATTAATGGTGAATACTTAAATAAATGTTGTCATGCTATATACAGAGAGATAAAATACAAATGTTCTTCTGAATGAGACTAAATTGGGTAAACACACAAAAATTTAGTTTTGTAGGTATTCATTTACTGTATAAAAGCAGTGATCAACCAAGTACGACTTCGGTTTAGATTTGAAGTGACCAATGTTTTGTATGTGTTTAATGGTATCTGGTAAGGCATTGTATAGTTTGATACTAGGATGGATAAGGCTGTTTTGAAATAACTTTGTGTTGGCACTTTGAACATGTACATCCAATTTTTGTCTTGTGACATAGCTGTGTATTGTGTGATTTTGAGTGATGAGTGGTCTTTTTGTATGTAAGTCTTGCTTTAAATATATTATATTTTCAAGTATATATGTGCAAGGAAGTGGCAGGATCATCCTTTTTTGAAACAATGGTCTACATGATTTGCGATTATAAACCCCTTTCATTATTCTTATTTTTTTTTAAATTTTGAATGTTTTGATGGCATCTCCAGAATTTCCCCAGAACATAATCCCATACCAGAGGTGAGAGTGTACAACTGCATCATATACACACTGAAGGGTGTTGTAGCTGGTAAAATTTTTTAATGTACGCAGCACAAAACAAGAAGTACTCAATATTTTGTTCATTTGCTCAATATTTGCTTTCCATTTCAAGTTGTCTTGTAGATGAAGTCCAAGAAATTTGGTACAGGCTGTTTCGGCAATTGTCTGTCCATATAGCTCTAGATTGGGTGACATCAGATTTTTTGTTTGTGCTGTGTGTATATCCATGGCTACAGTTTTTTCAGTGTTTATTATTAAGTCATTGTCATCAAAGTAACATGTTAGCCTGTCAGTGGCTTCTTTTATGTTTTTTAGAAGAGTTTCTTCTGAGTTTCCTGTAATTAGAACACTCGTATCATCAGCAAATTGAAATATTTTACTCCTGTCATTGCTTATGTTTAGGTCATTTACATTGAGTAAGAACAGAACAGAACAGAACAGAACAGGACCCACTACTGATCCTTGTGGCACTCCATATTTAACAGTCAGTAGCTTGGAATTATGTTTCCTAATGACATTGCCCCGTTCTTGATCTATTTCCCCATATTGTTCCCTGTTCTTAAGGTAAGAGCTGAGCCAGTTTTTAGCTGTTCCTCTAATGCCAAGATTTTCTAGCTTGTGTAGCAATTTGTCATGATTTATGGTGTCAAATGCCTTTGACAAATCTAAAAATATGACCATGGTAAGTTTTCTGTTGTCTAATGCTATCAGTGCCTCTAATAGAAAGGAGTGAACTGCAGATTCGGTTGAGCAGGATATTGAAACTGTTTAATTGTAGGTGTGAAGCCTTGTTTATTACTTATTTACTGTTATCTGAAAGAATTATGTGAGAGATAGGAAGATTTCTATGCAGTACAGCCCCTGTAGTCCATCACTTTTGGGTGCTAGAGTATGGGGTGGGATGCAGAAAGGTTGTATTATCAGAAAATACAGAAAAATTCAGATTTACACTAAAATAAACAACCTTTGAACTAGAAAATTACTACTACATGTATGTATATCATTCTATACAGTAAAAACATTGCAATAAACTGCACAAGTGCTGCTATTACTACATACTAAACAAGTGCAGTGCTGTACAGTATGTATTTACCATACTATACACTACATATGTACAGTATTGTAAACATTGAAGGTAGCCTATACACTAGTAAAAAATTACTTAGGAAGAGAGCCAGTTACACATTTTTGTGTAGATGAAATTCTAGATTTAGCTGCAGTGTTCCTCTATTATTTCTTGATACACAAAATGTCCACAGGTGTTGCAACTGACTTCTGTTCAATATATATATATATATATATATATATATATATATATATATCTAAAAACAAAGATGATGTGACTTACCAAATGAAAGTGCTGGCAGGTCGACAGACCCTCTTTCCTGATGAGGCAACAGTTTGTTGCGAAAGCTTGAATTTTGTGTGTATGTTTGTGTTTGTTTGTGTGTCTGTCGACCTGCCAGCACTTTCATTTGGTAAGTCACATCATCTTTGTTTTTAGATATATATTTCCTACGTGGAATGTTTCCCTATTATAACTATATATATATATATATATATATATATATATATATATATATATATATATATATATATAGAGAGAGAGAGAGAGAGAGAGAGAGAGAGAGAGAGAGGGAAACATTCCACATGGGAAAAATATATCTAAGAACAAAGATGATGTGACTTACCAAACGAAAGCGCTGGCACGTCGATAGACACACAAACAAACACACAAAATTCAAGCTTTCGCAACAAACTGTTTTCTCATCAGGAAAGAGGGAAGGAGAGGGAAAGACGAAAGGATGTGGGTTTTAAGGGAGAGGGTAAGGAGTCATTCCAATCCCGGGAGCGGAAAGACTTACCTTAGGGGGAAAAAAACGACAGGTATACACTCGCACACACACACACACACATATCCATCCACACATATATACAGACACAAGCCATGTGTCTGTATGTGTGTGGGTGGATATGTGTGTGTGTGTGCGAGTGTATACCTGTCCTTTTTTCCCCCTAAGGTAAGTCTTTCCGCTCCCGGGATTGGAATGACTCCTTACCCTCTCCCTTAAAACCCACATCCTTTCGTCTTTCCCTCTCCTTCCCTCTTTACTGATGAGAAAACAGTTTGTTGCGAAAGCTTGAATTTTGTGTGTTTGTTTGTGTGTCTATCGACGTGCCAGCGCTTCCGTTTGGTAAGTCACATCATCTTTGTTTTTTGATATATATATAGAAAGGATGTGGGTTTTAAGGGAGAGGGTAAGGAGTCATTCCAATCCCGGGAGCGGAAAGACTTACCTTAGGCGGAAAAAAGGACGGGTATACACTCGCACACACACACACATATCCATCCACACATATACAGACACAAGCAGACATATTTAAAGACAAAGAGTTTGGGCAGAGATGTCAGTCGAGGCAGAAGTGCAGAGGCAAAGATGTTGTTGAATGACAGGTGAGGTATGAGTGGCGGCAACTTGAAATTAGCGGAGATTGAGGCCTGGTGGATAACGGGAAGAGAGGATATATTGAAGAGCAAGTTCCCATCTCCGGAGTTCGGATAGGTTGGTGTTAGTGGGAAGTATCCAGATAACCCGGACGGTGTAACACTGTGCCAAGATGTGCTGGCCGTGCACCAAGGCATGTTTAGCCACAGGGTGATCCACATTACCAACAAACACTGTCTGCCTGTGTCCATTCATGCGAATGGACAGTTTGTTGCTGGTCATTCCCACATAGAATGCGTCACAGTGTAGACAGGTCAGTTGGTAGATCACGTGGGTGCTTTCACACGTGGCTCTGCCTTTGATCGTGTACACCTTCCGGGTTACAGGACTGGAGTAGGTGGTGGTGGGAGGGTGCATGGGACAGGTTTTACACCGGGGGCGGTTACAAGGGTAGGAGCCAGAGGGTAGGGAAGGTGGTTTGGGGATTTCATAGGGATGAACTAAGAGGTTACGAAGGTTAGGTGGACGGCGGAAAGACACTCATGGGCAGAGCCACGTGTGAAAGCACCCACGTGATCTACCAACTGACCTGTCTACACTGTGATGCATTCTATGTGGGAATGACCAGCAACAAACTGTCCATTTGCATGAATGGACACAGGCAGACAGTGTTTGTTGGTAATGTGGATCACCCTGCGGCTAAACATGCCTTGGTGCAGGGCCAGCACATCTTGGCACAGTGTTACACCGTCCGGGTTATCTGGATACTTCCCACTAGCACCAACCTATCCGAACTCCGGAGATGGGAACTTGCTCTTCAATATATCCTCTCTTCCCGTTATCCACCAGGCCTCAATCTCCGCTAATTTCAAGTTGCCGCCACTCATACCTCACCTGTCATTCAACAACATCTTTGCCTCTGCACTTCTGCCTCGACTGACATCTCTGCCCAAACTCTTTGTCTTTAAATATGTCTGCTTGTGTCTGTATATGTGTGGATGGATATGTGTGTGTGTGCGAGTGTATACCCGTCCTTTTTTCCCCCTAAGGTAAGTCTTTCTGCTCCCGGGATTGGAATGACTCCTTACCCTCTCCCTTAAAACCCACATCCTTTCGTCTTTCCCTCTCCTTCCCTCTTTCCTGATGAGGCAACAGTTTGTTGCGAAAGCTTGAATTTTGTGTGTATGTTTGTGTTTGTTTGTGTGTCTGTCGACCTGCCAGCACTTTCATTTGGTAAGTCACATCATCTTTGTTTTTAGATATATATTTCCTACGTGGAATGTTTCCCTCTATTATAACTATATATATATATATATATATATATATATATATATATATATATATATATATATATATATATATAAAAAAAACAAAGATGAGGTGACTTACCGAACGAAAGCGCTGGCAGGTCGATAGACACACAAACAAACACAAACATACACACAAAATTCAAGCTTTCGCAACAAACTGTTGCCTCATCAGGAAAGAGGGAAGGAGAGGGGAAGACGAAAGGAAGTGGGTTTTAAGGGAGAGGGTAAGGAGTCATTCCAATCCCGGGAGCGGAAAGACTTACCTTAGGGGGAAAAAAGGACAGGTATACACTCGCACACACGCACATATCCATCCACACATACAGACACAAGCAGACATATTTAAAGGCCTTTAAATATGTCTGCTTGTGTCTGTATGTGTGGATGGATATGTGCGTGTGTGCGAGTGTATACCTGTCCTTTTTTCCCCCTAAGGTAAGTCTTTCCGCTCCCGGGATTGGAATGACTCCTTACCCTCTCCCTTAAAACCCACTTCCTTTCGTCTTCCCCTCTCCTTCCCTCTTTCCTGATGAGGCAACAGTTTGTTGCGAAAGCTTGAATTTTGTGTGTATGTTTGTGTTTGTTTGTGTGTCTATCGACCTGCCAGCGCTTTCGTTCGGTAAGTCACCTCATCTTTGTTTTTATATGAAATTTTTCCCACGTGGAATGTTTCCTTCTATATATATATATATATATATATATATATATATATATATAAAAAGAGGCAATAATCTGGATGGCACTGAGCTCTTCACTGGCTTCACAGTCTTTGTCAAATTAGACAATCCACTCCTCAGCTTCACTGGCAGGGACATTCGATTGTATAGTTTGTAAATTTTTAATGATTTCCTGTGTGGTGTTGTTTTGCTCACCTTTGATCTAGTCACTTTTGGTCTTAACTTGCAGCCAAAGCTTATGCCAGGATTTTTGCAGTGTGTCGGTTTTAGTTCCTCTCATGTCTTTGCAATCACATACACAGTATCTTTGACATTGAGGTATTCCATAGCTTCAAGTATGTTACAACCTTCTTGACACTTTTCTAAAATTGAGATGATGTACCACCTCTTCAACCATTCTGTCACTCCCTGATAGAGCAGATAAGTGATGTGACATTCGGTGGAAGGAAGATAGTTTTTATGCCCTCTTTCAGTAAATCCTCATCATATGGATGTGATGGTGCATTATCCCATTGGAATAGAACATGAATAGGGAACTTTTTTTGTTTCAAGTCTTTTTCAACCAATGGAATAAATTCACTGAAAACCAAAGATTTGAAATGGTTGCAGACCATCCAAGCAGATTTTTTATTGTGGCAATGAACTGGGTAGGAAAATAAGTTAAAAGTGTTTTTCAATGCCCCGGGCTTCTTACATTTGTCAATAATGACCAGGGGGAGCCTGTATGTACTGTCAAAGAAAAATGCGAGGACATCCAGATGGGTACTAAAAGAAATAAGATAGATTTTGGGTATACAATAAATCGCACAAATCTAAGGGCTGTCAATTCGACTAAATCCCTAGGAATTACAGTTACGAGCAACTTAAATTGGAAAGACCACATAGATAATATTATGGGGAAGGTGAAAAAAAGACTGTGCTATGTTGGCAGAACACTTAGAAGATGCGACAAACCCACTAAAGAGACAGCTTACATTACACTCGTCCATCCTCTGTTGGAATGCTGCTCAGTGTGGGATTGTTACCAGGTAGGATTGATGGAGGACATTGAAAAAGTTCAAAGAAGGATAGCTCATTTCATGTTATCACGCAATAGGGGTGAGAGTGTTACTGATATGATATGCAAGTTGGAGTGGCGGTCACTGAAACAAAGATGGTTTTCTTTGTGATGAGATCTATTTACAAAATTTCAATCACCAACGTTCTCTTCTGAACGCGAAAATATTTTGTTGACACCCACCTATGTAGGGAGAAATGATCATCATAATAAAATAAGAGAAATTAGAGCTCAAACAGAAAGATTTAGGTGTTCCTTTTTCCCACGCACCATTTGAGAGTGGAATGGTAGAGAAGTAGTATGAAAATGGTTTGATGAACCCTCTGCCAGGCACTTAAGTGTGAATTGTAGAGTAACCATGTAGATGTAGATGTAGATGTCAGTCTTACTGCAAGTAACAATGGCTGGACCATCTTTTTTAAGTTTTATTCCTGCCACAGTTTCATTTGATGCAGATTGTGTTTTGTATGGTAGTATTTTATAGTTTAGGCCTGTCACATCTGTGTTATAGACTTGCCAAGGTAACAG
Source organism: Schistocerca piceifrons (assembly GCF_021461385.2). Taxonomy (NCBI): domain Eukaryota; kingdom Metazoa; phylum Arthropoda; class Insecta; order Orthoptera; family Acrididae; genus Schistocerca; species Schistocerca piceifrons. Next base: position 234,226,109 of record NC_060140.1, read on the forward strand.
TTCAATTTCCTTGACAATTTTATGAAACTTCACAGGAAACTCCTTAGCCACATTGGCATCAGCAGATAGTTTTTCACCAGAAATTGAAATGAACCAAATGCAATGACAGGTTTTCCAGCGATGAATCCAGCTTTCACTATTTATGAACTCACTTCTGGCTTCTAGATTTTTATGCAAAGTTATTGCCTTTTATTTTATAATGGGCCCAGATAACAACATTACTTTTCTTCTTTCTTGTTGGAACCACTTCCACAATGTATTGTCAAGCAGTTCCAGTTTATTAAGAGTGTTTTCAACATCTGTCATCATGATTCAATGTCTTTTCAATTTATTCTCCAATCTTTTACTGTCGCGATGTCTACATTTAGTTCCCTGGCCATTTTTTGCAGTGATTCCCTTTGGCCAGTCTTTGTACCACAGCTAATTTTTCATTTAATGAAAAAGTAACATGTTTATGTTTCACTCCTGACATGTTGAAAAAAACACACATGTGTACAGTATGCACAACGCAAAGTAAATATGTAAAGTATTGAAATGAACACAGAAGAACAATGTCATAAAACTACTGAACAGTAAGCACTGAAAACTTCACAGCGCAGTAATGGACAAAAAACATGGACAACGATGGCAATGATATGAGAGATGATCGAGCCCTAAAATGGATAAGCGATAACAACAATCACTTGTAAACAACAATACAGTAAACAACATTGGTGCAATGGGGAGTGAGTCACCACCATGAGGTGGGGTAATTTTGGCTTGAGCATGGGTGCCTCTTCTGAAGTGGCGGACCAGCTGAGAGTGGACGAGAGGGGTTCAACTGTTTTGTTTTATCAAACACATGACCTGGGTACAGATGATCCTGGAGTTTCAGGTTATTCTTAATGAATTATCTCACTTTTCAGGTGAATTTTCCCCAGTAGAAGTGTTGAATAAAAATTTTGTAGGAGAATCATCGTTAAGATATTTTTCTTGGCCTGAAATAAAAATGATAGCAACTAGTGAATTATAAGAAAAAGTAGAAATGAATTTAAATAAAAACACAGTATGTCAAGTGCAAGAACGTAATTTAAAAGCAAGCATCCCTAATTTTAAACTCAATGATATGTTGCTACTGAAAGTCTTTCATCACAGTTCACAATTAAAGAAAGAAATGAGCGAGTTTTTCCATCATTATGAAGGTCCTTACAAAATTATATTGATTCCACATTCAAAGCCTATTTTCTTAGTAAATCCTTTGGGTGGGAAAGAAAAAGGTCTCTATAATATGTGGTCAAAAGATGTGTGTCATAAGAAACATCCCTTCACAGCTAACATAGTTTTACATTAGTATGTGGCAAAACAGAACTTAAGAAACTTTAGTCAGCAAATAAACTGCAGAACCTAGATGAGTTATTTCCTTTTTCTAATGGAGCTGGATGTTAGGTCCATTACTTTTGATGGAGGGATCAAGGAGAATACACTTTCAGCTATGAAGTGCAAGCATCATGGGATGACATCCAAGTATGATTGTTGCAGCATATAATAGGAGGACATTTGTTGAAATACACAAAAGAAGGACATTGAGAGTTACAGTAGTGAACGAATATGTGCAGAGAAAAATGATAAATATAGCACAGAAGACAGATTAAAAGCTGGGTATGCATACAGACTATGTTAGGAATAGGTTACCTTGATATAGATGTATAAAAGGAGAAGATAGTGGTGTAAAGGCTGTCAACAGGATATTGTACCATAACCTGTATGTATCTATGATGTGATCAAAAGTATAGGTGGACCTAGGGCAGACGGTTGATCAATATGTAAGAGAAAAAGGACCACATCTAAATAGGGGCACTATTACCGTGGATAATTACATGACTGTGTAGAGATAATATTTTTGTGGAAACAGGCATATATTGACAGTTACTACATAAGTTGGTAACATTAGTTTCAAGGTTCCTGAAAAGTAGACGAATTTACCTGAAATCGTTATCTGTTCCATATGTTAATTTAAAAATGACATAATAAAAAGGCAAGTCTCTGAGTTTTGTATGCTACCCTTCAGGACTGGGAAGATAGGGTGACTGATCACAGAATGCCCATTAACAGATGCTTGTTAATTGTTTAAAATATGTAACTCCTCTGGCCTGGTGGCAATTTATGAATCCTGAAGCTATTTGATGAGGAAATTGGCCTCTGACAATGAATGTGACGTTCCCTGTAACATCTACGCAGGATAAAATCCCAGTATGGCTCTGTGAGTTTTTTAGTGTCTCATATACTCCTCCTAGACAAATCTCTTTTTTTTATTTTTATTGAAGATGATAAGCAATACAGTATAACACACATACAGTGATTTCCAAAAGTATTACAAACAGGGCTAGAAAAGCCAGAGTTCTTGAAGCAACATATTTGATTAGATGAAATAGACACTTAGACTAAACAGCTACTTGGACCATAAGCCCTGGTAATAAGTAGTTCACAAGAGAAAACATGAAAATATTGTAAGACTGGGTAATGGTCCATATGGATTCATTATCTGAGCATCTTTGTCCATAGTAAATGAATGATTACCTGGTAGAAATGTTAAGAAACTTAACCAAAGTGCAATTAAGGAAAATACATACCTATGATCAATAGTTCACAAAGTATTATGAAGCATTCCACAGTTAATAAACATGAATAAGTATATATATGAAGATGGTATCTGTTCTTTCGGACAGTATCTATCCTTTCAGACATGTACAAAAGAACAGATACCATCGTTGGCCATGCAGCTCGTTAAATGAAATTACAGTGAAATGTATACCCCTAGCTGCATACAGGCATTGATATAAGTCAATGGGGACAGTTGAAAATGTGTGCCCCGACCGGGACCCAAACACAGGATCTCTTGCTTACATACCAGACGCTCTATCCATCTTAGCCACTGAGGACACAGAGGATAATGTGCACTGCAGGGTGAGCCTTAACTATACGTATATGAAGATAGTATCTGTTCTTTTGGACATATATAGTTAAGGGTCACTGGCCATTTGACCATTTTCTTCTGTGCAGATGCACAAACAGTGCCTGAGATCGTATGGGAATCGGCAGTAAAGCCCCAAGTAATGAGTATAATGGGCAGGGGCACTATGAATGTAGTGTGGGACAATAAGTTGCGAATGTGGGTCTCACAGGAGGCATGCCAGAGATAAGTCCCTGCAGTCGCACTATCCTCTGTGTCCTTGGTGGCTCGGATGGATAGAGCGTCTGCCATGTAAACATAAGATCCCAGGTTCAAGTCCCGGTCAGGCCACACATTTTTGACTGTCCCGTTGACTTATATCAATGCCTGTATGCAGCTAGGGCTATTCATTTCATTATAATGAATAAGTATATTTATTGCAAATGAGACACAATGTAATGTAAGCTATGATTGTATATCAAAGATGCACTTGACATTGATGATTGTAGGGCGAAGGTTAAAGCTAGTTTTGAACTTCAAATATTTATTGTTTGGTTAGCATTTCACAATGATGATGACACCATTCACCTAGGGGGAGGAGTCTATAGTGTAACATATTACTTTAGTGAAGTGATGGGTTGCACAAGCATTTTTCGAACCAACAAATCATAAAAAGTTAATTTTCATAATGAATCAAACAATGTACTGTTTGGATGTACATTTTGTTTATGCACATGTGACATGAATGGATGGACACAGCATATTTTCAAGCGAGGATGACAATAAACATCATACCACCTCTGTGCTATCTCCTCGTTGGGTAGTTTATTCTATGTTGTTGAGTCCTATCATGGAGATATTGCATGAGCCTTGGAGGAAGATCAGCCATGACAATGCTTATGACATCATGGGGACAACAGAAAATTTGTTATATACTCATTCAATTGGTATCTGTTAAATAAGACAGTCCGTTTGTGGACTTAGTCCTTATAAATGCAATTGTGGTGTTTTGAATGTTGAAATAACTATATAATTAATGATTGCTGTATACAAGAGTACAATATACAACGTGTTGATTATCAGAAGGATTATATTTCTTTTGGCATTTGGATTAGGATTTTTACTCTTAACTTCCAGCAGTGAAAGCAGAACTTTGAGAAATGAAGTTTAATTGGAAGAGGTTGGCGAGTGTGCTGAAATAGTAAATGAGCAAGATTGAATAATAGGAAGTCTTAGCCCCTGATCTGACTCTACTTCAGCTTACAATATCACAGTAGAGAACCAGCAGAAGGTTGCACCAGGAACGTAGCACTACTTCATCATGCTAAATATTAACACTCAACCACTAACGATAGCACAAGTCCCAGAGGCTACTATGAAGCACAAAAACACAGTTTGATTTACCAAATCACTAACAAGCACCCCTACATATCCATAATCCATACAGTGCAACTGTTTACTTGGAGCCTGTGACATGCAACAGCTGCGAGACCTTACAGTTTAGGTCGCATTCATTTAAAGCAGGTGTACAGGGTATGTTTTACTACATACAGTGCTGACACCTTTTGCCGTACAACAAACATTCCCTAGAACAAAGCAAATGTAGATGGACAAGTGGATTATGAGAGGAAACAACTCAGTAGAAGAAAGGAAGAATTTCTCATTCAGTGAACCAAGCAGCTAGAAGTCACACCTATAAATCCCAAACATGGAAATGAAAATTTTTAAAATTAATTAATTAATTGTTTTTAAAGGATACATATAACTTGTAAGCAGTCTCTTTTGTAGACTGACTGCATTTTCCCAATATCTTGCCAATGAGCCGAAGTATACCACATGCCTCACCTGTCAGCAAGCCTACGTGATCATTCCATTTCCTGTTCCTATGAATTGTTACACCTAGTATTAGTAGAGCTGACTGATTCCAGTTATAGCTGATTGATGTTGTAGTCATAGGATACAACTTTTCTGAGTTTTCAGTTTACAGTTTTACATTTCCAAATATTTAAAACAAGTTGTCAGTCTTTGAATCTCCTTGAAGTATGATCACATTTGTCCAGCTTCTTTTTTAGACAGTGCTTCATTACAGATAACAGCATCATATGGAAAAAGTCTGATATCACCACTAATATAGCCTTCCAGATTCAGGACTGAGTTTTATACTTTGCTGCAAAAGTACATATTAACTTGCCGGAAGACATCAGACAGGACATTAAGAGAATAAAGAAAGAGATATAAAAAAAGTGTAAGAATATCTCATTAGAGACTTCTTCTATTTGGAATTTGTAAATTCATATAGCTCTAGTGTTTGTATTAAACAGCTGTTAACTTTGTCAGTATAAAAACAGCTGCTTGTGGTCTGTGTAAAGGAAATGCATTGTTTGAAATACTAGATAAAAACAGCAACAGAGTAATATCAGAGGAGTAGTAGTGTTTGTATTTTCAAAATAGCTGTATTTTTCCCTAATAGACATATATAAAGTGAACTTGAAGTAATACTCATAATTATAAGTGTGTAACACTACTCATAATAAGTATTCTTTACAGATGTAGCCAGCACTGCATGTTTCTGCCTGAAAATGCACAACTTGCGTCTTCCACATCTCTGGAGCTCACCTTCATGTTTGTATTGATGGAATTGATGTGGCAATGATTAAGTAATGACACAGCCACCCTAGTTTTGTCCTATGACTGATATTTGTTATAATGATTTGTTTCATTTTCATTTTACTAATTAAATTGTTTGCAACAATTCTAAGGTGATCCAATATTGTGAAAAATGCACACAAAATTACTTGGTTTTCGATACAGAAAAGCGACAATTGATGAAGTTATTCACAGTACAGTGTTCAAAATTTTAATTCTGCCAGAAACTGATCTCAATTTGATCTCTATTCAGTGCCTCTAGATAAGTTCTTGATATTATGTTGTTTAACTAGTGACAATTTTCATTGTACTTGGGTATTTTCTTGTTCTTCTTCTGCTTCAGACTGGCCTACTACCCACATTACTATGCCAACACCAGTCATGCCAATACCAGTCAGTGGTGTGGATCTCCTGCATCGTCCCCTACACTCCTCGGAGTATGAGACCTCATCATCATCATCATCATCACCAGTTAAATATTCCAGTTACACGTGAGTTCTTTAACTTATTTTTACAATTCTAGCTGCAAGCATGATAATTTATTCAATCCTTAGTTATACATCTGGAAGGGTTACCTGCGCATCATTGTTGTCTACTTTCTGAATTGCATACATGTTGCTTCCATGCACTTTGGTGAATATTACTGTAGTTTGAAACATCTGTGGTGATCATAGGATTTTGAGTTCTGACCTTCCTCCCTGCCATTTTTAACTGAGTGGCTACTATTTTCCACATTACCACTAAGATGCATTAAACAGACAATAATGGAAAAAGAATAAGAATTAATAATGGAAATGGAGAGGTAATACCTGCTCGCAATTCAGTATTTTATTTAGTATAATTGGATAGATAAAAAAATCTACTAGCCATGTGGTGGCAGAAGAACACACACATACATATAAAAAAAGTATTACTCATGCAAGCTTTTGGAGCCAGTGAGTGCTTCTTCTGGCAGAAGGGTTGAAGGGAAAGGAATAGGATTAAAGGAAAAGAACTGATGAGGTTTAGGAAAAGGGGTAGAGCTCGAAAAAGTCACGCAGAACCCTGGGTCAGGGGAGACGTACGAGATGAGATGAGGAGCAAAGATTGATTGTTAGGGACTGCACTGGATGAGATATAAAAACCCGAGAGCTTAGAGGTAGAAGATAAGGTAATCTGCAAGACAGAGATTACTGCTGAAACATCATGCGCAAGTTAATAAGAGCAGTGATATCTGTCTTGCGTATCACCCTGTCTTCCACATTTAAAGGGAATTAGAACAGATTTTTTTTCACATTTTCTGATTTTTATCTCATTATAAAATTTGCAATTTTCTGGATAAAATGATATGTATATCACTTATGAACTCACATGGGAAGTATTTTATTTTATTTTTTTAAATGTAATCTATGGCGGTTGAAAATGTTGAAATTTTTACTTGCATTACTTCAAGATCTAATAAAATCAGTAATTTTTTTATGTAGAAGGCTGTGGATTGTTGTGTTATAAAGGTTAACTTGCCATACGTGTTTGTACTGGTCATGTTCAGAAGAGGATGGGCAGCAGGTTGAGGAAGTTGAAACAAGGTTTGAGAGACAAGAAACTTTATGATGGTAAAATAGGCTGAGGCAGGCTGACAGACAAAATGATTCATAAACTACAGCAGTATTATGGGATGGCCATTAGAAATAATACTGAGGATTTGTTGAAAATGAGGCAGGCAGTATGGGCTACCTTCTTCCACAGACTGTCAACTGATGAAAAACCAGTAAACCACCTTTGCCCTCCTGGACCTGATTCAAGGCACAATTGCTGCAATGTCCAGTACTCAAACAGTTCATACAGCCATAAACATTCCAACCCAGCAGCAGTCATGGATATCATAGAACCTATTTACAGAGACCTATCAAGTCCTGAATTACTGAAGAAGCATCTGCATGATCAAACTCAAAATCTCAATGAGTCATTCAGTAATCTTATATGGACTTGCTTATCAAAAAATGTTTTTGTTGGAATGAAGCTACTAAAGTGGAGGGCAGTGATGCTGTTATTGCTTTTAATTATGGCAACATTGGCAGGGTGAAAGTGCTACAGCACATGGGAATTAATCCTGAAGCAAATTGCATCAGAGAAATTGATCGGATGGATAAAGTTTGCATTTATAAAGAATGGCACGCAGCACAGTTGGCCACTAAGGAGTCAAGAAAAAGAAAAGAAAAAAACTTGGCAAAATATCAAGAGGATGATATGCAGTATGGTGCAGGGTGCTTCTAAGTGACTAAAAATAAAAAATTAAGCGTATATTAAGTGAATTGCAGTCTTTTGAAACTTTAGAAGCCATTCCTGAAAATTTACATTTTCTGTTGCATTTTTCGCTAAATCTCAGAAACCACTTTGAGTTTTTCATAGAGTAATAACATACATATCCTGAGTCTACTGAACTAAAACAAGAACATAATGTTAGGCATAATTAAAATTATTTAGGAAAACATACAAAAAAAGTACACAACATTTTAACCGTGTAATTAAAATATTGTATTTCCGAAAGCAGTGGCTGAAAAGCAATTATTGTACTTCAGTAGACTGAGAACATACAGTTTAATGTCCTGTAAAAGTTTCATGTCACTGGCTACGGTGGTTCCTGAAATACAGGAAAGCCAAGTCACTAAATTTAACATTGTCAGGATAGGGCATTCCAACTGCACTTAAGCTCTCGGGTTTTCAAATCTTGTCTAGTGCAGTCCCCAATACTCAGTCTTTCCATCTCATCCCATGTGGTAATTCTCCCCTGACTTAGGATTATGGGTGACTTTTTTAAACTCTACCCCTTTTCCTAAACCTCCCCAGTCCTTTTCCTTCGTCTCTCTTTCTTCTCCTTCAACCTTTCTACCAGAAGAAGGAGCCACTGGCTCTGAAAATTGGTTTGACTAATACCTTTCTTTTTTATGTTTCTGTTCTCCTGCTGCTGCTTGGAGAGTAGATTTTTTTATCTATCCAATTACATTATATTTTCAACAATTGATTATTTTTATTAGTATATTATTTGTTATGTACAACTCACTTTTTAATTTTTAGATGTGATAAAACATTTTTTTCTTTTTTGAAAAAATTTAATGTGCCATTAATAACAAGTTAAATATGAGACCACTTTTGGTATGAAACATAGCAGAAACTGATTTTATTCATGTAATTTTGATCTTATGTGAAGTAAAAACTCACAGAAAAATGAAATACTGGTAAGGTTTTGCCTTTAAGGTCAAAATGAAACAGATGTGAGAGGATCCTAAAACGAATTCTTTGAAATAAGAAACTAACGGTTTCAAATGAATCATTAGCTTTTTTTGATAGAAATTAATGGTTGCAAGAGCTAAGGTCATAGCAAGTGATCAAAGTGATGACTGCTAATCTCAGGGCCTATATAATAGTGCCACATAAATTGTTTCAGCACTTTCTCAAATACCTCTGTAGTTTGTTGTACAACATAGGCAGACAGGATCCTGCCAATCAGTTCCTTTTCAGTTTCTTCTGGGGTTTCATACAATAATGAGCTAATGCAGCTGTATAGTAGTGATTTATAGGAGTGAGATCCAGAATTGGGGAGTATTTTTTCAAAACTCGAGAAACAAAAAAAGTAAATTTTTCTGGGAACATGTCTTTCAAATATCATACTGAAATACTAATTACATAAACAACATAACATTTACACACAGCTTTTGTAGGTACAATTGCAATTGACAGTTTGAATTTTCCAAAATTTTCATTGTTTATTTCAGAATGGATGGACAAAGTTTCCAAGTTTTTTTTCTAAAGTTGATAAACAAGCAAAGATGGAAGTTAAATGTTTTGTTAGTGTAGACATTCAAATTGATTTTTTTCATTTGTTTTTTATCTTTTACATTAGTTGCAAAGCTACTTTATAGTTCATTTTGCAGAGAAATGCAATATAGTACTACAATATGATTCTTTGGAATCATACCTCTCCATAAATGGTTGACTAGCAGAAGTGCATGATAGCAACAAATGCTACTGAAATACAATGCAAAATACTGGCTGCAACAATACTAAACTAAAAATCTAGTGATAATTTTCAACAGTGTCCTTATAAAACTCTTCTGCTCCTTCTGGTATGTTAAAATACCTGGGAAGTTTTAAGACTTACATTTTTTCCCTTGCTGACAATATTATTCTTTTTCAAGGTAGCAGCTTTCATCACACCCTAGCTGCAGTTTCTGGATTTCTGTACTTCAGCCTCTATAGGGTTTCCATTATAGGTGTCTGATACTGATAAGAATACCTTCTTCTTAGCCTTTTTGTAAGCCATCACTTGCTGAGAACTTACTTTTGAAAGGCATCTTAGATCATAGGGCTTTCAGTGTGCTGGACTTGAGATCCTCTGCAACCTAATCTTTATTTAGTATTTTGGTGATGCTATGTTGATCCAGCACATTACAGTATTTGGTCAGTGAAAGAATATCTTCCTTTTTATGGTAATCTTTATCCTCTGTATCAAACACTTTGCCAGGATTATGGTTGTCAACACGAATAGGGAAGTAATGCACAAGCTTATTAAATTTTCTGCTTTTTTACGCAAAGGCCATTAGCGTGCACATCAATACTGTATTTTAATTTAGACTGGTACAGGAATCAGAAATAAATTTTGTTGCTGGGATGCCTCAAGGTTTCTGGAAAATCCAATGGAGTGGAGGCTACTTGGCTGCGTACTTTGTCCTTTGGTTTGAAGCCAAGTCTAAAAAGCAGTCCTTTCTCTTTTCTGTGATCTGGAATGAATCATAATGCACAAATTGTATAGCCAAACCTGGCTTGAGTAGAATACTTCACCGACAGAGAGCTCTGGCATCAACTGATTTTGTTTTATATCAAAACATACTCTAACCACATTTGGATTTTCCTCCTCCATTATTGAATAAAGCTTTTTTTGTATGAAGTTTGTGCTATTCACTGGACAAGACCTCCCTCTCTAATCCAAGGATGTGGTTATCTGTTGTTTAGGTGTAAACAGACATTAATGTCAAAGTAGAGGGGTGCACTGTCATATTGAAACACATATTCTTGTGGAATATGAGAGGTACAGTCACCAACACTTGAAGCAGGACATCTTGAATGAACACTAGGCAGCATGCGTGATTAAAATAGGGTGTTAGCAAACAAGGTTCTGTTGTTATTTGTATTTTTATGTTAGCAGTCACAATGCAAGAGGTAGCAGAAAAATACAAATAATTATTCCACACAGTCACAGTTCCTAGACTTAGCCAGCGTGGCCACAATAAATTAAGATTATTTTGTGTCTGTATGTGTGTGAAAAAACAGTCAAACCATCACTGATGGCAGAAAATACAGCTATACTAGCCAATAGTGGCTTGACAACAAACAGAGGAACTGAACCCATGAAGAGGGAACAAATATTGATGTATAATTCAATCTATGAGTGAGCAGAGAGTCCAAAAATCATGTAGAGACAAGCATGGAGTGAAACACAACATGACTGGTGCAAGCAAATGAATAAACTAAGAACATTGAAAACAGAGCACAGCATGAGATGGAGGCCAGGCCGATTTGCTGGTTGTCAGTGTAAAAACTGCCAGGCCAGATCTATTGCCACCACCTGGATCAATGGCCGTGTCCCAACAGTGAGAAAAAAGGTTCTGTTAGTTGATCTTGTACAATTCCATCACAGACAGTTGGAAACATCATCACAATTGAAACAGACCTAGCTGTGGAAAGAACAGCACTACAGTAGTTCTTGGACCCATTATCTGGACACTTTGTTTATTGTTTGGGTGTAGCTGATGCTCAACCAGTACCCACCATATTGCATTCATGAAGTGTACACTTCACAGGTGAGTTGATAGGTGCTTATTGGTGAACTTTATAAGACATGTTTCAACACCATCTACTCCAGTTCTGCTGTACAAACAATTCTTTGTTAAGATTCTTGGCCAACTATCTGTGGCTTGAATGATATGGTTTCTGTCTGGCAGAATAAATTTCTTAATCAGATTGATGATTGTTGCTAAACTTAATCTTGTACATTTGTCCAGCATTTATCCTGCACCCTCATAAATTAAATACATGTCTGGAAGGGTATGTAATGATTAATGTCTCATCCCTGACAACCAATCATGATGTGTAAACAAAGAGAAACTCCCCCATGGACCCATCTCACAGAGGGTTGGGTTAAGCAAAGTATATTCACAAAAGAGACCATATGAACTTCCCCTCATTGATTTGATTCATACTGAGAGGGTTTGCTGGGCATGACTAGAACTTCAACATATGTAAACCAATTTTGAGAATATAGAGTATGAAAATTTCAAGCATCCTTATATACTTTGTAGGGCCACTAGTATTCCAGGAATCTGCAGACGAATGAATAAGCAATTAGTTTAATAAGGGTGAAGTTTCTAGGTCAAATCTGGCCACTGGTACCTTTTTTTTATTCTCACGTAATTCTAACAATAGATTTATTATGATTGTACAAATTATCAGTATTAAATGATTCAGTTATTATGTACCTGATATTTATGTTCATAAAATATACAAAAATTGTCTTAACAGTATTATAAATAAGACAATGATGCAGAAGAAATTTCAATCCAATCAGTGCAGTCATTTTATTTATATTATACAGTGTGAGTCACTAACTATTGCTACCTAGAATAACTGTGAAAGTATGATAGCAGCTGAAAAGTTTGTGGGACAAATGTTGCATGGGATAGCAGGGGCCATAATATGACATAGGTATTTTGTTGCTACGTGGGGTCATGACAGAGATATGATCAACTTTGTTTCTTTAAAGTGGATGCTATAGTTTCTTACTTATTTTCTGATAGCGGCTATCAAGATGAATCCAATGATGTGTAACAGTAAGGTCTTTGAAGGTCAAAAAGGTGGCATGAACATCCATTTACAGAAGGTGTTCGATGCTGCAATCTTCTTATCATGGATTGAGTGGTATTCCTTATCACTTCAGCACTTATCAAAGCACATGCTCTGACAATTCTCTCTTGTATATCATGCAAACAGTAAATATTCGCTGAATGCTGCATATCCATCTAACGTGCCATTGACATGTAAACACCATTCGATGGGTCGCAATACAACACTAATAGGAACAGTAAGACTAGTATTGTCAAATCAAGTGAATGTGAATTATGTATTCCTTCGAAGAACAAGTCAATATGCTTCTCATTTATGGAAAAGCCAATGAAATTCAGTGAGAGCTTGAGACTTACACACTGAATGATATCCTCAACACACTCACACTACACATCGTAAATTTAAATATGTGTATGATAAACTGAGAACAACTGGGTCTTTAATGGATTGGAAACATATCTGGCAAAGGGAAGTAACTGATGTGGCAACGGAAACTGTACTCTTGCCACTGTGGTTCGATATCCTTGTGTTAGTTCATGTCAAACCGCAAGGGAATGTGGCATGAGCCAAAGTAGTGTTGTTCGTGTTCTGCATTGCCATAAATATCATCCTTACCATATCAGTCTCCACCAAGAATTAATTAGTATGGATTGTATGCATCCCACTGAACTCTGCCAATGGGCTTAACTTCAGATTTAGAGGGATGACACATTTATTAATTTGATTTTACTTACTGAGGAGGCTACATTCATGAACCATGGAAGTGTTAATTTGCATAACATGCATTATTCGGCAACAGAAAATCCATGTTGGCTGCGGCAAGTTGCACACAAAAAACCATTGTCAGAGAATGTATGCTGTGGGATTCTGCAGGACAGAATTATAGGCCCCTATTTCATTGAAGGAAATCTTAAAGGTAGGAAGTACACCACAATAAGTTGTTGGATTGGATGTGGAGGAGATGTGTTGTGGTCGGCTTGTTCGCGAGACTTGATGCCTCTGGATTTTTTCATTCCAACTACATCTGAAGATATGCAAGAGACAATTGTCAGAGTATGGGCTTCATTAAGTGCTGATGTAATAAGGAATACCATTCAATCCATGATAAGAATATTGCACCACTGCATTGATACCAATGGTCATCACTTCGAACAGCTTCTGTAAATGGACAATCATACCATCTTTTTGACCTTTGAAGACCTTACTGTTACACTTGATTTAATAAGTACCAAACTATAGCTGCCCATTTAGAAAAACAAAGTTGACCTTCATATCTCTGACACGACCCCACCTAGCAACAAAAAACCAACGTCATATTATGGCCTCTGTTGTCGCATGTAACTTTTCTTCCATAAACTTTTCAGCTCCTATCACACTTTCAGAGTTATTCTTGAAGACAATAGTTAGTGACTCACCCTGTGTTGTGGTATATAGCATGCGTAACGCATGATGAATTTTTTCAATACGTTTGTTGCAAAACAAACTTGGTTTACATTCATGAACAGTTCTTGGTCATCACACAATTTCATGGCATACCTCACATATTTAAGTGTATCATGGAATAGTGGTGCAGATAGCTCACAAAAAAAGGCATGTGGTACCAGCACTGAGATTCGATCCAGCGACTATGCTTACTTACTAGGTTATGGACTCCTTGGACACTTGTGACCCTACAAAGTACATAAGCATGCCTAAAATTGTCAAACTGGATTTCCTCAAAACAGTTGAGAGTTGTGTCTTCATCTTTACATATGTTGAAGTCCTAAGCATTACCTACAAGTCATGTCAATATGAATCAAATCAGTGATGGGAAGTTTGTACAGTCCCCATGTGAGACAACTGTATATTATTTTTCAAGTTAAAGCCATCAGTGTCAATGCAACAGGTACTTGTTTATTATTAACTTGAAACATATCCAGTTTCCAGAGATTTCACACACGTAACTCATTCAGGACCTTTTCCCCTTCAGTTGTTCATTTCTGATCATCTTAAAAAACTCAGTTTGAGATTGTCTGCCATCTGCATAATTTTAACCCTAAAGGTTTGAAATGATCTGTATATTCTCCTGATTCTAATTTTCATGTGCCACTGTAAGAGTGGACTCATTTTAATACATTTACAACTCATAAATATGTTAATAGCATCGGCATAATAATAACTGGAATTATTGTAAAAAGGAAAGTAAGATTGTTATTACACATTCTGTTGACAAGCGTCATTAAAGACAGAGTACAAGCACTGATGGGGATGGAAATCAGCCTTTGAAAGGCACTATCCTGACATTCACCTAAAGTGACATCGAAAAATCACAGAACACCTCAGGCTGACTGGAGAGGGATCTGCTGTCTTCTGAAATATTAGTCCAGTACCCGACTACTTTGTCACTTCCTTCAGTAATTGCAGTTTTAACATGATACTAGAAAATCCTGGGTGGTACCTAAATTATAGAATAAGGAGTGGCTACTGCACCAGGACAATGTAGTCAACTTGCACAATGTCTGTACGTGTTTTGCTTGTTAGCTCTGAAAGATGATACCGTCTGAATGATCATCAACAGTTTTGATCTTGGTTATGGGTTTTCGAGTGCTCTACACCTCAGCTTCTTCCATTAATTACTATTTTTCAAAGTAAATATGATAGAATTTGAATTGCAATTCTCTGTGAAAACAACTACTCTTTTAGAACATGGTGTCTTTATATAAAAAAGCACATTTGAGAACTTTCAGTCATTCCTTATCCTTTGTGACTTTTTTCTGTTTCTATTCAGCCCTGGAGATTATGTAATTTTTGAGCTGTAGCAGTGACAAAGTAATGAAAAATTTGTCAGTGATAGCAAAATAGCTTAGGTGGAACATAGCGTTATTTTGTTTTGAATGTGTTGGAATTTTACTAGCAGTATAGCAACCAGTGTATGGTAAGAAATAGTTCTTGGCTTATGATGATGATGACACAAAGTTCAAATAATCAATAATCAAATAACAGAGTGACTGGATAATGAGGTGAAAAACATACGACTTTTACACAATTTTAGCATTAAATACATGTAATTCTTGCATTTATTTATTATAAAAACAGGACAAATTGAAAGATTTAGTATGATGATCAAAAATTGTTTGTTATGTCTTTGTTCATAAAATAAGCAAAAATTATTTCTGAGTAAAATACAGAACATTTTTCTCAGAGCAAATGAATAGATATAAAACAGATATTATTAACAACAATTATTTACAGCTGCAAATTTATTATTGTTACACCAAGAACGAGAAACTGAAGAAATTTTATGGTTTTTACAAATGTCATTACATTTGAATAATGTGCATAACAAGAGGATGAGTTTATGAAACTTTTATGAATGCAGTATGTGCTGAACATTATTTTCACTGATAAGATAAATATATTTATATCTGAATTTACAAAAATCTTAAAAATCTGTCCACACGGAAGTATTGCTGCAATAGAGATTTCAAAGTATACTGTTCCACAGCCTGGCACGGTGCATATTTCTCTTCACATATTTAGGATTTATGGGAAATCTTAGCACTTGTGGAACATTTTTCTTGTTTGAAATTAGTGTAGAATTTCATCAACATATTCCATAACAAGGATGAAGGCAGATTAATATTTACTCTGCCTATAACTTATTAGCAACAAGGTTAATAATGTGTGAACTCATGTTGTGCTTTTTATCACAGATCATTTTGAATCAGCACCTGCTATATGATTGTTCAGACTGTCACAGTGAAGAACAAAGGTACCTTTTCTCTGCTCCTGTTTTTGAAATTTTCTTCGTAGTCTTCAATTACGTAAGTGTAATTGATTACTATGTATTATATTGTAACCATTATTACTGATAATGTTGCTACCCGTATTAATTAGTAGATGATAGATTAATGATGAATATTTTCACAATTGTGTGCCTGACAATTCACAATGCACTAGAGCAAGACAAAAACTTTCTATTAGCCTATCTAGAAGATTTATAGCTATTTTAAAGTGACTTTGTACAATTTTCATAAAAATAGCATATCAGTTTCTGCCTAATGTATAATAATAAGAGAAAATTAGAGCCAATTTGAAGAAATATCTATCTCAACTGCTCTCATGAGTATGACAGCTGGGTTCTTATATCAGAAATCCTTCCATCTAAAGGCTGCACATGTTAGTCAGTTTATGAATGAGATAAAAGTCTAAATCTGAAATAAAATGTAAGATTCTATGTCTTCTGGAAAAAGAATACAATGACCTAAACATTTTCATGAAGTGAGATGTAGAGACCGGAAAATGAATTGAGAGAGTAGAGGGAAGTACAGTGGTCTATTAGGTAAGTGATGAATTATGAATATTTATCTACAGAAAATCACAAGTACTTTAGCACAGCATACAATAGCACTTTCTATCAAAATGGAACTTGTAGTAGCTTACATACAAGTCGTAGTTAAGAACAAGATTTCATTGCACTTCACTACAGTCAACAGTTTTCTCCTGGCAATCTTTAAAGGTTTGTATTTTAGCAAAATTTAAACATGATGAATAATCATCCTGATCTGTAAAAACAAAATTAATTAGTTACCATGTTTTCAGTTTTATTATTTATTTATATGTGATTTTCTTAGGGCCAGAATTATTTGGAAATTGAATATTTATGCACTTTTTAATTTTTGTTTAATTTTTTGAATTTATTTATCTCAAAGAAATTACCTTTGCTCAGATGATCTGCATTTAGCATATCGTTCATATATGTAATAGAGGACTTCACCAAACACATGTTAACTTGCCAGAGTACATTTCAAAAATTAATCTCTTGCTTTTTTGGAACTGCTCAGTTCAAGAAATAACAAAAATAAGTTTTGTAAAGAAACAGATAGCAGTTTCTGGCATTAAGTAATACAATATTCAAGAAAAATGTAAGAAATCATTAGACTGCATGGCACCAAAGGAGCACATAATTTTTTTAACTGGTGTGAAATGAATGAGATCTGTACAACAATTTTTATTGTTATAAAAATTTGTTATCCTCAAATGACTAGTTTCTGAAGTTCAGCTGGACTGATATCTTGAGGGCATAATTTATTAACAGAACAAAAAACACAATGATGTAATGGATTATAGTGATCATATTCCTTATACATTATTTCCATGAAATTCATACTGAATCCATGATATTATTATATAAATATGTTGTAAATGAATTTGACACTCAGTATAATTAGTAAATATGAAACAATACATGATAAAAATGAAATTTTTAACTGGACAAAGTTCCTGATTAATAACAGTGTCAAGTCTTCAAATAATTCACAGCTTTGGTGTTCTCCACTAATGAGCAGTAGTCCCTGTGCCCAATATTGAATGCCACCAGTACTTAAAATGAGATCAAAACATCAAAGAACGACAATAGTACTCACAAAATATCTAGTTTCAGACACACATGAGGTTGCTCTCTGGATGCAGCTCAATATTGGCAAAGGGACTATCACTGCAGAAATATGCTGCAGGACAAGCAAGACCATTAGTTTTAAACACAATCATTATAGCAGAGTTAATACCACAATAATTCACTTTTTGTCAAGGCATAAATATCTTGTAACAAAATTAAATATATATATTTCAAAAAATCTTTTTTTCTCTTACTCCACAATTGATTGCTTAGCCTCTGGCGAAATGGAACTATACAAATAATCTTCTCACAGTTTGAAAATGTGTATATATCACTATGAATTTTGGTAAAAGTGTAAGAAAGCTGATGTAGATCACAGTACAGAGTGCAAGTTTTCAGTTTCTACCAATGAAGTGAACGAGAATGACAATAAAGGTTAGTTTTTATCATTGCTCATCACAGTAGAATTAGAACAAAAACAACTGATTTTCAGTAATTCAGGAGTTCCTGTGTTCCACCTACTAGAATTGATAATGCTAGCAAATGGTTTATGTGGATGTACACTGACTCTGAAATTCTAAAAGAAACAAGTTCACAAGCAAAAGTACTAAGCTTGACTGGTGACTCAAGCATATACCTGAAGACATGAAAAGGAAAAAGAGTTGACTATTACCATGAACACAACTTGGGTATAACTAATAACAAAGGAAAGACATATCAAGCTTGGTCCACTCTCTTTCCTGGTCCGCACTACTCATACTTCGATTTTTGCGGAGAGGCACAAATACCCACAATGTGTTGCCAGTGAGCAATATCTCTAACGAGGATAGTTACTGGTATGATGGATGTCATACCATGTATTTTAGTGCAGGAACACAGTATTTATTCATGAGAGACCAGAACTCCTTAGCACAGCACTCCTTTGAAATAGGATATAGAAAACTCAGTCTATAATTGTGAGTGAAGTGCACAGGTTGATTGTAATCACTACTAGCTTAACTTAGAGTTCACTTCATAAACTGTGGTATCAGAGAACAGTTGCAAGCAAATTATATCAAAATAATTTTTTCTTCAAAAATAATGCTGTGACTTCTCTCAGACGACAGTATTGCTTCAGAATGGAGTTACGAAAATAATGAAGGTAGGAGCAGCACCACTGTAGGACACATAGTGCCTGAAAAAGTTTTTATACATTTTTCTTGCTATGCTGTTTTCACTCTTTTCCATGCTGATAGCTTGAACCACACAATCCACTGATGTATTTTGATAGTTGGTTCAGGAAGTTTGCAATGTTCCTGTTGGATTACATGTCTTGATATAGAGTGTTGTCAAGCTGAGAAGGTTAATAGAGAAATGCAGCAAGGAATAGAAAAAATACTGTCTTCTTTTTCACGTAGAAACATAATTTTCAATGATTAAATGACAATTGCTTTTGTGCAGATACAATAAATGGTATCATATTAATGCTTGCAGCTGTAGCATTGTTGATGTAAGTTACATAAAAATGTAAAAGGTTTGACCATCTTACCAAAGACATCACAGTTCATTGCCTGACAAAGTAAGAGCAAATAATGCAGATGATTAGTTTTATAGTAGCAGCAGTGATGCCATTTTGCCACACACATAACCTGTTAATAGATAAGAGTTCCATGGACTAATTGTAACACTTCAGGCACCATCTGCACTGTGTCGATGAGGTGGTCTTCCTCTATAGAGATTGGCAGACATGACTGGTAGCTGGTGTGCCAGTAGGCCACGGTGGTTGCCGCACCGAGAGTCGGCGTTGCTGACGTGCAGTGACCCTCTCCCCTACGTTGTCACATCAGTTGCTGTGTCCATTACAATTGTGTCCATCACAGTTGCTGTGTCCAACACAGTCTGCCACTGATGCTGATGACACAGAGCTTTGGCACTAGCAGTCAGGCTTTGTGTCACCACATCATCATGAACACAAGTTCTCTGTTTATGGAACTGGTAACCTGTCACTGTACCTCCAGCTTTTTCCATTACTGATGCCACTATTCTATAACTGGTCTGCCATTGTCTATCCATGTGTCATTACACCAATGTGATGCTTTGTGCTGGTGGAGATGTTCTGCTTAAATGCAGGAGACACATCCTGTATCATTACTATGTCTTTCAGAGGCACTGGAAACCCCCAACATAGCACGAGATGCCTGCCTCTGCACTGTTGCTTCAGATACTTTATAAATGGTTGGTGCTGCTGTCCACAATCAGTGGCACCATTTGTGCAATCGTATATTGCCACATCACTTATATGCTGTTAGGTGATGTGCATAAGCAGTTTTAAGTCTGCCCCATCACATCAGTTGCTGTGCCCACCACTGGCACTGGTGACTCGTAGTTGTGGCACCAGCAAACCACCTTGGCGGCGCAGCCGGCGGTTGCGGTGGTGCCCATGGCCGCTTGCCTGCAACTGTCCATAGCTGCTACTTTTGTGCAACAGTGGAGGTTCCTCTTCATCCAGACTGTCCGATGGGCTCACCAGACACTCACGCCGCTTCAAGCTCTGCTCTAGACGTCGCAGGAATCTACACAAAGGACACATTAATTTTTAAAATTATTTTACTGCTCCTGTTACAGAAAGGAATAGTAGAGTTATTTGTTACTCAGTTTAAGATGCAGATCCAGTGTTTAGTCATTGGGTGGAGGGATTTACTATTGTCTCTCTCCACCCCAAATGCTATCCCCACCCCATATGTACAAGTGATTCAAAAGTCGCAAGAGAGGACAACTCTGTTATTTGTGCAGATACCGAAAAATGATAGAGGGAAAAATTGTTGGACATATGTTTTAAATCATGACCTCAATATTAAATTTGTATTTTTTTTCATTTTATCAGTAATCAATAACAATGTCCCCAGTACACAAATCAGGAAAAGATGGAAATAGATGTTATCCAATGTGAAGACATCAGGAAGATGCGGAGGAACATCACGGACAGCATCCCGATCAACCACTCCCATATCATGTAACCATTGGTCATTTACTGGAGCATTCAAGACAACAGGCAGTATCCATGATGATTGACGGTCTGGGCGGTCACGTACAGCAACAAATAATGCCACCACATTTAGTGTACTGGCTAAGTTAGCAGTCAGTTTGCCATTGTCAACAAGAAAAGTGACTCAAGAATGTGGCATCTGTCAAGCATCCATGTCCACAATATTATCCAGAAATAACTTCCATCCATATCACATGCATTTTCTCCAGGAACTTCCTGAAGATGACACGGATAGATGGGTGCAGTTGTGTGTTTTACAGAAATACAAATGCACCAGCCATACCTAGAAGCTGATATTCTTTCAGTGATGAGTACTGTTTCCATCTGAACAGAACAGTGAATAGTTATAAAGTTGTTTAGTGGGCAACTGAGAACCCATACATTCCTGTAGATGCTCATCATCAGACTGATCCAAGGTTAAATTTGTGGTGTAGCATATGGAGTGATGTTCTCATCAGTCCCATATTTCTTAAAAATAAGCTCATTGCTGAACTGTACAGAGAACATCCCGAGATTTAGATGGCTACGCTCTAATGCCATCGGAAGACTTAGATGCCTGAGGTGTTATGATCTGCCCAAGTAGGATGATGCACACTGGTGTACAGGCATGTGAAGTCCAGTTATTCCTGGTAAAACCGAAGCAAGTCAATGCGACAGGTATATAGCTGAGTTCTGACTGACGACTGCCCATTGTATAGCCTCAGACCTTGGATCACCTGCTGGTATCAACTGTGAAGGAATGCAGTGCTCCTAGTGCCAGTTTCATTCCTGCTTCTGAGGCAACACTGATATGGTGCTGGCACTTCTGCCGTATTTGAATAATCTACCTCTAGCAAAATGATGCAGGTTTTTCTTTCAGCAAGATGGAATGCCACTGCAGTTTGGATGAACAACTCACAAATTGCTGAACGAAGTTTTACCTGAGTGTTGGATAGGTCAAAGGGGTTTAGTGGGATGACCACCTAGTTCACCAGATCTGACACCACTTGAATTTTTCCTCTGGAACCATCTCAGATCTGTAGTGTACAGAAACAGGCCACAAACACCATGGGAAAAATCAGAGGAGCCTAGACAGCAATAACACTCTTGGTCTCACATACTGTGCACAAGAGTTTCATGAACTGTATACAGATGTGCTATCAGCAGGACAGCATTCAGTTTGAACAATTCCTGAAGTAGTGTCCAAGTGATGCAGTAGCAGAATATAGCAGTTCAAAATTAATTTGCTACAATTTGCCACTCCCTGAGTTTGCTACTGTGATTGTCAATTTTGTTGTTCAGTCGTTAATGATATATGGATTTGACACTGATTTGTTTGCGTTTGTTTCAGTTTGCAGTTTTGAAGTTGTTGTTAAATTTGCTATTTCAAGCAGGCTATGGTGAATCTTATATCACAACAATTAAGCTCGTGATTTAAAACAATGTATTTCAAACAATTTTCCCCTCTATTGTTTTTCTGGTACCTGCACAAATAACGGAATTGTCCTATGTTGTTGGATTCTTGAATCACCCTGCATAACTTGCCATCCCAACTTTTAATGTACCACAGATACCTATGATTTTAATAATAATAGTAGTAAAAAATACAACATCTTTAATATCAAACAATGGAAACTTCAGGTAGAAATATCAACAATGTAGGAAAAGACAGATTGCTACTTAGCATAAAGAAGTACGTTAGTTGCAGACAGGCACAATTAAGAGACACTTACATAGAACCTTTGGCAACAGCCTTAATTAGTGAAAGAGAAACACGCATCATTTATACACACAAGCAAGAACACCTCATGCACACATGACCGCCAATTCCAGCATCACAGACTGGAATGCCTTCTTTAAAAGATGATTGTTGATACGGTGTGACTCAGCAATAGATGCAGTTTGAAAGGTAGTGACTAAACACAGGAAGTAGAGAAAGAACGTACACTGAGGAAAGTAATGCTGTAGAGAAGAGTAACAAAGAAAAACATCACAGGTTTGTAGGATGGAAGAAAATCTGTTCAGCAATGCCAATCAATGGAAACTCCAGATAGGAATATCGACAATGTAGGAAAAGGTGGATTGATACTTATCGTAAAGAAGACATGCTAAGTTGGTGGTCATGTGTGCATGAGGTATGCTTGCCTGTGTGTACGATGGTGTGTGTTTCTCTTTTGTAGATGTTTTAATATAATAGTATTAAATTATTTGGTTGCAGTAACACAAGTGAAATGTTTTGATAAAATAATAATGTGTTTAAATTGTTGCTTAGTACACCATTTTAAAATAACTCCCACAAAACTGCAATTTAGACAAATGTGGTATCTGGAAAGCATACATCTGAAAATTTGAGAAGTACATGTGTCATGCAATTTATTTAAGCCCTGCAATAGCAACAATTTCTCTCAACATTGTCGGCGTCATAATTTATAAAAGTTAAAATGAAAATGTGCAACCACCATTATCTGTATGCCACACTTAGCACTGCAATCCGGGATGTAGGCTTCAGCTCTGCAAGTGTGAAAATGATGGAATTTGGTTTCTTTAAATCATTTCTGCATATGCTCAGAAAGTCAGCGTTTATGTTATTTTCTTCTGAGTGCAGTGTCTTTCCTTAGAAAACTCCTTACAGCTTGCAGCTCCTATCTACATGATGACCATACGCCTTCCCTACCTCCTCCCTCACACTCCTCCTTGGTTTTACATTTGGTCAATCTCATGTACCGGGGATCCCATTCACAATATCTTGCAATGATGTGTAAGGTATCAAATAGCTCACAAAAATGGTACTACAGAGGTGTCAGCTGAGACTGGTCTTTTGGGACGGAAGTTTGAAGCTTAAAGGAAGGGGGAAATGTCTATAGCCATTCTCACTCTATGATGCCACCACAAGACTGTGATGTGTCATGTCTGCTGTGGGTTGTCTGATTCTTGTTTTGATCCATGCATAATTTTAGCCTCTTCTAGGATGTTCAGAACGTAAGCAATTTGTTCATACCAGCTCATGCTGAGGATGCTGTATTATTTTATGTAGTTTGAAAACCAAGAGGATCTCACTCTGGGATTCTGTTACAAATGAGCACACGCAAATGACATTGTAATATTAAATTATTCACACAGGTATATGCAACCAACTGCATGCCACTGAATACAGTCAGAAGGTTATCAGTAAACTGAACAACAGCTGTTGCTTCCCCAGGAAGATGATAGGCTGACTGGTGCCCAACCCACATATTCTACCTGTCAATGATTATTTATTATTGGAAAACAGCTACATATTGTATCAAAACTATAAAATTACAAAGAAACAGAATGGCTGGCAGGTATGTATCTTTATGGGTCAACATTTCATTACTGTCTACAGATACATTTAAAAGTGTACTAAATCTCCTTCCTCATGGAGGTTGGAGGGATAGGTTGGGGAAGGTTAGAAAGGAGGGGAAGGTCATTTACATCTCAGGGTGAAAGAGACCTACCAGTACAGAAGATGAGCATTACTCATGTCCTATCAACAGGTATGTCCCTTTCCCTTGGAGCTCTGAATGACCTGCCTTACTTTCCAAAACAGCCACATAAAATATTATTTAACACAGGCATACATAATTCTTGCACTTAGCAACAATGCCATTTTGAGAGACACTGTCATCTTCTCTTGGAGATATGATAAAATCAAGAGACGGATTTCTTCTGTTACAACCATAGGTGTACCTTACCTAATCTGATGACCGATAGTACGTAGTCGACTGATCTTCTTACTGGACTTAGGCAAGTCTTCCCCTCTGAGCAAGGTTTTAGGCAACATCTGGCTCATTACATCCTGTTAACAGAAAAATTAAAGAAGAAGCTGAAGCATGTTACTAGAGACAAATTGCCATCATAAGAATTGTTCTAAAAAGCTACATTTCTCATTACTACCATACAAGAGCTGAAACAGTTGGGTGTATAACAAGCAGGGTACAGGTGTAGCCCTTGATTAGTCTGTTAATAATATAACTTTAGCAGTTTTAAATACATTACTGTCAGCACAATAATCTATGAGAGTGTAACAGTTTTCAACATCATTGCTTGTTTAATTAAAGCTTAAGGAGTGGAGGAAGCATTGCTTTTTTAGATTAGCAGCCTACATTGCTTAGTACTTCTGTGCTTATTAATACGCACTGTAATTAAAAAAAAGAAAAACAAGATCAGCAGACTAGAATACCGACATTTTGAAATTATTTCTACATACATTTCATTAACTATTATAAAATATGCAATGCAAGGTAATTACTTTTTTATCAAGCACTTAGCTCTACCTGGGGAATATCGCATTATTTCCATTAACAATTTTGGATTCTCTTATCATAACTGCTGTGAAGACATTGAGGAGCTAAGCTACTAGTATTAGAGAGATAATCTAAAAGTGTTTCAGAACACTGTTTTTAAGTCCTCATCTAGGCAAGACTAAATCTACACAAAAGGCAGGAATATGATCATTGCAACTTCCCAGCAGATTAAAACTGTGTGCAACATCACAACTCAAACCTGGAATCTTTGCATTTGGTGTGCAAAATGACTGAGTTATCCAAGCACGACTCAGGACCCACCCTCACAGCTTTACTTCCACCAGTATCTCTCCTACCTTCCATAGTAGTCCTACAAGATATGCAGGAGAGATTCTGTGAAGTAGGAGAGGTATACAGGCAGAAGTGAAGCTGTGAGGGTGAGTAGTGCTTGGACAGCTGTCAATAGAAGGTTTGCCCTCCAAAGGGAAAGGTCCAGGTTCGAGTCCCATTTAAACACATAGTTTTAATCTGTTGGAGGTTTAAAATCATCACACACTTTGCTGCAGAGGGAAAATTCATTCT
Source organism: Schistocerca piceifrons (assembly GCF_021461385.2). Classification (NCBI taxonomy): domain Eukaryota; kingdom Metazoa; phylum Arthropoda; class Insecta; order Orthoptera; family Acrididae; genus Schistocerca; species Schistocerca piceifrons. The sequence continues at coordinate 234,251,788 of NC_060140.1, forward strand.
GGAAATATCATCGTTACTTAGATTCGAAGTCATGTCATGTCTGTGGATTCTTTCAGTTTGTTTTCTTCAAGCACAGTTTGTGTCTGAAATATGAAAATCTTAGTTAATTACATGAACACATTATTTGAATGCTGGGAATTTGTCACATTAGTGACACAAATTATACTAAATAACATATCAGTATTCTATTAGCTGGAAGGTGAAAGAAATGTCTTTGCGTTCACGGTAACGTTGAAATATGCCTTATGTATTACTTTTCCTTAAATCGAACTACTTTTGACTTGCAGTTACTCTCCATTATTAATACTGTGAAATCAGGGCTGATTCGAGAACATTTTGCCAAACAACCAAACAAGTGACTTATCACTTGGTGCTCCCCCCCCCCCCTCCTCCCCCCCTCCCCCCCTGTACCCTCATACTGTGGCCATTTTTACTACTAATTGTGATATGTGTTGTATACAAATCTTGCACATTACTAATTTTGTGCTTGACACCCCAAGCAGCTGTTTGTGTTGCATGGGCTTTAAACCAGCCCTGTGTGCAGCGATACCTTGACCACCCAGTCGGAGCACAAAACTATTCAGTTCCATCCAGCATGCATCACTTTAACATAAATAAAATTTTGTGACTGAACATAAAAGTTGAAAAGCAGATCTCATTCATGGGAATGAGAGCACAACATGCTCTGAAGTGAAAGAGACTCATACAGGTTTCATGTGGGACATAACTGCAACTCTTTCCATAAGGCGCAATCAAATGGAGATGTGACAGATGGAAAAAAATAAACTGTTTATTATTTTAAAAATAATCGCCGTAACTGTTAATAAACTCATCCCACTGTGAGACAAGGTGGTCAACACTTCGTGGTTGCCTTTGGAACCACAACTGTATCCAGGAGTGCACCTCTTAGTCCAAAGGAAATCCACAACCACGAATGTCTTCTTTCAGGGCTCCAAAAATATAGGAATCGCATGGGATGAGATCAGAATTGTGTGGATGATGTGTAAGGGCTTTTCAATGAAACTTCTGCAACGTAGTCTAAATAACCTTGGCAACATTCACATGTTGCGAAGTTTGTTTTAAATATGCGGCAGAATTTTTGCAGGGAAGCCCTTACATGTCATCGATACACTCCCAATCTCTCCCCATGTGATTTACATATTTCTGGAGTCCTGAAGACAGACATTCACGGCCGTCAATTTGCTTTGCATGAACAGGTGATGCCTATGTAGAGCCATTGTTCTGTTGGCAACTGCAAACGTTTTTCCATGATGGCACTGACCATCTTGTATCACAGTGGGATAAATGTATGAACAGTTATGGCGATTATTTTTGAAATAATAAACAGCTTACCTACTTTTTTTCCATCTGCCATGTTTATATTTGAGTGCCCTTTATACATTAAAAAATGCACTGCAATCATACCTAAGTAAGCAAATTAATAACACATAATGTTTAAGACTAGAAATGCTGTCACAACCACGTAATGGAACAGACTATTCATTTCAAGATGTGGTTCTTTTATATTAGAATGTGATACTGGTTTATTATTTTGATGTGAATTCCACAAATGTCTGACTTGTGTATTTTAGTAACACACTCTGTGAAGTGTCAAGTGTTTTCATGTACAATCTGGTCCAGATAATACAAGCTTCCTGTGATTTAGCCAGTTCACTTTGGGATAATGTGATTCTCTCTCTTTATTCGATGAAATGGAGTACGTGTAGTATAAGAAACTGTGAACTCATTTCCACCCACAGCAAATTTGTATCCATATAAGCTAACATACATATGTTGCACTGGGCACGTGCTGTACCAGAATGACACTTTTCTTTGTATTCCGTTTGCGGTTTTACAGTATGAGGAAAGTACAGTTACTATGGTATCTTTCACTTCTGTATAGGCACGAATTTCTGCACGCGATTTATAGTGAGAGAAAATAATTTATTTCCAGATTGTATTGAAATGAGTTTTCTCGGGATTTATTTGTCAAATCTCGAAAATATTACGCCATTTGCCATTATTCTGCTTGCATGCTTGCAACTGAAAATGCGAATTGCCTCTGGGATTCCAGCAAGGTTGTACATGCATTTCGAAATGTTTTTTCTCGTGTTAACAGTAAAGGATTTTAAGATTTAAGCTTTGTTTTGTATGGGAAATTGACTTTCCTTTTTCCGAATAGAGTTGTGACTTTCACTTTACTTTTGATGTTTCCAAAATTTAAATTGTGCATATTATTTTCAATACAAACTTTGCACTTCAAAAAATTTGGTTCAAACTTTAAGCTAACCCATCTGCTAATTAATGTTTACACAATATATTCTAATCTCTGAAATTCACATATCCCCGTGGATGATGCCGTTTATTCTTTACTGGCGCACTATTCTTCCTACTTACACTGCTTACAATTTCTTTCTTGTAAATTCTATTTTTCATTATATACCGACTCTCTTCTTTAAAAGCAATCACAATTAAGTTATTACGTTTATCAAAAACTTCATGTTTTTCTATTATTTTAATATAACTAATCAAATCTCGCACCATGTCTTTGAGGTAAAACACATTTTTCATTGAAACTGGAATTATGTCATCACTAACAGGGAAATAATGAATTATATATCCTATTTTTGTTTCTAGCAAATCTTTACTCCCCTCAACATCTACATTCAGAGGCTATTTTATAGTAATGCTCTCACCACAACGGCAACGGCCTTGCCACAGTGGATACACAGGTTCCCGTGAGATCACCGAAGTTAAGCGCTGTCGGGTGTGGCCGGCACTTGGATGGGTGACCATCCAGCTGCCATGCGCTGCTGCCATTTTTCGAGGCGCACTCAGCCTCGTGATGCCAATTGAGGAGCTACTCCACCGAATAGTAGCAGCTCGGGTCAAAGAAAACCATCATCACGACCGGGAGAGCGGTGTGCTGACCACATGCCCCTCCTATCCGCATCCTCATCTGAGGATGACACGGCGGTCAGATGGGCCATTTGTGGCCTGAAGACGGAGTGCTTTTTTTTTCTCTCAGAAAAAAAATATTCATTATTAGCAACATGAACTGTGCAGTTACTATCCAATAACTAACCCATGTATACATTGTTAACTGACTCAGTATTATTACATGACATCCTGGGCTGTACCTCCATTACTCGGCTCCACCTGCCAGTCCCGTTATGTGATTGTTGATCATTTGTGCAATACCGTGAAATGGCTGATGGGTAGCAAAGTAAGATTTAAACCTAACTTAAAATCAATTCATCTGGACAACTACTTCTATTCCATGAAAGAATTTCTATTTCGGAACTGCTAACCTGCAAAGTAGTGGCACGAATAGGACTAAAAAATTCAGTCTTCATCATTTCAATAAAAGAATCATTCAGATGTTCTGTGGGACATGTAACTATCTAACTGACGTAAAAGCTTCAGTGTCCTTGATGACGATCGCCTCTTGGGCCATACTGCTCACCTCGACCATGTGACCAGTTATTGTCACTCCATTGTTGATTATTTTGCTCATGTTGCCAACTGCCACGACTGCCTCCTCGATGATGTCTACCACATGTCCATGAATTTGTGCTTGTTCCCGACTGGTGTCTTTTTTAATTTATTTTGCTTTCACCACCCAGACAACAGAAAATAAGTTTTAAACTAAACAAAAAGCAACAAGGCACACAAATATATGTTACTAGCTGTTATTCACAGCTGTGCTCATGCATCAATAAAATGAAATGAAATGAGCATGTAGCTTTATTGGCTGGGAGACCCTCGTTGGGTTGATTGGACACTTGCTGCAAGTCTTTTTATTTGACTCCACTTTGGCGACTTTTACGCTGATGAAGATAATATTATGAAAGTCTCAGGTTTGCTGCCGGATCCTAAAATCAACTTGACTCGATATTTCGGCGATCCAACTGGTCGCCATCTTAGCAAAATGCTGCTTCTGCTGATGAGACCCACTGAGAACTGACGCCAGGTTGCAAATCGACGTCCTATATAGGCCACCGTTCAGTATACGGCGCATGCGCCGCCCATAACGGTTTCTGCCTTCCAAAACAGGGAGGTGGCGCCGCCCTTAGTGAAACACTGCTGGCAACGATATGTCGCAATCAAGGCCGCACCGAAGAACGTTCGGTTTTGATGCGAGATAATACAGAATTCCACGTTTTGCTAAGAGGAAACCCATTGTCTCTGTTGATTAAATTATCAGCCAACCTAATTTCAATCGCCTCTTTATAGACACTGTTCCAAAAACCGGAAGTGTTGGCAACCACAACAGTTTCCTCAAATTTCATTTTGCGTCCCTCATTTAGGCAGTGTTCTGCTACCGCCGATTTTTCCGGCTGTTGTAGCCTCGTATGACGGCGATGTTCCACACACGTGTCATGCACTGTGCGAATAGAATGGCCAACGTAAGCTTTCCCACATTGACACGGAATTTTGTACACCCCGGGTTTCCTAAGCCCCAAATCATCCTTCACAGAGCCGAACAGAGCCCTAATCTTAGAAGGTGGTCGGAACACACTCTTAATGTTAAAATTCCTTAAAATTCGTCCAATCTTAAACGATAAGCCTCCAGTATAAGGAAGAAAGGCCACAGATCTATATTCCTCTTCGTGCACCTCCGGAGATGGTCCAAACTCCATAGCCCGACGAATCTGCTTCTCGGTGTATCCATTTTCCTTAAAAACAGTCATCAAATGCTCAAGTTCTTGGGTTAAGCTGTCTGCATCGGAAATGGCATATGCTCTCTGTACCAAAGTCCTAAGGACGCCACTACGTTGGTGTGGTGGATGACAACTCTTGGGATGCAGATACCAATCTGTGTGTGTCGGCTTTCGGTGAACACTGTGTCCCAAAGTTCCATCTGGTTTTTTATAAACCATTACGTCTAAAAATGGAAGCATCCCATCATTTTCAACCTCCATAGTAAATTTGATACAGGGATGAAGACAGTTGAAGTGGTCCAAAAATCTGTTAAGAGCATCATGTCCATTCAGCCAGACGAAGAAGGTATCGTCCACGTACCTCCAGAAGCACGTTGGTTGCAAACTGAAGTCCTCAGTGCCATATCACTATGGGTGACAAAGGACTACCCATAGCCACTCCGTCATTCTGTTCAAAAATGTTACCATTAAATAAAAAATACGTGGGGATCAGCACATGACGACAAAGCAGTGTTTCACTAAGGGCGGCGCCACCTCCCTGTTTTGGAAGGCAGAAACCGTGATGGGCGGCGCATGCGCCATGCACTGAACGGTGACCTATAAAGGACGTCGATTTGCAACCTTAACCTGGTGTAAGTTCTCAGCGGGACTCATCAGCAGAAGCAGCATTTTCCTGAAGATGGCGACCAGTTGGATCGCCGAAATGTCGAGTCAAGTTGATTTTAGGATCCGGCAGCAAACCCGAAGAGACTTTCACGACTTATTACGCTGGGAAAGCCTACGTAATCACATTATGTGTGCAACACACACACTGAGTTGAGAATGGAAACAATCCGAGCTGGCTGGGAATCGAAACTGGGACCCCATGGTCGAGAGCCAGCAATGGTAACCACATGTGAATTGTTCCCCAAAATCTTTTCTCTACCAAAAAATACAATGAATTACAATGTTATACAAACGTCGGTATAAGACCAATCACTATCAAAACGTCCTTCAAATTGTTGCGTTATTATATTTTTTAAATTAAATAAACATACAATAAAATAAGCTGTTGATGTGAATCTTACATGTCTCAGGAAATATAAGAGACGTGTGATGCTAAGCAACTAAAATGTGTCACGCTCATGAGTGATATTAGGATGTAAGTATGGATTAAACACATAGGGGGTTATATAAGCATTGTATTCTTTATGTTGAATTGTATGTCAGAGAACATATCAAACAATAAAAGCTTTTTCACGTATATGATAAAGTTCAACAGTCAAAGAGTAAATAGCTTTTTCAAAGGCTAATTATTGTTCCATATTTTGTGTTATTTGATTTGATTTTTGATTTGATTAATTGAGCACCCGCTTTATCATGTACAATGATATGGGATTTGTCATGTGTTACATACAGAAAAATATGAATAACAACATATTATGTAAAAAATATCAGTGAACAAATCTGAATTAAATATATAGGCAAAAACAATTATAGCTTACATGATATAAATTTGTAACAATATAGAACACAAATAAGTTACATATATTCTGTGTATAATGGACAGCAACAAGAAACTATGATTATAGCACTCTATATTGACAAAGTAATTAATTTTTGTGTGTACATAAAAGAGTCTACCCCACGACACAAGTTTGTATATGCGTGAATTATAAGATAGGTGACGGCACGCTATCTTTCTGAAGAATTCATGTATTCACTAACATTGTAAAAACTATTACTAATTAACATTCTTTTGAGTTCACTTTTAAAACTGCTCAGCTTCTGAATCCTTTTAATTTTTAAGGGAAGAGCACTATAGAGAATTTTCGGGTGGTATATTGCATTCTTGTTGTACTGGGCTTTCTTATGCACTTCTCTGTGAAAGTCATTACTCTGTCTTGTTGTATAGTCATGGAACTCACTGTTTAAAGAAGAAAGCATGTGCTTTCATAGATGTAAATGGATGGAAGAGTCATGATTTTATATTCCTTGAAAAATTCGCTACATGGATCTCTAGGTGCAGCTCCTTTTATGATTCTTATCGCTCGTTTTTGAATAATAAAAGAGCGTTTTGCCTGACTTGAATTGCTCCAAAATATGACACCATATCGCAAAAGACTATACATAAATGTATAATATGTACACAATTCTGTTTGATCACCGCAGCAATTTTTGAGCATTCTAAATACATAGCAACATTTACTTAATTTTTTATTGAGCACATCTATATGCTTGTCCCACTTTAGATGCTCATGTAACCAAATTCCTAAGAATTTTGTATTTGGCGTTTTTAGTATATTCTGTTGGCCTAGCTTCACAGTTATATTGGGCTTCACATTATTTGACACATGTCTGTAATTCATCCATAATGTTTTTTTCTCATTCAGAAATAAGCTGTTGTCCCTGAACCATTTACTTGTTTCAACTGTTGTTGTTTCAATTTTCCTGTTAAGGTCAGTCTCATTCTGAGCTTTAATAAAGAGACTTGTATCCTCAGTAAAAAGTACACAATCAGCTTGTGTTAAATAGTTTGGCAAGTCATATATAAATATCAAGAGCAACAGGGGTCCCAGCACCGAACCTTGGGGCACCCCATAACTAGTTTTCAAATAAATAAATATGTTGAATCACAAACTTTCTAAAGTAGCCTGTGTTCTTCCTTAGTGTTCAAGCTATCTCCATACCAGATTCCATCTCAATCTGTTCAGCGGTTTGGACGTGACAGAGTTACTTTGCATTTATAGTATCAGGATGGATCTTCTTCTTGTGGTCTTCAGTCCTGAGACTGGTTTGATGCAGCTCTCCATGATACTCTATACTGTGCAAGCTTCTTCATCTCCCAGTATTTACTGCAACCTACATCCTTCTGAATCTGCTTAGTGCATTCATCTCTTGGTCTCCCTCTACGATTTTTACCCTCCACGCTGCCTTCCAATGCTAAATTTGTGATCCCTTGATGCCTCAGAACATGCCCTACCAACCGGTCCTTTCTTCTTGCCAAGTTGTGCCACAAGCTCCTCCCAAATTCTATTCAGTACCTCCTCATTAGTTATGTGATTTACCCATCTAATCTTCAGCATTCTTCTGTAGCACCACATTTCGAAAGATTCTATTCTCTTCTTGTCCAAACTGTTTATCGTCCATGTTTCACTTCCATACATGGCTACAATCCATACAATTAGTATGGATATGGATTACAATGTGAACATGGAATTTTGTACCCAATCTTTGGCGCTGTCTGTAAATATGTGGATGTCGTTAAGACATCTGTCAGGAAAACCATACACATCACAACTTAAAATATGGTCTGTGGTCTGTTATATTCCATAGTCAGACTTGGGATCTTCGGCAAGTCCTCACTTTGCTGTTAATTGTCTGCATCGTTCAGTGTAGCCAGATACCTCTGTGGCAGGTCAAAGCTGGCACTTGCACTGTTGGGCATCAGGCAGCTCTTCACGGCTATCCACTGTCACTCTTTTCTCCATGTGGTCTTCACATCCTTGAATGTTCCTCCGGCCATGTTGAAGGATTTTCGGATTTGAGACAGTCTTCGGTACGAAAAAACTGTCTCTGATTCATATAGCTACCTGCTGAACTGCTGCTTACCGTCGGATGTGCTAGGCCTGTGTCAGTTCCTCTTGTAATACCCTGGTTTGCCACATCTGTAACACTACTGCTCCTGATTGCTCATGTTGGTTTTCTTTTCAGTAAGAAATGCACTGGATTTTACACCTTCATTTCCACCATTGTATTTATATCCATAACTTGAATTATACTTTTAAGGTGTTAAACTGTCTGATCTTCCTTCAAAACATCGACCATGTCCTTGATATAGTTCAAAGATTCCAGCAAGGTTCTCAACTAGTAGCTTAGCTTCTCCTTTTCTGTCACTGTCGTGCCTCCTAATTTTAATTCGTTCACTGTTTTTTCAAAAATACGGAAGAATGTTTTCCTTTCACTATAGTCTTTTAACCCCTATTTATTCAGCATGTTTCTGTAAACAATTGGCAGCGCTGTCGATTCCCCAGAGGATAATTCGTCGAAATTTTTCATTCGCTGAAGTGCAATTTGCTTATCATTCACAAATTCCAACTGCTTGTTCGAACTCGGATTTTGTTCATCACAAATATTAATGTCTTCCATGCTCGTTTTTGCTATTGAGGCCACTTTATAGCTTTACTTAATTTTCAGACTCATTTCCTTCATTCATTTCCAGTTCCTGTAGTTGTCTCCATCAAACATTATCTTAATGTCAGCCACGTCCAATTTCACAAAGTGCGCTTCATGAATAACAATCTTTATTTTAGTTCACAACTGTTCTCTGCTTTTTCGAATAACAGTTTTTTTAGTTAACAACTGCAGACTGCTACCATGGTAAGAATATTTATAAACAACAAGGTAAATAAAACATACAACAATCTTTACACTGTGAATATTCTCTCAGAAAGGGACTGACTGACTGACAATTGTATGTATACTCAATGCTGAGAAGCCTCTCAAAACTGTTGATTTTCCCAATATAAATGCACCACATTCCAACAATTATTAAAAATTTGTGCTCCGTTTCCTTAACCTTCTTCCTTTCACATTAACAATGCCACAGTGATGCAAAGTTTCAATAGCACATGTTTTACACACTGTCCAGGTGGAGTAAACTATGAACGAGGATGATCGTTTTACATGTTACTTACCTGCATTTTCAAGTTTTAAGTATGTGTTAACTAACTTCTGTTTGCAAAACACTGTGGTACTGTACCATCATATAGACTTTTACACTTAGAACGACTATTTGTTTAGTGTCACATTGCGAAGGAAAGTAGCACCATGTTATATGAAAACCCTCATTTTCATTAAAAATAATATGTTGACAGCAGTTGCAACTATACTAATGTGTACCTCGAATAGCATTTCGCTAGCAAAATTTTAATTGTAGAAGTTAGCGTTCGTGAAATACTTCAGATTTTGGCAAAACGCCGTAGAGATGATTTCAGAAAGTTAGTGGAGAAGGTCTTAAGAAGATGAAGAAGATGTAGAAAAAAAGAAGGTAATATCGACAAAAGGAGAAGCTTTATGACATGAATTATTATTTATCGAGACTGGGAATGTATGAGAATAGCAGGAATACGGGTTTAACTATAAGCGATTACTACAGAAACAGTCGAGAGCACAATTTTCAATAATGCTCTTTGATATTGTTAGCTACATAATCTCTTATAACTCATTCAATATAAACAGCCTGACAAAAGAGTGAAACACTCAAAAGACATGTTTTGATTGCAGTGTAACTTGCAACACGTACACATCATCAGTGGGTATGTAAATGATTACAGATGAAATTCTCGGCGGAAGATAGAACAGCTACCACATTTCATTAGCAATATTAATGTTTAATGGCGTTACCATGCTTTGTCGGATGTGTAAGAGCATGAACAATGTCAGATGTTGAGAGATAACTGTGAAGGACATGAAAATACCGCATAGTTGTGTGGGACTGTATTATCAGCACCTGACAGGGTTTAAAACGGAACTCATTGTGGCTCCAATGGGCGGGCTGGTCAAATAGTGCATTTTACAGATTTGTGCGGCATTTGGATGGGACAGAACATGGCCTGATACTGGACTGCATTGGAACGTGAGGGCAGACATACTAAAGTGCGCGTCATTTACGACGGCGGCCGAGTTTAGGTTCGTTCTGCGCATCTGACGTCACAAAACACTGTCAGCCAATGAACAGAGAACGACGTTGCCAGAGCTCGACTGCAGTGCAGAGTACGGACGTGTGTCTTCAGTTTTAGAAACGTTCAGTCATAAATAAAGTAATTGAACAAAAGCAATGTCTTGATAGCAGACTTTCTTTTATAGAAGGTTTGGAAAAAGCATTCTTTATACCAACTGCTTCATGTTATACACTCCTGGAAATGGAAAAAAGAACACATTGACACCGGTGTGTCAGACCCACCATACTTGCTCCGGACACTGCGAGAGGACTGTACAAGCAATGATCACACGCACGGCACAGCGGACACACCAGGAACCGCGGTGTTGGCCGTCGAATGGCGCTAGCTGCGCAGCATTTGTGCACCGCCGCCGTCAGTGTCAGCCAGTTTGCCGTGGCATACGGAGCTCCATCGCAGTCTTTAACACTGGTAGCATGCCGCGACAGCGTGGACGTGAACCGTATGTGCAGTTGACGGACTTTGAGCGAGGGCGTATAGTGGGCATGCGGGAGGCCGGGTGGACGTACCGCCGAATTGCTCAACACGTGGGGCGTGACGTCTCCACAGTACATCGATGTTGTCGCCAGTGGTCGGCGGAAGGTGCACGTGCCCGTCGACCTGGGACCGGACCGCAGCGACGCACGGATGCACGCCAAGACCGTAGGATCCTACGCAGTGCCGTAGGGGACCGCACCGCCACTTCCCAGCAAATTAGGGACACTGTTGCTCCTGGGGTATCGGCGAGGACCATTCGCAACCGTCTCCATGAAGCTGGGCTACGGTCCCGCACACCGTTAGGCCGTCTTCCGCTCACGCCCCAACATCGTGCAGCCCGCCTCCAGTGGTGTCGCGACAGGCGTGAATGGAGGGACGAATGGAGACGTGTCGTCTTCAGCGATGAGAGTCGCTTCTGCCTTGGTGCCAATGATGGTCGTATGCGTGTTTGGCGCCGTGCAGGTGAGCGCCACAATCAGGACTGCATACGACCGAGGCACACAGGGCCAACACCCGGCATCATGGTGTGGGGAGCGATCTCCTACACTGGCCGTACACCACTGGTGATCGTCGAGGGGACACTGAATAGTGCACGGTACATCCAAACCGTCATCGAACCCATCGTTCTACCATTCCTAGACCGGCAAGGGAACTTGCTGTTCCAACAGGACAATGCACGTCCGCATGTATCCCGTGCCACCCAATGTGCTCTAGAAGGTGTAAGTCAACTACCCTGGCCAGCAAGATCTCCGGATCTGTCCCCCATTGAGCATGTTTGGGACTGGATGAAGCGTCGTCTCACGCGGTCTGCACGTCCAGCACGAACGCTGGTCCAACTAAGGCGCCAGGTGGAAATGGCATGGCAAGCCGTTCCACAGGACTACATCCAGCATCTCTACGATCGTCTCCATGGGAGAATAGCAGCCTGCATTGCTGCGAAAGGTGGATATACACTGTACTAGTGCCGACATTGTGCATGCTCTGTTGCCTGTGTCTATGTGCCTGTGGTTCTGTCAGTGTGATCATGTGATGTATCTGACCCCAGGAATGTGTCAATAAAGTTTCCCGTTCCTGGGACAATGAATTCACGGTGTTCTTATTTCAATTTCCAGGAGTGTATTAATTAAACCAAACAAGCAATAAGCCTTCTAATTCAGGCGATAGCAAGGAAAGGTGTTTGTATCATTCTCACTAACCGCTTTTTCGCAATAAAGAACCGTGGTAATTGTTTATTTCCTATTGTACTTCGACGAAACGTGAGTAATTCATAGTCATACCAAATGTTTGTCGGTATTTTGCGTGATATTTGAAACTCCTCCTGGAGAGTTTATTGAATGACGAGCAGCATTCGTGCAATGGGTTAAGTGTTTGGATACTAAGCAAAGGGTTCTGAGTTCAAACCTTATTCGGTGCTTGATATTTTCTTTATTTAAAAACAATATCGAAGTGTCTTAATTCATGAATTTTATTCGTTTGAATGTAATTTTTTGAAATTTTTAGTGGCAACTAATATCGACCATACCGAAAGTATACGGTATGGACTTTTACCCTGAAAACTCTTCAAAATTTCGTGTAATGGTTTACTACATATAATGCTGCACAATAATTTTGTTTCGATGTTTAATGCAATTATGTCATTTATGGGGAGAAGGTATCAGTCAAGAAGATGTGTAAAAATCAAATTTTTGCACCAAACAGTTTTTGTGAAATCGAATGATAAAGTGTGTCAAAGCAGTCGAAACACCATGTGTCTGCACAGGTGAGCAGTGCAGTGATGACAAAATCACGCACAGCGCGGAATGCGGTGAGCACGTCTCTGTAGTAGTGAAAGGGTTAATGCGGCCGTTGTGGCTTTACTTCATAAATTGCGCGCTCCCCCCTAAACGTAAGTTTGCGAACTATACTAGGGCGCTGCTTCTCTTGGCGCATGCAACTGGCAACACAGCAATCTCCCGCGTCTGGGCGGTCATGCGCGAACCGCCAAGATAAAAGAATTGAACTATAGTCGTCAGGTTTCCAGTAGACAATGCCTGACCATCACAATGGAAGATTGCAGCATTGTGCTCCAAGCACATAACACCTCCACATCTGCGTCTGCCGGCAATTAATGGGCTCTTTGCGACATTCTGTGTCGTCCTGTACCATTGGTCAGAGGCTAGCAACAGCTAGATTAGTGAATTATCGGCCAATGCGTAGGCTGCCGTTGACACCTCAACACAAAGGGATGCATCTGGAATGGCGCTGCTGATGAACGACATTGCATTGGGTTCAGTGATGAATCGTGATTCTGCTCTACCCTTGAAGACCATTGCCTGACGTATGGCAGCGACCTGGGAGAGGTGCCATTCTTACAGTGTTTTGGAGAGGCACAACCTTGTTACTCCTGGCGTTCTTTGTAAATTTGGATCGATTTTGTATTCACTGAGATAACATCACATACCTTCTTAACAAATGAAGTTTCATTTCGTTTCTTCTTCCCCTCTTGGGTGCCTCTCTCTTTTATCAGGCAGTGTAATGTTGTCACTTTTAGAGACAAATACTCTTATGAGAGCCATATAGTGTGTTATGATGTACAGACCATTACATAACACGAAATAAAGTCTAAAAGATAACACCAGAAGCATTCTAAATGAAAGTGCTTGCGTATACTCTTGATATCTGTCTAATGACTTTCAGAACACTGAATGACTGCTGTACATGCCTCGGTAGACAAGGTCAGTGAAGCACATTTGTGGTATGGTATTAAATCCCAAAACAGGTGATTCGATTCATGGCAGTGGACGAAAATTCATCGCCATTATGTGGCCAGAAGGGAGAATATCGATGGTGGTATGTAGTTTCTGAATATAGAATTATGCACCAGATGAAAGGAGTCTACTGGAGCACACTTGTATGTGGTACTCGAATACGATAATAATATTAACGTAAAATAAAAGGAAACTAGTATATGATTTTATAAGTGATGTATGTCTCTGATAGGCTTTATAATGTGGATCACTGACTGTGCACGACCGCAGAGCCAAAGATACTGCTTCTGGTCTGAGATAGTAGTGTTGGAGTAAGAAAGCGCTGGGCACATAGTTGTAGGTAGCTGTCTGTGAGAGAAAGAGGATGGAGTAGGCAGTTTTTGTGGTGTGCTCTGTGAAGCCACCAAGTGTTAGATTAATGTAGGAATTACGAGAACATAGAAGCAGAAGTCTTCATGCAAGCAAGGTAGAGATGTTAAATAATTATGATTTTCGGTTTGCCGGGGCGTTAGTATAGATAAGTTGGCTGATAATTTGTAATTGTTGAGTAACCCCAGACTGTACATAAACTGCTTGATAAAAAGGCTAGTTAGGTATTTCGCTTTTGTGATGCTTCTAAGATTTGTTAACAGAGCTATATGTAATTTGATGATTTACATTTTTGCTGGATTAGTGAGCTTATATAATACTTGCTGTAAAAAATGTAATTGTTTGTGGGTCAGTTAGTAAATATGATATATTCTTGTTTTTGGCCAATGTAACTTCAGGTGTCAAATGTTTTTGAAAAGCCAAATTTAACTTGCATTATAATTTCAAACAAATCAGTGTTAGTAATTCATCACGATCAGTACCGCCTCCCTGCCCAGGTGATACATTTTTCAAAGAAGTTGGAATTTCTTAAATGTCCTCATTTATCAGTCAGAAGAATTTCATGTGCATTTCAAGTATTATGGCCAGTATTGCATGCTGCCGAGCCTGTAGATAGTATTCATATTTTTTTAATGAGAGACCAGAATATATCGCGTTCCACCGTCACTGCGTTAGAAGTAAGACAATTTAATTTATTTTTATGTGCACAGGGACCAAGGTTATCAGTTTTGAACAGGGCCAGAGGATTCAGTGCCTATGGAGCTAAATGTGATTTTGCAGTGACTGTATATCTTTATTGGTATTGGAAATTGCATTGCCCAATCAATGTGTATAGAGTTTTTGCTAACAGCAACACAGAGTAAGCACACCACTATTTTTGCTAACAGTAACACTGAATAAGCACACCACTCGGGTACATGAAAGGAACCTCCTCGAAGATTGCAATAAGAGATGACCAAGAAATGAGTAGCAATCTGCTGTACCCTGGGGAAGGTCAGAAGACGCTACGAAGCGTGCTAACAGCAGATCCTTTCACAACCGGTCTTCATTCAAATGGACTGCATTCTGATGGGTCTTTCTCAAGACCAGTTGTTTTTATTTCCATAAATATCGAGGAATTTTCTCAAGAGAAAATAGTTTCAGTAGCAAATTTATGGCAAAAATATGCATGTGACACTCTGTTAGTCCATGAAACACACAGAGGAAGTACTGAAAACCGTCCAAGAATTGCTGGTATGAAATTAACACTGGAAAGGCCTCACGACAAATAGTGCAGTGCCAGACCTAACGTGTATATCACATCAGCCTCACTGACTGAAGACGACAACATCGAGCTCCTCACAGTGCGAACTCCAATCTTCTGTGTAACATTGGTCTACGAACCACCCGATACCAATTTGAGCATTAAAACACCAGCCAACTTCAACGATCAGGACGTGAACTTTGTCACAGGCAATTTCAATCACAGAAGCACATCATGGGGGTACCCAGATACCGACACAAACGGAACGAGTCTAGAAACATGGGCTGAGGTTCATGACTTACATCTGATCTGACCCATGATCCGAAGCTTCCACCCACTTTTAAGTGGCAGGTGGAAAAGAGGATACAAGGTTGACAACATCTTTGTTTCTTCAAAGGTAGCTGTACAGTGTCTGAAGACTGTAGGAGAGCCCACCACCTGTACCCAACATAGACCTTTCATATGCACTGTGAATCCTGTAGTAGCGCCTGAAGAGGTACCATTCAAGCGGAGGTTTAACTTCAAGAAGGCTGTCTGGTAGAAGTTCAGTGAAGAGCTTGACTCAAAAGTAATAAACATTCCACCGCAACCTGAAATGTACGAAACCTTCATCAAATGCGTCCAACAAGTTTCGAGGATGCAGGATGCAGGACTCAGTATGTTCCAGGCATGCCCAGTGACGACAAACTGTTGTTAGAAAAATACCAAACTCTCTATGAAGAGGATCCATTTACAGAAGAAACGATCCAAGCTGGTGAAATGTTGCTGCAAGCCATTTCAGCAACTCGCAAGGCCAAGTGGAGTAATCTGGTAGAGAACTTCGACATGAAGCTGAACAATAGACAGACCTGGAAACTGCTTAAAAACCTGTGTGACGACCCTGTAAAATCACAAGACAATTTTACGAGTGTGACTCCTGATAAAGTGGCAACCCAGCTCCTGCAGAACGGCAAAATAGTAGGAAGGACGCCCAAAGTCGCTCTCCAGCGCAACCCAGAATCAGAGCATTATTTTCTTGGGGATCCCTTCACCGCGGCTGAACTGAAAGCTACCATCTCCAGCTTGAAGATGCATAAGGCTGTAGGTGTCGATGACCTTAGAGTTGAACAGATAAAGAATTTCGGCTGTAAAACGATGGAGGTCCTACTAAGCCTAATGAACACATATGTCGCCCAGCTGCACATCCCCAAAATGTGGCGGAAGTCTCGAGTCGGTCGCAGGTTCGAATCCTGCCTCGGGCATGGATGTGTGTGATGTCCTTAGGTTAGATAGGTTTAAGTAGTTCTAAGTTCTAGGGGACTGATGACCTCAGAAGTTAAGTCCCATAGTTCTCAGAGCCATTTGAACCATTTGAAGTCTCGAGTCATTGCAATACTTAAGCCTGGAAAGGAACCAAACGATCCAAAAAAATTTTCGACCTATCTCCTTTTTATGCCACACCCTTAAGATATTAGAACGGCTGGTATTTAACCGAATCAGTGCCACCCTCGAAGTGAAGTTTTTTTCCGCAATAAGCAGGCTTTAGTGCTGGCAAATCACGCTGTAGTCAGACCTTGAATCTAATCCAGCACATCGAGGACGGTTTTGAGCGTGGTGATGTTACTGTAGTCGCCTTTGCTGATCTAACAGCTGCATACGACACTGTGAATCATAGGAAACTGTTAGAGAAAGTGTATGACCTTACTAAGGACTACCAACTAACGTCCCTTATTAGCACATTCCTTCAGAACAGAAGATTCCAAGTTTCATTACAGGGTAAGAGCAGTAGATGGCGAACGCAGAAGAACAGTCTCCCCCAAGGCAGCGTGCTCGCTCCAGCACTGTACAATATCTACACAAATGGTCAGCCAACACCAGCAAGTACCAGGCTCTTCATCTATGACGATGATACAGCAGTAGCTGTTCAGGGGCCAACCTTTAAAGAAGGAGAGGGAAAACGGTCTCGATCAATGGATGAACTCTCCAAGTACTACGATGCCAACCACCTGAAGCCCAATTCCAGTAAAAATCAAGTGAGCGCCTTCCACTTACGAAACAAGGAAGCGCAGCAAAAGTTGGGTCATTGCTCGAAATGGGATATTTAAGAAGCTGATTGGCAGCAGCTGGGGAGCCAATCCGCACCTCCTAAGGGCTTCTGCACTTGCGCTTTGTGTATCAGCCGCTGAGTATGCTGCTCCTGTGTGGAATCCTTCAGCTCATGCTAAGCAAGTCGATATTGCGGTCAACGATACTGCAAGGCTCGTCTCAGGATGCTTGAAGCCAACACCAGTGCAGAAATTGTATCCGATTGTTGGAATAGCCCCACCCAACACCCGGAGGGCCACTGCTGCAGACAATGAGAGAACAAAGCAGGAGAATGACCGCCGACATCCTCTGCATGGCAGCAAGATCCCGCCTTAAATCCCGCAAGAGTTTCCTTGCTAGGTCTGCGCCACTGGAGGGAGCACCAGAGGCAATTCGTCTCACAACATGGAAGAGCTCACTGCCCGTAGACGTCTCACCAGAAGAAGAACTAGCCCCTGGCGCAAACCTACAATACTCTGTATGGAGGTCCCTCAATCGCCTAAGAGTTGGCGTTCTCCGATGCAAGACCTACCTGAAGAAATGGGGAATTCTTCCAGTGAGCGCTGACACCTTTTGCGACTGCGGGGCTGAAGAAGACCCAAGCCACCTACTTGTATACCTCCTCCTGGACAACCCCCTGCACAATACAAGATGCTTACGAAGGAAATGACAAAGCTATCGCAGCTGCTATTTTTTGGAAATGCTGACCGGACATGGAAATGAATGAATGAGCACACCGCTTGCAGTTACAACACGCTACACGATAGTTTGAGTTATGTATCCATTCTACAGTTCAGACGTTCATTCAACGTAATCTAAAGAAGTATTTTTTTTTTAAAGAACGTTACTCTTGGCGACAGCTCTCGCACTCGTTCGTTTTGTGAAAGCTTTGATGTTAAAATAGTCAGGTGTATATATTCTGTTCTCTCAACCACTCTGTAGCAACAACAGTAGTTAGGTACTTTTTGGCGCAACCCAATTTACTAACTTGTACAAAATTTCTCCCACAGTTCATCGACGTTCTTATGCTCCGCCTTGTTTTCCATTGATCTGATTGTTCAATATTTTTTGTATTTGACTTTGTACCCTGTGTTTCATTTACGATGCCGCGCAAAAGTGTTAAGATTCCGGCGCGTAATCTGACAGTGAAACATACCGAAATGGGCGAATTTCCGATTATTGACAGCAACGTTGATAATGATAGTAACCACTCTGCGGTGCAACAGTTGCGAAGCACCACTGAAAACGTGATTTCCGCTTTACAAAATAATGTACAGTTTGTTGACAATATGATTTCACCTAGTTTACCCTGTGCTCAGACTGTTGATTCCGGAATAGCGGATGAAGCTGAGGTAGATTTTCCTAACTCGCAGGTGTTAGAACAGGATTTTTTTTTTACCGAATCAGGCCAATGAACATTCCAATTCTTGCGCAGTCAATCAGAATGCCAATAGTGTGTCTGAGGACACAGTAGTGCAAAGTACTCAGTCTGTTTTTAAAAATCTATCACATTTGATGAACGGTAACTATGTATAGAATGCAACAAACGAGGCGTCTATGGTTGTAGATGATGTCTCCACAGCACAAAGCACAACACGGGTGACACCCGTCGCATCAATTCAAAGTAATATGGAAGCGACGCTTCAAAATCTCATGCACATGTTCAATGAACGATTTAATAAGAATAATGAAAGGATGGTTAAACGGAATAACGAAAATGATGAACAGTTCGCTAGCATAAACTAACTTGAAGCAGCAACAGTCACCTACTTTTCAACCTCACAATAATATGAGCAGACTACAAAGAGTGCGTGACACTGATGCAAACCTCAAAATCTACAACACGAAGGATTCGACTATAAACATTTCCTGTCTGTAAAGAATTTCAAGATGTTTAGAAATAACAGCACAGACCTGCATCCCCTTCCATTGGGTGCAGCAATTTTCATTTTCGCTGCCACCAAACTAGCCAGTGACACATAAGCTGGAATTTATCTGTTGCCTCTTAGAGGGAGAAACTTCCACGCGTTTGAGAGCCATAGCAAGACAACGTCACTCCGTCGAAGAGTCCAATATGCATTTCTATCTGCGTATTGGTCGGAAACGACTCAGCGAGGCATTAAAGACCAGCTTATCAGTTTACCCAGGTGAACACTCCAGTTTTCCCACTTTCACCCAGTTTTTGAGTATGTGGTCCAACAAAACCAGTACCTGACCGAACAGTATAGCCAATCTGCGCTCATACAATTACGCACTCAAAACTTCCGTGTTCATTACGAGTTTCCCTTCTCACCGGACAGCAAAAGGAAAGTATTTCAGCATTCAGAGACATTAGAATTATTAGAAATTCAGCAGTCCAACTACTCATTTGTGAGTAAGAACGTTAATAACAGCAATCAAGGTAACGGCTCATTCCGTTACAACGAGCAATCCCGCCCATTCCATAACAACAGAAATAAAATATTTCGTTTCGATAACGATTTTCATGGACATTTTAATAAGAGACAACATTTTGATAACCGGTTTGTTTAGCAGCAGCAACAATATCAGAATTGCGACGCCAACAGTCATAGTTTCCAGCTGCGATTCTTGCCGCAACCGCAGCAGCCCGGAAATATTCAACAACAATACGGTCTACAAGCTCAACCGAAAGTCAATGTGCCACCGCCCAACTGTGCCAGTACAGCCCAGTCTAATAATTTTACGCAACCGCAAAGGAATAATTTCTCCCACACAAGCCAATGGTCGCAGTCACATCAAAGCGATCAACGACAAAGTAATTTTCACCACAGATACAAAGGGAATAACCACCAATCTAAGCTAATTCGGCAACAACAACTTTCATCACAATCGGTCTCAGCAGTCTCAGTTCATTCTTAATGAACCTGATGTTCGTTTCCATCCGCCGCAGCTTTCTGCAGACCAAAACAACCACAGAGTATAAATAATTGATCTACCACAGCAATCCTCTTCCACCAATCAGCGCACTAGTAATACATGACTAGAAACTACCGACGCTGTTCAACTAAAAACGAACTGTGTCATTCTGCTACTCATGATAGCGTTCAGTAAAACGTTATCACTTTCGACGACATTAGGGACACACTATTACAAGAGAGACACCAAACTCAAAAGAATACTTCTAATCACATAGTTGAAATTAAAATTGGCTTGTATTTATTTTATGCAGTGATCGACTCTGGTTCACCTGTAACAGTGATAAATGAAACAGCATTTCTAAAATGTAACGCTGGTAATACCAGTCCTACCTTTGGAAGAGCAGTTGAACGGAATGGACAGTGTCTTGAAAGGAGGATATAAGATGAACATCAACAAAAGCAAAACGAGGATCATGGAATGTAGTCGAATTAAGTCGGGTGATGCTGAGGGAATTAGATTAGGAAATGAGACACTTAAAGTGGTAAAGGAGATTTGCTATTTGGGGAGCAAAATAACTGATGATGGTCGAAGTAGAGAGAATATAAAATGTAAACTGGCAATGGCAAGGAAAGCGTTTCTGAAGAAGAGAAATTTGTTAACATCGAGTATAGATTTAAGTTTCAGGAAGTCGTTTCTGAAAGTATTTGTATGGAGTGTAGCCATGTATGGAAGTGAAACACGGACGATAAATAGTTTGGACAAGAAGAGAATAGAAGCTTCCGATATGTGGTACTACAGAAGATGCTGAAGATTACATGGGTAGATCACATAACTAATGAGGAGGTACTGAATAGAATTGGGGAGGAGTTTGTGGCACAACTTGACTAGAAGAAGGGATCGATCGGTAGGACATGTTCTGAGGCATCGAGGGATCACCAATTTAGTATTGGAGGGCAGCGTGGAAGGTAAAAATCGTAGAGGGAGACCAAGAGATGAATTCACTAAGCAGATTCAGAAGGATGTAGTTTGCAGTAGGTACTGGGAGATGAAGAAGCTTGCACAGGATAGAGTAACATCGAGAGTTGCTTCAAACCAGTCTCTGGACTGAAGACCACAACAACAACCTTTCCACTTGGCAAAACGAAAGTTCGGTGTGCGGTCTCCAACAAGGGAGTAGTTGTGAAACAGCAAACACACCTATATTTTTTACTTGCTGATTACACATTTCATGCTAATTTCTGGATCGTTCCCCTCTTAACAAGCGACATCATCCTTAGCATGGATTTCCCTATTGAACATGACGTTGTTATCAACTTTAAGAAGTCATTGCTTATATTGATCTGATTCGCACTATGCGACTTAACTTCTGAAGTTATCAGTCGCCTAGAACTTAGAACTAATTAAACCTAACTAACCTAAGGACCGTAGCGGTCGCTCGGCTCCAGTCTGTAGCGCCTAGAACCGCACTGCCACTCCGGCCGGCGCAACTAGTTGTCACGTTTCACAATACTTTGTCAGCTGAGGAGCAAGACATTAACAGAGCAGAGGTCACTTCAGCATCTAAGAATACTAACTGGCATATAACATTTTTTACAGACACCTATTTCCGTAGTTAACAATATCCCTGATAATTTTGACTACGACGTTGTGCAGACGATCAACAGTAAGGTAAATGAATGTAAAGCTTCGACCGACGATGAATGACAACAGTTGCAGAATATCCTTTTACAGCAATCTGAAGTATTTAATAATGTATCAGGAACCATGTCCAGTTTTGTTTACCAATTCCAAGCAAAAGCGCATAATGCATTTAACGCAAATCATTATTGCATTCCTCTCATCTACAGAGATCAAGTCAGTCAAGAACTTCAGGCTATGTTAGACCAATGTATCATTGAACCAGCCGTTAGTCTATATATTAACCCTCTTTACATTGTTAAGAAGAAACGTGGCTCACTTCATCTTGTGTTGGATGCACGGCTCACTTCTTCTTGTGTTGGATTCACGTCAGATCAACGACATCATCATTACTGAAACCGATCGTCTGCAAACGTTGAAACAGCTCTTGCAAAAATTTCACGGAACGTCAGTATTTCTTATTTGGACCTAAAATCTGGATTCTGGAAAATTCAACTGCATCGTAATGGCAGAAAATATGTTTCGGTAACTGCTACGAATTATGTAAATTGCCTTTTAGTTTAACAATTAGCTACGCTGCATTCATCCATCCGATGAATACTATTCTTCCAAATGAATTAAAAGACAGAATCACCACATACATTGACACCATTCTAATTGCAGAACTTTCTTGGTTGGAACATAATTCTGTTCTTCACATGCTACTGCAAACTTTTCTTACAGAAGGTGTTACGGTGAACCTCAGTAAATCACATTTTGGCAAGACATCCATTAAATTTTTTAGGTCACGTAATTTCGGCAGACGTCATAACGCCTGAACCCGAGAAACTACAAGCAATCCGTGAAATTTCAATTCCATCTACCAAAAAACAACTTCGCAGCTTTCTCGGTTTGATCAATTTTTTTCGCTGTTTCATACATCACTCTGCACTAGATACCCCTAGTTTATGTCATCTTACTGGTAAAAATACTATCTGGTCGTGGGATGCCAAAGTACAGTCCGAGTTTTTCAATCTAAAAAATGCTTTACTTAACGCTCCACTTGTATCACATCCTCACCCGATAAATGATTTTTCGATTGTTGCAGAAAGCTCCAAGACTGCTCTTGGTGTCGATATATTTCAGAAAAACAACGCGTTTGCTAGTCGCATCCTCACATCGGCTGAAAGAAATTATCCTATCACCGAACTCGAAACAAAATGTGTTGTTTGGGCTTTCACTAATTGTAAGTTTCGTTACTTGCTCTACGGCGAACTCGCAACAGCATACACAGATCACAGAGCTATTCAGTTTCTTTTATCAGCTAAATTCACACATGACAGACTTAGTCGTTGGCAACTTTATTTGCAGGAATTTGATTTTACGACTGCCCAAATCCTAGAAACCCAGAATACTGTAGCAGATACACTTTTACGTTCACTGTCCAGTAACCAGCAAGAAATCGCCGCTAATTTCTGTCAAACTAATTTCAGCCTTCTCTATATTAAACAGGCAGTTTTTGAAAATTTTATTTCAGCATCATTAAAAGACATCGCCAGGGTGCAGAGCAAAGACGACGTCCGGAAAGAGATCAAACGTCTGTGGTGTGACACAAGCCAGACAACAATCAGAACTTACTATATCGTGCGCAATAACATTCTGTTTCGTCGCGCTCGCCCTGGCAGCGATAATTGGACTCTCCGCATACCTGAAGAATTTGTCAATTAATTAATCTGGTATACAACTGAGCTACGCCCATTTGAATGCTCGCAAATGCGTTTTGGTTCTACGACAGAACTGTTATTTCACAAATATGGAACAGCGTATTCGTCGATTTTTGGCGACTTCCGGAATTTGTCAAAAAGGCAAATCTTCTACAGCATCTCACATTATCCCTCTGTACCCCACTGTACCCATGAAATTAAGACATAAGGCAGCTGTTAATCTATGTGTATCCATTCCAAGAATTCGTTGCTGTAGAACTAACTTCGAAATTTGTATCTTTCACTCCACTACGAAAAGCCATTGCTACAACTGTTTCTAATGCTTTTACTAAACATTGTCCGCCCCTGGTAGCTGACTGGTCAGTGCGACAGAATGTCATACCTAACGGCCCGCGTTCGATTCCCGGCTAGGTTGGAGATTTTCTCCGCTCGGGGACTGGGTGTTGTGTTGTCCTTATCATCTCGAAAGATTGGCACCAGGCGAACGGTCTACCCGACGGCAGGCCCTAGCCGCGCGGCATTTCCATTCATGCCCCGTCTTGTGCTATAATTTGATATAACTCTTGCATAACTCATGCCCATTGCATATACTCATCCATTTTGTATATTTTGCAGAACCAATGTACCGAAGTCTCATTGTATCCAAACGAGACATTGTACTCATAAATAGAAGCACATGAAAGTGTGAAATGTGCCATCCATAAAGCTGTGCAGGTCAGCATTACATAGAAAGTATGACAAGAGCAACTTATGTGGTATACTAAACACCATTGACACTTCTCACACTGTTTCCTGGGACGCCTTTATGAACATTTTCCTGTTAGTGTACTAGGTAAATTAGGCAGATTGGCTATAAAGATTTAGGATTAAGGATAATTTTATCCACATTTTGTGTTAGATATAAGAGTATTGTTAGAACATTTAATGAGTGTTCATGCAATGTGATGCACCAAATTTTTGGAACAATGATTGAATATTGATGTTTCATGAGTGTTCATTCCCAGAGCTGCACTCCAATAATGAGGATTATATTGATGAATCTTGTATAATGATATTGTATGATGTTAATAAATAGTTTGTGTATGTTGCGTCTTTTCTAGGAAAATCTGTCTTACCTTGTGACACATGATTGGAGATGTTCGTGGAAGATTGTCACAGAAGCTTTACATCCGAAAAAATTTTTTCACAGTTACTTATGAGATTGCATATGATACTGTTCTTCCTTTTACCGTTTCTGCTTAGCTGGATTCGAATACTGTGATACACCAAAATTCTTCGTGCAGTAGCACTCTGTGCAGTGTTGAGCTTCACTCCAATGATGAGGCTTATATTGATATATTGATGATTCTTGTATAAAGATACTGTATGATGTTAATATGTATTTTGTGTATGTTGAAGCCTTTCTAGGAAAATCTGTTTTCCCTCG
The DNA here is from genome assembly GCF_021461385.2 of Schistocerca piceifrons. Classification (NCBI taxonomy): domain Eukaryota; kingdom Metazoa; phylum Arthropoda; class Insecta; order Orthoptera; family Acrididae; genus Schistocerca; species Schistocerca piceifrons. Next base: position 234,276,719 of record NC_060140.1, read on the forward strand.
TGCCACATGATTGGAAGTGTTTGTGGGAGATTGTCACAGGAAATTTGCACCTAACAAAATTTCTCACCATTCCTTATGAGATTGCATATGATACTGTCTTATGTTAGCATGCATGACTGCATTTTTTTTCAAAGACAATTATTTCCAAAGATATGTAATACATAAATTGTATTTCTATATGAAAAACACTACACTGAAACTGCAGTTCCTATCCGAAAGACCGCTTTTTTAAATTTTTAAATGCTCAACCTAAATCTAATGGAGAAATGAGAATGTATTTTGTTTTGATTTGTTATAAATTGTACTTGAAAAAAGTCTGCAATACAAAATACGTAAATAAACACGTTTTTTCCCACTAATAACCATATGCCTGTATACTAATAACCACCATTGTAGTTGAGTCGGCGTGATTTGATCTCTGAGAGTTGCAGGCGGCACCTTCGCCGCCAATCTACCTCAACCAATAACGTAGAGCGATTTTATAAACGTGCGTACGGCAAAATGTCGGCTACTGTTTACGCCTGCAGCTGTCAGCGCTTCGCAGTTGAAAGCTGGCAACAGCGCTACGAGCCGTCAGGGATCATCACGGAACGATGCAAATGTGGGAATGAACCTTTTCAATGTGACGTTTGATGTGTTTGCCTATAGGACTTCGTTATTCACACTGCGCATGCGTTCATGGCAGTTTCCTCTTACCGTGCGTACCTCTCGCTCTTCTGACAGTGGGCTTCTCATGGCGTGACCATACTACCTTTAACTTACAGCGGAGGATACTTTTTAAGGTGATAATAATTTAAAAGTCATTTGTCCAAATGAAGAATTTCATATTCTGTGCGTAATTAATTATCCTGTTGTATTAAGTTGTATTAAGCCTCTAGAAATTGCATAATTGGATGGTCAAAACAGCCGGTTAAATAGGTCATTGTACTTAGCAGCACCATTCCTCTGTTAGCTTTGGGATTTCATACTTACAAGGAAACCTACCTAGAGAATACACTCCGATTTGATCGGCTTTGAGTACGTTGTGGTGTTGAGCAAAATAAGTTCAAATGGCTCTGAGCACTATGGGACTTAACATCTGTGGTCACCAGTCCCCTAGAACTTAGAACTACTTAAACCTAACTAACCTAAGGACATCACACACATCCATGCCCGAGGCAGGATTCGAACCTGCGACCGTAGCAGCGGCGCGGTTCCAGACTGAAGCGCCTAGAACCAACCGCACGGCCACACTAGACGGCGCAAAATAAGTGAGACAGATTTTGTTATATCTCTCCGTACGGCCGTTAGAGAGGTGAAACACACTCAAAATTGAATTAAATATTTCTGAATGAATACCGCTGAAACAGTAACACATATGGGAAAAAATCAAATCAAAGTTCCACGGTTTTCAACGTACCGGTACGTTTCAACATTGATAGATTTATCCAAAATTATTTTTTTCGAAATCCCTTCTCCTCCACTATTTTGTTTTTCATTTCGACGTTTGAGTAATATCAAAACGTGTAGCAACACTAACACCAAATCAATGGTAAAGGATGAGTGGTATTCCAAAGACGAATTTTTCAGAACTAAGCTGGAAATACCCGTATATCAAAGTGCATTCAGCATTTTTTTGACCTGAACAATTTTGTGCCTTTCTCATTATTGTACAGATTTACAATAATGTTACAACAGTTTCAAATATAATATAATTAAATATGAAGAGGTTGTAAGTTGAAAATAACAAAGATACACCAAATGTAAAAATAAAACACAAATGCAACGCAAAATATTTTATATTGCATAAAATTAAATGAATGTATACAGAACATATTTATCTGGGAAGGACTTGTTAAAAGCTCATCATGACAATTAGCACTGAAGCGGACAGAAACCTGGCGCGCATACAGCAATATAGAGATATTTCTAGTTCACTTATGACAAATGTATCTTTGGAATACAACTTCGCTATCTACTAATGAATTTGGAATTAACGATGCTATACGTTTTGCTATTAGTCAAATGTCGAAACGAAAAACAAAACAGTAAGGGGGGGAGGGAATATAAAAAAGTGGCTTTTTCGACAAATCGGGGTAGCTGTTGTAGCGTACATTAAAAAGCATAGCACAGAACATTTATTTGAAATTTTTTTATGTCTGTTACCGTTTCGAGGGTATTCATTCTAAAATTTTAAATACAGTTTTTTCAAGGGGGTGTTTCACCTCTTTAACGGCCGGAAGGGCACGTATAAAAAGAGACGTGTCTCTTATTTTGCTCTACAATACAACATGCTCAAAGCTGATCGAAATCGAAGTATATCCGTTGGGTAGGTTTACTTGTGAGATATAACACTGTATCGAGTAAAACTGCAGAACGCTAGATAGTTGCCTTTTTTATTATACATGTGAGGGAAATAACAAAAGTAGAGTAGTGTGTTCAGCTAGCGAGGTACATTACCTCTCCCGTGTCTTCGCCGGAAGCTTCTATGGACAAGCGGCGGCCCTCATCAAAGGAGCCGCCAGACCAGCAATGCCTCTCCGGGCACAGCGCCTTTTCCGACGACGACAACCGCAGCGTCATCTCCCTGAAAAAGTAGGAAAAAATGACAGTGAAAAGTGGCAGACAAGAAACTGCAAACAAATGCAGTACTGTTGGAGACAGCTGATCAACTTCCTACGAAATTATCGCGAATAATGCTTGTTCCATCCATTCTAAGAGGAAATATTCTTAAAAAGTTCTATTTACCGCGAATGAATCCTTCCATCGTCGGTTTACTCTCGCGGCTGCATCCAAAAGGAATTTCAGGGTTGTAATCGTTTGTTACGCCTCTCAGATCTTGTCCTTCTTAATCTTCTTCTTTTTCTTCTTCACTTCCTGTTTTAGGCTGTTCATTCCCTGTAACGATTCTCATCTTTTCCGTTGTTTTACGGGTCCTCATTTTCATTCCTGTATGTAGTTCTTTAGTCGCACTGCTAATCTTTCAGTACCTATTCTTTGCAGGTGTCCATTCGACCTTCTATTGTTTCCTATCGTCTTTCATATGTTAATTTCCGGCATCAAATTTATGGTTTTGTCCATTCTTATACACACCTCGAGCGTAGGACTACAGCTCGCCCAGCAGTCGAGCCACTAGCGTGCCACTGCCAGTTCACTGGTCACTGCCAGTTCACTGGTCACCTTCAGCGGCATCGTCATCGACGATTTCAGCCATCCCACCTTGGCAAGTGCACCCTGCAGTCCGGAGAGGCAGATATGTCCTTCACCCTCTGCTGTCCCGAGATCCCACCACAATGACTAGGGATCCGCTCCCACTCAATCCGTGGCTTGGTGAGTTAGACGTACCTGGGTCTGGATCCACCTAATCAAACTGAGGAGACGTCACTGCCCTCTGGGCGTGACAGTGCACGCCATTAAAAGGACCCAGCGGGGCACCCTTACCGACATTGCTCAGGATCCGACTTTGGAAAAACAGGTCGCTGGAAAATGGGACCACAGACATTGTGTTTCCTCGCAGCACAGCTCTCCCCTGTGCCAGGCATCCTTCACTTTCACTATGGGTTGGGGGCTTTGAAGTCGCTCAAGACAGGGGCAGATGTTATGCCAGTAAGACACAAGTTCCCCTGTGCAATGCATGCTTTACTTTCGCTTTGAACTAGGTCTGTTTGAGAAGGAGAGGCTACGTACGACGCACCACTTCCCGAGGGGCAGCCTATCGTAGGGCCCTGCTGTGACACCGTATCAGTGCCTGTGAATCAACCTTCATCGCAGTATGCCCGCGCCAGCCAAGGCCTAGACCAAGGCAAGCAACAAGCACAGCACTCTGAAGGACCAGAGAGCAGCAACCGTCAAGACAAATATCCCACCACTTGTGGCTCGCCTGACAACCTGTATACTGGATACCCGCCGAGCCGAGCCGAGCTTTAGCACGCTGGTTGTGGCATTCGTGGAAGGAGTGCTGGACCTGAATCAAATCCATCAGACAGATTAACGACAAGGGATGACGTGCTGGCCGCCTGGATCTGAGTTTTAGGCGCTTTCCCAAATCAGTCTATGTGAGTACCTGATTGGTACCCACATCCTGCCTCAGTTACACACTTCGCAAACATTTCGGAAACGTTCTCACACTTTCACATGGATAACACTAGGCGCAAACAGATGGGGTATCTGGTACCGAGAGCCGCGGATTTCGAATCAGCGCCATACGGCGTGGACCTCGATTACCACTAGAGGTCTCTGCAGCCGTCGCGCTGTAAGCCGTGGCTGCGAGCGCTCCTGGCCCGTGTATAACGTGAGTGCACCACTGTGGAGCACATGGCCTCAGCGGCCAATAGCGACTACCCTATCATGAATTTAAGCGCCTGCCTCTCACCCAGCGAGGCAGTCTGATATTCGCGTGAGTCTCTCGATATCTCACTTACAGACATTGTGTTCACTTTGTTTTTTTCCGTGTCCGAGTGGACGTTGTTGATATCGTGAGGTTTTCGCTTGTGACCCTGTTGCTTCTTGCGTGTTGCTGTTCTTGGTGTCATGCCTGGTCGTCTGTCGTTGTATGTGTCCATTCTTTCCCGTTCGTCCGTCTTGTTTGTTCGCAGGCCGCTCCCATTCGGTCCCACTGCGCTTTCGTTTACGGCAACCCCGCGACCATTCCGGTCACAGTTACAACAGGGTACACAATTTCCGTCCTTTGGAGGAGGAAGAGGGTGGGGATGCCGGTGATGGAGTGGCGACAGGAAGAGAATCGGCACCCTCTTTTCTGACATTGACAAATCCAGATTATCATGCCGTGAAAGTAGGGAATAAAGCCCCCCCCCCCAAAAAAAAAAGGATCTGCGAATGGAGTATCTACCGAGCTTAGATGCGTAGTAGACGCAGTGCCACCACTAGGGAGCAGGCGTGTCAGAACATGGCATATAATGGAGAAATTTGTGCGTTTTATGTCCCTGAATTAGTTAAACGTGAGTCAACTGTACGGTCCAGCCACGATTTCGTATCAAATTTCAGGTAAAATGTCCAACATACAAAACAGTGCTGGGTGGTATAAGACATTGCGTGAGACTGGCTGGTTATGTGGTGCAGAGAAAACAAACTGGCAGGGGCCGTCAGCAGTGAAAGTGGAGCGTGTTCAGGAGCACGAAGAAATCGACGACCCGTGCGAGCAGGGAACTACAGAAGCCACTGCCAGCTACCTGACATGTTCCACGCAAACGCCCGTGTGTGAAATTTTACCAGCTGCAGCTGTTACTTACGCTAACTACTAGCGGCATTGGCTTTTGCAATGATATGAAGCAGCTACTGGAGGATGACTGTTTTCGCAGTGGTCACACTATCACCTTACTTAAATACTTATGATTTATTCCTACGGGATTATGTCGAAGATCGTAGGTTCCTACCTCTGCTGCCAGTTAATTTAGACGACTGACAAGAAAGGATAATGTGCTCGCTGATATCGACGGTGACGTATTGAGACGTGTAGAGCAAGAATTTGATTATCGTCGTGACGTTTGGTGTGTCACAAATAATGCCCATACTGAACACCTGCAATTTGATTTAAAAATCTGGAGAGATGCCCTATCCACTGATATGAATCTGTTTTCTCTATTTCTTGTCGTTTTAACAAGATAGACTTCTGAAGCCCAGAATAATACTTACGAATAACTCTATATTTGTTCCTTATTTTAGTAATTCATGCGAGACAGTTTCACTGTAATATTGTCGTCTTGTTTAGCGATTGATGCACGAAAAAACCGTGCTGCAATTACAACTGCAGTACCAGGAAGAATAGCAAATAACGAAATTTTAGTTATTGTGCACATATAGTACAGTCAGCAGAATACACGATTAAATTTGTAGGTGATTTTGCGAATTGTACAGGATGCGAATTCCAGTTCTGGCAGAAAGGACTGCCACCACAGGCAGCACCAACAGAACAAACCTCACATGGCATTGTGGCGAATTGAGCTTGCGTGACAGATATGGATATGTTTTTCCATGCTGCTTCAACTCTGTTCTAGAGTTCTCATCAATACTAGTGCCAATCTCTCGGCAACTCATCAGCAAATGTTTTCAGGCGATCAGAGCTCTGTAGTGGTCAGTGCAACAGGTGAACACCCTCTTTATTGAGTTGGCTCGAGACAGCATAAATATAACGTTACAGAGACTTTGAACACATGGTACAGCCACTGGCCTCAACACGTCAGAAACGAAATGGCTGCTGTCCAAATTAATACTCTCATGCTCATAAATTAAGGATAATACTGATACATGGTGAAACAACGCTGTGGTGGGCAGCTTGCGGGTGTGTTGGTGCATATCATAGTACGGTGCAGCGAGTAAGTGTGCAGACGTTTTCAGACGTGCTAATGGTGACTGTGTGTTGAAAATGGCTCAAAGAACACATATTGATGACGTTATGAGGGGTAGAATACTAGGGCGACTGGAGGGTGGTCAATCACAGCAGGTCGTAGCATGGGCCCTCTGTGTGCCACAAAGTATGATCTCAAGATTATGGAAACGATTCCAGCAGACAGGAAACGTGTCCAGGCGCTACAATACGGGACGTCCACAGTGTACAATACCACAAGAAGACCGATATTTAACCATCAGTGCTCGCAGATGGCCATGGAGTACTGCAGGTAGCCTTGCTCGGGACCTTACCGCAGCCACTGGAACAGCTGTCTCCAGACACACAGTCTACAGACGACTGAACGGACATGGTTCATTCGCCTGGAGATCTGGAAGGTGCATTCCACTGATCCCTGGTCACAGGAGAGCCCGTAAAGCCTGGTGTCAAGAACACAGCACATGGTCATTGGAACAGTGGTCCCAGGTTATGTTCACGGACGAGTCCAGGTATAGTCTGAACAGTGATTCTCGTCGGGTTTTCATCTGGTGTGCACCAGGAACCAGTTACCAACCCCTTAATGTCCTTGAAAGGAACCTGTATGGATGTCGTGGTTTGATGGTGTGGGGTGGGATTATGATTGGTGCACGTAAATCCCTGTATGTCATTGACAGAGTAACTGTAACAGGTCAAGTGTATCGGTACGTCATTTTGAACCAGTATGTCTGCCTTTTTAGGGGTGCAGTGAGTCCCACCTTCCATCTGATGGGTGATAACCCACGGCCCCACCAAGGTGACATTGTCTAGTAGTACCTTGAAACAGAAGATATCAAGCGAATGGAGTGGCTTGCCTGTTCTCCAGACCTAAACCACATCGAGCATTTCTGGGATGCTCTCGGTCGACGGTATCGCTGCACGTCTTCAAACCCCTAAGACACTTCAGAAGCTGTAACAGGCACTGGTGCAAGAATGGGGGGGCTATACCCCAGCAGCTGCTCAACCACCTGATCCAGAGTATGTCAACCCATTGTGCGGCCTTTGTACGTGTGCATGGTGATCATATCCCATATTGATGTTGGGGTACAGGCAGGAAACAGTGGCGTTTTGTAGCTCATGTGTTTTGGGACGGTTTTCTCAACTTGTCACAAATACCGTACAATTACAGATCTGTGTCACGTATGTTCCCTATGTGCCTATGATATTAGCGCCAGTTTTGTGTAGTGCCACGTTGTGTGGCATCACCTTCTGCAATTGTCCTTAATTTATGAGCATGAGTGTAGCTACGCGAACCAGATGTGATCATGTGGTGTACCCAATGGCATCCTGTAGCACTACACTATCAATCTAAGCACTGGGTTCCTGTTGCAATGACGAATGCAAGCTGGCAGCGTTCGTTCTCTGCACACGGATGTATCCATTGTGACGCTGTGCACAGGACTACAACTCCCGTGTAGAGTATCGTCGATGGGCGCATCACTGTCGGCGCACCCCTCTGTGCTGGCTCGTCAAAGAAGTCACAACAATGTTGGCTGTGAAAGTTTCCCATAGAACTTACTGCATCGTCACACAGATACTTGGCTTCCTCCAAACAAACCCATTTCCAGATTGAACATACACTACTGGCCATTGAAATTGCTACACCACGAAGAAGACGTGCTACCGACGCGAAATTTAACCGACAGGAAGAAGTTGCTGTGATATGCAAATGAATAGCTTTTCAGAGAATTCACACAAAGTTGGCGCTGGTGGCGACACGTACAACGTACTGACATGAGGAAAGTTTCCAACCGATTTCTCATACACAAACAGCAGTTGACCGGCGTTGCCTGGTGAAACGTTGTTGTGATGCCTCGTGTAAGGAGGGGAAATGCGTACCATCACGTTTCCGACTTTGATAAAGGTCGGATTGTAGCCTATCGCGATTGCGGTTTATCGTATCGCGACATTGCTGCTCGCGTTCGTCAAGATCGAATGACTGTTAGCAGAATATGGAATCGGTGGGTTCACGAGGATAATACGGAATGACGTGCTGGATGGCAACGGCCTCGTATCACTAGAAGTCGAGATGACAGGCATCTTATCCGCATGGATATAACGGATAGTGCAGCCACGTCTCGATCCATGAATCAACAGATGGGGACGTTTGCAAGACAACAACGATCTGCACGAACAGTTCGACGACGTTTGCAGCAGCATGGACTGTCAGCTCGGGTGCCATGGCTGGGGTTACCCTTGACGCTGCATCACAGATAGGAGCGCCTGCGATGGTGTACTCAGCAACGAACCTGGGTGCACGAATGGCAAAACGTTGTTTTTTCGGATGAATCCAGGTTCTGTTTACAGCATCGTGATGGTCGCATCCGTGTTTGGCGACATCGCGGTGAACGCACATTGGAAGCGTGTATTCGTCATCGCCATACTGGCTTACCACCGGGCGTGATGGTATGGGGTGCCATTGGTTACACGTCTCGGTCACCTCTTGTTCGCATTGACGGCACTTTGAACAGTGGACGTTACATTTCAGATGTGTTACGACCCGTGGCTTAGCCTTCATTTAATACCTTCGAAACCCTACATTTCAGCACGACCGCATGTTGCAGGTCCTGTACGGACCTTTCTGGATACAGAAAATGTTCGACTTATTTATGGTTATGTAGGATCACAACAGCTACATGCAATTAGGGGCCAAGAGGACAGGCATATTGTTCGCTATGCCCAACAGGATCGCAGCTGCCTGCCATATACACTACTGGCCATTAAAATTGCTACACCAAGAAGAAATGCAGATGATAAAGGGGTATACATTGGACAAGTATATTATACTAGAACTGACATGTCATAACATTTTCACGCAATTTGGGTGCATAGATCATGAGAAATCAGTGCCCAGAACAACCACCTCTAACCGTAATAACGGCCTTGGTACGCCTGGGCATTGAGTCAAACAGAGTTTGGATGGCGTGAACAGGCACAGCTGCCCATGCAGCTTCAACACGATACCACAGTTCATCTAGGGCAGCAGTCGAACATTTTCTGTATCCAGAAAGGTCCGTATAGGACCTGCAACATGCGGTCGTGCATTATCCTGCTGAAATGTAGGGTTTCGCAGGGATCGAATGAATGGTAGAGCCACGTGTCGTAACACATTTGAAATGTAACGTCCACTGTTCAAAGTGCCGTCAATGCGAACAAGAGGTGACCGAGATGTGTAACCAATGGCACTCCATACCATCAAGTGGGGTGATACGCCAGTATGGCGATGACGAACACACGCTTCCAATGTGCATTCACCGCGATGACGCCAAACACGGATGCGACCATCATGATGCTGTAAACAGAACCCGGATTCATCCGAAAAAAATGACGTTTTGCCATTCGTGCACCCAGGTTTGTCGTTGAGTACACCATCGCAGGAACTCCTGTCTGTGATGCAGCGTCAAGGGTAACCGCAGCCGTGGTCTCCGAGCTGATAGTCCATGCTGCTGCAAATGACGTCGAACTGTTCGTGCAGATGGTTGTTGTCTTGCAAACGTCCCCATCTGTTGACTCAGGGATCAAGACGTGGCTGCACGATCCATTACAGCCATGCCTGTCACCTCGACTGCTAGTGATATGAGGCTGTTGGGATCCAGCACGGCGTTCCGTATTACCCTCCTGAACACACCGATTCCATATTCTGCTAACAGTCATTGGTTGTCGACCAACGCCAGTAGCAATGTCGCGATACGATAAACCGCAATCGCGATAGGCTACAATCCAACTTTTATCAAAGTCGGAAATGTGATGGTCCGCATTTCCCCTCCTTACACGAGGCATCAGAACAACGTTTCACCAAGCAACGCCGGTTAACTGCTGTTTGTGTATGAGAAATCGGTTGGAAACTTTCCTCATGTCAGCACGTTGTAGGTGTCGCCAGCGCCACCAATCGTGTGTGTTTGCTCTAAAAAGCTAATCATTTGCATATCACAGCATCTGTCGGTTAAATTTCGCGTCTGTAGCGCGTCATCTTCTTGGTGAAGCAATTTCAATGGCCAGTAGTGTAGTATAAACGACGTTGGATTCAAATACAACCGCCATTATTCAAGTACTTTATGTCCGGCTACAGTTCCACTTCCCATGATGGATTACCAGAGACTGTGTAATGTATGGCGTAAGGGGAGCGGTGACGTACCTGGCGGAGTCGAGGCTCTCCGAGGAGGAGGAGGTGGAGGCGGGCAACTGTGACACGCGCGTGCGCGCGCGCTTGGGGCTCTGCTTGCGTCGCTCCCTCAGCGGCACGTCCAGCAGCTCCGGCAATGGACTCTTAGCGCGCGGCGGCAGCGACGGCAGCGGCTGCGCCAGCGGCTGCGCGGGCGACGTCGAGCATCCCGGCTGGGCACCGCTGCGGTGCCGGTGGCGGCGACCGCCGGATCTGTCGCGACAACATCTGCTGCACCCCACGTCCACGTCACACGAGCAACGTCATGTTTCTTTGCTGTTGCTCTCGTCTTGATGCCATCAGCCACAGAAGTGGTTCGATGCAGTTGTCAAGGCTACTGCAAACTCGTGCAACAAAATATTAATCTTAAGGTTAAACGAAAGCTTTTGACAATGTTGACTTGACTACTCTCTTTCAAATTCTAAAGATGGCAGGGGTAAAATACAGGGAGCGAAAGGCTATTTACAATATACACAGAAACTAGATGGCAGTTATAAGAGTCGAGGGACATGAAAGGGAAGCAGTGGTTGGGAAGGGAGTGAGACAGGGTTGAAGCCTCTCTGCAATGTTATTCAATCTGTATATTGAGCAAGCAGTAAAGGAAACAAAAGAAAAATTCGGAGTAGGTATTAAAATCCATGGAGAAGAAATAAAAACTTTGAGGTTCGCCGATGACATTGTAATTCTGTCAGAGACAGCAAAGGACTTGGAAGAGGCGTTGAACGGAATGGACAGTGTCTTGAAAGGAGGATATAAGATGAACATCAACAAAAGCAAAACGAGGATCATGGAATGTAGTCGAATTAAGTCGGGTGATGCTGAGGGAATTAGATTAGGAAATGAGACAATTAAAGTGCTAAAGGAGATTTGCTATTTGGGGAGCAAAATAACTGATGGTGGTCGAAGTAGAGAGAATATAAAATGTAAACTGGCAATGACAAGGAAAGCGTTTCTGAAGAAGAGAAATTTGTTAACATCGAGTATAGATTTAAGTGTCAGGAAGTCGTTTCTGAAAGAATTTGTATGGAGTGTAGCCATGTATGGAAGTGAAACGTGGATGATAAATAGTTTGGACAAGAAGAGAATAGAAGCTTTCGAAATGTGGTACTACAGAAGAATGCTGAAGATTAGATGGGTCTAATGAGGAGGTATTGAATAAAATAGGGGAGAAGAGGAGTTTGTGGCAAAATTTGACAAGAAGAAGGGACCAGTTGGTAGGGCATGTTCTGAGGCATCAAGGGATTACAAATTTAGTATTGGAGGGCAGCGTGGAGGGTAAAAATCGTAGAGGGAGACCAAGAGATGAATACACTAAGCAGATTCAGAAAGATGTAGGTTGCAGTAAGTATTGGGAGATGAAGAAGCTTGCCCAGGATAGAATATTATGGAGAGCTGCATCAAACCAGTCTCAGGACTGAAGACCACAACAACAACAAAGATTAAAAGAGCACACTGGTCGCTTTGGAGCGCTGTAGATCCTCTATAACTGGTACCAAGTGAGACAGTCATGTGATTATCCACTGTTAACGCAACTGTTGAATACAGTGTCTGATCAAAGGTATCCAGTGTGCTGATGTACTCTGGCGCCAGTACACCATGCACACCCGCACACCACAATACAGTTCCCCACAGTCGTTTAATGAGCAAAGTAAGAGTATATGGACTATCAGACGAATTGTGTGATTGGACTGAAGAGTTCCTAAATAACAGAATGCAACATGTTGTTCTCAATGGAGAGAAGTCTTCCGAATTAAGTGCGATATCAGGTGTGCCGCAGGGGAGTGTCGTAGGACCGTTGCTATTCACAATATACATAAATGACCTTGTGGATAACATCGGAAGTTCACTGAGGCTTTTTGCGGATGATGCTGTAGTATATCAAGAGGTTGTAACAATGGAAAATTCTACTGAAATGCTTGAGGATCTGCAACGAATTGACGCATGGTGCAGGGAATGGCAATTGAATCTCAATGTAGACAAGTGTAACGTGCTGCGAATACATAAAAAGAAGGATCCTTTATCATTTAGCTACAATATAGCAGGTCAGCAACTGGAACCAGTTAAGTCCACAAATTTTCTGGGAGTAGGCATTAGGAGTGATTTAAAATGGAATGATCATATAAAGTTGATCGTCGGTAAAGCAGATGCCAGACTGTGATTCATTGGAAGAATCCTAAGGAAATGCAATCCGAAAACAAAGGAAGTAGGTTACAGTACACTTGTTCACCCACTGCTTGAATGTTGCTCACCAGTGTGGGATCCGTACCAGATAGGGTTGATAGAAGAGATAGAGAAGGTCCAGCGGAGAGCAGCGTGCTTCGTTACAGCATCATTTACTAGTCGCGAAAGCGTTATGGAGATGATAGATAAACTCCAGTGGAAGACTGCAGGAGAGTCGCTCAGTAGCTCGATATGGGCTTTTGTTGAAGTTTCGAGAACATACCTTCACTGAGGAGTCGAGCAGTATATTGCTCCCTCCTACGTATATCTCGCGAAGAGACCATGAGGATAAAATCAGAGAGATTAGAGTCCACACACAGGCATATCGACAATCTTTCTTTTCACGAACGAGACTGGAATAGAAGGGAGAACCGATAGAGGTACTCAAAGTACCCTCCGCCACACACCGTCAGGTGGCTTGCGGAGTATGGATGTAGATGTAGATGTAGATGCGGGGTAAAAGTTGCGAGAAGATCGATAGAGACCAACGAGAGACTCGCAGGAAACGTGCCGCCAACGCCCTCTCGGCCGCCAGTATTTAGGCCGCTACCACGGATCGGAAGGCCAGTCTGTCGCACCGAGTGAGCTCCAGTCTGTTATCCAGCGAGTCACTGAGTTGTCGCAGTCACAGCCTATAGCTCAGAATCAGGCAGCACATAACGACCTGAATAGTGTACATCGCAGTCTTGTACTTCACCAGCACTAAGGTTAATGTGGACTATTACAGAGAGGTTGTTCCACACAACAACTAGCTTAAGTTAAGTAAATTTCTTATTCTTAGGAATAAAGAACCCAGTTCATATGTGCATGCATTTTGTGTTGTAGAAAGACGATAGTGGCCTCCTTACTTCCCTTGGTACAAGCCTACAAGAGACAAAGAGACGACGTAAGGGCCAGACACCCGTATGTAATGTGGAACCGACCCCTGGACGTCACGAGGGGTAGACCTGCAAGTATAAAAGGAGACGAGGTGTGTACTGTCACTAGAGAAGTAACAGCAGGAAAAAGGATCTGTCAGGAGAGCTCAGTAACTTCGAATGGTGACTAGTCATTTAATGTCACTTGAGCAAAAAATTCGTCAGACACATTTGTACCCTGCTTAAGCTGCCCAAGTCGACTGTTGTGACTGTGAAGCGGAAAAGCGAAGGGAGAACCACCGCTAAACACAGTCCATCGAGACCTCATAGATGGGAAGGGACTGCCGAGCATTGCTGCTTGGAAAAAATCGCTTGATATCAGCGGAAGGAAACATCCGTGCGTTCAAAAGTGCTACTAGTAGTTCAGCTAGGACAATGATCGTGTGTAAGGAGTTAAAAAGAAGGGGATACAAGAAGAGGATAAAATGGCCGAGCAGCACCTCATAAGCCACACTTTTGTGTAGTCGTTGCTAAGCAACACTTGATGTGGTTCAGAGAGCGAAGCCATTGGACAGTGGATGACTGGCACGAGTGGGTTGAAGTGATGAATCGCGTTGTATCCTGCTGCAGCCCGAAGCAGCAGTTTGGACTCGACAAAGGCCTGGAGAACGTTATCAACCACCACGTGTAGGGCCAACAGTGAGGTCGTCCTCTTACTGCACCTCGGAAAACATTAAAGACGGACGGGTATAGACACATTTAATAGCATTGTGTACTGTGTACAATGGAGGAAAACTTCCCTGTCACAAAGCAGCATCCGTGAGGTGATGGTCTGTAATTGGTTTCGGCTGTTGAGGAAGAATCTCCTGTCTTCTCTCCACAGGCATTCAGACATCTCATTGAAAGACTCCCCAGCAGAGTTCAAATAGTCGTAAAGGTGGACACGACCCACATTAATGTCCACTAATAGGTATCTGGGCACTTCTGATCAGATTATGTTGCAGCCAGTCGCTTGTAAGGGATTAACACAGAAAGAAGCTGCGAACGAGCTGTCGTGTTGGGAGGTACCCGTGGACCACACCGTGAATGAAGATGCGTTATTGCTGGTTATCAATGAGGGCTATTCATTTTGTCTAGAAAAGAATGGTGTCCCACTTGTAGCCGTGTAACACGGAGTGACAACAGTGGTCGTAAACAGATCCTATGTTACAAGGACCAGAGATGTGTGTGACGTGTTACCGACAACAAACGGTTGCAAACTCCAAAGTAATTGCTGCTTCAATAAATGAAGGTCATTGCTACTAGTTTCTGAGTGGGAATTGCATGGAATGGACATCAGAAGTCGGGTCATCCCTAAAGGCCCATAAACTTGCATGTTTTCTGTGGGGCAAACAACACAGAAACTGGACTGTAACTAACTGGAAGCGCGTGGTGTGGTTCGACGAGTCACTGTTTTGTTTCTCTTCAAATAATGGAAGGCGACGAGTGCACAAACCGCTCAGTGAAGCTTTTAACTCGCAGGGCTTAGAAAATGTAGTTTAGGGTGGAGGTAGTTTTGTTATGCTTTGGGGCAGTTTTTCGTACCTGGGTCCACTTTTTTAGTTTACTATCAACATGAACCAGGATGTTTATTTCAGCATTCTTCGTGGCCTGCTGTTGTCGTTTCTTCTATATCTTCATGGAGAGAATTCTAAAACACCCCTGTCTTCTAAGATGAGGAAAGCTATAGTCACAGAATTTCAGCCTGTCGTAACACGATGGGACCGTTAAATCACCTGATCTTAACCCCATAGAAATCGTCTGGGACTATTCAGAACAGCGGGTGAAATGGAGGAGCCAACACTCCCATTATTCGGTAGTTCTGCGAGAACTAATGATCAACGAGTGGCTTCAGCTGAAAATGGCATATCTGAGAAATCCTTGCCAAATTGAGGCCATTATCAATACAGAGGTAATGTTAAACAATATTAGCGTGAAAATATCTAGTGTACTAACTAATTTTTTGTCCTATGTACCTTTCTTGTGCAAGTGTCTGTATATCCGCAATGCTGCTACATCGTGAATACATTTCAACCTGCCTACTGCATACAAATCTTTGTGCCTTTCTATTACAATATATTACATTATTACTTATTCCATAGATCATGAATACGACAGTTCGTAATAATGTGGAATATGTCAGTTTAACAAAAGTTTTCTTTACATGATGTAATTTTTTTCTTTATTTACAATTACTGCTTCATATGTAGAAACTCATCTACCGAGAAGGTTTTGTCATTCAGAAATTCTTTTAATTTATTTTTAAATGCTGATTGGCTATCTGTCAGACTGTTAATGCTATTGGGTAAATGACCAAAGATTTATGTGGCAGCGTAATTCGCCCCTTTCTGTGCCAAAGTAAGACTTAAACCAGAATAGTGAAGATCGTCCTTTCTTCTAGTGTTGTAGCTATGCACATTGCTGTTATTTTTGAACTGGAATGGGTTATTAGTAACAAATTTCGTAAGTGAATATATGTATTGCGAAGGTTCTTGAATATCCCGAGTTCCTTAAATAAATGTCTGCAGGATGATCTTGGGTGGGCTACAGATATTATTCTGATTACTCGCTTTTGTGCAATGAATACTTTTTCTCTTAATGACGAATTACCCCAAAATATGATGCGATATGAAAACAGTGAATGAAAATAGGCATGGAAGGCTAATTTACTGATTTGTTTACCAACAAACTTTGCAATAACCCTAATAGCACATGTAGCTGAACCTAAACGTTTCAGCAGATCATCAATGTGTTTCTTCTCACCCAGAAATTTTGAATATTCTGCCTTAGTAACAGACTTCTGTTCAAGATTTATTTTTATGAATGGTGTTATGCCGTTTACTGTACAGAACTGTGTATACTGTGTTTTCACAAAATTGAATGAGAGTCCCTTTGCAGAAAACCACTTAAGAATTTTCTGAAAGACTTGACTTACGATTTCCTCAGCCAAATCTTGTTTATTGTGTGTGATTACAGTACTTGTATCATCAGCAAAAAGAACTAGCTTTGCATCTTCGTGAATATACAGGGTGGTCCATTGATAGTGACCGGGCCAAATATCTCACGAAATAAGCATCAAACGAAGAAACTACAAAGAACAAAACTCGTCTAGCTTGAAGGCGGTAGCCAGTTGGCGCTATGGTTGGCCCACTAGATGGCGCTGCCATAGGTTCAAATGGTTTAAATGGCTCTGAGCACTATGGGACTTAACATCTGAGGTCATCAGTCCCCTAGAACGTAGAACTACTTTAACATAACTAACCTAAGGACATCACACACATCCATGCCCGAGGCAGGATTCGAACCTGCGACCGTAGCGGTCGCGCGGTTGAACACTGAAGCGCCTAGAACCGCTCGGCCACTCCGGCCGGCCGCTGCCATAGGTCAAACGGATATCAGCTGCATTTTTAAAAATAGAAATCCACATTTTATTACATATTCGTGTAGTACGTAAAGAAATATGAACGTTTTAGTTGGGGCACTTTTTTCGCTTTGTGATAGATGGCGCTGTAATAGTCACAAACGTATAAGTACGTGGTATCGTGTAACATTCCACCAGTGCGGACGGTATTTGCTTCGTTGATGCATTACCCGTGTTGAAATGGACCGTTTACCAATTGCGGAAAAGGTCGATATCGTGTTGATGTATGGCTATTGTGATCAAAATGCCCAACGGGTGTGTGCTATGGATACTGCTCGGTATCCTGGACGACATCATTCAAGTGTCCGGACCATTCACCGGATAGTTACGTTATTTAAGGAAACAGAAAGTGTTCAGCCACACGTGAAACGTCAACCACGACCTGCAACAAATGATGATGCCCAAGTAGGTGTTTTACCGGCTGTCGCGGCTAATCCGCGCATCAGTAGCAGACAAACTGTGCGAGAATCGGGAATCTCAAAAACGTCGGTGTTGACAGTGCTACATCAACATCGATTGCACCCGTACCATATTTCTATGCACCAGGAATTGCATGGCGACGACTGTGAACGTCGTGTACAGTTCTGCCACTGGGCACAAGAGAAATTACGGAACGATGACAGATTTTTTGCACGGGTTCCATTTAGCGACGAAGCGTCATTCACCAACAGCGGTAACGTTAACCGGCATAATATGCACTATTGGGCAACGGGAAATCCACGATGGCTGCGACAAGTGGAACATCAGCGACCTTGGCGGGTTAATGTATGGTGCGGCATTATGGGAGGAAGCATAATTGGCCCCCATTTTATCGATGGCAGTCTAAATGGTGCGATGTATGCTGATTTCCTACGTAATGTTCACATGTGTGTAAATTCCTAAGGGACCAAACTGCTTAGGTCATCGGTCCATAGACTTACACACTACTTAAACTAACCTATGCTAAGAACAACACACACACCCATGCCCCAGGGAGGACTCGAACCTCCGGCGGGAGGGCCCGCGCAGTCCGTGACATGACGCCTCAAACCGCGGGCCCAAACCCGCGCGGCTCCTACGTAATGTTCTACCGATGTTACTACATGATGTTTCGCTGCATGACAGAATGTCGATGTACTTCCAACATGATGGATGTCCGGCACATAGCTCGTGGGCGGTTGAAGCGGTATTGAATAGCATATTTCATGACAGGTGGATTGGTCGTCGAAGCACCATACCACGGCCCGCACGTTCACCGGATCTGACGTCCCCGAATTTCTTTCTGTGGGGAAAGTTGAAGGATATTTGCAATCGTGATCCACCGACAACGCCTGACAACATGCGTCAGCCCATTGCCAATGCATGTGCGAACATTACGGAAGGCGAACTACTCGCTGTTGAGAGGAATGTCGTTACACGTATTGCCAAATGCATTGAGGTTGATGGACATCAATTTGAGCATTTATTGCATTAATGTGGTATTTACAGGTAATCACGCTGTAAGAGCGAGCGTTCTCAGAAATGATAAGTTCACAAAGGAACGTGTATCACATTGGAACAACAGAAATAAAATGTTCAAATGTACCTATGTTCTGAATTTTAATTTGAAAAACCGACCTGTTACCAACTGCTCGTCTAAAACTGTAAGCCATATGCTTGTGACTATTATAGCGCCGTCTATCACAAAGTGAAAAAAGTGGTACGACTAAAACATTCATATTTCTTTACGTACTACACGAATATGAAATAAAAAATGGGGGTTCTCATTTTAAAAAACGCAGTTGATATCCGTTTGACCTATGGCAGCACCATCTAGCGGGTCAACCATAGCGCCATCCGGTTTCCCCTGCAAGCTAGACACGTTTCGTTCTTTGTAGGTTTTTCGTTTGACGATTATTTCGTGAGATATTCGGCAAGTCACGATCAATGGACCACCCTGTAGAGTGGCAAGTCATTAATGTCTATTAAGAACAATATGGGACCCAAGACTGAACCCTGTGGGACACCTTTCTTGAAGACTTCCCAGTTAGAAGAATCTGCTGATTTTTGCAGACTATCTGTACTGTTAATTTCAATCTTCTGCCTTCTTCCAGTTAAATATGAATTAAACCGTTTGCCCCTCACGCTTCCCTCCACTGTCAAAGCAACTGTTGCCTGGTGCCGTGCGGCTGTGTACTGACCTTCTGGGGCGCAGCTCTGTGGCGTGCGCGCCGGCCGTGGCGCACTCGTAGAGGCCGTCCGAGTCGCCGCGCGTCAGCCTGGCGATTCCGGAGCCCACGAGGCCGAGGGCGAGGCTGTTGGCGGCCTTCTCGCTGAGCGGGCTGTCGCTGCGCGAGCTGACGGGCGACGGCGACTGCTCCTGGCCGTGCACCACGATGCTGGGCAGCTGCAGCGACGACCGGCTCGCGCTCAGCCCCAGCAGCGTCTTCCCGGACTCCACCAGCTCCTTCCCGATGAACACCTGCCGGCACCACCAGGCTCAGTGTCGTTGGCCTTATACGTAGGGTCGACAAAAATGTGGGAACACCAAAAACGCAGCACATTACCATACCCAGTTTTGTGTAGGAAGACCATTGACATTCAAAACAGCTTCCAGTCGTCTCTGAAAATAAACGTACGGGTCCTGAATGGTTTTCAAGAGAATTATAGACCACTGTTGCCGCAAAATAATCTCAAGTAACGATGATGAAGATGGATAGCGATCACGTATCCTTCTCTCCAAAGTGGGCTGCAGAGTCTGAGATTCGGTGACTATGGCTTGCCAGGGGAAATGCGACAATTGATCCTCGTGCTCGCAAAACTAGTTGTGGATGATGCGTGTGTGTGAACAGGGACCCTGTCACTTTGGAACATAGAATCACCAATGGGCAACAAGCATTGTGTCACAAGATGGATCTGATCAACCAAAACAGTTCAAAATGGTTCAAATGGCTCTGAGCACTATGGGACTCAACTTCTGAGGTCATCAGTTCCGTAGAACTTAGAACTACTTAAACCTAACTAACCTAAGGACATCACACACATCCATGCCCGAGGCAGGATTCGAACCTGCGACCGTAGCGGTCTCGCGGTTCCAGACTGTAGCGCCTAGAACCGCACGGCCACTCCTGCCGGCCAACGAAAACGGTCACATAATCCTTGGCGGCAATTCGACCTTGCAGGGTAACTATGGAGGCCTATGGAATACCACGATGTGGCTGCCGAAATCATCACTGAACTACCACCATGTTCAATCATAGGACGTAAACTCGGCCAGAAGTTGGAAGCAGTGCATAACAAGATTCATCCGACCAAATAGTTTTCCTCCATTGCTCCATAGTCCACGGTTTCCTGTTACCTGCATTTGCATCACTGATTCGTGGTTTTGGAATTCCAGCTCGCCTTGGATCCCCATCTCCTTTCGTTTTGTTTTGGTGGTGACAGGGTTCGCGAGAGCGATTCCAGTTCTGCACTGACTTCTCCCGCTGTCGTCCTTTTATTTCGTGTCACAACCCTCTTTAGAGTCCGTCCGTCAATTGTGATCGCTTCTCACTTTTGGTTATTGATAACTTGATACCAGTCTCTGAGTTCAATTTGTACAGCACTGAAGATGATCACTAAGTGATCGAAATTCGGTTCTGCTATCAATAAAACATCAATATTACGGCCAACGCTGACCTTCCTTTTAATTTAACATGTATGGTCGTTGTGCACACAGCACTCCATGGAGTCGCCAATCGATAAATGCGGGTTTGATTTTTGCCGAGTATTAACCGAGTTAAAGCTGCTTATTCTTGGGCATAAGCTAATATTGTTAACAAAAAATGACAGTAAGGAATATGTATATTGAGAGGCCAATGTCAAAATACCCAGACTCGTGAACAGGGTTCGACACGAGGTTCATTAACTTGCACCACTTATTGTCCGAATCGCCTGTTTCTGAGCCAAAAATGTCCTTTTAGAATGGGAAGAGTTACCCCAAAAAATAATTCCATACGACATAAGCGAATGAAAATAAGCAAAGTAGACTAATTTTCGCGTCGAACAATCACCCACTTCTGATACCGTTCGAATATTAAAAATGGCAGTACTAAGTCTCTGAACAAGATCCTGAATGTGGGCTTTCCACGACAGCTTACCATCTATCTGAACACCTAGAAATTAGAACTGTTCAGTTTCACTAATCATATGCCCATTCTGTGAAATTAAAACGTCAGGTTTTGTTGAATTGTGTTCAAATGGCTCTGAGCACTATGCGACTTAACTTCTGAGGTCATCAGTCGCCTAGAACTTAGAACTAATTACACCTAACTAACGTAAGGACATCACACACATCCATGCCCGAGGCAGGATTCGAACCTGCGATCGTAGCGGTCGCTCGGCTCCAGACTGTAGCGCCTAGAACCGCACGGCCACTCCGGCCGGCTTGAATTGTGTATTAGAAACTATAAAAACTGAGTCTTACTGTGATTTATAGTTAATTTATTTTCTACAAGCCAACAACTTAGGTCATGTACTGCTCTATTTGAAACCGAGCCAGTGTTCCACACAACGTCCTTTACTACCAAGCTAGTAACATCAGCAAACAGAAATATTTTAGAGTTGCCCGTAATACTAGAGGGCATATAATTTATATAAATAAGGAACAGGAGCGGCCCCAACACTGATTCCTGGGGCACTCACCGCTTGACTGTACCGCACTTAGACCCCACATCACAGCTATTATCAACATTGTGAATAACGACCTTTTGTTGTCTGCTGCTAAATTAGGAGGTGAACCAGTTGTGAGCTACTCCCCGTATTCCATAATGGTCCAACTTCTGGAGCAATATTTTGTGATCAACACAATCAAATGCCTAAGTTAAATAAAAAAATATGCCTCGCGTTCGAAACCGTTTGTTTAAGGGGGGCAGGACGTCAAACGGGCCGACTTGGAGCAGTAGATGCACCACAGGACATTTTAATTTCCACTGTCTATACTTTTACAAATAAATTCATAAAACTTTAACAGCATGACCTGGAAGGATTCAGGATTCATACTCATAGGAGTGAAAGCTCAAAAACGTAACAAAAGACATTTTTTTTACATGTGAAATTTCATCATTTTTTCACTTACTACTGGCTGCATTTGTTGCTACAGGTACACATTTCTTCTTAAGTAAGATAGATTCTTCGATGACTTTTGCACAGCATACAAACCATAGTTACAGGTGTATGAAACTCTAGAAGTTATTTAATTTATGAAAAAATGAATGAACTGTTACATTTTAAACTTCACGTTTAGAAAAAATTCAAGTTTTGTAGTTAATTATCTCAATTTTTCCACAGTTTTTTAATAGATTTGGAAAATTATAGAGTTTCATACACCTGTAACTACTGTTTGTATGCTATGAAAAATTCATCGAGGAATCTCTCTTTCTTAGGAAGAAAAGTGTACCTACAGCAACAAATGCAGCCAGTAATAAGTGAAAAAATGATGAAGTTTCACATGTAAAAAAAGGTATTTTGCTACGTTTTTGAACTTCCACTGCGATGAGTGTGAGTCCTCAATCCTTCCCTGTCACGGTGACAAAGTTTTACGAATTTATTTGTAAAAGTATAGACAGTAGAAATTAAAATGTCCTGTGGTGACTCTCTTGCTCCAAGTCGGCCCGTTTGACGCCCTACCCCCCTTAACCCATTCAGTACCTCACAATGCGTGAAGTGTCATCATGTAATTTTAATCGGGCAATAAAACGCGGATGACAGTTGTAGAAGCTAGAGATGAAGGTGTGTGTACCTCGAGCTCCTTGGCGCTCTTGAGTTCGCCCTCCTCGATCTTCTCGTCGATGTGGTCGGTGCCGATGCCCTCGTCGTTGGACTCGAGGAAGATGTCGTCCGAGAGCGTCTCCGAGTCGGAGCGCGCGCGCGGGCAGCCCGCCTCGCCGGGGGAGGCGCCGCCCCCGGCGCCCGTGGCGGTGCCGTTGCCGCCCCCGGCGGTGGTGCAGGTGCCCGCCACCGCCCCCGCAGCCACGGTGGGGGCGGCACCGCTGGCGCCTGCGGGAGGCGTGCCGTCGCCGCCGGCGTCTGCGTCCGGAGACAGGACGAGGGCGGCGGCGTCGTGCTGCGTGTGCAAGTGGCGCAGCTGCGTCGTGGGCGGCGCCTGCGAGCCGGCGGGCGGCAGCAGCAGCAGCGGCGACGCGCGCCGCGCCGACGTCTGCCCCGAGGAGGGCGGCGCGGGGCCTCCGGGGCCGGTGGGCGGCGGCTCGTCCGTCTGTCAAAACACTCGCCTCGTACAGTTGTGAAACTACCCAAGTCTATCCTAAGTAAAAGTAGATTACGGTAGTTTTCCAAGTAGCTTTGGTCAGTTACTATTATATCTGCGTTATGTGTACGTTAGGTGTGTTGCATGCCTTTTAGGGGTTACCTCATTTTGATCGCTTTGTTTGCGTATGCCATCAGTGTCTTTCCCTGAGAAGCCAGAAATGGCGAAATGTATAGAAACTGGGTGTAGATGTACAGGATGTCCGAAAAGACTTTCCCTGATTACATAAATTGATAACTCAGGCTAGAAGTAAGATACAAATATGAAACTTGTGTGTAATTGTTTACAACTATCAAAATTTTTTTTCTGTTTTAGGTTCGCAGTACGTAAGTAGTGGATCAGGTGCAGTGCCCAAAAAGCCATGTTAACCAATCAGGAGAAGGCACAGTGTGTCCTGTGGTACTATGAGACACGAGCACCAACCACAGTGCAGAGACACTTCTAGGCAACATTTGGAAGGAATCCACCTGATGTCAAGAGCATTAAAGCCTGGTATGAGAAGTTCAAGAACACAGGATCGGTTGCTGACCTTCCGAGGTCTGGTCGACCAAGAACCTCAGCAGACAGAGTGGACGCTGTAAGGCAGTCTTTTCTGCGAAGTCCGAAGAAATCGGTGCGCAGGGCCTCACGTGAAGTACAGATGCTAAAAAGCTCTCTCCATGACTTTCTTAAACGAACGTTTATTGTTTCGTGCATACAAAGTGCAACGTGCATACAAAGTACAAATCGTTCAGGCCTTGTTGCCCAATTACAGTACACGTCGACAGAGACAGTCCAAAGGTGAATGTTTGGTGTGCGTTATTGCACGATCGAATTATCGAGCCATTCTTCTTCGATGAGACTACCATCACATCTGCAGTGTATCTGGACATGTTGCAACTGTATGCTGTTTCTCAGCTGCTGCTGTATCACCCAGATGTCTTGTTTCAGCAAGACGGTGCACCGCCTCATTTGGGTTTGGATGCCCGTGCCTATCTCGATATGACCTTTCCTGGGCGATGGATTGGTCGTGATGGGCCAACGGTTTGGCCTCCACGCTCTCCTGACATAACCCCATTAGACTTATTTTTATGGAGTTATGTCAAGGACGAGGTCTACCGAACACGTGTACCAGATCTTGAAACCCTGCGGCAACGGATAACCACAGTCGTTGAATCGATCCCTCCAGTGATGTTGGCTAATGTGTGGACGGAAATTGAATATCGCCTAGATGTGCTACGTGCTACCAAGGGAGCTCATGTGGGAGTTTATTGATGTGTGAGAAAAACTTTGATAGTTTGTAAGCAATTAGATACCAGTTCATGTTTGTATCTTACTTCTAGCCTAAGTTATCAATTTATGTAATCAAGGAAAGACTTTTCGGACACCCTGTATAAAGGGTACAGAATATTTTTGTTCTATGTAGTTATCTTCCAGTCTGTTACTTAAATAAACAGTATTCATAGAAAATTGAACTTGTAATTGTTTAATTAAGTTTAATTCGAAACTTGTTGATTTGTAACATAAAACAGAAGGATGTTGTGGTAAAAAACAAATTTTTCATATAGGGCTACAACATGCAGTTTCTTCAAAAAATGAGAAATAAAAAAAAATGCAATACAAAATAGCATCAAACATCGTTTCAGTGCTTTGTGGAGCTCATATAAAATATGTTTCTGTTATTCATAAGCAACTTATCGATACTAACAGGAAACTCTTGCCTTTGATCATGGTCAAGAAAATCTGGTGAGTACAAAATGACGCCGGCCGAAGTGGCCGTGCGGTTCTAGCGCTGCAGTCTGGAACCGCGAGACCGCTACGGCCGCAGGTTCGAATCCTGCCTCGGGCATGGATGTGTGTGACGTCCTTAGGTTGGTTAGGTTTAACTAGTTCTAAGTTCTAGGGGACTAATGACCTCAGAAGTTGAGTCCCATAGTGCTCAGAGCCATTTGAACCATATGAGTACAAAATGACAACAATAATATATAGATTTTTTGTGTTCGTGCATGCAAAATGTGCCTGCATCAAAGGTAATTATTACATAAAAGAGAGTAAGTTACGCAAGCAGCTAACTTCTTTTAGTTATAAAATGCGATTAATATTTTGTAAGAACATAAAATACACACTGGACTAGCGCTGAACCATGTGCGGTTGCCGGCCGGTGTGGCCGAGCGGTTCTAGGCGCTTCAGTCTGGAACCGCGCGACCATTACGGTCGCAGGTTCGAATCCTGCCTCGGGCATGGATGTGTGTGATGTCCTTAGGTTGGTTAGGTTTAAGTAGTTCTAAGTTCTAGGGGATTGGTGATCTGAGATGTTAAGTCCCATAGTGCTCAGAGGCATTTGAACCACTTTTTTGATGTGCGGTTCTGTTATGTGCAAAACAACCAAACAAACAAAAAACAAAGAGAAGTTGTCTGTTGCCAGTTCCCCTCTCACACATTCATTTACGTTCCTTTCCCTAACAGTGTTACCAATACTACCGGTAACGCTACTATTTATTACGTCATTTATGTATTTTACCCAAACAACCGAACCTTAGTTTTGGTAATCGCAGCTCTATCGTCTCACTGTCGACAGCCATTTCGCACGGCCTGTGCCTGACTGTAACTTACACACTGAAGAATATGGAAAGTGTTACAAAACTGGTACTCAAAGTATTTCTATCTGTGTGCAATATGTTGATTGAAAGTTCATCCTTATGTGAACTTATTTATACCGTAGGAAAAAGTCATTTATATATGTGGAGACTGGTGCGATTACATGACGGATATTTGGCGTGCTTAACGTTACGGGAATGGATAATGTTTTGAAGCGCGGTTATAAAGATCAATATCAACGAAAGTAAAATAAACATAATGGAATACAGTCAAATTAAATCAGGCGACGCTGAGGGAATTACATTAGAAAATGAGATACTGAAAGCATTAGACGAGTTTTGTTGTTTGTGCGGCAAAATAACTGTTGATGGTCGAAGTAGAGAGAAAAAAAAGGCCACATTGGCTTACAGCACGAAAAGCATTTCTGAAAAGGAGCAGTTCGTTAATATCTAATATAAATTTAATTGTCACATCCCGTGAGTTTACATCAGTTTTTGTGTAACATTGTAATTCATTGTGTTTTAGTACAATAAAAGATTTTGAAAAGAAAAGCTGAGCGGTCAGCGCGTCTGAGTGTGATACATAGGGCCCGGGTTCGATTCCCGGCCAGGTCGGAGATTTTTCTCTGTGCGGGGACTCAGTGTTGTATTGCCCTCGTCACCATTTCATCATCGTCGACATGCAAGTCGCCCAATGTGACGTCACCTGAAAAGACTTGCAGCTCGGCGAGGACTCCCGGCCTTGAATGCCATACGATAATTTAATTCCCTTTACGTGTTAGGCAGTCTTTTCTGCAGTTATTAGTGTGGACTTTGTACGAAAATGAAACGTGGACGATAAGTCATTCATACAAGACGAGAACTGAAGCTTTTGAAATTTGATGTTACTGAAGAACGCTGAAAATTAACTGGGTAGACCGAGTAACTAATGAGGAGCACTGAATCGAATTACGGCATAACTTGACTAAAAGAAGGGATCGGTTGACAGGGCACATCGTGAGGCACCAATGAATCGTCTGTTTGATAACGGACGAAGTCTCTCTCTCTCTGACCGGCTGGAGTGGCCGAGCGGTTCTAGGCGCTACAGTCTGGAACCGGGGGACCGCTACGGTCGCAGGTTCGAATCCTGCCTCGGGCATGGGTGTGTGTGATGTCCTTAGGTTAGTTAGGTTTAAGTAGTAGTAAGTTCTAGGGGACGGATGACCTCAGAAGTTAAGTCCCATAGTGCTCAGAGCCATTTGAACCATCTCTCTCTGTCTCTCTGCGTTTGTATGTGTGTGTTTGTGTGTGGTGTGTATGTGTGGTGTGGGCGGTGGATGGGGGGTATAAACTATAGGGGAGACCATGGCTTGATTGTTTTTCCACTCCAAGGAATGAAGCGGGCTGTTCAAAATCCGGACTGATTTGTCATAAACAAACCATGTCTTGGATGCGATGCGAAGAGGTATACTGTTATACCAACATCCTGCAAGCAGTATTCATGAACTATCACAGTATGTGTTTCAGGATTAGCAAGGAATTACTCATCATGACATTTGGAGGATATGTGCTTCAATTCCGCAGCGAGAGCGAGAGTGTATTCGTGCCGGGGGGGTCGAGGGGTAACAACTGATACTGTTGCTGATGGTGGACATCACTGCCGTATGGAATGAAAGTTTAATCATTCAATTACCGTCATGTGATGAACAACCCCACAAAGTTTGATAAATATCGCACACGTGTAACAATTTCCATTTCGGTCAGTGTACATAATATCCACTACTGCCCATTAAAATTGCTACACCATGAACATGACGTCATAAAGACGCGAACTTTAACCGACAGGAAGAAGATGCTGTGATATGCAAATGATTAGCTTTTCAGAGCATCCAGCCGGCCGAAGTGGCCGTGCGGTTAAAGGCGCTGCAGTCTGGAACCGCAAGACCGCTACGGTCGCAGGTTCGAATCCTGCCTCGGGCATGGATGTTTGTGATGTCCTTAGGTTAGTTAGGTTTAACTAGTTCTAAGTTCTAGGGGACTAATGACCTCAGCAGTTGAGTCCCATAGTGCTCAGAGCCGGTGGCGACACATACAACGTGCTGACATGAGGAAAGATTCCAACCGATTTCTCATACACAAACAGCAGATAACCAGCGATACCTGGTGAAACGTTGTTCTGATGCCTCGTGTAAGGAGCAGAGATGCGTACCATCACGTTTCCGACTTTGAAAAAGGTCGGATTGTCGCCTATCGCGATTGCGGTTTGTCGTATCGCGACATAGCTGCTCGCGTTGGTCAAGATCCAATGACTGTTAGTAGAATATGGAATCGGTGGGTTCAGGAGGGTAATACGGAACGCCGTGCTGGATCCCAACGGCTTCGTATCACTAGCAGTTGAGATGACAGGCATCCTATCCGCATGACTGTAACGGATCGTGCAGCTACGTCTCGATCCCTGAGTCAACAGACGGGGACGTTTGCAAGACAACAACTATCTGCATGAACAGTTCGACGACGTTTTCAGTTCCATGGACTAACAGTTCGGAGACCATGGCTGCGGTAATCCTTGACGCTGCATCACAGACAGGAGCGCCTGAGATGGTGTACTCAACGACGAACCTGGGTGCACGGATGGCAAAACGTCATTTTTTCGGATGAATCCAGTTTCTGTTTACAGCATCATGATGGTCGCATCCGTGTTTGGCGACGTCGCGGTGAACGCACATTGGAAGCGTGTATTCGTCATCGCCATACTGGCGTATCACCCGGCGTGATGGTATGGGGTGCCATTGGTTACACGTCTCGGTCACCTCTTGTTCGCAGTGACGGCACTTTGAACAGTGGACGTTACATTTCAGACGTGTTACGACCCGTGGCTCTACCCTTCATTCGATCCCTGCGAAACACTACATTTCAGCAGGATAATGCACGACCGCATGTTGCAGGTCCTGTACGGGCCTTTTTGGATACAGAAAATGTTCTACTGCTGCCCTGGCCAGCACATTCTCCAGATCTCTCACCAACTGAAAACGTCTGGTCAATGGTGGCCGAGCAATTGGCTCGTCACAATACGCCAGTCACTACTCTTGATGAACTGTGGTATCGTGTTGAAGCTACGTGGGCAGCTGTACCTGTACACGCCATCCAAGCTCTGTTTGACTCAATGGCCAGGCGTATCAAGGCCGTTATTACGGTCAGAGGTGGTTGTTCTGGGTACTGATTTCTCAGGATCTATGCACCCAAATTGCTTGAAAATGTAATCACATGTCAATTCTAAAATATATTTGTCCAATGAATACTCGTTTATCATCTGCATTTAATCTTGGTGTAGCAATTTTAATGGCCAGTAGCGTATCTATACGCCCTCTTTGTTTACATTATTTTATTTCTCTGCTTTAGTGCAACTCCTTTCGGAGCTAAAACGCCATTCTCAAGGACTACGTGGATTTTTTTGAGCGTTAGACTAGCAAAAAAAGGACCAAAACCGACAGTAAGAACAAGGAATAATGATATAAAGTGTAAGTTCTTCACTGCCATGAATGTCCAGTTTTAAATATTTCCTCGCCGCTATTGACTGGGTTTCGTTGGTTAACGAACGTTTCGTCTGTGGAACGAATCGAAGCCACGAGGAGACTGGGATGAAATGTTGGTTTTACCCGCAGAGCCCATTCGACCTTACCTTCGTGCCTGCCGGAGTGGCCGAGCGGTTCTAGGCGCTACAGCCTGGAAGCGCGCGACCGCTACGGTCGCAGGTTCGAATCCTGCCTCGGGCATGGTTGTGTGTGATGTCCTTAGGTTAGTTAGGTTTAAGTAGTTCTAAGTTCTAGGGGACGGATGACCTCAGAAGCTAAGTCCCATAGTGCTCAGAGTCATTTGAACCTTACCTTAGTAGCGTGGAAAATTTCAATAGCTTCACAAGTAACGTGTTACGTGGCCCAAAACATGTCGAAAGGAGAAGGGGGAGTAGCGTACTCACCTCGCTGGGACAGAGCGGGTTGTTGGAGCCGCAGCGCGACGGGCCCGGGCTGGCCATGGAGCTGTAGCCGGACGAGCTGAGGTTGGACTCGGAGGCGGTGCGGTCGGCGCGCGAGCACATGGAGAAGGGGCTGAGGTAGCACATGGAGGGCGCCACGGCCGGCGCCAGCCCGGACGGGCCGCCGCCCCCGCCGCCCCCCGCGCTCGCCGCGGACGCGGGCCGCCGCCGCCTCGCGCCCGCGCCCACGTCGTCGTCGTCGTCGTCGTCGTCGTCCGAGTCGGGGTCGCTGAGGTTGCAGGTGACGGTGATGATGGGCGGCGGGCACGGCAGGTCCAGGGAGGCGGGCTTGTCCAGCTCCTTGAGCATCTGGCGGCGCTGCTGCGGGGGCGGCGAGCCGGGCGCGCCGGCTGACGTCGTCGACAGCGAGCGTGCCCGCGGCGTGGCCGGCGGCGACGCGTGCTGCACCCACAGCGTGGGCACCGACACGGCGGGGGCGGCCTGCGGGAGCGGCGGCGCCGCGGAGGCCGCAGGCGTGGGGTTGGCGGGAGCGGCGGCGGCGGCGGGCGACATCCGGCCGCCAGACGACTGCCGGCTCTGCTGGCACACCGACAGCCTCGTGTTCGTACTCTGCCACTGGGCTGTGGGAGGCGCTAGTTGCTGGGGTAAGTAAGCACATGTGTCACTCACTACTGACCAGTTGCCCCGGGGACCCCCAAAGATGATGATAGTCTGGCGTCAGGTGTTATATCCCACATGGTGCTCATTTCGGACATCAGCTATTATTGTTATTAGTTTCATTAAACAGCAGTTCCTGTCCATGTTGTTGTTGTTGTGGTCTTCAGTCCTGAGACTGGTTTGATGCAGCTCTCCGTGCTACTCTATCCTGTGCAAGCTTCTTCATCTCCCAGTACCTACTGTAACCTACATCGTTCTGAATCTGCTTGGTGTGTTCATCTCTGGTCTCCCTCTACGATTTTTACCCTTCACGCTGCCCTCCAATACTAAATTGGTGATCACTTGATGTCTCAGAACATGTCCTACCAACCGATCCCTTCTTCTAGTCAAGTTGTGCCACAAACTTCTCCCCAATCCTATTTAATACCTCCTCATTAGTTATGTGATCTGCCCATCTAATCTTCAGCATTCTTCTGTAGGCCGGCCGCGGTGGTCTAGCGGTTCTAGGCGCTCAGTCCGGAACCACGCGACTGCTACGGTCGCAGGTTCGAATCCTGCCTCGGGCATGGATGTGTGTGATGTCCTTAGGTTAGTTAGGTTTAAGTAGTTCTAAGTTCTAGGGGACTGATGACCACAGATGTTAAGTCCCATAGTGCTCAGAGCCATTTGAACCATTTTCTTCTGTAGCACCACATTTCGAATGCTTCTATTCTCTTCTTGTCTTAACTATTTATCGTCCAAGTTTCACTTCCATGCATGGCTACACTCCATACAAATACTTTCAGAAACGACTTCCTGACACTTAAATCTATACTCGATGTTAACAAATTTCTCTTTTTCAGAAACGCTTTCCTTGCCATTGCCAGTCTACAGTTTATATTCTCTCTACTTCGACCATCATCAGTTATTTTGCTCCCCAAATAGCAAAACTCCTTTACTACTTTAAGTGTTTCATTTCCTAATCTAATTTCCTCAGCATCACCCGACTTAATTCGACTACATTACATTATTCTCGTGTTGCTTTTGTTGATGTTCATCGTATATCCTCCCTTCAAGACACTATCCATTCCGTTCAATTGCTCTTGCAAGTCCTTAGCTGTCTCTGACAGAATTACAATGTCATCGGCGAACCTCAAAGTTTTTATTTCTTCGCCATGGATTTTAATTCCTATTCCGAATTTTTCTTTTGTTTCCTTCACTGCTTGTTCAATATACAGATTCCTGTCCATAAAAACGTTTTATTGTTACAAACATTTTCGGCCTGTACGTTATTTTGGAGTGATCAGTTGGTTATTTCAGCAGTAACCATATCGTAAATTGATAAGTGTTCAGGATACACTCCTGTATTTGTAGGGGGGAGGGGGAGAGTGAAGGGGGGCGGGGGGTGTTTGCGATATGTCGATTTATTTTTCGTTTATTTCATTCTACGTGTCCGCAACCTAGATAATACAGAATAATAAAAACTATAACAAAATTCTGCGGAGCATTGCCGATTTTCTGTTACATTAGACATTAAGTTCAAGAACGCCGCTGTCTTGATGACCTTATCACTTGCAGCATATCAATCTTCTGTGCTGCAGTTATCAGGAAGGTTTCTGCCGACCAGGAGACGTTGTGGGTCCTGCAGGATGTAGTGGTTCTTTATTTACGTGACCATTACGGCACTCCATCCCCAGATCTCGATACCAGTAACATCGTACTACTTTTCTGCGAAGTAACAGACATATTTTTGTGACAATATTCACGTTTGGTTTTATTAATGTATAGGTACTCCGATGTATCGATATATTACAGTGATATGGTTCTTGTGTGTATTCATTTCTGTGAGACTCTCATAATCTTTGACTTACTTGCAACCGTTTTGGCGCGAGTGCGCACAGAGCAGTCTTTGTTTCACTTTGCAGAAGTTAAGTTGTTATTTCGCTTTGTAAAAGAACACTCAAGTCTTGTGTTTGGTTAAAGCGGAAATTAAATATATGAAGATTGATACAAAACTATTTTCTTGATGATGTGACAATTAAGAAGTATATGTGAATTTACAAGAAGTTTAATAAAAATGTGGATCGTGAACACAAAGTCAAAAATTATTTCTATCATACCATTGTTTTGATCTGGGATTGTTTGATTATTAAGAATTTCCTGAAAAACATATTTGTTAGGTCTTCAAATATTGCTAAAATACAGATCTGGACCTTCTAGCGGTCAAAGTGCAATCACCCTAGAATCAACAAGATGAGCCATAATTTCGACGAAATCTACGTGGGAATCCATTCAAGATAAGTGCCAAAATTAATGACTTTTTTACAGTGACTTCATTATTTCCATTCTGACGATACCATCCACAGTCAATAACTTTGTTGTTGCCCGATAAAGCGAACATATGCTGCGTGAGCAACATTATTAATCTGATTTCTAACCTATTTTGCAAGTGGTGGTATTGTTAGAAGGTCACTGCACTCGCAAAACTGATCTTCAGTCATGAAGCCCCAATTCCTGAGGTTTGCCTTGCATCTTCACTCTGTTGTTCAATCGGTTTAGTGGCTTCCAAGTCAACTACAGCAGATGAAAGCCCACACGTTGCTCCTTGATGCCTCCCCAACCCTTTTCCGTTAATGTATTTCGCTGCTCTGTTCTGCGAGTTCAAGGTGCTGATGAAATTGCTTACGTTGTGTGCATGAAGCTCCGCTTTGACCTCAACATAGGTTTTTGTGGTTCGTACAAACAGTGTGTGTCTGGGATCGATTTGCCTCCTTTTCTGGGTCTGTTCTTCTGGGATGTGAGGTGGCACTATACGCGTAATTTGATAAATTTTGGTGACGGGAGTTAGTCGTAGGCAACCAGTCACAATGCGTCCACCTACTTGGCTTGTGTGGAATTCTGACAAACTGGAAGCGTAGTGCCAGGGCAGATGTACGGAGCACGTTTGACTGTGAGCCCCAGGCGATGGTAATACGAGGGCAGTTCAATAAGTAATGCAACACATTTTTTTTATGAAACAGGGGTTGTTTTATTCAGCATTGAAATACACCAGGTTATTCCCCAATCTTTTAGCTACACAACACTATTTTTCAGCGTAATCTCCATTCAATGCTACGGCCTTACGCCACTTTGAAATGAGGGCCTGTATGCCTGCACAGTACCATTCCACTGGTCGATGTCGGAGCCAACGTCGTACTGCATCAATAACTTCTTCATCATCCGCGTAGTGCCTCCCACGGATTGCGTCCTTCATTGGGCCAAACATACGGAAATCCGACGGTGCGAGATCGGGGCTGTAGGGTGCATGAAGAAGAACAGTCCACTGAAGTTTTGTGAGCTCATCTCGGGTGCGAAGACTTGTGTGAGGTCTTGCGTTGTCATGGAGAAGGAGGAGTTCGTTCAGATTTTTGTGCCTACGAACACGCTGAAGTCGTTTCTTCAATTTCTGAAGAGTAGCACAATACACTTCAGAGTTGATCGTTTGACCATGGGGAAGGACATCGAACAGAATAACCCCTTCAGCGTCCCAGAAGACTGTAACCATGACTTTACCGGCTGAGGGTATGGCTTTAAACTTTTTCTTGGTAGGGGAGTGGGTGTGGCGCCACTCCATTGATTGCCGTTTTGTTTCAGGTTCGAAGTGATGAACCTATGTTTCATCGCCTGTAACAATCTTTGACAAGAAATTGTCACCCTCAGCCACATGACGAGAAAGTAATTCCGCACAGATGGTTCTCCTTTGCTCTTTATGGTGTTCGGTTAGACAACGAGAGACCCAGCGGGAACAAACCTTTGAATATCCCAACTGGTGAACAATTGTGACAGCACTACCAACAGAGATGTCAAGTTGAGCACTGAGTTGTTTGATGGTGATCCGTCGATCATCTCGAACGAGTGTGTTCGCACGCTCCGCCATTGCAGGAGTCACAGCTGTGCACGGCCGGCCCGCAAGCGGGAGATCAGACAGTCTTGCTTGACCTTGCGGCGATGATGACACACGCTTTGCCCAACGACTCACCGTGCTTTTGTCCACTGCCAGATCACCGTAGACATTCTGCAAGCACCTATGAATATCTGAGATGCCCTGGTTTTCCGCCAAAAGAAACTCGATCACTGCCCGTTGTTTGCAACGCACATCCGTTACAGACGCCACTTTAACAGCTCCGTACAGCGCTGCCACCTGTCTGAAGTCAATGAAACTATACGAGACGAAGCGGGAATGTTTGAAAATATTCCACAAGAAATTTCCGGTTTTTTCAACCAAAATTGGTCGAGAAAAAAAGTGTTGCATTACTTATTGAACTGCCCTCGTAGGTTTACGGATGACGTTGTTCCGGGTAGATACTTTGTTATGTCCTAGCCAGTAATGCCACCCGAGCCCGCTGCCAAAAGGTTGGCAGCATCAAAGTCCGGACGCCGTCCGCATAAGCAGCGCCAGCGAGACAGCAAATCGCCGCAAGTCTGCGCGCGCCACCGCTGGCTTCTGGCTTCTTAAGCGCTGGAGTCGCGAGCGCTAGGACAGTTCTGTATTCGCCGCTCAGTTGTATACTCGCCGCCGAATTGTGTACTTGCTAGTCAGTTGTGTGTTCATCGCAGCAGAGTTGTTGTTTGTCGTCAGCCGACGCTGACCTAGCCGCTCCGACTCGAACTAGACTTCACTACTGTGTTTCTGTATCTTCACTAATAAAGATAAGTACCGACTTTTATTTAATCAGAGTGTTTGGGTTTTCATCTTTCTGTTTACTGTTCCAGCGGACCGGTCGGCCCGCTATTAAAAGTGTGGCGGTGACTTCGTAAGCCATTTCTACAGCCAAGTGTTTGTCGCTACGAACACCGCCACAAAACTGGCGACGAGGACTTCCGAACTCGTGTGCAGGGCTGGTTCAACTTGTTTCTGGTTATACTAATTATAGCGATAAACTTTTGGGGGCTGGTTTAATTTGTGTTCACTATGTCTGCCGAATTACAACAGTTGATCTTGTTACAGAGTCAGCAAATACAAAGTCTGGTGGAAGCAATCGCCAAACAAGCGGCTAATCCTCCAACACAAAAGGAACAAGCACAGGCAGCACCACAGTTCCGTGCATTTGATGCATCCAGAGAAGAATGGCGAGAGTATTTCGCGCAGTTGCAGGCGCACATGACAGTCTACAAAATCACAGGTACTGAGCGGCAGCTTTATTTAATTTCCACTGCAGGCGTGGAAGTCTATCGACAACTTTGTAAGTTGTTCCCGGAATCCCAGCCAGAAGCTTTAGACTATGACGTTGTTAACAAGCTTGCTGAGTATTTCGAGTCGCGAGTTCATGTGGCAGCAGCCAGATTCAAGTTCTTCAGATTAAAGAAACTGCCACATCAATCTAATAAACAGTGGTTAACAGATTTACGGGGCCTCACCCGTCAGTGCCGATTTAATTGTGTGTGTGGAGCTTCCTACAGTGATGTCATGCTACGAGACGCTTTTACTCAAAACATTGCAGATTCTCGTATTCGTGCTGCTATCTTAAAGTTGCCTGACCCGTCATTAGAGACTGTGATGAACATCATTGAAGCCCAATATACTTTTGACTATGCTGAGTGTGAGTTAGATCAGCCATGTATTTCTCAAATTGCCTGTGCTAAGCAAGTTCTGTCACGCCCGCGGCCCCACCGGCAGAGTCAGACTGTAAACACTAGCCGGCCGCGTCATGTTAAACACATTCGTCAGCCGCGTGTGCAAAATGATAGAGTTAAGTCTTGCCCTAAGTGTGTTCTTGCTCATCCTCGTGAACGTTGCCCGTTGAGAAACGCGGTTTGTCACTTTTGTCAAAGGAAAGGACACATCCAGACTGTTTGTTTGCGTAAACGCAAGAACAATTCTAGTGCTGCCCAGCCCATGGATATTCATGTTCTTCAAAGCCAGCCCGCCCAGAAGGTCGCGTTTAAAGACTCTTCCACGGTTCGTGTGGGTAATAAACTTGTTCGCAATAAGCCACCCACCCAGCCCTCTGCTATGCGACCCAAGCGTAATTCAAACGCTGTAAACAGTAATGTACAGACTGCAAGGGAAGCGGGAGTTGTTGTTCCACCCGCCCAACCCACGAGTTGTCGTAAGCAGCGAACACGCGCTAAACGCGCTGATTTTGTGTCTTCCGCCTCCACTGCACCGATCCACAGACAGTGTAATAAACTATTTGTGAAGCTACGCATCCAGGACAAGACCTTCAATTTTCAATTAGACACTGGTGCGTCTGTGACTCTCATAAATAGTGCTATGTATGCGGCTATCGGCCGCCCTAAACTTTCAGCGGCAAAACATTCTTTGGCTACTTATAGTGGAGAACGAATTCCTGTGTTAGGTGTATGTAGCGTGCCAGCCATATTCCGTGGCAATACAAAAACAGTTTCATTCACAGTGCTCCGCGCTACAGACAGTGTAAACATTTTCGGATTAGACTGTTTTGACTTGTTTGGCCTGTCTATCCAAGACAATGTGTTGCAAATTAATTCTGTTGTTGTTCCTCAAGACAGCATAACCGATTTGTGTAAACGATACAGTGACATATTTAAAGACGAACTAGGTTGTGCTGCGAACTTTGCCGCTCATATTACGTTAAAAGATAATGCTCAGCCTCGATTTTGTCGTGCTCGTCCAGTGCCTCACGCCCTCCGGGCACCTGTAGAAGATGAACTTCGTCGTTGGCAAAACAACGGTGTTATTCAACCCGTTTCAGCGAGCCAGTGGGCTTCTCCCTTAGTTATTATAAAGAAACCGTCTGGCAAGTTACGTTTGTGTGCTGATTTTAAGTCGACAGTTAATCCTCAGACTGTCATTGATTCTTTTCCTTTGCCTAGACCGGACGAGCTGATGGATAAGTTAGGGGAAGCTCGTTTCTTTTCCAAAATTGATCTCCGTGAAGCATATTTGCAATTACCCCTCGACGAGCAATCACAACAGTATTTTGTCATAAACACGTCGTTGGGGTTGTTCCGTTTTCTGCGTTTGCCTTTTGGTTGTGCGTCAGCTCCAGCTGTTTTTCAGCGTTTTTTGTCTCAACTTCTGGCTAATGTGCCATCGTGTTGCAACTATTTAGACGATATTGTTGTGTCCGGTCGGACGCCTGCTGAACATTTCCGTAATTTGGAGTGTTTATTTAAAGTGTTGTCTCAGGCAGGCCTACGTTGCAACATCGATAAATGTTCATTTTTCCTTACGGAGATGGAGTATCTGGGACATGTTATTAATGCTCAAGGCATTCATCCCTCCCAGTCACATTTAGCAGCTATTCGTGATTTGCCCGCCCCTCGCAATCTGCATGAATTGCAAGCAGTTCTTGGCAAATTGACGTATTATATTAGGTTTATACCTAATGCATCACAGATTGCTGCACCGTTGCATCGTCTCCGCCGTAAGAATGTTCCGTTTGTGTGGTCAGCTGATTGCCAATCAGCCTTTTAGCAGCTTAAAGAGGCTTTATTGAATGATCGTTGTCTGGTCCATTACGACCCTAACAAGCCTCTGGTGTTAGCTTGTGATGCCTCTTCTTTCGGCCTCGGTGCTGTGTTGTCTCACCGAGTCGGTAACACCGAACGTCCTATTGCGTTCGCATCTAAATTGCTCAACAAAGCTCAGTGTAATTATAGCCAATTGGACAAGGAAGCGTTGGCTATTGTGTTCGGTGTCACAAAATTCCATCACTACCTCTATGGTAGACCATTCTATTTAGTAACAGATCACAAGCCCCTGACGTCACTGTTTCATCCGTCTAAACCAGTTCCTCAGCGGACAGCTCAAAGACTACAACGTTGGGCTCTTTTGTTATCACAATACCAGTATGAGATACTGTATCGCCCTACAGCTCAGCATGCAAACGCTGACGCGCTTTCTAGATTGCCGATTGCTGCGGATGATGTCTTCGATTCCTCCGAAGACTCTTGCCATCAGATTGACGCCGATGAGCATCAATCCCTCCGGGATTTTCCGATTGATTATCGTCAGGTGGCACGTGAGACAGCTACGGATCCTCATCTGAGTTTACTATTACGTTTTGTTCAACGTGGTTGGCCGTCCAAGGCAAAGGACATATCGGATCCTGTGGTTCGTCGCTATTATCCGCAACGTAATCTGTTGTCTGTTTCGCACGGAGTTTTGCTGTTACGCACCGAGAATGACCAGCTTCGTGTTGTGGTTCCGCAAGTGCTCCAATCCAAGGTCCTCGACTTGTTGCATCAAGGTCATTGGGGAGAGGTCCGCACCAAGCAGCTTGCCCGCCGTCATTGTACATGGATCGGCATTGATAAGCAGATTACACAGATGTCTACAGATTGTTCGACGTGTGCCGAACACCAAGCTGCTCCGCCTCAACGCTATTTTGAGTGGGCACGCCCTGCCGGTCCCTGGCAGCGAGTACATATTGATTTCGCTGGTCCATATTGGAATTCTCGTTGGCTCATCGTGATAGATGCATTTAGTAATTTTCCGTTTGTTGTGCCCATGCAGTCTACAACGTCTGCACAAACTATACAGGCGTTGACTTCAATTTTTTGTATTGAGGGTCTTCCAGAAGTTTTAATGTCTGACAATGGTCCACAATTTACCTCTGCTGAATTTGAAAGTTTTTGTTCTGCCAATGGCATTCGCCATGTTCTTACTCCGCCGTTCCACCCTCAATCGAATGGTGCAGCGGAACGTTTTGTACGCACATTCAAGGATCACATGGACCGCACTCTCGTCAGCAGGCCCTCATCACGTTCCTGTCGTCGTACCGGACCACGCCACGCGACGGCCCTTCGCCTGCGGAGCTTCTCCACGGCCGTCGTCATCGCACCCTCCTACGGTTGTTGCACCCCCCGGATCGACCCGCCGCTTCTGAGCATCGCACGCGTTTTCAGCGCGACGACGCCGTTTTTTTCAGAGTTTATCACGGTCGCCGTCGTTGGGAACGTGGTACCGTGATAAGTGTCCAGGGTCGCGGTTTTTATACTGTTCAAGGTGCTACTGGGGTGCACAGGAGGCATCAGAACCAGTGGCGCCGCGCTGGCCGCCCGGATTCTGCCGCTCGTTCTTTGTCCACAGATTTGGTCCGCGGCGGGTTCCAGCCGCGCCTTCCGACTTCGCTGCCGCCCCCAGGGCAGCAGCAGCAGCAGCAGCCGTCGCCGCTACCACGCCGACAGCCCGTCCCGTTGATGCCTCCCGCGCAGCTTCATTCGGGAGCGCCCCAGGTGGTCGCTCCGGCGCCTGCGGTCCCTCTTCAGTCGCCACCGCCTTCGGAGCTGATGGACGTCGACCCCTCAGCCGGGCCGCCTTCCCAAGCGGTGGCTGTGCAGCCTGTCCTCCAGCCGCTTTCCTTGGGCACTCCCAAGGAGTCTGACACCGCAGCGCCTTGTCCGGCGCCCACTCAGCATCCGTCGACGCAGCGTCAGGAGACGCTGCCTCTCTTCGTGGGTCCCGACGCCCCGTCGCGTCCAGTACCAGAAGCTGCGCCCGTGGTCACAGGCGTGCACCCTGACCTCGGTTTTCCGTCGGTGTTTCCCGAGGCCCCGCGCAGCCAATGCTGGGGTGCGGACCGGGGACTGCCACCGACAACAGTCTCCGC
This sequence comes from Schistocerca piceifrons, assembly GCF_021461385.2. Taxonomy (NCBI): domain Eukaryota; kingdom Metazoa; phylum Arthropoda; class Insecta; order Orthoptera; family Acrididae; genus Schistocerca; species Schistocerca piceifrons. Next base: position 234,316,798 of record NC_060140.1, read on the forward strand.
CCCGGTCTCTTCTGCTACGCCTGCGGCCAGACCCCTCCCCCGCCGTCGACGCTCGCCACGTCATTACTCAACGACGGTGCGGCGATTTGGGGGGGAGGAGTGTTATGTCCTAGCCAGTAATGCCACCCGAGCCCGCTGCCAAAAGGTTGGCAGCATCAAAGTCCGGACGCCGTCCGCATAAGCAGCGCCAGCGAGACAGCAAATCGCCGCAAGTCTGCGCGCGCCACCGCTGGCTTCTGGCTTCTTAAGCGCTGGAGTCGCGAGCGCTAGGACAGTTCTGTATTCGCCGCTCAGTTGTATACTCGCCGCCGAATTGTGTACTTGCTAGTCAGTTGTGTGTTCATCGCAGCAGAGTTGTTGTTTGTCGTCAGCCGACGCTGACCTAGCCGCTCCGACTCGAACTAGACTTCACTACTGTGTTTCTGTATCTTCACTAATAAAGATAAGTACCGACTTTTATTTAATCAGAGTGTTTGGGTTTTCATCTTTCTGTTTACTGTTCCAGCGGACCGGTCGGCCCGCTATTAAAAGTGTGGCGGTGACTTCGTAAGCCATTTCTACAGCCAAGTGTTTGTCGCTACGAACACCGCCACAAAATACTTTAAACTTTGTTTTATGGCAATGATTTTTGAACGTGAGTCTATGATCCACTTTTACTCGCAGGTATTTTGGAGTATCGTAGTGTGTGTGTGTGTGTGTGTGTGTGTGTGTGTGTGTGTGTAAGGGTAGAGGTTGTAAGGAGGTGGACGAGGGTAGTGGAAGCTGAATCTCGTGTTCCCGGAGCACGCAGAGACTTACATCAGGACCGTTGATGTTAAAACTAACTGGCCTCATGAAAATGGCGTAGGAGCCGAAACTAGTCGTGACGATAAATACGTTTTTATGCAAATGGATCTTCCTTTTTGCTTAAATTCTGGTATTAGCTTGGGACTGGTCGTTTACTACCTGTGTAGGAATAGGTTTTAATGTTTTTAGGTATGATACTGAAAAGAAGCACGACGTATGCACTGTCCCATCCAGATTGTGAGATACCGATTTAACGAGGAAAAGTACGAGAAAGAGGGTGAATCACGACGTATCGAAAAATATTACTCTTGTTTGTAATGAAGACCTGGGGTAAGAGAAGAGTTCATGAAGTACTGAAAATTCTTAAGATACAATTTGTTCGGTATACCCACGAAGGCGTTCACGACTGATTTGCCGTGTTAAATGTTCACGATGTACTTGCCCTTGTCAGGAAAGAGTGAATGCAAACTGAAGGAAAACTCCCCTTATTAGCCTTTCTAGTTGAGGAGGAGCTGGAAGATCGGCATGGACGTTCGGTGAATCGTACACCGAGCCAGACAGACAGTTGTCACAACTGGCACAATTTACATCGTCCTGCACAAAAGAGAGCTGTGATGAAGATTCTGATATATAGAGCTAGAAGTAAATCTGACAGGAACCGTTTAAGTGCCCAAATAATCCGTCTAATCACTGTTTTGAAACAAAACGGATATTGGGCACGTGATATAAAGACAGCTGTGTCCGGAAAACAAATCCATATCTCATCGAGTAACACAAAGATCAATACACGAAGCTCCTTTCGTTCTATAGAACATAAAAAAAAACTGTACGAATCTTAAAGAGGCATGGTTTTAAAACCGTCTTTCGGTAAAGCAAGAAAATCAGAGTGTATATTACGCCCTGTGCAGGATAATCATGACCACAAAGTCCCAGTTGTTTACAGTACTCCATGTGAATATGACAGTAACCTGATGGTAAGGCCTGTTCGAACCGTTTTTCAGAGCTGTACCGAATATGAGCAGCACTTCGATACATAAATATATAAAAACCTGCTTTTTCCGAACACAGCGCTGTGAAATCTAGTTTTGAGCAGACACGGATTCAAGCCCACACTTCAAACATCAAAGAGGCTGTGGCAACGGAAACGTGTCTCAACAACTTTAACAGGGACACGGGCTACGAACTCAACAGTACGTGGAAGCATGCACTTTATTCCGAGAGACCGTATATGTACAATGACTTTCATTCCCTTCTCATGAGTTTAGAGTGCGCTGTTTGAATAATGACCCATTAGAGACTCAGGAAATTTTCAGGACAGCACAGGAATACCGTATGTCCCGAATTATAGATCGTGATCGGAACAGAGACGTTACGAGACACAGTCCATCGTCGACACCAGTATAATATCTGGTTATAGTGAGCATTGCAACATCTGTGTTATTCCGTTAATTCTTCCTCTACATATACATCATACTCGGCAAGCGAGCTAATGGTGTGCGGTGGAGGGTACTTTCTGTGCCACTAACTGAGCCCTCCAACCCTATTCCACTCGCGAATAGCGCATGGGAAGAATGATTGTCGGTAAGCCTCTGGATTGGCTCTAATTTTTCGATTTTTGTCATCGTGGTCATCACGCTAGATGCATGAGCGGGAAAATAATATGTTGTCCGACTCTTCCGGGAAAGTGCTCTCTCGAAATTTCAATAGTAAATCTCTCCGTGATGCACAACGTCTCTCTCATAATGTCTGACAGTGGAGTTTGTTGAATGTCTCCTTAGCGGTCTCGCTCGGCTGAACGATCCCGTGACGAAACGCGACACTCTTCGTTGGACCTTTTCTAAATCTTCTATCAGTCCTACCTGGTAGGGATCCCAGGCAGATGAACAACACTCAAGAATCGCTCGAACAAGCGCTTTATAAACCACTTCCATCGTGGATGCGTTACATTTCCTTAAGATTCTTCTTATTAATCTTAGTCTGCCATCTGCTTTCTGAGCTGTTTGTTTAATGTGGTCATTCCACTTAACGTCGTCCTAGATAGTTGCTCCTAGATATTTTATGGTAGATAGTGTTTCCAGAGGTTTCTTCCCAATAGTGTAGCTGTACTGTAGTGGGTTTATTTTCCTAAATATATTACATTTATTTACATTCAATGTCAACTGCCAGAGCAATATATTGAAAAATCCGCCTCAGTTGCGAAAATTTTCTGGTCTTTACCCAGGTTTCAGCTAGAATAATCTAGCCTTCTTCAGAAGCATAAAATTACTATAACATGACAGAGTAAGGCACAGTCAACATTAAAAATTAAAACCTATAGTACCGTGGTATCATGTCGAATTAAAACTACCGACCGACCGACCGCGTGGTGAAGTGATGCCGGGGCTGGACTTCAGTTAAGTAGTTTTAATTCGACGTGGTACCACGGTACTATAGGTTTTAGTTTTTAGTGTTGAGTGTGCCTTACTCTGGCATGTTATAGTAATTTTATGCTTCTGAAGAAGGTTGGATTATTCTAGCCGAAACCTGCGAAACGACCAGAAAATTTTCGCAACTGAGGCGGATTTTTCAATATATTAGCCTACACAGTTGCTGACGGGGCCGCAATATGCTAAAAACCTTAAACTGCCAGAGTCTTTACGATTCGTCAGTTCTCTGGAGGCGATTCTGCAAATCGTTACTATCTTCTGGGGTTACTACTTCTGTTATAGACAACCACATTATCTGCGAACAGCCTTAAAGAGCGTCCCATGCTTTCTACTAGATCATTTATACAGGGTGTTACAAAAAGGTACGGCCAAACTTTCAGAAAACATTCCTCACACACAAAGAAAGAAAATATGTTATGTGGACATGTGTCCGGAAACGATTACTTTCCATGTTAGAGCTCATTTTAGTTTCGTCATTCCAACGTGATCAAATTGTAAATTTTGACAATCAACATGTGTGGGCTGACGAGAATCTGCACGCAATTGTGCAATCACGTCATCAACACAGATTTTCTGTGAACGTTTGGGCAGGCATTGTTGGTGATGTCTTGATTGGGCCCATGAAGGAAGATCCCTGACAGCTGTCAGCGTTGTTGCCAGTTTTCAACTGTGTTTCGCAAACCATTGCAGGCGAGACATTAGTGTTTTATAGAGCGACAACAACAGTAAGGCGTTGCCAAAGAGACATATACAAAGTCGCGTTACGTGATTGGTTGAGAGAGGCGCACAAACACACTACAGCTGTCAGGGACCTTCTTTCGCCGAGTGTGCAGTAGGCAGCTGGCGGCGGCCTCACCTCTGCGTCGTCGTGCTCGTTGGGGGTGAGGGTGATGGCGGACAGCGCGGCGCAGGAGCCGTGGCGAGACATGATGGGCGTGGGCACGGGCGTCGGCATCTCCGTGATGGGCGACAGGCACTTGGCGGGCAGCTCCAGCAGGATGCTAGGCGGGTGCAGCAGGTTGGACGAGCCGCGGTGCGGCGACAGCGCGTCCAGCACCGGCACCTCGATTGTGTTGCGCATCGACGGCGGCGGCGACTCCACCTGCCGGCCGACAGTTGCACACTCACTAACAACCGAAGTTCAGCATCTGGCAGGAAAAGTCCGATGGAGGCGCAAGTGCGCATATGGATACTTGGGTTTTTAGCGTTGCAATGGTTCCTGATCGAGAGAGGGTATAAGCAACACCGACTCAAAAGAAGGCCTCGGTACTTGCTGGCGACGTCACGTCAGCTAGGCACGGCGAACGCCAGATCTGTTGCAGGCATACGCATAATGGTGGTGTCTCCCTCTCTGACACAGGAAAATGTGAAACTATTGGCGGTAATTGACCAACACACATTGTTCTGAGAGATTTCTGCAATCAATTAATTATGCAATTCATTACACTTCTTAACAGATAGTGTCCTCCTGAACGTAAATTTCCACCTGTTTTAAGGATTGACATACAAAAACAACTTCATGGTCCAGCAGCAACAGAATTCGTGCTTCTTTACCTTATTTGTAAATCTGAGGAAGTTACGTTTGTACTGGGTCGCTTTTACAAGAAACTGTGAACATATTGGTGCTCTTCTTTAGGTATCTTGGTTGACTATGGGGTGAGGAGCACTGAATGTTAATGAAATATCTTGCGATTGTACACGTTGGGGGATGGGGTGGGGGACAGAAGAAGAGGCAAAAGAGAGATACTTGTTTTAACAAATAAAATTTTTTATCTTACAAAGTTTCTCCTTTCACTTGCAAGAGGGGAATATCTATCTTTTCTAATGTGCATGTTTAAAAAAGTTTAAGCTCAGCAGTATTTTCGGTGTATGAAGCTATTTTGTTTCCTGTTTAGAATTCCTTTCATTGAAAACGACTGTAATCTAATGACTGGCAACAGTTGGACATTTACACATGTAAATTAGTTCACATTTCCAGTGACGATGTCAAGCGAAAATAAATAAATAATTAAAAGAAACGAGTTAATTGTAAGGGGGTTGGGGTAAGTTTTGATAACAAAATGGATCAAGTAAATATAGTTACTTGGATGTAAAATTTCCGAAGCTTGCAATGGGCCAAAGCATCTTCTCATATTGATCTACGTTTGTTTCGACATGATTCAGTAATGCAGAACTATGATCTTTATTTGTAGCTTCACGATAGTAACAAAATCTTTTATCTAAATAAAACTGCAGAAACCAAAACAATACCAAACATTTTGTACAAAAATAAGAGATTTATGGTGATAAGCACGCCCAGGCGTTTCTGCCTGCAACAGACCTGGCGTTCGCCGTGCCTAGCTGACGTGACGTCACCAACAAGCGCCGAGGCCTTCCTTTGAGTCGGTGTTGGTATAAGTCGTCTGTGGCATTAATTGTTTGCATTGCTGTTGCTATTGTGTTAATGCGTCTGGATTCTGTAACCTGCGGAATCCAGCGTCTCTAGATCTGCATTGCACTGCCCAGCACAACTGTCACACAGTGTATACACACAACATTCTGTATACAGCCTGTACATTAGCTTTAATGGGAACTGATAACAACGGCACGGTAGCCTCCGGTTCCAAACCACAAATACAAGAAACTATGTCGGGATTGGTTGGGAACCGGAGGCTACCGTGCCGTTGTTATCAGTTCCCATTAAAGCTAATCCACATGCTGTATACATGTGCATTAGCTTTAATCCACAAATACAGGAAACTATGTCAGGATCCTCCCTCCCCCCCCCCCCCCCCCCCAATGAACCATGGACCTTGCCGTTGGTGGGCAGGCTTGCGTGCCTCAGCGATACGGATAGCCGTACTGTAGGTGCAACCACAGCGGAGGGGTATCTGTTGAGAAGCCAGACAAACCCAGCAGCCTTTTCAGTAGTTGCAGAGGCAACAGTCTGGATGATTGACTGATCTGGCCTTGCAACACTAACCAAAACGGCCTTGCTGTGCTGGTACTGCGAACGGCTGAAAGCAAGGGGAAACTACAGCCGTAATTTTTCCCGAGGGCATGCAGCTTTACTGTATGGTTAAATGATGATGACGTCCTCTTGGGTGAAAATATTCCGGAGGTAAAATAGTCCCCCATTCGGATCTCCGGGCGGGGACTACTCAAGAGGACGTCGTTATCAGAAGAAAGCTTTTGACAATGATGACTGGAATACTCTCTTTAAAATTCTGAAGATGGCAGGGGTAAAATACAGGGAGCGAAAGGCTATTTACAATTTGTACAGAAACCAGATGGCTGTTATAAGAGTTGAGGGGTATGAAAGGGAAGCAGCGGTTGGGAAGGGAGTGAGACAGGGTTGTAGCCTGTCCCCGATGTTATTCAATCTGTATACTGAGCAAGCAGTAAAGGAAACAAAAGAAAAATTCGGAGTAGGTATTAAAATCCATGGAGAAGAAATAAAAACTTTGAGGTTCGCCGATGACATTGTAATTCTGTCAGAGACAGCAAAGGACTTGGAAGAGTAGTTGAATGGAATGGACAGTGTCTTGAAAGGAGGATATAAGATGAACATTAACAAAAGCAAAACGAGAATAATGGAATGTAGTCGAATTAAATCGGGTGATGCTGAAGGAATTAGATTAGGAAATGAGACACTTGAAGTAGTAAAGGAGTTTTGCTATTTGGGGAGCAAAATAACTGATGATGGTCGAAGTACAGAGGATATAAACTGTAAACTGGCAATGACAAGGAAAGCGTTTCTGAAGAAGAGAAATTTGTTAACATCGAGTGTAGATTTAAGTGTCAGGAAGTCGTTTCTGAAAGTATTTGTATGGAGTGTAGCCATGTATGGAAGTGAAACATGGACGATAAATAGTTTGGACAAGAAGAGAATAGAAGCTTCCGATATGTGGTGCTACAGAAGAATGCTGAAGATTAGATGGGTAGATCACATAACTAATGAGGAGGTATTGAATAGAATTGGAGAGAAGAGGAGCTTGTGGAACAGCTTGACAAGAAGAAGGGCCGGTTGGTCGAACATGTTCTGAGGCATCAAGGGATCACAAAAAAAAAAAAAAAAAAAAAAAAAAAAATGGCTCTGAGCACTATGGGACTTAACTGCTGAGGTCATCAGTCCCCTAAAACTTAGAACTACTTAAACCTAACTAACCTAAGGACATCACAAACAACCATGCCCGAGGCGGGATTCGAACCTGCGACCGTAGCGGTCACGCGGTTCCAGACTGTAGCGCCTAGAACAGCTCGGCCACTTCGGCCGGCTCAAGGGATCACAAATTTAGTACTGGAGGGCAGCGTGGAGGGTAACAATCGTAGAGGGAGACCAAGAGATGAATATACTAAGCAGGTTCAGAAGGATGTACGTTGCAGTAGGTACTGGGAGGTGAAGAAGCTTGCTCAGGATAGAGTAGCATGGAGAGCTGCCTCAAACCACTCTCAGGACTGAAGACCACAACGACAACAATATGTCAGGACAAAACTGTTTTTTACAATAATCACGCTCCAACCACAACACATTTTTTATTTGTTTTTAGCAAGCAATTGTTAAATCTTAACACTATTTATTTATCCTAAAATGGCTACGCCATGAATTGTCCCGAGGTAGGGATAACCAACGCTAATGGAACGAAGTGAATCACATATATTTCACCAATGTTGTTCAGCAATATACTCAAACCTGTCGGCAAGCTTATAAATGTTGATGAAGACGTCTTGTATGTCCGCTGCTCACTAGGGGACAGGAAGACCGATATTATCTCCAGAGTGGCTCGAACGACGATTGTTTGTCCCAGGTAATCGGAAGTGGAACCTTTCTCTACGCTATCTTAGTTTTTAATATCATTTTATAGTAATTAATCTTCCCAGATGATTTTGTGTGGAACAAGTCCTCCTTTATGTCTTCAATATATAAACTAGTTTTTATAAGGGATAGTACGTACACAATTTAAACGCAGGTCTGTGAGTCGTTGGTCCATTTTTAGGCACGCAGGATTGAATGGACCATTCTCTGGTGCATCCTGGTAAACGTTTTTTTAGCCTGGTGGCTCGAAATTCGACGTGCTTCATTCCAACCCATACTTTCACAAAGCGCTATCGTCTCTCTCTAAACAGCAGCCAAGCCTGTCTGGCCCCTTTCCACTCCGGCATCCAACTCTCGTCAGTTATTACCACAACCACAGCACCTGACGCTAAACTGGCTGTCTCCTTACTTATTAGTTCTGTTCTATTACAATGGTTAAAACAGGCACAAGTGTGCATTAATGTTGTCGGCGCCTAAGCTTGTATCAGACCTGACAGTATATGCAGGGTCTTTCAGACGTAATGTAGATCCACTTGTTTCACGAAATGATTTGTCTGTTTTTTTTCGGATAAAATGTGTTTTAGGTAAGCTAATTAGAGCGAATAAGTGACGAACTTTTCATTGTCTCAAATCGGACGAATATTTTTGAAATATCCTGTGTTTTAATAGCGACAGAGGCACTGTGTCCACGGATTGTTCCACTGCTCCTGTCAACGTCCCTTTTTCAAACCATTGTAATGCGCCGCGTCTCCCATAAGTCCAACCCCTCGTCCAAGTCGTGGGAGATGGGCAACGGCACAAAGTAGGGGACTGCCTATAGGGGCGATGTACAGCGGGGACTTCGTGTGCCCCAGGACCGCTACGGTAGCTGGGAAGGCCCTATGGGAACCCTGAAACGTGACGGCTAACGGGGCTCTGGTGAAGCTGCGATAGGCCTAGCAAGCCAGTAGTGGATAAATCAACTGCTTTCAAAAAGGGAACATGCCTCGGATCACGGAACGGATTTAAAGGAAACCGACCAAGCAATGGAAAAGGATTACGAGATGGTTTACGACTGGGCACCTTAAACGTAAGGACTCTAACTGGGAAGTTAGAAGAAATTGTAGAAATGATGGAAAGGAGGAAATTGGACATCTTGGGACTTGCTGAGACTAGGTGGAGAGGAGTTGGTGAAAAACCACTAAGCAAAGGATGTAAACTGTACTGGATAGGGAATGAGAGGGGAAGAAATGGAGTGGCAATAGTGGTCAGAGAGGGTCTGCAGGAGGAGGTGGAAGGTATCAATGATCGAAAGATAAAAGCCAGAGTACGAGTGAAAGGAAAAAGCGTTGAAATCATCCAAGCATATGCCCCACAGGTGGGGTGTACAAAAAAGGAGAAGGAGGAATTTGAAGATGACATGCAAAAGCAGCTAAATGGAGGTAATCAGATTATAATAGGGGACCTCAATGCACATGTTGGCACAGACAGGAAAGGATTCCAGGAGATAATGGGACCAGAGGGCTGGGGGAACCGAAATAGAGAAGGAAAATTGTTGCTGGAATTCTGCAAGAGGAATGGGCTGGCGACCGAAAATTCCTGGTACAAGAAGAGAAGTAGCCACAAAATAACTTGGTACAGTGGAGACTGGTCCCAAACTTCAGTAGTAGACTATGTACTAGTGGATAGGCAGATGATGAGCAGCCTCACAGATGTTAAGGTCATTCCATCTGAGGCCTTAGACAGTGACCATCGGCTGTTGGTAGCCACCCTGAGAGAGAAAAAAGATAGGAGGGCAACAGACATACAGGAGAAAAGGTTGAAGACATGGATGCTGAAAGAGGATGAACGGAGGACCCAGTACCAGACACTGATCAGGAAGAAGCTGCCAAAGGAAGATCAGAGAACAGTGGAAGAAGAATGGGGAGATTTTAAGAGGGCTCTAGTTGAGGCAGCTGAGACTGTGTGCGGAAGAACTAGCACAAAGAGGAGAAGTAAGGAAACCCCATGGTGGAACAAAATATGTAAAGAGGCAGTACTTCGAAAGAACAAAGCCTTCAGAGAATGGTTCCAGACCCGTACAGAGGAAGCTAGGGTAAAATATAAGGAAGCAAGAAAGCGGCACAGACCATAGTAAGGACGGAGAAGAAGAAGTGGATGGAAAAATGGACAAGAATGTTAGAAGAGGACAGTGAAGGGAACAAAAAAGTGCTTTACACCATGGTAAGAAATAAGAGGAACGACAGAAGCAAGTGCCTGAGGATCATGGATAATAATGGAAGAGTTGTGGAGGAAATGCATGAGCTCAAAAAGATTAGGAAGGAGTACTTTGAAGATCTGTTGAATGCCGTCAAGCGGGTAACTAACAGCGATGGAGAGCCTAAGGCAGCAGACGATTATAATAGTGGGGAAATTGATGATCTAACTTGGAATGAAGTGGAAGAAGCCATAAAGAGGATGAAAGGGGGCAAGGCACCAGGTTGGGACGAAGTAACAGTGGATATGATACGAGCAGCAGGAGAAGTAGGAACCCAGTGGCTATACAGAGTGCTGAGGGTGGTGTGGAAGGAAACAGAATTCCTGAGGATTGGAAGAAAGGAATTATAGTCCCGATCTTCAAGAAAGGGGATAAAAGGAGATGTGAGAACTACAGACGAATCACCCTGCTATGCCACTGTGGAAAAATCTATGAAAAGATCCTGGAGAAGAGAATAAGAAGCAGTATTGAAAGTAGACTGCAAGAGGAGCAGTATGGTTTCAGACCGGGAAGATCAACAACGGACCTCATATTTGCGGTAAGGCAACTGCAGGAAAGGCACTATGAGTACGGGAAGGACTTAATCATGGCCTTTTTAGATATTGAGAAGGCGTATGACTATCTATAGGGACAAGCTCTGGGATATGCTGAACGCAAAAGGGATAGATGAAGAGATAACACGAAAAGTCAGAAAAATGTATGAGGGAAGTGAGAGTTGTGTGAAAGTGGGGAGGGAACGTACTGCATGGTTCAAGCTGGAAAATGGGCTGCGACAGGGAAGTGCACTTTCGCCTTTATTGTTTACTATTGTTATGGATGAAATCCTACAGCAAGTATCAGATGCAATTGGAGATCATAAAATGAAAGCAGTGCTTTTTGCCGATGACCTGATGTTATGGGGAAATTGCGAGAAGGAGGTGCAAGAGCAGTTAGATGTATGGGAGGCAACGGCAGCACAATATGGAATGCATTTCTCTGCAAAGAAAAGTGAAATAACTGTCACAACAAGGAAGAAGAATAGGCCAAATGTGGATATAACTTGTGGAGGGGAAAAACTACAAGTGGTAGAGAACTTCAAGTACCTGGGAAGCATGATTGAAAGTAAGGGGGGAAACGCAATGGAAATAAATGAAAGGTGCAGAAAAGCAGGGCAGTTCTTCAAATGCATTAGGGGGCTTATTTGGAGCAAGGAGGTGCTACAGAAATCCAAGGGAATTATATACCGAACCTACTTTGTCCCCATATTGGCATACGGAAGTGAGACATGGGTAATGCACAAAAGCGACAAAAGTAGAATACAAACTAGTGAAATGAAGTTCCAGAGGAGCAGGTTGAGTGTAACAAGACGAGACAGATTGCGAAATGTGTATGTGAGGGAAAGACTAAAGGAGGAACCAGTACAGGACAGGATAGAAAAATCAAGACTGCAGTGGCATGGACACATGAAGAGAATGGATGAGGGAAGAATTCCAAAGAGGATGTTTGATCTGCAACTGGAGGGGAAGAGGCCCAGGGGAAGACCAAGAGATAGATGGGTGAAGGGAGTGAAGGGATGTGTGACGAGAAGAGGAGAGAACTGGACGAAGGTGGAAGAGGGGGAATGGTGGAAAGACAGAACACGATGGAGAGGCTTGTGTTCCCGACAGACCCAGCCAGTGGCTGGAAACTGTCCAAGATGATGATGATGATGATGTAATGCGCCGCATTGAAGATTTACTAGTCGATTTGATTTGCAGACGCAGCTAACAATGGTTATAAAAGTGTTGCGTTTCCTTTTCCCTTGGATGAGTCGCGGAATGTAGTAGACACGACGCAGTTATTAGGACAGCAAACGAAACGCGATACATTCGGGAGGAGACTCACTAAAGGAATGAACAACAGAGCGAGATACCTATGGTGCTCTTGGAGTAGTTACGGAGAAGCTATTTCTGCCTTGGGAAATAACAGCTTTCGTGGTGACTTCAGTTATGACGTAAAATCACTGACTCAGTGGGACATGTCAAGAGCAAAACGCAGAATTCTGACCCGCTTCTCAATCCTAGAATCATTTACCAGCAAAAATTATGTTCAAAAACTATGAAACTAAATAATGAAATGAAATATTGACCAGAAGATCGAAAGTAACAATGTCACGTTTCAGACGTTTAAGTGTGACATTGTTTCAATAGTTTACACGTCGCCAGAGACTGGATGCGCTGTACTATATTCTTACTGAGAAATTGGATCTTCTGTGCAACTTTTAACTTCTGTATAAAGTTCTAGTGTCCAGTTAGTGTTTATGACACAATGCAAAGAGGGTTGAAACATCTTGTATGTGTCAACACAAATACTATAACTGAAAACTTCCTACGCCGGCCGCTGTGGGCGAGCGGTTCTAGGCGCTTCAGTCCGGAACCGCGCAACTGCTACGATCGCAGGTTCGAATCCTGCCTCGGGCATGGATGTGGGTGATGTCCTTAGGTTAGTTAGGTTTACGTAGTTTTCAAAATTCTAAGTTCTAGGGGACTGATGACCTCAGATGCTAAGTCCCATAGTGCTCAGAGCCATTTAACCCAATTTTGAAAACTTCCTACGGCTCTTAGTAGTAACAGTCGAAACCTGCAGCGATAATAACCGGTATCATAGAAGTTGACGCTGGTGCAACCTGATTTACCATAAACACCGGATGTAGCTACTCACAGAGTCCATTGTGGCTGTAAGTATTATATGGCAGCGAAACTAGATAGATATGCTAATATGTTAATGCGGAACCGATCAACGCTGGAAAAAAATTAGTTCGAATTTCGGCCATCATGTGCAAATCTGGCTCTCTGCAGCATCTCGTCAACATCTCCGGTACCCACACTGAACAAATTGTGTATGTGACGGTTCACAATCAAATCAACATTATGCCTTTCTCAGTCATTTGACCTACCTGTTCTGCTGAAGTCTCGTCCCTAATCCATTATATATGGAAATATTTCTATACGTCTTTATTGCATTGAGACTAATTTTTTTTTTCAGCGTAGATCGGTTCCGCAATGATGAAGTGGAATATCTACCAACCTTGCACCTCTGTGAGCTGCTAGGGAACCAACTACGGAAAACTTGTGTGTTCTTGTTTTTCTAGTACCTTCCAGATCCTCGAGGATCTTCTCTTTGTAAAGCCGATCTCACACGACTCGTGAATTGGATCGTTAAAGTGTTGTATAACAAGCTTATGACGTCAGAGCTTGGTAAACGCACGTTGCCGAGTCTTTTCGAAGGTACGGAACAATATTAATCAGGTCAGATATTCTGAACGTGCATTCGAAAGTGAACCAATGACCGAGCGAGGTGATGCAGTGGTTAGCGCACTGGATTCACATTTGGGAGGACGACGGTTCCGACCTGCGTTTGGCCATCCTGATTTAAGTTTTCCGTTCTTTCCCGAAATCGCTCTAGGCAAATGCCGGGTGGTTCCTTCGAAAGGGAACGGCTGATTACCATCCCTTTTCTTGACACAGTTTGACACAATCCGAGCTTACTGACCTTGATGCCAACGGGATGTTAAAAACAATATTCTTTCCTTCCTTTTCTTCTGTGGACCAATGAGCGGCCGTCACCTGCCCATGCAGGTCGCTTCTCAGCTCAAACAAGGAGCGTGCCACTAGAGCTCATATTGAACAAACTGTGTAAGCAGCGGTTAATAATAAAATCAACATTATGCATTTCTCACTTATTTGACTTTTCCGCTGAAATATCCATTCCTGTTCTGTCTTGCATTCACAGCGCGGTATTTTCACCTGGTGGTCAAAACTGGAACTAATTTTTTCCAGCATAAGGCGGTTCCGCATTAACGACTTAGAACCACTACCAAGTGGTTCTTGGACATGGGAAGAATTACGCTAATGAACCAATGAGAGCAGTGAGGCACACTGTAAGGCAGAACTGAAGAAAGTAATTTATTTTATAAAATACCCTTACCATTCTAACTTATGACAGCTTCCCAACTTTTTTCCAACTTCTGCACTTCGTCAAGGGTACCTTCATTTTTGAGCTCTATGATTTACTCGGCTCACCTCACTGGATGCTTCATCAATTGTATCAAACCGTTTTCCAGGGAGTTATTGCTTCAGTATGAGAAACAGATCAGTCTGTTCGCCTCATATCAGGTGGGTGGGGAAGTATTTCTCATCCATAATTGAAGAGCGTTTCTCTTACTGGTAGAGTAATGTGCGGTCTTGCATTATCTTTCAGGGAGTGATGACCCTGTAGTTTGGTCCCTTTACTCACCAAGCCAACGAATATTATGGCGCAAAATGAGGATACCAGCTGCAAGCATGCCAGGCCTTCTTTGACGAATCTTCGGGTGCAAAAGATTTTGCAGAAACAGCTTGTACTGCACTCCTGTTACAGACGTCCCCTGGGGCACTCTGTTTGCAGCTGTAATTCCATTCATTCATATGTAAAGACCATCATCAGTTTCACCTTTGATTGTTGGCGGAGGAATTTTAACGGGACTAGAGATCCGGAACTTTTCCACTGTGACGAGTGAGACTTCAGTTCCTGCTCAAAATCTCGTATCCAAGTTTCGTCAAGTGATAAAATCTTTTTCAGGAACTGTTCTCCATCGGTTCGATAACGTTTAAGTAATTCTTCTGCGATTATTTAGCAACCTGCTTCCTGGCTTGCACTCAGATCGTGCGAAACCCATCTGACAGCAACTTCTCTCATCTTTAACTTTTCTATAAACTGACTTTACAGACATTTTGGCGTCATATGCAATTTTTCTCACATGTTTTTCGTCGAACCTCTCTCAAAATGTCATTACCAATAAACTGAGATGTGCAGTATGTTGCCGTTGATGGCCTTCCACTTGTTGGGTTGTGCTCAGTGCTTACCCGATCTTCACAGAAACAAGCAGACCACTGTGATACTGTGCTACGATCCACTACACTATTCCCACACATCTCTTTCAAAATGTGATAAATTTCTGTTGGGTTCCTTCCACATGGGGATTCGATTTTGGTGTAGGAACACTAGTTACTACTTGTAATCCGACCTGATTCGGTTTCAACTTCCACTTTAAAACTGAATTACTCATGATACAGCTACGTGAACCACCAAACACATATATGCCCGTCACGCCTAAGGTCTCGCTCACAGCTGACACGAATTTCAACTCGATCATGACACTGTAACGGTCGCACATGTGCAGTGAGCAGGACTTTTGATTTGACCCCACTAGCTCATTGGTCCACCTTTGGAAAGCAATACAGCAGCCAATCTGCGTGGTATGCATCCGACGAGTACTGGGTAGCTTTCCGGAGGTATGTGACACCAAAGGTCACGTAGCCCCCGTAAAATAGCGACCTGTGGCTTGTTGGCGAGGAGCAATTGCCCGATAGTGTCCCAGACGAGTTCCCACAGGTCGGGAGCAGTGGAATTTGGTGGTCAAGACATCACTGTAGCACTATTTTGACCTTGTGGCACAGACTGTTATCCTGCTAGAAGATTCCTCACTGTCGCAAAAGACATCGAGCATGATGAGATGCAGGTCGTTCTCAAAAATGTACACGTAGTCCACAGCTGACATGGCTGCCTTAGATTACTACCACAAGTCCGATGAAAGTCTTAAGTGAATGCCTACCATAGCATAATACAGTACTGGCCATCAAAATTGCTACTCCAAGAAGAAATGCAGGTGATAGACGGGTATTTATTGGACAAATATATTATACTAGAACTGACATGTGATTACATTTTCATGCAATTTTGGTGCATAGATCCTGAGAAATCAGTACCCAGAACAACCACCTCTGGTCGTAATAACGGCCTTGATACCCCTGGGCATTGAGTCAAACAGAGCTTGGATGGCGTGTTCAGGTACAGCTGCCCATGCAGCTTCAACATTATACCACCGTTCATCAAGAGTAGTGACTGGCGTGTTGTGACGAGCCAGTTGCTCGGCCACCATTGACCAGACGTTTTCAACCGGTGAAAGATCTGGAGAATGTTGTGGTGTCACCGCCAGACACCACACTTGCTAGGTGGTAGCCTTTAAATCGGCCGCGGTCCATTAGTATAAGCCGGACCCGCGTGTCGCCACTGTCAGTGATAGCAGACCGAGCGCCACTACACGGCAGGTCTAGAGAGACTTACTAGCACTCGCCCCAGTTTTACAGCCGACTTTGCTAGGAAAGGTTCACTGACCAATACGCTCTCATTTGCCGGGACGATAGTTAGCATAGCCTTCAGCCAAGTCATTGGCTATGACCTAGCAAGGCGCCATTACCAGTTATAGTAAAATGGAGATTATATCTGTACAAGAGCGATGTACACCGATTATGGATTAAAGTTAAGTATTACAAGAATTTCGTACTTTATTGCAATTCTCAAGACATTGTCCTGTTCCAGACCTCACGCCGGTCTGCGTGTATTTAGACGCGTGCATTTCAGCCTCCTGTAGCGACACGGTGTTGGCTCTTGAGTCAACACTACAAATTGGCGACGAAGATTTAACGGTCGTATTGCTCTAATTTACTTGTGTCATGGCTTCGCCACAATCTCCAGATGTACTGTCCGAATTTTATCGCTTGCAGAATCAGCAGACGCAGGCCTTATTGGATGCCCTTGGACAGCTCGTCCAGGGTCAACGTGCAATGCAAAACGATGCGGCAGCCGCCGCTCCACCGCTACCGCAGCCACAACATGCAGTTGCACCACCTTTTCGTCCGTATGATGCGGCACTGGAAAGCTGGACGGAGTGGTCACGCCAATTTGGATTCCATCTCGCCGCCTACAGAATTCAAGGTAACGAGCAGCAGCCTTTTTTGTTGGCATGTGTAGGTGTGTCCACCTACCGAGTCATAGTGAAATTGTTTCCCCGACGCGACGTAGCAACTCTGTCCTACGAAGAAATTTGTCGGCATTAGATGCATATTTCAAAGAATCTGTCAATGCCGTTGCAAAAAGGTATACGTTCTTTCGTACCAAACGTACGGCCGGTCAGACTAATAGGGAGTGGGTTGCAACTTTGCAAGGCCTTACTAGGGATTATGCTTTTGAGTGTGAATGTGGACTCCCTTATTCAGATACTATGGTACGTGATGCAATTGCACAGAACGTTTCTGATGTTCGTATAAGGGAACAGATTTTGAAACTAGTCAATTCCTCCCTTCAACAAGTGATAGACATACTGGATAGGCAAGACACACTTGACTTTGCTCAGGAATCATTTGAAACTTCGCCAGCTGTGTGTCACGTTAACCGGCCCGCCGGGCGAGCTGCACGGAACAGTAAACATGCCCTCGCGCTCGTCCGCGCAGCTGCCGCCAAGCTCTTAACCACGTGTCCCGCGGCAGCAAGCAAATGCAGTGCTAAAATCATGCCCGCGGTGTGCAACCAGACATTCGCGTCAGAATTGCCCGTCACCCCAAGCTATTTGCTTCTTCTGTAATAAAAAAGGATATGTTCAGAGCGTTTGCCAGAAAAAGCTCAGAACGGACACTCACAACCATTCCAGGCCCTTTGCTTCACGCCGGAATCAGAACCGAACCAAGAATACTCAGGCTCGTGAACCTTCGCCCATGGACATTCATGTAGTTAATTCCACTTCGTCCAGTGCCACTGTCTCTAACAGTGACTGTGTTCGTCCCACAAATACTGTGCGTCGACGTCGCCGGAAATCGCGTCAAGTCGCAAGTGCTGCTGTACCTGTATCAGTTCAAATTGCACGAGACAGTCGCTCTTGTCGTCAGCAGGACAATAAACTTTTTGTAGACTTGGACATTAATGACAACGTGGTCCCATTCCAGCTCGATAGTGGAGCTGCAGTTTCATTGATCAATAAAGACACGTACAAACAACTGGGCACACCTCCGTTGCATGCCGCAAATGTTAAGTTAAATAGTTATTCTGGTCAGAATATCCCTGTGTTAGGACAGTGCAGCCTTCTTGCAACATACCAGGTACAAACAAAACTTGTGTCATTTTACGTCCTTCGTTCTTCTTCTGCAGTGAACTTGTTTGGTTTAGATTTTTTTCAGTTGTTTAACTTGCCTATAGTCAATCAGGTCCTATCAGTGAACCAGACTGTGCCTTCAGCCAGTGTTTCTCGTCTCTGTGAAGAGTTTGCAGATATTTTTGCACTGGGCCTTGGTTGCGATACGAACTATAAAGCACATTTGGAACTGAAAGTAAACGCGCAACCGAAATTTTTCAGAGCGCGCAATGTTCCCCACGCATTGCGTGATGAGGTCGCAAGAACATTAAACGATTTGGAATCACAAGGTGTGATTGAACGTCTGCAGGCTTCTCTCTGGGCATCACCCTTAGTAATTTTGCCAAAACCTTCCGGAAAATTGAGACTTTGTGTGGACTTCAAGGCAACAGTGAGTCCACAATTAGTGATTGCAACTTATCCTTTACCCCGCCCGGAAGATCTTTTTGACAAACTGTGCCCGGGTAAATATTTTTCGAAGTTGGACCTGGCAGATGCGTACTTGCAGATACCAGTGGACGAAGAATCCCAGCGAGTTTTGGTGGTTAACACGCATCTTGGTTTGTATAGATTCAAAAGACTGCCATTCGGGTGTGCATCCACCCCTGCATTGTTTCAGCAATATCTACAAACTGTTTGTGCCTCGGTCCCTACTGCAGCAAACTATCTGGACGATATTGTGATCTCCGGAAAGACGGAAGAAGAACATTTAGCCAATCTCAGGACATTATTTCACGTCTTGCGCCAAAATGGTCCTCGCTTGCGGAAGGACAAATGTGTGTTTTTTGTTCGTGATTTACCATATCTGGGACATGTAATCAATGCCCAAGGCATACATCCTAGTCCAGAGCACCTCCGTACCATACAAGACTTGCCTTCGCCGCAGAATTTGAAGCAGCTACAGAGTGTGCTGGGTAAAATAAATTACTACCATCGCTATGTGCACAATGTCTCTTCCATTTCAGCTCCGCTTCATCGCTTACGCCGTAAAGGTGTTCCGTTTGTCTGGACGACGGAATGCGAACGCGCCTTTCGCCAGTTGAAATCGGCGTTGCTTTCTAATACTTGCCTTACGCCATTCGATCCCCAGAAACCCCTTTTGTTGATGGTAGATGCATCGGAATTCGGGATCGGTGCTGTGCTTGCGCACAAAGATGGATCGCATGATCGCCCTATTGCCTTTGCGTCCAAATTGCTCTCGTCTGCGCAAAGACATTATTCACAGATCGAGAAAGAAGCTTTGGCTCTCGTATTTGGTGTTACTAAGTTTCACGATTTCTTGTATGGTCGTCATTTTACCATCATCACAGACCACAAACCTTTGACATCGCTTTTTCATCCGAACAGGCCTGTACCTCCACGTACAGCGCAGAAATTCATTCGCTGGTCTATTTTCCTCTCGCAGTAGCGCTACGATATCTTGTATCGGTCCACTGCTAAGCACGGAAACGCCGATGCGTTGTCCCGTTTGCCTGTTGCTGAGGATAGAGCATTCGATTCTTCCGAACTTGCTTGCATGTTCATTGATGCGGAAACCGATGACGTGGTCGAATCGTTTCCGATTGATTTTTGTCGTGTAGCTACAGCCACAGCTGCTGACCCTGTCCTTGCTACCGTTTTGCGTTTTGTTGCTACGCAATGGCCCTTGTCAAAGTCACGGATCGAGGATCCGTTGGTTCGCCGATTTTTTGCTCACAAGGAGAGACTCTTTGTACGACGTGGTGTTTTGCTGTTGCGTTCTGATAATGATCAGTCCAGGGTCGTGGTCCCACGTTGGTTACAGTCCTCTGTCTTACGACTTCTCCACCAAGGACATTGGGGTATAGTGCGAACGAAACAACTTGCTCGTCAGCACTGTACTTGGTTCGGAATCGATGCTGCGATTACGAATATGTCCTCTTCTTGCATGGCGTGTGCCGAACAACAATCCGCACTACCGCGGAAATTCTTTGCATGGCCGAAAGCCACTTCCCCTTGGCAACGCTTACACATCGATTTTGCTGGTCCATTCTAGAATGCTCGATGGTTGGTTGTGGTCGATTCCTTCAGTAATTTTCCTTTTGTTGTCCAGATGTCTTCCACGACGTCAACTGCCACCATCCAAGCGTTATCCGCTATCTTTGGCAGTGAAGGTCTTCCACAGACTATTGTTTCCGACAATGGCCCACAATTCATGTCCGCAGAATTTCAGTCATTCTGCAAGGCCAAAGGTATTCAACATCTTCCATCCGCGCCGTTTTCGCCTCAGTCAGACGGTGCCGCTGAACGATTGGTCCGGACTTTCAAGTCACAGATGTTGAAGTTGAAAGAGTCGCATTCTCGGGAGGACGCGTTATTGCTCTTTTTGTCTTCGTATCGCTCTCAGTCCCGAGATGGTCGCTCACCGGCTGAGTTGCTCCATGGTCGTCCTCATCGAACCTTGATGTCTTTGCTGCATCCGCCGCATCAGGTTCCTGTGCAGCGGCAGCCACCTGCTTTTGCTCCAGGCGACGTTGTATACTATCGCAACTATAGAGGTTCACGGCGTTGGCTCGCAGGGCGCATTCTTCGCTGCCTCGGCCGCGCTATGTATTTGGTTTTGGGGGCCACTGGTGAGGTGCGTCGGCATCTCAATCAGCTGCGCCTCTGTAGTCGCACGGGTTCTGCCGCTCCCAGTCTGCTTTCAGCGACGGTGCCGTCCGGTCAGCGCCCTGGGGACCCATCTACTGGCTCGCCTCATCCCCAGGTGTTACCGACGCTGCCTTCCATTGTGCCCCACGCCGCCGCTGCCGCCGCCGCCGCCGCCGCCTGTTCTCCCGCCGGCGACGCCCGCAATGGACACTTCGCTGCAGCCGCCAAACGCCTCCCTGGGTCACGCGCCGCCGATCGCTTCCCATGACCAGCTGTCCTCCGACATGGAACTCTTGCCCGCTCCGGACCAGATGTCGTCTTCGCCCGTCGGGTACCCCGACGCGATGGAAGTCGAATCTTCGGCCCCTCCTGTCTCTTTACGGGCGCATACACCGCATGTTAGCGTGCACCCTGGACTAGGTTTTCAGGCGTTACCTAGCTCCCCTCGGACCGAATGGCAGGGTGCGGGTGGCACAGCCTCGCCTGTTGTTAGGCTCCCCACCTCGTCGCATACGTCAACATGGGGTCCTCCCCACGGCGGGCGGAAGCCTTATAACACAACCGTTCGCCGATTTGCGGGGGAGGAATGTGGTGTCACCGCCAGACACCACACTTGCTAGGTGGTAGCCTTTAAATCGGCCGCGGTCCATTAGTATAAGCCGGACCCGCGTGTCGCCACTGTCAGTGATAGCAGACCGAGCGCCACTACACGGCAGGTCTAGAGAGACTTACTAGCACTCGCCCCAGTTGTACAGCCGACTTTGCTAGGAAAGGTTCACTGACCAATACGCTCTCATTTGCCGGGACGATAGTTAGCATAGCCTTCAGCCAAGTCATTGGCTAAGACATAGCAAGGCGCCATTACCAGTTATAGTAAAATGAAGATTATATCTGTACAAGAGCGATGTACACCGATTATGGATTAAAGTTAAGTATTACAAGAATTTCGTACTTTATTGCAATTCTCAAGACATTGTCCTGTTCCAGACCTCACGCCGGTCTGCGTGTATTTAGACGCGTGCATTTCGGCCTCCTGTAGCGACACGGTGTTGGCTCTTGAGTCAACACTACAAATGTGGTGGTCAGAGCACCAGTAGAACATTTTCTGTATCCAGAAAGGCCCGTACAGGACCTGCGAAATGCGGTCGTGCATTATCCTGCTGAAATGTAGGGTTTTGCAGGGATCGAATGAAGGGTAGAGCCACGGGTCGTAACACATCTGAAATGTAACGTCCACTGTTCAAAGTGCCGTCACTGCGATTAAGAGGTAACCGAGACGTGTAACCAATGGCACCCCATACCATCACCCCGGGTGATACGCCAGTATGGCGATGACGAATACATGCTTCCAATGTGCGTTCACCACCATGTCGCCAAACACGAATGCGACCATCATGATGTTGTAAATAGAACCTGGATTCATCCGAATAAATGATGTTTTGCCATTCGTGCACCCAGATTCGTCGTTGAGTACACCATCGCAGGCGCTCATGTCTGTGATGCAGCGTCAAGGGTAACCACAGCCGTGGTCTCCGAGCTGATGGTCCATGCTGCTGCAAACGTCGTAGAACTGCTCGTGAAGATGGTTGTCGTCTTGCAAATGTCTTTGGGTGAAAATTGGAACACATTGCAGTCGTCTGCTGCGGTGTTCCCTATTCAACAATGTGCGCTGAACTATGCTCTACGAAACACTTGTGCCTGCACCAAATCATATTCTGCCGTCAGTTCTGCCGCCTATCGCCGCTTATTCTGCTTTACCGTGCGGACGACCCTCTGACTTCCAAGTTCCGTGATGAGGCGAAGATGTCCAACACCTTGTTGCCAACTCCTGTTTTTACCAGCCTTCAGTCGATTTCTGGAAATTCTTCAGCGGCACACGGACAACGTTTCACTGATGCCTAGACGCCTGCCAAACAATCTGCGCTTTGTCAGAGTCGCTTATGTCAGCGGATTTCACCATGTACGGCCCATATCGTTACTAGACTGATTCACCATTCGCCTCTGCTATGCGAACACCTAGCCACAACGTGACCGTGGAATCGTTCCTTTCAGAAGTAATCACCGCATGCGTTAAGACGTTTATCCCACTGGGAGACGAGACGACCAATTTTTGTTTCGTAGAATGAGTTTGGTCGCTGTCGTACCCACAACCGCACCCACTCTTGCATTTCTTCGTCAGTCTGAAACAGACGTTCACGCATGCCTTTCTTCGGGTTGCCAAATTCGTGAAACTCTCACGGTGAAAGACCCGGGCTGTATGGAGGATGTTACAGTGTTTCCGAACCAAATCGCTGAAGTGTAGTATTGCCTTCGTCTGACTGGCAGTGTGGGAGCGGGCGTTATCGTACACAAGGATGATTCCGTCTACATCCACATCTACGTGATTACTCTGCTATTCACAATTAGTGCCTCACAGATGGTTCAATGAACCACCTTCAAGCTGTCTCTCCACCGTTCCATTCTAGGAAGGCGCGCGGGGAAAACGAGAACTTAAATTTTTCTGTGCGAGCCCTGATTTCTCTTATTTTGTCGTGATGATCATTTCTCCCTATGTAGGTGGGTGCCAACAGAATGTTTTCGCAGTCGGAGAAGAAAACTGGTAATTGAAACTTTATGAGAAGATCCCGTTGCAACGAAAAACGCCTTTGTTTTAATGATTGCCAATCCAATTCACGTATCATGTTTGTGGCACTGTCTCCCCTACTTCGCGATAATACAGAACGAGCTGCCCTTCTTTGTACTTTTTCGATGTCCTCCGTCAGTCCCATCTGATACGGATCCCACACCGCACAGCAATGCTGCAGAATATGGCGGACAAGCGTAGTGTAACCAGTCTCTTTAGTAGACTTGTTGCACCTTCTAAGTGTTCTGCCAACGTATCGCAGTCTTTGGTTGGCTCTACCCACAACATTGTCTATGTGATCGTTCCAATTCAGGGTATTTGTAATCCCTAAGTTTTTAGTTCAATTTACAGCCTTCAGATTTGTGTGACTTATCGCGTAATCGAAATTTTGAGGATTTCTTTTAGTACTCATGTGAATAACTTTACACTTTTCTTTATTCAGGTTCAACTGTCACTTTACGCACCATACAGATATCTTATCTAAATCATTTTGAAAGTCATTTTCGTCATCTGATGAATTTACAAGACGGTAAATGACAGCGTCATCTGCAAACAATCTAGCATGGCTACTGAGATTTTCTCCGATGTCGTTAATATAGATCATGAACAATAAAGGGCGTATAACACGTCCATGGGGAACGCCGGATATTATTTCTGTTTTACTCGATAACTTCCCATCTATTACTACGAACTGTGCCCTTTACGACAGCATTCTGACAACCCGAGGGCTAACGGCAAAGGCAACAGTGGAAACATCCTACATCTCCCATGCCAAAGAAATCCAAAGCTGTTCATTCAAGTTCCGATAAGGTATCGATTATCTTCTTCTTCGACTGCGGGGACACTCTGCTCGTCGACTTACCCGGCACAGAATGATCCTGTCGCTAGATAATATCCGTCCCCACACTGCCAATCGGAGGAAGGCTACGCTTCAGCGGTTTGGCTGGGAAACACTGCAACATCCTCCATACAGCCCCGATCTTTTAGCACGTTATTTTCACATCTTTGGCGATCTGAAGAAAGACAAGGGAGGACATCGGTTTCAGTCGGAGCAGGAAGTTCAAGATTGGGTACGGTTGTGGATCCGTCAGCGGCTGATCGCGTTCTACGGATCAGGAATTAATCGTCTCGTCTCCGGGTGGGATAAATATCTTAACATGTGTGGTGATTAATTTTAAATGGAACCACTCCATGGTTCCATTGTAGTTATGTTCACCTTTCATTTGACTGCCCCTCTTATTTTTCTTACCGCGTTAAGTGCACACAACGCAAGCAAGCGACGTGCAGTCTCGCGATAGGCAGTGGTCATAATGTATTGGTTCATCAGCGTAATTCTTGCTATGTCCAAGAACCGTGCCACGCTCCTTGTTTGAGCTGAGAAGCAACCTGCGTGGGCAGGTGACGGACGCTCATTGGTTCATAGAAGAAAAGGAAGGAAATAATATTGTTTTTAACATCCCGTAGGCATCAAGGTCAGTAAGCTCGGATTGTGTCAAATTGTATCAAGAATACGGATGGTAATCAGCCGTTCCCTTTCGAAAGAACCACCCGGCATTTGCCTAGAGCGATTTCGGGAAAGAACGGGAAACCTAAATCAGGATGGCCAAACGCGGGTCGGAACCGTCGTCCTCCCAAATGTGAATCCAGTGTGCTAACCACTGCACCACCTCGCTCGGTCATTGGTTAACTTTCGAATGCGCGTTCAGAATATCTGAACTGATTAATATTGTTCTGTACCTTCGAAAAGACTCGGCAACGTACGTTTTCCAAGCTCTGATGTCAGAAGCTTGTTATACAATACTTTAACGATCCAATTCACGAGTCGTGTGAGATCGGCTTTACAAAGAGAAGATCCTCGAGGATCTGGAAGGTACTAGAAAAACAAGAACACACAAGTTTTCCGTAGTTGGTTCCCTAGCAGCTCACAGAGGTGCAAGGTTGGTAGATATTCCACTTCATCACTGCCGAACCGATCTACGCTGAAAAAAATGAAGACAGCTTCCCAACTGTTTTCCAACTTCTGCACTTCGTCAAGGGTACGTTCATTTTTGAGCTCTATGATTTACTCGGCTCACCTCACTGGATGCTTCATCAATTGTATCAAACCGTTTTCCAGGGAGTTATTGCTTCAGTCTGAGAAACAGATCAGTCTGTTGGCCTCATATCAGGTGGGTGGGGAAGTATTTCTCATCCATGCGGTCTTGCATTATCTTTCAGGGAGTGATGACCCTGTAGTTTGGTCCCTTTACTCACCAAGCCAACGAATATTATCGCGCAAAATGAGGACACCAGCTGCAAGCATGCCAGGTCTTCTTTGACGAATCTTCGGGTGCAAAACATTTTGCAGAAACAGCTTGTACTGCACTCCTGTTACAGACGTCCCCTGGGGCACTCTGTTTGCAGCTGCAATTCCATTCATTCATATGTAAAGACCATCATCAGTTTCACCTTTGATTGTTGGCGGAGGAATTTTAACGGGACTAGAGATCCGGAACTTTTCCACTGTGACGAGTGAGACTTCAGTTCCTGCTCAAAATCTCGTATCCAAGTTTCATCAAGTGATAAAATCTTTTTCAGGAACTGTTCTCCATCAGTTCGATAACGTTTAAGTAATTCCTCTGCGATTATTTAGCAACCTGCTTCCTGGCTTGCACTCAGATCGTGCGAAACCCATCTGACAGCAACTTCTCTCATCTTTAACTTTTCTGTAAGCTGACTTTACAGACATTTTGTCGTCATATGCAATTTTTCTCACATGTTTTTCGTCGAACCTCTCTCAAAATGTCATTACCAATAAACTGAGTTGTGCAGTATGTTGCCGTTGATGGCCTTCCACTTGTTGGGTTGTGCTCAGTGCTTACCCGATCTTCACAGAAACAAGCAGACCACTGTGATACTGTGCTACGATCCACTACACTATTCCCACACATCTCTTTCAAAATGTGATAAATTTCTGTTGGGTTCCTTCCACATGGGGATTCGATTTTGGTGTAGGAACACTAGTTACTACTTGTAAGGGGTGGACATCAATGAGGGCTGTCGCTAGACTCATCGATTTATCGAGCTCCAAAGAGCTCCACGAAATTATTTAACATTCGCGCCTTCCAGCCAGTCAGAATCAGGACCAGAATGTATGCATTTTCATTGGCCATTTCCTGCTCCTACTAGAAGAGCTTCTGTAAGATGCTGCCTCCTGGCCACAAACGTTCGAAACATCGACCATCACTGGGAAATTTCTCGCCCCTAAAACCAAACTAGTCGGGTCCGATCACCACCCATTTAGGAGGATCAGGGAAACACCACGCCATCATCTTCAGGTTTAATAAAACACCCCTACACCCTGCAACTGCAGACTGAACGAGATTAGTATGAGTGGTGTTCAAAAGGAAAGGTAACAAACAACACTGTGGATATAATTGAAGACTTTTTCAAATTTAACCGCCAGATGGCTGGGAAAAACTATCCCACTGTTTCACAAGCCAGATTCCCTGTTGCCAGAATCCCTGTGGCTGTGACAGGAGCCATTCCTCCGCTGTGTCCTTCAGCTCGTCCTCCGAGTTGAAGCGCTTTCCTTTGAGATGTTTTTTATGGGACCAAACACATGGAAGACGCAGGACGACATTTCCGGGCTGTATGGCGGATGCTCAAGCTGGTCCCACTTGAAGCTGGCCATTATACTTTATGTGACCTTGGAGACGTATGGACGCGTGTTACCGTGGGGCAGAATCATTCTCTCCGTGAGTATCCAGGCCGTTTGCTCTTGATGGACTACGGAGTGTCTCACAGTACAGGTCACTGTTAATGGTCTTTCAGTCCTCGAGGAATTCAATGAACATGCCCGCATGCGTCGAAAACGACGGCACGCATCACCTTGTTGCTCAGGGTTCAAATGGCTCTGAGCACTATGGGACTTAACAGCTGTGGTCATCAGTCCCCTAGAACTTAGAACTACTTGAACCTAACTAACCTAAGGACATCACAAACATCCATGCCCGAGGCAGGATTCGAACCTGCGACCGTAGCAGTCGCGCGGTTCCGGACTGCAGCGCCTAGAACCACACGGCCACCAATGGCCGGCCCTGCTCAGGGCACAGCTTTGAACTATTAGCGGGAGATGACGATGCATACTTCCATTGCCTTGATGTCTCACTTTTTTTTCTGGTCATCAGTCTACTGACTGGATTGATGCGGCCCGCCACGAATTCCTTTCCTGTGCTAATTTCTTCATCTCAGAGTAGCACTTGCAACCTACGTCCTCAATTATTTGCTTGACGTATTCCAATCTCTGTCTTCCTCTACAGTTTTTGCCCTCTACAGCTCCCTCTAATACCAAGGAAGTCATTCCCTCATGTCTTAGCAGATGTCCTATCATCCTGTCCCTTCTCCTTACCAGTGTTTTCCACATATTCCTTTCCTCTCCGATTCTGCGTAGACCTCTTCATTCCTTACCTTATCAGTCCACCTAATTTTCAACATTTGTCTATAGCACTACATCTCAAATGCTTCGATTCTCTTCTGTTCCGGTTTTCCCGCAGTCCATGTTTCACTACCATACAATGCTGTACTCCGGACGTACATCCTCAGAAATTTTTTCCTCAAATTAAGGCCGGTATTTGATATTAGTAGACTTCTCTTGGCCAGAAATGCCTTTTTTGCCATAGCGAGTCTGCTTTTGATGTCCTCTTTGCTCCGTCCGTCATTGGTTATTTTACTGCCTAGGTAGCAGAATTCCTTAACTTCATTGACTTCGTGACCATCAATCCTGATGTTAAGTTTCACGCTGTTCTCATTTCTACTACTTCTCATTACTTTCGTCTTTCTCCGATTTACTCTCACTACTCACTACGTTATTCCAAAGCGGCATATACAAATTTCAACCGGTTTGGTTGTTACGGTGTTTCGCACGTTTTCATTTGAATACTCGTTACACAATAGCGAACAAGACTAATAAAGATGGGCAGTCAGGTAAATATATGGTGTCCACATGAAACCTCCTCAATTTCCAAATGCAATAAAAAAGGGTAAGACACAAAGACACTTGCTATTTGTGGCATCACGTAAAGCAACTCAAAAAGTTTTGTATAGATTTTTCTTAAACGAGTCTTTTCGTTTTGTTTCCGGTAATAAATAACTGCCGGAAATGGCCGCAACATAAGTGAGAGCCCAGTGCGTAGTGTGGTACGCGGAAACGAAATCACCCATTGCTGTCCAAAGAAATTTTCGCCGTGGATTTCAAAGGAAGCCACCAGACGTTAAGCTCCTAGCCACTGGGAGTGTAAACAGACAATGAGGTTCTGGGAAAAAACGCATGTCTAATCAAATTGTAGAGGAGATCAGAGAGACCTCCCAGAAAAGCCCATCAACGTCAGTTCGCGAGCCATCACGAGACCTAAAGATAGTTCGCTCAAGAGATCATAAGGCGCTGGATCAACCGCTTCGGTGCAAACTTATCAAAGTCCAAACTGTGCAAGCATTCAAGCGAAATGATTTCCAGTTTAGCCACGAATTTGCTGTTGAGATGCTTGGCTGGATCGAGCGAAACCCCAACTATATAGGAAACGTCGTTTTCTCTGATGAAGCAATATTTTACACATGCAGGAAGATTAACTGGCACAATAACTGCGTCTAGAATCCTGAAAACAAAATAGTTCCCTGGAACATGTCAAAGACTAGGAATAGATGAACGTGGGTATGTGCTGTTGAAAAACAGCGTAGATGGATCACTATTCTTCACCGAGTAAACAGTAACAGGAAGAATTTAGCGGTACGCATGCGACATCATGCGCTACCTAATGTGTTCCGTAACGAGGCGCACAAAACCGAGATTCTTCCGGGGCCCATACCTCTGTTTCTGTCGGTGATGGGAAGGTAGGGTCAAGTGTTGTAGATAGCCCTAGGGACCATTTGTATATTCAACAGGAGGGTCGCCTTAGTGTCACTATGCTACATGACAGGGTTCAAGTATGAATATTACACATTTCCTCTTCCTTAGGTAAATGGAGAAAATCGTCGGTTGGGTCTTTTTGCATTTGATGTGGTCTAGAGTGGACCGTAGGGTGCTTATGGAGGCACCATTAATTCATCGCCGCTTCTTTAGACACCCCCAAAAATGCGTTTTTACCGTTTTTTCGTAGCAAAGCCGAGCTGGGGTTTCCAAGACTGCTATCCACAGTAAATGGCTGAAATTTTTATGCAGTATTCCTAAGATCCTGATACCGAACATCAGTGGAAATTTTCTTGGTATCTTTGTCCGTTTTCGAGATACAGAGGTTCAAATTCATCCTTCTTATACACGCACGTACAATCCAGTGAGGCGAAAATGTAGTGACTTAGGAAGGAGAAATATGCTGTAAAATGTCTCCGTTACCATGAGAAGGGTTCTGGGACTCCATGTTGTAATAATGAAACACATTCAAATTTCTGTGCACGTAAATTACTGGTCTGACGTGTAAAATTAGTCTTACATTATTTCAGTTTCACATAAGTAAACGATCAAAATTTTACTGATCCATAAATCTCTTTTCATATGTGTGACATACCCTGCTGTGGCAAGGAAAAGAAGGGAATCAACGGAAAAATGATCCCATCGAAGCGCAAAAAAGGCTCTGACTGAAAATTGGAGTACTACCTGCGTCATTCTACCTTCCTCAGCGTCTTTAAAAATTTTCTCAAAAATTTTGGCAGGCGAACATATTCGAGCTTTTTTGTGCAGAAAGAGGAGGAGATAGTGGCATCAGAAAAGAGATGGAAAAGTAATAAACACTCGAAGATAGTAGACAGTGGTTGTCGTATAGAAAGAGGAAGGAGACAATGGCAGTGTGAGAGAAAGAGAGACAGTCAGTGGCAGTGGAACAGAGTTGACAGTGACAGAACAGTGCTGGGAATAGGGTGAAGGAGACAGTGAAAGTGGGAGAGGATTATAGAGAAGGAGAAAGTGGAAGTGGGCGAGAGTCTGTGACAATGGAAATGAGGAAGAGAGAGATAGTGACAGTGAACAGAGGCAGTGGCAGATGGTAGACAGTGGTTGTCATATAGAAAGAAGAAGGAGACAATGGCAGTGTGAGAGAAAGAGGGGCACGCAATGGCAGTGGAACAGAGTTGACAGTGACAGAAAAGTGCTGGGAAAAGGGTGAAGGAGACAGTGAAAGTGGGAGAGGAATAAAGAGAAGGAGAAAGTGGAAGTGGTCGAGAGTCTGTGACAATGTAGATGAGGAAGAGAGAGATAGTGACAGTGAACAGAGGCAGTGTCAGTGGAAGAAATGAATGAGATAGTAGCAGTAAGAGAGAGCGAGAGGGAGAAAATGACAGTGAGAGGAGACAGCAGTAGTAGGACAGAACGATGGAGGCTGTGGCTGTCAGATAGGAAAATGGTTCAAATGACTCTAAGCACTTGGTTCAAATGGCTCTGAGCACTATAGGACTTAACATCTGAGGTCATCTGTCCCCTAGAACTTAGAACTACTTAAACCTAACCTACGGACATCACACACATTCATGTCCGAGGCAGGATTCGAACCTGCGACCGTAGCAGTTACGCGGTTCCGGTCTGCAGCGCCTAGAACCGCTCGACCACCGCGGCCGGCTGCTCTGAGCACTATGGGACAACATCTGAGGTCATCAGTCCCCTAGAACTTAGAACTGCTTAAACCTAACTAACCTAAGGACATCACACACATCCATGCCCGAGGCAGGATTCGAATCTGCGACCGTAGCCGTCGCGCGATCCCAGGCCGAAGGTCCTAGAACCGTTCGGCCACACCTGGCCGGCGTCAGATAGGAGACGGTGAAAATTAGAGAGGCACTAAGAGATAATGGCAGTGAGTTGGCTGAAGGAGTGAGTGAGAATGGGCAAGTGGATGGGTATGAGCGACTTGCAGCGGTGGATTATTGGGTATGAGCGAGTACAGGTAGGGAAGCTTATTGGAGTGAGAGACGAATTGCATGTTAAAAACAACGCAGATGTGTTCGCATGCCAAAATTTTTGGAAAAATTTGTGAAGATTCAGAGGAAGGCAGAATGAGGCAGTTGACAACCCACTTTCCACTCAGATCCTTTTAAACAGGAGCATATTCGCCTATAGCTGCCGATAGGAGCATTTTTCCGGTGGTCTGGACACGATTGTGCAATTTCATGTCCCTCAGTTTCTCCCTCTTCAGCCAAATGTGATCTTGCAAGAGAATGGTATACCACCGCACTGCAGTCTACTTGTTGGTGACTTCCTGGAGCGAACATCTGCACAGCGACGGATAGGATGTGATGGACCAACCAAGTTGTCACCTGTCTCTCTCTGCACCTACCCCTCTGGAATTCTTCATGTGGGGTTATGTGAAAGACATTGTATGTGCCTCTCCTGTATGTGCCCTTCGCGATCTCTGAAATTGTGTATGCAGTGGCCTTCATCACCCCGGGCGTGCTTCCGTGCACATGGGTAGAGGCAGAGTATAGTCTAGACATTTTACATGTTACAAAAGGAGACCATACTGACCTGTAGTACCTTCCGCTCAATGTTTTTGAGGTACTTTATATGATGCCGCAAAGATTAATTTGCTATTGGAGTATTTTTTTTTTTTTAATTGCATTTGACAGTCAGGGAGGTTTCATGTGGACACCACAAATGTGTTACGATCCAAGCTAAGCTTAAACAGAAGCACTGTGCCACTTGGCTGCGCGCGCTCTTACCGTGAGGCTGGAGGAGGGCACGGACGAGGTGGTGGAGGAGGCGTCGTCGTCGTCGTCTTGCGGGCTGGAGGCCGTGGAGGGCGTGGGCGCGCGAGCGAACGTGCGGAACATGGCCAGGATGGCGTCGGCCGACGGCGGCGCTCCCGTGGCCGCTGGGCCCGACGCCCGCCGGCGAGACACCTCCGCGCTCGACACGGAGTCGCTGCCCTGCACACCGCAAACACCGCCGTAAGCAGGACGAACACCGCATATTTCTAGATCTGTCCAAGGCGTTTGACACTGTAGGCCATAAAAGTCTACTGGAGAAACTATAAAATGTAGGTTCAGTCACCTTTCACAACGCAGAAGCACTGAAACTGTCGCGTTTCGAAGGGGCAAGCCATCATCATCAGAACTATTCTACAAGAATCTTATAAAGGCGATAAAGATTAAATCACACTGGTGTCCAAAATTAAAGCAACAAACGGAAATTTTGCAAGGTTGCGTTTATTTTGCCACAAAACAGTATAAGCAGGCAGTAGCAACGTAGAAGCAACATAAAGAATACAGAACGTAAACAACTGCAACATACATAACAGTAGACGAAAATGTTCTTCGTTTTTTCCAACTTAACAGATTTGCGCACACGTTGCGACAACTGGTTAATGTGCTCACTATGGGGTGTGACCATCTCAGGCAACAATACTGGCCTGACAACGACGGAGCATGGTGTGAATAACTTCATCAATGTCATGTAGAGGCAATAGCACCCTTTCTTCCTGCGGAGCTGCTCGAAACTCTTGGATAGTGGTTGGTGAATGCTGACGTGATGCAACCTGTCTCCCGTTCATCCCAGACATGCTCTATGGGATTCAAACCGGGAGAGCGAGCAGGCCACGCCATCCGTGCGGTATCTTCCGTTTCCAAGAACACATCAACCACTCGTGCTGTATGAGGTCGAGTATTATCGTCCATCAGTTTGAAGTCTCGGTTGCACAGCACCGTACGTGAGGTCCCAGGGCCTCTCTCGATACCTGACAGCAGTTAAACCTTTCCGATTTATCCGTACCATTTCACAAAGAGATGTTCGTGATCAATATGATCCCTGCTCACACTGTAACAACAACGACGTTGTACTATTGTACATATAAATACTATTTTTTTCTCTGATTTTTCGTTAAACTTGAGTAATTGATGTTCTGATTTCATTTGTTTTCTTGTTTCATGCCATTGTGTTAAGAAAACTGTAAACAAATTTCAATGTTAATATTAATGTTTATGTCAAATGTCAAGCAATATTGTAATAGAATTGAAAGGTAACAAATGTTGAAACTGTTGTAACATGTTTGAAATTGTAACTGTGCGTCTGGTCCATACGTAGGCAATGTGTTAGGATATGTAGAATGCAAAACCTCGGGTGAATACCCTGTCTGAAGGGGAGCGGTAAAAGGTGGATGACAGGCGAGCGCGGGAAAATGCGCACGGGCGCTGCACGGCACAGCGGGCTCAGCAGTAGTAGTTGGAGTTTGGCATTGGTCTGAGCAACACGTTCTGGAGCGAGGAGGCTCTCCTGGAAGACGTAGTTTCATTGAGCCTCGGGTATGCCGTTCCAACGCCCATACAGCATGGCAAAATTACATAGGCACTAAACGGAAAAGTATTGCGACGCCATGAAGAAATAAAGTGCCGGTACGTCAAGAGCCATAGCTGTGGTTGTATGTGTGCTCTGTGCCTCGCCATCTCGCCGCCTGCCAACCGCCGCATCGATACAAACAGGTTGAAACTTTTAGTACTGTATCCGTATGGACCAGTGTTACTTTTGTTCCATACTGTTCAATAACAACTTAATAACAACTTAAATTTTACCAGAACTTTCCTATCATTTAATTATCCTCACAACTAACCTAGACAGGGTCCTTCCCAAATGTTGTGCAATCCGAGTGTCCCGAGATGAAAAATTAAAGTTTGTGTTAATAATAATTACCTGCAGACCTAGCTATGTTAGAATGGTGTTTAAAGAACTGTTTTGTTAATGAACCAGTAAATGAACAACGAAGGTCTGACAAAGTTGGAAGATAACTTTAATATTGATTTACTAATGAAGTTTAATTATTTCGAGACAGATATAAAGGTATTTAAATGAGTAGGAAATAAGATAAAAAGAGTAGTAACTCATATATTGGAAATCTTGAGCGCATAATGACTTAAGTAATCAATTTTTTTAATACAGTGATCATAACAGTTTCAGGGTCCCCCCCCCCTTTTTTTTTTATTCATTTGAATTCTGAAGTGTTCTAAATTGGTTTGACTAGCAAAAGTTAAAGTCCAAATAAAAGTCAAAATTTATCAGTGTTTTATCTTTATCAAAATTGACATTGTATGTATGACTCGAAAGTGCTATTTCTAGGGTAACCTATGCCCGATTTTAATCAGATCAATAGGCAGTACGAAGTTTTGTAGCATACATCATAGTGTAGTGTTATGTATTTACGGTTTTTTAATATCAGTACAGAACGTGAAACTATCAGTTCAATAGATTTTCTGGTTCTAAAATTCTACTATATTATGCAGTGTTACTACTTGTTGCTTTGCACGAATATCAGCCAACTTGTACAGGGAAGAAACTCAGTTAATGCCTAATTAGGCTGGCGACCGTATTATTAACAAATTGGTAGCATCTGCTGTGTTGCTTTTCGTCCGTCCTGACGTGTAGTTGCATTTCGGACTTATTTGACGTATCATTGTTATTACAGAGTGGGTGTAAGTGCCACCATTCAGGTACACGCGGTCAATATCTATACAAAAATGCTGTCTCGTAAGGTGAACCTCACTCACTTACCATAGTACAGGCTGTAATGAGTATTGTGTGCCCCGCGCGCACGTTACAACACCATTAGTGATCCTCCCCGATATCGGCCTCCTTCCGCAATACTCGGGTCTTAAAATGGTATTCCACATTGCCTTCAGATGCTAATCCTCCGAGAGCCGCTCTCCAGACCAAATAGGGACTCATATGCGAAAATAACATTGGCCCACTGCTCGACTGTATAAGTGGCATGTTGACGACTCCACTACAGACGTTCCCTTTTGTGAATACGCCTCAGAGGCACCCATACAGCAGGTCTACGGCAGTAAGGACTACACTGTCGAAACCTTCTCTACACCTTTTGCCTCGATACAACACGTCCAATGGATGCTGCGAGGTCAGATGCCGTTTGCTGCGCAGTACTAAGGCGGTACCGTTGTGAACTTACAGCCAAATAACAAATCCTTGCTTTCTGATGTCACACGGGGTCGGCCTTGTCTTGGTCATACAGTTTCGGCTCTATAAACTCTCCACACATGCGAGGAACAACAATTTACGTCAAGCCATTGGGCCACATCAGTTTGCGACTGTCAGCTTCCATCCTTCCTATGGCCCTCCACCGCAGAGAGTCTGGTAGGCGTCTTCTGTGTGCCGTGCTGCACTACCTGTGACTGTATACCCAGAAATCGTGCATGTGGGACTACCAAGCAAACACTGCTCCGTTTGATAGGTATCCTGACGTCATCGTTGGCATTGTTTTCCGTTGACCGAAATGCCATCTTCCGTGCAGAACACGATCGTAAGGATATCTGTTGACAGCACTATTACATCGTGAATTAGAAACAGGACGGGGAAATAGCGGTTTGTTGCTTTAATTTTGGATAGCGGAGTGTGACTTAACATAAAAACATTTTTAAATATAAAAATATACAGGATGTAGGGCTATTACAGGTACAAAAGAAAGATGCAAGTAGAGGACAATGAAACGAGCAACTAATTCTGACAAAAATGGGTCGTCAAACCAATGCTCTCCCAGACATGTCATACAAGTGCAGTCACGTCAGTGTTACAACACTGTTAACGTCCCAGGTGCTGAACAAAAACTGCCTGTCCCTGCTTCAAAGAGAATGAATAGAGGAAATAGAGAGAATAGCAGGAACAATTCACGACTTGGTTCAAATGGTTCAAATGGCTCTGAGCACTATGGGACTTAACATCTGTGGTCATCAGTCCCCTAGAACTTAGAACTACTTAAACCTAACTAACTTAAGGACACCACACACATCCATGCCCAAGGCAGGATTCGAACCTGCGACCGTAGCGGTCGCGCGGTTCCAGACTGAAGCGCCTTTAACCGCAAGGCCACACCGGCCGGCCACGACTTGGTACTCGTTTCATGTTCGGTAGGCCAAGTGGCCCTTGAGTACTAGTGAATTAGTTCACAGCGCTGCTGAATGATTAGTTAGGCCAAGTGGTCAGTAGTTAGCAGACTGAGCGACAGTACAAACACTCGTCTGTGTTAGAGAACCTTTCTGATAATTATTGAGAGCATCACTAAGCAAACGTGTTCATTAGAACAATACATTGACTAAAGGAAGAGTAATAACTTGCTACTTCAGGAAACCATCCTGCCAACTCCACGAGAATTACCAAGCTTCTGTAACGTAATCGCTTCTAGCCAAGGCGACATACTGCCTCTCATCCCTGGTATAAAGGCTGACCAAATATCAAAATAAACCCACGCAGGTCACACCAAGACCAGTCTGACGCAACATCAACATACCATCTACTCTTCCATTTCATTCCTGTCTATAACAGTCAAACACCCTGTTCAAGAACTTAATAACAGGGTAGTGTTGTCCTGAAGTATGTTCTGATAGTTAAATCACATATTTGAACAACTGGTGCGCCACAGTATCCAAATTGAGGGCACACTCCTTCAAAATACCTCATTTCAGTGTTATCGCTGGGAGCCTAGATTTTAACACTTAGTTTAACAACCACTATCTCGCATCCACCATGGATTAAACCGAAACTAGAACCATTGCAAGTAAGAGGAGTACCGAACGATTGGCACCAATTACATGTTGAAAACATTCTACAGATGGTAGATATAGTACGGTTCTTAAATGAAGTGTAATTTTGAATGAAACATTTACCAAATCAAAACTGCATTAATATATGGGTTCCTCAAGGTAGCAGTTTAGGACCGTGATTGTTCTTGATTCATTGTGAGTGGGCAAAAGTCATGGCAAGACACTGGGACACAAGTTGGCCGTGGGCTACTGACGCCTATTCTTCGTATTTGTCTCCATACAGCCCTGGCAGAAACGGGCTCCTGACGAATGCAATCTATCCGCAGTATAGCTTCGATCAACCTATATGGCTCTGCAGAAGAGACGTGACGTCCATTTGTCACAAACTTGTGGTCGGCTCGTGTGGCGGTTTAGTCAAGTGGAAACGTCATCTTACACAACACTAAAGATCTACCCTAGAGAATGTTGACCCCGTGAATCTTGTGTAACCGTCGAGTTGCTACGACCCAGCAAAAAGATTTCCCAGAACGCAAAGTGTCTGCGTCCTCAGACGGTGCGGTCGATAGTCTGCTGTATACACTTGGGCTTGACCATTAACGACATGCACGAAATGAAAGCAGCCTCCGCGCCAACATGAGCTCACTTCGTCTTGTGCTGTGCTCTAGTGTCTACCTCGCTGACAATGTGCCTATGTGACCGAGCTACTTACTGTATCTCATCTGCGTTGTGAATACACGCTTGCTGACAGACTTGCGTGACCAGACTACGTGATTCGTCTCTTGGTGTGTGTGTCCAACTTTACGATGGTAAGACACGAACTGATTATTTCATTTTACACGTCTATGTACGTAGGACCAAATTAAGAGGTAAATCTCCATGGTCATGGGACGTGTCAGTAGATGAAATTAACATCAGAAATGGTAATAACATATAAAATAAAATATACAGGAATCGTATACAGATAACAAGCTGTTGAGTATACAGGGTGTTCATTTTATATGAAGACATTTAAATGTCTCCAAAACAACGCATTAGATAAAAAAATTTACAATTAAAATTTGTTCGTCTCGAAAAGTGGACACCCAGTGACATCAAATTCAACCGCTCATCGCACACCGTTTGTGGCGGTGGGAGGCAACTTGGAAATCTGAAATGGAAACCCAATTCGGAGTTTACGGAAAAAAATACATAAGGTTTGTCTGGCGTATTTCTGGTTAGCGACAGAAGGCGCTGCAATCGAAAAAACAAAATGGGTAGAAAATCATATGTTTCAAAATGCCATCCAATGACACATCAATTACCCCCCCCCCCCCTCCCCACCTCCACCCACCCACACGCTCCATGATGGGGTGGATGGTCGGGTTTGGAATCATCGGATGTCTGTCTCCGAGACGAACATATTTTAACTATAAATTGTTTGGAGCCGATGTGTAGTTTTCGAGATATTTCAATATCTTCAGATAAATTGAACATCCAGTAGAGTAACACAATCAACAACATAACACAATAATTTGCTTAACATTTCTCAAGGAACTCCCAGACAGAATAGAAGGAGGTAAATTCTACAGTTTCGATTTGAAAGTGGGTGCATTACTACTAAGATTTTTAAATTCTTGTGGTAGCTTATTGTAAATGGATTCAACAGAATACAGCATCCCCTTCTGCTCAAGAGTCGAAGAGGCGCTATCCAAATGCAGACAGGATTTCTGTCTAGCATTAACTGAGTGAAGATTGCTGTCTCTCGGGAATAAGCTCATATTACAATTATCAACAAAAGACGTTGAAGAAAACATATACTCTAAGGCAAAAAAGAAAACCAAACGGCAGTGGCACACCACGAAGAAATTTTCCGAGTGGGGTGGAAATCGGTGGATATGATGTACATGTACGGACAAAAAAATGATTACAAATTCAGAAAAATTAAATAATTTATTCAAGAGAAAGAGCTTCTCAGATTGAACAAGTTGCTTCTGGCCATTGTGCAAGCATTATTCGACTTGGCGTTGATTGAATAGTTGTTAGATGTCTTCCTGAGGGATATAGTGCCAGATTTGTCGAACTGGCGCATCAGATCGACAAAATCCCGAGCTGGTTGGTAGCCCCCCCCCATATTACTCCAAAGATTCTCAACTAGGGAGAGATCCGGCAACATTTCTGGCCATGATAGGGTTTGGCAAGCACGAAGACATGCAATAGAAGCTCTTGCCGTGTGCAGGAGGACATTATCTTGCTGAAATGTAAGCCCAGGATGGTTTGCCATGAAGGGCAAAAAACGGGGCGCAGGATATCGTCGACGTACCCCTGTGCTGTAAGGGTGCCGCGGACGATAACCGACGGCGTTGTGCTATGAAAAAAAATGCCACCCCAGACCACTAATTTCGGTTGTTGGGCCGCGTGGCTGGCGAAAGTCAGGCTAGTATTCTACCACCGTCCGGAGCGCCTCCAGACACGTTTTCGGCCTGGAATCTCATTGACTCGATTAGAATCGTCGCCAGTGATGAGTCAACCTTCGAACTGAGCCCCAATGACGAGCGGGGAGCAATGTGACACCGTCAAGTTAACGGCCGAGTTCTTTGTAAATTTCACTCGATCTTGTAGTCACTGCAGTAACATCACATACCCTTCAATCCGTGAAGTTTCATTTCCTTTTATCCTCTCCTTCTGGGTGCCTCACTTCTTTGGTCAGACGGAATATTTATAATTACTGCATTAACAACACTACCCATACTCAAGAAACAAGAGTCAGTCGTAGCTTACATATATCGTAAAAAATTAACAAAAGACTTGAAACAGTATTTCCTACCAGGGATCAACCAGTATGATAATTTGACACAGGAAGTGTCTGAGCTAAATAAAATCAGTTAATGTGTCTGGAGGTCGTGCATCGAGCAATTTAGAGACGAATGTTGGGTATCGCTAGGAGCGACATGAAATAGATCCGGAAATAGAGTTCAGTGAAGATATAATTATGACCGTGGGGAACAAATGAAGTGGCCGGCATACGTGGTCAGGTAAGTACACTGAAGCGCCAAAGAAACAGGTATAGGCATGCGTATTCAAATACAGAGATATGTAAACAGGCAGAATATGGCGCTACGGTCGAGGAGCGCAGTTGTTAGATCGATTACTGATGGTAGGTTATCAAGATTTAAGTGAATTTGAACGAGGTGTTATAGTCGGCGCAAGAACGATGGGACACAGCATCTCGGAGGTAGCGATGAAATGGGGATTTTCTCGTACGACAATTTCACGAGTGTACCGTGAATATCAGGAATCTGGTAAAACATGAAATCTTCGACATCGCTTCGGCCGGAAAAAAGTTCCGCAAGAACGGGACCAACGACGGCTGAAGAGAAATGTTCAACGAGACAGAAGCACAACCCTTCCACAAATTGCTGCAGATTTCAATGCTGGGCTATCAACAAGTGTCAGCGTGTGAACCATTCAACGAAACATCGTTGATATGGCCTTTTGGAGCCAAAGGCCCACTCGTGTACCCTTGATGACCGCACGACACAAAGCTTTACGCCTCGCCGGGGCCCCTCAACTCCGGTATTGATGACTGGAAACCCGTTGTCTAGTCAGACTAGACTCGTTACAAATTGCATCAAGCGGATGGACGTATACGGGTATGGAGACAACCTCATGAATCCATGGATCCTGCATGTCAGCAGGGACTTTTGAAGCTGATGGAGGCTCTGTAATGGTGTGGGGCGTGTGCAGTTGGAGTGATATGGGACCCTTGATACGTCTAGATTCGACAGGTGACACGTACATAAGCATCCTGTCTGATCATCTGCATCCCTTCATGTCCATTGTGCATTCCGACGGCATTGGGCAATTCGAGCAGGACAATATGACACCACACACGTCCAAAATTGCTAGAGAGTGGCTCCAGGAACACTCTTCTGAGTTTAAACACTTCCGCTGTCCACCAAACTCCCAAGACATGAATATTCCTTGCAACGAGCTGTTCAGAAGAGATCTCCACCCCCTCGTACCCCTAATGATTTATGGACAGCCCTGCAGGATTCATGTTGTCAGTTCCCTCCAGCACTACTTCAGACATTAGTCGAGTCCACGTCACGTCGTGTTGCCGCACTTCTGCGTGCTCGCGGGGGCCCTACACGAGATTAGGCAGGTGTACCAGTTTCTATGGCTCTTCAGTGAAGATGGTATATAGACCAAGGAATTTCATGCTGGACTCCAAGAGATCAGAAAAGGTCAAGATGACGACCTGATGGAAGGCAAGATGATGACATTAAGAAAGATGAAGAAGCAGCACGGATGCGAGTTGTTGAAGCACATAATACATGAAAAACTAGATAAGAGGCATTTATCCAACGATTGATGAATTGCTATATTGAGAGTTGTTAGCGCCTCTGAAATCACCATGAAGATGAAGCACAGATAATTGAGTTGTCACATGACTTCTTTGTATCATAACATGTGTTTTTCGCCCATTAGCTAAAAGTACCACGAATTGTATCTTTATTAGATACTGTATTCACGATCTCCTTATGTTAAATAATAATCAACACTTCAAATAAATCACGTGCGATACAAGAAAGAAAAAAAAGGAGCATTAGAGGGCGCAAGAAAACCAATGAAAATACTGCGAAGTGAAGAAACCGTTTACCTCCCTCAGACACACCCAGGTCACTCGACAATCAAGTACACTACCTGATTGGCGGACAATAATTTCCACCCTTCGCGTTTCAGACAGCTTGAACTCTGCAATTTCAGTGAGGTGTGCTAATGTTTGTGGAGTAATGACAGCCCATTCTTGCCAAAGAATCGAAACCAGAGAAGTTAATGGTGTAGGATACTGGGGTTTGGAGCGAAGTAGATGCTCTAACTCATCCCAAAGGCGTGCCATTGAGTTCCGGTAGAGTTTTTGGGCAGGTCATTCCGTTTCAATAACGTCATTGGCCACAAACCAGTGCATCACAGACACTGCTTTACGACAGGGTGATTCGTCTTGCTGGTACAGTCTTCGTTTCCGAGCTGTTCCTTTGCTATATGCAGCACATAATGCTGTAAAATGTGATCATATCCTTCGGCACTTAGCGATTTTTTAAGCGCAATAGCCCCTCGTCGGAGGTTCGAGTCCTCCCTCGGGCATGGGTGTGTATGTTGTTCTTAGCGTAAGTTAGTTTAAGTTAGATTAAGTGGTGTGTAAGCTTAGGGACCGATGACCTCAGCAGTTTGGTCCCATAAGACCTTACCACAAATTTTCCTAAGGGCAATAAGAGCGCCACGCCCTAATCTCGAAAAGCACATCCGTACTGTAACACAACCTCCACCGTACTTCACTGTCGGCACTAAACGTGATGGCAGGTAACATTCTCGAGGTGTCCGCCAAACCCAAATCCTTCCATCGCATTGCCACTAGGTAAGCGTGATTCATCACTCCAGGGTTTCTCGTTTCCAGTTATTGCCCAGTAGTATCGGTTTGTACAGCACTTCAAGCGTCGTTTATCATTGATTACAGGAATGTGTGGCTTATGAGGAGCTACGCAACCATTGTACCCCATTCTTTTTAACTCCACACGCACAGTCGCTGCGCTAGCTGGACTGCTGGTAGCACTTTGGTACTCTTTGTAGTGACTCCTTCGTTCGATTTCATGCAATTTTTTACAACCCTCCGTAATGCTCAAGGGTCCGTGTTTGGCCTTGCTTTAGCTGTTGTTGTTCCTGCGTACTTCGACTTCACAATCACACCACCAGTCGCCTTGGGAAGCTATAGAAGGGTTGAAATGTCCCTGATGGATCGGTACTCAGATGACTCCCAATGCTCAATAGAAGTTTGAAGTCACTGAGCTCTCCCAGCCGACCCATTCAGCCTTTTACACTCGCAGGCCCACATCTCGTGACATTACGCATTAATAGCGTGTCTGGGTACTTTTGATCAGAGAGTGTACGTTTCTGACAAACTCTTGGGCTACACGTTATGTTTCGTACTGCGTAAAAATATTGTCAAGATATGTTCGTTGTGACGGATTCCTGACAAAAATAAGAATTGCTGTTGTTTTACTGGCTATTGATTGCACCTGTGTGCTGCTGGTGCTGAAGTTTTGCATGGAGCCTAAGAGTGCTATAGAATTCATCTGCGTGCTGTCGCGTGGTATGAAATGTAGCAGTACGTTTCGTTGAGTGCATGCACTTGCAAGTTCATAAGTAGATCGTGTGATTAGCTACGTTTTACATTACTACTGCGTCCTGCTGATGATATGTAGCATTATACACTGTAGAAGTAAGTGCCATGGTTTAGACTATCTGCTAAGGTACAGGAAAGAGTGCAGCCAAACTTGCTTTGGACTTCACATTCTGGTGGAGTGATAGTGCATAGCAGTGACACGGAGTGCATGTGTTTAGTATTTTAGTGTGTTTTGGCGGAGGGGGAGAGGAGCAGTAAAAGCTTTGCATCTGAGCTATACATTGAGTGGACAAAAGTCATGGGATACCTTCGAATGTATCAGATCTCCTTTTACCGAGGATAGTGCAGCAGTTCGACGTGGCATGAACTCTACAAGTCTCTGGATGTTTCCTGCAGAAGTAATGAGCCACAATGCCACTCTAGCTGTCCATAATTGCAAAACTGTTGCCGGTGATGGATTCTGTGAACGAACTGACTCATCGATATTGCCCCATAAATGTTCGATGGGCGTTACGTTGGGTGATCTTGGTGACCAAATCATTCGCTCGAATTTTCCAGACTATTCTTCAAACCATCTGCGAACAATTCTAGTCCATCGACATGGCACATTGCCATCCATAACAATTCAATCGTTCT
This sequence comes from Schistocerca piceifrons, assembly GCF_021461385.2. Classification (NCBI taxonomy): domain Eukaryota; kingdom Metazoa; phylum Arthropoda; class Insecta; order Orthoptera; family Acrididae; genus Schistocerca; species Schistocerca piceifrons. The sequence continues at coordinate 234,360,533 of NC_060140.1, forward strand.
TTGAGAACATGAAGCCCATGAATGGCTGCAAAAGGTCTCTAAGTAACCGTGAATATCCATTTTCAGTCAGTGTGCCAGTTCATTCGATCTAAACACAGCCCACACCACTATCGACCCACCACCAGCTTGCACAGTGTCTCGTTGATAACTTGGATCCATGGCTTGCGCCATACTCGAACCCTACCATCAGCTCATTGCAACTGAATTCAAGACTCGTCCAACAAGGCCAGGTTTTTTAGTACTCCAGGGTCTACGTGGTACGGTCAAGAGCCCAGGAGAGGCACTGCAGGCGATTTCGTGCTGTTAGCAAAGGCACTAGCGTCGGTCGTCTGCCGTCATAGTCCATTGACGCCAATTTTCGCAGAACTGTCCTAGCAGAAGCGTTCGTCTACGTCCCATATTGATTTCTGTGGTTGTTTAATGCAGTGTTGCTTGTCTGTTAGCGCTGACGACTCTACTCAGATTTACTGCTCTCGGTCATTAAGTAAAGGCCGTCGGCCAATGCGTTGTCCGTGGTGAGAGGCAATGTCTGAAATCTGGCATTCTCGGCACACTTTTGACACTGGGAATCTCGGAACGCTGAATTCCTAACGATTTAAGAAATGGAATGTCCCACACGTCTAGCTCCAGCTACCATTCCGCGTTTAAAGTCTATTACTTCCCGTTGTACGACCATAATCGCGTCGAAACGTTTTCACATGAATATGAGTACAAATAACGCCCGGGTTCCCGGGCTCGATTCCCGGCGGGGTCAGGGATTTTCTCTGCCTCGTGATGGCTGGGTGTTGTGTGCTGTCCTTAGGTTAGTTAGGTTTAATTAGTTCTAAGTTATAGGGGACTGATGACCATAGATGTTAAGTCCCATAGTGCTCAGAGCCATTTGAACCATTTTTACAAATAACGGCTCCACCAATGCACTGCCCTTTAATACCTTGTGAAGGCAGTACTACTGCCATATGCATTTGTGCATATCGCTATCCCACGACTTTTGTCATCTCAGTGTATATTGCTGATTATACATTGTGGTCTGGAGTGTAGCAGTGAGTCCTACAGATTGTACTGTGTGAGTAGTATAAAGCATAGCAGTGCTGTATAACGCATCTGTGTGATGGTGTGTAGTATGGGGTACAGCAAGTTGTGGCACGAATTGCAACTACGAGTTTCTAGTGATACAGTGCATTATGAAATGGACTGTATCAGTGTGCTGTATTACTGTATAACATAAAGTGAGTCGTAACTGACTTGCACGGCAGCAGTGCGCTCTATTGTATTGTAGTATCGAGTATATTTCTGCATCCATGGACTGCACCTCTGCACTGTAGAGTAATGTAATAAAGAGTGTAGTTGTATGCAGTGTGGACTGCACCAGTGTGTTGCAGGTTAGGATAATATGAAGTATAGCTGTACATGTTATGGACTGCATTCGTGCTGTAGAGTAGCGTACTGTGTGCTGCAGAGTAGTGGTGGAGTACAGAGTGTATTTGTACATGTGATGGACTGCAACTGTGTGCTGTAGAGTAGGATAATAAGGAGTGTAGATACATGTGCCACAGACAGCACCTGTGTGCATTAGAAGAGTATAGTATAGAATGTTGTTGTAGGTGCCATGGACTGCATCCATGTTGTAGACTACTGTAGTGTGGAGTGTAGTTGTACATGTCATGGACTGCACCTGTGCTGTAGAGTAGTACAGTATGGAGTGTAGTTGTACATGCCATGGAGGGAACCTGTGTGTTATAGAGTAGTAGAGTATGGAGGGTAGTTGTAAATGTTGTGGACTGTTCCTGTGCTTTCTAGTTGTGCAGTATGGAGTGTAGCTGTATATGTCATGGACTGGATCTGTGCTATAAAGTAGTACAGTATGGAGTGGAGTTGGACATGCCATGGACTGAACCTGTGCTGTAAAGTAGTAGAGTTCAGTATTGGGTGGAGTTGTACATGCCATGGACTGGACCTATGCTGTAAAGTAGTACAGTATGGAGTCTAGCTGTACGTGCCATAGACAGGACGTGTGCTGTAAAGTAGTACAGTATGGAGTGGGGTTGTACATGCCATGGATTGGACCTGTGCTGTAATGTAGTACAGTATGGTGTGGAGTGGACATGCCATGTACTGGATCTGTGCTGTAAAGTAGTACAGTATGGAGTGGAGTTGTACGTGCCATGGTTGCGGCTGTGCTGTAGAGTAGTAGAGTATGGGGTGTAGTTGTTACGTGCCATGGACTGCACCTGTGTGCTGCTGGTGCTGTGAGGACTGCTGGCGGAGCGCGGCAGGGACGCAGCTGCTGCTCCAGAGGCGCCGTTGCTCCCAGAGGCCGCAGCTGACATCAGCCCTGACAGCTGCGCAGGCCGGCTCACCACCTCGCCGTCGGAGCCTCCGGAGCTCATCTCCGCCGACACTTTGCTCAACAAGCGTGCGAACGTCACCTGCAAGTGCATAAGCAGACCGTAAAATTTGCAACGTTTCACATTGCTACTATGCTTTGATATTGAAGTGTGTAACGTCTGTGTGAGGTGAGCTGGGCTGGATACTAGACAGAGAAAGCAGACAGACATTTTGGGCAATTTAACTCCAAGGATGCGCTCTTCCCAGGTACTGGAAGTCCAGTGAAACTGGACGAGCACACAGAGTATTGCAGATATCAGAGAAGGTAAGTACATTCAAGACTATTATGGGATTTTTTTAGGAATTAACGTTCTTGGCGACTCTGCTGCTTTTAGTGCTAGGAAAGAGGGCGTTGTGCAACGGCACTGGATGTTGCTAACAAATGATTCAATTGTTGTGAAGAAGAATCTGAGCTCGCCAATTAGATGTTGGGAAACCACATGGAAAATTTTATATAATTCCGGGGGAACTTGATGTGGAGCACTTTGTTACGCGGCCTCATGTGGGAAACATCTACTACAGTGTGATGGTCACTCAGTAATTTGGTTCTGAGCTTGCAGTAAAAGGCGCGAGTGACTTTTCTGAGAACTGTACTTTAGGATCGCTTTGTTCGACATATCTACGTTTCTTTTGCAAAGTGTTCAGTTCGATTGTAAAATTAAATGATCTAAGTTGAATGGAGAGGTCAGATCTGTTTTACGTCGTCTTATTTTACTATTCGTTCACATTGACGATAATTTTAGCACATTCTCTCACTGTGTAGTACAATTATCACAATCATCGTGGAGCGGAAAATAAGTAAAATCTAGGCTAGAGATACTGGCAGAAGTAAAGCTGTGAGGATCGGGCGTGAGTCGTGCTTCGGTAGCTCAGATGGACAGTTCGGCGCTAGCGGCCGTGCGAAGCGGAGGTCCGATACTTCCGCCTGTGCGGCGCGTGCGAGTGTTTGTTTACTTGTGGACTTAGTCTGCGCGCGAGCTAGTAACAACGATCATGGCGAACAAGTACAGGAAAACTACATTACGGTTCAATTTCTGCAAAGACTACGAACGACCAAAGGCTTTAGCAGTGGAACGATTCATTCGAGAGGACGTCAAGATACCGCCAAACGATATTGTTGGAATTCACCTGTCCATCGTTAGTCCCACGGTGTATGTTAAGATGGTAAATGACGCGGCGTGTGAGAGAATTCTACAGGCGACAAAAGCAGGTCTCCGATTTTGCCATAGTGACGGGAATGTCGGCACGGTAACTGTAGAACATGCTGGTCTGGGTGTACGGACAATACGTGTGTTTGAGCTGCCATTTGAGCTCCCGGCTGACCAAGTTATCGAGGCTTTTAAGCCATACGGCACGGTACATGGTCACACAGCAGAACGCTGGACACAATTCGCCACGTACCCTGTTCTTAACGGAGTGCGACAGATCACTATTGATCTTCAGAAACATGTACCGTCCTATCTGACAATTGGTGGTTGTCGGGCGGTGGTGATTTACGATGGTCAACCACGTACATGTTCTGGCTGTGGCCAGGAGGGACACCTCAGGTCGAACTGTATGCAACGGCGGATTACGCAACTGCCTTCAGGTGTGCGGGAGCCGTCGCCAGCGATGACAGTACTACCGATCACCTATGCCAAGGCCCTCACTGCGTCCGCTGATGACCGAAAGGACACAGCCCCGGTGGAAGATCAAGATGGCACTCTCCGAAACCTTGTAGCAGACGTCGGGATGACAGAGGATGCTGCTCCATCGAGCTTACACTCTACGGCGACAACATCAGATGCGACCGAACTCCCACCAAGCACACTGATAGTAAACGAAGCAGTTCCAGCCACTACGGATGCTGTTCCGTCTGGAACGCACTCTGAGACGACAGCATCAGTTTCGACCGAACTCCCGCCGAGTACAACGATGGGACTCGAAACACTTCCTGTTCCTACGGATGCTTTTCTGTCGGGCAGCCGTGATTCCTTACAATCTGAGGACACGGAAGGAAGATCACGCAAACAACGTTCCCCGAAAAGGAGGAAACGGCGTCGTCGCACGACATCTCCTAGGGATGACTCCCCTTGCCCCGACGACGATGTGCCTGTGGACCAAGACGACACAACAGCCTCTACGAAACAGGATGAGGCAATGGAAACTGTTCAATCAGACCCGCAGCGGTCTGTCACATTGCCGGTACCGGGACGTGGTGATGCTGAAGAGGAAGCACAACCAGTTGGCGCTCCAGACGCAGACGATGTGGCAATGGACACGAATATATCACTGCCTGCAAAGATGTGGTATGACGATATTGAGGAGGCGCCGGACGTCATACAGAGGCAGCCGGCACTCCCAAAGACAGCCTAATAATTGCTGAAGGTGAAGGGAGAGGGGCGAGAGAACGTCTTCTAACTCAGCCCCTAGCGCCGATGCAGGGAGATGTTTTTGCGCGTCGACAGAGTGGGATTCAACGCCATGCGAACCGTATTGCGACATTAAATATAAATGACGTGCGTTCACCGGCCAAAATACACCTACTGAAGGAAACGATTTGGGCATCTGATGTGGATATTGCTTTGCTGCAGGAAGTCCACATAGCTGCACTCCCATACATCGCAGGCTACCAATCCTATTCGTCACATGGAGATCACAATGGGAGTGGGGTGGCAGTTTACGTGCGAGATGGCTTCCCAGTGGAAAACGTGTGTTACCTTCCGTCGGCCAGGGGAATGGCTTTCACGACGTTTGGGACACGCATCATCAATCTTTATGCACTGTCGGGAAACAATCGGCGGCGGGAAAGGGCACGATTTTATGCAGAAGACATTGCCCCACTTTTCCATGGACGTTATGAATGTGTAATAATTGGTGGAGATTTCAACTGTGTTCTCAGTCAGAAAGACCAATGGCCGCAAGCAAACATCAGCCAGGAGTTGCGAATCGTTATCAACGACCTTGTACTTAGTGACACGTGGGAATTACGACATGGAGATGCACCAGGATACACCTATGTGACCAGTCATTCGGCGAGCAGGTTAGATCGCATTTATATCTCGCGGGCTCATGCAAATGATGTCCAGGACGTGGAACGCTGGCCATTGGCATTTTCAGATCACAGCGCTTACATCTGTACGGTGCTTCTTCCCCGTAGAGAGGTGTGGAACAGTAAGGCCCCGTGGAAATTAAACATTCAACATATACATGATCCTGAATGCCGTCACCGGATCCTTGAGACATGGACGATGTGCGAGCGAAGGGTTGGAAGGTATGCGACGAAGCATGATTGGTGGATGACTTGTGCTAAACCGGCGCTTCGCCGTACGTTCATCTCATATAGCAGGGAGATGGCAGAATGGCGCCGCCGTACGACCGACTTTTATTTTGCTGCACTGCGCGACCTGGACGATGGTCCACCGGGACAGGACGTCTGGATCGAACGCCAAAGGATAAAAGCTAAACTAGTGGCTTTAGCTCGGAAACATCTTCAGGGAACCATGGTGCTCGCCAGATGTCACGATACGATAATGCACGAGATTCCTTCCATGCACCACGTCGTGAATGAACGAAAACACCGACGACGCGTTTTGGTACAGGAATTAATTACCCGCGAAGACCGAAGAGTGACGCGTCAAGCGGACATTGTCTCTGCATTCGTCGACCATTACCAACACATCTATCGGGAAGAAGCAGCCCCTGTCGATGACCTCGACCGTATAGCCACGTACGTCTCCCGTACACTGACGGTGGAAGCCGCGGGAACCTTACTGGAAGCCATTAGCTGTGAGGAAGTACATGATGCGATCGCAAAGGGTGCGTTGAATCGGTCCCCAGGCATTGATGGACTTCCTGCTGAATTTTATCGAGAATTTCGCAACGAAATGGCACCGCGATGGACGGAAATGTACAACGAGATGTTAAATTTCGATGCGCCTATTCCACCGGCTTTTATGGAAGGCCTCTTGGTGCCAGTTCATAAACCGAAGCCAGGAATTACGGTCACACATTATCGCCCCATCACCCTGCTTAATGCCGACTATAAGATCTTTGCACGGTTGCTAGCGTCCCGATGTCGTATGTTAATTCGTAGCGTTCTCTCTCCAGAACAGACGACACCGGGTGGATCGGTGAATGTGCAAACAGCTACTGCCGAATGCCGTGATGTGATAGCGCTAGCGGAGGAGTGCCGGCTTAAAGCGGCGATGGTGGCGGTTGATTTTGACAGTGCTTTTGATAAGGTGCGCCACAACTATCTGTACGCTGTACTGGAACAAATGGGATTTCCAGACCGTTTTACTGGTCTCATTAGAAGGATTTATGGGGGCGCACAATCCTTGGTACAGGTTAATGGGCGTATAGCAGGGCCCATTCAAATTCGACGATCCATTCGCCAGGGCTGCCCTCTTTCGATGCTGCTGTTCGCGATAGCGTTGGAACCATTAATTGGGAGGCTAACAAATTCTCTTTCTGGGTTGGAACTGCGGGGCTACACCTTCAAATGTCGTGCCTATGCGGACGACCTCCTGCTGCTCGTTCGTTCTGAGGAAGAGGTGAAGACGGTCCTTGAACTGTTGTTGGACCACAGTGTGACGGCGGGTAGTGCAGTGAACATGAACAAATCGGCAGCAATGCCGGTTGGAAGGGGCCTTACGCCGGAAGAAATCAGTCCGTTTCCTTATGTGCAACGATTCCGCTATCTCGGCATAGACTTTACCTCATCTGTAAAACATACTGCGGCAGTTAACTACCGACGTATTTTACAGACAACACGTACCATGGTCCGACAACATCTCCTACGGCGCCTTGATCCTTTGCAGCGAGTCGAATATCTGAACACATATGTGGTTTCTCGAATGGTGCATATTTCGCAGATCCTGCCCCTACCACTCACGCTCGGACGTCGACTTTAACCAGCACTAGGCTATTTTGTGATGATTGGATCGCCCCTCAAGGTGCGATACGCAACGCTCACGCTCCCTACGGACAAGGGGGGACTCGGACTTACGAATGTTCACTGCCGAGCGACGGCGCTCCTTCTAGCTACGATGTACAAGCAATGGCGTAGCGGGCGTGATTCCCTTACATCCCGCCTACTGGATCTCCTAGTTCCAGCGTCCCTCACACCTCCGGTGGCGGTGGGCAACATTACGTCACATTTTGCGCATGTATCAACATTTATCGTGGAACTTAGTTATATCAGAGACGAGCTTCCGCGCACGAGACCACCATGCGCGAAGGATTTTTATATTTGGCTGCTACGACGGATAAGTCGTAATGTCATTGAACTCAAACACCCCAAGTTGCATTGGCCGAAGATTTGGAGACATGTGCACCAAAAATTCCTTCCTACCTTCGTTCGGGCACTGTGGTTCTCTGTCACCTGTGGAAAGTTCAACACCAACCAACGACTCCATGCAATTGGACTAGTGGACACTCCACTATGCCCGAAATGTCGCCAAGTGGATGACGACCATCACCGCTTAACTTGTATCGCGGTGGAGGAGGTATGGCTCCTAGGAAGACAGATGGTGGCTTGCTACCTGCGTGTGACCCCGCAACATATTACACCTGCTTCCTTCTTACATCCGGAGAGTGACTACTTTCCGGCGACTAAATCACACTCGATCATCTGGGTCAAAGGTTGGACGATCGCGTACCTCTATGGGGATGCTGCCAAGTCGCGACTTGACTTTTGGTATTTCTTGCAGCAAGCCCACAATGAGGTTCATAGATGGTCACACTATCGGAAAACATTTGCCAACTATCTTCAGGCAGTCTTCCTCGACCCCCCACGCAGTTGGGAGGTGCCGGGTGCAGTCGGTGTGCACATTTGACAGCTGATAACGAACCTCACGTTTCTCTCACCGCTCCATATATAATGCACAAACTATACCATGAAATGCTCTACATGTTCCTTTTAACAGAGTGATCTTTATGAAAAATAAATAAATACATAAAAATAACATCCCTGTATCCCTGTTCCTTTACATTGTGATTTGTTTTACAATGATTTTTAATTTTTTTTTTGTTTTTGCAGAGAGGGAAAAAAAAAAGATGGTAGAGCACTTGACCGCGAAAGGCAAAGGTCCCGAGTTCGAGTCTCGGTCGGGCACACAGTTTTAATCTGCCAGGAAGTTTCAAAATCTAGGCTTTTTTCAGAGAAAGTCAGGGAACATAGCAAAGTGTGATTTATGTCGAACAATCATATTTTGTCAGAGAAAGGTTCATATCAAATCTGAAAAAAAAACCGAACAAAATGTCAATTTACTTATGTCTGTTTCCAAAAGGCGGCTTATCTACTATACGTTTCTAACCTTGTATTTCCCTCGTCTTCGAGTCAACAGTGTAGATGTGCTCAGGAAGGTATTAGCGATAAGTGTGTTGTGCGGTCTGAAAGCCCTCCTACAAAAAGTTAAGACAGACAAACCTCTCAGGCTTTGTAAAAGTAGTTATGAAAATGGTATGGTAAGAAATGACTTAGTACTAAAACTGACTGTTAAAGATCTCCAGCCTTTTTCTGTTGTAGGAGACTCCGGTTATACTTCACTATTACGTTACCTGGGTCCCAGTCACACAATTCCATTGTAATATTTACTGAGTAATGTTTTACCTGATGCTCCGTTTATCTCAAATTGCCATTTTATGTCGCGTAATTGTAACAGATCATACCAAAACGACGCATTTTTATAGCTCTCCAGTGCGTCGGCTGCTAGAAACAGCATTTTAAATCACAATCAAGCTTCGACACAAAAAGCCTCCCCCCCCCCCCTCGCAGCATTTTAAGATATATGAAATCAAATTTAGCAACAAAAAATAACGTCAACTGAGATATCTTATATCGCAATATAACCAGTGAACTGTGCCCTCTTTGTGGCTGTCCTAGTGCAGAAACAGACCTCTGAGATATATATCCTGTGTGACATTTTCCCTCCCCCCCATGAACCATGGACCTTGTCGTTGGTGGGGAGGCTTGCGTGCCTCAGCGATACAGATAGCCGTACCGTAGGTGCAACCACAACGGAGGGGTATCTGTTGAGAGGCCAGACAAACGTGTGGTTCCTGAAGAGGGGCAGCAGCCTTTTCAGTAGTTGCAAGGGCAACAGTCTGGATAATTGACTGATCTGGCCTTGTAACAATAACCAAAACGGCCTTGCTGTGCTGGTACTGCGAACGGCTGAAAGCAAGGGGAAACTACAGCCGTAATTTTTCCCGAGGGCATGCAGCTTTACTGTATGATTACATGATGATGGCGTCCTCTTGGGTAAAATATTCCGGAGGTAAAATAGTCCCCCATTCGGATCTCCGGGCGGGGACTACTCAAAAGGATGTCGTTATCAGGAGAAAGAAAACTGGCGTTCTACGGATCGGAGCGTGGAATGTCAGATCCCTTAATCGGGCAGGTAGGTTAGAAAATTTAAAAAGGGAAATGGATAGGTTGAAGTTAGATATAGTGGGAATTAGTGAAGTTCGGTGGCAGGAGGAACAAGACTTCTGGTCAGGTGACTACAGGGTTATAAACACAAAATCAAATAGGGGTAATGCAGGAGTAGGTTTAATAATGAATAGGAAAATAGGAATGCGGGTAAGCTACTACAAACAGCATAGTGAACGCATTATTGTGGCCAAGATAGATACGAAGCCCACGCCTACTACAGTAGTACAAGTTTATATGCCAACTAGCTCTGCAGATGACGAAGAAATTGAAGAAATGTATGATGAAATAAAAGAAATTATTCAGATTGTGAAGGGAGACGAAAATTTAATAGTCATGGGTGACTGGAATTCGAGTGTAGGAAAAGGGAGAGAAGGAAACATAGTAGGTGAATATGGATTGGGGGACAGAAATGAAAGAGGAAGCCGCCTGGTCGAATTTTGCACAGAGCACAACATAATCATAACTAACACTTGGTTTAAGAATCATGAAAGAAGGTTGTATACATGGAAGAACCCTGGAGATACTAAAAGGTATCAGATAGATTATATAATGGTAAGACAGAGATTTAGGAACCAGGTTTTAAATTGTAAGACATTTCCAGGGGCAGATGTGGACTCTGACCACAATCTATTGTTTATGACCTGTAGATTAAAACTGAAGAAACTGCAAAAAGGTGGGAATTTAAGGAGATGGGACCTGGATAAACTAAAAGAACCAGAGGTTGTACAGAGATTCAGGGAGAGCATAAGGGAGCAATTGACAGGAATGGGGGAAATAAATACAGTAGAAGAAGAATGGGTAGCTTTGAGGGATGAAGTAGTGAAGGCAGCAGAGGATCAAGTAGGTAAAAAGACGAGGGCTAGTAGAAATCCTTCGGTAACAGAAGAAATATTGAATTTAATTGATGAAAGGAGAAAATATAAAAATGCAGTAAGTGAAACAGGCAAAAAGGAATACAAACGTCTCAAAAATGAGATCGACAGGAAGTGCAAAATGGCTAAGCAGGGATGGCTAGAGGACAAATGTAAGGATGTAGAGGCCTATCTCACTAGGGGTAAGATAGATACCGCCTACAGGAAAATTAAAGAGACCTTTGGAGATAAGAGAACGACTTGTATGAATATCAAGAGCTCAGATGGAAACCCAGTTCTAAGCAAAGAAGGGAAAGCAGAAAGGTGGAAGGAGTATATAGAGGGTCTATACAAGGGCGATGTACTTGAGGACAATATTATGGAAATGGAAGAGGATGTAGATGAAGATGAAATGGGAGATATGATACTGCGTGAAGAGTTTGACAGAGCACTGAAAGACCTGAGTCGAAACAAGGCTCCCGGAGTAGACAATATTCCATTGGAACTACTGACGGCCGTGGGAGAGCCAGTCCTGACAAAACTCTACCATCTGGTGAGCAAGATGTATGAAACAGGCGAAATACCCTCAGACTTCAAGAAGAATATAATAATTCCAATCCCAAAGAAAGCAGGTGTTGACAGATGTGAAAATTACCGAACTATCGGCTTAATAAGTCACAGCTGCAAAATACTAACACGAATTCTTTACAGACGAATGGAAAAACTAGTAGAAGCCAACCTCGGGGAAGATCAGTTTGGATTCCGTAGAAACACTGGAACACGTGAGGCAATACTGACCTTACGACTTATCTTAGAAGAAAGATTAAGGAAAGGCAAACCTACGTTTATAGCATTTGTAGACTTAGAGAAAGCTTTTGACAATGTTGACTGGAATACTCTCTTTCAAATTCTAAAGGTGGCAGGGGTAAAATACAGGGAGCGAAAGGCTATTTACAATTTGTACAGAAACCAGATGGCAGTTATAAGAGTCGAGGGACATGAAAGGGAAGCAGTGGTTGGGAAGGGAGTAAGACAGGGTTGTAGCCTCTCCCCGATGTTGTTCAATCTGTATATTGAGCAAGCAGTAAAGGAAACAAAAGAAAAATTCGGAGTAGGTATTAAAATTCATGGAAAAGAAATAAAAACTTTGAGGTTCGCCGATGACATTGTATTTCTGTCAGAGACAGCAAAGGACTTGGAAGAGCAGTTGAATGGAATGGACAGTGTCTTGAAAGGAGGATATAAGGTGAACATCAACAAAAGCAAAACAAGGATAATGGAATGTAGTCTAATTAATTCGGGTGATGCTGAGGGAATTAGATTAGGAAATGAGGCACTTAAAGTAGTAAAGGAGTTTTGCTATTTGGGGAGGAAGATAACTGATGATGGTCGAAGTAGAGAGGATATAAAATGTAGGCTGGCAATGGCAAGGAAAGCGTTTCTGAAGAAGAGAAATTTGTTAACATCCAGTATAGATTTAAGTGTCAGGAAGTCATTTCTGAAAGTATTCGTATGGAATGTAGCCATGTATGGAAGTGAAACATGGACGATAAATAGTTTGGACAAGAAGAGAATAGAAGCTTTCGAAATGTGGTGCTACAGAAGAATGCTGAAGATTAGATGGGTAGATCACATAACTAATGAGGAAGTATTGAATAGGATTGGGGAGAAGAGAAGTTTGTGGCACAACTTGACCAGAAGAAGGGATCGGTTGGTAGGACATGTTCTGAGGCATCAAGGGATCACCAATTTAGTATTGGAGGGCAGCGTGGAGGGAAAAAATCGTAGAGGGAGACCAAGAGATGAATACACTAAGCAGATTCAGAAGGATGTAGGTTGCAGTAGGTACTGGGAGATGAAAAAGCTTGCACAGGATAGAGTAGCATGGAGAGCTGCATCAAACCAGTCTCAGGACTGAAGACCACAACAACAACAACAACAACGTGACATTTTCTCGCATTTACCTTCGCACTCCTTAAACTTTATTCCAAAAATATGTTCTTACCAGTTTAATGTTTTATATGTCCCGCATAGCAAGTTTTTGAAAAAGTTGATAATAACTGGCGCCTCCACCCTGTCGTTGCACTCGGGCTGCCTAATATGTCTGGATGATTTCAAGGAGTTCTGCCATTCACCTGCTAGACGGCAACAGAATATTTTTCACAGAGGTGGGGACTTTAGTTCATCATACTGAGCCAAAATGGCGGAAAAGAATTACAACGCCAAAAAATATTTAATGTAGACTAACGAAATTTCGGGAATATCTATTTAAGTGGTTAAGATCGCAAGATCACAGGTTAATGTAAGCGGGAGATAAACCATTGCAAGTGTGAAATGCTGGTAAATTAATAACCGGTGTAACCATCGGAATGTTGAATGCAAACACGCAAACGTGCGTGTATTAAATTGTACAGGTGTCGGATGTCAGTTTGTGGAATGGAGTTCCGTACCTGTTCTTGCTCATGAGGTTATTGATGCTTGTGGATGACGTTGGAGTTGTTGTCCGATGATGTCCCGCATATGTTCGGTTGGGGACAGATCAGGTGAACTAACAGGTTAAGGCAAGGTGCCGACAGCCTGTAGAGCGTGTTAGGTTACAACAGGCGAGCGTTATACTCTTGGAAAACACCCGTGGAATGCTGTACATGAATGTCAGTACAACAGGTCTAATCAGCAGAGTGACGTACAACTTTGCAGTCAGGTTGAGAAGGAGAACCACGAGAGTGTTCCTGCTGTCATACGAAATCGCACCCCACACCTTAAGTCCAGCCATAGGTGTAGCGTGTCTAGCACGAAGACAGGCTGGTTGCAGACCATCAACTGGCCGCCTACTAGCCAATACACGGCCATCACTGGCACCGACGCAGAACCAGCTCTCATAAGAAAATATAAGAGATCTCCACCCTGCCCTCTAAAGACCTCTTGCTTGACACCACGGAAGTCCCAAATGGCGGTAGTTTGGGATCGATGGAATGCACGCCACAGGGCGTTTGGCCTGGAACTGTCCCTGAAGAAACCGATTTGCAACAGTTCGTTGTGTATCTGTGGTGCCAACTGCTACTCAAATTGCTGCTGCAGTTTCATTATAATGCGCCCGAGCCATACGCCGAACACGATGGTCTTCCCTCTGGATAGTGCCACATGGTCGTCCGGAGGCAGACCTTCTTGTAACCGTGATTTCTCTTGACCACCGGTGCCAGCAATAATGTATAGTGGCTACATTCATGCCTAGTCTTTCTGCCGTATCACAGCAGATACACTACTGGCCACTAAAATTGCTACACCACGAAGATGACGTGATAAAGACGCGAAATTTAACCGACAGGAAAAGATGCTGTGACATGCAAATGATTAGCTTTTCAGAGCATTCACACAAGGTTGGCGCCGGTGGCGGCATCTACAACTAGCTGACATGAAGAATGTTTCCAACCGATTTCTCATACACAAACAGCAGTTGACCGGCGTTGCCTGGTGAAACGTTGTTGTGATGCCTCGTGTAAGGAGAAGAAATGCGTACCATCACGTTTCCCACTTTGTTAAAGGTCGGATTGTAGCCTATCGCGATTGCGGTTTATCGTATCGCGACATTGCTGCTCGCGTTGGTCGAGATCCAATGACTGTTAGCAGAATATGGAAGCGGTGGGTTCAGGAGGGTAATACGGAACGCCGTGCTGGATCCCAACGGCCTCGTATCACTAGCAGTCGAGATGACAGGCATCTTATCCGCATGGCTGTAACGGATCGTGCAGCCACGTCTCGATCCCTGAGTCAACAGATGGGGACGTTTGCAAGACAACAACCATCTGGACGAACAGTTCGACGACGTTTGCAGCAGCATGGACTATCAGCTCGGAGACCATGGCTGCGGTTACCCTTGACGCTGCATCACAGAGAGGAGCGCCTGCGATGGTGTACTCAACGACGAACCTGGGTGCACGAACGGTAAAACGTCATTTTTTCGGATGAATCCAGGTTCTGTTTACAGCATCATGATGGTCGCATCCGTGTTTGGCGACATTGCGGTGAACGCACATTGGAAGCGTGTATTCGTCATCGCCATACTGGCGTATCACCCGGTGTGATGGTATGGGGTGCCATTGGTTACACGTCTCGGTCACCTCTTGTTCGCACTGACGGCACTTTGAAAACTGGACGTTAAATTTCAGATGCGTTACGACCCGTGACTCTACCCTTCATTCGATCCATGCGAAACCCTATATTTCAGCAGGATAAATCACGACTGCATGTTGCAGGTCCTGTACGGGCCTTTCTGTATACAGTAAATGTTCGACTGCTGCCCTGGCCAGCAAATTCTCGAGATCTCTCACCAATTGAAAACGTCTGGTCAATGGTGGCCGAGCAACTGGCTCGTCACAATACGCCAGTCACTACTCTTGATGAACTGTGGTATCGTGTTTGACTCATTGCCCAGCCGTATCAAGACAATTATTACGGCCAGAGGTGGTTGTTCTGGGTACTGATTTCTCAGGATCCATGCACCCAAATTCAGTGAAAATGTAATCATATGTGAGTTTTAGTATAATATATTTGTCCATTGAATACCCGTTTATCATCTGCATTTCTTCTTGGTGTAGGGATTTTAGTGGCCAGTACTGTCCATCCAGCTTCTTGTAGCTGTATTACACGACCTCGTTCAAACTCAGAGAGGGGTTGATAAAGGCGTGCCGGCCGGTGTGGCCGTGCGGTTAAAGGCGCTTCAGTCTGGAACCGCGTGACCGCTACGGTCGCAGGTTCGAATCCTGCCTCGGGCATGGATGTGTGTGATGTCCTTAGGTTAGTTAGGTTTAATTCGTTCTAAGTTCTAGGCGACTGATGACCTCAGAAGTTAAGTCGCATAGTGCTCAGAGCCATTTGAACCATTTGATAAAGGCGTGTTTGTCGCCTTAAAGGCTTTCTTGACTAACATCAAGTTCCAGTCTCAAAGGGAACTAATGCCTTCGGCTGTTACACCATGTATTTAAAGCAAACCTGATTTGCGTCCTCATGACTCTTATGTGACTGGAGCCAAATTTGAACGAACATCATCTTTCAGATGTAGAAACACGGCTACCAACTTTCGTTTATGTCGCACAACATCTTCGTGGTGATGTGATTTTTTTCCGTCAGTGTATTAGTGAAAAGAGTATCAAAATCTCTACAGTAGTTCCTGAGGTTATCCTGAGCTTACAGACAGAAACCGCAGTAGGGAACTTAAATTTACACATGTATTTACGCGTGTTTCAAATTTGTGCCGACAAATATCGAGGGGATGCGATAGATGTCTTGAGGAACAAAATGACGATAGGAACCGATGTCCGGATACGTTAACCGACGAGGCTACGGTGTGTCGAAGTTACAGGCGCCGGTGCCTGTGTATATACACTCCTGGAAATTGAAATAAGAACACCGTGAATTCATTGTCCCAGGAAGGGGAAACTTTATTGACACATTCCTGGGGTCAGATACATCACATGATCACACTGACAGAACCACAGGCACATAGACACAGGCAACAGAGCATGCACAATGTCGGCACTAGTACAGTGTATATCCACCTTTCGCAGCAATGCAGGCTGCTATTCTCCCATGGAGACGATCGTAGAGATGCTGCTGGGTGTAGTCCTGTGGAACGGCTTGCCATGCCATTTCCACCTGGCGCCTCAGTTGGGCCAGCGTTCGTGCTGGACGTGCAGACCGCGTGAGACGACGCTTCATCCAGTCCCAAACATGCTCAATGGGGGACAGATCCGGAGATCTTGCTGGCCAGGGTAGTTGACTTACACCTTCTAGAGCACGTTGGGTGGCACGGGATACATGCGGACGTGCATTGTCCTGTTGGAACAGCAAGTTCCCTTGCCGGTCTAGGAATGGTAGAACGATGGGTTCGATGACGCTTTGGATGTACCGTGCACTATTCAGTGTCCCCTCGACGATCACCAGTGGTGTACGGCCAGTGTAGGAGATCGCTCCCCACACCATGATGCCGGGTGTTGGCCCTGTGTGCCTCGGTCGTATGCAGTCCTGATTGTGGCGCTCACCTGCACGGCGCCAAACACGCATACGACCATCATTGGCACCAAGGCAGAAGCGACTCTCATCGCTAAAGACGACACGTCTCCATTCGTCCCTCCATTCACGCCTGTCGCGACACCACTGGAGGCGGGCTGCACGATGTTGGGGCGTGAGCGGAAGACGGCCTAACGGTGTGCGGGACCGTAGCCCAGCTTCATGGAGACGGTTGCGAATGGTCCTCGCCGATACCCCAGGAGCAACAGTGTCCCTAATTTGCTGGGAAGTGGCGGTGAGGTCTCCTACGGCACTGCGTAGGATCCTACGGTCTTGGCGTGCATCCGTGCGTCGCTGCGGTCCGGTCCCAGGTCGACGGGCACGTGCACCTTCCGCCGACCACTGGCGACAACATCGATGTACTGTGGAGACCTCACGCCCCACGTGTTGAGCAATTCAGCGGTACGTCCACCCGGCCTCCCGCATGCCCACTATACGCCGTCGCTCAAAGTCCGTCAACTGCACATATGGTTCACGTCCACGCTGTCGCGGCATGCTACCAGTGTTAAAGACTTCGATGGAGCTCCGTATGCCACGGCAAACTGGCTGACACTGGCGGCGGCGGTGCACAAATGCTGCGCAGCTAGCGCCATTCGACGGCCAACACCGCGGTTCCTGGTGTGTCCGCTGTGCCGTGCGTGTGATCATTGATTGTACAGCCCTCTCGCAGTGTCCGGAGCAAGTATGGTGGGTCTGACACACCGGTGTCAATGTGTTCTTTTTTCCATTTCCAGGAGTGTATGTACACACACTGTGATTCCGTGATGAGGTTACAAACTTTCAGATATGATGGAGAAGGATAAATGTATAAATTTTAGGGGACCTGGTCGGAAACACATGAGTCAAAAGTTAAATGGGAAAATCATTCTGCTACCTCTGGCAGTGGAATACATGCAATGGTGCTGTTATTTCTAAGATTTGAGAGTAGGAAACTTTCAGAGCTGCCATTATGGACCAAAACAAAAAAAAGTCTCGTTATCATGGGCTCTAAAATGCATACCTGAGGAACTATGAGCACTTGTTCATCTTCGCTATCGTGAAACCCATCTCCTCTATTGAAAGGGCTCATAGCTCTCAAGGTACGCAAATGTTAACTAAATATTATTTTCCTTGTTCTGGGTCACCTCTGCAAGTTGCCTATCTTATAATCTTAGCGATAATTGCACCTGCACATGAGTTCCAGTGTCGGAGGTATCAGAAAGATTTTCGCTTATAACTTCGACTCGGTGGTTTCCGCATCAGGGTCACTTATCGCAGATTGACATATTTGTCATTCTCCATCATCACGGAATCCCCCTGTGTGTATAGACATGTACAGATACTGGCCCCTGTAACTTCGACAGTCTGTAACGTCATCAGATGACGTTTCTGGACATGGGTTCCTATCCTCATCTTGTTCCTGAAGACACCTTCTACGTCTCGTCAAAGTTTCTCGGTGTACTTCTGAAACACGCTGTACACAAGAAAACGAAGATGTGGCCCAGCAACGAGTAATGAATAAGCGTACTACGAGGTGCGACAGTAAAGTAATGAGACTGATGTGAAAAAAAAATGTTACTTATCGTTTTAGTCAAGTTTAGTGTTGTCTTCTTCAAAGTAGTTCCCTTCTGATTGCACACACTTTTTCCAGCGCTTCTGCCATTGATGGTAACACTTCTGGGACTCATCTATAATATCCTCCAAGACCCTCGTCACAGTTTTTTGGACATCTTGTGTTGTTTGAAAATGATGTCCCTTGACCGCCGTTTTGACTCTTGGAAATAGAAAAAAGTCGCACGGAGCGATATCTGGTGAATAAGGCTGCTGCAGTAGAACTGAAATTTGTTTTGAGGTTAAAAATTGCTGTACTGACAGAGTGGTATGGGATGCCGCATTATCGTGATGCAGAATCCAATTATCAACAATGTTGGCACGGACACGAAGAACTCTTATACGAAGTCTTTCTAAAATTTCTTTGTAGTAATATTGGTTAACTGTTCGTCCAGGAGGCACCCACTCCTTATGAACAATTCCCTTGGAATCAAAGAAGCACACAAGCATGCATTTCACTTTTGCCTTTGACGTGAGAGCTTTCTTTGGTCTGGGTGATCCCTTTGAGCACCATTGCGAACTTTGGCGTTTTGTCTCTCGATTGTACTGAAAAAAACCAACTTTCATCACCAGTGATAACACGGCTCAACAATTCTGGATTGATTTCCGTTTGCTCTAACAGATCGGCTGCCACATTTTTCCGTGTTTCTCGCTGTTGTGGTGTGAGACTTTTGGGGACCATTTTTGCACAAATCTTTCTCATACCAAGATCTTCAGTTATTATTAGACGAACTGTTTCTTGATTGATGTTCAGTTCTTCTACAATCATTTTCACGGATAATTTTCGATCAGATCGTACGAGTTCACACACCCTGGCCAAGTTGACATCCGTCCGTGAGGTTGATGGTCGTCCACTGCGGTCTTCATCTTTCATATTCGTTCTGCCTTCACTAAACATTTTATGCCAACGAAAAACTTGAGCTTTTGACATAACCTCCTCTCCAAAAGCCTTCTGAAGCTTACCGTAAGATGTCGTCGCGTTTTCACCACATTTAACGCAAAAAGAAATGGCATACCTTTGAGCAATATTATGCGGTTCCATTTCCGTGACGAGAGACAAACACGTGTTAACTTATTACAGCACAACTCACGACTGAGCAGTTGCATCGATGTGCCGCTTGGATCACGGGGGTTAAAGCTATATGGGAGAAGAGGCAACAAGCCAGGTAGTTCCTTCCAGACCACTAGAGGCGCTATGGGTCAAACGAAGCTGCAATTGACCAATGAGAACTGTCCAATGGCGGTTAGTGATATTATATCGTCTTGCTCTGTACTGAAGTCCACGGTTACAGTCGTCTTTGTACATGTTTCATATTTACATACTACTCAGCTTCATTATAAACAGGTTTATTACTTTAAATTTCATAAAGTTCACTGTGGAACTGAAGAGATTTCTCTGCAGAAAAAATGTCCACAATTGATCCTAAGGTAAGACATTTAATTTTCAATAAATAATCTCGTAGCATATAAATGAAATGTATTCTCTTCCGTTGTGAATGAAGCTGTGTGATTTCTGTTTGCTTACTTAAATAACTTTGATATGTCAGTAGTAGTTTTATTTGATGAAGATTTTTATGTTTTTCAGAATATTCAACACAACAAATTGACGTAGAAATACTCCTGTAAATTCCCTGGCTGTTCATCTGGATATTACGTCGGTTCAACGGAGAAAGTTAGGAACAAGCATTTCAACAAGTTTCCAAAACTATTTCAAGGATTGCTTCTGAAGCGCAAAAGTGTTGTAAACTGTGACCTGATGTGAATTGTGCTACTCATTTTGTTTGTGAAGATCTTTTTTTTGAGGAAGATTTTATGAATAAAACTAAGCAGAGGCTAAACAGAGGTGAGTTTCCAAAACATATGACAGGTGTTCCACGTGAAAATGTTAATATCAGTAGTAAATCAGGTGAAACTGTTGCTCATAGTGAAATTTTTATTGTGTGCTTAACAAATAAAAAGTAAGTTTTTTTTCATTTCACTGTTTTTATCCCCTTTCCTATTTTTGGTACTTAATATTGATGTCTTCTTTTTTGTGTTGAAGCGTTTACAGTTGTAAGATGTAGGAACTTCTTTAAGAAATTAATTGTCAGTAGTGCACGTTTCCTGGGTAATTACTCAGAAATTACAGTCCTGAAACATAGTTGTTACAAATTTTGGAGTTCTTCATTCATTAACACTGTGACAAAGATTTCTTAATTGAACCTCTTTAACTGCCGATTATTCTCTTAATAATAGTTTTTTTCTTCCATTGACCCCACAGCTTATAAGATGTCAAAGTATGATATTATTCAGGAATATTTGTGGCTCAATTTACATGCAATAATTTTTATTTAGCTTGTGAGAGTTATTTAGACTACAAGCTTGTTTCGACTTACTGTCAATTTCAAGTGTTGCGTCTAGTTTTTATGACGCACAAAACGTCCTGGAGCTCTTATATGTTGATAGAAATCAATTTGAGTGTGTCAGTTTGCAAGTCTGTTTTTGATGTTTGCGCCTGACAGTTACTGCTCAAGAAAAGATCATAGAAGCAGTGACTGTCAGACGCAAACGTCAAGAATAGACTTGTATTGATTTCTATCAACATGTAAGTGTTCCAGGATGTTTTGTGCGTCATAAAAACTAGACTCAACACTTGAAACTGACAGTAAGTCGAAACAAGCTTGTAGCTTAAATTGCTGAAACTAAATAAAATTGTTGCAGCTAAATTGGACTACAAATATTTGTGAGTAATAGGTTGTCACTGCTGTATTGCAGTGTGCTGTAGCTGTGTTTAAATTATTTTATTATGATGCTAGCCAAAATAATTACATAGCACACCCAGAAAACTGAGATAAGAAAATTAAAAGAAAAAAAACAGCGTACATAAGCTAGGAGGGATGCAACTCGCAATGTTTATCCTTTTTTAGTTCATCTCCGTACCACTAGAGGCGCTGCTATCGGTCAGTGTTGCCCTCTTTTAACACGGGAGTTGCACTTCTCTTTTCTTGTTGTTCTGTGGCTTGGACTAAAAGCAGTATACACACCAAGATCAAAGATATTGTGCCTATGCAAGCCTGCAGGATTGCCACATCTTGCAAAGAAAATCAGTCTCATTACTTTGTTGTCGCACCTCGTATGTAAAAGGCATGTCTAGCGACAATATAACACGATACAAGATTTATTCCGTACTTTTACGGTTCTAATTGTGGTGGCTACCAGGATTAGGACTATAGGAGCGGCTGCAGGAGGGCTCACCTTCTTCTCCAGCTTGGCGTCCATGATGGCGCCGGAGTCAGGGGTGCCCTCCGTGCTGCCGAAGGCGGTCTCGGCCTCCCTGGCGCCCGCGTGCTGCTGCTGCTGCTGCTCCTGCGCTTTGCGCTCGCTCAGCTGGATGAGCTCCCCGATGCTCACCTTGCGGGACGGCTGCTGGTTGATCAGCTGCTGCAGGATCTGCTTCTTCTCCGCCGCGTTCTTCTTGGTCGGTGTCGAGTTGTTGCGCTTCTTACGAGGCGAAGGGGTTCCTGGAAATCGAAGATACGTCAGGCTCGCTCACACTTCCCTACTACTATTACTGCCGCCTACTCTGTGTACAGTGCTGTCTATTAAAGGAATGTAGTCTACCAGGTGTACCGGTGTGAAATGAGCGTTTTTTTGTGAAAATGAAGCACTAATTATGAATTGAAAAGTAAAAGAAAAATTAATCAAAGTACTGACCATTGTTTTCTATACATTTTTACCACCTTTCTGGCAATTTGTGGACACAACGCCAATAGAAATGTTCGTATTTTTGAAGCAAACCAATCAGACGCCCACTTTTCGACTTCTTCGTAGGAATCGAAGTGTTCCTCAGCCAATGCGTGTCCCATTGATGAAAACAAATGGTAGTCGGAAGGGGCCAAGTCTGGTGAATACGGCGGGCGGGGTAGCAGCTCCCAGCCAAGTGTTTTGATTGTATCTTGCACCAGTTTTGCTTTGTGTGCAGGTGCATTGTCGTGTAAAAAAAAATTACTTTGCCATGTCTTCTGGCCCATTCTGGTCTTTTCTCGATTAATGCATAGTTCAAATTGATCATTTGTTGTCTATAGCGATTAGTATTCACATTTTCACTGGGTTTTAGAAGCTCATGATGCACCACACCTTTCTGATCCCACCAAACACAGAGCATTGTCTTCTTGCCGAATCGATCTGGTTCAAATGGCTCTGAGCACTATGGGACGTAACATCTTAGGTCATCAGTCCCCTAGAACTTAGAACTACTTAAACCTAACTGACCTAAGGACAACACACACATCCATGCCCGAGGCACGATTCGAACCTGCGACCGTAGCGGTCGCGCGGTTCCAGACTGTAGCGCCTAGAACCGCTCGGCCACCCCGGCCGGCCCGAATCGATCTGGTTTTTCAGTTAATGTTGATGGTTGTCCCGGATTAACCCATGATTTTTCCCGTTTAGGATTCTTAAAATAAATCCATTTTTCATCGCCAGTAACAATTCGATGCAAAATTGATTTCCTTTTATATCTTTGAAGCAAAATTTGACAAATGGTTTTTCGGTTTTCCATCTGTCTTTCATTCAATTCATGTGGCACCCATTTTCCACACTTTTGGATCTTTACCATAGCTTTCAAACGGTCAGAAATGGTTTGTTGTGCAAGATTTAGCATTGCTGCCATTTGCTTCTGACTCAAATTATCATATTCATCCAATATTGCTTGCAATTCGGAGTCTTCGAACTTTTTTGGTGGTCTTCCACGTTCTTCATTTCTTACATCGAAATCATTATTTCTGAACCGTTGAAACCAAATTTTGCATGTTGCTTCTGATAGAGCATGATCACCATATGCCTCGACAAGCATTCGATGCGACTCTGCAGCACTGTTTTTCAAATGAAAACAAAAAATTAACGCTTTCCCCAAATAATCACTTTCTGGTACAAAATTCGACATTGTTAACACGATGAAAACATATGATGTTGTTTGCTCCATGACTTGATGTATAATAAATATCTTTGAGAGATGTCATACCAACCAAACAAAAAAAATGAAGGCTCGTTCACAACAAATGTTCTCTATCGACACATTTGTATCTTAACGCTCATTTCATACTGGTACACCTGGTATTAATCTTTAAATATTTCACTGCTGTAGCAGAGAACCAGACATCTGGTAGTGTCGGTACCTCAGTTTCTTGTCTTGTACGACTGAAGGAGGCATTCGTGGTTCTTAAGATTCTACATATCTCATGTCTGAAACCTAATTGGGGTAAGCACACTTGCTGAAAAACCATTCGTCGTGCTGTTGACACTGATGGTAGTACTCTGTGTTGCTAACAGGTCGAGTAAAAAGGGACATGAAGCGTCACTATACTATTTATGTATACTCCGTACTATCACTACTAAAGAATCACTGAAACAAAAGAAGCCACCACGTAGTGCTGGACATATACTCCAGTCATTTCACTCTCGGCAAGGGTATACGAATATATAGGGCGTTTCAGAAAGATTACTTGGGTTTCAAAAAACTATATCTTCTGCATGAATGAATGAAGACAAAAACATAAATTTTAACCAACATGTAGGATTTTCGAAAGAACCATCCGGATTTACAAAGTAATAGAGGGTGAATCACCTAAAACTTACAGCACAAGTCTTGCAGAAATGGAACCTGATGTTGGTGTAGGGTTTCACAGAATGCATTGGTAATCAGGGGATCGTACTGTTAGGCAATCAACAGATTCTAATAATACACTACTGAACATTAAAATTGCTACACCACGAAGATGAAGTACCACCACGTTTCCGACTTTGATAAAGTTCGGATTGTAGCCTATCGCCATTGCGGTTTATCGTATCGCGACAATGCTGCTCGCGTTGGTCGAGATCCAATGACTGTTAGCAGAATATGGAAGCGGTGGGTTCAGGAGAGTAATACAGAACGCCGTGCTGGATCCCAACGGCCTCGTATCACTAGCAGTCGAGATGACAGGCATCTTATCCACATGGCTGTAACGGATCGTGCAGCCACGTCTCGATCCCTGAGTCAACACATGGGGACGTTTGCAAGACAAAAACCATCTGCACGAACAGTTCGACGACGTTTGCAGCAGCATGGACTATCAGCTCGTAGACCATGGCTGCGGTTACCCTTGACACTGAATCACAGACAGGAGCGCCTGCGATGGTGTATTCAACGGCGAACCTGGGTGCACGAATGGCAAAACGTCATTTTTTCGGATGAATCCAGGTTCTGTTTACAGCATCATAATGGTCGCATCCGTGTTTGGCGACATTGCGGTGAACGAACGTTGGAAGCGTGTATTCGTCATCGCCATACTGGGGTATCACCCGGTGTGATGGTATGGGGTGCCATTGGTTACACGCCTCGGTCACCTCTTGTTCGCACTGACGGCACTTTGAACAGTGGACGTTACATTTCGGACGTGTTACGACCCGTGGCTTTACCCTTCATTCGATCCCTGCGCAACCCTACATTTGAGCAGGATAATGCACGACCGCATGTTGCATGTCCTATACGGGCCTTTCTGGATACAGAAAATGTTCGACTGCTGCCCTGGCCAGCACATTCTCCAGATCTCTCATCAACTGAAAACATCTGGTCAGTGGTGGCCTAGCAACTGGCTCGTCACAATACGCCAGTCACTACTCTTGATGAACTGTGGTATCGTGTTGAAGCTGCATGGGCAGCTGTACTTGAACACGCCATCCAAGATCTGTTTGACTCAATGCCCAGGCGTATCAAGGCCGTTATTACGGCCAGAGGTGGTTGTTCTGGCTGCTGATTTCTCAGGATCTCTGCACCCAAATTGCTTGAAAATGTAGTCACATGTCAGTTCTAGTATAATATATTTGTCCAATGAATACCCGTTTATCATCTGCATTTCTTCTTGGTGTAGCAATTCTAATGTCCAGTAGTGTACTTAGAAAGCGTATTTCTTGTACAAACATACACTTTGAAGATGGAACAAAGCCTATTGAAGTTAGCAAACTAAAAGTAGGGTAGATTAGAATATCAGCAGTGTTCGTTGCAGAATTCTAGTGCGAGTCATTATTTACGAGTTACCGAATTTTGAAAAGTTGTCACGTTAAAGAACAACACAAATGCATACGCTAAATATGTGGACTCTGGCCAGTAACGAGGCAATTGACCATCACATGTTGTGCTCAAAATGGCCAATGGTAGCGGCAATACGTGCCTCCCGAATGGTATGGACCGACTGCTGCAGACGTGCTAGCATTTCAGAGGAGATGTCCGAGCAGGCTGCAGTAATACGTCGTTGCATATCATCGGGTGTGATTGGTATGTCCTTGTAGACAGCGTCTTTCAACTTTCCTCACAGAAAAAGGTCTGCCGGCGTCAAATCCGGGGAACAGGCCGGCCGAGGTATAGGTCTTCTGCGTACAATCCAACCATCTGTAAACAATTCATGAAGACATGCTGTAGTACTTCATGCGTTATGGGCTGGACAGCCATGTTGGTACCACAGGTTTCTCCTAGCCTTCAGAGAAACGTCTTTCTGCATTCGTGGAAGACGATTTGTTAGGAGGCTGCGATAATTGTGCTCGTTCATTGTTTCATCTATGAAAAACGGGTCTATGAGCTGATGATTCGCCATCCCACACCACACTTCAAACACTGTGGACGCTGACATTCCACCCGGCGAAGCCAACGGGGATTGTCAACACAACAATAGTGTATGTTTCGGCGGTTTACCCGGCCGTGATTCGTGAATATGGCTTCATCAATAAACAAGATACATGATACATCTGGAGTATCCTGCCTTAATGCCCACGTACGGAATTTAACACGATTCACAGAATCGTTTCCATGCAGCTCTTGATGGAAAGAGATGTGATATGGACGGAATCTCTGTCGATGAAGAATGCGTAGGCCACTTGCCTGACTTGCGGCGGAGGTTCGAGTCCTCCCTCGGACATGGGTGTGTGTGTTTGTCCTTAGGATAATTTAGGTTAAGTAGTGCGTAAGCTTAGGGACTGATGACCTTAACAGTTAAGTCCCATAAGATTTCACACACATTTGAACATTGGACTTGCGGCACTTCCTTGTGGGATTGCACGGGAGCTTACGTGCGGATTAACTGCAGCACCAGCAAGGACATTAATTTCCCCTTTTCTGTCGTCACTTTTTTCCTTCTGTTACGTTGTATAGGTGTTGAACTGGTTGAAGAGGTTGATAGATAACTGCCGAGATGGTTGACGTCTATTGGGATATCTTGTCCCATACACTGTACAAGAACGAACTGTATTCTTCCTACTCTCTCCATACACCATGAGCTTGTCGGCTTTTTCTGCATTGGTAAATCGCATCGTCCACTCACCACCTACTGCTTGGACTGTCACACGCTGACTAGCAAGTCGCAATGCCCTGAAGGAACACAGAAGCACACTGTGAGCAAACGTAACAACTATGCAGGTCGAATGGCACGAACTAGTGTCGGTGTCGAAACTTTTCAAAATACGATGTCTTGTAAACGAGTCGCACTAGACTCTTGCAACAAACACCTCTGATATTCTAATTTGCCCTTCTTTTACTCTGTTAATTTCAACAGGCACTTTTCTATTTAGACAAGTTATGTTTGACCAAAAAATACACTCTCTTAAGTACAACTTAAGTCTGTTTATTGCCAAACAATGCGAGTCCTTTACTACCAATCCATTCTGTGAAAACCGCACATCAATAGCACTTCCCATTTCCGCGCTATTGCGATGTAAGTTTTGTGTGATTCACCCTGTGTATGCTTGCCCAAGCAACCTTGGAGAACTTCTTGGAATAACGTTTAGGATTTAAAAGTTGATTTACTTTACACTGGTGTCCAATGTGGCCTCCACCAGACGCACGATTAACATTTGCGAGCGTATCGTCTGCAGCTACAGCATTCAATGATGTTGCTATGCAGATCCATAGTCCACCCACAGATTTTGGAAGGCACATAGCGTACCATGAGACAAGGAGACCTTGGAAGCCTATGGTGGAACGCCAGAACAGTACACCCCCTATGGCTTAAGCTGTAGGAGAAGAGGACTCTCAGAGAAAATCACGCCGCACAATTGTAACTGAATTGCACCTGTGGAAATGGAGTATGCCAAATGCCTTTTGTTGCTGTGTTACTGCCATCTGGATTCGATGCAAACAGGGTAACAAGCTTGGGAGCTACTCCAGGGGGATCGCTGTTGGCACCCACATGAAGGAACAACTTGTAACTGGCGCCAAGATCCACTTTTAGTTTCGATGCCTAAGTTAAAATTAACCCCAAATTTCCATCATCATTTATTTAGAAGTTATCGTAATGTAAAACTGGTTGACTCTTTGGAACGTCCTCAACATCTGCCTACTCGTCCCTACCCTCGAAAGTCCCCAGAAATCACAATAAACTTCCTGTATAAGGCTTCAGACGATGAAGCAGGTGGTATAAAAATGAGTCGACGGAGGGAATGGGGGCGATCTTAGAGCGGACACAGTTGTAGAGGGACCAAGAAAGAGAGTTTTATCTACGACCCAGTGACAGCGACATCACTGTGAAATGAAAAAAATTAAGAAATCACTGAATCTTGGGAGTAATCCACTACGCTTAAAACAGAACCTGGTACTGTCGGCTGATCATGATCATGCTGTAGGAGGAAAACAGTAGAAACGCTTGTCACCTACCGCGGGATACTTCCGTTATTGACTAGCTACAGATAGACGTCAGGGGCAGTATTGCCAGTCAAGAGGACTACAGAACTTGGTTTTCCCTCTCACCATGCTGCCAAGGAATCTCTGTTTATATGAACGGATGTAATACGTTGTTTACAGTAGTGCAAACAAAGCCATGTCTGGTCTGTTGGGCAGTAAAGTAAAACGGTACGTCATGAATGGTTGGGAGACGCAGAAGAGCAGGTTCAGCCACATACCTGGAAATCCTATACTCCGTGGCCATACTTTCCCATCGCGAAGTATGAGTGTTGAGTAAGTGTACCTGTTAAGTATAGATGGCTGTAACGGTGTGTGTAGTATAGTGTCGTGCTCATGTTGGAGACGATAAGGGAAGGGAAAGGGTAAAACCCGGTGCTAACATATAGCCTTCTCCTTTCAAAGAGTACCAAGGGGGCTATCAAGTGCTGAGCAGTAAAAGAAAGCTTTATGGGGTTGTGAGTTACGTTGGATGTTGTAGCTCTCAGATGGGCTTCTGTGCATCTGTTTGATTCCTGGCGCCATGGACTGTGCGGCTGGTCCTGGCGGAGGTTCGAGTCCTACCTCGGGCATGGGTGTGTGTGTGTTTGTCCTTAGGATAATTTAGGTTAAGTAGTGTGTAAGCTTAGGGACTGATGACCTTAGCAGTTAAGTCCCATAAGATTTCACACACATTTGAACATTTGACTCCTGGCGACTGATATTGGACTTCTGGTGCTAAAGTCAAGTTCAGTGGGACCAACCGAGGTGACGCAGTGGTTCGGACTCTGGTCTAGCATTCGCAAAGTTTGGGGTTCAGTTCTCGTTCCAGTTGTCCTGGTTTTTGGGTTCTACATAAGGTTGATAGCAAAATGAGTTGTTTGGACGGCGAAGGTTCAATCCCGCGTCCGGCCATCCTGATTCAGGTTTTCCGTGATTTCCCTAAATCGCTTCAGGCAAATGTCGGGATGGTTCCTTTGAAAGGACACGGCCGACTTCCTTCCCCATTCTTCCCTAATCCGATGAGACCTATGACCTCGCAGTTTGATCTCCTCCCCCAAATCAACCCATCTGATTTGAGTTGTTAAAGGACTTCAGCTCATTTCCATCCACATCCTTTCCCATCCTGTGACTGTGATATATCTCTAACGATCTGACTATCAGCGGAAAGTCAAACCCAACAGTTCTTTCCAAGAAAATTTAGTGGAGACAGAGTGCTGCTCTGGGGATGGTGCCCCTCGTTTCGGTTCGAAACATCAGTTTTCGTTAATGGTAAAGTGGTGGACATTTTAGACAATGGTATGTTCTACCTGTTATGGCAATAGCTTGCCAATGCCCGCCTTCATCTGAATCGTCAGTACGTCTGGCTACCATACAGCGTGCCCAGGTTCGATTCCCGGCCGGGACGGAGATTTTCTCCCCTGGGGGACTGGGTGTTGTGTTGTTATCATCATCATTTACTCATCATCGACACGCAAGTCGCTCAGTGTGGCGTCCGCTGAAAAGAGTTGCAATTCGATGGCTGAACTTCCCGGAGGGCGCGGGGCTCGCGTTCATCAGTGCCGTACGATCATTCCATTTCTTTTATTTCACTTTGGACTCTGACATTTTTCTGTACGAGCATCATAACATTTTCGTCTACAGAGAAAATACCATCAAATATCGGTGCGAAGAAAATCAGATGCATGTACACTAATAGCATGCTAAACGCCCCGCCAAAACAAGTATAGAATATTATTGAAATGAACTAGGACACAACAGATCTATTCGAACAAAAATTCATTAACAACTATTCACCAGCCTCTACGAATTCGTCCTTCAGTGTATCGCCGGCCGCTGTGACCGAGCGGTTCTAGGCGTTTCAGTCCGGTACCGCGCTGCTGCTACGGTCGCAGGTTCGAATCCTGCCTCGGGCATGGATGTGTGTGATGTCCTTAGGTTAAGTTAGGTTTAAGTAGTTCTAAGTCTAGGGGACCTATGACCTCAGATGTTAAGTTCCATAGTGATTAGAGCCATTTTTTCATTGTATCAGAATTTACTCGTGCAGACTTCTCGGAAGATGAAGCGCAATAGTAGTAGTAGATCAGCCTTTTCTAAGGCCTCCTTGACATTCTTTTAATTGCCGTTGGTGAGTTCTTTCAATTCTGTTCAACAGAATTTTTGAAAATATTTGTAGAACTAGTTCCCTGTAATTACTAATACCTGTATTGCCGGCTTTCTTATGAGGAGAATGTATAAGGATTGTTCAAATGAAAAAGTACGAAACGTCGTAACAACCAAATTGGTTGATATTTGCATAAGCCGCTTTGGGACAATGTAGTGAAACACTTAGGGATGAGAATGCAGCGTTGTCACCTCCCACTAAAAACTTCAAAGTTGTGTCATCAGTAGGCAAGGAGATGCTCTCCGTATTTTTCTACGTCCGATACTCATTGGATACCTGGAGCACGAAGCAACAATAAACAGTGACGTACTGTGAGACATACCGTAGTCTCCGCAAGTCCATCAGGAGCAAACGGCCTGGGCTGCTCACGGAGGGGTGATTCTGCTCCACGACGACACACGTCAACACGTCTCCAAGGTCACACGAAGCACAATGGTCAACTTCAACTGGAAACAGCTTGAGTATCCGAGCTAAGGCCCGGACACGTCGACCTGCGACTTCCACGTGTTTGGTCCGCTAAAAGAATATTTCAGAGGGAAGCATTTCAACTCGGAGGACGAACTGAAGGACACAGTGGAGGACGGGGTCCTGTCACAACAATAGGAATTCTGGGAATGGGGAATCCTTCAGCTCGTGAAACAGTGGGATAGTTGTGTTCAGACCTCTGGTCTGACTTCAATTATACCCACGGTGTTCTTTCGTACCTATTCTTTCGAACAAACTTCACATTTACACGACTTTCCACTCCTCTGTAACCTTTTCCGTTTTCCGCATTTCTTCAAAACCCATTGCCAGATCTTTCGTAATCTTTGTTTATGGTGATTCCGGAAGTTAGCTCAGCTGTTATGGAATCTCCCCTACTGGCTACGTTAATTTTCAGAGTTCTGATTGTTTCCCTGGCTGGTCTAACAGACGGTGGCACATCTTTACCTTGATTTTCATAGAAGTCTGAGAATTCTGATTTGCGGTTTACTTCTAGGCAGAACTATTTACAGTTTTTGGTATTATTTAAGCTATTTCTATCCTCACATTCTTGAAACAAATAGTTATCGCTTAGTGACACAAAAATCTATTCTTCAAGGTGTGATAAAAAACTCAGGATTTTTTCAGATTGATATCTTCATCAGTATTTCGTTTTCCCTGTCACGACTGAAATACTCGGAAAATGTAGCACGATGTATGTTTTATAAACTAATGAACCGAAGTCCACGTCTAGCCCACATCGTTCCTGGATGCTTGCCGTGAGAACTCGAAAGACAAGTGAAACGATTTTTCGACGAAACAGATGACTGCGCAAACAATTGACAGTAAAGTAATAAAACGATTGGAAGGATGGGGATGAGAACTTTTTGATAGTTGGCGTCTTTAGTGCAATAATAGTAGGTATGTGGGCAATTTTGGCCACATATGCTAATGAGCTGAAACATTTTGGTCGCATAGTTAATAGAGCTTTGGTCTACATTTGGAACGCAACACTGCAGCGACTCTGCGTGTCATAGAATCTACAAAGCCTTCGGAGGCTTCCGGAGGTGTGTTGCACGTGATGTCTACGCGCAGGTCACGCATTTCCCGTAAATTACGGTTTGTGAGCGCGGTTCGCCCCTTGTAGCATCCCAGACGTGTATCATTGGGTTCATACCAGGCGAGTTCACTCTTCGAATGATTCTGGTTTTTTGACACGGATAGTTATCATGCTGGAAGGATTATCCGAATGGGACTGAAGTCGGTAGATGTGATACGCATTTACAGACACACAAAGAATTAGAAGTTCAGTTCTTTTTTAATAAAGAAAAAGTGCTTCACAAATGCAGCTAATCAATGGTGCGTTGGTGCACCTCTGGCCCTTATGCAAGCAGTTATTCGGCTTGGTATTGATGGCATAATTGTTGGACATCCTCATGAGGAATATCGTGCTGAAGCTGCTGAGAATTCTTCCGGGTTGTATGGCCATGGTCCATGGAACTCTTCTATCCCTGACGTTTCGCCGAAAGCTATGTTGGACATCTTCGGAGGTGCTCCTGGTTGTGCTGAGTCTTGCCGACTGACGAGTCGACGTCGAAGGACGGCCTAAATATCGTGGAAAGTGGGCGTGGTCTGGATTTCACGTGATAGCAGAGCCACGGGTCGTAACACATCCGAAATGTAACGTCCACTGTTCAAAGTGCCGCCAATGCGAACAAGAGGTGACAGAGACGTGTAACCAATGGCACCCCATGCCATCACACCGGGTGATACACCAGTATGTTGATGACGAATACATGCTTCCAATGTGCGTTCACCGCGATGTCGCCAAACACTGATGCGACCATCATGACACTGTAAACAGAACCTGGATTCATCCGAAAAAATGACGTTTTGCCATTCGTGCACCCAGGTTCGTCGTTGAGTACACCATAGCAGGCACTCCTGTCTGTGATGCAGCGTCAAAGCTAACGGCAGCCATGGTCTCCGAGCTGATAGTCTATGCCGCTGCAAACGTCGTCGAACTGTTGGTGCAGTTGGTTGTTGACCCAGGGATCGAGACGTGACTGCACGATCCGTTGCAGCCATGCGTATGAGATGCCTGTCATCTCGACTGCTAGTGATACGAGGCTGTTGGGATCCAGCACGGCGTTCCGTATTACCCTCCTGAACCCACCGATTGCATATTCTGCTAACAGTCATTGGATCTCAACCAACGCGAGCAGCAGTGTGGCGATACGATAAACCGCTATGGCGATAGGCTACAATCCGACCTTTATCAAAGTCGGAAACGTGATGGTAGGCATTTGTCCTCTTTGCAAGAGGCGTCACAACAACGTTTCACCAGGCAACGCCGGTCAACTGCTGTTTGTGTATGAGAAATCGGTTGGAAACATTCCTCATGTCAGTACGTTGGAGGCGCCACCGGCGCCAACCTTGTGTGAATGCTTTGAAAAGCTAATCATTTGCATATCACAGCATCATCTTCCTGTCGGTTAAATTTCGCGTCTTTATCACGTCATATTCGTGGTGTAGCAATTTTAATGACCAGTAGTGTATTTGATAAATTGGGGAGGGTAGGGTTTGGCGAGCACGAAGACAGACAGCAGGAGCTCTCGCCGTGTGCGGGCGGCCATTATCTTGCTGAAACGTAAGCTCAGGTTGGCTTGTCATGAAGGCAACAAAAGAGGACATAGAATATCGTTGACGTACCTCTAAGCTGTAAGGGTGCCACGGATGACAACCAAGTATCCTGCTATGAAAGAAAATGGCACTCCAGACCTTCACTCCTGGTTGTCGGGCTGTAAGGTGGGAACCAGACAGGTTGGAATCCAACGGCTGTCCTAGCTGTCTCCAGACAATCCAAAAACTCTATCAATACCAAGCCGAATAACTGCTTGCAGAAGGACCAGAGGTGCATCAACGCGTTATTAACTTTCCCAGACTGTGAAGCGCTTTTTCTTGAATAAATCATCCAATTTTTTCCGAAAGTGTGATTATTTGTTTGTCTTTACATGTAACTCACATCCACAGAGCTCCGTCGCATTCGGATTGTTACTTCGTGCTGCGTCGTTCTTTTTTATTGTGTCTCAGAGAGTACTCTCATTACCGCGACACGTTCCCTCTGCGCCACCGGGCGGCGTCCAGTCTCGCATAGTCGGTGGTCGTAGTATTTTCTTTCGTCAGTCTAGCGTATTTCACCAAGCAACGATACTCTGTAAAGTTGTGGTGTCACCGCCAGACACCACACTTGCTAGGTGGTAGTTTTAAATCGGCCGCGGTCCACTAGTACATGTCGGACCCGCGTGTCGCCACTGTCAGGGATCGCAGACCGAGCGCCACCACAAGGCAGGTCTCGAGATACGGACTAGCACTCGCCCCAGTTGTACGGACGACTTTGCTAGCGACTACACTGACGAAGCCTCGCTCCTTTGCCGAGCAGATAGAATAGCCTTCAGCTAAGTCAATGGCTACGACCTAGCAAGGCGCCATTGGTAACATTGCATGTATCTAAAGAGTCTCACTTGTATCGCCACAATCTCCAGATGTACCAAAAGGATGGAATAAAGTTAAGTATTCCAGAAGCTACGTACTTTTCTTTATAGCATTCATAACGTATCCTGTTTCAGACCTCACGCACCCTGCTTTGGCTTAGCGCGTGCCTTTCGGCTTCCTCTCATTGTGTCTAGGCTGTCTTGTCTAGACACAACAATTTTTGGCGACGAGCCAACGGAAAGGGTCTTGTTCTTTCTAATTGCTTACATTTACTTGTGTCATGGCTTCGCCAGATGTACTGTCCGAATTTTATCGCTTGCAGAATCAGCAGACGCAGGCGTTATTGGATGCCCTTGGACAGCTCGTCCAGGGTCAACGTGCACTGCAAAACGATGCGGCAGCCGCCGCTCCACCGCTACCGCAGCCACAACTCGCAGTTGCACCGCCTTTTAGGCCGTTGGAACCAGCTAAGGAAACATGGACGGAGTGGTCACGCCAGTTTGGATTTCATCTCGCCGCCTACAGAATTCAAGGGAACGAGCGGCAGCCTCATTTATTGGCGTGTGTAGGGGTGCAAACGTACCGTGTGATAGTGAAATTGTTTCCCCGATGCGACGTAGCAACTCTGTCCTACGAAGAAATTTTGTCTGCTTTAGATGCCTATTTCAAGGAAACAGTCAATGTCGTTGCAAAAAGGTATACGTTCTTTCGTACAAAACGTACGGCCGGTCAGACTAATAGGGAGTGGGTTGCAACATTACAAGGCCTTACAAGGGATTGTGCTTTTGAGTGTGAATGTGGACTCCCTTATTCAGATACTGTGGTACGTGATGCAATAGCACAGAACGTTCCTGATGTTCGTATACGGGAACAGATTTTGAAACTAGTTAATCCCTCCCTTCAGCAAGTGATAGACATATTGGATAGGCAAGACACACTTGACTTTGCTCAGGAATCATTTGCAACTTCGCCAGCCGTGTGTAACATTAACCGGCCCACCAGGCGCGCTGCACGGCCCGGTAAACTGCCCTCGCACACGTCCGCGCAGCTGCCGCCACGCTCTAAACCAGGTGTGCCGCGACAGCATACAACTGCAGTGAAATCATGCCCGCGGTGTGCTACTAGACATTCGCGTGAAAATTGCCCGTCACGCCAAGCTATTTGCTTTTTCTGTAATAAGAAAGGACATGTTCAAAGTGTTTGCCAGAAAAGGCTCAGATCAAACAATCACAACCATTCCAGGCCCTTTGCCTCGCTCCGGAATCGAACCAAGAATACTCAGGCTCGTGAACCTTCGCCCATGGACATTCATGTAGTTAATTCCACTTCGTCCAGTGCCACTGTCTCTAACAGTGACTGTGTTCGTCCCACAAATACTGTGCGTCGATGTCGCCGGAAATCGCGTCAAGTCGCAAGTGCTGCTGTACCTGTATCAGTTCAAATTGCACGAGACAGTCGCTCTTGTCGTCAGCAGGACAATCAACTTTTTGTAGATTTGGACATTCATGGCCACGTGATAGCATTCCAGCTCGATACCGGAGGTGCTGTTTCATTGATCAATCACGACACGTACCAACAACTGGGCAAACCTCCGTTGCGTGCCGGAAATGTTAAGTTAAATAGTTATTCAGGTCAGAATATCCCTGTGTTAGGATAGTGCACTCTTCTTGCAACATATAAGGGACAAACAAAACTTGTATCATTTTACGTTCTTCGTTCTTCTACTGCAGTGAACTTGTTTGGTTTAGATTTATTTCAATTGTTTAACTTGTCTATTGTAAATCAGGTCCTATCAGTGAATCAGACTGTGCCTTCCGCCAGTGTTTCTCGGCTATGTGAAGAATTTGCAGACATTTTTGCACCGGGCTTAGGTTGCGCTAAGAACTATGACGCACATTTGGAACTGAAAGTAAACGCGCAACCGAAATTTTTCAGAGCGCGCCATGTTCCTCACGCATTGCGTGATGAGGTCGCCAGAACATTACACGATTTAGAATCACAAGGTGTGAGTGAATGTGCGCAATGCCTCTTCCATTTCAGCTCCGCTTCATCGCTTACGCCGTAAGGGTGTTCCGTTCGTCTGGACGACGGAATGCGAACGCGCCTTTCGCCAGTTGAAATCGGCGTTGCTTTCTAATACTTGCCTTACGCCATTCGATCCCCAGAAACCCCTTTTGTTGATGGTAGATGCATCGGAATTCGGGATCGGTGCTGTGCTTGCGCACAAAGATGGGTGGCATGATCGCCCTATTGCCTTTGCGTCCAAATTGCTCTCGTCTGCACAAAGAAATTATTCACAGATAGAGAAAGAAGCTTTGGCTCTCGTGTTTGGTGTTACTAAGTTCCATGATTTCTTGTATGGTCGTCACTTTACCATCATCACATTCCACAAATCTTTGACGTCGCTTTTTCATCCGCACAAGCCTGTACCTCCGCGTACAGCGCAAAATTCATTCGCTGGTCTATTTTCCTCTCGCAGTACCGCTACGATATCTTGTATCGGTCCACTGCTAAGCACGGAAACGCCGATGCGTTGTCCCGTTTGCCCATTGCTGAGGATAGAGCATTCGATTCTTCCGAACTTGCTTGCATGTTCATTGATTTGGAAACCGATGAAGTGGTTGAATCGTTTCTGATTGATTTTCGTCGTGTAGCTACAGCCAAAGCTGCTGACCCGGTCCTTGCTACCGTTTTGCGTTTTGTTGCTACGCAATGGCCTTTGTCAAAGTCTTGGATCGAGGATCCGTTGGTTCGCCGATGTTTTGCTCACAAGGAGAGACTTTTTGTTCGACGTGGTGTTTTGTTGTTGCGTTCTGATAATGATCAGTCCAGAGTCGTGGTCCCACGTTCGTTACAGTCCTCTGTTTTACGGCTTCTCCACCAAGGACATTGGGGTATAGTGCGAACGAAACAACTTGCTCGTCAGCACTGTACTTGGTTCGGAATCGATGCTGCGATTACGAATATGTGTTCTTCTTGCATGGCGTGTGCCGAACAACAATCCGCACCGCCGCGGAAAGTCTTTGCATGGCCAAAAGCCATTTCCCCTTGGCAACGCTTGCACATCGATTTTGCTGGTCCATTCTGGAATGCTCGATGGTTGGTTGTGGTCGATGCCTTCAGTAATTTTCCTTTTGTTGTCCGGATGTCTTTCACGACGTCAACTGCCACCATCCAAGCGTTGTCTGCTATCTTTTGCATTGAAGGTCTTCCGCAGACTATTGTTTCCGACAATGGCCCACAATTCATGTCTGCAGAATTTCAGTCTTTCTGCAAGGCCAATGGTATTCAACATCTGACATCCGCGCCGTTTTCACCTCAGTCAAACGGTGCCGCTGAACGATTGGTCCGGACTTTCAAGTCACAGATGTTGAAGTTGAAAGAGTCGCATTCTCGGGAGGACGCGTTGTTGCTCTTTTTGTCATCGTATCGCTCTCATCCCCGAGATGGTCGCTCGCCGGCTGAGTTGCTCCACGGTCGTCCTCATCGAACCTTGATGTCTTTGCTGCACCCGCCACATCAGGTTTCTGTGCAGCGGCAGACTTCTGCTTTTGCTCCAGGCGACGTTGTATTCTATCGCAACTATCGAGGTTCACGGCGTTGGCTCGCAGGGCGCATTCTTCGCTGCCTCGGCCGCGCTATGTATCTGGTTTTGGGGGCCTCTGGTGAGGTGCGTCGGCTTCTCAATCTGCTGCGCCTCTGTCGTCGCACGGGTTCTGCCGCTCCCCGTCTGCTTTCAGCGACGGTGCCGTCCGGTCAGCGCCCTGGGGACCCATCTACTGGCTCGCCTCATCCCCAGGTGTTACCGACGATGCCTTCCATTTTGCCCGATGGCGACGCGCCGCTGCCGCCTCCGCCGCCGCCGCCTGTCCTCCAGCCGGCGCCGCCCGCAGTGGACGCTTCGCTGCAGCCGCCAAGCGCCTCCCTGGGTCACGCGCCGCCGATCGCTTCCCGTGACCAGCTGTCCTCCGCCATGGAACTCTTGCCCGCTCCGGACCACATGACGTCATCGCGCGTCGGGTACCCCGACGCAATGGAGGTCGACCCTTCGGCCCGTCCTGTCTCTTTCCGGGCGCATACACCGCATGTTGACGTGCACCCTGGACTAGGTTTTCAGACGTTTCCTAGATCCCCTTGGATCGAATGGCCGGGTGCGGGTGGCACAGCCTCGCCTGTTGTTAGGCTCCCCACTTCATCGCATACGTCAACATGGGGTCCTCCCCACGGCGGGCGGAAGCCTTATAACACGACCGTTCGCCGATTTGCGGGGGAGGAATGTGGTGTCACCGCCAGATACCACACTTGCTAGGTGGTAGTTTTAAATCGGCCGCGGTCCACTAGTACATGTCGGACCCGCGTGTCGCCACTGTCAGGGATCGCAGACCGAGCGCCACCACAAGGCAGGTCTCGAGATTCGGACTAGCACTCGCCCCAGTTGTACGGACGACTTTGCTAGCGACTACACTGACGAAGCCTCGCTCCTTTGCCGAGCAGATAGTTAGAATAGCCTTCAGCTATGTCAATGGCTACGACCTAGCAAGACGCCATTGGTAACATTGCATGTATCTAAAGAGTCTCACTTGTATCGCCACAATCTCCAAATGTACCAAAAGGATGGATTAAAGGTAAGTATTCCAGAAGCTACGTACTTTTCTTTATAGCATTCATAACGTATCCTGTTTCAGACCACACGCACCCTGCTTTGGCTTAGCGCGTGCCTTTCGGCTTCCTCTCATTGTGTCTAGGCTGTCTTGTCTAGACACAACAAAAGTTATGAATTATAATAATAATTCTGACTTGTTCGACAGCCTGTTGCGAGCCTTTCAAATGGATACCACATCTACATCTGTGTCCATACTTGGCAAGCCACCTGACGGTGTGTGGCGGAGGGTACCTTGAGTACCTCTATCGGTTCTCCCTTCTATTCCAGTCTCGTATTGTTCGTGGAAAGAAAGATTGTCGGTATGCCTCTGTGTGGGCTCTAATCTCTCTGATTTTATCCTCATGGTCTCTTCGCGAGATATTTGTAGGAGAGAGCAATATACTGCTTGACTCCTCGGTGAAGGTATGTTCTCGAAACTTCAACAAAAGCCCGTACCGAGCTACTGAGCGTCTCTCCTGCAGAGTCTTCCACTGGAGTTTATCTATCATCTCTGTAACGCTTTCGCGATTACTAAATGATTCTGTAACGAAGCGCGCTGCTCTCCATTGGATCTTCTCTATGTCATCTATCAACCCTATCTGGTACGGATCCCACACTGGTGAGCAATATTCAAGCAGTGGGCGGACAAGTGTACTGTAACCTACTTCCTTTGTTTTCGGATTGCATTTCCTTAGGATTCTTCCAATGAATTTCAGTCTGGCATCTGCTTTACCGACGATCAACTTTATATGATCATTCCATTTTAAATCACTCCTAATACCTACTCCCAGATAATTCACGGAATTAACTGCTTCCAGTTGCTGACTTGCGATTTTGTAGCTAAATGATAAAGGATCTTTCTTTCTATCTATTCGCAGCACATTACACTTGTTTACATTGAGATTCAATTGCCATTCCCTGTACCATGCGTCAATTCGTTGCAGTTCCTCCTGCATTTCCGTAGAATTTTCCATTGTTACAACCCCTCGATATACCACAGCATCATCCGCAAAAAGCCTCAGTGAACTTCCGATGTTATCCACAAGGTCATTTATATATGTTGTGAATAGCAACGGTTCTACGACACTCCCCTGCGGCACACCTGAAATCACTCTTACTTCGGAAGACTTCTCTCCATTGAGAATGACATGCTGCGTTCTGTTATCTAGGAACTCTTCAATCCAATCACACAATTGGTCTGATAGTCCATATGCTCTTACTTTTTTCATTAAACGACTGTGGGGAACTGTATCGAACGCCTTGCGGAAGTCAAGAAACACTGCATCTACCTGGGAACCCGTGTCTATGGTCCTCTGAGTCTCGTGGACGAATAGTGCGAGCTGGGTTTCACACGATCGTTTTTTTCGAAACCCATGCTGATTCCTATACAGTAGATTTCTAGTCTCCAGAAAAGTTATTATACTCGAACGTAATACGTGTTCGAAAATTCTACAACTGATCGACGTTAGAGATATAGCTCTGCACATCTGTTAGACGTCCATTCTTGAAAACGGGGATGACCTGTGCCCTTTTCCAATCCTTTGGAACGCAACGCTCTTCTAGAGACCTATAGTACACCGCTGCAAGAAGGAGGGCAAGTTCCTTCGTGTATTCTGTGTAAAATCGAACTGGTATCCCATCAGGTCCAGAGGGCTTTCCTCTTTTGAGCGATTTTAATTGTTTCTCTATCCCTCTCTCGTCTGTTTCGATATCTACCATTTTGTCATTTGTGCGACAATCTAGAGAAGGAACTACAGTGCAGTCTTCCTCTGTGAAACAGCTTTGGAAAAAGACAATTCATGCCATGTGATCTTATATAAGTGTAATATGAATGCTTGATTTAAAGATTACAGCTCTTTTCTGTTCAGCCTGTGCTCCCTGGTTTACCACACCCATATCCTCGCATCTTATACAGTTTCAACATGTACACCTGTGATGATGATATGGTCCCATACTCCGAGGAGCATAGGGGACAATGCGGGAGACAAGCACTGCCGTACTAGGCAAGGTCCTAGCGGAGGTGGTTTGCCGTTGCCTTCCTCCGACCGTAATGGGAATGAATGATGATGATAAAGACGACGACACCCAGTCATCTCGAGGCAGGGAAAATCCCTGACCCCGCCGGGAATCGAACCTGGGACTCCGTGCGCGGGGAGCGAGAACGCTACCGCAAGACCACGAGCTGCGGACTGTACACTTGTACGAAACATTATAACACGCGTTTTACAAAGCAACAATCGAAAAATGCATATTTTTAACACATTAACCTCTAAGCGTTATCGCACATGTCACGTTACAGCTGTTGTACAATTCACAACAAATGTTCGATTACCTCACCGTCAGCTTCAATGCATTTGTGCACTCTTGGGGGAACATGTTGTGTTGCATGTCTGAGTACCTCTGCACGTTTCCTTATGAGGACAGCATCGTCCATGACGCGACCGAGCATTTCATCTCGCATATTCACCTTTCGTTTGTATACCTCAGAATTCGTCCAACCGCATGAACAAAAATCTAATGGCATAAGATCGGCGATCTTGGTGACGACTTAATTGTACTACCAAGCCCAGTACATCGATCAGGGTAAGTGCGGTTGAGATGTTGCCTCATACGTTAGGTAAAATACGGGGGTGCTCAGTCGTGCTGGAAGTACATTGCAGTCCCCGTCGCCAGAAGTACGTCCGCAACATGTTCAACAAGCGAATTTTCCAAAAATGCAGAAATACTATCCCTTCGTTCGCTCTTCTAAAATGACTAGACCTATGAACAAGTTGCCGACATGCCGCACTAAGCACTGATCGAAAGCCGCGCGGGAATAGCCGAGCGGTCTGGGGCGGTGCAGGCATGGACTGTGCGGCTGGTCCCGGCAGAGGTTCGAGTCCTCCCTCGGGCATGGGTGTGTGTGTTTGTCCTTAGGATAATTTAGGTTAAGTAATGTGTAAGCTTAGGGACTGATGACCTTAGCAAATGGTTCAAATGGCTCTGAGCACTATGGTACTTAACATCTGTGGTCATCAGTCCCCTAGAACTTAGAACTACTTAAACCTAACTAACCTAAGGACATCACACACATCCATGCCCGAGGCAGGATTCGAACCTGCGACCGTAGCAGTCGCGCGGTTCCGGACTGAGCGCCTGAACCGCTAGACCACCGCGGCCGGCGGAACTTAGCAGTTAAGTCCCATAAGATTTCACACACATTTGTACATTTCGAACACTGATCGAAAAATAAACCCGGAAACTGGTTTGCATTGCAGCATGAGGCGGTGCAGTGTTGCCTCGCGGTCTAGGCGCCTTGCCACGGTTCCCGCGGCTCCCCCCGTCGCAGGTTCGAGTCCTCCCTCGGGCATGTGTGTGTGTGTGTGTGTGTGTGTGTGTGTGTGTGTGTGTGTGTGTGTGTTGTCCCTAGCGTAAGTTAGTTTAAAATAGATTAAGTAGTGTCTAAGCCTAGGGACCGATGACCTCAGCAGTGCCGCGCGGAGTGGACGCGTGGTTTGAGTCGCCACGTCATGGATTGCGCGGCTCCTCCCACCGGAGGTTCGAGCCTTCCCTCGGGCATGAGTGTTGTGTGTGTGTGTGTGTTGCTCTTAGCAAAAGTTAGTGTAAGTAGTGTGTAAGTGTAGCAACCGATGACCTCAGCAGTTTGGTCCCTTAGGAATTCACACACATTTGAACATTTGAACGTCAGTAGTTTGGTCCCATAGGAACTTACCACAAATTTCTAGCGTAAGGATTTTCCTGCGACCACCGACGATTATTACATGTGTTGTTGTTCCATTTCCTGTAAAGATGGGTTCAGCAGTGAATAGTATGAATGGAAGCAAATGACCGTTATCATGACATCGAAGAAGCAATGATGGAAATAAAAGAAAGGGTCAGGAATGGAATTAAAATCCAAGATGAAAGGATATCAATGATAAGATTCGCTGAAACTTACTGGCAGATTAAAACTGTGTGCCGGATCAAGACTCGTACTCGAGTTCGAGTCTCGGTCCGGTACACAGTTTTAATCTGCCAGTAAGTTTCATATCAGGACACACTCCGCTGTAGAGTGAAAAATTTCATTCTAGATAAGATTCGCTGATGATATTGCTGTCATGAGTGAAAGTCAAGAAGACTTACATAATCTGCTGAATGGAATGCATAATCTAATGAGTACAGGATATGGACTGAGATTAAATCAAAGAAAGACGAAAGTAATGAGAAGTAACAGAAAGGAGAACAGTGAGAAATTTAACATCGGGATTGGTGGTCGCTAAGTGGATGAAGTCAAGGAATTCTGCTAACTTGGCAGCAAAATAAACAATGACGGACGGAGCAAGGACATCAAAAGCAGACTAACACTAGGAAAAAGGGCCGTCTGGCTAAGAGAAGTCTACTAGTATCGAACATAGACCGCAATGTGAGGAAGAAATTTCTGAGAATGTACGTTTGGAGCACAGCATTGTATGGTAGTGAAACATGGACTGTGGGAAAACCGGAACAGAAGAGAATCGAAGTATTTGAGATGTTGTGTTACAGACAAATGTTGAAAATTAGGTAGACTGATAAGGTAAAGAATGAGAAAGTTCTCGCAAAATCGGAGAGGAAAGGAATATGTGGAAAACACTGATAAGGAGAAGGGTCAGGATGCTAGGACAGCTGTTAAGGCATCAGGGAAAGACTGTCATGGTACTAGAGGAAGTTGTAGAGGGCAGAAACTATAGAGGAAGACAGAGATTGGAATACATCCAGCAAATAATTGAGGGCGTAGCTTGCAAGTGATACTCGGAGATGAAGAGGTCGGCACAGGAGAGGAATTCTTGGCGGGCCCCATCAAACCAGTCAGAAGACTGATGACACAAAAAAAAGAGGAACACTTAGGAGACGGTGACTGATTCCATCAGCGTGAAAATGTACGCTGTCATAAGTCTGTATCTGTGAGGCAATGGTTTGTGGACAATAACATTCCTGAAATGGCCGACCTGAATCCAATGGAACATCTTTGGGATGAGTCTGAACGTCGTCTTCTCTCCGGATCCCAGTGTACAACATCATTACCTTCTTTGCTTGATGCTCTAGAGGAAGAATGGTCTGCCACTCTTTCACGGACACTCAGGCACGTCACTGAAAGTGTTCCCAGTAGAGTTGAAGCCGTCATAAATCTCCACTAACAGGCATTGGGTTACTGATGATCAAATAGTGTCTGATCGATACCCGACAAACAAAGAATCAACTCGCTTTTACACGAAACTGAAGAAATTTTCGGCGTTGCTTCCTCTGTGGGTGCTGCATGTGAAGGTTTCGGGAAAAAATGAAATTGCTGTCACCGATATGTTCGAACCAGTTCTTCTACGTTAAATGAGTAGTTAGGGGTATGGGAACTAGTAAAATGCAATACAAAGTGACTTCTATGTTATGGCTGACGATCTAAAACGCAATGTGACTGATATGCTGTCAAATGATTTAACTAGTTATTTAATCAGGTTACCCTCCATTCAGAGGCGTTGTATGCAGCGACTGTTATATTGATTTTGTAAATAATAGATTTTAGCTATCAG
This sequence comes from Schistocerca piceifrons, assembly GCF_021461385.2. Classification (NCBI taxonomy): domain Eukaryota; kingdom Metazoa; phylum Arthropoda; class Insecta; order Orthoptera; family Acrididae; genus Schistocerca; species Schistocerca piceifrons. The sequence goes on from NC_060140.1 coordinate 234,404,812, forward strand.
TCATCCTTTGGAATTTTTATTGGCAGATCTAGATTTCAGCTAGAAACTAGCCATTCTCAATGCACTCTCATTTTTGATCAATGCATGTAGTGCCCGTTGGTCAGGTTCAATGAACTTTGGATGAAGCCCGATCAGCAGGCATTACATGCATTGAACAAAAATGATAGTGCATTGAGAATGGCTAGTTTCTAGCTGAAATCTAGATCTGCCAATAAAAGTTCCAAAGGACGACTGATAGCTGAAATCTATTATTTGCAGTCATATAGTATTAAAGAGAAGCATGAAAAAATTCAGGGGACATCTCAATATTTTTTAGGAATGTATCGCGCATGACATTAGTTGCCACCGATGTCTTATTAGTGGAATCATATACAAGAACCTAGGAAGATTCAGAGGAAGCTACTTTTAGTGGCACGTGTGCCAAACACGTGAAAGAAAACAAAATCTGCATGTGGGAACAACTGGCTGGGACATTTAGGCCACATCATCATCGAGGCAAGACACTTCTGTCATGGGCACCTAACTAACGTCTCGTTACGGAAAATGTAAGGGCCGTACATCGCGAGTCGTGTGAAAGATTAACGGGAAGGTGCGGCTCTTCGGAGAAAAAACATCGGGTCTCCTAGAGGGAACACTGCAAGTCCATGAAAACCTCGCCTAACTACTGGCTGACAGCGTCCCTCCGAATGTGAGTTCATCATCCTGATATACGTATTGGAAACCAGTGCGAATAAGAGAGTGAAAAAAGCTCTTTAAATCTACACTTAGAACACAAGGATCAAGGGAGAAAGTATTTACAAACGGAAGGTTGCCAACATATCAGTTGAAGATATCACAGTTCGTGATAAACTGAGATAACAAAGGAATTGCAAACACGGTGTTGAAACGAGCCAGGATGAAAGAAAATTTCAAGCAGAACAGACAACGCATAGTGCAATCGTACATTAGAAACAAATTGTTAGATCTATAGTGCACGGAGGCTCGGGGAGAACCTAAGAAAGCTGGTAAAGAAAATCACACTGTTAAAAAAAAGACTATTTTTATGGTTGAAACTCGTACGCTAGTAGGGTGATTGAAGCAGTATAGGCACCTAATTTTTTTTATTTAATTATTTTTTTTGATGGAATATCATTTCTTGGACGTGTGTAGTCATCGAATAATTATCTAAATGTTGCTGTCTACAAAAATGGGATGTAAGACGTTGTTAGACGACAAAGAGGTTAATATAATTTAATTTGTGATGTTTCCTCTGTATAGCTGAAGATGTAAGCTCATAATATGGGCCCGCATACATAATAATCGTACAGAATAATATGCGCCATAAGTAGGAAGCATAAAAAGTATGCTGTATACTAACGTCATTATCGCTTTTGATTTGTGAACTATTTATCAGTTTCTGGTGATATCAATCTTCTTTCACATTTGTTACAGTAATTGTGAGGCATCCATACCTGTAATCAGCAGAAAACATGCCAGTTGCTAAGTGCCATGTGAAGATTCTTGTTACGATCATGGTTTGTACCTGGGCCTCATCCGAAACGGATAGCGACTTTGTAAATAAAAGGCGGTTGTGGCGGCAAAAACCAATATATACTTGCTCCAACCGCGGCAGTCTCCCTCTGTAAAAATACGATAAAATGGCGCATTTCCTCAAACTGATATGTTGTACTTATAAGGTACATGCGAAAACAAACGCTGGTGGTAGATTACAGAGTGAAATAATCTACTGCAAATAAGTACCGAATTCTCTGTTTAAATCTGAGGATGTAATCTGTTCGCTAGCAGTAAATACGGGTATACACGTTTTTTGAACCCTAGTTTGTATCTGAAGTGAAAACTTTGGGAATAACAGCGGAAAATATTAAATAGGTAATCGGTACGACAGAGTACAGTCCAATGCATGATTCTGTCAACGTGAGGTTTACCTTTGCAGATGATTTCGTTACAACATACAACTAATCAGAAGTACTCCAGGTCACTTCAGTTTTCTTACAATATGTCAACCATGCGCCTTGCAGCGGAACGTTGCTCAGATGCGGAATGAAAATAAACAGTTTGCTCTCTCAAGTAAAACAAGCAAGAAGTTTTACCGTGGACTGAAACCTTGCTTAATGCCTGTCGGTGTGACATTCGAACTAGAGGCGATGCTATATAGTATTAGATATTATGTGGGGTCACGTCGGCTTATTATGGAAACAAATCTTTTTTGTACTGTCCAAACACGTTTCTACACATCTGACTTAGCATTATTTCATTCAAGTATGTAAAATAAAAACATGTTTCAAGTAAGTAATTTGTATCTGTCGCGATTATTACATTATTTTTTGAACGTTTGGTTCTGTAGGACCTTCTTTACATTATAATATAGCTTGTCACCTGCTGCGAAATGGTTCTTTGTGAGGTTGGTTGGCGAGTTAACAAATCACTTTACGCTTGGACTCACTTTCGTTGCGAGAAATTATTTTGGGTCTATATTTTGTGCTTACTCACATATATTCTCTTAGGTGCTATACTCATCAGCATGCTCATACACAAAAACACGGTATCTATTTTTAATGCATATTAACGTAAAAATGGACAATGTTTCTGTTCTGAGCCAGGTTCGAATTTACAGATCTGAATAAAACTGATCACTGGTAACGACCGAAGATCCTGAAACATAGTCGGGCAACAGAATGAAGGAAAGATGTGTTGGGCCGGCCGGTGTGGCCGAGCGGTTCTAGGTGCTTCAGTCTGGAACCGCGCGACCGCTACGGTCGCAGGTTCGAATCCTGCCTCGGGCATGGATGTGTGTGATGTCCTTAGGTTAGTTAGGTTTAAGTAGTTCTAAGTTCTACGGGATTGATGACCTCAGATGTTAAGTCCCATAGTGCTCTGAGCCACTTGAACCGTTTTGAAAGATGTGTTGTTAGCATAACAGGTGGATCTGAATTCCCGTAATTTGACCTGCAAACGCGACTACTGTTGGAGCTTCAGACCAAACAATGATGAATATTAGCTGTCTTTATCATGAGGCTTCTCTTTTCAGAGTACTTGCTGATGAGTAGAAGAAGGCTTTACAGGAGAATGTAACTCGTGGATCGTTTATCCGTCATACGTATAACATCCCTGAGTGCCAAGGTACAGAATATCGGCGAACCTAACTCTCAGATGAAATTTTGAACAAGATCTACAAGTCTGTGTTTTAGTTCGCAACCTTTGAGGAAGAGCCAAGACCTACTCCTAAACAACATAGAATAATTTTCAAATATTTCTAGCGGTAAAAGAACCTATTGGCCCTGAGGAAACCCACAAACGCCACAGAAGTTCACACAGTAAACTATTCTCTCAGTCATCCCTTGAATAAGATGCGAGACCTTCAACCATCGGGAAAACGAAGCTAATCTAAGCGAGGTGACAGCACCCTGTGAAAAATATTTTGTTCATAAAGGAAAACCTTTTACTCTGCCCACTCTTTCTCAAACCATATCAAATTCTTCTCCCAGTCGCAGCGTTGATAAACCCCACATTCTGGGTATGAATTATTTTGTTACAATTAGATGAAAAACTCGATCTGAAGTGTAGCGACATTAGTGACACATGTAGAATATTAAACATAGATTTAACAACTCTTTTATGAAATCTGTTAATTAACTGAAAAGTTTATGATCAGTGCTATATTTTTTTGAGTACTATGGTTTAAAGAATGCAAACTTTGCTCTTCATCATTGGTGCAAGAATGACTTGCACTACTGCTAAATCTAAAACTAATTTATAAATAATTATTATATTGCTGTGTACTAGGTAATACGTGATACTGACTTGTATATGTCGTAGTGGATGTTGTTCATTTCGTTTTAACTTTTGTCAGACAAAAATTCAAACTATCTTAATTTACTGAAACAGCATCAATATTCTTATGCATTAAGAAGTTTAAATCATATGTTATCTGCACAGGATCACAGAAATTGTTTAAATTCTAGCTGTGTAAGTCAGTTCCATTGCAGATAACATAGTAATGGAATTAGGGATGCATAATTGTTCATCTTTTCAGTTGAAATCATAAGTAAGAAATGTGTTACTGTATACACAAAAATAATGAGGGAAAAGTACACTACGAGACAAAAAACAAATACATATCAAAATTACGTGAAAAGACGTTCAACTAGGGTAGATAAACATGACAATGCTCACTTAAAAGTGATTTCTTAAAAACAGATTTCACTATCTAAGCTAAGTCTTTGTAATTACATCTACTAGTACCCCCTAAAACACAGTACACATTGTCAGAATCGTTAATTACTCTGTGGCTCCTTGCCAGTGATTATTGAATCATGTTAGCAAAAGAACTTATATGAAATGTGAATATCTTTAGCACAGCTGCCTCGATTTAGCTGTTACATTGATGTCTGCAAAATGTTTAACTTATTGAATGCAGTACTTTTAAAAGCTCTTGAATGCAGATGCCTCTTTTGTAATACGAAACCGCAAAGATTATAGTTTTTATGTTGACATCTCACCAACTCATTTAGCTTTGTGGGAAAAGAACATAAAATGGAAAAATACTTATAAGACAGTAGAAAAACATTATTTTAATAGAATAAAATATTATTTTGCAACGATGTTGCTCTACTGTCGCTCTGTTTCACTTTTACTCATCTGTTAATTCCCCATAAATATGAGGATGGAGAGTGTACAACAACAAATTGTGTAAATTTGAACTAGGCAAGAAATATAGTTAGGATAGTATTTAGATCTTAAGACGATAAACTGGCAAGTACAAGCACTATTCTGAAAAAGACAGTTGTGTGTGTGTAATACACTGTACTACATAAAAATAACCTCTCATGAGAAAATCTATGATTACAATGTTTCTACCAAATTCTGTAAACTGGATTTAAAGCAAAAACACATAATATGATGAAAGTGATAGATTGATATCCACAAGATTGAACGATACAGAAAATTTGATTCCAGGATGTGACATGGAGTGAATGTTGTGAAAACATAGAATGTTTTACCATACAAATATGATCATAATGAACTCATATAATTGAATATGGAAGGAAGAGCAGATACAGAATGAGTTCTCATACTCCAATAATATTCCTTTTAATTTGAGAGTTCTGATTTGTACCAAATCAATAAACTACCCTAGTGCAGCTGTGGGACAAAATCTCCTACTCACTGATGTAGTTCACAGGTATGGATTTGCCGAATTCTTACTTACAACTGTGCTTGTGTTTTGCAGCAGATGGAAATGGATATGAGCATTTGCGTCATTGGCCAGAAGGCCCCTTGCAGGTCAGGTCTGGCCGCCTTGGTGCAGGTCTTATAACATTCGACGCCACATTGGGCGACCTGCGCGCCGGATGGGGATGAAATGATGATGAAAGCAACACAACACCCAGTCCCTGAGTGGAGAAAATCTCCGACCCAGCCGGGAATCGGACCCGGGCCCTTAGGATGGCAATATGTCACACTCACCACTCAGCTATCAGGGCTTGCAGCAGATGAAAAATGTATTTTGAAGTATTTTTCTATGAACACTAATCAGTCATGGTTTGCTTGGTACCAGTAATGTGTGTCAATTGGAAAAGTATAAACACTTTTACTGAAACAGAAACAATATGGTGATAAAGAAAATATTAATAACATACAGAAGTGTAAGCAGGTATAACTACCTCCTTAAGGTTTAGTGAAGAGTATAGCATTATATTGTTCCACAGTGTGGGAATTTTAAATTAATGTGATGTACAGTGAATATATTAATAGCTCTGTAAGACTTTGGTACCAGTATGGTATTTCACATATTAATTTTCCATAAGTAGTGCAACTGTAAAAATTGTGGTGTGAAAATTACCTGTAACAGAAATTTGTAATTGTTTAAAAGATTCCACAAGCTCATAAGACTGAATAACAGAGATGTATAGGCTTGCACATTCCACCTACAGCATTGATATGAATTAAAATATTGCTATACATCGAACATAATATTGTAATCATGTGTAATTTTTAAATGAAACAAAAATGGGTTTGTGAGGGAATAGTTACTGTACTGCTGGGAGTCGTTCTGCTTTATGAACTTGTGTATTTGTTTACAGAGTCTACCACCAAAAAGAGCTTCTTTGACTCCAGGCATAAAGAGACACTAATTTTACTACATTTAATATCTCATCTGAAAATCTTGATATGATGATGGTTGCAATTACATGCAAGAATTATACAATATGTTAACTTCTACTTCTTACGTTAGGTTATTAAGATTTATGATGCGGTATATGCTTATTCCTCTTACTCATTTGCTGTATGATAGCAAAAAATTATTTAACTGAAAATTCAACACAATTTCTGTAATATTTTGTAATCTAATTAAAAAGATGGCGTCACATTCTAAGAACCTGTGCTCTATATAATGTTTGGTTTGGCAGAAGAATTGTGTTATATAACCTACTCAGTTTCTTTCTTATGCAAGATAATTTTAGATTTGATCAATTAATGTAGTTTTCTTGCCAGTACAAGATACAGTAAATGAAACTCTGTAGTCAAACAGAGATGGTTGACAAATACAAGTCAGTAACATTACTATGGAAACTACATTAGTACAGACATTTATGCATTACTGCTATTTTTACAGTAAATTTTTCATAATTGTTGACTACCCAGTACTCATTCTTGTATAAAACATTATCACAATTTCCTTTAACGATTTTTATATCAGTAGTGAAAGTATATTAGATACTGTGTATGGAACTCAATGCAGTATCATGTAAAATTCTACGAAACAATAATATCAAAGAAAATTTTCCTTCTATGTTAAAATGTATGAGAAACATATACAACTTGCACATGAAAAATTTTACACTGTTTGCACTATACTGTATTGTTCCTATAATGATTGATGTATCATTTAGTAGATTGCCACACTGTAGGAATCTGTTAATGTAAAATCATTAGTTTTGTCTCATCTATTTGTTCTTCAGTTGAGACTTACATCGATGTTATATGAATTCAGTACTGACACATTATTTTCTGAGTAATCCATTGTTAGTTTCAACTTCCTATAAGATATATAAATTTAGCTAGCAAAAGTACCGAGGTTTCCTGTAACTAAGTATCATTAAGTGGGTGTTGTAAATGTGTTAACCAATTAACTTAAAGATAGATAGGAGGAAATAAGAATGACAGCTGTACTCAAGTCACAGAGGAAGTCCTTCAAAATCTAATGCAATGCAACAACTCTAAAAGCAGCATGAGTAACAAGCCAACTGTAAATGCTGCTAGTATTTGTACATCTGAGGAGATGTTGTAGTTTTTGGGAATTTAATCAAGGATGAAAAATGGAAAAAAAATTGTGATATCATCCAAACAGATGCCAAAATATTATTAAAGAGTAAAAATGAATGTCAGTTGAATTAAATTAATTCACATAGAAAATGAAAGTAATTATTATTCTTAAGAAACTAAAGCTAAATGAAAATGCAGAATGACATTAATGGTGAGAGAGACATATAGGTAAACAAATGTGAAGTATATAAGCTCAGTTAAAGCTGTCTGAGAGGAAGACTTGTTGATTCAGATATTGACTGCGGTCAAGGCAAACATGGAGACATCATTTAAGTATGGAGAACAGAATGATTTCGAATAATAAATGATGAAACTTTAGCAATTAAGTTTCTTCTAAAGCATCTCATGTTGTGATACACATCATGCCTATCTAATGAGTCATTAATTGCAATATTAAAAATAAATGATTTATAGTATGGCTGAAATGGTTTCCACTAAAATGCTCTGAAATTTAATAATATCTTGTTGCTAATTCTATTCTTTCTGTCCATTCTCTCTGGTTCTTCTCTGCTCCTTATTTAAAATACTGACTTCTTTCTAACATACATATTAATCATTTGCTAATGTTCCTGTACTTATTTTTCCTTGTTGCATCATTTCATTCATCTTTGGATTAAGTGCCTACATTTTTCATTTACTTCATCCCACCATTTCCCCATTTGACAATATGTAACATCAAAATATATCAGCCAGTGGTGGTTGCTATGGGCAGGCCAAATTATGAACTCTTGACTTTAAAGGAGGAAATGACTCTGAATCTGCTCATTTCCTTTTTTTATGTTGTATTCAGGCACCATGCAAGGTAAATAGCGAAGTACCGACATACATAGATGAGTCTGCCCCATCAAATGTGTCATTTCACTTCACTTCTGAAGTGACTAGTTTATGAGTGCTGACAAAGACATCATGAGTAGTGAGTAGTCACAAAACACAATGAATAGAATAATAAAGTAACAGCAACAGCTAGTATATCTACTGTGCACACAACACCCAACACACAAGGCCAAGGTAGTCACATTCTACTGATATGGGAAAAGCATTCATAGCATACAGTAAATATATATGTGACAGGATATTGAATGTTACATATATGCAGAAATTTATCTCATTTTTTACTGACAGTTTGAGATAGTCATTACTTAGAGGGAGTATCTATTAAAATATTTTTATAAGATCTAGTGCTGCAATTAAAAACGCCAAGGAGCATTCAACAAATGATTCTGTTACCAGAAAGGTATTTAAATATAAACTACTAATGCTTCTTAACGTCTTCTATTTTTTGTTGAATGGGAATCATTTTCTTATTAAGTACCGTCGTTTCTGAAGTCCCTCACGTGGGAAGGAGCTTAAATTTGAACTTAAGAATAAATATGAATTCAGAGTGAGCTGACATCTCTTCAGTGATACAGTATTTATATCTTAACTACGTATTTAACTCTATTTACGTAACAAAGTTTTGTTGTAGGGTATAAGAGAGTCATTTTAAGTGTGAGAAGAGAGGGAAAGGAGACATTATTTGAGTTAAATGAAGAATTAGATACTAATGCTTTGTCAATGTTCAGTAATAATGAGATAAAGTCTGCATCTGATGAAACATTCGGTTTGATTTGCAGGTCACTCATGGCTCAAAAATGTGAGTGGCTCACAGGAAAACATCAATAGCAAACAAAAATATTACCAGATCATTCCAACATTGAAAGCAGACGTTAACTTACAAGCACAAAAATTAAAAGGAAGTCTGTTATGGGGTCTAATATGCAAAGGAGGGGAATGATTATAATACACATATTTCACTATTAGATTTGCTTAAATACGTCTGTGGCGCAATTTTTTACCAATTGTCAATGGGTTTGCTTTAGAAAGGCAATTCTCAAGTATTTACAGAATCAGTCAAAATTACGTTTACTCCACTGTCCAGACAGAAACATGCACAGGAAGAAGAAGCTGGGTTAGAAAAGGTACGTGGTAGACATAATAAAACTGAAACTTTTTGCAGACACCGTTTACAACAGGCATACACAACTGTCAAACAAAAGCAGAATTCAGTAACGATGTGCTCAAGAACAATGAAGGGAGACTGGAATTCCATTCAGGCACGGTCTATGTGCAGATGGCTGGCATGGTGGCTTCGGGCAAGCTGACGTGAGTGGAAGACACTGGTGGGTTCTTCCACTGTGAAGCAGAGGCACCCCACGCATTCCCTGGAGGCGGGAGACACACGCCAAATAAAACTGAGGAGTGCACAAGAGACACCCGTGCAGTGCCTGGACAGAAGAGCATTAAATAAAGAGAAGGCAATAACAACAACAGTAACAACAACAACAACAGGGGGCAGAGACGAGCATGTTGCGAGTGCAGACACGAACGACACGAGAGAGAGAGATAGAGAGAGTGAGAGAGTGTTTCTCCGGCGGACGCCTTACTTCTGGGTGGTGGTTTAAGCAAATCGTCCAAACTAAAGGTTCTTGCTGTGGCAGCAGATGGGTGACTGTTGTAGCCGTGTGGGCTGGTGAGGCTTAGGAGCGAAGGTTTGCGGATACCCAGGCGGCCTAGCAGGGAGCGAGGGCAGCCGGGCTGCGGGCTCGGCACCACGACGACGGCGGCGGCGCCGGCTCCCGCCAGATGGTCGCGCACCGACGGCGGCCGCGAGTGCACACCTGCGAACACCACACGCCCACACTTGCACGGGAGCGCTCGCTCTGCGCCGCCGCACCACAAATTGTCTTCAATCACATTTAAGCTACTTACGGAGCACCACACAGTCCTATATGGCCTTTTGTGGTAGAGTGGGAAATATTCAAGTAAGAAAATAATAACAGTGGGCCACATATCGATCTCTGAGGAATACCAGTAGTTATTTGTTCGCAATAATGCTAATTTTGGAAAGATTTAAAAATTATTTATGGCAAATCGTTATCATTAAAATTTTCAAGGACTCTGCACACATGAACTCACTAATTTCATATAATTACTGAGCTCATACACAGAGACGCATTTTCTCAGGTGTTTCGGAAGATATTTATAATTTAGTTCCTGCAATGTGTAACCCAAACAAATTCTGCTGATTACTTGTTTCATGTGGGTCACAGGGTCGACAGAAAGCGTCGGTTCTCCCGTTAAAAACAAGATAATGTTTAATGTGAGATGTTATATGCGCATTCGATTGGTTGGTTCCAAATTAGTCTCGTTCAATTTTGTTTTACCAATATGTATTAACAAGGAACGTAAAATATGAAGAGTAACCAGAACTCCAGCAGTGACTGAATAGCACTGCTGCATTGTGGTAGCAGTCATTGTGAGCCTGGGTGGTGCCCTCGATGCTGGAGTACTGTTTGTTTTTTAAGTTTTACTGTCCCTGTTAATATTTATTGCTAAAACGAATATCGCACTTTAGACTAATCTGGTCCCTTAAAATTCCACTTCAAAATATAGTGATTTGAAATGGAGAACTAACCGGTGGTTTCTATAACACTGGGCTTCGAAAGAAAGACGTGATGTCCAATATTTGTTTGGGCTGACTCCAGCTGCATCCCAAAAACGAAATTGTAAATATCTGCCGAAACGCCAGAGAAAATTCGCCTGACGAGTCTAATGAGGGACAGCCAGTACACGTCCAATTCAAAGAATGGAATACAAAGGGGAGTCTGAGCCCAGTTTTTTCTGTTACAGAAAGATGGACATAGAATGGCAACCTCGCATTACGAGTTTCGTGACTTACATCTGAACTTCGAACTTTGAACATCAAAATAAAAAATAACTTTGTATTTTATGAGGAGGTAGTTTTGGTGGCGACATTCTTGGTTAAATATTTCTCGCTATTTCTAGCGGAGTTACATTTCTTTATTCTGTCATACTTTCAATGACTTCCTCTGTCGTTGCCCTCAGAAGTTAACTGTGGTAGGACGACTAACAGGCTGTGCGGCAGTTTGGTATGTAGTTGGACGAATTACGTGAAGGAGTCGTTAAAAAGTCACCGAACCTCCATATGATATCTGTGATGGAGAAAGATCAGTAGCGATGCTGATTCTGTTAGATGATGTATAACTCAGTTTATTTACCTGCAGCCTTTCAGCATCTGCAGTGTTTCAGCATCAAGCTCCCAAAAGAGTACAGCCACTGTCACAGTTAAAGTTGTTGTTGCACTTTATGACAGCAAAATTTTGACGATGTTGGCAGAGGAAGTCGCTGAAAGACCGAGAATGCTTTTTCCAGCTTTGTTTTCCAGCTTTGTTCCACGTGGGCTAGTCGCACGGTCTAGGGTGCCTTGCCACGGTTCGCGCGGTGCCACCTCTCGGAGGTTGGAGTCCTTCCTCAGACATGGATGTGTGTGTTGTCCTTAGCGTAAGTTAGTTTAAATTAGATTAAGTAGTGTGTAACCCTAGGGACCGATGACGTCAGCAGTTTGGTCCCATAGGAAACTCACCACAAATTGCCAATTTCTAGCTTTGTATTTTATCAACTCTTTGACAGTACATATGTTCACTGATGTTCTCATAAAAAGTGCAAAGCGTGACTAAAATATTAGGACCCAAAGCAACAATTATATAGAATTAGAAGTTTTAAAATTAACACATGAAGGTGTCATATGCATGACTGCATGTACAGTCAACAACTTTTCACACTATATTAAATGTAATGTAGGTAACAAAGTGGAGCTCAAGAGTGAACTAAAGAACTCATTAGGTAATACCTTCTACACTATTGAATAGTATCTCCACAGTGGCTGTGGAAATTAGTGTATTGAGTTTTAGAATAATTAACATCAGCAGTGTAACACTGTAATATTTCATAAAATCAAATAGTCATGATGTACTGTATTAAAAAAAAAGACATTCGTGAAGTCTTTTCACACCCCAGAAACATCTATGTTTGGGCTTCTTGCTGTGTGATTCGAGTAAGGTAATGTAGGCTGATGCTCTCTGTGGCAGAAGATGATCTGTAATTGCATGGCAGCTACATACCACTACTCAGTACTGTGTACCAAAACCTTGCCACATTAAATGAAGTATTAAACGATACCCTATAAACAGAATTGCTACACAATTTTTTTCATTTTTTTACAACTTTAGGGAGAAGTGAGAAATACAAAAACACTTATCTGCATCTGCATCTGATAGTCAGGTCCAGCACTCAAAAATCACAAAATGTTTGAAGCACAGGGGGCGGATGGGATGGGGGAGAAACGTGATGAAATGAGAAAAAAAAAAAAAAACAAAAAAAGAAAATAAGGCTGTTTCTTTTGTACAAGTTATTTTCTGTTTTGTGTCTACCAGTGATACTGCTCTGATGAAACAAAGTGCACGAAAACGATTTTCAGAGAGAAATCCAAACAGTAGAGAAGGTAGAAATAGGATAAAAAACATCGGAAGTAGTACAGACAAGATACAACTACAATGTGAAAATTTATGTTGAAACATTTGTTTGGAATCCGAGACAGAACGTTTCTTCAATATTTTACAGATTGTCACACACTGAAGAAGTATAGTCTGCTTCATAAATTCCATCCTCTTTGTTAATACATACAGGACATATAGTATGGTAAATAAAAACAAAAATACAGGGACTGAAATTAATTGCTGGCCTGATATGAATTATGCTAGTAGAAACGTCCAGAAATAATAAATGTAAAAAACTGGAGAAGATGGCATTTGTGATGAAACAAAATCGTAACCAAAATTTACTGTACAAGAATATTAATTTGTGGAAGATGTACATCGATAAATTTATTTAGCAAGAAAGTAAGAGGTGTAACTTTGAGATTGATTAGCAGATCACAGTGCTTTTTGGGATGATGAGATGGATATAATGCTCCCTTACTTGCCTATGACTTCTTAACTGACTTAACCCAAATGGAGAATGGCGCTACAGCACTGTCAGTAACCCAATGAGGCATACAAACGAGTACTCAACTTACTATCTTAAAAGTAAACACGAATGACTCGAAGGTACTGCAGTGCTGGTGGATTCCTTACAGAAATTCACATTTACCACACTACAATATCACGGTATGATTACTGTAACTCATGCTTGATACTTGTGATTTTTGAGTGCTGGGTCTGACTGTCAGAGGCAGATAAATGTGTTTTTATTTCTCACTTCTCCCTATTGTTATAAAATTTTTCTGTTAGTACACATTAAAAAAGTTCATCAGATTGGGGACAAATTACTACTGGCATGTCGTAGGGATTAGTAGGTCTAGTTTCATTCTTCTTGCATCTCATATGCCCAGAAAAAATTAAAAAATGTTTGATGATATTAAAACAAGGTTTCTGATAACTCTTAGTAGGTGAAGTAGCAAGTAATTGACTATACAGAATGAAGCAATTGATTTACTGTATCGTTACTCACATACAGAGCCAACGGCATTTTTTTAGAAATGGCATTTTTTTAGAAATGCCCTTTATAGCTCTTGGTAAGAGAGATATGGTGATATAACATTCATTAAAGATTTATTTAAATTTATTTCACAAAAACAGGCAGTAAATGTGTTAAATGTGAGTGCCTTTCTCGTAGGCACAAAGCAGTTTCACTTCCTTCCATTATCAGCAGCACTAAATGAAGCATAGACTCATACCTTGGTTTTTATTATCACCACTGTTCCAGTTACTTCTGTGAAACGCTTCATTACAAACATTTTACTGACATATTGTAACAAACGCCTGATGAATTTATTGTAAGAGGCTAACATAGTATAATTTTTATGTCATATTGGTCATATAAGTACACACACTTATCTCAGCTACATTTATTTGCATTGTTTCTTGCATTATAGGATATGCAACTATATTTCAAGAATACATTAACACATGGTATAGACGATGCAAGACATTGTAAATTCTTTGTAGATTATGTTATCAGTCGTAATTATTATTATGTTTACTCATATGTGAGATATTTATTTCCTTTTCTGGGAGTAAATTATCAAGCCTGGTATCCATTTCAAACAACAAGAACAACTCATTTACTTATAATAATAACTTCAGTGATCAAACAACTGTAATTTGGAATGGTCTTTTGACACAGATATTACTTGAAACATGCGAAATTTTTGCAGGAGATGTGGATAAAATAAGAGGCCCATTTGGCATGAATATATTAATAATGTTAAAAAATAGCTTGCCTTTCATCATATTCACATATCTCAGCTATATTTAGTTGTAATAGTTCTTATATCATAGGCATGCATAACTAGTTCAACACACATTTACACATAACAGGAATAAAAACAGACCAATAATTGAACTCTGTGGTACACCAGTAATAAATCAAATTTGTCCAGGCTGCTGTTGATTCAGTATGGAAACTGTCTGCATCTACTTACAATTGGTAATTATTGAGAGCTTGTTACCACTGCACAACTAGACATTAAGGTAAACAGAAAAAATAGAGGCAAATGTATTCATTTGGGAAGTAATTACAGAAACAATAATCAGTACATATTATATAATCTTCCAAGGGAGATGGCAGACAGATCTCCATGAGCGAGAGAAAGCATAATATCTCGTAATTTGCAGATGGAAGATGGGATAATCACGAACTTTGTATGAGAAACGATTAGAACGTAGAACTGTGACATTTCATGGAATGATGATGACATTAAAATTATCACATAGAGCCTCAGAACACTATTGAGATGGAGACAACTTGCTTCTAACCTTTTAAGACTTATTAATGACTACCTGAAAAACCTGGAATTGCCAAGGAATTTATATAACTGCGTCAAATAATTTCTACAAATGAAATTTATTTTTGATTGATAAAGCTTTTTTGTATACAATGTTTGAAGTAGTGTGACTGAGGAGGTGAACGAAGAGCTTGTTTGCTTCATTAAAATGAGAGAGGCAGTGATGCAGCTGTGCAAAAACGTTGAGAACTTTGGTGGTTTTCTGTGTGGGTAAAGGGTTCTGAGGATAGAGATAATGCATGACATTATCCATTAGAGTTACGTCACGCCTCACATGTGGAAAGCATTTCAAACAAGGAGTTAAAGCCTGACGTTGTAACCCACAGCAGTTTTCATCTCATGATGTCCATTGGATTCTTCAGACCGCAAAAGCCTCAATCTTTTATATGTTCTGATGTACTCAGAAAGAATTGTTTCCCAGAAATTTTTATTCTTAAATAAAATGATATAAAAATACAATTTTTTGGAAACCCAAATCTCAAAGCAAACTGAATAAATGCGTTTTTCCAGCAAAGAAGAGGAATAAAACCTCTCGTAAAGCGAAATCTGTAAATCCCATTATCATAGGGAAGTAAATAGATGTCAGTTTGTATTCGCAAAGATAAAATGGCAGTGCATAAACTTCAGAAATTACATCTGTCACAGAACTAAAAAAAAAACTAACATCGTCATCTGTTGATTCTTGGCGTACTACGTCGTGATGAACACACAATTTTAGATACAACTTTAAATTACGATATTTTTCTGTATTCCGCTTTTGATGAAGTAAAGCCTGAATGTGGCCACAAGCTACTCTCAATTTACGTGAGAAAACTCCGCGAGAATTCGTCTCGTAGTTTTGGAAATAAGTGCATTCAGACAGACAGACGTGACTATTTCAGATAAAATTTTATATTACGGTATATTTTTTATTCCAGGATCTGATTTTCATGAAATTAAGCCTGTATATTGCCTCACTCTATGATCGCGTTGTATATGAGAACCCGATGAAATTTCGTTAGTAGTTACAGAGATTAATGCGTTTAAACAGAAAGAGAGACAGATACGACTGTTTTAGATAACAGTTGTAATTACAATTTTTTCCCCGTGATCCGATTCTAATAAACGAAAAGTATATGTTGCTCCAAGCTACGCTCAACCCCATAAAATGATCTACTAGTTTTAGAGATTATTGTGTCAAACAGATATACAGACTTATGTAACAGCTTTGCAGTCCTATAAAAAGTATAACTTTCATCTACATCTATAGAATTGTGGTTAGATCTCACTACTGTTCGATTATAAGGGTTAACTCTGAAGTGTGGTAAAAAATTTAATACGCAACTTAATTTTTTACAAAACAAAAATAATATTTCTCAGAGTGATCTACATTTAGTTTGATGAATTAAATGCAGAGGCATTCTGATATCTTTGTTTCCCGAGATAATAAACACTGATTTCAATTAATACTGCATTGTAGCACAAACGACCCGTCATTCAATTGAAATTTCTTCTGTACATGTAACAATTTGATGTTAAGAAAGAGAGGCCCATTGTATGCAACAGGGCATATTGAGATCCATTTTGCACACCTTTGCAATAGTAAGGGCTCATATGTGAGCAGGCTCAAGTACTTCATATCAGTCACTCTATGGTATATACAATCGCACTTCATAATTCATTTTGACTATAGGTTTGGATCCAGGGATCAAAGTGGTCGAAATTTCGTCTACAGTCTCATAACGACGCCAGAAGCACATCTGTTATCTTTGCGTTTTTCCATACGTGATTTAAAAGTGTCCTTCCTTGAATGCTTTTTGTCTGGAATTTACCAACGCTGTACTAATGGATAGCAGCTCTGTCATCATTTCTTCAAAAGAAACAACTGGCCATCTGCAGCCAAATCAGCAATGCTCATAGAACAACATTTAAATTAATTTTTCTACAATAGAAATCTGTAATGGTGTTTCAGTCCCCCCCCCTTCTCCACCTCCCACATCCTGATGTGCATATGGACTGTAGTCAACTTGTTTAAAATGAAAATATTTTATTACAAGATACTCAGCACTAGTCATTTGTATGAAAAGTGTGGCATGAGCTGCATGCATTATCAGTTCAAGTACGCTTACCAATAATCATAACACTTGTCAGAGTTTCTTGCTGTTTTGTAAAAATTTTCCAGACTTATTAATCTAATTTGATGAAACATTTTTTTTAATTTTTTGATTATATGTAAGGGAGCTGAACAGAGGGCACAAGTTCTTATGCAGTTAGTGATTACTAACTGACACACACAGATCATGCGCAATGAATAAAGATATGTAGACAGCAGACACAGCACTGCTTTTGTTCCACAGGGATCAATACTGGGTCCATTTCTATTTAACAGGGTATCCCACATACTCTTAATATATCACTAAAGGTTTAAAATACCGACAGAATAGCTCTGGAGAAATGAACACAGACATTGGGGCAAATTCTTTGTGCTTAGTTAAGTACTCGATTCTTTTTTGTTGTGTAAATACTTGAAATTTGAGTCAAAATCTGAAATTTATGAACCAGATAACTGAACTTCAGTTAAATGGAATAAATTAATTTGTGACTGAGCGACTTATCCACTTATATTAAGTGCTGAAAGTACCTTACTCTAATCAATTTACAAAAGTAGAGACACTTCAATTATCTGTAGTAATTTTTTGAAATATGTACCAACTAGAGCTGATGATCAGCTCCAAGGACTCAGAATGCATATCACAAAGGCCAGTACACGTGGCAGCAATAATAACTCAGAGCAGATGAGTCAAATTAAAATATATTGCAATTAGGAATTCCTTGTGTCTCATTTACACAAGGATAGTGTTTTCGCCTGTTAGTGGAACAATTTAGTTCTGTGTCTGAGAATCTTGCAGACAAGTTTATGATACTACAAGTACTAAAAATCAAAACTGAACTTGTGGATTGAAATTCAGTCGCATGTTTGATAGATGAAAAGTCTGTATGACGCCACTGTACTTAAGAAAGCGATGGTACATGATACTTGATTATTATCTTCCATACTTTGCTAATGCTAGAAGCTATTATTCCACAGTTTCATCAGCTATTCTGTGATTGAGAACTTACATCACTCAACAGTTTCTGGTTTTAAAATTGTTAATTATAACATAGAATAATTATATAACTGTACTTCAATTAATTATGACTCCTTGGAACTGAAAAACTCTTGTTTATTGAAATGGATAAGCAATTTTCAAAGTTAATTATTTTTGTGGAGAACAGTTAAAAAAACTTTAATTATTCAATGATGTAAATCATTCTTTTCTGCTTTGTTGTTCTCTTAGAGAAATGCATTTCCCAAGTTCATGATTACTTTGTTAATCTTTACTCCTCTATCAAGCAGTTCTGCTTTATAGTAATATACACAATATAAAAATCTCAGATCAGTGTTCAAAACAAATGAATTTGTGTATGTAGTGAATGTCTAATTCTAGAATAGCAACAAAAATTTATTAAATAATAAACTAAAATGGTGAAAAATGTTGGTTTAAAGTATATGATATGTCATACCATATATAATAACAAGTAACAAGGTACCATGCATAAGTTACTGATAATAGCAAACTCTATCATAAATGTATTTACTTGGTATTAACTGTCTTTATCACCTTGATATCATATCATTAAACGTGTTTTCCAAGTAAAGCTATGTTTTCGTTCACCAGAACATTTGCATTTTATAGTTTGAGAACACTACTACTGTAGCTGAAATGGGTATTACTTGTACATCCAAGGTGGTGTATCTGGTGCTCTTATTGAGGATGCTGAAAGTAAAACTGGATTTATTACAAATATAAAATTAGGTTTAACAAAATGTGCAAAATGCTAGCTTATTTCTTAGATAATTTGGCACACTGGTCGCTGCAAAAGATATCAAGCAAGAGGTTGTGAAGTAAATTTGACTGAAGAATGAAATACAAGGCATTCCAAAAATTTGCATTGGTGCATGAAAAATAAAATGAAATTAGATGTGAAGGGAAATGGGTAAAAATGAAAGTGCATTATATTTGTAGCAAAAAACTAATCGAAAATTCTTTATTAGACAATCAATGAAAAATATGTTTTACATATGATTTCGCTACACTTCATTTACATAGGAAAGCGATGCGATATTATGGCAGAAATTATTTACCTGTACAAAGTGCCTCCAGTAGGTACACAAAATACTATTATCTTCTCTTACCTACATTAGATGACAGCGACCTTAACCAATCTAGCTTTGATCCTTCAGGATATCATAGAGTACAGCTTCTGCACCATTTTTGTTGCACACAGTGCTTTACACAATATACGTCTGAGAGTTAGCTGCATTGTAAAATACAATTTTTCCAAGACAGACGTCACTCACAGACATTGAAAGAGACGTCATATCACTCAGTAAATGTATCTGCGTCAACATTTATTTCTCAGAAAATATTGAGCTCTTAATTATATAACCACAAAATAAGTTAAGTTGAATTTTCTTTGAAATCCTGAAGGAGGAGAACGATTTTTGTCATTACTCTGTACTGATGAATTACAATCTATATTATTATATTATTGTTAAGATATGAAATTTAAAACTTACTGAATATGCGTTACAAGAAAAATAATACAGAAGTAAACTAAACCCAGTTGACCAATAATTTTACAAAGAGGTGACAGAAAATAAATAGAAAGAGCTGCTCAAGAAACATATAAAGCTACATAAAAATGCACTCGTAAATTTACAAGATAGTGTGTATTATCTTTCTGGTTCGAAAGATATACAACTACAGACAGATAGTCTCTGGTTTTCAGTTAGCATATCATTAGCATGCATTTCATCTGAGAGAAATGGCGTAACGTATGACAGTACAGAATATCGTCAAAGGTATAGTCTGTACAATTATGACATAAAGTTTGACGCCGGTTCTCGGCCACACAGAACTGCACACGAAACTTAAAGTTTGAAGGAGTAGAGGCTGAGAGAGCGAGTGAGTGAGTGTGTGTGGGGACCACTATCTTGCAACACTGAAAACGGTCATTCCATCGACAGAGTCCGTGCAGCGGTAGCGTGCATGTCCGAATGCGAGCGAGCGGGGAGTCATGTTGAGCTTACTGCGACTGCGGTCGGCCTCCTCGGCCAGCAGCTTCTCCAGCTTCTCCGGGAAGTGCCGCTTGGCGCACCACACCAGCCCGATCAGCAGCAGCACCACCGTCACCGTGATGAGCCCCAGCCAGAACGGCTCCTGCAGCATCCGCTCCGACAGCGGCTTGAACGGGATGTGCATCATCCGCCGCTCGCACCTCTGTCCTGCAACACGCGCGCGCCCAGCCGTACACCACCGGCGTCCGTTCCACAAGTCGCAGCTGCTCTACCTCGTCACTGCGCTACGTAAGAAGACATACTGTATACAACACTTCACTCCGTTCAGTAAGACAAACATACATACATCATACATACACACATGAAAGTATGCGGTACCAGAGACCTATTCAAGTCTCAAACATCTATGATGTACACAGGGTGGTCAATTGATCGTGACCGGGCCAAATGTCTCACGAAATAAGCGTCAAACGAAAAAACTACGAAAAACGAAACTTCTCTTGCTTGAAGGGGGAGAGCAGATGGCGCTATGGTTGGCCCGCTAGATGGCGCTGCCATAGGTCAAACGGATATCAACGGACTTTTTTTAAACAGGGCCCAATTTTTTATTACATATTCGTGTAGTAGGTGAAGAAATAAAAATGTTTTAGTTGGACCATATTTTTCGCTTTTTGATAGATGGCGCTGTAATAGTCACAAACATATGGCTCACAATTTTAGACGAGCAGTTGCTAACAGGTACGTTTTTTTAAATTAAAATACAGAACGTATTTGAACATTTTATTTCGGTTGTTCCAGTGTGATACATGTACCTTTGTGAACTTATCACTTCTGAGGACGCATGCTGTTACAGCGTGATTACCTGTAAATACCACATTAATGCAATAAATGGTCAAAGTGATGTCCGTCACAACAATAGCTCTGAGCACTATGGGACTCAACAACTGAGGTCATCAGTCACCTAGAACTTACTTAAACGTAACTAACCTAAGGACATCACACACATCGATGTCCGAGGCAGGATTCGAACCTGCGACCGTAGCGGTTGCGCGGTTCCAGACTGTAGCACCTAGAGCCGCTCGACCACCCAGGCCGGCGATGTCCGTCAACCTCAATGCATTTGGCAATGCAAGTAACGGCATTCCTCTCAACAGCGAGTAGTTCATCTTCCATAATGTTCGCACATGCATTGACAATGTGCCGGCGCATGTTATCAGGCGTTGTCGGTGGATCACGACAGCAAATATTCTTCAACTTTTCCCACAGAAAAAAACCCGGGGACGTCAGATCCGGTGATCCACCTGTCATGAAATATACTATTCAATACCGTTTCAACCGCACGCGAGCTATGTGCCGGACATCCATAATGTTGGAACTACATCGCCATTATGTCATTCAGTGAAACATCCTGTAGTAACATGGGTAGAAAATTACGTAGGAAATCAGCATACATTGCACCATTTAGATTGCCATCGATAAAATGGGGGCCAATTATCCTTCCTCCCATAATGCCGCACCATACATTAACCCGCCAAGGTCGCTGATGTTCCAATTGTCGCAGCCATCGTGGATTTTCCGTTGCCCAATAGTGCATATTATGCCGGTTTACGTTACCGCTGTTGGTGAAAGACGCTTCGTCGCTAAATAGTCGCTAAATAGAACGCCTGCAGAAAATTTGTCGTCGTCCCGTAATTTCTCTTGTGCCCAGTGACAGAACTGTACACGACGTTCAAAGTCGTCGCCATGCAATTCCTGGTGCATAGAAATATGGTACGGGTGCAATCGATGTTGTTGTAGCATTCTCAACACCGACGTTTTTGAGATTCCCGATTCTCGCGCAATTTGTCTGCTACTGATGTGCGGATTAGCCGCGACAGCAGCTAAAACACCTACTTGGGCATCATCATTTGTTGCAGGTCGTGGTTGACGTTTCACATGTGGAGGAACACGTCCCGTTTCCTTTAATAACGTAGCTATCCGGCGAACGGTCCGGACACTTGAATGATGTCTTCCAGGATACCGTACAGTATACATAGCACACGCCCGTTGGACATTTTGATCACAATAGCCATACATCAACACGATATCGACATTTTCCGCGGTTGGTAAAGGGTCCTTTTTAACAGGGGTAATATATCACGAAGCAAATACCGCCCGCATAGGAGGAGTGTTACGTGATACCACGTACTTATACGTTTGCGACTATTACAGCGCCATCTATCACGAAGCGAAAAAAGTGGTCCAACTAAAACGTTCATATTTCTTTACGTATTACACGAATATGTTATAAAAAATGGAGGTTCCTATTTAAAAAAAAAAACGCTGTTGATATCCGTTTGACCTACGGCCTCGCCATCTAGCGGACCAACCATAGCGCCATCTGGTTTCCCCCTTCAAGCTAGACGAGTTTCGTTCTTTGTAGTTTTTTTGTTTGATACTTATTTCGTGGGATATTTGGCCCGGTCACTATCAATGGACCACCCTGTATATGGAGACTGAAACAATGAATGAAAATTTGTTCCAATGCCGAGATTCGAACCTCGGTCTCCTGCTCACGAAGAAGCGCTAACCACTGACACAGAGGCTTTGCACAATGGCATGGACTTTCCGAGTACGCCTCCCTCCTCAATCAAGTCTCAGCTCACTTCAGTCTGCATATACACGGTGTTCGGAAATTCCTGTAACAAACTTTTAGGACCTGTAGAGGGGAGTGAGTGCGTTATGTTCTGAATAGGAACCTTTCTCCGGAAACGTCTTCCAAAAGCGCCGCAGAGCGTTAAAATTATAGGTGCCGGTGCCTGTTAGTATATGTACATACAGGGTGATTCCGTGATGAGAGACAAACATTCAAGAGCGATGGAGAAGGATAATGTATCAGTTTGAGGTAAGGGCCCCTGTACCAGAAACGAAAGACTTGAAAGTTATAAGCTAAAACGGTTCTAATACTTCTGACATCAGAATACATGTACCGGTACTGTTTTTGCTAAGCTTGTAAGTTAAGCAAGTTTAGGAGCGTGCACTAAAACAAGAAAAAATGTCTATTAACCATGGGCTCTAAAATGCATGCGTGCGGAGCTATTAGCACTTGTTCATCTTCAATAGTGTGAAACGTATATTCCCTAATACAAGGGGGGTTTGAAAAGTCCGTGCAAAAATAAAAATTACTTACGTGTATTGGGTGAACCTTTTTTATTTTTCGACATAGCCTCCTTTTAGACTTAAATACTTCGTTCAACGCTGTTCTAATTTGTTGATCCCTGCCAAATAATAGGAATTGTCCAAGTCAGCAAAATAGCTATTAGTTTCTGCAATCACCTACTCGTTTGAATAAAATCTTTGTCCCGCCAACCATTTATTTATATTGGGGAACAAATAGTAGTCAGAGGGAGCCATGTCTGGAGAATAGGGGGATGTGAAACGAGTTGGAATCCTATTTCCATTAATTTTGCGACCACAACTACTGAGGTGTGTGCTGGTGCATTGTCGTGATGGGAAAGGACCTCGAACTCGTGACCTTTGCCTTTCGCGGGCAAGTGCTCTACCATCTGAGCTACCGAAGCACGACTCACGCCCGGTACTCACAGCTTTACTTCTGCCAGTACCTCGTCTCCTACCTTCCAAACTTTACAGAAGCTCTCCTGCGAACCTTGCAGAACTAGCACTCCTGAAAGAAAGGATATAGCGGAGACATGGCTTAGCCACAGCCTAGGGGATGTTTGGAAGGTAGGAGATGAAGTACTGGCAGAAGTAAAGCTGTGAGTACCGAGTGTGAGTCGTGCTTCGGTAGCTCAGATGGTAGAGCACTTGCCCGCGAAAGGCAAAGGTCCCGAGTTCGAGTCTCGGTCGGGCACACAGTTTTAATCTGCCAGGAAGTTTCATATCAGCGCACACTCCACTGCAGAGTGAAAATCTCATTCTGGAAACATCCCCTAGGCTGTGGCTAAGCCATGTCTCCGCTATATCCTTTCTTTCAGGAGTGCTAGTTCTGCAAGGTTCGCAGGAGAGCTTCTGTAAAGTTTGGAATATTACACCTGATGTTTGTCCGCTATGCCGCTCTACAATGCAGCCGTCCAGGTTGCGCTTACCACGGTCCTGCCGGGCACGTATGCGGCCATCACTGTAGGACACGTTGAAGCGGGACTCATCCGAAAAGATTACATGTTGCCACTTATCACCCTAGTGACGGTGTTCACGTGCCCATTGCAGTCGGAGGAGCTTGTGGTTTCTGGACAATGGAAGCCGACGTAATGGCATAAGTGCAACCAGGCCAACCTGCAGCAGACGGTGACGAACCGTCGATGCAGACAAGTTCACACCTGTTTGCAGTGCTCCAGCGACGACCCAACACTGTGGATAACGCTGTACGGTCCGTAATGACAATGCGGACAAGATGACGGTCATCCCGTGCTGTGGTCATGTTCCGTGGTCCAGTTCCCGCTCGTCGGTGCGCACGACCTCCCTCTATCCACTGCTTCCACACACGCTTCACTGTTGTAGCAGCATGCCCTGTGCGAGCCGAAATGTCACGGCATGACAACCCAGTTTCTTGGAGACCGATCATTCTGCCCGGTTCGAACTCTCTCGCATGGCAATATGGCTCCCTTTCACGTCGACGAGGCATACCGACACTCATTGTATTGTTTCCACCTTGTGTGACCGTTCTGCATCGCCTGTATTAGTCGCAACACCGACCCTGTCGGACCGACACGAGAGGGCTCTGCTCGGCCTACGTGTACCCCATGTCGCTGGAAAAAGTATCACGTATTTCTTGCATACCCGTTGCCACTTCCACAAAGTGTGGCACTATTCGGGTAATTTCTTCTCGGTGTTGCACTTTTCACAAACGGCTGAGTAAGTGCTCACAGCTCTTAAGGCACACATTCTAGAGCTCATTTTTTCCTGTTTTTGTCCAACAGCAGTACTAGTTCATGGTATATGCAGTTCGCTGTCAGAGGTATCAGTACGGGTTTCGCTTATAAATTTCGAGTCGTTCATTTCTGGTAGAGGGACCCTCACCTCAAACTGATACATTTGTACTTGGGTCGTCCAGAAAGTAAGTTCTGTTTCTATCCGCGGCAGCGCTACGATCGCAGTTCCGAGCATGCGCGGCAGTTACTCTGACTCAAGGAGAAGACATGTACGCCATTTTCAGATCGCTGCTGTCGACGTGTGCTTTATAGTACTTCTTTATAATGTCAACCGTAATTGAAAATGCCACCGCGTGTGAAATCAGATCTGTGATTCGTTTTCTAAATGCAAAGAAAGTTAAACCAAAGGAAATTCATAGGCAAATCTGTGAGGTTTACGGACAAAATGCTATGAGTGATTCAATGGTTAGAAGATGGGTCAGACTGTCCGATGAAGAACGTGATCAAGTGCACGATGAAGAACGAAGTGGACGCCCGTCTGTGGTTACTGATGAACTGGTTCACACAATTGAAGAGAGGATTCAGCACAACCGTAAGTTTACACTTAGTGCCCTCGCTATGGAAGTTCCGCAAATCGCACGATCACTAATTCGTGAAATTGTTACTGAAAAAATGAAATTTCGAAAACTTTGCTCACGTTGGGGACGCAAAATTCTCACTGAACAACGTAAAAAACAACGGATGGGCAGTGAACTTCAGTTTCTGACACGCTACAATGAAGAAGGATAGTCACGGGGGATGAAACGTGGGTATCGTGAGACAACCCTGAAACAAAGCGGCACTCAGTGGAATGGAGGCACACGTCATCCCCAATGAAGGTTAAGCATAAGCAAATCTTGACACCTCGTAAAGTTAAGTGCACCGTTTTATTGGGACATAAAAGGCATTTTGCGGATTGATTTCTTACAACGAGGCCAAACAATCAATGCACATGGTTACTGTGAGACCATTAATAAATTGAAATGATAATTAAATCAATACCTTAAGCTGTCGAAAGGCGTTGATATACATCAACGGGGACAGTTGGAAATGTGTGCCCCGACCGGGACTCGAACCTGGGATCTTCTGCTTATATGACAGACGCTCTGTCCATCTGAGCCACCGAGGGTACAGAGGATAGTGCGACTGCAGGGATTTATCCCTTGCACGCTCCCCGTGAGACCCACATTCCCAACTTAATGTCGACACACTACATTCGTAGTGCCCCTGCCCATTACACTCATTACTCGCGGCAGACAATCTTACCGAGTCCCGTAAGAGTTCGGGCAATGCGTGTGCATCCGCACAGAAGAAGAAGGTCAATGGCCGGTTAGCCTTACCTATATGGAGATGGTATCTGCTCTTTCGTACATGTCCGAAAGAACAGATACCATCTCCATATATTATGAAATTGCGCCGCGCAATACAGAACAAGAGCCGAAGATTACTGTCAAAAGGTGTTTTTTTTTTTTTTTTTTTTTTTGTCTGCGATAATGCCCGACCTCACACGGCGAATGTAACCAAACAACTCTTACGGGAATTTCACTGGGTCGCGTTTGATCATCCTCCGTACAGCCCGGACCTCGCTCCTAGAACTTTCATCTGTTCTTACACCTAAAATCTGTCCTTGGTGGTCAACACTTCAACGATGATGACGAGCTGAAAGAACATGTTACCACATGGTTGAATACACAGTCGGAAACCTTCTATGAAGAAGGCATATAAAAACTTGTGTCACGCTATGACAAGTGCGTACAAAATTTCGGAAGCTATGTAGAAAAGTTGTTTTACAGTTGCAGTTGTTGATTTTTGTACAACAAATATTTTTTCTGTATCTGTACATGTTTGTTTTATATAACCAAACGGAACTTACTTTGTGGACATACCTCGTATGTCTCTATCATCCTGAGAAATCTTTAAGTTACTAACATCATCGTGGAGTCGCCCTGCATATACATACGTTTACAGGCGCCGGTGCCTATAACTTTGGCGCTCTGTAGCGTCTTTGGATAACGTTTCAGGAGATGGGTTCCTATTCAAAATATTATGTATTCACTCTTCTCTACAAGTCCTGGAAATTTGTAATGGGAGTATCCGAACACCCTGTATCCACCATGCATGTTTGGAATTTGAAAAGGTCTCTGAAAATACGTTGTTTCAGGTGATTAAAGCACCTAGTTTTTCATGTAATTAAAAGTGATCTAAAAATGACATGAAATACAGATGGTACAAGTAGGCTTGATAATGACGCTTCGTCGAAATCAGCTAATCGCACGATTAAATAAACATTGCATTACAGCCTACTATGGACCTTGTTTACGCTTATTAGACCGCTTGTGTCCTTCAAATGGTTCAAATGGCTCTGAGCACTATGGGACTTAACTGCTCTGGTCATCAGTCCCCTAGAACTTAGAACTACTTAAACCTAACTAACCTAAGAACATCACACACATCCATGACCGAGGCAGGATTCGAACCGGCGACCGTAGCGGTCTCGCGGTTCCAGACTGTAGCGCCTAGAACCGCTCAGCCACTCCCGCCGGCTTGTGTCCTTCGATGCCGAGTTTCTGTTCCGATGCAGCTGGAGAGCCTCTGCAATGCTGTTCGAGTTTAGGGGGGAATACCAATTGGGCTGTTGTGTGGGTGGGAATTTGAATTGAGGAGGGGGGGGTGCTAGGACAACCCATGCAGTTATGGAAAGCCAGTGTGCCAAGATGGCAAACGAGACACGGGTTCGAACACTGGCCTTGGTATAAATTTTCATTTGTGACTACGGTCTGTACATCACACTCTGGCAATCAAAATGACACAACTAAAAAAATAAGAAGCTACTAATATTTCATTATCAGTTTTATACAATTTATTCCTCAAGTCGTGATTTCTCAAGTGCTGCATTTCTGAATTGTGTCACTGTTCCTGCCGGGGTGCGATACATATGACATATATACACTTTATGGATACACAACATTTTAAGTTTTGGCTGCAGATGAAGAACGATGTCTCAGAAACAAATAAATAATGTTACAATCCCCTGTCTCGACCAAAGTTTCCAAGGGGTTTCCCTTGGTTGCAAGGTGTATGGCAGAACTGATAAGCCCCTTCCATTTATTCCCAGTAGAGATCCCCGTCAACCCCGCTACTAGCTTTTCTGATAATTGCCTGAATAAAATCGTGACTCTTAATAGGCCGGATTTTGAACAGCCAGCTCCTTTCCTTGGAGTGGAGGTTGAAAATATTAAAAAAAGAGAGGACATTCTATATGACAGCGACACATGTCGAGCAAACCAGCGAATTTATTCTGTACTGTATATTTCTTATGTATACTACTCTGGGGCCTCTTCAAACTGTATGAAATGCATATGATTGTAATAATAACCCATCAGAACTGCTTATGACTCATTCTCAAGCGGTACCTAGAGTACTTCGGCAGGTATTTGTCATTTAGCATTTAGTTTTTATAATATGTAGATGGAGTTGGTCCAAACAAATACTGCACATCACGACTTTTATGAAATGCTCAGTGTCAGGGGATATGATCGGTTTGTTTCCCATTACAAACAAAATAGTTTTTAAAGAGAAATTTTACTTGCTCAGATTAGTCTACTGCCATATAAATTATATCGATATGTATTAACAGGGACAGTAAAACAATGAGAACAACCAGTATTCCAGCAGCCACTGAGTAGCTCTGCTGCATTGCGGCAGCAGTGAGGGAGGGCCAGGACGGCACACGAATCGCTGCTGGAGATTAGGCTATTCTTCGCATTTTACTGACCATGTTAATACACTACTGGCCATTAAAATTGCTTCACCAAGAAGAAATGCAGATGATAAACGGGTATTCATTGGACAAATATATTATTCTAGAAATGACATGTGATTCCATTTTCACGCAATTTGGATGCATACATCCTGACAAATCAGTACTCATAACAACCACCTCTGGCCGTAATAACGGCCTTGACACGCCTGGGCATTGAGCCAAAAAGAGCTTCGATGGCGTGTACAGGTACAGCTGCCCATGCAGCTTCAACACGATGCCACAGTTCATGAAGAGTAGTGACTGGCGTATTGTGACGAGCCAGTTGCTCGGCCACCATTAACCAGACGTTTTCAATTAGTGAGAGATCTGGAGAAAGTGCTGGCCAGGGCAGCAGTCGAACATTTTCTGTATTCAGAAAGGCCCGTACAGGACCTGCAACATGCGGTCGTGCATTATCCTGGTGAAATGTAGGGTTTCGAAGGTATCAAATGAAGGCTAAGCCACGGGCCGTAACACATCTGAAATGTAACGTCCACTGTTGAAAGTGCCGTCAATACCAACAAGAGATGACCGAGCCGTGTAACCAATGGCACCCCATACCATCACGCTGGGTGATACGCCACTATGGCGATGACGAATACACGCTTCCAATGTGCGTTCATCGCGATGTCACCAAACACGAATGCGACCATCATGATACTGTAAACAGAACCTGGCTTCATCTGAAAAAATGACGTTTTGCTATTCGCGCACCCAGGTTCGTCGTTGAGTACACCATCGCAGGCACTCCTGTCTGTGACGCAGCGTCAAGGGTAACAGAAGCCATGGTCTCCAAGCTGATAGTCCATGCTGCTGCAAACGTCGTCGAACTGTTGGTGAAGTTGGTTGTTGTCTTGCAAACGTCCCCATCTGTTGACTCAGGGATCGAGACGTGGCTGCACGATCCGTTACAGCCATGCGGATGAGATGGCTGTCATCTCGACTGCAAGTGATACGTGGCCGTTGGGATCCAGCACGGCGTTCCGTATTACCCTCCTGAATCCACCGATTCCATATTCTGCTAACAGTCATTGGATCTCGAGCAACGCGAGCAGCAATGTCGCGATACGATAAACCGCAATGGCGATAGGCTACAATCCGACCTTTATCAAAGTCGGAAACGTGATGGTACACATTTCTCCTCCCTGATAGAGGCATCACAACAACATTTCATCAGGCAACGCCGGTCAACTGCTGTTTGTGTATGAGAAATCGGTTGGAAACTTTGTTCATGCCAGCACGTTGTAGGTGTCGCCACCGGCGCCAACCTTGTGTGAATGCTCTGAAAAGCTAATCATTTGCATATCACAGCATCATCTTCCCGTCGGTTAAATTTCGCGTCTGTAGCACCTCATCTTCGTGGTGTAGCAATTTTAATGACCAATAGTGTACATATAGATATAACGTATATTGCATTACACTAATCTGGGGCCGCTCTACCGAATGGGCACCTAATATTACGCTTTAAAAATAATTTTATCTGCAAAAGGGAGCAAACCGATGCTTTCTGCTCACACCGGGCATTATACGCAAGACGTGATGAACAATATTTGTTTGGACCGACTCCATCTACACACTGAAAAAACGAAATTGCAGATGTCTGCAGAAACACCAGAGGAAATGCGATTGATGACTCTTGGGTATGACAAGCGGTGGATACCAGGTGTCTCAGAATTACACCAGCCAACTTCAAGGGGCAGTAGAAGGTGTCTTGAGGAACAAATCGAGGATACGAATCTGTGCCACATCATCCATGAACACTACAGAGCGTCGAAGATATAGACGTAATTTCCTGCCACCAGTTCACCCCTTCAGCAGCAAACTTGACTTGGGCGCTGACGGACCGTAGACGGAACGTCTCGCAGTGTTGCTTGTTATTCAGCGATTTCGTCTGATTTCAACTATCGCCAGTGGAGGAGGTTAATGTAGATGCTATGTAGAAAGGCCTTGTCTCCTAAGAATGTGATGCTCTTTTATCTTGGATGACGGTTTCAGACATGGTTTTCCATCCATAGTTTATTTTTATCCTGGAACCGTCTAAAACATATAATTTTCGATACTCAGGAGAGAAATGAACTGGAGATGGAAATCCATGTCTGCAACCGTCATCCACTGAGGCAACAGAGCACTGCATTCATAGGAGACATAGCCTGTCTCCGCACCAGCTAGTTCCATCTTCTTCACTGTCCATCTAGGCAATCAGTAGCTATCACTGAATAACAAACAACACTGCGAGACGTTCCGCCTACCGTCCATCAGTGTACAAAGTAACGTTTGCTGCTGAAGGGGTGGCCTAGCAGCAGGGGCCCGTGCGTATAATTTCGACGCTTTATACTGTCATTGGATGGCGTTTACGAACGCAGGTTCCCATCATCATTCTGTTTCTGAAGGCGCCTTTTGCATACCCTCGCAGTTTGTTGGTGTAATTTTGAAAGACCATGTACAGACGACGTTTTGGTTGTATGTATGAGTTTTGCTTGCATAATAAGATATTGTATGTATTTATTGTTTTGTCACGTTTGTACATGCCTGTTATAATAATGGTTCAGAGATATGACCTGTTATTAAAATAATATCTCTGATGAAAATTGATTTATGTAACGTATTAAACTTAGGACTCTCTTTTGTCCTGAATTATCTATCACTCATAAGAATTTTATCGAAGTTCTCAATACCTTTTTTTTGTTTCTGACTTCCGTTCGTTCGTTTTAAAATGTTATTTGGACTTTTTGCCAAATATGTACAGATTTCTATTTTGTCCAAGATGTTCATGTACATTCCTTCCTATACTCCGTGAAGAATGGAATTAATGATGGGGGGAGCTGAAGAGGAATGTAGATGAACAAGGGAGCGTCCGACTGATCACAAGCGAAGTTGGAAGCCTCTGAAGTGTACCATAGTGAGAGTGTGTGTGTGCACGTGAACCAAACAGGTAAACCTGTAGTGTAATATGCCCTTAAGACAACTGTTATCTCTGGTAAAAACTTTCACACTTTACAAGCAACGAGATTGCCACATAAAGCAGTCATTAAAATTACGTTCAATAATATTTATCTGTGTAGTTAACCACTTCGTTATGCTGCTTTATAGACTAAAATTTCGATCCCTGTTTCAGGGGCCTTAACCAGAATGAGTAAATACGAAGAGCCTGGTGAAGGATTAAATACCAGTATACAGATGAAGACCTCTTTCTTGCAACAGGATGAGAAATGTTGGTATATAAAAACAAGATGCTAATGTGGTTATATGTCTGGAAACATGTTGTTGAAGATGACAGTTGTCGTAGAAGACTACTCTAGCACATATAAAAATTAAATTTTTATAAAAACTAATCTTTCATTTCAAAAGAACAGCGCTATGCTTTTAATGAATGAGATTATTTATAAATACAGGGCGTTTCAAAGTTGTTGCAACAAACATCTTGTCATGGTAGATCACGTCTAGGGGAACAACTTCTGTTAGAGACAAAACGTTCCCGTACGATTGTTGACGCCGCGTGGCGTACTTTTATTGAATTTGTCGGCCGTGGGACGACGAAATATCAGCAAACTAGCACTGTCTACTAAACAGGTATGCTACATTGCATAGTCTATAAAAAATCGACTGATTATCAGCAAGAAAATCTGAAGAATGAGTGTCTCTAAGTGGAGAAAGATACATTCTAAGAAGAAAAAGACGAACTACACTCATGCTCATAAATTAAGGATAATTGCAGAATGTGGTGTCACACAACGTGGCACTACATAAAACTGGCGCTAATAGCATAGGTACATAGGGAAGTCACAAAACATAGATCTGTAAGTCCACGGTGTTGGTGTGATAAGTTGAGAAAACCGTCCCGAAATACATGTGTTACAAAACGCCACTGTTTCCTGCGTATGTGCCCCGACATCATTATGGGATATGATCACCATGCACACGAACACAGGTCGCACAACGGGTTGGCATACTCAGGATCAGGTGGTCGAGCAGCTGCTGGGGTATAGCCTCTCATTCTTGCACCAGTGCCTGTCGTAACTCCTGAAGTGTCGTAGGGATTTGCAGACGTGCAGCGATACGTCGACTGAGAGCATCCCAGACATGCTCGATGGGGTTTAGGTCTGGAGAACAGGAGGCCACGCCATTCGCCTGATATCTTCTGTTCCACGATGGCAGCTTGGTGGGGCCGTGCGTTGTCATCCATCAGGGGGAAGGTGCGACCCACTGCACCCCTGAAATGGCGGACATACTGGTGCAAAATCACGTCCCGATACACCTGACCTGTTACAGTTCCTCTGTCAAGGACATGCAGGGGTGTACGTGCACTTATCATAATCCCACCACACCCCATCAAACCACGACCTCCATACAGGTCCCTTTCAAGGACATTAAGAGGTTGGCATGTGGTTCCTGGTTCACGCCAGATGAAAACACGGCGAGAATCACTGTCCAGACTACACCTGGATTCGTCCGTGAACATAATCTGGGACCACTGTTGCAATGACCATGTACTGTGTTCTTGATATCAGGCTTTACGGGCTGTCCTCTGACCAGGGGTCAGAGGAATGCACCTTGCAGGTGTCCGGGCGAATGAACCATGTCTGTTCAGTGGTCTGTAGACTGTGTGTCTGGAGACAACTGTTCCAGTGGCTGCGGTAAGGTCCCAAGCAAGGCTACCTGCAATACTCTGTGAGCGTCTACGGGCACTGATGGTGAGACATCGGTCTTCTTGTGGTGTTGTACACTGTGAACGTCCCGTACTGCAGCGCCTGTACACGTTTCCTGTCTGCTGGAATCGTTGGCATAATCTTGAAATCACACTTTATGGGACACGGAGGGCCGCCTGCTATGTTTGACTAGCCTCCAGTCGCCCTAGTATTCTACCCCTCATAACGTCATCAATATGTGTTTTTTGAGCCATTTTCAACACACAGTCACCATTAGCACGTCTGAAAACGTCTACACATTTACTCGCTACATCGTACTCTGACATGCACCAGCACACCTCTGCGTATGTGGACTGCTGCCAGCGCCACCGTGCGACGACCGCAGGTCAAATGCACTGCATGGTCATACCCCGAGGTGATTTAAACCCGCAAACCTCCCACTAGAGCGTTGTTTCACCATGTATCAACATTATCCTTAATTTATGAGCATGAGTGTTTGTAGAAATTATGCGAATGGGAGATGTAATGTCCATGTAGAGACAAACAAATTATTAAAATTTTAAAAAAGATTGGATGATTTATTCTAGACAAAGAGCATCACAAACTGAACAACGAAACTTCCTGGCAGATTAAAACTGTGTGTCGGACCGAGACTCGAACTCGGGACCTTGGCCGTTCGGGGGCAATTTCCCTACCAACTGAGCTACCCAAGCACGACTCACGCCCCGTTCTCACAGCTTTACTTCTGCCAGTACCTCGTCTCCTACCTTCCAAACTTTACAGAAGCTCTCCTGCGAACCTTGCAGAACTAGCGCTCCTGAAAGAAAGGATATTGCGGAGACATGGCTTAGCCACAGCCTGGGGGATGTTTCCAGAATGAGATTTTCCGCAATATCCTTTCTGTCAGGAGTGCTAGTTCTGCAAGGTTCGCAGGAGAGCTTCTGTA
This sequence comes from Schistocerca piceifrons, assembly GCF_021461385.2. Classification (NCBI taxonomy): domain Eukaryota; kingdom Metazoa; phylum Arthropoda; class Insecta; order Orthoptera; family Acrididae; genus Schistocerca; species Schistocerca piceifrons. The sequence goes on from NC_060140.1 coordinate 234,439,224, forward strand.
AAGTTTGGAAGGTAGGAGACGAGGTACTGGCAGAAGTAAAGCTGTGGGGACGGGGCGTGAGTCGTGCTTGGGTAGCTCAGTTGGTAGAGCACTTGCCCGCGAAAGGCAAAGGTCCCGAGTTCTAGTCTCCGTCCGGCACACAGTTTTAATCTGCCAGGAAGTTTCACATCAGCGCACACTCCGCCGCAGAGTGAAAATCTCATTCTGGCAATAACGCATTGGTGCACCTGTGGCTAGCATGTAAGCTGATCTTCACTTTGGCATTGACCGACAGAGCTGTTGAATCTCCTCGTCCCAAATCCTGTCGGAAAGGCGCGTTAGATCGTCAAAATCCCGAGCTGGTTGGACGGCCCTTCCCATAATGCTCCAGACGTTCTCAATAGGTGAGAGCCCGGCGACCTTTCTGGCCAAGGAGGGATTTGGAAAGCACTAATACGAGCAGTAGAGGCTCTCGTGGACATCATGTTGCTGAAATATAAGCTCAGGTTGGCCTGCCATGAAGGGAGAAATATCGTCTTTGTACCGCTCTGCTCTAAGAGTGATGCAGATGACAACCAAAAGGATCCTGCTATGAAAAGAAATACCCCGCCCCCAGATCATCGTTCCTGGTTGTCGGGCCGTACGCTGGGCGACAGGCAGGCTGATATCCTACCACTACCTGGGACGCCTCCAGACAATCCTTCACTGGCCAACGGAACTCGTCGCTGAAGGCAATTTTGGTCCTGTCAGTGAGATCCCAGGTCGAAGACGCGCCTGGAGATGCCTCGGACGGCGATGGGATACTGAATTAGACATCCTCGGAGTAACGAAGCAGCTTAAATCGCTTAGTAAAGGCAAGGCCTCCGCTCCAGATTGTATACCAGTCAGGTTGTTCTCAGAGTATGCTGATAAAATAGCTCCGTATTTAGCAATTATATACAACCACTCGATCACACAAAGATCCGTACCTAAGGACTGGAAAATTGCTCAAGTCACACCAATACCCAAAAAGGGAAGTAGGAGTAATCCGCTTCATTACAGGCCTATATCAGTAACGTCGATAAGCAGTAGGGTTTTAGAACATATACTGTATTCGAACGTTATGAAGTACCTCGAAGAAAACGATTTATTGACACATATTCAGCACGGTTTCAGAAAATATCGTTCTTGTGAAACACAAATAGCTCTTTATACTCATGTGCTATAGACAGGGGATGCCAAATTGATTCTATATTTTTAGACTTCCAGAAGGCTTTCGACACCATTCCTCATAAGCGTCTTCTAACCAAACTGTGTGCCAACGGAGTATCGCCTAAGTTGTGCCACTGGATTCGTGATTTCCTGTCAGAATGGTGTCAGTTCGTAGTAACAGACGGAAAGTCATCGAGTAAAACAGAAGTAATATCCGGCGTACCTCAAGGAAGTGTTATAGGCCCTGTATTGTTCCTGATCTATATTAACGAGATAGGAGACAATCTGAGTAGCCGTCTTAGATTGTTTGCAGATGATACTGTCATTTACAGTCTTCTAATGTCATGAGATGATCAAAACGACTTGCAAAACGATTTAGATAAGATATCTGTATGGTGCGAAAAGTGGCAATTGACCTTGAAAAAGGAAAAGTGTGAAGTTATTCACATGAGTACTAAAAGAAATCAGCTAAATTTCGGGTACGCGATAAGTCACACAAATCTGAAGCCTGTAAATTCAACTAAATACTGATGGATTACGATTACAAATAACCTAAGTTGAAACGATCACATAGATAATATTGTGGGTAGAGCAAACCAAAGACTGCGATTCATTGGCAGAACACTTAGAAGGTGCAACAGGTCTACTAAAGAGACTGCTTACACCACGCTTGTCCGCCCTGTTCTCGAGTATTGCTGTGCGGTGTGGGATCCGCATCAGGTGGGACTGACGGATGACATCGAAAAAGAACAAAGAAGGGCAGCTCGTTTTGTATTATCGTGAAACAGGGGAGATAGTGTCACAGACATGATACGTGAATTAGAGTAGCAATCATTAAAACAGAGGCGTTTTTTGTTGCGACGGGATCTTCTCATGAAATTTCAATCACCAGTTTTCTCCTCCAATTGCACCCACCTACATAGGGAGAAATGATCATCGCGATAAATAAGACAAATCAGGGCTCGCACGGAAAAATTTAAGTGCTCGTTTTTCCCTCGTGCCGTTCGAGAGCGGAACGGTAGAGAGTCAGCTTGAAGGTGTTCACTGAACCCTCTGCCAGGCACTTTATTGTAAATAGCAGAGTAATCATGTAGATGTAGATGTTTGACTGTCGCCCGCCATATGGCCTGGCAACCAGCCCATTTCTTTTCATAGCAGGACCCCTTTGGTTGTCATCGTGATACCCTTTCAACACAGCAGTGGGTCGTCGATAGTCTACACATCGTTTTGTTGCCCTTCATTGCAAGTCATCCTGGGCTTACATTCCAGCAAGATAATGCCCGCCCGCACATGGCGAGAGTTTATAATGGTTGTTTTCGTGCTTACCAAACCATACCTCGACCAGCAAGTTCACCGGATCTTTCCCCTATTGAGAACATTTAGAGCATTACGGGCAGGGCCCACCAGAAGCTCTTTCTCTTGAATAAATAATCCAGTTTTTCTGAAATTGTGTATCGATCGATTTCTTTCCATTTGGACTATTCATTCATGGCGTGTGCTTTTCTTTTTGTTCAAAATGGTTCAAATGGGTCTGAGCACTATGGCACTTAACATCTGAGGTCGTCAGTCTCCTAGACTTAGAACTACTTAAACCTAACTAATCTAAGGACATCACACACATCCATGCCCGAGGCAGGATTCGAAGCTGCGACCGTAGCAACAGCGCAGTTCCGGACTGAAGTGCCTAGAACCACTCGATCACAGCGGCCGCCTTTTTTTTCTCTTAGAGTGTATTTTAAAAGATCGGCCAATGTGTTTGCACATTGTGTTTGCATATTGTGTATGAACCCCTCAGATTGCCTACGTCCTGCCGCCTCTCAAGGGTATAATGACTTAATCAATTCTATAAGACACCTAGCGTCGTCGGGAAGCATCAGCGAACATTTCGCCTCTAACAAAAGTTGTACCGCATGACTTGATCTATCACTCCAGGCGGTTGTCGCAATGACTTTGAAACACCTTATCAGACACGGCTACTTGTTTATTTTTATTTTTGCAGGACACATATCAGACTACTCGCCCATTTTAGTCGTCACGTGATTTATTTTTGTGCGCTCATAGCATTTCTGCAGATGTTTTTGGAGATTTTTATCTGATTGTCAGTACGTCCTCATTGTCTTACGGATGAGGTAGTATGCTTCCCAATATCAGCTGGTGTTATAAAGCACGCCGTCTCCTCTGTAGCACATCCCGCTCTACAAGGACCAGACGGCCCAGCTTACTCCGAGAAGGGGAAGGCAGAGCTTATGGCCACAACACTTGTAGCGTCTTTCATGCCGAATCTGGCTCTTCAGACCCAGTACTTACACTTGAAACGGACGAGTTACACAACTTGTAGCCCAGCACACGAGCGACGAAATCAGACGTACTAGTACAAACGATATTACTTGGATTATCAAACATGTCAATGCTAGGAAAGCCCCTGGGCCCGATGGCATTCAAAACCGTGTCCTCCACGAGTTCACAGATAGAGCCGTAGAATACCATGCACACATAACGAATGGTATCTTGAAACACTGCCGACCCATCACTCTGCTGTGCTCGCTCAGCAAGACTGTTGAGAACGTAATACTAAAGCGCATCAGTAGGCTCTGCATTGCCAATGACACCCTAAGACCGGAGCAGTACGGCTTTAGGAAAAAATGGTTCAAATGGCTCTGAACACTATGGGACTTAACATCTATGGTCATCAGTCCCCTAGAACTTAGAACTACTTAAACCTAACTAACCTAAGGACAGCACACAACACCCAGCCATCACGAGGCAGAGAAAATCCCTGACCCCGCCGGGAATCGAACCCGGGAACCCGGGCGTGGGAAGCGAGAACGCTACCGCACGACCACGAGATGCGGGCTCGGCTTTAGGAATCATAACTCAACAACACAACTCTTCCGTGTAGTCGAACATATTACACACGGCTAAGACAAGAAACCAGGCCACAGGGGCCGTGTTCCTGGATATCGAAAAAGCTTTCGACCGTCTCTGGCACAATGGCCTTATATGCAGACAGAGCGATGCTGGTTTCCCCGACGGACTAGTACGTCTCATACACTCATATCTCACAAAGAGATGTTTTAACACTGACGTGCGTGCGGTAGCGTTCTCGCTTCCCACGCCCGGGTTCTCGGGTTCGATTCCCGGCGGGGTCAGGGATTTTCTCTGCCTCGTGATGACTGGGTGTTGTGTGCTGTGCTTAGGTTAGTTAGGTTCAAGTAGTACTAAGTTCTAGGGGACTGATGACCATAGCTGTTAAGTCCCATAGTGCTCAGAGCCAACACTGACGTGCAGAGCAAACAATCGACACATCCCGGTATCCAAGCTGGAGTACCCCAGGGAAGCATCCTGGAGCCCATCTTGTTCAACCTCTACGTTAATGACTATCCAGCAAAACAAAACATGACGTTAGCTATCTACGCGGATGACAGAGCCATCCTTGCGCAGGATTGGAAACCACTGAACATAAATTCACCAATACAGACAGCACTCAGAACTGCCAAGCCTTGGTTGGAATAATGGCGTATTAAAGTAAACGTCGCCAAGGGCGAAGCAGTTCTGTTCACAGACAGACCGAAGCTACTGCGCAAACATCAACACTGTCGACAGGAACACAACATGCACGTCCAATACGTTTCCGAGAGAAGTCAGAAATCTCTGTGTCTGGCTGGACCGGAAACTTACGTGTGGGGACCGCATCGAATATTTTGCCAACAGAAAACACAATAGGCTCAAACAACTCTACCCAGTGCTCAACAAGGAGAGTACACTGAATAGGAAGGTCTCGAGGTCCATATAGATGACACTGATTAGACCTCTGATGACGTGTGCAGCTTCCGTCTGGGGATACGCCGCTCCTACACGTCTGCGCGGCCTGCAGATCATACAGAACAAAGTGCTACGCAGCATTAACAACGCTCCACGCTACACACGCCCCCTTGATCTTCACAATGAATACCACCTTGAGATCCTCAAGGAAGTATTCAAAAAACACACCACACGACTGTACAGGACTTCGAGATACTCGAATAATCCTTTCATCCTTACTCTGGGAACCTACGATCACAACTATAGGTGGCAGCATCAGCGTCCAAAGACACTTCTAGCTAGGGCATAACCACCTATGACAAGCTAACATACACCCATAAGCGACAACATCGGCAAGCCCCTGCATATCAGCAACGTTGACTGGCTATACCCGCTGCTATCTAAGCCGATCAACAGGCTACAGCAGGAAAACCGACAAGCTCGCACACTGAAGCACAAACAAACCGCCAACATTACCCTACAGTTACAGGTATGTTGACGCTGACCGAGAAATCAAAACCGTCACCCAGCAGCAGCAGTCGAGTAACACCAGCGCACAACGACAAAGGTATCGACCTGCGTTACTAACAAAGCCTACCCTTGCAGACCTGTCGGAGGCAGCAAGAAAATCGCTACTGCTCTTACAATCCGACCCAACTATCTCAGACGTTTTTTTCCCTCGATTCTTGCGTCAGCACTTTTTTCCCTCTGCGTTTCAAACCACTACCCTTCGTGCAACTTTCCACTCAGTCTATATCCAGATGGGCGTGTATTAATGGTTAACCTTGATCAGAAGTACGCAAACATCGCAGTGCCCATAGCCTGTGAGACCTCTACATCTACATCTACATGGTTACTCTTCAATTCAAACTTAAGTGTCTGGCACAGGGTTTCATCGAAACATTTTCATACTACTTTTCTACCATTCCACTCTCGAATCGCGCATGGGAAAAAGGAACACCTAAATCTTTCCGTTCGAGCTTTGATTTCTCTTATTTTATTATGATGATCATTTCTCCCTACGTAGGTGGGTGTCAACAAAATATTTTCGCATTTGGAAGAGAAAGTTGGTGATTGAAATTTCGTAAATAGAGCTTGCCACAAAGAAGACCGCCTTTGTTACAGTGACTACCACCTCAGCTAGCGTACAATATCAGCGACACTCTCACCCCTACTGCACAGTAACACGAAACGAGCAGCCCTTCTTTGCACGTTTTCGATGTCTCCCGTCAATCCTACCTGGTAAAGATCCCAAACTGCGCAGCAATATTCCAGCAGAGGACAGACAAGTGTAATGTAGGCTGTCTATCTAGTGGGTTTGTCGCATCTTCTAAGTGTTCTGCCAACAAAGCGCAGTCTTTGTTTCGCCTTCCTCACAATAGTATCTATGTGGTCTTTCCAATTTAACTTGCTCGTAATTGTAATTCCTAGGTATTTAGTCGAATTGACACCTCTTAGACTTGTGCGATTTATCGTATACCCAAAATTTATCGGATTTCTTTTAGTACCCATGTGGATGACCTCGCACTTTTCTTTGTTTAGTGCCAATTGCCACTTTTTGCACCATACAGAAATCCTCTCTGGATCATTTTGTAATTGGAATTGATCGTCTGATGGTTTTACGAGACGGTAAATTACAGCGTCATCTGCAAACAATCTAAGGGGGCTGCTCAGATATCACCTAGATCATTTACATAAATCAGGAACAGGAGAGGGCCTATGACACTACCTTGCGGAACGTCAGATATTTCTGTTCTACTCGATCATTTACCGTCTATCAGTACGAACTGTGACCTCTCTGAGAGGAAATCACGAATCCAGTCACACAACTGACGACGAGATTCCATATGCACGCAATTGGATTAATAGTCGCTTGTGAGGAACGGTATCAAAAGCCTTCTGGAAATCTAGGCATATGGAATCGATCTGAGATCTCTTGTCGACAGCACTCATTACCTCATGGGAATAAAGAGCTAGCTGCGTTGCACAAGAACGATATTTTCTGAATCCGTGTTGATTATGTATCAAAAAGTCGTTTTCTTCAAGGTGATTCATAATATTCGAGTACAGTATATGCTCCAAATCGAGGTCAGTGATATGGGCCTGTAATTCAATGGGTTACTTCTATTTCGTTTCTTGACTATTGGTGTGACCTGTGCTACATTCCAGTCTTTAGGAACAGACCTTTCGTCACGTGAGCGGTTATATATGATTGCTAAGAAAGGCGCTATTGTGTCTGAGTACTCTGAAAGGAACCTGATTGGTATGCCATCTGGATCGGAAGACTTGCCTTTCTCAAATGATTTCAGTTGTTTCGCAACACCTAAGATATCTACTTTTATGTCAATTTTGCTAACAGCTGTTCTGGCTTCGAATTATGGAATATTTACTTCGTCTTCTTTCGTGAAGAAATTACGGAAAACTGTGTTTAGTAACTCCGCTTTAGTGACACCATCATCGGTAATATTTCCATCGCTACCGCGCAGTGACGGTATTGACTGTATCTACATACGACCAGAATCTCTTTGGGTTTTCTACCATATTTTGAGACAATGTTTCAATGTGGAAACTATTGTGTTGTATTGTATTGTATGGAACGTGAACCGGGGACCTAGAAACGACGCACAGGCTCCGTCCCCGCCGCAGCCGCAGTGGTCCACAAACCCACGAAGACTACAGCAGTGCACTTCACCCCTCTGCCGCCCCACACCGAACTCAGGGTTATTGTGCGGTTCGGGCCCCGGCGGACTCCCCAGGGAACGTCTCACACCAGATGAGTGTAACCCCTATGTTTGTGTGGTAGAGTAATGGTGGTGAACGTGTACGTAGAGAACTTTTTTGTGCAGCAATCGCCGACATAGTTTAACTGAGGCGGAATAAGGGGAACCAGCCGAGGCAGATGGAAAACTGCCTAAAAACCATCCACAGACTGGCCGGTTCACCGGACCTCGACACAAATCCGCAGGGCGGATTCGTGCCGAGGACCAGGCGCTCCTTCCCGCCCGGAAAGGCGTGCGTTAGACCGCACGGCCAACCGGGTGGACTGTGGAAACTATTAAACGCATATCGCATTGACGTCCGCACTAAATTTCGAGCTTCAATGAAACTTAGCCAAATGGTTCAAATGACTCTAAGCACTATGGGGACTTACCGAGCGAGGTGGCGCAGTGGTTAGCACACTAGACTCGCATTCGGGAAGACGACGGTTCAATCCCGTCTCCGGCCATCCTGATTTAGGTTTTCCGTGATTTCCCTAAATCGTTTCAGGCAAATGCCGGGATGGTTCCTTTGAAAGGGCACGGCCGATTTCCTTCCCAATCCTTCCCGAACCCGAGCTTGCGCTCCGTCTCTAATGACCTCGTCGTCGACGGGACGTTAAACACTAACCACCACCACTACTATGGGGACTTAACATCTAAGGTCATCAGTCCCCTAGACTTAGAACTACTTAAACCTAACTGACCTACGGACATCACACACATCCATGCCCGAGGCAGGATTCGAGCCTGCGACCGTAGTAGCAGCGCGGTTCCAGACTGAAACGCCTAGAACCTTTCCTGGAGACTAGAAATCTACTCTGTAGGAATCAGCATGGGTTTCGAAAAAGATGATCGTGTGAAACCCAGCTCGCGCTATTCGTCCACGAGACTCAGAAGGCCATAGACACGGGTTCCCAGGTAGATGCCGTGTTTCTTGACATCCGCAAGGCGTTCGATACAGTTCCCTACAGTCGTTTAGTGAAGAAAGTAAGAGGATATGGACTATCAGACAAATTGTGTGATTGGATTGAAGAGTTCCTAGGTAACACAAAGCAGCATGTCATTCTCAATGGAGAGAAGTCTTCCGAAGTAAGATTGATTTCAGGTGTGCCTCAGGGGAGAGTCGTAGGACCGTTGCTATTCACAATATACGTAAATGACCTTGTGGATGACATCGGAAGTTCACTGAGGCTTTTTGCGGATGATGCTGTGGTATATCGAGAGGTTGTAACAATGGAAAATTGTACTGAAATGCAGGAGGATCTGCAGCGAATTGACGCATGGTGCACGGAATGGCAATTGAATCTCAATGAAGTGTAATGTGCTGCGAATACATAGAAAGAAAGATCCCTTATCATTTAGCTACAATATAGCAGGTCAGCAACTGGAAGTAGTTGATTCCATAAATTATCTGGGAGTACGGATTAGGAGTGATTTAAAATGGAATGATCATATAAAGTTGATCGTCAGTAAAGCCAGACCGAGATTAATTGGGAGAATCCTAAGGATATGCAATCCGAAAACAAAGGAAGTAGGTTACAGTACGCTTGTTCGTCCACTGCTTGAATACTGCTCAGCAGTGTGGGATCCGTACCAGATAGGGTCGATAGAAGAGATAGAGAAGATCCAACGGAGAGCAGCGCGCTTCGTTACAGGATTATTTAGTAATCGCAAAAGCGTTACGGAGATGATAGACTCCAGTGGAAGACTCTGCAGGAGTGACGCTCAGTAGCTCGGTACGGGCTTTTGTTGAAGTTTCGAGAACATACCTCCACCGAGGAGTCAAGCAGTATATTGCTCCCTCCTACGTATATCTCGCGAAGAGACCATGAGGATAAAATCAGAGAGATTAGAGCCGACACAGAGGCATACCGACAATCTTTGTTTCCACGAACAACACGAGACTATAATAGAAGGGAGAACCGATAGGGGTACTCAAGGTACCCTCCGCCACACACCGTCAGTTGCCTTGTGGAGTATGGATATAAATGTAGATGTAGAAGCTCTCGGCGACAACGACCGGCAAACTTAGCCAGTCTTGTGGTTCTGCGTTATTCTGAATTTGGCATGCACTTCAGTGAAAACTAACCCTTATGCAGAGATGGCAGTAGACATTTTGTGTTGGCCATCATGGCGGTGTGGGCGTGGAGGGACTCCACCTCTATTTAAAAAAGATCTGTAGCACAACAGGGACGTGCTGACAACCAGATAAAAATCAAGGTTAAATCTTCAAAAACACCTAAAGGAATTCTATGAGCACAACAATAAATTAAATGATTGCTGAAGATGGGTATTGTAATGGTACTTGAATTACGTAACCATTACGGCGCCTCAACTCAACCTCTCGATACCAGCAATATTCTACTGTGTTTCTGTAAAGTAGTTAACATATTTCTGAGACAACATTCAAATTTGATTTCATTAATGTACAGGTACTTTGATACATCGATATATTTATATTGCAATGATATTATCCTTATGTGTATTCTTTCTTTTGTCACTACGATCTTTGTCGTACTTGTAACTCTGATTTCTGGGCGCGTAAGCGGTTATGGGAGAGTCAAGTCTTGGTCGTCATGTTGGAAAGACGCAAATTGTAGTCAGTTTATGAAATGCGAACATTAACAGTGAAGAAGATATTTTCAAGTATGTTTTATATTGTGAAGTGATATTGCTACAAAAATAATAAAAAAGAAGTGTAACTTAAATTAGGAGTGCTAATTTTTTTTTACATCACCTTGCAAAAGTGTAATATTCAAGAATGGTTTATGAAAGGCATCTATAAAATAATTTTTAACATCATAAGAAAACGCGAAAAAGGACAACGACTTTAGTAAACACAAATACTCAAACCCAAGATCAGACCAAGAAATGATTGTCGGTTCGTTATATAGGTAATGTCTCCCACAAGATAGGGTGCGTGTTGAAAAATTCAGGTTTTAAAATTTCCTACTCGACGAGTAATAGTTTAAAGCAAAATTTGGTTCACTCACTTGAGAAAGACGGTGACAAGTCAGCGAAATCAGACGTATATAAGATTGTGTGTGATGATTGCCCATGTTATTACATAGGTCAAACAGGCAGAGCTATAGCAGTAAGGTTTAAAGAACATTTTCGAATAAAGGGCGTAGGAGCACGGGGGTCAGCCTTTGCGGAACATCTGATGCAAATGGCTCATACGCCTAAACCTTTACGTGACATAGAGCTACTACATCATGAAGTTAAGGGATATAGACTCGACACGATTGAGGAACTACAAATTTATGCACACCTAATTACAGATAGAGGCAATTTACTGAACGATCAACTGTGTCTAAAAAATAGGGCATACTTCGAAGGCTTCCAACCTATACTAGGTTTACAATAATTCATAATGCATGTGACCTCACAGTTTCTGTAATAATAGATCCTTTCCTACAGATGTTCATACGAGATTTGTTGGTCAGTTTAGAAAACTCTGTAGTAGAATGTAAAACGTAGTCATGCTGGATATTGTAACTAACTTACAATAGTAAAATATAAAATTAATTCATAGCAAAAAGGTTATCTGACGCGTGCGTAATAAGTTTGACTCTATATGTCTCGCGCATGCGCGCCGCCCTCTGTGAGGCAGACCGCGAAAGCCCTCGCGGTCCGCAGTCTCTAGTCACACGACGAGGCCCATACAACGGGCTTAAAGTGAACTTCTACAGTTGCTTTAATACACTCCTGGAAATTGAAATAAGAACACCGTGAATTCATTGTCCCAGGAAGGGGAAACTTTATTGACACATTCCTGGGGTCAGATACATCACATGATCACACTGACAGAACCACAGGCACATAGACACAGGCAACAGAGCATGCACACTGTCGGCACTAGTACAGTGTATATCCACCTTTTGCAGCAATGCAGGCTGCTATTCTCCCATGGAGACGATCGTAGAGATGCTGGATGTAGTCCTGTGGAACGGCTTGACATGCCATTTCCACCTGGCGCCTCAGTTGGACCAGCGTTCGTGCCGGACGTGCAGACCGCGTGAGACGACGCTTCATCCAGTCCCAAACATGCTCAATGGGGGACAGATCCGGAGATCTTGCTGGCCAGGGTAGTTGACTTACACCTTCCAGAGGACGTTGGGTGGCACGGGAGACATGCGGACGTGCATTGTCCTGTTGGAACAGCAAGTTCCCTTGCCGGTCTAGGAATGGTAGAACGATGGGTTCGATGACGGTTTGGATGTACCGTGCACTATTCAGTGTCCCCTCGACGATCACCAGTGGTGTACGGCCAGTGTAGGAGATCGCTCCCCACACCATGATGCCGGGTGTTGGCCCTGTGTGCCTCGGTCGTATGCAGTCCTGATTGTGGCGCTCACCTGCACGGCGCCAAACACGCATACGACCATCATTGGCACCAAGGCAGAAGCGACTCTCATCGCTGAATACGACACGTCTCCATTCGTCCCTCCATTCACGCCTGTCGCGACACCACTGGAGGCGGGCTGCACGATGTTGGGGCGTGAGCGGAAGACGGCCTAACGGTGTGCGGGACCGTAGCCCAGCTTCATGGAGACGGTTGCGAATGGTCCTCGCCGATACCCCAGGAGCAACAGTGTCCCTAATTTGCTGGGAAGTGGCGGTGCGGTCCCCTACGGCACTGCGTAGGATCCTACGGTCTTTGCGTGCATCCGTGCGTCGCTGCGGTCCGGTCCCAGGTCGACGGGCACGTGCACCTTCCGCCGACCACTGGCGACAACATCGATGTACTGTGGAGACCTCACGCCCCACGTGTTGAGCAATTCGGCGGTACGTCCACCCGGCCTCCCGCATGCCCACTATACGCCCTCGCTCAAAGTCCGTCAACTGCACATACGGTTCACGTCCACGCTGTCGCGGCATGCTACCAGTGTTAAAGACTTCGATGGAGCTCCGTATGCCACGGCAAACTGGCTGACACTGACGGCGGCGGTGCACAAATGCTGCGCAGCTAGCGCCGTTCGACGGCCAACACCGCGGTTCCTGGCGTGTCCGCTGTGCCGTGCGCGTGATCATTGCTTGTACAGCCCTCTCGCAGTGTCCGGAGCAAGTATGGTGGGTCTGACACACCGGTGTCAATGTGTTCTTTTTTCCATTTCCAGGAGTGTAGAAGTGACAAAACCTTACGGCTATGCATAAAGTTTTATGAAGTTGACTTAGGACGTGGCCTGTTTTAGGCAAACATTTAAATAATAATTTATGTAAGTACTATACGTTGCATCGTGTAGGATGACCATATCTAATATAATTTACTAGCGCATTATAATATTAACTTGTTGCAGGTTCTGAAGTGACATCTACCCTTCCTTCCAACTATAACCTGGCCTTGTTCCTCCCCCCCCCCCCCACCACAGAGCCCCCTTTTTTCCTCTTCCCTCCTTCTCCCAGAGCGGATTTTCCTCCTCCCCCCCCCCCCCTCCACTGACACCCTGCACCCCATACTTGCCTCTTTCCTTCCCACATCCCTCCCCACCTGGCCCTCTTCAGCGCGCCCCCCGCTCACCTCCCCCATCTCTTCCCCTCCCTCCCTTCTTCAGGTCTCCCTCATCTCCTAGCGCCTGGCAGATCCTCTGTTTTGATCATCGTCAGTGTGCCACATCACTGTTGTGTTTAGTGCTGTTTCTCCTGTGCGTCAAGAGGAGTGATTTTAATTGTGTACTGCCTTGAGGTTCGCCATCAGTGTTTGTTATGTGCTACACCATCCGTCGATACCTTTTATGCTCCAGTCATACTGTGCCTTGTGTTCTTTTAATTGTCGCAGTGTGTGGCTTTTTGTGTGTGCTACTTTTAAACAGTTTTAACACTTTTTTTATCTCCATTTTACGGTCACCCCGTTTTTTGTCTATTGCCTTCCATGATGTTCCCCCTTCTTTATATCTATGTTCACCATATTCTCTCCTTTGTTATTTTTAAATGTCTTCTATTGTTTGTTCTATGTCTTTCGGCTGAAGAGCAGCACATATGCTGCTGCCAGCCCGTCCCGATGGGGAATTGAAATACAATAAAGAAGAAAAAAAAAAGGTTCTGAAGAAGACGTTATTACTAACGTTGAAACCAAGGTAAACGATAATGTTAACCTGCAACTGTGGGCTGTATATTCTTATATAGCAACTGTATATTCTTATATAGCAACTGTGGGCTGTATATTCTTATATAGCTCTATATTCTTATATAGCTCTATAAAACTTTTGAATATCGCAGAATAACACCTAGGCCTCTTTGCATCCAAGCTTAGAATCATCACTACCTAGATATTCGACGATTGAGCCATGAGTTCACAATGAGACCAGCGTGGGAAACACGAAAAGATGAGTTCCTAGTTTATCCATTATTTCATGAAATGACTTTATTAACTGTGCCCTAATGATACCTGCCACATAATACAGGGTGATTCAAAAAGAATACCACAACTTTAGGAATTTAAAACTCTGCAATGACAAAAGGCAGAGCTAAGCACTATCTGTTGGCGAATTAAGGGAGCTATAAAGTTTCATTTAATTGTACATTTGTTCGCTTGAGGCGCTGTTGACTAGGCTTCAGCGTCAGTTGATGCTAAGATGGCGACCGCTCAACAGAAAGCTTTTTGTGTTATTGAGTACGGCAGAAGTGAATCGACGACAGTTGTTCAGCGTGCATTTCGAACGAAGTATGGTGTTAAACCTCCTGATAGGTGGTGTATTACACGTTGGTATAAGCAGTTTACAGAGAATGGGTGTTTGTGCAAAGGGAAAAGTTCTGGACGGCCGAGAACGAGTGATGAAAATGTAGCACGCATCCAGCAAGCATTTGTTCGCAGCCGAGGAAAATCGACTCGCAGAGCTAGCAGAGAGCTGCAAATTCCACAATCAACTGTATGGAGAGTCCTACGAAAAAGGTTAGTTATGAAACCTGAACGTCAACTACCCGAGGCGATGGATCGGCCGCCAGGCAGCCCGTGACAGAGCACTTCATTACTGGCCTCCAAGAAGCCCTGATATTACCCCCTGCGATTTTTTCTTATGGGGGTATGTTAAGGATATGGTGTTTCGGCCACCTCTCCCAGCCACCATTGATGATTTGAAACGAGAAATAACAGCAGCTATCCAAACTGTTACGCCTGATATGCTACAGAGAGTGTGGAACGAGTTGGAGTATCGGGTTGATATTGCTCGTGTGTCTGGAGGGGGCCATATTGAACATCTCTGAACTTGTTTTTGAGTGAAAAAAAACCTTTTTAAATACTCTTTGTAATGATGTATAACGGAAGGTTATATTATGTTTCTTTCATTAAATACAAATTTTTAAAGTTGTGGTATTCTTTTTGAATCACCCTGTATAGCTTTGTTGTTGCCCGAAAATGCAATATTTAGCAGCGTGAGCAACACTAGAATTATAATTAATTTTTGACCTTTGTTGTGGTAGGGTTGTAAGAGTATGTAACATGATACAAGCTTGGTAAAAATAAAGATAAACAAAGAGCATCGTGCGGCGAGTGGGCGCTGCTTGTGTGGAGTGAGGGGCTGCAGCCGCGGCTGACCTTCCCACCAGGCGTGGCAGCGGCAGTGGAAGGCGTCTCCGCGCTCCAGGCACTCGCCGCGGCCCTCGCACGGGTTGTCGGCGCAAGGCCGCTGCTTGCGGTCGCAGGTGGCGCCCGTGAAGCCGGGCTGGCAGTGGCAGGCGTACCCCGTCTCCGTCAGCCGGCACTGCCCGTGCAGGCACGGCTCCAGCTCGCACAGCGTCAGCGCGCAGAACATGCCTGCGCACCACGTAAACACACTCAGGCAAACAGGCCAGCACATACTGTGTATGAAACAGAGAATGAGGCAAGAAAATGGAGGGATGGGTGGGAATCCGTGACTCCCAGCTGTACAGGGCACTGTGGTATTGCAATGACGAACGTTCAAAATTTGTGGCGCAACTGAAGTCGGGTCCGGATTTACTGCTTCTTCGTGAGCAGTTAAAAAAAAAAGGTGTGGGTTGGGTTGGGCTGGGTTGTTTGGGGAAGGAGACGAGACAGCGAGGTCATCGGTCTCATAGGATTAGGGAAGGATGGGGAAGGAAGTCGGCCGTGCCCTTTCAGAGGAACCATCCCGGCATTTGCCTGGAGTGATTTACTGAAAATCACGGAAAATCTAAATCCGGATGGCCGGACGCGGGATTGAACCGTCGTCCTCCCGAACGCGAGCCCAGTGTCTAATCACTGCGCCACCTCGCTCGGTCGTCCGGTGTAGCCAAGCGCTGCTGCTTCGGTCGCAGGTTCGAATCCTGCCTCGGGCATGGGTGTGTGTGGTGTCCTTACGTTAGTTAGGTTTAAGTAGTTCTAAGTTCTAGGGGACTGATGACCTCAGATGTTTAGTCCCATAGTACTCAGGGCCATTTGAGCCTTCTGAGGTCATCAGCCCCCTATACTTAGAACTACTTAAACCTAACTATCCTAAGGACATCACACACATCCACGCCCGCGGCAGAATTCGAACTTGCGACCGTAACGGTCGCGCGGTTCCAGACTGTAGTGCCTAGAACCGCTCGGCCAACTGGCCGGCCATGAGCAGTTACCTTGGCCGCTTTCGTCATCCCTACAAGGTCCCTGGCCGACTCAAGTAACCAACTTATCACATGCTCCAATACAGCATCCATTAACCCCCTAATCTCATATTATTGATTCTCATAGGAGTTCTGACAATATTAGAACACCCGCAATGAAACAAACGTCTAAGAGCCGCTGCACTATTACAGAAACATATACAGGGTGGTCCATTGATCGTGACTGGGCCAAATATCTCACGAAATAAGCGTTAATCGAAAAAACTATAAAGAACGAAACTTGTCTAGCTTGAAGGGCGAAACCAGATGCCGCTATGGTTGGCCCGCTAGATGGCGCTGCCATAGGTCAAACGGATATCAATTGCGTTCTTTTAAATAGGAACCCCATTTTTTTTTTTTTTACATATTCGTGCAGTACATAAAGAGATATGAAAGTTTTAATTGGACCACTTTTTCGCTTTCTGATAGAGGGCGCTATAATAGTTACAAACGTATAAGTACGTGGTATCACGTAATATTCCGCCAGTGCGGACGGTATTTGCTTCGTGATACATTACCCGTGTTAAAATGGACCGTTTAACAATTGCGGAAAAGGTCGATATCGTGTTGATGTATGGCTATTGTGATCAAAATGCCCAACGGGCGTGTGCTATGTATACTGCTCGGTATCCTGGACGACATCATCCACGTGTCGGGACCGGTCGCTGGATAGTTACGTTATTTAAGGAAACAGGAAGCGTTCAGCCACATGTGAAACGCATACATAGCAACCATTTCCCTTGCAGAGCTCACTGATCCAGAAGAACTGATTATATGCATTCAAGTTAAAAATGTTTAATGCAGGAAGATCAGTGTGTGGTGAGTACAGATATCTTACTCGTTTTGTGCCCAATGTCTCTTAAATATTTGAAAACAAAGTCATATTTCAATCAACAAGACATACTGATAAATAATTTTTAATCACAACTGGTTTCAGTCTTCAGATTATGCTCAGGTGTCCTGAAGTTGTTTACAACAGCTTACATACCAATATAAAAACTGTGGTGTGAAATAATTTAATAGATACCACACATCTTTTTATATTGTTCTGAGCTTCATTCAATTTTGATTTGAACAGTTTGTTCTCATGGTAATGATTTCCTTAATTCTTTTGGCTATCTTTATTTTAAAATAATATTTGTAACTATGTACTTAATTCCTCTATGTTTATAAATAATCCTTAAAGATTGGTTCATTCTCTAATGATTCTGTCTAGTTTTGTTTTTATCATTTGTATTTATTCATATGTTGATTTTAATATAATTAGATATAAATGTGTATTGATTATTTTTCTTTTAGTCTGATTTAGTTTTTGTATTTGTTGTTTAATGCTTACTGCTACAGTTTGTGTTTATTTATATCCTTATCAAACCATTTTTTGTGTTTATGATTCTGATTTTAATGATCATCTTCTATTGTTGATGTCCAAGATTGAGTTTATTATCTTTTTATGGAGAGACTTGTTCCTGTTTTAGTTTTAATTTTAGGTTGAGATTATCAACATGAACGCATTGAGGCTGATGTTTGTTAATTTTTTGTACTTCTGTTGCTAGTTTACCTTCAATGTTTGTATTATTTAATGTTTATGACTTTGCTAATGATCTTTATTTTCCTTCATTGTTTGACTTTGGTTCATATTTTATGCTTTATGTTTTTATAATTCTGGCATTTTAAGTTAATATTACAATGTTTTTGTTTGAATTATTTTACTGACATTTGACTGTATAATTTCATTTTGTATTACTATCATGATTTTGGCCTTAAGACATGATCAAGTACAACACTGAAAAAATAATTTGTACAAATGTGTAGAAAGTGAGAAGGATCAGAATCTAACATAAGTTTTCCACTCCAATGTTAGGTTAAAAATAATCGAAATAATACTACTTACCTATTGGATATAATTACAATTGGTTAAGTGAAGTCGTCAAGATCTATTGAATTGGGTGTTCCAGCATGTAGGTAAATACTAAATCACGGAAATGTATGGCAGACAAGTAAGAAACATATTTTCCAGCCATAAAACAATTAAGCCTTAGCATGAACATCAATACAGTAGATACATCAGCAGTGGAAATGATCTGGAAATATACTATCGAAGTTATTGGTTGATTGGTAGGGCGAAAATATGACAGCATGCCGAAAGGAGTGACCTACATCATAAACCGGTTTAAATAAGAAACACCCATACGTCAGTGCAGCGTAGAACAATTATAATTATGACAGAACACACCTGTCGAATCTTATTATAAAGTGGGTCCATGTGTTACACAGAAATATGGTACAGAAAATTACGGAAGTTTGCCATTCAGACATTATATGTCATAACCAGTACATTGTAGAAGAGATAGAATGCATGAAATATAAGGTGTTAAATGTACAATTCATGTAATAATCGGATGTTTGTAAATGTGGAATGAGGTGTGTGTGTGTGTGTGTGTGTGTGTGTGTGTGTGTGTTATAGGATTATAAAAGAGAAGTAGTAATTACACAAGGTGGAACTAATGGATAAGCACAAAACTCTATTCAGGATTAAAAATTAGCTTCAGCTAAAGGAAGTGTGGGGTAGGGAAGTGGGGAGGGGGACAGAAAGGTGAAGGAGGTAACATAAGACTATATCAACCGTGCTTGTTTCTAAACAAATACATACCAAATGCCATGTGACAGAGTCGCAGTGTATACACCAATCTCTTTGGTTATATGGTACAGTTGCTGAAGGTATAAAATCAGTCAAACGTTATGACAGGCCTGTGGCCCAAAAATATGAAATGATTAACAATGTTTTTGGTTCATTTTTGGCTTTCTAAGGCTCATGTAGAAGCTTCCATTCCTGGCAGGACGATTTTTGCTGGTGTTTTATTAAAGTTAAATGGGTATGGTGCATTTGTTGTAATAAAGGTTAGTTCTAGTTTAGGTTTGAAGTTTATTTACTTCTGGTTGTCGCAAGGTGTTACTGTAAGGGCTGGACATGGCTGTGAGTCGTGTACCTGTGTAGTGGCTGGTACACTGGCAGGAGTGGCGGTTGCCACTGCTGAGGCAGCGGCCTCCATTGAGGCAGGGGCTGGGGTTGCACGACTCCACGCTGCCGTCCTCAGAACCTCGCAGCAGCTTCAGCTTGTAGTTGGCGTCTGCAACAAATCGGTCATCCGAGCTATACTGTTAACAGCTTCTGTACGCTGTTTGCAGTAGTCTACACTGTTTATATGTTAGGAGGGAAACAGAAAATTTCTTGCTCATCCCAATGCTTGCTTGTGTGTGTGTGTGTGTGTGTGTGAAAGAAAGAGAGAGAGAGAGAGAGAGAGAGAGAGAGAGAGAGAGAGAAATTCCAATCATCAACTTTCTCCTCCGAATGCGAAAATATTTTGTTGACACCGATCTACATAGGGAGGAACGATCACCACGATAAAATAAAGGCCGGCCGGTGTGGCCTTGCGGTTCTAGGCGTTTCAGTCTGGAACCGCGTGACCGCTACGGTCGCAGGTTCGAATCCTGCCTCGGGCATGGGTGTGTGTGATGTCCTTAGGTTAGTTAGGTTTAAGTAGTTCTAAGTTATAGGGGACTGATGACCACAGATGTTAAGTCCCATAGTGCTCAGAGCCATTTTTTTTTGATAAAATAAGGGAAATCAGAGCTCGCACGGAAAGATATAGGTGTTCATTCTTTCCGCGCACTATAGGAGATTGGAATAATAGAGAATTGTGGAGGTGGTTCGATGAACCCTCTGCCAGGTACTTAAATGCGATTTGCAGAGTATTCATGTAGATGTAGATGAGAGAGAGAGAGAGAGAGAGAGAGAGAGAGAGAGAGAGAGAGAGAGAGAGAGAGAAAGGAGAGAGATTGAATTTGGCAAGGTTATCAGTGCCATTATCAAAATAATTAGAAAGGAATGTCGTTAAAAAGTCTAAAACGTTGAAAGGAGGTAAAGACATTCTTGCTTAATGTAGCACGCTCTCTCCTCTAATGCCTGTGACGATCATCCGCATATTCACACAATCATACAATCTTTAAAATTCTGTTAATTTGGTGAAATATTCTAAACTTTCCTTATAATTTATGGAAGTTAGGAGAGTAAAGCTAAAACAGCAACAAAGACATGCGGCCAGCTGATCGAATACAGTAAACATGGGTCGGCCAGCCTCTATGATAACATATTAAACACTACTCCCTAACATGCTCTGAGAAAAAAAAAAATGCAGCGCAGAGTGATGCAACTATCTGAATGGGACAGAGTTCGGTAGATGTGATGTATACGTGCAGACAAATAAATGATAACAGTTTATCGAAAATCGGATGATTCGTTGCAGAGAAAGAACTGCACAAATTGAGCACGTCTGTAACACGTTGATCCACCTCTGAGCCTATTGCAGGCTGTTGTATTGCTCCACAGTGATTGATGGAGTTGTTGGATGTTCTCCTGAGCGATATCGTGACTAATTCTGTCGAAATGGGGCGTTAGGTCTTGCCCATAATGTTCCATACAGTCTCAATTGGGGAGAAATCAGGCGACATTGGTGCCCAAGATGGGTTTGGATAGTACGAAGAGAAGCAGTAGAAATTCACCGTGTGTGGGCAGCTACAATCTGAAATGTAAATCCAGAATGACTTGACTCTAGGGGCAAAGAAACGTGTCACTGTGCTGTTAGGGTGCTGCGGATAACGATTACAGGAAGAGAAATGGCACGCCTGAGCATCATCCCTGGCTGTCGGGGCCGTATGACTGGTGATAGTCAGGCTGGTATCCCGTCTCTGTCTAGGGTATCTCCAGACACGTCTTCGGCCTGACTGGAGTAGAATTCTCTTACTTGACGAATTCCACATCTAATTGAACCCGATGATTAGCAAAGACGTTTTAGTAAGACAATGCCCGCCCTGACACAGTGAGGTTTCTACTACTTGTCTTCGAGATTGTCAAACCTTACCTTGGCCAGCAAATTCGCGGGATCTCTCTCCATTTGAGAACGTTTGGATCATTATAGTCAGGGCCCTCCAACCACCTCGGGATTATGAAGTTTCTAACAAACAAGTTAGATAGAATTTGGCACGATATTCCTCACTAGGACATCCAACAACTTTATAAAAAAAAAAAAAATGGTTCAAATGGCTCTGAGCACTATGGGACTTAACATCTGAGGTCATCAGTCCCCCAGAACTTAGAACTATTTAAACCTAACTAACCTAAGAACATCACACACACATCCATGCCTGAGACAGGATTCGAACCTGCGACCGTAGCGGTCGCGCGGTTCCAGACTGAAGCGCCTAGAACCGCTCGGCCACTCCGGCCGGCAACAACTTTATCAATTAATGGGAAGCCGAATAACTGCTTGCGTAAGGGCCGGGGGTGGACCAACATGTTATTGACCAATTTGTGAAGCTCTTTATCTTGAATAACTTATCCCATTTTTCTGAAATTTTAATCATACGTTTGTCTGTACTTGTACATGTACATCACATCCATCGATTTACGTCCCATTCGGAAAACTCCTTCGTAGTGCGTCGCGTTCTTGGCTACGAGTCGGACGTTTCACTAAACATTAACAGTCGAACCTCATTAATCTGATTGTGAGGTAAAATAGACACCAAATATGGAAGTAAATTAATCCCTGCCCTCTCGTCTGAAGATAAAACACAGTAAACTACAATGTAGTGCACTGTGATCAGTACATCAACAGCACGACATACTGGAACGTTCTCTCGCTGGAGCAAGAAGCCATGGGTCATAAGGTTGTGTTCTGAATGAAGATCAGAGAGAAGGACCTCATCTCATCTGTGTAGTCGGAAGAAGGTACGCCGTGGCCACATTGCTGACCATACTATCCACAACCTACTGTCTGTCAATCAGAGGTACTGTCCTTTTTACTTCCAAGGCATTATAAAAATCCAGAAATCGCGTTGGTAAAATGTAGTGGACCTATCGTGAGGAAATTTTATCTCATCTTTTCGAAGGTGAACAAAGCTGCGACAATCCATGCAGAGTTAGCGGGCAGTTTACGGTAACAGTACACCATCGTTTGACACAGTGATTAGGTGAAGTAGACGCTTCAATTTTGGTCAAACAAGTCTGAAACACGAATAACGAAGTAGCAAGCTATCTCTCTGTGAAGAACTGGGAATCATAAGGGAAGTGGAGGTCCTGGTTCTCAACCATAAGCGTATCACAATCGAGGGGACAGTGGATTGGTTTTCAGCGTGCTAGCAGAACATGCTCATAAAGGGCAGACAGTCGCAGGAACATACTAGGAACATACTACCAAAATCTTCTGACAAAGTTACAGTACTCATGACGAAGCGTCGCAGGAAGCTATCCATGGTGATATTAAACTTCCGGGCAGATTAAAACTGTGTGCCGGACCGAGGCCTGAACTGGGAACCTTCACCTTGTGCGGGCAGTAGCTCTAGCAACTGAGATACCCAAGCAAGACGCATGATCCATCCTCAAAGTAATACTTCGATCAGCACCTCATCTCCTGTCCTCCAAACTCCACGAAAGTTCTCCTGCGACTATGTGTGTGCTTGTTGGATTAGCAAAGCACTTGCCCGCGAAAGGAAT
This sequence comes from Schistocerca piceifrons, assembly GCF_021461385.2. Lineage (NCBI taxonomy): Eukaryota > Metazoa > Arthropoda > Insecta > Orthoptera > Acrididae > Schistocerca > Schistocerca piceifrons. The sequence continues at coordinate 234,462,084 of NC_060140.1, forward strand.
AGGTCCCGAGGTCGAGCCTCGGTGCGGCATGCGGTTTTAATCTACCAGGAAGTTTCAGATCAGTGCACATTCCACTGCAGAGCGGTGGTATTGCTGCTCCACGACGTTCAAGCTCATTGTGCTTCTTATGATTGTCTCGTCCCTCGTATTCTCCTGGCATGGCACGGAGTAACGTCTTCCTGTTTCCTCGATTGAAGAAACCATTGCGTTGCAGGCATTTTCAGTGTGGCGACTATGTGTTTCCGAGATGGAGTGTTTGCTGAACGGCCGAAATGCAGTCTTATAAAAACAAGGCCTCTACCAGGGCATTCGTCGTTGGAGAAAATGTGTCGCATTGAAGAGTGAGTAAGCGGTGTATGGCAAACACCATCACCAAATGTCATGGTAACAATTAGATTTTTTTCGTAGTGCTGATTAACCCTTTAACCGCCCCTCGTAACATACTGACAGGGAAGTTTCATAATTAAACAGGTCGTCGTTAAGGGTCCTCACTTGTTACAGGAATGAAGGGCTGAAGTCAGGAGGCTTTGAAGGAACCGAAGCCAATTACTGATGCCAAGCACGAACGGTCACTATTTGCACGTAACTTTTGTTCCGACACTCACCATATTACCCGACCATACTCTCACAGAGTCTTTTTTCTCTTCACAGCGGGCACTGCAGCACTTTCTTCTTCCACACTTATTCTTTTTCAGTCGCTTACTTCACTATTTCCTTGATGGGGCCACTTTAATGGGCGTACGTTCATAAATACATGTATAGCATAGCAGATCCATATGACGCGGTCCTGAAACAATCGGTATTCGGTAGTATCGGTTTTTTCCCACGCTAGTTTAACCTGACTGTTGGTTGGTTGGTTGGTTGTTTGGGCAAGGAGACCAGACTGCGTGGTCATCGGTCTCATCGGTTTAGGGAAGGATGTGGAAGGATGTCGGCCGTGCCCTTTCAGAGGAACCATCCCGGCATTTGCCTGGAGTGATTTAGGGAAATCACGGAAAACCTAAATCAGGACGGCCGGACGCGGGATTGAACCGTCGTCCTCCCGAATGCGAGTCCAGTGTCTAACTACTGCGCCACCTCGCTCGGTAACCTGACTGTTAAAACCGCTTGGAACAACCGGTTTCTGGAATAACCGATTTTTGGTTTTCTATTCCTATTATTTCCTGTAGTAAATATACAAATCGGACAAAGTTTGAAAAATTTTGACTTACTCATTTTCAAGATACATAGAATCCAAATATTTAATTAAATAGTCTGAATACGGTTCGCTGTTTTTCTCCAAAAGTGATACGTGTTCGAATACTACAAAAAATCACCAGTACTCTCTTGCTGATTCCAGTTGCTTAAAATATTGCTCAGAGCTCATTTTGTTATCAGGAGTCATACCAACAATCTGTATATTGAACAAGCAGTAAAGGAAACAAAAGAAAAATTCGGAGTAGCAAAATCCATGGAGAAGAAATAAAGACTTTGAGGTCCGTCGATGACATTGTAATTCTGTCAGAGACAGAAAAGGAATTGGAAGAGCAGTTGAACGGAAAGGAGGGTATAAGATGAACATTAACAAAAGCAAAACGAGGATATGGAATGCAGTCGAATTAAATCGGGTGATGCTGCGGGAATTAGATTAAGAAATGAGACGCTTAAACTAGTAAATGAGTTTTGCATTTGGGGAGCAAAATAACTGATGATGGTCGAAGTAGAGAGGATATAAAATGTAGACTGGCAATGGTAAGGAAAGCGTTTCTGAAGAAGAGAAATTTGTTAACATCGAGTATAGATTTAAGTGTCAGGAAGTCGTTTCTGAAAGTATTTGTATGGAGTGTAGCCATGTATGGAAATGAAACGTGGAGGATAAACAGTTGGGACAAGAAGAGAATAGAAGCTTTCGAAATGTGGTGCTACAGAAGAATGCTGAAGATTAGATGGGTAGATCACATAACTAATGAGGAGGTACTGAATAGGATTGGGGAAAAGAGAAATTTGTTGCACAACTTGACTAGACTAGAAGAAGGGATCGGTTGGTAGGACATATTCTGAGGCATCAAGGGATCACCAATTTAGTATTGGAGGGCAGCGTGGAGGGTAAAAATCGTAGAGGGACACCAAGAGATGAATACACTAAACAGTTTCAGAAGGATGTAGGTTGCAGAAGGTACTGGGAGATGAAGAAGCTTGCAAAGGATAGAGTAGCATGGAGAGCTGCATCAAACCAGTCTCTGGACTGAAGACCACAACAACAACAACCGCAACTTGGGCATTACATAGAGTGAGTGCTAAAGGGTGAAAACTGAGATTTAAGAATATTTTTCTTGTTAATTTGTTTGTTTTCAAGCACTACAAGTAGATAAAGGTATATCATGTAGACAAAGGCAACATATCAGGTACTTTCTGTTTGTACTGTATACTATGACTGAATTGTTGTTAGGTTTTAAATTTGTTACTGTTACCATAATTTCCTTCCCCTTTTATTATTTCATAGAAATAGTAGATTAATCTTCAATGTTTTAAAGCAAATGAAGCATTGTATTTCATTTCTACGTCGCTTCATAAAAGTATTTCCAGACTAGGGTTGGTGCCATTCTGCAATACATCAGATGTCCAGCGACAACAGCGAGAAAATAGACCAGGTGTGGACAAGTCTTGGAACACTGCACGTACACACGTACGTTAAACCAAAGCACACTGCAACAGGGATATTATTGTCTCAGCAATGCTGTATCAGTTCTTAAGCCACATGTTCGTTGCTCGTTTCTCTCGGCATTGTTACTTAAATAACACTGATTTCTTTCCCCATTTTCTATAACAACGCGCGGTTTCAAACTATTGCAAATTATATAAATAAAAATTACTTCTTATTCAAAAGGGGTTTATTTAAAAACGAAAAAAAGTTAGTAGTGCTGCTATCGCTGAAATGTAGGACGGTCACTCCAAAAGAAATGCATACTATTTTTGTAAAAATACAGTTTTCATCCTGCATGTGTGACAGTTTTACAGTGTGTAGATACATCCTTCCCGCTTGTTTTCAAACTTAGTTCAACCTGTTCCCGTAGTGGCGCCGTCTCAGCATTTCTTCAAGATGGCTGCTACACTTGACGTTCGTCAGAAGCAACGTGCTGTCATAGAATTCCTGTGCTGTGAAAACGAGACAGTGGGAAACATCCACAAGAGGTTGAAAAAGGTGTATGGAGATGCTGCTGTCGATCGCAGTACAGTTAGTCGGTGGGCAAGCAGGTTACGTGATAAAAGCGGCCGCGGCAATATTGAGGATTGTCCTCGCAGCGTCAGGCCTCGTACTGCACACAATCCAGACAATGTGCAGAGAGTTGTGACTGCTGACAACTGAATCACAGTGAACGAATTGTCACGCTACGTTGAGATAGGGGAAGGAAGTGTTTGCAGAATACTGAAAGTGTTGCATTAAAAAGGGGTTGTGACAGGTGGGTCCCCAGGATGTTGACAGTAGCTCACACAGAAACAAGAAAAACAGTATGCAGCGAACTTTTGGAACAGTACGAGAATGGTGGAGATGAATTTCTTGGAAGAATTGTGACAAGCGATGAAACACGGCTCCATCATTTTTCACCATAGACGAAGAGGCAATCAGTGGAGTGGCATCATACAAATTCACCCAAGGGAAAAAAAAAAAAAATTCAAAACCACACCATTTGCTAGAAAAGTTATTTCTACGGTGTTTTTCGATTCCGAAAGGGCCGCGCGGGATTAGCCGAGCGGTTTGTCCTTAGGATAATTTAGGTTAAGTAGTGTGTAAGCTTAGGGACTGATGACCTTAGCAGTTAAGTCCCATAAGATTTCACACACATTTGAACATTTTTGGTTCCGAAGGGCTCTTGCTTGTGGACATCATGCCAAGTGGAACCACCATAAATTCTGATGCATATGTGACGACACTGAAGAAACTTCAAGCTCGACTGAGTCGTATCCGACCACATCGGTAAAAGCAGGATGTTTTGCTGTTGCACGACAATGCACGGCCACATGTCAGTCAAAAAACCATGGGAGCGATCATAAAACTCGGATGGACAACACTGAAACACCCGCCTTACAGTCCTGGCCTGGCTCCATGTGACTATCATCTCTTTGGGAAACTGAAAGACTCTCTTCGTGGAACAGGGTTCGAAGATGATGACTCCCTTGTGCACGCTGCCAAACAGAGGAAACGTTAGCGACAGCCCCCGTTCATTTGCACAAGGCCCGCCCATTTACCCCCCTCCACACCTAACCCCGCCACACCAACCAAGAGCACATCAATATCATCTTTGGTAGAACGTCGCTGTCGTGTTTTTGTTCGTCGTTTTTTGTTTTACCGCAGTTGTTCATACTAGCAGTGTTGTGCTGTTAGTACTTCTTAGCAGTTTGTGTAATACTGTCAAAATGACACATAGATATATGCACTCTCAATAAAGTTATCATAAACAAGGACCCTAATCTTGACTGTTGTGACCAACTGCTGTCAAAACTGATATCTAACAGACATTAAAGTACGATAACATGTGTTGGAATGACACTATTGAAATTATGTACATATGTTTAACAATAGGCTGCTCTAAAGCTCTCAAACACTGAAGAAGAACTCAAAATAATCTCGTGTCTGCTATAAGCAAGCAGTCATAAGAGTTCACAAGTAAAAATTCACCCATTACACAGGCAAATATTTACGAAGAATGTCACTGTATAAATATCTGACTCCTTGCATTACGCATTTCTACATTATCCCACTCTTATATTCTTTAGTCTTAATGAGGTAATCAGAAACAAACCAAGACATCGATTTTGCCTTGTTTATGCACAACATTGACTTTAGACAATCGAGATAATGGACAGCATCCTTGGCGATACTACCATTAATATTTCCCAACAGAATTTCTTACACTACGCGAGGTGACGGAAATTTGCGATCACTGCAGTTAACAAATATCAGATGTTTCGATACAGTGCAGATGAAAGCTCATGAAATAAAAAAGACAGTGTGGATACCATTTTTATTTTTCATTCTTATTGATGATTTTTCTACTAGCATATTCAATGAACATATTTCAAATTGTTTTCACAATGGTACCGAAAAAACTGTATTTCATACCAACTACTGATTTTCTCCCTTATTGTGACTGGCATATCTGTGATACGAACAACTTTGATGTTGGAACATGCGGCAGACCATGGGCGGAGCTTAGGATATGGATTGGTGTGGAAAGGGGGGGGGGGTGATTGGGCGGGACTTGTGCACTGTCCGGGGCTGTCGCTAACGTTACGTACCAAACAGTGCTCCGACAGGTTGGTCCAGAATATTACCGTGCGGGTATACAGGCGCTGGTTCCAAGATGGCGTAAAGCAGTTGAGAGGAATGGAAATTATGTGGAGAAATGGAAATATTGTTCCTAAGGGATGTATTTTTTTTTTTTTTTTTGGTTTAATGCGGCCCGCCACGAATTCCTCTCCTGTGCTAACCTCTTCATCTCAGAGTAGCACTTGCAACCTACGTCCTCAATTATTTCCTTGACGTATTCCAATCTCTGTCTTCCTCTACAATTTTTGCCCTCTACAGCTCCCTCTAGCACCATGGAAGTCATTCCCTCATGTCTTAGCAGATGTCCTATCATCCTGTCCCTTCTCCTTATCAGTGTTTCCCACATATTCCTTTCCTCTCCGATTCTGCGTAGAACCTCCTCACTCCTTACCTTATCAGTCCACCTAATTTTCAACATTCATCTATACCACCACATCTCAAATGCTTCGATTCTCTTCTGTTCCGGTTTTCCCATAGTCCATGTTTCACTACCATACAGTGCTGTACTCCAGACGTACATCCTCAAAAAATTTCTTCCTCAAATTAAGGCCGGTATTTGATATTAGCAGACTTCTCTTGGCCAGAAATGCCTTTTTTGCCATAGCGAGTCTGCTTTTGATGTCCTCCTTGCTCCGTCCGTCATTGGTTATTTTACTGCCTAGGTAGCAGAATTCCTTAACTTCACTGACTTCGTGACCATCAATCCTGATGTTAAGTTTCACGCTGTTCTCATTTCTACTACTTCTCATTACTTTCGTCTTTCTCCGATTTACTCTCAAACCATACTGTGTACTCATTAGACTGTTCATTCCGTTCAGCAGATCATTTAATTCTTCTTCACTTTCACTCAGGATAGCAATGTCATCAGCGAATCGTATCATTGATATCCTTTCACCTTGAATTTTAATTCCTATCTACACACTGTCAAACTTTCAAACATGTAGAATAAAAGATGGATTTAATAAAAATAGTGTGCATTTCTTTTGGAGTGACCCTCGTATTTCGGGTTTTTACTCGGTTATTAGTAAAAAATAAAAAAAAAAATACCTGTTATGAGCGAGACCAAACAGATACTGCAAGATATCGGTTACTGAGAACTAACATACAGGTAGGTTTTCCCTACCCCTGAGGTGCAGTAGGAGATGAGGCAGCAGGCAGAGTACTGACCGGGCTGCACGCGGACGGTCGCGTTGAGGGTGACGCCCGCGTCCGCCCCTCGCTGGCGGACGGTGAGCGTGTTGAGGTAGGAGGCGATGGCCAGCGGCGGCACGTTCTGCGCCTCGCACAGCAGCCACGCCGTGCCGTTGCTGTCTGCGTAGCTGTCCCGCACCTGCGACACCCAAACACTCTCACACCTAGCCGACAATCTATACAGTAGAGAGCAGAACGTCTCAGTCACCATAAGTAACTTACCATATAAATACGAGGGGCGTTCAGTGAGTAATGCAACACATCCTTTTCTCGGCCAGTCTCGGTTGAAAATATGCGGAATTAATTGTCGGACATCGTGGAATATAGAATGTAATTTTCGCTCTACAGTGGAGTGTGCACTGATATGAAACTGCCTGGCAGATTAAAACTGTGTGCCGGACCGAGACTCGAACTCGGAACCTTTGCCTTTCGCGGGCAAGCGCTCTACCGACTGACCTACCCAAGCACGACTCACGCCCCGTCCTCACAGCTTTAATTCCGCCAGTACCTCGTCTCCTTCCTTCTAAACTTCACAGAAGCTTCGCAGGAGAGCTTCTGTGGTTTGGAAGGAAGGAGACGAGGTACTGGCGGAATTAAAGGTGCGAGGACGGGGCGTGAGTCGTGCTTGGGTAAATCAGTCGGTAGAGCGCTTGCCCGCGAAAGGCAAAGGTCCCGAATTCGAGTCTCGGTCCGGCACACAGTTTTAATCTGCCAGGAAGTTTCGTCGTGGAATATGTCTGCTTCAGACTCTATAGTTTCACGAATTTCCGATGGGTGGCGGCGCTATGCGTAGCCTTCAAAATGGAGTCTGTAATGGAGGTGCGTTCCAAGCAGAGAGCTGTCACTCAGTTACTTTCGGAGGAAAACCAGAGTATCGGAGGTATGTCTACGGAGGCGGGTGCCAGGTTGAGATTCACTGGGAGAGTCCTTAGAAAATGTAGTCCACCAACAAAGGAGGTGGCTTACAAAACACTAGTTCGACCTATATTCGAGTATTGCTCATCAGTGTGGGATCCGTACCAGGTCGGGTTAACAGAGGAGTTAGAGAGGATCCAAAGAAGAGCGGCGCCTTTCGTCACAGGGTCATTTGGTAAGCGTGATAGCGTTACGGAGATGTTTAGCAGACACAGCAAGGGAGGGGCTCTGCATCGCGGTGTAGCTTGCTCGCCAGGTTTCGAGAGGGTGCGTTTCTGGATGAGGTATCGAATATATTGCTTCCCCCTACTTATACCTCCCGAGGAGATCACGAATGTAAAATTAGAGAGATTCGAGCGCGCACGGAGGCTTTCCGGCAGTCGTTCTTTCCGCGAACCATACGCGACTGGAACAGGAAAGGGAGGTAATGACAGTGGCACGTAAAGTGCCCTCCGCCACACACCGTTGGGTGGCTTGCAGAGTATGAATTTAGATGTAGACCTGCCAGTGATCAAAAGCACGGTTAGTTTTTGGGCGAGACATCCGTCATCACCGAAACGAGGTCGCCCAAACCTGGAACGTGCTGTGAGGTAACGGGCGAGCTGTGGCGCCCTGAAAATATTCTAAGTTCGGAGTAGGCGTGGCCGCGCTGGGGTCTCTCGGCGGGCCGCGTGCTGCCGAACGTTAGCCGGGGTCCAGGCCGACCACGTGGCTGGGAATTCCTTGGTGACGCTATGCTGATGAAAAAAACTTGTATGGCGAGAGTGCCAAAGATGGCGGACTTTGTGAAACCTTAATGGCAGACATTTCACAATTCGTATAGAAATTAATAGTTGCCAGATGATACCTCAAAAAGAAACATGTACATTACCATTATTTGCATGACGATTCTGATGGTCTAACCATATTCTCAATATCTTTATTAGTTAAAAGTTTAGTATCTGTCGATAAATCATACAAGAAACACCCAGAAACGAATTTCCAACATCTAAACGATTCATCCGATTTTCTCGATCGACGTGTCTTTAGAAAGCTATTAGTGTAAACCTAAATTAGTATAAATTACAGGCATGTAACCTGAATAGTACATGAGTTATTGCAGGTCAAAGTGGCTTATTACTATTGATCGCATCAGGACATAAGTGCTCCACAGTTACACGAAAAAACGGCAGCAGCATGGGCCGCGCGGGATTAGCCGAGCGGTCTTAGGCGCTGCAGTCATGGACTGTGCGCCTGGTCCCGACTGAGGTTCGAGCCCTCCCTCGGGCATGGGTGTGTGTGTTTGTCCTTAGGATAATTTAGGTTAAGTAGTGTGTAAGCTTAGGGACTGATGGCCTTAGCAGTTAAGTCCCATAAGATTTCACACGCATTTGAACAAATTTGGTAGCAGCATGCTTATAGATATATTTATTCGTCTATGTCTTTGTTTATATACTATTCATGAAGAAATTGGTCAAACATTTACTGTGTTTTAGAAAGCACAGAGACATTACGCTACTGCCTTACTTCTGTTCCTTTAGCACTCCGCCCTCAGGCCACAAGTGGTCCATTGGGACCATCCGACCGCCGTGTCATCGTCAGAAGAGGATGCGGATGGCGTGTGGTCAGCTATCCTCAGTTGGCATCACGAGGCTGAGTGCACCCCGAAAAATGGGAACAGCGCATGGCAGACCGGATGGTCACCCATCCAAGTGCCGGCCACACCCGACAGCGCTTAACTTCGGTGATCTGACGGGAACCGGTGTATCCACTGCGGCAAGGCCGTTGCCTCTATTCCTTTGATATATGTTTATTTAATTTGTTTGTGTATTGAATAATGTATGTTAGAGCGGGTTTATGGTCCAGCCGTAGCAATATTTATTTAATTTCCAGTTATTTAAATGTAAATCCAGTATTTGGAACGTGTTTCATTATGTTTGTGAGTGTACGTTGGCTTGGAGACAGGGTGGGAGCGCTCTAGTCAGTCATAGCGATCGTTCCAAAAAGGACACATGGGAGGACGTATGGAGGTGGGGGAGGAGCACCGTTCGGGAGAGGACAGTGCAGTGCGACGGACAGTCGTACAGGACACGGAGAGTCCTGGAAAGTACGCCGCGACTGACGTACAGTCGCAGGAGAGACTTAGAGAGTGTGGAGCAGTTTGCGTGTGGTCGCGGGAGATAGAAATCCTTCGGAGTGCCAACTTGTGCACTTGTTCCCGTGGCTTATACAGTGAAGACGTAGTATGCGTTTACAAGTGAATATCTTGCGAGCTATGTTGTTGTTCATAACTAATTACGTGAAGTAGTAATCTATTGTTTCCCTGTTATTCAACTCGTATTTAATTGCTGGACCATCGACACCAATAAGTGTTTTACAGTAATAAAGGGCATTCTTGAAGGTACTTCTGCTATTGTACCCATCATTTAGAGTCATTAAAATAGTACCTGCAGAATTTATTTAATTGCAATCTTTCATTTATAAATTTCTATACAAAATTCAAAATTCGCAATTGCCGAGTGATAGGAACCTTCGACCATCCATTGATGTGTCTATTCACATTGTTTAGAGTCAGCAGTATTTGGCTTTTAATGTTGCAGTTACGTATCCCAGCCCCTAGACAACGAAACCAGCCAAAACTTTTAATATTTCAACTTTGAGTCAGAGGGTACTTGGCTGAGGGGCATCACCACACCATCACATCATCTATTATTTGAAAGCCCGCAGTGCTGACACTCTCAATGGAGGTGATCGATGGATCACAATCAAATACCACGCTACACAACTGGACGGCTCTGTTGGTAGTGTTGACACACTAGTCTACCACTTAGGGTACTCAAGAGCGTGTGTCCACTGGGTTGGGGAGCAACGAAGGACCATCTGTGCGGGACCGCTTGCGCATTACGAGGCTGACGGTGGTTTGTCTAACATAGTCACAGGCAATGAAACATGGCTTTATCACCTTGAACGGAAAACAAAACAGCAATCCATGAAGTGGCCGTACCCTCAGCCAGTAAAGTCATGGAAATGGTCTTCTAGGACTATGAGGGGGTTCAAGTGGTTCAAATGGCCCTGAGCACTATGGGACTTAACATCTGAGGTCATCAGTCCCCTAGACTTAGAACTACTTAAACCTAACCAACCTAAGGACATCACACACATCCATGCCCGAAGCAGGATTCGAACCTGCGACCGTAGCAGCAGCGCGGCTCCGGACTGAAGCGTCTAGGACCGCTCGGCCACAACGGCCGGCTCTGAGGGGGTCATTCGGTTCTATGTCCTCCCTCCATCAATTACGAAGTTTATTGTGCTACTTTCAGGAAATTGTAGAAACGAGTTCAGCGTGTTTATCGCCACAAAAATTCAAACGAATTTCTCCTTCTCCAAGAGAACACAAAGCCACGAACAGGTCTGTACACCCCAGAGGAGCCCACAAAACTTCATTGGACTGTCCTTCGTCATCCACCCTACAGCCCGGATCTCGCACCTCCATCTGTTTGGCTCAATGAAGGATGCTCTCCGCGGGAAGCAATACGTGGATAATGGGGAAGTTATTGATGCAGCAAAAAGTTGACTCCGACGTCGACCAGTAGATGATATCCTGTGTGCATACAGGCCCTCCGAGTAAGTTGGCGTTAGGCCGTGGCATTGAACGGAGATCATGTTGAAAAATAGGGTTGGTTGATTTGCGGGAAGGGACCAAACAGCGAGGTCATCGGTCCCATCGGGTTAGGGAAGGATGGGGAAGGAAGTCGGCCGTGCCATTTCAGAGGAACCATCCCAGCATTTTCCTGAAACTATTTAGCGAAATCACGGAAAACCTAAATCAGTATGGCCGGACGCGGGTTTGAACCGTCGTTCTCCCGCATGCGAGTCCAGTGTGCGAAACGCTGCGCCACCCCGACCGGTAAAAAATAGGGCTCTGTAGCCAAAACAGTGGGAAATAATATGGTGTAATGCAATCCAGGATGAAACCGATCTGCTTTCAGAAAAAAATTTGCGTTACTTACTGAATGCCCTCTCAAATATACTGATAAGCCAAAACATTTCGCCCAGCCGGCCGGTGTGGCCGAGCGGTTCTAGACGCTTCAGTCTGGAATCGCGCGACCACTACGGTCGCAGGTTCGAATCCTGCCTCGGGCATGGATGTGTGTGGTGTCCTTAGGTTAGTTAGATTTAAGTAGTTCTAAGTTCTAGGTGACTGATGACCTCAGATGTTAAGTCCCTTAATGCTCAGAGTCATTTTTCAACCATTTCGCCCACCTGCTTAGTAGCTTGTTGGTCCAACGGAATACAGCAGCGACTCTGAGTGGCATGAATTTGATAGTCTTTGGAAGGTTTTTGGAGATATGTGGCACAAGACATCTATGTATGGGTCACGCGATTTCCATAAATTACGGATCGGCGGTTTCTGGACGTGGAGCTGGTGCCCAATAGGGTCCCAAATGTGTCCTGTCAGTTTCTTCAGATCAGGTGAATTTTATGGCCAAGAGATCAAGTTCATAGGTGTCCTCCTCAGACCACTTAAGCAAGTTCTGGATTTGTGACACCCACAATTATCCTGCTGGAAGATTCTATTACAGTCAGGGAATACATGAAGCAAAAAGAGATTCACGTCGTCCGAAATAATGTTCGTATAGTCCACATCTGTCATGATACAGTCAATAACATCAGCTACCGTGGAAGACCATGTCAATGTGCCCCCTGACACAATATTGCCTTTTCCGATTGCGTCCGTCGCCATGCGGATTTTTCTAGTAGTGTTTCACCAGGGTGATGACGTACCGAGACACGCCCGCCAGTCTAATGTAACAAGAAACGCAATTTGTCCAACTAGACGATACTTTCCCCCTGATACACAGTCACATTTCCATAATCCCATGCTCATAGTAATCATAAGTAACGATGTCGTTCTCTCAGCATGGGAACACATACGGATCAGCTGCTGTGGAGTGCCATGTTCAACAATGTGAGGTAGACAATGTGCTCTGAAACAGTTGTGTCTGCACCAGTCTCGTACTCTGTCGTCAGATCTGCCTCCGTTCTCAGCGTTCTTTGATGAGGCGTGGACGGCTAACACCTTTTTAACTAATCAAGGTTTCGCAGCACTTCAAAAACTCTCGATAGATGCCGACACAGTAGCATGCAATCAGCCAGCCAGTATCAACATTTCCGGAATGCTCGCTCTCAGGTGCAGGCCCGTAACAATCTGCCCTTTTTCACAGTTGCTTATGTCAGTTGATTTTCTCCATTTGCGTTTGCGAAGAATCATTCGCCATTCGTCTGTATTCCACTCATGGTGTTTCAGCTACCCCTACGTATGGATTTTACGCAACCCGCAACACCTTCAAAAATCACGTGCAAGATTTTCACATTTCTCTGCTCGCTATGCACAAACTATTACTCTTAGACAAAAAAATGAACTGGACCTTTTTGTACCACATTTAAAATAGTTAAATTTTAAACTGGTGTACGTTTTCTTTGGCGGCCACAGTTTTCAACTTATTTCAGAAAAACTTGTTTAGCCGCGCGGGGTAGCCACACGGTCTAGGGCGCCTTGGCACGGTTTGCGCGGCTCCACCCGTCGGAGGTTCGAGTCCTTCGTCGGGCGTGGGTGTGTGAGTTGTCCTTGGGTGTAAGTTAGTTTAAGTCAGAGTAAGTAGTGTGCAAGCTTAGGGACCGATGACCTCAGCAGTTTGGTCCTATAGGCACTCTAAACAGGTGATAGTCAGAGGGAGCAATGTCTGGAGAATACGGCGGGTGGGGTAGGACTTCCCATTTTAACATTTTCAAGTACATTTTGACCTCTTTTGCAACATGGGGTCGAGAGTTGTTGTGGTGCAAAATCACTTTATCGTGCCTCTCGCTGTATTGCGGCCGTTTGTCTTTTAATGCTCTGCTCAAACGCATTAATTGCGTTAGATAACGAGCAACTGTGATTGTTTCACTTGGTTTTAACACCTCATAGTACACGACGCCGAGCTGATCCCACCAAATGCAGAGCATGATCTTGGAGCCGTGAATATTCGGTTTGGCCTTCGGCGTGGATACATGGCCGGGATATCCCCATGATTTTTTGCGTTTGGGGTTATCGGAATGAACCCATTTTTCGTCCCCGGTCACAGTGCGATGCAGAAATCCCTTCCGTTTTTGCCTCTGAAGAATCTGTTCTCAACACACACATGCCGTTCAACGTCTCTTGGTCTTAGCTCACGGGACCCAAGTTCCTTCTTTCTGAATCATGCCCATAGCCTTGAGACGTTTTGAAATGTCTTGCTTGTCACTCCCACTAATCGTGCCAATTCTTCTTATGTTTGATGGGGGCCTTCACTCAGCAATGTTTCCAACCCTGCATCTTCGAAAACATTCTCCCTTCCACTACTATGCCGGTCTACGACGTTAAAATCACCGTTCTTGAAGCGTTAAACCACTCACGACACGTTCATTCACTAATAGCGTCCTTACCATACGTGCATGAGAGCATTCGATGAGATTCAGCCGCTGTTTTCTTAATATTGAAACAAAACAGTAATACCTCCTGCAAATGACGAGAATTAGGCTCGTAAACTGGGATTCTCAATCAAGAACAACTTTATGATGCAGACACAAATCGACTAATGTTTGAATGAGGTTATGTTAACCGACGTCCAAGGTAATTGCCTGACGTCTGCGATCTGATTCTTTCGACCGATACTTACCGTTGTCGCCACCTATTGGCAAACGGCGGAAGCAAAGTTGTACACCCTTTATTTTTGAAGTACAGTCAAGTTATAAATTTCAGGCTGTTTATGAAGGACAGTAATAATTATTAGAACTGCTACCGTATATGTCATGAGTAACTTAGTATCTATGCAAAGCGAAATGCCCGGAAACTTACTAATAAGTTAAATTCTGCTAGTAATTGGTGTTTTAATAATCTCTAGGGAAGTATCTGGGAAACAGTATAGTTATTAAATGAACTTGTAGAAATATACTTATGATAAACAATTAAAACTTAGTGTCTGTTATAGTTTCCGTGTAGCAAAAAAATGGTTCAAATGGCTCTGAGCACTATGGGACTTAACAGCTGTGGTCATCAGTCCCCTAGAACTTAGAACTACTTAAACCTAACTAACCTAAGGACATCACACACATCCATGCCCGAGGCAGGAGTCGAACCTGCGACCGTAGCAGTCTCGCGGTTCCGGACTGAGCGCCTAGAACCGCGAGACCACCGCGGCCGGCCCGTGTAGCAGGCAATATGTATACCAGCTAATAAATAAGTAAATAAACAAATGTCACATCAACAGTGTGAAGCGTTCACAAGTATACCGTAGTATCTTCTTCGTTTCTCTTAATAAGCTGCTGTACGTGGACCGCAAGTAACTGCCCTTTCTTCCCTGATGATTCATTTATACTCTATAACGGCAGTGTCCAAATTTGGGCTATTAAGGAATGCACCACAAAGAAAAAACTCAAAACGAACTCCTCTGCCAGTGAGAAACTACCGCAAATCCGCGGATTTGGGTGGGGGGGGGGGGGGGAGAGTGAGTTTAGCACCATGAAATTTGCAGGACAAGTTGCCGTGCTTTAGTTCAAAAATGGTTCAAATGACTCTGAGCACTATGGCACTTAACTGCTGAGGTCATCAGTCCCCTAGAACTTAGAACTACTTAAACCTAACTAACCGAAGGACATCACACACATCCATGCCCGAGGCAGGATTCGAACATGCGACCGTACTGGTCACGCGGTTCCAGACTGTAGCGCCGAGAACCGCACGGCCACTCCGGCCGGCGTGCTTTAGTTATCCAGTGAAAACGGGATCCGAGGTTCGATGCCTCCAGGCTGTCAATTGAATCCTGCGAACATGGCAGGTCGGTACCAAGTTGCGTCTGGCTCCACTTATTGCACCATTCCTGTCCCTGAGGCTATTGCACACGTGGATCACCTAAGCAGCGTACGTGGTCTTCAGACACGGCCGCTTCTGCTATAGTGGGCATGAAGACACCTTGGGCTTAGGCGAGTTTTTCAAATGGTTCAAATGGCTCTGAGCACTATGGGACTTAACATCTGTAGTCATCAGTCCCCTAAAACTTAGAACTACTTAAACCTAACTAACCTAAGGACATCACACATATCCATGCCCGAGGCAGGATTCGAACCTGCGACCGTAGCGGTCACGCGGTTCCAGACTGAAGCGCCTAGAACCGCACGGCCACACCGGCCGGCTTAGGCGAGTTTTACTGAGATACATCCGTCTTGGTGCAGCCATCCTCACCTTGGATGTACTCCTGCCTCCCTGGACCATTAAACGAACTCTCAATGCCTGAGTGAAAGAACGGCTACGGGATTGACGTTCCTCCATGAGCGACGGACAGTGAGAGTGGACCATACGCCATGATTACAGTGACCATACCACATCTTAAATCAGACAGATCACGCAGCATTTTAAGGCGTAGATACACACTTTTTACATGGTAAATACCAGTAATATTAGTAATTTAATGCAAGTATAATAAGGTACGATTTCATATCGTATATACACTATCTGTTCAAAAATATCCAGACTCCTACTAGCAGACATAAATTACGCTGTGTCTAGTCTTCACCTGTATGACGGCTTGAGTTCTACTGGGGACACTTCCAGTGAGGTGTATTAATGTCTGTGTAGGAATGGCAGCATATTCTTCCTCAAGAGCCGAAATCGGAGATGGTAGCGATGTTGAATGCTGACATCTTGACTGAAATCGACGTTCTATCTCAGGCCAAAGGTGTACCACTGGGTTCACATCAGAACTATGAGCAGGCCAGTCCGTTTCAGGAATGTTATTCTCCTCAAGCAGCTGCGTCACAAGTGCTGTTTTATGACAGGATGCATTGTCATGCTGATAAAGTAACCATCTCTGTATTGTTCCTATACTGTACACAGTACAAATACTGTAGAATGCGTTCACACCGTTCTGCATTAAATGTCTGCTGAAAGTCGATGAAGAGACCACACCCTATCTGCAGAAAACACGCCCATATCATAACACCTTATGACGTTTCAGTCACAAATCCCGTTTTCTACGACTATCACGCAGCTACGTTGTGACTTAGATAGTTCAAATGGCTCTAAGCACTATGGGACTTAACATCTGAGGTCATCAGTCCCCTAGACTTAGAACTACTTAAACCCAACTAACCTAAAGACATCACACACATCCATGCCCGAAGCAGGATTCGAACCTGCGACTGTAGCAGCAGCGCGGTTCCGGAGTGAAACGTCTAGAACCGCTCGTCCACAGCGGCCGTCCAGTCCGGAGCCGCGCTGGTGCTACGGTCGCAGGTTCGAATCCTGCCTCGGGCATGGGTGTATGTGATGTCCTTCGGTTAGCGGTTAGTTAGGTTTAAGTAGTTCTAAGTTCTAGGGGACTGATGACCACAGCAGTTGAGTCCTATAGTGCTCAGAGCCATTTGAACCATTTTGAACCACAGCGGCCGCCTGTGACTTAGAGCAGTGTGTCTGCGAAAACAGGCCTGCAAACGCCGTGGCCGGTTATTTTCGGCTGGAAGCGTCCCTATAGCCTCTTTTGTTCGCAGAAAGACCGTCGCTGCATCTCATTAACTCGAGCGGGGCGAATAGGCAGTTAGCAGAACTTGGGCAAAGAGCCAATCTGTGGCTATTCAAAGCCAGGCTGACTCCTGCAAACCCCACTCCCACCGACTCCCCACTCGGGGACAGTGTATGCCATGGCCACCCTAGAGCCCTCCAGAGAATGATTGAGAGCACCATTCCTTCTTTTCTGCATGAATTCAAAAGGGAGATGCCAAGGCACCATCTTGCTAGCATGGGAGAATCGGTGGCGTTCGCTCTAAAAATTTGGTTCAGCCAATAGTATTGCATTGCTCTGGATAGAGGTCTTGGTGCAGTGCTATCGCCGAACGCCTAATTCGTGTTAAAATGTGCTTTTTGTACGCAAACGGAGGGAAGTTGCGTGTGCTGTCCCTTGCTTCTTCACAGATTTAGCAACAACGGTCGCCCATAACGATGGCAACAGCATCCTTTTTGAGAACAGAGGGCTGAGGGTCGTGAACATGGATACTGAGCACTTTGCCACGGACCGTCGTTTATCTCCAACCACCGTTTGGAACTGATCGGCCTATATTAGGTTTTTAAGTGGATGTAAGTTACACAATTGCGGTAGCGATCCATGTCTTGTGCAGCTCGTTACTTGCTGACTTTGATACACAACTTGTGTTGCTTATTTTGATTACATTTGTGGCTCTTTGCTCTAACGTTGTCCTCCATTACGCGAGGTGTCAAGATAAGCAGATCTTGTGTGCTGGCTCCATACAGTTTTCCACAGTTTTCTCGTAGACCCCTCTGTGTTAGCATCATTTTGCAATCTGGTTTTAACAACGTAGAAATTTTCTGTGTGTTAATTTCATTGTGCCTCATGTCAATCATTAGAGCAAATAAATTACCATCGTTTTGAGTCGTGACTTAGATTTGAAGACCTTTCAACTTGTTCTGGTTAGACTAGCCTTTAAAAATAAATATAACAGGGCTATGTTTCAAATTAGTTCACTACAGTGTGTTTGAGTTGCCCTCGTGCATAGTGGCCCACTACAAGTATAACTTTTTTATTATTCCGTCAAAGCTGGGAGCATAGAATTAGGCTGGCCGGGGTGGCCGAGCGGTTTTAGGCGCTTCAGTCTGGAGCCGCCCGATCGCTACGGTCGCAGGTTCGAATCCTGCCTCGGGCATGGTTGTGTGTGATGTCCTTAGGTTAGTTAGGTTTAAGTAGTTCTAAGTTCTAGGGGACTGATGACCTCAGAAGTTAAGTCCCATAGTGGTTCAAATGGCTCTGAGCACTATGGGACTCAACTTTTGAGGTCATTAGTCCCCTAGAACTTAGAACTAGTTAAACCTAACTAACCTAAGGACACCACACACATCCATGCCCGAGGCAGGATTCGAACCTGCGACCGTAGCGGTCTCGCGGTTCCTGACTGCAGCGCCTAGAACCGCACGGCCACTTCGGCCGGCTAAGTCCCATAGTGCTCAGAGCCATTTGAACCATAGAATTCGCTCGCCTCATCTGTACGATTTAATTTTTGCAGGTATTATTTTGTCAAAGCAACGAGGATTGTATTTGCTCATCTTATTCGTATATCAGTACTCTACTCCGTTCATCATAAGGACAAACCTGAAGTAAACAAACACAATAGCGATGATTGGTCATACGTCGTAGCACACGTACACTGGCGTTGATGCGCTCTTTTAAGTAGGTCCTACTTATGTATTAGATTTATTGTTACTAAGTTACGTTAAATGAAACTTTAAGATATTCAGATATGTTAACAGCAATCAACGTCTTACTTAATCACGCTTTAGCTATATACTTTTTACCACAAAAATCCTGTACAGTCACAGCCTCTGCACTGTTGTGATCTGATTGTCGCGCTGTTAATACGCAGTACGAAAATGACTGAGTCTGCTTCCTGTCCGAAGTGGTACACGCGTGTCGAACATGGATAAAAGGTGCCAATAAACAGGCTGTTCTTAACGCTTTCCGTAAATTTACAGAGATATTCGGCTATGAAGATCTCCAAGTGACTGTATTAGCTACAGAAATACGAGGTAGATACGTAGTGAAATCGGTAGCGTAGTGGATTGATAAATAACTGCAATTCATGGTATGCTGGTCCAAATAACATCTGAGTCATTTTTCTCTTCTCGTTCAATCTGAAATACCTACATCTCGTTATGTAAAATTCATCATCATTTTTATGAATAATGCAAGTCTTCTTGTATATAATTACATGCGGCACGCGAAATTGCTGTTTCCATTTCAAACATAAATTCTTAATCATCGATATTTTATGAAATACTGTTAAAGGTTGCTCAAATTACGAAAACATAACAATTTACTTTCTTAAAGCAAAAACGAAAAACCAAATATTCTTTATTTGGACTATGTCCATTGTTTTATACCATAGATGTAGGTAAGTGTAGTAGAAACATGAAAATCATTTTCACAGCATCGAACACACGGTACAAATGCTGCATTTTTTTGTTTGCTAGTTCACCATTACAGTACGAACCCAACAGAACTGATCTGGAGCCAAGATAAGGGATTTTTTCCGGAGAAGTGAAAAGACTGTTTAGCTGCCAGACGTACTGGAACTGAAGCACACAGCTTTTTCACCTGTCACTGTCGAACGCCGGCGGGATGTAGAACGGCTCGTCATAAAAGAAGAGGAGAAAATTGGCTTCGTGGATGCCGTTGTTTATCGTCTCGTTATCAAAGTAGCAGATGACGGTTCCAGAACGGAAATGTGTATCTCGGATTCGGATAAGGAAGGAGCTAAGAGAATACCAGACGACTGTCTGTAATTAATACCTTCATGGCTTCAGTATTCAACCGGTGAAATGCCTGCAGTATGCTTTCGCACCACACATAGCTCGCTCAGAAAAATTACCCTGCGTTAAGGTTAGGAATTTTCATCACTCTTCTTTGTAATTAGAATACTATGACAGGTGAGAACGTGAGCATTTTATGCTTTCCGTCAAAAAAATGGTTCAAATGGCTCTGAGCACTATGGGACTCAACTGCTGAGGTCATTAGTCCCCTACAACTTAGAACTAGTTAAACCTAACTAACCTAAGGACATCACAAACATCCATGCCCGAGGCAGGATTCGAACCTGCGACCGTAGCGGTCTTGCGGTTTCAGACTGCAGCGCCTTTAACCGCACGGCCACTTCGGCCGGCTATGCTTTCCGTCAGGTCACCTAAGAAGCGCGCGATAGTGCTGGAGTTTAGTCAAATATTATTTCGTGCTCTTTAAAAATTAAATGACATTCGAAGCTATATTCTTTCTTTGCTCGTCTCGTTTTACGTCTGAACTGAAATTTCTTACTTAATTGCACGTTAGTTAGATCGCTGGTAGACCAGTGCTGTCTAAGTTTAATGCACCGGTAAAGCTGTTGTCCCGCATTACCTCTCGGCCTATGTGCGTGTAAAACAGCATAAAACGTATCCTTATGACTGTATTGGAACTGCGGACCTAGAAACGACGGAGAGGCTCCGTTCCCGCCGTAGCCCTCAGTGGTTCACAACCCCACAACAGGCTACAGCAGTCCACTCACCCCACCGACGTCCCTCACCGAACCCAGGGTTACTGTGCGGTTCGACCCCCAGTGGATTCCCCCCCCCCCCTCCCCCCTCCCCGAACGTCTTACACCAGACGAGTGTAACCCCAATGTTTGCGTGGTAGAGTAATTATGGTGTACACGTACGTGGAGAAAGTGTTTGCGCAGCAGTCGCCGACATAATGTAACTGAGGCGGAATAAGGGGAACCAGCCCGCATTCGCCGAGGCACATGGAAAACCGCCTTAAAAACCATCCACAGACGGGCCGGAACACCGGACCTCGACACCAATACGCCGGGCAGATTCGTGCCGGGGACCGGTAGGCCTGCGGCTGGTCCCGGCGGAGGTTTCGAGTCCTCCCTCGGGGATGGATGCGTGTGTTTGTCCTTAGGATAATTTAGGTTAAGTAGTGTGTAAGCTTAGGGACTGATGACCTTAGCAGATAAATCCCATAAGATTTCACACACATTTTTGAAGACTGGTACCGGCAATGTAAGCCACGCGGAATGCCCATGTTTTTTGTGTATTTTTATTTTAAGTTATCTACGGTGTCTGTTTATTTTAATGACATTTACTTTACTTATAGAAACTACTGTACATGTGACAACTTAACTTGCTTTTTTTTGGCACTGCCAGCATTTGGGCAATTTCTTGCCGAGCATCATTTTGTTGTAAATAATCTTCACGGGTGTGCCGCCGGATGACGTTGTGCAAATCCCACAATATTTCTTCGGAGCAACTGTCCGACATCATCAGGTGGTTGAACCTCGCTGGTGGCTAGGTACGACTGACATGTCGACGCCGCTGTATATAGAGCACGCGCGTGAAGATTGCGCATGCGCGGAAACCACGCATGCGCAAAAATTTGCAGATAGATGGCGCCAGACTCAAACGCCCTCTGCCGGGAGACGCAGAGCGGCCGTTCTGCGCGTGCGCCGACGCTGTGTTTACTAACTTGCTGCCAAAGTTATGACGGGTCTATTATCGGAAGCTCTTTGCCTTCTCGTCATGATTTAACAGCAGCCAATGCAGGGTTCCAGGCTGTACTCAATTGAAATCCCGCATCCCTGTTGATAAGGTTATCAGCTGTACGGATATGTATTGCCTCCTTAATGACGCAATCCCAGAAAGAGGATGCTGGGGATAAAACTTCCGTCTTCTCATAAATCATGTGATGCCCTGTGTTCAGACAGTGTATGATTCTGATATCTTGTACACACCACGTTTCCTCAGACCGAGATCATCCTTAACCGAACCTAACAAGTTCCTCAATTTCGCAGATGGTCGGGAAACACACTCGATGTCATATCTTTCGATGACTCTTCCGATTCTTGATGACATGGCACCAAAGTACGGCAAGAAGGCAAAGGTGGTGGGTGTCTTCGTATCTTCATTCTGTTCCATAGATTGAACTCGCTTGGGCCGGAATGCATTACGTATTTGTCTCTCAGAATAACCGTTTTGACGGAAGACTGTCTTCAAATGTTGCATCTCACTCGGAAGGCTTCCAGAGTCAAATACCACACGCGCTCTATGAACTAGCGTTCGTAATGCACTACCGCATTGAGTTGGATGATGGCAGCTTGTGGCCTGCAAATATGGATCTGTATGCGTTGGCTTGCGGTATACGCTTTGTTCCAAGGTTCCATCTGCTTTCCTTCGTACCAAAACATCAGGAAGAGGTAAAGTGCCATCTTTTTCCACTTCCATATTGAAGTTAATATTCGGATGGAGCGAATTTAAATGTTGAAGAAACGTAGGTAGAGTATCCAATCCGCGTGGCCACACCACAAACGTCTCGTCAACATACCGCAGAAAACAAGAGGGTTTGAGAGTGGCTGACTGTAGTGCTTTATCTTCAAAGTCCTACACTCCTACGCCAACTGGAGAAGTCGGCAATTGCAGAACACTGCCTGAACACAGGACATCACATGATTTATGAAAATACGGAAGTTTTATCCCCAGCATCCTCTTTCTGGGATTGCGTCATTAAGGAGGCAATACATATCCGTACAGCTGATAACCTTATCAACAGGGATGCGGGATTTCAATTGAGTACAGCCTGGAACCCTGCATTGGCTGCTGTTAAATCATGACGAGAAGGCAAAGAGCTTCCGATAATAGACCCGTCATAACTTTGGCAGCAAGTTAGTAAACACAGCGTCGGCGCACGCGCAGAACGGCCGCTCTGCGTCTCCCGGCAGAGGGCGTTTGAGTCTGGCGCCATCTATCTGCAAATTTTTGCGCATGCGTGGTTTCCGCGCCTGCGCAATCTTCACGCACGTGCTCTATATACAGCGGCGTCGACATGTCAGTCGTACCTAGCCACCAGCGAGGTTCAACCACCTAATGATGTCGGACAGTTGCTCCGAAGAAATATTGTGGGATTTGCACAACGTCATCCGGCGGCACACCCGTGAAGATTATTTACAACATATCCGCCGGGAAAGCCTGAAGAGTCACATCATTTTGTTTGTTTAACATTTTTTGATGGTGATCTTAATGATCTCATAAACACCTGTGGGATCTGTACTTTTCTATCAACGAAACTACGCTTTCACCCAATCGCTCCGTCACCACGCAATGTCAAAATAAACAACACCAGCAACACGTTGCGCACGAAAAATAGAACATTGTGGCAAAGCGAATGCGCTGTGTATATCTTCGAAGTTAGCGCCGAAGCGGAGAGGACGCTAACTTTCTTATATTGTTCGCTCTAAAACTGACACCTAGCTGATCACAAGGGAACGCTTGTGAATGCGACCCACACAAGGCCAAACACCACTCGCCAGTTGTTTACACCAGAGAGAATTCTCGTTCGCTTTTGCGTGTTCGCTTGTGTTAGCTTCGGTGTAAAGGGAGCTTAACATGAGTACACTGAGATGACAAAAGTCATGGTATAGCCATATGCATATATAGAGATGTCGAAAGGTATAAAACGACAGTGCATATGCGAGTTGTCATTGGTGCTCAGGTGATTCATGCGAAAAGGTCCGACATCATTATGGCCGCACGACGGGGAATATCGGACTTTAAACTAGACGCATGGGACATTCCATTTCGCAAATCGTTATGGAATTCGGTATTCTGAGATCGATAGTTTCAAGACCGTGCCGAGAATAATAAACTTAGGCATTACCTCTCACCAGGGACAACTCAGTGACCGACGGCCCCTACCTAACGACCGAGAGCAGCGGCGTTTGCGTAGAGTTGTCAGCGCTAACAGACAAGCAGCACTGCGTGAATTAACCGCAGAAAGCAGTGAGGGACATAAGAAGAACATATCAGTTAGAACAGCGCGGTGAAATTTGGTGTTAGTGGTCTTGGCAGCACACGACTGACTGGAGCATCTTCGAGTGTGGGGCAAACACCACGGACCAAAATTGTCAACAAGGATCTGTGCTAGCAGGTGGTACATCCATAATGGTGTGGGCTGTGTTTACATAGCATGGACTGGGTTCTCTGGCCCAACTGAACCGATCATTGACTGGAAATGGTTTTGTTCAGCTACTTGGATACCATTTGCAACCATTCAGAGACTTCATGTTTCCGAACAATGATGTCATGTCAGTGGGCCACAATTTTTAGCGATTGGTTTGAAGAACATTGTCTACAATTCGGGAGTGATTTGGCCATACAGATAGCTCGGTATGAATCCAACTGAACATGTATGGGATACAATAGAGAGGTCAGTTCACGCTCGAACTCCTGAGCCGGAAACACTTTTATGATTATGGACGGCTGTAGAGGCTCAATATTTCTGCAGAGGATTTCCAACGATTTGTTGAGTCCGTCCCACGTCATGCTGCTGCAGTATGCGGGGCACTAGGACGTTCGAAGGAGGTATCCCAAGACGTTTGTCAGGTAAGGGCAAGTACAGTAAGGTACGATCTGTTCTCAGATGTAGTTAATTGGCAGACTGGGGAAATTGTAACCTTTTTACGTGTGGAAGTCGAAGTAACTGGGAAGTGCTTACCTCGAGTATCCCTGCACCGTCGGGACACGAGGGGGTGGCGGCGTCGGCGGTGCCGGAGGCGGGGGGCGCGGCGTCGGCGGCGGGGGTGGGCGCGAGAGCGAGCGCGACGTGGTGCAGCTCGAGCAGGATGGTGTGCGCGGGCGGCGCCACCAGCAGCGTGGCCAGGTCGACGTGGGGGGGCGGCGGCCGCGGCCAGTTGAGGTGCAGCAGAGAGCCCACCGCGCCGCTCGCCAGCCGCAGCACGCGACGCTCCAGCGCCGCGCCCACTGCCAGCCACAGGTGTGGTAAACGTCGCGTGATACTAGTTTTACACAAGCTCTGACCAATATAGGTGTCTGTATCGTCCAATAGGTGAATAGAAATAATAAAAAAATATCTGTATCTAAATAAATTCTCTGTAGGCCACTGTACACTGTGTGGTGGGCAGTACATCATACCTGTATTGTTTTCTGGCATATATCATTCTCGCATATTTTGTACTAGCTAAGAAACCGAAATTGCCTGGGTATGTAATTATTCCAATTCTATGATGTGCATTCAAGTTCTAAGGCCTCCAATTTTTTTTCTCCGGACTGGAAAGAGATAGAAACATGCGCATTGTTTTAATATGAGGCCGCGTTCATTGTCAATACGTCCCAGAGATGGCAGCACCATACGGCAGATGGAATTTTACCGCCAGCGGCGAGAATGAGAACTGTTTTAAATACTTAAAATGGCGACGTTTTCCTTACTTGAACAGCGTGCAATCATTCGTTTTCTGAATTTGCGTGGTGTGAAACCAATTGGAATTCATCGACAGTTGAAGGAGACATGTGGTGATGGAGTTACGGATGTGACGAAAGTGCGTTCGTGGGTGCGACAGTTTAATGAAGGCAGAACATCGTGTGACAACAAACCAAAACAACCTTGGGCTAGCACAAGCCGAGAAAGTGGAGAGAATTGTTTTGGGGGATCGCCGAATGACTGTTGAACAGATCGCCTCCAGAGTTGGCATTTCTGTGGGTTCTGTGCACACAATCCTGCATGACGACCTGAAAATGCGAAAAGTGTCACCCAGGTGGGTGCCACGAATGCTGACGGACGACCACATGGCTGCCTGTGTGGCATGTTGCCAAGCAATGTTGACGCGCAACGACAGCATGAATGGGACTTTCTTTTCGTCGGTTGTGACAATGGATGAGACGTGGATGCCGTTTTTCAATCCAGAAACAAAGCGCCAGTCAGCTCAATGGAAGCACACAGATTCACCACCACCAAAAAAATTTCGGGTAACCGCCAGTGCTGAAAAAATGATGGTGTCCATGTTCTGGGACAGCGAGGGCGTAATCCTTACCCATTGCGTTCCAAAGGGCACTACGGTAACAGGTGCATCCTACGAAAATGTTTTGAAGAACAAATTCCTTCCTCCACTGCAACAAAAACGTCCGGGAAGGGCTGCACGTGTGCTATTTCACCAAGACAACGCACCCGCACATCGAGCTAACGTTACGCAACAGTTTCTTCGTGATAACAACTTTGAAGTGAATCCTCATGCTCCCTACTCACCTGACCTGGCTCCTAGTGACTTTTGGCTTTTCCCAACAATGAAAGACACTCTCCGTGGCTGCACATTCACCAGCCGTGCTGCTATTGCCTCAGCGATTTTCCAGTGGTCAAAACAGACTCCTAAAGAAGCCTTCGCCGCTGCCATGGAATCATGGCGTCAGCGTTGTGAAAAATGTGTACGTCTGCAGGGCGATTACGTCGAGAAGTAACGCCAGTTTCATCGATTTTGGGTGAGTAGTTAATTAGAAAAAAAATCGGAGGCCTTAGAACTTGAATGCACCTCGTATTGGCTCATCTCCTCCTTCCTCCTCCCTTTGTCCATCTCCTCCAACCCCTCTTTCTGCCCACATCTTCCACCCCACCACTCTCTGACCATATCCTCTTCTTCCTCTCTCCATCCATCTTCTCCTACCCTGTATATGTGATCTTGCCCCCATTCCTGTCCATCTGCTCCTTCCCGCTCTGACCTCCTCCTCCCCCATCTAATTCCATCTCCTCCTTCACTCTCTCTCTCTCCCCGTCTCCTCCTCTTCCCACTCTCTGTCCAGCTTGTAATCCCCACTCTCTCTGTCCATCTGCTCCTGCCCCATCTGTCCATTTGCTCCTTCCCCAAATATCCATCTCTTCCACCTCTCCCTTTCAGTCCTCGTCCTGCCCCTCTATCTCTTTGTTTCTCCCTTTATCTCCTCCTGCCCCCTCTCCCTGTTTGATCTCCTCCGCTCCCTCCTCCTGTCCAACTCCTCCAGCTCTCTCTCTCTCTCTCTCTCTCTCTCTCTCTCTCTCTCTCTCTCTTTCTCTCTATCCCCTCCTCCTTTTCTCTGTTTTTTTCCTCTACTGTCTCTCTGCCCGTCTCGTCCTCCACCATTCTCTGCCAATCTCCTCCTCTTCCTTCATCTGTCTATCTCCTCCTGCCCCCTCCGTCCATTTCCCCCTGGCCCCTCGTTATCTCCAGCTCCTCTTCACTCATATCTTTGTCGATATCTTCCTCCTTCCCTCGCTCTGTACACCTCTTTCTTCCCTTTCTCTCTCCAATTTATAATCCAGTCCCCAGTAGAAGGTTGCTGGCTCTTACCCCACAGCATCTCTTAACATACAGTAATACGTGTACCTCGTTTGCTTGTAATCCATCCAGGTGCTTGGGAGGAGCTTTTTAGCCACAGCTATCTCGAAGTACACACGTCACTGATGTTTCACATATATTAAATATATTTCATACATATTTGTTCACATATTTCACCGGCATCTGTAATAAATCTTGTTCTCCAGTTTCGATTTGACGTAGATCAGTCTCCACGACGTCATATCTCCTGAACAATGTATCGTGCCATGATAGAACTTCGTGGCTACATTCCGTGGTAAATTTTTGTACTGTCTGCGAAATTAGAGTTAGCAGTAAAGACATAATAAATTTGAAGGTACGGCAGGTTTTCACGCATCTCAGTATTTGTGACGTCATATCTCCGGAATTATGTGTCTTATACAGATATAACTCTGCCGGTGGATTTCGTGGTATATTTTTATACTGTCTACGAAATGTGTTGTCAATAGAATAAGCAGCAAAGGTGTAATAATCTTAAATGACATGCAGGATGCTGCAGCTTTTCACACAACGCAGTGTTTATGACATTATATCTCCGGAAATATGTGGTGTACAGTAATATGATTTGGCACGTACGTTCAGTGGTACATGCGAATACTGTCTGCAAAATACGTTGTGAATACAGTTAGTGGTAAAGAAGTAATAATATGTCATGCCTAATGCAACAATTTCACTGTGTGAACGACGAAAATGTACTAAATGATAAACCTTTTTTCGTTTCATCGTTTCGTAGAAGTTGTCGGGGTGAAAAATTTCGAAAGCATTTTGAAATTATATTTCAAGTTTGTTGCAAGTCATTAAGTGCTATCACTGTCAAGAAACTGGATGAATAAAATCTGAGAATTCGTACGTCTTGAGTTACACTGCCATTTCACCTCTAACCCCGCACCTTGACTGGTAGATGGTTCCCTCCCCCACAGCGATTCCATCCATACAGTGAGCGATACGTTAAGCAAGTTTCATTGAAATCGGTCCAGTGATTTAGAGGCAGACGTTGCCCGTACATACATATACACAATACTCATTTTTATAATATCCATGGATATGCCTTTTTAGACGCTGTAATTTCTCTAATCTTTTTCTCAAGATCCATATGCGAGACATACATGTTTTCCTGTCTATCTTCACCGCCTCAAATAATGTTCTCTCCAAAAATATACAAATAAAATAAAAAAATAAAAAATATATCAAGTAATTATTGTTTGGCTATTAAAGAGACATTAAGCAATATGACTGCTTTTCTTGTAACCTCGCTCGTTACGAAGACATGGACACCACTAAGCCTTTTTTAAGCAGGATTCTGTATTTTTTTTTATTTGGTAGTCCACTTCATCGCCTCAATACTTGTCCACAACTTCATCACTGTGCTCCATTTACGCAAACTTGACGTTATTGAAAACTTAACACAAAACTGAATTTGACTTTCCTATACTAGCAGACGATACAAGTACCAGGGGTAACGTAACTCGCTGGAGCTGATCGTAAATAAATGAAACGCAAGGAAAATGCACACCAAATGTACAGTCAACCATCCCCAGTCTTCATTCCATGTTACTAAGACTGTTCAGGCAGTGCAACACAGCGCCTGAAAATTATTTAATTGGCAGATAAGGTCTTAAGCAGCAGCACACCATCTGCGAGAGCCACAGAGGGCGGCTAGTGCAGAGACACACGGGTACCTGTCCTGTAGACGGCGCTGAAGCCGGCGCCAGAGGGCCGGTCGGCGGTGCGCAGGCGCACCTGGAGGCGTTCGCCGACGGAGAGGAAGACGCCGTCGGTGAGGTGCGTGGGAGACTGGAACGGCTGGAAGGCCGCCTGCCCGCCGCCCAGGTCCACCTCCAGCAGCGCCTCGCCGGCGCCGATCGAGAACTCCGAGAACTCCAACCATACGCGTCTTCCCGCTGCACAAACGTGTTAACAGAGACAACCTACAGAACAAGGATGAACCTCTTAGTGTGCACTGGGAATTAATTTTTGGGGAGCAGTAAATTGGGATGTCGAGAAGGGATAACTGAGCCGTACGTGGCTCGCGTTCCCACCATGATGTATTTTACACCCTGTTTTTAACGTACTTCCACCTCACTACGTTAATTTAAATTACTAATTTCACTGAGTTGCTGCTTTGCCTGAGCGTGACCGGCGCTAGCAGCGCCTATCGATATATCCGCTCTCGTAGTATCTTTGCTCCACTACTATTACTTCCCGGTTGTTGTCTGTCGTAAGGCAGTTCGGGTCGCGAGTTCGGGTCTGCCAGTCAGTTGGGAGTTGCAATGCGGCACTAGCGCAGTCGGGTTGGAGTAGCAGTGAAGTCAGCGTCGACGTGGTTCGCATGACCATTGCCGCCACGTATCACTTGAGCCGGGCCACGGTCTTGGTGGATCGTCGGTCGGTCGTCCTATCGGAAGAAGCGTTTTGGCTCGCCGATCGTTCATGACTCGGCTATGTGTGTGTGCATCGACTCCCGATTTGTCTTCGTGCGTGCTTAGTTACTGTTGGGTATCGTTCAGGTCTTCGTGCAAGTGTTTGTCAGGTTGTGTGTGTAGTTGGCGTTATTTCCACTGACAACTATTTTAGATGTTGTCGGCATTCTCAGAGGAGTCGGTCGGTTGATGCGGACCAGGGAAGATATTTCCGCGCGGTGCAGTCGGCTGGGTCCGCTGGTGGTCCCTGCCCAGTGTCGGAGCGTGTGTGGAGCTGTCCGATCGCTACGAGCTTCGTTGCTCACCGACCCAGGACGTCAAAGTTGAGTGGTGTCTTAAGTACCCAAGCCACGTCCATTTATGTTGTGTGGTTCGTTTCAGTGGTTCGCTGTTGGGGAGGTTTTCCTGTGAGCAACACCGAGTGTTTGTATTGCTGAAATTTGCGGTGGAATTAACTATATTGGATGACTACAATTCAAGTGCACCAGCGGTATTTTCTGCCTTGTGGCCGTTAGTGTTTCGGTTACCTGCCCCGGCCACTAACGTAATTTCAGGGCAGCGTCCTTTCCTCAGCTGTTGTCGCTGTCCAACGTGGTGTGTAGTTTTGACAGCTTAATACATATTTCATTGTGGATAATGATGTTCGTAACATTTTGTGTTTGAGTTCTCATGTACCGATTGGTGGCAAGCAAGTCGTTTTGTCGGTCGGTCCGTGGCTGTCCCTTTGTTGGGTTTCCGACGTATCAAGTGTAGTTGGGCTCACCACCTGTCTCACTTAAGTGAACAAGGGCAGATCGACCCCGTGGAGGCTACTGAGTGCTGTTGTCTTACTGTTTTTCTCACCAGTGTTTAATTGTCTATTTGTGATCTATCATAGCCAATGACAAAAGAAAATTCTTGGTTTTACTGTTTTTATGTAAGGAAGTTTGAATTCCGGCAAGCGGATATTTGCTCAAAGGTTACTGCCATTGTGTTGTCTTTTCTTTTAGTCCGATTTCAGCAGCTTAAGTGTTAAGGCTTATGGTTATATATTTTTTAAAATTTTGGAAAATTAATTGTGAGCCTTCAGCCTTGGAACCTTATTCTTAAAATTGCCTTACCAGCTTAAACATTGCGGCCTTCTGCCTTTGAAAGGTTATGGTAATTTGTTTTAAAATCTTGAAAATTTTACTGTGGGCCTTCAGCCGTTTGTATTGCTTCTTGTTTGTGTTTGTCGATCCACCCTTGCCTTGAGGCTTTCAACCTACCTGCCACACACACCTATAATTTTATTTGCAATTTTAACTGCATTTTATCTTGTTGCCTTTTAAGATTTCTGTTTGGAGGCCTTCAGCCGTGAAAGATGGGGAGTTTGAAACTCGTTGTAAAAGTTCAGCTATGTGCTGCTTCGGTTGTAAATGTGTTATTAAATTACAATAAAGTACAATTTTAAGGTGAAACTGACCCCAACCTTACTTGGCCCTTTCCACAATCTTAATCACCTGTTCTGCCCAGCGGGTTTAGCGGGCGTATCAAACTGTTAGACGTAACATTTACCAAACGCAAGTACGGTAGCGAGGACCAGAAAGTTGGTGTTTGGGCTTGGTAAGAAGTAAAAACAGTGTGCACTTAACGCTGGTAAGGTGTTAGAGATCTCGAAGTTTTCCAGTAGAAAATCCAAATAATTGAGACTGGTGACGTGTGAGAGCCAAGTGCTTTGAGGTACTTACGTGGCTCCAGTGTAGTCGTCAACGTGGGAAAGCGCGAAGCTGTGACAGCTGTCTGCAACAAAGCCCTTACCTAATACCAATAGGGCGGTACTCGAATCGAGATAGGGAAGCAGCAAGTGCTGGGGCTGGTGTATAACGACAGTTTGCACAGAAGCTCTTATCTGATGCCACTGTGGCTGTGGGGCCAGCAGGAAGCACTATTTGTTGTGTTACTGAGATGTCGCGACAGTTTCTGCGGAGGCACTTAACTGTAGCCACTGAGAATGGTAGCATAGTTAAAATTTGTCAGCGGGAATTTCTGGGGTTGGTGTGCGACAGCAATTTACACACGATCACTTATCTGGCGCAAGTAACTTATATTTCCACTAGAATGTGCCATGATTTATCTGCTGAGAAGTGATAGTATTTTGCACTCTTGCATATTAACTGTCGCCATTGGTGATGGCAGTGCAATAGTGGCGCGAGTGCAAGAACTAATGGAGCTTGTGTGTAACAGTGCGCCACTATGGTGGTAGCGCCAGTAGGAAGTTGTGACAATCCTGAGCAGACACTTAAACTCACCCTCAAAAGATCAAACTGGTCGTTTTGAAGCGCTGTAGATGGTGAGAAATGCTCCCAGATGGTCAAAAAATGGTTCAAATGGCTCTGAGCACTATGCGACTTAACTGCTGAGGTCATCAGTCGCCTAGAACTTACAAGGGAACCTCCCCATCGCACCCCCCTCAGATTTAGTTATAAGCTGGCACAGTGGATAGGCCTTGATAAACTGAACACAGATGAATTGAGAAAACAGGAAGAAGTTGTGTGTAACTGTGAAAAAATAAGCAAAATATACAAACTGAGTAGTTCATGGGCGACATAGGCAACATCATGGACACTGTCAACTCAGGAGCGCCGTGGTAGTGTGAGCAGCTGCAGAAGGAGAGGTCCTTGGTTCAAGTCTTCCCTCGAGTGAAAATTTTACTTTCTTTATTTTTGCATAGTTATTATCTGTCCGTTCGTTCATTGACGTCTCTGTTCACTGTAATAAGTTTAGTGTCTGTGTTTTGCGACCGCATCGCAAAACCTTGCGATTAGTAGACGAAAGGACGTGCCTCTCCAGTCGGAACCGAAAACATTTTATCGCAAGGTCATAGGTCAACCGACTCCTCCACAGGAAAACACATCTGGTATATTCTATACGACACTGGTGACGGCATGTGCGTCAGATGACAGGAATATGTTGTCGACCCACCTAACTTGTACACTTGGCGAATGGGTAAAAAGATTCTTCTACCCTGCCCGATTTAGGTTTTCTTGTGAATGTGATAATCACTCCCAAAAAGTGATGAAAACATAAGAGTTTGTCACATAAACTGAAAATAAAAAATTAAACTTTTCACTCGATGGATGATTTGAACGAAGGGCCTTTCGTTCCGCAGCTGATCACGTTACCACGAGACCACGGCGCTCCTGCGTTTCCAGTGTCCTTGATGTTGCCTATCTTGCCATGAACTACTCAGTTTGTATATTTTGCTTATTTTTTCACAGTTCCACACAACTTCTTCCTGTTTTCTCAGTTGATCTGTGTTCAGTTTATCAAGGCCTATCCACTGTGCCAACTTATAACTAAATCTGAGAGGGGTGCGATGGGGAGGTTCCCTTGTTAGAACCAATTAAACCCAACTAACCTAAGGACATCACACACATCCATGCCCGAGGCAGGATTCGAACCTGCGACCGTAGCGGTCACGCGGTTCCAGATTGAAGCGCCTTTAACCGCACGGCCACACCGGCCGGCCCCAGATGGTCATCTGACACTCCACTGCTGACGTAAATTATAGATGTAAAATGACGTGTGTGTGTGTGTGTGTGTGTGTGTGTGTGTGTGTGTGTGTGTGTGTGTGTGTGTGTGTGTGTGTGTGTCAGTAAGCTGTATGAAATCAACGTAGTAGAATGTGACCACATGAAAACTTACACAATGGCAGATGTGAGCTATAGTATTTAAATCTGGACATGACCATGCGGTGAAAGAAATTGCCCAATTTGTATGGTATACCAATGCTGACTGTCCACCGTATCCAGAAAAAATAATGTACCACCTGCAGGAGTGTAACATGGCGTAAGAACTGCGGTAGTAAAGAGATCGGTACTGTCAGGGACCAGAGATGCCTTGTCAATGACAATCGGTTTCAGACATGACCGAAGTAGCTGCTTCTAGTAATGGCAGGTCCAGCTGAATCAGTTTTAATTTACGAAAGGATCTGCAAAAGAATGTACGTTTGGAGTCGGATACCTCACAAAAGGACACTTTTCACAGTGGCACATAAAGATCTCAGTCTTCAGTGGACCAAAAAACACGAAACTCGACGGTTGATGACTGCTGGGTAGTCTGGTGCTACGAGCAACGATTTTGCCACTATTTAAATGATGCAAGGCGTCGAGTATATTGATGACCTAATGAAGCGTTCAGTCTGTGATGTGCAGAGGGTGTGACTCAGGCCTTTGATGTTTCTATGATGTTTTGGAGGTGTTTGCTATTCCATGATATGGGCCCATTCATTCAAGTTGCCACAAATAACAACCAGGGTGTTTATTTCGACAATACTGATGATTGTTACGCTTTCTTCTACATCTTGATGATTAGTATGCTGTGGACACTTTCATCTTCCAAGATGACCTCAGCTTACAGGGCTACACAGATACGTTCATGGCTTGATGAACAATTAGGCCCTGAATGGTTATCTGAAACTTCATGTCTCAATCACACGAACTTAATCGCATATAGAATGTCTGGGGCTACTTGGAACAGCAGGTGAACCATCCTCACTACTTGGTAGCTCAGTCGGGTCTAATTGTCAATAGGCATCAGCTGGATAAGGGATACTTGAAGAAACTTGTGGGCTCTCGTCCGTCCTCACTGAGCTGTGAAGATTATTAAGACTGCATTACACCTTATTAGCGTGAATCCCGGGGATGTCTAACTTTTTGTTCAGTGTGCTTTCCTGGTACCAGTATGGTGATAGTGCAGTGAGGTATGTCAGCTAGAAGAGTCGGTAGTTAATCTGGTGCAGAGTGATAGCCGTGTGGGTGGATGTACTTACCTGAAGTATGCTGGTGGTGCAACCAAGCAGTGTAGGTAGTTGTCACCTGCGAGGTGTGACACTATATTGCCCACTTACCTGCCTAGCGGTAGCACAGTAGGGGAGCACCACCAGGAACTGCAGATTGTTTGGGCTGTAGGGATGTGAGGCTATATTGTCCATTTACTTGGTGACAGTTCAGTGACAGTGCAGTCGATGTGTGACAGCAGGAAATGCAGCTAGCTGGGACCTACAATGTGTGACACTATGTTGCCTGCTTACCTGGCGACAATATGCTGGTAGTGTAGTCGAGGTGCACCAATGGAAAGTGCAGGTAGTTGGGGATGATGCAGTGTACCACCGTGTTGTCCACATATCTGGTGTCGGTATAGTGGTAGGGCAGTCAAGATACACTAGCAGGAAGTGTGGGTAGTTGCGGCTGGCATGAGGGAACACTATATTGCCCATTTACTTGTTGCCAGTATGTTGGTAATGCAGTGAATGTGCACCAGCAGTTGGATTATAATGATATTTGGTAGCTGTGCAGTTATCAGCGGACATACAAATTCCCAATATTTTCACTGTCCAGTCTTGCCACTTTCCCAAATGATGGTGGAATAATGGGGACAACACAAACACCCAGTCCCCCGTTGGAGATACCCCCGACCTGACCAGGAATCGAACTGAGGACCCCATGATCCAGATGCAGCAATGCTAACCAGCAGGAAGTGCAGATAGTTGGCCCTGGTGATGTGCGGCACTATATTGCCCTGTTACCTGGCAACAGTGTGAAGGAAGCACATTGAAGAGCACCAGCATGATTGGGTTGGGTTGATTTGGGGGAGGAGACCAAACAGCGAGGTTATAAGTCTCATCAGATTAGGGGAGGATGGGGAAGGAAGTCGGGTGTGCCCTTTCGAAGGAAGCATCCCGGCATTTGCCTGAAGCGATTCAGGGCAAACCGGAAAACCTAACTCAGGATGGCCGGACGCGGGATTAAACGCCATCAGGTAGCGTCGGTATTAGTTCAGATTGCTGGAGCTGGCGCGATGTGGCACTACATTGTTCATTTACCTGTCGCCAGTACAGGGGTTGCGCAGTCCAGGTATGCCAGCAGGAAGTACAGGTGGTTAGCGCTGACGTGTTGCTACACTACATTGCTCACATACGTGGAACCACTACGACGGTAACGCAGCCAACGCACACCAGCAGGAAGTACAAGAAGTTACACAATATTGCCTACTTATGTGGCGCTAGTATGGTATCTCAGTTGACGTGTGCCAGCAGGAAGTGCGTGTTGTTGGAACAAACGTGGCGTGCCACTGTATTGCTCACATACCTGGCGCCAGTATGACGGTAGCAGAGCATAGATGTGCCAGTAGGAAATGCACGTAGTTGGGGCCTGCGAGGCGTGACGCTATATTCCGCACATACAAGTGGCGTTTGAAAATCCGTGCAAAGTCCGAAAGACGGCACCACCAGCGCGTATAGAGGTCATGTTTAGTTAGTAGCATCTTCGGAAAGAACGCACACCAAGTTTCACCCATATTGGTCTATTTCTTTGTGTTTGACATTCATGTGAATCAAGGAAGTCTAGTGATTGTCAAAAAATTAACGAAAAAGAATTTCGTGTGGTGATTAAACATTACTTTATGAAAGGCAAAACGCCTCAGGAAACTAAAGAGAAGCTTGATAAACATTACGGTGACTCTGCACCTTCGATTAGAACATTTTATAAGTGGTTTCAAAATTTTCGGAGGGGCCATATGGGCACAAGTGATGCTGAACGTTCTGGACGCTCTGTGGAGGTTACGACTCCAGAAATCATTGATAAAATCCATGATATGGTGATGGATGACAGAAGAGTTAAGGTGCGTGAGATTGGTAGTGCTGTGGGCATCTCGAATGAACGGGTACATAATATTTTGCATAAACATTTGGACATGAGAAAGCTATCCGCAAGATGGGTTCCGCGATTGCTCACGCTTGACCAAAAACGGAATCGTGTTAAATGTTGCAAGGATGGTTTGCAGCTGTTCAGGAAGAATCCACAGGACTTTAATCGTCGTTTCGTCACTGTGGATGAAACATGGATACATTACTATACTCCTGAGACCAAACAAAAATCTAAATAATGGGTTACCAAGGGAGAATCTGCACCAAAAAAAAGGCGAAGACCATTCCTTCGGCCGGAAATGTTATGACAACTGTCTTTTGGGATTCGCAAGGGATAGTCCTCATCGACTATCTGGAGAAGGGTAAAACTATTACAGGTGAATATGATTAATCGTTATTGGACCGTGTGAAAACCGAGCTGCAAGAAAAACGCCGGTGATTGGACCGCAAAAATGTCATTTTCCATCACGACAATGCACCAGCACACGCCTCAGCAGTTGTGGTCGCAAAATTAATGAAATTAATGGAAATAGGATTCCAACTCGTTTCACATCCCTCCTATTCTCCAGACTTGGCTCTCTCGGACTGTTAGCTATTCCCCAATTTGAAGAAATGGCTGGTGGGACAAAGATTTTATTCAAACGAGGAGGTGATTGCAGCAGCTAATAGCTGTTTTGCTGACTTGGACAATTCCTATTATTCGGGAGGGATCAACAAATTAGAACAGCGTTGGACGAAGTATAAGTCTAAAAGGAGACTATTTCGAAATGTAAATAAGGTTTACCCCAAACGCGTAAGTAGTATTTATTTTTGCACGGACTTTTCAACCGCCCCTCGTACCTGGCACCAGTGTAGTGGTAGCGCAGTCGAGGTGGACCTGCTGGAAGTGCAGGTGACTGGGGCAGTGGGTTGTGCCACACGTACCTGGCGCCAGTATGGTGGTAGCGCAGTCGAGATGCGCCAGCAGGAAGTGCGGGTAGTTGGGGCTGGTGAGGCGGCCCTCGCGCGCGGTCAGCGTCTGCAAGGGGCAGCCCGACACGTCGACCGCCTGCCACGACGCCGAGAACCCTCCTCCGGACACCGAGTAGTCCGAGTGGAAGTGCAGCAGCGCCTCGTTGCTCTCCGACACGAAGTTCAGTCTGCGAGAGACAACAGCTTCATCATACACTGAAAATGCTTTACCAGATTTACGTAGCTGCCTTCTGTAAACATCTTTCTGTTTTACAAGCACAAATTGTCTTTCTATATTTCCGAGCTGGGAAGACGTAACTCCACATTGCTGCTGAATACTGGTAAAAGTCTAGAATAGCAAGTAAAAGTTGGAAGTGTATGGATACATAT
The DNA here is from genome assembly GCF_021461385.2 of Schistocerca piceifrons. Taxonomy (NCBI): domain Eukaryota; kingdom Metazoa; phylum Arthropoda; class Insecta; order Orthoptera; family Acrididae; genus Schistocerca; species Schistocerca piceifrons. The sequence goes on from NC_060140.1 coordinate 234,499,648, forward strand.
AGTTAACAAAACAAACGTAACACAAATTAATGTGTGTAGTAGGTTAATCAGTGTAAGTAAGAAAGTATCAATTTCTTTGAAGTTTCTTTTTCATATACAACATAACATCCCATTGCAGACTATTTAGATGTACGTAACAAGAAACCAGTGTTATATTTGTTCATATGGACACATACACGCCCATCTCTAGCCCTTATGTTAGTAGCATTTCGACAATTACTGTCAAATATCAAATTGAATGTAACTGAGACGAGACAGACTTTGATTTTCAATCGACAGCTCAGGAAAATGTTATCTTTTTGCAGGAAATTAAATATAATCAACTCAGTTTCCATTTGACAATTTTATAGAACTCTAAAAATCCAACAGCCCTTTCTTGTTGTGGTAAAAGCCGCTTTTCATTTCCTACCATTTTTTTTCGCAACAGCGTAAAATATCACGCATTCTCCATTTATTTAAATCTAATTTACGTTTCCCTTACAGTTAACGTACGTCTCCAAGAAACAATGCTGCTCCTGTTATACTGCATTACTAAGAATTAAGGGGACCACACCTGGTTCAGGTCGAAAAAAATCGATTTTCGGTTTTCATCATATGTCGATAGATTAAGGTTTTATTTAAGTACTCTGAAACGGATTCTGCTGAAAAAAATTTTTTTTCGAGCATTTAAAGAGATTTTCCTACCACGTGTGTTTATGAGCCACGTCCACTTTTCTGTCACCCACTGTCTTCTCTAAGCCATATGAAGATGCCATTATTACCAAAATGGATGTGTAGGCCACATTCAAAAACGTTTAGGATCAAGGCTGGTAAAACACTGTTGATATGACAGGAAAAAAATTAGAAGATGGAAAATTGTTGACCGGACAGGGTCAGTTAACTAAAACTGAAATAGAATACTTGCAGGTATACTATTGGCAGGAAATAAGGAGAAACAAAGAAAGTCTGGAGCCAATGAAGGGAGATGTTTGGGCCATATTCTTCCATAAGTCCTCTACTGATCATAAGCCATGTCATGGATTGTGTCCATCAGGAGAAAATTCGTGGTGCAAATACATAGGCCTCAGGCAACTGGAGAATCTTATTCTCACCAGCATTCTCTTCCTGCTACCGTTATTGCAGCAATTAAACCTATTTTCAGAGATTTGGCTCATCCTGACCTTCTAAGGAAATGTCTGCATGGGCAGACACAGAACCCAAATCAATGTTTCAACAGCATAATTTGGAACCGCCTTCCTGAAACTGTATTTGTAGGCATGCATACAATGAAACTAGGAGCTCATGATGCTGTTATTACATTCAATTGTGGTAATATTGGAAAGTGTTGGGTTCTGAAAAAGCTAGGAATTAATCCTGGTGAAAATATGATCACTGGGCTGCAACATTACGATAAAATGAGGATAGCCGATCCAGACAAGTCTGCATCTAATATCGCCAAGAAAGGAAGGATAACATCCAGGAAGGTGAAAAAGAAGCTGGAAGACCTACTAGAGGCCAAAGAAGGGCCATCACATGCAGCAGAACAGTTTTAATAAACTGTGAGTGACAAATTTCTAAACTTTTTTCTTTCAAGTCAATTTCCCACAAACTAAAGTTTTCAGTACATATACCCCATTATATCAGAAAATATCATAGACAAATGAACGAAATTTTCAGATACACTGCATAACATAAAAAGCCACCTCTGATACTACATTCATTAATATTTCCCCATTAGGAAGTTCACAAAAAATATTTTCTGCATAAAAAAATTAATATTTTTTGTTGATAAATTTGAAAAAATATTTCTTTAAAAAACTATGAAATGGATATAGTAGATTTTAGTACAGTTGACTCTATTAGCATCATGTAACACACAGTAAAAATATTAAGGTCCTGCATCAAATAGTTTTTTTCAGAAATGAGTCAAATACTTGCGTAAATTAACATGGGTTAGATTCACCCGCCGCGTAATTCACTAACACATTTCTCTGTTGCTAAAATTTTCTTGATTTCTTCGTGTATTATGGTTCTTTTCTATTTTTTATGAGTTATACTAGCCGTTTATAGACACACTGATGGTAATTCGGTACCTTCAGAAGTAATGCAATACAGAAGCGAATTGTTAAGAACAGAGAAACTGATGCAGGGGTAGGCGTGATAGTGTTTTAAAATCCAAGTATAACTGAGGAAATGCTCAAGCTTATGCCATCTCAAATGAACTCAATATCGGTGGGATGTTAAACTCCATCCCACCTTCTTACCTTCCAACTTACTAGAACTAAGGAAAAAGCAAGATTAGGAAAGATGAGAGAAAGGAAATGAGCAGAGGCAGAGATGTGAAAGACAGAAGGCTGAGAAGGAAAGTGTTAATGGGATTAGAAAGTAATGTAATTGTAGATAATTATGAGCTTTCGTTATAACCAAAAATGAAAGGGAAGAATGGAAGGGAGACTAGGATTGAGCGTCCTGTCGAATGCGAGGTAATTAAGGATGAAGTACCGGGTGTAATTACAGTGCAATTACTCACAGAGGTCCAGGGTAGGCTGCAATTATCTGATGGCAGTGAAACTTGATAGATATGCTAATGAGTTAAGGCGGAAGAGGTTTACGCTGGAAAAAAGTTCCAATTTTGGTAACCAGGTGCAAACCTCGCGCTGTGCAGAATCTCGTCGAGGTCCCCGGTGCTCATATTGAACAAACTGTGTAAGCGGCAGTTTATAATAATATCAAAATTATGCCTTTCTCACTTGTTTGACCTTTTCTACCCACGTCCCACGCCTAATCCATTACATACGGAAACATGTCTATACTTCTTTCTTGCATTCACACCGCCAGATTTGCACCAGGTGGCCAAAGCTGCAATTAATTTTTCCCAGTATAAATTAATTCCACTTTAACACATTAGAATATTTACCAAGATTCGCTGCCATACGACAATTGCAACGCATGCTGGACCTCTGTGAGTAGCTGCCACCCAGTACAAGCTCGTATTTGAGGAGAAATCATTCGTATTCTTTTCAAACGACCATTACGGCATTAGTCTTAAGAAATTAGAGAAAACCAAGAACAATCTAAATTAGGATGGCTGGATGCGTATTTGAACCGCCATCCTCCTGAATATGAGTTCACTGTCTTAATCATTGGTTCACCGCGTTCTATCCAGTACAAGAAGTGAAATAATAAATGTAATCCGCAGCAGACAAGACTGCGTGTTCAAATGGCTCTGGGACTTAACTACTGAGGTCATCAGTCCCCTAGAACTTAGAACTACTTAAACCTAACTAACCTAAGGACATCACACACATCCATGCCCGAGGTAGGATTCGAACCTGCGACCGTAGCGGTCATGCGGTTCCAAACTGACGCGCTTAGAACCGCACGGCCACACCGGCCGGCAAGACTGCGTGTAATGGGAGGACAACACATTGTTGCAGAAATGAAAATACTCTTCAATAAAAAAGTTCTTGGGTCACAAAGCAGACAGATATCGTCACTGTCTTTGTGGAACAATTTCGCTACATTACCAATAAGAGCAACATGAAGTTCAGGATATGGAGCCATTTTCGTCCCACAGCACTCGCTCCATCTCGGGTGTCGAAATAGAAACACTGATGGAGGACATCACCTGTGACGACGTCAAGGATGCGATAGCAAAGGGTCGCTGGTGTGGATGGTCTCCCTGTGGAATTTTACCGGCCTTTCCAAGATTTCGTGGCTCCAAGGCTGACCACAATGTTCGAAGAACTGCTGACGACAGCCGCCACGGTTCCGCCGCCATCATTATCCCACAGGCCATCGCAGGGGAGTACAGTTGCGCATCACCGCCCCCTAACCTTACTCAGTGCCGACTACAAGATATTTGCACGTTTTACGGCGACACGATGCCGTCGGATCCTTCTGAGTATAGTATCCACGGAACAGACGATTCCAGGTGGACCCACAAATCACCTTCACTGGTACCCTACGACGTCTCTATGCCGGTTCACTGCTCCCTTGTCCAGGCTAATAATCATATCGCATGACCGGTACTGATCCGCTGGCTGTTACGTAACGGATATTGACTATCAATGCTTCTCTACAATCTGGCCCTGGAACCACTTATTGGCCGTCTCAGAACGCACTTGTCAGGATCCACACTGCAGCAATACACGTTCCACTCTCATGCCTATGCATGTAACCTGTTTCTGTGGTATACTCACAGGAAGAGGTCACACACATACTTGATCTGATCTCCACGTATGGGGACGTGGCAGGCAATGCTTTGAGTGCTGCCAAATCTACAACGATGTCAACTGGCCTCGGACTCACTCGATAAAAACTGGCTCCTCTACCTTGCGTCCAGAGCTTTCGATAGCTTGGAATCGTCTTTACTTCCATCACCCATCGGACCCTCCAGGCTAGCTGGATGACCTTTCGCCAACATCGCCTCCACTGCCTTGATGCACTGTAGTGCGTGGAATATCTGAACGTTCATGTAGTTTCCAGCTGGTGCACATAGACCACGACCTTCCGATGTCGCCGGCGGTTGGTTGCAACATACAGGCTGCATTGAGCTACTTCATGACGGCTTGTAACATTTTTAAGTTAAAATATAACACACTCACACTCCTCTGGAAAGCCAGGGGACTTAGACTCACCAAGGCGGTCTTGTATCTGAGAACCATGAACAAACAGTGATCGGACACAGGGAATTCACTCACGTAAAGAGTCTCGGGCATTTACACACCAGCCTCCATCTGTCTGCCGGTCTCGGTACGATATGTTGTGCCTCTATTTGAACGCTTGTCTGTCTTTTGTAGACCTGAGCTACGTGCATACTGGTCTCCCATGTACGATGCACTCCCCACTCTGTCCATGTCTTGTCTGAAGGATTTCTACATTCAACTGCTGCGTGGTGTACCTTGCAACAACGTTGAGATCAAGTATCCATTAACAAGGTGGTGTGGCGTAACTTTGAACAGCCATACCTCACGACATTAGTCTGAGCGACACGGTATTAAGTCGCTTGTGGAAAATTCCCCACCAACCAGCATTTACATGCGATTAGTTTGGTGTGAAACTTCTTTATGCTCCACATGTCACTCAGTGGACGATGACGTTTATAGCCTGGCCTGAGCTGGTTTTCGTGAAGTCTGGACGCTGGGGCAGCAAATGGTCGCCTGTTACCTCCGCGCCCCTCCATCCATGGTAGAACAGTATGCTTTCATTAGCCCTGGAGGGCGTGTGTTTGCCTGCTGCGATAGTCTGGGTCAAAGGATGGACGGTCTCTTACCTTTATGGAGATGGGGACAAATCGCAGCTTGGTCGTTGAACCCTCCTACAAAATGAACATGTGATGACTGAACGAAACCCACGCTACATCGCCTATTTCACCTATTACCTCCGCGGGGTTTTCCGCGATCCCCGCTCAGCTGGAACGTGTCTGGCGCGGTTAGCTCGACTGCTCTCGAGGTGCACTACTAACAACCCCTCACCACACTTCAAACCCGTAGGAGGCGCAGCGCCTGATGCCGTACAGTCCTTGTTTTCCATTCCCTTCTCCCCTACCTACCACTGCTGTGTCACACGGTGAAATTTCATGGCTGTAATTATATCCTCCCTTGACTGTCCCTTCTTGTTGACTTCCAGTTGGTTGGTTGGGTGGTGTTGGGGATGTCGTGGCCAGGTCTCATGTGTTCGACCCCTGCCCAGTCCATCTCTCGCTCTGCCATCGAGATGGAGGCGGCCTACACGTAATCATCTCCCGTCACCCTATCTTCCTTCTGCTTACGACGAACGGCCAATTTTCCCAATTTGCATTTTCTGACTATCTGCTCATTTGGTGTATTGTCTCTTTGGGAACATAGTTTATATTTCCCTCATATGTTCCACTAAAACAATAAAAGTAAATAAATAGATAAATAAAAGTAGAGTGCTGGGAAAAAAAGAACATACTAGATCAACATGAGCTCACACATTGTCATACGAGATATAGAACTCACTAAAAAATAAAAATAAATCAATAAAATAAAAAAGTCGAAAAAAGAAGAAAGTGGTAAAGCGCCAGACTAAAAGAAAAATCACTTCGTTTTCAGGCTGCAAGTGGCCCATCGGGACCATCCGACCGCCGTGTCATCCTCAGATGAGGATGTGGATAGGAGGGGCGTGTGGTCAGCACACCGCAGTCCCGATCATTATGATGGTTTTCTTTGACCGGAGCCGCTACTATTCGGTCGCGTAGCTCCTCAGTTGGCATCACGAGGCTGAGTGCACCCCGAGAAATGTCAACAGCGCATGGCGGCCGGGATAGCCACCCATCCAAGTGTCGGCCACGCCCGACAGCGCTTAAAGAGCGCCAGACTACAAATCCAAAAACCTTAGGCTCGATTCTCGGTCAATCCTAGGATTTTTCTGTGTCAATTATTACTTCTTTCACCTCTGGTAATGGTTTTCGATGCGAAAAATGCCGATTTGCTCCGTGGTTCGGAATCCACGTTAAACTGTTGGTCTCCTATAACTGGATGGGTAAGTGAGCTGAACAGAGATTGGCATTCACCCGTTAAGGTTTATTCGGCTCAGCTCAAATAGCCGCGATCTCTTTTTTTTTGCGAGAAAATTTTTATTTCTAGATACAACAGGGAGTCCCCTGGCAGAGACATCGCGTATATTATGCACGCATTTAAAAATAAACTTATGATTCGTCCATAAATCAACAAAAATGTGTTCAAAAATGTTCAAAACCAACAGGGATGCGTCTCAATATCGTAGGAATAATCGACAGACCAACGTGCGCCGGATGCTAGGCGCTTTGTGAAACAAGACTTTTTTCATCAGGAATATGAATTTGCCCCCCGCCCCCCTCCCTGAAAATGCCGTGCTGGGCAGATACCCCGGTTTGTCACTTCCGATTAACCAGAAAAAATTGATGATTTACTGTCGCGTGTGGCACACGCACCTACATAAACTAAGGTTCCTTTCGATCATATACTGTAAATAACGTGAACAATGATGAGACAGAGGAACTTCCTTGATGTAATATAACTTATTAGTCTCAGTTACTTGTAATGTATGTATAAATGTGTAAAAAATATAAATACCGGTCACTGTATAAGAGTAGATCGAAATAAATCGTCACTAATTTGTATTTCATGTTTTAAATTATTAATTCTTAATTAAACTTACTCTAAAATTAATACCGTGTAGCATAAAGACAGTTGAATATTTCATTAAATGCTTTGCAAAAATTATGGAAGTGTTTGAAGTACAAAGAAGGTTTCTATTTTGTATTAAACATTTTTAGATTTCCAAGAAACTTTAAAATTGCAGTGTCTCAAAACTAATTTCATGTGGCTTATGACCATATCTCTCTAACCCCTTCATATTTTACTATATACTACTCACAAGGGATCCTCCCCATCGCACCCCCCTCAGACTTAGTTATAAGTTAGCACAGTGGATAGGCCTTGAAAAACTGAACACAGTTCAATCGAGAAAACAGGAAGAAGTTGTGTAGAACTATGAAAAAAATAAGCAAAATATACAAACTGAGTAGTCCATGCGCAAGATAGGCAACATCAAGAAGAACGTGAGTTGAGGAGCGCTGGGGTCCCGTGGTTTGCGTGAGCAGCTGCGGAATGAGAGGTCCTTGGTTCAGGTCTTCCCTCGAGTGAAAATTTTAATTTTTTTATTTTCGCAAAGTTATGATCTGCCCGTTCGTTCATTGACGTCTCTGTTAACTGTAATAAGTTTAGTGTCTGTTTTTTGCGACCGCACCGCAAAACCGTGCGATTAGCAGACGAAATGACGTACCTCTCCAATGGGAACCGAAAACATTTGATCGCAAGGTCATAGGTCAACCGATTCCTCCACAGGAAAATCCATCTGATATATTCTATACGACACTGATGACGGCATGTGCGTCACATGACAGGAATATGTTGTCGACCCACCTAACTTGTACACTTGGCGAATGGGCAAAAAGATTCTTCTACCTTTCCCCGATTTAGGTTTTCTTGTGGATGTGATAATCACTCCCAAAAAAGTGATGAAAACATAAGAGTGTGTCACATAAACTGCAACAAATGAATGCAACAGTTTCACAGTCGCACAGTTTTCCCTGTGCTCTGTCAAAACATATGTTTTTAACGTTTTCAAAGTTTTCCGTGTGTAGACCGTCAAATCCTGCATATGTCCAAGCAAATCTGAACATGTCCTGGAATTTTGGAGAGTGAAGTTGATTATGTGTGATTGCCTGATCTTTGATAATTGTCTGAAAATAAAAAATTAAACTTTTTACTCGAGGGAAGACTTGAACCAAGGACCCCTCGTTCCGCAGATGCTCACGCTAACCACGGGACACGGCGCTCTTGAGCTCACATTCTCCTTCATGTTGCCTATTTTACTCATGGACTACTCAGTGTATATTTTGCTTATTTTTTTCATAGTTCCACACAACTTCTTCCTGTTTTCTCGATTGATCTGCGTTCAGTTTTTCAGGGCCTATCCACTGTGCCAACTTACAACTAAATACACTCCTGGAAATTGAAATAAGAACACCGTGAATTCATTGTCCCAGGAAGGGGAAACTTTATTGACACATTCCTGGGGTCAGATACATCACATGATCACACTGACAGAACCACAGGCACATAGACACAGGCAACAGAGCATGCACAATGTCGGCACTAGTACAGTGTATATCCACCTTTCGCAGCAATGCAGGCTGCTATTCTCCCATGGAGACGATCGTAGAGATGCTGGATGTAGTCCTGTGGAACGGCTTGCCATGCCATTTCCACCTGGCGCCTCAGTTGGACCAGCGTTCGTGCTGGACGTGCAGACCGCGTGAGACGACGCTTCATCCAGTCCCAAACATGCTCAATGGGGGACAGATCCGGAGATCTTGCTGGCCAGGGTAGTTGACTTACACCTTCTAGAGAACGTTGGGTGGCACGGGATACACGCGGACGTGCATTGTCCTGTTGGAACAGCAAGTTCCCTTGCCGGTCTAGGAATGGTAGAACGATGGGTTCGATGACGGTTTGGATGTACCGTGCACTATTCAGTGTCCCCTCGACGATCACCAGTGGTGTACGGCCAGTGTAGGAGATCGCTCCCCACACCATGATGCCGGGTGTTGACCCTGTGTGCCTCGGTCGTATGCAGTCCTGATTGTGGCGCTCACCTGCACGTCGCCAAACACGCATACGACCATCATTGGCACCAAGGCAGAAGCGACTCTCATCGCTGAAGACTACACGTCTCCATTCGTCCCTCCATTCACGCCTGTCGCGACACCACTGGAGGCGGGCTGCACGATGTTGGGGCGTGAGCGGAAGACGGCCTAACGGTGTGCGGGAACGTAGCCCAGCTTCATGGAGACGGTTGCGAATGGTCCTCGCCGATACCCCAAGAGCACCAGTGTCCCTAATTTGCTGGCAAGTGGCGGTGCGGTCCCCTACGGCACTGCGTAGGATCCTACGGTCTTGGCGTGCATCTGTGCGTCGCTGCGGTCCGGTCCCAGGTCGACGGGCACGTGCACCTTCCGCCGACCACTGGCGACAACATCGATGTACTGTGGAGACCTCACGCCCCACGTGTTGAGCAATTCGGCGGTACGTCCACCCGGCCTCCCGCATGCCCACTATACGCCCTCGCTCAAAGTCCGTCAACTGCACATACGGTTCACGTCCATGCTGTCACGGCATGCTACCAGTGTTAAAGACTGCGATGGAGCTCCGTATGCCACGGCAAACTGGCTGACACTGACGGCGGCGGTGCACAAATGCTGCGCAGCTAGCGCCATTCGACGGCCAACACCGCGGTTCCTGGTGTGTCCGCTGTGCCGTGCGTGTGATCATTGCTTGTACAGCCCTCTCGCAGTGTCCGGAGCAAGTATGGTGGGTCTGACACACCGGTGTCAATGTGTTCTTTTTTCCATTTCCAGGAGTGTATGAGGGGGGTGCGATGGGGAGGTTCCCTTGTCAGGTGACACCCTGTGATTAGTTCACGTTCGATGGTAGTAATCTCTCCGGACGGACCCATTCTGCCTCCTTTTATATGGCGGATCCACTTCTCGTGACGTATAGTGGCCAATTCTGCATTACGTAGTAATGTCCGGAGTCTTTTGATCAGACAGTATGAAACGTCCCCTTAGAAAAATTTATGAATGATTGTGCTGGTAAACCCCTTACGTTATTTGATTTTCAAACAGCTGAGCAAAACTGAATATACTCAGACATTTCGCTCTTTACCTGTTCTGATCAACACTAAACTGACACACAATATTTTTAGGGCAACGCAATCTGACTTTCAATAATCCCTACAAAAGAATGGCCCTGACTAACATTAACATATGCCTTTCACAAATCACTTACCTCACAAAAATCTTCGTTACTCGAACTACTGCAATACAGCGAGCGCCACTACTGCCAGCTAAATAAAAGGTTCAAACTACTGAAGGCACTAACTACTGATAGGCATAGTTAGCAAAAGAAAGATTTTGATAGAGAACAAATAATGGATTTACCTTAATAGTGTTCAAAAGTCATAATATATATAGCAGTTCACGACATCCAGTCTTATAAATTTACTGTCTCTGATGGACACACGTCCAGATCATCCGCTCTCAAAACTCCGCCATTTCTCTCCCCACATCCACCACTGCTGGCGGCTCACCTCCAACTGCGCAACGCTACGCGCTGTTAACAGCCAACTGCCCAACACTACAATAGCAAATTCCAACAATGCAAACCAGCCACAGACTGCACACAGCACAGTCAGTGATTTTCATATAGAGCGCTACATGGCGTTACCAACATAAAAACCTAAACAGCCTACTTACAAGCAGCATGTACAATTACGATCGAGATGAAACGAAATTACGAGGGGCTTTCAACAAGTAATGCAACGTTTTTTTCTGAAAGGATATTGGTTTTATTTCTTACTCTTTTGGCTTCAAAATACTATTTTTCAACACAATCTCCGTTCTATGCGACGGCCTTACGCTACGTTACCATGGTAGCATTTACAAGCCGACGTCGGAAGCAACGTCTTGCTGCATCAACAATGTCATCAGCCACTTACTGCTTCCCACGGAGTGCATCCCTCATCGATCCGAACAGATGACAGTCGGAAGATGCCAGATCTGTGCTGTAGGGTGGAGAACAGTCCAGTGGAGTTTTGTGAACTCCTCTCGGGTGCGCATTCTTGTCTGAGGCCTTGCGTTGACATGGAGAAGGAGAAGTTCGTTTGCCTTTTTGTGGCGACAAAGACGTTTAAGTCGTTTCTTCAATATTCTGAGGGTCGCCCTATACACTTCCGAGTTCACCGTTACACCATAAGGGAGGTTCTTATACAGAATAATCCCCTTTTAGGGTCCCAGACGGACGGAGCAAAGAGGACATCAAAAGCAGACTCGCTATGGCAAAAAAGGCATTTCTGGCCAAGAGAAGTCTACTAATATCAAATACCGGCCTTAAGTTGAGGAAGAAATTTCTGAGGATGTACGTCTGGAGTACAGCATTGTATGGTAGTGAAACATGGACTGTGGGAAAACCGGAACAGAAGAGAATCGAAGCATTTGAGATGTGGTGCTATAGACGGATGTTGAAAATTAGGTGGAGTGATAAGGTAAGGAATGAGGAGGTTCTACACAGAATCGGAGAGGACAGGAATATGTGGAAAACACTGATAAGGAGAAGGGACAGGATGATAGGACATCTGCTAAGACATGAGGGAATGACTTCCATGGTACTAGAGGGAGCTGTAGAGGGCAAAAACTGTAGAGGAAGACAGAGATTGGAATACGTCGAGCAAATAACTGAGGACGTAGGTTGCAAATGCTACTCTGAGATGAAGAGGTTAGCACAGGAAAGGAATTCGTGGAGGGCCGCATCAAACCAGTCAGTAGACTGATGAGCAAAAAAAAAAAAAAGGGGTCCCAGAAGACCGTCACATTTTTACCGGATGAGTGTGCAGCTTTGAACTTTACCTTCGGAGGAGAGATGGTGTGGCACCACTCCATGGACTGCCGTTTTGTTTCTGGTTTGATGTGATGAACCCGTGTACCATCGCCTCTTACAATGTTCGACAAAAAATTGTCACGGTCAGCCTAGTAGCCGGCCATTGTGACCGAGCGGTTCTAGGCGGTTCAGTCTGAAACCGCGCTGCTCCTACGGTCGCAGGTTCGAATGCTGCCTCGGGCATGGATGTGTGTGATGTCCTTAGGTTTAAGTAGTTCTAAGTCTAGGGCACTGATGACCTCAGATGTTAAGTCTCATAGTGCTTAGAGCCATTTGAACCATCAGCCTAGTGATGCGCATATATTTCCGCACAGATGGTCATTACTCTTTATGGTATTCTGTTAGGCGGTAAGGAACCCAAAGGGCACACAGCTTTGAGTACTCCAACAGGTGGATAAATATATCAGCACTATCAACAGAAACGTCCAGTTGAGGTGCGAGATGTTTGGTTGTGATCCTTAGATCGTCTCGAATGAGAGTGTCCGCACGTCCCAATCTATCGAGAGTCACAGCTGTGTGCAGATGTCCATCCGACAGGTTTGCGCGACCTTGTTGCTGTGATGACAAACACACGCCCAACGACTCATAGTGCTTTTATTCAATATCAGGACTCCGTAGGCATTCTTCAAGCGGCTATTAACATCTGCGATGCTCTCTTTTTTCCGCCAAAAACAGGAAGCCATTTGGAAGGCTACCTATAGCGCCGCCTCCTATCTGAACTTCATGAAACTATAGGGAGAGAAGCGGGAATATTCCACCATGTCCCATATCAAATTGCGCATTTTTTCAACCAAAATTGACCAAGAAAAAGTATTTGTTGCAGTACCTGTTGAACGCCCCTCGTATGAAAGAACGTCGTGGACAGATTCCAGTGCACTGGCCGCCACACAGCACAGGGAAACGCGAGACAAAACGCTTGAAACTCATTCGCCAGGCGCCTGCTGCAGACTTTGTTTGTCCGCAGCCGCGGTAGTGGGGAACACGTTCGGCGCGCCCTCATCAGCGCGGCTGGTGCAAGATTAACGCGGTTGCAGATGAGTGCTGGGAGGCGGCCGTATCAAAGATGCAGCGCGCCCGGCACCTGTGGCCGCAGAGGCAGCCGCCGACGGCGTCCCTGCATTATTCACACGCAGGAGGCGCGCCCTTCCTCGCCTCGGCTCGCCTCCACTTCCGCAGCGTCATCACCGTCTCATCCCTGTCACTGATACTACCTTCCATCTTCTGGGTACCCGGCACTCACACACAAACTGATTACGACCTAGTCTTTGAACGGCAGTAGCGGACAATATTTGCAGTGTCGATGCCCTCTACGGAAATTACTAGATGGTAATCAAAATTTCCGGAAATATATGAATAAAAATCACAACGTCGTACCTAAATCTTACTATTCATCGTGAATACACCGATACAGACGTTTCTGGTACTTTTGAAATGCTGGATGTCTTTCTTTGTTAGGGTGTTTAGTACCCACTAGGGTTACACTTGAATCTCTTCCACTGTATCAAATTTACGCCCTTTCAACTTTATTTTCATCTTGGGGAAGAGGAAGGAGACACTCGGGGATAAGTCTAGTTGAGTACGGCAGGTGGGAAACAACTGTCATCTCGATTCATTAAATTTGTGGACTCGTCGCATAAACTCCATTTCTTCTAATATTTGTTTTAATATTCTGGCCATGGGTGAACAGGCAGAACACAGCAACAGTACACCACCGTACCTGTTCCGCTGTCGGCTAACACTCATTTCGCAAGACTTCCTGCAAACGACACCAATATCGACAATCTATGCGGCAGGCACCATATTCGTTTTGGTATATTTAGATGTTTTTTTATAATAATACTATGCTGTTTCAACGCAATGGCGCATTGAACCACGTCACCCTTATCATTAAACGTGTCAACAGTAGAAGCCTTCCAGAGATGCTATGATAACCGAGACATGGGACAAAAATCAGACGATATAGTTGCAGCGGTACGAATAGTGTTGTGGTTCCTGGAAGTAAAGGATGTAGGTTCGCATCCTGTTACATGTTAATTTTTTTTCATCGTAGCATTGTAAACACATTCTGGGACTTTCCATGAATGTAATACAAGTATGTTCTGCAACATCCGATAATATTTAAGATTTTCATATGGTTAGAGAACGAAGGGTAAAATAAATATTTGGTTTTTTATTTCCGAATATATGACGATTTCCGAGTGTGTTGTTAGGCAGGAACCCAAGAGGACAGCTTTAATCGCTACCATTCAAACGAACAGCAATAAAATTCGTATTCTTCCTCGTCATAAATACTCTACAGGTAGCACTCATTTCAATAGCTTCCTCCAAACCAAACGCAGACGAAAGTCGATAGCAGTTCCTGTAGTTGTTGATATTACATGTGACGTCAAAATATCGTCACGTTTGCAGGAATTCCTGTGAAATGAATGTTACGCTTCGTCGGTTTAAACCACAGAAACGCAGTCGCCATACAAGTTGATCGGCGGAAAAGTGTATGCAGCAATTGACACTGTGGCTATAAGATCGATCTTTGCTGAGATATCGATGTGTCATTATTAGTTGCACTGTAACGATGTCTTTGTGAATTTATTAAATAAAGTGTCACATTCCAAGATCTTTCCAGGTTGGAAATGCTACGTTTATTAATTAAACATTAGATTAGGTTCATTTTTCGTTCCAGTGACCCAAAAAATTAAATGATTCTGGTGGGTGTGGAACATGTCACACCATTTGAGATATATAATACCTGATCATATAAACCCTAATAATTTGTCAAAAGATTGTCGAAATAGGTGAATAAAATGCGGTAAACTAGAACAGCTAATATTTACAGAATTAATATGCTATCAGAATGAAACATTGTTATGCACTATTCATAAATTTATCATACACAAAATTCGTAATCTTGACTGTTGTGACCAAGTGCTGTCAAAACTGAAATCTAACATACATTTTTACTTAATCTTGCTTAACAGTCTCTGTTAAGATATTCATCTATAGAGCAGATGGAGTTGCCTATCAAAAGTCTTTCAAACTCTGTTTAAACCGCACTTCATCTGAAACCAAGTTTTTAATGGTTGCTGCCAATTTATTGAAAATGTGTGTTACTGAATATTGGACCCCTTTTTGGACCAAGGTAAGTGATTTTAGGTCTTTATGTAGAGTGTTCTTATTCATAGTATTGATACTACGTATTGAGCTGTTGGTTGGTAATAGAGGTATATTACTTGCAACAAATTTCATTAAGGAATAAATATACTGAGAAGCAGTGGTTAAAATACAAAGTTTCTTGAACAGGTTTCTACATGATGTTCTTGAATTTAAACCACAAATGATTCTTATCACACGCTTTTACAACCTGAAAGCTTTTGCTCGGTTTGATGAGTTAGCCCAGAATATGGTCCCATACGACATAGTAGCATGAAAGTAAGCAAAGTATGCAAGTATTTTATATTTACATCTCCTACATCTGACATCATTCTCACTTGTTTAGGCGCTTAAGCAATTCTATGGTATACTCTTCCCAACTGAATTTATTATCGAGTTGTAACCCCAGAAATTTAACACTATCAACCTCTTCGATCTGCATGTCTTCATATGTTATACACATGCTGGAAGGAAATATCCTACAGATTCTGAGCTGCGTATAGAGGGTCTTCTCAAAGTTTAATGACAGTAAATTAGCGTTAAACCATTTATTAATGTCAGCGAAAATTTGATTAGCAGTTATTTCCAAATCAGTACTTGACTTGCTATTTACTGCAATGTTTGCATCTTCTGCAAACAAAACAAACTTAGCACCTGGCAATGTTACAGACGAGAGGTAATTAATGGCTCTTAGCACTATGGGACTTAACAGCTGAGGTCATCAGTCCCCTAGAATTTAGAACTACTTAAACCTAACTAACCTAAGGACATCACACACATCCATGCCCGTGGCAAGATTTGAACCTGCGACCGTAGTGGTCTCTCGGTTCCAGACTGACGTGCATAGAACCACACGGCCACACCGGCCGGCAGAGGTCATTAATGTATACAAGAAAAAGCAATGGACCCAAGATGGAACCTTGGGGGACACCACACGTAGTTAATTCCCAATCGGATGAAGACTGCTTACTGCACAGGTATTTCGCAATGACACCCTTTGTTTCCTGTTAGATGACTAATACTCAAACCACTTTTCAGCATTGCCAGTGACACCATAATATTCTAATTTATGCAAGAGAATGCTGTGGTTCACACAGTCAAAGGCTTTTGACAGGTCACAGAAAATGCCAGTAGCCTCTAATTTATTATCTAATGAATTAAGTACATTCTCACTGTAAGTGTAAATAGCTTTCTCTATATCAGAACCCTTAAGAAATCCAAACTGTGAGTTGGACAATATATTATTTGCAGTCAGATTCTTAAGTAGATGCTTGAACACAACCTTTTCAGATATTTTTGAGAAAGCAGACAAAAGTGAAATTTGTCTATAGTTTGATGATATCTCTTTATCCCCCTTCTAGTAAATAGGCTGAACTTCAGCACACTTTAGCCCATCTGGAAATGTCCTGCTGATAAGAGATTGATTACACAAATAATTAAAATAGAACTCAACTTGCATAAGCACTCTTTGATTAATTTCGATAACGTGTTATCATACCCACTGGAATACTTATATTTTAATGATTTTATGATGGATGCTACTTCTTCACTAAACGAATTTCAACTGCTTCTTTCACAACCGAGTTCCAAAAAGATGAAGTCTACGGAAAAATACCGACATTTTCACGCAATGCATCGAGACCAGTTATTCTGTGTGGTATGAAAATGCAATTCTAGTGTCGACTTAATCTTTATGGCACTACATGGTGAAAGAAGCAGTTGAAATTCGTTTGGTGAATACTTTACTTAATAAACGTAGCGGTTCCAACGTGGAAAAATCATGGAATCTGACGCTTTCTTTAATTAACTTGCAAAGACGTCGCCACAGTGCAGCTAATAATGACACATCGATATCACAGTATAGATCCACCGGCTAGCCACAGATTCAGTTGGTGCATATAGTTTGCCACCGCTCAGCGTGTCTGGTGCTTGTGTTTCTGTGGTTTAAAACGACAGATCAAGTACTAAAGTGTACTGTATCTTTAACCTGTTAGTTCAGTCTGAAGACGGCCAGAACGTATACGGCCGAAATATTAGAAGAAGTAAAAACTGAGATTATGCGACTCTGCTCCCGAAATGCAATGGATCAATCGTTACCCTGCGAAAACATCAAGATGCACAACTTTCATTTTCCTTTTAATCAAAAATTCCTCAATAATGTAGGCCGTACGCGGGCATGCGTTAACATTGTGGAGTATCCACTGTTCATTCACATTATTAGGTTACTTTTCACTCCGTTTGTTCACATGGCTTCTGATGACAGTTCCTCTTGTAACGGGACATCCTCCTCTAGCATTACTTTTCTTCAACAGTAGTTGTCGATACCATTATTATTTTTCGAATTTTGGACAGGTCAGTATTGTCTCAGTTGCTTTTCTGAAAACTTTCGTATAATTTTATACACAGTATGTTATGTTTCAAATTAAAATTTATGAAAATCAATTACTTTATAAAATGTTTTAGTCTCGATGTTATAATCGATATGTACTAGTTCTGAATGTACAGTTAATTTTTTTTAGAAACATTTGAAATTACGAACTATTGGCACACTTAAAATTTCTGTTATTAATTACGCAATACTGTACTGGTTACTACGTTTATTTCTCGATTCATTTATGAAATGATAATCAAAATTAATAATGTAACAGAAACTAATAGAAATTCAGTTGTCAAGAGAAATTGCTAACCATTTGGAATATAGTTATTTTCGCTGAGTGAGACAATAGTAAGCATGCATCTGATGTGATCGGACATTTTTTTGTATTTTGTGCAAACAATGTAATTGCGACTTGGTTAATGTGAAAAATCAAAAGACTGTATAATGTACTAAAATGTGACAAAATATATTAACGCAACAACAAAAATTCTGCAACAAGAATCTTCAAATTTATTTACATCAATCCAAGAGTGAGGACCTAAAATGTGACATTTTCAGCTTCAAGAATCAGACCCCTAGACAAGAAGAACTGGGACCAACTCTACACGAAAAGCTAAGAAAATTAGGAAGTTTATTGTAATCTTTGCTCCTCTCAGATTTTTCATAAAAGACTTTACTTTTTGTGGACAATAGCTGCAAGTAGGAAGGAGGGGGTAGATTACACTCTTCTAAGTATATACCTAGGTGTCGTATTACCGTTGCATGTTTTAAGGAAGTGAATGTCAATCGTTATAGAGTTCGCCATTACTTATTCCGCACTATTAACGGTACTTCCTATAGATGGAAGTAAATACTAACGCAAACCCGTCAGGAACAGTCAAGTTGTGTGCCCAGCAAGGAACATTTGTTCCCATCACACCATGTCTACGTTCTTTGTTAGTATCGAAACGATGAGTTTCGTGATGAGATGTCGTTATTCACTGTATAATGTCTGATACATTATTCAGTACTGTCCTATAAGTTCTGAAATAACCATCACCTCTCTTAAATTTAAATTATATACTGTCTTGTAACTAAACGCCTAGCTAATACCTGTTGTTATCGATTGTTATAGTAATTCCATGTCTTAAAGTAAATTAAATTCCTAGACAGTGCGTAAGAACTGATACTTCCGAGACTCATTTGATAATCGGCACTCGGACGATGCCTGATTCCTTTCGCTGCTAATGATACAATTCCACTACAGTGCACATACGACAGGCAATTAAGGCACTCACAGAACCATTATTCAGTCGAAATTTCTTCTAGGACAACAAATGTTTATTGTGTTGCATGTTACGCCATATTTAGAACACTGCACTCTTCATATGATGCGCACTGGCTTGCAACCCTCCTTTATTCCTTCGGACGTGTCAGTCACGATCTTATTTCTACACATCTACAGAATTCACTGTCCAGTATAAAGTAACTGCACATCCACCAGTGAAAGGGTAGGTGTCTCATATCGAGTCAAGAAACGTGGTGGTTCAAATGGTTCAAATGGCTCTGAGCACTATGGGACTTAACTTCTAAGGTCATCAGTCCCCTAGAACTTAGAACTACTTAAACCTAACTAACCTAAGGACATCACACACATCCATGCCCGAGGCAGGATTCGAACCTGAAACCGTAGCGGTCACGCGGTTCCAGACTGTAGCGCCTTTAACCGCTTGGCCACACCGGCCGGCAAACGTGGTGGAAAATGGTGTACAAATAGAAGTGGAAATACCTGATTTCCAGCGTTGACTGCCGACTGGTAAACCAAAGACCAATAATAATAATAATAATAATAATAACAATAACAACTGAAGTACTGATATAGGCTGCACATGAGCAATCAATTGGAACTAACGTAATCAAAGTCAGTATCGAGAAAGCGGCAAAAGACTCAAAGTTTAGGGTCTGCAAAAGAGCTGACGATACAAATGATCATGTCACCAGACCGATTACAAGCAGATGCACAATGTCGTGCCATGAAAGAGCCACTGGAACTTATGCTATAATTACCGTCTGCCAAGGACAAGGAAATGCTGGCAACACAAGCCAGAAAAAGTTGTCTGGAACTAACTTGCCAAATTACTGTGGGATCCCGACTTTAGACAGGTCGAATGCTAGAACAAAGTACACAAGACTTCAAAACTGTGGAGAAGCAAGCATGACACTGCCATTCCAGGTGATAGCAGAATCGACGAGAAACAAGTTGAAAACCTGTCAGATACGAGGACTCGAAAGTCAAACTACAGCGATTCGACGTGAACCAGTGAAAACGGCACCAGCGGTTCTCGACACAACGGGAAGAGTGCGAAAAGATCATGCTGGACACTTGAAAACCATTGGCAATGATGAAAATATCACTGAGCCAACTACGAAAATCAGTTTTACTA
Source organism: Schistocerca piceifrons (assembly GCF_021461385.2). Classification (NCBI taxonomy): domain Eukaryota; kingdom Metazoa; phylum Arthropoda; class Insecta; order Orthoptera; family Acrididae; genus Schistocerca; species Schistocerca piceifrons. The sequence continues at coordinate 234,519,579 of NC_060140.1, forward strand.
GGATCTGTACGAATTACGCTCTGAAACATCACGCTTGGAAGCAGTCCGACTACTGATGAAATACGAACTCAGTGATGTACACTGAAGAGGCAAAGAAACTGGTACACCTGCCTAATATCGTGTAGGTACGCCGCGAGATCGCAGAAGTGCCGCAAAACGACGTGGCATGGACTCGAATAATGTCTGAATTGGTGCTGAGGGATTAACACCATTAATTCTGCAGGGCTGCCCATAAATCCGTAATAGTACGAGGAAGTGGAGATCTCTTCTGAACAACACGTTGCAAGGCATCCCAGATATGCTCAATAATGTTGATGTGTGGGCAGTTTGATGGCCAGCGGAAGTGTTTAAACTCAGAAGGGTGTTCCTAGAGCCACTCTGTAGCAATTCTGGACGTGTGGTATGTCGCATTGTCCTGGTGGAATTGCCCAAGTCTATCGGAATACAGTATGGACATGGATGGATGCAGGTGATCAGACAGTATACTTACGTATGTGTCACCTGTCAGAGTCGTATCTAGACGTATCAGGGGTTGCATATCACTCCAACTGCATACGCACCACACCATTACATAGCCTCCACCAGCTTGAACAATCCCCTTCCACCAGCTTGAACAATCCCCTCCTGACATGCAGGATCCGTGGATTCATGAGGTTGTCTGCATACCTGTAAACGTCCATCCGCTGGATACAATTTGAAACGCTCCGAAAGCCCATATCGCTGATGTTTCGTTGAATGGTTCGTGCGCTGAGAATTGTTGATGGGCCAGCACTGAAATCTGTAACAATTTGGGGAAGGGTTGCACTTCTGTCACGTTGAACGATTCTCTTCAGTCGTCGTTGGTCACGTTCTTGCAGGATCTCTTTCCGGCCGCACCGATGTCGGAGATTTGATATTTTACCAGATTCCTGATATTCACGGTACACTAGTGAAATGGTCGTACGGGAAAGTCCCCACTTCATCGCTACCTCGGAGATGCTGTGTCCCGTCGCTCGTGCGCTGACTGTAACACCACGTTCAAATTCACTTAAATCTTGATAACCTGCCACTGTAGCAGCAGTAATCGATCTAATAACTGTGCCAGAAACTTGTTGTCTTATATAGGTGTTGCCGACCGCAGCGCCATATTTTGCCTGTTTACATCTCTCTGTATTTGAATACCGATGCCTGTGCCAGTTTCTTTGGCGCTTCAGTGTGTTTTCCTCACTGCAGTTGCTGAAAAATGGAATCATAAAGTCGGGTTCACATCCGAAATTAAATTTTCTACTAAGGGTGTCGGAAAACATTACAAAGCAAGTAATGTTATGGTCGAGCGTGTAATGTAATTAGGCTTCTCGCTTAGGTGTTCAGCAGCTTGTGCCTCGTCTCCATTTCGTTATTGGCTTTTGTTACGGGGTAAAGACGCAGTTATACGGCAGAACGCGAACTTAGAGCGCCGCTTCATTGCAGTTCCAGCCCCGTACTCTATTATTTTCTCGAATGATGGCTCTAGGTCCTAAAGGTTGTTGCGTCACCGATACAGGATATGCAACATGCAACGCCATCTGTGAGACGAAATTGACAACATAAACTTGTTGACAGAAATAAAACTAATTAAGGCTGCATTTACATGTTCCGCTAACAGGCGGTGTTACTTTATTACTTGAGATAAGCTCGTAACAGTATTCTGCAAAATCGGGATCAAACTGAGTCTTGTCGGGATGTTGGGACGCGAAGAAAGCTGCCACATGTACTTCCTGTGAATTTTCTATGCTGGTCTGCCAATCGTTGTTTTTGCCAGAATGTTGTCTTTGTAGCCAACTGTTCATGTGAGGGGAGATGAACAATGATCGGAGCGAATTAAGGGTTGTATTGTGGGTGATCAAACAGTTCGCATGGAAAACGCCGTAGGAGCGTCATCATTGCCCTTGCAGAATACGGCTGAAATTGTTGTGAAGAAAGAAACGCATGACATTCATGTTATGTGTGCTGCATAGCTACAGGCAGGGATGAACGATGGAGGGAGCCAAGTAAGGGCTGTATTGTGGGTGATCAAAAACTTCCCATGGAAAACGCCGTAGGAGCTTCATAATTGCCCCTGCAGAATACGGCTGAAATTGTTGTGAAGAAAGAAACGCTTGACATTCATGTTATGTGTGGTGCACAGCTACAGGCAGAGATGAACAATGGAGGGAGCCAAGTAAGGGCTGTATTGTGGATGATCAAACACTTCCCATGGAAAATGCTGCAGGAGCGTCTTCATTGCCCCTGCAGAATACGGCTGAAATTGTTGTGAAGAAAGAAACACATGACATTCATGTTATGTGGGCTGCATAGCTACAGGCGAAATCTCTCACAAAATCCACATACTTGGTGGAAGACAACGTTATTTTACGCTTTTCTATGCGATCACTTTGCTCTGGGGATCTGTTTGAGGTGCCGTGTTTTACCTGTGCAGGTCGGCGTCGTCGTGTCGGCCGCAACGGACGACGCGCGAATCCGGCGCACGCTCGGCGTCGGCGTCGTCGTCGCCGGTGGCGGGCTGCGGCAGCAGGGAGCGCAGCTCGATGTAGTCGTAGAGGCAGTCCTGCTGCGGCTCCAGGTCGAGGCGCGTGAAGCGCAGCACGAGCCGCGAGCCCGCGGGGCCCGCCAGCCGCACCCAGTAGTCCAGGTTGGGCCCGTAGCCGCCCGGGAAGTTGGGCGACGTGAGGAAGCCCTCCGTCCCGTTCACTGTCCGGTTCAGTTGTACGCCGCCCTCCGTCACTGCCGGCCGACGCAATTCGTCACTACTTGGCGCTCGCAGGGGCAAAAAATCAGTCTACAACCAGAGGGTTAGCTTTGTTCAAATGGCAAACAAAACACTTTCCACGTCAGTCACGCGATCATTTTGCTACTACGCATTCCCATGGTTCATACCATCATCTTCAGGTGGAGAATTATTTATTTACATGGCTGGTGTTGGGGAAGAGTACAGATATCTTTTCACAGTCGCAGACCAAGGGCAGTGTAGATTACTTTGCGTATATATATATATATATATATATATATATATATATATATATATATATATATATATATAAGTTCAAATGGCCTCACGTGAATCTTGAATTCTGATGATGGGGCTCCAGTTCTGAAATAAATATCGGGAATAAAAACCTAAAACACCGAAACACAGACAGACGAAGGATTTTTATTAATAAAATATGTATATTTTACAATATGTTTCCCATGCTAATCCACAATTATTTCTTTAAAAATAGAATTTTAGTGTGTTGTTTGTATTTCTTTTTTTATTACAGAAACGCAGGGAGGAAGGATGTCAAGTGTCATTAATCCAGAAACATTTGCTAGAAGGGAAAACCAGGGTTAGACGGCATAAGGGTCTAGCTCGCGGCACAGAGCTTCTGTTGACTGCCACCGTGGTGCTACAGAGCTGCCATTGCGCTTCAGTTTGCTTGGAAACTTCACAGAGGAAGGACCCCGTTTCATCGTTTCTCGGACTGGTGAGTAAATTTTTAGTCGTAATGTTTTTCTTTTGTGCATCGGATTGTGGCGCTGCTGATGGCGGTTTTCAAAAGAGTGATTAACTATGGTTGCATAAATGTATCATAATCTTTTGTTTCTGATATATGGGATTACGTGGTATTGTTTTGGTTTTTCATATCCCTTTGGGGCTGATTGGTTCAAATGGCTCTAAGCACTATGGGACTTAACATCTGAGGTCATCAGTCCCCTAGAACTTAGAACTACTTGAACTTAACTAACCTAAGGACGACATCACATACATCCATGCCCGGGGCAGGATTCGAACCTGCGACCATAGCGGTCGCGCAGTTCCAGACTGAAGCGCCTAGAACCGCTCGGCCACATCGGCAGGCCGTATTTTGCTAATGATAAAAGCTGTTTCCTTAGAAAAGGTACTTTTCTAAATAAACAGCTATCCCCATGGAGTGCACTTGCTGTTTTTTTTTCCTTTGGTGTTACTTAAGGGAGAGAGTTTAAGCATCTAGACCCTACATGATCTAGGAACTGAAGGTGAACGTTCAACGAGAAATCAACGTAACTGACAACAGCGATTTGCCTTGGACAATGATAAACCAAGCACACAAGTGGATCGACACCCCACATGGATATTCTGCACATCATTTGTAATAATAATGTTAGTAAGTGTCACATTTAAATTCACATCATTCATAAAATTTCATACCAGCATAATCTCTATATTCTTTCGTGACTATGTTATGGGTTAGGTTTTATGCTCTCCACTTTGGATTTAGAAACGTATGGTTTCATTTCCTTCTATCTCAAAGCATGGAATGTAGTCCGTCTTCAGGCCACAAGTGGCCCATCGGGACCATGCGACCGTCGTGTCATGCTCAGCTGATGATGCGGAATGAAGGGGCGTGCAGTCAGCACACCGCTCTCCCGGTCGTTATGATGGTTTTCTTTGACCGGAGCAACTACTATTCGGTAGAGTAGCTCCTCAAGTGGCATCATGAGGCTGAGTGCCCCCCAAAAAATGGTAACAGCGCATGGCGGCCCACATGGTCACCCACCCAAGTGCCGGCCACGCCCGACAGCACTTAACTTCGGTGATCTGACGGAAACCGGTCAAAGCATGGAATGTCTGAATATAAGAGCTGTACGAGAAAAGTAATGAGATTGATTTTTTATCCACCAAAGCTTTTAGTTTTTTCAAACATCAATATTGTCCACTACAAAGTAGTTCCCTTTGGCAGTTGAGTCGTCATCCCCAGTCTTGGTAGCACCACTGAAACGGTTGAGTTGGTAGAGTTAACAAATAGGCCACATTGTGTTGACTTTTCTCCAGAGTCCCAAAATGAAGTCCTTTTAAGACTTTTGAAATTTAGGGAAATGAAAAAAGGCACAAGGACTCAGATCAGGTGAATAGGGGGGGGGGGGGCTGTGAAGAACAGAAAAACAGCAATGCCTTTTGAGGTCAAAAATTTCGTGATGGAAGTGGCCGTGTAATGTGGGGCGTTGTCATGATTCAGCATCCATTTTTCTCCGATGTCCAGTCTCACTCGATTCCCCCTTTTCCTGGGCCTTTCAAGGATATCTTTGTAAAACACTTAGTTCAAGGTTTATCCTGGAGGAACAAATTCTTTATTAACTATACCCCCACTGTCAAGAAAGCTAATCAGCAATGTTTTGCTCTTTGATTTGTTCATTCGAGCTTTTTTCGGCCGAGGAGATGTCTCAGTGTGCCACTCCTTTGTCGGTTTGTCTCACGATCGTACACAAAAATCCAGGATTCATTACTTGTGATCACACCACTGAACCAATGGTGGTCATTGGCAGTCCTCTCAAGATCAACGCACGCGTTTCTTCCAGTGTCCTTCTCCTCAGCTGTGAGGTTTTTCGGCACCATTTCGGCACAAACCTTTCGCATGTGCACAACTTCGCTCAAAATTTGATGTAAGGTGAAAGTGTTCAAGTTTAACAGCTCACCCGTCATCCGTATTGTTAAACGTTGGCCTGATCTCACAAGAGCACGCACACGTTCCCTAAATTCCGCTGTTCCTTTTTTGTAAAACACAACAAAAACACAACTTCACTGATGGCGCTCTCAAAAATCACGTGACGAGTGTAAGGAGCTAAAACTCGGACTGAGCATCTGGAAGGGATGAACACACCGCTCTACACAAGTAGAACCACACAGTGTTGTCAGATCACTCGCATTGTTGCCAGTCTCATTACTTTACTCATACACCTCGTAAACGATGCAGATGCAGATCGTACACAAAAACAGTTTGTGTCACGAATAAGTATTCTAAATATGCATATCGGCTTTTTGGGCGTCTTCTGTTGTCTGATGCTCGTATTGTTAAATACTGGAGTTCCAAGCGAGGAGTATTTTCCTAGATTGCAGCAACTGATACGATTGAGCACGGATGACGCCAGTTAGGGAAACCTGAAGAAAAGAAGTGCAGAACCTTCGCTTTATAAATCATTTTGTGAAACTCTGCTTTGAGCTGCGAGAATTTCTGTTAACAACCAATTAACAGACTGTTTATGGAAGTTAAATATATTTTCAGTCAGTCGATCACCTTCTTATGGACACACTACAGCGAGACTGTTTCTGTGAAATGGATTACTGTGCGTCTAGGATTACGGGCTATAGTACCTGGAATTGGCAATCTTACCACAATAATAAAGTAATCGACATACTGGAAACAAGTGCATTTTCCAGAAATAAAGGTTGTGGATCACTCATTATGTCCAGTTCTTTCTTTTTATTCGTATCTACCTGGAAAATTGGAATATTTCCAGAATCGACATACTGGAAACAAGTGCATTTTCCAGAAATAAGGGTTGTGGATCACTCATTATGTCCAGTTCTTTCTTTTTATTCGTATCTACCTGGAAAATTGGAATATTTCCAGAATCGACATACTGGAAACAAGTGCATTTTCCAGAAATAAGGATTGTGGATCACTCATTATGTCCAGTTCTTTCTTTTTATTCGTATCTACCTGGAAAATTGGAATATTTCCAGAACCGTTCAAAGAGATTGTCATCCGTTATCATCCATAGCAAACGTAACAGAGCCCACTCTACGATATATACAGTACGTATATTCTGCCCTCCCCCTTTTTTTTATCCATCCGATGTGTTTGCTGCCGCCCGCCAAGAAATCCTCTCCCGTGCCAGCTTTTTTCTACGTCGTCAATTATTTGCTGGATGTATTCCAAACTCTCTTCCTCTCTAGTACCATGGAAGCTATTCCCTGATGCCTTAACACTGGTGTCTTAACAAATGTGTCATCCTGTTCCTTCTTTTTGTCAGTGTTTCCCATGTATTCCTTTCCTCTCCGATTCTGTGGAGAACCTCCTCATTACTTGCTTTATCAGTCCACCTGATTTTCAACATTCTTCTTTAGCACCACATATCAAATGTTTCGATTGTGTTCCGGTTTTCACACAGTCCATGCTTCGCTACCATGCAAAGCTGAACTCCAAATGTACATTCCCGGAAATTTTTTCTTCTAGTTAAGGCCTGTGTTTGATACTAGTAGACTTCTCTTGGACAGGAATGACATTTTTTCCTGTGCTAGCCTCATTTCTGCTACTTCTCATTACTTTCAACACATCTTGTAACTTTTGATCACTTTCACTATCATTAGGTACTGTATTGTTATCATTGATATCCTTTCATCTGGGATTTTAAGCCCACTCATGACCCTATCTTTTATTTCCATCATTGCTTCTTGGATATGTAATTTGAACAGGAGGGCGAAAGATTACATCTCTGTCTTACACTCTTTTTAATTCAAGTACTTCGCTCTTTGTGCTCCAGTCTTTTGTTCTCTCATAGTCTTTCCCTATAGCTTATCCTTAGTTTTCTCAGAATCTCGACCATCTTGCACTATTTCACATTGTCGAACTCTTTTTTCCAGGTCGACTGATCCTATGAACGTGCCTTGATTATCTTTAGTCTTTCTACCATTATCGACCTCTCTGGTGTCTTTACCTTTCCTAAAGCTAAACTGATCGTCATTTAACATATCGTCAATTTTATTTTCCATTCTTCTGTATATTGTTCTTGTCAATAACTTGGGTGCATGAGTTGTTAAGCTGGTGGTGCGATAATCCTCGCACTTGTCGGCTCTTGCTATCTTCGGAGTTGTGTGGACGATGTTTTTTCGGAAGTCTGATGGTATATTGCCAGTCTCACAGATTCTACACAGCAATATGAATTGTCGTTTTGTTGTCACTTCCCCCAATGATTTTAGAAATTCTGATGGAATGTTATCTATGCATTCTGCCTTATTTAATCTTATTTCGTCCAAAGTTTTTTTTTTTTTTTTTTTTTTTTTTCATTTCTGACTCTAGTACTGGACCCCCTATCTCCTCAATGTGGACATCTGTTTATTCTTCTATCACATCAGGCAAGTCCTCCCCTCAAAGAGTGCATCAATGTACTTTTTCCACGTATCCTTTCTCTCCTTTGCGTGTAACAGTGGAATTCCCATTAGACTCTTAATGTTGCAGTCGTCTCTTTTAATTTCACGGAAGGTTCTTTTGACTTTCTATATGCTGAATCAGTCCTTCTGCCAATCATTTTCTTTTCGATTTCTTCGCATTTTTTCACGTAGCCATTTCGCCTTAGCTTACCTGCACTTTCTGTTTATTTCATTCCTAAATTACAAGTATTTCTGCATTCCTGACTTTCCCTGAACATTTTTACATTTCCTTTTTTCTTCGACCATCTGAAGTATTTCTTCTTCTATACAAGGTTTCTTTACAGTTACTTTCCTTGTACCTATTTTTTTTTCTTTTCAAATCCTGTGATTGCCTTTATTAGAGATGTCCATTCCTATTCATTTGTACGGCCTACTGGGCTATTCAATATTGCAGTATCTATAGCCACTCTTCATTCCTTAGTACTTCCATATCCCAATTTTTTGCCCGTTGATTCTTCCTGACTAGTCTCTTAAACTTCAGCCTACTCTTCACCGTTACTAATCTGTGATCTGAGTCTGTTTCTGCTCGTGGGTACATTTACAATCCAATATCTGATCTCGGTATCTGTGCCTGACGGTGATGTAATCTAACTGGATTCTTCCCGTATCTTCCATCATTTTCCCTTGTTATACCAGTAATAATAACAGAGTTATCAATATCAGTTTCATTTCTGCTGCTAGTATTTTAGATCTGGAAGAGAAGTACCCAACGGAGTCTCAGTTTATGAAATTTGGTAAGTTGTTGGGAGAAAATGCAGCATCTATAATTTGGGAATTATCTTTTTTGAAGTTCAAATTAATTACAATCTTAAGCGGGAGCTAATGATTTCATATCCAAATAAGGGAACACGTGCCGGCGAATGAAGACGTAAAACGTTGCACAGTTACTGCATTGTCTCAACTCCTTTTATGCAAGTATCGCGGAGTTTCAGCCTAGCCACTACTCTTCCTCTTTCTCTGCTCCCCTCTCCCCTCCCCTTCCCCTCCCCCCCCCACACCTTGAGCATCATGGTTTATGGATTGGACGTATTGTAGACGGTACCTATTGTCCATCATAAGCATGCACTTCTATCACCGGTTACATAGTAGAGTCCCCATTCCCATATGAAATTGATATATTTGTATCATTTTGAAATTTTGTACAATGAATCAATCTAAAAGAATTGTATTTGTTACCAGTTAGCTAGTTATTATGGTCCTATCGTCAGCTGTGTGTGATGTGAAGTTCCTCAAACTTTTTTTTAATCTCTCGATCTACACCTAAATAATGAGAAGCAGGCTGAATGGAATGCACTCAAACTGAAAAAAAAAAAAAAAAAAAAATTTGACAGGATACTGAATGGTAGCAATGTTTACTTTCGTTGCACTGAGACGGAGTAAAGTACATTAGTAATTTTGTTTGACGTCATGGAAAAAATACATGATATTTCGTGTAACTACTTCTACGACCTGCATTTTTGCCTTATACTTCTTACGAACGCCAAATCTCTGAAATAGATACGTGCATCAAATCTGTAATTGTAATGAATACTCTCTCGAAGAAAACTGAAAATAATAATTAAAACTCTAAAAGACTATTGCATTTGCCCATGTTTCAATTGCCATCCAACTTTTTCTTTTTTATGCAAGAAATATCAATCGGTTGCAACAACATTTCTGCAATGCCATATAACTGATTCATTGTTGAATATTCTAATACGTCGCTTTGGATAAAACTCATTGGTTAAGATGTTTGATATATTTCATTAACAGCCCCTCCATTGATATTTTTCCTCATGAGAAAAATGAGTCAAATTTACAACGTGAACTTCTTCGCTGCATCATGTGCTTCTGCCTGTGCTGATTTCAAGACCACATCGAGCTTTTGATATCGAACTCCTGCTATGATTGGAGCAGCTACGACCACTCATGAGAGTAATTAACTGATTTCCTCATTAGCTGAAAGGCATATACATTCAATACACCTAATATTCGTACAGAAAACTAATGATGCTTTTACCTTTCTAAAGTAGCAAACGTCCATGCCCTCATTCCACTTTACAGCTCTCTCTCTCTCTGTCTCTCTCTTCACTTACTCGAACACTCGAATTAGAAATTATTTACAACATCCATCGTCCAAATACGGTAATTACTTCAGGGACTACGTCACTTTGAGCAAATAATTTTCTTCCTTCATCTTTAGTATCTTACATACGTAGTTTGCATAATGCCCCGATCTGCAGTCAGTTACTGAATACAGGGAGCCGAAGTACGATTCAACCATATTCGGATTAGAACCGACAGGTTCAAAATAATTATTGACATACATCGAAATTAATCTGCTGACTGAGACACACTTGACATCAGCTGTATTAGGTACAGATCTAGTACTCAATAGTGACATACGAAACTTTGTGCTGGATCGGGACTTGAACCCGGGTTTCCCTCTTATCGCGAGTGGTCACCTTAACAGCTTCGGCTATCCGTGCACGCTTCCTGGATTGGCACAAACTTCCATACGTCACATTGGATACGTACTATTACTGTACTCCACTAAATCCATCACTTAGATTCCCGCAACAAGGAGAATGAGACCACGAGGGATTGAGACCAGTGTTGTTATTGTCGTCTGTCCACCTATGCTTGTGATACATATATGCATGTCTGAAATAACTTTTATCAGATGTGAAAGCTGCTTGAAAGCGATTCAGTGAGTCGTTTGCTACGTTGGGCTATCTTGTTGGAAAGAAGCTGTACTCATTTTCATTATCTGTTAATTACTCATAAAATTCTTCGAAATTTGTCATGAAAACTTGTGTATTGACAGTCCAGTCAAAAATTATTGGCTCCTCTATACCATTACCGGAAACGGCACACCAATCACCAATTTTCTCATCATGAAGTGGACGCTAGAACGTCTCGCGATGATTTCCTCCATTCCAATATCTGATGTTCCGCCGATTAACATGGGCCGATAAATGAGACAATGCCTCGTCTGACAAGAAATACTTTGAGTCTGCCTGTCCAGCAGTAATGTTTTAGAGAAGCCAGTTACAGTAATCAGTACGTTTCAGTTTTCCTGGCTCCTTCAGTTCAATTTCAATTCATGAAGAATTTTATGACAAGATTTGTATTTAGGAGGGTTGTCCAGAAAGTAATTTCCGATCGGTCACGAAATGGAAACCAGTGCGAAAATCCGGTAAAGCTTTGCACAGATGTGATGGACAGTGTCTCTAGTATGCCTGGCCATCGTGTTGCGCCGCTCTTTTCAGTTTTGAGTGAACAGTGAGCGCGTAAAGATGCGTAGGGAATAGCGTCTCCCGCCAAGTGTGAGGGCCTGCTTAGAGATTTCGCCTGCGTCATGCAGCCCACATAACACAACTGTCGAGCAGTTCCTTCTCCATGCGAATTCTCGGCCGCACACTGCAGGGGCAATGAAGACGCTCGTGCAGCGTTTCCGATTAGAAGTATAGTCCGTAATTGGCTCCCTCTGAGTCCCATCTCTGCTCACAAGAATCGCTGCCTATGAAGACAAAACTTTCCCACAGGCAACGAGCTGCAGAAAGCACAGGCAGCTGCTTTCTATGACGAGGATATTGGAGAGTTGATACAACACTACGACAAAACTCGAAGTTGGAGTTGCGACTATGTAGAGAAGTAGGTGGAAGGTCTACCTAACTGTTGCAAATAAAACGTTTCTGGTTTTCACTGTGGTTTCCATTTCGCGACCGATGGGAACTTATATTAAAAAACTAAAAACCCGCCTCGATTGCGAAAAAAGCACCTGGTGTTAAGTGTTAACCCAGGTTTCGGCGGAGATAACTACACCTTCTTCAGAACAACAATAAAACCCACAAATGCCTAAGAACACCTTTGTCAATGATTAAAAGAACGCCATAGCTATACATTTACAAACGAAAAAGAAAAGAAAAACACAAACAATACAAATGTACAAAGTCAAAACCACTACTTAACTTAATTGTGTACGCTCCACCTCACACCGGCCTATATTCGATGGACCATGACCCGCCATAAACTGCAGCTACAAACGGTCGCGACCGTTGTAATAAAGGCTGTGTCCGTGTGATGCAGTGGTTAACATAACTGCCTAGTTAGGCTCGAATTCCGGTCAGGTACAAATTTTTACACGTCGCCGCTGATTCCTCAAAGTCCCGATGCAGCTGTCATCAATAGTTCCTTCCTTTTCCTTTCCTTCCTCCACCCTCCATCCTCAGTTTAGGTAAGAATTATATTTAACAGCAAATTGATGGGATATTGATTTTTTTGGACTGGCAATAATTCTCTTTACATGATCGGTAAAGGCCTGTGGAGCCGTAAAGGAAGCTTGCCTATTTCGTTTTGCATTTGATAGCGAACCTGTCGTACGCCATATTTTAACTAAATCATGTGTACTATTCTTCGCCGGGATATGGCATTCGGAAATTTTATCAACGAACACTTTACGCTTTTCTTCAAACAACTGAGAACAAAGTTCGGCCTCAACTACAGCTAACTTCTTGTGGACTAAATAAGCTAATTTACATAAGCACGCCGGCCGGAGTGGCCGAGCGGTTAAAGGCGCTACAGTCTGGAACCGCACGACCGCTACGATCGCAGGTTCGAATCCTGCCTCGGGCATGGATGTGTGTGATGTCCTTAGGTTAGTTAGGTTTAAGTAGTTCTAAGTTCTAGGGGACTTATGACCACAGCAGTTGAGTCCCATAGTGCTCAGAGCCATTTGAACCATTTTTTTTACACAAGCACAACAGCATTCACAATAATGCACTGCAGTGGAACGTAGCCGTACACTAACAAGTAACTATCCGTCAAAAGGCAGCAACAAACAGCTGTAACACATACACTTCCTAGTTACGCTAGCTGTGTGAGGGTCTTTCATAAACAGTGTCGGGTAGAGGTTTCACTACTCTGTAGTTCAACGGAGACGACCGATTTTATTTAATTGACAATGCGCCTCTCCATCCGTCTCGTCTCTATGAGTCAGAAAAATTATAAATGAAAGAACACAATTAAAATTTTCTTACGTAGGTTATGAATAAACGTCTGTAGAAAGTCTTTATTTTGTTTTCTTTTTTTTCTAGTTTTTGAAGGAGATAACACAATCTTCAGGGCTTTCAAGATCCACTTGAGTCATTTCGTTATTACCTGGCCAAGCACTCAAACCTAAAAATTGCGAGAATCTACTTCACAGGTGATCCATTTCAGTGCTTTCATAATTCAGTTTGTAGGCGAACATGTGCAAAGAAAACAAAAGAACCTTGGGGAACTGCGCCAACGGGCAAATAGCGAAGCATATTCTTGCAATATACAGGTCAGATTGGTTCATCAGGTCGCCACGAAAAGCCTAACGTGAATCTTGAATCTGATGATGGGGCTCCGTTCTCAAATAAATATCGGGAATAAAAACCTAAAATACTGAAACACAGACAGACGAAGGGTTTTTGTTAATGAAATATGTATATTTCACAATATCTGTTTCCCATGCTAATCAACAATTATTTCTTTAAAAATAGAATTTTACTTTGTTGTTTGTATTTATTTTTTTCATTACAGAAACGTAGGGAGAAGGATGTCGGTGTCATTAATCCAGAAATACTTGCTAGAGGGGAAAACCAGTGTTAGACGGCCTAGTTTGCAGCACACAGCTTCTGTTGACTGCCACCGTGGTGTTACAGCGCTGCGGTTATGCTTCAGTTTGTTTGGAAACTTCACAGAGCAAGGACCCCGTTTCATCGTTTTTCGGACTGAACAAATTTTTTAGTCGTAATTTTTTTCTTTTGTACATCGGGTTGAGGCGCTCCTGATGGCGGTTTTCGAAAGAGTGAATGACTATGGTTGAATGAATGTTATCATAAACTTTTGTTTCTGATATATGGCATTATGTGGTACTGATTTTGTTTTTCATATCCATTTGGGGCTAATTGGCATGGTTAGTTATAGGATCAGTTGGCGTAGCTATACGAACAGGTCACGTCGAAAAAGGCTAACAAGGAATGCCCCAGATTCTCAAGGGCCTCCTGATAGCCTGAATACATTTAAATCGCTTTGGTTTGGTGAAGTATCATGCCCGTCAGTAGCCTGGGAAGTTTGTCGAAACCGATGCTAACGAGAGTCTCGTTTCCACCATGGTCGAAAAGTGGAAAATTGGAGATAGATAGACAGACAGACGAGGATTATTCAATTTGGTACGAACAATGTAAAATTGAGCAAAAAAATTTAAACCATTTGTTCAAATACGCGAGCGCCCTACTCCTACATTCACGATTGATTCAAAACAATGAACTAATTTGAAGTTAAAATCTTATGGGTTATTAGGCCGCGTCATGTTTCTTCTAAAACGTTCGAGGTTTCGGCCCCTCTGCTGGGATCTTCCTCAGGATCTTTTGGTGTCCACTACTGCTAGAGCAGCAGTAGTGGACACCGAAAGATCCTGAGGAAGATCCCAGCAGAGGAGTCGAAACGTCGAACATTTTAAAAGAAACATGACGCGGCCTAATAACCCAGAAGATTTTAACTTCAGTGACAACGGCCACGAAAGCCTGCAGACTTAAATGAACTAACTTTTTTGAATAACTACAGGTAGCTATAACAGTTAGCAGAACTTATTGTCCTTGAATAATCCATTGTTTGCTCATAAATTTAAGTTCATAGTATTGTTTATACATTCGAGCGGAATTTACTTTTGTTCACGCATTATTTCTTCAAGAGGAATTTGTGTTTTGAAGAATTTATTCTTCGAAAAGGAAGTTACTCCGTTTTGATTAAAGAAAAATTTATTCCTCGCATATTACTGTTTTCTGGCTAAGTATCTCTATTCAAATCAGATTGCACCAACTAGCCTCTAGGGATCTGCCAACTAACCCCGAATAGATGTAAACTTTTATAAAATGTATTTTTGGGGTTACCTAAACACGTATTTAATTAATGGGTCGTGCATGATTCTGCAGTCACACTGTCAAGCTACCCACCGCATTTATTACAATCTCTCCAAGCATCGCGCAGAAAATAGAAAAATCGAAAACCCAAAATATGTGCCAACTAGCCAACGTCTCCCCTATGACCATATACGCGCTTCCAAAAGATTATTTGAGCAAAGCTCTTCGTTTGAAAGTAAGTTATGGTGGATACTTTCCTCATTGAGAGGTCTACTTGAATTAGATTTCAATGGCCGTTTTCGAATACAACGTTTAGATGCACTGACGAAATGAAAAACCGAACATCAAGAACGAGTTGTGCGACAGACATGAAAGTTGGTAGGCATGTTTCTACCTCTGAAAGATGGTGTCTATTAAATTTGGCAAAAGCAGCGTAAGAGTTGCGCTAGTAGCGCAACTGTGAGGGAGCAAATCAGGTTTGCCTTAAATACACGGCGTAACGGTGGTGAGGGTTAGTTGCCTTTGAGACTGGACGTGGTGAGTTGATGTTAGTCAAGAATGCCTTTACGGCAACAAAGATGTCATTATCAATACCTCACTGAGTTTGAACGAGAATATGTAATAGGGCTATGAGAAACTGGATGTTTGTTCTGGAATACTCCAGAAACACTTGACAGGAACGTAGCCACTATAAGTGATTGCTGGTACCGGTGATAAGGAGAATGTACCGTGGCAAGGAGACCGGGCTCCGGGAGACAACGTGGCACTATCGAGAAGGAAGACCACCGTCTTCGGCGAATGGCCCTGGCACATCGTACTGCATCTGCAGCAGCAATTTGAGCAGCAGATGGTGCCAGAGTGGCACAATGAATTGTTACAAATCGGTTACTTCAAGGGCAGCTCCGAGCTAGATGCCCTGTAGCGTGCATTCCACTGACCCCAAATCACCGCCATCTGCGACTCCAGTGGGATCAAGCAAGAGCTCATTGGAGGGCAGGGTGTTCTGTTATATTTCCTGATGAAAGCTGATTCTGCCTCGGTGCCAGTGATGGCTGTGTGTTGGTTAGGAGTAGTCCAATTGACATCCCGCAACCAAACCCTCTGCGTGCTAGGCACACTTCATCTGCAGTGCGATTTAGTATGACACCAGGAGCACCCTTGTGGTTATCCCACACACCTTAACCGTAAATTTGTACGTCAATCTGGAGATTCCACCTGTTGTGCAGATATTCATGAACAGCATTCCAGGAGGTGTTTCCCAACAGGATTTGCCCGTCCACATAACTTTGTTGCAAGCCAAGTGCTCTATAGAGTGTGGACATGTTTCCTTGGGCTGCTCGGTTACCAGATCTGTCTCAAATCGAGTTCATATGGAATATCATCGGACGACAACTCCAGCTTCATGCACAAACAGCATTAACCGTCCCTGTATTGGCCGACGAAGCGCAACAAACATGGAACTCCATCTCACAAACTGATGCCCGACACCTGAACAACACAATGCATGCACGTTTGCATGCTTGCATTCAATAGTCTGGCGATTACACCCGTTATTAAGGTACCAGAGTTTCGTATTTGCAATGGCTTATCTCACGCTTATGTTAACCTGTGCCCAGTACGTTGTCCTCGATGGTGAGTGTTCATTGGAGGTGAGGGTATCATCTGGAGAGCCCCAGGGAAGTGTGGTAGGTCCGCTGTTTTTTTCTATCTACATAAATGATATTTTGGATAGGGTGGATAGCAATGTGCGGCTGTTTGCTGATGATGCCGTGGTGTTCGGGAAGGTGTCGTCGTTGAGTGACTGTAGGAGGATACAAGATGACTTGGGCAGGATTTGTGTTTGGTGTAAAGAATGGCAGCTACCCCTAAATATAGATAAATGTAAATTAATGCAGATGAATAGGAAAAAGAAACTTCTAATGTTTGAATACTCCATTAGTAGTATGGCGCTTGACACAGTCATGTCGATTAAATATTTGGGCGTAACATTGCAGAGCGATATGAAGTGGGACAAGCATGTAATGGCAGTTGTGGGGAAGGCGGATAGTCGTCTTCGGTTTATTGGTAGAATTTTGGGAAGATGTGGTTCATCTGTAAAGGAGACCGCTTATAAAACACTAATACGACCTATTCTTGAGTACTGCTCGAGCGTTTGGGATCCCTATCAGGTCGGATTGAGTGAGGACATAGAAGCAATTCAGAGGCGGACTGCTAGATTTGCTACTGGTAGGTTTGATCATCATGCGAGTGTTACGGAAATGCTTCAGGAACTTGGGTGGGAGTCTCTAAAGGAAAGGAGGCGTTCTTTTCGTGAATCGCTATTGAGGAAATTTAGAGAACCAGCATTTGAGGCTGACTGCAGTACAATTTTACTGCCGCCAACTTACATTTCGCGGAAAGACCACAAAGATAAGATAAGAGAGATTAGGGCACGTACTGAGGCATATAGGCAGTCATTTTTCCCTCGTTGTGTTTGGGAGTGGAACAGGGAGAGAAGATGCTAGTTGTGGTACGAAGTACCCTCCACCACGGGCCGTATGGTGGATTGCGGAGTATGTATGTGAATGTGGATGGATGTGGATGTGATCTTGTAATGTTAATCGTTCAAATACGTCACCTAGACAAATGTATTCCAAAAATTTCATTGTTGTTGTTGTTGTGGTCTTCAGTCTTGAGACTAGTTTGATGCAACTCTCCACGCTACTCTATCCTGTGCAAGCTTATTCGTCTCCCAGTACGTACTGCAGCCTACATCCCTCTGAATCTGCTTAGTGTATTCATCTCTTGGTCTCCCTCTAAGATTTTTACCCTCCACGCTGCCCTCCAATACTAAATTGGTGATCCCTTGATGCCTCAGAACATGTCCTACCAACCGATCCCTTCTTCTAGTCAAGTTGTGCCACAAACTTCTCTTCTACCCAATCCTATTCAATACTTCCTCATTAGTTATGTGACCTACCCATCTAATCTTCAGCATTCTTCTGTAGCACCACATTTCAAAAGCTTCTATTCTCTTCATGTCCAAACTATTTATCGTCCATGTTTCACTTCCAACCATGGCTTCCATACAAATACTTTCAAAAATGACTTCCCGACACTTAAATATATACTCGATGTTAACAAATTTCTCTTCTTCAGAGACGCTTTCCTTGCCATTGCCAGCCTACATTTTATATCCTCTCTACTTCGACCGTCATCAGTTATTTTGCTCCCCAAATATCAAAACTCCTTTACTACTTCACGTGTTTCATTTCCTAATCTAATTCCCTCAGCATCATCCAACTTAATTCGACTACATTCCATTATCCTCGTTTTGCTTTTGTTGTTGTTCATCTTATATCCTCCTTTCAAGACACTATCCATTCCGTTCAACTGCTCTTCCAAGTCCTTTGCTGTTTCTGACAGAATTACAATGTCATCGGCGAACCTCAAAGTTTTTATTTCTTCTCCATGGATTTTAATAGCTGCTCCGAATTTTTCTTTTGTTTCCTTTACTGCTTGCTCAATATACAGATTGAATAACACCGGGGAGAGACTACAACCCTGTCTCACTCCCTTCCCAACCACTGCTTCCCTTTCATGTCCCTCGACTCTTATAACTGCCATCTGGTTTCTGTACAAACTGTAAATAGCCTTTCGCTCCCTGTATTTTACCCCTGCCACCTGCAGAATTTGAAAGAGAGTATTCCAGTCAACATTGTCAAAAGCTTTCTCTAAGTCTACAAATGCTAGAATTTTCATTATTCTGAATTAATTGTGTTTTGGTGTTGTGATTTTTTGCCGTCGTGTACTTTGTTGCAAAATGTGAAACATAGCCACTTATAATTACTAGGACAGCTTGGCTGCGAATCTGCCTGCAGGTGAAGACACATTTCATTCGGGGATGCGACTAGTCAAAGGCTGTGCTAGACAGAGCGTTCGTGATCTGCGACCATTCTGCGTAATGTGTGGTCGTTTCGTTACACATCTACGTCATCAGACACGCTCTCTACAGGACAGTTATCGAGTTCGAGAGAAATTGCAGGCTAGCAGTTGGGAGTGTGTTGGTTGTTATTAGCGTGCGGTCGTTGCACCTCCGGGTTGCTGGAGGTCAGCGAATGGCACGGCGCATGCGCAGTCTCTCGGCAGCGGCGTGGACTCACCGGCTGGGGGAGTGGGCGGGGGCTCACCTTGGTTGCTCCTCTTGCAGACGTAGCCGCCCACGGCGGAGCACCGCTGCCGCTGCCAGTAGAGGCCGCTGGGCACCTGCGGGTTGGGCGAGCTCACCCACTGCAGACCCAGGCACGCGCCCGACTGCGGCGTGTGTTCCTGGTCCCGCAGCCAGCCTGCCCCAACCAGACCAGACCAGACATTCACAATATATACAGGGCGTTACAAAAAGGTACGGCCAAACTTTCAGGAAACATTCCTCACACACAAAGAAAGAAAATATGTTATGTGGACATGTGTCCGGAAACGCTTACTTTCCATGTTAGAGCTCATGGTATTACTTCTCTTCAAATAACATTAATCATGGAATGGAAACACACAACAACAGAACGTACCAGCGTGACTTCAAACACATTTTTACAGGAAATGTTCAAAATGTCCCCCTTTAGCGAGGATACATGCATCCACCCTCAGTCGCATGGAATCCCTGATGCGCTGATGCAGCCCTGGAGAATGGCGTATTGTTTCACAGCCGTCCACAATACGAGCACGAAGAGTCCCTACATTTGGTACCGGGGTTGCTTTCAAATGCCCCCATAAATGAAAGTCAAGAGGGTTGAGGTCAGGAGAGCGTGGAGGCCATGGAGTTGGTCCGCCTCTACCAATCCATCGGTCACCGAATCTGTTGTTGAGAAGCGTACGAACTCTTCGGCTGAAATGTGCAGGAGCTCCATCGCGCATGAACCACTTGTTGTGTGGTACTTGTAAAGGGCATGTTCTAGCAGCACAGGTAGAGTATCCCGTATGAAATCATGATAACGTGCTCCATTGAGCGTAGGTGGATAAAACTAGAACGAGCTCTAACATGGAAATTAACCGTTTTCGGACACGTGTCCACATAACACCTTTTCTTTATTTGTGTGTGAGGAATGTTTCCTGAAAGTTTGGCCGTACCTTTTTGTAACACCCTGTATATTCACTTATGAAATTTGTTATTAACAATCCGAACGAATTCAAAAGTAATAACAGTGTGCATGGCTACAACACTAGGAGAAAGGATCATCTTCACTACTCAAGGTCAAATCTAACTTTGGCTCAGAAGGGGGTAAATTATGCTGCCACAAATGTCTTTGGCTACTTACCTAATAGCATCAAAAGTCTGACAGATAGCCATATAGAATTTAAAAGCAAATTTAAAGAATTTCTGAATGGCAACTCCGTCTACTCATTAGTTAATTTTTTGGATATAGTAAGTGGGTAATTTCCCCACCCCCCAACCCAAAAAATATATAAATAAAAAACATTAAGTCTCATGTAATACACTCCTGGAAACGGAAAAAAGAACACATTGACACCGGTGTGTCAGACCCACCATACTTGCTCCGGACACTGCGAGAGGGCTGTACAAGCAATGATCACACGCACGGCACAGCGGACACACCAGGAACCGCGGTGTTGGCCGTCGAATGGCGCTAGCTGCGCAGCATTTGTGCACCGCCGCCGTCAGTGTCAGCCAGTTTGCCGTGGCATACGGAGCTCCATCGCAGTCTTTAACACTGGTAGCATGCCGCGACAGCGTGGACGTGAACCGTATGTGCAGTTGACGGACTTTGAGCGAGGGCGTATAGTGGGCATGCGGGAGGCCGGGTGGACGTACCGCCGAATTGCTCAACACGTGGGGCGTGAGGTCTCCACAGTACATCGATGTTGTCGCCAGTAGTCGGCGGAAGGTGCACGTGCCCGTCGACCTGGGATCGGACCGCAGCGACGCACGGATGCACGCCAAGACCGTAGGATCCTACGCAGTGCCGTAGGGGACCGCACCGCCACTTCCCAGCAAATTAGGGACACTGTTGCTCCTGGGGTATCGGCGAGGACCATTCGCAACCGTCTCCATGAAGCTGGGCTACGGTCCCGCACACCGTTAGGCCGTCTTCCGGTCACGTCCCAACATCGTGCAGCCCGCCTCCAGTGGTGTCGCGACAGGCGTGAATGGAGGGACGAATGGAGACGTGTCGTCTTCAGCGATGAGAGTCGCTTCTGCCTTGGTGCCAGTGATGGTCGTATGCGTGTTTGGCGCCGTGCAGGTGAGCGCCACAATCAGGACTGCATACGACCGAGGCACACAGGGCCAACACCCGGCATCATGGTGTGGGGAGCGATCTCCTACACTGGCCGTACACCACTGGTGATCGTCGAGGGGACACTCAATAGTGCACGGTACATCCAAACCGTCATCGAACCCATCGTTCTACCATTCCTAGACCGGCAAGGGAACTTGCTGTTCCAACAGGACAATGCACGTCCGCATGTATCCCGTGCCACCCAACGTGCTCTAGAAGGTGTAAGTCAACTACCCTGGCCAGCAAGATCTCCGGATCTGTCCCCCATTGAGCATGTTTGGGACTGGATGAAGCGTCGTCTCACGCGGTCTGCACGTCCAGCACGAACGCTGGTCCAACTGAGGCGCCAGGTGGAAATGGCATGGCAAGCCGTTCCACAGGACTACATCCAGCATCTCTACGATCGTCTCCATGGGAGAATAGCAGCCTGCATTGCTGCGAAAGGTGGATATACACTGTACTAGTGCCGACATTGTGCATGCTCTGTTGCCTGTGTGTATGTGCCTGTGGTTCTGTCAGTGTGATCATGTGATGTATCTGACCCCAGGAATGTGTCAATAAAGTTTCCCCTTCCTGGGACAATGAATTCACGGTGTTCTTATTTCAATTTCCAGGAGTGTATTTTGTGTAATGTAATATCTTGTATAGACACATTTTATGAACCTGACACGTTTCACATTATTACGAAGTATCGTATTCATGATCTATGGAACAAGTACTAATCTAATCTAATCTAATCAGCAGCAGCACCACAAGACCTCAACACACTACACTACAACTCTACCCTTCACATCTAGATGTACTGTAAGACAAAAAAAAAAAAAAGAAAGCTGTGTTGTACCACAAAGGAGATGTACGATTGACATTAATACAGGTTTCGACGCAAAATGCATAGTTGTATACTCTGGCGGCCGATGAATGAAAGTGCTCAATGGCACAGCAGAATTGCTGAGGATAGTAAACAGGTGACATACCGATACCAGGCCATAACGTGTTTGCAAATTTCATTCCGTATACTCACAAGGGGAGGTCGTGACGTTCGGGTCACGGATTTACATCGGACTTCGTACACTTTTAGTACTCCATAAGGACAACGTAGAGTGCAAGTAGTAAGGCGTACTACTTAGGCGATTTCGAGAAAATCAGAAGAGAAATTTTAAACGTCAGTGATATACCGGTGCGTTTTGCCCCTAAGTACGACATGGTGCCAGTTATGCTGTTAGCGTTCAAGCTCCGTAATCGGGGGATCGCTGAATCTAAACCCTCTCATCCTTTATTGTAAATTTATATTTTTCCAACACTAATGATATTATTTCGCTCATGTTATATTTAAAAGGTAATATAATAAGGAGACAGCATAAACTTCATTGAATTTTCAATATTATTTTGCTGTTTATTAATGTTTATTATTACAATAAATATCATGCTACTTTTATTTCTATAGGCAATATAAAAACTTTATCAAGAGCCTTCACACGTCGTCGTATTTGACTGACAACGAACGAGAAACTGCTTCTCATGAAGATGTTATCAAAATACATTCAATCGTACTTCGTCAGTTTTCGGCAGGATATTTACGAAAATGTCTCGTTACACGTGGTTTGCAGTCAAATTGTCGTAAGACAGAGAAATTTTCCAAAACGCCAATGAGTTTTGTTTTTTCTTAGAAACTCTGAAGATTCAATGTGCTTTCGGGAAGACTGCATTCACTAGATGTCGTAGATGTAGTAGTTTTTATTCAACTCTCTTCAACCCCTCATTATTCCTTGTAGATGTAGTTGTTTTTATTTAGCTCTACTCAACCCCTCGCTCTAATACAATCGTAGTGGTCATATTTATTTATGTCTTTTTTAAAGTCATCAGTCTTCTGATTGCTCCGATGCGGTCCGCCAAGAATTCCTCTCTTGCTCCAACGTCTTCATCTCAGAGGAGTACTTGCAGCCTACGTCCTCAATTACCTGTTGGATGTATTCCAATCTCCGTACTCCATTACAATTTATACCATTTACAGCTTCCTCTAAGACCATGGAAATTATTCTCTAATGTCATTACACGTGTCTTCCCTACGTCCTCAATTATTTGTTGGATTTAGTCCGATCTCCGTCTTCTCCTACAGTTTTTACCCTCTACAGCTCTCTCTAAGAGCAAGGAAGTTATTCTCTGCTGTCATTACACATACTCTATCATCCTGTATGATCTTCCTGTCAGTGTCTTCCATGTCTTCTGGTATCGGAATGAAGAGGCAAAGAAACTGGTACACCTGCCTAATATCGAGTACACAGAAGTGCCGCAACACGTAGTAGGATGGACTCGAGTAATGTCTGAATCAGTGATGGAGGGAACTGACACCACGAATCCTGCAGTGCTGTCCATAAATCCGTAAAATTGGAGATCTCTTCTGAACAGCACGTTGCAAGTGTAAGGCATCCCAGATATGCTCAATAATGTTCATATCTGGCGAGATTGATGGCCATCGGAAGTATTTAAAGTCAGAAGTGTGTTCCTGGAGCCACTCTGTAGCAATTCTGGACATGTGGAGTGATGTCGCATTGTTCTGCTGGAATTTCCCAAGTCCATCGGAATGCACAATGGACATAAATGGATGTTGGTGATCGGGCAGGATGCTTACGTACGTGTCACCCGTCAGAGTCGTATCTAGACGTATCAGGGGTCCCATATCACTCTAACTGCACACGCCCCGCACCATTACAGAGCCTCCACCAGCTTGAACAGTCCCCTACAGACATGCAGGGTCCATGGATTCATGAGGTTGTCTCCACACCCATGCACGTCCATGTGCTCGATACAATTTGAACCAGTCTCCTCTGACCAGGCAATATGTGTCCAGTCATCAACAGTCCAATGTCGGTATTGATGGACTCAGGCGAGGCGTAAAGCGTTGTGTCGTGCAGTTATTGAGGGTACACGAGTGGGCCTTCGGCTCCGAAAGCCCATGCCGGTAATGCTTCGTTGAATGGTTCTCACGCTGACACTTGTCGATGGCCCAACATTGAAGTCTGCAGCAATTTGCGGAAGGGTTACACTTTTGTCACGTTGAACGATTATCTTCAGTCGTCGAGAGTCCCGTTGTTGCAGGATCTTCTTCCGGCCGCAGCGACGCCGGAGATTTGATGTTTTACCGGATTCCTGATATTCACGGTCCACTCGTGGAATGTTCGAACTGGAAAATCCCCACTTCATCGCTAACTTGATGAGGCTGTGTCCGATCGCTCGTGAGCCGACTATAACATCGCGTTCAAACTCACTTAAATCTTGATAAACTTGCATTGTAGCAGCAGTAACCGATCTAGCAACTTCGCCAGACACTTGTTGTCTTATACAGGCGTTGCTGACCGCAGCGCCGTATTCTGCCTGTTTACGTATCTCTATATTTGAATACGCATGCTTATACCAGTTTCTTTGGTGCTTCAGTGCATTTGTTTCTTCGCGGATTCTACGGAGAACACAATCATTGCCTACCTCATCGTTCCATTTAACTTTCAATATCTTCTATAGCACCGCATCACTATCATTTCTATTCACTTCTTTCGCGGTTGTCCTACAGTCCGTGGTCCACTTGTATATACAACTGTGCTCCAAACGTGCATTCTACAAAGTTTCATCATCAGATTAAGGCCTATGTTTGATACTAGCAGACTTCTCTTGGCCTGCAGAGTCCTCTTTTACTGTCCTAGTCAGCATTTTGTGTCTTGCTTCGTTCGTCATGTGTTACTTTGCTTCCAAGGCAGCAGAATTCTGTAACATTGTCTACTTCATGATCACAAATTTTGACATTAAGTTTATCGTTAATGTCATTTCTGTTACTCTTCATAACTTTCATCTTTCTTCGAGTCCTGATATTTATTTTCTTTCGCTCTGAATCTGTATGTCGCTCGTGAACATTTATTTTGTTTTCGTTATTGCTTCTTCGATGCATAGATTGAATAGTCGGGGTTGAAGACTATAGCCTTGTCCTAGATTCTTTTTACCCGAGCACTTCGTTCTTGATCTTCCATTCGTTTGTACATATTGTATATTATCTTTTATTATCTATAACTTACTCCTCTTTGAATTTGTAGCATCTTGTGCATTTTACATTGTCGACCGCTTATTCTAGATCGAGAATTCCTTTGAATGTGTCTTAATTTTTTCCGAGTCTTACTTCCTCTATCAATTGCAAAGTAATTGGTGCCCTTACGTTTCCGAAATATAAGCTGATTATCAATTTTCTTATGTATTCTTCTGTATATTGTCATTGTAAGCAAATTGGCTGCATGGGCCGTTAAGCTAATTGTGTGATACGCCTCGCTCTTATTTGCTCTTGCTATATTCGGGAATTTGTGGATGATATTTTTCCGGACATATGACGGTATGTCTCCATACTCAGAAATTCTACACACTACCTAGAATAGTATCTTGGTTCCCGTATCTCCCAATGATTTCCAAAAATTCCTATCTAAAGCTATCGATCCCATCTGCCTTATTTGATCGCAAGTCTTCCAAAACTGTATTAAACTCTAATATTGGATCCCCCGTGCTCTTCCATTTCTCTCTCAATCGTGTCATCTGAACAAGTCATTCACTTCACAGAAGTCTTCAATGCACTCTTAATGTTGACATCCTCGCTTTCAATTTCACCAAAGGTTATTTTAACTGTCCTACATGTTGTATCAGCCCTTCAGACAACCACTTCTTTTTCGATTACTTCATTTTTTTTCCGCAGCCAATTCGCCTCGACTTTGGTGCACTTTATGTTTATTTCATTCCTAAGTGTCGTATATTTCTTCAGTCCTGAGTTTATCTGAACGCTTTGTACTTCATTCATTCGTCTATCATTTGAAGTATGCGTATGCCTTCTGTTACCCATTACGATAGATATATGTTGGACGAAGGAATTTGCTTCGTCCAAAATGAATCTTTTACTCTGTAGCGGAGAGTGCTCTCTTTTGAAACTTCCTGGCAGATTAAAACGTCGCATCAGGGCGAGACCCGAACCTGGAGCCTTGACCCTGGGGGGCAATGCTCTTACTAACCGAGATACCCAGACACGACTCACAGCTTCAGTTCGGTCAGTACCTCTCCCATTAGTCCGCAGCTCGTCGTCTAGGGGCTCTGGATCACGGGATCCCAGTTTCGGTTTCCGGCGGGTCGGCGATTTTCTCCGTCCAGAATCTGGGTGTTTGAGTTTCCACGATGTTGAGCACCATACAAACAACATCATCATCATCACCTCTCCCCTTCCGGGTTCGAGTTCCGGCCTGCAACACAGATTCAAGCTGCCAGGAAGTTTTAATATATTTCTTGACTAGAACTGGAACGCGGATTCTCGGAATTTTGAGAGTACATTCTCCACGGTCCACAACGTCTCTCTCGTGCCGTCTCCCGATAGAGGTGCATTTCTGTGACGTTCTAGGACTACATAAAGAAACTGGACGAACCACAGTGTTTTTCCTAAATTCCTGCATCTCTTTCATTAATCCAACTCTATAAAGATTGCAGAACGATGAACGAATACCGGTTGAACGATCATTTACTTAGCGTATTAGTTTGGACACATTTTCCATAGGACTAGATTTACGAGGTGGTATCCAAAAGTTCCCGGAATTTAAAATTTGCGCTCAAATTGTTACGAGAACACAGAAATACCGTTCCGTGTCTCCTCACACATCCCTCTTGAATCAGTACTGTAACTGACGACGAGTGGAATGGCCTGATGTTGAACGGCCTGGGTACGTGAGCTCAGGCATGCTCCTTGTGGAGGTTGGGGCTTACGACGTCTGACCACCACAAAGGAGGATTGCCGTACTGTACAATAAGGACATAGCAACCGCCCCCTCCCCCCCCCCCCCCCATATCTGTGCATCTGTGCCTGCGCTGCGAGAAGGGTATAGGACTTCTGTGATATCCTGCACCATTGATCACAGACTAATGGCAACCGGATTAGGGAATTACAGTCCCCTGCGTAGATTGCCGTTAACACAACATAAACGGCTGCGTTTGGAATGGTGCTGTTACCGGGAGGCACGGACTGCTGATGAACGGTGTCGCACTGTGTTCAGTGAGAAATGGCGGTTCTGCACGACCCTGGATGATCATAGTCGGCGAATATGGTGGCGCTCTGGGGAGAGGCTCCATTCTTCCAATGTTTTGGTTAGGCACAGCGGTAACGGTACTGATTTCAAGTGTGGGAAACCATCGAGTGTAACTGCAGGTCACAACTGATAGTGATCGACTTAACTCTAACGGTACAACAGTATCTCACGGATATCCTACGTTCTCATGTGCTACGCTTCACGCGACAGCATCGTGGTACCATTTTTCAACAAGACAATGCTCGTAACGAGAATTTCTGTTTTTCTTAAAGTATCATTATTTATTCCTCAACATCAACTTCCTCCCCTTCAAAGTACTCCCCCTCAGATATAATACACTTGTGTGAGCGTTTTGTTACAATCTTGGAAGCACTTCTTAAACTCATTTTTCCGTATGGTGTTCAACTTCTTCAGAGATTCTGTTTTGATCAGGTAGTGTCAAACGGCGTCCTTTCATGGTTCTCTTCAGCCTCAGGAATATAGTCGCATGGGGCAATGTTCGGCGAATACGGTGGTTGAGGCAACATAACTGTTTTCTTTTGCCAAAAAAAATTACGAACAACCATTTGAGGTGTGAGCGGGAGCATTATCGATATGCAATTTTCACGAGTGCTTTTCCACAATTCAGGTCCTTTTCTTTGGACTGCTTTACGCAAACGGTGCATATCTCCAGCTAGTATTCCTTACTGACCGTACGACCATAAGGCAGGAACTCATGTTACACTATCCCACCGTAATCGAAGAAAACAGAAGAATTTTCACATATGATCGAACTTCTCATACTTTTTTCGGTCTTAGCTTGCCAGGCAGTTTCCATTGGGATGATTGGGCCTTGGTTTTAACGTCATACCCGTATACCCAGGTTTCATCAGCTGTTAAAACATTCTTCAGAAGTTCTAGATCGTTGTCGACTTCATTCAGCAATTTCTGAGCGATGACTCTACGACGTCGTTTTTGGTCGAAATTCCACAGTTTCGGAACAAACTTTACTGCTACACGTTTCACGTCCAAAGCATCAGAAAATAATTGCTTGGAATGAGTCGAAGGATATGCCCACATTATCACAAATCTTGCTGATGGTGATTCGGCGATCTTCCACAACCATTTTATTTACTTCTTCATCATTTTCGACAGTAATTTATGTGCTAGGGCGTCAAGGGTGGTCGTCATCTTCAGTCTTCTCGACTCTCTTTGAAACGTTTACACCACTCGTAAGCTCTTGTCTTATTCATAGTATAGTATTGTATTGTGTGTTAACCGGGGGCCTAGAAACCACGGAGAGGCTCCGTCCCCGCCACAGCCGCAGTGGTCCACAACCCCACGACGACTAACGCAGTCTACTTCACTCCTCCGCCGCCCCACATCGAACTACTCTTTCAGGGTTATTATGCGGTTCGTTCCCCAGTGGACCCCCCCCCCCCCCCTTATGTTTGCGTGGTAGAGTAATGGTGGTGTATGCGTACGCGGAGAACTCGTTTGCGCAGCAATCCCAGACGCAGTGTAGCTGAGGCGGAATACGGAAGAAGGGGAACCAGCCCGCATTCGCCGATGCACATGGAAAACCGCCTAAAAACCATCCACTGACTGGCTGGCTCACCGGACCTTGACACAAGTCTGCCGGGCGGATTCCTGCCGCGGACCAGGTGCTCCTTCCCAGTTCGGAAAGCCGTGCGTGAGACCGCACGGCTAACCGGGCTGGTAGTCAACATTTAGAGTGGGGTGCTGCACTTTATGACATTTTCATATCAAAATTAAATGCAAATTCTTTTATCCATATTTTTCGTAAGTGTTTTTACTTTCGCCTAGCACTCGAAAACACGCGTAACCTTTTCAACGGCCGCCGGCCTCAGTGGCCGAGCGGTTCTAGGCGCTACAGTCTGGAACCGCGCGACCGCGACGGTCGCAGGTTCGAATCCTGCCTCGGGCATGGATGTGTGTGATGTCCTTAGGTTAGTTAGGTTTAAGTAGTTCTAAGTTCTAGGGGACTGATGACCTCAGAAGTTAAGTCCCATAGTGCTCAGAGCCATTTGAGCCATTTTTAAACGGTCAACAAGAAACAAAATGTTGAAAACAGCTGAAAATGCAAACATTCATCAGGAACACGTGTACCAACAAAGTAAAAGAGTTTTTAAAATCGGATGTATGAAGTCCCCAAAACCAAAAATTTCTGGTTAGTTTTTGATCGTGTCGCGTATGACGTATCATATACTCTGTCTGCATGATGTTGAAGTACTCTCACAGCCTTCGAGATTCTCATGTACAATATGTCTAGGATCAGTTAAGACGTCAACTCCGTCCCAGTGTCTATATCCGGGATATCACTGACCAGTTACAACAGTAGTGGGCTTGCTTGCCTCAAGAGAAGGAATAACGGCTGTATGACACCCTTTTCCAACCGAATCAGTGCTTTCATCTAGACCAGAGTGGGCAATGTCATACTGATAAATGGTCAGCATCTTTGTGAATTTGGCTCGATTTTGTAATCACGGAATTAACATCACATACCCTCGCAACTCGTGAAGTTTCATTTCATTTCTTCATCTTCTTCTAGGTGATTCACTTTTTTTGCAGACTCTGGGATGTATAGGATGACGTTGGAGAAAGAGCTTTTGTAGGGGTGTTGGGGTCTTCACTACGTCATGCATCCTATGTACTATAAGAAGCTAATGTGGACTCACGTTCAGGTAAAGCAGGACATCTTGAACGACTAGAAATAGAACAATCATATTCACCGGACATGTACAGGGCTATTACAAATGATTGAAGCGATTTCATAAATTCACTGTAGCTCCATTCATTGACATATGGTCACGACACACTACAGATACGTAGATAAACTCATAAAGTTTTGTTCGGCTAAAGCCGCACTTCAGGTTTCTGCCGCCAGAGCGCTCGAGAGCGCAGTGAGACAAAATAGCGACAGGAGCCGAGAAAGCGTATGTCGTGCTTGAAATGCACTCACATCAGTCAGTCATAACAGTGCAACGACACTTCAGGACGAAGATCAACAAAGATCCACCAACTGCTAACTCCATTCGGCGATGGTATGCGCAGTTTAAAGCTTCTGGATGCCTCTGTAAGGGGAAATCAACGGGTCGGCCTGCAGTGAGCGAAGAAACGGTTGAACGCGTGCGGGCAAGTTTCACGCGTAGCCCGCGGAAGTCGACGAATAAAGCAAGCAGGGAGCTAAACGTATCACAGCCGACGGTTTGGAAAATCTTACGGAGAAGGCTAAAGCAGAAGCCTTACCGTTTACAATTGCTACAAGCCCTGACACCCGATGACAAAGTCAAACGCTTTGAATTTTCGGCGCGGTTCCAATAGCTCATGGAAGAGGATGAGTTCAGTGCGAAACTTGTTTTCAGTGATGAAGCAACATTTTTTCTTAATGGTGAAGTGAACAGACACAATGTGCGAATCTGGGCGGTAGAGAATCCTCACGCATTCGTGCACCAAATTCGCAATTCACCAAAAGTTAACGCGTTTTGTGCAATCTCACGGTTTAAAATTTACGGCCCCTTTTTCTTCTGCGAAAAAAAACGTTACAGGACACGTGTATCTGGACATGCTGGAAAATTGGCTCATGCCACAACTGGAGACCGACAGCGCCGACTTCATCTTTCAACAGGATGGTGCTCCTTCGCACTTCCATCATGATGTTCGGCATTTCTTAAACAGGAGATTGGAAAACCGATGGATCGGTCGTGGTGGAGATCATGATCAGCAATTCATGTCATGGCCTCCACGCTCTCCCGATAACCCCATGCGATTTCTTTCTGTGGGGTTATGTGAAAGATTCAGTGTTTAAACCTCCTCTACCAAGAAACGTGCCAGAACTGCGAGCTCGCATCAACGATGCTTTCGAACTCATTGATGGGGACATGCTGCGCCGAGTGTGGGAGGAACTTGATTATCGGCTTGATGTCTGCCGAATCACTAAAGGGGCACATATCGAACATTTGTGAATGCCTAAAAAAACTTTTTGAGTTTTTGTATGTGTGTGCAAAGCATTGTGAAAATATCTCAAATAATAAAGTTATTGTAGAGCTGTGAAATCGCTTCAATCATTTGTAATAACCCTGTACATTAGCGTGTTATGCAGAAAGTGAGGCACCT
Source organism: Schistocerca piceifrons (assembly GCF_021461385.2). Lineage (NCBI taxonomy): Eukaryota > Metazoa > Arthropoda > Insecta > Orthoptera > Acrididae > Schistocerca > Schistocerca piceifrons. The sequence continues at coordinate 234,550,897 of NC_060140.1, forward strand.
CGGTCCAGCACGTGTCCTGCTGCCTAGTAGGCAGAGGGTCTGCCATGGGTCCTGATAAACTACTCCATTCGTGGTGGCATCGACGCATATAAGGCGCGAATGGCATCCTGTCGTCCAAGCTGCATTCATCTGGTTCCAAAGTTCATCTGTAGCAGTCGGCATTGGGTCACAGCGCTGCACTCGTCCTTTCTCTACATCGCGCACATTTTCGACTGGCGACAAGTCTGGTGATCTGGCAGGCAGGGGCGAAAAGCTGAGATCCCGTGACACCAAGAAGGGACGTGTTAGCTGTAACCGCTCTTTCGAGAGTGGGTGTTCAGAAACGAATATTAAATTCAGTACGAAATGACCCAAGAGCCAAAAAACGGTAGTTGTATTTCGAAGTAATAGTTAGTTAAAATTTTACAAAGAGTAGATATTTGAAATAGAGTAACGCAAAGTAGTACAAAGGGAATCCAAGGAAGATATAACAGAGCTGCGTGTTGTTTCGAATATAATATATAAACAAAATGCGCAGCATTGTTAGCTCTCTTGAGTCTTTGTTCTCAATGGTGCATGTTCCCAGTCTTCCGTGGTAGTCGGAAGTTAGGGATTGTAAGCCCTTATAAAATATCATTCTGATAACTGGATTAACCACTGGAGTGGTGGATAATAGATTATTTTGATATATTGGGAGAGAAAATAGTTGGACCTTATCATTCTAATATCTTTGCCGATCGTTGTCAAGGCGATTCTGCTAATAAACGAGACGTGAGATATAGTGCCCGTGAAAAGACTAAATCTGTGCTGAACAGACATTGAAAGAACTCGAACTTATAATTAATTTCGTGTCATGAGAATTAAGAAGCTTAGACAATGTAAAGCCAGAGACATATTTATGATTTATCAGATATTAATGGTAAAGGACAGTTTCATGGGAAATCATATCTTTGGTGATAGGAACGCGAAGGAATGTGGTACGGACTGACTGTTATTATACCGAAACGATACACACTAGGATAAACTTCTCCTCCACTGATTCCCCAGTGCCATCTCTCATTAATTTAAGAAGTGAATTGTGTCAATAAAACAGAATATGTACGAGACATTCTCCGTGTTTTCTAAATGCCAAAAATCAGCTAGTACGTAGACAATTATATCTGTGAACATTCAAGGGTTACTGAGAAAAGCTGATCAACTTGTTACAAATAGATAATAGGATTTAACGAAGGCATATTGGCTAGGAAGGTAACTAAATCAAATTATTTGGGAAACAAAAATTAGAAAAAATAGACTGGAACCCGATTGCTATTTTATTCCCGAGTAGTAAATAAAATCACTGTCTTTGGATCCGTCGTGGCTGAAAGTGCATGAAATATCTCTGGAAATAGAAAACGAGATCAATTTTCAACTGCTAGTTCACACAATTAGATTCACAACGTGATTCAGAGATGCTTTATGCTCGACGCACACGGCAGGGAATGGCTCTTAACTAGCCGAGACAATATATACGCAAGCTTTTGAGATCAGCTCCGCTGCCGGGGGGAAACGGTGAAGCGATATCTGTGCAGTCGCCATGACGGTGGGTGTGTAGGGCATATCGTGCAGCAAGATGTGGTCCTGGATTGTCTGGTTGAAAAGTGGCGTCTGGGATATTGTGCAAAATGGATATAGCTACGGATCGCAGGATGTCATTCACATAGGTCACACGGGTCACAGAGCCCTGGACAGGCAGCAACTGTGATTTGTGGTTGTACTCAATAGCACGCCTCGCCATAAGACCTCGAGTTGGTGCTATATGTCTTATGCGAATGCAGTCACCTGTTATGCCGCTCCCCCTGTCTGAGACAAACTAAAATGCGGCCATCGTTTTCAAACAAACAGAACCTATCTGATACCATTCCTGTCCCCAGTGACGTTGTTCCGTACACCATTGCCGTCTAGGGCTTTTCTACACATTAGTCAACGGTAGGGGGAGAAGTGGACGAGGTGCACGTAACGAATCCCGCAATAAACGGCGACGGATGTCACTCCCGATAGTGTACAATGTTACTAAAATGTAGACTTTTACGGCCGGAAATGTCATGTCCATTACAATTATCCGGGCTGTTATGCCGTGATCGGTTGATGAATTCTGCGTTAATTCCCAACGTTTCGTCCCCGTCTGCGGGGGACATCTTCAAGGGGGTCTGTAGCTCGATGGAAGGTCCAACACACCCACTGGCTCGCTACTGACTGCCGCTAAATTCCGTGTCCGCGCGCTCCTGCGTCGAGGCGTGACGTCACGTGTTTTGAAAACGTCAGTGAAGTGGCCGCTGTCCGCTGCCGTCGATCGCCGTTGCCATCAGCCAGTAGTGGACGGGTGGCACACATCTACTTGAACACCGGCATCCATATACCGTTTAATTTCACGCCCTCCTTCTTTCGATTGAAATAATTAGGGTGTTTTGCGATTTCGAATGCCTCTCTGTATAGCCTTTCGTAATATCCGCTTGTGGCCGCTAGTACTTGCGCCTCCTCGGAATGAATATGGTGGTTACCTGGCTGGAAAGCATGCTCCGCAACAGCTGACCGTTCCGTTTCTCCTCTTCTACAATCGCCCTTGTGCTCCTCCAAACGTTTGGAAATAGTTACTTTGGTGGTACCCACATAAACATCTCCACAGCTGCATGGGATCCTATGCACTTCAGCTTTTTCTAATGGTTTGCGAGCGTCCTTGGCAGGCTTAAGGTATTCCTGTATCTTTCTGGTGAGCTTGTAAATTACGGTAATATTCCGCTTCGTCAAGATCCTCCCTATTCTTTACGTTACATTTTTAACAAACGGCAGGAGAACCTTAGATTTTGCAGTAGCCTGTACGTCAGTATGATTTCTGCGCGGCTTTCTCAACGCACGTTTTATTTCGGCGGACGAATATCCGTTCTTCATTAGTCCATTGTGGAGATGTTCCCTCTCAGCGTCGAGCAACTCGTTGGGAATTGACACAGAATTCATCAACCGACCACGGCATAACAGCCCGGATAATTATAATGGACAGTGTACAATGTGTTCTACTGTTGCACCAGAGACGAAGCAGACGTACATTGGTCCTCGAATGCCATTCGGTTGAGGTGTCGATATTTTTGGAGGGCGGAGGGGGAGGGGTGTCTGGGTGGTGAGACCTGACCCATCTCGTCGTGTAGTACGGCCTTCCGTGAACCACTCTGCACACACACGTTGCACTGCCGAAATGCTTCGTGCCACACGACCAGCAGTTTCCAGGACGGATGCATCACTTTTCGTTGTGCCAATAATGTGCAGTCCTTCAAACCCACTGATTTGACGATACGGTTCGCGCATATGCCCGCGAGGCATCCTGCACGATTACTCAAGTCACACTGATCCGTTGCCTTCGGTTAATACACTACTGGCCATTAAAATTGCTACACCAAGAAGAAATGCAGATAATATACGGAAATTCATCGGACAGATATATTATACTAGAACTGAGATGTGATTACATTTTCACGCAGTTTGGGTGCATAGATCCTCAGAAATCAGTACCCAGAACAACCACCTCTGGCCGTAATAACGGCTGGGCATTGAGTCAAGCAGAGCTTGGATGGCGTATACAGGTACAGCTGCCCATGCAGCTTGAACACGATACCACAGTTCATCAAGAGTAGTGACTGGCGTATTGTGACGAGCCAGTTGCTCGGTCACCATTGACCAGACGTTTTCAGTTGGTGAGAGATCTGGAGAATGTGCTGGCCAGGGCAGCAGTCGAACATTTTCTGTATCCAGAAAGGCCCGTACAGGACCTGCAACATGCGGTCGTGTATTATCCTGCTGAAATGTAGGGTTTCGCAGGGATCGAATGCAGGGTAGAGCCAAGGGTCGTAACACAACTGAAATATAACGTCCACTGTTCGAAGTGCCGTCAATGCGAACAAGAGGTGACCGAGACGTGTAATCATTGTCACCCCATACCATCACACCGGGTGATACGCCAGTATGGCGATGACGAATACATGCATCCAATGTGCGTTCACCGCGATGTCGCCAAACACGGATGCTGTAAACAGAACCTATATTCATCCGAAAAAATGACGTTTTGCCATTCGTGCGCCCAGGTTCGTCGTTGAGTACAACATCGCAGGCCCTCGTGTCTGTGATACAGCGTTGGTGGTTCAAATGGTTCTGAGCACTATGAGACTTAACATCTGAGGTCATCAGTCCCCTAGAGTTAGAACTATTTAGACCTAACTAACCTAAGGACATCACACACACCCATGCCCGAGGCAGGATTCGAACCTGCGACCGTAGCAGTAGCACGGTTCCCGACTGAAGCGCCTAGAACCGCACGGCCACAACAGCCGGCTGATGCAGCGTCAAGGGTAACCTTAGTCACGGTCTCCGAGCTGCTAGTCTATGCTGCTGCAAACGTCGTCGAACTGTTCGTGAAGATGGTTATTGTCTTGCAAACGTCCCCATCTGTTAACTCAGGGATCGAGAAGTGGCTGCACGATCGATTACAGCCATGCGGATGAGATGCCTGTCATATCGACTACTAGTGATCCGAGGCCGGTGGGATCCAGCACGGTGTTTCGTATTACCCTCCTCAACCCATCGATTCCATATTCTGCTATCAGTAATTGAATCTCGACCACCGCTAGCAGCAATGTCGCGATACGGTAAACCGCAATGGCCATAGGCTACAATCCGACCTTTTTCGAAGTCGGAAACACGATGGGACCCATTTCTCTTGCTTACACGAGGCATCACAACAACGTTTCACCAAGCAACGCCGGTCAACTTCTGTTTGTGTATGAGAAATCGGTTGGAAACTTTCCTCATGTCAGGACGTTGTAGGTGTCGCCACCGGCGCCAACCTTGTGTGAATGCGCTGAAAAGCTAATTATTTGCATATCACAGCATCTTCTCCCTGTCGGTTAAATTTCGCGTCTGTAGCACGTCATCTTCGTGGTGTAGCAATTTTAATGGCCAGTAGTGTAGCAACAACGAGAGCAACAGACATATTTTACCGGTAGGTGGTGTTGCGCCGCGATATCGATGTTGACCTTGACGTCGCGGGCCGACGCAATTCAAATGCTAATCATATCTGCACAACACAGCAATGTACATGTCCTGTGAATATGAACGTCCTGTCCGTAGTCGTTCAAGGTGTTCTGTTTTTTTCCTGATCACGATGCACAGTGGGCGTCCTGCATCTGTTGAAGTGACAGCAGATGATGTGTACTGACCGGAGTAGGAGATGGGCGTGCCGTCGGCCCACGCCCAGATCCATGCGCCGCGCCCCCTGGAGGGGTTGGTGGCAGGGACGGCGCGCCCTCCCAGCCAGTACACGGCGGCCGTGCTGTACTCCGGCGAGTTGCGGATGCTCGCAGTCACGAAGCTCTGCTCCTCAGGGCTGCCGATGCTCGCCAGCTCCGCCTGCAAACACCACACGTGCCCCTCAACGCAGATAGGGCTCCCCATCAAGGTCTTAGTTAGTATTTGTAAACACGAAACTAAGACAATATTTGCGAAGCACACTGTACGAAACAATTAAAGGGTAATCTTTCTGAAGCCCCTTAATTTTCCCCCATTCTACATCTACATCTACATCTACATCTACATCTACATCTACATAGACATTCCGCAAGCCACCGTATGTTGCATGGCGGACGATACCTCATGCCAATACTGGTCCTCTCTTTCCTGTGATACTCGCAAACAGAGCAAGGGATAAACAACTGTCGACATTGGTAGTAGGGCCACATAAGAAATCAGTGCAAACTAGCAGAGCAAGACATCTGCATCCCCTGCAGAATCCGAGGCAAATTGTGTGCCAGACGAAGAGGTCTTGATTGTCAAACACATAAATTTCTCCAAGATCGACTGCTACAGAGCTTCGATTATGGAGAATGAAAGCAGCCCAACACTGCCCCAATCAAGAATGCAAAAAACGAACTATAAATCACCATCGACCATTAATCGAAACCACCAAAGAGCTATAAGCTGGCGCAGGCAGATGGGACTGCTTCCCACTCACCCCACACACACAGACGATATCCCATCTCTTCAAGGCATGCACGCATTACATGACAGTTATATAAATACCATGGACTTCATCGACGACATGGTACTTAATGGAGCTATACATTATAACATAGCCAAACAACTTAAAAAACAGATGCAATACTGGGTCAGCTACCAGCAATCACTGCAGGCGAGAATTGACGAGCTGGAATTTGAAGTGCTATACAATGCACACAGCAACACCGATCAAATACAAAACAATAGCACACAAACAAACACGAACACAGACAAGTCTGTAAACCTAAACAAACACACGGAAAACGAACAAATGGACAATACACAGAAATCTCACGCAACACCTGACTATGCCAAAGCTAGCAGCGAAGAAAGAATAAACGACAACACACCAAAAAGGTATAATACAAAAAGATGTATAGGATATATAAAACCAGTTAATTTTGTATCTGGAGGGATAATTAACCCTGCAGATCATACACAACAACGCATAACACCTCAACAACATAATGAAACACAACAGATGACCGGATGTAACGAGACATATAAGAAAAAGGTAGTAGTCCTTGACACAAACCTACTTACGGGTGATCACGATAGTGACAATGAGTGTACAGATAGTGATAGCAAAAAGAAAGGTGACGACAGTGCAATAGGTAGTGTAAACATAAGAAAAAGTAAAGGTGAAAGAAGAAGAGCCGCAGGTAGCAGCTCATCAGCCTCACCACCATTGAAGACCGAACAAGACACCACACCGGTGACATCTGCACTTCGAGATAAATATAGCGGAATCATCCCATATGTAGAAAAAGAGCAGAAGGGAAAAGTCGGCCAAACACCATGGCATGCTGACTACAACAATGTAGAACTAAACTTAAGACTAAGTAGGCTAGAATATAAGGATACTTTCATCACAGCACAAAGACTGCTAACCAGACTACTTCACCCACTAGGCAGCTATGTATGCTTCCCGACCACTGAACAATCTGACAGAATGACTTTAAAGACCGCAAACATACCTACAGACCCAGCAGAGCTAGAAAAATTAGTCATACTAGCGTGTAGTCGGAGGGGGGAAACATATAACCCACACCAAGTGTACAAGGACCAAGTGAGGGCACATGGCAGAACTGACTTTGACTACTCGCAAACAGGACACAAATTCTACCTTCATGTGAAACACCCATGAAAATAATACAACTTAATGCTAATAGAAGCACACTCGTTAGTGCAGAACTGCAGCGAGTAGCTCTGGACTTGCAGGCGGATATTCTCTGCCTGCAAGAACCTTATGTGACAACCCAGGGAAACTTAACTAACCTACCCTGGGACGCTGTCACAATCTCAGACAGACGAAACTACAAGGCTGCCATAGTTGTCCTCAACAAAACTTTAAATATCACTAAGATTACGCAGCTATGTAACAGTCATCTGGCCACGGCAGAAATAACTAAGGGTCGAGACACATGGGTGGTCTCATCACTATACGCACAGTACAGTGACGACATAGAGCCATACCTACATGTGATACAAGACATTGCTGAGTACTCTAGAAATAAGAACCTAATTATATGTGCAGATATCAACGCTAAATCCACACTATGGCACTCGGACAGAACGGACGACAGAGGACGGAAAGTCAACGACGTCATACAGGAGACGCAACTACATATTATAAATGAAGACGGACCTACACCTACATACAGAGGTGCAGGCGGATCTGCCACCAAAATTGATATTACTCTGGCGAATGACAGAACATTAGGACGACTGCAAAGATGGACCATACACGACTCTCTGACCACAAGTGATCACAACATAATAGAAATAAGTCTCACAACAAACAATTATCGCACCACACACAATACAACACACTTCAACTTTAAAAGAGCGAATTGGGACAGACTACAACAAATTGTTCAAAATGAGAGTATATACAACATACAGGGAAGCGTGGACTACAGAGCACACAAACTGACACAAATCATCCAAACAGCACAAGAAACAGCAATACCTACGCACACACACAGCAAACAACGGGAAACACCATGGTCAGACGAATTAACCAGACTCAAACGTGACATGACAAGGAAACGAAAACTATACAAGAGGACATGGATACAAAGAGACAAACTACTAAGACTAGCTGCATATAGGGAAGCCATAGAACTCTTCAAAAAGACATTATTTCAGACCAGGAAACAACATTGGGAGAGCTACTTGACCACACACACACAACAGAATATCTGGGGGGAACAATACAAGATCCTGACAGAAAAAATAAAGACCCCATTGGCATTAAGCACGCTACGGCAGGATGACGGCACAATGACAGTGGGATGGAGAAACACAGCACAATATCTGCTGAACAAACTCATCCCGGAAGATGCCACAGACTCAGACACACAGGAACAGATCACACTCAGACAAGAACTTCATGAACAGTATAACACCGACGCCGTCACCTGTCCCTTTGCGCACGAGGAAGTTGCGGTAGCGATAAGAGAGCTAAAGAATAAAAAAGCACCTGGACCCGACAGGATCCATGCAGAAGTGCTTAAGAGGCTAGCACCACAGATCACCCCATACTTAACAGAACTACTAAACGACGCCTTAAGGCTAGGCCGTGTACCGACAGTCTGAAAAACCTCAAATGCAGTCATCATACGAAAATCATCAGACAGAGACCAATCAGATCCGAAATCCTACAGACCAATATGCCTCATAAACACCATGGCAAAAATCCAAGAGAGGCTACTGTGTGACCGCTTGCAGGCTCACAGAACCCTACTTGGAATGAATCCCCACCAGTTTGGATTTCGGAAAGGGAAAAGCATCGATGATGCAATAAACAGAGCTTTAGAAATTACACAAAACACAGATAAAACATACTCTTTGGCAATCATGATAGACATCGCAGGAGCATTTGACAACCTGTGGTGGCCAGCACTGTTTCTGAGGTTACGCCAGATGGAAGTACCCGCAGCCCTATACAACAGTCTTTTAGACTACTGCAGAGACAGAATAGTGGAATGGCGCGTGGGCAACCGGAAGGTAATAAGGAAAATTACCAAGGGATGTCCGCAGGGATCGATCTGTGGACCCATCTTCTGGGACATAATTTTTGAAGCTCTCCTGCAACTGCTGGAGGAGGATATGAGGACAGACGGTGCTGTCGCCTATGCAGATGACCTACTGGTGGTTATCTCAGCAAATACAAGAGCCCAGCTAGAGGAGAAGGCGAGTGGCACACTGCAAACAATAACACAATGGTGCAACACAAATAAGCTCAAGATAGCGGGCAACAAAACAACATACACACTGCTCAAAGGGCAACTCAGACGCAATCCATCTATTAAAATACAGAACAACAACATAAAGAGAATGACGGTAACCCGCTACTTGGGCGTATACATAGATGAGAAGCTGAACTTTCATGAACATATCAGAATAACAACAAACAAGGCAGAAAAATTACTACATAAACTGGCAAGGATTAATTCAGGACAATACAGACTTCCTCTGTCAGTCACACGAACTTACCACTGCGCACTCTTCCAATCAGTGCTAAGCTTTGCGGCCAGTACATGGGCGCACAGACTCAACCTCGCCACAAACAGAACAGCGGTTAGGCGAGGGCAGAGAAGCGTCCTTCTGCGACTATCGGGAGCCTTCGGCACTACATCAGTTGAAGCACTGTGTGTCGTGCTAGGAATCTTCCCGATAGATATCACAATCAAATATCGGGCCGCTCTGTACTGGTTAAAGATGGGTAGACTAGACCAGGTCAACATATTGACTGGTTCCCCGCTGAACAATAAGCGGGACCTCAAAAAATGGAAAATCGACACATAGCAACAGGAATGGGGCACAAGTGATAAGGGACGGAGAGTCTATACATTTTTTCCGAACATAACGGAAAGATTAAGAATGAAACATGCCGATCCTAGCCGCGGCATGGTGCATTTCTTGACTGGCCACGGACCTTATCCCACGCACTTAAATCGCGTGAGTCTTAGAGACACATCAACGTGTACATGTGGAGGTATGGGAACCCCCGAACACACAATCCTATTCTGCGGGAAATACAGACAGCACAGGAACACACCTGGGATACAACACCTACAGACAGAGGAACACATATACGATGCGATCAGAACACCTGAACTTTGGGACATACTGAACGCACTAACAGACAAAATTTCTGACGAATGCCACAAAGAGTACAGGAACAGAAGACCACACAGACAATAAACCTATATGCAGCACCCAGACAGACACCATAGTGTGGAAGAACTAAACTAAGTCTCAATATAAAACAACTGACATGCAATAGACTTACATAAGTAGACCTAAAACTGACAATAGATTAATGTATAAAATTAGACATAAACAGTGTCGGCGCACCGTCGCAATTGCCATCAGCTACCACGGCACTCTAAACCTGTATACAAGTAACCAGATAGAACATAAATAGAGATATCAAACGCCATAAATAGAATAGAATAGAACTTCCTAGGCTAAGGTTAAGGGACTGGGGATCAGAGGCTTGAAGATAAATCCCAAGGCGCTCATCCTCAGTCCCCTACGGTGGTGGGACTATCATCTCTTCCTTTCCTATCGTCTTTTCTCCTCTTCAGACTAAACTATTCCTTGTATTTCCTTCTTCCAATTCAAAATTAATTTTTGTAAAAATTTTGTTAAATCGGTTTTGGGAAAGCTGCCAAAGTAAAGAAAGAAATAAGAAAAAAAAAAAAAAGCACAGACCCGCCTCCACGTGGCGGGACACGGGCAACGGTACGACCGGATGCGGGAACTGGTGTGAGTTTCATCAACTACATCAGTGTCCGCACACCGGTCGTAGCGGCCAAGTGGTCAAAATAGACCCACCTTAAGCACTTAGGTGGTGGGTCGTAAAATCAGGGCGGCAAGTGAAAAAAAAAAAAGTCCTTACGTGCAACATATTTTCGCGGCAGTAGAATCGTTCGGCAGTCAGCTTCAATGCCGGTTCTCTAAATTTAATCAACAGTGTTTCTGGAAAATTGTACTGAAATGCAGGAGGATTTGCAACGAATTGACGCATGGTGCAGGGAATGGCAATTGAATCTCAATGTGTCGTATCGGCCGCCGCACAGCAGCCGTCAACTCGGCGCGGCGCGTACAACACGCGCGGCACACAGCGAGTACCACTGGCGCCGCACACGATGTCAACAACTGGCGCAAGTGAACGCGTCGTCGCGGGGTTAGCGGCAGCGTATACACCACTATCGATAATTTCGTAATTTGAATCGCGCGCCAAAACCAAGACAACCAATCAGAGACTGTGCTCGACATCTATTGAGCAGCCCACAGAGCATCCCAGGGTGCCCCAGAGAGAATCCCAGAGTGCCCCAGGGAGCTAAAACACCAAGAAGAACCGCTTCTCGGCTTTTGGAAAGATCAATGTGTAGTATTTGTGGCCCTTAAAAGGGCCGATTTGAGAACTGCTTTCAATGATTATATAAAGTACAATCACCCACAATACGACAATCTTCCAAAGAAGCAGGACCACTAGCCTTCACCCATAAATGAATACTACAATCGGAGTTTATCTTACAATGTCTACGACAAGGCAAAGACAAACTTCCGTGCGGTAAAAGGTAGGAACCCTCACTAGCAATAATAATCTCAGAAACAGGTATAGTACGGTAAGCTAGGATTTCCCTAGTCCCTTGCCACCAGAGTGAGCAATCGTATAAGGGCGCCATCTATCAACACTCTGATTGGCCGGACCTGCGGATTTAAGCGAGCTCCCTGAGCCCGTTTAACCAGTTCAATCTTCGCCGATGACTGTGTTACCACCCGGCTGCTGGATTCACGACGATCGAACCGTACTGTGGCCTCCCTGGCTGGAAACTTGCGACGCGTCGGTATCGACTGGTTGGCAGTGGTTTGGATTTTTATTCTCTACTAGTGACTCTGATTTTTCCTTGGCGCTACAGCCAGCGAAGTGTTGTGTAGTCGAACTTAAGTTTTGTTTTGAGTGACAGAAGGTCAAATAGATTTGGTTATCACGGAATATTTGTTGTGTTATAGTGCGGACATAACACAATGTACACAAGTGTAATGTGCTGTGAATACATAGAAAAACCCTTTATCATTTAACTACAATATAGCAGGTCAGCAAATGGAAGCAGTTAATTCCATAAATTATCTGGGCGTAGGCATTAGGGGTGATCTAAAATGGAATGACCATATAAAATTAATCGTCGGTAAAGCAGATGCCAAACTGAGATTCATTGCAAGCATCCTAAGGAAATGCAGTCCGAAAACAAAGAAAGTAGGTTACAGTAGCCTTCTTGGCCCACTGCTTGAATACTGATTGGGTTGATAGAAGAGATAGAGAAGATCCAACGGAGAGGAGCGCGCTTCGTTACAGGATCATTTAGTAATCGAGAAAGCGTTACGGAGATGATAGATAAACTTCAGTGGAAGACTCTGCAAGAGAGAGCCTTAGTAGTTCGGTACGGGCTTTTGTTGAAGTTTCGTGAACATACGTTCACCGAAGAGTCAAGCAGTATATTGCTCCCTCCTACGTTTATCTCGCGAAGAGACCGTAAGGATAAAATCAGAGAGATTAGAGCCCACACAGAGGCATACCGACAATCTTTCTTTCCACGAACAATACGGGACTGGAATAGAAGGGAGAACCGATAGAGGTACCCAAGGTACCCTCCGCCACACAACGTCAGGTGACTTGTGGAGTGTAGATGTAGATGTAGAAAGAACGTCACCTTTCCTCCAGGATTCCCATTTGAGTTCCCGAAGCATCTCCGTAACGCTTACGTGTTGTCCGAACCTACCGGTAACAAATTTAGAAGCTCGCCTCTGAATTGCTTCGATGTCTTCCCTCAGTCTGACCTGGTACGCTCTAGCACCAACGTCCTATATGAGGTCTTTTTTACACGTCAACCTCTCTTTCCTAAAATTCTACCAATAAAACGATCATTTGGCTTCCCTACGACAGTTCTCACATGCTGATTCCATTTAATATCGTTTTGCAACACTGCGCCCAGATATTTAAACGACTTGCCTGCGTCAAGCAGGGCACTAGTAATGCAGTAGCCGAACGTTACAAGTTTCTTCTTCCTCGTCCTCATGCAATGCAGAAGTGTGAAATTTGGCTCAAAGTTGCCTAAAACCTCCTATAATGATTCGAAAGCGTTTTCCTCTAAACGATGATCGGAAATTCCCGTTACAGGACATGTAGAGCGAGTCAGTACATAATACACACATCAAAAAGGTTTTGCATCACCCCAGTTCCCAAAACTCCTAAAGATAGACGTTGACTATTGATATTGTACCACAGACAGAGACCCTTTGACTGTTCAGAGATGTCACTCAAACCGCCCAAACATGTAAACAACCATGAATGAGCAGCGCCTATTAGACGGAGGGGGTCCACCAGGAAGGAGGTACACGGCTCGTGTTGTCTGTAGTTAAATCATGCCATGACGGTAAATACCGCATATCAATCGCGTCCGCATTGTTACTTTCTGCCAGGAAGGGCTCTCAACAAGGGAAATGTCCAGGCGTCTTGGAGTGAACCAAAGCGATGTTGTTCGACATGGTGTAGATACAGAGAGACAGGAAGGGCTACAACTGCAGTGGATGACTACTACCTATGGATTATGGCTCGGAAGAACCCTGACAGCAACGCCACCATGTTGAATAATACTTTTCGTGCAGCCACAGGACGTCGTGTTACGACTCAAACTGTGTGCAGTGGGCTGCATGATGCGCAACTTCACTCCCAACGTCGGCGGCGAGGTCGATCTTGGCAACCACGACACTAAGCAGCGCGGTACAGATGGACCCAGCCAACATGCCGGATGGGCCGCTGAGCATTGGCATCACTTACTCTTCACCGATGAGTGTCGCATATGCCTTCAACCAGACAATCATCGGAGACGTGTTTGGAGGCAACTCAGTCAGGCTGAATGCTTTACAAGGTGAAGGCCTCACACACGGCCAACCGATTCAGCTCAAATTTGACAGGTCGCTTGTGTACAACCTAAAACGAAGAACTCACAAATATTTTCGGTCAACACCCCCGCAATTTTGAGAAAATCGCCCCTAAAGGTTATGACTAGCAATCGACTCAAAATTGGCGGGATCGATAGATAATTGTAAATAGAGCAGTTTTCATCATTAGGGGAGGGGACTGCCAAGGGGGACGTTACCATGAGAAAAAGATTGAATAATCAACGAAAGGATAACGTTCTACGAGTCGGGGCGTGGAATGTCAGAAGCTTGAACGTGGTAGGGAAACTAGAAAATCTGAAAAGGGAAATGCAAAGGCTCAATCTAGATTTAGTACGAGTCAGTGAAGTAAGGTGGAAGGAAGACAAGGATTTCTGGTCAGATGAGTATCGGATAATATCAACAGCAGCAGAAAATGGTATAACAGGTGTAGGATTCGTTATGAATAGGAAGGTAGGGCAGAGGGTGTGTTACTGTGAACAGTTCAGTGACCGGGTTGTTCTAATCAGAATCGACAGCAGACCAACACCGACAACGATAGTTCAGGTATACATGCCGACGTCGCAAGCTCAAGATGCACAGATAGAGAAAGTGTATGAGGATACTGAAAGGGTAATGCAGTATGTAAAGGGGAACGAAAATCTAATAGTCATAGGCGACTGGAATGCAGTTGTAGGGGAAGGAGTAGAAGAAAAGGTTACAGGAGAATATGGGCTTGGGACAAGGAATGAAAGAGGAGAAAGACTAATTGAGTTCTGTAACAAGATTCAGCTAGTAATAGCGAATACCCTGTTCAAGAATCAGAAGAGGAGGAGGTATACTTGGAAAAGGCCGGGAGATACGGGAAGATTTTAATTAGATTACATCATGGTCAGACAGAGATTCCGAAACCAGATACTGGACTGTAAGGCGTACCCAGGAGCAGATATAGACTCAGATCACAATATAGTAGTGTTGAAGAGTAGGCTGAAGTTCAAGACATTAGTCAGGAAGAGTCAATACGCAAAGAAGTGGGATACGGAAGTACTAAGGAATGACGAGATACGTTTGAAGTTCTCTAACGCTACAGATACAGCAATAAGGAATAGCGCAGTAGGGAGTACAGTTGAAGAGGAATGGACATCTCTAAAAAGGGCCATCACAGAATCTGGGAAGGAAAACATAGGTACAAAGAAGGTAGCTGCGAAGAAACCATGGGTAACAGAAGAAATATTTCAGTTGATTGATGAAAGGAGGAAGTACAAACATGTTTCGGAAAAATCAGGAATACGGAAATACAAGTCGCTGAGGAATGAAATGAATAGGAAGTGCAGGGAAGCTAAGACGAAATGGCTGCAGGAAAAATGTGAAGGCATCGAAAAACATATGATTGTCGGACTCAGCATACAGGAAAGTCAAAACAACCTTCGGTGACATTAAAAACAACGGTGGTAACATTAAGAGTGCAACGAGAATTCCACTGTTAAATGCAGAGGAGAGAGCAGATAGGTGGAAAGAATACATTGAAAGCCTCTATGATGGTGAAGATTTGTCTGATGTGATAGAAGAAGAAACAGGAGTCGATTTAGAAGAGATAGGGGATCCAGTATTAGAATCGGAATTTAAAAGAGCTTTGGAGGACTTATGGTGAAATAAGGCAGAAGGGATAGGTAACATTCCATCAGAATTTCTAAAATCATTGGGGGAAGTGGCAACAAAACGACTATTTACGTTGGTGCGTAGAATATATGAGTCTGGCGATATACCATCTGACTTTCGGAAAAGCATCATCCACACAATTCCGAAGACGGCAAGAGCTGACAAGTGCGAGAATTATCGCACAATCAGCTTAACAGTTCATGCATCGAAGCTGCTTACAAGAATAATATACAGAAGAATGGAAAAGAAAATTGAGAATGCGCTAGGTGACGATCAATTTGGCTTTAGGAAAAGTAAAGGGACGAGAGAGGCAATTCTGACGTTACGGTTAGGAATGGAAGCAAGGCTAAAGAAAAATCAAGACACTTTCATAGGATTTGTCGAACTGGAAAAAGCGTTCGACAATATAAAATGGTGCAAGCTGTTCGAGATTCTGAAAAAAGTAGGGGTAAGCTATAGGGAGAGACGGGTCATATACAATATGTACAACAACCAAGAGGGAATAATAAGAGTGGACGATCAAGAACGAAGTGCTCGTATTAAGAAGGGTGTAAGACAAGGCTGTAGCCTTTCGCCCCTACTCTTCAATCTGTACATCGAAGAAGCAATGATGGAAATAAAAGAAAGGTTCAGGAGTGGAACTAAAATACAAGGTGAAAGGATATCAATGATACGATTCGCTGATGACATTGCTATCCTGAGTGAAAGTGAAGAAGAATTAAATGATCTGCTGAACGGAATGAACAGTCTAATGAGTACACTGTATGGTTTGAGAGTAAATCGGAGAAATACGAAGGTAATGAGAAGTAGTAGAAATGAGAACAGCGAGAAACTTAACATCAGGATTGATGGTCACGAAGTCAATGAAGTTAAGGAATTCTGCTACCTAGGCAGTAAAATAACCAATGACGGACGGAGCAAGGACATCGAAAGCAGACTTGCTATGGCAAAAAAGGCATTTCTGGCCAAGAGAAGTCTACTAATATCAAATACCGGCCTTAATTTGAGGAAGAAATTTCTGAGGATGTATGTCTGGAGTACAGCATTGTATGGTAGTGAAAAATGGACAGTGGGAAAACCGGAACAGAAGAGAATCGAAGCATTTTAGATGTGGTGCTATAGACGAATGTTGAAAATTATGTGGACTGATAAGGTAAGGAATGAGGAGGTTCTACGCAGAATCGGAGAGGAAAGGAATATGTAGAAAACACTGATAAGGAGAAGGGACAGGATGATAGGACATCTGCTAAGACATGAGGGAATGACTTCCATGGTACTAGAGGGACCTGTAGAGGGCAAAAGCTGTAGAGGGAGGCAGAGATTGGAATACGTCAAGCAAATAATTGAAGACGTAGGTTGCAAGTGCTACTCTGAGATGAAGAGGTTAGCACAAGAGAGGAATTCGTGGCGGGCCGCATCAAACCAGTCAGTAGACTGATGACACACACAAAAAAAAAAGTATAGGGGCCGAAAATGCATACTTATCCAGAAATCGAAGTAGAAACTTTTACAACTGCCGCTTCTGTACCCACATGATAAACGCTTTTTGCCGACAGCACCAATAGCGCAACGGCCAAGGTAACTGGTTGGGACTCGGAGAACCCGGGTTCGAATCTAGAAGAAACCTAGCGGATGTTGTTCTTTTAGTTTGTATTTTTCCATATCTCAATTAATAGGGATAGGAGGGTTAATGAGGTAAGTATTATTATCATTCCTTATTGATTTACTTACCTTATTAACCTTCCTATCCCTATCAATTGAAATATGGAAAAATACAAACGAAAAGAATAACATCCACTACGTTCCTTTGAGATTCGAACCCGGGTTTTCCGATTCCCAGTCAATTATCTTGGTCACTGTGCTATCGGCGCTGTCGGTGAAAGGCGTTTACCGTGTGGGTACAGAAGCGGCAGTTGTAAAAGTTTCTTTCAATTATCTATCGATCCCTTCAATTTTGAGTCGATTGCTCGTCGTAACATTTAAGGGTGATTTTCTCAAAATTACGGGGGTATTGACGCAAAATATCTGAGAGTCCTTCATTTTAGGTTGTACACAAGCGACCTGCCAAATTTGAGCCGAATCGGTTGGCCGCATCTGAGGCCTTCCCTTTGTTAGACACATTGTCCAGCGAATGCAGCAAGGTGGAGGTTCCCTGCTGTTTTGGAGTGGCATTATGTGGGGCCGACGTACGCCGCTGGTGGTTATGGAACGCGCCGTAACGGCAGTACGATACGTGAATGCCATCCTCCGACCGGTAATGCAACCATGTCGGCAGCATGTTTGCGAGGCATTCGTCTTAATGTACGACAATTCGCATCCCATCGTTCGCATCTTGTGAATGACTTCCTTCAGGATAACGACAGCGCTCGACTAGAGTCACCAGCATGTTCTCCAGACATGAACCCTATTGCACATGCCTGGGATGGATTGAAAAGCGCTTTTTATGGACGACGTGACCCACCAACCACTCTGCGGGATCTACGCCGAATCGCCGTTGAGGAATGGGACAATCTGGACCAACAGTGCCTTGATGAACTTGTGGATAGTATGCCACGACGAGTACAAGCATGAATCAATGCAAGAGGACGTGTTACTGGGTATTAGAGGTACCGGAGTGTACAGCAATGTGGACTACCACCTCTGAAGGTCTTACCGTATGATGTACAAAATGCAATGTGTGGTTTTCATGAGCAATAGAAAGGGTGGAAATGATGTTTATGTTGATCTCTATTCCAATTTTCTGTACAGTATCCGGAACTCTCAGAACCGAGGTGATGCAAAACGCTTTTTGATGTAAAGTATTCTGAATAGGAACCCACGTCCGGTTCGTACCGGGTCCGTTCGACGACGGTTTCAGTTCAGATGTGTAAGGCGTCCACGTCTGCTGAGGGAAAGAGAAAAGTCTCAGAGTTGGCTTTTCTGGTATGCGCTTGGGTAGACAAGATGATGCGCGATACGTCAGATGGTCACCTGACGTCGCTCAACGTCCGCCTTGCTACGAGACCTGTTAATTCCTGTGCGTCTTCCATGCAACGAATGTGGTTCGGTACAATTTTTCGGAATACACAGACATGCTCGTTGTGTACCGCGAAGCTCGAGGCAACGAAATAGCTGCCTAGTCGTCTGCATCACGAACATCTGGTGCAACGCAGCACGCAATCGCACAAACGTTTTGTGCAAGTTATACAACGGCTCCGAAAAACATATCTCCATGGTGAGGAAACAGGACTGTGGTGCTCCACGGCAACGCCGCACGCCCGAATCTAAAGAAGCATAGCACTGAAGAGAACCCGTCAACGAGTACTCGAACAATTGCGGGTGCAGTGGGTGTTAGTCACATTATCGTCTGGGGCGTTCAGCGTGAGCAACAGTTACATCCGTACCACTTACAAAAGGTTTCACGCTATTCGTCCAGTCGATTCTCCACAACGCGTTGCCTACTGCACGTTGTTCCTGCACCGCTGCATCGACACATCCTTGCTTCCACGTCGATTTCTGTTCACAGATGACTGTCAGTTCACTATGGACTGTGTTCTAAATTTGCGAAACAGCCGTGTCTAGGCAGACGAAAACTCTCGTGCCCCACACTTTCAGGGATTTCAGCACCGGTTTGATATTGACGTGTGGACGGTCATACCTCCTTCCACTCAAGCTTACTGGTCCTCCGTACTTGATCTTCCTGCAAAATGTATTGAACCCGCTCTTGGAAGCTGTGCCACTGAAAGCAAGTCAAGAAATTGGTTTCAGCGTGATGGAGCACGATCTCACTTCTCACGTGCGTTTCGGAGACACGTCAAGACGGATAGTTAAGGTGGTCCAAACGCGTGGCCCCCGCTATCGCCAGGTATAACTTCTAATGACTATTTCTTATGGAGTCGTACGCAAAGGTTAATTGACCAAACTTCTGTAGAGGCAGAGGAAGATGTGCTGGCAGGAATTCTCGCCGCTGCACTAGAAACTGAGGAGATACTATGTAGGATATAGTGTGTGTACCAGAACGTGCTTCGTAGGTACGACGTCTCTAACAACATTGGTGGTTGTCACATCTTGCTGCTGTTGTAATGTATCATTACTGTTCTGTTCGTACAGTATAGTGGATTCTTTTTTATTTCTGAATAATACAAACAAGTAATGCTTAAATGTTAATATAAAAAATATACTTAAGTGATAAATGGGTGTTTCGTTATGTTTCCTTTAGAATTGTTATCTAATAACTGTAGGCCCTACTGCGTCATACCCAATTTAATTCATCCAGCAGAAGTGGATAAGTAACACATCTGAAATGAAACTGTCGTAGAACGGAAACGACATGTTTCCGGACATGTGCTCCTGTATAACGTCGCGATCTGTCTTGGCGGCGCTTCAAAAAGTAAAGTGTCTATGCATGCGACAAAAAGTGCAGGGCTCAGTAGTTCATGCTACGTGTAAGATGTGTTACTAGTGCCACATTCGCACCAAATTTCACCAAAATTCTCCCCAACACCACCATAACACGAAGGGAAGGCTCCCGTCACATCATCCTCTTACCCACACGTCACCCCTTCTCTTGACACCTCTGTGATGCAGGTCAGAACAGAGACGTCCAGCGTTGAAATCATGCAGATTTCTTATAGGTGGCTGAAGAAAACATTTCAGACTCACTGCCGCTCAGAATCGACTCGAGAGGTGGCGTAAATGGCATCAACGGAATCGTCCTTTGCCTTGGGGCGTTAATTTAAACTCATTTCACGGTCGAAAACGACTTTTGAGTTGCGACGTGTAACACAACGATGTTCTTGATGACCTGGTACAGGTAGTACAACCACCAGCGATCATTCAAAACAGTTAAACGAAATCCACGATTACAAAGGAAGATTTTAGGTATCTTTGAACCATATTTAACTCTTCTGCTTCATAATGGGGGAAAATGACAGGTTTTCAAAAATTACCCTTTAATTATTTTGCGTTATGTATTATACGAGGTGGAATCCAAAATTTTCGGGACTGGTGCTGCCATCTGGAAAGTAGGAGTAGAAGATCTTTGCACCGCTAGCTGGTGAGAGCTGCATATCTGATGAATCAGTGTGCGGAGTGGCATTCAGCAGGACGTGTTGCATGTCCACAGTGATTTCCGTAATACTCCGTGTTTGGTGTGTGGCGATTTTACCATGGATCCGCGAACAGAACAGCACGTGTGTATCTGTGCGAATCTCGGCAAAGGGCTACGCAGACCCTTGCAATGATTCAGAAAATGTTTGGGGGACAGAGCATGAGCCGTAAGTGTGTGTTTGAGTAGCATGTTCGGTTCGGGGCCGGCCGTACAGACGTCGAAGGTGATGCTCACACTGGAAGGCCCGTTACCCTCACAACGCCAGACATAGTTTCCAAACTTCAACAAGTGGTTCGTGCGGATCGACGTCGAACCATTCAAGACCTTGCGGATGGAGTGGCTATTGGTTATGGGACATGTCAACGAATGTTGACTGATGAATTGGATATGCATCGTGTCGCCGCAAAATTTTGCCAAGGATCTTGACTGCCGATCAGAAGACACAGCGTGTTGAAGTGTACACGGACCTTCGTCAGGCCACATCTGATGATCCGACCTCCTTGTCAAGGGTTATCACCGGCAGCGTGAGCTGGATTTACGGTTATGACCCAAAGCAACAATCGTCCCAGTGGAAGAGCCTGGGCTCTCCAAGACCCAAAAAAGCGAGACAGGTGAAGAGCATGATCATCGTTTTCTTTGATATCAAGGGAATTGTACACAATGAATTCGTCCCACCCAACCAAACAGTGAATTCCTCGTACTACTGTGACGTTTAGAGAGTACCTCGTGATAACGTGCTGCAGCGACGGCCCGAATTTTGACGTCAAGGGAACTGGCTGCTGCATCACGACAACGCGCCCTGTCACACGTCCTTGCTCACCAGTGCCTTTTTGGCGAAAATCAACATGAAGGTTGTACCCTACCCACCGTATTCGCCAGATATGGCACCTTGCGACTTCGCGCTATTCCCAAAACTGAAACTCAAGTACAAAGGCCGTCGATTGGACACTATAGAGAGATGGTGATAAACACCCTCATAGAACAGGACTTCCAGAAAACGTTTCACCAGTGGCAGAAGCGCTGGGACCGGTGTGTACCTTCGGATGGGAACTTCTTCGAGGGTGATGGTGACCAGTAGTCCATAGGTAAGTTTTTCAACAGATGGCAGCACCAGTCCCAAAAATTTTGTATAGCACCTCGTATCTGAAGGAAGAACGGATAAAATGCAAGGAGTGCCAAGTTGTCTGTAACTTGAACAGAAACCAGATGCGGTTTTAAGACTCGAAGGACGTGAAAGGAAACATGTTGTAGAGATGGCAGTGAGTCAGAGTCGTAGCCCAACGCATGTTATGCAGTATGTACATTGGGCAACTAGAAAAGGAAACCAAGGAAATATTTGGAAAGGGATTTAATGTTAAGGGAGAACGAATAAAAGCTTTGAAGTTTGCCGAGATTACAGTTCAGTGATACATGGCAAAAGAAATGGGAGGCCATTGAATAGAATAGATAGTGTCTTGAAAAGAGGCTACAAGATATTGACAAAAGTCAAACAATGGTAATGGAATGTAGTAAAATTAAATTAGGCGGTGCTGAGCATAGAAATTGGCTTCTTCTTCTTCTTCTTCTGTTCGATGTTTGGAACTGAACCAGTTCATCTTCAGTTTCCAAAGTCATTGCATTCTGAGTCTTCCTACGTCTCCTTCGACTATTGGATGTTAAGGCATGGCCTGACGTGGAATTCTCTTTACACTCTCTCTTTGTATTTGATATTAACATGAAGTTTTATTTTCTTCACTCTTTTCATTAATGTTACAAAAATCTAATTGATTCCATCCTCATTTATTATATGATCTTATGTGGTAAAACTTTTCGTTTATGCTGGTTGCAGTTTATTTTTATCAGGTTTTTAGGGGACCACGAATCATTTCTATATAGCAATACAGATGTAGCCACAGTTTTATAAACTTTTGAATCTGCTTTAAAATGTTTTATTTATGATTCAGTATATACACTGATATTTTTAATCTTATTTTCTATATTCTCGTTCCTAACATCACATAAAAAAATTAAGTTGTAGAATTGCTCTAATGTTACATTAACTGTTATCATTTTTGTGTGGATGGGGTATTTAACATGAAGGATATATAATGGTTACATTCCTTTCCCCCTACATGTTGTAGTCTATACACTACTTTCAGTAGCTCATCTTCAGTTCCTTCCAGAATTGTTACATCATGTGCATCCAAAATGATATTAACATATTCATTTCAATTTGTGTGTTTACCTAGATTTACTTCCTGTCTCCAATTCTTGATAAAATAATTTATGTATCTATTAAATAAGGTTGGTTACAGATTACAGTCTTTCTTAGATCCGTTAATGGTAGTGAGACAAGTAGGTTGGAAATGACAAACCACAAGTTTTAGATCAGTTTTAGTATTTCGGAAGATGATGGCTGAAGTACAGAAGACATCAAATGCGGATCAGAAACAGTAAGAAAAGAGTTTATGAAAAAGAGGAATCTGTCAACAATTAATAGAAATTTAAGTGTTAAGAAGTATTCTCTGAAAGCATTTGTTAGAAGTTTAACCTTGTAAGGAAGTACAGACAAGAAGAGAATGGAAGCTTCTGAAATGTTGTGTTACAAAATAATAACTAATGATGAGGCAATAAATCGAGTTGGCGAGAAAAGAGCAATATGACACAACTTGACTATAATCAGGGATCAGTTGGTAGGACACATCCTGAGGTATCAAGGAATAGTTTGGTAGTGGAGGGAACTGTGTGTGTGTGTGTGGGGGGGGGGGGGGGGTGGAGGGTATAGACAGCATGTATGTGATGTCCAGACAGAGGACTTCGATGTTCTGGATCATCTGAAGTTGGTTCAGTTTGGTTGACTTTAGGCCATCAGTTTTTTGCCAAGGATGCTGTGACACACACACACACACACACACACACACACACACACACACACACACACACACACAGACACACACACACAATATGTCCAGGATCTTCGAAACCTCCAGATCAATTTCATTCAAATTTTCACGTGAATAGCAGTGTTCATGAATATCAGCACTGGGAAGTTCATAACCTCCTAGCTCCTACTCAACTAGAGTTGTTTGTTGGTCCACCTCTGTTATATAAGCTGCACTATATGACAGGCATGTTGTGTGGTAATAGTATCAGCATACCTTAGCGACTTGCTTTTGCAGGGAAGCCTGCATATCAGGTGCAAGAAACGTTTCTGCAGTCCTCAACACATGGGCTGCCCTGCCCAACAGGTGTGTTGTGAGATAAACACTGGGCTGCTTTGTCTATCTGTTTTGCAGGGGTTACATCTGCGGATGGGCACAGCATGGAGAAGTTTGAGAAAGATATGGTGGAGGGATGGACAGAGAGAGAAGGTAGTGGGGGATGACAGACACACACCCACCCACCCACACACACACACACACACACACACACACACACACACACACAGAGAGGGAGAGAGAGAGAGAGGTGTAGGGAAGGATGGACAGAGAGAGGGGGAGGAGGGAGGAGGGATGGGCAGAGAGAAGGATGAGGAGATATGTGTAGTATGTGTGTGGGACAAGTAAAATTGAAGCCACGAGGAAAAGATTAGCAAATAAATGAATGAAAGTCCACATATGCTGAGTAGCAGGCTAATCCAGGACGAAATGGATGCCCCAAATGTTAGAACGGTGTGTCCATTTTTTCTGTTACTCACCAAACTGTGACTTCAGCGTTTCAGTGCGACAGGGTCTGTGCATGGACGCTTATGTTGCGAACAGTTGTGTGACACTCACCTTCCTGTCCTGGCAGGTCTGCCTGGCTGTCTGCCACGAGACCTGCGGGTAGCTGACGAACAGGTAGCACGAGCTGTTGAACACCTGCAGCCGCTCGTCTGCGCACTCTACCGCGGCTGCAACAGCAAACAAACAAACAGACTCACTGACAAGTAGGGGAAAAACCCGAGTGGCACACGTCACTCACAGCGCCAACTCAGATATTTCGTGCTTCCCATTTAGTAGTGCTTTAACATCCAGATTCATGACACACAAATTTTATCCGTATTATCAACGAAGTTTAAAGCCTCATTGAATTTGGGTTACATCGAAATCTGTATCCTGAATATGGCCTGAATTGAAATACCTTCTAATGTACACTACTGGTCATTAAAATTGCTTTACCAAGAAAAAATGCAGATGATAAACGGGTATTCATGGGACAAATATACTATACTAGAACTGACATGTGATTACATTTTCACGCAATTTGGGTGCATAGATCCTGAGAAACCAGTACCCAGAACAACCACCTCTGCCCGTAATAACGGCCTTGATACACCTGGGCATTAAGTCAATCAGAGCTTGGATGGCGTATACAGGTACAGCTGCCAATGCAGCTTCAACACGATACCACACTTCATGAAGAGTAGTGACTGGCGTATTGCGTCGAGCCAGTTGCTCGACCACCATTGACCAGACGTTTTCAATTGGTGAGAGATCTGGAGAATGTGCTGGCCAGGGCAGCAGTCGAACATTTTCTGTATCCAGTAAGGCCCGTACAGGAACTGCAACATGAGGTCGTACATTATACTGCTGAAATGTAGGGTTTCGCAGGGATCGAATGAAGCGTAGAGCCACAGGTCGTAACGCATCTGAAATGCAACGTCCACTGTTCAAAGTGCCGTCAATGCGAACAAGAGGTGACCGAGACGTGTAACCAATGGCACTCCATACCATCACGCCGGGTGATACGCCAGTATGGCGATAACGAATACACGCTTCCAATGTGCGTTCACCGCGATGTCGCCAAACACGGATGCGACCATCATGATGCTGTAAACAGAACCTGGATTCATCCGAAAAAATGACGTTTTGCCATTCGTGCACCCAGGTTCGTCGTTGAGTACACCATCGCAGGCGCTCCTGTCTGTGATGCAGCATCAAGGGTAACCGCAGCCATGTCTCAGAGTAGATAGTCCATGCTGCTGCAAACGATACGATACGATACGATAAACCGCAATCGCGATAGGCTACAATCCGACCTTTATCAAAGTCGGAAACGTGATGGTACGCATTTCTCCTCCTTACACGAGGCATCACAACAACGTTTCACCAGGCAAAGTCGGTCAACTCCTGTTTGTGTGTGAGAAATCGGTTGGAAACTTTCCTCATGTCAGCACGTTGCAGGTCTCGTCACCGGCGCGAACCTTGTGTGAATGCTCTGAAAAACTAATCATTTGCACATCACAGCATCTTCTTCCGGTCGGTTAAATTTCGCGTCTGTAGCACGTCACCTTCGTGGTGTAGCAATTTGAATGGCCAGTAGGCTATATTAAATTTAGACTGACGAACTCATGTAGTAACGCTATCTGACTGCGCTGTTACGGAAATATGACAAAAGAACAGAAGTAACTTACTTCGCATGAAGTAATAATAGTGAGCATAAGTAAATAGTTAACAGAATTGCGTGCAGCTGCTAAACTGCGGTAAACATTCACGTGAATGTTGTCTTAGCAACTGGGTTTGTACCTACGTTCTATGTATAGGGTACGCTTGGCTCAGTCTGTTAGCATAACATTCCTGTTCTGAAACCTGGAAATGTAAGGCGTAAAGCAACAATCACGCTTTATTTTAAGTAATGAACAGCCCGCTCCCTTAACAACTGCAGCGACTGACTTAGCTTCACTTCTCTTAAATCATGCAGAAAAAGATGAAGCGTTTTGCTCAATCCAATTACTCAAATACATAATAATGATCGCAGTGATAATTCGGGAAAATTACTGGCTTTACTGAAGACAAAATTCACATCGCAAGGAATAACTTAAGAGCATATTACGCGGAATTGCTTGTTGCTGACTGCGAAGTATAACTTGGCCGGAAAGACATCAGAATTTGAAACTCACAATAAGAGATCACAAGTGAGTATTAAAATGTTTGAGTAGGAAAATGTATAATTGCATTTAAAGTATGATTAAATGGTTCAAATGGCTCTGAGCACCATGGGACTTAACATCTGAGGTCATCAGTCCCCTAGAACCTAGAACTACTTAAACCTAACTAACCTAAGGACATCACACACATCCATGCCCGAGGCAGGTTTCGAATCTGCGACCGTAGTGGTCGCGCGGTTTCAGACTGAAGCGCCTAGAACCGCTCGGCCGGCAAAGTATGATTAAGTCAAGGCACACACATAGCATACGTGTACGTAGCACGGGGTACAAACAACCACAACACGTGAAGCGTTACAATAAAAGAAGATCTATACATGTCAGAAAATACTGAAACAAGTTCATTCAATGAGAATATGACAACTTTAAGTGCTCTGATATTCGAGTGAATTAACGGAAACAATTCTGTACCGTTCTTTGCTATTCACCCACTTTACAAAACTACGAGCGCATCATATCGACATTGAAATCACTCACTAAAGTTCTGAAAATACTGCGAATATCACCACTCCAAGTCTTGCAGTACGAACCAGAAAAATGGCACACAGTAATTTTAATACGTCTGCGAGTTAACAGCAGACTCTGACTTCAACTGTAATCAAATCTTAAACACGTATAAAGAATTTTACCACACCTGCCTATCTCAAGACGCAGCGCCCAACTAAACTGGACACCACACAACTCTCGGTTCGTTCTTTCAAACACGCCTTTCTCTACCCGGACACGTGCGGCGCTTGTTTCTCACTGGCTTGCGGATATCGGAACCTCAAGGAGTTTGCTCCTGCCATTTGCTGAACGTATCAAAGAAAATTGTGCTTCCAGAGACCGACAGCTCGGTACAGAATATGCCTTTGAAGACCATCTAAAAACAAGCGAAATAAATTCTTTATTTAAAGTTCTGAATGTGAAAGGCAACTTTCAAAATAAAGGAATCTTCAAGCAAGTAAAGAAAAATGAATTTCATTGAAGCGTACAGTAGAAAAGTTCGTAATTATTTCGAATTACGACAGGCGTGGGAAATGCACTGACTGGCCAACTGTTGTGTGAGAGCAGTGAATATGAACATTGTCAGTCGGTTGCTGAATGCTATTCAGTGCATTTCTCTTCGTACAGTCGAGGTAGAAATGAGTTCCTAACGCCACACATCGAAATCGGCGGCGATCTGACTCACAGAAGACCATCGATCACCCCTTATAGTTTTATAGAGGTGACGTGGCGTCCGTTTGCCAAACACTTGTAATGCTGTGCGGCATTTCACTCGTGTGGAAACGTTGTCTCTTCCCTGCTGAAGATGCACTCTGGACGCTGTTTACGGTAGAAGCCCGAATTATTATGTAATCTACGATATGCTATGACCCATGTGTCTTGCACCGATTATCAACCCACATTCAAAATCGATTAAGTCGTGACATGTTGCCATTCTTGTGCTGGCACATATCGATACCTCTCCACAGGCGTCCTGATGTTGGCAACGCCGATCGCGGTCGTGCAGGGTCTGGCGGAGCCAATGGTGTGCGCCCATTGAGCCACGTTTGTAGTGGCTCCATACCGTCTGTACCACGAGCGCCCTCTGCCACTGCGATATAAGAAGGCCAGCGGCAGCCACACAGCCCCTCCCAGGTTCTATAAAGCCCTCCAAATCCTCGAACCTGATGCACTCCACCTCCACCTACCGTCCCCCATGTCCATCCTCTATGACCTCATCCTCTTCCCCCATCTTCTCCAACACATCTGCACCATGTATATTGTCCGCCGCCTCGATCCCCCTCACCCCCTGGTGTCACCCTTCCTCTCTACTCCCAGTCTATTGCTGTGACTTTACCATTGTGTCCCACCCTCTCTCCATCTCCACACCCTCCACCTCCTTTCCCAACGCAACTTCTAGCATCTAGCCCTCCTGGATGATGAGCTTCGCCCTGACGTCTACCCTTCCTACCAACTCTAACCCCAACTTCCTCCTGCCTCCTCCTCAGGGCTCCCTCTACTCCCCCTCCATTTTCCTGAGTGGCTTTCCCCTCCTACGACCCCTCCCTCTCCTCTGCTCCCCTTGAGTCTCTCTGCACTCCCTCCTGCCTTGTCTTCCCTCTTCATCTCCCACCCCACCTGTCTCCTGCCTCTTGGTGCACCTGCTGACACCCCTACTCTTTAGATCCCGCCCCCTCCGCTGCTCCCCTCCTTTTCCATCCTCTCAGGCCTCTCCCTCGGCATGTCCCACCTGGCAGTTTTATTCTTCATCGCGTGTGCTCCAAGTGGGTTTAAAGTGTGTTATTCTGGAGTGTTTTTAATACTGTGGCCAACTTTTGACCTGCACATGTGACTTCAGTGTCTTTTTTGTGCTCTACGAATCGCCAATTGCGTTTTTTAACTTTCTGACGACTTTTTTAATTGTACCCCCATGAACATCTCCATGTCAGTGTATTTTTACATCCATTATCTCCCCTTACTCTGTTTTATGTCCCCCCTTTTTATCGCCTTTATATGTAACATTTTCTTCTTGTATTAGCTGTCATGTCACTTGGCTGAAGAGTGGCGGGTTGCGCCACTGACAGCCCCTCCCCTGCCCATATGGGACAGGGGAATGAAACTATAATAGAGAAAAAAAAAGAGAACCACACAGCCCACTCACACTCGGAGCCACTTAGCTTCGTGACATCACATGGACGCCACCTAGTCATGGCTCTGACACTATCAAATGGTTCAAATGGCTCTGAGCACTATGGGACTCAACTGCTGTGGTCATCAGTCCCCTAGAACTTAGAACTACTTAAACCTACCTAACCTAAGGACATCACACACATCCATGCCCGAGGCAGGATTCGAACCTGCGACCGTAGCAGCAGCGCGGCTCCGGACTGGAGCGCCTAGAACCGCATGGCCACCGCGGCCAACTCTGACACTATCGGTGTGCTTTAGTTCAGAAAAGCCTGATCCTTGTTGCTGTTGTAGGAGCTGGTCTCTATTTCTTGCCACAGTATTTATATAATGAGTCTTTGTACACTAGGGGAAACACGAGTTGATTCATGTTAACTGAATCTTCCGTCAGTTCTTGGTAGAACAACATTATAATAAATGAAAAGCGCTAGTTTGCTTTTGTTCTACAGTATTACTTTTATTCCAGAATGAGATTTTCACTCTACAGCGGAGTGTGCACTGATATGAAACTTCCTGGCAGATTAAAGCTGTGCGCCCGACCGAGACTCGAACTCGGGAACTTTGCCTTTCGTGGGCAAGTGCTCTACCATCTGAGCTACCGAAGCACGACTCACGCCCAGTCCTCACAGCTTTATTTCTGCCAGTATCTCGTCTCCTACCTTCCAAAGTTTCATATCAGTTCACACTCCACTGCAGAGTGAAAATCTCATTCTGGAAACATCCCCCAGGCTGTGGCTAAGCCATGTCTCCGCAATACCCTTTCTTTCAGGAATGCTAGTTCTGCAAGGTTCGCAGGAGAGCTTCTGTAAAGTTTGGAAGGTAGGAGACGAGATACTGGCAGAAATAAAGCTGTGAGGACCGGGCGTGAGTAGTGCTTTGGTAGCTCAGATGGTAGAGCACTTGCCCGCAAAAGGCAAAGGTCCCGAGTTCTAGTCTCGGTCGGGCAAACAGTTTTAATCTGCCAGGAAGTTTCATTACATTTGCTGACTATTGTTGCCAAAGAAGTTACAATGTTTGTAAGCGGTGTTGGAAAAGAAGTTACACGTCTAGATTGAAACAGAAACGTACAGTAAATAACATCTTTGACGGTGAGGTACTAATGCTATGTAGAAAGTAAAAAGTTGTATAAAATAAATAAATAAATAAATATAAACAGAGTAAACAGGAAAAAACCTTAACGCAAAACTGTAACAGCAAGCCTACATGCCAGTTTACATTAATAAATAAAACCAATTAAATAAAACAAAATTAGTAGCCTTGAACTAGTGCTTTTTACTTTGCATTACTACCACACTCTTTAAGACGTTATTTACTGTACCGGATCCCCCGTCGGAGGTTCGAGTCCTCCCTCGGGCATGTGTGTGTTGTCCTAGTATAAGTTAATTTAAGTTAGATGAAGTAGTGTGTAAGACTAGGAACCGATGATTTCAACAGTCTGGTCCCATAAGATTCCACCACAATTTCCAATTTCCATTTACTGTACGTTTCTGTTTCAATCTAGATTTGTAACTTCTTTTCCAATACCGTTTACAAACATTGTAACTTATTTGGCAACAATAGTTAGTAAATATGATGATAGTAATTTCTCTCGAAAGAACAGGTAGCATTGATGACCGTGCAGCTTCTCTAGAATAAATGATGATTAATTGTCACCCTCTGCTGCCGACAGGTGTTGTTGATATACCTCGAACTCTTACGGGCACCGTCACCTTGGTATGCGCGAGTAATGAAAGGATGGGCAAATATCTTTTAGCAACATTACGTATGTAGATTGTGGACAGTTGTGAATGTGGGTTTCACGGGCAGCGTGCACGGGATAAGTCCCTGCAGTAGCGCTATTCATCTGTGTCCTCGGTGGCTCAGATGGATAGAACGTCCGCCATGTAAGCAGGAGATCCCGGGTTCGAGTCCCGGTCGGGGCACACATTTTCAGCTGTCCCCATCGAGGTATATCAACAACACCTGTCGGCAGCTGAGGATTTCAATTAATTATCAAACAGTCAGAAAATGTATGAAGATGGCCCTGTAAGCCGAAAACTGGTCAACACAATAAAAGTAATACTGTAGAACAAAAGCAAACTACCGTTTTTCGTTTATTACAAGTTAATTCAATATTCTGTCTACTGTGTTATCTTGTTCGCTAATCATTTCTGCTCCTGTCCGTCATTCTTGCGACGATAGTTGCCACATAACTCCGTAGGCCACCTCTCCTTACTGTTGTGTACGAAGTCGTAGACAACAATTCTCACTACTCACTTGTCTGTAACAGCCTGCTCAGATACTGTGGCTACACTCTCATCATTCGCCTGCGTGTTGTAACGTGCCAAAATTTACGTGGCGTTTGTCACCGGAAAACGAAACATCTGTCGCCCAACCTTATTCACCGATCAAACAGTAGGGGATAACAACAAAAACATGAATTAAAGGTTCTTGTAATTTCTTTGAGACTCTTTGATGTAAATTATTGTACAAAATTGTTGTAGATGAAGGCAGAGAGAAAGATCCCGCGAGATGTTTGTGTAGAGGGTATCCAGCTATGGTGTAACTTGTTGGTGGCAAAGAGTACACGGGTTGTGCAAAAATGTGGGAATACCGCGAAAAATGGATGCCTGAGTATAACTGCTAATGTCAACCAAGCCTGCAGGTTGCGCTGTCACATTTGACAGCGAAAGACACCTGTGCAGTGCCCTCGATACGTTGCAAGTGTGAGTCGTGGTAAGTACAGTGTTTTGTGTGTGCACTACGTCGCAGCTGAGTAAATTCGTACGTGAGCTAATTGTTGGTTTTCGTACAGTCTTCCTTAACCAAAGGAGGCGAAATGCTTGGTGTTTCAATAGGCGCCGTATTTAAGACCCATACGGCATACAGGGATAGCAGAAAAACATCATCCGCTAAGTCACAACGTTTTGGAAAGTGTACGTTGAAAATGGTTCAAATGGCTCTGAGCGCTATGGGACTCAACTGCTGAGGTCATTAGTCCCCTAGAACTTAGTTAAACCTAACTAACCTAAGGACATCACAAACATCCATGCCCGAGGCAGGATTCGAACCTGCGACCGTAGCGTTCTTGCGGTTCCAGACTGCAGCGCCTTTAACCGCACGGCCACTTCGGCCGGCAAAGTGTACGTTGAGCGATGATGACAGACCTCTCTGAAGAGGACTGTGACGAAAAATGAGAGCACAACAGCTGCAAAAGTCACTGCAGAGTTGAAAGTTGCACTCGTGAACCCTGTCAGGAACGATGCAACACGAATGAGTCTCAATAAGCAGGGAATTGCAGGGTGGGCTGGAACTGCAAAAGCCCTCACCAATTATGCAAATGCCCATAGCAAGAAAATATGATGCCGAAGTCACAAAATCTGGACTTTGGAACAATGGAAGAAAGTCATTTGGTCTGATAGTTTCACATTTCTTCCAACTTATGGCAGAGTTTACTTCCCAAGAGTGAAACATAGCGTGGATTCGGTGGTGATTTAGACAACTGTATCGTAGGAATCTACGGGCCCCTTGGTTGCCGTGCAACGCCGCGTTATTGCTCAGGATTGCGTGACCACTTTGGCTTATCAGTTTCATTCCTTGGTACAATGTTTGTTCCCCAACGATGATTCTGTGTTCCAGACGACAGGGCCCCTGTTAACACAGCTCACAGCTCGCATCGACCCCGACTGACTTTGGGACCACGAGGATCTATGGTCACCTCTCCCCTCGTCCGCCCCAGTAGCTGAGTGGTCAGCGTGACAGACTGTCAATCCTAAGGGCCCGGGTTCGATTCCCGGCTGGGTCGGAAATTTTCTCCGCTCAGGGACTGGGTGTTGTGTTGTCCTAATCATCATCATTTCATCCTCATCGACGCGCAGGTCGCCGAAGTGGCGTCAAATTGAAAGACCTGCACCAGGCGAACGGTCTACCCGACGGGAGGCCCTAGCCACACGACATTTCCATTTACCTCTCCCCTCGCCAGCTCGGTCACCCGACTTCAGTAATATCGAGGCTTTGTGGTCTACTTTGGAGAGAAGAGTGCGTCATGCCGAGCTGTTTCCATCGTCGTTTGCTGAAATTGTCTGTGTTTTGCAGGAAGAATGATATAAGATTCCCTTTAAAACCATACAGGAACTGTAGTTGTCCATTCCTAGAGGACTGGAAGCTCTTATAGGTGCGAACAGGTTTCCTATGAGGCATGTTACTGTTGATATTTTTATCCAATCCCTGTATACAACGAGCCACAGCCGACCGCTGAAACATGCTTTGACGGT
Organism: Schistocerca piceifrons; assembly: GCF_021461385.2. Classification (NCBI taxonomy): domain Eukaryota; kingdom Metazoa; phylum Arthropoda; class Insecta; order Orthoptera; family Acrididae; genus Schistocerca; species Schistocerca piceifrons. Next base: position 234,584,471 of record NC_060140.1, read on the forward strand.
CATCGGACACAATGAATTGTTTGCTAAAATGCACATTTTTTTATAACAATTCGAACGTAACTTTGTTGGTGTGTGTAGAATAATATTTGGAATGGTAGAAGTTCCGATTAGTTACGGCGTGTAGTAGTGGCCCAGCGCAGAATCATTTCGAGTGAGAGTGGTTGCTGTTTCATCGTATGATCGATATTTTGAGTTGCTTTAACTAATGGTGTGACACTCAAGATCAGATTTGTTGTTGCAGCAGGCACAATGTCATTGCTACTGGAAGGTTTGAGCTGTTAGCAAGGCATATTACCCCTTAACATAACGAGATTGTTTTAATGAATTCCGATTTTCATTCTGTTACTGAGCAGGACATCGCGCAGTGCTATTAGGCACTTTATGGAAGCAGAATCGAATACCCAACCACGTCTATAACAAACATTGGGATACAGCGTTAGTTAGTCGCCAACGTCAAGAAGAATATAATAATTCCAATCCCAAAGAAAGCAGGCGTTGATAGATGTGAAAATTACCGAACTATCAGTTTAATAAGCCACGGCTGCAAATTACTAACTCGAATTCTTTACAGACGAAGGGAAAAACTAGTAGAAGCCGACCTCGGGGAAGATCAGTTTGGATTCCGTAGAAATATTGGAACACGTGAGGCAATACTGACCCTACGACTTATCTTAGAAGCTAGATTAAGGAAAGACAAACCTACCTTTCTAGCATTTGTAGACTTAGAGAAAGCTTTTGACAATGTTGACTGGAAAACTATCTTTCAAATTCTGAAGGTAAGGGGGGGGGGGCAAAATACAGGCAGCGAAAGGCTGTTTACAATTTGTACAGAAACCATAAGGCAGTTATAAGAGTCGAGGGGCATGAAAGGGAAGCAGTAGTTGGGAAGGGAGTGAGACAGGGTTGTAGCCTATCCCCGATGTTAGTCAATCTGTATATTGAACAAGCACTGAAGGAAACAAAAGAAAAATTCGGAGTAGGAATTAAAATCCATGGAGAATAAATGAAAACTTTGAGGTTGGCCGATGACGTAATTCTGTCAGAGACAGCAAAGGATCTGGAAGAGCAGCTGAACGGAATGGTCAGTGTCTTGAGAATATAAGATTAACATCAACAAAAGCAAAACGAGGATAATGGAATGTAGTCGAATTAAATCCGGTGATGCTGAGGGTATTAGAATAGGAAATGAGACGCTTGAAGTAGTAAATGAGTTTTGCTATCTGGGAGCAAAATAACTGATGATGGTCGAAGTAGAGAGGATATAAAATGTAGACTGGCAGTGACAAGGAAAGCGTTTCTGAAGAAGAGAAATTTGTTAACATCGAGTATAGATTTAAATGTCAGGAAGTCGTTTCTGAAAATATTTGTATGGAGTGTTACCATGTATGGGAGTGAAACATGGACGATTAATAGTTTAGACAAGAAGAGAATAGAAGCTTTCGAAATGTGGTGCTACAGAAGAATGCTGAAGATTAGATGGGTAGATCACATAACTATTGAGGAGCTATTGAATAGAATTAGGGAGAAGAGAAATTTGTGGCACACCTTGACTAAAAGAAGAGATCGGTTTGTAGGACATGTTATGAGGCATCAAGGGATCACCAATTTAGTATTGGAGGGCAGCGCGGAGGGTAAAAATCGTAGAGGGGGACCAAGAGATGAATACACCAAGCAGATTCAGAAGGAAGTAGGTTGTAGTAGGTACTGGCAGATGAAGGAGCTTGCACAGGATAGAGTAGCTTGGTGAGCTGCATCAAACCAGTCTCAGGACTGAAGACCACAACAACAAGTCGCCAACGCCTGAAGTTGTACATATTTGCATTAATGTATTATTGGTAGGGATCAAGCAGCGATGGCAGAGAAGAGGCTCAGTTAGGTCTCATTACACTGGAGCCCGATCTCGGCACGTATACTTGATATTCTTTGAAAATAAAACTATTCGACTTTAAAGTGTTAAAAAGAATAAATTCTGACCTTCTCATTCAGTATTAGTTAATGTATTAGTAAGCACTTATGGTCCTAGAGGAAACGGCAAAGTCAAATTAATATCAACAGAGTTCAAATATAAATTATTATCGTTGCATGATCAAAGCTTGAAGGAAGAGAGAAAAAAGTAGATAGAAATATGTCGGGTTTTTATGTACGGTAGGTTATGGACAGGCGCTAATATTACTTGAATAACTCGCAGCCAGTTTCTAGCTTAACTTTAATCTATAATGATAAAAATACGCGGAGGAAAGGAAACAGTTTCGAAAAGTACATAAGAAAAAAAATTAAAGAATATAATTACGCGATCTGTGAACGATATCCATCTGCCGTCGACCATTCTCAGATAAATAGTATTTCGTAATTATCTACAGCTTTGCTACTATAATTGGCGAGTGATAAAAGACAGGTCAAATGATCATGTTTCAAAAACTCTAAAACTTTGAGACAGAAGTTAATATTTAATTGAGATTTTGGCACCATATTTTATCGTTCGAAAGGGTAAGACATACATAATCGGTATTTATGCATTTATATATGGACCAAAGCAGAGATTCTAGTTGTTTACGTTGTATTAAAATTTCAGTGCGCGATCTCTACGCTTCTATCCCTTGCGTACGTTTGCTTTATTCCAACAGTGAAAGAGCATAATTAAGCCAAAGGGAGGTACGTCAATTTCCATTCTTGATCTTGTAGCCATTATAAACTAGCGACGTGATTGTAGCTACCGAATGGTAAGTTCCTCTGTTCAAAATGTTCAAATGCGTGTGAAATCTTATGGGACTTAACTGCTAAGGTCATCAGTCCCTAGGCTTACACACTACTGAACCTAAATTCCCCTAAGGACAAACACACAGACCCATGCCCGAGGGAGGACTCGAACCTCCGCTGGGACCAGCAGCACAATCCATGACTGCAGGGCCTGAGACCGCTCGGCTAATCCCGCGCGGCTAAGTTCCTTCGTCGCTCGCTTTAGATTATCAGCATATAGGGCATCGGACGCTTATGTGCTGTTTCGGGGGTCCGTTACCAATTTGTACCACGGCAAACCAGCATCACAATACAATCTAGCTCTAACATTCGGGCGTCACACACGAAACATCTTCAAATCGGACAAATATATCCTGTTACTCTCGGCTTTTAACGATAACCAACTGATCATAAAATATCACTTCATTTAAATTCGTAGGCGTCCAGGGCCGGTGTCGCTCCGGATAAAATATTTCTGGGGACTGGGTAGTGTCATTGTAAACTATTAAAAAACTAGATTTCCAACGTTTTGACCGACTTACTGAGGTCCTCTTCAGGGCTGTTCACTGATCGCAGCGAACTGCCCTCAAGAGGACCGCAGCAAGTCGGTCGAAACGTCGGAAATTTAGTTGTTTTGGTAGTTCACAATGGCTCAGTCTAGTACCCAAAATTATTTTATCCAAAATCACCCGATCTGGTTCGACTACACTTTGCCATGCATGTTTTATTGTGAATTGCGTCTTATTATTGGTCGTTTGACAGGAGCTGCTTCTTGGTGGTACTTTATTTTACTGGGCTAGTGTCGGGCGTTACCCACTATCTACGGAATTGTTCTATAAAAGAGACAGATGTTTCCTACAGTACGTTACTTACGGTGTATGTAGTAGTGTGTTAGGAGTATAAGAGTTTTCAGTGTATTTTAATGTGACCTTTCTTGTATGTAATGATGTCTAGCATATGTCAGTCATAATGTTTTGTAATATTCATGTTATAATAAGGTTACATGAGTTATACTTTCTTTAGGTAATCAGCATAAGGAATTTTTTACCAAAATGTACGCAGTTACCATTGACAATTGCTGTGCGTGTAAATATTATTTTTAATATACATCATACACTATATTGTACACATAAAGCTACTTCTAATTTGTATTCTCTCTGTTAGCTGAAATAAAAAGTGTGTTCCCATTTTGTTGTCATTAAGGACCACTACCGAAATTTTCGACAATCTTTTTTAAGCTCGGTCTCTTCGTTTAAAGTAATGTCAGGGTATTTAGTTATAAATGTTAAAGTTTCTGCTTCTTCCAAAATATTTAGTAAGCTGCCTTTATTGGCAATCTGTAGCACAGAGTATCATTGTTCATGTCACAGACTGTTCTCTGAAGTGTCTATAAACGAAGACATTTTCATGTCAGTTAGGTTCAGATGTTTTTAAATCTTGTTGTGAAATTTCTTCCAGTCTGTTCCATGTAAGTTGTCTCACGATTATGACATTTTAGCTTATAAACACCTGAACGTGAGAGTTTACAGGATTGATCTATGTTACGACAAATTTGCGGTCGCAATGTGTTGTGTGTACTGGAGCTATTTTTGGGCTGCTTTTCTCAAATGCAAGTCTGATTTAGCAGAAATTTTTTTCCATTATGATATCACAGTGAACTGTTTATGTTTGCTATAATTTGTCCTTTTAGGGTAATGTAGTCTCTTGTTTTCACGTGTGTCTAGTTTTCTGGTACAAACTCTGACAACTATGAAAATTTTCATTGGTCGCTTAAGTCTGGATGTATACATCGTAGATTTCAGACTTTAAGATCTATGGAGCCATAATGTTCAATCTCATACATTAATTTATTTGAAGAACAGGAAAAGAAATAGACATCTTCGACTCACTATGGAATAGCCTACATAAAAATATTATGTTAAAACTCGAACATAAATATTACAGTAAAATAAATTTTCTAGATCTTGAAATCACAAGGAATGGACCAATGCATGGACTCAATATCTACCGTAAACAGACAACTACAGACTGTGTAATACAGAATAGCTTTTGTCATTCAAAAGCACACAAAGAAGCATACTCTCGAACCTATGCAAAGAGCCCAACAAGTATCCACTGACTAAAGAAAACATAGCATCTGTATTAAAAACTCTAAGAAGAACAGTAAAAAATCATTTCAACTCCCCCATTGTTGACAAAATTTGTAACAGAAAACTACACACACACATAAAAATAAAACAAAATACAACATTACGTTAAAAGGACGAATTACAGCAAACGTACACAGTTCACCGTTACAATAGACTGGGGAAAAATTCCACATAAAATCAAACTTGTACATCACAAAAGCAACCTAAAATAGGCTTCAGATCACTGAACACACTGATATCACAAATTTGTTGTAACATAGAACAGTCCTGTTATTTTGCACGTTCAGGTGTTTCTAAGTTAAAATGCGATGTCTGTTAGAAAATTTCCGTGGGACAAAATTGAGGAAATTTCAAAACACTACTCATAAAACCATGTGAACCTAGCTGGCATTCTTTTCAAGCACTAAACATCCTGTTCAACTGATCCCAAAGTTCTTTTCAGTCCCTTACGGAACCGCAATGCTATCGATACACTTTAAAGTTATTAATTATTTTTCTCTTGACACTAAATTCCTTTTTAAATGTCTCTTTAATTGGTTTTAGTACTTGATCGTGGCACAGGCTGAATAACCTGGGGATGCATTACAACCCTGTCCCAGTTCCTTCGGTATCACAGTTTTATTTTAAATTTCTGTTTTTCCGAAGAGGCTGATGACTATTCTTAGAAACATCCCTGTCTCAGTCCCTTCGGTATAACAACTTTCTTTTGAATTCTTGTTCTTCCCGAGAATCTGCTGACTAATCTTAAAAACGTGTACAGTACAATTTTCGAGAAAGGCGCCTAAGTTTCGTACTCACAGACTAAGACTGTAAGATTTAACCGCACTTTACTCCTTTCCTTCGAGCCTACGGAAATCCCCAAAGACAGTGCTTGTGGCGTTGGGGCTGAGAGGGACTCCGACAAAGGCGGAGAGAGAGAGAGAGAGAGAGAGAGAGAGAGAGAGAGAGAGAGAGAGAGAGAGAGAGGGTGGGGGGGGGGAGGGGAGAGGGGGAGAGAGAGGAAGAAGAGAGCGTTGTCGTAGCTGCGAGACGATTTTCGGAACAAAGAGGCCGAATCCGAGAACTCGAAGCATCTGCAGCACTGCCTAATGACGGCTATCACGACGGGGCGGCATCCGCGCTGCAGTATTAATACCTCGGGATCGGGGCGGGCGTAAGCGGCGAGGAGGGGGGACGATTTAATTAAAAGGAAAAGGGCCGGATAAAGAGCGCAAAAACCGACACCGCTTCAAAGGCGAATAAAGCGCGCATCTCTCGCCGGATTCCGCCATTGTGCTACGCTGCAGAGGAAGCCGTTTAGGCGACGCGGTGGTCGCTTCGCTCCGCTTTTAAATCACCTCCACCTCCCCCTCCAAACGGCCCAGGGTGATGCGCGACGCAAATGGGATACCGCGGTGGGATCGCTGCCGTTCTCGACCGGTAATTTTCAATTAATTGGCCACTTAGAATTCTCGCGTTGGAAGCCGCATTTTTAACTGCTACTTTACGATTTCATAAAAACTCAGACCTTTACTCGCAAAATGTTTTACACTGGACTGCTACGGTTATTCGTCATTATTAGAAAGAGAGGAAAGAAAGGTATTTATGTTTTCCTCATTTATTCACAGCTTCAGCGTAGCAGAATTAGGACGGCCGAAGTGGCCGAGCGGTTCTAGGCGCTACAATCTGGAAATGCGCGACCACTACGTCACAGGTTCGCGAATCCTGCCTCGGACATGGATGTGTGTGACGTCTTTAGGTTAGTTAGGTTTAAGTAGTTCCAAGTTCTAGGGGACTGATGACCTCAGAAGTTAAGTCTCGTAGTGCTCAGAGCCATTTGAACCATTTTTAGCAGAATTAGCAGTCAATCTCTGGCAGTTATAGAGCAAATTAAGGATGAAATAAACAAAATACTGCTTAGGGCTGAACTTCCTGAATGTTCACCTCCTACGACTGCGATAAAGAATACAGAGGACGAAAGGGTCGTAACTTTACGATACGTTTCAAAGAACATACAATGGGTGTTGCATGTAGCAAATATTTGTTTCGTCAAAATTTGGAACAGAGTAAATATTCAGAAGGGTCAATCAATGACGTAACGCCTCTAAATGGTTTTTACTAGATGCACTCGAAGAGAAGAAGATGATTTATAGTCGACATAAAAATCAATCACAAGTCAGTTGAACGAACAACTCAGTTTCAACGAGAAATATTTTTATGATATTTTAGAAGACCTGTTATAAAGCTATGCTGCTCCTCTGTTTTTCAAGATTTTAATGTTATATATTTTTAAGATTTTAAAGTTTTACATTTTTTAACTTATCAGCTCTTCACTGTGTTTCTTTAATTTTTTTTTATTTTTTTGGAGATTTCACGATATTTAGCGACATTGTTAGCGCTTACACACTCATTTGTTGCAATATAGAATTTGCTTTACATCATTGTAGTTTTGCGCATAGGATTCTCTCATTTAGTACAAATTAAATAATAATGCTGGCAACGGTCTTGCCGCAGTGGTTCACCGGTTCCCGTCAGGCCACAGAAGTTAAGCGCTGTCGGGTTTGGCTAGCACTTGGATGGGTCACCGTCTGGGTCTGCCAGATGCTGTTAGCAAGCGGGATCCACTCAGCCCTTGTGAGGCCAATTGATGAGCTACTGACTGACAACTAGCGACAACGGTCACGAAAACTGACAAAAGCCGGGAGAGCAATGTGCTGACCACATGCCCCTTCGTATCTGAGTGTGGTGATACCTAAGGGCTAAGGAAGACACGGCGGCTGGTCGGTACCGTTGGGCCTTCAAGGTCTGTTCGGACGATGTTTGTTTTATAAATAATAATAATAATGTTACTCTTCTTCATTACATGTTGTATTTATTCATAATTTTGTGAGCTAGCGTCACTTATAAATTATTACCCTGCTCAATGTGTATTTTCTTAACTAAAACAGGATTTTCAATAAGTTTCGATTTTCAGATATATTATTTTTTCGTTTGTATATGAATTCGCTGTTCTCGCCTATGTAAATGTTTCATAACATGTGACAGGAATATGACGATGCATACGTCGTTTTATTGGATGGAAAAGGGACGCATGTTTACATCTTGGCGACAGGCTCGATTAGTTTTATGTACTAGCGGGTAAAATAGGGTAAAGCGGATCACAGGGGTAAAGTGGTTCAAAGACACAATACACGGAATCAGTGCCATCTGGGTAACGGGAGAAAGAAACACAAAAACTGAGATGTATTTCGAAGGCTGTGACCACTATGTTTCTTACCTGTGTCACGAGAAACGAAAATCGGGCAACCAATTATTATCAACAGTGCCTTTAAATCTTTGTCATTTCATTTCAACGTAAACAAACTGTTGCAGTGCCCACAGGTGAGAAACTACACCTATTTTTCAGCTGAATTATATCAAAGATATACAGTAGGCCTATGTGCAATGTACGTGAAACTCACTTTTTAGAGAACTTTTACTTTTCGTTATTGTGCCAAATATGACTTTTTTGTAAATGCGGGGATAAAGGAAGTCATACCCTGAAAATATATAAAGAAGCTTGGAGCAGAGAAAAAAGACATTATAATTAAGTTTAAATACGCGGAGCAGTGAAAAAAGTAAACAGAAAGTAATGACTTTGGGAAAAGTTTCTGAAATTCATTATATCAAAGGCTACTACATCCTGGCTTCCTTAAACGATGAGAAAAGAGATAGATGTCATATAGGAAAGACTTAGAAGGCAGGTAAAGAACTGCTTTGAACAGTTTTTTAAGAAAAAGTGATGGCAAGAAACAGACACATTTTGTGAGTCGTGACGTAGCTGAAATTCAAAGTTTCTATATCAAACGGCATTTGTGAGGTAAGGGGAAATATTTGAGAAGGGGGCGGTATGATATTGCAGACATTAATGTGAACATTGTGGAGTAATAGAATTGCCATATGTGATTTTGTAACGTTATTATGTTGTTGGATCTCTGTTCAAGTTTTTGAAAGCGCTGATCATTTAACGGTTTTTCTAATGTAATTTTAAAGTTGAACGTATTTTTTACTTAAAGCTATGCCCTTGTTTCTTTTAAAATTTCTTAACAATGATCCACTTTCGACCTTGAGTGGAATAAATTAGTTTAAATACGAAAATCCGCTTTACGCTAAGTAATGAATTAAAGCTTCTTAGACCCTTAAAATTTGTATGCTGGAAACTGTGTCCTGTCAAAGTACAATGTTTGTGACATGTGGAAGATCATAAATGTAAAATAATAGCTATTTCTTGTAGATAATCGTTAATAAAAGAAAAAAAACCATAAAATTTTCATCCACTTTATCCTAGTTTACGGACACAAATTGGGTACTACTTCTGATCCTAGCGTTTTTCACGCTTTCTTTTTTCGTTTTCCCCTTTAAATTATTGTAAATGTTGTTTAGATGCATTTTTACGGTTTTAAATTCGTATTGCGCGTAATTTCATGTTAGACATACGATAGTTATGGTGTTTTAATTCTCAACGGTTTCTCTGTTGATCGCGTGCAGAACGATGGATGGAGCTTTTCCTTTATAACACGTAGCATTCGTATGTGACACAGCTGGGCCGGCCGCGGTGGTCTAGCGGTTCTAGGCGCTCAGTCCGGAGCCGCGTGACTGCTACGGTCGCAGGTTCGAATCCTGCCTCGGGCATGGATGTGTGTGATGTCCTTGGGTTAGTTATGTTTAAGTAGTTCTAAGTTCTAGGGGACTGATGACCTCAGATGTTAAGTCCCATAGTGCTCAGAGCCATTTGAACCATTTGACACAGCTGGTGACGACAGGTGCCTCCTGGCTAGGGTTGCCATCATTCACCGTTACGGACCTTCGTGTCCCAACATCCCGAAAAGACCCATTTTGATCCAGATTTTGCAGAATATACTGTTACGAGCTTGTCTCAAGTAATGAAGTAACACCGTCTGTTAACGGAACGTGTAAATGCAGCCCTAGTCAGTTTTATTTCTGCCAACAAGTTTATGTTGTCAATGTCGTCTCACAGATGGCGTTGCATGTTGCATATCCTGTACCGGTGATGCAACAACATTTAGGACCTACAGCCATCATTCGAGAAAATACCAGAGTACGGGGCTGGAACTGCAGTGAAGCGGCACTCTTAAGGTCGCGTTTTGCCGTATAGCTGCGTCTTTACCTCGTAAGAAAAGCCAATAAGGAAACGGCGACAAGGCACAAGCTGCTGAACACCTAGCCGAGAAGCCTAATTACATTAGACGCTCGACCATAACATTATTTGCTTTGTAATGTTTTCCGACGCCCTTAGTAGAAAATTTAATTTCGGGTGTCAACTCGACTTGATGATTCCATTTTTCAGCTACTACAGTGAGGAAAATACACTGAAGCGCCAAAGAAACAGGTACAGGCATGGGTATTCAAATACAGAGATATGTAAGCAGCCAGAATACGGCGCTGCGGTCGGCAACACCTATATAAGACAACACGTGACTGGCACAGTTGTTAGATCGGTTACTGCTGCTACAGTGGCAGGTTATCAAGATTTAAGTGAATTTGAACGTGGTGTTACAGACGGCGCACGAGCGACGGGACACAACATCTCCGAAATAGCAATGAACGAAGTACGGCCATTTCACGAGTGTACCGCGAATATAAGGAATCTGGTAAAATATCAGATCTCCGACATCGCTGCAGCCGGAAAAAGATCCTGCAAGAACGGGACCAACGAAGACTGAAGAGAATCGTTCAACGTGACAGAAGTGCAACCCTTCTGCAAATTGTTGTAGATTTCAATGCTGGGCCACCAACAAGTGTCAGGGTGCGAACAATTCAACGAAACATCATCAGCGATATGGGCTTTCGGAGCCGAAGGCCCACTCGTGTAATTTTGATGACTGCACGACACAAAGCGTTATGCCTCTCCTGGGGCCGTCAACACAGACATTGGACTGTTGATGACTGGAAACATGTTGCCGTGTCGGACGAGTCTCGTTTCAAATTGTAACGAGTGGATGGACGTTTATGGATATGCGGACAACCTCATGAATCCATGGACCCTGCATGTCAGCAGGGGATTGTTCAAGCTGGTGCAGGCTCTGTAACTGTGTGGGTCGTGTGCAGTTGGAGTGATATGCGACTCTAGATACGTCTAGATATGACTCTGACAGGTGACACATACGCGAGTATGCTGTCTGATCACCAGCATCCATTCATGTCCAATGTGCATTCCGACGGACTTGGGCAATTCCAGCAAGACAATGCGACACCCGACAAGTCCAGAATTGCTACAGGTTAGCTCTAGGATCACTTTTCTGAGTTTAAACACTTCCGCTGGTCACCAAACTCACTAGACATGAACATTATTGGGCATATGTTGGATGACTTAAAACATGCTGATCAGAAGAGATCTCCACCCCCTCGTACTCTTACGGATTTATGGACAGCCCTACAGGATTTACGTGTCAGTTCCCTCCAGTACTACTTCAGACATTAGTCGAGTCCATGCCACGTCATGCTGCGGTAGTTCTGCGTGTTCGTCGGCTCTCCAACGATATTAGTCAGCCATACCAGTGTCTTTGGCTCTTCACTGCATGTAAGCAGTACCACGGGGAAGAATCGGCAGTTCCCATTTGAGTAGCAAATTGATAAGACAATTCTTTCTAAACGTAATACGAACAACGAGAGCAAGTTAGTAATGTTTGAAGTGTTTACTATGGTTATTATGACTTGCATGGAGTTTTATAAATACGAAAAAGCGAAGAAAGACGTATTGAAGAAAGCGAAATCTTTCGAAAAATATGGTTTACCAACTGCTACTAGCGCAACAAGTTCCATATAATTACGTTGTGCGCAAAAAGTAATTACATGAAACAAATTTTTTACTTCATTTCTACATCACCACCTCAGAAGGTCACGACGAGTTTCCCGCTAGATATGGCAACCCTACGTCCGGCGTATGTTACAGTTCTGCTCATCATCTACGAGTGTGACCAGTGAGTGTAATAAATTTGCATTCTACATGATCGCAAATGTTGTTTCATTTAATTACTGGTGACTGATTTAAGTCTTAGGAGAACATATTCAGACAAGTGTTAGGGAGGTCAGGAACTACTCTAATATACGTACACCTTGTACATCAGTCCATCTATAACAAAGTTTTTTAACTTGCGATCACTACTGATTATTTTCATTTAGGTACCGAAGACTTTTACGTGACAAGCTATGCTGTATGCTGTACCAGGACTAATCACTGGATCACTGTCTGATGTGGGCAATGTCCTTTCGGTTACATCATCAGAGCACTGATATACTCAAAGCTTCAACTTACAGCAAACTTCTCCTCTTTCCGCCCAGACTTGGAGTTACTATCAACGTGGAGTATATTCGACATGAAGCAGGAAAGTTAATTCTCGGCAACAACGGTGAGGCTGTGGATGAGCAAACTCCCCACTGTTACCTTCCTCTCGGTGGTGCTAATTTCACAGCGCCATAGTGCTGAATTTGGGAGGAAATTGGAGGAGTCTGCCATTATTTGAGACTTTGACGCTTATTTAGATGGTGTACTTGATAGCTCACAGGCCTGTTCCAGGACACAATTTCAAGTTGTCACATGCGTTCTACCCAATGTTTACTCCACACAGAGCCGGCCGGGTTGGCCAAGCGGTTCTAGGCGCTACAGTCTGGAACCGCGCGACCGCAACGGTCGCAGGTTCGAATCCTGCCTTGGGCATGGATGTGTGTGATGTCCTTAGGTTAGTTAGGTTTAAGTAGTTCTAAGTTCTAGGGGACAGATGACCTCACATGTTAAGTCCCATAGTGCTTAGAGCCATTTCTGAACTCCACACAGAATAAGACAATAAATTGTCGTATAGAAACAGAATGCTCGTTGCAAACAGAAATCAGTTCGCCGTTCTCAGTCATCAACAGAAGCGAATGGAGCTCTGGGTGTACCTCAAGGATAGTTACTATTCACGGTATACGAGGATGTGTGATTCAAGTAAATGGCCGGGTAGATGGCATCTGAATCTGTGTGTTGTTTGTAGACGCCGTAGCTGGGTACGGGATGATTATGTCAATAGAAAAGTGTTAAGTGATATAAGATGCGTAAATAATAGATGATCCCCAAATAAATTTCGTTTAACTATGTCTGGTAGATCCCTGAAATCCATTACACCGTTTGCAATGTGTAAGCTTCCATGGGATCATGTATTTTAATTAAAACTGTGTATAACGGATTAAATTAAATAGAAGAGGTTGGCCCTGATAAAACATGAGTTATGAATCAACCACATAGCAATATGTAATTAATTACAGGGACATCATCTGCCTACGAAATGAAATAGGATTCCAAACAAAATTAATTTATTACAATAGTCTGCCCTTTAAATACTTGAATACGACTTTGATTACAAGCTCGCAGTGAAATTCATGACCGTGAACAACACAGAATGAATAATCGCCTAGCGTGAAATGTGCAAAGGCCTTGGCAAAGAACCGAAGATACTGGGTAGCTGTTAGGTGGTCATCTAAAAATTGTGAAAGTACAAATTAGCTATGAATGCTCACTGATTGCACGATTACGAAGAAACAATGGTTAACTAAACCGTGCGTACTACGTTAATGGTTGAGTAGTGAATGAGTCCTTAGAATTTCGAAGAATTTACAAGGTTGGCGACAAATTCTCGTTTCTATCATCGTACCTAAAAATAATCGCCTGAAAATAATAAAAAAGGGCAATATCTTGGAATTTCAAGCCGCAATGGAAGGAATCTTCAGTTTCGCAAAGCGCCGCTATCAAAGATGACAATCGTGCGTCGCATACGTGATATGGCAGACGGCTTCAACAGTCAGTTAGCAAATCTTTGAAAAGAGTTTGCTAGAGCGCATTTTTATCAGAGGCGTAAACAGTGAACTTGAGAAGAGCTCGATTTCTTAGGAGTAATGAGGAAGATTCTTAGCAGCTTTGAAGAAAGTGTAGGAAATTTATCAGGTTCTGTTTCGAGAGGCGGAGTGTGAACCGTGTTAAAAATAAATCAATACTCGTAGCGCAAATGAACGAAAGAATGAAAAAAATTCCAGTAGCCATTGAAATCAGAGGTGATCTCTGCAAGAGTTATCATGTGCAAAGAACGTCACTTTGAAAATTGTAATGAGTGTTATTCGTACAGCTGACGATACACGAGAGCATGGACTTCAACAGCGCCAGTTAGAGAATTTCTTTAAAGATATCGACAGCTAGCAAAGAAGTCCACGTTATTACAGTAGGGTGCACTGGCTTAATCGGAGTTCGTTATTAAATCGATTATTTTTTGTTTTTTAGACGAGGGAGGTATGTTTATGAAAATTAGTAACTTGTGTATTTCTGAAATGAAACAACCTTCATCGAATAGTGATTTTCCATTCCTTCACGATACAACCAGCCTTCGAACGGCTTGAATATCTTAGGTTTAAGATCTGCTGATAATGCATTTATCAGCCGTATACAACCATTCGAACTGAAATTGTCACTTTGGGCAGACCTGAATAGAGAATAGAGTTTATTTTCTAAAGTTGTGTTCACTGAAGGACTTCGTTATTAACAAATTTTGGACATTATGCACCTATTCTACTTAATCTTAAGGAAAATTTCCATTTTGACCTAGTACAAAATGACTTGCATCAAAATGTTCAAATGTTTGTGAATTCCTAAGGGACCAAACTGCTGAGGTCATTGGCACCTAGACTTACACACTACTTAAATTAACTTACGCTAAGGACAACACACACACCCATGACCGAGGGAGGACTCGAACCTCCGGTGGGAGGTTCAAATGGCCCTAAGCGTTATGGGACTTAACATCTGAGGTGATCAGTCCCCTAGACTTAAACCGGACTTAAACCTAACAAAGGACGTCACACACACCCATGCCCGAGGCAGGATTCAAACCTACGACCGTAGCAGCAGTGCGCTTCCGGACTGTAGCGTCTACAACCGCACGGTCACAGCGGCCGGCCCGGCGGAGGGACTGCGCGATTCGTGACATGGTGCCTCTAACCGCACGGCCAATCCGCGCGGCGACTTGCATCCGTTTTTCTCTCCATATTCAATGTACAGGGATTAAACTTTCTTTGTTATGCAACTCGACGTAACTTACTTTTAGTGCAGCAGGGAATGGAAGGAAAAATTCAATAACAAGAGAAACATTTCAGATTTATACAAGCATTTTCGTCAGGATCGATTTCCTCGGATATGCAAGATGCTTGCTGGAGGAGGGGAGTGGGGGGAGAGATAAGCGGTTAACGTCCCTTAGACAACGACGTTATTAGAGACGGAGTACAAGCTGGAATTAGGGAACGGTAGGGAAGGAAACCAACCGTGCACTTTCACAGGAACCATCCCGGTAGCCGGATCCGGGATTGAGCAGTCGCACGCCCGGACGCGAGGCCAATGTGCTAACCACTGAGGTACCTCGCTCGATAAGGCGGCTGCAGATGCAGTACGAATGTAGCATTCCACGTACGTATGTGAACAACTACTTTCAACGATGAGAAACGATAACAAACGTTTGAGAAACTCATCTTCAGGCTGAAAACTGAACAGCACGCCACATATACAATACGCACCAACGCTCATGCAAATGGAAATAGAGTAAGAAGCTCGAGAATACGACAGTTGATTAAAAATCTTTCCATGTGTAATGACTGACTAAGAAATGTGAGAAATATGTACCTATTTACACTACTAGCCATTAAAATTGCTACACCACGAAGATGACGTGCTACAGACACCAAAATTTAACCGACAGGAACAAGATGCTGTGATATGCAAATGATTAGCTTTTCAGAGCATTCACAACGTGCTGACATAAGGAAAGTTTCCAACTGATTTCTCATAAACAAACAGCAGTCGACCGGCGTTGCCTGGTGAAACGTTGTTGTGATGCCTCGGGTAAGGAGGAGAAATGCGTACCATCACGTTTCTGACTTTGATAAAGGTCGGATTGAAGCCTATCGCGATTGCGGTTTATCGTATCGCGACATTGCTGCTCGCTTTGGTCGAGATCCAATGTCTGTTAGAAGAATATGGAATCGGTGGCTTCAGGAGAGTAATACGGAACGCCGTGCTGGATCCCGATGGCCTCGTATCACTAGCAGTCGAGATGACAGGCATCTTATCCGCATGGCTCTAACGGATCGTGCAGCCACGTCTCGATCCCTGAGTCAACAGATGGGGACGTTTGCAAGATAACAACCATCTGCACGTACAGTTCGACGACGTTTGCAGCAGCATGGACTATCAGCTCGAAGACCAAGGCTGCGGTTACCCTTGACTCTGCATCACAGACAGGAGCGCCTGCGATGGTGTTCTCAACGACGAACCTGGGTGCACGAATGGCAAAACGTCATTTTTTCACATGAATCCAGGTTCTGTTTACAGCATCATGATGCTCGCATCCGTGTTTGGCGACATCGCGTGAACGCACATTGGAAGCGTGTATTCGTTATCGCCATACCGGCGTTATCACCCGGCGTGGCGGTATGGGGTGCCATTGCTTACACGTCTCGGTCACCTCTAGTTCGCATTGACGGCACTTTGAACAGTGAACGTTACATTTCAGATGTCTTACGACCCGTGGCTCTACCTTTCATTAGATCCCTGCGTAACCCTACATTTCAGCAGGATAATGCACGACCGCATGTTGCAGGTCCTGTACGGGCCTTTCTGAATACAGAAAATGTTCGACTGCTGCCCTGGCCAGCACATTCTCCAGATCTCTCACCAACTGAAAACGTCTGGTCAATGGTGGCCGAGCAACTGGTTCATCACAATACGCCAGTTACGACTCTTGATGAACTGTGGTATCGTGTTGAAGCTGCATGGGCAGGTGTACCTGTACACGTCATCCAAGCTCTGTTTGACTCAATCCCCAGGCGTATCAAGGCCGTTATTACGGCCAGAGGTAGTTGTCCTGGGTACTGATTTCTCAGGACCTATGCACCCAAATTACGTGAAAATGTAATCACATGTCAGTTCCAGCAAAATATATTTGTCCAATGAATATCCGTTTATCATCTGCATTTCTTCTTGGTATAGCAATTTTAATGGCCAGTAATGTAATAATGAAATAATGCGGCAGCATTACTTCTGTAGCTTACCTGTTTCATTTGTAGCAGTGAAACACAATATACAGTGGCTTACACACTTCTGGTTGTAAAAGTAACAAAATTAATTTGGATGAGAAACAGGTGATGTCCTCTCTCAAGTCTTCATCCTCCTATTTCCGTGTGAGAGGGGTACAGTTCAGTACTCACTAATCGCAGGTCCGCAATCAGCACGCACTCGCCGAACATGCTGGCTGTGAAACCCTAGCCTACACGACGTCTCACATCCATTAACGCGTGATTTATGGTTCATATCGGCTGTCTTCTAGAAATTAACATTAAAAAGAAGATCATTCAAATGAGAAATACACTCATCAAAAAAAGTGTTGCGTCACTTCGATTCCGAGAGTTCCGGAACCTGTACAGGAAATTGGAATAGAGATCAACATAAACATCATTTCCGCCGTTGCTATTACTCATGAAAACCACACATTACGTGTTGTACCACCATACAGCGAGACCTTCAGAGGTGGTGGTCCAGATTGCTGTACACGCCCGTACCTCTACCCAGTAGCATGTCCTCTTGCATTGATGCATGCCTGTATTTGTCGTGGCATACTATCCACAAGTTCAACAAGGCGCTGTTGGTCCAGATTGTCCCACTCCTCAACAGTGATTCGGCGTAGATCTCTCAGAGTGGTTGGTGGGTCACGTCGTCCATAAACAGATCTTTTCAGTCCGTCCCAGGTATGTGCCATAAGGTTCACATCTGAAGGACATGCTGGCCACTCTAGTCGAGCGATATCGTTATCCTGGAGGAAGTCACTCAAAGATGTGCACGATGGGGGCGCGATTTGTCGTCCATGAAGACGAATGCCTCGCCAGTATGCTGCGATATGATTGCACTATCGCTCGGAGGATTGTATTCACGTATCATACAGCCGTTACGGCGCCTTCCATGACTACCAGCGGTGTACGTCGGCCCCACACAGTGCCACCCCAAAACAGCAGGGAACTTCCACATTGCTGCAGACGCTGGACAATGTGTCTGTGGCGTTCAGCCTGACCGGGTTGCCTCCAAACACGTCTCCGACGATTGTCTGGTTGAGGGCATACGCGACACTCATCCGTGAAGAGAACGTGATGGCAAACCTGAGTGGGCCATTCGGCATGTTGTTGGGCCCATCTGTACCGCGCTACCGGTCGCAGGTTCGAATCCTGCCTCGGGCATGGATGTGTGTGATGTCCTTAGGCTAGTTAGGTTTAAGTAGTTCTAAGTTCTAGGGGACTTATGACCACAGCAGTTGAGTCCCATAGTGCTCAGAGCCATTTGAACCATTTGTACCGCGCTACATAGTGTCGTGGTTGCAAAGATGGACCTCGCCGCGGACGTCGGGAGTGAAGTTGCGCATCATGCAACCTATTGCGCACAGTTTGAGTCGTAACACGACGTCCTGTGGCAGCACTATAATCATTATGCAACATGGTGGCGTTGCAGTCAGGGTTCCTCAGAGCCGTAATCCGTAGGTAGTAGTCATCCACTGCAGTAGTAGCTCTTGGGCGGCCTGAGAGAGGCATGTGATCGACAGCTCCGGTCTGTCTGTATCTCCTCCATGTCCGAACAACATCGCTCTGGTTCACTCCGAGACGCCTGGACACTTCCCTTGTTGAGAGCCCTTCCTGGCATAAAGTAACAATGTGTACGCATCGTCTAGGCATGGTTGAACTACACACAACACTAGCCGTGTACCTCCTTCCTGGTGGAATGATTGGAACTGATCAGCTGTCGGACGCCCTCCGTCTAATAGCCGCTGCTCATGCTTGGTTCTTTTCTTCTTTGGGTGACTTTAGTGACATGTCTGAACAGTCAAAGGGACTTTGTCTGTGATACAATATCCACAGTCAACGTCTATCTTAAGGATTTCTGGGAGCCGGGGGGGGGGGGGGGGTGATACAGTTTCCTTTTATGTGTGTATTTAGTTAATTATAATGGTTACCTATTTGTTGACTCCAACAGCAGTAAAGCTGTCCCGAACGAATACCGCAATCGTTTAATCGTTTATGTTCACACCACAAACACCTATTCCTGAAGACTTAAGTTCCTCCACCACAGTTTTCATTACTTCCCGACCATTCATGTTAGTAAGCCTCGACAATCAACACTCGACTCCTTGTGCATGGGAGATCGGTCACCTACTCCGGCATCGATATGTCTCTCTTAATTATTATTATGATTCGAAGTATATAAATAACGTAAACTCCCAATATATTTGAAACCGACAGTAGTGTAATAAAACAGAAAATTTGTGTATATATTGGGAAAACTACTGTGTTTTAAAGGCTGTCTATGGAAAGGGTTGGTGGAGACAAACGTAGGCGCGGCAACTTTAAATCTCTTTTCTGCATGGAAATGTGAAAATGCAAAGTCTGTGCAGCTCAACAATGCAGCGTCTTCTGGTGATTGATGGTAAATGTAGCCTTTCGTTCGTCGAGGCACTAGGAAAGAGAGGCTGACTACGCCATCGCTGTGCCCACCTTCCATTCTTCCCCCTGTCCCCCCACCCCTGGGTTCAATTTGACAGCAGGCTGGGCCGGTCCTGGAGGGGCTGGAAGAGGAAATATCACAGTTCCTGCCCGACATTGAACCCAGGACTTGTAGGGCCAGTGTCTAGCGGTCTATCCTCTAGGTCACCACAGCCACATGGAAATACGCATCCCTTTTTTTCCCAAGTCGTCGATGACTGCCCGCTTTCTCTCCATTGTATGAGAATATACGATAGAGCTCGTTTTGTTGAACGGATTTCTTCCATTCCCATTATGTATCTCTACTACTGACTGCCGTAGCTTAAGGTTTCAACAATCTGTGGTTTCATCATTTCGAAATACTGGTACACTATGTGATCAAAAGTATCTGGACACCCACAAAAACATACGTTTCTCATATTAGGCGCATTTTGCTGTCACCTACTGCCAGGACTTCATATCAGCGACCTGAGAAGTCATTAGAGATCGTGAGAGACAAGAATGGGGCGCTACGCGGAACTCACTCACTTCGAACGTGGTCAGGTGATTGGGTGTCACTTGTGTCATACGTCTGTACGCGAGATTTCCACGCTACTAAACATCCCTATGTCCACTGTTTCCGATGTGATAGTGAAAACATGAAGGGACACGTACAGCGCAAAAGCGTACAGGCCGACCTCGTCTGTTGACTGACAGACACCGTCGACAGTTGAAGGGGGTCGTAATGTGTAATAGGCAGACATCTATCCAGAAGATCGCACAGGAATTCCAAACTGCATCAGGATCCGCTGCAAGTACTATGACAGTTATTCGGGAGTTGGGAAAACGTGGACTTCATGGTCGAGCGGCTGTTCATAAGCCACGCATCACGCCTGTAAATGCCAAACGACGCCTCATTTGGTGTAAGGAGCGTAAACATTGGACGATTGACCAGTGGAAAAACGTTTTGTGGCGTGACGAAACACGGAACACAATGTGGCGATCCGATGACAGGGTGTGGGTATGTCGAATGCCCCGTGAACGTCATCTGTCAGCGTGTATAGTGCCAACAGTGAAATTCGGTGGCGGTGGTGTTATGGCGTGGTCGTGTTTTTCATGGAGGAGGCTTGCACCCCTTGTTGTTTTGCGTGGAACTATCATAGCACAGGCCTACAATGATGTTTTCAGCACCTTCTTGCTTTACACTGTTGAAGGGCAATTCGTCGATGGCGATTGTACCTTTCAACACGATCGAGCACCTGTTCATAACGCATGGCTTGTGGCGGAGTCGTTACACGACAATAACATCCCTGTAATGGACTGGCTTGCGTAGAGTCCTGGCCTGAATCCTATAGAACACTTTTGGGATGTTTTGGAACGCCGACTTCGTGCCAGGCCTCATCGACCGACATTGATATACCTCTTCTCAGTGCAGCACTCCGTAAAGAATGAGTTGCCACTCCCCAGGAACCTTCCAGCAACTGATCGAACGTATGCCTGCGAGAGTGGAAGCTGTCATCAATGCTAACGGAGGACCAACACCATACTGAATTCCAGCATTACCGATGGAGGGCCCCACGAACTTGTAGGTCATTTTCTGACAGGTGTCCAGATACATTTGATCACACAGTATACTTACCAAGATCTTCTACGATAATTTGATGTACATTTACTGTTTCCTGCATTTTTTCAGTCACCAATGCGCTGCTACTATCACCTGTAAATTTACTTAATAAGTAGTAAATTTTGTACTGATCTTTATTTTACTGGACCAGAGAAAGAATTTCGTAAATTAAGCACTTCCTTCCTTGTGTTGATCTATTTTGTTTGTCTCTCCTATTATTCGCGTCTTCTAAAATAGCAAGTACAATAATTTAAAGACGTGCTAATAACAACCAATAATCATTACTTTAGCCGCAGTTGGATCCGTAGCAATCATAAATTGTGTGAACGATATTGTTCTTCGATACTGGCTCTCAATGGTTGGATTATGCTGCCCCATTTTTACCCTCTGCTTTACATTTTGAGACAGACATGTACTATGTTCCAGATTTATGTTGCTTGTGTTGAGGCGATATACAGGGTCCAGTCACATTAATGTGACCACTTGGCATAACCCTGAATAACCAGCTTTCACAGCGCGAACCGTTGCGAGACGTTCAGGCGCTGCGCTAGGTTTCTCGGCCGAGTATCCGTAGTAAGTAGTCCACAGATTCTCGACTGAGTTTAAATCCGGGGAGGTTGGTGGGCAGGGGCGTAATATAAACTCATCCTGGTGCTTTTCGAACCACGCACGTAAAGTAAGAGCTGTGTGACACGTTGCATTATCCTGCTGCTAGATGCTATCGTGCAGAGGAAAAACAAACAGAATTTAGGAGACAAGCATGCTTATGTTGATGCACTGTGCCTTCGGAAAAATTTGTAAATTCGTGGTAACTTCTAATGGGACCAAACCGCTGAGGTCATCTGTTCCTAAGCTTATACGCTACTTAATCTAACTTAAACTAACTTACGCTAAGGACGACACACACACACCCATGCCCGAGGAAGGACTCGAAGCTCTGACGGGGGGGAACCGCACGGACCGTGACAAGGCATACGCCCTAGACCGCGCGGCTACCCTGCGCAGCCACTGTGCCTTCCAGAATGACCAGATCACCCAGGGTATGCCACAAAAACTTTCCCCATACCGCAACACTCCATCCTCCGGCCGCGAGACACACGACGATTGTTGTAGGGTGTTTGTTTTCAGACGTTCCACGATGTATACGCTAACGGCCATCTGTCCGATGGAGCATAAAACGTGATCCATCTGAAGAGGCCACCTATTGCCACTCAGTGGACGTTGGTTGGTTGGTTGTTTGGGGAAGGAGACCAGACAGCGTGGTCATCGGTCTCATTGGATTAGGGAAGGATGGGGAAGGAAGTCGGCAGTGCCCTTTCAGAGGAACCATCCCGGCATTTGCCTGTAGTGATTTAGGGAAATCACGGAAAACCTAAATCAGGATGGCCGGACGCGGGATTGAACCGTCGTCCTCCCGAATGCGACTCAGTGGACGTCCAGGTTCGGTACTGACATGTAAATTCCAGCTTTCATCGCCGACGACCAGCATTCAGCATGGGTGCACGAACCAGGCGTCTGCTGCGGTGGTTCATATGCAGCAACGTTTACTGAACGATCGTTGAGGAGATACTGTGGCAGCCTCCTGGTTGATCTGCGTGGTCAGTTGTTCAACAGTTGCACGCCTATTCGCTAACACACTTCTCTGCAGCCGTCGTTTGCCCCTCTCATCTACGACCCATGGTGTACCACAATTAACTCGGCGCCTGTTCTGGATGGGGTCTATTTGCCATGCGCCATACAATTTAAACCCGGTGGCACGCTAACGGTTTACAAACTACATTAAGACAATGACTGCACTGCTACCAGCGTTTTTTTTTTCCTGTATTGATTTTCGATACCCCCCCCCCCCCCCCCCCCCCCCCCCCCCCCCCCACCCGGGGAGGGGCAGGCTGACAGCAGCATAATACGCTGCTCTACAGCCGATAGGAAAGTTAAACAAACAATAGTGAGAGAACAAACGACATATAAAAAGGCGAGGAAGGGGGAAGGAAGGGGGCATAGAAAAAAGGGCAGTTGGACGGATGTGAGAAGCAGTGCGAAAGGCAGTGGAGGGGAAGGCAAAAGGACTCGTGGGAGAGAAGGGAGACAGAGAGAGGGTAGTTAGGGAAAAAACAGGATGGAAGGGGGGTCAGAGGGAGCCCAGGTAAAGGACAGAGGAAGGGAGGTGCAGATGAGGATCAGAGTTGAGAGGAGGGATAAATGGAGGGAGAGAGGGCAGCATCCAGGAGGGGGAGGACGGAAGCCACCTTGGGAAAGGAGATGGTGTAGAGGTGGAGGGTAGGGGGTACAGGCGCGGCAGAGGGCGGGGGTTGGAGAGGAGAGGAGCAACCAGGGGATGAGGGGAATCAAGGCGGTGGGAGGTGTAGAGGACTTGGATATGTTCGAGGAATAGGAACAGGTGGGGGAAAGGAATCAGGTCGTAGAGGATCCGCGTGGGGGACTGGAGGCGTATACGGAAGGTGAGGTGGAGTGTGTGGCGCTCGAGGATCTGGATTTCCACGTTCCACCGACGTGCTTTATATACCCTCCATTTCTAATGCTGCGACCTACTGTCTATGCGTGGTCATTGCACGTTGACGCCGAAAATAGGTGTTAGCCGTGTTGATATGACTGGGCCATGTATATCTGTGTGGTTTGTCTGTTTTCTGAATTTTAGCCTGTGGGCCTAACTGATTTTAGAATTTCATCATGGCTAATAATGGTTGATCCGTTTTGGTCTACAATGTGAACCGAACTCCGTCTATGTTTCAGAGACTTTTCCGAGTTTTTTGGTAGTCGTCATCTGCGGTGGCTCATTGTGGTGTAATAACGCAACCACATTCAGATTCCAAAGTCGTGTGGTCTACACTCATGCTCACAAATTAAGGACAACTGCAGAATGTGGCGTCACACAACGTGGCACTACACAAAACTGGCCCTAATAGCATGGGCACATGGGGAACACACACGATAGAGATCTGTAAGTCCACGGTATTGGTGATAAGTTGAGAAAACCGTCCCGAAACACATGTGCTACAAAAAGCTACTGTTTCCAGCGCATGTACCCCGACATCATTATGTGATATGATCGCCATGCACACGTACACAGGCCACACAACGGGTTACCATACTCTGGATCAGGTGGTCCACAACCTGCTGGCGTATAGCCTCCAATTCTTGCACCAGTGCCTGTCGGAGCTCCTGAAGTGACGTAAGGGTTTGAAGACGTGCAGCGATACGTCGACCGAGAGCATCCCAGACGTGCTCGATGGAGAACAGGCAGGCCACTCCATTCGCCTGATATCTTCTGTTTCAAGTTACTCCTCCACGATGGTAGCCCGATGGGGCCATGCGTTATCATCCATCAGGAGGAAGGTGGGACCCACTGCACCCCGAAAAAGGCGGACATACTGGTGCAGGATGACGTCTCGATATACACCTGACCAGTTACAGTTCCCCTATCAAAGACATGCAGGGGTGTACGTACACCAATCATAATCCCACCCCACACCATCAAACCACGACATCCATAGAGGTCCCTTTCAAGGACATCACAGGGTTGGTATCTGGTTCCTGGTTCACGCCAGATGAAAACCCGGCGAGAATCACTGTACAGACTGTACCTGGACACGTCCGTGAACACGACCTGGTACCACTTTTCCAATGAACATGTACTGTGTACTGTGTACTTGACAGCAGGCTTTACCAGGGGTCAGTGGAATGCACCTTGCAGATCTCCGGGCGAATAAACCATGTGTGCTCAGTCGTCTGTAGACTGTGTGTCTGGAGACAAATGTTCCAGCGGCTGCTGTAAGGTCCCGAGCAAGGCTACCAGCAGTACTCCGTGGCCGTCTGCGGGCACTGATGGTGAGATATCGGTCTTCTTGTGGTGTTGTACACTGTGGAAGTCCCGTACTGTAGCGTCTGGACACGTTTCCTGTCTGCTGGAATCGTTGCCATAATCTTGAGATCACACTTTGTGGCACACGGAGGGCCCGTGCTACGACATGCTGTGATTGACCAGCCTCAAGGCGCCCTAGTATTTTATCCCACATTACGTCATCAATATGTGTTCTTTGAGCCATTTTCAACACACAGTCGCCGGCCGCGGTGTTCTCGCGGTTCTAGGCGCGCAGTCCGGAACCGCGCGACTGCTACGGTCGCAGGTTCGAATCCTGCCTCGGGCATGGATGTGTGTGATGTCCTTAGGTTAGTTAGGTTTAAGTAGTTCTAAGTTATAGGGGACTGATGACCTCAGATGTTAAGTCCCATAGTGCTCAGAATCATTTGAACCAACACACAGTCACCATTAGCACATCTGAAAACGTCTACACCCTTACTTGCTGCACCGTACTCTGACATGCACCAACAACACCTCTGCGTATGTGGACTGCTGTCAGCGTCACCGAGCGACGACCGCAGGTCAAATGCACCGCATGGTCATACCCCGAGGTGATTTAAGCCCGCAAACCGCCCACCAGAGCGTTGTCTCACCATGTATCAGCATTATCCTTAATATATGAGCATGAGTATAATTTCCGTTGCTGCGGCAACTGCTCGACTAGTATCGTTGCGCCGCCCTTTTACTGCATTCATACACGAGACACATATCAGTGAGCCTGTCCATACTGCTGCGTGTAACCACAGCCTAAAGTAACAGTCGCGGGATCTGATGAGTACGAATACTAACGTTTGTACTGATCTGTAACATAATTTGTACAACAGGGAATCTATGTTGCGCCATTACAATCTACACTCCTGGAAATGGAAAAAAGAACACATTGACACCGGTGTGTCAGACCCACCATACTTGCTCCGGACACTGCGAGAGGGCTGTACAAGCAATGATCACACGCACGGCACAGCGGACACACCAGGAACCGCGGTGTTGGCCGTCGAATGGCGCTAGCTGCGCAGCATTTGTGCACCGCCGCCGTCAGTGTCAGCCAGTTTGCCGTGGCATTCGGAGCTCCATCGCAGTCTTTAACGCTGGTAGCATGCCGCGACAGCGTGGACGTGAACCGTATGTGCAGTTGACGGACTTTGAGCGAGGGCGTATAGTGGGCATGCGGGAGGCCGGGTGGACGTACCGCCGAATTGCTCAACACGTGGGGCGTGAGGTCTCCACAGTACATCGATGTTGTCGCCAGTGGTCGGCGGAAGGTGCACGTGCCCGTCGACCTGGGACCGGACCGCAGCGACGCACGGATGCACGCCAAGACCGTAGGATCCTACGCAGTGCCGTAGGGGACTGCACCGCCACTTCCCAGCAAATTAGGGACACTGTTGCTCCTGGGGTATCGGCGAGGACCATTCGCAACCGTCTCCATGAAGCTGGGCTACGGTTCCGCACACCGTTAGGCCGTCTTCCACTCACGCCCCAACATCGTGCAGCCCGCCTCCAGTGGTGTCGCGACAGGCGTGAATGGAGGGACGAATGGAGACGTGTCGTCTTCAGCGATGAGAGTCGCTTCTGCCTTGGTGCCAATGATGGTCGTATGCGTGTTTGGCGCCGTGCAGGTGAGCGCCACAATCAGGACTGCATACGACCGAGGCACACAGGGCCAACACCCGGCATCATGGTGTGGGGAGCGATCTCCTACACTGGCCGTACACCACTGGTGATCGTCGAGGGGACACTGAATAGTGCACGGTACATCCAAACCGTCATCGAACCCATCGTTCTACCATTCCTAGACCGGCAAGGGAACTTGCTGTTCCAACAGGACAATGCACGTCCGCATGTATCCCGTGCCACACAACGTGCTCTAGAAGGTGTAAGTCAACTACCCTGGCCAGCAAGATCTCCGGATCTGTCCCCCATTGAGCATGTTTGGGACTGGATGAAGCGTCGTCTCACGCGGTCGGCACGTCCAGCACGAACGCTGGTCCAACTGAGGCGCCAGGTGGAAATGGCATGGCAAGCCGTTCCACATGACTACATCCAGCATATCTACGATCGTCTCCATGGGAGAATAGCAGCCTGCATTGCTGCGAAAGGTGGATATACACTGTACTAGTGCCGACATTGTGCATGCTCTGTTGCCTGTGTCTATGTGCCTGTGGTTCTGTCAGTGTGATCATGTGATGTATCTGACCCCAGGAATGTGTCAATAAAGTTTCCCCTTCCTGGGACAATGAATTCACGGTGTTCTTATTTCAATTTCCAGGAGTGTACAATAACTACAAAAAGATACGTCATTTGACATACATTAATTTCCTAAGAACCGTGGAACGTACGAAACGGTACATTACACGGCACATCATTTACGATTCTCTTGTAACGTACAGTTATTTATCGAATAATGTCGTTTTCCTTTAACAGCAAAAAATTGTTGGTAAATACCGGAAGACCTGACACTTTGCAGAAAGACGTTGTATAACAAGAAAGTGGAGTTTTGTTCGCTACACTTTCAGCCAAAACAGTGAATTTGAAACATAGGAATCCTACGTAGACTGTAATAACTACATTGTTTAATGTGTGAAATAAGCCACAACAGCTGTAGCTTAAGAGAAAAGTAGGGTAAACCAGTTCAACAACTGTTTCTAAATTTGAGCCATAAATGGCAAGAATTTTCAACACATTCATTTTTGAAGCGAAAGTAATTACATTTTCAAAAATTATCCGTGTATTAGAAAGCTGAGTGAAGTGTAAGAATGGACGGATCATTAGACTCCATAAAAATTTTTAAGTGTCGAGGAGTGTGTCTGTGATAACAACAACAGATAACAACAGCACTATGGGTTTCGCATGCATGGAATAAATGTTTATATTATTTTCTTTCAGCGGCGTAAGCTGCAAATATACACGTTTTCGAAAGTATGTTTTCATAAACAAGCTATAGCTTATGCCAATCAGTTAGTGTCATTCGGTTGGTTTTACATGCATTTGATGATAATTCATGTTTTTTTGTAGTTTACTAATGCATGGAAAGCACAATTATGACAAGTATTTTATTAATTAAGTAGAAAATAATTAAAAACGAACGTTGTCCTTACGACACATGTGAGTGACTGCTTTCTCACCGCTTGGAGCGCTAGAGTCGCTCCAGCCGTCAAACGGTAACAACTTCCTAACCAGAGTCTGTCGTAACTGTATTTATTAGACTGTGGTACAACTAACAGTACGGGAAAAAGTTGAGTCAGAAGCGAGTAATACTGATAGCAAGCGTAATGACGCAGAATAACGTGGGAACACATATTGTCGGCAGAAAGTACTGTCAGTGAATGGAACAAGTTTGTTTCTGTACAAGATGCAGAGCCTATACCTTCGAAATTTGTGCTATTGTGCAAATACATTAAGGGCAGTACAGCTGCAGAGGTAAATATAGGTAAGAAATCAAACGAAACCATCTCAGTTTGTAACTAGCCACTGGACACCATGAGTTTCTTACACGAAATGCTGTGAAAATATTCCTGAAAAACCTATGAAATTACACAGATGGAGTTTGGGATTGCTCTGTGTGGGCCCCTAACTTCCGCCTTTTTGTTATTAAAGATTTTAGTTTTATGCAGTTATTTTTATTGCTACGGTTTTTATGAATAACAAAGAGAAATGCGTGTGGAGACTAGCCTGTATTTCTTTTAACGTACTGGTTTCACTGTCACTTTTATCTCATTCTGGTTGTAACATATATGGTTGTATAAAACTAATTAGGAGCCTGATTTAAGTCTTTTTGTCTGTTTACTTTTTCATCTGTTATATTGAAGCTTTTCTTTACTACTGTTGGTAAGAAGGAAGAGAGAAACTGATTCTGTAAGTATTTTTCTAAAAAATTAACAAATGTTGATTTTAAATATATAGTTACCTACATTTCATCACGGTGAAAGTGAAAAAAACTACATGAAAACACACTTTCTTCGTTCTTAACAACAACAGCAATGAATGAACCTTTGGACGAAAAGATCAAAAGTCATAAAGGAACTTTGACCTGTCCGCTTATGCAAATCAACGCATTATTTGTAGATAAGTATAGATTCAAAACTCAGCATGTATCAAACTTTTTCTACAACATCAGTTTAATCCAAATAAATACGACATAATGCTTACAGGCAATTTTCTATATTCCGTATCTGTGTAAAACAAAATTGCTACTGAAGTGATATTGTTTTTTACCATCATAACAACTGTAATTACGATAATACCGGTTTTTTCTACGTCGAGAGAAGATGAACAAATGACGAGACTATGAACCCCGTTCACAGAATACAGGAACCCTAATCCCTCTTCCCCTTGTTCCATTCATAAGTTGCACTGTGTCACTTTATTAGGGTAAAAAGTTTTATGGAAAATTATTTAAACGACACATAGGTCATATGTTGTCGCGCAGCTGACCATGAGGAAAAAGTCTAGTCACTCTTACACTTCTAGGCGGTACGCTACGTCACTGCTGTCCAAGAAGTACTTGTTATTTCTGTAATGCGGCGATTTGTAAACCATTTTGCTATATAATCTTTTCTTGATTGTATGTCCACCGTTCCTAAGTCTTCTTAACGTAAATTGAATTTTATTGCACACTGTTGTGTGATATCAAGAGTGCTTGAAGTACACCCTCAGGATGTCCATTTGATACGTGAGGCATTAAGACCTCTTATGGTTTCGACTAAAAAACTAATGTTTGATTTATATGTTGTGTTTGAAATACATTACGTCTGGTCTGTATTTCAGACAATCGTCTGCAAACTGCTAAGCGGCCTAAACAGCATACTAATTAAATCAAAGTAAAGGGATAGTTAATCCATTCAATGGCAGCTAATGTGGCAGAATGTTTTCATTCAGGCAGAGAGCAAGCAGTTTTTGAAGATGACCTAGTTAAGTCAAAACTGATCATGGTAAAAGGTATGCTGTTAAATGTGTATGTAACAAACCGTCAAATGAACTCTGCTTGGCTAAGTATGGAATATGGAAAAGAATTTTTCGGTAAAATACCGGATGGTTATAATTAAACTTTCCATATTTAACACGTTATAACACGGAAACTAATTACCGTGCGAGAACCAAACTCGGTAGCATTAATCTCAGGAAAATGGGGAAGAAACGAATCAATTCAATTGAAACACTTTCAATGTGCTGCTACGATAAGTCATATCATAACATACCGATACCATTACTGCTAGAAAAGTGGCTCAATGTGGCGCCCATCAGAAGAGTCTCAAAGCTCAGGATTGCATTCTGCACAGCAGAACCAAGGTATCCTGGCTTCTTCTATTGATATGCTGCAATTCAGATCAGCACATGTGTCAATGTTTCCCAGATAAACCCTGTCCTTCAGGTAAACCCACAACCAAAAACCACAGGGAGTGAGATCAGGTAATCGTGCCAGCCAAGCATTTGGAAATGATCGGCTGATAATTAAATTTTTTCCAAATATGTTTCGGAGAAGCAGGTGATCTTGTACGGCTACCATTTGAGAACGGTTCGAAGCACCTTCAGTACAGTGGTCCATTGGATGTTCAACTGTCTTGACACAGCACGCGCACTGCCTGACGATCGGGAATTGCTCGCTGCGTTGTCTGCCACAGCAACAGCTATCAACCACCTGTGGTGCAACCCGTCGTCGGTCTCTTCACGGAGCGACGGCCAGTTCTCCAGTTGATTCGAATTTCTTCATGACGCCCCGCACAGTAGGTGGAGAACGAGGACCCTTCCGTAATCCTATCAGTCGGCGATATTCTCGTGGTGCAGCTGCCAGCATTACTGTTGTGTTGATAATAGAGCTTCACCAATAATGTCCTGCTCCGTTTGTCCAAGCCCACGATGGCACGTGAACAAGTGCACTGTGACTGGAGTGTGAAACTATGAATCATGATGACTGATAACTTCACGTGGCGCCATAGTTGTAATTGGACGGTGGCGCTGTGACGCATGGAAATCAGGCAGCCCTTGCTCTGTGCATTAATGCTACCAAGTTTGGTAGTTTAATTATGACAAGCTGGTACTGTTATTAGTAACGCCAAAACATAGCACATCGATACAGAAGATTATTTCAGGGTTGGAGACCAGAGATACTGTTTTCTTCAGTTAAAAGAGGAAAACAAAGTAACAGACAGTGAATGAGTGAATCAGCGAATGTGTGACAGACTAAGTAAGTGAATGAGTAAGTGAATAGGGCAGACTGTGAGTGAGAGACTTATTGTGTGAGAAGATGAGTTATGAATTCCAGCGAGGGAGAGAGTGACTAAATGAGGGTTTTAGTAAGAATTTGAGCGAGTGCAAGGCTGAGTAAGCGGAAGTGTGAACGAGAGACTGAATAAGTGAGAGGGCAAATGACTTAATGAGTAGTTGAGTGAGCAAATGGAAATGCCGTGTGGCTAGGGCCTCCCGTCCGGTAGACCGGTCGCCTTGTGCAAGTCCTTGAGTTGACGCCACTTCGCCGACTTGCGTGTCGAGTTGACTGAGTGAGAGATGAAGTGAATAAGTGAACGAGAGGCCGAATGAACAAGTGAGACATTTGAGTAAATTACAGTGTGACTGAATGAGATTTGATCAAATAAAGGGTGAATGTCGTGTGATTAGGGCCTCCCGTCGAGTAGACCGTTCGCCGAGTGCAAGTCTTTCGATTTGACGCCACTTCGGCGACTGGCGCGCCGCTGGGGATGAAATGATGATGATTAGTACAAAACAACACCCAGTCCCTGAGCGGAGAAAGTCTCCGACCCAGCAGGGAATAGAACCTGGGCCCATTGGATTGACATTCTGTCGCGCTGACCACTCAGCTACCGGGGGCGGACAGAGGATGAATAAATTAGAGATTTAATTAAGTGAGAGCGCGCGCGCTTCCGTGTAAGTGTGTGTGTGTGTGTGTGTGTGTGTGTGTGTTTTATAAGAGAGAGAGAGAGAGAGAGGGAGGGAGGGAGGGAGGGAGGTAAAGAGAGAGAGAGAGAGAGAGAGAGAGAGAGAGAGAGAGAGAGAGAGAGAGAGAGAGAGAGTAGTATATAATAATGAGTTATGACAATTAAAATATTCAGCTGTTAACCAAAACTTGATGTACGGACCTTGTTCCATGGAGATGCGCGCCTTGTAGCCGCTGTAGTGGTGCGAGTAGTCGGAGAAGAACCTGAGCTGCAGGGCGGGACCCTGGCTGACGTAGCGCAGCTTCTTGAGGCGAGAGCTCCAGTCTCCACAGAGGCGTCGCGTCGCCACGCTGCTGTTGCTGTTTCCCACTCGCTCCAGGATCTGCAGGTAGTCGTAGCTGCATCTGTGAACAACACATACACAAACACCTGTGGCAGGCATTCTGTATGCATATCACACCACAAAGACACTGATGAGACAAACCATGATGACAAGACTGTACACCGCTTTGTAGTGTTACGGGTACGTGGTGCGATACACTGAGGTGATAAAAGTCACGGGATACCTCCTAACATATTGGCGGACCTCTTTCTGATATCAGATGAATTTAAAAAAAAATAAAGAAAAAAGAATAAGGATTATTTGAAAATGCTTTCGCTGAAATTCCTGTAGTGTATATTTATAGCCCGCTCGCTAGTCACGCGGTCTAACTCGCTGCTTCGCGAGTCGGAAGGCGTGCCGGTCTCCAGCACGAATCCTCCCGGCAGATTAGTGTCTAGGCCCGGTGTGTCGGCCAGCCAGTGGACGGTTTTTAAGGTGGCTTTCCATCTGCCTCGGTGAATGCGGGCTGGTTCCCCTTATTCCGCCTCTGTTACAGTAGTCGGTGATTGTGGCGCAAACACTGTCTACCACGCAAACATTTGAGGTTACACTGGTCTGGTAGGAGACGTTTCCGGATGGGGGGGGGGGGGGGTTACGGGTGGGGGGGGAGGGTGTCCACTGGGGGCTGAACCACACAATAACCCTGGATTCGCTGTGGAGCGGCGGTGAGATGAGTGGACGGCTGTGGCCTGTTGTGGGGTTGTGAACCACTGAGGAGTACAGTGGGACGAAGGCTCTCCGTCGTTTCTAGGTCCCCGGTGCAATACACACAGACACACACACACACACACACACACACACACACACACACACACACAATCTTTATTTATAGTCAACTGCAAGAACCACTTTTCGTAAAAGTGATCCTTTATACATGGTTTACCGCAAAAGTATTGCCAACGCTCGAAATCTTAACCAGTGTTGACGACCTTTCTTTCCCGAGTGAGATTCGTACGAAGAAACGTCATTGTGGCAAACCAGCATTTATGGGATGCTCGTGGTGTTCGGAATAACTGTGTTTCGAATGTTTCTACGATCGGTATCATCCAAGGGAATGCATTAGATCTTCCTGAGAAATAAACATACGGACAGAATATAAGAATTGACAAGAGAATGAAATATCAGGATATGAGAATTTAAAAAGGTTATAATCACCAACCTATCATACACACACATATACAGGGTGTTACAAAAAGGTACGGCCAAACTTTCAGGAAACATTCTTCACACACAAATAAAGAAAAGATGTTGTGTGGACATGTGTCCGGAAACGCTTAATTTCCATGTTAGAGCTCAGTTTAGTTTGCTCTTCCACCTACACTCAATGGAGCACGTTATCATGATTTCACACGGGATACTCTTCCTGTGCTGCTAGAACATATGCCATTACAAGAACGACACAACATGTGGTTGATGCACGATGGAGCTCCTGCACATTTCAGTCGAAGTGTTCGTACGCTTCTCAACAACAGATTCGGTGACCGATGGATTGGTAGAGGCGGACCAATTCCATGGCCTCCACGCTCTCCTGACCTCAACCCTCTTGACTTTCATTTATGGGGGCATTTGAAAGCTCCTGTCTACGCAACCCCGGTACCAAATGTAGAGAATCTTCGTGCTCGTATTGTGAACGGCTCTGATACGATACGCCATTCTCCAGGGCTGCATCAGCGCATCAGGGGTTCCATGCGACGGAGGCTGGATGCATGTATCCTCGCTAACGGAGGACATTTTGAACATTTCCTGTAACAAAGTGTCTGAAGTCACGCTGATACGTTCTGTTGCTGTGTGTTTTCATTCCATGATGAATGTGATTTGAAGAGAAGTAATAAAATGAGCTCTAACATGGAAAGTAAGCGTTTCCGGACACATGTCCACATAACATATTTTCTTTCTTTGTGTGTGAGGAATGTTTCCTGAAAGTTTGGCCGTACCTTTTTGTAACACTCTGTGTAATAAATTTGTGACACTTATTGTGAAATCCAGTTATAATTTTACAATTAATATGTTGCCCTTGTATCCCCTGATTAGGCAAGAAGCATTCGTGTAGTAACCTTCTACGGACATGGGTAGGTACATGAAGACAATAAAAATTAATAAAAAACAGTTATCGGGTTTCGAACATTGTGCGCAAGAACCTGCGACGCTAAACACTATGCCACCACCGCTTCCGGGGACACAGTAAAAGGCATGGAAAATACCTCGAAAATTTTGACCGTCGTTTTTTCAGAAACGGTCGTGAATCTACCGACAAGCCGAGACACGCTTATTCTGAATCGTCTTCCACTGACCGAAGTTCCTGGGAAATCGCATTATGGCACTTGCTATGTTAGTTCCTCGTTAGCTCCTGTGGTAGCACTACGGGCTTCGATGTGAGTTCGTGGAAGCTCACCCTTCAGGAAAAGCTGTGTGTCACAGAATGACGATATTCGTCCCGCCTGGAGTCTCCTTCACGATGTCCCCGGCGAGTGATATTCCAGACAGTTTCTCTTCACGAATGCTTTGCCCTCTACAAGCTCTTGGGCTGGCAGGGCCACATTACCCGGAAAGCCGTTCTATGGCGTTACAGAGCCAACATAGGCACATTCCCTCGCCGTTGCGCGAGTACCTTGCCGTCGCATTCCCAGCGTGGTAGCCCCTCGAGTGCTGGCGAGGAATACTTCTCGCTTCGCCCTCTCTGAAAGCAGACGTAAGCAGCGTTGAGTAGACTAAAGGCTTCTCGACGGAAGAACGTGATGGTTCGTCCTCTCGGGAGGCAGTGGAAAGCTGCCTTGAATAAACGAGAGGCCACTAGACAGAAGAGCGTAAATGACAGATGAGAAACTCTGATCCGAGTTTATACCGAGCATCACTTCATTGACTTATCCTCTTGGAAGTCTGCTCCAGGTTTCGGAAATTAATCTGGGATTTTGTGGCACATGTATCTACATCGGAGGCAGCACCTACATCTACATCTGCTTGACTACTCTGCAGATCATATTTAAAGTGCTCGGCAGAGTGTTCCTCTTGTTTTCCTGATTTTACGTCTTTTCACTTGAGGGTTTCTGTACAAATTGTAAATAGCCTTTCGCTCCCTGTATTTTACCCCTGCCACCTTCAGAATTTGAAAGATAGTATTCCAGTCACCATTGTCAAAAGTTTTCTCCAAGTCTACAAATGCTAGAAGTGTAGGTTTGTATTTTCTTAATCTAGCTTCTAAGGTAAGCTGTAGGGTCAGTAGTGCCTCACGTGTTCCAACATGAAAGGGAAGCAGTGGTTGGGAAGGGAGTGAGACAGGGTTGTAGCCTCTCCCCGATGTTATTCAATCTGTTTATTGAGCAAGCAGTAAATGAAACAAAAGAAAAATTCGGAGTAGGAATTAAAATCCATGGAGAAGAAATAAAAGCTTTGAGGTTCGCCGAAGACATTGTAATTCTGTCAGAGACAGCAAGGACTTGGAAGAGCAGTTGAACGGAATGGACAGTGTCTTGAAAAGAGGATATAATATGAAAATCAACAAAAGCAAAACGAGGATAATGGAATGTAGTCGAGTCAACTCGGGTGATGCTGAGGGAATTAGATTAGGAAATTAGACACTTAAAGTAGTAAATGAGTTTTGCTATTTGGGGAGCAAAATAACTGATGATGGTCGAAGTAGAGAGGATATAAAATGTACACTGGCAATGGCAAGGAAAGCGTTTCTGAAGAAGAGAAATTTGTTAACATCGAGTATCGATTTAAGTGTCAGGAAGTCATTTCTGAAAGTATTTGTGTGGAGTGTAGCCATGTATGGAAGTGAAAGATGGACGATAAATAGTTCGGACAAGAAGAGAATAGAAGCTTTCGAAATGTGGTGCTACAGAAGAATGCTGAAGATTAGATGGGTGGATCACATAACTAATGAGGAGGTATTGAATAGAATTGGGGAGACGAGGAGTTTGTGGCACAACTTGACTAGAAGGAGGTCTCGGTTGGAAGAACATGTTCTGAGGCATCAAGGGATCACCAATTTAGTATTGGAGGGCAGCGTGGAGGGTAAAAATCGTAGAAGGAGACCAAGAGATGAATACACTCAGCAGATTCAGAAGGATGTAGGCTGCAGTACGTACTGGGAGATGAAGCAGCTTGCGCAGGATAGAGTAGTATGGAGAGGTGCATCAAACCAGTCTTACGACTGAAGACCACAACAACAACACCACTTGAAAATGTATCCATAAAGCGACAGCAATCTTACATGAATGGTGTGCTGTGTAATTAGATGCATTATTTTTTAGAAATGGGTCAGGATTGTATGACATCACTGTAACATGGACTCTAAAGGATGGTGTTTCGTATTTTTTGATTGCTCTGTCTGTTTCTCTCCGAAGTACAACACAGCACATACTCGTCACAATGAGGATGGCTAAGTAGTTCGTCTTAAACACGATCCACACTTGACGGAACGGAATGGGATTGAATGGAATGTAAAAGTAATGCGCAAGATGTACAACGCATTTAAAATGGCATAATTGACACAGACCTTCAACGCAACTGAACAGAACGGAAAGGGAGTCGTCGTTTTGACGTTGACGCAGGTATGTGGTGGGGAGGAGGAGAGAGAGAGAGAGAGAGAGAGAGAGAGAGAGAGAGAGAGAGAGAGACGGTCGTTGCTCCTAACATCGATAGTTAACGATTCCTTTCCGCTCCCGGTCACTTACGTTATAGCAGTCGATTACGTTCTTTTTTGTGTTCTTAGTGTTTACTTGATTGTTTGCTTTGTTTTCATTACACTTTGCCAAGATTCCATGAGGACGTCGATATTATTCCGAGCAGGGTTCTTCCACAAAAGTAACTAAATATCTAAAACAGAAAAAAATAGATTTTATAGTACCTAGGAGATGGGAAAAGCTTATATTTTGAGCAAATAAGAACGTAAATTGATAAAATAATTTTTATTTAAAAATCATTTTAACAGTGAAAAAGTCAGCTCATATAATAAGAAAAATGCAAGTGTTTCTGACGATAACTGACAATTAGAAAGAAATCAAGGCACGATGGATAATATAAATAGACTGTATGTATTGTCTTCTAAATATTGTTTGATGTGTTTGTGTGTATATATTTTCGCAATCAAGCAATTATTGTCAATAACTTCTGTTATGAACTTTCTTTGTCCATTAATAACCTCTAACAAGATAGTTCCTTAGTACTCGAAGGTATCTTATAACGTCACTTTCACCTTTCCGTACGAAACGACTGGACAAGCAACTATCCTCTCAATATCCGGGTCCTCCGGTCCCAAATACGAGTGATTAGTTTGAGTTATTGTAAAAAGTATGATGGTTTTTTTATGTCCAGTGAGTATATGGCCTCAAAATTATTATTGAGTGAATAAAACTAGCGCGTGCATTATTCGAACGAATAAATATTGAGATTATTTCACCTCCAGTGGTTTATTGAAAGCGTAACGATAACTGATCCAAATGAATAAACTGAATATACATAGGGCCCATCCGCTGACCTTGTACGTCGGGGTCCATAATTAAAATAAATTATCTTCGTAGTTACGTACGTGAAAAACGATCAAATGAACATGTTTTTCTTGGGGTATTGAAGGAAATGGAGACCCTTTCGCACTTGTCAAATGGTCTTTTGTAAGTTGCTTAGATATGAAAGAATTACCACGAGGTAGGTAAATGTGGAGAATCGCATCAAATCAGTCGAAAGACAGATATATATATATATATATATATATATATATATATATATATATATATATATATATATATATATATATATATATATATATATATATCACATACCGATAGCACCTACCGCAGGATCTCTCTTCAGTGAATGCGGAATTAATTTTTTAAATATGTTGCCTAATATGAATGATGGACTCAATATCGTAAGGCAAAAGGAAGAAGGCAAGATTCCGGACTGCACACAGGAGGAATACGAGGTGATCAAAAAGTCAGTATAAATTTAAAAACTTAATAAACCACGGAATAATATAGATAGAGAGGTAAAAATTGACACACATGCTTGGAATGATATGGGGTTTTATTAGAACCACACCATATTGCTAGACGCGTGAAAGATCTCTTGCGCGCGTCGTTTGGTGATGATCGTGTGCTCAGCCGCCACTTTCGTCATGCTTGGCCTCCCAGGTCTCCAGACCTCAGTCCGCGCGATTATTGGCTTTGGGGTTACCTGAAGTCGTAAGTGTATCGTGATCGGCCGACATCCCTAGGGATGCTGAAAGACAACATCCGACGCCAATGCCTCACCATAACTCCGGATATGCTTTACAGTGCTGTTCACAACATTATTCCTCGACTACAGCTATTGTCGAGGAATGATGGTAAACATATTGAGCATTTCCTGTAAAGAACATCATCTTTGCTTTTTCTTACTTTGTTATGCTAATTATTGCTATTCTGATCAGATGAAGCGCCATCTGTCGGACATTTTTTAAACATTTGTATTTTTTCGGTTCTAATAAAACCCCATGTCATTCCAAGCATGTGTGTCAATTTGTACCTCTCTATCTACATTATTCCGTGATTTATTCAGTTTTCAAATTTATACTCACTTTTTGGTCACCCGGAACATGGAAAACAATCAATGGTGATGAGAATTAAGATTTAAGAATTCAGATCTCTTGTACAAGACTGAGCCGAATGAAAAAGAGCGGCGCGGAGTGGCCGCGTGGTCTGGGGCGCCATGTCATGGATTGCGCGGCCCCTCCAGCCTAAGGTTGGAGTCCTCTCTCGGGCATGGATGTGTGTGTTGTTCTCAGCATAAGTTTGTTTAAGTAGTGTGTAAGTCTAGGGACCGATGACCTGAGCAGTTTGGTCCCTTAGGAATTCACACACACACACACACACACACACACACACACACACAATGAAAAAGATTTGTACCTACCTCATGCTAGATAGAAAAAATAGAAGGAAATGATCGTAATAAATACGAGGACATCAATGATAAAATACTGACCTTGTCTACAAACAGAGACGCTAAAGGTCACTTCAGACTTCACGTCAAGAGAACAGAACCAATTGGAGGGAAGACAATGTCACTGTCAAATGGAGGCGTGGGATCACGTTCGACGGTATGTTACACTCCCCCCCCCCTTCGCCCACCCCCTCCCCAGGTATCCCGCCAAAATCTAACGGGCCCTCAACCACTCAATATTTATTGCGAAGTACTGAGTATTTGGCAATAATATTGATAATATAAGATAGGTATTGACGGTTTGCGCAATATTTTGAAGATTGTTGCAGACCTTTTGAAAACAGTAACTCTCGCTCAGTGTATTGTACCGTGCAAGAGTGGTACTGCATAGTACACGGCAGTTCCTGCCGACAAGATGGAAAATTCAGTTATCTCCGAACGAACTTCCGGTAGAACTGAAAAAAGTAAATGACGACAGATATGAAAGTTGGCTTGAAGACGTATATGAAAGCACCACTTGGCACTTTGTGAAATGAAATTCCTGACTGATCAGGAAACTCCAGATATCTCGTTGTTCATAACAGCAGAGGAAACTGAAGATCGTGGTTTGATGAAAGTAGGCGGAATTATTTGTTATATTTCTAGCAGTCCTAAGCATTGAGAAATAAAATCAGCTTTTAAGTGAGCGTACACGTCTGTTTATCTTGCAACAGTTGTCACAGCGCAGACCGAAGATAATGTAAGTTGCAGTCAGTAATCAGTAAGCCATTGTTTTATTTCGCTTACAACAGTTGTTACTTACTGCAAGCCAAACAGCTCGATTACAATACGAGCGACATCGTCGAACACCGACATGTTCGCTATGAAGGTAAATTTTTAACTGAAGCTTACCGGTCATAAAATTGCACAGTATTATTGTGTCAATAATATTGAGCGTGCGAGGCAATCGCAAAATACGGGACCCTGCCCTATTCTGCAACTAAAGACGCTTGATATCTCTGGCCAGCTATCACCATATCCATTCAGAGAAGCAAAGGTACGGAGACTGACAACTGGCGACATTATGAAAGTTGCTAGCGGACTGCTGTAACAGTTAACAGCAGGAAAAAAGCTGGAAAAACATGGCATCAGCCAGCAGATGGTCGGTCATATCTCTCATTATGTCTCATATTTTTGCTCTTTTAATGTAAAGGGAGGCAGCTGACGCGTTTCAGACTATTACACCCAACATCGTCCATAAACTGTTTTGCATACTCTAGTCTTTCGTGCTCGTTATTTTGTCTCTTACTTCTGCTCCCGTCAGCGATAAATTAACTATGCCTGGATTCCGCATTATACATCCCATTTGCCTTTCCCTTCTTCTGAAAACATTCTTCCAATAATTTTCGATTCCCATACATTATATTGAGAACTTCTTCATTTCTTACTTTATCTGTCTGTGTGCAGGATTCGGTTGATTTGTCTTCTTGTCATCAAACGTTTGGGGGTTCCCATTCGAAAGCCACTTCCTTTCGGCTGCTAATAGAGTAGTTGTGCATTACCAACTGTCATTATACACTACTGGCCATTAAAATTGTTACACCGCGAAGATGACGTACTACAGACGCGAAATTTAACCGACGGGAAGAAGATGCTGTGATATGCAAATGATTAGCTTTTCAGAACATTCACACAAACTTGGTGCCGTTGGTGACACCTACAACGTGCTGACATGAGGAAACATTCCAACCGATTTCTGGTGAAACGCTGTTGTGATGCCTCGTGTAAGGAGGAGAAATGCGTACCATCACGTTTCCGACTTTGATAAAGGTCGGATTGTAGCCTATCGCGATTGCGGTTTATCCTATCGCGACATTGCTGCTCGCGTTGATCGAGATCCAATGACTGTTAGCAGAATATGGAATCGGTGGGTTCAGGAGGGTAATACGGAACGCCGTGCTGGATCCCAACGGCCTCGTATCACTAGCAGTCGAGATGACAGGCATCTTATCCGCATGGCTGTAACGGATCGTGCAGCCACGTCTCGATCCCTGAGTCAACAAATGAGGACGTTTGCTAGACAACAAACATCTGCACGAACAGTTCGACGACGTTTGCAGCAGCATGGACTATCAGCTCGGAGACCATGGCTGCGGTTACCCTTCACGCTGCATCACAGACAGGAGCGCCTGCGATGGTGTATTCAACGGCGAACCTGGGTGCACAAATGGCAAAACGTAATTTTTTCGGATGAATACAGGTTCTATTTACAGCATCATGATGGTCGCATCCGTGTTTGGTGACATCGCGGTGAACGCACATTGGAAGCGTGTATTCGTCATCGCCATACTGGCGTATCACCCGGCGTGATGGTATGGGGTGACATTGGTTACACGTCTCGGTCACCTATTGTTCGCATTGACGGTATTTTAACAGTGCACGTTACATTTCAAATGTATTACGATCCCTGGCTCTACCTTTCATCGATGCCTGCGAAACCCTACATTTCAACATGGTAATGCACCACCGCATGTTGCAGGTCCTGTACGGGCCTATCTGGATACAGAAAATGTTCGACTGCTGCCCCGGCTAGCACATTCTCCAGATCTCTCACCAATTGACAACGTATGGTCAATGGTGGCCGAACAACTGGTCGTCACAATACGCCAGTCACTGCTCTTGATGAACTGTGGTATCGTGTTGAAGCTGCATGGGCAGCTGTACCTGTACACGCCGTCCAAGCTCTGTTTGACTCAATGCCCAGGCATACCAAGAGCGTTATTATGGCCAGAGGTGGTTGTTCTGGGTACTGATTTCGCAGGATCTACGCACCAAAATTGCGTGAAAATGTTATGACATGTCAGTTCTAGTATAATATATTTGTCCAATGAATACCCGTTTTTCATCTGCATTTCTTCTTGGTGTAGCAAGTTTAATGGCCAGTAGTGTAAGCCCCTACCTTACACGTTGCTGTTGCATCCGGACGTTTCCGCACGACACATGAACAAATTTGAATACAGCGAAGGCGAAAAAAATGGCACAAGCGAGGTTTAAACACGGGTCGCTCGTTTGGCAGTCCAACACCGTCACCACTTATGTTGGACGCCTTTGCTCTTTCAGGCTGTTTATATTTTGCCTTTTTTATTTACAGTGCAGTACATCTTTTTCCTGTTTTCATCTTTATCTGTGTTCAGTTTTTGACGGCCTGTCCACTGGGCCCTCTTACAACTGAATCTGAGGGATGATGATGATGATAATGATGATGATGTTTGGTTTGTGGGGCGCTCAACTGCGCGGTAATCAGCGCCCTTACAAATTCCCAAACTTCACTCATTCCAAACTCTCCACTTTCATGAATGATGATGAAATGATGAGGTCAACACAAACACCTAGTCATCTCGATGCAGGTGGAAATCTCTGATCCCGTGAGAATCTAACCCGGGACTCCGTCTGAATCTGAGGTGGTGCGGGGTGGCGGGGAGGGTGGGGGGGGGGTGGGGGGTGGGGGGGGGAACCATGGCGAGTTTCCCTTGTAAGTACGCCGTATATTTGCAACATATCATTTCCTGGCTAGCATTCGCACTAGCTCTGTCTGCTTTTGTATTTATCTCAGCCAGTTTCCGTAGCTAGAGGGTAAGAAAGATCTTGTTACGCCTGAAGGTTGTGGACTGGTTTTCCGTAATCCTCCTAAATGGGTGGTGGTCCGAGCCAACTAGACGGATTTTAAGGGCGAGTAGTTTCACCAGGACGGCCGCTGTTTCCAACACTCTTTGCAGAGTGAGCTCTAAAGGTCCTGTCAGAAAGCAGCACCTTACAGAAACCCATGAAAATGTCTACATTCGGCTGCTCAGTCTAACTGGCTGACAGGCCTGAATGTCGAATGATTTCGCGGAGCAGTTTGGAGCTTGCAAAACCTAGTAGCCAGCCGGCAGGTGTCGAGGGGGTGTGCTCAGGCTTGGAGGTGGCGATTTCATTTTTGAATTTTTAATGTCAGGGTTAGATCATCCTACGTGATCAAGAAAGTTACTTAACGCGGGACAGAAGACAGACAAAAATGCGTTCCCGTGCGTGGGCGTCGGATTCTGCTTAGATTTTTTTTTTGTCATCAGTCTACTGACTGGTTTGATGCGGCCCGCCACGAATTCCTTTCCTGTGCTAACCTTTTCATCTCAGAGTAGGACTTGCAACCTACGTCCTCAATTATTTGCTTGACGTATTCCAATCTCTGTCTTCCTCTACAGTTTTTGCCCTCTACAGCCCCCTCTGGTACCATGGAAGTCATTCCCTCATGTCTCAGCAGATGTCCTATCATCCTGTCTCTTCTCCTTATCAGTGTTTTCCACATATTCCTTTCCTCTCCGATTCTGCGTAGAACCTCCTCATTCATTACCTTATCAGTCCACCTAATTTTCAACATTCGTCTATAGCACCACATCTCAAATGCTTCGATTCTCTTCTGTTCCGGTTTTCCCACAGTCCATGTTTCACTACCATACAATGCTGTACTCCAGACGTACATCCTCAGAAATTTCTTCCTCAAATTAAGGCCGGTATTTGATATTAGTAGACTTCTCTTGGACATAAATGCCTTTTTTGCCATATCGAGTCTGCTTTTGCTGTCCTCCTTGCTCCGTCCGCCGTTGGTTATTTTACTGCCTAGGTAGCAGAATTCCTTAACTT
The DNA here is from genome assembly GCF_021461385.2 of Schistocerca piceifrons. Taxonomy (NCBI): domain Eukaryota; kingdom Metazoa; phylum Arthropoda; class Insecta; order Orthoptera; family Acrididae; genus Schistocerca; species Schistocerca piceifrons. The sequence goes on from NC_060140.1 coordinate 234,628,266, forward strand.
CAGTGACTTCGTGACCATCAATCCTGATGTTAAGTTTCTCGCTGTTCTCATTTCTACTACTTCTCATTACCTTCGTCTTTCTCCGATTTACTGTCAAACCATACTGTGTACTCATTAGACTGTTCATTCCGTCCAGCAGATCATTTAATTCTTCTTCACTTTCACTCAGGATAGCAATGTCATCAGCGAATCGTATCATTGATATCCTTTCACCTTGTATTTTAATTCCACTCCTGAACCTTTCTTTTATTTCCTTAGATAGTTTCCCGTTTTTCTCAGCGAGTCTTGTAGATGAGTAAGCGTGGACTCAAAAGAGGTCGTAGAGGAGGGCGTGGACCATCAGCTAGATGGCACTGGCTATGGGTGAAAATAACTAACTTGGCTAGTGCCAAATAGGAGCGTCCAAAATCTTTTTCTTTCTTTCCATTGTTAGTTCACCCTCAGTGATCTACCCTTCTGAATTAATATTTGATTTATCCTGTTTGCACATTAGCAAAAATTAAAGCCACTAGCCTTTAGATTTCATTGTACAAGGGGCAGTGAAACGCATTCGAGACAGATGAAAGTAAACTCTTTACTATTTCAAAAGTAATCACCGTAACTACTAACACATTTATCCCACTGTGAGACAATTACGGGCAGTGCCTTCACGGAAAAATGTTTGCGGCTGCCCATGAGAACACGATTATATCCAGGCGAGCAGCTCTTCGTCCGATGCAAATCGAGGAACACGAATGTGTTTCTGCAGGGCTCCAAAACTACGTATATTGCATGGGGAGAGATCGGGACTGCGTGAAACATGTGAAAGGGCTTCCCAGAGAAACTTCTGCAGCATACTCGAAGTAATATCTTCAACACGTGTACGCCTCCTTACACATCCTACAGACAGTCCTAGCCTCTCCCCATACGATTTTCATATTTCTGGAGGCCTGAAGAAAGATATTCATGGCTGTCGATTTGCTTCGGATGAAGAGGTGCATGCCTGCGTACAATCATGGTTCCGTAGGCAACCGCAAACATTCTTGCATGAAGGCATCTACATCTACATCTACATCTACATCTACATCCATACTCCGCAAGCCACCTGGCGGTGTGTGGCGGAGGGTACCTTGAGTACCTCTATCGGTTCTCCCTTCTGTTCCAGTCTCGTATTGTTCGTGGAAGAAAGATTGTCGGTATGCCTCTGTGTGGGCTCTAATCTCTGATTTTATCCTCATGGTCTCTTCGCGAGATATACGTAGGAGGGAGCAATGTACTGCTTGACTCCTCGGTGAAGGTATGTTCTCGAAACCGCCGCAAAAGCCCGTACCGAGCTATTGAGCGTCTCTCCTGCAGAGTCTTCCACTGGAGTTTATCTATCATCTCTGTAACGCTTTCGCGATTACTAAATGATCCTGTAACGAAGCGCGCTGCTCTCCACTGGATCTTCTCCATCTCATCAACCCTATCTGGTACGGGTCCCACACTGCTGAGCAGTATTCAAGCAGCGGGTGAACAAGTGTACTGTAACCTACTTCCTTTGTTTTCGGATTGCATTTCCTTAGGGTCCTCCAATGAATCTTAGTCTGGCATCTGTTTTACCGACGATCAACTTTATATGATCATTCCATTTTAAATCACTCCTAATGCGTACTCCCAGATAATTTATGGAATTAACTGCTTCCAGTTGCTGACCTGCTATATTGTAGCTAAATGATAAGGGATCTAAGGGATCTTTCTTTCTATGTATTCGCAGCACATTACACTTGTCTACATTGAGATTCAATTGCCATTCCCTGCACCATGCGTCAATTCGCTGCAGATCCTCCTGCATTTCAGTACAATTTTCCATTGTTACAACCTCTCGATATGCCACAGCATCATCCGCAAAAAGCCTCAGTGAACTTCCGATGTCATCTACAAGGTCATTTATGTATATTGTGAATAGCAACGGTCCCACGACACTCCCCTGCGGCACACCTGAAATAACTCTTACTTCGGAAGACTTCTCTCCATTGAGAATGACATGCTGCGTTCTGTTATCTAGGAACTCTTCAGCCCAATCATACAATTGGTCTGATAGCCCATATGCTCTTACTTTGTTCATTAAACGACTGTGGGGAACTGTATCGAACGCTTTGCTGAAGTCAAGAAACACGGCATCTACCTGTGAACCCGTGTCTATGGCCCTCTGAGTCTCGTGAACGAATAGAGTGAGCTGCGTTTCACACGATCGTCTTTTTCGAAACCCATGCTGATTACTACAGAATAGACTTCTAGTCTCCAGAAAAGTCATTATACTCGAACATAATACGTGTTCCAAAATTCTACAACTGACCGACGTTAGAGATATAGGTCTATAGTTCTGCACATCTGTTCGACGTCCCTTCTTAAAAAAGGGGATGACCTGTGCCCTTTTCGAATCTTTTGGAACACTACGCTCTTCTAGAGACCTACGGTACACCATTGCAAGAAGGAGGGCAAGTTCCTTTTCATACTCTGCGTAAAATCAAACTGGTACCCCATCAGGTCCAGCGGCCTTTCCTCTTTTGAGCGATTTTAATTGTTTCTCTATCCTTCTGTCGTCTATTTCAATATCTACCATTTTGTCATCTGTGCGACAATGTAGAGAGGGAACTACAGTGCAGTCTTCCTCTGTGAAACAGCTTTGGAAAAAGACATTTAGTATTTCGGCCTTTAGTCTGTCATCCTCTGTGTCAGTACCATTTTGGTCACAGAGTGTCTGGACATTTTGTTTTGATCCACCTACCGCTTTGACATAAGACCAAAATTTCTTAGGATTTTCTGCCAAGTCAGTACATAGAACTTTACTTTCGAATTCATTGAACGCCTCTCGCATAGCCGTCCTCAGACTACATTTCGCTTCGCGTAAATTTTGTTTGTCTGCAAGGCTTTGGCTATGTTTATGTTTGCTGTGAAGTTCCCTTTGCTTCCGCAGCAGCTTTTTGCCTCACAGTGGGATAAATGTAGTAACATTTGTGACAACTACTTTTGAAATAGTAAAGTTTACTTACTTCTTCCCATATGTCACGTTTTCATTTGACTGCCCCTTATCACAACATTGCACCTTACAATACCACAAGCCTGTCTTATTTCTACGCTGTTTCCATAGTATAGATTATTATCTCAATGAGTTATTCGCATTACGATATATACTGAAGAGCCAAAGAAACTGCTACACCCACCTAATACCGTTTAGAGCCCATGCGAGCACGCCGAAGCACCGCAACACGATGTGGCATGAACTTGACTAATGTTTGAAGTAGTGCTGGAGGGCATTGACACCATTAATTCAGTAGGGTTGTCCATAAATCTGTAAGAGTACGAGAGGGTGGAGATCTCTTCTGAACATGCTGTTCAGAAGACATCCCAGATATTCTCAATATTGTTTATGTCTGGGACGTTTGGTTTACAGAGTGTTCCTGGAGCTACTCTGTAGCAATTCTGGACGTATGGGGTGCGGCATTGTTCTGCTGGAATTGCCCAAGTCCGTTGGAATGCACAATGGACATGAATGGATGCAGATGATCAGACAGGATGCTTGGGTACGTGTGACCTGTATCTAAACGTATCAGGACTCCCATATCACTCCATCGACATACGCCCCACACCATTACAGAACCTCCATAACTTGAGTAGCCCCTGCTGACATGCAGGATCCATGGATTCATGAGGTTGTCTCCATACACGCACACGCCCATCCGCTCGATACAATCTGAAACGAGACTCGTCCGACCAGGCAACATGTTTCCAGTCATCAACAGTCCAATGTCGGTGTTGACGGGCCCGGGCGGACTTAAGCTTTCTGTCGTGCAGTCATAAATGGTAAACGAGTGGGCTTTCTGCTGCGAAAGCCCACATCGATGTCTCGTTGAATGGTGCGCACGTTGACACTTGTTGATGGCCCAGCATTGAAATCTGCAGCAGTTTGCGGAAGTGTCAACTTCTGTCACGTTTAGCGATTCCTTCAGTCGTCATTGGTCACGTTCTCGCAGAATCTTTATTCGGCCGCAGCAATGTCGGAGATTTGATGCTTTACTGGATCTCTGATATTCCAAGTGCACTCGTGAAATGGTCGTATGGGAAAATCCCCACTTCATCGCTGCCTTGGAGATTCTGTGTCCCATAGCTTGTGCACCCACTATAACGCGACGTTTAACCTCACTTAAATCGTGACAACCTGCCTTTGAAGCAGCAGTAACCGATCTAACAACTGCCCCAGCCACTTGTTGTCTTGTACATGCGTTGCCGACCGCAGCGCCGTATTCTGCCTGTTTACATATCTCTATATTTGAATACGAATGCCTATACCAGTTTCTTTAGCGTGTATTTAGTATAGTTGATGTAATCGTCCGCTTTACGCACTAAACATCACACAACTTTCGCGTCTTACGCACCCAGCCTTGTACGGGAATTTAATGTTTCCCTATGTCTGAACGTTCGGTTTAAACTGTCTTCAGCGCTTCTTATTATTAACTGTTATATCTGTGTCGACTGTCTGTAATATGCGCTGGTCCTGGTCTCTGACATTATACCGGATCACCTTGTCAGCATGAAATCGCTCCGTATCGCGCTGTGCTCAAGTATCTCCTTATATCTCGCTGACTCTGTGCATGCCTAACTGGGCTGCTTAGTGATCTCATTTGGACATGTCTTTGGACTACGAATACACACGAATGGTGGCGAACTTGCGTGACCACAGACTATATGGATTCTTCTCTTCATGGGTGTACTCTATTTAACGACTATCCGGCTAGATCTATTTTTGTGAACTGTCAACGATAATAAGGAATGTTTATTGCAGGTGTAATACTAACTGCGCTCTTTCGCAAAACAGGTATTGGCCGTGTACAGGTTAGTTTAATGCGCACGCCTCCGTGCTCTCGTCGCTGATTGCTGTCGTTTTGGAGTCTTAACTGCACAACTTAAGGTTATCTGGAAAATTTTGGTAGACTGGACGTCGTCTACCTGTCTACTTACCATCAGGTTGTTTTTCATTGCCCTGTGTAAGTAGGCTGTTTAGGTTTTTATATTGGTAACGCCACGTAGCGCTCTGTATGAAAATCACTGGCTGTGCTGTGTGCAGTCTGTGGCTGGTTTGCATTGTTGTTCGCCGGCCGAAGTGGCCGTGCGGTTAAAGGCGGTGCAGTCTGGAACCTCATGACCGCTACGGTCGCAGGTTCGAATCCTGCCTCGGGCATGGATGTTTGTGATGTCCTTAGGTTAGTTAGGTTTAACTAGTTCTAAGTTCTAGGGGACTAATGACCTCAGCAGTTGAGTCCCATAGTGCTCAGAGCCACTTGAACCATTTTTTGCATTGTTGTTCGCTATTGTAGTGTTGGGCAGTTGGCTGTTAACAGCGAGTAGCGTTGCGCAGTTGGAGGTTAGCCGCCAGCAGTGGTGGATGTGGGGAGAGAGATGGCGGAGTTTTGAGAGCGGATGATCTGGACGTGTGTCCATCAGAGACAGTAAATTTGTGAGACTGGAGGTCATGAACTGATATATATATATATATATATATATATATATATATATATATATATATATATATATATATAATGACTTTTGAACACTATTAACGTAAATACATTGTTTGTTCTCTATCAAAATCTTTCATTTGCTGACTATGCCTATCAGTAGTTAGTGCCTTCAGTAGTTAGAACCTTTTATTTAGCTGGCAGTAGTGGCGCTCGCTGTATTGCAGTAGTTCGAGTAACGAAGATTTTTGTGAGGTAAGTGATTCATGAAAGGTATAGGTTACTGTTAGTCAGGGCCATTCTTTTGTAGAGATTATTAAAAGTCAGATTGCGTTGCGCTAAAAATATTGTGTGTCAGTTTAGTGATGATCGGAATAAGTAAAGAGAGAAATGTCTGAGCAGTTCTGCTGAGCTATTTGAAAATCAAATAACGTAAGATGTTTAGCAGCACAGTAATTTATTAATTTATTCTAAGGGGACGTTTCACCTGTAATATGTGCGCGTGTGCGTTTTGTGATCATTGGTTCATATAGTGGCAGTTGCAGGATTTAGGAATAGCTTTACTAGAATAAAATCACAGGATCATCTGTCTTGACTGTATGGGAAAAAGGGGCAAAAAACGTGTTGTTTGCTCATAGGAATTCAAAACTGCCATTGTTTATAAACGTATGTGTATTTGCTGGCAGATTAACACTGGTCTTCTAGTACCAAGTCAGCAGCAGAAATCAGGAGGAGAATGGTGCTTCTCAAAAGTAACTTATGGAAGAAATTTAAATTGAATTTCCAGAGGATTTCGCTGTGGGCTCAGCATGATAGCCCGGTATAGGGGGAACATTACACCCGAGGAGCCCGTGCCGTTACCCCTCTTGAAAAGCTTTCGTTTCAGTCAAACAGATTCCCTGGAGGGGTCGCTATAACATGACGGCCGCTCTGTATTTATCAGATGAATAGGAGGCCCGGTAATCTCGCCTCGACACCAGAGCCGCTTCACAAATCACTCGCCGAGCACGGCCGATGGCGCCAACAGCGCGCGGTTGCAATTTCAGTTAAATCCCGCGAGAAATTTAATCTGCGAGATAACTCTCACCGTTCCGCTCCCTCAAACGCTGAGAGGAAGGAAGAAACAGTCGCGCGGGTGGAAAGAGATGGAGGGAAGAGGTGAAAAAAAAAATGGAATGAGAGGAGCAGTTGGAGTGGGGTTGTTGAGTACGGAGAGGAGTGGAGAGTGGCAGGGGTGGGGATGGTGTGGCATTCTGGGTGATGGTCGCGGCTCAGATTAGAACAGGGGAGTGTGCGGCACTTGTCGCGGAGTAAGCGCAGTGGAGGGGAACAGAGGCAGTGGTGGGGGTAGAGGGTGCTTGCGGAGTGGGGGATCAGGGAGTGCGGCAGGTGGAGGGGGAAGGGGGAGTTTAAACACTTGTCGCTTCTCGCGGTCACTGAGGCCGTGCAATCTGCGTGCCAGGCCGCTACATGCCGCACCGACGTTTTTATTTCTTTGCGCTCTCTCCAGCTGCCAGCTGGCCCTTTGCGTAACTCTTCCGGTGGGTATTTTTCGCTATTCTGACAGCATCTGGCGGCGAGAAACGCCAGCAAGTAAAGCCTTTCACAGTTCCCCTCTTTTGTCTACTGTATAAAGTTTTATTCCGCATGAGTCATTTTTATTACGCCGAGAACAAGAATTTCCTCTTGATTTTTGACGCACTCGCACTCCGTTCCAACACATTACTCTCTTATCGCCACGAGATCTTCCCTCATCCCAAAGCTGACATATCTCTGCATTTCTCTTTCTTAGAATTGACTAGAGCACTAACATTTTTATTTTTATATCTTACTACATTTTCCACAGCTAGCAATAATATTATTATTTATTAGTACTACTTTCGAATATGCATTTTTAAAAAAGCGTTTGAACTTGATTCGTCATAATTTGCTTTTAGTCGTTCGTTCTTCCCAAGTTGTCTTCAAGTGTTCGTTGTGTTCTCCCTTTGTTTAAGTGTATACTGTGGCCAAGGGATGTCTTCTAGTATCAAACGTAGGTCCTGACCCCAGGAAGAAATTACTGAGCATGTGCATTTGGAGCACAGCATTGTATAGCAGTGAAACATGGACTATGGGAAAAGAATAGACGGAAGAGAATAGAAGCATTTGAGATGTGGTGCTACAGAAGAATGTTGAAAATTACGTGAACTGATAAGGTAAGGAATGAGGGGGTTCTCCGCGGAACTGGTAAGGAAAAGAATATACGAAAAACACTGAAAGAAGAACGGACAGGATAAGAGGACATCCATTAAGACATCAGGGAGTAATGTTTCCAGAATGAAATTTTCACTCTGCAGCGGGGTGTGCGCTGATATGAAACTTCCTGGCAGATTAAAACTGTCTGCCCGACCGAGACTCGAACTCGGGACCTTTGCCTTTCGCGGGCAAGGGCTCTACCATCTGAGCTACCGAAGCACGACTCAGTTTGGAAGGTAGGAGACGAGATACTGGCAGAAGTAAAGCTGTGAGGACTGGGCGTGAGTCGTGCTTCGGTAGCTCAGATGGTGGAGCACTTGCCCGCGAAAGGCAAAGGTCCCGAATTCAAGTCTCGGTCGGGCACACAGTTTTAATCAGCCAGGAAGTTTCATCAGGGAGTAACTTATATGATACTAGAGGTAGCCGTAGAGTGCAAAAACTTTAGAAGAAGACAGAGATTGGAATACACCCAGAAAATACTTCAGGACGTAGATCGCAAGTGCTACTGTGAGATGAAAAAGTTGGCTCAAGGGAGAGGTTCGTGGAGGGCCGCATCATAGTCAGAAGACCGATGACTCAAAAAAGGCTTTTATATAATGTTTCTGAACTGTTCTAGATTACTTACGTTTTCTTGTATTATGCTCACTTTCTTAACATCTTCTTCTGCTTCAGTGTTCCATTTTGTTTTGTTTTTGCTGGTGTTTTCTCTTCTTCTTTTTTCTGGCCTTAAGCTGTATATTCACCGGATATGCATGTTAGTGTGGATTTGGAAATGTTAATGGTGGAGCGTGACCGGATGCCCTTCCTTTCGCCACTCTTTTTCCCGGGGACGGAATATGTGTATCCCATATTACTGCGTCTGTGAAAATTTCAGAACGTGACCGAAATGGTTATGGAATGTGTGAAACGGTACTTCCCGTTGCAGCCGTAGGACTTGTTCATATCTTCTTGGTTAAAATAATGCTTGTGCACGTTGTATTGGTCAGGAGCATACGTTCGTATGGATTTCACACACAGGGACTTCAGTCATCAATAGTATATTCTCCTTCACTATTTGCGACAGTATGCCTACGCTGTTAACTTTTCGATTCCGCTACTGTAGAAATCACGTGGTTTTGAGGCGAAGAACTCGTCGAGCCATGTTCGGTGCGCATTTTCATTTGGAAAGTAAGTTCCTTGAAGGTTGTTCGATAGGGAGAGGAAAAGGTGAAAACCCGAGGGCGCAAGATGAGGTGAATAATGTGCATGCGGAATGGCTGCCCAACACAACTCCTATACAGTGTTTTTTTGTCAGTCTAGAAGAATGCGGGTGGGTGTTATCTTGGAGTAGCATTACTTCTTGGATTCCGTCTACAAGACGTCTCAGTTGTTGATAATAAATGTCAGCTGTGATGGTTACATCTCGTGGAAGCAATACGTAGCACATCGCACCCCCGCTGTTTCACAAGTTGTATATATCGTCTTTTGTGGACGCGTGCAGCTCTTTTGCACGGGGAGTTTGGCTCAGACATTCCTTATTTTTCCTCATGTTAGCATGAAGACACCATTCCTCGTCACCAGTAACGACACAGGCTAGGGATGGTCGGTGTTGTTCACGAGACAATTGATAACGAGCATGCATACGTGTACATATGGACACCCGCTGACTTGAGTGATTTTGGCTCATTGAGCATGCGGTACTCATAGAATTGATTTCTTAAACTTCCCCATTGCATACAAATGTCGCACGATGTTGGAGTGATCACAGTCCATCACACCTGCCAGCTCTCGAGTACACTAATGTGAATCATTGTGGATTAATTGGTTTAAGCGATCTTCGTCATACCCTGAAGGTCTTCCTGAACGTGGAGACTCACTAATGTCAAAAGGCTCCTCCTTAAAACGAGAAAACCATTTTATTGCCGTACTCTGTCCAGTGACGTTATCCCCACACACAGCATAAATGTTTCTGACTCTCTCCGCTGCTGTCACCCCTCTACTGAACTCAAACAGAAGAATACGTCGGAAATGTTCCGATTTCTCCACTTACCACTTCATTTTCTAGTGTCCACAGCTCCACTTACTGTCGCCAAATGAAAAAAAAAATGACGGTATGTATACTCAGAGACAATAATTTCAGTGCGAATTTTATGACGACATAGCTCTGTTATTCTGTATGTTATCTTACTGGATTCCTCCTCTGTTACTTAAGTCTGTACTCAATCTGTATTACTAGTCTTAACTTGCAACAGAGAGAGAGAGAGAGAGAGAGAGAGAGAGAGAGGAAGCGAAAACCATACAAGAACTGAGGGTTCATCGGCCAGCGGCGGAGAGACGGGCATTGACAATTAATTGTAGAGTGTGGAAAAAATGGAGCAATAACATGGGGAAAAATGATTTTGGTCTCCTACAGTTTTGGCCTATTTCTGGTTATGTTGGGATTACTCATTCCAAATGTGCTTTCAGTTTTGCACTATCAGCTCTAGTATTTTAGATGCAGTTTATTCGCATGATATGTCAATCTAATCATACTGGTCCGCATATACAACTACACTATTCACATACAATTAAATACGGGAGACGCGTGGCTGACTCAGGCACTTCCTTGCTTCAAATGAAACTGTTTGGCTCCAGAGACACTTTCAAGTCGCAAACATCTGTTATATATAGAGTATTCGTGCAGTTGGGCTGAGAGGCCTAGGTTTGAATTCCAAGCTTGGTACAAATTCTCATTTCTCGCTTCAATGCGCATATATACACTTTATTAAGAAATTGCATCAATTTAACCACCCTTACTTATTACACGTAAGTCGCATTTGGTTAATTAATTTTCTTCCCTTAAGTCACTGAATCTTCGTTCCAGTGATTTCCTCCAATGTACTGATCTTGTACATTCACGCTAGATACTCCAACAGTACTCCGGCATCATATCTGTATCCCGTCGTCCACACTATTGTTATTCCAGTGAACTTATTTCCTGGTGAAAACGCTTACCCTGTCTCTTATTCACTCACATTTCGAACGCAATCTGGAAATCGACTCAAATGACTGTGCAGGTAGCATAATTTTATACTCATTTTACAACCAAGGGCACAAAAAGTAATGAGCATATTTTTCACTACTTCTTCATAGTTAGGAGCCTTGTAGTTTCCGAGGTAATTCCACACTACCATACAGAACGACGACCAGGCAGCTGCATCAGTATCATTAACTGAATCTTGAAATTTCTGGTGATTTAAGAGTTGGCGGATTTGTGATCCATCAGATATAGCGGTTTTTATTTTCAACATATTCAGTGCAGGAAATTTTATACATATATATCCAAACAAGCTCCATCTCTATTCAAAGCCTTGACTGACTGCTTCAGAACCTAAGATTGATATGCACTAGTAGCAATATGATGATGTTTCTATCAATCAAAGATTCCGTGGTGACCTTTTTTTTGTCCAGGGATCATGCTTTCGTTAACAAGCAGCTGTTTTCTCAACCAGTTTTGTTCTACAGTTACAAAGACACATACAGCATGGGTGTTACGTGTAGCCCCATTCTTGTCCTCGAAGGAAACCCACCATTTTGAGATCGACCCAGGTAAGGATAAGCCATTGATGACTGCGGTAGATCTTCTCCGTGACTGATGCTACTGTAGCTTGTTCTTCTCTCTCAGCAACTGAGTAATTGGGATTAACCTACATTTGTTCTCAATGTACAAAAGGACACATTTAGCTATCTATCTACAAATAACCGTTATTCACTTGGTGTGTATTTTCTTAACTCAGTTACGTTAACAGTCCTTCAACGATGGTGCAAAAAATAAATTAGTCTGGTGTTGTGAAGAATGGCAGAAAATCTGTTTCCCTTTTGCCATAGAATATGACTTTTGTTTCCCGTAACAAATGGTGTTTCTCTGCCAGCCTTGAAGCTAACTGTCCCCACATTTTTTGGAAGACTTAGATCTCTGATGAGGGCATTAAGTTCCGATTGGTTAAAGTCGGTTGCAGCTGATGAACGTCTTGTAAAATCACTGTCACCGAGCTGAGTGCAGCTTTAAGCTGATTCGTTCTCTTCTTCTGATGAGTCAGGAAGACAGATGCAGGAACAGATATCTCCTCTGAATGTGGAACAGGGCTTTTTGCGGTGGGTAGAATGGGACACACTCACTTTCTACCGTTATTGCAACTGGTACCCGTTACATTCAGTCATTACTGTGGTTTATTTGTTCTTGCCATATCATTGTTACCCCGAATTTCAAGCACTTCCATTTCCCATTTGTCCACTGGCGCAGATGCACATTGCTCGTTTTATATACTATGTGAGGTGCCAAGTCTGATCCTGGTCTCCCACTTTACTTTGAAATAAGCAAAAAAAAAAACTTTTTTATGAAGCCCATTATGGGTTCTTTTTCCTGAATGAATGTGTACTCGCTACAGATGAAACAAAACACATGAAGATAATTCATACATTTCTTTCTTGATGAAGTCATGTTACTGCCTACAAAAAACAGAAGTAAATGTCAGAATTGTTAAATTACATACGTAACAACAACACCTGAAGAAGACAGCGAATCACGCCGTCAAAACATCGTGCGAGGACGACGTGAACAGCCGGCAGAAGACCAGGTTATTGAACTTGTAAACACATCGGCGGGAAAATATGATGAATTACAACATGAATAGATCTTGAATAAAATCCGTTAGTCTTTTGCAAACAACCAATTTACAAACAGTGGGGTAAGAAAAAAGTAATCGTAAGACAAATGTATGTCATTAATAGATCATAAACTAGAGCTGACAGAACAAAATGGATGGCATTTTCGGAATCAGAAGCACCAAAAACCACAGAACCAGATAAAAAATTTCAGGCACCACGAAAAAAAGTTTTGTCCCCCCTTACAGCGTAGTGGCTGTAATGAATATTGTAGCGTCTGGCTGGTGCTGCCACTAGCCACACAGCCGAGTGCTGCGGGTAGCCGCCATTTCAAGACGCCTGCAACTCGACTGCAGCTCATCTTGACTGCGACAACGACTACGCTACTGGGTGCGCCACATCCACCGGTGGAGCCGGCACTCTCGTCCACGAACCACGTGATATTAGACAACTTCACGATGCCGACCGGGGTGGCCGAGCGGTTCTAGGCGCTACAGTCTAGAACAGAGCGACCGCTACGGTCTTTATAGAATATCGCCCAATATCTCGCCAATCTGTATGCGTTCTAGTCTCGTCATCAACGATCTATTTTGGCAGTGCCGCGACTATATTCCTCAGAGTGCAGTGGATGACACCGGTTTTAGGATATTGGCAGTGAACTACTCAAGAGGACGTCGTTATCAGGAGAAAGAAAACTGGCGTTCTACGGATCGGAGCGTGGGATGTCAGATCCATTAATCGGGCAGGCAGATTAGAAAATTTAAAAAGGGAAATGGACAGGTTAAAGTTAGACATAGTGGGAATTAGTGAAGTTCGGTGGTAGGAGGAACAAGACTTTTGGTCAGCTGAATACAGGGTTATAAATACAAAATCAAATAGGGGTAATGCAGGAGTGGGTTTAATAATGAATAAAAAAATAGGAGTGCGGGTAAGCTACTACACACAGCATAGTGAACGCATTATTGTGGCCAAGATAGACACGAAGCCCACACCTACTACAGTAGTACAAGTTTATATGCCAACTAGCTCTGTAGATGATGAAGAAATTGATGAAATGTATGATGAGATAAAAGAAATTATTCAGGTAGCGAAGGGAGACGAAAATTTAATAGTCATGGGTGACTGGAATTGGAGAGTAGGAAAAGGGAGAGAAGGAAACATAGTAGGTGAATATGGATTGGGGGAGAGAAATGAAAGAGGAAGCCGTCTGGTAGAATTTTGCGCAGAGCATAACTTAATCATAGCCAACACTTGGTTCAAGAATCATGAAAGAAGGCTGTATACATGGAAGAACCCTGGAGATACTAGAAGGTTTCAGATAGATTATATAATGTTAAGAAAGAGATTTAGGAACCAGGTTTTAAATTGTAAGACATTTTCAGGGACAGATGTGGACTCTGACCACAATCTATTGGTTATGAACTGTAGATCAAAACTGAAGAAACTGCAAAAAGGTGTGAGTTTAAGGAGATGGGACCTGGATAAACCGAAAGAACCAGAGATTGTACAGAGTTTCAGGGAGAGCATAAGGGAACAATTGACAGGAATGGGGGAAAGACGTACAGTAGAAGAAGAATGGGTAGCTCTGAGGGATGAAGTAGTGAAGGCAACAGGGGATCAAGTAGGTAAAAAGACGAGGGCTAGTAGAAATCCTTGGGTAACAGAAGAAATGTTGAATTTAATTGATGAAAGGAGAAAATATAAAAATGCAGTAAATAAAGCAGGCAAAAAGGAATACAAACATCTCAAAAATGAGATCGACAGCAAGTGCAAAATGGCTAAGCAGGGATGGCTAGAAGACAAATGTAAGGATGTAGAGGCTTATCTCACTAGGGGTAAGATAGATACTGCCTACAGGAAAATTAAAGAGACCTTTGGAAAAAAGAGAACCACTTGTATGAACATCAAGAGCTCAGATGGAAACCCAGTTCTAAGCAAAGAAGGGAAAGCAGAAAGGTGGAAGGAGTATATAGAGGGTCTATACAAGGGCGATGTACTTGAGGACAATATTATGGAAATGAAAGAGGATATAGATGAAGATGAAATGGGAGATATGAAACTGCATGAAGAGTTTGACAGAGCACTGAAAGACCTGAGTCGAAACAAGGCCCCAGGAGTAGGCAACATTCCATTAGAACTATTGACTGCCTTGGGAGAGCCAGTGCTGACAAAACTCTACCATCTGGTGAGCAAGATGTATGAGACAGGCGAAATACCCTCACACTTCAAGAAGAATATAATAATTCCAATCCGAAAGAAGGCAGGCGTTGACAGATGTGAAAATTACCGAACTATCATTTTAATAAGTCACAGCTGCAAAATACTAACACGAATTCTTTACAGACGAATGGAAAAACTGGTAGAAGCCGACCTCGGGGGAGATCAGTTTGGATTCCGTAGAAATATTGGGACACGTGAGGCAATTATGACCTTACGACTTATCTTAGAAGAAAGATTAAGGAAAGGCAAACCTACGTTTCTAGCATTTGTAGACTTAGAGAAAGCTTTTCACAATGTTGATTGGAATACTCTCTTTCAAATTCTAAAGGTGGCAGGGGTAAAATACAGGGAGTGAAAGGCTGTTTACAATTTGTACAGAAACCAGATGGCAGTTATAACAGTCGAGGGGCATGAAAGGGAAGCATTGGTTGAGAAGAGAGTGAGACAGGGTTGTAGCCGCTCCCCGATGGTATTCAATGTGTATATTGAGGAAGCAGTAAAGGAAACAAAAGAAAAATTCGGAGTAGGTATTAAAATCCATGGAGAAGAAATAAAAACTTTTGAGGTTCGCCGATGACATTGTAATTGTGTCAGAGACAGCAAAGGATCTGGAAGAGCAGTTGAACGGAATGGACAGTGTCTTGAAAGGTGGATATAAGATGATCATCAACAAAAGCAAAACGAGGATAATGGAATGTAGTCGAATTAAGTCGGGTGATGCTGAGGGAATTAGATTAGGAAATGAGTCACTTAAAGTAGTAAAGAAGTTTTGCTATTTGGGGAGCAAAATAACTGATGATGGTCGAAGTAGAGAAGATATAAAATGTAGACTGACAATGGCAAGGAAAGCGTTTCTGAAGAGGAGGAATTTGTTAACATCGAGTAGAGATTTAAGAGTCAGTAAGCCGTTTCTGAAAGTATTTGTATGGAGTGTAGCCATGTATGGAAGTGAAACATGGACGATAAATAGTTTGGACAAGAAGAGAATAGAAGCTTTCGAAATGTGGTGCTACAGAAGAATGCTGAAGATTAGATGGGTAGATCACATAACTAATGAGGAGGTATTGAATAGAATTGGGGAGAAGAGGAGTTTGTGGCACAACTTGACAAAAAGAAGGGACCGGTTAGTAGGACATGTTCTGAGGGATCAAGGGATCACAAATTTAGCAATGGAGTGCAGCGTGGAGGGTAAAAATCGTAGAGGGAGACCAAGAGATGAATACACTAAGCAGATTCAGAAGTATGTAGGTTGCAGTAAGTACTGGGAGATGAAGAAGCTTGCACAGGATAAGGTAGCATGGAGAGCTGCATCAAACCAGTCTCAGGACTGAAGACCACAACAACAACATCATATTAGTGACAATCTTTCACAGCTGATTAGGACGATATTTATATCGCCTTCACTAGGAAGCTGTTTCAGTTGCTCAACGTTATCGTGTACCTTCTGTGTTGTAATAAATTTCTATGGCTCTTGGCTATGTGGCCATCTTGTGTATGCATCACCCACTGCGGGACACTACAAAAAGTGGGTAGAAGTGGTCGAGACAGATAACCAGGCAAATGGGTGTTGTATGATGAAGAAACTGCTTCACTGGATTCCAAATCAAATCGAGAACAGCGAGACAACGGCCTATACAGGTGGGGAGATGGATTTAGACAACATGAAGGAGCAGAATGACGAAACTCTCACCCACAAAATTTCAAGAAACCATATTAAGTGTAGAACGTGAAAAAGGACCATGAAAAATACGCTAGACTAGTTACGTCACGCACAACGGAATTTGAGCAATGCAGTAAGAAACTGTATTAACGAGCTGTGGCGTTCTGGAAAGTACTCTCCGTGAGCGACTGTATTAGCATATAGGATGACTTTAACAGAACTGATATCTCATGTGATGAATGACCACTTGCTCTAAATGTAGGAAAATAAATGTTACTGCATATCAGTAAGAAAAAAAGACCTTTAGCTTTCGAGTCCGGTATTAATGTGTAATACTTGATACATTTACGTATTTGCAAAAGGATATGAAATGGAACGAGCACCTAAGGTCGGTAATAGAGAATGTAAGAACTCACATACCTAATCAACACAGTAAGTTGGCGGATTATGTGCCAGTCTTTGAGAAGCGTCCTGGGACCTCTGCTGTTCCTGATCTATATAAATGACCTGGGTGACAATCTGAGCAGTTCTCTTAGGTTGTTCGCAGATGATGCTGTAATTTATCGTTTAATAAGGTCATCAAAAGACCGGTATCAGTTGCAAAGCGGTTTAGAAAAGATTGCTGTATGGTGTGGCAGGTGGCAGTTGATGCTAAATAACGAAAAGTCTGAGGTGATCCACATGAGTTCCAAAAGAAATCCGTTAGAATTCGATTACTCGATAAATAGTACAATTCTCAAGGCTGTCAATTCAACTAAGTACCTGGGTATTAAAATTACGAACAACTTCAGTTGGAAAGACCACATAGATAATATTGTGGGGAATGCGAGCCAAAGGTTGCGTTTCATTGGCAGGACACTTAGAAGATGCAACAAGTTCACTAAAGAGACAGCTTACACTACACTCGTTCGTCCTCTGTTAGAATATTGCTGCGCGGTGTGGGATCCTTACCAGGTGGGACTGACGGAGGACATCGAAAGGGTGCAAAAAAGGGCAGCTCGTTTTGTATTATCACGTAATAGGGGAGAGAGTGTGGCAGATATGATACGCGAGTTGGGATGGAAGTCATTAAAGCAAAGACGTTTTTCGTCGCGGCGAGATCTATTTACGAAATTTCAGTCGCCAACTTTCTCTTCCGAATGCGAAAATATTTTGTTGAACCCAACCTACATAGGTAGGGATGATCATCAAAATAAAATAACAGAAATCAGAGCTCGAACAGAAAGGTTTAGGTGTTCGTTTTTCCCGCGCGCTGTTCGGGAGTGGAATGGTAGAGAGATAGTATGGTTGTGGTTCGATGAACCCTCTGCCAAGCACCTAAATGTGAATTGCAGAGTAGTCATGTAGATGTAGATGTAGATTCATAATTATCTGCCACATGTCGCGAATGGGTGCTCACTAGGTAGGGAGGAAAGAAACGAATGAATTGTTCCATTACCTGGCTTACCAAGGATAGGAAAGTCAAAAGAACAGAGATACTCAGAAGTCGTGGCTAACTTATCGAAGTCTGCCCAAGCAAGGAAATTAAAATATGAGTGTGGTGTGAAGATTGCACTATCGTTTGGAGAAAATGATTTGGTGTTGTTAAGGACTCACACGAAGTCATCTATTACGCGCAAAATAAACAAGAAGTTGGAAATGCTACACGGAGGGCCATACAGGATAATAAGGATACCACGTGGGGTGTATCTACCTGTTAGCTGTCACCAAGGCAAATAAAATAAAGGGTTTGTATCCCTACAAAGACTTATAGAAATGTATACAGTAGTTGTAAGTTGTAAATAGTAGATATAAGTTTATGGTAATTAGTATTTTTCCAACCATTTACATGTGAAATGTGTTTAGTGTTTAGTATGTATGTGTGTGTTACTTGGCCACCAGGCAGGATTGAACATTTGCAGATAAAGGAAGAAGTGTCTTCAGCAGTATAATGAACAGTAATTTGCCAAAGGAAAGCCTTCCTGTTAGGCAAGACTTACTGCAGGTCAAAGTAAATATTGAATTGTAAAGTAATGTAAAGTGCCTTAAGCAATAATGTTTGAATGCCATATAGGGAATTTGAAACTAGTAGAGATTTTGTATTGTAATACCCAGACTACTACTGTGCATTGTACAAGAGTAAAACATTATAGGAAAAGTGTGCGTCTTCTCCACGCACAACTTCACATGGAAGTGGATGAATAGCCATGATTCTTTAGTTTCAGGATTCGCATGTGTTGTTGTAATAGGGAACATACACTGTACTCCTAACGAATCAATATACAAATGGATTTAACTTCTGACAGTAATTATAATTAGGATTTGACTATACGGTAAAGATTATTGTAAAGTCAGGGCAGGATCGGTAACCAGCACACAGCACTCATGTTCTCGTCCATAACACAAAAGCGTGTTAGTGACTTGAAACTGTGATTCACAATATGTATGTACTGAAGAATGAACACAACTTGGTAGAAAACAGTGCAATATTGAACATTATGTGTAAAAACACTGACTACGTCGAAACGTCGATATCGGCCTGTTGTCTCGTAAATCCAAGCTATGTATTAAAGACGGGCGTACAAAACCTGTGTGAAAGTGGCAGTGGAAGTACACTACTGGTCATTAAAATTGCTACCCCACGAAGATGGAAGACAGGAAGGAGATGCTGTGATATGCAAATGATCAGCTTTTCACAGCATTCACACAAGGTTGGCGCCGGTGGCGACACTTACAAAGTGCTGACATGAGGAAAGTTTCCAACCGATTTCTCATACACAAACAGCAGTTGACCGGCGTTGCGTGGCGAAACGTTGTTGTGATGCCTCGTGTAAGGGGGACAAATGCGTACCATCACGTTTCCGACTTTGATAAAGGTCGGATTGTAGCCTATTGCGATTGCAGTTCATCATATCGCGACATTGCTGCTCGCGTTGGTCGAGATCCAATGACTGTTAGCAGAATATGGAAACGGTGGGTTCAGGAGGGTAATACGAACGCCTTGCTGGATCCCAATGGCCTCGTATCACTAGCAGTCGAGATGACAGGCATCTTATCCACATGGCTGTGAGTGATCGTGCAGCCACGTCTCGATCCCAGAGTCAACAGATGGGGAAGTTTGCAAGACAACAATCATCTGCACGAACAGTTCGACGACGTTTGCAGCAGCATGGACTACCAGCTCGGAGACCATGGCTGCCGTTACCCTTGACGCTGCATCACAGACAGAAGTGCCTGCGATGGTGTACTCAACGACGAACCTTGGTGCACGAATGGCAAAACGTCATTTTTTTCGGATGAATCCAGGTTCTGTTTACAGCATCATGATCGTCGCATCCGTGTTTGGCGACACCGCGGTGAACGCACATTGGAAGCGTGTATTCGTCATCGCCATACTGGCGTATCACCCGGCGTGATACACGTCTCGGTCACCTGTTGTTCGCATTAACGGCACTTTGAACAGTGGACGTTACATTTCAGATGTGTTACGACCCGTGGCTCTACCCTTCATTCGATCCCTGCGAAACCCTACATTTCAGCAGGATAATGCACGACCGCATGTTGCAGGTCCTGTACGGGCCTTTCTGGATACAGAAAATGTTCGACTGCTGCCCTGGCCAGCACATTCTCCAGATCTCTCACCAACTGAAAACGTCTGGTCAATGGTGGCCGAGCAACTGGCTCATCACAATAAGCCAGTCACTACTCTTGATGAACTGTGGTATCGTGTTGAAGCTGCATGAGTGAGCAGCTGTACTTGTACACGCCATCCAAGCTCTGTTTGACTCAATGCCCAGGCGTATGAAGCCCATTATTACGGCCAGAGGTGGTTGTTCTGGGTACTGATTTCTCAGGATCTATGCACCAAAATTGCGTGAAAATGTAATCACATGCCAGTTCTAGTATAATATATTTGTCCAATGAATACCAGTTTATCATCTGCATTACATCTTGGTGTAGCAATTTTAATGGCCAGTCGTGTAGTATAGGCAGTGATTACGTACGGATGAGTTGAGGTCAATGTGTGTGGGACTGCTGAAATCCACTCGCAGACAACAGTCCACGTACCTCACTAACTGTCGGTGATGAGGCGCAGGCAATTACGATCGCAGCACTGGATGTATGCAGAACGCAGTGTACCCGCGAGCGTCCGCGCTTTGTGAATTTACAAACGATAGAAAAGTCATGTGACAACGGTGTGTTTACGTGTATCAAATTCTGCGTACCGAAAACAGAGGCATGGTCGATAAATGTGGAAGACGTGTGAGAATAAATCGGTGAGCCAAATAATCTTGAGCACTGGTCCTGAATGAACAATAATAATGGATAATCCTCATGTCATTCATCCTACAACAGCATGAAACATCTAAGTTAATCTGTGTGCAATGCTGTACTTTAATCATTTTAAGGGACACGCATGGCGGAGCTGTGCCGTCGAAACCAGTCCAAGTTCGCGGGCACGAGGCAGAGCAAAGTTGGCGGCAGCAGCTAAGTAGTTGTCTCCTGGGAGTTCGGAGTTCGACCCAATGTTCCTGCCGGGTGTTTCTCAACATATAAACCTAGACTCTCTCGGTCTGCAACGACGCGGCAGCAAAACTTCGCCTACGTTGTCGGAGACTTCATACGACAGAGAATATTGAAGAATTAAGAATATTTGCACCGTATAACTGGAAAGCCACTCTCTTTGGAGAAATTCTGTAAAGCTTCATGCTTGTAGAAAAAATAATTATGCATTCACGTTTGATCCGCGGGTGTATACATAGCTCTAAAATGGTAGCATAATAGCTCTCATTGAATCAAATATTTTACAAATGCTAGACGAAAGTAATACGTGAGCCAACTGGGAGTGGATACAGGTCCTTTCTTGCTCTTTCAAGCCGTATCTCCAGTAAATGGCACCGTAATAGGAGAACCACAAACTTTCTAACGACTTAAGCTAACAAATCTCCATTCCAAACAAAAGTAGTTTATAAGAACAGTGCAAAACTGTTTACTTTCAAGTAGCCCTAAAAAGCAGGTCCAAGTTAAGTTGCAATAATATACATTACAACATGCAATAGAAAATACGAGTTTATAAGTTCCATAAATTTTAATTTCAACCTGTAAGAAAGTAGATATGATGAAATGTCATGCAAATTTTCATAAGCTAAACATTAAAATGAATGTGAACTCAAGCCGTGGGGTACTATTTATGTGACGCGTGTGTTATGAGAAGCAGAAACGCTAATGTAATGCCAATTTTTCTGGTGCTCTTCCCCTGACTGTGTCATTGTTATAAGATCGCTCTGCGTGTTCCAGGTCTGTACGGCTGTATAATGTGATATTAATTGTGAATAGATTTTTAACTTAAACTGTTTTTAATGCTTTCATTTCGTTGTTGTAATCGCCTTGTGTCAAATAACGAAGCATTTAGAACAGTTCTAGCACGCTGGCAGTTGAGACAATGTAGCATCGCAAGAGTTGCAAGATAGCCGCCATTACGAAGCAAATTAGAATTTTAATACTTTTATTTGCAGTCTCGCAAATGGTCGCGTAGCTAGTACAAGATTTTTTATTTCACAGGAGCCTGCGGATCTGGGGGAGATTTTATTTATGTCGAAACAAGTAGGTGAACAACAAATGATTTTTGAGCTGAACTGGCTACGAACCAACAAAGACGTAATTTCAAGTCATGTTATATCGGAAATGTGTGAGACTAAGCACTGTTAAACCATTAGAATGAGAAATAGCTATAATGATAGTCATTTACAGTGCCATAGTTGACTCTGTGGTGCGAAAATAGGTATTTTACGTAGACGTAGTGACTGACACTTATCGTCAGCAGATTATTTTTTTCTTGATCGTTTCTTGTAACAGCATTTACCACACGCAGTCACAGTAACGAGATGCAAGGCACAAGTCATGATTATCAAAGCAAATGTGACTAACAACTGTGCTGTAATTTACGTCGCAAACGAAAGCTCTAGGCTCAGAGCCCATGTAATATTTTGTTAGCTAATTTCCAAACAACACTTGGATTTGTTCAAAGAAATCTATAAAAACATTTAATTACAAATCAATTATCTTCAAATTTGAGTCACCACAGAGTTACAGAGCTGGAATTTGGCACAAAAATCTATAAAAAGTTCGCGAAATGACTCTGCAGGATAGTCTAACCAACTTTTTCTGCGCTAAGAATATTCTTCTTGAGTGCAAAGAGGCGCCCCAAAATGTAACGCATTATGAGATAGTAGAGTGAAAGTAAGCAAACAAGCACTGGCGTTTCTTCGTCTAGTATAGTGAAGATCATTTTTTAAGTGGAGGTAACAGCAGTCAATTTTTGCACGAGAATTTGATACTTCCAAGAAAGCTTTCCACAAACCCTCAGTCCTATGAATTTGAAGTGGTCGACTTTACTGACTGTTTGGTACCTTGGGGCAATGAAATTTCCGCGACACAAGCTCTATGCAACGTGTTTTGTTATAGTTAAGCGTTAATCTGTACTCTCAAAACTAAGTTCTGATGTTCCCGACTACCCTACATCTTTTACATTACATTCTACGTTTTCCACAATAGGGCTCGCGTCAACAGCAAAGAGAAAAAGAATTGAGTAATGTCTTGTTTACCATTAGATGACCGATGTATGTCAAGAAAAGCAACGGACGCAAAACAGAGTCCTGTGTCATTCTCCGCCTCCCCTTCTCCGTCCCCATTTTATCTGACTCCTTTCTAATTCAAACTTCTGTTTGTTGACGCTGGAGTACAACCTTCTTCTTCTTACTTTCTAGTGTGTTGCAAATCCTTAGAATGTGGTAGTCTTAATTTTATTTAATAGTTGTAGCAGCTAATAGTTGTACTTTTACACAGAATACGCACGGAGATTACAATAAAGTTCATAAAAGAAATGCAGTATTTGCAAGAGCACTCTGAAGGCTATGTTTGAGCATCACATGTTGTTGTTATTGTTGTGGTCTTCAGTCCTGAGACTGGTTTGATGGAGCTCTCCATGCTACTCTATCCTGTGCAACCTTCTTTATCTCCCACTACTTACTGCAACCTACATCCTTCTGATCTGCTTAGTGTATTCATCTCTAGGTCTCCCTCTACGATTTTTACCCTCCACGCTGCCCTCCGATGCTAAATTTGTGATCCCTTGATGCCTCAGAACATGTCTTACCAACCGGTCCCTTCTTCTTGTCAAGTTGTGCCACAAACTCTTCTTCTCCACAATTCTATTCAATACCTCCTCATTAGTTATGTGATCTATCCATCTAATCTTCAGCATTCTTCTGTAGCACCACATTTCGAAAGCTTCTATTCTCTTCTTGTCTAAACTATTTATCGTCCATGTTTCACTTCCATACATGGCTACACTCCATACAAATACTTTCAGAAACGACTTACTGACACTTAAATCGATACTCGATGTTAAGAAATTTCTCTTCTTTAGAAACGCTTTCCTTGCCTTTTCCAGTCTACATTTTATATCCTCTTTACTTCGACCATCATCAGTTATTTTGCTCCCCAAATAGCAAAACTCCTTTACTACTTTAAGTGACTCATTTCCGAATCTAATTCCTCAGCATCACCCGACTTAATTCGACTACATTCCATTATCCTCGTTTTGCTTTTGTTGATGTCCATCTTATATCCTCCTTTCAAGACACTGTCCATTCCGTTCAACTGCTCTTCCAGATCCTTTGCTGTCTCTGACAGAATTACAATGTCATCGGCGAACCTCAAAGTTTTTATTTCTTCTCCATGGATTTTAATACCTACTCCGAATTTTGCTTTTGTTTCCTTTACTGCTTGCTCAATATACAGATTGAATAACATGAGGGAGAGGCTACAACCTTGTCTCACTCCCTTCCCAACCAACGCTTCCCTTTCATGCCCCTCGACTCTTATAACTGCCATCTGGTTTCTGTACAAATTGTAAATAGCCTTTCACTCCCTGTATTTTACCCCTGCCACGTTTAGAATTTGAAAGAGAGTATTCCAATCAACATTGTCAAAAGCTTTCTCTAAGTCTACAAATGCTAGAAACGTAGGTTTGCCTTTCCTTAACCTTTCTTCTAAGATAAGTCGTAGAGTCAGTATTGCCTCACGTGTTCCAATATTTCTACGGAAACCAAACTGATCTTCCCCGAGGTCGGCTTCTACCAGTTTTTCCATTCGTCTGTAAATAATTCGCGTTAGTATTTTGCAGTTGTGAGTTATTAAAGTGATAGTTCGGCAATTTTCACATCTGTCAACACCTGATTTCTTTGGGATTGGACGCTTATTTCTCCTCCGACGCCTGTTGGGAAACCCCCACAGCCCTCTGGCACCATGCCACAATCTTCAACCAACGAAGCTGCTCGTTTTTATGCGGAAACTTGGTAGCGGCACCGGGCTTATCTCGCAGAGTATTCACAAGACGGCCCGGGGCGCATTGTGGCGTTGCAAGGTTTCTGGAAAGATAGAAAGGGTCGCAACGTAGCGGACATATTGAGGCAGGGGTCCTCCAGCGCAAGCTTATCTCGGCTCTGCTCGGCCAGCAAGGCTGATACATACCGACTTTTCTGCGTTCAGACTCCGAGACTGCCGCCATCAGTTATTCTCCGCGTCCGTCGTGATCGACGTCACGGCGCAAAGAAAGGAATACAGTATGAATATTTTGAACATGGCTGCACTACAGCAACGGTTACAGGATAGCAGATATAACACACAGACAACAACTGACAATAAATGGTGGTTTTCAAATAAGCATTACCATGGTTTCAACGGATTCAAATCCATCTTCCTCAGAAAGATTCAGTCGCCTTGTGGCTACTAAAACGGTCTGTTTTAAGAGACTGGTTTTAATGATGTGATAAATCCTTGATTGTAGGGGCCTTAATTTTTATATATGATCATACAGACCGTTGCCGATACATAGACTATGTGGAGACAGATTTACTGACTGGTTGTTAATGCGAAGTTTGTTTACCTTTGTGAGGAGGACGGGTTTAAATTGGTCGAAAAGTGATAAAGGTTATTTGAAAAAATGGTTCTGAGTACTATGCGACTTAACTTCTGAGGTCATCAGTCGCCTAGAACTTAGAACTAGTTAAACCTAACTAACCTAAGGACATCACACACATCCATGCCCGAGGCAGGATTCGAACCTGCGACCGTAGCGGTCACGCGGTTCCAGACTGGAGCCCCTAGAACAGCACTGCCACACCGGCCGGCGAGGTTATTTGAAAACCACCATTTATTGATACTGGTTGACTGTCTATTGTACCTGTTATACAGTATGAGACAATTAGGGGCATACATTTGGTCTTGGAATTTTGATATGATGTTGTTGAATGGATCAATAACTAGTAGTGACTTCACTGCTTCTATTTTTTGTCATTGTTGCATGTACTCACAGATTTTCGATGACTTGTTTAGAACACAATGTTCATCTCCAGACATACTACGAGCAGTTCACATTTGTATACACTGCCTAAAAAAAGGGGTGGGGGAGGGGGGAGAAACGAAATATAGCTACATGGGTTGAGAAAGTATGTGATGCTATTCGAGCGATTACAAAATTGAGTCAAATTTACGGAGAACCTGCCACTATGAGCCTATTTGTCAGTACGGTGCGTTCCCTACGGCCTGGATACGGTTTTGAAGGATATCATAAGACCGTTGTATCCACTTCTGAGGTAAGGTTGCTTCCAACTGTTGTAACGGATTCTTGATGTCCTGGATATTGGCATCTTGTGAGGTTGCAGTTCTTATTTCCGTGATTGTTAAGAAAAATTGGATGAGGAATTCCGCAATGACGGCAAAAACACTGTGCAAGTTCGAAAAATCGGAGAAAATGCCTGTGAAACTACAAAAGTGGTAGAAATCTGTGTGTAATCAAACCACAAACAAAGGAGACTAACACCACAATACCAAAGCATGACAAGTTGTGGATTGTGTATCAGACTTACAGCTACCAATGTAAACATTTAGTCGCTTCATGTAAGAAAGGGAATAAAGGAATCCACTGAAGATAGCACAAAAAATGCTTAAACAGGTCTGGGTAAAACAAAATTCAAAAGATGTCTTGCATAAGGCGTAATTCCTCATCCAGTGTGAATACTGGGGCTGGAAAGGAGTAGTGGTCCGAGCTGTTCCCATACACGTTGTATCGGGGACAGATCTGAGTGTCTTGCTGACCACTGGAGTACTTCATCATCAAGCAGACAGTGCCATGCGTGGACGAGCATTGGCCTGTTGAAATATGGCACCAAGATACTCTCACATGAGAGGTAACACATGAGGAAGCGGAATGTCCTTGAAGTACCGTTGTGGAGTCAGAGTTCCTTCAATCATTACCAGTCGGGGCCTCACGTCATACCCAATGGCTCCCTGCACCTTGACACCAAGAGTAACACAGCTGTACCTTTCCAAAACATTGAGAGAACTAGACCAGTCCTCAAGCCACCGCCATAAAGGTCGACAATGTTCATCCGGGGTAGTGCAGATCCGCGTCTCATCGCTGAAAATAACGCGACTCAATTCATGAGCAGTCATCCTTCCTGGGCTCATCACTACTGCAAATGAAACCATATGTGTTGTTGTGTTAACACTAGCCTACTCTTGGGATGCTAATTCCGTACTCCAGCTGCTGTTATTCTCCGACCAATGGTGCAGGATGACGCAGAGTGTTGCAAATGTTCAAAATGGCTCTGAGCCCTATGGGACTGAACTTCTGAGGTCATCCGTCCCCTAGAACTTAGAACTACTAAAACCTAACTAATCTAAGGACATCACACACATCCATGCTCGAGGCAGGATTCGCACCTGCGACCGTAGCGGTCGCGCGGTTCCAGACTGAAGCGCCTAGAACCGCTCGGCCACAACGGCCGGCTGTTTCAAAGGGTTCATCATTTTTTCTCGGATGGCAGCTGCAGATGTGATGTAGTTATTATGTACGTGATGAAGCATACGACGACCATCGATTGTAGTGATCAAACATGGTCGACCGGAACCCTGACGACTCGTTTCCATTCTGGCCAACTTCGAGCTATTGTCGCATCCGAGTGTCAAATAATTGCACGATTCCACCAGCTGGCAAATGGAGACACACTATGAGATAACTTTCAAATCATATCAGGTTGCTGATAACGCTGTCTCGCACCAGTACGCAGCATACCCGTGTGTTTCAGAACGATCACTCAACAGCTGACGGTGTTTACGCTGCTATATAACCTACCAGGCCTGGTGACAACG
Source organism: Schistocerca piceifrons (assembly GCF_021461385.2). Taxonomy (NCBI): domain Eukaryota; kingdom Metazoa; phylum Arthropoda; class Insecta; order Orthoptera; family Acrididae; genus Schistocerca; species Schistocerca piceifrons. The sequence continues at coordinate 234,655,677 of NC_060140.1, forward strand.
CTAAACGCGAACAACGCTAATACACTCTGGTGGGCGTTCTACTAATCACAGAGAATTGCAACGCCAATCATTTACGTACCTGTCGATGGTGTGTAAGTTATACTGATATTCGTCTATGTCTTCTGTGTGCTTTACATTTTATGTCAGACAATATATTTCCTACGCTGAGGAGCCAAAAAACTGTTACATCTGCCTAATATCGTGAAAGGCCCCCACGAGCACGCAGACATGGCATGGACTCGACTAATGTCTGAATACTGTTGGAGGGAAGTGACACCATGAATCCTGCAGCGCTGTCCATAAATCCGTAGGAGTAGGAGGGGGTGGAGATCTCTTCTCAACAGCACGTTACAAGGAATCCCAGATATGTTCAATAATGTTCATGTCTGGGGAGTTTGGTGGGCAGCGGAAATGTTTAAACTCATAGAGTGTTCCTGGAGCCACTCTGTAGCAATTCTAGATGTGTAGGGTATCGCATTGTCTTGCTGGAATTGCCTATATCCGTTGGAAATCGCAATGGACATGAATGGATGCAGGTGACCAGACAGGATGCTTACCTGCGTGTAAACCCGTCAGCGTCGTATCTAAAGGTATCGGGGGTCCCACACCAACTGCACATACCCAACACCAATACAGAGCCTCAACGAGTTTCAAAGTCCCCTGCTGACATGCAGGGTCCATGGGTTCATGAGGTTGTCTCCATACCCGGACACGTACATCCGCTCGATATTATTTGAAACAAGTCTCATCCGACCAGGCAACATGTTTCCAGTCATCAACAGTCCCATGTCGGTGTTGACGGGTCCAGCCGAGGCGGAAAGCTTTGTGTCGAGCAGTCATCAAGAGTACACGAGTGGGCCTTCGGCTCCGAAAATCCATGTCGATGATGTTTCGTTGAATGTTTCGTACGCTGATGGCCCAGCACTGAAATTTGCAGCAATTTGCGGAAGGGTTGCACCTCTGTCACGCTGAACGGTTCTCTTCAGTCGTCGTAGATCCCGTTCTTGCAGGATCTTTTTCCGACAGTAGCGATGTCGAGATTCGATGTTTTAGTGGATTTCTCATATTGACGGTATACTCCCGTCGTACGGGAAATCTGCCACTTCATTGCTACATCGTAGATGCTGTTGCCCATCGCTCGTGCGCCGACTATAACATCAAGTACAAACTCACTTAAATCTTGATAGCCTGCCATTGTAGAAGCAGTAACCGATCTAACAACTCCGCCAGACATTTGTTGTCCTACATAGGCGTTGCCGAAAGCAGCGCCATATTCTGCCTGTTTACGTATCTCTGTATTTTAATAAGGATGCCTGTACTAGTTTCTTTGGCGCTGTATACAGGATGAAGCACCCAAGGGAGATCACTCCGACAGCGGACGATGAGGTCAATTCTCTGATTAATGAAACTAATTTTTAACGCTCATGTCTGCCAAATTAGGAAAGTTTCTTAACAGAATTATATACTCTTTCTTTGGTGTTGTAAAGAGAGTTAGAAGAGGAATCAACGACAAAACATGTGTGTAAATTGGCTGAATAATAAGAGAGCAAGAAAGCACTGTTCGGCAGTCAGGAGGTCTCAAAAACGTCGTGAAACTCAGGTAGGGTTCGCATGTTTATTATTACGACTGTCCTATCAAGTGCCCAAAATGTTGACCTAAAACACTGGTAAATACTGAAGAGCGATTCCGGGCAGACAACACTGTACGTCGTATTTCACCTGGAATTACAGTAGCACAAGCGCTTGGTATAGGTCATTACATGTTTACAGGAGTCGTCGATGTTCTGTTGCTTTATTTATCCCCATAGGAAAAATTTCAGAAGCGTTACGTCCTGAGCGTTGCCGGCAATTTTACGTTTCCCGAACGACTGGTTCAGCTCTTACCAATGTTTTGGTAAGAAGATCCGTAAAAATTGTAAATTTCGTACAGCACTGTTCGTCGAGATTTCCCATGGGGTGGATTCAGCAGCCTGTCGGAAAGGATGTTCTTCATCCGCGCGCATTGGTCTGTTTCCCTCCTTATGGAGCTTCCTTCGTGTTGGTTTGGTGCTGACAGTGCATCAGCACAACCTTCAGTTCTGCAGTGACTTTGCATCTGTCGTCGTCTTGGTAGACAGAAAGGCAATATATAAAAATGATTTGAGTTAGAGAATTTGGAGTTAAAGCAAATATAGAAAAGTAATTTCAGAATCTCCACTTAAAATCTGAAGTTAATTTTACAGGAAAAGCCATTTGAAATGAAAACTGGTGTTATACAAAGGGACGGCTTGTCGTTTAACTCCGTTTCAGAAATAAATTATAATGATTTGGAGGTAAAAATCACAAAATTGAACCGATAATTCTGGGAAGGAAAATAGATGGAATTAACGTAAACGGCATCGCTTTTGCTGACGATTTCGCAATACTTTCAGAAAATCTGACAGTACAATTTGCTCAAATAGATCTTCCGAACAAAACGGTGAATAGAGCTGGTCTCAAAATTTCAGCTGAAAAAGAAATAAATTCATGACAAATATAAAAAGTGCACCAAAATAAATAGAAACAAAAATCAGTAAAATAGAAGAAGTTAGTAATTTTAAACAGCTTGTAGAAGCTACACAGCAGTATAGATTATAAAAATTTGCAATAGATGTAAGAGTTAATAGAATGGAAAAAGCATATGGTCCGACAAAAATTGCATATCTAGAAAAACAAAAACATAACACTATACAACAGAGATAAGATCAGAGAGTTTATACGCATGTGAAGCTTTAATGATAAACTATAAGCTGACTAGACTAGGGGTACTTGGAAGACGTGTTATTAGAAAAATAATGGGTGCAATATATACTTCAGATGTTTGGCAGGTGAGAAGTGGTAAGGAGATCTACGAAAGAAATGCAAAGCGAAGATAAATGTCCATTGAAAATCTCTATCGAACGAATCAGAACACCTAACAAAACAAATATTGTTGGGGTTTCTGGAAAAATAAATCTGCATTAACATGCATTATAGAAACTAGAAAAGAACTGAAAAGAAACAACACTAAAGAATCTGAAATAACAGAAAAAAATCTTTTTAAGAATAAAATACTATATTTAGAATGTAAATATTTAAGGTGGAGGGGGAAGGAAGGAAAGGAAAGGGAGTGAGCTAATGATAACAGCTGCATCAGGACATGATGTGGGATCAGCGGTGATGAGTGAAAATGCGTGCCGGATCGGAACTCGAACCTGGGATCTCCTGCTTACAAGGCAGTTGTGTTATCCACTGCATCATCCGGACACAGTGTTTATGACAAATGTGCGGACTATCTTGGCACGCTCACTGGCTGACACACACTCCCACCTAGTGCCACCTATCCGCATTGTCCATGTCCTCCATACTCGTTAATTTTAGATTCCCACTGGAGGTCGAACTATATGTACATCACCCCTGAAGGTTGTGGATTCATTGACTACCGAGGCAAATCAATTATAAGAATTTGTGGTATCAGTTCTTTCGGACATGGAGAGGGACTGTCCAAAAGAACAATTCTGAAAGAGCTAGTCTGAAAGAACAGACAACACATTCATGTAATTGATTTAGCTTGATGGGCAATGAATCCACAACCTTCAGTGTAGATGAACGTTTATGTTCGATCTCCAGCGGGAATCTAAAATAAGTAAACATTGAGATCATGGATGGCGATTGTGGGGAGGTGGTTCTAGGTGGGAGTGTGTGTCAGCCGGGGAGCGTGCCGAGATATTCCGCAATTTGTCCAGGTAGCACAGTGGTTAACACAGCTGCCCAGTAAGCAGAAGACATAGGCCTCAGTCCCAGTTTGGCACACATTGTGCATAAATTCCCGATGCAGTTGATGCCATTAGCTCCTTCCCTTACCCTTCCTTTCTCCCCCAGCCATCTTCAGTTTACATAATATGTATCACAGCTGCAGATTATGCATTTATGTAAGGGAATTTAGAAAGATTCCAAATCGGATAAATAGGACAAGGAGAGCAGCATGGGTGGAAGAAAGGAAAAGACAACATTGGGAGAAGATAAGTGAGTACTGAAAAAATAGGAAATAACAGAAGAAATGAAGTACTTATGTAATCCCAGTTGCTCAATATCAAGACAATAATAATAATAATAATAATCTGGGGCCACGATCTCTTCAGGAAACCACACAGATCTTCCAAGAAATCTTTTAAAGTGAAAAAGTCAATATGCGAAAAGCATAAGGGGAAAGTGCGAACATCTACAACAAAAGATGGGTGAATATCAAAACAAAAATTGGACACTATGCGACTGTCACCAAACCCGAAACACTGTATGCAAGCGAGACCCTAAACCTCAATTACAAAGGGGATCCCGACAACGTCAAAAAAGTTGAAAGGAAAATCATTCACAAAATCGTGGGTCCTAAGGTCACAGACGAATGATATCGCCTACAATGAAACACGATAACATTGAAACGGACTTCCGCAAACGACGACTGAAGTTCTATGGACACATCATGAGACTGGATGACAACAGATTAACAAAGAAAATTCTAATATACTCACAGAAACTAAAAACGACAACAGTCTGGATCAAACAATTTCAAACTGATCTCAAAAGTGCCAACATCAGATCCGACACCGTAGATCGAAGATCTACTGGTGGGAAGTTGCACCAGGAGAAAAACCCAGAAGATCTAAGGTAATTGGGCGAAAGAACGTCGAGGTAAACAGAGCGGGAGGATGAAACAATTCTGGAACGACAAGAAAAATAGAAGCCACAGATCGTAGTTCGCTTTGTGTGTTCCTCCATGGGTCTAAACAATTTAAATAAATAAATAAAGTAAATAACAATAATAAAAGTAATAGTAATAATTACATCATAATAAATCTGAAATCCAGAGTTGGGTAAAGCACCCTCTAGTTTTTCACTGCATTACTATTTTCATTTAAACGTATGCCCAACTGTCATGTGATCGCCTTCCACAGGGTCGTTGTTTAGGCTTTTCTTGTCTACCTTAACTTTTGCAGTTCACCAAAAAAGCTTCCTTGGGGACAATTCTTGACATCTCTTCCCATGCGTCTGTTCATGTTTTCGACACACGCATTTTTAACAAACGTTATTTTGTAGCTATCGGTCTCTACGTGAAACTTTGTAGGCAAACTATGTTTTGCACGAAGCGGCAGGTGGTTAGGTGAACGGACCTCTAGACACGAGAATAGCGCAGAATATCGTCTAGCAGGATGTCAGGAGGTGCTCACCCCAATTAGGGACGGTTAGCGGCCAGGTCGCCTCATTACATCCACCCCCGTAATGGCGTGGCGTGAGGCGAGCCCCTTCAGAGTCGGCCGCCCGCCACACCGCCTGTCCGAGCAGCCCCTGACCCACTCAGCGCAGCGTTTTCTGCTGCAGATACACAACACAGTCCTCTAGTACTTCCATCAGAGGACGTCGTCAGTTTGACAAAACACTAGCCGATTCACCGTGTGATGCCGAGCTTTATCACCATTGATATTACAGAGATACTTTCTTTACGATAAGGTTCATAACCCACTATAAGAATTGGTTCTAAACATGATGTCTGTTTTTTGACATGAAAACATCTAGGGGCCATTCACCCGACGGTAGAACTCGCTTCTATAAAAAAGAAAATACCTTAAGATTTGAATCGCTTTCAACTACAAGATTAATAATGCGTAAACAATTATCATATCTGCACGTGTTTGTCGCAAAGTATTTGTTTTGTCCGTAACGTCACAATACCAATGTAGGCGCAAAAATGTGATTGTTACGAATTAGCTTTGTGTAAAGTTATAAACTGGTGCAGTATCCAAACGCTATAGATAGTAAGCTGATTCTGTATCACTGTGAAGAGCTTGCAGAGCTGTCTTGCTAAGACAGACAGTGAGACAATGATGATATTCTCTGGAATATAGGTGAAAATGGATATTAAATTGATAATTGCAAAATAATGAAGGATAGTGTTTCATATGACTCGTAAATCTGCTCGGAATGATAGAAAACTGAAGTCAGGGGAAAGCTCGCGTCGAAATGAATGCAAAAAGCCTGAAAAGTCCAGTGGCGAGTGAATGCGAGAGTTACGGCAGCGTCGAAAAGCAAACCGAAAAACAGCGCAAAGTTGTTATGTAGCCGGCCCGTCTTGCAGTCAGCGGCCTGTGACACTCCAAAACTATGATTAATATATTCTGTAACCATTATACTACCCTGTGTAGTTACTATATTAAAGAGATTGATAATTATATTACATATTAATACGAAATAAGTATTTTCAACATTTCGCGGCCCTGTCAGCAACTGTACAAATATTAATTTTAATAACCAGCGGCCTCAGTTGCACCGTTTACCTAGAATTTACCTAGGTTTCAGTTGGGATAACCCAACCTTCTTCAGAATAAAAGTAACTACCGTTTGTCTATAGTGGACATAGTTAAGCTAAAACTAAAAATCCCTAAATTATCGTCAGACTGTAAAAACTTATCTGAAACTGTGTCGGCCCCACTTCGCGACCGCGAATAGTTCCAGTACAGCACTCGTGGCTGCCGCATAGCGGTCGCGAAGTGGGGCCGAGGCAGTTTCAGATAAGTTTTTACAGTCTGACGACAATTTAGGGATTTTTAGTTTTAGCTTAACTATGTCCACTATGGACAAATGTTAGTTACTTTCATTCTGAAGAAAGATGGGTTATCCCAACTGAAACCTAGGTAAATTCTAGGTAAACGGTGCAACTGAGGCTGTTGGTTATTAAAATTGAAATTAATACGAAATACTTGTTATGATTTAACCCGGTCGTTTAAAGAAAATCTATAGCATGGACTCGAACTGTTCACACAGATATTTTTAGTGGTCTGCTAGCGGTACAAAACACCGCTCGTCAGCAACACGCATTTAAACAAATAGGTTTAAAATGCTAAACAGATAAAATATTAACATGGTTTTCATAATTATTTAAACGATGATGACTACAGGAAAAAGTTACGAAATCAAAAAATTAAATGATATTTGAAAAGACAGCATAAAAAGTCAAAATAAATTTCGCTGAAAATAAAAGCAATGACGGTAACATTGAGAGTGCGAAAACGATTTCGTTGATAAACGCAGAAGGAGAACGGATGGGTGCAATGAGTATAAGTACTTTGAAGGCTTCTATGAACGGGAAGAATTGCTTGGTGATGTTGTAGAAGAAGCAATGGAAGTCGATTTGGAAGACATATGAGACCTAGTATTAGAGACAGAGATCGTCTGCCTGCCTTGAATAAGGCAGGAGGCAAACATAATATTAGTTATGAAATTATAAAGCTACTGGACGAAGTGGTAATAAAACGGTTATTCAAGTAGGTGTGTAGAATCTGGGAGAAAGCAGACATATCTTCAGAATCTCTGAAGAATGTCGTCCACATAATCCAGAAGATAACCATCACACACTCATGCATCCAGATTACTGCCAAGAATAATATAAGGAACTGACAATGCGTATGAGTATGAGCTACATGACGACAAGTTCGACTCGAGGAAAGGTAAAAACACCAGAGAGGCTGTCCAGAAACTCCGCTTTATAATGAAGGCAAGACTTAAGAAGTAACAAGACCCGTCCATCGAATTTTTTCGAGCTACAAAAAAGTTCGACAACGGAAAATGGTACACGATATTCGAATTCCACAAAAAAGTAATGTATTGTGTGGTGTCTACTGGTAACAAACGACCAGTAATATACGATATATACAATATCAAGGAGAGGATAATAATCTGCGAGACCGAGAGAGAAGTTCTTGGATTGAAACGGCGTAAGTTCACAATGGCCTGGGGATAGTGTCTTTAATTAGTAATCAAAACGTCCAGGGTCCCAGGAGCTTCAGGAAATTTACCGTGTTGTCCGCTGTAACTCAGCAAAGACTACGCCACAATATGTCTTGTATATTTTTTTTGTTGGCCTATCGTGGTTGCCTCACGCTTTACAGCCTGGGTTAAAGCGTTTGGCGTGCAGAGTTACGTGCGAGTCTCCTTATGCAGTACCACAGAAATAAAAAATAAAAAAAACGGAAAGGAAATACCAAATGCCGGGGCATAGTCTTCTAATTTCTAATAATAACAAGGGAGCCAAATCCAACAGACGAATCATGATCAGCAGTGTCTCAAGTTACAGGACCCCTCCCCCCCACCCCCTCATTACAATGGTTATTCCATTTAACATATGCAGTAATTTTTCCTCACACTCTGGAGAGCAATTTTGGCTGATACAAGACATTTTTTAGTTTTATTACTACTCAAACATGATTCAGCATTTTTGCGCTATTTCCTGTGGGATATTTTTGTTTATTTTCTTTCGTTCCCACGTGATTCCATTAGGTTGACATGGTTTTTTTTAATGTAGTGGCGTCGCTTCTCTTGTTTGTGAAAGCACCTATTTCTTTTGATGTTGTCATTTCTTCGTGGAAAAAGTGGAAAAATTGAATCATCTGGATCAGCAATAATTTGCACAAAATGTGCAGAATCATGTTTGGTTAATAACAAAGGTATAAAACGGTGTCTTGCATGAAGAGAAATTTCTCTTCAGTTTTTCTTAGCAAACGCGAAAAATGAGAAGAGCTACAACACTCACTGAGGACAGCTATGTCATCAGCGAAGGTTGTCATTAATATCCGTTTCCCCTGAATTTTAGTCCAACTTCTGAACTTTGATTTTATTTCTAAGTTAAGGTTGAAAGGTAGGGAAGAAATACGAAATTCTTGCTTCATGTGTTATCCGTTCAGAGCTGTTCTTTGTTTTCAGTTCTTATTTTTCCCTTTTGGTTCACGTACGTACTGTATACTGTCCGTCCAAAAAGTTCCGAGAATGCTTTCATTCCCGGCGTATAAGCGATTTCAGCGCTGTGAGTATGGTGACAGCTTGAAATAACAGCTGTAAACAAAATATGTGCGCTGGAACAGTCGTCAGTGTTAAATAGTGGACATTGGGCCGCAGCGTGTCAACGTTATTGCACTAAAAACGCAATGGAGCAACATCTGTAAGGCTGGTCTTCAAGACATTCTCCAGAACGTTTGGTAGAATAGAATAGTGTATGCAAAGTTTGTCCCGCACTATGTAACTCATTAACAAAAACAACAACGTGTGGACGACTCCCACGACTTGACTGAAATGCAAAATGAAAATAATCACTGGAGACATGATTTGGTGTTATTAGTACGAACCTATCACAAAATGACAAAGTGCAGAAATCTTACAACAGAACCGATATTCAATCAACTGTGACGCGCGAACTTAACAGCATCCAAAAGAAGGACTTTTCTGATGGTTTCACGTGGTTCTATGAAGTTCTATGCGTTGTACTCAAGTGGAGGAAGGCTATGTGGAGCACATGAAGCAGTAAAACCACCATGTCAACTTTTCTTTACTTTTTTTATTAATCCAGCCTTGCAACTTTTTGTACTTCCGGACGGGGAGGGGAATATAATTTTTACCTATAATTTATACGAGTTTCTCCAATAACGGCAAGTAAAATGCACCCTTTTGTATTGTCGAACTCTAAGTCTACATGTCCTATGAAAGACAGATTACTCTTCTGTCTTTTCTCCATTATCTAGCGTAATGTCAGAACTGCCTATCTGGTGCCTTTACCATTCCTAAATGATCTCATGTAACAGACTGTTAGTTCTAATTTCAATTTTTCCATATACACTCTGTAAAACCCCATCACCAGTCACTGGTCATCTGGCCTCATTACGAAGTGTGACTCACTATTGAAGAAAATTCTACTCCAGTCAATGAGATTCTAGCCCTAAGACGTGTCTGGAGACACACCGACAGCGGTGAGAAACCAACATGACTGTCGCCCACCATATCCTAGCCTTAACTTTCAGCAACATAAAGCTCGCTCGCACACGGCGAAAGTTTCTACTGCCTGCATCCGCGCTTGCCAAACCCTGCCTTGGCCAGCGAGGTTGCCGGATTTCTCCCCAACTCAGAACCTTTGTAGCATTACTGGCAGTGCTATCCAACCATCTGGGGATTTTGACGATCTAGGGGGACAGTTGGACAGAATTTTTCACGGTATACATCAGGAGGACGTACAGTAACTCTACCAGTCAATGCCAAGCCGAATAACTGCTTGCTTAAAGGCCGGTGGTGGGCCAACAAACTTGCTCAGTTTGTCAAAGTCTTCCTATTGAATGAATCATACAATTTTTCTGAAACTGTAAAATTTCTGAAAACACACTTTACCTCTTAGCAACAAATAATCCTGAGTTAATAACGAGCATCAACACCGATACAGGGATTAGCGAAAGCATTTTCGTAGCGAGATTGAATATTGTAATCCCCAAATCCTCCAAAAATAAGCGAAAAATATACCTGTTCAAAAAAGCAGATAAAAATTCACTTGACGCCTTCCTGAGAGACAATCACCTTTCATTCCAAATGAATAATATACGTGTAGACCGATGTGGCTTGAATTCAAAGAAGTAGTATCGGCAGCAACTGAGACATTTATACCAAATAAATTAACAAACGACAGAGCTGATCCTCCTTGGTACGCAAAATGGGTTGGAACACTGTTGCAGAAACAACGAAACAAACATGCTAAATTTAAACAGACACAAAATCCCAAAGATTGACGATCCGAAGATTTTCTGGTCGTATATGAAGCATGTTAGCGGAAAGAAACAATCAATGCCTTCTCCGCACGATAGCAATGGAGATACTATCGAAGACAGTGCTGCCAAAGCAGAATTACTAAACACAGCCTTCCGAAATGCCTTCACAAAAGAAGAAGTAAATATTCCAGAATTCTAATCGAGAACAGCTGCCAACATGAGTAACGTAGAAGTAAATATCCTTAACTTAAATCAATTAATAAAAGCAAGTCTTCTGGTCCAGACTGTATACCAATTAGGTTCCATTCGGAGCATGCTGATGCATTAGTTCCATACTTAACAATCGTATACAACCGTTCGCTCGACGAAAGATCCGTACCCAAAGACTGGAAAGTTGCACACGTCACACCAATATTCAAGAAAGATAGTAGGAGTAATCCACTAAATTATAGGCCCATATCGTTAATATCGATATGCAGCAGGCTTTTAGAACATATATTGTGTTCGAACATTGTGAATTACCTCGAAGAAAACGGTCTATTGACACACAGTCAACGTGGGTTTAGAAAACATCGCTCCTGTGAAACACAACTAGCTCTTTATTCACATGAAGTGTTCAGTGCTATTGACAAGGGATTTCAGTCTCAGTTATGTGACTGGATTTGTGATTTCCTGTCAGAAAGGTCACAGTTCGTAGTAACTGACGCAAAGTCATCGAGTAAAACAAGTGATTTTTAGTGTTCCCCAAGGTAGTGTTATAGGCCCTACGCTGATCCTTATCTATATAAACGATTTGGGAGACAATCTGAGAAGCCGTATTCGGTTGTTTGCAGATGACACTGTCGTTTATCGACTAATAAAGTCATCATAAGATCAAAACAAATTGCAAAACGATTTAGAAAAGATATCTGAATGGTGTGAAAATTAGCAGTTGACCCTAAATAACGAAAAATGTGAGGTCATCCACGTGCGTGCTAAAATCCACAAATTCAACTAAATACCTAGGTATTACAATTGCGAACAACTTAAACTGGAAGGAACACACAGAAAATGTTGTGGGGCAGGCTAACCAAAAACCGTTTTATTGGCAGGACACTTAGAAAATGTAACACATCTACTAAGGAAACTGCCTACACTACGCTTCTCCGTCCACTTTTGGAAAACTGCTGCGCGGTTGGGGTCCTTATTAGATAGGACTGACGGGGTACATCGAAAAAGTTCAAATATGGACAGCACGTTATCGTGTAATATGGGACAGAGTGTCTCGGAAATGGTACAGGATTTGTGCTGGACATCATTGTAAGAAGGCGTTTTTCGCTGCGACGGAATCTTTTCACGAAATTCCAGTCTCCAACTTTCTCCTCCGAATGCTAAAATATTTTGTTGACACCGACCGACATAGGCAGAAACGATCACCACGATAAAATAAAGGAGATCAGAGCTCGTACGGAATGATATTAGTGTTCGTTTTTTCCGCGCGCTATACGAAATTGCAATAATAGAGAATTGTGAAGGTGGTTCGATGAACCCTGTGCCAGGCACTTAAATGAGATTTGCAGAGTATTCATGTAGATGTAGATGTAGATGTTTGCCTGTACTTACAGGGCGAAGAAAAATTCGTGCACTCGGACTTTGCAGCACGATTCCTCACATACTAACAATACAAAAAGTCTCACAAAATTTCGTCTGCGAGTATTTCCTGCTGTAAACGGACATTAAAGATTGACAATTTGGCAACACTGTAATCACATGTAAAGTAACTACTTCTGCCAGGGCACAGGTCTGGTGCTATGCAGGTGGTGCAGTGGATAGCGTTTTGAGTTGGCATGCAGAACATCGAGGATTCTATTCCTGATCGAGGAGTGTTTGTTTTTATTTGTCAATTTTTTTATGCCACATAATACTGTAGTATATACCTTAACTTAAGCCACACGTGTCCGACATTTACATAGTACATTCCTAACGAAATGTAATGAACCTGAACACAATAAGAATAATATTTGGTACTAATCGATGAGGAATTGCGGGAGGGTACACAGAAAACAGTTTGGAATCTAGTAGATGCAGTAATGCTAAACAGTTGGCGTCCACGACGTGCGAACGACTTCTTTAAAAAATGACCAATGAAAACGATTGTACTTCCACTTCTGTGTTCGTAGTACGTACGTGCAAATCTTTTGTAAAAGATCCACCGTAATCACTGTACGACGATTAAAACGCCAGATACCGTACCACGCAAACTACATTTAGCAAACAAAAACAAATACGCCACGATCCAGAATCAATCCCTCAACGTCCCGCGTGTTGGTCCAAAAGGCTGTTGACTACACCGACGGCACAGCACTACTCCGACATGCTGACAGAGGTAGTTACCGTACACGTGATTTCAATGTCGCCAGATTACCAATCTCTGACGTCCATTTACTGCCGGAAATATGCGCAGGACGAAATTTTGTGAGAGACATTTTTGTATTGTTACTATCTGAGGAATCGCACTGCGAAGTCCGAGTGGGCGAATTTTTCTCCACCCTGTATTCATCACATGTACTGACTTCCCTTCCATTCGGATAAGTCGTTTGTGGTATATCTTTTTTTTTCTTAGAGCGTATTGTTCTTGTCAGCAACTTAGTCGCATGTGCTGTTAAGCTCGTCTGTTCTCTCATTTGTCTGCCGTAGCTGTCTTCGGTACTGTGTGGATAATGTTCTCCTGAATATGCTCACAGGTTATACACACAGGTTCTACACACTTGCTTGAATAGCCATTTTGTTGCCACTTCTTCGAATGATTATAGAACTTTATATATGCCGATAGCCTTGCTTGACCGCAAGTCCCCCAGAACTCTGTAAAGCTCTGACTTTAATAGTGTAGCCCCTATGTTTTTCAAATCGATACACACTTCTTCTTCTTCTGTCAAGTCAGCAAACAGTTCATAACCTTCGTAGATGCCCTCAGTGTGTTCTTTCCACCTATACGTTCCCTTTGCTGCGTTTCATAGTAGAATTCATTTTGTACTCTTAATGTCGACGCATTTGCATTTAATTTAACCTAAAGTTATTTTGACTTTTTCATATGCTGAATCTCTGTATATCTATCGTTTCAGAGACGGTTGCGGAACTCGGGTGTCCAGTATAGAATGTCAAATCAAACGCCTTTCATCCGTCTAATTTTCAAACTGTTATTTTATTTGGTTACCAGTTTCGGCGATTTATTACCCCATCTTCAAGCCCCCTGACCGATGTGTATGAAGATTCCAACCACAGTTCCGGTCAAACTGGGGCCAGACTGGTATCTGTAGACGTCTGCTTGGTACAGTGATCACCTTGTATCAAGCAGAAATCTATACAGGGTGTTACAAAAAGGTACGGCCAAACTTTCAGGAAACATTCCTCACACACAAATAAAGAAAAGATGTTATATGGACATGTGTCCGGAAACGCTTAATTTCCATGTTAGAGCTCATTTTAGTTTCGTCAGTATGTACTGTACTTCCTCGATTCACCGCCAGTTGTCTCAATTGAAGGAAGGTAATGTTGACGTCGGTGCTTATGTTGACATGCGACTTATTGCTCTACAGTTCTAGCATCAATCACATCAGTACGTAGCTTCAACAGGTTAGTGTTCATCATGAACGTAGTTTTGCAGTCAGTGCAATGTTTACAAATGCGGAGTTGGCAGATGCCCATTTGATGTATGGATTAGCACGGGGCAATAGCCGAGGCGTGGTACGTTTGTATCGAGACAGATTTACAGAACGAAGGTGTTCCGACAGGAAGACGTTCGAAGCAATTGATCGGCGTCTTAGGGAGCACGGAACATTCCAGCCTATGACTCGCGACTGGGGAAGACCTAGAACGACGAGGACATCTGCAATGGACGAGGCAATTCTTCGTGCAGTTGACGATAACCCTAATGTCAGCGTCAGAGAAGTTGCTGCTGTACAAGGTAACGTTGACCACGTCACTGTATGGAGAGTGCTACGGGAGAACCAGTTGTTTCCGTACCATGTACAGCGTGTACAGGCACTATCAGCAGCTGATTGGCCTCCACGGGTACACTTCTGCGAATGGTTCTCCCCAAAAATGTGTCAATCCTCATTTCAGTGCAAATGTTCTCTTTACGGATGAGGCTTCATTCCAACGTGATCAAATTGTAAATTTTCACAATCAACATGTGTGGAGACGAGAATCCACACGCAATTGTGCAATCACGTCATCAACAGAGATTTTCTGTGAATGTTTGGGCAGGCATTGTTGGTGATGTCTTGATTGGGCCCCATGTTCTTCCACCTACGCTCAATGGAGCACGTTATCATGATTTCATACGGGATACTCTACCTATGCTGCTAGAAAATGTGCCTTTACAAGTACGGCACAACATGTGGTTCATGCACGATTGAGCTCCTGCACATTTCAGTCGAAGTGTTCGTACGCTTCTCAACAACAGATTCGGTGACCGATGAATTGGTAGAGGCGGACCAATTCCATGGCCTCCACGCTCTCCTGACCTCAACTCTCTTGACTTTCATTTATGGGGGCATTTGAAAGCTCTTGTCTACGCAACCCCGGTACCAAATGTAGAGAATCTTCGTGCTCGTATTGTGGACGGCTGTGATACAATACGCCATTCTCCAGGGCTGCATCAGCGCATCAGGGATTCCATGCGACGGAGGGTGGATGCATGTATCCTCGCTAACGGAGGACATTTTGAACATTTCCTGTAACAAAGTGTGTGAAGTCACGCTAGTACGTTCTGTTGCTGTGTGCTTCCAATCCATGATTAATGTGGTTTGAAGAGAAGTAATAACACGAGCTCTAACATGGATAGTAAGCGTTTCCCGACACATGTCCACATAACATCTTTTCTTTCTTTGTGTGTGAGGAATGTTTCCTGAAAGTTTGGCCGTACCTTTTTGTAACACCCTGTAGATACCAGTCTGGCCCCATTTTGACCGTAACCAAGGTTGGAATCTTCCCATACATCGGTCAGATGACCTGAAGATCGTGCAATAAATCGACGAAACTGGTAACCAATAGAAATAACAGTTTTTGAAATTAGACGGTTGAAAGGTGTTTGATTTGACATATGCCGAATCTGTCCTTTTGGCGTCAATTTATTTTTCGGGTTCTCCGTCTTTTACTGTATCCATTTCGCTTCCGCTCACTTGCACCTACTATTGATTTTATTTCCTAATTACTTGTGCTGGGGTATTATTTTATTTTCCTGAATATTTTTTGTATTTACCTTTATCATTGACCAAGGTGAAATACGAGTACTATTTCTGTTACCCTAGTTTTCTTCACATTTACATTGCCTGTACCTATCTTTGTCTGTCCGAAACCTGTGATTGCCATTTTTTAGGGACGTCCACTTCTTTCCCACTGAGCTGCCTAACGCGGCACTAATTATCGTAGTATTTACAGCCTCAGACATCTCACTAATAGACAGATGGATGGATAGATAGAAATTCAGCGATCACAGGCCGTGCAAACCACGCGCTGCTTCCACGAACTGCCTCCATTCCTTCCTGTTCTGTGCCCGGTTCCTCCAGGTGTCTTCAATTCCCAGGGCTGCTAGGTCCTTCGCCAGGTCGTCCATCCAGCGCTGCATTGGTCGTCCAATGGGGCGTTTGGTGTTTGGTTTCCCCGTTAGTGCCATCTTCGCCTGTCTTCCATCTGGCATACGGGCCACATTGTATTCTTTTGCTCTTCTGTAGGATAGCTGGTTGTCGCATCAGAAGGTAGATTTCCTCGTTTTTCCTCCTCCTCCATTCTCCGTTGTCTAAAACTGGTCCCTGCTCTTCTTTCAAATATTAATAGTTTTTCTTAGTCATGCTCCATGTTTCTGAACCGTACATTACTGCTGGGCATGTCACTGTGGTGTAGATTTTTAGCCGGCCGCGGTCGTCTAGCGGTTCTAGGCGATCAGTCCGGAACCGCGCGACTGCTACGGTCGCAGGTTCGAGTCCTGCCTCGGGCATGGATGTGTGTGATGTCCTTAGGTGAGTTAGGTTTAAGCAGTTCTAAGTTCTAGGGGACTGATGACCACAGATGTTAAGTCCCATAGTGCTCAGAGCCATTTGAATCAATTGTAGATTTTCATATTAGTGTTCACTGAGATCGATTTAGAACCGAACGTCCATTCCCACTGCTATTCTTTCCTTGATGTTCATTTTATGTTGTTGTCCGTGGTAAACCAAGATCCCAAGTATTTGAACCGGTGTATTCTCTTGAACCTCTTGCCATCTATCTCAAGATTTTCTTCCTGGTCTTCTTCCTAACTGCATGAACTCTGTTTTGTCTCGATTCACTTCGAGCCCTAGTTTCTGTGCATACCTGTCCATTTTATGGTACATTTCTTTCAACTCGTGCTTTGATTCACTTAGTAGTATTATGTCATCTGCATAAGCGAGACAACTAAACTTACCGTCCATCTTTACTCCAGCCCACTCCTGGTGCCCATACTATTTTATTACTTTCTCGAAGAGGACATTGAACAGAACACATGAGAGAACATCCTTTTGTCTGAGGTCTGTCTCAATCTTGAATGTTTCTGATGTGGCTCCTCCTCCTGCTCCCTCTGACCCTTCCATACAAGCTTGCACCATTCTCACTAGCTTCTCAGGGATTCTGAAGTCACACATTGCATTGTATAAGCTATTCCTGTGGATGCTGTCATACGCACGTTGAAAATCGACGAACAGGCTGTAGATATCTTTATCATATTCCCAGTGCTTTTCAAACAATTGTCTTAGTGTGAAAATGTGATCTATTTTCGATCGGTTTGGTAGAAAGCCAGCTTGGTACTCCTGTATGTTGTTCTCTACGAATGGTTGCAATTTTCTGAGGATAATGATGGACAGCACCTTACACGTTACATTCAACAAGCTGATTCCTCTGTAGTTACCGCATTCCATTTTGCTTTCCTTCTTGTATACTGGGCATATTATAGCCAGTTTCCATTCTTCTGGCAGTGTCTCCTTCCATATCAATTAGATCAGTTTATGTATATTAAGTATAAGCTCTCACCTCCCTCCTTGATTAATTATGAGGTTATTCTGTCCTCCCCTGGGACTTTGTTGTTTCTGACTACTTTGATTGCGATCTTCATATCTTCTTCACTAACTTCCCACGCTACTTCATCTTATCTTTCCTCCGTAGTGCAGGTAATATCTCATCTTGGTCTGGGCGATTCAACAGTTATGAGAAATATTTTTTCCATCTTTCTACATTTTTTCCTGGTCATTTACCAAGTTGCCATTCTTACACCACTGGCCATTAAAATTGCTACACCAAGAAGAAATGCAGACGATAAACGGGTATTCATTGGAAAATATATTATACTGGAACTGACATCTGATTACATTTTCACGCAATTTCGGTGCATAGATCCTGAGAATACAGTACCCAGAACAACCACCTCTGGCCGTAATAACGGCATTGATTGGGCATTGAGTCAAACACAGATTGGATGGAGTGTACACGTACAGCTGCCCATGCAGTTTCAACACGATACAACAGTTCATCATGAGTAGTGATTGGCGTATTGTGGCGAACCAGTTGCTCGGCCACCATTGACCAGACGTTTTATATTGGTGAGAGACCTGGAGAATGTACTGGCCAGGGCAGCAGTCGAACGTTTTCTGTATCCAGAAAGGCCCGTACAGGACCTGCAACATGCGGTCGTGCATTATCCTGCCGAAATGTAGGGTTTCGCAGGGATCGGATGAAGGGTAGTGCCACGGGTCGCAACACATCTGAAATGTAACGTCCACTGTTCAAAGTGCCGACAATGCGAACAAGAGGTGACCGAGAAGTGTAACCAACGGCAACCCATACCATCACGCCGGGTGATGCGTCAGTATGGCGACGACGAATACACGCTTCCAATGTGCGTTCACCGCGATGTCGCCAACACGGATGCTGTAAAATGACTTTTGCATACGTGCATCCGGGTTCGTCGTTGAGTACACCATCGCAGGCTCTCCTGTCTGTGGTGCAGCGTCAAGGGTAACCGCAGCCACGGTCTCCGAGCTTATAGGCCACGCTGCTGCAAACGTCGTCGAACTGTTCATGCAGATGGTTGTTGTCTTGTAAACGTCCCCATCTGTTGACTCAGGGATCGAGACGTGGCTGCACGATCCGTTACAGCCATGCGGATAAGATGCCTGTCATCTCGACTGCTAGTGATACGAGACCGTTGGGATCCAGCACGGCGTTCCGTATTACCCTCCTGAACCCACCGATTCCATATTCTGCTAACAGTCATTGGATATCGACCAACGCGAGCAGCAATGTCGCGATACGATAAACCGTAATCGCTATAGGCTCCAATCCGACCTTTATCAAAGTCGGAAACGTGATGGTACGCATTTCTCCTGCTTACACGAAGCATCACAACAACGTTTCACCAGGCAACGTCTGTCAACTGCTACTTGTCTATGAGAAATCGGTTGGAAACTTTCCTCGTGTCAGCACGTTGTAGGTGTCGCCACCGGCGCCAACCTTGTGTGAATGCCCTGAAAAGCTAATATTTTGCATATGACATCATCTCTTGCTGTCGGTTAAATTTCGCGTCTGTTGCACGTCGTCTTCGTGGTGTAGCAATTTTAATGGCCAGTAGTGTATCTCTAATGAAAAGAGGTGGGCTCTGAAATCCACGTTTCAGATATTTTATGTATTGGAAGAATTTCCTTGAATTCTTGTTTTGGCTCTCTGCCTCAACTTGTTCTAGCTAGACAGCTCACTGGCTGATTTAAACTGTTTAAAAGTTCCACAATTGGGCTGACACTGCAAGCTGCCGTTTGATCACTGAATCTCGGAGCTCACACCACATAGTGACGACAGCGTCGCCTTCTCCAATGCCAGAAGGCCAAAAAGACAAGAAAGAGACGGGGGGAAGAGCAAGGAAGCACTCTCGTAGTGCTACAAATGGTGACAGATTGTAACGCGAGCTGCTGCTTCCACGCAGACGACCACAGCAACGTTGGTTTCTGACGTGGAGAGACAAGTCTCCATTCTGGTGGGAGGAGGAGCCGCTAATTGCTGGGGGAACAGTTGGCTGCAACGGGAGTGTTTGTGCGCCGCGCAGCCGAGATTAATGACTCACGAGCGCCGGCGACGCTGACGCAGACGGGACGGCGGGTGCGCTGAATGGCGGACGGCGCTGGCACGGGGGTAGCCAGAACAGACCACTGTGGCTGTTCATTAGGGCGAGCGCTGTCAGCCAGATTAATTACTCGCAGGGGCGCGAGCCAGATAGCGGTGAGTAAAAACCCCGCCACTCGTGACCGTGTGCCGTGACCTTTACGGCGGCGTTCGCTGGCCACCTCCTCATGTACATGAGTGAAGAGTCGCGCGGGAAATCCTACTGAATCTCACCGTCCTCTATCTTACTGCAGGATCACAAGCATGCATCGGTCTCTATCAAAGCTATTCAGCGATACTGATCGGGAGCGCGGAGCCGTTCGACGTACAGCTCGTGCAAAATCTCGTGGTACCGCAGCAGAAACGCATTTTCATCGTGAGAGCGGGGTGATATCATCCCCTTGCTCCGAAGTGGCGGTCACTGAGCCTTGGTAAAATTTGCTGTTTTGAAGAGCGCGCCGCAACGCGTAGTGTGAAGCAGTCGCCCTCCGTTTCTGGCGGTGGCGCCGCTGTGGCAATCGCAGCTTTTGTGTCTCCCTCTGGTGGGAAAGGGGAAAGGTAGCCGGTTCACGTGCATTTAAGGGGCGCTATGAGCTCGCTAGACGACCCTCCTCCCCCGGGCCTCTCCTCCCCTGTCCCCTCCTCATGCCCCCGTCTCCTCAGCCATTGGCATCCTTTTTCTCCCCTCTCCCCCTCCTCACCCCTGTTCCCCTCTTGGCAGGTCCCCGGACTCGCACACGCTACGTGGACATTCGCGCGCCGCAGATCACCGCCATCAGTGTTTCGTGTGTGCCGTCGTGTTTAGTGTTCAGTGTTCACCGTCACACTCCCTCGTTCACCAGTGCCATCGTCATCTTCAGTGTTCGTGCGTCGTCTCATCAGTTAGCAGTGTGGATCATCGACGAGTGTGAACGGCTCCGTGTTTGTCCCTATGTGTCTCCTGTTTTATTGCCCACCGTTCTGTAATTTGTGTCTTCTCACTGTTTTTGCTGCTTGTATATTCTATGGCTGAAGAGCAGCGTAGTGTGCTGCTGACAGCCTGCCTGTTGTACAGGCTTTAAAATAACAATAAAGTAAAAAAAAAACTCGCCAGACGAGGAGTCTAGTCAGTTGGTCACCCGAGTCAGTCTCTTGTCCGCATTGGTGAGGCAATTAGTGTCTGTCTGACTGTCTGTCTGTCTGTCGTCCGGAGAGCTAGTATGTGTTAGGCCGCCAGTCTGCTCGAGTTTGGTCAGGCAATTGTCATTGACGGTTGGAAAAATCTGTTTGGTCGGTCGCGTACTGGGACAGAAGATGACTTGTCCGTCTTGAGCGTTGGCGCATGTGAGGTCGCCACGTCAGTCCAGTGGGCCGCGCCGTATAGCGAGGGGTAGTGGCTTCGCGGCCGACACGAGAGCAACAGGAGTCAACCCACGACATCGGTCTGGCCAGCGCGAGCTGCGACGCCGTGAGATGGGAGATCGGCGCGCCTTCCTGCGTCCGTTGAAGCGGACGGCTCAGGAGAGCGTTTTGGGAGTGCTGCGGCAGGTCTTCGCCAGACATTGCTGTTTATTAAAAGTTAAGTGATTCGTGAAATGCTGTTTCATTTACTTGTTAAATTCTACTTGTTTTCTTGGTCAGTCTCCCGTCCCCAGCTTGCTCGTCTCTCTCCCGTCCGCATTTGTTAGGCAGTTAGTGTCTGCCTGTTTGTCTGTCGGTCTGCCATACGTTAATTGCTGCCTCTGTCATGTTTGTCGGATTCGGTGTTAACGAATTTATTCCTTGAAGTGTAATGGCCGAATTCCTGAAATATGTTTTTATCTTGCCTCTCATCTTGAGAGGCGGTATATGTGTAATGTAGAGCATATTTGTACACTTTATGTAAGACTGTATTTCATGGGTTTTTATTTAAATGGTCAGTTTAGTATATAAAGTTGCCATCCTTCCACCGTAAGAGTTTTTTTTTTAAAATCAAGTTGCACCTTCGGTGGCAAGTTGATTTTTTAAATTTTTAGTGTTTTGTACCATTTCCATCCCTCCTACGCGGTGCATAGTTTATGTGCTTGTGTGAGTTGTTAAAATTTTTAGTTTAAAGTAATCTGGTGTGTTGCAGATTTGCACGGCGATATTTAGAGGGTGCTTTCTGATTTTAAGTTTCAATCTGTTTTAAAAAAGAAAAAAGGGCTTTTAGAAATAAAATTTCCATTTATTGAAAGAAATTTAATTTGTTTTCATCAGTTACCCACTGGCAACTACTTCCACGCTCACATAGTATGATTAAACGTGTTAATGTTCTTGATGCATCGCTAGTAAATAAAGTAAATTATTAAGAAAAGGTTTTGAAAGTAAATTCACGGTTCAGTCACCTCAGCTTGTTGTTGCCTGCCGACCTATACATTTCAGGCATTCTCGTTGTTAACTCTTTACTGCACTGCGTGGCATTAAAGTCTTTGCACACCATAAGAGAAAACAAAATCTCTATTCAGAATGAGATTTTCACTCCGCAGCGGAGTGTGCGCTGATGTGGAACTTCCTGACAGATTGTGTGCCGGACCGAGACTCAAACTCGGGACCTTCGCCTTTCGCGGGCAAGTGCTCTACCAACTGAGCTACCCAAGCACGACTTACGCCCCGTAGAGCACTTGCCCGTGAAAGGCAAAGGTCCCGAGTTCGAGTCACGGTCCGGCTCACAGTTTTAATCTGCCAGGAAGTTTCAAAATCTCTGTTACTAATCTATGTGGTGTAACGGAGTGTATTTATGCTGGTGACTGAGGATGCTGAACATTACATCACTATTTACGTCATCTGCTGACTAATAATTATAGATGTTACAAGCCATATGTTTTTAGGTATGTGTGGAGGCACGGATGCAAAACGATTAATCTATGGCTCTGAGCACTATGGGACTTAACTGCTGAGGTCATCAGTCCCCTAGAACTTAGAACTACTTAAACCTAATTAACCTAAGGACATCACACACATCCATGCCCGAGGCAGGATTCAAACCTGCGACCGTAGCGGTCACGTGGTTCCAGACTGTAGAGCCTAGAACCGCTCGGCCACTCCGTCCGGCGATTAATCTATACTGACAGGTATAGTCCACTTAGTGGTGCATTCAGAAAACATCATGCCGTGAAGTTTGTGACGTATTTGTGGGAATACTGTTCGATGCAAAGAAAAAACTACCAACACACTGACGTGTGTGCATGTAAAATAAAAATAAAAAATTTGAAGTTTGTGGTAGATTCTTATGGGACCAAACTGCTGAGGACCTCGGTGCCTAGGCTTACACACTACTTAATCTAATTTAAACTAACTTCCACTGACAACATTCATATCATGCCCGATGGAGGACGCGAACCTCCTGCGGGGGCAGCCGCGCGAACCGTGGCAAGGCGCCGAGACCGCGCGGCTACACCGCGCGGCTGTTCATATTAAGGAATCACACATAAAAATACCCGTTAAAGCCCTATATTACCAGGTCACAGTAGCTCGCTGTCTGTCTAACGGTTTCCAAAGGCAACCAAAATTTGA
The DNA here is from genome assembly GCF_021461385.2 of Schistocerca piceifrons. Taxonomy (NCBI): domain Eukaryota; kingdom Metazoa; phylum Arthropoda; class Insecta; order Orthoptera; family Acrididae; genus Schistocerca; species Schistocerca piceifrons. The sequence goes on from NC_060140.1 coordinate 234,678,902, forward strand.
TTTTCACTAGTTCCTATAGTTATTTTCCGAATTTTGCTGTCATAATCTACTAATTAAGACATTGATCGTGAAGAATTTAGAATGCAAGCCGTGCTTTTGATCACACGCCGCAGCTGTTTCACCTGGTTACACACTTCCCCCACTGCCATACCACACTGTCTGTACGTGAGCAGGGGGAAGAGGAGAAAACTGAGAAATGCTAATGCAGTCGCACTGCATACGACTTGATCTCATATTTCTCAATATCAAATATCAGAAAAACAAATTTTCGGCATTATTTCATCATTTTTGGCGCACTGAAGACGTAATATAATTTTTATCTGGTACAATCTGACGGCATACGGACAGACACAAAGATTTCACAGATTTTCGCACTCATGTTGCCACGTAATTATGACTTATTTAGTTTCATAATCGAAACAAGCCTCCCACTCATATGTGTCGATCGAAATACTTTTTCACGTTTGAAACCTCATTGAGGAGACGTGGAAAGTCTTCCCAATCAAAACAACATAGACCACCTGGACTATTTAAACGTAAGCCGATTTGTCCTCAAAAACAGGAATTATCTTGCAGATTGCATTGTATTGAACTGGGGACCTAGAAACGACGGAGAGGCTTCGTCCCCGACGTAGCCCTCAGCCCCACACCGAACCCAGGGTTATTGTGCGGTCCGGCCCTCAGGGGCCCCCTTCCCCACCCCGGGAACGTCTCACATCAGATGAGTGTAACCACAAATGTTTGCGTGTTAGAGTAATTGTGGTGTATGCGTACATGGAGGCAGTGTTTGCATAGCAATCGCCGACACAATGTAACTGAGGCGGAATAAGGGGAACCAGCCCACATTCGTCGAGGCCGATGGAAAATCGTCTTAAAAACCATCCACAGACTGGCCAGCACACCGAACCTAGACACTAATCCGCCGTGCGGACTCGAGCTGGGGAGTGCCACGCCTTCCCGCTCGGGAAGCAGCGCGTTAGATCGCGTGGCTAGCCGGGCGGGCTGTACCTTGCAGATTAGCCAGTTCTATCTGGAAATGCACAGTGGTGCTTCGAACTGAAATGGCAAATGGCGTAGAAGATAGCGCGAAAACAGTTGATAGGGGCCTTGAAACCTTTAGAAAAGTATCCTAGTAATTCTTTCAAAGCCACAATGAATTCTTCAAAACTCTCGTTTTCTTTAACGCCATTCAGCTTAGGGAATAGAATGGTGTTTTTTGTCAGAATTTATCCTTTGCGCAATGCGATTTTCTTTATAAATGCACCACCATCAAATCAGAAATAAGTTGTTTCTTGCCTTGCATTGTCTTACTATGGGCAGTGTACGTCAAGTTCACTTAAAATACTAAGTCTGCAAGCCATTCTCGAAGTTCCAATTTTCGCTCCTGCTCTTCTCTTTCCTTCATAAATTCTACAATAGTGGGTTTTAAATAAAGTAATCGTTCCAGGCATGCCCCTTCACTTAACCAACGTACATTGCCATAACATATGGTACAGTCTACATACTCTTATTTTATTTCTCTCAACGGAAACTGTTGCAACTGAGAGCAGTGGAATAGCTTTCACAAGTATTAAATCGTTGGGTACAATTTTTCATAGTTTGGGAAGGAAAGGATTAAATGATATAGGGAAGAGATGCCTCATCCGTAATTAGAAAGCCCAGATGGGAATGTGAACCCTGCTTCTTCTCACGCACACATCCTGTGTCTTAACGATGTAGAAACGTCGGGCAAGTACATCGCAACGTAACTTTCGTACTGGTGATGGTATAGTTAAGGTTATAACTCGCCATGGTAGGAAGATTACAGTTGCTTGTCATGTGGCCCTGAGCACTATAGGACTTACCTGCTGAGGTCATCAGTCTCCTACAACTTAGAACTACTTAAACCTAACTAACCTAAGGACGTCACACACATCCATGCCCGAGGCAGGATTCGAACCTGCGACCGTAGCGGTCGCGCGGTTCCAGACTGTAGCGCCTAGAAACGCTCGGCCACTCCGGCCGGGGCTTGTCAAGTCCTACAGCTCCTACAAGCTACTCGCTGTAGTAATGGTTTATCAAATTGATGTGGTCCACGAAATTACAGGCCCCTGCGAGTTATTGCCGGGTATTAATAATTTCTAGCGGAATGTTTAACCCAACCGCTAAAAATTAGAACGCAACGGATAACGCAATATTTTTTTTAGAACCACTACAGAAGGGACCTACGCAGGGCTTAATAGGAAGCATAGAGCCATTATTTACTTTCATTACCTAGCATTCAACTGTGGTACTGACTTTCACCTATTCTTTATGATGAAGGGAGGATATAATCAGTTGAGGGTATAGGTTAATTGATATTTATTCGATACCGATGACATTTCAATAACTAGCCGTTTAGCTGTTGGAATATACATCATCACAACTGGTCTCTCAAGTTAACATGATTCACTTTCGCCACGTAATTACGGAGAGGGAGAGGGGAGTGCAGACCTGGCTTCAATGTAATTTTATGCAGGGACGCAATTATACCTAAACCCATGCTTATTACAATCAATTACTATAGGTCACGCAGAACAAGTTCAGCAAAGACACTAGAAGCGAACTCGGTCAGGGCGAGGGGTATTTGCCTAAATATTTCAATTTTCGTTAAAACGAACGCTGAAGAAGGGGTAGCAAGAGGTGCACTTAACTAAGAATGCCAATTTTGGTTTAATCTTGTTTTCAGAAACACCACGTTACTGAGCTTGGGGGAAATAACATTTACTATCATATGGCAGGAAACTTTTGCAAGTCTTCAATCCATCAATGGGCATTAAAACCTGAACTTTCCTAGACGCAAGTGTTTAACCCGTATATATTACGTACTGCAAATCAAATAGTTATGGGGGGCACAAGAAACATTAACTATCACATCAGTACTATTCCTCACACTTGGCCAAGTAGTTGTAACCAAAAGAAATTCAGAAATATGGACAGATAACATCATTCCTTCCCTATCTTACACTCACTATCATTTGGTCATACACTCGTCTACTATACACTTCCAGACCGAAACTACAGTTTACTAATGTGGTAGTTGCTCCAACCGACCACGTGGCGGAAAAGCAGGAACACAAAGGAAACATACAAAAAATAAATATAAATCTCCCAAAATATTACTGTAAAAGGAAAACCACATTAAAATACATTAAATGCCGTTATAGGCAGAGCAATAATGCGACTGTGAGGTTAAGGACCATGGTGCGTGGCCTGACCAAGGCACAAACGCAAAGTTCTTAATGAAATTTGACTAAATTATGGAATTAAACTCCCTTATGGGGGTTTGGTGGTAATCTCACACCCGGTTTCAACATCTGGACTTTATTATTAGCAGTTTTGAGACATTCTGATATCTTTTTTAACATTACCAAAATCGAGAGCTGCGTCTTCATGTCTGTCCAGCGCCGCTACCCAGGAACAAGTGGCCCTCCGGACACCTCGCCTAACCGTTGTTCGTTCAAAGGGTGGTGGAGGGGATGGCTCGCCAACCTGACAGAGCCAATACTCGTACCTTCGCGGTCTCTCTGACCTGACTTGTACACTATCTTTGACAGACTTGTTCGCGTTTAGGGGGTTTGTACTATGCTACCACAGAACCACTTTACGCATGCAATGCTACGACCTCTGACCAAAAGTTTCTGCTACTTCATATAATATCTCATTCATACAGTCCAAGGTCGCATATGGGAAAGGATGCAAGGAAACGTGGCACACACGAAATAAATATCAATGAAGAAATAAATAAACACCGCTTGGCTCATACTCTTCTGCTTGTTACCAACAGACTTACTTCTGCAGAGTAAAAAAAAAACTCTCATTATAATTCTCCTGTACCGGAATTTATTGAGAGAAATGTGGAACAGGACAACAAGTTCCGTTTCAACATGATATCACAGTACAGACTGCAGATTACATTTAAGACTATCGCAGGACGAGAGGAAAACGACTAGATCAGTCGTCAAAATACACTCCTGGAAATGGAAAAAAGAACACATTGACACCGGTGTGTCAGACCCACCATACTTGCTCCGGACACTGCGAGAGGGCTGTACAAGCAATGATCACACGCACGGCACAGCGGACACACCAGGAACCGCGGTGTTGGCCGTCGAATGGCGCTAGCTGCGCAGCATTTGTGCACCGCCGCCGTCAGTGTCAGCCAGTTTGCCGTGGCATACGGAGCTCCATCGCAGTCTTTAACACTGGTAGCATGCCGCGACAGCGTGGACGTGAACCGTATGTGCAGTTGACGGACTTTGAGCGAGGGCGTATAGTGGGCATGCGGGAGGCCGGGTGGACGTACCGCCGAATTGCTCAACACGTGGGGCGTGAGGTCTCCACAGTACATTGATGTTGTCGCCAGTGGTCGGCGGAAGGTGCACGTGCCCGTCGACCTGGGACCGGAACGCAGCGACGCACGGATGCACGCCAAGACCGTAGGATCCTACACAGTGCCGTAGGGGACTGCACCGCCACTTCCCAGCAAATTAGGGACACTGTTGCTCCTGGGGTATCGGCGAGGACCATTCGCAACCGTCTCCATGAAGCTGGGCTACGGTCCCGCACACCGTTAGGCCGTCTTCCACTCACGCCCCAACATCGTGCAGCCCGCCTCCAGTGGTGTCGCGATAGGCGTGAATGGAGGGACGAATGGAGACGTGTCGTCTTCAGCGATGAGAGTCGCTTCTGCCTTGGTGCCAATGATGGTCGTATGCGTGTTTGGCGCCGTGCAGGTGAGCGCCACAATCAGGACTGCATACGACCGAGGCACACAGGGCCAACACCCGGCATCATGGTGTGGGGAGCGATCTCCTACACTGGCCGTACACCACTGGTGATCGTCGAGGGGACACTGGACAGTGCACGGTACATCCAAACCGTCATCGAACCCATCGTTCTACCATTTCTAGACCGGCAAGGGAACTTGCTGTTCCAACAGGACAATGCACGTCCACATGTATCCCGTGCCATCCAACGTGCTCTAGAAGGTGTAAGTCAACTACCCTGGCCAGCAAGATCTCCGGATCTGTCTCCCATTGAGCATGTTTGGGACTGGATGAAGCGTCGTCTCACGCGGTCTGCACGTCCAGCACGAACGCTCGTCCAACTGAGGGGCCAGGTGGAAATGACATGGCAAGCCGTTCCACAGGACTACATCCAGCATCTCTACGATCGTCTCCATGGGAGAATAGCAGCCTGCATTGCTGCGAAAGGTGGATGTACACTGTACTAGTGCCGACATTGTGCATGCTCTGTTGCCTGTGTCTATGTGCCTGTGGTTCTGTCAGTGTGATCATGTGATGTATCTGACCCCAGGAATGTGTCAATAAAGTTTCCCCTTCCTGGGACAATGAATTCACGGTGTTCTTATTTCAATTTCCAGGAGTGTACATTGATGGAAGTGGAACCTGCTACATCTTGAAGCACCTGCCCGATATTTATCAAACTTTGTAGAGATGTTCATTATATAACGTGTAACGTATTACATGATTAAACTTTAATTCTGTTCGGGGTGTCATTCTCATGGATGTCCATATGCTCTGTGGCATGAAAGCAAACAGGCTGTGAATGCCATCTTGAGAAATTTCTACAACTGCATCCACGTAGGTACTCCGCAAGCTACCGTATGGTGCATGGCACAGGGTATCTTGTACCACCACTCGTCGTTTCCTCCCCTTTCCACTAGGAGTTAGAGCGAGGGAAAACGACTGTCTATATGCCTCAGTATGACTCCTAATTTCTCTTATTTTCATGATCCTTACGCGAGATTTATTTTGACAGCAGCAGGCTCGTTCTGTAGTCAGCTTCAAATGCCGGTTCTCTAAATTTGCTCAGTAGTGTTCCTCGAAAAGAACGTCACCTTCCCTGCACGGATTCCCATTTCATTTCCCGAAGCATTTACTTGTTGTTCGAACCTATCAGTAACAAATCTAGCAGCCTGAATCTGAATTGCATCAATGTCTTCCTTTAGTAAGACCTAGTGCGGATCCCAAAAGTCGAGCAGTATTTAGGAATAGGTCGCCCTAACGTCCTATATGCAGTGTCCTTTACAGATGAACCACACATTCCTAAATTTCTTCCAGTAAATCTAAGTCGACCATTTGCTTTCCCTAGCACAATCCTCACTTGCTTGTTCCGTTTCATGTCGCTTTGCAACGTTACGCACAGATATTTAAACGACATGACTCCGTCAAGCAGCACATTAGTAATACTGTATACGAACATTACAAGTTTGTTTTTGGTAACGCAGTTTTCTACATTCAGAGCTAGTTGCCATTCATTTCACGAACTAGAAAGTTTGCCCAGGTCATCTTGTATTATCACACAGTCACTCATCGTCGACACCTTCTCGTCCACCACAGCACTATCAGAAAACAACCACACGTTGCTGCCCACCCTGTCGGGCAGATCATATATCAAACTGGATTCTATTACTTAAGAAGTCACTCTCTAGGAAATTTATTACATTCGAACTCAGAACATATTCTAGAATTCTGCAGTAAACTGATGTTTAGGTCACTGGTCTGTAATTTCTTTCCATGTCTGAAAAACCTGCTGTGTCATTTCATTTCATGGTCATTGTTGACAGGTGGCTGGTGAAAGTGTGTCCTTCCACGGCATTTGACGTATGATTTAAGAGAGAAATCAAGGATCAGGCAGGTCAGTCAAGAATCCATACATTCCTCAAGCTGTTTTTGGTGTAAACTGCTGTGTGGGGATCTATTACATTGCTTGAATGTGACATCTGGTATCCTGCTCATGAAGAATAAAGCAACAGGTTTACCATTCGTGCCATTTACTGAAGAGCATTCACCCTGCCTTTAAACGATAAGCAAATCATACCTGTTGTTAAATCTAGTAGCTCCCCATACAACGATTCCAAGAGTTGGCGAGGCATTGCTTCCTGTGACATTTCGCCAGGTCATCTATTTGAAAGTGTACTGTAGCAGGTCCCTTCCACGCAATACTCGTCAGGAATAGTCAATTTAGGTTCAGTTTATGTAGCAGGTTTCTCTGCTACCGTTTGCTTTTCATAAATAATAACTGGAAGAAAGATTGTCTAGGGAACAATTGTCCACTGATTTCATTTTACCATTAGTTTGGTGCATAAGTTTGTAACATTCAGATTGCTAAGGTTTTATTTATCAATTGTCATTTTATATTTGTACTTCGCTGTTGCCATTTTGTCATTTGGAGACCGTAAGTGAAGCTGTGAATGCTAGAAAATAGAGTGTCAACTGCAGAAATCGGAACATTTTCGACATATTCTTCTGTTTGAGTTCGATAGACGGGCGACAGCAGAGGAAGCAGCAAGAAAAATTTTCGCCGTATGTGACGATAATACTGTTGTACAAAGTACGATAAGAAAATGGTTTTACCGTTTTAGAGAACATCGTTTTGACGTTAGTGACACTCTACGATCAGGAAGACCATCGGGGTTGGAGGAAGATATGTTTAAACGCATTAATCGACGTTGATAGAAGTCATCACAACCATAGTGGAAGCACAAGCGGCCAAAGACACTACTAGCTAGGGCATAGCCACCTATGGTAAACTAACATACACCAACAAGCGATAAACGTCTGCAAGCCCCTGCATATCAGCAACACTGACTGGTAATTACCACCTGCTATTAGAGCCGACCAGCAGGCCACAGCAGGGACACCGACGAGCTCGCCCACCGACACACAAACAATTCGCCAACATCACCCTACACTGTGCATCCGATATATAACCTATCGGACACAAAAACGAGGATAAACCTAACTGTTGCAGCTTGCTGACGCTCAACGAGAGCTCAACACCGGCACCCAGCGGCAGCCGCCGAGCAACACCACCGCACAACGTCAAAGGTATTGACATGCATGACACCCACTACTAACAAAGCCTACCCTTGCACGACCTATCGCAGGCAGCAAGACATCCGCTACTGCTCTTACCACCCGATATAACTATCGCAGAGGTTTTATTCCCTTGGCTCTTGCCTTGGCACTTTTTCTGCTCAGCCATTCAAACCGCTACCCTTCGTTCGACTTCGACCCAATCTATCTCCAGATGAGCGCGTATTAATGGTTAACCTTAACCAGATGCACCCAAACATCGCAGTACCCACATCCTGCGACACCTCACTTTATTGGAAACTAACCCTTAAGCAGATATGGCAGTAGAACTTTTGAGTTGGCCATCATTCCGGTGTGGGCGTGGAGGGGCTCCACGTCTGTTAAAAGTTGATAAAAGTCAGTGTACTCGAAAACTGGCAAATTTAGTGAACTGTGATCATTACAACATCGTGCGACATTTGCATACAATGGGAAAGGTTCAAAGATCGGGTGTATGGGTACCGCATGCTCTAAGCCAAAATCACATAAATGAGCAGGTGGCCATATGCGCATCTCTTATTGCTTTTCATCAATTGGATTGTGAAAAACACCGGCCATTCCTATCCTGTATCCTTACTGCTGACGAGAAATGGTATCTTTACCCTAACATTAGGAAAAGAAAGGAATGGTTGAGCCCAAACAAAGCAGCAGCTGCACGCATCTACAAAAGATGTTATGCATCTGGTGGAACAGCGACGATGTGGTGTACTACGAACTGCTTCCCCGATGTGAAACCATCGCTGCTGACACTTATTGCCAACAACAGAAACGTAGTTAAAGAACAACGACTAGGAAAGCGGCGTGATGCTACTCCACGATAATCCCTAACGCATTCTGCGAGACTGACAAACTCTATACAAGAGTTGGGGGTTAGGAAGTCATTCCGCACGAATCTTATTCATTTGATCCTGTGCCCTTTCGGTTTTTAGGTTTTTCCCTCTCTATCGAACAACCGTCCGGATGAAAATGCTCTCCGAACATGGATCGACGAGTTCTTCAACTCAAACTCACGTGATTTCTACAGCCCGGAATCGAAAAGTTACCTCAGTGTTGGCCTACTGTTGTAAATACTGAATGAAAATGTATAATTGATGACTAGTGTCTGTTATGACTCTCTGTTATGTTTAATAGATTTATGAAAAAACACAACGAACTTATGCATCAATCCACATCAGCATCCTATGTTACCCTTCTGCTACGCATCACCTCAGCAACAACCTCTTTAATGCGCAGATGAATGATTAATTAAACGTTCAGTTGTAACTAGAGAATCAGGGTAGGTTGCCTTACTCCTTCTTTGTAGAGGCTCAGTAATTTTCAGTTGAATTTTATTTTTTACGCCTGGCTTGTGGTTTGGGCTCGCCGTAGGCAACGAACTTTCCGCTCTTTTTAAAAAGTACACTCTGTGACTGGTCATATAAAAACAAGCGCGGGAAGCTGTGGGAAATTCCACTGACTTTTTTCTTCGAATATTGTTTGGTAACTTCGGTGGGAACAAGAAAGCGAATTTCTGGCGGTTTTCTGACGCCCACCGGATTGTACGAGCGCCTGGCGTTGCCAGGTAGTTTTGGCGACTGACCGACCTCCACCCTGTAAAGACGCGCTGGTCAAGAGGAGGCTAGTGTGAATATTTTAAATGTTTGAAGAGAACATTTAAGTTATGACCACGAGGTCAGCAAGACTTTCTCTCGCGGCCATTTATAACATTTCATTCTGTTTTCTTCCGTTTGGCCGCGCGGTCGACGCTCTTGTTAGTTAGCTTAAGTAGTGAGTAAGCTTAGGGACCGATGATCTCAGCAGTTTGGTCCCATAAGACCTTACCACAAACTTCCAAGTTCGGTTTGGTTATTTTGTAATTCAATGTAGGCGTTTATTCAGTTACTTAAATTGAAGTTCCAAGAGTGTTAATATCCACTGGTAACATGTGCAGAAAATAATTTTTCTAATATCGGTTGCTTTTACGTTTTCAAGGCATTAGTGCAGTGTTTTGAATCAAATTATCACCCTAACGATTAATCAGAGCATTCTAAGCTGGCTAGAACGAGCACCAAGATCGATATCTAAATCTGTGTGTGACGACTTTGACGAATTATCTCTGCTATTTTTTCGAAGAATGACTTTTAAGGTGTCGGTTCGCTCATAATACTGCCACAGCGTCTTATTCTACGCAAGTTCTTGAGAATTATGAACGCAGGCAAGACGGGGGAGACATCAGTAGTGCGAAAATCTGCTGGGATTATTAGAATCCCCATGAGCAGGGTGAACTTAGTTTCTGGGCTTTGCTTTATCATTCACCTGTGATGAGATCGCATTCCGGTTGTGTTTGTGTATTGAACCGGAGTTCTAAAAACGACGGAGAGGCTGCGTCCCGCCGTAGCCCTCAGTGGTTCACAACCCCACAACAGGCCACAGCAGTCCATCCACCCCACCGCCGCCCCGCACCGAACCCGGGGTTATTGTGCGATTCGTCCCACAGTAGACACCCCCCTCCCCCCCCTCCTTCCCTTCAGGAACGTCTCATACTGACGAGTGTACCCCAAATGTTTGCATGGTAGAGTAATTATGGTGTCCGCGTACGTTGAGACAGTGTTTGTGCAGCAATCGCCGACATAATGTAACTGAGGCGGAATAAGGGGAACGAGCCCGCATTCGCCGAGGCAGATGGAAAACCGCCTAAAAACCATCCACAGGCTGGCGGCACACCGGATCTCGACACTAATCCGCAGGGGGGATTCGTGCCGGGGAACGGCGCGCCTTCCCGCTCAGGAAGCAATGCGTTAGTTCGCGCGTCTATCCGGGCGGTCGCTGGTTGTGTACTTCCCTCCTGTAGTGTACTTCTATAAATGGTACAAGTGTTGGGATGTTACGAGTATTTAGAACTTATTACGTTAACAAGTACACCTCCATAATGGTCCTTTACCAAGGCTGATATTTGTTGGAAACCCACACCCTCGTCCCCTACTTAAGGAACCATAGCTATAAGTTTGTTCTGTTTATTGTAGCCGGCCGAAGTGGCCGAGCGGTTCTGGGCGCTTCAGTCTGGAACCGCGCACCCGCTACGGTCGCAGCTTCGAATCCTGCCTCGGACATGGATGTGTGTGATGTCCTTAGGTTAGTTAGGTTTAAGTAGTTCTAAGTTCTAGGGGACATGACCCCAGCAGTTAAGTCCCATAGTGCTCAGAGCCATTTGAACCATTTGTTTATTGTACATGATGAATGAGGTGAGGAAGGGGAGATTAAGAGACCGATTAATGTTACATCTTATGTAAAGTAATTCAGTTTTCGTTCTTCGCCTCCCCTCCCTTACCTGCACTAGCATTCCGCCATCTTCCCACATCCTCTGCAAAATTAGTATCACTAGAAATAACAATGCCTGCCTGACAAATAAGAAGAGTCGTTTGATACACTCAATCCCGTTGACAGTCGTGTGAAATCTTAATCAAATTTCCTATGCGGTTTTGATATAATTTGAAGGGTCATATTCTTTTAACGGTTTCACTTGACATTGCATGTCGGTGGAATTAGGATGTAAAGAGGCTCTACCTGCTTACCAATAGAAGTTGCAGGAAGTGCATGACATATGGCAAAAAGGAAGACTCAATAAATAACCAGTAACAGGTTGGTTGGCTCTGAGCACTATGGGACTCAACTGCTGAGGTCATTAGTCCCCTAGAACTTAGAACTAGTTAAACCTAACTAACCTAAGGACATCACAAACATCCATGCCCGAGGCAGGATTCGAACCTGCGACCGTAGCGGTCTTGCGGTTCCAGACTGCAGCGCCTTTAACCGCACGGCCACTTCGGCCGGCTATAACCAGTAACAGGAATTAAATTCTAAAACAGAAGTAACGGGCACGTTGGTTTCGATCTGAACGCCGCAAATAAAAGCGAGACTCGTCGCTGAACACCGCAGATTGTCAAATGTCCGGTCTGACTATGGGTACTATGCCATGAAAGTATCTGTTGACTGTGGCGTAAGCGGCAAATGATTAAAGTGTTCTCGACAGTTCATGGTGACTTTCTGCCTGTAACCTCCACCTGGATTTAAGCTGTTGGCATTCGTCTATTTGTCAGAGCCGGTGGAACAATGCTATGTCCTTCTCTCTCAAGAGATACATCTGTGGAAGGACCCGTATCTACTCTTCTTGCCATGCTTTTATCCTGAGTCCACCTCATCACTAGGCGTTGCATTACAGCCAACTGTCTGTACGATCTATGTGTATGATGTTGCCGTGCTCCATATTATTCGTCCTTCTGCAAAGTTAAAGAAATGGCGATAAGCTGCATATGCATGAGCTCTGGCCTTGCTGTGCTGTGATCTCCATCTGAATGGTTCCAGTACACCCAACAGCCATTACTCAGTATGACAGCCATTACCCAGTATGACTTCAGTTCCGTTAGGATTGCTTGTGTGAAATTCCAAACTGCAACGGTATCTCGTGGCGAACTGCGACGTTACGATTCTTGACATTTTAACAGCAGCCGTGTCCGCCCCGATTGCTGAATGGTCGGGAATTTTCTCCTCAGGGACTGGGTGTTGTGCTGTCTTCATCATCATTTCATCCCTGCCCGGTGCGCAGGTCGCCCAATGTGGGGTCGAATGTAATAAGACCTGCACCAAGGCGGCTGGATCTGCCCCGTAAGGAGCCTCCCGCCCAATAACGCCAAACGCTCATTTCCAACAGCGGCCGTGTACTAAGTCAAAGCCCTTCTAACATCGCTGTAGCGACCCTGGCCGCGAATGTAATAGTAGCCGATGCTAGGAATGATTTCGAATCTTGTATAGGTGAACCTTATCTCAGTTATTCAACTAAATGAATTTAATATCATTTTGTATACAATACATTATATTTCAGGCTAAAATGCATAAAAAGAAATTAATTTATTAAAATCGATATGTACAGCTAAACTTACTCTTCTTTTAGAAATATCTGAAATTACGAAATATCTGAAAAATCTGACCTACGAAATACCTACCTTCCAATATCATATTATTAATTTCACAATTTACGACGAATTGTTAAAAATTGCTCTGAGCACTGTGCGACTTAACTGGTGAGGTCATCAGTCGCCTAGAACTTAGAACTAATTAAACCTAACTAACCTAAGGACATCACACACATCCATGCCCGAGGCAGGATTCGAACCTGCGACCGTAGCGATCGCTCGGTTCCAGACTGTAGCGCCCAGAACCGCACGGCCACTCCGGCCGGCGACTAATTATTAATTTTATTTCTGGTGTCATTTATAAAATAAAGATATAACTTGATGAAGATCCTTCTTTTGTCAAGAAAGTTCGTAAACCATTTTGTTTTGTAAACTCTTTGGAATATTAAACTTCCTGGCAGATTAAAACTGTGTGCCGGACCGAGACTCGAACTCGGGACCTTTGCCTTTCGCGGGGAAGTGCTCTGCCATCTGAGCTACCGAAGCACGACCCACGCCCGGTACTCACAGCTTTACTTCTGCCAGTATCTCGTCTCCTACCTTCCAAACTTTACAGAAGCTCTCCTGCGAACCTTGCAGAACTATTGGAATATTAGTAGTACCGCAGAATGAGTTTAGTAGTAGTGGGCATGCCTCGGATGGAATCGGATGTGTTTTTATTTCTGGTAACAACAATGTAATTTGTGGCGTTATAGAAGTGGAAATTCTAAAGACGGTGCGATATTGAAAAAGAATGTGACAAAAAATGAAATTCAAGAGTAAGACAAGCAAATCTTCAAACATTATAATGTCAACTGGAACACCCAGAGTTGAAAAAAGGTCCTGCCCATAGACGTGACTGCAGCCAACACCGAGAAAATGAAGATAAGCAAAAAAGCTTTTTTTTGTATACCTTACGCCTCTCGAAGCTTTTGAAACTAATGAAGATACTGGAAAATTTAATGTTGATGTGCGGGAGGGTAAGATGACAGTGTCTAACACACGTCGGAAAATGACGGTGGAGCAATGAGGCAACATCAACTCCTGTGTTAAGTTTTGTGTTTGTGGGCAAGAATTCATCGACTTCGCCCCAAATACCGAGACGCAGATTCCTAGTCACTCCTCCACGACGACGCCCTAACCCACGCCGTATTTGGCCATATCCGACTTTCTGGTTGTTCTCCAGATTGAAGTTGACAGTGAATGGACACCGTTACTACGCAGTTAAGGACAGCCAAGAAAATTGTACTACAGTATTAATGCAATTCCAAAAAAACACTACAGTAACTGTTTCACAACAGTTTTAAAACGATTTCAGCTGTGTTTTAATTCAGTGGGACACGATGTTGAATAAATACAGTGATTTTATGAGGATAATTCACAACTACTATTTTTCATAGCCACAGTCCTAACGGAACATGTATAGGAATGTCTTTATTCTGTACTATAATACAGAAGTGTTGGATGGCAGCGTTCGATCGAATTGGTAATGGTGTAACAGCTTCTACACTGAAGAGCCAAAGAAACAGGTGCACCCGCCTAATATCGTGCAGGACCACAGCGATCACGCAGAATTTCCGCAACACAACGTGGCATGGACTCGAATAATGTCTGAAGTAGTCCTGGAGGGAATTGACACCATGAATTCCGGAGGTCTGCCTATAAATCCGTAAGAATACGAGGGGGCAGAGATCTCTTCTGAATAGCACATTGTAAGGCATCCCAGATATGTACAATAATGTTCCTGTCTGGGGAGTTTGGTGGCTATAGGAAGTGTTTAAACTCAGAGGAGTGTTCCTGGAGCCACTCTGTAGCAGTTATGCAGGTTTGGGGTGTCGCATTGTCCTGCTGGAATTCCCAAAGTCCGTTGGAATGCACATGATGCAGATGATCAGACAGGATGCTAACGTACGTGTCACCTGTCAGTCATATCTAGACGTACATGCGGTCCCGTATCACTCCAACTGTACACGCCCTACACCATTACAGAGCCTCCCCCTGCTTGAACAGTCTCCTGCTGACATTCAGGATCCATGGATTCATGAGGTTGTCTCCATACCTGTACACGTCTATCCTCTCGGTACAATTTCAAACAAGAGTCTCAGACCAGCAAACTTGTTTCCTGTCATCATCTTTCCAATGTCAGCCCAGGCGCGGCCTAAAGCTTCTTGTCGTGCAGTCATCAAGGGTACACGAGTGGGCCTCCGGCTCCGAAATCCCATATCGATGATGTTTCGCTGAATGGCTCGCATGCTGACACTTGCTGATGGTCCAGCATTGAAATCTGCAGCAATTTGCGGAAAGGTTGCACTTCTGTCACGCTGAACGATTCTCTTCAGCCGTCGTTGGTTCCGTTCTTGAAGGATCTTTTTCCAGTCGTAGCGATGGAGATTTGATGTTTTACCGGATTCTGGATGTTCACGGCACACCCGTGAAATGTCGTACGGCAAAATCCCCATCTCATCGTTACCTCGGAGATGCTGTGTCCATCACTCGTGCGCCAACTGTAACACCACGCCCAAACTCACTTAAATCTTGATAACCTGCCATTATAGCAGCAGTAAGCGATTTAACAACTGCGCCAGACACTTGTTGTCTCACATAGGCGTTGCCGACTGCAGCCCCGTAGTCCGACCTTTCACATGTCTTTGTATTTGAGCACGCATGCCTATATCAGTTTCTCTGGCGCTTTAGTGCATTTTCCTTTCTTCTTCTTTATCTTCGCCTTGTCCCACGTCACGTAGGGTCGGCGTTGCTCTTCTGGATCCTTCTCCTCCATAGTACTCTATCCATTGCCTCTTCCTTCTACCATCCTTTCTCCCTTAGGTCAACGGATATCTTATCCTTCCACCTCATCTTCGGCCTTCCTCTCCTTCTCGCTCGTTCAATCTTTATATCTTCAACTGTTTCCGATATACTCTTCCCATTTTCTCTGTAAGTGGCCGTACAACCTTAGTCTGCTCGCTTGTATATTTTTCCCCATGGTTCCCACTTTCACAGCTCCTCTAACAAATTCATTTCTAATACTGTCCTTCCTTGTTACCCCACACATCCACCTCAGCATCCTCATTTCCGCCACTTCCATCTTCCTTTCCTGGGCTACTGTGATTGGCCATGTCTCTGCATTTTCCTCGCTGTAGTCGCTGAAAACTGAGTCATCAAGTTGGGTTGACACCCGGAATTAACTCTTCTATTGAGGGCGACGGAAAACTTTACAAAGCAGGTAATGTTATGGTCGATCGTCTAATGTAATAAGGCTTGTCGGCTAGGTGTTCAGCAGCTTGTGCCCCGTTGCCGTTTCCTTATCGGCTTTTCTTACGGGGGTAAAGGCGCAGCTAGACGGAGAGCGCGACCTTAGAGTGTCGCAGGCACCAGGCAGCGTGAAAACTCTCCGGCGGCGTGGCGGCCATTAGCAGCCGTGAGGCGGCACATAAAGAGTACCTTTACGAGGACGGCTAAAAGCCGCCGTGGCCGACTCCTGTTTCCGGCCGGCTTTCGCGACGCCGCGTAAAAGCGCTCTAATTCGCCGGGCTGCTCTCTCGATTTTACTGCCGCTGTAGCCCGGTGCACGCCGCTTTATGCCGAGAGCCACTTATCAAACTCGGTTTTACACTCGCTCATAATACTTCACCATCTACAGTCATTTCGCACTCGTGAATAATAGTCGCGTGCTGTTAGACTACCTGTTTCGACAGCACCAATGAAAAGGGGAAAAACAATTTTCGTTTGATTCCATCGAAAGGCTGAATTATACACCACCAGGATAAAAAAAAAGATACACCTGGAAAGTCAACGTCGATTATGGTCCGATGATGGCATACGCAACCCGGGGGGTGACACATGTTTCAACTTCATCTGCCAACAGATAACGTAGTAGAATAGCTACCAGAGCGCCAACTGTGGCTACCCATTTATAGGGAATGCTCACACCCAGAAGGCTCATCTGTCCTCTCACCTCTCTCCTCTACCTCCTGTACACGGCAGATATGCCCCCCCCCCCCATCCAGTACACCTTCTGCAGTATGCTGATGACACCGCCTTCCTTGCCCTCGCTCCTACCCTTCAGCGGTCCCAACGCCTTCTCCAGAATCACCTTGACCTTTCTGCTGCATGGTGTAACCTGTGGCTCCTGAAAATCAATCCTTCCAGGCAATCATCGTAGGTCAAACCACTCGCTCCTTCCGGCTCCTTGATTTCTCCCTTACCATCTGCACCCATCCTGTCCACCTCTCCACGCCCTCACCTACCTTGGCCTCACCATTGACCGTCACCTCACCTGGATGATCCATCTCTGCTCTATCCAATCCACATTGCCCACAACTGCCTCCGACTCCTCAAACTCCTCTCTTGTCGGACATGGGGGTTGAACCCCCCTACCATCCTCCACACCTACAAATCCTTAATCCATCCCATCCTATGTTGTGCAAGTCCCACCTGGATATCCGCCCCCCCCCCCCAAAGTCTCTCTTGATCCTCGAGCGCCATGCACTCCACCTCGCCCCGCCTTCTGTATACACCTCCCGTCCTCTGCCCGGATCCTCTACAACCTGATTCCTTTCCCCCATCTGCTTCTTTTCCTCGAACATATCCGCGTCCTCTACACCTCCCACCGCTTTGATCCCCCTCATCCCCTGGTTGCTCCTCTCCTCTCTAACTCCTGCCCTCTGCTGCACCTTCACCATTGTGACCCCACTACCCTCCACCTCTACAGCCTTTATCTCCTTTCCCAAGGTGGCTTCCATCGTCTCTCCCTCCATTTATCCCTCCTATCAACTCTGACCCTCACCTTCCCCTCCCTTCCTCTGTTCTTTTCCCGGGCTCCCCCCCTTCCATCCTGTTTTTTCCCTGCCTACCCTGTCTCTGACTCCTTTCTCTCCCCTGAGTCCTTGCATTCCCCTGCTCTGCCTTTCCCAACTCCCTCTTGCGCCTGCCGTGCCCCCCTTATGAGTCCTCTGCCCACTTCGTTTCTCCTCTCCCTCCCCCTTTTTTCTCCCCCTCATCTGTCCAGGTACCCCCCCCCCCCCTCCCATCTGCCCTTGGCTGTGGTGTCATCATCTTCGTGCCAACTTTTTAGTGCAGTGTCTTAAGTGAGTGTTAAGTGTTGTGCGTCTTTTCCGAAGTTTTGCAAACAGAAATCATATTATCGCTGGGTGTGATTTTTATATCTCTTGCGAACAGAAACCAGACTATCGCAGTGTTTTTTTAAATTGTCTGTCTACTGTTTTACCTGTCTGGTACCTGTGTATTTTATTAGCATCGCCAACCCTTTGATTTATGTTTCAACTTCCACAATTTTCCGCCATTTTACAATTAACGTCACCGTTCTTATTGCTGCTTTTATTGTTTATTATTATCTTCTTCTGTTTTTAAAATTCTGTAGGCTGAAGAGCGGCGAACTAAGCTGCTGCCAGCCCACCCCCCTCGGGGGGAATCGAAACTCAATAAAGGAAAAAAAAAAAACAGAACGTTCATTGTGGTGCACATGTGTGAAACAAGCAGGCAGCCATACTACAGAGACGCACTCGTGCTTCCTGTAGCCTAATGAGCGACTGTAAAAGGGGTCAAATTGTGACCTTCCGAGTGGTGGGATGGTCCTCCTGGAGAATTGCCACCCAAGTCGGACGTGCTGCGTCAGTTGTTCAACGACGCTGGTATTAGTGGTCACATGAAAATTTTTACACCTGCAGAGGAGGTCCTGGATGCACATGCAGCGCAGACGCCCGCCGGTATAGTCGTATTGTAAAGGCAGCAGCGGCGGTTCGAACAGCTACCACAACACAGATAAGAGGGTTTGTGAGCCCAGACATGTAAAACCAGACTGTTGCGAACTGGTTATTAGCAGTGGAACTATAGTGGTGCACAATTCTAACCCATCTTTCACTCAAGCCACAGCATAGACGTACAAGACTCGACTGGCGCCGTCAGAGGATATCTTGGAAGATGGAACGGAGCGCGGTGGTCTTTGGCGATGAAAGCAAATTCTGCCTGCACGCAAGAGATGGTCGTTTGTGCGTACGACCTGGTGAAGGCTGGCTCACGGAGTGCATTCGTCCAAGACACATTAGTCAAACCCCAGGCCTTATGATCGGGGGTGCGATAAGCTACAACTCTCTTTGATCTTTGCTGTTTCTATAGGGCTGACCAGCGCTCGGTAAGTGCAGATAGTTGTTACGCCCATTGTTTTGCCATTCTCGCAACAGGGAGCTGATGTGTTGTTCCAACAGGATAATGCCCGCCCACACACTGCCCGTGAACTTCAACGTGCTCTGTAAGAAGTGCAGTAACTTATTTTCACAGCATAATCTTCGGGCTCGTCTCCAATCAAGCACGTATGGGATATGATGGGACGAGAAATGATTCGTGTGACTCGTTGGCGCCGGCCACAGTGACCGAGCGGCTCTAGGCGCTACAGTCTGGAACCGTGCGGCCGCTACGGTCGCAGGTTCGAATCCTGCCTCGGGAATGGATGTTTGTGATGACCTTAGGTTAGTTAGGTTTAAGTAGTTCTAAGTTCTAGGGGACTGATGACCTCAGCGGTTAAGTCCCATAGTGCTCAGAGCCATTTGAACCATGTTTTTGACTCGTTAGCCAACAACTCTTACAAAAGTACGTCGAGTAGGTGTGGTATAACGTACCCCAGGACAGTATTCGCCAGCTGTGGAGTCGACTGGATGCTAGAGTCAGCGCCTGTATTGCCTCCCGTGGAAGCTACACGGCGTAATAATATGGGTGTTTCAGCATGAGTCTATACCTGGTACCACAGACGCATTTGTTCTATTGATCTGTAAATGTAATAATTTCATGTGCTCCATATGAAATACTGCAACAATAAATGTTGAGTGAATTGTAGACTTCTAAAAGGGGGTACTAATTTCTTTCCAGCAGTGTATTTGATTGAAATCATTGTGGAAATTACACAGCGTCATTTTGAAACTAAATCCGCTGTTTAAACCGACGTTTCGACAGTCGTTATAGTCTCCCCCTTCAGCACAACTAAACAGCTAACTTCTGGGGATGGTTTTCCCTCAAACTGACCCATTTCTAACAGTGACACTTTCCTTAACATCACAGGACATTTTAAAGTGAATATGCCTGTGGAGACGTGTTTGTAAACAAAGCTATTGCCTGCGCTGCTCCAGCAAGTGACTGGACAGCAACAGAAAAATGGGCCATTAAAATTTGAAAGACGTACGTTTCATGTGTGTACATCTTTCATTAGAATTTATCCTATTAATTAGGTTCGGTCTTTTTACCCTTTTTATATGCCATCTTCATCAAATTCTACTCGGACCACTGCCTATAGGAATTGATCTGTGGGAGATGTTTTATTTAACCTTTAACTTTCCCTTTATAACGAGTAGCCACTATTTCATGAACACTCCCTGTCTTGCATGAAACGCATCATGTTAGTTTGGCTGTGGGATAAGGCGAATTTACTGCTCTCTCCGAGCTTGAAAACGTAGGGCTGACTCGTTGGAACCCGCACAGGATAATAGCAGGAAGAAATGGAGTGGGGGAACGAGAGAAATGATGGCAGAGGACCGCACGCCTCTCTGTCTTGGCGAACGTGACTTGGAGCGCGTAGGTGCAACGCTCTTTCACGCCAGAATTCGTGGCCATGTGTTTCCATTGGTTACTGGAAGGTCGCGGAAGAAGCTTCTAGTTCTTTCGAGCAACTCTGTCAGTTAAAACTGACGAACAATGGATCTGTAGGGCACACTTTTTGACGCGAACCGATTGGGCCGTTGTATTGCGCGTGGAAGCTAGACCCGTGATTGGACGGAATGTGCGCCAGAAAGTGCGACCTCTCCGGGGTGTTGAGGAGCGAACGGTGGACAGTTGAAGACGGGGCGGGCTACATGCTGGACATGCAGAAGATGCTGTTGTCCGGTGGGGACACGCTATGCCGCGGCACCACGAGGCGATCACGATGAAACGCAATGCAACTGCTTGCTGGCGCACTGTTTGGTCGCGATCAGAACCTGTTCGTAGTAACAGTGCTTTGTACTAAAATCTTTCCCAATTGCTCAAATCTTTGTTGTTGATAATTCTTCCGGGTTATATGGCCGTAGTCCATGGAATACTTCTATTCCTAACGTTTCGTCCAATACTACGTTGGACATCCTCAGATGTATGGCTGGTCCTGTTGAGTCCTGCCGACTGACAAGTCGGGCGTCAGAGAGCGGCCTAAATACTGAGGAAAGTGGGCGTGTTCTAGCTTGCACATAGTAGCAGAGAGAAAACTAGTCAAAGATAAAATGTAACTATCGATCATAGTCCGTCATAGATAAAAATCACTTATCGATTATGTAACGCCACTGTCCACATCTCGCTTAATTTCAAGACCTCTTCTTTTCTATTAAAATTACCTTGAAATTGCTAGCTGTGGAGAAAATTCGCTCGGCAACTGCCGCCGAGCTGGGTAAATAAATAAAATGTATGTACACCACTCTTCAAATGGTTAAAATGGCTGTGAGCACTATGGGACTTAACATCTGAGGTCATCAGTCTCCTAGAACTTAGAACTACTTAAACCTAACTAACCTAAGGACATCACACACATCCATGCCCGAGGCAGGATTCGAACCTGTGATTGGAGCGGTTGCGCGGTTCCAGACTGAAGCGCCTAGAACCGCTCGGCCACACCGGCCCGGCACACCACTGTTCATTAGTGGTATGCTCAGAAGACAGCCTCCAAGGAACGACCAGTTAGAGAAGTCACGATTGGGTAATGAGGGGTTAGTTTCACAGCGATTATTCTCAAAAACCTTTGTAGCTTATAGTAGCTAAAACGTCGCGACGAGAATACAGTGATTCATCGAGTGCGTTATTTGTACCACGTAAACGTCGCCGTGTAATACGACTCCCATCAGCCGAAGGTGGGAATTCGTCTGATTGTTCAGTAAGTGATCAAAGTTCACGGAATGATCCTCGAGGCAATCATCTGAACACTGTGCATTTTACGAGTGACCTTAGTGCCAAAGTGAGTGATAAAAATGTACAAAAGTGTAACATAGTCGAAATGTTTTATGAATTTTGACGAAAGATGAAATATTTGAAGGCATCAGGGAACAAACAAATACTTATCCTGCAGAAACGACAATAGTTTCTAAACGTTTGAATCAATGGGTGCCAACAAACAAGGATGAAATAAAGCGGTTGTTTGGATTGTTTTTGTGATGGGGATTGGCGAAACTTTTTTCCATACATTTATATTGGTTTTAGGATCCACTGATTATTCAAACATTCCCACGAAAGTTAATGTGTAGAGATAAGTTCGAAATTGTATTGAGAATGGTGCTTTTTGCAGAAAATACGAAAGCTAATGCTTTAGATCGTCTCTCAAAAGTTCGTTTCATTATCGAAGACCATTTTGGTATGTCAGCGCCATAGTACTTGTACACTAGTGGCCCCTCCTGTTGTTAGCAGTTGGTAACACCTGAAGATGAAGCTTTATGCTTCGAAACTGGTCATGATTGGTTGGTTGATTTGGGGGAGGGGCCTAACAGCGAGATCATCGGCCGAAATAGCTCGTGCAATAAATTACGAAATTACTGGCAACGGAAGATGACCCTATAAATATATTCCACAATTGTGGATGTTCAGATATCAAATATTTTGCATTGTCAACGAACTGAACATAAATAAATTAAGTAAATAAATAACTAAATAATCCTTCCGAAATACTATGTGAGAATGAATCTGCAATACCATTCCGAGGACGAATCATATTCAAGGAGTATTTAAAACAAAAGGCTACAGTATTCGAATTTACACTGTCAAAGTTCTTGATGAAGAAAATACCACGCCAACAAATGTTTGATGATTTTGTGTCAAGATTTATTCAATAAGGGTTATATACAATGTACCGATAACTGGTATACCAGTGTAGATTTGTTAAGTAAACGGATAAAAAAATTAGGCTGTTGGTTAGTCCCCTTCGGGTAAATTGAAAAGGAATTTCAAAAGAAATTGTAACCACCAAATTGAAACGCAGGGAAGTGATTACAAAACAGAAGACTCAAGGAATTACATTCTTCAAATGGAAAGACAAAAAATGACGTTTTGTTTTTTTGCCCGACATTCGATTAAAATGGAAAAGGAGACAGCCAAAAGAGGGGTTTATAGAAAACCAAAAATTGATACTGAGAATAACAACGGAAAAAATGCTATTGACCTCTCTGATCAGGCGAGTACTATTAGCGGTCCGTTGGGAAAGACAGTAAAATGATATTGAAAGTTAGAATTCGATCTTTTTTTTTAAAGCCCGCTGTTGTCAGTACGCGCCGGCCGGAGTGACCGTGTAGTTCTAGGCGCTACAGTCTGGATGTGTGTGAGGTCCTTAGGTTAGTTAGGTTTAATTAGTTCTAAATTCTAGGCGACTGACGACCTCAGAAGTTAAGTCGCATAGTGCTCAGAGCCATTTGTGAGTGCGCTATACAGGGTGGTCCATTGATCGTGACCGGGTCAAATATCTCACGAAATAAGCGTCAAACGAAAAAACAAACGAAAAAACTACAAAGAACGAAACTTCTCTAGCTTCGGGGGGGGGGGGGGGGGGGGGGCAGGGGAGGGAGGAGGGAAACCAGATGGCGCTATGGTTGGCCCGTTAGATGGCGCTGCCATAGGTCAAACGGATATCAGTTCCGTTTTTTAAAATAGGAACCCCCATTTTTATTACATATTCGTGTAGTACGTAAAGAAATATTAATGTTTTAGATGGACCACTTATTTCGCTTTGTGATACATGGCGCTGTAATAGTCACAAACGTGTAAGTACGTGATATCAAGTAACATTCCGCCAGTGCGGAAGCTATTTGCTTCGTGACACATTACCCGTGTTAAAATGGACCGTTTACCAATTGCAGAAAATGTCGATATCGTGTTGATGTATGGCTATTGTGATCAAAATGTCCAACGGGCGTGTGCTATGTATGCTGGTCGGTATCCTGGACGACATCATCCAAGTGTCCGGACCGTTCGCCGAATAGTTACGTTATTTAAGGAAACAGGAAGTGTTCAGCCACATGTGAAACGTCAACCACGACCTGCAACAGATGATGATGCCCAAGTAGGAGTTTTAGCTGCTGACGCGGCTAATCCGCACATCAGTAGCAGACAAATTGCGCGAGGATCGGGAATCTCACAAACGTCAGTGTTGAGAATGCTACATCAACATCGACTGCACCCGTACATATTTCTATGCACCAGGAATAGCATGGCGACGACTTTGAACGTCGTGTACAGTTCTGCCACAGGGCACAAGAGCAACTACGGGACGATTTTTTGCAAGCGTTCTATTTAGCGACGAAGCATCATTCACCAACAGCGGTAACGTAAACTGACGTAATATGCACTATTGGGGAAGGGAAAATCCACGATGGCTGCGACAAGTGGAATATCAGCGACCTTGGCGGGTTAATGTATGGTGGAATGATAATTGGCCCACATTTTATCAATGGCAATCTAAATGGTGCAATGTATGTAGATTTCCTACGTAATGTTCTACCAATGTTACTACAAGATGTTTCACTTCATGACAGAATGGCGATGTACTTCCAACGTGATGGATGTCCGGCACATAGCTCGCGTGCGGTTGAAGCGGTACTGAATATCATATTTCATGACAGATGGATTGGTCGTCGAAGCACCATACCGTGACCCGCACGTTCACCGGATCTGACGTCCCCGGATTTCTTTCTGTGGGGAAAGCTGAAGGATATTAGCTATCGTGATCCACCGACAACGCCTGACAACATGCGTCAGCGCATTGTCAATGCAAGTGCGAACATTACGGAAGGCGAACTACTCGCTGTTGAGAGGAGTGTCGTTACACGCATTGCCAAATGCATTGAGGTTAACGGACATAATTTTCAGCATTTATTGCATTAATGTGGCATTTACAGATAATCACGCTGTAACAACATCCGTTCTCAGAAATGATAAGTTCACAAAGGAACATGTATCACATTGAACGGATACGGATCCTGTACTTCTCCCGAAAACTCGATCCTCCTCACCCACTTGTCTCCCCCATCCTCTCCCACCCCCGCCCACTGCCGCGCCTGTATTCCCACGTCCCACCCAGTCTCCATCTCTCCATCCTCCTTACCCTCTCCCAAGGTGGTTTCCGCCAGCTCCCTCTCCCTGATGACGCCCTCCTCCCCTCCATTTACCCCTCCTACCAACTTTGATCCTCCCTCCCTCTTCCTGTGTTTGCTCTGGGCACCCTCCCTCCCTTCTCTCCCCCTTCCTCCTCCATTTCTCCCCACTCCTCCCCCAGGCTTCCCCTCCCCTTCCCCTCCTCCCATCTCCTCAGCCATTGGCATCTTTGTTCTCCCCTCTCCCCCCCCCCCCCTCACCCTTCTTCCCCTCTTGGCAGATCCCCGGACTCGCACACGCTGCGTGGACATTAGCGCGCCGGAGATCATCGCCACCAGTGTCTCGTGTGTGCCGTCGTGTTTAGTGTTCGGTGTTCACCGTCGCACTCCATCGTTCACCTGTGCCATCGACGTCTTCAGTGTTTGTAGTGTGGATTTTCGTCGAGTGTAAACGGCTCCGTGTTTGTCTTTATGTGTCTACTGTTTTATTAATCACTGTTATGTAACTTATGTGTATTCTTTCTATTGTTTCTTTGTCTATTCTATGGCTGAAGAGCAGCGTAACTTGCTGCTACCAGCCTGCCTGTTTGTACGGGTTTAAAAATAACAATAAAGAAAAAGAAAAAAAAATTCTGAACGCTACAAGACAAACACCAAATCATTTGGGTGCAATGGAGCTAGAAAATTAACTAAACAGGTGATTGCTTATCTAACCTCATCTTTGTACTGAATGTTTTAATAAATTTCATTCAAATTACGTTTGTTTTATAATATTGTCACTGTCACTCCCATAAACTTATGTCGTTCAAACGAGAAGTGAACTCAGTCCCCACGGAGTGACTACGTCCAAACGAAAAGTACACTGCCGGGCGCAGGGGACTGACAGCGACCAAACGAACAGTCCACTGTCAGTCCTACGACACACACGGGGCATGTACAGATATCTTTCCATCTCTGAATATGTGAATGGTACGCGACAGATGGTCGCTCCGCCAGTTTATTTACGAAACATATGTGTAGATTAGATATAGCCGAGGAGGGCTGTAGGCTGAGTAATGGTACTCACGTGGGTTCGTCTTCGAGGACGAGTTCCTCGAAGTCGACGACGATGCGGTAGCCGTCCGGGGCGGCGACGTCGACGAAGCAGTCGGCGTTGTCCGGGTAGTGGCGGGGGAAGCCGGGGGAGGAGGCAGTGGCGCGCGGCGCCTCCCTCGACAGCCGCACCGACCGCCGGCACGACGCCGACGCCGCCGCCGACGCCGCCTCCGCGTCTGCGCCGCCCGCCTGCACAGCGCACCAGCACAGCCTCGCTGTTATATAGTGTCTCACTGATACGTGCTACGCCGTCTTTAAAAAAACGGTTCAAATGGCTCTGAGCACTATGGGACTTAACTTCTGAGGTCATCAGTCCCCTAGAACTTAGAACTACTTAAACCTAACTAACCTAAGGACAACACACACATCCATGCCCGAGGCAGGATTCGAACCTGCGACCGCAGCGGTCGCGCGGTTCCAGACTCAAGCGCCTAGAACCGCTTGGCCACACCGGCCGGCTATATTTAGCCATGCATATCTTTGCTAAGCAGTGTGGGATTAGGCCAGAATCAACAGAGCCAATCGCAGAAATAACCCGAAACGTCCTTGCAGACAGAGGTTCCTGATGTGAGCAAAAAACGCCATTGTACCGTAAGTAAAAATCAATATCTTGTAACGAACTGTTTTTCGGCCTGGAACGCAAGTCAGTCATTATAGACAGTGATGTTTTATTTCAATGAAAAAAAAAACGCATTTGGTGACAAAACACGCACTTCTCGTAGCTGCAAGGACGAAATTAAAATGCCCACAGTAAAGGCGCAAGGAAATACTGTTTTTGCTGCATCACTGGACGCGAAATACCCTCCCTGGTTCTTCAGAAACGAGGGGCTTGTCTTTCTATTTGACGCCATTTTGGTGGATTATGCATCAGATGAAAGAGAGATAAAACGATTTAGACAACACATAAACATAGTCCCAAGCACAGAAAATGTCTAACAAGGGGGAGAATCGAACCTGGGGCCCAGTAATCTACAGGCAGGCATGCTAAGCACTTTTTTTTTTTTTGAGGAAGAGAGACAACGATTGGCATGGGTTAGGAAATGTATAGAACTTTTTTATGTTTTTTAGTTTACTTGTTATTTTTATTTGTCCTGACTGTGTTTCATAAGGGCAGACTTTTGCAACGGCCCGAGGTCTACAAACATTGAGGCCATGAGAAGAAAGAGAAACCTGAAGGAAGAATAAAGGAGAAAACAAAGAAAGATAAATTGGGAGGCGTAGAGAGCATTTCTTGGAGCGCGTCTCCCACTCACTGGCCAGGATTAGGCTGTACACCGTATCGTAGCGGAAAAGGGTGTTGTGAGGTATCAGGCACTTTGAATGTCGGGTATCCCCCAACTTAGGGGAGGGGGGGGGGGGTCGTAAATTACACTGTTTAAGTAATCAGCAAACTGACGGCGGTAGTACTGAGTTCGTTCATGTGCAGTGTGAGCATCCAAAACATGGTACGAAACCAAAAGTCTAGCTTGGAGTGCGCACCGTCGCTGGAGAGGTATTCAGTTGTCAGACCCTTGAACCGTCTGATAGTGTGGCGCTGGGTAAGTGGAAAATGTATGTACTCTGGAAGGAGAAAAAATTGCGACTGACAGACGTTAGCAGGCACAGAGGTAACATGCCAGTATCCGTTGCACGAGTTGCCAGACATCGTGTCTCGACGGACATGTGAAACGGTGATATAGCGAGTATATAACGGTTATTCGGCCAGTCCACTTTGGTGTAATCGCTAGTTTGTCAGGTATTTATCATAAATGATGCGGCGCCACCGGGCTCGTGCAACTGTTGCAAGCAAGGGTACATGGATGTTCTTGTACACTGGTGACCAACGAATATCTCGGCCGTGTCCTCGAACTTATTACGAGGTAGCGTTGCGAAAACAACTTGTAAAAGTCTTCCCCGTGATGCGCGCGTGGTCAGAAGGGCATCGGGTACAATGCTGAGTTCGACAAAGTAGGTCGATATGTGGGAAAGTGTTGGGGCAGTGTGGGCCACATTGAACTATGTGACAGGCTGGCGTAAGAACGTGCAAGAGGCTGCGTGTAAGAGACGTTGAAGGGCAGCGGCAACGCCTTGTAGCAGTTCAGTATAAAGCGGATATCCTGGCTCTAACATGGACGAGACTGAGTCCTCCTGCTGTAGACGGTGACGTTGTCGTAGCGGGCCTTAAAGATGGCTTCTGTCAATACGAAGCACCCAAAAGGTGACTGGGCGTTCTGGGGCCACTGCAAAGGGAAAATTTGGGTGCGACATAGCTGTCGATGTAGGCCACTCACTGGAGCGGATTCAAGCTGTGGCGGAGGCTATGTTGGATGTTGGCTCGTATCGTCTCAAGAAAAAGGCGTTATTTGAGTGCCGTCCTACGGTGGGTACGTCCGGTAAATGTGATACCCATGTAGCGGTGTTTGTCCATTATGGGCGCCAGATGTGCCCTTCGTCTTGGAGATCACGACAGATGTTCATAATTTCTAATTTGGCCACATTGAGCACATTGAGGATGTTTCCCGAGGTTCTTCCATACTGTCGGGTCAATACAGAGGCGTTGTGTATTTCCGTAAGTGCAAGTGCAAGAGCAGGGGGTTATCTCGGTATGCCCAGAAATGGAAGGTTTGGCTGCATAGGGTGAATCCCGTGAGGCGAAGTAGGTGACCTCTGGTAAGTGGTTTGACGGCGATCGAGAACAGCACAGCGGACACGGGATAACCATGTCTGACGGAACGCCGTATTGGAATCGGTACCGCCTGTCGACCGTTGACTTGAATACTTGATGTGGCACCTGCACGCACGTGTCCCAGGCTGTCGATGGATAGGAGAGATATATGCTTCACCACCGACAGAAAGTACTGGTGTCGGACCTTATCAAAGGCACTATCGAAGTCGATCGACGCCAGTGACGTACGGAGACGGCAGGACGTGGCGAGCATGACGAGATCCCGACATTCTCCTGTGGCAGTTTACAGATTGGCACGACGGCTGTGTGACGTTTGCTCTGGTCAATGGAATCAGCGCCTGTAGGCGCGTATAGACCTTATAGTCCACACTGAGAAGACAGATTATGTACTGGAATTAAAATGCCTGTCGCAAAGGCCGCTGATATTTGGAATTTGTGAGTGAGCAGCTCCTGGAGCATTGGTTCACTGCTGGATCATCAGGTCACAGAACACTCGATATAATTCAGCCGGTAGGCCATCTGGATCTAGCTATTTCTTCGTCGCACCTTGACGATAGCGTCTGCCACCTCGTCCATAGTAACTGGCGCCGCCAAGGATGTAGCCTCTGTAGCGTCGAGAGTACGTGTGACGTGTTTGAGATCGTCCTCAAATGTCGCATCGTCTGCTTTTCTGTCGTCGTAAATTTTTCGACAGTCGTCTAGTGGACAGCAATGGTGGAGGCA
Source organism: Schistocerca piceifrons (assembly GCF_021461385.2). Lineage (NCBI taxonomy): Eukaryota > Metazoa > Arthropoda > Insecta > Orthoptera > Acrididae > Schistocerca > Schistocerca piceifrons. The sequence goes on from NC_060140.1 coordinate 234,708,315, forward strand.
ATACTCGCTTGTATACTGACACACCTGTCGTCTTTCTTGAGCTTATTAAAGCTGTGACGACGATGATGATGGTCGGAAGTGGTATGGAGCATAGCATCATACCCTGTATCTTACAGCGTGTCAATGAAAGGAGCTTGGCGTTAAAGTGTTGTCGCTTCCTGTGGGTTTCGGGTGTTGGAGGTTGGATGTCGAGTTCCCGCAGCATGGTATGGTGATAACTGATAGTTCCGCGCTGCCACGCAGCCGACTCTTCTTGCATTGGACCAACTACCTCGTGATAATTGATTTGGCACACCTGAGCCTCAACAAAGGTGTATAGGGGTAGCTGGGAAGGCGGTGTTCGAAGGAAGTCCACACCGCTGTGACACGCTGTTGACCAACTCGGTCATGGAATGGGGACGTGTTAAGCTTCCATGTCCCACGGTTACGCCAGACTGACTGCGGTGGAAGTAGGGGAGAGCCGGTGAGCAAGCAATGGTCGGAAAAGGCAATTTCCCATTTTTCCGCAGCGAGCACTCCGGACTTGTGTGTGTGGGAAACGTATATGCGGTCTATGCTGCTGGCAGAAAGACTTGTAAGATGTGTATGACCAGGGGTGTCGCTGTAGACTTTCTGCCCTGAATCAATAAGGCGAAGTTCTTCCACCACTGCACGTAGTGCAGGGCACAGTGAGTAGCTGGGATTTGGCCTTTCGGATGCAATATGCAATAAAAATCGCCTCCACAAACAGTGTGGTCGAAAATACCAAGAAAAGGATGGCGATGTCTACAGAGTAAGAAGTAGAACGATGACGTCGGTTGTATGTGCCTGACGGAGCATACAGACTGATGGTACACATTTCGAATATGATAAGGACCATGTCGCATGTGGATGGGACTACGGTCACATCAATGGCGAGTAGCCCCTCTTGGACGGATATCGTCACCCTGCACCCGGCGTGAATACCAGTGGAGTGATACAAGTCGTACACTATTGGCCATTAAAATTGCTACACCAAGAAGATGACGTGCTACAGACGCGAAATTTAACCGACAGGAAGAAGATACTGTGATATGAAAATGATTAGCTTTTCAGAGCATTCGCAAAAGATTGGCGCCGGTGGCGACACCTACAACGTGCTGACATGAGGAAAATTTCCAACCGATTTCTCATACACAAACAGCAGTTGACCGGCTTTGCCTGGCAAAACGTTGTTGTGATGTCTCGTGTAAGGAGGAGAAATGCGTACCATCACGTTTCCGACTTTGATAAAGGTCGGATTGTAGCCTATGGCGATTGCGGTTTATCGTATCGCGACATTGCTGCTCGCGTTGATCGAGATCCAATGACTGTTGGCAGAATATGGAATCGGTAGGTTTAGGAGGGTAATACGGAACGCCGTGCTGGATCCCAACGGCCTCGTATCACTAGCAGTCGAGATGACAGGCATCTTATCTGCATGGCTGTAACGGATCGTGCAGCCACGTCTCGATCCCCGAGTCAACAAATGAGGACGTTTGCAAGACAACCATCTGCACGAACAGTTCGACGACGTTTGCAGCAGCATGGACTATCAACTCGGAGACCATGACTGCGGTTACCCTTGACGCTGCGTCACAGACAGGAGCGTCTGTGATGGTGTACTCAACGACGAACCTGGGTGCATGCATGTCAAAACGTCATTTTTTCGGATGAATCCAGTTTCTGTTTACACAATCATGATGGTTGAATCCGTGTTTGGCGACATCGCGATGAGCGCACATTGGAAGGGTGTATTCGTCATCGCCATACTGGCATATCACCTGGCATGTTGGTATGGGGTGCCATTGATTACACGTCTCGGTCACCTCTTGTTCGCACTGACGACACTTTGAACAGTGGACGTTACATTTCAGATGTGTTACGACCCGTGGCTCTACCCTTCATTCGATCCCTGCGAAACCCTACATTTCAGCAGGATAATGCACGACCGCATGTTGCAGGTCTTGTACGGGCCTTTCTGGGTACAGAAAATGTTCGACTGCTGCCCTGGCCAACACATTCTCCAGATCTTTCACCAATTGAAAACGTCTGATCAATGGTGGCCGAGCAACTGGCTCGTCACAATACGCCAGTCACTTGACGAACTGTGGTATCGTGTTGAAGCTGCATGGGCCTGTCCACGGCATCCAAGCTCTGTTTGACTCAATGCCCAGGCGTATGAAGCCCATTATTACGGCCAGAGGTGGTTGTTCTGGGTACTGATTTCTCAGGATCTATGCACCCAAATTGCGTGAAAATGTAATCACATGTCTGTTCCAGTATAATATATTTGTCCAATGAATACCCGTTTTTCATCTGCATTTCTTCTTGGTGTAACAATTTTAATGGCCACTAGTGCATTTATAAATTTCGAGAATCGTTGAAATATGCACCTCCTGTAATACGGAACCGTCGACATCTGACGTGGTAAACATGTCTCAGAGTAACTGTATCTTCACCATACTGCGAATCATATTGGTGTTGACTCTGGCCACTATGTACGCTTGTAGCGGTGTTGCTGAGAGTTGATCCACCATCACAGAGAGGATGTGGGTTTAGTCAACGTGTGACGTCACCCTCCTTCCCCCCCCCCCCCCCCCCCCTGCCTCCTGGCTGCTCGATGTCGTTGTGGCGGCGGAGTGTTCAGTGTCCATACGGTCTTCCCCTATGACGGGGTGGTTGTACGATACCAGCATGGAGACAACTGCTTCCATCCACGCGGTTTTCTTTACGCCGTCCGCAGAGGTTGTCCGTCACTGTCACCGTCGGCTGACATCGGGAGGTGGGCGTCGTCCGCACACGTGACGTCGTCATCCTCATGCATGGAATAGTCACTGGTTCCTGGTGTTGACCTGTACCTCCGCTTGCACCAGCGTCGTGAACGTTGTTTGCGAACATATCCTCCTGCACAGATTGCATCGAGTCCTGCCATCTATGCTTCCATCGGCACCACGAGGGAACCAGGTGCTGATATAGTGGCGACGCCGGTCGTAGTGTTGGGTGGAGGACGCTGCTGTGTGGTGGCCTCCTTTCTGCCCTTTACCTTTGGTCCCTTCGCGTCGTCCAAATCGTCACTTTGTGATGTGTATTGGGGCTGGGGAGGCTAAGTGGCAGGCTTCGAGAAATCGTGGCGGGGTAAATCTCTGCTGCATACGTCGGCGGTAGAGCAGACGGGTTAGGTAAGGGCGTCACGTCCATAGATGGTAATTGTGCAATCTGCCACTGTACACATTCCAACCGAATTTGGCCTTCGTTTCCGGATCCCGAGCACGTACGCGGTTCGTTGTCGTACATATCTCAGTGCGGAGATAGGAGGGTACATGGTTACGGAGATTGATAAGCACTTGTCGGACACCATTCAAGACAGGAGATGTCTTGAACTGTGCCTATTTCTCGGTTAGGTGTTTGAGAACCGTGCCGTAGGGGTGGATGGCGGATATCACAGCTCCAGCTGATAGCTCAAGAGGCAGATCGAAAACTCTAATTGTTCGGACGCCTAATCAATCGTGATCAATGGTCCCAGTGCCTACATTGCCATCCGCGTGACAGAAGCAGAGTTCCTGACTTGCCTCCGTGATGGTCTTGTCACACGTGGCGTCATTAATAATCTTCAAGTACGTTGTGCTGCTTACGATGGAAAAAATGTATGCCTATGATGTCCGATGATGGCCTCTTTATCTAGTCTCTTAAAAGCCCTTACACATCGAGTGCTCTGGGTCGCGAATCGTGAATCGTAGGGATGCTTTACGAGATTAGTTCATTGTGTGGTCTTGCCAGTACAGCCGCCTTGCGTGTAGCGACCGATATAAAAACAAACAAGGCAAGCGTTGCCCACACACCGAACGCAGGCACGTGTCCGCACTGTAGCACAGCCGATGGCAGACTGGCTCCATTAGACCACAAGCTGCTAACAAGGAAGTAAACTTCCTGACAGATTTGAACTTGCATGCCGGACCGAGTCTTGAGATGTGGACAAGTGCCCCACCGACCGAGCTACACCACTACGACTCACGACTCGTCCTCACAATTCCTCTTCCGCCAGTATATCTCATCTCTGACCTTCCAAACTACACAGAAGTTGTCCTTCGAAACTTTCAAAAGTATAGCTCTGTAGACGGGCCCCGATTTGTGTTTGGGTAGCTCAGTCGGTAGAGTACTTGCTCGCTAAAGTCAAAGGTCCCAAGTTCGAGTCTGGTTCCGACACACAGTTTTAATCTGCCAAGAAAGTTTCATATAGCGCTATCTCCGATGCAGAGTGAAAAATTCATTGTGATGCAACTGCAACTGCGGAAAAAGACGTAGAAAAAAGGAAGACAACGTGCAAAATGTGGTAGCCTTATAGTCCAACATTTTGCAATATCTGATGTACAATCGGCTTTAAATAGGTGTCGAGCACAAGCCACTGTCAGTCTGTAGCCTGCAGTCAACAGGTCAAACCCTGCACTAGATTCTGTTTCTTGAAGTGTTCCCTGCGGACAGAATATTCCATCACCATTCGTGCTTTCATCCTGGAAGACAATATTTCTTCTTCCGGCATTTCAACTGACGATCTGCTCAACCGAGACGTGGATTTACAGCTCAACAAATCTTGTAAACAATTCATTTTATGCCTACCATCTCACAGAAATTATTGTTCTGAGTCTTTGCTGCGTGACATTCCAACAAATGATATTTATTTTAATAATTAATCACATTACATCTTGTTAATATAAAATAACCAAGCAAATAATTCATAAACACTGTGTGTTTGCTGACTGAGCAGTTGCTACGTTTTATTCTCAGACGCACAGAGTTTTATCTATGACCGACGCTCTTTTGCCCATGGAGGGATAATAAGGGAAGATGACGCTACAGACTTACGCTGTACTTGGTTCTGAAACAGGCGCCGCCTTGTTAGACACCTCAGAACACCAGCAGATGATTGCGTCTTGTTCTTAATTTCTGACGTGCGCACGCAACATTTGTTTTAAATAGAAAATGTTGCAGTGCACTCGTGACTAACACAGGAAGGCATAGTTAGACGCGTGCATATTTGATCCAGTTATACGACGCATTTCGCTTCTTTTCATTATACGTTTCCAGTACCTAACCAAGAAGAGAGGCAGACTGACGAAACTGATGTTCGATCTGTATCATCTTCCCGGAAAGGATGAGAACAAATTTTGCTGTATTTCGTCGCCTTCCAATCTTTGCTTCTCACAAAGTTCACCCAAACAGATTTTCGACTAGGACTAATAGGAAATCCGAAGTCAATAGACAGAATTAAAATCACTATAGTATAAGCAAATCTCGCAACCAAAATTCTTGCCTCTAAAGAAGTATATCGCTTGAGCGAGTCCACCTTCGATTGAAACGTGGTTCCTTTACGCTTTAGACTATAATCAAAAAAGATTAGCAGATGACGCAAGCTGGCATTTTTTACCAGAACAGTTCCATCAGAAGCTAATGTTTGGGGTAACTAACGTGGCGGCTTCAAGTTTCTGACGTAATGACATCTCCCCTTATTGTATCTCCATGCTTGTACCGACTTTATTATCTCTGACGCACTGGCTTTTACCTCACAGTATATCATTGCGCCAAGTGGTTTTAATTCAGACTCCGACTCACCTCGAAAGTGGGTATACGGTTATCAGCGGAAATATTGGAAGAAGAAATACTGCTGTTCAAGATCCACACCTGAATGATGGTCGAATATACTGTGAAATGTTCTACATCTGCATGATTACTCTACAATTCTCAATCAACTACCCGGCAAACTACCTTCAAGCTATTTCTCTACCGTTCCACTCTCGAAGAGCGAGCAGGAAAAACAAATACTTAAACCTTTCTGTGCGAACTCTGAGTTCTCTTATTTTATTACGATACTCATTCCTGCCCGTGTTAGGTGGGCGCTATCAAAATATTTTCGGAGGACAAAGTCAGTGACTGAAATTTCCGGATAAGATCCTCTCGCAAATGTCTTTGTTGTAATGACTGCCACACCAATTCACATATCAGATCCGTGGCACTCTCCCCCCTATTTCGCGATAATACAAAACGAGCTGCTCTTCTATGACCATTTTCGATGTTCTCTGTCAATCCTCTCTGATGTGGATCCTATAGAGTACAGCAGTACTGCAGGAGAGGGAGGACAAGCGTAGTGTAGGCAGTCTCTTTAGCAGACCTGTTGTATTTTCTAAGTGATCTGCCAATAAGCCGCACTTTTTGATTCGCTTTACCCACAACATTATCTATGCGATCGTTCTAACGTTCAGTTTGAATCACCATTATTTTCAAGTCAATGTGTCTCCAGTGGTGATTATGTAAAGTTGTATACTATGTGATCAAAATCATCCGGACACCCCCAAAAACGTACGTTTTTCATATTAGGTGCATTGTGCTGCCACCTACTGTCAGGTACTCCATATCAGCGACCTCAGTAGTCATTAGACATAGTGAGAGAGCAGAATGGGGTGCTCCGCAGAGCTCACGGACTTCGAACGTGGGTGTCACTTGTGTCATACGTCTGTACGTGAGATTTCCACACTCCTAGGTCCACTGTTTCCGATGTGATAGTGAACTGGAAACGTGAAGCGACACGTACAGCACAAACGCGTACAAGCCGACCTCGTCTGTTGACTGACAGAGACCGCTGACTATTGAAGAGGGTCGTAATGTGTAATAGGCAGACATCTATCCAGACCATCACACAGGAATTCCAAACTGCATCAGGATCCACTGCAAGTACTATGACAGTTAGGTGAGAGGTGAGAAAACTTGCAGTTCATGGTCGAGCGGCTGCTCATAAAACACACATCACGCCGGTAAATGCCAAACGACGCCTCGCTTGTTGTAAGGAGCGTAAATATTGGGCAACTGAATAGTGGAAAAACGTTGTGTGGAGTGACGAATCACAGTATACAATGTGGCGATCCCATGGATGGGCGTAGGCATGGCGAATGCCCGGTGAACGTCATCTGCCACCGTGTGTAGTGCCAACAGTAAAATTCGGAGGCGGTGGTGTTATGGTGTGGTCGTGTTTTTCATGGAGGGGGCTTGCACCCCTTGTTGTCTTGTGTGGCACTGTCACAGCACAAGCCTACATTGCTGTTTTAAGCACGTTCTTGCTTCCCACTGTTGAACAGAAATTCTGGGATGGCGATTGAATCTTTCAACACGATCAAGCACCTGTTCATAATGGACGGTCTGTGGCGGACTGGTTACACGAAAACAACATCCCTGTAATGGACTGGCCTGCCCAGAGTCCTGACCTGAATCCTAAAGAACACCTTTGGGATGATCTGGAACGCCGATTTCGTGCCAACCCTTACCGACCAACATCGATACCCCTCCTCAGTGCAGCATTCCGTGAAGAATGGGCGGTCATTCCCCAAGAAACCTTTCAGCACCTGATTGAACGTATGCCTACGAGAGTGGAAGCTGTCATCAAGGCTAAGGGTGGGCCAACACACATTGAATTCCAGCTTTACCGATGGAGGGCGCCACGAACTTGTAAGTTATTTTCAGCCACGTGTCCGTATACTTTTGACCATGTAGTGTATGTGAGTCAATAGGTGGCGAGCATTCAAAGAATACACAAACTAAGTCAGTTCGTGATTAGTATTCGGTATGTGAAGTGATGTGCAGCCATTTGGTGCCCAATTTCATGAGGTGGAGCTTCATGTCAATTAGTGACACACATAACGCATTGATTAAAGTCAGTTTGTGTTAGCACGAATTTTGTAAATTTCTGTGTCAACCAGCATATTTTCATGTCGTCTAGTGCTATGTAATTATCGATTTTCGTCGTTTGTATGTAAGGTTTCTGAGCTGTTGAATGAAAGTTATGAACACCATTCTACAGCTGACCATCATCATGAGTGATAATACTAATAAATATAACACAGAAAATTTCATCCCATGATGAAGTTTGCACCTAATTTAAAACCACCACAAAATATCAGAGGGCGAATGAACTGTGAAAAGAAGAAAATTACCGAGGTGCGCAACTGGAGGCTTAATAGTCTTTCAATTAGATCACAAAGGTTTTGCATCAGCAGTGCTTCAGGCTCGCGCATCTCTCGTCATTTCCACCATCCGAGAGTACTCTACACGGCTCCGCACATCACAGTTTGGAAAGAAATAAATTCCCGGAGAATTACAGCCGACTTGACAAAAGAACTGCCGGAAGTCACAGGCAGCTGGCGCGCAGTTCCACCAACTTCAGAAACGGAGTCGACGGCTTTTTGTCGAAGGGAACGGCGGCATATTATCTTCGGTAGAACTGGATCTAGCTGTTTAATTATAAAGTTTCAGTTGGCCAGATGTGAAACGGAATTCCTTTTTGTTTCTCTAGATTTTAAATCGGAACCTGCGTCTCAGGTACCGTTTTATTGACTCCCTTGCAACACCACTGGACTCGCATTCGGGAGGACGACGGTTCAATCCCGTCTCCAGCCATCCTGATTTAGGTTTTCCGTGATTTCCGTAAATCGTTTGAGGCAAATGCCGGGATGGTTCCTTTGAAAGGGCGCGGCCGATTTCCTTCCCCATCCTTCCCTAACCCGAGCTTGCGCTCCGTCTCTAATGACCTCGTTGTCGACGGGACGTTAAAAAACACTAACCTAACCTAACCTTGCAACACTTTTGCAAGATACGTAAAACAGCCTGTACTTTTTGTTCTATAATTAATTAAAGTGTATAGTTCTAAAACATCTTAAGTAATTTAGAAGTATATTTGGAAAGAACGTACACATTCATGAGAAGCAGAACAAATTTCGAAGCACCCTAGGAAATATTCAGAGGAATATGACTAATGTTTCACGAAAGGATATACGCATATTAGTTCTGTTCCAGTTCATACATACAGAAGCGAAAGTAAAGTACAAATGTATAAACTCAAGATATGAGTCTGACAAGCAGATATGAAATTTTGAAGAATAATTGATGAGTGTGTTTCTTTCTTTCTTGGAGAGAAAAAGAACATTGATATTAGAAAATTGCTTGAAACAATTCAAACCTCAAATAATTGTCATAAACTTCAATGGATTACCAGAAGTACGCATGATGTTTGAGCAAGCTGTAAAACAAAGGAATGTAGGAATCAACATAGAAATGGGCTTTGTTGTTTTGAAGGTGAGTTGAAGTGTATCAGTAATATAATGCCAGATATCACACGGCTGATTCGTAGTTGCCATCAGTGCGTTTGTTAAAATGTTTGGGGCAATGTAATGTATTCGATGTATCAAACGGCGAAGTAAGTAACAACACTACGTCGCTTGTCGAACACAGATTATCGCTCAGTTGTGACAAAATGCAGCGCGTGTATTTACCGGCGAAGACCAATGGTTCAAATGGCTCTGAGCACTATGGGACTCAACTGCTGTGGTTATCAGTCCCCTAGAACTTAGAACTACTTAAACCTAACTAACCTAAGGACAGCACACACATCCATGCCCGAGGCAGGATTCGAACCTGCGACCGTAGCAGTCGCACGGTTCCGGACTGCGCGCCTAGAACCGCGAGACCACCGCGGCCGGCGAAGACCAATGGTAGAAGCGTTGCTTTATTATCCGCGGATGAGAAAATAACTGGTCTAGACAGAGTTTTGAAATTACTGCGACGAGTAGTAGGCAATACAAGTTCTCGGAAGTATTACTTTCAGGTTCTTGTGCAGACACGGAGTGCTCCTGTGTTCACCACAAGAAAAGTCTCCAGTATCAGCGACAATAAAATACGGAATCATGTTTCCTTTGAAACTTCCTGGCAGATTAAAACTGTCCGCGAAAGGCAAAGGTTCTGAGTTCAATTCGGACAGAACTTAACTTCAGTGATGTGACGGGAACCGGTGTTACCACTACGGCAAGGCCGTTGGCCCTTGTGCTAACCACGAACCCAAAAATGTGTAATCCTGTACACACATAAAACGAAGTCATTAGACAATCTGTGAAAAACTACATCTTTATCTCAGCCGAACACACATACGCGAATATCGAAAGCTAAATGAGCACCGTCAAGACAACTAGAACTTAACTGCAAAGAACAGGAAAGAAAACAACAAAAAATTAGGAAATCAAGTAAAATAAAAGCCGAGATCTACTGGAATGAGTTACAAAAGATATTAAAGCAGATACAGCTGTGAAGAAGCATTGGATAGTTGAAGCATAATCGGAAAAGTAAAATTACACCCCCGCACCTGCAGTATGATCCAAAGACTTCCTGGTCTGGTGACTTGTCAGTTTAGACGACAACCATGAATACACAAACATACTGATTATATATTATAAATGTAAACCTGGTATCTTCTAGCACAAAAACTGATATTCCTCGAATAATTCGTGTCAGTATTTTGCAACCATGACTTATTAAACTGATGGTTCGGTAATATCCACACGTGTCAGCACCTGCCTTTTTTGGAAGTTAACTTTTTATATTCTTCTTGAAGTCCGAGGATATTTCACCCGCCTCATATATGCTACGCACCAAGTGGAAAAGTTTTGTCATTTCGTTATTGAGGAATTCTTGGTATTCAGGACGCAGCGTGTTATCTTCGATAGTGAGTCAGCGACAGAAGCAGATGTAAATTTAGGCAAGGCCTGAAAAGTGTACTGGAATCCTTGCTGTTAATGTTGTGTCTACATCTACATTTGCATGACTAATCTGTAATTCACACTTAAGTGTAAGCTATTTCTCTAGCGAGCCAGAGACACGAACATTTAAATCTTTCCGTGCGAACTCTTTTATTTTATTATGATGATCATTTCTCCCTGTGTACGTGGGTGTCAACAAAATATTTTCGCATTTAGAGGCTCGCACTGGAAATTGAAATTCCATGAGAGGACCTCGCCGCAACGAAGAACGGCTTTGTTTTAATGATAGTCACCCCAACTCACCTATTATATCCATGACAGTCTCTCCCCCCCACCTCTCCCCCCCCCCCCATCCACCCATTTTTGAACTGTTTGGATGTCTTCCATCGATCTCATCGGGTAAAGATCCTATATCGCACAACAATACTCTTGCAGAGGGCGGACAAACTTAGTGTAGACAGTCTCTTTAGTAGATTCATTGCATTTTTTTTAAGTGTTCTGCCGATACAAAGCAGTCTTTGTTGTGCTTCCCCACAACATTATCTATGTAATCGTTCTAATTTAAGTTATTCGTAATTGTAATTTCTAGGTATTTAGTAGATGGGTAGATCATGTAACTAATGAGGAGGTACTGAACGGAATTGGAGAGAAGAGGAACTTGTGGCACAATTTGACTAGAAGAAGGGATCGGTTGGTAGGACATGTTCTGAGGCGTAGTATTTAGTATTGGAGTGCAGCGTGGAGGGTAAAAATCGGAGAGGAAGACCAAGAGATGCATACACTAAGTAGATCAGAAGGATGTAGGTTGCAGTAGTTACCTGTAGATGAAGAAGCTTGCACAGGATAGAGTGCCATGGAGAGCTGCATCAAACCAGTCTCTGGACTGAAGACCACAACAGGCATTTAGTTGGATTGTCAGCCTTTAGATTAATGTGATTTATGGCGTAACCGCAATTTAACCTCGCACTTTTCATTATTAGGGCCAATTGCTACTTTTCTGACCATATAGATCTATTAATCAGTTTGCAATTGTCTCTGATATTCTGATTGTTTTACTAGACGGTAAATGACAGGATTATCTGCAAACAATCTAAAATGGCTTAGAAACAGCAGGGGGCCTATAATACATCCTTGGAGAACGCCAGATATAAATTCTATTTTACTCGATGACTCTCCGTCAACTACGAGGTGCATTCAAGTTCTAAGGCCTCCGATTTTTTTTTCTCCGGACTGGAAAGAGGTAGAAACATGCGCGTTGTTTTAAAATGAGGCTGCATTCATTGTCAATACGTCCCAGAGATGGCAGCACCGTACAGCAGATGGAATTTTACCGCCAGCGGCGAGAATGAGAACTGTTTAAATACTTAAAATGGTGACGTTTTCCTTACTTGAACAGCGTGCAATCATTCGTTTTCTGAATTTGCGTGGTGTGAAACCAATTGAAATTCATCGACAGTTGAAGGAGACATGTGGTGATGGAGTTATGGATGTGTCGAAAGTGCGTTCGTGGGTGTGACAGTTTAATGAAGGCAGAACATCGTGTGACAACAAACCGAAACAACCTTGGGCTCGCAGAAGCCGGTCTGACGACATGATCGAGAAAGTGGAGAGAATTGTTTTGGGGGATCGCCGAATGACTGTTGAACAGATCGCCTCCAGAGTTGGCATTTCTGTGGGTTCTGTGCACACAATCCTGCATGACGACCTGAAAATGCGAAAAGTGTCATCCAGGTGGGTGCCACGAATGCTGATGGACGACCACATGGCTGCCCGTGTGGTATGGTGCCAAGCAATGTTGACACGCAATGTTGACACGCAACGACAGCATGAATGGGACTTTCTTTTCGTCAGTTGTGACAATGAATGAGTCGTGGATTCCATTTTTCAATCCAGAAACAAAGCGCCAGTCACCTCAATGGAAGCACACAGATTCACCGCCACCAAAACAATTTCGGGTAACCGCCAGTGCTGAAAAAATGATGGTGTCCATGTTCTGGGACAGCGAGGGCGTAATCCTTACCCATTGCGTTCCAAAGGGCACTACGGTAACAGGTGCATCCTACGAAAATGTTTTGAAGAAAAATTTCCTTCCTGCACTGCAACAAAAACGTCTGGGAAGGGCTGTGCGTGTGCTGTTTCACCAAGACAACGCACCCGCACATCGAGCTAACGTTACGCAACAGTTTCTTCGTGATAACAACTTTGAAGTGATTCCCCATGCTCCCTACTCACCTGACCTGGCTCCTAGTCACTTTTGGCTTTTTCCAACAATGATAGACACTCTCCGTGGCCGCACATTCACCAGCCGTGCTGCTGTTGCCTCAGCGATTTTCCAGTGGTCCAAACAGACTCCTAAAGAAGCCTTCGCCGCTGCCATGGAATCATGGCGTCAGCGTTGTGAAAAATTTGTACGTCTGCAGGGCGATTACGTCGAGAAGTAACTCCAGTTTCATCGATTTCGGGTGAGTAGTTAATTAGAAAAAAATCGGAGGCCTTAGAACTTGAATGCACCTCGTACTACGAACTGTGACCTTTCTGACAGGAAATCACGAATCTATTCGCAGAACTGAGACGATATTCCAAAAGCACTCAATTTGATTTGAAGCCGCTTGCTAGGAACGGTGCCAAAAGCCTTTAAAACTAGAAACATGAAATCGATTTGAGATCCCCTGTCGATAGCACTCATTGCTTCGTGAGAATAGAAATCTTGTTTTGTTAAATAAGAACGAAATTTTCTGAATCCAAACTGATTGAATGTCAACAGATCATTTTCCTCGAGGTAATTCTTAATGTTCGAACCCACTGTACTAGTATGTTCCAAAAGAAGCGTAGTGCAAATCGATGTCACTGATGTAGGTCTGTAATTCATTGTTTTATTTCTTCTTCCTTGATTATTGGTGTGATGTTCGCAATTTTACAGTCGTTAGGTGTGGATCTTTCGTCTAGCGATCTAATGGCTGTACAATCTGGACCGGAGGACTTTCCTTTATTAAGCTATTTTGCTACACCATCTACTTCAGAGTTACTCCTGTTGGCAGCAATTCTTGATTTTGCATTATTTACTTCCTCTTCTTTGATGAAATAATTTCGGAAAACCGTATTTAGTAACCCTGCATTAGTGGCACTGTCATCAGTAACATTACCATCGCTGTCAAACACTGGAATTGTTGATTGTGTCTTGCCGCTGGTGTACTTCACACACAAACAGAATCTCTCTGAATTTTCCACCAGATTTCGTTGCGGAAATTATTGAAAGCATTTCGCATTGAAGTTCGCTCTAAATTTCGAGCTCCTGCAAAATTTCCTCTGTTCTCATTTTTTTGTGTTCTTTTAAAATGGGTATGCTTTGTTCTTTGCTTCTGCAACAGTGTTCTATTTTGTGTACTGTGGGAGGTCAGTTCTGTCGCTTATGATTTATTTGGTATAAAACTCTCCATTGTGCATATTATTTCTTTGAGTTTAAGCCACATCTGGTCTACACTTACATAGTTACTCGGAATGTATGGAGGTTGTCTCTTAGGAAGGCGAAAGGCGAATTTTTATCTGTTTTTTTAAATAAATATATTTTGCGTTTATTTTTGGTTGGTATGGATGTCGCGTTACTCGATCTCACTAAAACGACCTTTTGGTTGGTCAAATGTATCCGTCATATTGCTCCCCATCTGCTTAGGATTATTTGTTGCTAAGAGGTCGAGTGTGTTTTCACAAACATCTACAATTCGAATGGGATTCTGAACTAATTGCTAAAACTAATTTTACTTAGCACGATTCCGGACGATGTTTTGTGCCTACCATCGACTTTAAAAAAGTATTTTCACTACGATATCGAGCGTAGAGTGAAATCACGACCAACCATAATAGTGTACGTATTTGATATGAGATTTAAGTCTTCTCCCAACTGTTCAGCAACTGTATCATCTGCGTCAGAAAGTCGGTAAAAGGAATCAATATAATTAATTTGTACCTGTTGTCAGGTATAGCCTCGACCCATACTATATTACAGGAGATATCTACTTCAATTTGGCTACAAGATGAACTACTTTTAACAGCAACAAACACTCCAACACCAACTGAGTTTAACCTGCCATTTCTGAGTACCGTCAGGTCCTTTGTAAGAATTTCGGCTGATTTTATTTCCGGCTTTAACTAACTTTTGGTAGCTACAGCGACTTGTGCTTCAATCAGTACTTTCTCTTGGTGCCTGGAGCTCTGGTTGTACCTCAACACATTTACAAAAATGTATCACTATAATACCCATGGTTCATATATCAGCCCTTGTCCTTTGTGACCTGCACCAGTTGATAGTGAAACCATTTTGTTGCTTTCCGAGATCCTCTAACACCCCCCCCCCCCCCAAAAAAAAAAAAAAAAAAAAAACAGCCCAGTCCACGCTACCAGTGTAGCCGCCTCCTGTGTGTAATGGACACTTGACCTATTCCGTGGGACCCTATACCCCACCAACCTATGGCGCAATTCGAGGAACCTGTAGCCTACACGCCCGATGAATCATCTGAGCCTCTGATTTAGACACTCCAATCTGCTCTGTACGAAGGGTCCACAATCGGTACCGTCGACGATGCCACAGTTGGTGAACTCTGGCTTCATATTGCAAGCAAGTATGGCAGTCTTTACCGATTCAGACAGCAGCCGGAAATAGAACATACAAACAAAACAGCACACATCATTAGTACTGACATGAGCCACCACCTGCAGCTGGCTGCACCCTGTGATCTTCATGGCATCCAGAAGGACTCATTCCATACTTGGTATGACTCTGCCTGCACGCATAGGGAGTGCACACTGGACTTACTCCTCTCTTTGGCAGCCCTTTCGCTAAGGGGCTCCCTTACGTACCTAACATTGGAGCTCGTAACTACCAAAAATCCTACCCTCTGCGACTGCCCGTATCTTGCAGGCTGAGAGACTTCCACTAAAACAGGACAAGCGAGTACATCTGGCTCAGGATTTCTCAAACCACAGACAGCGCCTTAAACCGAACCGAGGAGGCTTTTCGATCGGCCTCCCGGAAAGTCGGCCTGCTAGACCACGGACGGCTTCCCACTAGGCGACAGGTGAGGGGTCAACCTCAGTGCAGACAGTAGCCAAGACAGCCACAGAAGTGGACCAGTGGGGAGACACGTGAGACGTAATAGACGTCCCTCGAATCCCCACATGCGGTGTCCCTCAGTGACATCCATTGGCAACAGCCTCGAGCTGCGTGGCCAAACCCAGCTCCGCCAGGAAATGGGAGCGGAAGGTCACCAACTCGGCCTGCATCCGAATACAATAATCACAGTCCCTATCCATACCAAAGGCGGCATAACTCTAAACCACCCAGCTATTAAAACGCCAGACTATGCCTAGTAAGCATTCAAATAAGCAAGAAATTTAAGAATTAAACTACTAAGTACAAAGGTAACTGAAAACAAGTCGCTCCTGTATAGAGTTCGTAAAAATAATTTACATACGAACGCTGTACTTGCTTGCGCTGTTGCATTAACGGAAGCAGCTGCCTTGTGTATTAATGACCTGGCATACAATATTAAAAGTAACCTCAGACATATTGAGTATGATGCAGTTATTTAGAACGAAATACTGTCGGGAAAGAATGTATACAAATGTCCAGTGAGATCTTGATAAGAGTTATCCAAAGTTATGCAAAGACTGTCAATTTGTAATACATGCACAATTATGCTGTTTACAAAAGGAGGTGGTATCATATGAAAACAATGTCACTGATTCACAATTAGCATCAGTCAACTAATACAAATACCTGGGCTACTAGAGTAAGGGGGTTATGAAATGGAATGATCACGTAAGCCTGGTCGTAAGTAAGGCAGCTGACAGGCTTTGGTTCACTGAAAGTATACTGATAAAACGCAGTCTACAAGGGACACTGCTTCTGTGTCCCATCTAAGAATATTGGTTAAGTGAGTGGGACCCAAGCCAAACAGGACTAATCAGGGAACTGAACATAGAAAGGAGGGTGGCAAGAATGGTCACGGGTTTTTTTGACTCACATTAAAGTCTTACGGTAAAGTTGGGTAAACCTAAATTTTGCAGGCTCTTGAAGATGGACTCAACTTATGTCGCGAAAGCCTTGTTACACACGTTAAAGAACCAGTGTTGAGTGAAGAATACAGAGATATTCTTCATCACATTACGTGTCACTCCCGTAGGGATTGTGAAGACAAGATCAGATTAATTACGGCTAGGATCCGGCTATTTAAGCAGTAATCCTCGCCATGCTCCACACACGAATGGAGAGGAAACAGATCATAACATGTGGTACCATTCTAAGTACCATGTGCTTTACACTTCACAATTGTTTGCAGTGTACGACAGGTGTTTCGAAGTCTTTGCATGCAACATCTAGGGGTGATAGATCACATTATGGTGAACAACGGAATGGTCATTCCAACCCAGTTTCGAGAATACTACAAAAATATAACTACACGTAAACCATTCTTTCTTTTTCTCTGAAAAATATCAGTAATGCACACTATTGTTCTGAATATCAGGGTTCGTCTCACATTATGAAAAATAAAAATTTTGCACATAAAAAAGTTTAAACTTTGATGACTGAGGTTCTTTTAGCACGTTTCGGGATTTCCTGTAGTAGACACTGTTTTTTCTTTTAGCGAACGCGTTCAACCGTGGCTTGAATGATACCCAATATTAACAAATTTTTGCCACAATAAATTTAACCAGCTACACTCGGCCAATAGTAATAACATTCTCGATAGAACATACATACTTTTTGTTCTGTCCTCAACACTTCTCGTATTATAAGTTTAATTCAGTAACTAATAGAGCAACGCTCTCCAGAAATTTATAGAGAAAGTTCATACTTCGCTGGGCCCTTGTTTTCCACTGCCTTCGTTTTATATATATGCACTAGCCTCCCTAAGTTCGGAAATACCGAGCTGCGTATTACAACGAAGCAAGATGGGAGTGATCTATGTGAGTTATGCTGCTACCTGGACTCAGGTAGGCGCGCTCGCCCCAGATCGAATCCACAAGGCGTATTCAAGACGAGGGCCAGTGTGCTGACCAGCCTGGGTGTGGCTTTTAGGCGATTTTCCACATCCCACGAGGTGAATGCTGGGCTGTATTGTACAGAAAATTATAGTACATATACATACATTTTGGTATGTATTGGTTTTGCTCTGTTTTATATATATGCAGTAGCCTATGCTGACCAGCCTGGATGTGTTTTTAGGCGGTTTTCCACACCCCACTAGGTGAAACTGGCTGGTCCCCACGTCTTGCCTCAGTTACACGACTCGCAGACTTTTGAAACACTTTCACACTCTAGACGCAGACAGCTGGGGTACACTGATTCCATCCTGGGAGGGGGGGGGGGGAGGGGTACGGGGTGCGGGGTGGCAGCAGAAAGAGCATCCGGCCACCCCTTCCAATTAACCATCCCAAGTCCGATTGTAACCATGCCGACTCTGTGAAAACTGTGGGACAATGGCACTAGCTGAAGAAGAAGCTCTGTTGTATATAAAATGACTTTATTTGCCCAAGCAGTACCACTAAACATGCCAGGCGGCGCCTGTGGACGGCACGACTCTGTATAGGTACGTTGTTTGCAGTCCTGTTCACTTGTAGTTTCGTTTCGTTCAAATGGTTCTGAGCACTATGGGACTTAACATCTATGGTCATCAGTCCCCTAGAACTGAGAACTACTTAAACCTAACTAACCTAAGGACATCACACAACACCCAGTCATCACGAGGCAGAGAAAATAGTTTCGTTTGTATGAAGGTAAGACACGCCATGAAAGAAGGTAGTACACGCAGAAAAAGTAATTGCAAATGTCCCCATAATGCCAGATTCCTTATCAATCACGAGGAAAAAACTCACTTTGCACCAAGAGGGCTACAGTGTCAGACAAATATGAAAGAAATTGAAGATATCCGGTAGCGTAGTTGTAAGGACCATACACCGAGATACAGGCTCCTATGTTGATGGTCCTCGCTTCCAGAAATATATCACAACACCAGGAACAGTATCTGGTAGTGACCAGTTAACGTAACAGATTCAAAATCAACTGTTAATTGACTGCTAAACTAAAGACAACTATGGATGCACGAGTGAGTAAGTCAACAGTGAGACGACGCTTGGCAGAAAACAACCTCCAGGCTTATGTAGCACCAAGGAAACCATTGTTGCGACCGGTGAACATGATGAATAGAATTAAATGGCCTACGACATACCAACTTTGGACAGCGGGATTTTGGCAAAGAGTCTTATTTACTAATGAATCCAGGATCGAATTATTTTGAAGTAAAAGCCGTCCATTCGCACGCTGTTTGCATCATGAGCGCTTAAATTCTCAATGCGTAGTTCTGTGATGCTAAGAGCACCTTTGGGGGGAATAAAGTAGAAAATCTAGTGCAAGCAGATGGAAAAATAACCCAAAAGGATTATAATACTATTCTCCAGCGGTATGCTAAGGCATCTGCTTTGCATCTGATTGGGGAAGGGTTTGTCGTGCAGTAAGACAACAACCGGAAACACACATCCCGATTATGTCAACCTATGTGCAGTTTCTAGAGGTTCAGAAAAGTTTGGAAAACATGAAATGGTCTCCCCATTCGCCTGATTGTAACCCAATCGAGTTACTATGGTGTGAATTGGACGGGAGGAACCGAAAACGGGGAATCATGAGTGAGAGACACTTGTGGAAGGTCTTGCTGCAAGAATGGAGAATAATTCCAAAGGGAACCCTGGAAAAAATTATCCTTCGCATTTAGAGATTGGGCAAGGCATTGATTAAAACAGAGGGTGGTCATGTTGAGGAACCTAAAATTTAATATTTACTTTTACCTTTGAGCTTAATAAACATTTAGAAAACAATAAAATGCAATTTTACAATCTATTTCCTTCCCATTGTCCATAATCACTTGGTGTTTTCAAACTTTTGGAGGGCAGTGTATATGTGTATATACATTTTTTGTAACGTCATGAATACAAAATACTCCAGCTGTTAACTGTGGCAGATAACCTGTATGCGGGGAAGAAATCTGTGCAATCTGGACATTTCACACGTAGTCAAAACTAATAGCAGATTGGCCTGCATGGGGCTCGTCGCTCCTTCTGTTGTAAGCTTAGTATAAACTTTTGGGCCGTCTCTTCTGAAGCCTTCGCTCTCCACTAGCACATCGCTATGCAACATCATTAAGGTGAGGAAGAACTTTTCATTTTCTCTTTCATCTCTTCCCATGTGCAGTAGCAGTGCATTGAGGGCCTCCGAAATACAAACTGAAAAGTTCCTTGAAAAATGTTGCATGTGTGGATGTTTCTCCAAGAACAATTTACGCATCTCTAAATTGTTAAGCTTGCTATTTAAATACTTTATATCCTTTCCGGCTTAATGACTTCCTTTTAAGGGAAAGCATCGTTGTGTTGCCGGATAGCTTGTTTCTGTTGGAAAGGCCCCGTTTACTTGCTAGAAGAGCTTCAGTCACTGATGTCCTCATAGCACACAACATGATTTCTGTAGCTCGTTCCTATCATACCCAATCATCTGATTAAATGCCTTCTAGCATTAAAAGATGCTGCTACCCTTCAGCAGCACATCAATGTTTTTATCTCCACTTTAGATATTTCCTGACTGATGCCCTATTAGCGCGGTGGCGATTCAACTTTTGTTAGAGACGAAATGTCGGTTGACGCATCCCGGTAACACTAGGCGTCCTTTTGTATTAGTTATGCTCCTGAGAGGGCAGTGCGCAGGCAGTCTGCGGCGTGCAAATGCCTAGTGTGTTGTCTATAATTCTGTCGACTGCTGTATATGAAAGAGGGTGGGCTCAGTAAAACTAAAGTTGCTTCTAAAATATCTTTCTCTGCTTAGAGACACTCTTTGTTAAGGTTTTCGGTTTGAAAAATCATTCTATCAGTTTACTGAATAGGTAGTGTGCATCACGGCTGGTTAGTAGACTCTGCTAGTTCGGAGAAATCTGTTGGAGCTAGCGTGGCAGGGAAGCATCAATGGACATGTCGTCTCTAACACAAATTGTTCCTCATGACGTGATCTCGAACCCCTAGACTTTGAAACACTCTATACATGTAGATGTACAGGCGACTTAAGGCAATATGAACATGGATATGGCATTTTGCACTCCTCACGTAATGTACAAAGTGTTCGTTAATCAAAACTCCAGTAATGTCGCCTTCCCACAAACACGTGCTATTGACAGATCACACCTACTTTACAATTGCGAGTTGTTTCAACTGTCGGAATGCTCACAGTTGAGTCTAGTAAGTGTACTTCAAAGAGCCTCTTGCCACCCTCTACGGTACTGTGGGGTCATTTCTGGGAGATATCAAGCATGTAATAAGTTACAATGAAGACAGAATGGACATCTATTGTAAATATATGTTAATACGTCATTAATAATAGTTGCTCATAATATTTGCTGTTCACTGTCAGACGTTAGAAACGTCTTGCATCTTTCACTCGTAAAAGACAGCTTAAAAAGAATTATGTTCATTAACAAAATATCATACACTGTCTGTGTGCAATTGAGTGTCACTGAGAGCCGCAACATATTTCTCATCCTTTTCTTCTTGTTCAGTATTAGACCACGAGGTCTGTAGCGAGTTCTTCATCCATCCAACATTCCTTGGAAAACATCCCTAATGTAGTAAACATCCTGCTGGGGCAGACCTTTAAAAACTCCGTATTATTTCAGCCACGAATAAATGAGAAATTAAAAAAGTGTCGAGATTTTCATACTTTTTACCCTCTATTTTATGCAAAAATGAAAATGTTCGTCACTTTCTGTGTAACAAAATGGAAATACAAACATTTCGTGTTTTGCAGACGGTCGAACAATAAAAACATTTCCCAAACACGAGAATAAATAAAAACACGAGTGCCACAATTCAGCAAGAAAATCATTTCAAAGCCATACGAAGCACTTCTTATGAAGCCCGCTGTTTCGTTTTTCTTGTGATTTAGATACAAAACAGAGAAAAAAACTGAAGTTAACATTATTCCTATACGTATTCTAAATTACACGGGTAAACGACAAAATATTTTTCTTAGGTAACAGCTTAATTTGAAGATATTTTTTGCTACTGGATTCATATACGACCTCAGTTACGCCACAACGTGATTTCGTTATAAACAAGAAAAAGATAGCAAATGCATGAAACTGTAATGAAAGTTAATTTAATTTTTCACTATGAACATAAACATTCAAATATTATTGGCATTGTGTACCCACTGGTACATACTTTCTTTCTCTCTTCTCCTTAAGTCATCTAATATAAATTTGGTCCGATGGACTGTCAACCGTACGTCGCGGTGAACTAATACAGTGAAGTTCGTATTCTTGATGCGATCTCTCTATCATTTCGATGCACTGGTGAAAGCGTACAGATTTCTGAGGGCAAGGGAGGAAGGTGGGGGGGGAGCAATCAAGGTGACTGTTAAAAAAGTGACTCTTGATGTGCACAAAACTCCTAACCTATTTCACTTTTCTAGCATGTTGCAGCAACAACTGTAATATGAACTTTTTTTTCGAAACAGTAATGAGATACAGTAACCAGTGCAGGCACTAACACCGAAATTTCAGCTTGATATTCACTGAAATTGTAATATATCAATTTGAGGAAGAAGTTTCTGAGAACGTACGTTTTGAGAACAGCTTTGTATGGTAGTGAATCACGGAGCATGGGAACGCCGAAAAAGAAGAGCATCGAAGGATTTCAGATTTGAGGCTACCGATGGGTTCTGAAAATTTTGTAGGCTGATAAGAGGGAATGATGAAGTTCTACGCTGAATCAGACATGATAATATCATATGGAAAACATAGACAATAAAAAGGGACACGATGATAGGAAATGTGTTATGATTTCAGGGAAAAACTTACACTGTACTAGAGGGATCTTTAGACCATAAAACTGTAGGGGAAGACAGACTCTGGAACACATTCAACAAATGATTGAGGACGTAGGGTCAAGTGCTGCTCTAAGATTAAGAAATTGGCACATGGTAGGAATTTGTAGCGAGCGGGCTCAAACTCTTCAAAAGACTGATGACTCAAAAAAAAGGTATCGCTAAGTATAGTAGTCTTAATTGTAAAAATACTGTCGTTGATACGGCTACGTTATTATTATATTTTGATCCACTACACTAAAAACCTCAAGAGTTAGCCACTGTTATTGAAAAGGTCTTTTTATAGTTGGTTTGTGTTACTGATTACTTTAATTCACCGAGAAAGTCTGTTTAGGTTGTAAGACATGCCTATCATATAGCTTTCAGGTAATATAACACATTAGAGCATGTTGTTGCTAAATTGTAAACTTGTACAGGACATAAAAAGAGGCAACAATACATTTATTGTAAGATCAATGAGTACAATCTCGTGGTGAAACCTCAGAGAACTTTTTTTTATGAAGGAATTTGAGATTACTCCACATGCCAGAGGCCATCGTACAAAGAAAGGCTTGTATTCGGAAGGACAATGGCCTGTGGAGATGCCCTCCACTAAACGAGGGCTTTTCTCCTGGTAAATATCCGCGCCGCATAAACCGGGAAGGGGTCACCGCTGTAAACCTGCTTATTAGCCACGGCTCGTCCAAAACCGCGCACAGCCGACGGTATGCATACGGGTCATTATTAGCCATAAACTTTAGAGGCCCGCATCAGCTTTTTGTCCCGCAGCGTGAAAGGTCAAGCACGCAGATGCGTTCGTGGCGAGCCAACGAGATATGAATATGCATTGCTTTGTGCGAGCAGTTCTTTGGCAGGACTATCGATTACCCAGCTGCATTACGCTCTTTGCCCCTGTTGTGATCTGGCTGCGGGTATTGGCGGTCGGGAAGGCGCTAGGACGTGCCTGAGGGGCGAAGAAGCAAAACACGCGGGCTCGGCCAGCGGCGATGCGGACGGTCTACCTTGCAGGACGGTCACGAGTTGGTGGTGCATCTGCCTGATGTCAACTCCGGACGCTGCTCGTCGCATTGCTTTGGTTCCTGTTTTCTAGGACAGATCCATTCCTCGAGACCATGTCGATCATCGCTCTCCATCGGAGGTGTAAGTGGTTTTGTTGCTCTGGTACCGCGCGTCGCGGAATTTGAATCCTCACCAGACGTCATTGACGTCGAAGACCCCTAGAGGGCTCTGCACCATCGCGCCTTAAGCTGTGGCGGCGCGCGCCTTCTGGCCCGCTTTTAGTGTGGGGCGCCACAGTGGAACACGTGGTTTCTGCGGCCAATAGCGGTGCCCCAGATAGAGTACTTAAGCGCCTGCCTGTCGCTCAGCCAGGCCCTTCTGTACCTTTTGTACACGGCGGACATGCCGCCGCCGTCAGCCCCCGTCCACCTTCTCCAGTTTGCCGATGACACCGCCTTCCTTGCCCTTGCCCCCACCCTACAGCGCTCCCAACACCTTCTCCAATCCCATCTTGACCGGTTCACCACTTGGTGCAACCAGTGGTTGCTCAAGGTCAATCCCTCCAAAACCCAGGCGATCATTGTAGGCAAAACCACCCCTTCCTTCCGCCTCCTTGATTTCTACATCACCATCTATGGCCGTCCTATCGCCCTCACTCCCACCCTTATGTACCTTGGCGTCACCCTCGACCGTCGCCTCTCCTGGACTCCCCACCTCCGGACAATCCAAGCCAAGGCACGCTCCCGACTCAGTCTCCTCAAGCTCCTCTCCGGCCGTACATGGGGTCTGGACCCCTCCACCATCCTCCACACCTATAAATCCCTCATCCGCCCTATCCTTTGTTATGCCCATCCGGCTTGGATCTCCGCCCCCCTCCCTTTTATAAATCCCTCCAAATCCTTGAACGCCATGCTCTCCGCCTCGCCTATCGCATCCGTCTCCCCTCCCCCACGCGGATCCTGTATGATCTCATCCCCTTCCCCCACCTCCTCCTTTTCCTTGAAAGGATACGGATCCTGTACATCTCCCGTAAACTCGACCCTCCTCACCCGCTCGTCTCCCCGATCCTCACCCACCCCCGCCCGCTGCCGCGCCTGTATTCCCATGTCCCACCCGGTCTCCATCTCTCAACCCTCCTTACCCTCTGCCAAGGTGGCTTCCGCCAGCTCCCCCTCCCTGATGATGTCCTCCTCCCCTGCATCTACCCCTCCTATCAACTTTGATCCTCCCCCCACCTCCTGTGTCCTTTCCTTTCGGCACCCTCCCTCCCCCCTTTCCCTTCCCTTCTCTTTCCTTTCCCCCCTCCCTCCTACCCTCTCCCCCGGGCTTCCCCTCCCCCTTCCTCCCTCCCCCTCTCTCCTTTGCCCATGACATATCTGCTCTCCCCTCTCCCATTTCCCCTTCCTCCTCCTCCACCTCCTCTCTTGGCAGGTCCCCGGACTCGTACACGCTCAGTGAACATTCGCGCGCCGGAGATCATCGCCATCAGTGTTTAGTGTGTGTGCATCGTTTTGTGTTTCGTGCAGTTACAACTCAACTGTTCACATGTGCCGTCGCCGTTCTCCGTGTTTTGTGCGCCGTGTCTCCAAGTGTTAGTGTTTTTTTCGTCCAACGTGAACGGCTTCTTGTTTCTTGTTTTTTTTTGTATCTCCATTTTTTGCCCGCCGTTTTTTGTATTGTATATATCACCTCTCTGTCATGTTTATTGTTCCACTTAAGGCTGAAGAGCAGCGTACTATGCTGCTGACAGCCTGCCTGTATAGGTGTTTAAAATTACAATAAACGAAAAAAAAAAAAGCTCAGCCAGGCAGTCTAATCTCGCGTACGTCTGTGTACACATCGCCTCGCGTTAGACAGCTTACTTACTTTCTTGTTCTGTGTACGAATGGACGTGTTTGTTAGGTTTCCTTGTGACTCCGTTGTTCGATCTTCTTCTTGTTCGTTCTGTCCTTAGTTGGTCGTGTCCGTCCTCTCCCGTTGTGTTGTTGTTCGCGGGCCTCTCCCTGGGTCCCGCCGCGCTTTCCGTCATTTCAACCCCGCGACTGTCCCGGTCGCAGTTACAACAGTTGCCTTCGTTTCATGGAACTATTTGCGCTGTAGCGACTGTCAGTTGTTGGTTGGTTGCCATAATGTACGTGTTGTTGATGTAAGAGCAGCCGCCAAGGTGTGTGATCTCATGGAAACCAGCAGTCACTACTCCCCTTAAGGAAATCTGTGTCCCCAAGAGATGTAGTATCTGTAAGGTATTGAACATATTAGTCTAGTTCTGATTTTCTGCATATGAAGCTTACACAATAGGCACTTACATGGCAGACCTATGCAACGAAATAAAGTGCACAAACCTAACTTCCTGGCAGATTAAAACTGTGTGCTGGAGCGAGACTCGAACTCGGGACCTTTGCCTTTCGCGGGCAAGTGCTCTACCAACTGAGCTACCCAAGCACGACTCACGCCCCTTCCTCACAGCTTTACTTCTGCCAGTACCTCGTCTCCTACCTTCCAAACTTTACAGAAGCTCTCCTGCGAACCTTGCAGAACTAGCGCTCCTGAAAGGGTATTGCGGAGATATGGGTTAGCCACAGCCTTGAGGATGTTTCCAGAATGAGATTTTCATTCTGCAGCGGAGTGTTCGCTGATATGAAACTTCCTGGCAGATTAAAGCTGTGTGCTGGACCATTGTGGTAGAGCGGTTCTAGGCGCTTCAGTCTGGAACTGCGCAGCTGCTACGGTCGCAGGTTCGAATCCTGCCTCGGGCATGGATGTGTGTGATGTCCTTAGGTTAGTTAGGTTTAAGTAGTTCTAAGTCTAGGGGACTGATGACCAGCGATGTTAAGTCCCATAGTGCTCAGAGCCATTTGAACCATTTAAACTATATTATTTTACAGCATTCCATTTGTGTACAAGTCGTAGTTTAAATGTCTTACAGCATTGATATTGCTGCAAAATTTAACTAGTTTCCATTGAAATCACTTATCTTTTTTTAACTTATATTGTTTATTGATCTCTTTACTTATATTAATTGATGTTTGCTTGGTGTTTGCCGTGTTTTCTGCAGGCTGTTTATGTGTCAGTTTTCTGCGAGATTGGGGGAGTGGCACAATGTTCCGATTCGGTGCACAGAAGCTGGTACGTGTCTTCTGATGGGAAGTGACTCCCGGTCGGGCCCCAACGTTTAGATGTTGTTTTGGACGGCTGGTGTGCTGCTTCCGGCATTTTAAGTTACGTCACCTTTTGTCCAGGGCAGCCTGGACTCACTGTCCATTTGATAAATATCTAACATCCCTCATATATTTAAAAAAAAATTATCTTTGCTTGCCAATGAATTATATGAAGTGTAACGTATTGTGCTGGTTGTGTATAGCTACAAAAAATTTTATCAGAGCCATCTTTAAATTACTTGAAATTTATTGTTCATTAAGTAATCCTAATTTGCTGCTTGCGTGAGAAGGAAGTTATTGGTCATTTTGGATACTGTTTTTAAGACGGCCACGTGTCGATTGTACGTTAGCTGTTTTATAAATGTGGTCTTGAATAAATTGTCAATTTATTAATCTACTAGTTGTTGTGTTTAAGGAGTGACGTTATAGGGGCCTTGACCTTCCATGCTAATCCTGACTTCCTACGTCACAACATTCATGACCAGTCAGGTAAGAGATAAGTGCGTCGGGCAGAGACCGCATCTGTTGCACAGTGAATGGAATATCACCACCTAATGGCGATGTCGTCAAACGTTGTACTGGCACTCAAGGAGAACGTCGTTTTAAGTTATGCAGCGGGTATTGTGTTCCCTTATTGTACTGCTAAACTTGCTCTCTCCTTAGATCTAAAAGGCTCGATTTCCTTTCCGCGCCAATCGCGTTATTTGTTAGCGAATGTCTCACGCTAAAAGTACATCCTTACTAAAAATATTCTCTTCTAAAAGTATACAGTTCATAGATACTGTTCAGTTTGCTGGTATCTGAAAACCAGCATGTCCTGCAGATTGCAACGATAAACGACTTTTTCTTATTGATTGTCACATCAACGCATCATACCTGTGACACTCTTTACATTATTTCAGAATAATAAAACGCAAGCTACTCTTCAGATGTCCCCTGGCAATTTCATCTGGTAAGAATTTCATGCCGTCCTGAGTGGCCGAGAGGTTCTAGGCGCTACAGTCTGGA
Source organism: Schistocerca piceifrons (assembly GCF_021461385.2). Taxonomy (NCBI): domain Eukaryota; kingdom Metazoa; phylum Arthropoda; class Insecta; order Orthoptera; family Acrididae; genus Schistocerca; species Schistocerca piceifrons. The sequence continues at coordinate 234,735,965 of NC_060140.1, forward strand.
ATAACGAGACCGCTACGGTCGCAGGTTCGAATCCTGCCTCGGGCATGGATGTGTGTGATGTCCTTAGGTTAGTTAGGTTTAAGTTCTAAGTTCTAGGGGACTGATGACCTCAGCAGTTAAGTTCCATAGTGCTCAGAGCAATTTGAATTTTGAAGAATTTCATACCAAGCAACAATACTCCACTAGAGGACAGACAAATTAGATGTAGGTATTCTCTTTAGTATCTGTGCACAGACTTTCCGGGGGCAGTACTTATTGGCATTTTGTTGGAGCTTGCTGTGGGATCCTAACATCAAAATTACTCGATGTTTCAGCGTTCCATCTATCCGCTATCTTCAGGAAAGACGCTGCAGCTGCTGAAAATCGATTCCAAACCTGGAAACGATAGTCCTATGTAGCCCATCGTCCTGTATTGGGCGCATGCACAGTCCAACGCCTGCGCTGCCCCCAAAGACGGATTGTGGCACCGCCCGTTGTAAACGACAGTGTTACAACGTATCGCACTCAGACTATCAGCAAACACTCGTCCCGACCGCACCAAAGAACGTTGTACGTTCATGCGGAATAAAACAGAGTTGCACATCCTACTGAGAACAAAACCTTTGTCTCTATTATCAAGTTGTCTTCCGATCCAATTTCAGTTGGCTCCTTATAAACACGTTCTGGAAACCGGACGCACCAGCCACTATTAGGGTTGCGTCACACTTTAAACGTATATCTCATTTAAACAGTGCTCCGCTACCGCCGATTTTTCAGGCTGTTGTACCCTCGTATGACGAGAAGTTCCACCCACCGGTCCTGAACTGTGTGCTTTACCTGCCCTTCTCAACATGACACGGAATTTTGTATACGCGGAGCTACCTAGGTCCCAAATCTCCAAATCTCAAATCTCAAATCATCCTTGATGGAGTTGTGTTGTGCCCCAATCTTTGCAGTCGGCCGGTGTGGCCCAGCGGTTCTAGGCGCTACAGTCTGGACCCGCGTGACCGCTACGGTCGCAGGTTCGAATACTGCTTCGGGCATGGATGTGTGTGCTGCCCTTAGGTTAGTTAGGTTGAAATAGTTCTAAGTTCTAGGGGACTGATGACCACAGTAGTTAAGTCCCATAGTGCTCAGAGCCATTTTTGAACCTAACCTTTGCAGATGGACAGAAAACATTCTTAATATCAAATCTGCTTAAGACTCTTCCAGACATTAAGGATATCAGGCCAACTTAAGAAATGAGAGCCACCGATCTATACTGCTCTTCACGCATCTTCAGGACGGTCCAAATCCTTTATACCGACGAATCTTCTCGGAGTATCAGTTTTCCTTACAAATACGCCAAGTGTGTCAGATTCTATGTTAGACTATACACGTCAGAAATAGTAGTTTACACGTGGAAGACTTGGAGGATAGAGCACTAAGAACATCGGCTGTTAAACCCAAATGTTTCGGGAGCTCCGCTGTCGCTTTTCGTCTAGACCCGCGGACATAACCGATATTTGGAGCACCTCAAATGTCTTCATGCCAGCATTAAGTTTACCATGGAGGATGAAAATCAAAGCCTAGAGTTTGAGATGTAATAGTTTACGAAAACATGATGGTATTCTCGGAGATTACCAGAAACGGACGAATACCGACCGATATCTTCACGAATAAAGTCGCCACCAGCCGTGCTAAGACACTGACGTCCCTAGGAAAATGGTTCAAATGGCTCTGAGCACCATAGGACTTAACATCTGTGGTCATCAGTCCCCTAGAACTTAGAACTACTTAAACCTAACTAACCTAAAGACATCACACACATCCATGCCCCAGGCAGGATTCGAACCTGCGACCGTAGCGTTCGCGCCGTTCCAGACTGAAGCCCCTAGAACCGCATAGGCACAACGGCCGGATGACGTCCTTAGGACTCTGGTTGTTTGTTGTTAAGGTCCTCGTCACGAATACTGGTTTGATGCAGCTCTCCATGCTAATCTATCTTGTGCAAGGCCGCTTCATCTCTGCATAACTACCGGAACTTACATCCAATTGAATCTACTTACCTTTTTTTTATCCCTTGGTCTCCCTCTACAATTTTTATTTCCATTAGCAAATTAAGAATTCCACGGTGCGTCACTATGTGTCCTATCAATCGATCCATTCTTTTAGTCAGGTTGTACCACAAATTTCTTACGCTAATTCGATTCATTACCACCTGATTTGTTATTCCATCAACTCATCTAATCTTCTGCATTTGTCTATAGCACCAAATTTCAAAAGCTTCTTTTCCCTCCTTGTCTGAACGGCTTATCGTCCTATACTTTTTTCCCTTACATAGATCCTTTCAGCTTTCCCTTCATTGAATGGTACTGGCTTGCCATGTGAGCTTTGTGACACTCATTTAGCTGCTTCTCTTTTCTGCACTGTTCTCTTTTGTTTAAGCGTAGGGGGTGTCGTCTATCTTCCCCTAGTTATTCGCGTTTCTACAACCCTGCGCTTGTGCTCTACCTATCCGTTGATGGACGTTTTGCTTAGACTTTCCGATTCGGGAACAGCATATGCTCTGTGTACCAGAGTCCTTTGCACAGAAAGTGTTACTTCTGACGGGGATAGTCTAGCAAAGGAAATGGCACAGTTGGCGTCTGTGTTTAAGGAAAGTGGATACTCCGAGAAGCAGATTAGTTGGACTATGAAATCCGGACCACCTCAGGACGTGCATGAAGAAGAGTATAGATCTGTGGCTTTTATTCCTTATGCCAGGATCGTATTTTAAGGAGTATTGATGTTAAGAGTGTGTTCCGTCCACCTGACAAAATTAGGCCACTACCCGACTCCGTCAAAGACGGTTTGGGGCTTTGGTCAGACTGGTACGGCTTACATGAACCTGTCGATTCGGACACTTCAGGACAAGTACACGGAACGTGGCCATCACACCAGGTTACAACAGCGTGAGCATTCGGCGGTCGAGGAGCATTGTTTAAACGAGGGAAGCGGGATGAGATATGACAAGATCCTGAGAGTACGATATGTGCGGTTTTTGGAACAGTGTTTATAAAGGGTCTACTAAAGTTAGGTTGCCAAACAACTTGATTGATAAAGACGAGTATATTCCTCTTAGCAGGTCATGAAATGTGGTATTATCCCTATGAAAGGTCTACTTTCTTTGGTGTGGTATATTTGGGTCTTTGAGGTTGATATTTGGTTCGATAAATCGTCAGCGCCGGTGTCCACTACGGGCGGCGCCATAAGCGCAGTACTGTGGCCAGTGCAAGTATTAGGTGGCGCACGCGATTTGTACGGTATGGGGGATTATATGAGTGTGGGAATTTAAATAGTGGCACTATTTATTCACAACCTACACAAAAAAGTTACATGTTTGCCCATGTTACTGTCCTTCAAAGTAGTCACCAGCGTTGTGTAGAACCCGTGGCCAGCGATGTGGAAGGAGTAGTATACCGTTAGCAGAGCCTGTTCTGTTGATGGTGCGAATGGGCGGTCTACTGCCTGTCGATTCTCAGCAACAGTTCTGAAGTGAATGCCACGAAGTGGTTCCTTCATCTTCGGAATAAAGTCACAAGGACTTAAGTCCGGGGAGTATGGTGGATGGTACAGTACTTCCCAGTCCCATCGAACAAACAGAGCATCCACAGCTTGCGCTGTACGCGCCCTCGCATTGTCGTGCAAAATGATGGGTGAGTTGCGCAGAGAGTGTCGCCGCTTCTTTCGCAAAGCTGGCCGCAGGTGATGCTCCAAAAACGAACAGTAATACTATGCATTGACGGCGGTATTCGTTTCAGAACTGTTCCAGAGATCCGACAGGCAGTAGACCGCTCCATTCGCATCATCAACACAGCAGGCTCTGCTAACAGTGTACTACGCCTTCCACATCGTTGGGAACGGGTTCTACACAACGCTGGTTACTGCTTTGAAGAACAGTAAAAGGTGCTAACATGAAACTTTTTTTTATCGGTTGTGAATAAATAGATGCCAGTATTTAAGTTCCAACCCTCGTATAAAACGACGAGTTCTCGTCTTGCTATAAGATTTCGACAGGACTCAGTGGTAAGACCATCTCTCCTGAAGTTGGCGAACAGATGGACCTTCGAAATATCTTGAAATGGTTCAAATGGCTCTGAGCACTATGGGACTTAACATCTATGGTCATCAGTCCCCTAGAACTTAGAACTACTTAAACCTAACTAACCTAAGGACATCACACAACACCCAGTCATCACGAGGCAGAGAAAATCCCTGACCCCGTCGGGAATCGAACCCGGGAACCCGGGCGTGGGAAAATATGATTATTTTCAGATGCAGCAGTTAATCCGAGGAGATTACGTCTCTTTAGTAGATCTGTTGCTTCTTCTAAGTGTTTTGGCAGTGAAACGCAGCCTTTTATTCTCAATCTCCACATTTTCTATGCGATGGTTCCAATTTAATTTGTTATTAGTTGTAATCCCTAAGTGTTTAGTTCAAAGTAAAATCTTTAACTTTGTGTTATTTATGGGTAAAACAGTTTAACAAATTTTTGGTACTTGTGCAGAGGACGTCACACTCTTTAATGTTCAGGGTCGATTGCCATTTACCGCACCCAGCAGTCATCTTCATTAAATAATTTTGCAACTCATACTTGTGATCTGATGTCTTTACTAGGAGTATACGATAGCATCATCTGCAAAAGTGTAAGAGTGTTGTTTATATAGATCAGTGGTTCCCAGCCACTTCTACCTGATACCCCATTTGCAACCCCATAGCATCTCATGCCTCCTATGTTTACTTATTTTATTTATTAATTAATGTGTTTGCTTCTTTCGAAAAACTTTGTTTGACAATAATATGCAATCCGAACTTTAATATACAGGGTTATCAGTTGTAGAATACTGCAAAAACTATAATGTTTCAAAGGAATTCTAAGCCAAAATAGAATTGTCTTTATGTTTTACTTAAATATCTAACGACATTGTTTTCAGTTGAACAACATTTTCCACATCTAACTTTGTTTACGTGCTGAAAATCACAAGATAATTTCAAAACATAAAGAGGTGGTTGAAATTGTCATTCTAGGCGAATGACAACAGACCAAGTACCAGAAAATTAAATAATAAATTGTTTATCCTTAATCAGCCCTGAGCGTTTTGTTTCATACTAGTTACAGCGTATCTAAGGTCACTCTCCACGTGTAGGTGACTGCGGTGGTTTGTTATCGTGATGGCTAATATCGAGAATCCGGTCTCCTATAAGTATGTAGACGTGAACTACATGAGGACTTTGAAGGCTTCCTTTACCAGTGTTTCATAAAAAGGAAGGAAACTGGCCCAAAATTCATCCAATCCCATTTTTTAGTACTTCAATCACATTTCAATTCTTTTGCATCCTCTTGTATTTCATCAGGAGGTGCATGTATAACAACTGTGAAGCGTGAGCCGGCCGGAGTGGCCGTGCGGTTCTAGGCGCTACAGTCTGGAACCGAGCGTCCGCTACGGTCGCAGGTTCGAATCCTGCCTCGGGCATGGATGTGTGTGATGTCCTTAGGTTAGTTAGGTTTAATTAGTTCTAAGTTCTAGGCGACTGATGACCTCAGAAGTTAAGTCGCATGGTGCTCAGAGCCATTTGTGAAGGGTGATCTTGCTAGGATAATGATGGAAGCTGCAGAAATGAATTAAAATTTGTGCTACAGCTGGGACTTGAACCATGGCCTTCTTGCTTGCTAGGTAGAAATGCTGACCATTAAACCAACGCAGTACTACGGTCAGCTTTTGTGCATAGTAAGCAAGAAGACGCGGGGTCCAAGTCACAGCCATGGCACAAATTTTAATTCATTTCTTCTGCTTCCATAATTATGACTTAAATGTATTGGGGAAAATTTAATTATGAGATCTACATGATATCGCTAGATTTGCACTGCTCGTCGAACATGAATCTTAATATGTTATTCACTGTACAGTATTCTTCTAGCAGACATTTTCACTTACTGTACTATACCAATAAAAATACTATTAATTCTACAGAGCACAACAGGCGTAATGCTAAATAAAGAATGCAGATCACAGACTGAAGAATGTTTCGTGTCAGAAATAACTTGGTGAAAGACACAAAGGAATTACAGACATTGGCTGCGAGAGAACATTGATTTAAAACAGTGGAGAAGTTGAAAATTGCGCCGTATTATTTTCTTTCATTTTGGTCGTAATTGCTCTAGCCGTTTTGTCTGAACAGCCATCACATGACAGCCCTTTAAGTTCGTCGTTGAATACTTCACACTTTTTTTTTTTTTAATTACAGAGGGCAGCCAGCCCTCTGACCGAACACGCTGAGCTACCATGCAGGCTTGATCAGTGGCGCGTACTTAAGGGTTCAATGACCTACCTAGAGACTGACTGCTTGAGCCATCCGGACACAGTGGTCATCGCAACTGTTCGGACTACCCTAGCACGCCCCCCCCCCCTCCCTCCTTTCAGACGCGAACTATCAACTCAGCCAAATATTACTAATGTGGTGCCCCTTGCCCTTTATCCTCTTTACTTGTGGCATCTCGCCGATTCCCGTAACAGTCCGAACCTGATGTACATCCGCACCGAAGAGACTATTAGTCGTCCCCTTACAGAACCTGCGAAATGCTGCGAATAATGAGGATAAGGGCAAGGACCACTATATTAGTAGTGTGTGGATAAGCTGAGAATTTGGGGCCAACAGGAGGCGTGCTAGGATAGTCCGTGAAGTTGCGATGACCATTGTGGCCGGATGGCTCTACTGGCACGGTAGCTCAGCGTATCCGGTCACAGAGCTCGCTGGTCTCTGTAATAATAATAATTTAAAAAAACTGAGTGAAGGGGTCAAGAACGAACTTCAACGGATGTCATGTGACGTCCAGTACGACCAAATACAACGAGCAAAATGCAAATAGCATCCACGTAGTGAGCCGGAGACCCAAGTTGGCATCTCGGTCCGGCACAAATTTCCCCATTGATTTAAATCAATGCCCACTCGCAGCCAGTGTCTGTAATTTCTTTGTGTCTTAGTTCGTAGTGGCTGCTGGATCAACATGGTGTCTGTTCTTTCGGCCATGTCATATATACACATGATGTTTCCGTAAGAGCGTGCAAAAATGTAACAGGAGAATGCTTTATTGGGAACCTGTGGTCGGAGAAACTAGCTTAAGGAGATATGGAGGTAAACTTGACTACCGCTGTGTCTATAAGTAATATTTTCCAGTTTATTTATAACTAACATGCGCACAACTTTACAAGTAGGAGGAGGAGGAGATTAGTGTTTAACGTCCCGTCGACAATGAGGTCATTAGAGACGGAGCGCAAGCTCGGGTTAGCGAAGGACGGGGAAGGAAATCGGTCGTGACCTTTGAAAGGAACCATCCCGGCATTTGCCTGAAATGATTTAGGGAAATCACGGGAAACCTAAATCAGGATGGCCGGAGAAGGGATTGAACCGTCGTCCTCCCGAATGCTAGTCCAGTGTGCTAACCACTGCGCCACCTCGCTCGGTAAGTTTACAAGTACTGTGCTGTTTATTTACATGTACATTGTTTGTTTCCTGCAAAGAAACCAGGAGGGCGAACCTGATTACTAGGAAGTATTTCCTGGTCGCTGGATTGGAAGGGGAGATCCCATTCCACAGCCTACGAGGTCACCCAACGTGAGTCACCTTGATTATTTCCTTTGGTGATGTATAAAGTCCCTTGTGTATGAGACCCCAATGGATATTGGAATTAGTTGGCAGAATTGTAGCTGCCTGTGCTGTTGTACGAAACAACCCAGGGATATTTGTCAGGATGTGTCAGAATCTTGTTTGCCGACGTCATACTATCATTGAGGTTGATGGCTGTCACTTTCAGCACATCTTGTAAGATACAGAGCAAATGATACGTTCATTGTGTCAATGATGGTATTTGAAGTTAACTGTAACTGAAACGTCTTTATTTAAATGAGTGTGTCTGTACTTAAATTGCAGAATGACTGAGAAGATGAAACTTCTACGTTATTTGATTCTGAAACAGCTGAGTAAAACTGAACGAACTGAGCCTACTTTCTCTTCACTTTTTCTTATCATGTCAACACTGACGCGCAATATTCTAGCGCAACGCAATCCGACTACTCAAAAAAATTACAACCTGACTTCAAATAACTTATTCAAAAGAATGGCCCTGACTAAAAAGAAATCTTAACAATAACCTATTCATTTCATTAAGCACTTACCTCACTAAAATCTTCATTACGCGAACTATTGCAAGAAAGCGAGCGTCAATACTGCCAGCTAAATAAAAGATTCTAAAAGTCACTAACTACTATTAGGAAGAGCGGCCGCAGTGGCCGTGCGGTTGTAGGCGCTACAGTTTGGAACCGCGTGACCGCTACGGTCGCAGGTTCGAAACCTGCATCGCGGATGGATGTGTGTGATGTCCTTAGGTAAGTTAGGTTTAATTAGTTCTAAGTTCTAGGCGACTGATGACCTTAGAAGTTAAGTCGCATAGTGCTCTGTGCCATTTGAACCATCTGAACTAATAGGAATATGGTTACGAAAGGAAAGAGTTTTTTGCAAACCAAATAATGTATTTTTTTACCTTAATAATGTGACATCCAGTTCAGACAAGAATATAAATCGTCATTGACATCTAGTACAAAGGTATATAATCATGAATAATATTGGTTCAAATGGATATGAGCACTATGCTACTTAACTTCTGAGGTCATCAGTCGCCTAGAACTTAGAACTAATTAAACCCAACTAACCTAAGGACATCACACAGATCCATGCCCGAGGCAGGATTCGAACCTGCGACCGTAGCGGTCGCTCGGCTCCAGACTGTAGCGCCTAGAACCGCACGGCCACTCCGGCCGGCTGAATAATATTAAATCTCCAATTCGAACATGTACAGATGGTTAGCCTACGCTAAGACCTCAGGCCTCTACCCTCCATCAATGCTAATTCCTCACATCTAACATCCATCACTGCTGGCAGTTCACCTCCAACTGCCCAACAGTACTTCCATCACTGCTGGCGACTAACTTCCAACTGCCCAACAGTACTGGCGATTAACTTCCAACAACGAGTCCGATCAGCCACAGTGTCTCTTAAAAAGAAAGAGCAGTCAGAAATCCAATGCAAAGCGCTAGACAGCGCTAAAACATAGAAGCAGTCCACTTACATGTTCAAAAAATGTTCAGGTGTGTGTGGAATCTTATGAGACTTAACTGCTAAGGTCATCAGTCCCTAAGCTTACACACTACTTAACTTAAATTACCCTAAGGACCAACACACACACCCATGCCCGAGGGAGGACTCGAACCTCCGCCGGGACCAGCCGCACAGTTCATGACTGCAGCGCCTGAGACCGCTTTTTTTTATTTTTTATTTTTTTAAAATCTCATTTTGTTCACTTTTGTTCGTTGCATCTGTTCGGGGCGGACGTCGTAAGACATCCGTTTAAGTTCGTTGTTGATCGTTTAGCTCAGTTTTTTTATTACAGAGGGCTGTTAACCCTCTGACCGAACACGCTGAGCTACCGTGCCGGCTAGACCGATCGGCTAATCCCGCGCGGCATTTATAATTCTTTGTATGCCTTTACAGCCTGTAAGGTAAGTCAGCATTGCCGAGACTACGAGACTTCGTGCTGTTCAAGATTATGTTTAACGTGAGTGATATATTATTTAATGTTTTCTTTTTCCCAGCCCATTTACATAACTAATGCAAATTCCTGTTATCTCCTTAAGCTGGCCTCTCCGACCGCAGGTTCCCTACCTCAAGTTGTTCAGTGGAGCATCCTCTATGTTCCGATAAATTTTTGCACGCTCTTACGGAAACACCCTGTACAAAATTATGCCTTGTCCGACTGAATAATTCTGCTTTCTCAAGAGACGTTTACCCGCATCTTCCCCGTCCACCAACAAATCTTCATGACCTTCCCCCCACTCCCACCCCCCTGTTGGGAACCACTGATATAGATCACCAGCAACAGGCCTATAACAGTACTTGTTTGGAGAGCCCTTGATATCACTTCCCATTCATTAAATGAGTTCGTGGGTTTATAGCAGCAGATCACGAAGCCGGTCACCACAGGCGCTCACGCCCTCGAGCAGACAGTCTGCGCTGGTACGGAGCTCTACTTACCTGCTGCTTGGGAGTGTCACGCCGGCGCTGGCAGACAAAGGCGTTGCGCACGGCGCAGGAGCGGTCGTTCCAGCGGAAGGATCGGTCGCGGTGGCCGGCCAGCGAGCGCCGCACCTCCACGCAGTTCTGCTCGGCCAGCGCGTCGTCGTTGGGCTGCTGCGGGAACCAGTCTGCCGGCACCACACAACACGGACACGCTGCCGTTACTTGCGAACACTACCTAGTGTGCTTCTGCACATGAGGCCAATCTTATACAACCATAAGCCAAGATTTTAAATACACTACTGGCCATTAAAATTGCTTCACCACGAAGATGACGTGCTAGAGACGCGAAATTTAACCAACAGGAAGAAGATGATCTGTTATGCAAATGATTAGCTTTTCAGAGCATGCACACAAGTCTGGCGCCGGTGGCGACACCTGCAACGTGCTGACATAAGGAAAGTTGCCAACCGATTTCTCATACACAAACACCACTTCACCGGCGTTGCCTGGTGAAACGTTGTTGTGATGTCTCGTGTAAGGAGGAGAAATGCGTACCATCACGTTTGCGACTTTGATAAAGGTCGGATTGTAGCCTATCGCGATTGCGGTTTATCGTATCGCGACATTGTTGCTCGGGTTGGTCGAGATCCAATGACTGTTAGCAGAATATGGAATCGGTGGGTTCGGGAGTGTAATACGGAACGCCATGCTGGATCCCAACGGCCTCGTATCACTATCAGTCGAGATGACAGGCATCTTATCCGCACGGCTCTAACGGATCGTGCAGCCACGTCTCGATCCCTGAGTCAACAGATGGGGACGGTTGCATGACAACAATCATCTGCACGAACAGTTCGAGGACGTTTGCAGCAGCATGGACTATCAGCTCGGAGACCGTGGCTGCGGTTACCCTTGACGCTGCATCACACACAGGAGCGCCTGCGATGGTGTACTCAACGACGAACCTGGGTACACGAATGGCAAAACGTCATTTTATCGGATGAATCCAGGTTCTTTTTACAGCATCATGATGGTCGCATACATGTTTGGCAACAGCGTGGTGAACGCACATTGGAAGGGTGTATTCGTCATCGCCATACTGGCGTATCACCCGGCCTGATGGTATGGGGTGCCATCGGTTACACGTCTCGGTCACCTCTTGTTCACATTGACGGCACTTTGAACAGTGAACGTTACATTTCAGACGTGTTACTACCTGTGGCTCTACCCTTCACTCGATCCCTGCGAAACCCTACATTTCAGCAGGGTAATACACGACCCCACGTTGCAGGTCCTGTACGGGCCTTTCTGGATACAGAAAATGTTCGACTGCTACCCTGGTTAGCACATTCTCCAGATCTCTCACCAATTGAGAACGTCTGGTCAATGGTGGCCGAGCAATTGGCTCATCACAATACGCCAGTCACTACTCTTGATGGACTGTGGAATCGTGTTGAAGCTGCATGGGCAGCTGTACCTGTACACGCCATGCGAGCCCTGTTTGACTTAATGCCCAGGCGTATCAAGGCCGTTATTACGGCCAGGGGTGGTTGTTCTGGGTACTGATTTCTCAGAATCTATGCACCCAAATTGCGTGAAAATGCAATCACATGTCAATTCTAGTACAATATGTTTGTCCAATGAATACCCGTTTATCATCTACATTTCTTCTTGGTGTAGCAATTTTAACGGCCAGTAGTGTAATTTCGTTACTATTTTTTATAATTATGAATTATTTAAGAACAACCATTTCAAAAGTGTAAGTAGTGTATGTATGTATGAAACCGGGGACCTAAAAACGACGGAGGCTCGGTCCGGCCGTAGCCCTCCGTTGTACACAACCCCACAACAGGCCACAGAAGTCCCCCCACTCCACTGCCGCCACACACCGAATCCAGGGTTATTGCGCGGTTCGGCCTCAAGTGGACCTGCCCGGGAAAGATTCACACCAGGCGGATGTAACCCCAAATGGTTGCGTGGTAGAGTTGGATTGTTTTGGGGGAAGAGACAAAACTGTGAGGTCATCGGTCTCATCGGATTAGGGAAGGTTGAGTAAGGAAGTCGGCCGTGCTCTTTCCAAAGGAACCATCGCGGCATTTGCCTGAATAGATTTAGGGAAATCACGGAAAACCTAAATCTGGATGACCGGACACGGGAATGAACCGTCTTCCTCCCGAATGCAAGTCGAGAGTGCTAACCACTGCGCGTGGTAGAATAATTATGGTGTACGCTTACGTGCCGGCCCGGGTGGCCGAGCGGTTCTAGGCGCTACAGTCTGGAACCACGCGACCGCTACGGTCGCAGGTTCGAATCCTGCCACGGGCATGGATGTGTGTGATGTCCTTAGGTTAGTTAGGTTTAAGTAGTTCTAAGTTCTAGGGGACTGATGACCTCAGAAGTTAAGTCCCATAGTGCTCAGAGCCATTTTTTTTTTTTTTTTTTTTTTTTGTACGCTTACGTGAAACTGTGTTTCCGCAGCCATCGACGACACAGTGCAACTGAGGCGGAATTAGGGGAACTAGCCCGCATTCGCCGAGGTAGATGGAAAACCACCTTAATTCAGTGAAGTGTGATAGGGAGTTACAATGGACAGAAGTTAATTCAAAGCTTAAACTGTGAGAACTTCAATTACTTTCGATTGCTACTTTACGCTGCCCAATGGAGCAATCGTCATTTTTTAATAAAATCTAACCAAAAATTAACATAGGCATAGGATCTTTGACTGCCAGAATTAATGAACATTGACTTATAACTCACAAAAATAACTTTTCACGTGAATTTAGCTTACTTGCAAAAGCGCAAAATTAATTTGGACGGGACTTGCTTAAAGATTATCGTATTCATTCATTGATTAACCAATCAAAGTTAAATAGAGAAAGATATTACGAAATATTCAGTTCTATTACAAATCCTGCTTTACGACAAATTTTAAAGACAGTAATTTTTGGCGTCTTCTGAAAAAAAGTAAAACTGTTACCACGCCCTCAGATATTTTTATTTTTTTATTTTTTTGTTTTGTTTGATTTTTTTAATTGTAAATTATTTTCTCTGCCAACAGTTTTATATATATGAAAAAAGGCGTCTTTCAGTTACGACAAACAAAATTAGAATGTACATCCATAGCAACAACAGAACAAGAGTTCCTTCTAAATTATGAAATAGAATTTGAAACTAATTGTGTGATGATAGATAATAAAGAAAGAAAAATGTAACCAAATCCCGCACGCCATTCCATGTGCATGGCCCATCTGCGTACAGATCCCATGTTCCAAATTGGTACAACATTTCGCAGCGTGTGGAGCCCCATGAAGGCGGTCATCCTCTGCCCAGTACTCCCCAACTGTAAGGGGGGTTAACGAAGACACTGCGCAAATAGTGTACCCTCAAGTGTGCTATGACTGTCCTGGAGAAATTGCCAGTAATCCAGCACCATCTTCTCATCATCTCGAAAGAGGTAATATATGGACATGCCTTTAAACCATGTGAGAGCGTGAGTCTTCGCAGGTGGGAAATAAGTATCCTCTGGACAAAGGAGGAGCCGTGGCACAATTGCGCGAGGCGCGATACGTAGGTAGCAGGCGAGGATCTTCTGCACTAGCAGCCATACCTCTAACGCCGATCCACATGTTAAGCGGTGTTCGTCAGTAACCACGAGGTGGCAACGTGGGCAAAGGGGGGAATCCGTCATCCCAATAGCGTGCAGCCTTTGTCGTGTTACAACCTTCCCGTTCACCACCTGGTACCACGCGGCTCGTACCCGCGTGGGGAGGAACGGCTTCTGGACCGCTCTCCACACTGCCAGCCATAGGGTCGTAGGGCTCTTCCTCTCAATCACATTCCGAGGTATGGACCTTAGCAGCAGTCTGTAAACGTCTCTCGCCTTGGGAGTGCGAGTGTGGGGAAGGTCTGTGTGCACGTAACTATACTCAAGAATAAATGCCGAGAGGTGCGAGAGTGAGAGTGTAATGTGCGCAACCGTGACAGGTGCTAGAAGAGACGCCGGCAGCAATTCCTCTAACAGACGTCCCGTAAGGGAAGCATCTTTGTGGGTCCACAATTTCATCACTGTGCACAAGTACGACGCTGTAGCTATCGCTCGTACATTTAGAAGTCCCAGTCCGCCATCACGCGGAGGGAGGGTGAGTGTTTCGTAGCGTACTTTAAATAGGTGTCCGGCGGTAAGGTAATATCCAAACGCTGCTTGCAGTCTGTGTGCCATCGCTGTCGATATCGGTAGGACCTGGGCCATGTGGATCATCTTAGTGGCCACGTGAAGGTTGAGGTATTCCACACGCTGTAGGAGGTCCATCCGTCGAAGTAAGTTCCGGCGAACTTCTGTGCGTATTGCATGTAGTAATCGTGCATAGTTCATGGCAGCCGTGCGGCGCACATCCTGTGTAAATGTTATGTCCAAGAACCGGATCTTGTTAACTAGTGGGAGTGGGGCTAAAGCGTCCTCCTGTAGACCTCTCCCAATGGGCATCGCTGCCGACTTGGCAACATCCATTGTATCACCGAGCGTACCTCGTCACCAGATCGGACAAGTAATAGAAGGTAATCAGCATATATCTTGCAGTGAAAGGTGTGATCCCTCAATGACATGCCCGAGAGCCTGTTTTTCAACCCTCCAACAAGTGGTTCGAGTGCGATCGCGTAATGGATCATGGAGAGTGGGCATCCTTGGCGAACTGACCGTCGGATCGGAAAGGGACCCGCAATCCGTCCATTCACCAGTACACGGGATGCAGCTCCACGGAAAAGGCGCTGAAAGATGAGAAAGTCAGGCGTGAAGCCCATGCGGGCCATAACTGACAGAAGGAACTTGTGGTGAACTCTGTCGAAGGCGTGGTCGAAATCAATGGAGATCAGAGTAGCTCGAAGGCGACAGGATGTGGTGATGGCTATTAAATCCCTGCATTCGCTGGTTGCCGTTTGCATGTTGGTCACTCCGCCCTGTGTCGTCTGCTCCATTGACAGAAGTAGGGGCAGAACCTTCTTTATGCGGCTGGCGAGTAGTCGGGCGAAGATTTTATAGTCCGAGTTGAGCATTGTAATTGGCCTGTAGTCCTCGACCGTCTGACCTCTGGAAGGCTTGTGTATCGGTACAAGGAGACCTTCCACGAATGCAGGTGGCACGTGGGAACCGGGGGTCATCAGTTCTTGGTACATGATGATCCATCGGGGCATCATTAGATCGCGGAAAGTCCGATAAAACTCGAGCGGCAGTCCGTCTAGCCCAGGAGATTTGTTGAGTGCTCCCTTGTTAAGCGCGTCCTCGATGTCGTCCCGTGTAATTCCACCTAACAGCGTCGCCGCTGCTGCATTGTCGAGGGTGTGCGACACGTGCTGCAGTATGTCGCGATCGCCCGCTTCCTCGTCCTCTGTATTCACCTCGTCGTAAAACCGGCGATAGTGATCTGTAAAGGCCTCTGTAACCGCCGCCTGAGTCATTACGACCTTACCACCTGGCAATACGAGGTCCGTGATCAGCTGCTGTCGGCGTCGGCGGCTATCGACCACGATGTGATGCATAGACGGGTTTTCTCCTTCCGCTCGGTCTTGACGTCGCGATCGCACTACGACCCCCTCCAGACGTTTCCCCGTAAGAAACAATATTTTACCTTTAAATCGGCGGCTTTCCATTTGTCGGTTTGGAGATGGTCGTTGGCTGTCGAATTCGCGAAGCATCGTGTAATAAAAGTCCAATGTGTGACGATGCCAAACTGCGATATGTTCTCCGAATTGTGTTAGCACACGCCGAAACGCTGGTTTTGCACAGTCCACCCACCATGCTAGAGTCGAAGGGTATCGGGGAAGACGACGTTCGCAATCCAGCCATGTGTTGGCGATAATCTGACGGCATTCCGGGGCCTGAAGATGTGCCACATTCAGCTTCCAGGGTCCTCGGCTGCGCCTTATCCGCTGCTGTTGTAGATTGAGTGTGCATATGAAAACGCTATGATCGGAGAAGGCAAGCGGCCAACGTTCGGCGTCCAGTACTCCTGGCGCTAGAGCTCGTGAGACATAAATGCGGTCTAGGCGACTGGGTGAGTGACTAGTAAGGTATGTCGGCCCGGGACGGTCACCGTGCAGTGTCTCCCACGTGTCGGTGAGAAGCAGATCTCGAACCAGGAGCCGAAGTTCTTGAAAAGTCGAGAAATGTGGGACTTGGTCTTTGGGGTGGAGCACACAGTTAAAGTCGCCGCCGAAGATATATTGATCGAAGCGGCTGATAAAGAGGGGGGCGATATCCTCCGAGTAGAACAGCGATCGTTCGCGGCGTTGGTCAGTTCCTGATGGAGCGTAGATGTTAATGATGCGCGTGCCCAGTGCTGTGATCGCCAGCCCCCTTCCTGACGGAAGGTAAGTCACTTCTTCGATGGCAATTCCGTCGCGCACTAGTATTGCCGTACCGCTGCCATTCCGGTCCGCCGGTGACATATATGTCACATAACCGTAGAAAACGGGGAGGGCCGCTATATACACTTCTTGCAACAGGGCAATATCAACATCCGAAGAACGAAGCATCTCAAGCAGCAACTGAATCTTCACTGCCGTTCGTATCTTGTTGAAGTTAAGCGTGGCGATACGATAAACTTGTTGCCGAACCGCAGGTGCTAAGTTATCCATTAAGACTGGAATTACCTATGACGCTTCTGACTGTATTGACACGTCCGCATCCCCCCAAACCTCACCTGCAGCCCCTTCTAGAGAGCCGACGCCAATGGCGTGGGCCCTGTTGGCGTAACTTGCATGGTTCCGTCGTCGTCGTGGTCATCCGCCCAGGTCGGGGAACTCAAAGCAAGATCGGCTTCCCTAGCTTCCTCAGGACACGGCATGGGTGCTTGCACTCCAGAAGGTGGTGGGCAGCACCTGTCCTGCATATCGGCATCCGATTTTTCCACTGTAGATATATGTGGTTTGTCCTCAGTTCCGTTCGGTGGTGCCACACTGCAGCAAATGGCGGCTGCCTCTGTGGTAGCGTCGTCATTGAAGCTGAAGTCGTCGTCCTCTGGAGGCTGTGTCGCATCCCGTTCGAAAGTTGCTCTTCGCCTCCGCTTCCGTCGCTTCGGAGAGCGTTGCTTCCTGGTGTGTCCTTCTGTGTCAGACGATGGCAAAGATTCACGACGTTCCGGCACAAAGGCAGCCGTGGGCACAATAAGCGAGTCTACGGCCATGCTATCGTCATGTATGTTGTTATCCGTCGACGGGGGCGGCGGCATCGGAGTTGAATCCGTAGCTTGTGGAACGGGTGTGTCATCATCGCCCTGTATTGGAGGATGGAGCCGCGACCCAACAGTGGATGTCGGCTATCGTGGTGAAGTGGTAGCTGTCGTGAGGGCTGCTGCATAAGTCACGGGAAGCAGCGTCGGCTGCGATGGCGGGTCCGCATCAGCCGGCGGCAGTTGAGTGATTCAACGTTGGATACATTCTGATCTGAGGTGTCCCTCCTTCCCACAACCAGAGCAGGTCTTCGGTTGCCCATCGTAGATGACGATGGCACAGCAGCCACCGATATTCAGATACGAAGGTACATGTCTTTTAAGTTCTATTCGGACCTGGCGGACTCCCTTCAGCACAGGATATGTCTGGAATTGCGACCATTTTTCCGGAATATGATCATGGACCGTGCCGTAGGGGCGCAGCGCTGTCACGACGTCCTTCACCGGTAGTTCGAAAGGAAGTTCGAAAATTCTGATCGTGCGAAGTCCCATGCCAGAATAATCGACGTACACAGTCCCCACATTGCCACCAGCATGGCAGAAACGGAGGTCCTGTTTCGTGTCCTGAAGGATCCGTTCACATGTTGCGTCGTTGATGATCTTGACATATACGATACTACTCACAATGGACAAGTGAATGCCGAGAATGTCAGTCGCCGGGATTTTAACTTCTTCTCGTAGAAATCGTTCGACTTCGAGTGCTTTGGGCCGTGCAAATTCGTTGCGGATCGTAAATTTGAGCGTCGATTTTCTGTATAGGTGCGCCATAGTGATCTATATGCTAAGTACGGCACGTGCGAAACGGCCGACTACGATGTAAACAACACGAGCGCTCGCTCCGCGGCAGGAACACAAACAGCTCCTCCTCACCGCAGCACAGCCAAAGGCCAACTGCTTGATTTGAACGAATAGAACGTTAACGCCGACTAAGCACTGCCATCTAGTCAATGAATATGAAGATTACGAGAACCGTTACACACAGTGCCTGATACATATACTGCCTGAAAAAAAAGTGAAGCGCCAGAAGACATGGTCGGATGTCAATGTAACCATCGCCAGGAATGGAAATGATTATAGAGCTGCAACTCACTCTGAATTGTAGAAAGGCCACCTAGGAGCATTGGTGTTGCTCATGTTCACTTTTGTTAAAAGGTCTGGTAGGCTATATAAGGAGCGTGAACAGCGTCGGATGCTGAGTGATCACTGTGAAGGACACGGATATGCTGCGTACTCGTGTGAGACAGCGTTATCAGAAACTGACAGAGTTAGAAAATGGCCTCATTGAGGGTTTCCATTTGGCCGGCTGGTCGAATCGTTTAATTTTTGGGGCATTCAGATATGACAATAGCCAGATATTGGACTGCAACTGTCATCTGAGAACGAGTTGTGGAGTCGCTGCAACATTCTGTTCAAAAATGGTTCAAATGGCTCTAAGCACTATGGCACTAAACATCTGAAGCCATCAGTCCCCTAGACGTAGGAATACTTCATAAGGATATCACACATATCCATGCCCTAGCCAGGATTCGAACCTGCAACCGGCCGGAGTGGCCGGGCGGTTCTAGGCGCTACAGTCTGGAGCCGAGCGACCGCTACGGTCACAGGTTCGAATCCTGCCTCGGGCATGGATGTGTGTGATGTCCTTAGGTTAGTTAGGTTTAATTAGTTCTAAGTTCTAGGCGACTAATGACCTCAGAAAAGTCGCATAGTGCTCAGAGCCATTTGAACGAGCCATTCGAACCTGCGACCGTAGCAGCCGCGTGGTTCCAAACTGAAGCGCCTAGAACCGCTCGGCCACACCGGTCGGCCGATATTAAGTGTCATCCTGTACCAATGGTTGGAGACTAACAGCAGCTGGACTAAATTACCGTGTGGGCTGCCACACACTAACATAAAGGTCTGCGTTTGCAATGGTGCCGTGACCGGGAAGCATGGAATGCTGACAAATGCAGTCGCACTGTGTTCAGTGACGGATGGCAGTTCTGCACTACACCGGATGACCATATTTGGTAAGTGTGGTGGAGAACTGTGGAGATGTTCCTTCTTGCAGCGTTTTAGAGAGGCACAGTTGTATTACTTCTAGCGTCATGGACTGATGAGACATCGTGTATAACTTCACGTCACGGCTGGTAGTTATTTAGTGAAATATGAGGACACTCTGGAACGACACGGAAATACGATACGGAAATCCTAAGTCCTCATGTGTTACCTTTCACGCCGAAGTATCGCGGTGTAATTTTCCGAGAGAACAATGATCATACACACATAGCGTGTATATCTATGACTCGTCTGTGTGACGATGACGTACTCCCGTGGCCTGTAAGACCCCGAGATCTGTCCCTGATGGAACATGTGTGTGACCTGCTAGGACTTCAACTCAGTCGCAGTGCCAGTATCCAGGATATCATTGACCAGTTACAATATTTGTGGGCTAACTAACCTCAGGAGGCGATATGATCTCTCCCAACCGAATGAGTGTATGCATCCAGGTCACAGCAGTTGCAGTGTCATACTGATAAGTACTATAATACTGGCAAGACATCCGTAAATTGGACTCGCTATTGTAATCATTGAAATAACATCAGATACACTCTCGAAAAATGGCTCTAAGCACTATGGTACTTTACATCTGAGGTTATCAGCCCCTAGACTTCGAACTACTTAAACTTAACTAACCTAAGGACATCACACACATCCATGCCCGAGGCAGGATTCGAACCTGCGACCGTAGCAGCAGCGCAGTTCCGGACTGAAGAGCCTAGAACCGCTAGGTCACTGCGCTGTCTACTCTCTCAAGCTGTGAAGATTCATTTCGTTTCCTCGTCCCGTTTTGGGTGTTTAACGCCATTATTATGGGAAAACCAACAAGGAAAGAGAGTTCATGAAAAATATTTGAACAAACATAGTACTGTTTACTCCTGCTGCAGGAAAATAAATAAGACAGCCTGAAACTCAACTGTTATACACTGATGAGCCAGAACATTGACCTCCTGCGTAATGGATTGTTTGTCCATCCTTGGAACGAAATACGTTACTTATTCTGCGAATCAGGGATCCGAAAGTGTTTGGTAGGTTTGTGGAAGTATGTGGCACGATTCACAGGTTGTGTAATTCACGTACATAACGGGCCACTTCTTTGCGGTGATGGCCCCCGATAGCGACCCAAATGAGTTGCACAGGATTTACGTCAGGTGAATTAGGCCGCCGAGACATCAACGTGAGTTCACTACACTGTTCCTCAAACGGCTGTTGCACGGTTCTGGCTCCTAGACACAGACAATTACGCTGCTGAAAGATACATCGGTGTCGGGGAAGACATCAAGCGTGAATGAATGCAGGTGGTTCGCAGCTGTCAGTGTGTTTTCGAATACTACCACAGGTCCCACGTAAGGGCAGGAGAATGTGTCCCATAGAATAATATCGCTCCCACCAGCCTGCGTCCGTGGCGCGTTGGACTTTTCGAGCCGCCTTTTCACCTCGATGACGGCGTTTGTGGAGACGACCATCGACGTACTGTAGCAAACATGTCTTTCTCCTGAAGAGACGACACGTTTCCATTGGTAGACGGTCGAATCCCGACGGTCCGGTGTCGATTGCAATCGTAAATGATGATCTCGTTGGGTCGACATGTGAACACGTAGGTGTGGTCTGCCGCCTAGCTCCATGTTCAACAATGTACGATGACTGGTGTGCTCCGAAACATTTGCGCGTGCACCATCATGTGCTCTTACGGCAGAGATGCCACAGATCATCATCTATCCTACTTTACAGAGCAGACAAGCCTCCGAACCACACGTTTTGTTAAGAATCGTAGACATCCAACCTTTTAGCATCTAGTGGTAATTTCACTGTCTTTTTACCTCTGTCTGCAGATGCTCAAGAGAGTAGCACGTGAACATTCGACCAGCTTCGCCGTTTTCGAGATACTCGTTCACAGGCTCTACGCAATAATAAACTGCCCTTTATCAAAGTCGCTTATCTCAATGGATTTCCCAATTTGATAGGGTGATCCCTCGTCCGTGCCTGATCAAATACAAACGTTTGTTACCGCTGCACGTGCCCGCAAACCACCAAGTGGCATCCAACGTTACGGTGGGCAGCTGCCATAAAGTTTTGGCTGATCAATGTATAACTAACAAGCCCAATAGACAAAATACTGGTATTTCTCTTAAAACGAGCACACTGGTCGCTTTCGAGCGGTACAGATGGCATTGAACTGGTGTAAGGCCTCCGTGTGACTCCCTACCGCTGAAGTCGTGTTAGTAGAGTGGTGTGTGTGCCGACTGGGCAGTATGGAATAATCGTAGTTGGGTGGGTCGACATGGAGACGTGACGGAATGCCAGAAAAGAGCAATCGTGTTTAGACATTCGCCTGGCCACAACGTGAATGAAGTCGCCAGAACTGATGGTGTGTGGACACAGACTGTCGAACGTGTCTACAAGGAATGATGTACAACTCTTAGCAGTGGAACTCAGTTTAACAAAAACGGCTGTAAAAACGACCTAACCGACAGCGAAGAGAGACGAGTGTCACGCCGTATCGATGGCAATCCGGACAGGAATTGCTGTCGTCTGTAAACGCAGGTCCATTTCAGCCAGTCTCGGAGCGAACATTATGGCAGAAAGTGTCTGCGATGGACATTTCGTGTCTGGTACTTCGGAGACGGTTATTGCTCATGACGGCACATAAAGCTGCACGTTACATTACATTTTGTTACATTAATATTTCTTCCATAGATCATCAATGCGACATTTCGTAATGGCGCAGAAAGTGTCAGTTTAACATATGTTATCCTTAGACGATATAATCTCAAACTCTCTCTCTCTCTCTCTCTCTCTCTCTCTCTCTCTCTCCCCCCCCTCCCGCTCCCTCTCCCTGCCCCATATCTAAAAATTCCTCTATTGAGAAGAAAGAGTCGTCACTCAGAAATTCTTTTAATTTGTTTTTAAATACTGGTTGCCTATCTGTCAGACTTTTAATGCTATTTGGTAAATGACGAAAGGTTTTTGTGGTATCAAAATTCACCCCTTTCTGTGCGAAACTCAGATTTAACCCAGAACAGTGAAGATAATCCCTTATTCTAGTATTGCTGTTGTGCACTTTTCTGTTATTTTTGAATTGGAATGGATTTTTAATAACAAATCTCATAAGTGTATATATGCGTTGCGAAGGTACTGTGAATACCCCGAGTTCCTTAAAAATGTGTGCAAGGTGACTTTGAGTGGGTTACCACTATTATTCTGATTAAACGCTTTCCTGCAATGAATACTTTTCTCTTAATGATGAATTATCCAAAAATGTGATGCCATATGAAAGCAGTGAAAGAAAATGGGCATATTAGGCGAATTTACTGATACGTTTATCACCAAAATTTGGAGTAACCCTATTAGGATAAGCAGCCGAACCTAAACGTTTCAGCAGATCATTGATGTGTTTCTTCCAGTTCATTTTTTCAGCAATGAGAAATTTTGAATATTCTGCCTTAGCAAAAGACTTCTGATCAAAGCCGGTATTTACCAATGCTGTTACGCCATTTACTGTATTGAATTGCATATTCCGTGTTTTCTCAAAATTTAGTGAGAGCCCATTTGCAGAGAATCGTTTAATAAATTTCTGAAAGACAGTATTTTAAATTTCCTCAGTCAATTCTTGCTTGCTGGGAGGCACAACTGGCCAAACAGCACAGAAATCAGACAGTAGCTGACTGGAGGCACCCAATGTCGTCCTACGACTCTCGATCTTACCTCTTTTCAAATTATGCAAGACGTCGAGAGCACCAGCGGGTCGAAATCTGTGACATTCTGAGGCTGTTTTCCTAGTTACTTGAACCCATTCATTCAGATTACCGTGAACATGCAGCAGTATGTATATTTTAACTCTCTCCGTGACGAAGTGTTGGCTGCCTTCTACCTTTTCAGGAGTATCCTGTGGACATTTGCGTTTTCCAAGATGACAAAGCTATGTTTAAAGAGCTGCGCTAGTATGATTCTGGTCTGATGGATATATAGGCACTCTCTCTTAACTCTAAAGACGCGCTGAATCACACAATCTGATGCCATAGAAATTGTTGAAAGGTGGCTACACTGTGCCACTGCGCCAGAGAGTGCGCCAAAGAGTACTATTAAGCCGCCTCCACAGTGCTTGTTATGAGATTGTAGAAGTCAGTGTGTGTTTAGAGTTCATGGCAGTCAGTGCTTGTGAAGAGATCGTAGAGGACAGTTTTGTCGAGAGCTCGTGGTTGTTGTGAAGTTGGAGCAAGATGTCGTAGTAAAGAGTATAGTTCCATGTCTTATGCAGTTATTTGATGGGAGAGATAGCAGATGTTATTGTAATGAGTGCATTTCGTCAATATATATAAAGGTAAAACTTATAATGTTCCTTTATTAGTTGTGTATCTGAAATAATGTGTCACTACAGGTTCAGTCAACAAAGCATCTGGCTCGTGTTCTTGGATTAGAGTGTAATTGTGATTTTCTTGCGTAATTATAGTTTTTCTAAATTTCTTTTGTCACGTCAGTATGGTTGGTATTAAAAAATTCTTGTCTTGTTGGAAAAGAACCGTGCCAGATGTGGGCGTTGAGTCACACTCCCACATACAGAACAGTTACTCTTGTGCTTGGATTTTGTAGGTTTTATAGTTGCTGGGGACTTAATTAATTAACTGTGTTTACGGAAATTTTCTTACATTGTTCTTTGCAGTCAGATAGCGTAAATATACTAGTCAAGGCCAACCGATTACGAGACACTGCGTAATCGGACAGACATACTAAAACTAAAAAATATTTTCAAATTTATTTAATTAAGCCCCCATGCACGTGGCGACCGCTGCTTCGGATCGTCCCTTGGAATTTTTCTGATTGTGAAAATTGTAGACTGTAGTATTGTTGTAGTAATTTTGAGTTTAGTGATTGTAGTCTGTATTGAGTGTGTAGATTTGGTAATTGGCATTCTTCTAATGGTATTTTTCAAAATTTAATTTTTATTGCCTTGTATACGCGTTTGACAATTTTGTGCAATTATTTCAATTGTTCGTTAATCGTGTTTGAGGGAAACATCTCGTGTGAATAGTACTGTTGGAGATAAGGAGTCATTGTGTGTGATTTTCGAACAGTGACGAATTTTTTGTGTATTTTGTAAATGATTACGCGATCAATGAAAAAGGCAAAAATGATGAATAGTGAGAATAACGAAATTGTTGACATGGCGAACTCGCCAACACAGGAAAACAGTATGATGAATAATGGAGTTGAAAACAATGTAATAAGTCGGGAAAATAGTCCGGAACCATTTCAAAATTTTTCTCAATCAGAAAATTCACAGGATACGAGATTAACAATTGAAGATTCTGAAATAGTATCGAACACAGATAGCTTTACAGCTATGACGAGGGAAACTGGTTTTGCGGAAAATGTTAGGGGCGAAAGGAGTTTCGAATCAGTTACCATGGGGCAGTTGATGAGTGCTATATTAAAAATGGAAACACGGTTTGGATCTGAATTGAAAACAGTGGGATCAAGAATAGGGACAATGGAAACACGAATGGAAACTTTGGGATCTGAAATAAAAACAGATAGGGGAATAATGGAGCAGTTTCGATCTGAATTTAAAACAGAGATAGGAACAATGGAAACTCGGTTAGGATCTGAATTTAAAACAGAGATGGGAACTTTGGAAACACGGATAGATTCACGAATAGGGACATGTTTCAAAAATATGAAAGATGAATTAAAGAAAGAAATCAGGGAAGAAGTACAACCGATTCTGAATTCTCACAATAATAGATTAATTGCAGTAGAAATCAGACAAAGGGAACAGGATAGAGAACAGGAAGAAAGAGATCGCGTGATAGTACAAAAATTTTCAGAGTTAAATTTACAACGTGCAAACGATAAGAAAGAAATATTTGAAAGAATCGAGGAATCCGTACCAAATGACAGATTAAATAACCTAACACAACAATATGAACAGCTAGCTACCAAATGTGACAATACTGAAACCCGAGTCGCGACACTTACGGAAGACGTAAATAAACAGAAAGAACAATTAGGTGACTTATCGGAAAGAGTTGAGGAAATTTCAGATAAACTGACAAATCTTAGTTTACATGGGGACAGAGATTCGGATGATACAGCCCCATTACCATTTGCAGAAACCGAAGAGTATCAGAACATAAATAAGCATGTTGAGAATCAGGGAAAATTTAATGAACGCGTGAAAAAGGAATTTGAGGCATTACGGAAGCAAGTCAAACAAATTGAAGGCGAAATAGTAGGAAAGGACAGTAGAAGGAACTTAGAATCACAGATAGCAGAGGGGTATGAAGAAAGTAATTTATTTCATTTACGAGAGGCAACAAGAGAGCGCCAGGCGCGCGAACTTTACAATAATCGACATTCGGACTGGGACAGACGCGGTAGGTCTTTGTCGCCACGAGGCGAAAACTTTGATTATAAACACTTTTTGACTGTCCGGAAATTTAAGATCTTCCGCAACTCTAAGGATGACATACATCCATGTGCATGGTTAGCTCAATTTACGTACGCACTTCCGCCAGATGTGCCACAAGGTCACAAACTAGAAATTATGTGCAGCTATTAATGTCCTCAGGGGATTCACTACTCTAAGTGAATATGTGCCGTAGCGAGCATAGGGCCCCGAGCTGTAGTGGTGCTATTTCTCTTTTAGTTTTCTGGACCGCTGCCTACTCTTTTACTATTCTTTGCATCTGTCAAAACAACTCTTCGACTATCAATCTATCTAGTGAGTAAGTGAACAATAACCGGATATGACTGTTTTACCCAAAAGTGACTTTGGAAATTACCGATTGGACTTACTGTACCTATTGCAGCATTCATTGTAGTTTAAACGAAATTTTATCTGTTTATCTTCGTGACAACATTACTTCGTATGTTGACGACATTATTATTGCTAAACGTTCTTGGAGTGAGCACAACAAAATTTTGGATTCATTGTTACGTATCTTTGCAAGAGTTGGCATTACTGTGAACTTGGAAAAATCTGAATTTGGTCGTTCTCAGATGAAATTTCTCGGTCACATTATTTCTACAGAAGGTATTCTTCCTGATCCAGAGAAACTAGATGCTATTCAGTTCGCAATGACATTCTTTTTAAACGAAATTCGGTCGACAACTTTGTTTGGTTAGTTTGTATTCCTGATGAGTGGGTCAATAAATTGATTTGGTATACGCATCTCAGTTATGCACACTTTGGTTCCCGAAAATGCTTTCATAAATTACGAGAAAAATTGTTACTTCAGTAATATGGAAAAACGTATTCGATCTGTTCTTGCCAAATGCAAATTATGTCAAATGGCTAAGCCTCCAACGATTTCTCACAGAGCACCGTTGTTTCCCATCATTCCAGCGAAATTAAAGGAGATGGCTGCAGTCGATTTGTTCGGTCCAGTGGTTCGTTCAACTAATGGTTTTGCGTACATTTTCGTAGCAGTGGAGTTGACGTCAAAATATGTGTGTTTTACACCTTTACGCAAAGCAACAGCTCGTTCAGTATCTAACGCTTCCATCAAACATTTTCTTAAAGAAGTTGGTCATGTTGATAAGGTTATATCAGATAATGGATCACAGTTTCGTTCTAAAATTTGGCTTCGTACTCTACAGCGTCGTAAAATTAAACCAATCTTCATTTCACTTTTTCACCCTCAATCTAATGCTTCAGAGAGATGGATGAAGGAAATCAATAAATTGTGCCGTCTTTATTGTCATCAGAATCACAGAACTTGGGATCAGTATCTTCATATTTTTCAAAACATTCTGAATGAACTTCCTAATGACTCAACTTCTTTACCGCCTCTATTGATATTAAAAAATAAAGTACCAACAAATCGCATTTCTGAAATCGTTCCTTTTCCGCCTTCACGGAAACTGCGGCATTCTGAAGTTGTCAACCTGGCTCTACGAAATATTGCGTCTGCGGCTGCAAGAAGAGAGAAATCAGCAAAACGTCCTGGTCGTTTAAAAATCTTGTCAGTTGGTCAAAAGGTATTAATTAAGTCCCACCGTCTGTCTCACAAAGGAAAAGGCTTGTGTCGCAAATTTTTTCTGCTTTATAACGGTCCATATAGAATTCGTAAAATTATTCATGATAACACTGTCGAAGTAGAAACTCTTAAATCACGACGCTCTAAAGGAATACATCATATATCAAACGTTAAAATTTTTGTGGAATGACTTACTTGTGAAAAACTAACAGCTAGATGTAAACATGCGGAGAGTACAAGGATACCGCGCTGTGTTTTGGCGGCGGCACATACTCAAAGCAACAGTCAAGTCTGCGCGCCGCACAAGGCAGTCGTTGACCGCGAACAATAGCTTCCTACGTCACGCGCCTACAGCTGATCGAGCGCTCAGTGCGAATGCACTGACAGCCGTAAACAAATACTCAGTCTAATTTTTCCGACTAAATTCAGTATAAAGCTATAAGGACTTGATAAATTCTGTTATTAACATTCAGTATTTTCCAGGATACGGTTGTGTAAAATATTTAAGAACTACAGGTAAATTCTGCGCGTGTCCGACGTTAAGACGACTTGCTATCGAGAAATTTTCAGGAAGAATGTAATTTCCAAGAAGAAACTAATTAACTAAAAAGGTAACTATTAATTGAGTTCATTTTTCAGGTAACATATTTCCACTTAGGTACGTACTTTAGACGCAATTTGCTGCTCGCGATTACGTGATTCATACTTTGTGCTAATTTCATGTTCTATGAATTTACTTGTGAAGCGACATGCTTGCATACATTTACTGATTTTGACAATTATTGATTAATGAACTGGGTTGTGACTTGTATATATTATGCATCGCTTGGCTGCTATGCTTTTTCACTGATGTCATATTTTTCTATTATGTTCCTGCTGTGCTTATTTATTTAAATTATAATTGTAATCTGATTAATTGTGCTGACTATGATTATGTATGTATGTTGTACTTTGTCATTTATCTGCTTGCGCCTTCATGTTTACTTATTAAGATTACATATGAACATTTATTTGCGTATGCTGATATGATGATAATGACCTGTTTATTACGTAGGATATATGTTTGCTGCTTTTTGTATGGATTGCATATTTACACATTTCTGTTTTGTTGCCATAACTGCTCTTTAATTTGGTGTATAGAAATGCTGATATACTGTGTATAAACATAGAGTTTAGGTCACACTACTGTATTAATTATAGATTGTTCGCTTGGCAGAGCCTCGTTGTAGGAATTGTGCTGCATCCACTTGTTGCTTATGCTGATATGATGCTAATGACTTGTTTATTACGTAAGATATATGTTTGCTGCTTTTTGCATGGATTACATATTTACACATTTCTGTTTTGTTGCCATAACTGCTCTTTAATTTGGTATATAGAAATGCTGATATACTGTGTATGAACATAGAGTTTAGGTCACATTACTGTATTAATTATAGATTGTTCGCTTGGCAGAGCCTCGTTGTAGGAATTGTGCTGCATCCACTTGTTGACATTCTGTTCTTTACTGGTCTATTTACTCGCTATTGCTTGTTTTGCTTACGCTCAGTGCCTTATATTTTTAAGATAAGAAAATTCACTGCTATAATTCGACGAACGACATTAGTACAAGAAAGTCATTGAAGTCACATGAGCTGAGGTTTTATGGAAGCTGTATAAATTTATGCTAATAGGAAGGAAGCTAACGACATGACATACCAATACTAGGTTTAGACCATTAATAGTTATTACACTGCATTTTCGTGAGCAATTGAAATAGGAAGTGACACTTGACACAAGAAATACTCCACATGTTTGCTTCTGCTATGATTCTTGAAGTGGTGTACACACTGTGAAATATTATGATCATTCACACTCCGTAATCGTACTTAATTACTGAGAGTTATTCGAACTAAGTCTGTTAGAGGTCAGGTATGCATTTCTTTTATTTAATGATGGACAAGGAACCAAAATGTATCTTATAATTTATAATGAGTAGAAAATTTGGGTCAGATGGATTACACAGAGGTTGTGTGTGGACACTGTGTCTTCGGATTGTATGGGATGCTGAATTGAAGTTGCATTAGGATTTTATCTGTACTTGTTCAAGGAGACTGACTAGAGGAAAGAGTTGTGTTGGAAGTGAGATGATATGGGCAATGAGGTTTATATTTATCGACGTATTATTATAGGTATTGAGAGTATATGATGATTATTGGAGTTTTTGTGGACAAGAGGTAAGATAAATGATATTGATGATAAGAGTTATATGTATCGACGTATTGAAGAAGTATTAGTGACGTATTGAGATTATGTGATGCTGTTGATTATTGGAGTTTTGGTGTATAAGAGGTAAAGTAAGTGAGGAGCATATTATTTTTGGTTGGTCTTATGGAACAAAGAGGATGAAAATAGCAGACTAGAACACTAAAATAGAAGGAAGATAGTCTATACACACACTTTGTTAAATCACTAAGCAGTATATACTTTTTTTTTTGGAAAAAGGAAGTAATTGCATATCTTGGCTCACTGACAGTTGTTCAACAACAGTACATTTTGATCTGGCTTGGCAAACATTGGTCTTGACATGATGACTATGACGTTGACTTAACTATTATTGACTGTTATACATTGCTGCCACTACTACTTGATACACATGATGAACATTAAATTTTGACAGAATTGCATTTACACAATTAACACTAATCAATTACACAGTAGTACTTAATGTGGATGAAGGATGAGTGAGTGTGTTTTGTGTGTTTTCCTTTACTAATCCTACCCACCTATCTCCTAAATATTATTTTATTTGTTGGTAGTGGCTTGCACTGACACCCATAAATATTATAGGTTTACTGGTATTTGTGTATTGTAATAGTTAATAGGACAATTATCTGATATCATTTGTGTGTTTGTTATGATTTGTATGTTACTGTAAAAGCATCTGTATGTGCATTCAAACTATTGTTCATGCCTGAACTGTCTGATTAGTGAAGATAAATATTCTGAACTGTTACCTGCACTTTTCAACATGATGTGTGACATTTGGTCGTGTTTAATTTCTGCTGATGAACTGTGTGATCAGTGCTAGTGAGTTTGATGGAACTGCTTCTGCTGAGAGATGTGACTTTTTGCTGTCTGCACCTACTCAATATTGCTGGGTGCCACTGATAGACTGCGTCTACTGAAGAGATGTCCCCTGTTGCTGTGTGCACCTGATCAACATTGCTGGGTGCAACTGATGAACTGTTTTTACTGAAATAATGTCACTTGTTGCTGTCTGCACCTGCTCAACATTGCTGGGTGCCTCTGATGGACTGCTTCTACTGAAAAGATGTCCCCTGTTGCTGTGTGCACCTGATCAACATTGCTGATGCCACTGATGGACTGCTTCTACTGAAATGATGTCACTTGTTGGTGTTTGCACCTACTCAACATTGCTGGACGCAACTGATGGACTGTTTTTACTGAAATGAAGTCACTTGTTGCTGTCTGCACCTACTCAACATTGCTGGGTGCCTCTGATGGACTGCTTCTACTGAACTAATGTGACTTGTTGCTGTGTGTACCTCTTGAACTTTACTGGGTGCCACAGATGGAACTGCTTCTACTGAAATAATGTCACTTGTTGCTGTCTGCACCTGCTCAACATTGCTGGGTGCAACTGATGAACTGTTTTTACTGAAATGAAGTCACTTGTTGCTGTCTGCACCTGCTCAACATTGCTGGGTGCAACTGATGGACTGCTTCTACTGAAATAATGTCACTTGTTGCTGTCTGCACCTGATCAACATTGCTGGTGCAACTGATGGACTGCTTCTACTGAAAAGATGTCACCTGTTAGTGTCTTTTTTGTATAAACTAATCATTGAAAGCATTTTATGCGAACATTTGTATAAACTGATTTTTTGTATATTGTGTAAACTATTATGTAAAGCCACATGCATGAAAAGAAGTTGTATTGCTTACTGTATTTCATATATTAGGTTAGTAAAAGGTCAGTGCAAAGCCAAAATTTTAACTAATTATGTGATGTTTAGGTATTAATATTATCTTTTGTTTTTGTCTGTATTTTTCTGGACGAATTTGGTGGTATTTTCACCACCAATGCTGGCAAAAATACCATCAAATTCTGGCCTGTGGAGGAGGGGCATATGAAAGGTGGCTACACTGTGCCACTGCGCCAGAGAGTGCGCCAAAGAGTACTATTAAGCCGCCTCCACAGTGCTTGTTATGAGATTGTAGAAGTCAGTGTGTGTTTAGAGTTCATGGCAGTCAGTGCTTGTGAAGAGATCGTAGAGGACAGTTTTGTCGAGAGCTCGTGGTTGTTGTGAAGTTGGAGCAAGATGTCGTAGTAAAGAGTATAGTTCCATGTCTTATGCAGTTATTTGATGGGAGAGATAGCAGATGTTATTGTAATGAGTGCATTTCGTCAATATATATAAAGGTAAAACTTATAATGCTCCTTTATTAGTTGTGTATCTGAAATAATGTGTCACTACAGGTTCAGTCAACAAAGCATCTGGCTCGTGTTCTTGGATTAGAGTGTAATTGTGATTTTCTTGCGTAATTATAGTTTTTCTAAATTTCTTTTGTCACGTCAGTATGGTTGGTATTAAAAAATTCTTGTCTTGTTGGAAAAGAACCGTGCCAGATGTGGGCGTTGAGTCACACTCCCACATACAGAACAGTTACTCTTGTGCTTGGATTTTGTAGGTTTTATAGTTGCTGGGGACTTAATTAATTAACTGTGTTTACGGAAATTTTCTTACATTGTTCTTTGCAGTCAGATAGCGTAAATATACTAGTCAAGGCCAACCGATTACGAGACACTGCGTAATCGGACAGACATACTAAAACTAAAAAATATTTTCAAATTTATTTAATTAAGCCCCCATGCATTGTCTCCAGCTATCTGGAGCAGCGGGTGAAGTGTAACAATCAACATTTTCGCAATCTGGTAGCTTTACGGGCTCTTATCGTCAATGAGTGGCTTCAGCTTGATTTGCGTGCCTGAAGTAACTTCTATTCTCTCCTTCTCGCTTAACATGAGGCCATTATCAAGGGTGGAGACGGCGTTATTGGTATTAGTCAATTTTTCGACTAGTGTGCTTATAGCATGTAATCAAGAATATAATATCAGTAACAGTGAAACACGGATAACAAAGTGTAGTCGAACTGAGTGAGGTGGTGATAGTGGTGAAGGTGTGTTCTGCCCATAAGGAAGTCTTTTCGCTGTAAGTTCAGCGGTCTCCATTCCTCCCAATTTTCCGCATCCTTTTCGAATCTGTCGTCATTCAAATTTTATATGAATCTTCCACTCAACCTCTCCCCAATCACCAGTCCTTTTAGGGCATTCTTTAAAATGCAGGTCTCGCCTGATGCAGTGTCCTAGAGATTGCCTTCTCCTCCTCTTAACAGTTCCAGGATTTGTCTTTTCTCATTCACCCGATGGAATACAAACTTATTCCTTATTTTATCTATTTATTCTACATGTTTAATTCTTCTCCAAACACTCATATCAACATCCTCCAAGCATTTCTTCTCTCTTCGTCGCACCGTCCATGTTCGATACCATGCTTAGCAACACATCATACAACGCACTTCAATAATCTTTTCCTCATTGATCTGTTTAATGAACTACAGGCACTACTACTTCTGAGAAACATTTATTTTGCAATAGCTATTTTTATGGTTGTTTATTGCTAACAAATCACGTAACTGGTTACTTTGCATAATAGATAGCTGACTAGTCTTTCACTTTTGTCCCTTGACTGCCTTGAAAAAATTAGCAAAACATACCCTAGTCTTTTGCAAAATGTATTTCCTTTCCATATTCTTCACATCTGAAGTTCAGTTGCTTTAACATACTGTTAACTGGTTATTCATTTTGATTTACAAGTACTTTGAAATCCGCAAATCTTATACATTTAATTATCCTTTTCCTATTGCCCTACATACTTTTTCGGTTAAAGCAGTATCAAATTAATTACCTAAACAGACATTAAACAGATTAGGTGAAAGACAACGGCCTTGTCCAACCCGTAGCTCAATTTTAATTCCTTATGTTATCTCATCTCATATCCTTTCCTTATTTTACTTGTCGTTTCAGTTTAATCATGTGATGGTGAGAAAATTATACTAGGAAATGAGACTCTGAAACTAATATATAAGTGACGAGAACAGAAGCAAGGTAAAATAAAATGCAGACTGGCAGTAAGAAGAAAAGATTTTTGTAAAAGTGAAGTATGTTAACATCGAATATAAATTTTAAGTGTTAGTAAAAAATAAAAAAAGAATCGTAAGAAATCTTAGAATTTAGAGTCCCGCTTATGACGATGTCAGAACAGACGGAGAACAAATGGTTCAAATGGCTCTGAGCACTATGGGACTTAACATCTATGGTCATCAGTCCCCTAGAACTTAGACCTACTGAAACCTAACTAACCTAAGGACATCACACAACACCCAGCCATCACGAGGCAGAGAAAATCCCTGACCCCGCCGGGAATCGAACCCGGGAACCCGGGCTGGGAAGCGAGAACGCTACCGCACGACCACGAGATGCGGACGACGGAGAACAGGATCGGATAGAAAAAAGAAGTCATACTTTCCCTTTTCAGTAGAACCATTCCGGAACTCGCCTTAAATGATTTAGGAAAACCTAAGTTTCATTGCAAAACTTGAATCTGAACGCCGCCCTCTCCAGTGCAATCCAGATTCTTTAACCACTATGACACCTCGCTTGGTCGTGTCAGGGATTCTTTCCTCAAACTTTCTAGAATGAGATTATCACGCTGCAGTGGAGTGTGCGCCTATATGAAACTTCCTGGCAAATTGAAACTGTTTGCCGGGCCGATACTCGAACTCTGGACCTTTGCCTTTCGCGGTCACGTGCTCTAACAACTGAGCTACCCAAGCACGACTCACGACCCGACAGCTTTAATTCTGCCAGTACCTCGTCTCCTACCTTCCCGAGTATCGGTCCGGCACATAGTTTTAATCTGCCAGGAAGTTTCATCAAACTACTCGTATTTGTTTGGAGCGCAGTGCTGTACCCAGAGTAAAACGAGGGTAATGAACAATACTGACAAGAAGCTTTTCGTATACTGTGTTTCGGAAGAATGCGATAGATTAGACGGGTTGACCGAATAATTAATAAAAACGTACTGAACCGAACAGAGGAGAAAATACCTTTACAGCACAAGCTGACCGAAAGCAGAAACAGGAGAGTATGAATTAGTAATTAGTAACCGAGGGATTTGTGTGGGGCAGTTAATATTGCAGAGAGAAAACCAGGCTTGAGTACAGTTTTTAGGGAAAAGTGGAAGAAGGTAGCAGCAGTAATGCAGAGACTGGAAGTCCTCCAAAGGACAGAGTAGCCTGGAGAGCTGCGTCAAACCAGTTTTTGTAATGAAGAATACAGCAACGACAATGTACAGACGACACATCTGTAAGAAATCAGTACCAATGAAGAATGAAATGGTAAAACCAACTGATGAGTTTTCGCTTTTAGTGTAGCTCTAGACAGCGGCTGGATTAACGGCCATAGACTTGATGAGAAGAATAATAATTTCGTGCACCGGTTTTGGGAAATAAACAGAGTTCTCGGAAATCAAATGCTAATTCTTCCAAAGTGGAATGTTTACAATGACTGACTTACAACAAATTTGACTTATGGCAGTGAGACTTGCACTTTCTGTGCGAATAACTTTCAAAATATGGGTACTGTTTAGCACATAATAGGAACTGGAAAGACACACAGAAAACAAACCGATGGATGAGGGAAATTTTGGATTGGGAAATGTAAGTGTAATGAAAATGAAATGTATGTGGTTCGCAGATGTAGCCAAGCAGATAGCGTGTGCAAATGTCATCTTTGAGTCATCAGTCTTCTGACTGGTGCCTTGTGGACAGCCTCTAATTCCTCTCTTGTGCCAACGTTTTCATCTCAGAGTAGCTCTTGCATCCAACGCTCTCTATTATTTATCGGATATTTCCCATCTCTATCTTCCCGTCCAGTTTTTGTACTCTACAGTGGCCTCTAGTACCATGGAAACTATTCGTTGGTATCTTAACAATGTCCTACCATCCTGGCCCAAATTCATGTCAGTGTTTCCCATATGTTCCTTCTTTCGCTGATTCTGCGGAGAATCTAGTCAGTCCTTATAAGCCCACCAAATTTTCAAGAGCCTACTACGGCACCACATCACCACATATCAGACACTTCGACACTTTATCCCGGTTCTCCTACGTTCCATGATCAACTACCATACAATATTACTCTCCAAACGTACAAACTCAGAATCCTTTTCCTCATGATAAGGCCGATGTTTGAAACTAGCAGACTTCTTTTCTTGTGCTGTCCTCCTCTTTATGTCGTCCTTGATTCGTCCGCGGGGTGATATTTTGCTTTAAGACAACAGAATTTTTTAATTTAGTCCAAGACTTTCTCAGGTAGCTTTGCCCTATGAACGTTTCTCTACTTTTCTTAACTTCTGCTTCCAGTATCAGTAGCAACATCAGAACTGCGTATCTAATGCCTTTATCTTTCCAAAAGCCGAAGTGATTGTCATCTAACAAAAAAAAAAAAAAGAAGTTCAAATGGCTCTGAGCACTATGGGACTTAACATCTGAGCTCATCAGTCCCCTAGAACTTAGAACTACTTAAACCTAACTAACCTAAGGACATCACACACATCCATGCCCGAAGCAGGATTCGAACCTGCGACCGTAGCAGTCGCGCGGTTCCAGACTGTAGCGCCTAGAACCACTCGGCCACTTCGGCCGGCGTCATCTAACACATCCTCATTTTTCTTTTCCGTTCTTCTTTACATGATTCTTGTCAGCAGCCTGGATGCCTCTCGCACTCATATGCACTTTCTACCTTCGGGATTCGGTGGATAAAATTTTTCTGAAAGTCTAACGTTATGTCTCCAAACTCAAAGATTCTACACTACCAACTCGAATAGTCAATTGATCGCTATTTTTCCGAAATTCCGAAGGAATGTTGTCCATACCATTTGACGCATTAAATTCTAGCTGCATTAAGCTCTGGCTCTAATACTGGATTTCCTAGGTCTTACATATCTACTCCCATTTCTTCCTCATTCACGTCATCAGACAAGTCTTCATCCTCATAGAGGCATTCAATGTACTCTTTCCACCTGTCCTCTCTTTCCTCTACGCTTAACACTGGAATCGCGAAAATGCTCTTAATATTGACACCCTTGCGGTTAATTTCACGAAAAGTTGTTTTGATTTTTCAGTATGCTGAATCAGTAATTCTGACACCATTTTTTTCCCGATTACTGTACCTTTTTCCTGCAGCCACTTCGCCTTAGCTCCCCTGAACTTTATTTCATTCCTAAGCGACTGTCTGTGTCTAAAGAGACCCTTTGGTCAATTCCGAGAGATAAAGGGAAACCTAGACGATCTAATAGAAATGGGTGGATGGCACTGGCATACACACTGGAGTAGCATGGGTGAATATTGCTGAAGTCTGCAATTCATAAAAAAAAGTCTGGCAGAAGCCTTCTTCCAGCAAAAGATGTCAAAATACTGCTGCTGCGGCTGCTGATAATGAAGGCGCACAATAAATTTAAAAGACTACATTAATTACTAATCTACGTCAACTCGCTAGCTATAGCTTATTTTCGCAGTGCAGACTGCTAGTTAATTTGACATCACGCTATTTCTTGTGAATTTGCCTGTAACAAATGATATGTATCAAAATGGATATTTGTTTGGTTGTTTGTTCATTTCTATGTGTTTCCATACCATTCATTCGATTAAAATGAAACTCTGGTGAGCTGTTGTGTATGCACTTGCTAAGGCTTCTGAATTAGTGCAGCCATACTCCTACAACTCCTGTAGTGAAGGAGGTGGGCATATGGGTTCAGAAACCACCACATGTATAAATATTCGATCACGACCGATATCAGTAGAGTCCATAGTTTTCGGTGGCGCTAGAGTCACTGGTGACAGTCCCACTGACATTCTACCCCTAGACGTGTGTGAAACGAAATGACAGAAAGACAGGAACCTGTCGGCATATATCTGTAACATCTAAAGTAATTTTTATCAGACTTTGCAAAAATATCAGTTGCGAAACGGAAAAAATTGCTACAACAGTCAGATTGCTGAAGTAGAGCTATTGTTGACGGTGGTGATTGTGGGATGTGACATAAAAGCATTACTCAAGGAGGCCTGGAGAAATTTCAACCAAATTTGGTAAATACATGACTCACTATTTGCATAGAAATGCTGAACTAATAAGAGACCTCTATTACCCTTAGGGCAGAGGTAAGTCAACTGAATACAGGAAAGAAATTCCAGAAGGTTATTGTCAAACAATTATGCATGTCACCCCTCATTACCTTACATTTAATATGAAGAGCAACTTGTGTTGTTCAATGCGTCAACCAGATCGCGAGAATGAGTACAGCAGGGAGTAAATAAGTTTGTCAGCATGTTTTGGTACCAAAGATCATGCGACACGTCTTTATATCACAATTACCTATGGAGACCTGTCGGGAGTCGCATGATGTCGATCAGCGGAGAAGCAGACAGTTTCCTCAGAATTCAAATGATGATGCAGGAAAAAGTGTCCAATTTATTTGGACCTCCCATCAATCAGCATGAGTACCTTCGTTGTAGCTTTGTTTTTTACAAAGATATGACCAGCGGTATGACTTTTTTAAATGGTACCCTGTAATTTTTTATTCGGTAATTCATTTCCTCTCCTAAAGACCTTTTCAAAAATGTATCACAGTGTACCATTCACTGAAACACAACGTTATTGATTACATAACACAACAGTGACGTTGACACTCCCCGCGCTTGGTGCAGCTACTCGGGGTAATCAAACACATCCACGTGCCGACGTTGACAAGAGGACAAATGTAAACATAAGTAGAATGCACACCAGTCATTCCGCCAACCGTCGTCAGTTGAAGAGTTGTGTGAGTAGAATGTACGCCAACGAAGAGAAGGTAGAAATGCTACTCATGTATGGGGAATCGTAGTTAGCAGAACAGTAACTGCTATACTGTTTTCTTACGTACAGGTATATTTACTACAGTAGTTTAGTCCTTTTAAATACTGTAGTGTAGTGTAGGCATACAGTAAAGGCTGTCCTTCGTACAAACTGCATCGACAAAACGTTTCTTTCATTGTTGTTGTTGTTGAAGGTAGGCGAAATGCTACTCAGGCAGGGAGCGATATCCTGACAAGAACCCACCTTCCCGACGGATGTTTCCTCGTCTTGTTGCGACGCTTCAGGGAAGTTTCAACACACGACAACGCAATCGTCGTAGGACTCGCACAGACGAAGCTACCAAAGTTACTGTTCTCGCTTCCGTTGCTATGAATCCACATGGGAGCACACTACAGGTTGAACACGAAACTGGCATTCCTAAAACCAGTGTACATCGTATTCTTGCACGTTACCGGTTCCATCCTTACCATGTACACCTACATCAAGAATTGAATGGGAATAATTTCCAGAATCGTGTACAGTTCTGTCAGTGGGCACAGCAGCAAATCCACGCCAACCCGAACTTCTTCTCCAATGTTCTATTTACCGATGAATGTTCCTTCTTAAACAAAGGACAGGTAAATACAAGGAACATGCATTATGGGTCAAGCGGCAACCCACGATGGCTTAGACAGGTGGAACATCAGTGTCAATGGAGAGTTAACGTCTGATGTGGGATGCTTGGTACTACACTTATTGGCCCTTATTTCATCAATGGTAGTCCAAACGGCACCGCGTATGCCAACTTCCTCAGATAAATTCTTCCTCCTCTTTTGGATGAAGTGCCGCTAAGAACCAGAATGCTTATGTGGTATCAACACGATGGATGTACAGCACATAATGCCTTGCTTGCAGTCGTGTTCTGAACCGATGGTATCCTGCCAGATGGATTGGCCGAGGAGGAACCGTTACTTGGACTGCTAGGTCTCCTGATTTAAATCCTCTGGACTTTTTTCTTTGGGGATTCATTAAAGACGTAGTCTATCGCGATATTGCGACAACTCCAGAGGACATGCAGAAACGTATCGCGCTTGCTTGTAATTCTCGTCAGCAGACAACACTGGAAGCAGTAAATATTTCTTTCATTCAACGAGTGCACCAGTGTATCGGTGTCCAGGGTCACCACTTTGAGCACCTTTGAAAGTTCTGCTCCTGGGAAATGGTACAGGAGAGTCAAATAAAATTTTGTGCTATGTTTTTACTTGGTTTTCATTTGTTTCCTGACAACTCCAGCAAGTGGACGAGTTTGTGATCCCGGGCTCAAAGTCAATGTTGTATTATGTAATTAATAACATTGTGTTTCAGTAAATGGTACACTGTGATACATTTTTGAATAGGTCTTTAAGACTGGAAATGAATTACAGAATAAAAAATACACGGTGCCATTTAAAAAGTCATACCGCTGTTCATATCTTTGTAAAAATCAAAGCTATAACGAAGGCAATCATGCTGATTGATGTCCCCCTGACGGCTAAAGAACATTTGCTTGAAACATTTTGTAATTTGCATCTCGACAAACAGTTATTTAGGGGGGTCAAGATAAACGGGACATCCTGTACAGGGTGAAGTGAAATTCGCGAACTCTGGCTTCGCAGCGCGACTCCTCACATGCCAGAGATAAAAAAATGTCTCACAAAATTTCGTCCTGCGAGTGATCCGGCAGAAAAAGGGCGTTAATGACTGGTAATCTGGCAACACTGTAACTACATGCTTAGTAATTACCTCTGTCAGTAAATGGCAGTCGTGCTGTACATTTGGTGCAGTGGATACAGTTTTGGGTTAGCCTGCAGGAGGTCAAGGCTTCGATCCTGGGTTGGGATATATTTTGTAACGCGAACATAAGAAACACGTGGTTAGAGAAATAAGAAATAGACAGTTGAAACAAATGACCTGTCATAGGATAGAATAACCACAAAACAATATAAATTTCGAGATGCTAAAGATGACAGCATAGTAATGTAACACATCTACTTGACATTTACACTATACGTAATGTGAGCGCTCAGATGTCGCACATTAGCAACCAGCGACAATAATAATGTCCATATTAATGACCGCACGACTTTCACAACGGAATAAGTTGTCCTCAGAACAACAGATGCTCAAAGCGACACCCCTGCACATCCAAACATTGCGAAACCCGCCGGTTCATACAGCTCTGGACCCTTCCAAGCAAAGCTGCGTCCATAGTAAAAAGAGCAGCGTGAACACGCTATGACAATTCTACCATATTCGTCGGCTGAGTAGAGTACACGTGCTCCTTCAGGTGTCCTCACAGGAAGAAATCCAGGGGATGTAGATCAGGTGAATACGATGGCCATACAACTGGACCTCCACGTCCGAGCCATTTCCCTGGAAATTTTCCGTCCAAATGCTGTCGCACATTAATTCCAGAGTGTCGAGGTGCACCATCATGTTGGAACCATATCCTCTGCCGAACATGTAGTGGACCTCTTCCAGAGCGTCAGGCAGATAGTTTGAGGGGAATGCATGATACCTTCGTGCAGTCGACTGGTCAGGCAACATATAGGGGCCCAAACACCTGTCGCCCAATATTCCGGCCGAGACGTTGATACCATAGCAGACTTGATATCCACGGTTGCGAGTGACGTGCCGGTTAACCTCACACTAATGGTGGGCATTGTGATTATTGAAGACACCCCTCACGAGTGAATGCTGCTTCATCCGATCATATTAGGATGTTCACGAAGTCATCGTTGGCTTCCTGTTGTTGTTGGAAGCAGTCACAGAATTTGCATCCGCTGATGGCGATCTGCAGAATGCAGGTGCTGCATGAAAGCATAATGATAGGGATGCAGCCGATGCTCATGCAGCAAGTTAACGACCGTGCGTTGTGAGACACACAGCTGCCTCGCTACGCTACGTGTACTTCACTGGAGCTCTTCGTGTATGATCTCCAGAATAGCTTCCTCAGTAGCTGGAGTACGTCGAGTCCATGGACGACCTCTGCCACGCGATGGTGGAAGGAGAGAACCTGACTCCCGAAGGCGCAGCTCCAGCTGACGAAACACGTTTTTATTTGGATGGAGTTGACGAGGATATCTAGCAGTTTACTCACGAGCGGCAACACCAGCTCGGCTATCAGATGCAACGCTGACCAGCAGCATACCCACTTATTCATCGTTTATGTATGCCATATACAATATGTACAACAACCAAAAGGGAATAATAAGAGTGGACTGTCAAGAACGAAGTGCTTGTATTAAGAAGGGTGTAAGACAAGGCTGTACCCTTTCGCCCCTACTCTTCAA
The DNA here is from genome assembly GCF_021461385.2 of Schistocerca piceifrons. Classification (NCBI taxonomy): domain Eukaryota; kingdom Metazoa; phylum Arthropoda; class Insecta; order Orthoptera; family Acrididae; genus Schistocerca; species Schistocerca piceifrons. Next base: position 234,777,567 of record NC_060140.1, read on the forward strand.
TCTGTACATCGAGGAAGCAATGATGGAAATAAAAGAAAGGTTCATGAGTGGAATTAAAATACAAGGTGAAAGGATATCAATGATACGATTCGCTGATGACATTGCTATTCTGAGTGAAAGTGAAGAAGAATTAAATGATCTGCTGGACGGAATGAACAGTCTAATGAGTACACAGTATGGTTTGAGAGTAAATCGGAGAAAGACGAAGGTAATGAGAAGTAGTAGAAATGAGAACAGCGAGGAACTTAACATCAGGATTGATCGTCACGAAGTCAAAGAAGTTAAGGAATTCTGCTACCTAGGCAGTAAAATAACCAATGACGGGCGGACATCAAAAGCAGACTCGCTAAGGCAAAAAAGGCATTTCTGGCCAAGAGAAGTGTTATATCCTAGCCAGTAATGACAACCGAGCCCGCTGCCAAAAGGTTGGCAGCATCAAAGTCCGGATGCCGTCCGCATAAGCAGCGCCAGCGATACAGGAAATCGCCGCAAGTCTGCGCGCGCCACCGCTGGCTTCTGGGTTCTTAAGCGCTGGAGTCGCGAGCGCTAGGACAGTTCTGTATTCGCCGCTCAGTTGTATACTCGCCTCCGAATTGTGTACTTGCTAGTCCGTTGTGTGTTCATCGCAGCAAAGTTGTTGTTTGTCGTCAGCCGACGCTGACCTAGCCGCTCCGACTCGAACTAGACAGATTTCTGTAGACACCGAGTTCACTACTGTGTTTCTGTATCTTCAGTAATAAAGATAAGTACCGACTTTTATTTAATCAGAGTGTTTGGGGTTTCATCTTTCTGTTTACTGTTCCAGCGGACCGGTCGGCCCGCTATTAAAAGTGTGGCGGTGACTTCGTAAGCCATTTCCACAGCCAAGTGTTTGTCGCTACGAACACCGCCACAAAACTGGCGACGAGGTCTTCCGAACTCGTGTGCAGGGCTGGTTCAAATTGTTCTTGTTATACTAATTATAGCGATAAACTTTTGGGGGCTGGTTTAATTTGTGTTCACTATGTCTGCCGAATTACAGCAGTTGATCTTGTTACAGAGTCAGCAAATACAAAGTCTGGTGGAAGCAATCGCCAAACAAGCGGCTAATCCTCCAACACAAAAGGAACAAGCACAGGCAGCACCACAGTTCCGTGCATTTGATTCATCCAGAGAAGAATGGAGCGAATATTTCGCGCAGTTGCAGGCGCACATGTCAGTCTACAAAATCACAGGTACTGAGCGGCAGCTTTATTTAATTTCCACTGCAGGCGTGGAAGTCTATCGACTACTTTGTAAGTTGTTCCCGGAATCCCAGCCAGAAGCTTTAGACTATGACGTTGTTGTTAACAAGCTTGCTGAGTATTTCGAGTCGCGAGTTCATGTGGCAGCAGCCCGATTCAAGTTCTTCAGATTAAAGAAACTGCCACATCAATCTAATAAACAGTGGTTAACAGATTTACGGGGCCTCACCCGTCAGTGCCGATTTAATTGTGTGTGTGGAGCTTCCTACAGTGATGTCATGCTACGAGACGCTATTACTCAAAACATTGCAGATTCTCGTATTCGTGCTGCTATCTTAAAGTTGCCTGACCCGTCATTAGAGACTGTGATGAACATCATTGAAGCCCAAGATACTTTTGACTATGCTGAGTGTGAGTTAGATCAGCCATGTATTTCTCAAATTGCCTGTGCTAAGCAAGTTATGTCACGCCCGCGGCCCCACCGGCAGAGTCAGACTGTAAACACTAGCCGGCCGCGTCGTGTTAAACACATTCGTTAGCCGCGTGTGCACAATGATAGAGTTAAGTCTTACCCTAAGTGTGTTCTTGCTCATCCTCGTGAACGTTGCCCGTTAAGAAACGCGGTTTGTCACTTTTGTCAAAGGAAAGGACACATCCAGACTGTTTGTTTGCGTAAACGCAAGAACAATTCTAGTGCTGCCCAGCCCATGGATATTCATGTTCTTCAAAGCCAGCCCGCCCAGCAGGTCGCGTTTAAAGACTCTTCAACGGTTCGTGTGGGTCATAAACTTGTTCGCAATAAGCCACCCACCCAGCCCTCTGCTATGCGACCCAAGCGTAATTCAAACGCTGTGAAAAGTGGTGTACAGACTGCAAGTGACGCGGGAGTTGTTGTTCCACCCGCCCAACCCACGAGTTGTCGTAAGCAGCGAACACGTGATAAACGCGCTGATTTTGTGTCTTCCGCCTCCACTGCACCGATCCAGAGACAGTGTAATAAACTATTTGTGAAGCTACGCATCCAGGATAAGACCTTCAATTTTCAATTAGACACTGGTGCGTCTGTGACTCTCATTAATAGTGCTACGTATGCGGCTATCGGCCGCCCTAAACTTTCAGCGGCAAAACATTCTTTGGCTACTTATAGTGGAGAACAAATTCCTGTGTTAGGTGTATGTAGCGTGCCAGCCACATTCCGTGGCAATACAAAAACAGTTTCATTCACAGTGCTCCGCGCTACAGACAGTGTAAACATTTTCGGACTGGACTGTTTTGACTTGTTTGGCCTGTCTATCTAAGACAATGTGTTGCAACTTAATTCTGTTGTTGTTCCTCAAGACAGCATAACCGATTTGTGTAAATGATACAGTGACATATTTAAAGACGAACTAGGTTGTGCTGCGAACTTTGCCGCTCATATTACGTTAAAAGATAATGCTCAGCCTCGATTTTGTCGTGCTCGTCCAGTGCCTCACGCCCTCCGGGCACCTGTAGAAGATGAACTTCGTCGTTGGCAAAACAACGGTGTTATTCAACCCGTTTCAGCGTTCCAGTGGGCTTCTCCCTTAGTTATTATAAAGAAACCGTCTGGCAAGTTACGTTTGTGTGCTGATTTTAAGTCGACAGTTAATCCTCAGACTGTCATTGATTCTTTTCCTTTGCCTAGACCGGACGAGCTGATGGATAAGTTAGGGGAAGCTCGTTTCTTTTCCAAAATTGATCTCCGTGAAGCATATTTGCAATTGCCCCTCGACGAGCAATCACAACAGTATTTTGTCATAAACACGTCGTTGGGGTTGTTCCGTTTTCTGCGTTTGCCTTTTGGTTGTGCGTCAGCTCCAGCTGTTTTTCAGCGTTTTTTGTCACAACTTCTGGCTAACGTGCCATCGTGTTGCAACTATTTAGACGATATTGTTGTGTCCGGTCGGACGCCTGCTGAACATTTCCGTAATTTGGAGTGTTTGTTTAAAGTGTTGTCTCAGGCAGGCCTACGTTGCAACATCGATAAATGTTCATTTTTCCTTACGGAGATGGAGTATCTGGGACATGTTATTAATGCTCAAGGCATTCATCCCTCCCAGTCACATTTAGCAGCTATTCGTGATTTGCCCGCCCCTCGCAATCTGAATGAATTGCAAGCAGTTCTTGGCAAATTGACATATTATATTAGGTTTATACCTAATGCATCACAGATTGCTGCACCGTTGCATCGTCTCCGCCGTAAGAATGTTCCGTTTGTGTGGTCAGCTGATTGCCAATCAGCCTTTCAGCAGCTTAAAGAGGCTTTATTGAATGATCGTTGTGTGGTCCATTACGACCCTAACAAGCCTCTCGTGTTAGCTTGTGATGCCTCTTCTTACGGCCTCGGTGCTGTGTTGTCTCACAGAGTCGGTAACACCGAACGTCCTATTGCGTTCGCATCTAAATTGCTAAACAAAGCTCAGTGTAATTATAGCCAATTGGACAAGGAAGCGTTGGCTATTGTGTTCGGTGTCACAAAATTCCATCACTACCTCTATGGTAGACCATTCTATTTAGTAACAGATCACTAGCCCCTGACGTCACTGTTTCATCCGTCTAAACCAGTTCCTCAGCGGACAGCTCAGAGACTACAACGTTGGGCTCTTTTGTTATCACAATACCAGTATGAGATACTGTATCGCCCTACAGCTCAGCATGCAAACGCTGACGCGCTTTCTAGATTGCCGATTGCTGCGGATGATGTCTTCGATTCCTCTGAAGACTCTTGCCATCAGATTGACGCCGATGAGCATCAATCCCTCCGGGATTTTCCGATTGATTATCGTCAGGTGGCACGTGAGACAGCTACGGATCCTCATCTGAGTTTACTATTACGTTTTGTTCAACGTGGTTGGCCGTCCAAGGCAAAGGACATATCGGATCCTGTGGTTCGTCGCTATTATCCGCAACGTCATCTGTTGTCTGTTTCGCACGGAGTTTTGCTGTTACGCACCAAGCAGCTTGCCCGCCGTCATTGTACATGGATCGGCATTGATAAGCAGATTACGCAGATGTCTACAGATTGTTCGACGTGTGCCGAACACCAAGCTGCTCCGCCTCAACGCTATTTTGAGTGGGCACGCCCTGCCGGTCCCTGGCAGCGAGTACATATTGATTTCGCTGGTCCATATTGGAATTCTCGTTGGCTCATCGTAATAGATGCATTTAGTAATTTTCCGTTTGTTGTGCCCATGCAGTCTACAACGTCTGCACAAACTATACAGGCGTTGACTTCAATTTTTTGTATTGAGGGTCTTCCAGAAGTTTTAGTGTCTGACAATGGTCCACAATTTACCTCTGCTGAATTTGAAAGTTTTGTTCTGCCAATGGCATTCGCCATGTTCTTACTCCGCCGTTCCACCCTCAATCGAATGGTGCAGCGGAACGTTTTGTACGCACATTCAAGGATCACATGGACCGCCTTCGTGCTACGCGCTCTCGTCAGCAGGCCCTCATCACGTTCCTGTCGTCGTACCGGACCACGCCACGCGACGGCCCTTCGCCTGCGGAGCTTCTCCACGGCCGTCGTCATCGCACCCTACTACGGTTGTTGCACCCCCGGATCGACCCGCCGCTTCTGCGCATCGCACGCGTTTTCAGCGCAACGATGCCGTTTTTTTTCAGAGTTTATCACGGTCGCCGTCGTTGGGAACGTGGTACCGTGATAAGTGTCCAGGGTCGCGGTTTTTATACTGTTCAAGGTGCTACTGGGGTGCACAGGAGGCATCAGAACCAGTTGCGCCGCGCTGGCCGCCCGGATTCTGCCGCTCGTTCTTTGTCCACAGATTTGGTCCGCGGCGGGTTCCAGCCGCGCCTTCCGACTTCGCTGCCGCCCCCAGGGCAGCAGCAGCAGCCGCCGCCGCTACCACGCCGACAGCCCGTCCCGTTGATGCCTCCCGCGCAGCTTCATTCGGGAGCGCCCCAGGTGGTCGCTCCGGCGCCTGCGGTCCCTCTTCAGTCGCCACCACCTTCGGAGCTGATGGACGTCGACCCCTCAGCCGGGCCGCCTTCCCGAGCGGTGGCTGTGCAGCCTGTCCTGCAGCCGCTTTCCTTGGGCACCCCCAAGGAGTCTGACACCGCAGCGCCTTGTCCGGCGCCCTCTCAGCAGCCGTCGACGCAGCGTCAGGAGACGCTGCTACTCTTCGTGGGTCCCGACGCCCCGTCGCGTCCAGTACCAGAAGCTGCGCCCGTGGTCACAGGCGTGCACCCTGACCTCGGTTTTCAGTCGGGGTTTTCCCGAGGCCCCGCGCGGCCAATGCTGGGGTGCGGACCGGGGACTGCCACCGACAACAGTCTCCGCCCCGGTCTCTTTTGCTACGCCTGCGGCCAGACCCCTCCCCCGCCGTCGACGCTCGCCACGTCATTATTCAACGACGGTGCGGCGATTTGGGGGGGAGGAGTGTTATATCCTAGCCAGTAATGACAACCGAGCCCGCTGCCAAAAGGTTGGCAGCATCAAAGTCCGGACGCCGTCCGCATAAGCAGCGCCAGCGATACAGGAAATCGCCGCAAGTCTACGCGCGCCACCGCTGGCTTCTGGGTTCTTAAGCGCTGGAGTCGAGAGCGCTAGGACAGTTCTGTATTCGCCGCTTAGTTGTATACTCGCCTCCGAATTGTGTACTTGCTAGTCAGTTGTGTGTTCATCGCAGCAAAGTTGTTGTTTGTCGTCAGCCGACGCTGACCTAGCCGCTCCGACTCGAACTAGATAGATTTCTGTAGACACCGAGTTCACTACTGTGTTTCTGTATCTTCGTTAATAAAGATAAGTACCGACTTTTATTTAATCAGAGTGTTTGGGGTTTCATCTTTCTGTTTACTGTTCCAGCGGACCGGTCGGCCCGCTATTAAAAGTGTGGCGGTGACTTCGTAAGCCATTTCCACAGCCAAGTGTTTGTCGCTACGAACACCGCCACAAAAAGAAGTCTACTAACATCAAATACCGGGTTTAATTTGAGGAAGAAATTTCTGAGGATGTACGTCTGGAGTACAGCATTGTATGGTAGTGAAACATGGACTGTGGGAAAACCGGAACAGAAGAGAATCGAAGCATTTGAGATGTGGTGCTATAGACGAATGTTGAAAATTAGGTGGACTGATAAGGTAAGGAATGAGGAGGTTCTACGCAGAATCGGAGAGGTAAGGAATATGTGAAAAACACTGATAAGGAGAAGGGACAGGATGATAGGACATCTGCTAAGACATGAGGGAATGACTTCCATGGTACTAGAGGGAGCTGTAGACGGCAAAAACTGCAGAGGAAGACAGAGATTGGAATACGTCAAGCAAATAATTGAGGACGTAGGTTGCAAGTGCTACTCTGAGATGAAGAGGTTAGCACAGGAAAGGAATTCGTGCCGGGCCGCATCAAACCAGTCAGTAGACTGACGAAAAAAAAAAAATGTATGCCATACGTCTGCCACACTGTTTTAGAGATTTACAGTGAGAAAATTCGATACGCGTACGTATGTACATTGCAGTCTGTCACGGGCTCGTTACTCCGTTCGCCACTAGTCTCTCTCTGGTGGACTGCGCATAACGTACAAGCACGCCGTCAGTTGTACACGCTGTTCCACCTAACGCACCTTACCCGTCTGACAGGTATTGTTCTGCGTGGTTCATCCCGACACCGCTAATTGTGAAATGTGCGGTTTCGAATTACACTGTTTCTCTAACGGTAAATGGGAATGCCCTGTGACTAGGGCCTCCCGTCGGGTAGACCGTTCGCCTGGTGCAAGTCTTTCGAGTTGACGCGACTTCGCCGACATGCGTGTCGATGGATACGAAATGATGATGATAAGGAGAACACAAAATCCCCCTGAGCGGAGAAAATCTCCGACCCAGCCGGGAATCGAACCCGGACGATTAGGTATGACATTCCGTCACGCTGACCACTCACCTACCACGAGCGGACACTCTAACGGTAATAGACGTGATGTTTCCACAATATGATTGATAGAATAATAATAATTCACTGATGTACGTACTAAACAGCATGCGGTTACCAGACTCAGTGTTGAAGGGCATAATTAGTGGGACCATAGTGATAATACATACAGAGTTTGGACATTATTCGCAAAGCATGTTGCTAGTCCTACTGGCAGTATAAGGCCCTAACGAAACGTAATAGACCTGGACGAGGCAAAAATAATAGTTGGTACTAGTCTATGGGACCATTGTGGTAGGGTACAAAGAAAACAGGTTGAAGTGGTGCGAATAAATTCACGTCCACGACGTGGAAAGGGCTTCTTCCAAAGCTGACCAATCTTCCATTTCTGCTCTTGTAGTATGTAAGTGCAAATGTTTTCGAAACGACCCGCTGCAATCGCTGTTGACCAGTAAGATGCCAGATACCGTACGACCTGCACTACATTTACCAAATAAAAAACATATGCCCCAACGCAGAATCGATCTATCGACCTCCTACATGCTAACCCAAAACTCTATCCACTGCACCAACTCTACGGCACAGGTGATATGTGCTGACAGAGGTGGTTACCACACATGTGGTTACAGTGTTGTCAGATTGTCACTTTGCAACATTCTTTTTCTGCCGAATGTACTCGCCGGACCAAACTTTGTAACAGACATTTTTTTATCGCTGACATGTGAGGAGTCGCGCTGCGAAGCCCGAGTGCGCGAATTTCGCTGTAAAAAGCTAGTTTAACGTAAAATTATTGAAAGCTGGCAGTTACGATAGAACGATCTTTTCATTCGCGGTAGTTTCCTGTAAGAAATAAAAATTTTAGCATACTGGACGAATAGAGGAATGTAGTTGAATGTGTGAGTGTGTGTGTGGGTGTGTGTGTGTGTGTGTGAGGCGGGGACTGGAGGGGGGGGAGGTTCAGTTGAAAAGTGCTGCATGGTGAGGGGTAGGTGTGTGGAGGGAGGGGAGAGGGCTGGAAGTGTTCTCCTATTACCGGGCTGCGCGTATGCAACAGCATGCGCCGTCGGTGTATTTTTTAATGACCGCCGCTGACATATTTCCGCACCGCAGAGAGGCGTTTGTGGTTAAATGAAAAGGCAATTACCGTGGAATTGGCAGATTTATTCCTCCGGCGCTAATGTCCCCGTTTTTAATTACATTTGCCGAACAATAGTCTTTCGCGGTATTCAGCCGCAGGTTGATGGAATGGATGCCGCACTCAGCTTACGGGAAATTGTCACACAGGACAGCAGTTAGCCACCGGAGGGTACTTCGACACCGCTGTATGAACGAAAGAACAAAGGTGTTTTCTGAAGTGAAGGGATGGGGTAACTTATAGCTACCATTGTCTTGTTAGGGACTGGGTGTTGTGTTGTCCTAATCATCATCATTTCATCCCCATCGACGCGCAGGTCGCCGAAGTGGCGTCAAATCGAAAGACCTGTACCAGGCGAACGGTCTACCCGACGGGAGGCCCTAGCCACACGACATTTCCATTTCCATTTTTCTGCTATCATCCAAGCAACTATGGGATTTCTAGTACGAGTAGCGTTCAATAAGTAATGCAACACTTTTTTCTCGCACAATTTCGGTAGATAAAATTCGGAGGCTGTTGTGGGGCATCGTGGAATATCCGCGCTTCAGCGCCTATAGTTTCAAGAAGTTCCTATTGGTAGGAGGGCTATTAATAGCCTCCAAAATGGTCTCTGTAACGGAGGTACGTTCCAAGCAGAGAGCTGTCATTGAGCTTCTTTTGGAGGAAAACCAGAGCACCGCAGATATTCGTGGGCGCCTGCAGAAAGTCTACGGAGGCCTGACAGTGAACAAAAGCACGGTGAGTCGTTGGGCGAGGGTCTGTCATCATTGCAAATTCGCGCAAATCCGTCCGATCTCCCGTGTGCCAGCCAGCCGCACACAGCTGTGATTCCTGCATGTTGGAACATGCGGACCGATGTGACTGACGGATCACAATCAAAAATCTCACTGGTCAACTGGATGTCTCTATTGGTAGTGCTGACACGCTCGTCCACCAATTGGGGTACTTAAAGGTGTATGCCCGCTGGGTTTCTCGCCGCCTAACAAAATACCATAAAGAGTAACGAAGGACTATTTTTGAGGAACCGCTTGCGCGTTACAAGGCTCATAGTGACAATTTCTTGTAGAATATCGTCACAGGCGATGAAACATGGGTTCAACACTTCGAACCGGAAACAAAACAGCAATCTACACTCATGCTCATGAATTACGGATAATGCTGATACATGGTGAAACAACGCTCTGGTAGGCAGTTTGCGGGTTTAAATCACCTCGGGGTATGACCATGCGGTACATTCGACCTGCAGTCGTCGCACGGTGGCGCCGGCAGCAGTCCACATACGCAGAGATTTGTTGGTGCATGTCAGAGTACGGTGCAGCGAGTAAGTGTACAGACGTTTTCAGACGTGCTAATGGTGACTTTGTGTTGAAAATGGCTCAAAGAACACACACTGATGACGTTATGAGTGGTAGAATGCTACGGTGACCGGAGGCCGGTCAAACACAGCAAGTCGTAGCACGGGCCCTCTATGTGCCACAAAGTGTCACATCAAGATTATGGCAACGATTCCAGGAGACAGTACACGTGTCCAGGCACTACACTATCGGACGTCCACATTGTACAACACCACAGGAAGACCGATATATCACCATCACTGCCCGCAGACGGCCACGGAATACTGCAGGTAGCCTTGCTTGGGGCCTTACCACAGCCACTGGAACAGTTGTATCCAGACACACAGTCTACAGACGACTAAACAGAAACGGTTTATTCGCCCCGAGACCTGCAAGGTGCATTCCACTGAACTGTTGGTCACAGGAGAGCCCGTAAAGCCTGGTGTCAAAAACACAGTACATGATCATTGGAACAGTGGTCCCAGTTTATGTTCACGGACGATTCCTGGTATAATCTGAACAGTGTTTCTCGCCGGGTTGTCATCTGGTATGAACCAGGAACCAGATACCAACCCCTTAATGTCCTTGAAAGGGACGTGTATGGAGGTCGTGGTTTGATGATGTGAGGTGGGATTACGATTGGTACACGTACACCCCTGCATGTCTTTGTCAGAGGAACGGTAACAGGTCAAGTGTATCGGAACGTCATTTTGCACCGGTATGTCCGGTTTTTCAGGGGTGCAATGGGTCCCTCCTGATGGATGATAACGCACGGCCCCACCGAGTTTCCATCGTGGGGGAGTACCTTGAAACAGAAGATATCAGGCGAATGGAGTGGCCTGCCAGTTCTCCAGACCCAAACCCCATCGAGCACGTCTGGGATGCTCTCAGTTGACGTATCGCTGCAAGTCTTCAAACCCCTAGGACACTTCAGGAGCTCCGACAGGCGCTGGTGCAAGAATGGGAGGCTATACCGCAGAAGCTGCTCGACCACCTGATCCAGAGTATGCCAACCCGTTGTGCAGCCTGTGTACGTGTGCATGGTGATCATATCCCACACTGATGTCGGGGTATATGCGCAGGAAACAGTGGCCTTTTTTTAGCACGTGTGTTTCGGGACGGTTTTCTCAACTTATCGCCAATACCGTGTACTTACAGATCTATGTCGTGTGTGTTGTGGTTGGCAGGAAGCCGAAAGGCACGCGTTTTACCTCACACAGGCTGGCGTGAGGTCTGGAACAGGACAAGGAAATTAGAATTTAGAAAAAACGGACGTAGCTGGTGGAATACTTAACTTTAATCCATTAATGGTGAACTTCGCTCTTGACTGTACACGATGCAGTATCAATAGTAACTGGTAATGGCGCCTTGCTAGGTCGTAGCAAATGACGTAGCTGAAGGCTATGCTAACTATCGTCTCGGCAAATGAGAGCGGATTTTGTCAGTGAACCATCGCTAGCAAAGTCGGCTGTACAACTGGGGCGAGTGCTAGGAAGTCTCTCTAGTCCTGCCGTGTGGAGGCGCTTGGTCTGCAATCACTGATAGTGGCGACACGCGGGTCCGACGTATACTAACGGACCGCGGCCTATTTAAAGGCTACCACCTAGCAAGTGTGGTGTTTGGCGGTGACACCACAGTGTGTGTTCACTATGTGCCTATGCTATTAACGCCAGTTTTGTGTAGTTCCACGTTGTGAGACACCACATTCTGCAATTATCCTTACTTTATGAGCACGAGTGTATATGGTGGTGCCACTCCACATCTCCGAAGAAAAAATTCAAAGCCGCTACCTCAGCCGGTAAAGTCCTGGCGATCGTCTTCTGGGACTCCGATGGGGCTATTTTGTTAGATGCCCTCTCTCATGGTGCAACGGTCAACTCCGAAGTGTATTGTGCTAGACTCAGGAAACTGGAGAAACGACTTCAGCGTGTTCACCGCCACAAATATGCAAAGGAAATTCTCCTTCTCCATGACAACGCAAAGCGCCATACAAGTCTGCTCACCCGACAGGATCTCACAAAACTTCATTGGACTCAACCTCTTCCACCCTACAGCCCATATCTAGCACCTTGCGACTTCCATCTGTTTGGCCAGCAGTTCGTGGATGAGGGGAGGTTACTGATGCAGCAAGACGCTCGCCCCGACGTCAACGTATGCGGGCGCACAGGCTCTCCTAATAAGGAGATTATATTGAAAACAGGGTTTTTTAGCCAACAGAATGGGGAGTAGTATGTTGTTTTGGAATCCTGAATAAAACCAACCTGCTTCGAGAAAAAAATGCGTTGCGATACTTATTGAACGCCCCTTGTATATCTGTATCGCACTTCTTCACATCCGTAAGTGCCAAAACGCGAACTGTGCGAACTAGTACACGAATTCTCAACAAGGTTGATTTAACGCAGTGGGATGTTAAGTAGGTCGATCACGGAAACGATGGACTTACACTTTACGAATACGGGACAGACATATGCGCAATCCTTAAATGTAAGAAAACGACGACCTCGAATTTCCGTCCGGCTGTCTTGATTTAGGTTTAACGCACTTTTCCCAAACTGATTAAGGGGAACACAGATAGGGTTTACTGTTCCGTTGATGACGTGGTCGTTAGAGACGGAGCGTCTCTCGGATGAGACCAGGAGGTGGAGGAAATCGGTCGTGTCCTTTTCAGTGGAATCCTCCCACCATTATCATTCACAGATTTAAGGCGATTACGGAAAGTCCAAATTATTCTTCCAGAATGCGAGTTTTGGCTCTTAACTACTATGGCATCTCTCTGAAGCACTCGATAAATGAAGTAGCGTACTGATCAGAGGCTTTACCAGCAGCAGAATATGCTCCAGTATCAGTCCCAAGGAACGAGGTATTTAGGTGGAACATAGGATCGACAGATTGAATAATTTATCTAACAGTATAACGGGAGCATGCCAAATACCGCGAATGTGTGGTGGTGATGATGATGCTGCTGATGATGATTATGGTGATGACGACGACGTCATCGACGACAACGATGATGATGATGTATCAAATGTGTTAATGTGTTAAATGACACTTTACAAATTGTCTTTTCGCTTTTCTCTGGATATTAAATGTGCCATAAGCTGCAGTACTCACTGGAATACTGGAAGGGCTGGCCGTCGCTCCAGTGGAAGTCCCCCTCCAGCGTGCGGTCGGTGGCGCCTATCCAGTAGGCCACGTCAGCGTCCTCGCTGCACACACAAACAAAAACATGCCACGTTACTACTTTGTCAGCATAAAGTGAAAAACGCTTTCACCTCCTCTGTTTTGCTTCACTCGAGCCACACATGGTGAACATTCGTTCGTTTTTTTTTCCCCTCCGTGAATAGGAATACTTTTCCGCTTATAGATCGATGGTCCGCGAAAGTGGACCTTCTAAAAACGGTGTGAAGCACATTGCAAGGTACTATTCGTGCTAGTTTATAGCAGTTCTTTCGCGGACAATGATTACTTATACACATAGAAAAGGTATGTAAATAATTGTTGTGCTAATTACTAGGCTGAGAATATATATTTTTCCTAACGATCTCCAAAAATCTAGATACTGAGAATTAGTTCAGACGTGTATAAATTTTGTTCGTTACTATGTAAAAACTCATTTTCTGTAGATCCTCGAACGTGGACCTCAGGTTGTAATGCATATTCGCTACTATTAATTTGATCTTCGATAATGGAATACTGAAATAACTTATTTCTATACTCTACAGAAATGCATGAAATATTGACTGATGAGGAACTAGAAGCTCTTTTTAATGACAAAATCCGGAATTATCTAATTGCGAGGATGACGAATTCTTGTTTTTGACTGAAGACTGGTCCCGTTGAGCCTGGTGAAACTCGCTGGTAAACAATAATAACGTGAAGATGTCGTGCCAATAACTGGGAGAAAGAGGACATCCTTGCACAGTGAATTCCTCTGATAGTGAAGATGAAAATGCTATAGCAAATATAGATAAAATGCCAAGAAGAGCTCTGTTGCAACCAGTTTCAGAAGTAAGGTTTTAAGAGTAGTTTTAGTGCATCAACAAAAACCTGCATTGGAAGTCATTTACTTCAAACCCAGTTTTATGTGTGCATTAGCATATACAATTTGCTACACACACACACACACACACACACACACACACACACACACACACACACACATTGCAAACAGAAAATTGAACTGAATTTAGTGTTGGGACAGCAACAGCCACAAATTTACTTTCAGTTCCTTTATTCATAGGGTACCGTTACCAGTTTCGAATCGTTGCGATTCACCCTCAAACTGTTTACACGCTTTTTTATGCCATGTGGTGTGTTTTTTACAGATTAATTGTCCTAAAATATAAATAATACATAATTATAAAGACGCCACACACAGATGGTTGCGTTACAGATTTTCGTTGCATGTGACGTACGTGAAATGTCGGTTTGGAGTGTTTATTTTCATAACATTCGTCCAACAGATGTGAATACATTCCCGGTGCATTCTTGTTGTTGCACACGTAAATTTTCCTCTCTGAACACTTTAAATTTGTCATTGAGAAGATTTCTACCATGCACTACATGTTTTGATATATACAATCAAAGATGCTATGATATATTGTAATATTTGACGATGATGTCCTATGTTTAGAAAGGATCATATATCCATTTACGCAACTGTAATGCCTTTTACACTAGTACAGAGACATTGATTTTTTGAGTTGATATTGTTACATTAATTATAAAGTGTTTATATATGAGCCGTGTATCGACTCGTGCTACACCTTGTGTTTAGATTGCATTGGTTTTCCTTTTCTTTCCCTGATATGTTTGTTTGATATGTTGTCTGTCATTAAGTGTCTGCTTGGTTGTCTTTTCCCTCTGCTATCGATATCTGCGTTTTTGCTTCCCTGAAACTGCTATGGAGGAAGTGAGATCTTTGACCAGTTGTGACCTCCTGTGGTGGCGCGGAAGTAGGGGCGTTGCACGCAGAGAGAGTGTGGTGGACACGGGAGGGCAGTGTGGCTCTCCAGCGCGAAGCAGGCGTGGTCGGTTGTACCGAGTCGCCACGTGATGTATGTCGGCTGTGTGTAACAAGATGGTCGAGTAGATGGAAGAGCTCCCCGCGTGTTGGTTGTATTCAGAACCGCCCCACGAGTAGTTGCTGTTCATTTCGCCTTGGTGGGGCGGTAACAAGCTTCTTTAAATCCCCCATTTCAACACTGGAGTTTAAAAGGAGACGCCTAACATGAAGGAGCGGTCACTACCCGTCAACGTTGCAAAGAAGACGTGATCTCCAGTGACGGAGCGTGTTGTCACGTGAAAGTGGCGCTTTGGGTACGCTGGCGACGCGTGCACGGTCGGATATGTGGATCCTTGCCATCGGAGGTCGTGTACTGCCTGTTCGAGCATAATTGCACGTTAAGTTTGTGGAAGGTTTAATCATAAAGTAATAATTTTGTGTAACCAGCGTCTCTTCTGCCTTGTGGCCTCCGGCGACCGGGTTTCCTGTCCCCAGCACTGGTGTAATTAGTGATCTTTCCTCCTCCTCTCGTTACTGTCCGATGGGAGGTGTAGTTTTGGCAGTTTAATTGTTTCGCTACTCTGTCGTGTGTTATGAGTAAATTCATGCTTCTTTTTGGTTGATCATGTGGTCGCTCACTCAGGACTGTGTGGTGTAATGTTTCCTTGCACGAGGTTAGCTCTAAGTTAAGCCATCTTATAACAAGTTTTCGCTGGCTAAAAGTCGGTGCAGTGACCAGCCTGAGAGTGGCAATTGTGTTTACGGGCGTATTTAAATTGGTCAGTATTCTGCCTATCCTGAGCATCCCTGAGTGGGTGATTTGTGGTCGCCTTACATGGGGCCGTCATATCTGTTTAGTTCAGATGATATTCCAGGACACTTTTTGTGGTGTCACCGCCAGACACCACACTTGCTAGGTGGTAGTTTTAAATCGGTCTCGGTCCATTAGTACATGTCGGACCCGCGTGTCGCCACTGTTAGTGATCGCAGACCGAGCGCCACCACACGGCAGGTCTCGAGAGACGGACTAGCACCCGCCCCAGTTGTACGGACGACTTTGCTAGCGACTACACTGACGAAGCCTCGCTCCTTTGCCGAGCAGATAGTTAGAATAGCCTTCAGCTAAGTCCATGGCTACGACCTAGCAAGGCGCCATTAGCCTTACATAGCTTGTATCTAAAGAGTCTCACTTGTATCGCCACAATCTCCAGATGTAAACAAGGATGGATTAAAGTTAAGTATTCCAGAAGCTACGTACTTTTCTTTATAGCATTCATTACGTATCCTGTTTCAGACCTCACGCCATCCTTCGTGAACTTATAGCGTGCATTGCGGTCCCCTCAAACCACACTGTGTCGGCACTTCTGGCGACACATCACTTTTGTTTAAAAAAAATTTTAAATTCCTCCAAGTTTGTCAGTTCCTTTTATTGCCATGAATTGTATTTGTTGAGACCTGTTTAATTTTTTTAATGGCGGTGTTGGTAGCTTCACTACCTCACCGTACTTTATTAACAAAGTTCTGTATTTCCTTTTGTAGCCTGTTTGCTAATGTTCTTTAAATTTTTTAAAATTGTTGTATTGCTATAAATTACTTTGATTGGCGTTAGTGGCGTGTTTTAAAAGGTAGTTTATTGCCGTACTGCTAGCTTCTGTGGTTTTTTAAAAAAAATTTCTTAGTTATTGTATTGCTATAAATTACTTGATTGCCGTTAGTGGCGTGTTTGAAAGGCTGTTATTGCCGTACTGCTAGTTTCTGTAAGATAGCAAATTTATATGGTACTATAATTTTCATGATGCTAAATGTAATTAAATAATGTACTATTATATATATTAAAAAACTCTTTATAATTAATGTAACAATATCAACCAAAAAATAAATGTTTCTGTACTAGTGTAAAAGGCATTACAGTTGCGTAAATGAATATATGATCCTTTATAAGCATAGGACATCATCGTCAAATATTACAATATATCATAGCATCGTCGGTATTCATATGTTTGTAAGCTCTTTGTATAAATCAAAACATGTGGTGCATGGTAGAAATCTTCTCAGTGACAAATCTAAAGTGTTCAGTGAGGAAAATTTACGTGTGCAACAATAAGAATGCACCTGGAATGTATTCACATCTCTTGGACGAATGTTATAAAAAAAAAAAAAAAAATACACTCCAAACCGACATTTCACGTAAGTCACATGCAACGAAAATCTGTAACGCAACCATCTATGTGCGGCGTGTTTATAATTATGTATTATTTATATTTTAGGACAATTAACCTGTAAAAAACACACCACATGGCATACAGAAAGCGTGTAAACAGTCTGAGGATGAATCACAACGATTCGAAACTGGTAACGGTACCCTTTGAATAAAGGAACTGAAAGTAAATCTGTGTCTGGTTTCTGTCCCAACACCATGAACATTTGTCTTCAAACAACAGCCACGGTCTCCATCATGTCATCATATGACAAATTTGCAAATAGACTAGTACGTTTTCACGTTAAGTGAGACTTGACGTCAACATATGTGGACCACGATTTGTGCCTTAATGAATCATCAAAAATATTTCATTTGCATTTGTGTCGTGCTTGTATATTAGTTTGGTGGACAACGTGAAAAGAAAAATTTCCTTCCAATTCTTTTATCTCACGAGTGAAGAGGTTAATGTTAATACTATGGAATGTGGTAGAGTATATCCGACACTGACGCCTATGTAGCGAGCAAGACCAAAGTGCTCAGTACTGCACCCCACTCGAATTGAAACGTATCGCCTGCCAAAGACGCCACACATGCGGAGGACTTCACTGTTCGTAACAACTGCGATGAGAATTTTCGAACCTGAGTGCGCCTATCATGGAGCAAGTTCTCCTCGAGTGTCTTCAGCAAAGCAGGGACAGGCTGGCTCCCATTAAACAACGACAGAGTGCTCTGGAGGATTCCTTCTGGCGATCTCCGTATTGACTTTTATGTCAGAATGCCGCCATTCTGTTAAAAACCTTGTTTTAAAATATACCTTTGTACTACGTTAGACATTGACACGATATCGGTTTGAAAGCAGGTTGAAACTTGTGTCGTACAGAGCTCCCATCAACCAACCTCGCACTAGGTGAATATCTGCCGTCAATGGCATGTAGTGTCCTATAGGTACAAGTTTTATAGCTAAAAAATACACAGTACAAACTTAAGGGTGTGCAGTAAAGTTCTAGAGTCGGTTTTGTAATTTTTTAGTTATTTTATCGAAAATAATCATGAATATCGTTTCCAAAATCGAGCGTCATCCTTGTCTGACCCGCTCAACGAGGAGTAGACGAGTAGAAACTGTATCTTCAGCGACTACACTAATAACGTGCTTAGTGAAGTAGCGGATCCGTCTCGTCAACCCATTCATTCTTCTTTTGGTCTACTTAGGAGGGGGTTCAGATGTTTCAAAAATTGTGTTCCTTAGAGAATCATCAAGAATTGCAGTTTTCTCGCGTATATGGCGGTATATGATACATAGAAAATCATCGTATAGACTAGCATTGAACAAGTGTCACAAGACGTGCAACCACTCGCATCAGGAGTGGGTGACAGATTGACAGATTTACGGAGTCTAATCCGTGGTTGTAAATCTCGCCAGAGTCCAAGACTCCAAGACAACGAGTCACGCAATTCCCATGTTTTTTTTTTTTTCAACTTTGTTGGTGAGGCGCTGCCAAACGGCTGGACTTTAAACACGCTCCGAAACGATTTTACGATGTATATATGGAGTGGAAAGCACTTTCAGAATGCAAATGACATATTTTAAAGCTTATTGCGGTGCTATAAATATGGAAAAGCTTTTTATAGTCTGGGATTAAACTTTTTCAAACAGTGTGGTATAGATAACAGAGAGAAATGGAAACCCACTGTCTTTCTTCAAAGCGAATCAGTACAGAGCGTACTGACAGAATTGTGTAGGAAATAAAATCGGGAAAGATGCAAGGCAAGGCAAGGATGTTCACTGTCGCCACTAATGCTTATTTTGTACACTGAAAAGGCAACGAGGCACGTAAAGTATTCTGATTGTTTTTCAAAGACGGAAAAATTAGCACAGTTCAATGCACTGATGATGCAGTAGTGATAGCCGAAAGTGATCAGAAATTGGGTTTTATGCTAAATGTAATGGAACATGTGCATCAGACGTGGACATGATAGAGGACTTAATGTTACAGACAGGATAGAGGATCTTGAAGAGATACACAAAATTGATACCTGGGAAGCAGAATAGATAAACATGATAGGCGTAAGGTTTAAAGAAACGACTTCCCAACAGGGCTTTTGTAAGAAGATGTAGAGGCTAACGTGCGACAGTGTTAAGAAACTCGTACCTAGTTTTTAATTATTACAATATGTCTGAAATCCACAAAGAAACTCGCGAAACGTACTACAATCGGTGCAAAGCATTAGAAAGTATGTGAAAAACACAAGGATATACTCGTAATTAATTCATTTTGAACTTAAACACTTCAGGTTACAATTCATTTCTTATCTTAAGGGGAAAAGGTATCTTGTATCTCCTCCATGTTAAACTGACAGTTTTCAGTGTACCTTTTCTCAGGAAGTGCTAACAGAACAGTACTGAAAATTTTTTCACATACATTTAAACTGTTTGCTAACGATCTGACATTTTTCAGGACTAGTACATTAAATTTATAATTTTTAAAAATGTTCCATTTTTCGGGCAAATTTTTAAAATAAAAAAGACCATACGTTCCTTTGTAATATAGCTAGAAAGCCAAAAAATATCACTTCTTGCATGTGCACAACGGCAGCTGACTATTAGAATTTCGTTGCTCTGAGATAGATGGTTTCAGAGCAAAGGTACATTAGGCTACAAAAAACAGAAGTTACTGGAATTTTATTTCAAAGTTTTATTGCACTTACGAAGTCATTCCTGATACGTACTCTTCATTTAAATTTACGGCTTCCCTCACTGTATCTGCTATAAATTACCATGCCACTGATTTGCAAGCAGCATGAAGTGAAGAATTATATTTCTGAATTTTTTTGCAGGCCATACACAGACTGTATATTGTTTTCACTATATTCACTGTTTTCTTTCTTCCATGTCCTTCAGATCTTTTCTTGATAATTTTGGAGGTCGATCTCAGCATTTTTTGCTCAGAAGCAAAAAAAAAGCACTTCTTGCTTTATTACTACAGGAAACAATTGAATGCTAGACAATAAACAATGTAGCTAACGAAACTTCCTGGCAGATTAAAACTGTGTGCCGGACCGAGACTCGAACTCGGGACCTTTGCCTTTCGCGGGTAAATGCTCTACCAACTGAGCTACCAAAGCACGACTCACGCCCCGTCTTCACAGCTTTACTTCTGCCAGTACCTCGACTCCTCAGCCTCAGTTGGTAGAGCACTTGCCCGCGAAAGGCAAAGGTCCAGAGTTCGAGTCTCGGTCCGGCACACAGAATTAATATGCCAGGAAGTTTCATGTCAGCGCACACTCCGCAGCAGAGTGAAAATCTCATTCTGGAATGTAGCTAACGACTGCTGTCTCAAATCAACGGAAAAAAATACGCCTAGCCTTATAAATAAAAAGAAGTGAAGTGATGGAGCAACCATTAGGCTTGCTAACATTGCAAGCTGACATTTAAATTGACGTTTGGGAGCTTTAAATAAGGATCTGGCCCAAAATACTATTTTATTCGCACGAAGCAGACTTTAAACCTTCATAACCATCAGTAAAAAGAAATTTCACATTTTCATAATTTTCAAGGTACCTGCTGCCCGAAAATGTTTTTCGATGAAACGATTACATTGCGCTCAGATTTCATTAATATATGTCCACATTAGCAGAAGGTGGGACGTTAGTTTAATTTCGTTTTCCTATTCTTATTGGAAAACTCACCGCCCAAATTAGTGAATGGGAAATATGGAAGTAACAGCATTACAACAGCAATTTTCAGTTTATATTATGCCATTATTTTGTTACTACAGACTAGCCGCTTGGAGCGTTAGCGTCGCTGCCGGTGTCAAAATGCTGTATTTTTTACCTTGTAGAACTTCGCAGCTGTATGTCATAGGCAGTGTTTCCACCGCGGCCATCCCTCTTCGGCTCGGAACTGCTGCGTTAGAAATAAACATTACAACTCATTACAACTGTCACGTCTTACGGTGGCCACAGCGTTCCGGTACCAGACCTGTGTCGAACAGAAGCGTCATGTAAAGAGGTTGTCAGAAATATCTCTCTATTTGTTATGAAGTATGCTGGAGTAGAAAAAATTTTCGCCCCGATGCACTCAAAGAACGGATTCTCTATACAGGAATCAGTGCATGCACTGGCGTCAAACGTTCCGTATCAGGACCTGGAAAATGCTCAATTCGAAGGTCTGTTCTCTAGAGATTTAGCGTGTGCAACGAAAACAGAAGTAGAAATTCATATATCCTTATCGGCGGCACCACGTTTTGCCCTGTCTCTGTCCCATTCGCGTTACACGACTCTGTGACACGCTGCCGGCCGTTCTGGCTTAGCGGTTCTAGACGCTTCTGTCTGGAACTGCCTGCTGCTACGGTCGCAGGTTCGAATCCTGCCTCGGGCATGGATGTGTGTGATTTCCTTAGGTTAGTTAGGTTTACGTAGTTCTAAGACTAGGGGACTGATGATCTCAGATGTTAAGACCCATAGCGCTTAGAGCCATTTGAACCATTTGGTAGATTCGTATCGATAATATCAAGTCGTTTCAGCCATGTTTATTTTTGCCATAAAAGAAATGTCACGTCACGACAGACATCCACTTGTTCTGATTTTTTTATTTATTTGTCTTTTGGCTTTGGCCAGCAACGACCATAAAGCCAATAGTAGTTACAAATGTGCCATATTTACATAACTGCAATATCCACGGTAGAACAATAAAGAGAATTTGATGAATACACATAAGTTCTTAATGTAAAATAAAAAAGAAACATTTAAAGACGAACAGTAGACAGCCAGAAATATTTACAACAGTGCCAAGATAACGATAGTGCAATTTTCACAATGGAACAATGCTAAGAGTATGAAGCACAGAGATGAATTAGTTATATGAATTACAAAACACAAAATTACGACACTGGGTTCGAAATGAGTCGGCTCCAGAGGAGAATTACACTCACAGTAACCTATAACTGAAAGCTGGATAACGGCGCTGTTTACAGAGAAAAGTTCGTAATGCAAAGTGTAAAAACACAAACAGACTTTCCAGCATTTGAACCAGGCTGGTTCCATAGTAAGACAAGATCCACAAAACTTATAGGTCAAAGCTGGATAATGGCGTCTTTTAAATAGCTCGCGAGCAAAGAGTATGTACATACACTCCTGGAAATGGAAAAAAGAACACATTGACACCGGTGTGTCAGACCCACCATACTTGCTCCGGACACTGCGAGAGGGCTGTACAAGCAATGATCACACGCACGGCACAGCGGACACACCAGGAACCGCGGTGTTGGCCGTCGAATGGCGCTAGCTGCGCAGCATTTGTGCACCGCCGCCGTCAGTGTCAGCCAGTTTGCCGTGGCATACGGAGCTCCATCGCAGTCTTTAACACTGGTAGCATGCCGCGACAGCGTGGACGTGAACCGTATGTGCAGTTGACGGACTTTGAGCGAGGGCGTACAGTGGGCATGCGGGAGGCCGGGTGGACGTACCGCCGAATTGCTCAACACGTGGGGCGTGAGGTCTCCACAGTACATCGATGTTGTCGGCAGTGGTCGGCGGAAGGTGCACGTGCCCGTCGACCTGGGACCGGACCGCAGCGACGCACGGATGCACGCCAAGACCGTAGGATCCTACGCAGTGCCGTAGGGGACCGCACCGCCACTTCCCAGTAAATTAGGGACACTGTTGCTCCTGGGGTATCGGCGAGGACCATTCGCAACCGTCTCCATGAAGCTAGGCTACGGTCCCGCACACCGTGAGGCCGTCTTCCGCTCACGCCCCAACATCGTGCAGCCCGCCTCCAGTGGTGTCGCGACAGGCGTGAATGGAGGGACGAATGGAGACGTGTCGTCTTCAGCGATGAGAGTCGCTTCTGCCTTGGTGCCAATGATGGTCGTATGCGTGTTTGGCGCCGTGCAGGTGAACGCCACAATCAGGACTGCATACGACCGAGGCACACAGGGCCAACACCCGGCATCATGGTGTGGGGAGCGATCTCCTACACTGGCCGTACACCACTGGTGATCGTCGAGGGGACACTGAATAGTGCACGGTACATCCAAACCGTCATCGAACCCATCGTTCTACCATTCCTAGACCGGCAAGGGAACTTGCTGTTCCAACAGAACAATGCACGTCCGCATGTATCCCGTGCCACCCATCGTGCTCTAGAAGGTGTAAGTCAACTACCCTGGCCAGCAAGATCTCCGGATCTGTCCCCCATTGAGCATGTTTGGGACTGGATGAAGCGTCGTCTCACGCGGTCTGCACGTCCAGCACGAACGCTGGTCCAACTGAGGCGCCAGGTGGAAATGGCATGGCAAGCCGTTCCACAGGACTACATCCAGCATCTCTACGATCGTCTCCATGGGAGAATAGCAGCCTGCATTGCTGCGAAAGGTGGATATACACTGTACTAGTGCCGACATTGTGCATGCTCTGTTGCCTGTGTCTATGTGCCTGTGGTTCTGTCAGTGTGATCATGTGATGTATCTGACCCCAGGAATGTGTCAATAAAGTTTCCCCTTCCTGGGACAATGAATTCACGGTGTTCTTATTTCAATTTCCAGGAGTGTATATAGAACCAGGGAATTAAAGCAGTTGCACCTGTTGGGAGGGGGTAGCCTTACACAACGGGGTTTTTGTACCGGACCGCCTGTATGGCCGAGTATGTGGCACACGCCAGTATGACGTCGTTCAAATCCGCCACGCCGTTGCGTCTTGATCATAGTGTCGAGAAGCGATGATTTTCAACTGGTATAGGTGGGCGGGGTAGCACCCGTGTCCCAGCCTTATGCGGATGCTAGGGGGTCACATGACATCTGCTAAGCTTTACCGAGGTGAACCATGGTTGAATTTCGGCTGTATGGCCACCAGGTGACCGCTCTTATATTGCTGGTAAGTGTGATATTCACAATTCCTATCGTGATAAGCAGCTTGCTTGAGCGTCTAGTTGAAATTCATATACGGGATTGGTGTTGGGTGAAACTGTCCTTCCGTAACGGTCCTTTTAGCGAGGCGGTCAACAGTGTCATTGCGGAAAAAGCCTCTATAACCTTTTACACACAGTAAGCGAACGTCAATACCTAACGTCCGCACTTCTAGAATGGTGCAAATGGCTCTGAGCACTATGGGACTAAACTTCTGAGGTCATCAGTCCCCTAGAACTTAGAACTACTTAAACCTAACTAATCTAAGGACATCACACACATCCATGCCCGAGGCAGGATTCGAACCTGCGACCGTAGCGGTCGCGCGGTTCCAGACTGTAGCGCCTAGAACCGCTCGGCCACTCAGGCCGGCCCGCACTTCTAGTAAGGTCTCCAGGACATCCCGGAATATCTGTTAATCTGTTCATAAAACCCCGGATGTTGTTGTTTCTGCAGCACACTTTGTGAGTTCGTGAGAATCAAAACGGACCAGAAATTCCGTTTGTCATAATAAATAGTCTCTCTGACGGCCAGTAACTCCGCCGTGTGGATAGACGATTTAGTCGTCAGTGCAAATATTTAATATGTGTTGTTAGAGGAGCCAAAGGAGGCGTATACCACCCCCACCTCGCCTTAGAGCCAATCGTATAGATTTAAGTATGCTTTGGCCAATGTCGTGTAAGAAAGTGTTGCAGGTTGTGATTAATATTCGTCCCTGTTTTTTAATCGGAGTCTTTGATTTCGTTCGGGGATCACGGTGTGCAGAACAAACTTTGGACACATCTTTTTCTTCTTCTAAATACTCTGGAGACAGTCTTCCATACTTTACTTGCAAATTTCTTTCTGCAAACGACATGCTATAATTCGCAACATTAACTTCCAAACCTCATATGGCCTAGACATGAAATCATCTTTCACTGTTGCATATGTAAAGTTACTTACATTTTTTAGCGTATATAAAAATAAAGACGTCGTTACTAATAATACCGTTCTTTTTTCTTCAAAGAAGGCAAACCACAAGTGGTTATTAATACCTCTTACGAAATTTCTGCAATCGCTCCGAAACAATTTTATTAATGAAACAATTTACTTTAGAAATTATTTCCTGTCATTAATAAACCGGAAATGGTTCGTTGATGCACCTGCATGTATAAAAATATTCACAGTGCAAAAATCTGGTAAGTAAGCGTAAACAGCTATGGAAAATATTTCAAGATAATTGAGAGTGTTAGGAGCTGCTTAATATTATTTAATGTACGCCTCGATATTAGGCGTGTGGCTTAATGGTATTCGATAATAAGTTACATTTGAAATCAGTTTTTACCTTCAAATGTGTTTGTTTGTGGATAACGGGACTACCGGATGGCGGAATGCGTTTCATTCCAAAGCCGGCGCTTCGGATCGAAGTTATTAAGGACGGGTAATATTTTTTAATTTTCATCTCCTGTCGGAAATAGTCTCTTAATGCTCCTCTGACTGTTTGTCTCCAAAGGCGAAAGCTGCGATTTTTAATCTCAGGGATTTAATTAAATTGGAAAAAATTCTCCATTTTTTTCCAACACATAGTAGAGATCAGATATTTTCACGACTGACGAGTTTCCTCTGTAGGGCACCGTGGTGTGTAAAAACAGCCTATTGTTATTGTTTGAAACATTTTTTTCGCTAGAACTGCAATTCAATTTTCAGCCATACTTAACGCAGTAGGTACACTATGAAGTCCAGAAATCGCATGAAGAATTCTCCACAAACGACAGGATGCAAAGTATTTGAGGATGATTTTGTCTTTCGAATTTATTTGGTGTGCTTTCTGTAAAAAGAACGATATGGAATTTTGTCAGCATATTTATCAGAAAATTAAGCATGAAGTGAGGTATTGCTGAAACATTAAATTATTTTCATGCACTGGAAAAAAGATAAACAGAAAGAAGGACCTTTGGCACAGTGGCCTATTTCAAGTTTTAAGTCTGGCATCAGTTCCTTCTTCTCACGTTTTCTGTAATAGACGACAAAACTAGTGAAGTTCTTGTAGCAACTATTCGAAGACCGGGAACGAGAAGCGGAGAGACAGATAAAAAAACAAATAAGTGAAACTCAAGTATCTGCTTCTAGAATGTATAACTGCATCATTGTAATGATACACATTTACACTCATAAGCCGACACATAATGACCACTGGTCACCGCAACGTTGGATGCAGCCTGGTGGCGTACATGTGACGCGGTAACGAAATTACGAATCTAAGCAGACACGGACAAGGGATCACCGTAGCCAAGATATGGGTTGCAAATGGGAAAATCCATTGAGATAATCGACTTTGACAAAGAACGGATTGCTATTACGCAGAGCCTATGGAGAAGTATCTCGAAAACGGCGAAGCTGATCGAATGTTCACGTGCTACTGTCGTGAACATCAACGAAAAGTGGTACAAGGCCAGTGAAACTACCAACAGGTGCTAAATAGTTGGATTCTGAGGTTTGTATGCCCTGTAAAGTAGTGCAGGTGGTGATTTGCGGCATCTCTGCCGAAAGAGCACAGTGTTCACATGCTGACCCAACGATATCGTCATTTACGATTGCAGGGGGCACTGGACCGGCGGGATTCGACCGTCGATCAATGGAAACTTGTCGGATTTTCGGGTGAATCACACGTTTGCCACACTAGGACGATGGTCGTCTCCACAAACGCCGTGATCGAGGCGGACGGCGGTTCGAAATGTGCAGCACGCCACAGACGCAGCCTGGTGGGATCAGTATTATGCTATGGGAGACAGTCTTCTGCCATTGCGTGGGACCTGTGGTAGTAATCGAAGACACGCTGACAGCTGCAAATCATAGGCATCCCTTTGTACTAGATGACTTCCCCGACGGCGACGTCATCTTTCAGCTGCATAACTGTCCTTCTCTCCGAACCAGAATCGTGCTACAATGATTTGAGAAGTATTAAAGTAAACTCTAGTTGATGTCTCGGCGACTAGATTCGCCTGATGTAGGGCCTATGGAACCCACCTGGGTCGCTACTGGTCACCATAACCGCGTACGCAGAACAGCGGCCCGTTATTTACGCAAAATACATGACCTGTGCGTAGAAACCTGTTGCCATAGATCTCCACAAACTTATCAACGAACTTTCGGATCCCTGATACGCAGAATCAGTGATATATTCCGGTCCAAAGGCGACAAACAAGATATTAAGCAGGTGGTCATAATGTTTTGGCTCATCGCTACATACTGGCACTTAGGGTTCAAATGGCTCTGATCACTATGGAACTTAACAGGTAAGGTCATCACTCCCCTAGACTTAGAACTACTTAAATCTGCCAAAGGACATCACACACATCCATGCCCGAGGCAGAATTCGAACCTGCGACCGTAGCAGGAGCGCGGTCCCAGACTGAAGCGCCTAGGATCGCCCGGCCACAACGGCCGCTGACATTTAGGAAACATTCGCCATGAATAACGAATATTCGTAGAGAATGTATGATGCTGTGATTCACGAATATCAGTTATGCCACAGTAAAACTGCTTGGCTTCAAAACAGACTAGTAAACTTTACATAAATGCTCATGTTATGTAGTTTGTGAGCGAAGAAGGGCGTGGTGTTACGAAGTCAGACTCGTAACAGCGAAAGAGAAGAAGAACAAAGAAGAAGAAAAAGACCGAAGACAGACGGTGAAAAATGAAGTGGAAAGAATATAGATGGCTGAAATGAAGAAATAACACCAAGACGAAAAGTATTATCACAACAGTAAGGAAAGAAACCTGATAAAAACGAATAGATACTATTTCTCACAACTGGTTGCATTGGGGAATCTTCTGTTGTCTGGCTAATTTGTCGTATTTCGCCAGATGTAGATTGTCAGTGGTTTGCTCGAAAAATAAGTTCAAAATGGGGTTGCGAATTCTAAATCTCGCCGAGTGCGAGAACCGTGCTTTGAACATGGAGAGGACTTTCTGGATGAACAGTGTTCGATACTGAAACACCATGTTCGCTACTAACTAAGATATTACCATATGGCGTATCGTCGCAAGTACGTAACTGGATCGATGAAGAAATAACTAATATAACCCAAAATGGTCTCCCCAGAGGATACCGCTTATCGAAGGCACCTTATGTGCCGGGCGGGATTGTCTCTGAGCTCTGAAGAAGCTGTGGGCTGTAACGGCGGTAGCGTAGCTTCTGGCAGGATCACCCATGCCGGATTGGCCCCAGCAGATGAGCCAGACGAAACTTTCTCGACATCGTAGGGCAGGAGGGATTCTAAAAATTAGATCGCCAACCCCTCTAGGGAAGCTAACCCCGAAGTGAAAGCCTGTTCCTCCATGTTGGAGATAGTGCTTGGGGCCGATACCCCTGCCTTGTAAAACGCCTATCATCGCGAATAATTTAACAAGGAATGCTAGACTGCCCTTACGAAAACGAATTCCGACAAGGAACAGGAATGTGGATATACCGGCACTTAAACTTGGAATATGGAAAGTGCTTACACTGCTGCATATAGGAGCTATGAATAGTACTGCAGAAGAGAGGGACACTAAGGTATGGAATGGGAGTTGTTGCACTTTAGGAAATCAGGTGGAAGGGGAAGGGTGAGATTCATAAGCATAAATTCTCCCTATATTATTCAGGCAAAAGACGAACGACAAAGGGATCTTGGAGTTGGGTTTGTAGTCTCTAAAGATATGTGCAGATCTGTCATTGCTATGACGGATGCCCATTTTACTCTGCGAATAAATTAAAGTCAGTAAGTACTTGTTTCCCAAGGAAAGATACCTACAAAAGGACCTGGAAAATACAAGGAACAATTACCTGATAAGGAAAATGTGCGCAATTTTCCAAGGGCTAATTCAGATTCAGACCATTATGTAGTAGGAGCCAAAATGAGGCAGAAACTTGCTGTGGCTGCAAAAGGAAATATTACCAGAGTAAAGAAACGGAATATAGAAGAACTGAAAGATACGTCTACTGTTTAAGAGTATCAGAACACAATGAGACAGGAGTTACAAACAAAATATGGTAAAGACGATATAGGCAAAGAATCGAATTGTATCAAAAATGCTATTCTGACAATAGCACATGAAATAATGGGGAAAACAAGGAGGCTTAGAAAGGAAGATTGATAGCATGATGAATGCGGACAGGCAGTGGAACAGAAAAGGGAATCAAGAGTGAAATGCTTACAGCGAAGTACATACTCAAATTAGGCATTACAAAAAGTCTTGTAAGAAAATTAAATAAGCAACTTAAGAATATAAATCGAAAATAACTGAATGTACGGGCAAAGAGGGAAATTTGCTGACAGATAAACAAGATGCTCTGGATAGATAGAGAGAATACTTCAAGGGATTTCTGGAGGACAGTCCTACCTGAAGTGTACAGCCACTCTATTGCACTGCAGATCCAGCGATAGAACAACCCACATTAGAGGAGGAACAGGAGGTAGTACAATGTCTAAAAAACTACAAAGCACCAGGAACTTATGAAATAACAGCAAAACTGTTGAAAAATAGAGGAACTGGTCTCCATAATTGAATCCACAAACTAATCAAGCTGATACAGGAATAGGAAAGAATCTCAGAAGAGTGGACCTTAGGGGTAGTCCACCAATCCATAAGAAAGGAGACAATACTTGTTGTTCGGATACCCTGCTGAGTGTAATTTATAAGAGTCTGTCGAGAACTGGTAGACAGTAAGCTGCTTGATATTTTATTTTCGTATGTAAGCTCATTTCGTCTTTATTGCCTTCATCAGTACAGATTATGACATCGTAATGCACATATGTCAATTTCGAATAAACTATTACTGCTGTCTGTAGTTGTTGGGTATAATATTTTTTTCAGTAACGTTTGAAAGTTGTTCGATAATTTTTTGTTGCACAAGTATTATAATAAACTTTTTATTATTTTGACAGTCGTAGAAACTTAAGTTTGACAACTAGTTGTTTACTCTGAGATATTTTCAAACAACTAACTGTCAAAGAAAGTGCTGCATTGCTAAAAATTATTTAAATAAACGCCGTCGATAGCCGAGAAGCACACGGAACTTGTTGCGATCCTCATTACAGTCATTATCGGTGCTATCAACGGATCTACGTTCGTGTGGTATCTTCTGCGTAAGGGACATGGCTACAGAAGACTCTACGTAAGTGAAAAGAACATTCGCCATGTGCCACCTGCAACTCCCGAGTGAAATGTCTGGCTGTTTAAGCCAGCCCCCATCATTATGTTGTCAACAGTAATGACGAATGGACATGTCGCATTACACTACGTTTTTTTTTTAACTTTTGAACCTTGTAACGTTCCAGCTATACACGTTGCTTTATTTCTCGAAGAAAATAGTAAATTCAAACTTAATGATAGGGTTATGAATAACAAACTGTTTCTTAATGTTGCAAGAAGAATGTTAACTAGCAAAAATAATTTAGTTAGTAATTCTGAAAAGAATTGTTTCACGTGAACTGAAATTAATACCTGAACTGATACACAGTTTCGCCTTCTGAGGAATGCAGTACGTGTGACACTGATGTGGATGCGGTTGTTGCACGGAGCCGTGACCCAAAGAGGAGAACATCCGCAACCCTTCTTTGGGACGAAGAAAGGAAGACTAATTTCACATCGTAATGGACAGTCGTTGTATTGTGTTCTTTCTGGAGAGACCGATGTATAAATGCGCCAGAGCTACGGCAGCTATGACGTATTTTTGAAAGGCTGCTAGTTATTTCAACGAGGGGCAGTGTCTGTAATAATATTCCGAGAACCTATTCTGTGTTTTTAATTCAGTGAATAGTGGTTTAATTTTACATCGTGAACTGAAATGATACTATTCTCATATTATTCTCAGTAATTTTAAACAATATAATTTTTTTTAAAAATCGCGTATTAAGCTGAGACAAACTTTTTCTCTTCAATTTATCAGTTGAAGAGAAGAAAATCCAAACGTTCCAAGTGCTATATTTTTCACAAAATGCATTTTGAGTGCTGTCATAATGCTGTGCTGTTGGTAGTACGTAGCACGTCCCTACACTTATTCCAAGTGCAAAATAAATGAAAATAAGGTTTCAAACATTCATTATTTGATGGTGTGTTGTCTTTGTGCCAAGCACTGCTTCCCTATGAAGTTCCAAGTGCCTTACGTCAGAGTCTTTAAGTCTCCTCCATTTAGTTGATGTGATGATTGTGTGGTAAGCTCAGTGCGTGTAACCTTATGTCTGTATCAATAAAAAGTCTTTGCAATGGAAGGGAATAATTTCGGTTTCAAAACTAGTAAAAAACTGTATACAAGAAAGGTACGCAAGGGTTTTCTTCCACAATAGTTACAAAAGACTGTTGAGTCGTCTGAAACTGTGGACTTATTCCACGTTCTTTTAATACATACAACCGACGTCTTGAATTTTAAAGATGATGCTGAAGCATTTTTGTCAATTCAGGCGCGTAAGATATCCAAATGCAGTACAATAAAAACCTGTCTCAAGTTCATCCACGTAGAATTGTTACTCCGATACAGAAGAATGGAAAAATGTCAGTGTATTCAAAAGAAGAAAGACGATAACTTCTATTTGCCATGCAGTACAGCATCTAAAAGACCAGCCACATTTATCAGTTGCACAACACAAAGACCTGTAGACGATGTTGCCATTTAATCCTCAACAGCGCGGTGAGTTCTGTAGCACACTTTACCCCAAGAAAGGAGTTCCGGAAGAAACAGAAGTCGCATTTAAAAGGTTTAGAAATGGTTTTGGCTGAGTATAGTTCTGCTAGTTAAAATGTTAACGCTGAATTTCTGAACTTTTATAATAACAAATAAAGTCTAGTGCCCGATTATTAACGGAACTTCAAACAAAAATATTTTTGTTGGCACTTAGAAATAGTTTCATGGTAGAATATCAGTTCCCTGCTGCAATGATAGCACTAAATTATTTATCATCTAATTTATATAATTACTTTTTGCGCTGATTAGCTGAGCAGGATTATTCCGTGGTATCTTAATATCTTCTCTTTTTTTTTATATAAGCGAATTGCCTACAAAAAGAGATATAGTGATTTTTTATTCTCCCGACAAATGTCAGATGTGGCACTTACCACGTTTGACATTTCCCCTCTTTGTTTGCTGTTATTTGGTTCGTCTAGTGGTGCCCACAGCGACCGAACGTTATTTAATGTAGTCAGATGCGAAATCTAGGACGCCTGTTGCGATTTTTGTAATAAATTAAATTTACCAGGGAATTTTTGTTCAAAAATGGCTCTGAGCACAATGGGACTCAACTACTGTGGTTATCAGTCCCCTAGAACTTAGAACTACTTAAACCTAACTAACCTAAGGACATCACACACATCCATGCCCGAGGCAGGATTGGAACCTGCGACCGTAGCAGTCGCACGGTTCCGGACTGCGCGCCTAGAACCGCGAGACCAGCGCGGCCGGCGGAATTTTTGTTTTAGGCCTCTTATGGCAGTAGTTCACCCAAGAAAAACTATAACAACTTAAATTTTACCGAACTTCGTGCTATGGATTGGAGACAAATCTTAAAATATTTTTAATCCTTCCGCTGCTATGGACGTGCTCCCTTCATTCTGTGCTGAGGTTGGCATCTGTTATGGCTATGCTGTCCGCTAAATTCTAGTGCCTGTGGTGAGAAACGGCGTTCCGACCGATATGGAATAGTATCATCCGATTTTTCGAAAACTATTAGGGGAAAAATTTGATTTTTGCACATATTACAGTCAGATATCATCACTCGATAAAGAATTAAGCAAAACATTGCACAAAATTTTAAAGAGTTAACAGAGGTGAAAATGCACTGCGTAAACAGTGCGTATGTTGATTTTCGCTCGTACATTGCAGTTAATGAATTGTAGATAAGAAATTTTATTTAAAACTGAGAGCAGAACGAGATCTCATTTTGTTCTCGAGTTATTGGGTTTTATATTCGACGGTCGCATGTGAAGATTCCTTTCACGTCCTTGGACATTACTAATCATCTGATCGTAACAACCTTCATATCTCACAAACGATTCAAGACGTCTCATAGTTTTTTTTTTTTTTTTTTTTTTTTTTGCAAATTATAGCACTCAGTGAAGCACACAGAATGATCAGCGAGAACATTATGATCACTTACTCAATAGACGCACGTCCACGTTTGGCACTGATAACAGCAGCGACCTGTAGTGGCGTGGAAGCAATGACACCTTGGTAGGTAGCTGGAGGGAGTTGGCATCACATCTGAACACACAAGTCACCTAATTCCCGTGAATTGCGGGGAGGCGGAGGTGAAGAGCTGTGACACGACGTTGAGTCACATCGCAGATGTGTAGGATCGGTTTCATATTGGCGAGTTGGGAGGCCAGCACTCGCCGCTGTGTTCCTCGAACACCAACATCACACCCATGGCCTTGTCACAGGCGCATTATTCTGTTGGAAGATGCCCCTGCCATTGGGAATCATGATCGTCATGAAGAGATGTACCTGGTCTGAAAGCAGTGTACGATACACCTTGGCCGTCACGGTGCCTTGCACGAGCTCCCCTGGATCGTCGATGCCCACTTGAATGTTCCCCAGAGCACAATGGAGCTGCCGCCGGCTTGTCTCAGTACAAGTGTGAAGCAAATAGTCCCCTGGAAGATGACGGATTCGCGCCTTCCCATCGGCATGATGAAGAAGGGATCGGGGTTCATCACACCATGCAACGCTCAATCACTGCGCCAACGTCCAGTGCCGATGGTCACGTGCCCGTTTCAGTCGTAGTTGCCGAGGCACATGCATGGGTCGTCGGCTGCGACAGCCTATCGTTAGAAGTGTTCAGTACACACTGTGTTCACACTCTGTTCAGTTGATGTTAGTTCCGCCACAGTTCGTCAACTGTTTTACGAGTCTGCCCAGCCTTCGACATCCGATATCTGTAATGAGGGTTGGCCGCCCAATCCCACGATGTGTGGTCGTGGTTTCACCTTGATTTCGCGACATGTTGAAGACACTCACCACAGTACTCCTCAAACACTCGACAAGTCGGGCAGTTTCCGAAATGCACATGCAGAACTTCTAGGCTATCAAAATCTGCCCTCTGTCAGAGATATATCACGCGCCTTTCCCATTCGACACACGGACAGCACACTCACTGATACTACATGCACCATCTGTGTCTCTGACTAACAGCCATTCCTCGCCAGGTGAGGCTGCCATCACCTGGACAGGTTTATATTGATAGTAGGTCGGTGGTCGTACTGTTCTGACTGATCAGTGTACCAGGTGCATTCAAGTTCTAAGGCCACCGATTTTTTATCTAATTAACTACTCACCCGAAATCGATGAAACTGGCGTTACTTCTCGATGTAATCGCCCTGCAGACGTACACATTTTTCACAACGCTGACGCCATGATTCCATGGCAGCGGCGAAGGCTTCTTTAGGAGTCTGTTTTGACCACTGGAAAATCTCTGAGGCAATAGCAGCACGGCTGGTGAATGTGCGGCCACGGAGAGTGTCTTTCATTGTTGGAAAAAGCCAAAAGTCACTAGGAGCCAGGTCAGGTGAGTAGGGAGCATGAGGAATCACTTCAAAGTTGTTATCACGAAGAAACTGTCGCGTAACGTTAGCTCGATGTGCGGGTGCGTTGTCTTGGTGAAACAGCACACGCGCAGCCCTTCCCGGACGTTTTTGTTGCATTGCAGGAAGGAATTTGTTCTTCGAAATATTTTCGTAGGATGCACCTGTTACCGTAGTGCCCTTTGGAACGCAATGGGTAAGGATTACGCCCTCGCTGTCCCAGAACATGGACACCAACCTTTTTTTCAGAACTGGCGGTTACCCGAAATTTTTTTGGTGGCGGTGAATCTGTATGCCTCCATTGAGCTGACTGGCGCTTTGTTTCTGGATTGAAAAACGGCATCCACGTCTCATCCATTGTCACAACCGACGAAAAGAAAGTCCCATTCATGCTGTTGTTGCGCGTCAACATTGCTTAGCAACATACCACACGGGCAACCATGTGAGTCGTCCGTCAGCATTCGTGGCACCCACCTGGATGACACTTTTCGCATTTTTAGGTCGTCATGCAGGATTGTGTGCACAGAAGCCACAGAAATGCCAACTCTGGAGGCGATCTGTTCAATAGTCATTTGGCGATCCCCCAAAACAATTCTCTCCACTTTCTCGATCATGTCGTCAGACCGTCTTGTGCGAGCCCGAGGTTGTTTCTGTTTGTTGTCACACGATGTTCTGCCTTCATTAAACTGTCATACCTACGAACGCACTTTTGACACATCCGTAACTCCATCACCACATACATGTCTCTTTCAACTGTCGATGAATTTCAATTGGTTTCACACCGCACAAATTCAGAAAACGAATGATTGCACGCTGTTCAAGTAAGGCAAACGTCGCCATTTTAAGTATTTAAAACAGTTCTCATTCTCGCCGCTGGCGGTAAAATTCTATCTGCCGTACAGTGCTGCCATCTCTGGGACGTATTGACAATGAATGCGGCCTCATTTTAAAACAATGCGCATGTTTCTATCTCTTTCCAGTCCGGAGAAGAAAAATCAGAGGCCTTAGAACTTGAATGCACCTCATATGTTGTGTGATAAATACTCGAAACCTCTTATTCAACAACTACCAAACAATAACACATACGAGTACTAAGACACGAAGAGACTTTTGAAACTTTGAATAACCTGGCAAATGAGGTATCACGTAAAGTTCTGACTGCATACCTGAGGGACTTTCGCGATTAGAACCAACTACTGAACGTGTCCTAGTACCCTAATCATGTACCGCATGTGCATGGACAGGTCGACTTGTTAGTTAGAACCGGCCACGTGCAGGGCTAGGGGGACGGGTACACCAACTTCACGATTATGACAGCACCGGATCTGACGTAGGTTAGTTAGTAGTTAGTAGGATTAGAAATAGATACTAAAATAGGAACCTGCAGCGACTAGTAGTTTTGGTTTGCCCAGTGTCAGGGGCACGCTCATTGGGACTAGCTCGATGAACAAGGCCTTGTAGTAGATTTGTATCCACACTGACACATCAGTAACGCTGCAAGCACCTGGGATTACTAACAAGTAGGTAGTAGTGTATAGTTTAACAAAATCGTAATTTTGCCCATTAACCTCCACTGTTCACACTGTCTGTAGCTTACAAATTAACTGTAATAAATGCAAATAACATACAACATTGTATTAACATTAGAACCCACTAATCATTAAGGTGGTGGGTTATTTTCTATAATTGTTATTATGTTTTGCAATTGTTGTGTACATAGTTCTGCGTAGTCAGCACGTACACAACTTTCTCATTAGAGCGCGCCCCGCTAAGCACAACAGCGCAGGCGCAGCGCTCGTCCGTCTCCGCACTACGAGATTGCGCTGCCTTAGAGACTGACCAAATTCTGCTTCCGCCGATCCGTGTATTAATATGTAACGCAGCCAATAAGATTGCTGCTAACGTAGAACCTTTTCTCCTCGTGGATCACACTCGCGCAGTGATACCTGAACATGCGAGTTATTATAACTAGTGTACAGACCTCCGATTAGTCAGTCTGCATCAGTCTGTACCAATCTGCATTAGTCTGCATTTGTCTGTAACAGTCTATAGTCAAGTTTCAGTCTGCGCCTAATAAGATTACCATATTCCTGTCCATAGCCATGAAGATAAATGAATAGACACTTTGTCAAGTATCAGAGATATGTGAGAATAAGATTAACGTTCCAAGACCAAAGGAACTTCAGATTGTCAATTGTAAACAGCATCCAGAATCAAGTTACGTAATGTCTACGCTTTTTATTATTTTAATAAATGTGTGTGAAGATTAATCAGGTTCTGTTTAACGTTGGTCACCGTCAATCTGCTACTCTAAGCGTGCAAGTGGCATTTCTATCGTCTGACCTAACGGCAGAAGATAAACATGCCACGATAAGACCACGAGACATATTGCTGACACTCGCCTACTTCGTTAGAGCGACAAGTCAAATAATCTGATGGTGTGTGTACTGATGGTCTCACAGTACG
Organism: Schistocerca piceifrons; assembly: GCF_021461385.2. Classification (NCBI taxonomy): domain Eukaryota; kingdom Metazoa; phylum Arthropoda; class Insecta; order Orthoptera; family Acrididae; genus Schistocerca; species Schistocerca piceifrons. Next base: position 234,814,276 of record NC_060140.1, read on the forward strand.
CACACCACAGCAATAAAGATATTTTTTTAAACCTCTTATTCAGTCAGATAAGGAAGTAACTCGCTTGATGCTGTAAGCTGCTCAGATGCACACAGTTTCCACAGCACTATAGGGAAAACCAAGCAGCGCATGTTTACACGTCCACAGCACCTGTGGCACGACGCAGCAGAGAGTATATACAGCAGCGAAAAGGTAAATGCAAACTTCATTTTAAAGAAAGTGTGCCGGCACAATGTTTTCTTTAAATATCTCTGGTTCAAGGGCTGATAGCCCAATGCAGAGTACGCGGGAGGCGAGGGGACGAAGTGAATCCACTTGCGCACAGCGTGAGGCGGCAGCCGCACACGTTGCTACCCACCTGTGCGTGGCGCGCAGCAGGCGGTCGAGGCGCAGCTGCGCGGCGGCTGAGGCGACGCTGACCAGGTGTCCGCGCAGGTCTCGGCAGCGCTGCTGGGCGCGCGGCCAGCTGAGGCGCTGGTCTGCGTCGGCGGCGGCCACGGCGGCGGCGCACCGGCCCTCCGACAGCGCCGACCAGCCGTAGCCGCAGCCCGCCTCCAGCTCGGCGTCCGCCACCGCGGCGTAGCGCAGCCGCAGCGGCACCGCCGCCTCCAGGCCCGCCGACGACGCCAACACCTGCCACAGCGCTGCGTCACCACACTTACCACTGCCTCCGGGCTTGCAGTCTTGTGCAGCTACGGCGAGGGCACAATACACAAGATGCAAGATTACACAAAAAAAAAAAAAAAATCAGCCGATTTCACTGCCTGATCGAAAGTACCCACTTAGCCCCACACAGAGTTTTGAAACTACTGTAGGCTGCAGTAGTCTATCATAAGTAAGCGTAGAAAAAATGGTTCACATGGCTCTGAGCACTATGGGACTTAACAAAAAATGGTTCAAATGGCTCTAAGCGCTATGGGACTTGACGTCTGAGGTCATCAGTCCCGGAGACTTAGAACTACTTAAACCTAACTAACCTAAGGACATCAAACACATCCATGGCCGAGGCAGGATTCGAACCTGCGACCGTAGCAGCAGCGCGGTTCCGAACTGAAGCTCCTAGATCCACTCGGCCACCGCGGCCCGCAGTAAGCGTAGACTTCGGAAGTTTTCTTTTTTTCTTCTTTATGGCTATGTCATCTCCCCTAGCCCCCCCCCCCCCCCCCGAAAACAAAACAAAATGTGTGTGGATGGACGTTTGGAAGAGGGTTGGGGAAGAGTGGAGAATGATGCGGTTGCGAACCATGACTTAGAAAGTGGATGGAGAGGATTGGATGGGAAGGGAAAGAGAAAGGGAACCCTAACAAGGGGTGGATAGTAGGGATCTCCTATATCTGGAAGGACAGTTATAGCCGACGAAAATTCTTCCGAGTTGTATGGCCGTGGTCCATGGAACTTTTCTATCCCTGAAATTTCATCCAAAGCTACGTTGGACATCTTCATATGTGTTCCGGGTTGTGCTGAGTCTTGCACCTCCAAAGATATCAAACGTAGCTTTGGACGAAATGTCAGGGATAAAGGAGTTCCATGGACCACGGCCATACAATCCGGAAGAATCCTCGGCAGCTGTAACAATAAAAGGTTCAAATGGCTCTGAGCACTATGGGACTTAACATCTGTGGTCGTCAGTCCCCTAGAACCTTTTTTTTGGTCATCAGTCTACTGACTGGTTTGATGCGGCCCGCCACGAATTCCTTTCCTGTGCTAACCTCTTCATCTCAGAGTAGCACTTGCAACCTATGTCCTCAATTATTTGCTTGAAGTATTCCAATCTCTGTCTTCCTCTACAGTTTTTGCCCTCTACAGCTCCCTCTAGTACCATGGAAGTCATTCCCTCGTGTCTTAGCAGATGTCCTATCATCCTGTCCCTTCTCCTTATCAATGTTTTCCACATATTCCTTTCCTCTCCGATTCTGCGTAGAGCCTTCTCATTCCTTACCTTATCAGTCCACCTAATTTTCAACATTCGTCTATAGCACCACACCTCAAATGCTTCGATTCTCTTCTGTTCCGGTTTTCCCACAGTCCATGTTTCACTACCATACAATGCTGTACTCCACACGTACATCCTCAGAAATTTCTTCCTCAAATTAAGGCCGGTATTTGATATTAGTAGACTTCTCTTGGCCAGAAATGCCTTTTTAGCCATAGCGAGTCTGCTTTTGATGTCCTCCTTTCTCCGTCCGTCATTGGTTATTTTACTGCCTAGGTAGTAGAATTCCTTAACTTCATTGACTTCGTGGCCATCAATCCTGATGTCAAGTTTCTCGCTGTTCTCATTCCTACTACTTCTCATTACCTTCGTCTTTCTCCGATTTACTCTCAAACCATACTGTGTACTCATTAGACTGTCCATTCCGTTCAGCAGATCATTTAATTCTTCTTCACTTTCACTCAGGATAGCAATGTCATCAGCGAATCGTATCATTGATATCCTTTCACCTTGTATTTTAATTCCACTCCTGAACCTTTCTTTTATTTCCATCATTGCTTCCTCGATGTACAGATTGAAGAGTAGGGGCGAAAGGCTACAGCCTTGTCTTACACCCTTCTTAATACGAGCACTTCGTTCTTGATCGTCCACTCTTATTATTATTCCCTCTTGGTTGTTGTACATATTGTATATGACCCGTCTCTCCCTATAGCTTACCCCTACTTTTTTCAGAATCTCGAACAGCTTGCACCATTTTATATTGTCGAACGCTTTTTCCAGGTCGACAAATCCTGTGAAAGTGTCTTGATTTTTCTTTAGCCTTGCTTCCATTATTAGCCGTAACATCAGAATTGCCTCTCTCGTCCCTTTACTTTTCCTAAAGCCAAACTGATCGTCACCTAGCGTATTCTCAATTTTCTTTTCCATTCTTCTGTTTATTATTCTTGTGAGCAGCTTCGATGCATGAGCTGTTAAGCTGATTGTGCGATAATTCTCGCACTTGTCAGCTCTTGCCGTCTTCAGAATTGTGTGGATGATGCTTTTCCGAAAGTCAGATGGTATATCGCCAGACTCATATATTCTACACACCAACGTGAATAGTCGTTTCGTTGACACTTCCCCCAATGATTTTAGAAATTCTGATGGAATATCTATCCCTTCTGCCTTATTTGACCGTAAGTCCTCCAAACCTCTTTTAAATTCCGATTCTAATACTGGATCCCCTATCTCTTCTAAATCGACTCCTGTTTCTTCTTCTATCATATCAGACAAATCTTCACCCTCATAGAGGCTTTCAATGTATTCTTTCCACCTATCTGCTCTCTCTTCTGTATTTAACAGCGGAATTCCCGTTGCACTGTTATTGTTACCACCGTTGTTTTTAATGTCACCAAAGGTTGTTTTGACTTTCCTGTATGCTGAGTCTGTCCTTCCAACAATCATATCTTTTTCGATGTCTTCACATTTTTCCTGCAACCATTTCGTCTTAGCTTCCCTGCACTTCCTATTTATTTCATTCCTCAGCGACTTGTATTTCTGTATTCGTGATTTTCCCGGAACATGTTTGTACTTCCTCCTTTCATCAATCAACTGAAGTATTTCTTTTGTTACCCATGGTTTCTTCGCAGCTACCCTAGAACATAGAACTACTTAAACCTAATTAACCTAAGGACATAACACACATCTATGCCCGAGGCAGGATTCGAACCTGCGACCGTAGCGGTCACGCGGTTCCACACTAAAGAGCCTAGAACCGCACGGCTACACCGGCCGGCCCAGCTGAAACATCCGGTGGTGAAAGCCTTCATTGTATGATTAGAACTGTTATACATCAAGACGGGTTTCATGTTCGGGTAAGGGAAGGCCATTAAATTTTTGTTGGGAGAGCATGCGGGGGCTTAGTGTGGAAGTTCGCGGTGGTAGAGGCGCGGCAACGTACGTGGACTGGTGAGCAGGGGGGAAACTAGGTGGAGATTACACGTAACGTAGGATACTCGGAGGTGTTCAAGATGGAAGATCAGATTGGGGAATTTTATACATTAGTAGAGCATGTTGATGGGAGAGGGTAAGAGGATCCCAAAGGCTACGGGGACTGCACGGTAGTTTTTGTAGTACCTTTGGTCATTTATGATGGTAACCGCGTTGGTGTGTTGCATACTTGACGGGCGCTACCTCATTTCGATCGCTTTGTATGCGTATGTAATCAGTGTCTTGTTAAATATCCCAAAAAACCGGAACCGATGAACTACCTAGAAACTGCTTGAGGCTACATAAAAGGGCAGCGTGATCTGCGTAACATTTTTTTCTACGTACTTATTCTCCTACCTGTTGCTTACAAATGAACTGTCTTTATAGCAAAATTGAAACTGTCAATGTCAAATTCAAGTTTTATTCGAAAATTGTTGGTTAGCTACTTGTAACAGAAGAATGTTGCAGTAAAAAGAAAAAAAATAGACACCACAGTTTCCTGGAAATGAAGTTTCCTCGGAAAAAGATAAAACTAAAAAGACAAGAAACAAAAACATAACACCGCTAAAGTACTTCGTCGAGATTATACAAAACATGTTTCTCTTATTCATAAACAACTTTCCCTCTCATCGATAATACCAGGAAATTCTTTCCTGTGATCATGAATGAGAACGTTCTGTTGAGTAGAAGGTGAGAGAGAGAGAGAGAGAGAGAGAGAGAGCTAGAGAGAGAGAGAGAGAGAGAGAGAGATTCTTACGTTAGTGTGTTCGTGCATGTGAACTGTACTTGCATCAAAAGCAATTGCTTTGGTTACATAAAAGCGCAGAAGTTACGCGATTAACTAATATGAATTACTTATAAAATGCAATTTCTAGTTTGTAGGCATATAAGATACACAATTTGCTAACGCTGAACGATGCGTGGTTGTAATTGTGAGCGCCGGCCGCTGTGACCGAGCGGTTCTCGGGGCTTCAGACCGGAACCGCGCTGCTGCTACGGTCGCAGGTTCGAATCCTGCCTCGGGCATGGAGTGTGTAATGTCCTTAGCTTAGTTAGCTTTAAGTAGTTCTAAGTTCTAGGGGACTGATGACCTTAGATGTTAAGTCCCATAGTGCTCAGAGCCATTTGAACCATTTGAAGCAACTGTCGAGCACTATGGACTGTGGTTGCAAAAAATCGCATGAAATCACCGGAAGCAAACACTCTTGAGTTCCAGTGTGCTACCAGCAGTCCATCTAGCACAACACCCTTTGTAGGTAATTAAAAAAAAGAATAGGTTTCTGTGGTGTCACCGCCAGACACCACACTTGCTAGGTGGTAGTTTAAATCGGCCGCGGTCCATGTAGTACATGTCGGACCCGCGTGTCGCCACTGTGATCGCAGACCTAGCGCCACCACCTAGGCAGGTCTCGTGATACGAGAGTGGACTCGACCCCAGTTGTACGAGAACCAAGCTACCGCCCAGTTGTACGCGAACCTAGCTATCGCCCAGTTGTACGAAGCCTTTCTCTCTCATTAGCCGAGAGACAGAATAGCCATCAGAAGTTAATGGCTACGAACTAACAAGGAGCCATTTGTATCAGTGCCTATAGCTTCGAGTATTCAAGAGAGATGTATTCCAAGGAATAAATAAAAGTTAAGTAAAAAGTATCTACATACTTTTCTTCTTATTCATTCATAAGTTCTCATGTTCCAGACTTCACGCCCGTCTGCTTATTGCCGTTCGTGCACTATCGGCCACAGCATTAGTCTAGCGTGCCTTTCTTTTGGCTACTACCGTGTGGCGTAACAGTCTTGTTACGTCACTACAGTTTCCAAGGTCAAGAAGTCATGATAAGCTACACGTATCCGTACCTAATGTTATGCAACGATTGAGGTGGTGTGAAGACCGGCACTTTTGGACAGTGTACGGATGGGAAAAAAATGGCTCCAAGCACTACGGGACTTAACATCGGAGGTCATCAGTCCCCTAGAACTTAGAACTACTTAAACCTAACTAACCTAAGAGCATCACACACATCCTCGCCCAAGGCAGGATTCGAACCTGCGACTGTAGCAGCAGAGCGGTTCCGGACTGAAGCACCTAGAACCGCTCGGCCGCAGCGGCCGGTAGCGACTGGAAACGAGTGATTTGGATTGATGAATCACGCTATACCCTACGACAATCCGATGGGAGGGTTTGGATTTAGCAGATTCCTGGAGAACATTATCTGTCAAGTCCAGTCTAAAGTGTGAAGTACAGAGGAGGTAGTGTTATGGTTCGGAGTGTTTTTCGTGGTAAGAATGTGGTCCTCTTATAGTGCTTAAGGCGCCGGTAAATGCTATGAATACATTTTACAATTTTACGTGTTGCGTACATCAGATGGACATCTATATCTACAAGTACACGATTACTCTGCAGTTCGAAATTAAGTTCCTGGTAGAGGCTTAATTGTATCACCTTCAAGCCATTTCCCTACCGTTCCACACGAACAGCGCGGGAAAAATGAACACACAAAGGTTTCCGTGCGAGCTCTGATTTCTCTTATTTTATGATCATTTCTCCCTATGTTTGTGGGCGCCAACAAAATATTTTCACACACTGAGGACAGAATTGCTGATTGAAATGTCGTGAGAAGATCCTGCCCAACGAAAAGCGCCTTTGTTTTAATGATTGCTTACCATATCCGTCGCACTCCCTCCCCTATTTCATTATAATATAAATCGAGCTATCATTTTTGGGACTTTTTCGATGTCCTCCGTTAGTTCTATCCCACACCGCACAGCAAAACTCCAGAAGAGAGTGGACACGCGTAGTGTAATAAGTCTCTTTAGTAGACCTGTAGCATTTTCTAAGTTTGTGTAAGTATGTTCCTTCTATGCAACTAACTGAAGGCGTTTTTTTTTTTTTTTTCATTACCATATGCTTTTCGCTTCTATTTGTGGTGCATCTTCAGTGGCGATTTCCAGCGCTGTTGGTCCATGTGTGTGGTCCTTGAGATGTGTTCATTAGTCTCCATGTTCCACTTGTCCAATTTCCGGCGTTCTTTCATCAACACTTGGCTCAACACATCACATATATCACTTGCATTTTACATTTTATGTTCAACATGCCACATGTTCGCAGTATATTTTTGCATTGCGCTAGACATTTATGTGTCTACATTAGAGTAATATTTACTATTTTATTTACAGATTTATAGCAAATTACAGTATAACAGAAACCTAGCATATCGCATCACAGGTAAATGAGTATAAGCTTCGAATTGTGTCGTTACCAGTAAATGACCTACGTTTTTGTTACTAAGTTAAGTTCGTGAACCAGACTAGGAGTAACAAAAGGAAACAAACATAAAATAATAACAACTTTTCTTGGGTGGAAATGGCGGGTGGCAAGAGCCTCCAGTAGGGTAGACCGTTCGCCTGGTGCAAGTCTTTCGAGTTGACGCCACTTCGGCGACTTGCGTGTCGGTGGGGATGAAATGATGATGATACGGACAGTACAACATTCAGTCACTGAGCAGAGAAAAATCTCCGATCCAGTCGAGAATCGAACCCGGGTCGTGAGGTATGACATTCCGTTGCGCTGACCATTTAGCTACAAGGGCGGCTTGTATACAGATAGGATAATGATTTAGTAACTTCTACGTTTAACGCATATCACACAAAAGGTGTTCGAGAAAATGGCAACCTAGTGGAGCGATGTGTAGCACTGCCCTCTACCGCTGACGGTAGGATCGACGAGCCCAATCGCTGCACGTGTGACGAGATACGTTGTCTGGCGACGTCGCAAGTTCGGCAGTTATCATCCATTTTTGGGTCACTTCCCGACTTCAGCGGCGCCACGTGCCTCACATTAAATTACTTGTCTCAGCGTCAACTACATTGCTTCGTGATTTTTGAACGTTAATAAGAATCAGTCCGCAGCTCGTGGTCGTGCGGTAGCGTTCTCGCTTCCCGCGCCCGGGTTTCCCGGGTTCGATTCCCGGCGGGGTCAGGGATTTTCTCTGCCTCGTGATGACTGGGTGTTGTGTGATGTCGTTAAGTTAGTTAGGTTTAAGTAGTTCTAAGTTATAGGGGACTGATGACCATAGATGTTAAGTCCCATAGTGCTCAGAGCCATTTGAACCAATAAGAATCACTGTGTATGTTGCTATATTGTACAAAACATGTACTGAGACACTAATGATAATTAAGATCAAATACTCCACATGTCTGACCACTTCAGGTCTTAAAAAATTCCTTGAACCATTGCGACAACAGGTGGAAGCAGCGTGAGATGGTCTCTCCTAAGGTAATATTCTTCACGTATATGTTATGGTTATGTACTTTTTTTTTAGAATTGCAGTGTATCAGCAGTAAGATATCGAAGATAACGATGTGTATGTTGTGTGAGATAACTTGTCCAGAGACAGCACTGCCATTATGGTTACAAACAGTCTGTACGATACGCGAAAAAAATTCATCCATTTGGGACCACTGCTGCTGGGTGATCGTTTTTCGTTTTACGTTAGTGTGCACGTGCTCGGTACGCAACTATCGAAGCGGGTGCCGCGAAGTGCGGGCGCGGGTGAGACAGGCCTGTAGCGGAGCTGCAGCCGCAGCGAAACAAAGCCACCGGGCGCCACCTGTTGAGTCTCCGAGGACACCCACGCACGTGAACACGGCTCCCTTTCGCGCTACTGACACCTGTACATTCAATGCCCCCGTGTCACAATTCCAAAACATCGCCATCATTTACTCGCTTCTACTCCAGGAAATCAAAGTGAGTATGGCGTACCACAGTGTGAGATGCTGCAATATAAGGCGATAAAGATTTAATTTTGACACTGTTCCACACAAGCGGCTAGTAGTGAAATTGCATGCCTATGGAATATCGTCTCAGTTATGTGACTAGATTTGTGATTTCCTGTCAGAAAGGTCACAGTTCGTAGTAATTGACCGAAAGTCGTCGAATAAAACAGAAGTGATTTCTGGCGTTCCCCAAGGTAGTGTTATAGACCCTTTCCTGTTCTTTATCTATATAATCGATTTGGGAGACAATCTGAGGAGCCGTCTTCGGTTGTTTGGAGATGACGCTGTCGTTTGTCGACTAATAAAGTCATCAGAAGACAAAAAAAAAATTGCAAAACGATTTAGAAAAGATATCTGAATGGTGCGAAAAGTGGCAGTTGACCCTAAATAACGTAAAGTGTGAGGTCATCCACATGAGTGCTAAAAGAAACTCATTAAACTTCGGTTACACGATAAATCAGTCTAATCTAAACGCCGTAAATTCAACTAGATACCTAGGTATTAGAATTACGAACAACTTGAATTGGAAGGAACACACAGAAAATGCTGTGGGGAAGGCTAACCAAAGACTGCGTTTTATTGGCAGGACACTTAGAAAATGTAACAGACCTACTAAGGAGACTGCCTACACTACGCTTGTCCGTCCTCTTTTAGAATACTGCTGCGCGGTGTGGGATCCTTACCAGTTAGGACTGACGGAGTACATCAAAAACGTTCAAAGAAAGGCAGCAAGTTTTGTATTATCGCGAAATATGGGAGAGAGTGTCACAGCAATGATACAGGAATTGAGCTGGAAATCGTAAAAAGAAAGGCGTTTTTCGTTGCGACGGAATCTTCTCACGAAATTCGGATCACCAACTTTCTCGTCCGAATGCGGAAATATTTTGTTGACACCGATCTACATAGGGAGGAACGATCACCACAATAAAAGAAGGGAAATAATAGCTCGTACGGAAAGATATAGGTATTCATTCTTTCCGCGCGCTATACGAGATTGGAATAATAGAGAATTGTGAAGGTGGTTCGATGAACCCTCTGACAGGCACTTAAAAGTGATTTGCAGAGTATCCATGTAGATGTAGATGTAGATATAATTGCCTCTCGGCTGGTACCTTCTTGAGTATGGCGTTTCTATTCGTTTCTCAACTAAATTACGTTTATTACATGAAAATGTAGGCTTTCTGGGCTAATTTCAGTGACGAAGTCGTTACGGGTATCCGCCAAGTGACGGCGTGAGCTTGAAGCACCGAAATCTCCAGGCAAAATGTCGGTGCTCCGTGGGATGGAACATTTTATTACTACTGGACCGGGTACTCAAAGACACGGTGAACATGCCAGTAGCCGAGCGGTCTGAGGCGCTGCAGTCATGGACTGTGCGGCTGGTCCCGGCGGAGGTTCGAGTCCTCCCTCGGGCATGGGTGTGTGTGTTTGTCATTAGGATAATTTTGGTCAAGTAGTGTGTAAGCTTAGGGACTGATGACCTTAGCAGTTAAGTCCCATAAGATCTGACACACATTTGAACATTTTGAACACACCAGTAAACAACCACCCTGTCTAATGTGACAGCGATTATAACTAAGTACCGCAAGAAAAAATACTTCGGTGTGAGAACGGCGCAAGCAGCCGATTTACAGGCATAATAATTATCACCACCGCTACCGCCACCACAACAGGCCGAACGCACTTTTAAGGCGGTACGTCACTGGCTCACACAATATTCCTTCGGCAGAAAATGCTGCCGCCTAGTAATTGTGAAAGACCACATCCCATAGGAACCTCAATACTTCGCCTATAGGTACAGAAACTGAACACGCCGAAATGTAGCTTCAAGACGATGCCTCAACTCGGCAGATAAACCGAGAAGAATTTATCAATTATCTTAACTTCAGCTATAAGTAGACTTTAATAATAAATGAAAAGCACCAGTTTGCTTTTGTTCTACAATATTACTTTTATTGCTAACCGGTTCTCGGCTTACAAGGCCATCTTCAGACATTTACTGAGTATTGTTTTATTTGTTGCAGTTGTCTTTGTATTCCACATAGGCTGTAGTTTCAATAGTTAAGGGTTTCCTTTTAACTTGTACTTGTATTACTGTCCATGTTTAACTCCCCTTATAATTGTCTCATCAAATACTGTTCATATTTTACTTTTCTCATTTATTTAATGAAAACTGGTACACAGCCACTGCTTTGATTATAATGTTAATGTTAAAATGCAGTACCACCACACTCTCGAACTGTAGGTTCCCTCAAACACCTCCATTTTCCTGCATTTAATAATTTATGTTTATCTGATTGATATTGCTTAAGTTCCTTATGTATTCTGTATTTACATTGACAACTGTCTCTTCTTTTTTAATTGGTTGTGTATCAATGTTTCATACCTCTTGATGAAGCCTTGTCTAGTACTAATTTTATCTTATTTTATTAGTTTTGTTTATTAATAGAAACTGTTATGTAGGCATGCTATTATCTATTTTGTGCTAAAGGTTTTCCTGTCAACTCCATTGTTATTTATGTACTGTTCAGTTTTTACTATTTCATTGCAAAGATGTTACTTACTGTATGTTTCTACTTCAGTCTAGATGTGTTACTTCTCTTCCAATGTTGTCTGCTAACATTTAACTTCTTTGGTGATAATACTCAGTAAATGTCTAAAGATGGCCTTGTAAGCCGATAGCCGGTTAGCAGTAAAAGTACCATTGTAGAACAAAAGCAAACTGGTGCTTTTCATTTATTATAATGTTGTTCTACCAAGAACCGACGGAAGATTCTGTTAATATGATAAGTAGACTATCTTTTTTCTAACTGAAATTTGTTCTAACATGATCATGATCATGATCGTGAACATAGCACAAAACCATGGACACACCAACAACACAGTACAGAAACTACATGATCCCATTGAAAGAAAAATACAGACAGAATAAAGCAAAATTGAAAACAATGCAGATATACTAACAAATAACAATAACATACAATGCTCGGCTCCTGGCCAATCAGGGCGGAGGAAATCGCGTGGCTGTGCTGGAGGTACCTTACCGCCCGTCGGCCGAAACTCACTCTCTCTGCCGCGCACCCTGTGGCTGTGAACATCATCTTCTCCTCCCGGTGCTGCGGCGCCGAAATCTTTGTTTCTGTAGCCGCCACGCCAGTCGGACTTGTCTGAATAGCAGCCACCACTTTTCTTTAACTTCGCCTAAGTTTGCTACGAACATTGTTTCGCCCACCACTACGTCTTGGCTCACCCTCGCCTCCCCAGGCCTGACTCATGTTGCCTATTTGAATTCAAATCCGTTGATTTTTCTGCCAATAAATGGTCTCATCTCAGGAAAAGGTGTCAGAACAATTTATTTCAACACATTCACCCACAGCCTTAGCCGCTCCTAACAGAGCTGCACGAACACTGTTTATGCATTCGACAGCTGATGCAGTACTGTGTTTGACGAAGATTGCTGAGGAACCGATTAGTACGCCGTTTCGTATGGTACGGCTACACGTCTGCAAGCCACCATTTGAATGCTTACGATCATGGACGAGCAGCCGGTCAAAGTGACTCAACTGTGGCTACAGTAATGGGTGTGTCCAGAAGGGCGCTGAACGTGGAACTGCTATGCAAAAGCGTGTTGTTGTTGTTGTGATCTTCAGTCCTGAGACTGGTTTGATGCAGCTCTCCATGCTACTCTATCCTGTGCAAGCTTCTTCATCTCCCAGTACCTACTGCAACCTACATCCTTCTGAATCTGCTTAGTGTATTCATCTCTTGGTCTCCCCCTATGATTTTTACCCTCCACGCTGCCCTCCAATACTAAATTGGTGATCCCTTGATGCCTCAGAACATGTCCTACCAACCGATCCCTTCTTCTGGTCAAGATGTGCCACAAACGTCTCTTCTCCCCAATCCTATTCAATACTTCCTCATTAGTTATGTGATCTACCCATCTAATCTTCAGCATTCTTCTGTAGCACCACATTTCAAAAGCTTCTATTCTCTTCTTGTCCAAACTATTTACCGTCCATGTTTCACTTCCATACATGGCTACACTCCATACGAATACTTTCAGAAATAACTTCCTGACACTTAAATCTATACTCGATGTTAATAAATTTCTCTTCTTCAGAAACGCTTTCCTTGCCATTGCCAGTCTACATTTTATATCCTCTCTACTTCGTCCATCATCAGTTATTTTGCTCCCCAAATAGCAAAACTCCTTTACTACTTTAAGTGTCTCATTTCCTAATCTAATACCCTCAGCATCACCCGACTTAACTCGACTACATTCCATTATCCTCGTTTTGCTTTTGTTGATGTTCATCTTATATCCTCCCTTCAAGACACCGTCCATTCCGTTCAACTGCTCTTCCAAGTCCTTTGCTGTCTCTGACAGAATTACAATGTCATCGGCGAACCTCAAAGTTTTTTTTTCTTCTCCATGGATTTTAATACCTACTCCAAATTTTTCTTTTGTTTCCTTTACTGCTTGCTCAATATAGAGATTGAATAACATCGGGGAGAGGCTACAACCCTGTCTTACTCCCTTCCCAACCACTGCTTCCCTTTCATGCCCCTCAACTCTTATAACTGCCATCTGGTTTCTGTACAAGTTGTAAATAGCCTTTCGCTCCCTGTATTTTACCCCTGCCATCTTTAGAATTTGAAAGAGAGTATTCCAGTCAAAAGCATGCCGGAGGTGATAGACGGACACTACATAGCAAGAAGATCGATACAAAAGAGCAGACATCTCACTCGAAGGCAGATTGCGGCAGACCTTGCCACCGTCGCCAGTACACGTGTCTGTGCTAGAACTATTTCGCTGGAGTTACACCGGGCTGGTTTGTATGGTCGGAAGCCTGTTAAATGCATCCCCCTAGAAGCACGCCATCGTCGAGAAAGAGTTCGTTGCTGTAGGGTACATGTTGGTTGGGATTAGCAACAGTGGCTCTGTGACGAACCCTGATTCATTGTGGCAAGTGATTCTGGCCACCAGTTAGTCTGGGGAACGAAGGGAGCACGTTACACACCACATGTTCGTAATGTCATCGATATAACCTACGCGTTACGATGTGGGCAGGGATTGTGCACAAAGGCCGAACAGCGTAGCATATCTTTGAGCGAGCTACTGTTAGGTCTCGAATTTCTGTTTATGGACGGAAATGCCGATTCACACAGGAAATCTGAGGAGTCGGACACACTGGAAAGTGAAGATATTGAACGTATGGAATGAGCTGCGTACTGGCCGGACGTAAAGCCTGTAGAGCATGCCTGGGATGTTCTTGGCAGACGAATTTCTCATTGAGCACCCTGTGCCCGAACTACGTAAGAACTGAAAACCGCTTTGAGAGAGAAATAGGATAATATTCACTACGAACTCCTCAACAGTTTGATAGCCAGCATGAATAACAAGTGCAAAATGTTTATTAGTGTCCGAGGAGGGCATATTCCATACTGAGAATCCGATATCGACCTTTATGTTGGGAGTTTGATGTGTGTCAAACATGAACGTTATTGGTACCTGTTATCCTGCTATGTCTCTGTTCCTTAGCTATTGTCAAGCATTGTATTAATTTCATACGACCTGGCACAATCAGTTATTGAGTGTGGGCTTGCATTTTGTAAAATACATATGCAGCTCTGTGAGAATTGTCAGCAACTTTCGTAGTTTAAGTCATAGTTTAACAAGTTGTCGAGTTTATTTTCTCTGCCCGAACTATGTAAGATCTGAAAACCGCTTTAAGAGAGAAATGGGATAATATTCACTACGAACTCCTCAACAGTTTGATAGCCAGCATGAATAACAAGTGCAAAATGTTTATTAGTGTCCGAGGAGGGCATATTCCATACTGAGAATCCGATATCGACCTTTATGTTGGGAGTTTGATGTGTGTCAAACATGAACGTTATTGGTATCTGTTATCCTGCTATGTCTCTGTTCCTTAGCAATTGTCAAGCATTGTATTAATTTCATACGAGCTGGCACAATCAGTTATTGAGTGTGGGCTTGCATTTTGTAAAATACATATGCACCTCTGTGAGAATTGTCAGCAACTTTCGTAGTTTAAGTCATAGTTTAACAAGTTGACGAGTTTATTTTTGCTTTGTCCCCGTTTGGACTCAGTCTTGTGTAGAAATAATTATCTTATGGTTGAAGCTCTCTTGTCCGTTTTGCTTTTGGAGAGGGTCCGTCTTGAGCAAAACACAATTTTTATCTTTTCTTTTTATTTCCCAGACATGTTTGTCCGAAGTTTCGGCATCATCAGTGGACTTATTATCTTTCTATAGAACAGGAAAAACGCTCTTTAATACTTGTACTTTTGAGACAGTATTTATAAATCTGACAAACAGACAAAGTTTTTATATATATTTTGTTACCAAATGCTGTCGTTTTCCTGAATTTTGAGGCTTGTTCTTGCAGTTGATTCTTTCTCAGTTTGTTATTTGCACTCATACAAAACTTAATGTAGAACAGTTACCTACTTCACAATTTAACGACTGGAAATGTTACTCTTACGCTTCAAATTAACTAATTGTGTGTGCAATTTTGTGTGTGTATGTGTGGGTGTGGGTGGGTTTGGTTTATTTAATTAATACATTTTTCGTATTTTTATTTAAAAATGAAAATATAAACAGAAAAAGGTAGAAATTAAATAAAAAACACCCATTAACTTTACACACACACACACATACACACACACACACACACACACACTGTGACATTCCCAGTCTTAAAATTTCGAAGTAAATAACTGTTCTACATTAATTTCTGTGTGGTTGCAGATGACTAATTGTGAAAGTAAACAACTACAATAAAAAAAAGAAACATAAAAATATAGGATAAAATACACCGGAAGGTTATAGTTAAACTTTCCTTATTTAACACGTTACAACACGGAAACTAAATACCGTACGAGTATCGAACTTGGTAGCAGTAACGTCAACGACATGCAGAATCAATTCAATTGAAACACTTTTAATGTGCTGCTACGGTATATCACCCCATTACATACTGGTACCACTACTGCTACAAAATGGGCTCAATATGATGCTCATAAGTGTCCAGAACAATCTGAAAGCGCAGGATTTCATTCTGCACTGCAGAACGAGGCATCGCCGCAGGTATCCTGGCTACCTCTCTTGGTATGCTGCGCTTCAGATCTGCACATGTATGAATGTTCCCCTCGTAAACCCTGTCCTTCAGGTAGACCGACAACCAGAAATCACATGGATAGAGATCAAGTGATCGTGCCAGCCAAGCATTTGGAAACGATCGGCTGATAATTCGATCGTTTCGGAGAAGCAGGTGAACGTCACGAGCAATGTACGGTGAGACTCATACTGCATGAAAGCTTTCGAGTTCAACGCGTCTCTCTCCTGTAGGGCGGGTCTGACATGCTGCCAAAGCATATCGCAGTAACGCTGGCCAGTCGCACTGCACGTCTCTGGTGCTGTTCAAAAAACAATAGCCAATGATGAACGTAACGGTGAAGCCACATCATATGGTGACACGTTCACCATACAGAGGAACAGTGGAACAGTGACTGGAGGTGAAGATCTCCACGGACTCGGAAAATCTGTGTGTTCACCTCACCCGTCGGAGAAAAGTGAACTTTTTCTGTCCATAGGCTGGTCCAGGGCCAGCCCTCGTCAACTTCAATCCTTGCGAGAAAGTGGAGAGCGAAGTGAACACCTCGTTGTGCGTCCTGTGGTGCAAGCTGCTGTACCACAAGGGCCCTGTACGGATACCATTTGGGAATGGTTCGAAGCGCCTTCAGTACAGTCGACCACGAGATGTTCAACTGCCGTGACACAGCAAGCGCACTGTCTGACGATCGGGAATTGCGGTCTGCCATAGCAACACCGATTTCATCAATCTGTGGTGCAACCGGTTGTCCACCTCTTCCCGGAACGACACTCAGTTCTCCAGTTGATTCGAATGTCATCCTCATGCTCCTTTCAGACGGCGATGCTGTCGAAGTGCAGCTGCACCATTACTGTTGTTTTGATAACAGAGCTTCACCAACAATGCCCTGTACCTTTTGTCCAAGCTCATGTTGACACGCCAATAAGAGTGCTGCGACTCGTCACCTGTGAGAGGCTATGAATCCAGATGACTGATCATGTGGTGGCCATAGTTTAAACTGGACGGTGGCGCTGTGATGGATGGAAATCATGCACCCCATACTCTGGGCATTAATGCTACTTTTGTACTCGTACAGTAGTTAGTTTCCGTGTTATAACGTGTAAAATATGGAAAGTTTAATTATAACCATCCGGTACAAAACTTTCTTTTTCAAAACTGTAAATTCTGACTTAAAAACTCAAATTTATATGAGTAAAAGTAGTAAAGAGCTTTTTCCTGTTTTGTAGAAAGACAAAAAGTCCACAAATGACGCTGAAACTTCTGCAAAACATCTCTGGGAAATAAAAAGACAGGGTGCACTACTGGCCATTAAAATTGCTACATCAAGAAGAAATGCAGATGATGAACGGGTATTCATTGGACAAATATATTATACTAGAACTGACATGTGATTACATTTTCACGCAGTTTGGGTGCATAGATGCTGAGAAATCAGTGCCCAGAACAACCACCTCTGGCCGTAATAAGGGCCTTGATACGCCTGGGCATTGAGTCAAACAGAGCTTGGATAGCGTGTACAGGTACAGCTGCCCATGCAGCTTGAACACGAAACCACAGTTCATCAAGAGTAGTGACTGGCGTATTGTGACGAGCCAGTTGCTCGGCCACCATTGACCAGACGTTTTCAATTGGTAAGAGATCTGGAGCTGGCCAGGGCAGCAGTCGAACATTTTCTGTATCCAGAAAGGCCCGTACAGGGCCTGCAACATGCGGTCGTGAATTATCCTGCTGAAATGTAGGGTTTCGCAGGGATCGAATGAAGGGTAGAGCCACGGGTCGTAACAAATCTGAAATGTAACGTCCACTGTTCAAAGTGCCGTCAATGCGAACAAGAGGTGACCGAGACGTGTAACCAATGGCACCCCATACCATCACAGAACATGGATTCATCCGAAAAAATGATGTTTTGCCTTTCGTGCACCCAGGTTCGTCTTTGAGTACAGCATCGCAGGCGCTCCTGTCTGTGATGCAGCGTCAAGGGTAACCGCAGCATTGGTCTCCGAGCTGATAGTCGATGCTGCTGCAAACGTCGTCGAACTGTTCGTGCAGATGGTTGTTGTCTTGCAAACATCCCATCTGTTGACGCAGGGATCGAGACGTAGCTCCACGATCCGTTACAGCCATGCGGATAAGATGCCTGTCGTCTCGACTGCTAGTGATACGAGGTCGTTGGGATCCAGCACGGCGTTCCGTATTACCCTCCTGAACCCACCGATTCCATATTCTGCTAACAGTCATTGGATCTCGACAAACGCGAGCAGCAATGTCGCGACACGATAAACCGCAATCGCGATAGGCTACAATCCGACCTTTATCAAAGTCGGAAACGTGATGGTACGCATTTCTCCTCCTTACACGAGGCATCACAACAACGTTTCACCAGGCAACGCCGGTCAACTGCTGTTTGTGTATGAGAAATCGGTTGGAAAGTTTCCTCATGCCAGCACGTTATAGGTGTCGCCATCGGCGCCAACCTTGTGGGAATGCTCTGAAGAGCAAATCGTTTGTATATCACAGAATCTTCTTTTTCCGGTTAAATTTCGCGTCTATAGTAGGTCATCTTCGTGGTGTAGCAGTTTTAATGGCCAGTAGTGTAAAAACAGTGCGTTGCCCAGGGCGAACACTGTCCAAAAACAAACCTCTTGCGTTAGAAAAACGGCTTATTACGTGAAACCTACATTGTACAGTAAGAATAAACTTAGCAAAAGAAGGTTAAAATGCTTCGTTTAGTTAACAGAGAATGGTGTCACGTTCCCTATGTCACGGCTAGGGTGCAGAGTACTTGCTTGGTCGGCTCACCCTGAGCGTGGCGGCGTTGGCGGGGGCGGTGAGGACGACGCGAACGGGCGCCGTCCCCGGCTCGGCACACAGCCCCCAGTGCAGAACCCTCTGCTCGCCGCTGCCGCCCCCACTCGCCTCGTCGGCGCCGGCCTCGTCGTCGGCGTCGGCGTCGGCCGTGTCTCGGGGCGCGCTCAGCGTCACCAGCACGCCGGGGTCGCAGCGGGCTTGGGGCGGCCCCGACTGCCAGGGCTCCGACTCCTGCAAAAAGGTCACCGTGTAGGATGGGCTGCACCACTACTTGCTCTGCCGCACTGCCTTCGACACACATCCTAACCTAGCTTTATGTAACACAAACACAGCATGCACTGAGGTGATAGAAGTCACGGATATGCGCATACACAGATGGCGGTAGCACCGTGTCCACCAGGTATAAAAGGACAGTGCATTCGCGGATCTGTCATTTGCACTCAGGTGATTCATATGAGCCGTCCGGTGTGGCCGATCGGTTCTAGGTGCTTCAGTCCGGAACCGCGCTGCTGCTACGGTAACAGGTTCGAATCCTGCCTCGGGTATGGATGTGTGTGATGTCCTTATGTTAGTTAGGTTTAAGTAGTGCTAAGTCCTAGGAGACTGATGACCTCGGATGTTAAGTCCCATAGTGGACAGAGCCATTTGAACCAATTTGATTCATATGAGAAGATTTGAGAAGATTTCCGATGCGATTATGGTCCCACGACAGGAATTAACAGATTTTGAACACAGAATTGTAGTTGGAGCTAGACGCATGGGACATTACATTTCGGAAATCGTTAGGGAAATAAAAATTTCGTGATTCACAGTGTCAAGAATGTGTCAATAATACCGGTGAACCGTGTCGTTTACCAAGTTTCCTGTTTTTCCCTTGGTTTACTCCTGTTTGGAGTTTCCGCGCTTTCCTAGGTGGTGTCGCGGGTCCTCCGCGAGCGCGCTGCTTTCGCGCCAGCTTGGAGGAGGCGCTGTGTTCCGTGCAGAGGGCGTGCTAGGGAGTTGAGACGAGTGTTTGGCCCTGGGCGATCGTTCTGCAGCGGGACGCTCGGTCCCTCTATGCCAAGTCTGGATGGGCCCAAAAACCCGGGGTGTGAGGTCAGAAAAGGCCGTAAATCTGTGGACAACGTTTGGTTTCTGTTCATGGGCTGAGGAAGCTATGAAGTCCGTCTGCGGCTGTCAATAACCTCCAGAAGGTGGTATCGTCATTGAAAGTAAGATTTTTCGTCAAGTTAGTGCAACGGTAGTCATCTGACGGGGCCAATCTCTCGGCGTTGTGGATGCTATTACTCGCTGTGTGGCAACGTTTCTCTGCTTTGAGTTTCTGATCAAAAATTGCCTTGCGTGTGTGTTACTGCCCCCTTACATGATCGTGCATTTGAACGTCATAGTGATTTAAGGCGAGCGTCCTAAAGAAGCAAAAAAGAAAAATTTTTTGGCTGTGGACCTTCTGCAAACCGTTGTTTTTCCATGGACGGCGTAGGTCACTGTTTGGATAAGCACGTTGTAAAATGTTAAATAACCTTGTACTGTCAGGCGGAGAGATAGAGTCAATTAATTTTATGGATGTCCGAAATGAGAGATTACGTTAATGTTCGCCAATATCTGTTGTGTTTAGTACATAGGCATATTTAACTTTAGTCGTTATTGTGTATATATTCTTGTGTTAAGGAGTTTAGTCCCCGTGGCATTTAAGTGTTCTATTTAATTATATTCAAGGCAGTGCTGGAGTTTCTATTTGGTAATCCACCTAGCCACGACTGATGTCGGTTGCTCGGTCTGTCTTTAATTTGTGGTTACAATTCTTAATGAGTGATCGTCCTTAATGGTGTAACATTTAATGTACGTCTGATAGTCCCCTATATCACCTACTGACTTCATTCAGAGACTGAAAAGGTGATCCTCGCTCAAGTTTATGGGACTTTACTAACCGTAGCTCTTTATTGTTTATGGTATTAAAAATGTTTGTTAAAAAGGACTAATTTTAGATTCCTATTGTTTATTAATTCTTAGATTCTATAGCAAATATTACGATTGCAAATATTCTCTCATTGTTACACTTGCTTGTTCTGTGGTTTACAATGAAGAGTGTGACAATAAATGCAAAATCTAAAGTGAAGCGTTGGGGCGAATTAATCATTTCCTTTAATACCGTTAAAGATAACTGATTGTTTGTCGCTTATCATTGAAACTGGTTTGGAGAATAGTTTGACCCCGTAGAAAGAATACATCAATTGGATTTCATGCATTACCTCTCACCACGGACAGCTGAGTAGCCGACGGCTGTCACTTAACGACTGAGAACAGCTGCGTTTGCGTAGAGTTGTTAGTGCTAACAGACAACCAACGTTGCGCGAAATAACCGCAGCAATCAATGTGGGGCATATGGTGAACGTCTCCGTTTGTTCAGTACGGCGAAATTTGGCGTTAATGGGCTGTGGCAGCAGACGACCGACGCAAGTGCCTTTGCTAACAGCATGACATTGCCTGCAGTTCCTCTCTAGGGCTCATGACCATGTCGGTTGGAGCCCAGACTACTGGAAAACCAAGCCGTCGTCAGATGTCCCGATTTCAGTTAGTAAGAGCTGATGGTAGGGTCTGAGTGTGATGTAGACCAGACGACGCCATGGACCCATGTTGTTAACAAGGCACTGTGCAAGCTGGTGCCGGCCGGTGTGGCCGTGCGGTTAAAGGCGCTTCAGTCTGGAACCGCGTGACCGCTACGGTCGCAGGTTCGAATCCTGCCTCGGGCATGGGTGTGTGTGATGTCCTTAGGTTAGTTAGGTTTAATTAGTTCTAAGTTCTAGGCGACTGATGACCTCAGAAGTTGAGTCGCATAGTGCTCAGAGCCATTTGAACCATTTTTTTGCAAGCTGGTGGTGACTACATATTGGTGTGGCCTGTGTTTACATGGAATGGACTGACCCTCTGTTCGAGTGAGCTGATCATTAACAGGACTCTGAGACCATTTCCAGCCATTCATGCACTTCATGTTGCCAAACAACGATAGAATTTTCATAGGTGACAGTGCACCATGTCAGTGGGTCACAATTGTTCGCAACTGGTTTAAATAACATTGTGGACAATTCGGGCGAGTGACTTGGCCACGGGCATCGGTCGACGTGTATCCTCTTAAACGTAATGACAGGCCAATTCGTGCAGAAAATCCTGCACCGATAATATTTTCGCAATTATAACCGCCATAGAGGCAGTGTGGCTCAGTATTTCTGCAGGTGACTTCCAACGACTTGTTGAGTCCATGCTACGTCGAGTTTCTGCACAACGCCAGGCAAAAGGAGAAACACAGCGATATTAGGAAGTATCCCATGACGCTTGTCACCTCAGTGTACAATCACTTGACGAACGCCAATGGTGTGCAAAACTTTAGGACGAAAGTAACTTTCGCTCGATTTCCCACTGCCACCGCATTTTTTTCTTCAATAATTCTTTATTAAACATAATGAGGATTACAGAAACGAAATAATTATGTTTTATCTAAGCACCCTATTTTTCGACGCAATCCCCATCCCGTTCTATGGCCTTCATCCAGTGTGAAACAAGGGCGTGTACGCCCTGTTGGTACCAATCTTTATCCTGATGGTAGAGCCAGTGCTTCACTATATGAATCGTTTCCTCATCGTCCTCAAAATGTTTTCCAAGAACGGCAGCCTTTAATGGACCAACCAAGTGGAAGTCCGAGGGGGCTAGGCCAGGGCTGTCAAGTGTGACACCCGTGAACGGTCTCCTCGAAAGCTGCAAATCGTGGAGCTCCGGCGAACCGCGTTCTGTTCACCTCACCCTCTGTGTCCAGCGACTAACTGTTCTTCTGTCGACAGCAGATTCTCCATAGACTTTGCGTAAGCGGTTGTGAATATTCTCCAAAGTTTCTTTCTCTGCAGCGAGAAATTCAATGACGGCACGTTGCTTGTAACGTACATCACCTACAGATGCCATTTTGAAACTGTCCTGCAGCTACGCTATCTGTCGGAAGTGACGGAAACTAGGCGCGCTCACTCAGGAGACGTCAAATAATACGTACGTATCGTTTCGCATTCGTTGCATTGTTTTCGTATTAGAAAAAAATGCGGTACATTACTTTCTGGGTATCCCTCGTAGATCGATGAAACTGTCACCATTTAAAAAAAAAGTATAGTGCAGGAAAGTGACTGAAAGAAATGTTCAAAGACCAAAAGCGCCATGCACTCCACCTCGCCTTCTCTATACGCCTCCCGTCCCCCACGTGGATCCTCTACGACCTGATTCCTTTCCCCCATCTGCTCCTATTCCTCGAACATATCCGCATACTCTACACCTCCCGCCGCCTTGACCCCCCTCATTCCCTGGTTGCTCCTCTCCTCTCCAACCCCCGCCCTCTGCCACTCTTTCACTGTTGTGTCCCCCCTACCCTCCATCTCTACACCCTTCATCTCCTTTCCCAAGGTGGCTTTCGTCAACTCCCCCTCCCAGATGATGCCCTCTCTCCCTTCATCCATCCCTCCTATTAACTCTGATCCTCATCTCCCCCTCCTTTCCTCTGTCCTTTCCCTGGGCTCCCTCTTCTCCCCCTTCCAGCCTCCTTTTTCCCCACCAAACCTCTCTCTGCCTCCCTTCTCCCCCTCCCCCCAAGTCCTTTTGCATTCCCCTACTCTGCCTTTCCCCACTCCCTGTCGCATCTGCCCAGCCCCCCCCCCCTCTCTTATGGGTCCTGGTTCTCCATTGGCTCCTTCCCCCCTCCCCCCACTTCCCACTTCGTTTTTACTCTCCTTCCCCCCTTTTCTTTCCCATCATCTGTCCAGGTCCCCCCCCCCCTGCCCTCGGCTATGGTATGTCATATTTGTACCAACTTTTTAGTGCAGTTAGTGCAGTGGTCAAGTGAGTGTTCAATGTTGCGTGTCTTCCACAGTGTTGCAAAGAGAAATCATGCTGTTGCTGAGTGTGAATTTTATATCTCTTGTAAACAGAAACCAGACAGTCGCCGTGTTTTTTAATTGTCTGTCTATTATTTTACCTGTCTGCGTCCTGTATATTTTATTAGCATCATCAACCCTTTGTTTTATGTTTTAAGTTCCACAATTTTCCGCCATTTTACGACTTAAGTCACCGATTTTATCGCCTGCTTTTATTATTTATTATCTCCATCTTTTTAAAACAAATTCTGTAGGCTGAAGAGTGGTGTACTAAGCTGCTGCCAGCCCTCCCCCTTCTGGGGGAATCGAAACTCAATAAAATAAAAAAAGACAAAAACCACACCCCTGCTGTACCTTGGTCTCCCCTCCTTTTCCATCCTCTCAGGCCTCTCCCTCGGCAGGTCCCACCTGGCAGTTTTATTCTTCATCGTATGTAATCCAAGTAGGTGTAAAGTGTGTTGTTCTGGAGTGTTTTTAATACTGTGGCCAACTTTTAACCTGTGCGTGTGAATTCAGTGTCGTTTTTATGTTCTACGAATCGCGAGCTGTGTGTTTTTTTTTAGTCTTATGTAGACTTTTTTAATTGTCCTCCCATGAACGTCTCCATGTCAGTGTATTTTTATCTCCATTATCTCGCTTTACTCTGTTTTATGTCCCCCTTTTTTATCGCCTTATATGTAACATTTTCTTCTTGTATTAGCTGTCATATCACTTGGCTGAAGAGCGTATTGTGTTGCTGACAGCCCTCTCCTGCCCATATGGTGCAGGGGAATGAAATCACAACAAAGAAAAAAAAGAAAATAATTACACTGAAGTCATCGTGATTCATGATGGTCTTCTTGGCGTTGCAGAGGGCGGGATTGGTTCTTTATGGGACATGTGATGACTACAGACGGTAAGGTGTGGTCTGCAACGTGCTTCCATGCTGACCACAAGATTCGTAAGGAGTTCTTTTTGCAGGGTATTCCATTCCTTCACCAGTGCGGTTGACAACTAAATGGTTCAAATGGCTCTGAACACTATAAGACTTAATATCTGAGGTCATCAGTCCCCTAGAACTTTGAACTACTTAAACCTAACTAACCTAAGGACATCACACACATCCATGCGTGAGGCAGGATTCGAACTTGCGACCGTTGCGGTCGCGCGGTTCCAGACTGAAGGTTGACAACAGCTGGATGGTTGTTGGTCATGTGGACATGCTGCAACCCGTCTTCCCCTAACGCACATCACAGAAGAGCTCGATGGGATTTAAGTCAGAGAAACTGCCAAGTCCGTCCATTCGCCGAATATACTCTTGTTACCTTCTTCTGCACTGTTCGACAGCTCGTGCATTGTCATCAACAGAAATGAAATGAGGGCCGAATGCACTCACGAAAAGATGCGCATATCGAAGGAGTACAGATTTACAAAAATCTCAGTAGTGAGTCTGCCGTGTCCAAAGACATGGACGGCAATATGCCCAGGCAACGTTATACCTTCCTGTACCATAACAGCAATACCATCAAAACTGTGTCATGTTTAACAATGTTCCTGTGTGCATTATGTGTTCTAATCTCATGCCATATGAGGGTATGGCAAAGTATTTAACTTAACTATTGACACATGCACTCGGCCTCCGTTAACATCATACTAAGAACTCACAAATATTTGTTGATAATATAAAGCAGATGAGGACTGGCTGAATTGAAGACATGGTCGGGCAATACGTATTTCCCCTTTTTACGATGGCGGCAGTAGAAGATGCATTGAAAGTATTTGATAGAGTTGATTGTATAATATGTGAATGCTGGTTACATTTAAGCACTTTGTGATTTCTCACAGAAATGCGTAACAACTAAAACAAGGAGAAACATCGTCCACAACAATGTATTACATAAGCAGACGAAATGCTACTGAGAATACTGACAGTGTTCTAGAATACTGTAGCCATCAGACAATCAGCATAATAGCCCTAAACCGGCCATGGCAGCAAAATAGAGCTGCCTAAAAACATTGTGGCTTGTTACGCTCTCCCTTAACATTCCTTTTTTTTGTTTTTTTTTCTTGACTTGGAAAGAAGAAATAAAACGCACTCAACGAGGTAGACGTCAGTGCTGGGACGCTTTTAGGAATGCACCGCAGATAACCGCCAGAGTAACTTGTCTTGCAGAGCAGCAGTTTGTTTCTGTGTACTGCGGAGTAACAGAGATAAAATTACCGTGTTACTCCAGTTTTAGAGTCTTGGCAGACGCAAAAGAAAGAGCTTGTGTCTTTCATACGAAGTTATTATTCGAAAAGCAAGCAGCAAAAGCTATGATTTTTGACCTCATAAAGGCTTTCCTGGAACATACACTCCTGGAAATTGAAATAAGAACACCGTGAATTCATTGTCCCAGGAAGGGGAAACTTTATTGACACATTCCTGGGGTCAGATACATCACATGATCACACTGACAGAACCACAGGCACATAGACACAGGCAACAGAGCATGCACAATGTCGGCACTAGTACAGTGTATATCCACCTTTCGCAGCAATGCAGGCTGCTATTCTCCCATGGAGACGATCGTAGAGATGCTGGATGTAGTCCTGTGGAACGGCTTGCCATGCCATTTCCACCTGGCGCCTCAGTTGGACCAGCGTTCGTGCTGGACGTGCAGACCGCGTGAGACGACGCTTCATCCAGTCCCAAACATGCTCAATGGGGGACAGATCCGGAGATCTTGCTGGTCAGGGTAGTTGACTTACACCTTCTAGAGCACGTTGGGTGGCACGGGATACATGCAGACGTGCATTGTCCTGTTGGAACAGCAAGTTCCCTTGCCGGTCTAGGAATGGTAGAACGATGGGTTCGATGACGGTTTGGATGTACCGTGCACTATTCAGTGTCCTCTCGACGATCACCAGTGGTGTACGGCCAGTGTAGGAGATCGCTCCCCACACCATGATGCCGGGTGTTGGCCCTGTGTGCCTCGGTCGTATGCAGTCCTGATTGTGGCGCTCACCTGCACGGCGCCAAACACGCATACGACCATCATTGGCACCAAGGCAGAAGCGACTCTCATCGCTGAAGACGACACGTCTCCATTCATCCCTCCATTCACGCCTGTCGCGACACCACTGGAGGCGGGCTGCACGATGTTGGGGCGTGAGCGGAAGACGGCCTAACGGTGTGCGGGACCGTAGCCCAGCTTCATGGAGACGGTTGCGAATGATCCTCGCCGATACCCCAGGAGCAACAGTGTCCCTAATTTGCTGGGAAGTGGCGGTGCGGTCCCCTACGGCACTGCGTAGGATCCTACGGTCTTGGCGTGCATCCGTGCGTCGCTGCGGTCCGGTCCCAGGTCTACGGGCACGTGCACCTTCCGCCGACCACTGGCGACAACATCGATGTACTGTGGAGACCTCACGCCCCACGTGTTGAGCAATTCGGCGGTACGTCCACCCGGCCTCCCGCATGCCCACTATACGCCCTCGCTCAAAGTCCGTCAACTGCACATACGGTTCACGTCCACGCTGTCGCGGCATGCTACCAGTGTTAAAGACTGCGATGGAGCTCCGTATGCCACGGCAAACTGGCTGACACTGACGGAGGCGGTGCACAAATGCTGCGCAGCTAGCGCCATTCGACGGCCAACACCGCGGTTCCTGGTGTGTCCGCTGTGCCGTGCGTGTGATCATTGCTTGTGCAGCCCTCTCGCAGTGTCCGGAGCAAGTATGGTGGGTCCGACACACCGGTGTCAATGTGTTCTTTTTTCCATTTCCAGGAGTGTATTTAGCTACCGACTGCATAAAGTACCTGTTTTGGGGCACTTAGGAGCATGTTAAGAGTAGTTGGTAGTAGCTTAGAAGCATGGTATACATGTATTGATATTTATATCTTGTATGTAACTTAACACTGTATTTATTTTTAGGGGCTATCGATGTTTTAGCTCTCGGAACCTCTGCGGCGGCTTTAACTACTGCTAGTATTAAAGTCACGTACGTAGCTACTATGTTATACTGAACTTGTTTTGTACTTAGCAATGAGTGCATCCAAATTAAGCAGTCAAGTGAGCGTAGATTGGCACAATGGTCATCAATGGATCCTTTTCGTACGTGAATGTGGTGGTGGTTAGTGGGATGTTTAAGGGGGACTAAACAGCGAAGGTCATCAGTCCCCCATTCCAAAAACAGGCGAGACATAAATTCACGAAGCAGGGAAAACCCCAAGGGGAAGGAGACTCCCCCAGGCCCTAAAAGAACACAAATGCGGCAACGAACACTACAGACACGAAGAGTACAGATGAACACCAAACGAAAAGAAACAGAAGAAAAGAAGATGGCCGGAGACCGGTTGACTGACCACGAGAACAAAAAAAGGGAAAGAGTCAACTATTTTACGACACACCAAAACAGCAACAAATATTGAGAGACGCGAGGACAAAAGACACAGAAAGGGAAAGGTGCAGGACCTCCCTAAATGGAACCATAAAAAAGACTACCACGGATAAAATTTAAAACGTCATCAGCCATGGAGGCGTTGTCACATAAAACCAAAGGCAAAGTGCCTGGGAGATTAAAAGACTGCCGGAGGGTGCGCAGTCGGGGACACTCCAACAAAATGTGGGCGACCGTCAGCAGGGGCCCACACCGACACAGGGGGGGATCCTCCTGACGCAAAACATGGCCGTGCGTCAGGTAGGTATGGCCGATGTGGAGCCGACACAGGATGACAGAGTCCCTGCGAGAAGCCCGCAGGGAGGACCGCCTCACATCGGTCGTCTCCTTAACAGCCCACAGTTTATTCGGGGATGTCAGGCCCACGTCCCAAGCACCCTACGGCGCAACACCAACTGCTGATCTCGAGCTGGGAGGCCGATCTCCAAAGCTGGGGCGTCGATCGCCCCTTTGGCCAGCCTGTCGACACGTTCGTTCCCCGGGATGCCAACGTGACCTGGCGTCCAAAAAAAGACCACCGAACGACCAGAGCGGGTAATGGCGGAAACTGACTCCTGAATAGAAGATACCACAGGAGACGTGAGCAAAAGCGTAGGCAGTGCGACCATCAACCAGCGAACCATCAGTGAAGACAGTCTCACAGCCTGAAAATGAGGCGAGGAGCGCAAGAAAACGGCGAAGGAGGGCCACAGGCGGAACCGAGTCCTTGGGTCCCTGTGCCAAGTCCAGATGGACGGATGGCTGTGGCAAACACCAGGGAGGCGTAGGTGCATGGACCCGGATGGGAGGCAGAAGAGGGAATGACCCCAGTTCCGACAGCAGGGACTGGACGTGGACAGCTATGGAAAGCCCAGACCGAGGTCGCCGTTCGGGCAGATGGAGGACCATGGCAGGGAAAAGCAGGCATGCACGTGGACAGCATAGTCGGCGAGCAGTCGATGGCGGCGAATCCGCAGTGGGGGAACCCCGGCCTCCACCAGTAGACTATCCACAGGGCTCGTACGAAAAGCGCCAGTTGCAAGCCGAACCCCACAGTGGTGTATGGGGTCTAACAACTTCAACACTGAGGGTGATGCAGACCCATAGGCCAGGCTCCCATAATCAAGCCTGGACTGCACAAGGGCTCTGTATAATCACAACAGCGTGCAGCGATCCGCACCCCAAGATGTGTGGCTCAGGCAGCGGAGGGCGTTGAGGTGCCACCAGCACTTTTGCTTGAGCTGAGTAATATGAGAAACCCATGTGAGCCGGGCATCAAAGACGAGTCCTAAGAAGCGGCAAGTGTCCACCACTTCAAGCAGATGGCCGTCGAAGTAAAGTTCAGGATGAGGGTGGACCGTCCGACCCCTGCAGAAGTGCATAACTCGAGTCTTGGCTGCAGAGAACTGAAAACCATGAGTCAGAGCCCATGATGCTGCCTTGCGAACGGCTACTTGCAGCCTGCGTTCGGCGACTCCCATAATCGTGGAGCCAAATGAGATGCAGAAGTCGTCGACATACAAAGAAGGAGACACCG
Organism: Schistocerca piceifrons; assembly: GCF_021461385.2. NCBI lineage: Eukaryota > Metazoa > Arthropoda > Insecta > Orthoptera > Acrididae > Schistocerca > Schistocerca piceifrons. The sequence continues at coordinate 234,843,741 of NC_060140.1, forward strand.
ACGACCCTACGGCTGCAACCAGACCATTAATGGCCACTAGAAATAAGGAGACACTCAACACCGAGCCCTGCGGGACCCCATTTTCCTGTATATAAGATGAACTAGAGGCGGCACCCACTTGCACCCGGAAAGAGCGGCGCAATAAAAAGGTTTGAAGAAAAGCCGGGAGCTGACCACGAAGACCCCATTCATGCAATGTAGCAAGGATGTGATGCCTCCATGTGGTGTCATACACCTTCTGCAGATCAAAAAAGACAGCAACGAGATGCTGACGTTGGCCAAAGGCCGTGCGGATAGCAGATTCCAGCCGCACCAAATTGTCTGCTGCAGACCGGCCCCGACGGAAGCCACCCTGGGATGGAGCGAGGAGACCACGCGACTCAAGGACCCAACACAAACGCCGCCCCACCATGCGTTCGAGCAATTTGCACAAAACGTTGGTGAGGGTAATGGGACGATAGCTGTCCACCGCCAGTGGGTCCGCACCGGGTTTCAAGATGGGGACAATAAGACCCTCTCGCCATTGCGACGGGAACACGCCCTCACTCCAAATGCGGTTAAAGATGGTGAGGATATGTCCCTGGCAGTCCCTGGAGAGATGCTTCAGCATCTGTGCGTGGATACAGTCTGGTCCTGGTGCTGTATCAGGGCAATCGGCGAGGGCAGCGAGGAATTCCCTCTCGCTGAAAGGAGCATTGTATTTTTCAGAACGACGCGTGTGGAATGATAACGGCGTCTGCTCGGCTCGCTCCTTTAGGGAGCGAAAGGCGGGGGGATGGACTGGCGAGATCGAGGTCCTCAGCAGACGCCAGAATCTCCACCTCGTCCTCAGACACAGAGCTTGTAGGAAGCGGTGGGATGGGTGCCACCGCAACGTCGTTAACCTTGGGGACTTTCTTCTTCTTCTGTTTCTCTCGCTGTGCCTTCGGTGGGTCAGGCGGGGAGGGCTTCACTGGGTCAGTCTCAGGGACAGACGACGACCATGAGGCCCTACTGGTGGTTGTTTGAGCCACTTGCGGCTGTCTGCTTTTGTACCGGTCGGAACTTGCGAAGGGAGATCCCCAAGGGATCCCTTCCTGGCGAGAGGAGCCGAAGAAGACTTATGCTTCTCCGGCTGGGAAGGGGGAACTGATGTCCCTGAAGTAGATGGAGCAGGAGCAACAGGGAGTTTAGTGCCCCCCACCATCAAGGGGGCAGGTGTGGGCCTTCGACTCTGAGAGCTGACTGGAGCGGATGGAACTGTAGCAGGAGTGACAGTTGCGGCATAAAAAGCCGATCATATTTCTGCTTCACCTCAGTGTATGTCAGGCGGTCGAGAGTCTTGATTTCCATGATCTTCCGCTCCTTCTGCAGAATCGGACAGTCTGGCGAGCAAGGCGGATGGTGCGCACCACAGTTCACACAGATTGGAGGCGGGGCACAGGGATGATCAGGATGGGATGGTCGACCGCAATCGCGACAGACGAGGTCGGAAGCACAGCGTGAAGACATATGGCCGAACTTCCAACACGTGAAGCACCGCATCGGGGGACGGATATATGGCTTGACATCACAACGGTACACCATCACCTTGACCTTCTCAGGTAACGTGTCACCCTCGAAGGCCAAGATGAAGGCACCGGTGGCAACTTGACGATCCCTCGGACCCCGGTGGACGCGCCGGACGAAATGGACACCTCGTCGCTCCAAGTTGGCGCGCAGCTCGTCATCCCCCAGCTTAGTACAAGCGAGCAAGGCCCGCGACTGGGCGGAGGATGCCGTTTTTATCAACACCCATCCGGACCGCATCTTGGACAAGCCCTCCACCTCCCCAAACTTGTCCTCTAAATGCTCTACAAAGAACTGAGGATTCACGGATATAAAAGATTCCCCATCAGCTCTGGTACAGACAAGATATCTGGGCGAATACGTCTCACTTTCATTCAATGCCTTTCGTTCCTCCCATGGTGTGGCGAGGGAGGAGAACGATTGGGGTCCTAAACGTTACCTTTAAAATGGGCCCTCGAACGCTTAGAGACTGCTGGTGGCTGGCCACCAGCGAGAGAAGATGTGCCACGCTTCATTGCGTGTCATCCACCCTGATGCCACCTACTCCGACCAAGGGCCCTCCCCACTGGCGTCACCCAGCCACAGCAAAGGCCACCTGGCAGGATGGCCATTGCTGGGAGTCCCGATGCCCCAGGGAGATGGGCATCTACTTCTTGGCATACGTGGGGAGTTAACGGCGCAGGCATCAGTAGAGCGATCCCTGTGTTGTCAGGGGGCTACAACCAACAGGGTACATGGCGGCCCCACCACAACGGACTGGCTACCGTGCTGGATGTTATGTGACATGTGGTCCATGGTCGCCGTCAGTGCAGAAAGTGGCCCTGCACATTGCTTGGCAGAAAGTGCACGCAGGAGCGTATCCATGCCCAAGAGATGTAGAGCGGGCAGGAATACAACGCAACGACGAATAAGCTGGCGAAAGTTCTCAACGCAAGATGGACACAATGCACCAATCGGCTCGCTCTTCGGAAAAATGTTGAGATATGGAGGTCAAACCCGACAGGGGACCATCACATAAGGCCGAAACGTTGGAGACTCCTTTTAGTCGCCTCTTACGACAGGCAGGAATACCGCGGGCCTATTCTTACCCCCGAAACCGCAGGGGGGGTACGTGAATGTGATGCCAATGAAAGTTCTGTACTACTAGTTCCCCCTCACGAATACATTCACTTTAACGATAATACACTTCATGCACCTAATTACTACAGAGACATTCTTTTTTTCTTTCCTTTCATAACAGATGAAAATTAAGAAGCAGAGAGCATCTGTCGTTGACGCAACCGTGTGGATGGCGGTTACTGCACTAGACTGCCAAGAGGACGTTATAGTCAGTGATTCATGAACTTTTCAATAGCAAGGAAAATTTATTATTGTAACCACAATCTGTGTGAAATTTAGGCGTATTGACAAGAAGAATCTTACTGTCCCTTTTTTCCAACTTTGCAGTACGTTTCCAGTTGCCGTGGCATTTTCACTCCTACAATGTGATTTATTAACCGTAACACAGGAAAATTGCGTCTGAAGGTGTCAATCCCTCACTCCCATTACGCCATAATGTTAGTGTGCGACGACCTATATAGCTCGTACCTACGAAGAGCTTAAAATTTCAGAGTAGTGACCTTTCTCTTCATATTACATCTTTCCTCACATCTCTAGATAAAGTTTTGTGCAAATGTCATTATTTGTTCTTCCAAACCACTCTCTTCAACATTAAACCGTGATGAGCTACAGCTTCGACATTGCAGACCATCTTCAGTTGTACGAAGCTAAAATTTCAGCTGAGATTTATACGCCAAATAACTGGCGTCTATGAAACAGTGGATCAACGCTCACCATTACTTGGCATAAAATCGTGTTTGAGGACATGATTCACGATTGAAATGTTCGTATAGCTGAAGATGATTTGATTCAAACTGAGTGTATTAACATTATTAAACAAAAATATGTGTAGTGCGTGACACCACATTTCTTGAGAAATGTAGGCAATAACTACAGCGATGACAACGATATACCGGATGCTTTTCGTGAAAATGTACGTTAAAAGCAACCAAATGGTTCAAATGGCTCTAAGCACTATGGGACTTATCATCTGAGTTCATCAGTCCCCTAGAGTTAGAACTACTTAAATCTAACTAACCTAAGGACATCACACACATCAATGCCCGAAGCAGGATTCGAACCTGCGACCGTAGCAGCAACGCAATTCCGAACAGAAGCGCCTAGAAACGCTCGGCCGCAGCGGCCGGCTAAAAGCAACCCTTTGAGAGAGATTATACACTCGTAACGAAAGATTCTTACACTCCATGTTCATGTGAGGTTCCAGTTCGAGGGTGATGATTTTAATTTTTCTGAATCGTGGGGAATTCATATGCCAAGAGGTTTCGGCCATTAGTCCATTCCCTTTCCTCCTCTTTGTCAGGGGAAATCACTGTCTGGACTACGTTGGTGGTTGCTCGTCAATTCTCTGAAAGTGACAAAAAGCATCATGATCATTAGCTTAATTGTTAAGTCCATTTCCTGGTTTTCCGGCCACCGGCACCCGATTTGGAGGTTGTGAGTTTTACAGCAGCGTCGCTAAAGGCGGATATTATTACGAAAAACGTGGCAAAGAAAACATAAGACGTGGTATTACTAAGGTGGAACTGCCATTGGATACTGGTGGCGTATTTCTGATGGTCACGAGGAGAATGAAGTTTTGGCGTACTTTATACTGGGGAGTCTCACTACTTTATTCACACAGTTTTTAAACCGCTTGTGTGTAGTGCGAAACTAACTGACAAAGTTAGCCATTCTGGAACTCAGTTTCGTTTGTTACTGCCGCACGGTCAGTAAAGTTTTAATACGCAGCATTCAGCAGCGTCGTCATACGTTAAATACGATCCCGCCGTAATGCATGGCTCGTTCCAGCTCCAGAGAGCATCGTTGTTGGCGCAGGGCGGTAGCGCGACTGAAGAAATGAAGAGATGTACGAGCCGGCGGCGGGCTGAATGTTAAATACCGCGTTGGCCGGGCAGGAAGTGGGGCGCGGTTTAGAAGGCGTCCGGATTAGGGCCGCAGCCACTTGGCCCGGCAAGTGGGTCGCCAAACTTGCGCAAAAGTTCCCTCCGCAGCCGGATTCGGGCCGATTGCCGGCCAAGTCGTCTCGCATACTGAGTTGGCTCGATGTGGAACTACGGGAGATTATGGGAGTTTGCCATATTCGCGGCACCAGGTCACAGTTGTCTAAAGTGCAAAACCGTAATAATTCCGTAAACGATAAATATACGTAGGCATCCATTTAGTCTCCTTAAAATTCCTCTCGGTGCACTAGCGTATTGTCTTATCTAGCTGTCTTCTATCTATTTCTGCTTCTATCTATACATATATAAATAGGAGCCCCCCTCCTACTGTTGTGTTTGCATTTTCCTGTCAAATCTCGGGAACAACTGCAGTGACTTTGATACAGTTCTCACTAATAGATAGACTGATTCACAAAGAAGGTTTATGTAGATAATTTATAAATATTTCGTGCAGACTGGCTGAACTTACTACTTTTATTTTTGAGCCACCAGTCTTCGGCCTGGTTTGATGCGGCCCGCCATCAATCTTCTGTGCCAACCTTTTCATCTCAGAGTAGCACTTATAACCCTATGACTTCGATTATTAGCTGGATGTATTCCAATCTCTGTCTTCCTCTACAGTTTTTACCCTCTACATTTCCAAGTAGTACCATGGAGGTTACTCCGGAGGTTACTCCATTACATCTTAATAGGTGTCCTAACGTTCCGTACCTTCTTTATGTCAGTGTATTCAATCTGTTTCTTATTTTACCGATACTACTGAGAACCTTCCCATTTTTTATCGTATTAGCCCGCCGAATTTTCCTAATTTTGAATATTTTCCTGTACCATCCCTCTCAAATTCTTAGATTCTCTTCTGTTCCGGTTTTCCCACAGTCCATATTTCATTACCGTGCAATGCTGTGCATCGAACGCACATTCCCAGTAATTTCTTTCACAAACTGAGGTCTATGTTAGGTCGTGGTACACTTCTCTTGAGCATCAATGCCGCCGGCCGGGGTGGCAGAGCGGTTGTAGGTGCTACAGTATGGAACCGCGTGACCACTACGGTCGCAGGTCCGAGTCCTGTCTCGGCCATGGATGTGTGTGATGTCCTTAGGTTAGTTAGGTTTAAGTAGTTCTAAGTTCTAGGGGACTGATGACCTCAGCAGTCCCATAGTGCTCAGAGCCATTTGAACCATTTTTTGGCATCAATGCCCTTTCTGCAAATTCTAGTCTGCTTTTTAAGTCCTCCTTGCGCTGTCCGTTACGGGTTATTTTGTTGCCCAGGTAACAGAATTCCTTAACTTCGTCTACTTCGTGAAAACCAATTTTGATGTTAAGTTTCTTGGTATTCTCATTTCTGCTACTTTACATTACGTTCATATTTCTTCGCTTTATTCTCAATCAATATGTTGTACTCATTAGAGTGTTCAGTCCATACAACAGATTCTGTAACTCTTCTTCACTTTCACTGGTGATACTAATGTCATCATCAAATCTTATCATTGACAACCTTTCAGTTTAAATTTCAGTCCCACTCTTGAACCTTTCTTTTATTTCTGTCATTGCTTCTTCGATGTGTAGATTGAACAATGAAGGTGAAAGACTGTTTCCCTGAAACCTTCTGGCGGATTAAAATTGTGTGCAGGACCGAGACTCGAACTCAAGGTATGCAGGAGAGCTGCTGTGAAGTTTGGAAGATAGGAGGCGAGGTACTGGCGGAATTAAAACTGTGAGGACGGGTCATGAGTGGTGCTTGGGTAGGTCAGATGGTGCCGGCTCGGCAGCTCAGGCATTTTAGGTCAGAGAGCAGGCTGGCCTGTGTAATAAAAAAAAATGTTCAAATGTGTGTGAAATCTTATTGGACTTAACTGCTAAGGTCATCAGTCCCTAAGCTTACACACTACTTAACCTAAAGTATCCTAATGACAAACACAAACACCCATGCCTGAGGGAGAACTCGAACTTCTGCCGGAACTGTGTAATAAAAAACTGAGTGAAAGGATTAACAACGAAATTGAATGGATGTCATGTGATGTCTGCTACGACCATCAACTACAACGAAAAAAAAAGAAAAAAAGGACGAGGATGGGAGAGCACTTGCACGCGACCGGCAAAGGTCCCGAGTTCGAGTCTCGGTCCGGCACACAGTTTTAATCTGTCAGGAAGTTTCATATCAGCGCCCACTCCGCTGCAGACTGAAAATTTTATACTGTAGCCCTGTCTCACATCATTTTTAATCTGAGCACTTCGTTACCGGTCTTCCACTCTTATTGTTCCCGCTTACCTGTCTTTCCTTATAGTTTATCCCAATTTATCTCAAACTTTCGAACATATTTTACCATTTTACATTGTCGAACGCTCTTCCCAGGTCGGCAAATCCTATGAACGTGTCTTGATTTTTCTTCAGTTTAGCTCCCATTATCAACCGCAACGTCAGAACTGCCTCTCTGCTCCCTCAATGTTCCTAAAAGCCAAACTGATCGTTATCTAACAATCTTCAATTTTCTTACCCATTCATCTGTACATTATTCAAAATGGTTCAAATGGCTCTGAGCACTATGAGACTTAACTTCTGAGGTCATCAGTCCCCTAGAACTTAGAACTACTTAAACCTAACCAACCTAAGGACATCACACACACCCATGCCCGAGGCAGGATTCGAACCTGCGACCGTAGCAGTCGCGCGGTTCCAGACTGTAGCGCCTAGAACCGCTCGGCCACAACGGCCGGCTGTACATTATTCTTCTCAGCTACTTGGATGCAGGAATCGTTAAGCTGATTGTGTGATAACTGTCACACTTGTCGGCTCTTGCTACCTTCGGAATTATGTGGATAATATTTTTCCGAAAGTGTAATGGTGTATCGCTAAATTTCTACATTCACACACCAACGTGAACAGTTGTTTTGATGCCACTTCCCACAATGACTTTAGAAATTCTGGTCGATTGTTATCTACTCCTTATGCCTTATCTGATCTAAAGTCTTCCAGAGCTCTTTTGATACTGGATACCCTATTTGTTCTCTATCGACTCCCGTTTCCTCTTCTGTCACGTTTTCAGACAAGTCTTCCCCAAACTATTTGCGCTCTCCTCTGCATTTAACGGTGGAATTCCGATTGCAATCTTGCTTTTAATTTCCACGAAGATTGTTTTGACTTTTCTATATGCCAAGTCAGTCCTTCCGACAATCATTTCTTTTTAGATGTCTTAACATTTTCCAAGTAGCTATTTCGCCTTTGCTTCCCTGAACTTCCTATTTATTTCATTCCTAAGTGACTTTTATTTCTGTATTACTTAGTTTCCCTGGACATTTTTCCATTTCCTTCATGCATCGATCAGCTAATGTGTTTGTTCTGTTACCAATGTTTCCTCTCATTCACATTCCTTGTACCTACGTTCTTATTTCCAAATTCTCCGATTGCTCTCTTTAAGGATGTGTATTCCTCTCCAACTGAAATGTCCAATGAGATATTCATTATGATTGTATCTATAAACCTAAAGAACTTAAAGCGTATCTCTTCATTCCTATGTATTTCCGTATCCCACTTCTTTGCGCATTGTTTCTTCTTGACTAGCCCCTTACACTACATCCTACTCTTCATCGTTACTAAATTGCGATCTGAGTCTATATCTGCTCCTGGATACGCCTTACAATCCAACATCTGATTTGAAAATCTCTACTTGATCATGGTGTAATCTAATTGAAAGCTACCTGTATCTTCCGGCCTTATCCAAGTACATCTACTCCTCTTGTGGTTCTTAAACAGAGTATCTGTTATTACTAGCTGAAATTTATTGCAGAAGCCAGTTAGTCTACCTCTTCTTTCATTCCTACTACCAAGCACACATTCTCCCATTACCCTATCGCCCACTCCTTTCCCGACAACCGCATTCCAATCCCCCAAGGCTACTAGATTTTCATCTCCCTTCAAGTGCTAAATTATCCATTCAGAGTCCACACATACTTTCCCTCTCTCTTCGTCCTCTGTTTGCAACGTCGGTACGTATGCCTGAACTACTGGTGTCGCTGTTGATTCGCTGTCGATTCTGACGAGAAGAACCCTGTCACTGAACTGTTCACAGTAACTCACTCCTTGTCCTGCCTTCCTATTCATAACGAATTCTGCTCCGTTTGTACCATTTTCTGTTGCTGTTGGTATTATCTGTTGACTGAACTATCATGAAATGATGACATTGCTATACTCGTACACTCCTGGAAATGGAAAAAAGAACACATTGACACCGGTGTGTCAGACCCACCATACTTGCTCCCGACACTGCGAGAGGGCTGTACAAGCAACGATCACACGCACGGCACAGCGGACACACCAGGAACCGCGGTGTTGGCCGTCGAATGGCGCTAGCTGCGCAGCATTTGTGCACCGCCACCGTCAGTGTCAGCCAGTTTGCCGTGGCATACGGAGCTCCATCGCAGTCTTTAACACTGGTAGCATGCCGCGACAGCGTGGACGTGAACCGTATGTGCAGTTGACGGACTTTGAGCGAGGGCGTATAGTGGGCATGTGGGAGGCCGAATTGCTCCACACGTGGGGCGTGAGGTCTCCACAGTACATCGATGTTGTCGCCAGTGGTCGGCGGAAGGTGCACGTGCCCGTCGACCTGGGACCGGACCGCAGCGACGCACGGATGCACGCCAAGACCGTAGGATCCTACGCAGTGCCGTAGGGGACCGCACCGCCACTTCCCAGCAAATTAGGGACACTGTTGCTCCTGGGGTATCGGCGAGGACCATTCGCAACCGTCTCCATGAAGCTGGGCTACGGTCCCGCACACCGTTAGGCCGTCTTCCGCTCACGCCCCAACATCGTGCAGCCCGCCTCCAGTGGTGTCGCGACAGGCGTGAATGGAGGGACGAATGGAGAAGTGTCGTCTTCAGCGATGAGAGTCGCTTCTGCCTTGGTGCCAATGATGGTCGTATGCGTGTTTGGCGCCGTGCAGGTGAGCACCACAATCAGGACTGCATACGACCGAGGCACACAGGGCCAACACCCGGCATCATGGTGTGGGGAGCGATCTCCTACACTGGCCGTACACCACTGGTGGTCGTCGAGGGGACACTGAATAGTGCACGGTACATCCAAACCGTCATCGAACCCATCGTTCTACCATTCCTAGACCGGCAAGGGAACTTGCTGTTCCAACAGGACAATGCACGTCCGCATGTATCCCGTGCCACCCAACGTGCTCTAGAGGGTGTAAGTCAACTACCCTGGCCAGCAAGATCTCTGGATCTGTCCCCCATTGAGCATGTTTGGGACTGGATGAAGCGTCGTCTCACGCGGTCTGCACGTCCAGCACGAACGCTGGTCCAACTGAGGCGCCAGGTGGAAATGGCATGGCAAGCCGTTCCACAGGACTACATCCAGCATCTCTACGATCGTCTCCATGGGAGAATAGCAGCCTGCATTGCTGCGAAAGGTGGATATACACTGTACTAGTGCCGACATTGTGCATGCTCTGTTGCCTGTGTCTATGTGCCTGTGGTTCTGTCAGTGTGATCATGTGATGTATCTGACCCCAGGAATGTGTCAATAAAGTTTCCCCTTCCTGGGACAATGAATTCACGGTGTTCTTATTTCAGTTTCCAGGAGTGTATATAGCAGTAATTGTCGGAATATCTAGGAATAATCCTTTATATCAATGTTGTGTGGCAGAGAGTGCTTCGTACCGAAGTTACGTTGCAGTGTTCTCATCGATGTTGTATGGAAGAAGGTGCTCCGTACTGATGTTACATGACGGAGGTTTCTTTGTGTATATGTTACTGGCAAAGCGTATTTTGTACGAACGTTACGTGGGGAAGGATGATTCGTACTAATGTTGCATGACAGAGAGAGTTTCTTACCAATTTTGCGTATCACAGAGTGTTTTTCACCAAAGGGGGAAGCGGGGTGAACTGCTTCGTACTAACGGCGCGTGGCAGAGGGTGTTCTGTATCGACCATGGCAGAGAACGCTTCAGTGCAATGTTTCGTGGCAGACGGTGCTCCGCAGCGATGTTACGTTGGATAAATGCGAGAAAAGATCGCACAGAAAAAGTAGGTCGTGCCAGACTGGCACTCGACTCACGTGGCCAGTAAGTGGACACAGCCCACACTGAACTGGAGCTGCAGTTGAGCGAACCGATTGGCACAGTAGTTCACCTCTCACAGCACTGCCACAAGATGTCGCTCCAAAATGCCCACTGAAATGGAATTCTGATACCTTTCATTGCGTGCATCTTTTAAATCGTATGAAAGTAATGATATTCAGTTACCTAATGTTGATCTCTGAAATTTGATCATGACTACGCGGTGGGCCATAACCTAAATCACCACTACACTATGCAAGTTGTCCAGTGATGGATACTTGGTGTAACCCGTATGAATCTGGGGAGGGTCGCTAATAAAATACTGAAACGCTAAACTACTAAAGCCAGGGGCGTCCGGATCCCGTGGGCCCAAGCTACCAAGCATCTCTGGGTCTGGTTGGATAAGAAACTTTTTTTCCACCGCCACGCAGAATATACCACCCATAAAGGGTTAAAGTTGACAAGGGCCTTATACCCGCTCTTCTCCAGCCGAGAGCTGAATTTAGATACCAAGCTCCGGCTATATCACTCCGTTGTCCTACCCTCACTAACATATGGTCCCTCTGTGTGGGCCACGATTAGTCATTCCAGGATGCTGACGCTCCAGCACGTACAGAATGAAGTTCTCAGGTGGAGTCTTCACGCCCCTCCGTTCACCAGTTCACCAAGATTGTCACTCTGTATGAGGTGACAAATGCGGCCCTTCTCAAGACGACCATTCGCCGTAAGGCTCGCCAACTATACAATAAAGAGGACGCCCTCCGTGACACTGTCGCAGGACTCCAAACCATCGGCACTACAGTTCCACGGCGCTGGCACCGACAACCCGTTCCTCTCACCATCCTAGAGGACTCGGATTCGGGCTGTGACTGACGATAGGCCCAATACGATCACGTTTTTCTGTCCGTTTCGTACAGTCACAAGCAATGGCCTGCTCTCGTCCTGCCACTTTTTTCCTTTTGACGATAGAGTTGGCGCATTATTGATCCCCTCCTCTGTACTTCCACCGTCGGACGGAACTTACAGTTCCACCGCTACACCTTCAACGTGCTATGCTCGGCTGTTATTCAGGCGTTGCTTTGAGTCCCCTCTCACTTGTCCACCGAGACAAATGGCTCTGAGCACTATGGGACTTAACATCTATGGTCATCAGTCCCCTACAACTTAGAACTACTTAAACCTAACTAACCTAAGGACAGCACACAACACCCAGTCCCACCGAGACAGTTGGACCAGACCTGACCCGGTGAAGCTGTGTATTAGTAAATGCCCCCCCCCCCCCCCCAAAAAAAAAAAAAATAAGTCTAAAGCATCTGAAGTTTCGGATGTGCTGATTGGCCCGCTCAGACTAATTTAGCTAAGATGTGCGTACGTATTACGTTTCGAATGGTTTTAAAATATCATTGGTGTCAGATTTCTTAGATTTAATTGTCCCTAATTGCCACTGCTCAGTGTTAGAGAGAGAGGGGGAGAGTGAACAATTTTCTGCGAAATGAAGCTGAAAAAAAAAACCTCCCACAAGCTCGTCAGCGGTTGGCAGTGTGCTGTTAACTACCAGTAAGCTGCGTATTCCACGAATGATCTGCCATACAACCCTTCCTTGTCACCTAGCACCAACCAACGGCAATTTAAGAAATTTCAGGTTGGTTGTCTTTTGACACAGAAACGCAGCATTCATTTGCCTAGATAGCAGCAGCTATATTTGAAATACAGGGTTAGTCTAAATGACTCATCATGTTTCAAGGCACTGTTTATTTACAAGTACATGACGTACAAAGACGGCTGATACATGAAAAACTAGATACACTCACCATATCTCTAGTAGATTCTACAAATGTCTTACATAGGGAAAAAGTATCACCATAATAAAACAAGGGAAATCAGAGCTCGCACCGAAAGATACAAGTGTTTGTTTTTACTGCGCGCTGTACGAGATTTTAATAATAGAGAATTATTATAGTCATTCAGCACACACCTTAACGGTAACCCGTTTGCAGCCACACGTTCACAAGCATGTTTCCGTCAATGTGTGCAGTGCAGCAGCAGTGATGCGTTCCTGCAGTTCTTGCAGCGTTCTTGGCAGTGAGGGTTCGTAAACTTTGTTCTTAACATAACACCACGGGAAGAAATCACAAGGCGTGAAATTTGATGTCGTGGAGTGGTGGATGGGTGGTGGAGGGGGTGGGGGGGGGGGGGAGGGGAGGGGCCGTTGCGTTGGCAGACAGTTGTGCTCAAGCGAGATGGACCCTCGTTGAAAGATCGAGAAGTCAGTAGTCAGTTATGGCGACAAGAACATCTGCAGCATGTCCAGGTACACGGAAACTGTCACCGTCTGTTCGATGAAGAAAATGGGGGCCATACATCTTTTTCCTGGAAACGACACAGAAGGCAATCGCTTCTGATGAATCCCTTTCCACTTCACGTGGACATGCGGCAGTTCATCACCCATACTCACACATTTTGACAGTTCACGTTTCCTAACAAATGGTGAATCGCCTCCTTGCTGAATATTAGTGTCCCTGCGAAGTCGCTATCATATCCATGGCTTGCTGCATTTGGGTACAGCACTCCGATTGGTGGGCATAATTATCTGGTGTAGGGCGTTGTAGTAGTTACAAACAGTAGGAGGTTTTGAAATGGAAACGCAGCCGCAAACCAGTCCACATTGTTTGCTGCGCAATGCCCAGTTCACGATTTGCACGAACAGTTGATTTCTGTGGGCTGCGCGCAAAGTTCTCTGTCACGCGCTCCACGATTTCCTCTGAGACACGCGGTTGTCCCGTGCTTTTCCCTCACAAACAGGTGTCACGAAACTGGCGAAACCAATACAAAATGCTCTGGTGACTGGGTACCGCTTTTCTGTACTTGCGTACGTGCGCATGCCGAACGCTCGTAACCAACGAACAGTTTGCACACTTTAACACACGCAAACTCTTCCCCTGCGTTGACGCCATCTTGTAGCGTCTAATCGCAGGCCTGGAATCTAGCGTGCATGTGAGCCATAAGGTGGGCTTTTTAAACTTGGTGAGTGTATTTATTTTTTCATGTCTCTGTACGTCGTATACTTGTCAATAAACAGTGTTTTGAAACCCGATGAACCATTTAGGCAAACATGTATTTCAATTTTACCCCACTAAATCAATCCACACTCTGAGGAAAACTGCTGCAGCTCGATGAAAACGTCGTATATCTTAATATTTTAAGTTTTATTATTTTAGTATTTTTTGTGTTTTACAGGTGACGCGAGATTATGACAAGGACGGCATTAATGAGCTTTATAAACGGTTCAACACACTAAAAACCTTTAAAAAACGATCAAACGTTTTGTGAAATTACTTGTCTAAACGTAAGAAACAAAACAGCTTAGAGAAACATACGATGCGCCTTTGAACGACGCTTGAAATGATGTACAGCAAATGAGGCACGTCACATATTTCTCTAACCTATTTTTTTATTTCTTATTTTTAGACAAATCAGTTCACAAGACATTTGGCTTGTTTTTTCCATTTTTTATTTTAAAATTTTGTTTAGAAAGCGTGAAATATATCGATCGGTATTCTGTTATTATTAAGAGTATATAGATGTGGTGAAAGCTGAGCAATTCACTTTATGTTGTACTTTGATATTAACTTTAGTTATTCAGCATAAAAGAAAGAATTTCTCAAATGTTGCATCAATGTAATTTTTTACGCCCAAAAGAGCTACACCTCGGAGAGGCAAACTTTTTGATGCTTTCCGCGTGGCCGCTACGGTTGCAGGTTCGAATCCTGCCTTGGGCATGCATGTGTGTGATGTCCTTAGGTTAGTTAGGTTTAAGTATTTCTAAGTTATAGGGGACTGATGACTTCAGAAGTTAAGTCCCATAGTGCTCAGAGCCATTTGAACCATTTTGATGCTTTATTTATACTTCTTTTAGTAGGTGTACGTGAAATATTTAAATTTTCCTTCAAACCACTATTTATGTTTTTCTTAATCACCCTAATTACATGTAAATAATTAAATATTTAATTAATTAATTATTATTTTTTTGCAAAATTATACTTCACGCTGGCTAATTCGATTTCCCAATTGTTCGTTTCTGAATCAACGTTTGGCTATCAAAATTCCGGCAAGAATCCATTCTATCATCATCATCATCATATCAATTAACACGCACTGTTGGACAAAGGCCTGCACTACAGTTCTTCATGCAATACTTTCTATACTGATACGAATTTACATAACCGTTGGATGTTTTCTTATGCCAAGGTCTAGTATCCCTTGGAATCCAGCAGAGAACGTGCTTGATACGTCTACCATCCTTTCGTCTGGCTTCTTGTCCCACGTACCTCTATTTTAATTTAATCAGAGCCATAGTCACGTCTTCCTATTCAATCTGTTCCATAATTCATGCATTTATCATGTAATTCCTAGTATACTACAAAATGCATCTCTCAGTTTTAGAATCGTTTTACCAGTGAAAACATGTACCCTTTCGAGTGCCATCGAAATGTAGCGCAGTAGCATTTGGGATACGCATCCGGTAATGTGTGATGTAGTCCAGCGCAAATAGAAAAGAAAAATCAGCGCTACTACGCCGGGAACTGGCGCTCTTCCGTAACGCTTGCGTTCTAGATAAGTCTCGAGGGTCTCGACCAACATTTGTACTTTGATTTCTGATATTCTCTGGACCTGTACAAATGATTGTCGTCGAATGTGGCGAGTTACAGGTTAATTTTCTTCCGTAGTCATTACCCGACAGCAGGGCTTAAGCAGGTGTACAAAGTGAAAGACCACAATGTGTGGAAATAATGCCAAACATGCCATTTCTTAAACATCTCATTAACTTTGCTCCACATACACCATAGCCCGTGCGTTACAACCATCTAAAAATCCGATACTGATTTTTGCCTACTTGTACTTCCGCCGCCATCTACCGGAGGCCATCTCCACCCTGTGTACTGCACGCGCTCCACATCCTTCTTGCACTGACTCTTACTCCGGAGTAACTCTACTGATACTATCTGCCTTCCCTCCTCCCTTCAAGTGCACAGCGTACGTTCCGAAATCACCAGTGGCGAAAGGCCAAGACTCACTTCTTTATTCACTAACTGACTGCGAGAGCAGATTCCTGGCCGTCACATTTTTACTCACAGATTCTTTGCAGTTCCATCTTCGTGTGGTCTAAGTCACCATTAGAAGGCCGTCCTTTGTATAGCGTCCAAAGCGACGTGAGAAACAACTGAAAGAACAGCCAGTGAATCATTCGGAACAGAACTACCTCAACGTGTATCTCTGAAACTCAAGACACTAAATCTTCTCTTCGCGCTCGAAACAAACACGTATACACTATGTGATCAAAAGTATCCGTACACCCCCAGAAATATACGTTTTTCCTACTGGGTGCATTGCGTTGCCACCTACTGCCATGTACTCAATATCAGCTACTCCAGAAGTCATTAGACACCGTGAGGGAGCAGAATGGGGCGCTCCGCGGAAATCACGGACTTTGAACGCGGTCAGATGATTTGGTGTCACTTGTGCCATACGTCTGTATGCGAGATTTCCGCACTCGTAAAGATCCTAGTTCCACAGTTTCCGATATGATAGTGAAGTGGAAACGTGAATGGACACGTACAGCACAAAAGCGTACAGGCCAACCTCGTCTGACAGAGACCGTCGACATTTGAAAAGGGTCGTAATGTGTAATCTATCCAGACCATCACACAGGAATCCCAAATTGCATCAGGATCCACTGCAAGTACTATGACAGTTAGGCGGGAGGTGAGAAAACTTGGATTTCATGGTCGAGCGGCTGCTCATAAGCCACACATCACGCTGGAAAATGCCAAACGACAACTCACTTGGTGTAAGGAGCGCTAACATTGGACTGTTTAATAGCAGAAAAATGTTGTGTGGAGTGACGAACCGCGATACACAATGTGGCGATCCGATGGCGGGGTGTGGGTACGGCGAATGCCGGTGAGCGTCATCTGCCAGCGTGTGTAGTGCCAACAGTAAAATTCGGAGCCGATGGTGTTACTGTGTGGTCGTGTTTATCATGGAGGGTGCTTGCACCCCTTATTGTCTCGTGTGGCACTATCACAGCACAGGCCTACATTGATGTTCTAAGCACATTCTTGCTTCCCACTGTTGAAGAGCAATTCGGGGACAGCGATTGCATCTTTCAACACGCTCGAGCACCTGTTCACAATGCACGGCCTGTGGCGGAGTGGTTACACGACAGTAACATTCCTGTAATGGACTGGCCTGCATAGAGTCCTGACGTGAATCCTATAGAACACCTTTGGGATGTTTTTGAACTCCAACTTGGTGCCAGGCCTCACCGGCCGATATCGATACCTCTCCTCAGTGCAGCACTCCGTGAAGAATGGGCTGCCATTCCCCAAGAAACCTTCCAGCACCTGACTGAACGTATGCCTGCGAGAGTGGAAGCTGTTATCAACACTAAGGATGGGCCAACACCATACTGAACTACAGCATTACCAATTGAGGGCGCCACGAACTTGTTAGTCATTTGGAGCTAGCTGTCCGGATACTTTTGATCACAGTGTATGTGCTATTTATATCACACTGGTTCTAAGACCAGAGGCTCTATATGACGATATTATGCGCCCCCAGTTAGAGAGAGTGCCTAATGTTTTACAGAAGCAGGTGCTACAAATTTGAGACATGAAATTTAGAACAATGGTTCGTTTTAATTTTATCGCAGTTATTTGACTGCTTTCCATATTAACTGATTTAAAAATCATAATAACGGACTGCGTGCAGCCATATGAAAGTTGCAGCAGCCTGGTTGGAGCCCGGGCAGTCATAACACGTACGCCCTTAACAGGCAACTCCTCAGTAAGGTGTCTTGGTCCACCTCCGAAATTATATGCATAAAAATGGGCTCATCGACCCGGAAGAAGACGCAAAAATATGCAGGGTGTGGCTAAATTCCTTTTACAGATTTTGCGGAGGTGTTCCTTTTACCAAAACAAGGAAATTGTCTTGCAAATATGAGCTCTAAACTGCATACCTTCAGAGAAGAAATGTGTTTCCGGTAGTGAACATGAGCATGTGCTTACAGCTTTTAGAGTAAGCACTTTAGAGCCCTTGTTTATTAGATGTTTTCTTGTTTTGGTACAAATTATCCATACTACCTTCTTTCCAAAATATGGAAAGCAAAGAGCTTGTAGTAGAAGAGATGCATTTCACAGCATGGCAGATCAACAATTGCTCGTAGCTGTGAAGTATTTCATTTTAGAGCAAATCTTTACTAGACGCATTTTCTTATTTTGGTGTGAAGAATCCGTCCTCAAAGGCTGTAAAGGGAATTTGGGTAGACCTGTAGCTTTTCACAATCACATCGGGGAGACAGCGGGAATTGCAGACTTCATTTATGCGACTAAGATCGATTTGTGCGAAACGAGCTTAGTAAAAACCGAACAAAATTACAAACAGATAAAAAAATCACTGCAGCTTTCATAGTTTTAGCGATCAACAACTGAAGTCACGAATGTGTTCTTCGTCAATCCTTATTCAAAATTCTGATATTTACTATTCAACTTTTAATATTAAGTTAATGGTTAACAGACAAGTTATATAAGAAAATGAGACCTGGTGGTAAAGACGTAAAAACTTTATAAATTTGTATGAGCGGTGACAGTATTCGCTTTTGATCAAAACACCATCTACAGTGAGTAAATTATGGTTCACTGATAAATACACCGTGGATTCTTTTGATCATAACTTAAAAACACGTGTACCTGAAATGCAACAGGGCCCATCTAGATATTATTTAACATTAACGTTTTCTTATAAGATACACTCATGTTCTGAAAGAACAGTACATTTTTAAGGACTAGAGACAGGAAGCTCATTTTCGCAGGATATATACATTGGTATGTTTGTAAGGTGTCAGGCAAATCCAACACCTTCCATGAAAACCCTGACATGATAAGCAAATCCAGTAGTACGTCACATAGCTCCGAATAAATCGTGACATTAAATTAACCAAAGTAATACGAATAACGAGTGAGCAAATGGAATACCACAGACTAACACAAGAATGCTTAAATGCATGTCATACCTTCCCACCGTGAGACAGACGCAGTTCAGAGGGGAGAAAGGAGAACAGAAGCTGAGAGCAGAACCGTGTTAAGCTAGAAGGCCCTACGACAAGGGACGGACACCCACGTTGCCAGCTAACCACCAGGACCACCCCCAGCCCATGTTAAAACCTAGAGCCCTCTAGAAGAACAGTATAGATCTTACGATAACACTAAAAGGGCCACACCAGCCGCAAGTTTTAGCGTGAGACTTTTTCGCGTAACTGTTACGTTGCAGCCGGCCGAAGTGGCCGTGCGGTTAAAGGCGCTGCAGTCTGAAACCGCAAGACCGCTACGGTCGCAGGTTCGAATCCTGCCTCGGGCATGGATGTCTGTGATGTCCTTAGGTTAGTTAGGTTTAACTAGTTCTAAGTTCTAGGGGACTAATGACCTCAGCAGTTGAGTCCCATAGTGCTCAGAGCCATTTGAACCATTTGTTACGTTGCAAACGTTAAAAACATTGCCCCACCACGAAAAGTAACCGCCAGGACCACCCCCAGCCCATGTTAAAAGATAGAGCCCTCCAGAAGAACAGTATAGATCTTACGATAACACTAAAAGGGCCACACCAACTAGAAGTTTTAGCGTGAGACTTTTTCGCGTCTCTGTTACGTTGCAAACTTTAAAAACATTGACCCACCACGAAAAGTATAACGTTTCTCATTGGATAGAGATAATTTTTGTAGGTGGACCTTAAGGTTAACATTGAGACCCTGATTGGTTAGATGAAAACACAGCCAGATAGTTTTTTTTAAACCAACTTCGGTAAATTGTAGTAAGGAGAAGTTAGGAGAGAGTTGCTTCCGAGATGGCGAGCTGTATGGAGCTGCGCCGGTCGCCGCCCCCTGACGAACACCGACAAGGTAATGAACGCACGCGATGCCGCATTTTTGAGCACATAAGGCTTCACTCAGAACTGCAGAAGTCTCATCTGTTACATCCCCGTCTTGCGTAATACTAGTGTCGATCGTCAATTAAAGCTATGGTATTCACATTTGCTACGTAAGTTAAAATCCGAAACGCGATGATTTTTCTGTTATATAATTATTGAGAAGCCACATCAGTCACTGTAATTTACGACAAGTTATAATTAAAGATAATTGAGGGTCACTGTAAACCATTTTGATAGTTTTCTCTTTTGCAAAACTTAATTTAATCCTAGATTATGGATGTGATATGGCATAGATCATCCTTCGATCCATTGTAGAACTTGGAAACCCATTCAGGGAATATTCGTTCACATTTTTGTTGAACGCAGTTGGTTTTTATCATCCTGTATTAAAACACTTCCTTTTGTCAATAGTGCAATTTATAAACAATGTTTTGGGAGTAGAATAAAATTTCCAATGGTAAACTTAAGTGCTTTTTCGACGTTATTTTACCAGCTAACTAAAAATAGGAAAGCCTTGAACCCCTTCCACTAAATTTAGTTAGTATTAAGATTCTTTTACAGGGAGTGCAGTGGAGCTGACGCTGAAATCATTAAGTATTTGGTTATATCATCGCTAGTCTCATTGAACTCTTCTGAACTCTACATGTCGTGTGATCTGACGTCTCCTTACCAGCAACAGGTCCCAGGTTCAAACTAGTCAGTTCCCTAAAAAACACTCTCAGAGCGTCGTTGCGCGAAAGTGGTAGGGAGACACGACATAGAACAACAGACACCACGCAGAATGTTGGAGAATGGCGACCCTGCCAGGTGGTAAAATACCATGATTGAATGTCGACCACATGCCGAACTAGGTCAGAAAAATATCCTGTTGAAAAATTTTCGTAGTAAAAAATTTTTTCCCAAAGTTATAAATAGTCGAAAACAGTAGCTGTAGCGATAGATAGTAAGAAAGTATTCAATAGAACGTGAGACATTCTAGCAGAGACAATAGCATAATTAAGTTGTGAATTTTAATATTATTACAGCTTAGTTTTCTCTCCAATGCAAGCGCACAGGTGGCGGATACATCGTTGACAAGTTGGTTCTGACGCAACAAGTAAGTGAATGGATTGTCAAGTCGTGTGTGCAAAAAGTTTATGAAACGCGTGAGATCGTATGAGCGCATGTTGACGCGAAGTAGGGTGCGTGAATTGCTTTTAAAACAGAAAATAAGGGTTTCGGATAGATTAGCAATGGCAGATCGAGACCTTGACCGAATTGAGGTAGAGACCCAGCATGAAGATGGACAGAGAATAGAAGACAGTAGAACAGACGATGCAGTATCGCGAGAAATAGTACAGATAACGCACCATAACTAGGATAATGTACGTCATGGCACAGAAAACCTAGGTCAGCATACGACAGAGGAGCAGGAAAGTAGAGAGACAGCCGATGAGGATTCTAACTTGCGTCTTGAATACGTAGAACCCATAGTACAAGTAATCAGAGCTCCCTTACCACAGAGTACAAGGAATTCGAGCAGAAACGTGTCACCGCACAGTTCTATGCAATCGGTTGCAAACCAACACTTTGGCGAAAACACAGAGCGTAAGACGTCGGAAGAAAACGCAATAGGACCCACCAATCTGGCTGAATTATTACAATTAATGACGGAAATTAAAATTCAGAATGCAGAAACGACGAAACAAATTGCAGAAACCATGAGACAAATGCGTGAGATTAAAGAACAAAACAAAAAAAATCAGTTACACCTAAGTCATATTGAAGACGAGGCAAAAGAATCTCGAGAAGTGATAGGAAACTTAATAACAGGTCACAATCAATTGAGAACAGATGTTGACAAGGTACAAGCGGACGTACAAACATTGCGTAATGACACTCAGGACGAGATCAAAACATTACATAACAACACCCAAGGAGAAGTCAAGAAACTAGAGAAACAGATAAACGTAATTACTAGACAAGCAGCACGTACAGCGCGTTAAATTGTTGAAAACAATGTGTTACATAAACGTATCACAAAAGCAGCGCTGAAAAGATATGATAACCGCAAAGTCAAAATAAAAGCGCAAACGAAACAACAATTTCGGAAATTGCGAACAGAGTTGTTGCAAACCATTGAAGAGCGTAGTGAACAAGATCGAACAAGCACTGAGTCTGTAATCACATCCGTATCTGTAACAGCACCGGAAAAACAAGAAATTAACGAAGATATTATGCATTTTCGATTCCAATCACAGGCAGAAAATAACGTACGTGAAATCAGACAGCCTGCACCGCAACAAACACGTTTCGAAATGCTTGATGAACAAACGGCACCACAAACCCATGCAGAACCACAAATGTATGTTTCAAGACAGTTTGGATCGTACAATGAAGCGGCAAGGTTAGCCAGACAAGATACCGAACCAATACCTGACAATGGAAAGCCAGGTCGCGAAGAGTACAGTGCAATGCATTCAGCTACACGTTCACAACCGATGGAAGAAAATTACTGCGTACCACTCCAACGATACTACGCAAGGGTAGGTGAAAGTTACAGTGGACAATATTCAATGGATCTACCACAACCGGAAAGAACGACGGGAGAAATGATCAGAAACAAAAGTGGCGAAGAATCGCGAATTTCATATGGAACTATGACGAAGTACGACAACGATCATTTCCTCGCAGTCAGAAAATTTCAACACTTTCGAGAAGGAAACTCATTACATCCACGAACTTTTATTGATCAATTCCGAGTAGGATTACCAGAACACTGGACGCTAGCACACAAATTAGACTTTATATGTGCACACATGTCAGGAACAGTCGCAGAAACCATGCAAAATGTTGCAGCAACATGCCGATCGTAGGAAGATTTCAGAGAGAAGTTTCTCTCACGATATTGGTCCAGCGAAGCACAGAACAGAGTGAATTACGAATTATTACAGAACCCATATTTTGAAAATTCAGGAGAGAAGAGTCCCGTGAAATTTTTCGAATTAATGGCAAAGAAAAATCAATGCTTAGATGTACCATACAGTGACGGAGAGTTGACTAAATTATGCACGATGAAGCTACCATTGAAATACCAGCAATCATTAGTAGGTCGCGGAGGCAATGACGTCGAAGCATTTAAAGGTATTCTAAGGGAACTAGAATTCATATTTTCGGAAAATGACGCAAGAAAAAGACGAAGCGCACGTGAAAACCAAGCAAAAAGCAGTGGAATCCACAAGACACAGTACGAAGGAACAATAATTACGAACCACGTGATATCTTCGCACCAAGAAACGACAATATATTTCAACAAAGAACCAGTTATGGATTTAGAAGAAAATATGGCAATAACTATAATTCACCCAGGAACGGCAACAACTATTACAGAGGGAATAACGACAACCGGGACGGGTATTGGAGCGCCAACAGACCGACAAATTATCAACAAAGAAACCAATATCAACAAGCGGAGCAAAAAAAGAGAATACAGATAGAAGAGGTGGAGGTAAGACCACCAAACCCCGAAAAACGTTCGAATTGACAGCTAAGCGCCCATGCCAAAGATAATGACGCACCGACCCAGAACAATTGCAGCACCTTGAACAGAGAAGTAAATACCTTATCACGAGAAGAGAAGTCGACAGAAGTTGAAAATAAGTTACTAGTGGGCACACAACCCGACGTATATAATGAAGGAAGTTATGAAGCGACAATTAGAGCATTTAGATGCGATTATGTGGAAGTAGCGACGAAGAAGGAGAAGATAGACGAGGATGAGGAAAAAGTAGAGGATGTTGAAGAAAGCGTAAATGAAGGAAGAAATAGAGAAAAGGAAATAAAAGAGAGAGAAGTAGCAGTCGAAGCTTATCCTACAGGAAGTTCGATTCACAAGGGAAATTTCTGAAAAGACTCATGTATGATTCAGTGGAGGATTCGTTGATGCAAGAAGAAGAACAGAACCAACCCTTTCAAATTCAACCAATTGTGAAGGCCATGGTAAAGCATATCCCAGTCAATATTGTAATTGATAGCGGTAGTGAACTGACTGCGATCTCATAAAATTTATTCATGCAGCGTAATGCCAATGAGGAATTGCCAGTTCTGAAAACACAAAGCGGTTGTATCAACTTTTCACCTACGGAATAAAGACGCAAACTACAAACTTAAAATGTTCAAATGTGTGTGAATTCCTAAGGGACCAAACTGCTGAGGTCATTGGTCCCTAGACTTACACACTACTTAAACTAACTTGTTCTAAGAACAACAAACAAACACACACACACACACACACACACACACACACACACACACACACACACACACACATGCCCGAGGGAGGACTCGAACCTCCGGCGGGAGAGGCCGCGCGCTCCGTGAAATGACGCCTCAAACCATGCGGCCACTCCGCGCGGTACTACAAGCCTAACGCTAAACTCTCCAATAATGAAATTCTGTAAAATGTCTAAGAGTGACCATAGACAGGCCATTGACAAACGTAATTCATCCTGGCAACTGAAATCAAAACTCGGAACAACATACTCCAGAAGTTAACAATAACTGATTGGGGCGCCACTGCAACAGTTCTCAAATCATCAGCCGTAGCTCTTTCATACCCAGTTGCAGAATACCGCTGTTCCACCTGTGCACCCACCAAAATAATTAGCACACGGCTCGATAAAGGAACGCGCCTCATCACAGGGTGTATTCGTTCCACTAACACGCACTGGACCGGTTCTTAGCAATATGACACCATAAACCGTAAGAGAATCACAGTCATTACTGAACGCGTGAGCAAAAATAAAATTAGCACTCCATTTCATTTTTTTAGAACATTGGCGAATAAGGCCTAAATAACTATTGTGGCACACAGCAGTGAGTCAGCCGAACAGCCATTACAATATTCAAGATTCCTGAAGCAATCAATGGCAGGAGCGAACTTCGGTGCGTGCGTCAACAACTAATTAAAACTCCCTGGGAGAGACTAGAAGGTTTTTCATTTACCGAAGACAATGGTGCTTACTGAACCTCATCAGAACTGACTGGAACAGATGTGGAGCATTGCTGCACCAATGAAGACGGAAGTCATCCTCTGAATGTGACTGTAGAGAAGAGCAGCAAATGGTACTGTAGAGAAGAGCGGTAAACAGTACACCACGTGATACTTCAATGTCCCCTCAGAGTATTAAAAAGCACAATGGAAGACGTTCGGAGAGTTTTGATTTGGAGTGAAGGTGCAATGAGTTGGTATGGGCCAAGATTTTGCAGGATATGAGACACATTAGAGTGTCAAGACCCATAGTTACGAGAAATATGGGACAGACAAAGCTGTTTTAGTTGTTTGATGAAGTGTGAAAACTAATGAGTTGGTACAGGACGTAGGTGGAAGAAGGGAATCGGATACTAAAAACTCAGCACGCTGCATGTCGTTCTAAGATTCAGAGTCAGTAGTAAATAAAACTAAAACGTTGGCGATACGGTCCCACCATGGTTACACTATTGCCACCTAGAATAACTCCGAAGGTATGATAGGTGCTGAAAAGTTTGAGGGACAAAAGCTGCATGGGACAACGGGAGATATAATATGACGTTAGTTTTTTTGTTGTTAGGTGGGGTCGCTTCAGGGATTTTAAGGTCAACTTCGTTTTTTTAAATGGGATGCTATAGTGTGGTTCTTATTTTCTGATAGCGGCTATCGAGACGAATCCGAAGATGAGTAACAGTAAAGTCTATGAAGATCAACGAAGGTCACAAAGGAGGCATGAAGGTCCATTTATAGAAGGTGTTCGAAGTGATGACCATTGGTATCAATAGAGGGCTGCAATCTTCTTATCATGGAGTGAGTGGTATTCCTTGTCACTTCGGCACTTATCGAAGCACGTGCTCTGGCAATTGTCTCTCTTATATCGTGCAGATAGTAAATGTTTGCCGAAAACAGTGTATCCATCTAACGTGCCATTGACATGTAAACACCATTCGACGGTTTCGCAATGCAACACTAATAGGAACGGTAAGACTAGTATCGTTGAATCAAGCGAATGTCAGTGATGTATTCTTTCGAAGAACAAGTCGATATGCTTCTCATTTACAGAGAATGCCAACGAAATTCAGTGAGAGCTAGTGACTTATACGCTGGAAGATATTCTCAACATACTCACCCTACACGTCGTACATTTAAATATGTGTATGATAAAGTGAGAACAAATGGATCTTTAACGCATCGGAAACATAACCGAGAAAGGAAAGTTACTAACGAGGAAACGGAAACTGATACTCTGGCCATTGTGGTTCGAGATCCTTGTGTTAGTTCGCGTCAGATTGCAAGGGAATCTGGCATGAGTCAGAGTAGTGTTGTTCATGTTCTGCATCGCCATGCATATCACCCTTACCATATCAATCTCCACCAAGAACAAAGTACGGATTGTACGCGTCGCATTGAATTCTGCCGATGGGTTCTGTGGTGTCACCGCCAGACACCACACTTGCTAGGTGGTAGCCCTTAAATCTGCCGCGGTCCGTTAGTATACGTCGGACCCGTGTGTCGCCACTATCAGGATTGCACGCCGAGCGCCGCCACTCGGCAGGTCTAGAGGGACTTCCTAGCACTCGCCCCAGTTGTACAGACGACTTTGCTAGCGATGGTTCACTGTCTACATACGCTCTCATTTGCAGAGACGACAGTTTAGCATATCTTTCAGCTACGTCATTTGCTACGACCTAACAAGGCGCCATATTCAGTTACTATAATTACTATCTTCAAGAATGTATTCCGAACAGACAATATTGTGAATCATGTACCGTCAAGAGCGACGTTCATCATTAATGGATTAAAGTTAAGTATCAAACTAATTACGTCCGCTTTCTCAATTCTCATTCCTTGTCATGTTACAGACCTCACGTCAGTATAGTTCTTCCCTCCTCACGCCAGCCTGAGTGAGCTAAAACGCGTGCATTTCGACCTCCACTCGTAACACGGTGTTGGCTCTTCTGCTAACACAAAAG
Source organism: Schistocerca piceifrons (assembly GCF_021461385.2). Lineage (NCBI taxonomy): Eukaryota > Metazoa > Arthropoda > Insecta > Orthoptera > Acrididae > Schistocerca > Schistocerca piceifrons. Next base: position 234,870,385 of record NC_060140.1, read on the forward strand.
ATTCAACTTCAGATTCAGAGGGATGACACATTTATTAATTTGATTTTATTTACTGACGAGGCTACATTCACGAACCATGGAAATGTTTATTTGCATAATATGCATTATTGGGCAACTGAAAATTCTTGTTGGCTGCCGCAAGTTGCACACCAACCACGGTGGTCGGTGAGTGTATGGTGTGGGATTCTGGAGGACAGAATTATAGGGCCCTATTTCATCGAAGGAAATCTTATTGGTAGGAAGTACACCACATTCCTGCAAGTTATTGGAAGAAACACCTTTAGGAACAAGGAGAAGAATGTGGTAATAACACAATGGGTGTTCGGCACATTTTTCCCTGATGGCTAAAAATGAGTTACAGACGCAGTTCCCAGATCGTTGGATTGGATGCGGAGGAGATGTGTCGTGGCCGGTTCGTCCACCAAACTTGACCCCTCTGGATTTTTCCTTGTGGGGATTCGTAAAAATCATTGTTTATAAAGACGTTCCAACTACACCTGAAGATATGCGAGAGAGAATTGTCAGAGCATAAGCTTCGATAATTGCCGACGTGTTATGGAATACCACTCAATCCACGATAACTGATACCAATGGTCTTCACTTCGAACACCTTCTGTAAATAGACGTTCATTCCACCTTTGTGACCTTCATTGACCTTCAAAGACCTTACTGTTACACATCATTGGATTCGTCTTGATAGCCTCTATCAGAAAACAAGTACCAAACTAAAGCACCCAATTTTAAAAAAAAAAGTTGACTTTCATATCTCTGAAGCGACCCCACCTAGCTACAGTAAACCAACGTCATATAATGCCCCCCCCCCCCCCCTTGACCCGTGCAATTTTTGTCCCACAAACTTATCAGCTCCTATCATACTTTTGGAGTTATTGTTGGTAGCAATAGTTAGTGACTCACATTGTAGAATCTCGTCTTTGTATGGCAGAGCAGTGAGATCGCCCTCAACAACCACGAGAGGTGTACGGTAGTCTCTTGTAATGCTCAAAAATGGTTCAAATGTCTCTATGCACTATGACACTTAACATTTGAGGTCATCAATCCCCTAGACTTAGAACTACTTAAACCTAACAAACCTAAGGACATCACACACATCCATGCCCGAGGACGTATCGTATCAGTGACACTTTCACTCCTATTGCGTGATAACACGAAGCGAGTTGCCCTTCTTTGTACTTTTTCGATGTCCTCCGTCAATCCTACCTGGTAAGGATCCCCCACCGCGCAGCAATATACCAGCAGAGGAAGGACAAGTGTAATGTAGGCAGTCTCTTTAGTGGGTTTGTCGCATCTTCTAAGTGTTCTACCAACAAAGCGCAGTCTTTGTTTCGCCTTCCCCACAATATTATCTATGTGGTCTTTCCAATTTAAGTTGCTCGTAATTGTAATTCATAGGTATTTAGTCGAATTGCCAGCCTTTAGATTTGTGCGATTTATCTCATAACCAAAATTTACCGGATTTCTTTTAGTACCCATGTGGATGACCTCGCACTTTTCTTTCTTTTAGTTCCGTAGATACTCAAAGCGTAATAATAATCTACCCTTTGTCAAAGTCGCTTATCTCAAAGGATTTTCCCATTTGTAGCCCACATCTTCGCCAATGTGAACCCAAGTCCGTGTCTGCTCAACATACGTACTTTTATTTCTACATCACGTGCCGACAGAGCCAGCGCCGCCCAGCGGGATCTAACGTGGCAGTGGGCGGTGGTCGTAGTGTTGTGGGGTATCAGTGTACAGACATGTGCCAAAGGGCTACTCACATAGATTAGATTAGATTAGTTTTTCGTTCCATAGATCCGTGCTGACGAGATCCTCGTGGATGTGGAACAATACTAATAGTATGAATATATATAATACATCATTTGTTTATGTTAAAAAATTCGTCAACGGAGTAGAAGGAGTTGCCCACTAGTAAGTCTTTCAGGCTCCTTTTAAACTGCTCTTTACTTGTAACTAAATTTTTTATGTTTGCTGGAAAACTATTGAAGATGAGTTTTCCTGAGTAGTGGACCCCTTTTTGAACTAAAGTAAGTGCTTTTAAGTCCTTGTGCAGATCATTTTTGTTCCTGGTACTGTATGTATGAACAGAGCTGTTTGTTGGGAAAAAAGATATATTATTTAGGACAAATTTCATTAAGGAGTAAATATACTGAGAGGCAGTAGTTAGTATACCCAGTTCTTTGAAGAGGTTTCTACAGGACGTCCGTGAATTTACTACACAAATAATACGTATTACACGCTTTTGGATTCTCAAAATTGTTGGTTGACTTGAAGAGTTACCCCAAAATATTATACCATATGACATTATGGAATGAAAGTAGGCGAAGTATGCAAGCTTTTCATTTTTATGTCGCCTATGTCAGCTAACACTCGAATTGTAAATACAGATTTGTTGAGGCGTTTCTGCAGTTCTGTGGTGTGCTCCTCCCAACTGAATTTATTATCAAGTTGTAATCCCAGGAATTTAAGACTGTCAACCTCTTCTAACTGCTCTTCTTCATACTTTATGCATATGCTGGGTGGAAATCTCCTACAGGTTCTGAATTGCATATAGTGAGTCTTTTCGAAGTTTAATGTCAGTGAGTTGGCTTTAAACCATTTATTAATATCCATGAAAATGAATTAGCAGATCTTTCTAGAACTACAGTCGACATACTATTTATTGCAATATTTGTGTCATCTGCAAACAAAGCGAACTCTGCTTCTGGCAGTGTAACTGATGAGAGATCATTAATGTACACAAGAAAAAGGAATGGCCCTAAGATGGATCCTTGTGGGACACCACATGTAATTGCTTCCCATTCTGATGATGACTGACGACTTAATTCACTAGTCTCTTGCACTGACACCCTTTGTTTCCTGTTGACTTGAACCATTTTGCAGCACTGCCTGTGACACCATAGAATTCTAATTTATTTAAAAGGATGTTGTGGTTCACACAATCAAATGCCTTTGACAAATCACAGAAAATACCTGCTGCTTATAATTTGTTATTTAATGTATTAAGTACATTTTCACTGTAGGCGAAAATAGGCTTCTCGATATCAGAACCCTTCAGAAATCCAAACTGTGTTCTTGATAATATGTTATTTGTGGTCAGATGGTTGAGAAGCTGACTGTACATTACTTTTTCTAAAATATTTGAGAATGCTGGCAAAAGTGAAATCGGTCTGTAGTTTGACGGTATCTCTTTATCCGCTTTCTTGAATAGAGGCTTAACATCTACATATTTTCGCCAGTCAGGAAATGTCCCAGTTATAATTGACTGGTTACACAAGTAACTTAGAATTGTACTAAACTCACAAGAACATGCCCTAAATAACTTTGTTGATATTTCATCTTAACCCCTAGAATCCTTTGTTTTTAAAGATTTTATTATGGAAGTTATTTCTTGTGGTGAAGTGAGTGACATATTCATGTTCCTGAAGCTATTTGTGAAGGTTAGTTTCAGATAATCAAGGGCATTATTTACTGATCCTGACAATCCCATTCTATCAGTAACGGATATAAAGTACTTGTTAAATAGATTTGCCACACTATGCCCATCGGTTACTAATGTGTCAGGCTTAATGCTTTTTGCTCCTGTTCCTTCAGGTTTTATTATTCTCCTCTTTCACTATATCCCATATTGTTTTTATTTTGTTCCCTGACATAGTCACGTCGATGACCTGCACGACATGTGCTCGTACGTATGTCATTCGCCGAGTTTGCCCACAGGAGAAGAGCAAACGAAATAGCAGTGGAAGTGGGGAAGCGCGTACGAGGAGGGGAGCGTACCTGCTGGACGTCGTCGGCGCCGCGCCCTACGGCGAGCTCGAGGCGGACGCGCTGGCCATAGGGCTGTAGCAGGCGGAAGGTGCAGTCGAGGCCGGGCGGCACGTCGAGGGCGAGCGAACCGTTGCGGCGGTCGAGGCGCTGGTCGTAGCAGGCGTCGACGAGGCGGTAGCGCAGCGCGAAGCGCGGCCGGCCGGCCAGCAGGAGCGGCGCCGCGGGCGGTGGCAGGTGCTGCGAGCGGGCGCCCGCCGGCAGCTCCTGCAGCTTGCCGCAGAGGGCGCGCGCGCCCAGCCGCAGCCGGCCGCCGCCGCCGCCGCCGTCGCAGGCCGCGTTCAGCCGCAGCAGCGTCACCAGCACCGAGGGGCCCGGCCAGCGCAGCCGGCAGCCGCCCCACGCCGCCGGCGCCGGCACCTCCAGCCACGACACCTCCGCCTGCGCCGGCGACAGCCGCAGCTCGCACTCTGCAACACGGCGGCTCCGTCTCAGATCATCCTAAAACACACTGTAAGATACACTGTCTAACAATGTCGACCCAAGCCGGGGGATGGTCCATTTCTTGACAGGACACGGGCCGTATCCGGTACATTTAAACCGTATGGTTAATCATCTACATCTACATGATTACTCTGTAATTCACATTTAAGTGCTTGGCAGAGGGTTCATTGAACCACAATCATACCATCTCTCTACCATTCCACTCCCGAACAGCGCACGGGAAAAACGAACACCTAAACCGTTCTGTTCGAGCTCTGTTTTCTCTTATTTTATTTTGATGATCATCCCTACCTATGTAGGTTGGGCTCAACAAAATATTTTCGCATTCGGAAGAGAAAGTTGGTGACTGAAATTTCATAAATAGATGTTCGCCGCGACGAAAAACGTCTTTGCTTTAATGACTGCCATTTCAACTAGCGTACCATATCTGCCACACTCTCTCCCATATTACGTGATAATACAAAACTAGCTGCCCTTTTTTGCACCCTTTAGATGTCCTCCGTCAATCCCACCTGGAAAGGATCCCACACCGCGCAGCAACATTCCAACAGAGGACGAACGAGTGTAGTGTAAGCTGTCTCTTTAGTGGACTTGTTGCATCTTCTAAGTGTCCTGCCAATGAAACGCTACCTTTGGCTCGTCTTCCCCACAATATTATCTATGTGGTCTTTCCAACTGAAGTTGTTCGTAATTTTAACACCCAGGTACTTAGTTGAATTGACAGCCTTGAGAATTGTACTATTTATCGAGTAATCGAATTCCAACGGATTTCTTTTGGAACTCATGTGGATCATCTCACACTTTTCGTTATTTAGCGTCAACTGCCACCTGCCACACCATAGAGCAATCTTTTCTAAATCGCTTTGCAACTGATACTGGTCTTCGGATGACCTTACTAGACGGTAAATTACAGCATCATCTGCGAACAACCTAAGAGAACTGCTCAGATTGTCACCCAGGTCATTTATATAGATCAGGAACAGCAGAGGTCCCAGGACGCTTCCCTGGGGAACACCTGATATCACTTCAGTTTTACTCGATGATTTGCCGTCTATTACTACAAACTGCGACCTTCCTGACAGGAAATCACGAATACAGTCGCACAACTGAGACGATACCCCGTAGGCCCACAACTTGATTAGAAGTCGCTTGTGAGGAACGGTGTCAAAAGCTTTCCGGAAATCTAGAAATACGGAATCAACTTGAGATCCCCTGTCGATAGCGGCCATTACTTCATGCGAATAAAGAGCTAGCTGCGTTGCACAAGAACGATGTTTTCTGAAACCATGCCGATTACGTATCAATAGATCGTTCTCTTCGAGGTGATTCATAATGTTTGAATACAGTATACGCTCCAAAACCCTACTGCAAACCGACGTCAATGATATAGGTCTGTAGTTCGATGGATTACTCCTACTACCCTGCTTAAACACTGGTGCGACCTGCGCAATTTTCCAGTCTGTAGGTACAGATCTATCGGTGAGCGAGCGGTTGTGTATGATTGCTAAGTAGGGAGCTATTGTATCAGCGTAATCTGAAAGAAACCTAATCGGTATACAATCTGGACCTGAAGACATGACCGTATCAAGCGATTTGAGTTGCTTCGCAACCCCTAGGGTATATACTTCTAAGAAACTCATGCTAGCAGCTGTTCGTGTTCAAATTCTGGAATATTCCATTCGTCTTCCCTGGTGAAGGAACTTCGGAAAACTGCGTTCAATAACTCCGCTTTAGCGGCACAGTCGTCGGTAACAGTACCATCGGCACTGCGCAGCGAAGGTATTGACTGACTCTTGCCGCTAGTGTACTTTACATACGACCAGAATTTCTTCGGATTTTCTACCAAATTTCGAGACAATGTTTCGTTGTGGAACCTATTAAAGGCATCTCGCACTGAAGTCCGTCCCAAATTTCGCGCGTCTGTAAATTTTAGCCAATCTTCGGGATTTTGCGTTCTTCTGAACTTTGCATGCTTTTTCCGTTGCCTCTGAAACAGCGCTCGGACCTGTTTTGTGTACCATGGGGGATCAGTTCCATCTCTTACCAGTTTATGAGATATGAATCTCTCAATTTCTGTTGGTACTATATCTTTGAATTTGAGCCACATCTCGTCTACATTTGCATAGTCAGTTCGGAAGGAATGGAGATTGTCTCTTAGGAAGGCTTGTAGTGACACTTTATCCGCTTTTTTAAATAAAATATTTTGGGTTTGTTTCTGGTGGATTTGGAAGAAACGGTATTTAGCCTAGCTACAACGACCTTGTGATCACTAATCCCTATATCAGTCATGATGCTCTCTATTAGCTCTGGATTGTTTGTGGCTAAGAGGTCAAGTGTGTATTCGCAACCATTTACAATTCGCGTGGGTTCGTGGACTAACTGCTCGAAATAATTTTCGGAGAAAGCATTTAGGACAATTATTCAGAAACAGTCTTAATCGCATTTATTATTATTATACCGCCAGCCGGTTTCGACCCGACGTAGGAGTCATCTTCTACGCGTTTACACTGTGAAATTATAGATATCCGTCAGAAACACTCCATTATACGACAGCTACAATTAGGTAAATTTAAAATTTGCTACCCATTGGTCGACTGCTGGTGGTGTCACTCCTGTCTACATAACGGCAGGAAAGTATGCGAGACTAACCATTTGTATGGGCTTAAATAGCGTGCAGAGATCACGTGAATAGACGGCAACACCCCCAGCGGTGATCAACGGCATTTAATACAGTTTATTATATGTAATTACTAGTTACCTTAGTTTAACAGAAATTTAACTGACAAATAACAGAAAACGGAACCATTCCATTTAAAAAGGGTTACAATTATACCGTTAATTATAAGACACAAATTGTTTTACTTTATATTATGGCACATAATGTAATTTACTTTTGCGAATTTTACGAGTTGACTACGGGTGAGTACGAAAAACAATCCCGTGATGTTCGAATAGGCATTAGGAGTCTGTTGCTTGAGAGAGACCACTCTGTTAAATTCCTGGGCGTAACGTTGCAAAGCGATGTGAAATCGAAGGAGTACGTAAGGAGGATTGTAGTAAGGAAGGCTTAATGGTCGACTACGGTTTCTTGGAGAATTTTAGGAAAACGTGGTTCACCTGTAAAGGGGACCGCCTATAGGACACTAGTTCGACCAGTTCTTGAGTACTGATCTAGTGTTTGGGATCTGCACTGAGTCGGAGTAAAGGGAGACATCGAAGCAATTTACAGGCAGCCTGCTAGATTTGTTTCCAGTAGGCTCGAACCACACCCAAGCATTATGGAGATGCTTCGCGACGCAAATGGAATTACTGGGAGGATGGCGACGTTCTTTTCGAAGAGTACTATTGAGGAAATTTAGAGTACTGCAGAACGATTCCACTGCCGCCAACATACATTTCGCGTAAGGACCTCAAAGATAAGAGTACAGGATTATGGCTCTTACTGAGGCATTTAGACGGTCGTTTTTCTCTCTCTCTCTCTACTTGGAAGTGGAGCAGCAAAGTAAACGACTAGCAGTTGTACAGGGTACCCTCGGCCACTCACCATATGGTACGTTCTGGAGTATCTATGAAAACGTACATACCACCGCGTAAGTTATATTGCAGATACGTTTCAGCCCTTCTAAAGCTGTCTAAGTCGACTATTGGTGATCTGGTAGTAAAGTGGGAACACGTAGGAACAACCTCACCTAAATCAACATCATGCAAACTCCTACAATGACGGACAGGGACCGCCGAAGAAAGCGGAAGGTGGTTGTAAAAGATAGCACCAAATCAGGGAAGGAAAACCCTATGAGACCTAAAGTGTTACCAGTAGTCCAGCACATAGACTGTGCACAGGAAGATAAAAAGAATGTGATACAATGTGTAACGACTCATTTAGTTGGCCATAGAATATGGAGATAAGGTTGAGCTCGATACTGGTCATGTCTTAATTCAAGAGAGCGGCTGGGCAGCCGCCCCCTTCGGCTGCGAGCAGAGAGGCTGGCTGGATGGCGGCTTCCGGCGATGGAGAGGGTGACCAGCCGGTCGCTCGCTGACGAGAGCCCTGGGAACGCTCGACACAAGGAATTTGTCCCGTTCTCGCAAATGTTCGTCAATACGTACTGTGACCCCTGAGTCGCTGTGGAACCATGCCGGCTCTGGGAATTCCGAGGCTCTTTTGCAAAGCCGGAATGGAGGTGTGTCGGCAATTATGCGAAGGGTTACTTTCCCACGGATAGTAGTAGCTGTGCTTCCCAGGCCAACGTTATACTGAGAAATTTATCTGGAAGGACAAAGAGGGGCAGTGGGCGTAGCAGGAAAAAGGGTGACCAGTGACAGCTCGTTGCTGTTGGTGTCTATGGAACAGCTAATCATTAGAGGGCAGAGTCCAAGATTGGTGTAGCAGAGTACAGGCGTGAAAAGTGTAGTGAAGGCAGTGAGTATTGGTCAGGCGTCGGGACCGGTAGTGAAACTGTGAAGTGTTGGACAGCAGCATCTCTGCATTGGTTTTCCTGCAGTTCTACGACCCTTATGAAGGAACGCTGGCTCTTCGCCACTGTGAGGTGGACCACTGGTTTCTGTTTACAATAATGGTCTTCGTCCCACGGGGTGAACCTTTGGTATTGGGGCTGGCGACCTGAAATAATTGGAGTTAGCGATGATGGGGGAGTGGGTATTAAAAGCTTGCGACAACAACTGACTTAATTAAGTAGGTCACTGGACATCGGACGACTGGAAACGAGTGATTAGGAGTGATGACTGAAGCCGTACCCTGTGCCAATCCGATGCCACCGTCTGGGTTTGGCGAATTCCTGTTTTGAAATTTACTTGTCATCGGGTCTAGTGCCAACAGCGAAGTACAGAGGAAGTCGTGTTAAGTAGGGGAGGGGGGTTTGCTCTGATTATCGTGTAGTCTCTGTACGCTAATTTAAGAAACGTACAGTGCAGTAGAGAAACAGCTAGGAGATGATGACTGCATCAGCTAGATACCCTCTCACAAAGTAGCTTCTTTGAGATGATGGGAAGTGGACAATGACATTCCTGAAGCGGATTGGCCAGCCCAGAATCTCGACCTGAAACCAGTGGAACACCCTTAGGATGTGAATCTTCAGGTATTGGTGGCGCAAAGACTGTTCCATTAAGTTTCGGGTGCGCAGCCGCAAGAATTCTCCTTCTTCTTGTAATATTTCGGCCACGTAACGTTCAGCCATCTTCAGAGTGAGCAGCAAGACTGCCGCTCTAGTGCTCGCTTCGTACCTTTATACTCGTGTAGCGTGCAACTGCGCATGCGGCCACAGACGCAAGTGCGCCAGAGACGTTGGTTGACGGCAGAGACGTGCACAATGCGCAAGTTACATCTAAGACTCCGCAGTCGATCTGTGTTGGCATGTCGATATATCATTGTGAGCTGCACTGTGACGGCGTCTTTGTGAGTTTATTACAGCAAGTGCGGGATTCCATGATTTATCAAGGTTGAAACCACTATCTCTATTAATTAAATTCGACGTCAAGCGAATTTCAATTGCCTCCTTGACGTCGAGTCCCAAAAAGGTGATGCAGTTGCCAAAATTTCGACGTTGTCATACAACATACCGTGACCAGTGTCAATACAGTGCTCTGCCACTGCCGACTTGTTAGGTTTAAAAGTCGTGTGTACCTCTGGGGTTCTGTACATCTTTCTTGGGCAGTACGAGTTGTTTATCCAATGTAAGAAAGGCCACATTCACATGGAATTTTGTAAACTCCAGAAATTGAAGCAGCAAATCATCTTTGACGGAGCCCACAAGTGCAGCTGTCTTGGGTGGAGGACGAAAAATCACTTTTACTTTGTGTCTGCACACTAGCCAGAAGACTCCGAGAAAAATGGCTCTAAAGTCTTACGCACAACTCATATACAGGTCAATTTTTATGCTCTGGGAACACAGCGAAATGGCTGCGTCTGTAGAGGAGTCTCTTGCCACGCGGGCGATCTAGGTTCGACCCTGCCTAATGACCCACAATGTTAAATTCAAAATAAGGAAACAAACGTCAGTGCTGAATGTTGACGTTCTCACCCGTTGTTTAAATTTTTATGTGGCAAAAGAACAGTTTCTATAATTGTTAACTCTTGAGGAGGACAACTAATGCCTGAATTATATGACAAAATCTTTGTAGATGACGAGGAATAACTGACACGTAGAATTAAAGTGATTCCTCCGAAATGTACTCCTCTTATTCAACCTTGTGACGTATATTTTTACAGACAGGTAAAATAATGAAATAAAGCGTATACACAATGGCAGTTATCTGACGGAAAATAATAGAGATATAAATTCCATTTAAGATTCTATAAAAATAAAGTTATAATAGTGTATATCAACTGCCATTGCCAATTTGTAATGAAATGATCCGATATGCCTGATAGGTACGCTTCCAGGCTTTCTGAAGGAAGATAAATTTTCATGAATGTTAACGGAGTATGTTTTCCAAAAGATCTTTTAAAATATGATAACGAGATTGTTCATGTAAACGATCGTTCTTCATAGACTGTGCAAGATATAAAAACTTCGCTTTCATTGTTTTTGTGATGCTAATTATCATTCCGTTGCTGGCATGTAAAACACAAAATTGATAAATAAATAATATTGTAAAAGAATTTTATGCAAATAAAACCTTACCCGAAATTTTGTTACAGTTGTAATTAAAGCATTTGTAATTATCGAGCTTTTTAAATAGAAAATGTTAACTGTAATTAACATTTCATGTTAATTAGTTATAATAGTCGTTTCACAGATAAAATAAAACTTTTTATGATTTACTTGATAATATTTTAAGTCATTAATTTTATTGAAAATTATTATAATTTTTGAACCAGTTTATATAAGGAAATAAAAAGTTACCTGAAGGCAGGGTCGAACCTGGCTCGCCCTTGTACCAAGTGAGTCCGCTACAGGCGCAGCCATTTCGCCGAGCTACCATAACGTTTAAATTGACCGGTATATGAGTTGCCGCCGGCCGGTGTGGCCGTGCTGTTCTAGGCGCTTCAGTCTGGAACCGCGTGACCGCTACGATCGCAGGTTCGAATCCTGCCTCGGGCATGGAGGTGTGTGATGTCCTTAGGTTAGTTATGTTTAAGTAGTTCTAATTTCTAGGGGACTGAAGATCATAGATGTTAAGTCTCATAGTGCTCAGAGCCATTTGAACCATTTATGAGTTGCCCGCAAAACATAGAGCCGATTTTCTCGGAGTCTTTGTCCATCGCGCTTTACAACTTTTATGGGTGAACACCTTAGAGGTACACTACTAAACGGCGAAGTCTCATCCCGAACTGAATTTCCCAGATCTTGAATTATACTGCTTCTTACTGGCCGATTACATCAACTTAGAAGCGTCTTCTGTGTTACAGTGTGTTGCTTTTAGTGTCTCCCCTTGTAAATGCCCATGTCTGCTAGCCCTGTTCGCTATTCTTGTCATTACAGGAGGAATTTTTCTTTTCTTCAGCCTGGAGCTGGTGGACCAGTCTTTTCCTAGCCCCAAAAAATGTGTACTGCAGTCTTGTGAAAGTCTTACAGGGAAAGTAATTTTCCCATGACGGAGGGTGTGACCAAAGTCCATTGCTGAAAAATTTCTTGTGTCCTGTTAGAAGGCAGCACCATAAAGAGAAGCTGTAAGGAGGAAAAGGCCAGCTACGATGCATACATTGTGCTCCTGTCTGTGATTGGCTGAAAGGCGAATACGTTACGCAACTTCGTGTAGCAGTTTTCAAGCTAGTGAAATAGTCAGGCAGCCCTCGTTGGGTTGACGTTCCAAGTTTTTGACCCTCTAGGGCGCAGTTTGTGTTTTAAAGTCGTTACCTTTTCGCAGCTACATAGTTAGTGATCCGTCGTGATTACCGATGTTGCTTTTCCGGTACTGGAAGCCCACAAAGCGAAAGCACTTTTTCGTGCGCAGTTATTGAATTCGGCGCGGGAACTTTCAGCTTTTTCACGTCTTCAGACTTGCTATAGCTGAGATAGTGTCCGATAAAACTGACGGACTTGGCTAATGTCATCGTTCAAATTTGAGTGTGGTGCTGGAGTTAGACTTTTCCGTTTAATGACATTGAACTGTTCTGTTGTTTTGTTGTGCGGACATTATCGACAGGTTAGGGGCCAATTGGAAGCAGTGAACATCTGTAGTTCAGTGGTCGGTACTCGGAATGTTTACGAAAGCACGTGGTTTGCTACAAGGCTTTTAATTACATACTTCGATGTAGTGAGCATTTTAACTCTGTTTTGTAAATAGAACTGCTTTTTCCTCTGCTAGTTACTTTATTTATCCCATACGCGTTTCGGCTTCTCCTGTTCTAAGACATCAACAGCGGGATCTATAACGATACAGTTTTGTTTGTCTTAGATTATTAAACAGTTCACTTCGCGATATTTTTCGCAAAATAGTAATTACTTGCGGTTTGCTAATCTGCATTTCCTCACATATGGTCTGGAGGTCGCACTACCACTTTTATCACTGCCATATAATCACAAGTTTGTGTCCTGGCCTTCTTCACACTGTTCATCATGTTTCTCACTCTTTTTTGGTGGTGTACTATTGTTCTTTTGTCACTCGATACAACTATTTCGTCGTAGACTGTTTTTCACAACGTAAATATTGCGACTCCATTACGTGTTTCATCCTCTTTGGTATGTTTACCTATTTGTTGCCAACCTATTGATGTAGATGTTCGAGACTAACTTTCATTTGTGAAGTTTATACCATGTGTGTATGAGTGAGTGAGAGAGAGAGAGAGAGAGAGAGAGAGAGAGAGAGAGAGAGAGAGTGAGAGATGGGGGGGGGGGGAGGGTAGAGCCGATGAGGTTTTTGGAGGGGGGGGGGTATGTACTAGCTGTTAGCAAGTGGTTGAAAACTTTGGTGACAGCTGATTTGACTTGTCGTTTCAATATTCTGTGGAGGGGTACATGGATGAGTGAGTGTAACGATGTTGGGTTCTATTATTATTATATTGGACAGTAGTATTATATTAATTCTTTTTGCGAGCGTTATTATATTATTTTATCTACTAGTGTTAATAATGAATTGTTTGGCATGTTTACTTGGTCATTCACCAGTATTTTCCCTTCTGCTTTAGTTTTCTGTATGAAGTAATTTTCTTGCATGCTTAGGAGGTGTTTTTTATTGTTGATTCTAATCATTTTCATGTCATCTACTCTAGCGGTTGGTTTGTGGTCATTTTCTCTTAGGTGTTCTGCAAATGTGGAGTGGTTTCTATATTTACAGGCTCTCATGCGTTCCTTGTATCTGACATCAAATGTTCTACCTGATTGTAGAGAGAAAAAAAAAAAAGACTCGTCGGCTCTATCCCCCCCCCCCCCCTCTCACTCATACACACACGATATAAACATCATAAATAGAAGTTAGTCCCGAACATCTACATCGTTAGTTTTGCAACAAATAGAGGACGAAACACGTAATGGAGTCGCAATATTTACGTTGTGAAAAACAGTGTACGACGAAATAGTTGTATGCTCTCTCTCTCTCTCTTTCTCTCACTCATACACACATACGATATAAACATCATAAATAGAAGTTAGTCTCGAACATCTACATCGTTAGGTTTGCAACAAATAGGTAAACATACTAAAGAGGATGAAACACGTAATGGAGTCGCAATATTTACTTTGTGAAAAACAGTCTACGACGAAATAGTTGTATGCTCTCTCTGTCTCTCACTCATACACACACACGATATAAACATGATAAATAGAAGTTAGTCTCGAACATCTAAATCGTTAGGTTTGCAACAAATAGGTAAACATACCAAAGAGGATGAAACACGTAATGGAGTCGCAATATTTTCGTTGTGAAAAACAGTGTACGACGAAATAGTTGTATCGAGTGACAAAAGAACAATAGTACACCACCAAAAAATGAGTGAGAAACATAGTGAACAGTGTGAAGAAGGCCAGAACACAAACTTGTGATTATATGGCAGTGATAAAAGTGGTAGTGCGACCTCCAGACCAGATGTGAGGAAATGCAGATTAGCAAATCGCAAGTAATTATTTTCTTTTACAAAAAATCGCGAAGTGAACTGTTTAATAATCTAAAACAAAAAAACTGTATCGTTATAGATCGAACTGATGATGCCTTAGAACAGGAAAAGGCGAAACGCGTATGGGATAAATGAGGTAACTAGCAGCAGGAAAAGGCAGTTCTATTTTCGAAAGAATGCTTGCTGCGGAGGATGGCCACAAACAAACTTGTTATTTTAACCCTGTTCGAGGGGCAGAGCGAGCTTAGGGACCAGAATTTATACTGCTTTTACGTGTAGCATTGCAGAGAATTAATACGGGTCTACTTATAAACGTTTCCGATTATATCTGTAGAGCAATTCGTCGCGTGGATTGTGTCCGACGCTGCGAGTGTGGCTTTGCGGCAAGCTACGGATGCTTCGAGGTATGGACGAAAGCAAAGTTTCAGCATGACAGTCTACAATAAATGGCATAACAGAACAGAACGTCTGTAGAGGAGACAAGAAGTTTTAATGCCTGGTTGTGGTGTTTACGTAACATTCAGAGTGATGATATAATTTCACTAAGAGTTACAGCACTGCTGTGGGTGTGGATACAGAAGCGGTGTTAGGTTACTCATCTGCAATGACATATGGAGCTATGGCAGGCTGTATAAATTCACAATGAAAATTGACAGGAATATGTATAACTTCAGATGTTAAAAAGTGCAAATTTGTGGTAAGGTCTTATGGGAGGTCATCGGTCCCTAAGCTTACGCACTACTTAATGTAACTTAAACTAACTTACTCTAAGGACAACACACAGACTCTGCCCGAGGGAGGACTCGAACCTCCGACGGGGGCAGCCGCCCGGACCGTGACAAAACGGTTACCCCGCGCGGCCTTCACATGTCAATAATTAATAAATAACTTATTGAAAAGCCAAGCTCATCTCACTGGAATCTTTAATCATACCGAAGTTTCATATCTGCAACATTATTTATTAGAGAAACTATCTAAAGCTAAACATATAAATAGAAATTACGTGACGAACATCGTCGAAAATGGCTGTTCTTTGATGCGTCTTGTGTGAGTAAGTGAGAAACGGTACGATGTCAATCGCACTGTTCAGCAATGTTAAGACGTCATCTGTTTATGAATGAAAAAGTTATAGTTTTGTGTTTAAAGTAGTTAAAAATATTGAAAGTGTAAGTAGGCTGTTTAGGTTTTCTTATTGATAACGCCACGTAGCGCTCTGTGTGAGAATCACTGGCTGTGCTGTGTGCAGTCTGTGGCTAGTTTGCATTGTTGTCTGCCATTGTAGTATTGGGCAGCGGCAGCTCGATGTGAACAGCACGTAGCGTTGCGCAGTTGGAGGTGAGCCGCCAGCAGTGATGGATGTGGGGAGAGAGGTGGCGGAGTTTTGAAATTTGTCATGAACTGCTATATATATATATATATATATATATATATATATATATATATATATATATATTAAGGTAAATACATTGTTTCTTCTCTATTAATATCTTTCATTTGCTAACTATCCCTATCAGTAGTTAGTGCCTTCCGTAGTTTGAATCTTTTATTTAGCTGGCAGTAGTGGCGCTCGCTGTATTGCAGTAGTTCGAGTAACCAAGATTTTTGTGAGGTAAGTGATTTGTGAAAGGTATAGGTTAATGTTAGTCAGGGCCATTCTTTTGGAGGGATTTTTGAAAGTCAGATTGCGTTGCGCTAAAAATATTGTGTGTCCGGTTAAGCTCAGTCGTGTATAATTCTTCAAAAAGGGGACGTTTCAAAAGTAACAAGGGCAACGTTTGATGCTACACCTGTGGTTATCGATGTCGCTCGATGAATTACCAGTGCTACTGGAGAACGTTACCCCCACAGAAATACAGCGAGTGTCATTTATGGACCACAGGGCACCACATCAGTTTTTACGGGGACAGTACCTCACCGACGCATTTCATGGGTGATCGATGGGTCGCAGTGATCCTGTAGCATGGCCTCCCTGTTCACTGGACCGGAATTATTTGGATTTCTGGCTATTTGGAAACTCATCGCCAATGCAGATGTCACAGAAGCGTGTGATCAGAGCATGTGATGCAAACCAAATGCAGCTAGGTATATTCGAAAATGTGCAAGATTCACGGTGTATAAGGGTAAAAGATGATTCAGGACATGTAGTAACCACATGCAGCACTGCCTGTAGTGTATATTTCTACGTAAAGACTGACGTGAATAAGAGGACACATTGCCCTGAATCTGAATGTGTATTGTTTTCAGGACATATTCTTATAACAACTTTTCTTCTACACCACTGACCATTAAAATTGCTACATCAAGAAGAAATGCAGATGATAAATGGGTATTCATTGGACAAACACATTATATTAGAACTGACATGTGATTACATTTTCACGCAATTTGGGTGCATAGATCCTGAGCAATCAGTACCCAGAACAACCACCTCTGGCCATAATAACGGCCTTGATACGCCTGGGCATTGAGTCTAACAGCTTGGATGGCGTGTACAGGTACAGTTGCCCATGCAGCTTCAACACGATACTACAGTTCGTCAAGAGCAGTGACTGGCGTATTATGACGAGCCAGTTGCTCGGCCACCATTGACTACACGTTTTCTGTTGGTGAGAGATCTGGAGAATGTATTGGCCAGGGCAGCAGTCGAACATTTTCTGTATCCAGAAAGGCCCGTACAGGACCTGCAGCATACGGTCGGGCATTATCCTGCTGAAAAGTATGGTTTCGCAGGGATCGAATGAAGGGTTGGGCCACGGTTCGTAACGTCCAATGCACAAAGTTCCGTCAATGCGATCAAGAGGTGACCGAAACGTGTAACCAATGGCGCCCCATACCATCACGCCGGGTGATACGCCAGTATGGCGATGACGAATACACGCTTCCATGGTGCATTCACCGCGATGTCGCCAAACACGGATGCGACCGTCATGATGCTGTAAACAGAACCTGGATTCATCCGAAAAAATGACGTTTTGTCATTCGTCCACCCAGGTTCGTCGTTGAGTACATCGCAAGCGCTTCTGTCTGTGATGCAGCGTCAAGGGTAACTGCAGCCATGGTCTCCGAGCTGATTGTCGATGCTGCTGCAAACGTCGTCGAACTGTTCGTGCAGATAGTTGTTGTCTTGCGAACGTCCCCATCTGTTGACTCAGGGATCGAAACGTGACTGCACGATCCGTTACAGCCATGCGGATAAGATGCCTGTCATCTCGACTGCTAGTGATACCAGGCCGTTGGGATCCAGCACAGCGTTCCGTATTTCCCTGCTGAACCCACCGATTCCATACTCTGCTAACAGTAATTGGATCTCGACCAACGCGAGCAGCAGTCGCGATACGATAAACCGCAATCGCGATAGGCTACAATCCGACCTTTATCAAAGTCGGAAACGTGATGGTACGCATCGAGGCATCATAACAACGTTTCACTAGGTAACGCCGGTCAACTGCTGTTGTGTATGAGAAATCGATTGGAAACTTTACTCGCGTTAGCACGTTGTAAGTGTCTCCACCGGCGCCAACGTTGTGTGAATGCTCTGAAAAGCTAATCATTTGCATATCTCAGCATCTTCTTCCTGTCGGTTAAATTCCGCGTCTGTAGCACGTCATGTTTGTGGTGTAGCAATTTTAATGGCCAGTAGTGTAGTTTTGACCGATACTACCTCCTGCAAGAATATGTGATACTTTTTGTAAGTACCCTGCATGTTGCGTACATTTCTGCTCTACCAAATTGGCTCTCCGCGGCAAAATAAACGAGAAATTCATTTTATTTTTTTCTCCTATAAATGCGTCCTTCTTTTGCTGAGTAACTGCATCTGGAAGGAGATTCCACATGCACTATACATCACTTTCTATATGAAAGCCATTACCACCAGATGTACGGGACACGAACCTCACCTACATGTAAATAAAAAAGTTTATATTACTAATAAAAGGAACAAATGATGTTAATTCTGGCTGCATGTGGATTAATTCTGTACTCGGAGCAAGACCTCCCGGAAGGCACCGACACCTACTCCCCCTCGTCCTTCTTTCAGAAATACAACAAAATGCGAGGTGAACGTTTGGGGGGTAGGGTAACTCTTTGTATTTGATGCGGCCGCACAGAATGCACTCATGGCGGATGGTCACACGTCTGCTAGCCCCTGGAAGAACTGTTACTCGGTGGCGGGAATCGGGGACAAGATTGTAGCTAGTCGCACGTACCTAAAGAACAGCAGTTACCGCCAAATAGTGACTCTACAAATCAGTCTTTCATTTAAATTGTGTGTCATCTATTTATGTTAAAATGCTATTTTCATTCAACATAAATTGACAAAGACGGTCAGTCTCGCTCCAATTGATCTGGGAAGGTATTTTGGTTTGCATATATATTGGCTTTTGACAATGTTGACTGGAATACTGTCTTTCAAATTCTGAAGGTGGCAGGGGTAAAATACAGGGAGCGAAAGGCTATTTACAATTTGTATAGAAACCAGATGGGAGTTATAAGAGTCGAGGGGCATGAAAGGGAAGCAGTGGATGAGAACGGAGTGAGACAGGGTTGTAGCCTCTCCCCGATGTTATTCAATCTGTATATTGAGCAAGCAGTAAAGGAAACAAAAGAAAATTTGGAGTAGGATTTAAAATCTATGGAGAAGAAACAAAAACTTTGAGGTTCGCCGATGACATTATAATTTTGTCAGAGACAGCAAAGGACCTGGAAGAGCAGCTGAACGGAATGCACAGTGTCTTGAAACGAGAATGTAAGATGAACACCACCAAAGCAAAACGAGGATAATGGAATGTAGTGGAATCAAATCGGGTGATGCTGAGGGAATTAGATTAGGAAATGAGACGCTTAAAGTAGTAAATGAGTTCTGCTATTTGGAGAGTAAAATAGCTGATGATGGTCGAAGTAGACAGGATTTAAAATGTAGACTGGCAATGGCAAGGACAGCGTTTCTGAAGAAGGGAAATTGGTTAACATTGAGTATAGATTTAAGTGTCAGGAAGTCGTTTCTGAAGGTATTTGTGTGGAGTGTAGCCATGTATGTTAGTGAAACATGGACGATAAATAGTTTGGACAAGAAGAGAATAGAAGCTATCGAAATGTGGTGCTACAGAAGAATGCTGAAGATTAGATTGGTATATCACGTAACTAATGAGGAGGTATTGAATAGAATTGGGGAGAAGAGAAATTTGTGGCACAACTTGACTAGAAGACGGGATCGGTTGGTAGGACATGTTTTGAGGCATCAAGGGATCACCAATTTAGTACTGGAGGGCAGCGTGGAGGGTAAAAATCGTAGAAGGAGACCAAGAGATCAATACACTAAGCGGATTCAGAAGGATGTAGGTTGCAGTAGGTACTGGGAGATGAAGAAGCTTGCATAGGATAGAACAGCATGGAGAGCTGCATCAAACCAGTCTCAGGTCTGAAGACCACAACAACAACAACATGTATTGGTACATTATAAACTGTTTTGAAAGCAAAATTAACGTGGAGAGAGCTACCGTCCACCGGTTGGGTGGCGTTCCGCATGTTGTGACGACACCATTCACACAACACTTTTATCACTAGGGCTTATGGCTGGCGGACGGACGCAGTGGCGGCCTGACTAGCAGTTAGCAGCATTCGGTGAGATGATCTGCTTCCTTCAGATTGGTCATAATTTGTTGATCTATTCCCAACTAGTTAAAAATTGAGATGATCTGCTTCTTTTACATTGGTCATGATTTCATGATCTTACCACCTAGTTAAAGATTAGTGGCTCAGTCATTCTAGTGTGTACAGGATGAGTTTGATGAATATAGACAAACTACAGGAAACTATCACTCAGACGAAAAAGAAGCAAAATAGATGACGTGGACATACGGCTGGAAATGGGTTCCAAGCGACTTACATCCACTGGAAGGTGGACTTTGGACAGCGATGATTGAAAGCACCCATGAGAACACCAGGCAAATAGAGAATGTAGTGCCTATCTGTAATTTAGCTCCACAATCAATTGGGCAGTGAGATGGAGCACTATCATATAGTAATCACATTACCCTTCTCACCTCCAAAGGTACGTCTCCCAGCAGGGGGAGGCGAAGTCATCCGCAGCGTAAGTGCAGATTTGCCTTGTCTGTGGAGAGTTGTGGAAGGATCACTGTTCCCTTGAGGAGTTCGCCAATAATCCCCATTCACACACTGATGCAGAACCGGAGCTAATGTTTGGTTCCCACCAAACCATGGTGTTTCTCCGTAGCCCGCAGGTGAGTATTGCGAAGTTTAAGGACATTCCCCCTCATAAAAGCAGTCTCATGTATTTGTAGGGTGGAAAACAGAAATCCGTGGACCTTTGTGGCCTGTGGGACGATCCAGATACAAAAACATCGCCGTGGAGGCAAGTCCGTAAGTGATAAGGCCTGCTCGCATTATAAGTGATATGTGTAATGGCTGATGCCATGGTCACTCATCTCCACTTTCACTTCTATATGCCTGGCTTGGAACGCATTTCTAGCCGTATGTCCAGTTGACCATTTTTGATCCTTATCCTCTCAGGCATCGATTCGTGCAGTTTGTCCACATTTAACAAAATAATCCTATATAATAGTAGACTGGAACGAGAATAATATTCAGTGAAATTAACTGCGGAACTATAGTTTCCGTTAGTTGACACAGATCTAATAAAATCAGAAGCTATTTGATCCAGCATTGATTGTTCACAGTTTGGAGCCTTGAAGTTTTACTAATCCCTACTGATATTCTAAATGATTTGCTCGGTGTGACTAGTGCATCCATTGGACGACAGGGCAAAGATGCGAAGCTAGATATGAGTACTGATGGCGTTTGTGCACTGTAAAGCAGATCTCGGTCGCCTGTTTCCCGCAGATTGCGGAATCCACTGGCGCAATCACGATACGATACGACGCAACGTATAACCGTAATGTGATATTCAGAAAGTCTGTTAGTCTTCCACCCAACTGCGTTCCGTATGGTCTTTTAGGCTGCATTGTGAAAACAATGGCCAATGTATCGTGTTACATCTTGGAGCAACAAATCGTCAAGAGTACCTCAGCTCAAGAACAGTTACATGATTTGCAGATTAGATCTAATGCTGCTTCACACCATTACCTGTAGCAAAAGAGAGAATTATGCGTGAATTTAGTATGAGCAGAATCCAAAATTCTTTGAAGAATTGTAAAGGAATCCACCTCGTGCAGTGACACGAGCTGCAACGTCTGCCACACGTTTAGGTCATGAGAGTGATGTCCTGTAGTCATGAATCAGGTGACACTTACAGCGAATCTACATGTCTGGTTTGACCTGTAACTGCAGCTTTTGGGACAATTTCGTCAAATCTTGTTACAACGAAATGAGGCATCAGCGAATTTTAGAACAGGTCTGAAGGAACACTCTACTGAGGTACAAATGTATTGGAGCAGGGCCACTAGTGTCGTCAGCACCTCCGTCATGGTCTCCCCAATGAGATAATGTACACTACTGCCCATCAAAATACTACATCAAGAAGAAATGCAGATGATAAACGGGTTTTCATTGGACAAATATATTATACTAGAACTGACATGTCATTACATTTTCATGCAATTTGATTGCATAGATCCTGAGAAATCAGTACCCAGAACAACCACCTCTGGCCGTAATAACGGCCTTGGTACGCCTGGGTATTGAGTAACTAAGAGTTTGGATGGCGTGTACAGGTACAGCTGCCCATGCAGCTTCAACACGATACCACAGTTCATCAAGAGTAGTGACTGGCGTATTGTGACGAGCCAGTTGCTCGGCCACAATTGGCCAGACGTTTTCAATTAGTGAGAGATCTGGAGAATGTGCTGGCCAGGGCACCAGTCGAACATTTTCTGTATCCAGAAAGGCCCGTACAGGACCTGTAACATGCGGTCGTGCATTATCCTGCTGAAATGTAGGGTTTCGCGGGGATCGAATGAAGGGTACAGCCACGGGTCGTAACAAATCTGAAATGTAACGTCCTGTGTTCAAAGTGCCATCAATGCCAACAAGAGGTGACTGAGACGTGTAACCAATGGCATCCCATACCATCCCGCCGGGTGATACGCCAGTATGGCGATGACGAATACACGCTTCCAATGTCCGTTCACCGCGATGTCGCCAAACACTGATGCGACCATCATGATGCTGTAAACAGAACCTGGATTCATCCGAAAAAATGATGTTTTGCCATTGGTGCACCCAGGTTCGACGTTGAGTACACCATCGCAGGTGGTTGTGTCTGTGATGCACCGTCAAGGGTAACTGCAGCCATGGTCTCCGAGCTGATAGTTCATGCTGCTGCAAACGTCGTCGAACTGTTCGTGCAGATGGTTGTTATCTTGCAAACGTCCCCATCTGTTGACTCAGGGATCGGGACGTGGCTGCACGATCCGTTACAGCCATGCGGATAAGATGCCTGTCATCTCGACTGCTAGTGATACGAGGCCGTTGGGATCCAGCACGGCGTTCCGTATTTCCCTGCTGAACCCACCGATTCCATATTCTGCTAACAGTAATTGGATCTCGACCAACGCCAGCAGCAATGTCGTGATACGATAAACCGCAATCGCGATAGGCTGCAATCTGACCTTTATCAAAGTCGGAAACGTGATGGTACGCATCGAGGCATCACAACAACGTTTCACCAGGCAAAGCCGGTCAACTGCTGTTTGTGTATGGGAAATCGGTTGGATTCTTTACTCGTGTCAGCACGTTGTAGGTGTCGCCACCGGCGCCAACCTTGTGTGAATGCTCTGAGAAGCTAATCATTTGTATATCACAGCATCTTCTTCCTGTCGGTTAAATTTCGCGTCTGTAGCACGTCATCTTCGTGGTGCAGCAATTTTAATGGCCAGTAGTGTATTACGTGGGGCCAGCAAACAGGAAGTCACCCACAGTCGTTACCAGAGAACTTACTACCTCAAAGACATTGTTCGAAATGCAGTTGCTTCTATTACTGTAACAATACTGCCGCGAATTTATATCGGTCCCAGAGATAAAAAAAGACTGTGCTATCCAAATGACAGAATCCACATAGATTGCATCGAGTGAAGCTCATTTATTTATATACTGTATGTATTTATCTGCACACCCGTCGTGCAAGAATACATGCTATTGCATGGACGTTTTGCAAACATCTCTCCAGCACAGAGGGGAGAGGGTCTGTGTGAGTGTGTGTGTGTCTGTGTGTGTGTGTGTGTGTGTGTAGAGCTGGGTGGGGAAATGGGAGGTGAATGGAACTTTCCATACACTGTGTAGTTTGTTAGGTCACCGTGTGCGACCTAATTTTGGGCTACTGAATTTATCGATCTCTCCAATTAGAGGATCATTAATTACATTTTTTACTTACAAATAATGGACTTAATTGCATCTATTGCAGTCAGAGAAATCAATTAAAGTAATGAATTTGTGTGCGACATTTTAAATAAAAAAAATATTGGATTAGATGCGCCAGCTGCAGGAATGTAATTAAAATACGCCGCCTGAAAAGAAAAAAGGAAAAAAAACACCCAGAAGGGGAGGAAGAAACAAAAGCGAAACTCTACTGTTTGAGACGGCATGTGGCTTTATTTCAGTGATACAAAATGCAGTCAAATTTGCAAAGAAAAATGGCTCTGAGCACTATGGGACTCAACTGCTGTGGTTATCAGTCCCCTAGAACTTAGAACTACTTAAACCTAACTAGCCTAAGGACATCACACACATCCATGCCCGAGGCAGGATTCGAACCTGCGACCGTAGCAGTCGCACGGTTCCGGACTGCGCGCCTAGAACCGCGAGACCACCGCGGCCGGCAATTTGCAAAGAACTTAGCAGTATGCGTCCACTTATCTGGACAAAGTTGCACTCACCCTCCGCTAAGATCATGCATAGATTCTGTTGGGAAGGATGCCATAAGGCCGTTATATTCTCTCCCGAGGTAAGCTGGTCCACAAGGGTTGTAGCTTCTCCTTGATGCCCGGTTACTACCACTGAGCTGGAGTTGACGACCTAGCTCGTCCCACACCTGTTCTATCGGGGACAGATCTAGAGATCTAACTGACCACGGGAGTAGTTCAACATCACACACACAGTTATTCGAGACACGTTCTATGTGTAGGCGTGCACTATCTTATTGAGAAATGGCGCCACTACACCGTCGCATGAGAAGTAACATAAGACCGTAATACACTACTAGTCACTAAAATTGCTACGCCACGAAGACGCTACAGACGTGCTACAGACGCGAAATTTAACCGACTGGAAGAAGATGCTGTGCTATGCAAATGATTAACTATTCAGAGCATTCACACAAGGTTGGCGCCGGTGGCGACACCTACAACGTGCTGACATGAGGAAAGTTTCCAACCGATTTCTCATACATAAACAGCAGCTGACCAGCGTTGCCTGGTGAAACGTTGTTGTGATGCTTCGTGTAAGGAGGAGAAATGCGTACCATCACGTTTCCGACTTTGATAAAGGTCGGATTGTAGCCTATCGCGATTGCGGTTTATCGTATGGCGACATTGCTGCTCGCGTTGCTTGAGATCCAATGACTGTTAGCAGAATATGGAATCGGTGGGTCCATCAGGGAATACGGAACGCTGTGCTGGATCCACACGGCCTCGTATCACTAGCAGTCGAGATGACAGGCATCTTATCCGCATGGCTGTAACGGATCGTGCAGCCACGACTCGATCCCTGAGTCAATAGATGGGTACGATTGCAGGACAACAACTGTCTGCACGAACAGTTCGACGACGTTTGCAGCAGCATGGACTATCAGCTCGGAGACCATGGCTGCGGTTACCCTTGACGCTGCGTCACAGACAGGAGCGCCTGAGATGGTGTACTCAACGACGAACCTGGGTGCACGAATGGCAAAACGTAATTTTTACGGATGAATCCAGGTTCTGTTTACAGCATCATGATGGTCGCATCCGTGTTTGGTGACTTCGCGGTGAGCGCACGTTGGAAGCGTGTATTCGTCGTCGCCATACTGGCGTATCACCCGGCGTGATGGTATGGGGGCTGTTGGTTACACGTCTCGGTCACCTCTTGTTCGCATTGACGGCACTTTGAACAGTGGACGTTACATTTCAGATGTGTTACGACCCGTGGCTCTACCCTTCATTCGATCACTGCGAGACCCTACATTTCAGCAAGATAATGCGCGACCGCATGTTGCAGGTCCTGTACGGGCCTTTCTGGATACAGAAAATGTTCGACTGCTGCCCTGGGCAGCACATTCTCCAGATCTTTCACCAATTGGCCAATGGTGGCCGAGCAACTGGCTCGTCACAATACGCCCGTCAACGCCAGTCAGTACTCTTAATGAACTGTGGTATCGTGTTGAAGCTGCATGGGCATCTGTACCTGTACACGTCATCCAAGCTATGTTTGACTCAATGCCGAGGCGTATCAAGGCCGTTTTTACGGCCAGAGGTGGTTGTTCTGGGTACTGATTTCTCAGGATCTATGCACCCAAACTGCGTGAAAATGTAATCACATGTCAGTTGTAGTATAATATATTTGTCCAGTGAATACCCGTTTATCATCTGCATTTCTTCTTAGTGTAGCAATTTTAATGGCCAGTAGTGTACGTCAGTGCTGTACCATTGGTTGTCAGTTCCCTCATTTTCTATCGGCCGTTGCCTGATGTCACACAAAATGTCCCCACACGCCAAGACATCAGGAGCAACACAGCTGTGTTTCCCCAGAACATTGGAAGGATGTCACCTCTGCCCGAGTTGCTGCCTCACCTGCCGACGATGGTCATGCTTGGTAGTGCATGACATGATTCGTTGTTGAACTCAGTGGGATGCTATTCATCAGCAGTCCATGTCTCCGTGCAACGGCACCACTTCAACCGCACCCTTTTGTGTTGTGATGCTAATGGCAGCCGACCCACGAGACTTTAATTCCGTAGTCTGCCATTCGCTATGGGCTGGATGACAAAGAACGTTGTAGGGCGTCCATTGCCTTGTTGTCGGATGGCAGACGTAAGTCTGAAGAGATTCAACGTCCTTTTTCCACATTGTAACCTCTCTCACTCTTGTGCAGATAAGACGTTATTAACTGGGAGCTTGACGATTAGTGTGGCTGCCCCCATGCAATCCAACGTCGGTCCACTGTCACATCTGAATGCCCCACAAACCTGGATACTGCACCATTCCACCAGCCGACTAAACTGAGATCCACAGCGGGTGTGTTTTCTAACCATGTCTTGTACTGTCTCACACGAGTACGAGGTGCCTGCGCATCCTTCACAGTGATCAGTCAACACCTGACGCTGTTCACGCCCGATATAAACATTACCAAGATCGGTGACAATACTTAAGCATGAAAACATTTGTGTTCTCTGGTGGCCGTTCTGTCACAGAGACTGGTAAGACCACAGCTCGTGGTCTGGTGTTTACCATTGCTGCCTGTCGATCATGGGGTCCCGGGTCCGATTCCCAGCCGGGTCGGGGAACTGGGTGTTTGTGTTGTCCCTATCATTTCATCATAATTCGAGAAAGTGGCGAAAATGGACTGTGTACATATTGGGAATTTGTACGGGCGTTGATAACCGCACAGTGGAGCGCCCCACGAACCAAATATCATCATCATTATCATCATCATCATAATCATCATAATGGTAACTGTAATTATTTACATACCTGCTGTTGGTATGTACGCGTACGAAGTTATATTCACACCCAACTATGTCTTATGCGTGATTCACTTTTTTTTTATGGGCATGTAGTTAAATTCAGAAAGATTGCAATATCGACCACTTGACTGGAAAATATGCATCGCTAACAGTTTATATACTGCCAGCAGGTGGCTCCTAGCAACTCCACAAAATGTTCAAATACAACATGTTAGGTTTACATTCAAGTGACAACTCCATAACACAAATTGCCACTGGAAGAAATGCAATTTACTGACATCAGTTAGACTTCGCCAAGTCAATAAGTTTCATTAAAAACCACCTCTAGCTAGCTACTGGTTAGGTCTTTGCCTACAGACCTTGTCCACACTCGCTGTTATTGTGCCGAAAATGAAGCTAAAATTATAATAAAGACATCTGCGACTTACTCCTAGCTACAATAAGGATCTTCATATTTTTATTTTTCGTGAGTCCACAGTATATGTGATATCATATAGAATGCTTTAGTGATTTTGTTGTTGCTTAATGATTATATAAATGAACTACGAAGAGTGAGTTACACGTTTATTATGGCAGACCAAGTAACCTTTGTTGAATGCTGCACAATACTTCAATGTGACACATATACATGACACTATTTTTCAACATAGTCGCCAAGCCTCTACAAACAACGCACGGAACCACCAGAAATTCACGGTGAATCTCTGCTCGATTTAAGCGTTTTGCCCGCAAGAATCGTACTATCCCACCTACTTCATCTTTGGAGTACGTTTCGAGTTGCTGCATCATTTCACTACCAGACTGTGACCCACCCGTTGTCAGTAACTGTATCTGCAGAGAACCCAGAACGTGTACTCTTCCTGTGACAAGGAACCACTCTTGTTGTGCACTGGTCCTTGCGTGGAACATGTGTAGCTTACTTTCAGAAGTCGCTACGTGGTTTCGATCGGTAGCGAGTAACAGTATATTTTATCAGCAGCGCTTGGTGGTATATAAATACGATTTTTTTTAAATACTGTTTTTTACTTTCCTTTGTTAGCAGGGGCTAATGTCTGTCGGGACCGCACATTCGCTGGTCGTTTCTTCTCTGTTTCAAAATTTTCGTGTATTCGTAGTTGTTACCTTGTAAACTTGACTTTTCCTCATTTCATATTGCATGTAGCCTGCAAAAGCTCTTTGCAGTAGTTTGTGTTTTGTAGCCTTTACGTAGGTACACATTTCACAAACAAACGTCTTCTAAGAGTAGAGAAGAATTGACCAATAAAAATGCTGTGCAGCTCAGGCTGAAATCAGTTGTTACAACGAAAGAAAAATTTAGTTGTAATCGTAAAACGAGCAACAGGTGCTTAAAATCACTGATGCTGCTTTGCTATTAGAAGCAAAACACTTTGGTAAGAAAAACTTCAATTTACGCAGGACATAAGACGAAAAAAATAGAAACAAAATAATAATTAGCACAACAGTTGCTCATGAAAATGGCTGCCAAGACAAACGTTATGTCTTTACATACAGGAAAATGTAGGAACTATTGAATGCTCACTCAAACTGTAAATCATGGAACGTATGTGAAGAGGATGATTGAAACCATTGTCCGAGAATCCTTTACAAATTTAGTGAATGAAGTCCGAATTGTTTTCTGTTCCGTAACAAAAGAGATTCACTTATATCAGTCCAATGTGACAATTCCTATGAGTATCGTTGGACATCCATGGGGAAACCAGCTAGCGGAGTTATCGTAAAATGATATAAGAGAAGCATTGAAGAACCAATCCTTCGGTCGCATAATAAGAAGCCTAATTGTTGGTTTCGGTATGTTGATGGCACTTTCGTTGTATGATCTCACGGAGGAATGACTTTAAACGCGTGTTGACAAGTTTCTGTAACGAGTAATATCCATATTTTTCAACCATCCATGAATTATAAATAGTGATCGATTCCGCTGTGGACACGTTATGGGTAACCATTTTTCAAGGTAGTGCTATACCGTCCATGGGGCAGACATTGTTTGGTATGAAATATAAGATTCTGAAAACATCATCTTCTCTCTCATGCTGATTAACAGTGCCGTAACAAAAAATGGTTCAAATGGCTCTGAGCACTATGGGACTTAACTTCTTTGGTCATCAGTCCCCTAGAACTTAGAACTACTTAAACCTAACTAACCTAAAGACATCACACACACCCATGCCCGAGGCCGGATTCGAACCTGCGACCGTAGCGGTCGCGCGGTTCCAGACTGAAGCGCCTAGAACCGCTCGGCCACTCTGGCCGGCGTGCCGTAACACCTGAAATATTCAGTTAAGACCTATTGCGCCTTATTTCAGAATACTCAGTTTAAGATTCTTTGCCGTCCGTGCCAGTTGGAGACACATACGCAACAAACAGAGCTAATGCATGCGCCGAAAGCGTTCCAGGAACAACGTCGGCTCGATTTGGCGTCTGTTGGCAGCTTTCGTGTGATGTCATAACGGCACGGCTGTTAAGCGGATACGAACAATTATTACGGATGTTATCGTCTCCTGTTCTGCAGTCAACAGTGTTACTACAGTTGCCTAGCAACAGAAGTACTACAGAAGTCGGTCTCTCAAGTTCGTTGCGGGTCAAGGAACCGTATGAATGTACTGAAGGTAGGTTTTCGTGTAAGCAGTTCGATGAACGTTAGTAAAATGTGAGAGAAATTCGTCTGTGACAGTTAATAGTACTGGACTACCGGCACAAGGTCTCGTATCCTTTTTATTATCGTAGTGATATTCGGTGGTAACTATACGGGGTGTGCGATGAATATTATGTCAGCGTCATAGGAGTCGTTTATAGGAACTACAGAGACTATGCTTTTCCTATTATCGGTAATACACTTGCAACAGAAATAATGTTCAGACCACTTCGGTAGCAAGAAATGAGCCCTCATAATAGTGCAAGGTAATGGAAATTCGAAACGATGATATAAATAGTTTGAAGGCAGACGACGAAAACGCCAAGAAATTAAGGCCGACGTCCTACAAGGGACCGAAGGAAAAGCAAGCAACATGACCTGGCAAATCATATAGCACTCGTCTGAGAAACCACCAGAGGCAGGTGGACCCAACGCTTATCCCGTTCTACATCAGCAAATAAAACATGCCTTCATCATTAATTCCGTGCTGTAGGGTACTTATGTAACTACTATAGAGGATAAACGTACTTGCAAAAGCGATGGGAAGCTACCAAGTAGTGCGAACATCGAAGAGCTAAACGCAATTGCACGCGTTTGATTGATTGCTTGTGTGCAGTGCTGCAATACTCATTTTAATGCTTATCAATTCCCTTGCACCGTCTAGAAGATATTATCCGTCGACTTTGATCATTTATGTAGAGACGACGGCTGCTGTGACGTCATTTATTGCTGCTCACTTTCAGTTGTCTTCCTCTGTAATACTTGAAACACCCCCTTAGAAAAATTGTATATGACTGTGCTTAAACTGACACACAATATTTTTTAGCGCAACGCAATCTGACTTTCAATAATCCCTACAAGACAATGGCCCTGACTAAATTAACCTATACGTTTCACAAATCACTTACCTCACAAAAATTTTCGTTACTCAAACTACTGCAATACAGCGAGCGCCACTACTGCCAGCTAAATAAAAGATTCAAACTACTGAAGGCACTAACTACTGATAGGCATAGTTAGCAAATGAATGATTTTGATAGAGAAAAAACAGTGTATTTACCTTAATATTGTTCAAAAGTCATATTATATATATCAGTTCATGACATCCAGTCTTACAAATTTACTGTCTCTGTCCAGATCACCCGCTCTCACAACTCCGCCATCTCTCTCCCCACATCCACCACTGCTGGCGGCTCACCTCCAACTGCCCAAACGCTACGCGCTGTTAACATCCAGCTGCCCAAAACTACAATGGCAGACAACAATGCAAACTAGCCACAGACTGCACACAGCACAGCCAGTGATTTTCATACAGAGCGCTACGTGGCGTTACCAATAAGAAAACCTAAACAGCCTGCTTACATACTATCGTTGTTATATACTAGTAGGTTTAGAGAGAAATTATGCTCTTAATCTCTGCCTTGTATAAGATAAAAGATATATATTTAAAAAAAATTCGTACTTGTGTTATGGTCACATCACAGCTGTAGACTTTTTCTGTCTATGCTCGATTCGTTTTCTTTCCGACAAACAGTTAATATTAGTGTGAACATGGCCATTTCCTCCTGATACGTACATACATTCGTATCGGGTCAAGCGCACGGTCCTATTCCATCCATCTGCTTTGACCCATGAGGTCCCGCGTGACGTCTACAGTTTACATTCCAACGGATGTAAGCGGTCTTTTATTGTGGTTGTCTTAGTAGCTCTTGTAAGCTTTGATGTTTGTAAACCATGTTGTTTATTCCAAACATGTCACAATGTACCGGAGTGTGGTAATTTGGAATCTGAGCGCTCGGTAATATTATGCTGGAACCTAAGAGCACAACTTAAACTGTTGCGAGTGAAACGATTAGTGATTATAATTATAATGTTGTTTATTATATTATTTGCTTTATTTCGTTGTTTTCTCAATGTGGCACGTATGTTGACTGTGAAGTTAGGCATGAGCCTAAGTGAATAGCTCAAATGGTTGCGAGTGAAACGAGGAATAACCTTATTTATAATATTGGTTCTTACATATATTTAGGAGTTTTTTTCCCAAATGTGACCTCGTGCAGACATTGCATGTACCAAATCGATTGTTCTTTTCGCTGTCGTGCTGTTGTTTGTGGTGGATCACTTTTCAGTGGACGTGTGTTTTGGTGATTTGGTTTGTGTTTTTGGTATTTATCGATTACTTTCTTTCCTTATGGTTATTGGCTTTCGTTTGTATTATGATAATTTTTGGATGGATTTTCTTTCGGTTTATTCTGGAGGAAATTGCGTGTCCCTTTCTTCGATTGATTCCTTGCTTTCTGTTGTGTATGGGATCCCGTTTTCGTTTCAACTATTTACGCCAAGTGAAGAATTCGATTGCAGTATTTTAAGGAGGCTGGAGCTTTTATTTTCATTTCTGTTTCTGAGGTTGGTGGAGGCTGGCAACTGCTATCGATGTCTTTGAGATATTTAGGTTTAGCATACGTTCCAATTACCCTTACGTGTTTGCTTTTAAATTGTCTTTCGATTTATTTTGGAGGAATTTATGCGTACTGTTCGACGTTTTCGCTGCTTTATGGAGATGTTCAAATGGCTCTGAGCACTATGGGACTCAACGTCGGAGGTCATTAGTCCCCTAGAACTTAGAACTAGTTAAACCGAACTAACCTAAGGACATCACAAACATCCACGCCCGAGGCAGGATTCGAACCTGCGACCGTAGCGGTCTTGCGGTTCCAGACTGCAGCGCCTTTAACCGCACGGCCACTTCGGCCGGCTATGGAGGTGTATCTGGTATCCCTGTCTTCATTTGAGCTATATAGGTCACGCAAAATATTCTACTCCAAATGGATGTTTCCTCTTTTATTTTCGTTTATTCTGAATGAATTTGTGTGCTATTTTTCGTATGTGGTTCCTCTGTGGCGGGGATGACTGGCGTCGTTGTCTTCGTTTGAGCTTGTATTTGTCTGTGTAAATGTGTTTGTATGCCTGTTGTTTGAGTACGTTTGCTGGCCAGCCTAGATTAGTTTGGTGTTGGTAACGCTTGATAAGTACGTTTCAAAGATATCCGTTATTTAACTTATGTTTGCGTTTTGTTTCCAGAAGCGAAATTTATTTCCATGGACGGTTTTCAATTTTTCATTTCGTTATCTTCATTTGCAGGGCTATGTTTTTGTTAATAATCCATGAGTTTCACGTGTATGAACCTGATAAAAATTGCGACACTGCTTTTCACCATTCCATTTGCTGTTGTCGGTATCGCTGTCTTCGTTTGAGGGAATTATTCGATTTCAGTTTTGTATTTTTTATGTATTTTCGTTCCGTTCATTCTAGATGAATCAACGTGTCCTATCTTTTGATTTTTTGGTTGCTCTGGAATGAATATATCTTTGTAAAACATTTTTTTTAAGTTTGCCTCTCACAAAACCACCTTATTCCCGCCGTTGTCTTGTTAATTTCATTTTCTGTGGCGACTGAATTACTTCTCCTAATTTTTGCGTTTATTTATAAACATTATGGTCTATTCCTGTAGTCGTAGTCTTAAACAGTGTAATTGGCTTGTAATCTGTGGTTGTGTTAGTAACCAAGGTAAACGCTAGTCTTGACTAGTAGTATTACGTTATTGCTCAAAGCAAATGGGTGGAATCGGACCTTACTCTATTCCTTTGTATCTTTCTATCTCATGCTCAATTTGAGTTACAAAGCTAAAATGTTTTTGTAGTACTAGCGTTGACTTCTTCATAGTAAATATCTTTTTAACGCCCGAATTGTGTGTCGCTGCATCCAATACAACTGTAAGGCTCTTTTCGTGATATTTCTGTCAGATAAATCTTTCTCTTTATAAATATTTGACCGTGAATCTTAGTTTTAACTTGAAATATTTCCTTAACCTATGCAGTAAACAGCTAGTATCGCAATTTTCACACTATCCCGTGTTCTCTACACATCGTTGAGCTATACGCTATTACATTCATTTGATCGTCTCTCTATGAGCTGTGCTGCCGTACTCATTTCCAGTGAATAGGTAGTACCATGCAGACTTTTCTTTCGAGGAACTAGGTTGTTACCGTTTTAACTATCTAATAGGTAACATGGCTCGGTTTTATATGCAGGATACTGATTCCGATACCGGACATTAGACAAATCTGCTAACGAGTGAAAATGCGTCCAGATTGGTTACAGCAATGACCTAGTCCTGACAGTTAGTACACATCTGAATATAATTGTTGGGACCATAAACAGCTCAGTGAATTATTGCTCATATACGGCACCTGTAGTAATGCTCCATTTTAAGACCAATATTACGACCTTGTCATTTATTGGGTTTATCTCGACTTGCTACTGCAATAATATTCTATCGACGTTACAAGATTAACTTCACATCTGTACGAATATCACTTGATGAAACTTCCTTTTCGCGAATTTAGTGCTTCGTGCCTTACCAGTCTAACTGCGCGGACACAACTCGAGCTAATTTGTCTTTCCTATCCGTATCCACATCTAGTGATGCCTGTGGGCTGAGGATGACAGGGCAGCAGGTCGAAACCGTTGGGCCTTCATGGCTCGTTCGGGTGGAGTTTAGTTTAGTTTATTATCTGTGACGATTCCAATCCGTTTTCTTTTAATTTCCTTGTGTTCTTTCTCCTGTGTCAAACTCTGCATCTCAGATTAGCACCTACAATTAATATGTCTTGGATATATTCAAATATCTGTCTTGCTCTACGGTTGTAGCCCTCCACAGTTACTTCTATCAACACGGAAGTTATTTCCTGATGTCTTAACGTATGTTTATCATCCTGCCCCTTCTTCTAGTCACTGCCGGCCGGTGTGGCCCTTGCGGTTCTAGGCGTTTCAATCTGGAACAGCGCGACCGCTACGGTCGCAGGTTCGAATCCTGCCTCGGGCATGGATGTGTGTGATGTCCTTAGGTTAGTTAGGTTTAAGTAGTTCTAAGTCCCATAGTGCTCAGAGCCATTTTTTTCTAGTCACTGTTTTCCTCATATTCCTTCCGTCGTAGATTGCGCAGAGAACTTCCTCATTTTTAATTTAACAATCCACTCAATTTTCAGCGTTCTTCTGTAACATCATTTCTCAAATGCTTCGACTTCCTTCTTTACTGATTTTCCCGTAGTCCATGCGTCACTTCTACACTGCGCTGTGCTCCAGAGGTACATTCTCAGATATACACTACTGGCCATTAAAATTACTACACCAAGAAGAAATGCAGATGATAAACGGGTTTTCATTGGACAAATATATTATACTACAACTGACATGTCATTACATTTTCACGCAATTTGGGTGCATAGACACTGAGAAATCAGTACCCAGAACAACCACCCCTGGCAGTAATAAAGGTCTTGATACGCCTGGGCATTGAGTCAAACAGAGCTTGGATGGCGTGTACAAGTACAGCTGCCTATACAGCTTCAACACTATACCACTGTTCATCAAGAGTAGTGACTGGCGTATTGTGACGAGCCAGTTGCTCGGCCACCATTGACCAGACGTTTTCAATTGGTGAGACATCTGGAGAATGTACTGGCCAGGGCAGCAGTCGAACATTTTCTGTATCCAGAAAGGCCCGTACAGGACCTGTAACATACGGTCGTGCATTATCCTGCTGAAATGTAGGGTTTCTCAGGAATCGAATGAAGGGTAGAGTCACGGGTCGTAACACATCTGAAATGTAACGTCCACTGTTCAAACTGCTGTCAATTCGAACAAAGGTGACCGACACGTGTAACCAATAGCGACCCATACCATCCCGCCGGGTGATAACGCCAGTATGGCGATGACGAACACACGCTTCATATGTGCGTTCACCTCGATGTCGCCAAACACGGATGCGACCATCATGATGCTGTAAACAGAACCTGGATTCATCCGAAAAAATGACGATTTGCCATTCGTCCACCCAGGTTCGTCGTTGAGTACAACATCGCAGGCGCTCCTCTCTGTGATGCAGCGTCAAGGGTAACCGCAGCCATGGTCTCCGAGCTGATAGTCCATGTTGCTAGAAACGTCGTAGAACTGTTCGTGCAGATGGTTTTTGTCTTGCAAACGTCCCCATCTGTTGACTCATGGATCGAATTGTGACTGCACGATCCGTTACAGCCATGCGGATAAGATGCCTGTCATCTCGACTGCTAGTAATACGAGGCCGTTTGGATACAGCACGGCGTTCCGTATTACCCTCCTGAACCCACCGATTCCATATTTTGTAACAGTCGTGTGGATCTCGACCAACGCGAGCAGCAATGTAGCGATACGATAAACCGCAATCGCGATAGGCTACAGTCCGACCTTTATCAAAGTCGGAAACGTGATGGTACGCATTTCTCCTCCTTACACGAGGCATCACAACAACGTTTCACCAGGTAACGCCGTCAACTGGTGTTTGTGTATGAGAAATCGGTTGGAAACTTACCTCATGTCAGCACGTTGTAGGTGTCGCCACCGGCGCCAGCCTTGTGTGAATGCTCTGAGAACCTAATCATTTGCATATCACACCATTATCTTCCTGTCGGTTAAATTTCGCATCTGTAGCACGTCATCTTCGTAGTGTAGCAATTTTAGTGGCCAGTAGTGTATCTTCCTCAAATTATGGCTGTGGTTGATACTAGTAGATTTGTTTTGGGACGAATGCTCTATTTGTCTGTGCTAGTCTGCTTCTTATTTTCTTGCTTCTTTCATCATACGTTATTTTGCTTTCAAGGTATCATAATTCCTTCATTTCTTCTAGTATGTGATCTCCAGTTTTGATGTGAAGTTCATCTTTAATTTCATTTCTATTCGTCTTTCTATGATTTAATCTTAATCCAT
Source organism: Schistocerca piceifrons (assembly GCF_021461385.2). Classification (NCBI taxonomy): domain Eukaryota; kingdom Metazoa; phylum Arthropoda; class Insecta; order Orthoptera; family Acrididae; genus Schistocerca; species Schistocerca piceifrons. Next base: position 234,906,769 of record NC_060140.1, read on the forward strand.
ATTCCGCACTCGGTAAATTATGCATCTTATTCAAGAGGCCCTGTTGTTTTTCATCACTTCCACAGACTAGTAATGTCACTGTGTTGTTGTTGTTGGTGTTGTTTTGGTGGTGTTGCTGGTGATGCTGGTTGATGTGTACAGTCCGAAGACTGATAAGTTAGAGATCCCTTCCTCTTTCAGGTAGCCGGCCGCGGTGGCCGAGCGGTTCTAGGCGCGACTGCTACGGTCGCAGTTTCGAGTCCTGCCTCGGTCATGGATGTGTATGATGTCCTTAGGTTAGTTAGGTTCAAGTATTTCTACGTTCTAGGGGACTGATCACTTCAGATGTTAAGTCCCATAGTGCTCAGAGCCATTTTTACCATTATTTTTTCTAGTCAGGTCGTGCCACAAATTTCTTTTCTTCCCAGCTCTATCCAGCATTCCCTCATTAGTTACGTGACTACTTAGCTAATCTTCAACATTCTCCTGTAGGCCCACATTTCGAAAGCTTCTATTCTCTTCTTGTCTAAACTATTTATCGTCCATGTTTCTCTTCCATACATGGCTACACTCCATACAAATACTTTCAGAAACGACTTCCTGACACTTAGCTCTATTCTTGATGTTAACAAATTTCTCATCTTCAGAAACGCTTTTATTTTGATTGCCACTCTACATTTTATATCCTCTACACTTCGGCCATCATCAGGTATTTTGCTGTGCAAGTAACGAAACTCATCTCGTCTCGTCTCGTTTACTAATCAAATTCTCTTAGAGTCAACTGATTTAATTTGATGTACCATTATCTTTGTTTTGCTTTTGTTCATATCTTCCATTCAAGACACTGACCATGCCGTTCAAATGCTGTTTCATGTACTTTGCTATCTCTGGCAGCATTACAATGTCACCGGCAAATCTTAAACTTTTTATTCTTCTTCCTGAACTTTAATTCCTATTCCCAGTTTTTCCTTTTGTTCTTTTACCGCTTGCTCAGTGTACAAATTAAATAAGATCGGGGACAGGCTAAAATCATGTCTCATTCCCTTCTCAATCGAAATTTAACCGTCGGATTGTAGCCTATCGCGATTGCGGTTTATCGTATCGCGACATTGCTGATCGCGTTGGTTGAGATCCAACGACTGTTAGCAGGATATAGAATCGGTGAGTTCAGGAGGGTAATACGGGACGCCGTGCTAGATCCCAAAGACCTCTTATCACTAGCAGTCGAGATGACAGGCATCTTATCCGCATGGCTGTAACGGATCGTGCAGCCTCGTCTCGATCCCTGAGTCAACAGATGGGGACGTTTGCAAGGGAAAAACCATCTGCACAAACAGTTCGACGACGTTTGCAGCAGCATGGACTATCAGCTCGGAGACCATGGCTGCGGTGACCCTTGACGCTGCATCACGGACAGGAGCGCCTGCGACGGTGTACTCAACGACGAACCTGGGTGGACGAATGGCAAAACGTCATTTTTTCGGATGAATCCAGGTTCTGTTTACAGCACCATTAATGATCGCATCCCTGTTTGGCGACATTGCGGTGAACGCACATTGGAAGCGTGTATTCGTCATCGCCATACTGGCGTATCACCCGGCGTGATGGTATGGGGTGCCACTGGTTACACGTCTCTGTCACCTCTTGTTCGCATTGACGGCACTTTGAACAGTGGACGTTACGTTTCAGATTTGTTACGACCCGTGGGTCTACCCTTCATTCGATCCCCGCGAAACCCTACATTTCAGCAGGATAATGCATGATCGCATGTTGCAGGTCCTATACGGCTCTTTCTGGATACAGAAAATGTTCGACTGCTGCCCTCGCCAGCACATTGTCCAGATCTCTCACCATTAGAAAACGTCTAGTCAATGGTGGCCGAGCAACTGGCTCGTCACAATACGCCAGTCACTACTCTTGATAAAGTGTGGTAACGTGTTGAAGCTGCATGGGCAGCTGTACCTGTACACGCCATCCAAGCTCTGTTTGACTCAATGCCAAGGCGTATCAAGGGTGATTGTTCTGGGTACTGATTTCTCAGGATCTAAGCACCCAAATTGCGTGAAAATGTAATCACATGTCAGTTCTAGTATAATATATTTATCCAATGAATACCCGTTTATCATCTGCATTTCTTCTTGGTGTAGCAATTTTAATGGCCAGTAGTGTAGCCTTTCGCTCCCTCTATTTTACTGCTGCTACTTTCGGAATTTCAAAGAGAGTATGCCAGTCAACATTGTCAAAGGTATTCTCTGAGTCTACAAGAGTGACGAAGTCGTAAGGTCACTATAACCTCTAGTGCTCCTACATTTAACTGGAATCCCAAATGATCCTCTCCGAAGTCGACTTTATGTGTTTTTCCATTCTTCTAGAAAGAATATCAATAGTAAGATGAGATGATGAGACTATCGTATCTGATCATTGATACTGTTACACCTTAATTTTAATCCCACTCCCGAAACTTTCTTTTCGTTTCGTTATCGCTTTTTCGAAATGTAGGTTTTATTGTAGGGGAGCAAGACTGCATCCCTGCCGTACGACCTTATTAATGCGAGCACTTGTCTATCAGTTTTACATGTTTAATGTTTGCCTAGGTTCTTGTTCACAGTGTACGCTGGTGGGCAAAACTTAAGGACGAAAGTAAACTTCATGTTATGTCACTGGTAAGCAACATAGCTCGACGAAACTTGATCATACGTAGAAATAACTTACAATATAGTACACAAGGTAAATAAAAGAAACACGCAATGAGATGGACAGAAATGGAACTTTTTTTTTTCAAATATAACAGTTACACTGCGCGACATTACAAAAAGCGGGACACAGTTCTTAGTGTGTGATCTCCAAGAACGGCAATGCATGCTCTGCAACGTGCTCACTTGTTGGGGATGGTAAGGAGTTTCTCTGGTAGGGCCCTCTATTACTGCAACTGCTGGGTGGTCGTTTTTGCATGTGGACATGCCTCCCGAACGCACGTCTTGCTGCAATATGTTTACCCAAAGCATCCAAGATGTGTTACCCTACAGCTCATACCTACTTTTCTGCAGTGTTTGAAACATTTTGTGCCATTATTACTTCTTCGAAGGCTTTTTTATGATCGATCAATACTATGAATGTGTCACGATTTTTCTCTAATCTTGTCTTCATTATCAGGCGCAACGCTAGAATTGCCTCCGTGGTGTCTTCACCTCATCTAAAGCTAATATGAACGCTACCAACAGGTCCTCACTGTTATTTTTCAGTCATCTGTATATTATTCTTGCCGGCCATTGTGGCCGAGCGGTTCTAGGCGCTTCACTCCGGAACCGCGCTGCTGCTACGATCGCAGGTTCGAATCCTGCTTCGGGCATGGATGTGTGTGATGTCCTTAGGTTAGTTAGGTTTAATGAAGTTGTTAGACTATTATTAAGTCATAAATGAGTTAATAATGGTCTAACCACTGTACTTGATAATGACATACAAGCCGAAATGTGGATAGTGCAAAAGAGAAATATAGTAGTACAAAGTCAAATGGCGGTTTACTCATCTTAAAAATTTCGTTGCTTATAAATTCTGAGATGTATTGAACAGTCTTGAAAAACTGTGCAAGTAACTTTCACAGTAATTTGAAATTTTGTAAAATATCCCACCACAAGTAATTAATTTCGAAAATGAAAACTTCCGTTACAACATTAATTAAAGAAACTTTCATGGCCCATCCATACATGTGTAATAAAGCCGGTTTCTGAAAATAAATGTCTGGAAAATAAAAAAAAAAATAAAAAAAGTAGTTCTACGTCTAGGGGACTGATGACCTCAGATGTTAAGTCCCATAGTACTCAGAGCCATTTGAACCATTTTTTTATGTTATTATTAATAGAAACTTGGGTGCATAAGCTGTGCGATAGTTCTCACATTATCTGTTTTCGGGATTCTACCATAAGTCCGGTGGTATGTGGCTCTGAGCACTACGGGACTTAACATCTGTGGTCACCAGTCCCCTAGAACTTAGAACTATTTAAACCTAACTAACCTAAGGACATCACACACATCCATGCCCGAGGCAGGATTCGAACCTGCGACCGGAGCGATCGCGCGGTTCCGGACTGTAATGCCTAGAACCGCTCGGTCACTCCTGCCAGCACTGAAATAGACGGCGTTTCACTTTCAGGCCACCGATAAGTAGGTTACAGAAAACTTGCAATTTGCAGAACTTAAAATTACTCTGTTTCAAACATCAAAGAGTGTCTTATGGGAAAGTATCTGATACAGTATATTATAAGGAACTATACAGAATTATCACATCGCTTCAGTTTGGTTTAGCTGAACGAGAGCAAACATTAGAAACAGCGCAAATTCAGAATATAGGGTGTGCTCAATAAAACTGACTCGGAAAATGTAAGAGTGATCTGGAATTGACCCTTTTTAATGAACAGGAGAACTGTCCATCACGGAAAATGCTGGAAACCGTGATTTAGAGGCACCAATCAGCCGAGCCAGTGGTTTCTGGATGAAGTGGAAGCTGGTCTTTTGGATTCTCGGCTTTTCATCTCTTCAGATGAGGCCTGTTCAGTTCAGCCTGTCGTGGTATGTGATTTCACAGAACAATCGCCATTATGCATCAAAAATATCTCCGTCAGTACTTTCAGCAGCCATTGCATAATCACAAAATTGTTGTTCGGTTCACGATGTCTTGTGTCCATATATCAGCTCAGTTCTTTCACCAAACTGATAACGCTAACCCGTATGTTCAGAAACTGTTTACTCGATATGTGGATCAACTCACAGAAAATAAACGACTGTATGGATATTTTCAGCAAGACGGAACAACAGCAGTTAGAACCGTATCAACTTTATCACAAGTACATGAAGCGTTCGGCGAGACCACGTTACCTAAAGATTCAGAAGATTTTGTCATCAAAATAAAACTGGGCCAAAAGCTTTTTACAATAAAACTGACACAGGGTGGATCCTTGTTAATGCAAATCACAGAAGATAGCAGAAATAGCCACCACTGACGACCGTTGACGTCAGTGTAGCACTGTGCTCGATTTAACTGACTGTGTGACACGAGTAGCAGCTCTCCCTGAGGCAGTGCAATATCCCGTCCACCTCGATCGCCTGATTTCTCTCCCTGTGATTTATACCAGTTGGGCTAATTGAAGTGTCAGCTGCACTCAAACAATCCTCACACACTGGCACACTGGAAGAGCTGCAGCAGGACACTCAAACCGCTGTCGCTGCTGTCCCTCAGGCAGAGCTGCTACTCGCGTCACACAGTCTGATAAATCGAGCACAGTACTACATTGACGTCAACGGTGGCTACCTTCTGCGCTGTTCATCGATAAGGATCAACCTCACGTCAGTTTTATTGTAAATAATTTCCAGCCCAGTTTTAGTTTGGTGAGTCGTTAGGCAATGTCATTTTTCAAACTTCTTCACTCCTCCACGTTTTTAGCTTTCTTCTGGGATCTTTTTCAGTATTCTATTGGCGCCTCTGGATGGCTGAACACACTCTTAGTTTTCCGACCCTGACCAAAGCTGCGTTTCCTCTCCTCTCCTTTTATTCTCACATTGCGGTGGCGCAACATTTCATTTCTTCTTCATCCAATGACACTTATTTCCTTATTTCAGTATGCAGTCAAGATCTTGTGCACAAACAACCAATCAGTTTGATGCAACTCTTCAGGCTTTCCCGGCGAGATCTTGACATATGGAATAATCGCGTCTACTGCCGGATGTTTGTGTCACTCTGGCACACGGGGGTCAATTTTATGAGGAAATTGAAGTAGTGGCAATGGGCAGTCATTTATCATCAGTGGTTGTCAACCTTTTCATGGAAAGGTGCGAAGAGGAGGCACTTGCATCAGCCACTTACCAACCCATTAGGTATGTCGATGACACTTTTGTCATTTGGCTCCATGGCAGGGAGAAGCTAGGTGACTTTTTGGAACATCTAAATGCACGCCACCCAAGTATAAAATTTACCATGGAGCTAGAGAAGGATGGACAGCTCCCATTCTTGGATGTCCTGATTAAGAGGAAGGCGGATGGCACTCTGGGGCACAGTGTGTATCGTAAGCCCACCCACACTGACTTATACCTTCAAGCCAGTAGCTGCCACCACCCGGCACAGAAGAATGGAGTCTTGAAAACATTAGTTCACAGGGCTCGGGCTCTGTCAGATACGGAAATTATGGTCACAGAAATAGAACAACTACAGCTGGTGTTCAGCAGAAATGGATACTCCTCCACAGACATCCAAAGGGCACTTCGTGCTACCGGCCAACCACAGGGTACAGAAGAGGAGCCAGAGGAGGCGAAGAAGGTGGCATACCTGCCATATGCTGGACCTATTTCTGCAAAGATCAGTAGAATTCTTTCAAAATATGATATAAAGAGTATCTTCTGTCCACCCTCCAAAATTGAGACAATGCTAGGGAGTGTGAAGGACGACCTGGGCCTATGTAAACCAGGCATTTACAACATCCCGTGACACTGTGGAAAGTCATACATTGGCCAGACAACCAGGACGGTGGACGTCAGGTGCAAAGAACACAAGAGGCACACCAGACTCGGACAGGCATCGAAATCTGCCATAGCGTAGCACTGTCTGGAGCTCGGCCACTCAATGGACTACAACAACACCAAAATTGTGACACAGACGCCAAGATTTTGGGACAGTGTCATAAAGGAGGCCATCGAGATCAAGGTCATAGACTACCTAATAAACCGAGACTGCGGTTACCTGCTCAGCTCGGCGTGCAGTCCGGCTCTGGATCTTATCAGGGCCCAACGAAAGGAACCAAGAAACTCCGTAAAAAGTAGTAACACCGCAGGAGCAGTGCCAGGCGGGTGCGGACAGCGAACGCTACTCCCGACGCAGGACGGGCCTCTGACAGCCGCCACGACCACAGATGGTGGACAAGCTGGGCGCGGACGTCCGTGGTAGCACCAGGGAAGGGCCAAAACCTCAGGAGCAGCACCAGGTGGGCGCGGACCGCGAACGGGACGCCCGACACAGGACGGGCCTCAGAGAGCTGCCACAGATGGCAACCAAGTTGGGCCCGGACGTCCGAGGGAGCACCGGGGAAGAGACAACACATTATAAGCAGCGCCAGGCGGGCGCGGACGGCAAAGAGAGCACCCAGTGCCCTCTGGGCATAAATACTGGACAAGATCCTCCAATACGGCAGTCTCAGGTAGCACCTGCAGAAGGCAACAAGTTACGTGGCCGAAATATTGTGCCAGAGCGACACAAACATCCGGCAGTAGACCCGATTATTCCACATGTCAATCAGTTTGATGTCTGAGAAATACTCTCCGAAATTACTTATTGGAACTCCAAAGTGAGACGCTGCTGAATTCGTCTGTTTCAGATGTAGGTTGATATCCATATCTTTGGAGTTAATTTAAGATAACATATCAGGTATCTTGGGTACTACACTGAAGAGCCAAAGAAACTGATACACCTACCTAATATCGTGTAGGACCCATGCGAGCACGCACAAGGGTCGCAACACGACGTGGTATGGACTCGATGAATGTCTGAAGTAGTGCTGAAGGGAACTGACACCGCGAATCTTGCAGGGCTGATCATAAATCCCTAAGAGTACGAAGGGATGGAGATCTCTTCTGAACAGCACGTTGCAAGGCATCCCAGATAATGCTCAATAAAGTTAGTACCTGGGGAGTTTGGTTGCCAGCGGAAGTGTCTAAACTCAGAAGAGTGTTCCTGGAGCTACTGTGTAGCAATTCTGGACATGTGAGGTGTCGCGTTGTCCTGCTGGAATTGCCCAGGTCCGTCGGAATGCACAATGAACATGAATGAATGCAGGTGATTAGACAGGTTGCTTACGTACGTGTCACCTATCAGAGTCGTAACTCGACATGTCAGAGGTCCCACATCACTCCAACTGAACACGCCTTCCACCGTTCCAGAGCCTCCACCACCTCGAACACTCTACTGATGACACGCAGGGTCCATGGATTCACGAGGTTGTCTCCATACCCCACACGTCCATCCGCTCTATGCAATCTGAGACGAGACCAGTCCAACCAGGCAACATGATTCCAGTCATTAACAGTCCAATGTCAGTGTTGAGGGGCCCAGGCGACGCGTAACGCTTTGTGTCGTGTAGTTCTCGAGGGTACAGGAATTGGCCTTCGGCTCCGAAGGTCCATATCGATGACGTTTCCTTGAATGAATCGCACGTTGACAGTTGTTGATGGCCCACCACTGAAATCTACAGTACTATGCGGATGGGTTGTACATCTATCACGTTGAACGATTGTCTTCGGCCGGCCGGAGTGGCCGAGCGGTTTAAGGCGCTACAGTCTGGAACCGCACGACCGCTACGGTCGCAGGTTCGAATCCTGCCTCGGGCATGGATGTGTGTGATGTCCTTAGCTTAGTTAGGTTTAAGTAGCTCTAAGTTCTAGGGGACTTATGACCACAGCAGTTGAGTCCCATAGTGCTCAGAGCCATTTGATTGTCTTCAGTCGTCGTTAGTCCCGTTCTTGCAATATCTTCTTCCAGCCGCAGCGATGGCGGAGATTTGATATTTACCGGATTCCTGATATTTACGATACACTCGTGAAATTGTCGTACGGAAAAAAAACCATTTCATTGTTACCTCGGAGATGCTGGGTGTCATCGCTCGTCCGCCACGTTCAAACTCACTTACAATTTGATAACCTGACATTGGATCAGCAGTATCAGATCTAACAACTGCACTACACCCTTGTTTTCTTACATAGGCGTTGCCGACCGCAGCACCGTATTCTGCCTGTTTACATATCTCTGTATGTGAATACGCATGCCTATACCAGTTCCTCTGGCAGTTCAGTGTAGCTTACAGTTACTCTACCACCACAGCTATGTGGTCAGCATAGATGGCTGCCATGCTGAGGATCCGAGATTGATTCCTGGAACTAACCAGGATTTTTCCTTGGTTAGAGGACTGGTAAAGGGTGCACTCAGCCTCGTGTGCGAAATGAGGAGCTGCTGTACAGAGTAGCAACGGCTGCCCTGTCTGCAATATCTGCAAATCCGGCCGGGAGGGGGGGGGGTGCGGTGGGGGCAGACAGAGAGAGAGAGAGAGAGAGAGAGAGAGAGAGAGAGGAGGGCGTGTGCTGTCCACATGCCCCTTCATACCGCACCCACATGACGCCGATCTAAACTGTCTTACAATCAGTTTCAAGTAAAGAAAAATTATTAGGTAGACAAGATTACATTAAGTAAAACAGACCTAAACAAATAGAATGGTGAAAATTACGTCGTTCTGTAAAACAGATTGTTGAGAAGGGCAGCAGATACGCCAAGATGAGTTCAAGGCAGATTTAGGAAGTGAACGATAATGAACAACTTAATGTAAAAGAATAACTGAAAATCAAACTGTCGAAGATTTAGGTTCTGAAATTCCAGATGAAAGGTACGCTAGTAAATTATTGAGTGCTTCTAGAGTGTATACTTTCAGGAAAAAAGTTCGAATAGTTTTGTGGATTATTGTTTGTGTGTGTCTCTTCATCACCGTGTGTTAGACATATGATTCGTTGCTCGCCAGTTCTGCGAACGCGCTAAGGCATGGAAGGTCTGGCGGCAGTGCTGTGGGTGGAAGCTAGCTGCGGACGACTGGACAGTTCCCACAGCAACAAGCTGCCACTCGGCGCAAACGGCCTGGGGCTGAACGTTTGCCAGCAACAGAAATGGCCGGCGGCGCCTACGGGGAAAGGTTAACACCGATAGGCACTTTGCTCTCTGCCAGAGAGCGGACACGTGTTGCCTTCGTGTGAATAAACTGGCAGCTACTGGTTGCGTTTTCACTAAAGTACGCAGACTGCGGCAGCTGACTGAATTTGGTGACAAACTCGCACGAGCAACTGCAGTGAAATAATTGCTTCCGAGTTCACTTTCCTCCGTCTTCGCGACCTCTTCTTCTTTTGCTGTCTTTCTATTTTACCTCAGTGTGCTCCTGAATAGTAAGCTTCAGGCTCACTCCAGAAGCTGTTAATTTTTTGTTAACATTTCTGATGCCTCTAAATCGGCTTATAGGCCGTGTTGTTTAGGTTTTTTTGTAATGTATGACGCATCTATAATCTGTTGGCAAGCACAGGGTTCTTTGATCCGAGTAGCATTTAACGCTCGGCGCATAATAATTAAACCAAATCCATACATACTATAAAAATGTGTGTGTGTGTGTGTGCGTGCGTGTGTGTGTGTGTGTGTGTGTGTGTGTGTGTGTGTGTGTGTGTCTCACATCTCTCCTAAACTTTCAGGCAACAGTCGATGTCGGGGAAAGAACAACCTCCACCATCAAAGTTCTGGAGATATGACGTCACAAACAGTGAGATTTGTGAAAAACTACCATATCGTGCGTGACGTTTAAGTTTATTACTTCTGTGTTACTGTATTTGCTAGAAATTTCGTAGACGATATCGACGTACGTCACTAAATGCCCTTAGAATGGTTCAAAAGGCTCTGAGCACTATCGAACTTAACATCTGAAGTCATCAGTCCACTATAACTTAGAACTACTTAAACCTAACTAAACTAAGGACATTACACAAATCCATGCCCGGGGCAGCATTCGAACCTGCGACCGTAGCAGCGGCGCGGTTCCGGACTGAAGCGTCTAGAACCGCTCGACCACAGCTGCCGGCGTCTTACGGTTTCACCGGTTATTAATATACCAACATTTAGCATTTGCAATGGCGTATCCCGTGCTTTCATTAACTTGTGATCTTGCAATGTAAATCACTTTAAAATGTTACCTAGAGAAATGCATTCCCTAATTTCACTACTCTACATTAACTATCTTTTTTGGAGCAGTGATTTTGTTTTCCGAGAGTGTCCTTCATTTTATTCACTGAAACTCAAGAGAAAAACTATAATAACTTTGATGCTGAAAGTGAAAAGCAAAATGTCAAACGTATGTACAAACGAACGAAAGACGAGTAATGATTGCTAGCAGTTCTGATGCATTTAGAAGAAACTACTAATTACAAGATTTAAAAAAAAATCTAAGTACGCCAATGGAATCTTCAATACATTAATTAAAAGAGACACAGAAAGTTACAAATGTAAATGCCTAATATTTCTGATACGGACCCAGAATGTAAAAGAAATAGAATTTAGAAATGTCTCCCAATGAAAGCTATATTCAACACTTAGGCTTTCTGTTTTCCTTGTGAACAAGGGTGTAGTGGGTATTAGGAGGCACAGAGAAAACAATCTACGATTTTAAGCTACGTGTTCGACAGCAAATGTCATGATACACCGACGGAAAAAAATCACAAGAGCAAAAAATAATTAATGTAGAGTAATGAAATTTCTGGGATACACTTGCCTAGGTCACACATTTAAGTGACGAACATTGCAAGGTCACAGGTTAATGTAAGTGCGAGATAAGCTATTGCAAATGTGATGATTCAAATGGCTCTGAGCACTATGGTACTTAACATCTGAGGTCATCAGTCCCCTAGACTTCGAACTACTTAAACCTAACTAACCTAAGGACATCATACACATCCATGCTCAAGGCAGGATTCAAACCTGCAACCGTAGCAGTCGCGCTGTTCCGCACTGAAGCACCTAGAACTGATCGGCCACAGCGGCCGGCGTATTGCAAATGTGTAATCGCCAGAATGCTGAATGCAAGCATGCAGATTGACGTACAAATTTGCAGTTTGGGTGCGTGGGTTAACTACGAGAGTGCTCCTACTGTCACACGAAAACGACATAACTTCAAATGTAGGTCGAGCGCGTATAGGACGCAGACAGGCTGACTGCAGGTCCCCAACTAGTCTTCTGCTAACCAACACACGGCCATCACTGGCACAGAGGCAGAACCAGCTTTCATCAGGAAACACAGCAGACCTCCACCCTGCCTTCTAATGAGCTATATCTTGACACCACTGAAATCGCAAACGGCGGTGTTTTGTGGTCAGTAGAATCCACGCTGCAGGGTGTCTGGCTCGGAACTATGCTTGAAATAAGCAATTTGTAACAGTTCGTTGTGTCACTGTGGTGCCAACTGCTGCACAAATTGCTGCTGCAGATTCAGTGCGATGCGCCAGAGCCATACGCAAAACAAGATGGTCTTCCCTCTCCTTAACGTGGCCATCCAGAGCCGTGCCTTCTTGCGACAGTACGTTCTTGTGACCATTGCTGCCAGCAATCACGTATAATGGATACATTACTCCCAAGTGTTTCTGCAGTATCACAGAAAGAACATCCAACTTCTGGGGGTAGGCCTATTACACGACCTAGTTCAAACTCAGTGAGGTGTCGATAACGGCTTCTTTGTCCCCTTAAAGGCATTCTTGACTGAAGTGAAGTCACCACATCCAATGTCAAGGTACACTACTGGCCATTAAAATTGCTACACCAAGAAGAAATGCACATGATAAACCGGTATTCATTGGACAAATATATTATACTAGAACTGACATGTGATTATATTCTCACGCAATTTGGGTGCATAGATCCTGAAAAATCAGTACCCACAACAACCACCTCTGGCCATAAAAATGGCCTTGATACGCATGGGCATTGAGTCAAAGAGTGCTTGGATGGTGTGTACAGGTACAGCTGCCCATGCAGCTTCAACACGGTACCAGAGTTCATCAAGAGTAGTAACCGGCGTATTGTGACGAGCCAGTTGCTCGGCCACCATTGACCAGATGTTTTCAATTGCTGAGACATCTGGAGAATGTGCTGGCCAGGGCTGCAGTCGAACATTTTCTGTATCCAGAAAGGCCCGTACAGGACCTGCAACATGCGGTCGTGAATTATCCTGCTGAAATGTAGGGTTTCGCAGGGATCGAATGAATGGTAGAGCCACGGGTCGTAATACATCTGCTATGTTAGTCCACTGTTCAGAGTGCCGTAAATGCGAACAAAAGGTGACCGAGACGTGTAACCAATGGCACCCCATACCATCACGCCGGGTAATACGCCAGTATGGCGATGACAAATACACGCTTCCAATATGCGTTCACCGCGATGTCGCCAAACACGAATGCGACCATCATGATGCTGTAAACAGAACCGGGATTCATCCGAAAAAATGACGTTTTGCCATTCTTGCACCCAGGTTCGTCGTTGAGTACACCATCGCAGGCGCTCCTGTCTGTGATGCAGCGTCAAGTGTAACCGCAGCCATGGTCTCCAGGCTAATAGTCCATGGTGCTGCAAACGTCGTCGAACTGTTCCTGCAGATGGTTGTTGTCTTGCAAACGTCCCCATCTGTTGACTCAGGGATCGAGACGTGGCTGCACGATCCGTTACAGCCCTGCGGATAAGATGCCTGTCATCTCGACTGCTAGTGATACGAGGCCGTTGGGATCGCGCACTCCTGAACCCACCGATTCCATATTCTGCTAACAGTCATTGGATCTCGACCAACGCGAGCAGCAATGTCGCGATACGATAAACCGCATCGCGAAAGGCTACAATCCGACCTTTATCAAAGTCTGAAACGTGATGGTATGCATTTCTCCTCCTTACACGAGGCATCACAACAACGTTTCACCAGGCAACGCCGGTGGCTCTGAGCACTATGCGACTTAACTTCTGAGGTCATCAGTCGCCTAGAACTTAGAACTAATTATACCTAACTAACCTAAGGACATCACACACATCCATGCCCGTGGCAGGATTCGAACCTGCGACCGTAGTAACGCCGGTCAACTACTGTTTGTGTATGAGAAATCGGTTGGAAACTTTCCTCATGTCAGCACGTTGTAGGTTTCGCCACTGGCGCCAACCTTGTGTGAATGCTCTGAAAAGCTAATCATTTGCATCTCACAGCATCTTCTTCCTGACGGTTAAATTTCGCGTCTTTAGCACGTCATCATCGTGGTGTAGCAATTTTAATGGCCAGCAGTGTAAATAACGCTGAACGCCGTAACAGCGTGTGTTTAACTCAAACCTGATCTGCATCTTCATTGTAGCGCTAGTAGCGCTAATAGCGCTGCTCTTATGAGACTGGCGTGAAATCTGAATAGACATCTTCTTTCAGACGTAGAAACAGGCCTACCAACTTTTGCTTTTGTCGCACAACACCTTCTTGGTGTTTCCATTTTTTCAGTCAGTGCAGGAACTATTTACAGATATTTTCGTCTTTGCATACCCTATTGTACTGTAGCATTTTGTCTGGTTAGGCACAGCCTAGGTGATTAAATGGAATGGACAATACTGCAAAGGGGTGTTTCAGCAAAGCGCAAATCGTGGTAGAGGTCATAATATCAACGAATGGTAAAATTAAGTGAAACGAGTAACCGGATACGAAACACACAAAGTCCAAGGTTGATTAAAGGAAAATACAGTATCACAGCGTTATGAGAACTAAATTAAAACACCAAAAGTAAGTACATTGAGTGACAAGTATACGAGATTAGGAGAAATTTAATACATTTAATCTACAAAAAAATTTGTGATAGACTGTTCACGTAAGTTTTAAGATCTTACGAAGTAATAAATTAAAAGATGAAGCAGACAATGTAAAGAAGGGAGTTTCTCTCTTGCTATGAAAACACGTTTCTTCGATGTTACTGGCGAAATTGAAGTCTTTTACGACGTTCATGCATATTCTCCTAGCGCCACTTTCTCGCATAAAATTTGCATTAATCGAAGCGTTATTGCTTTTTATACGCCAATACCGGCCAAGAAAAATTGTACAGCACTGGGCAACATTCTTATTCTACCAGTGAGTGCGTGTGTGAATAATCTATGAAGCAAGCGACAGCTCATGAATTAAAGAAGAATGAAAATTTACATGCAATGAACATTCATATCAGAGAAAGTCATTATTGCCTGGTAACATTTATTTCATCGAATGAGAATAGCACTACCGAATCAGTAGGCTATAAAACACGCACAGAGGATTTTCATTTCCCGTTTTTTCTTCGTGGTGCGACTGGGCGAAAAGGCTGCAGTAGAGCGTATTCGTCAAGTAACTATCACAGCGAGGAATGATAAATGTTGCCTCTGAAATATCACAAAGTGAAATGTTTCACAATATTGCGGTTGTCGCCTGGTTCATTTATTTAGAGACAACTGAGCATCTTCATCCCCACATCCCGACCAACACGCAACAGTAAAATTAGATACTAGATATGCCGACAATAATTCTTCCCACGCACAATTCGCAACTGGAATAGAAAAGAGGAAATTTATGTTAACATACTATGTATTCTTCCCTACACACTTTGAATTGCAGAGTATACTTTGTAAGGACCCTGTGGTCTTCATCTCACCTGAACTTGAATTTTGAATCAGTGTTGTCATCGTCTTCAGTCAGTAGCTGTTGTTATCTAACTACCTGTGACTGTCCTTACCTCCTGAAGCCAATGCTCAGTCCAATGTGGACAACGATCTATAATGGAGGGAGCTTTTACGTTGGACGATTGAGTTCAAGAGGAATTTGACTGTGATGTATTTCTTCTGTAGTTCTAATAACATTTCATACACTGAAGCGCCAAAGAAACTGGTATAGGCATGCGTATTCAAATACAGGGAAATGTAAACAGGAAGAATACGGCACTGCGGTCCGCAACGCCTATATAAGACAAAAAGTGTCTAGTGCAGTTACTAGGTCGGTTACTGCTGCTACAATGGCAGGTTATCAAGATTTAAGTGAGTTCGAAAGCGGTGTTATAGTCGGCGCACGTGTGATGGGACACAGCATCTCAGAGGTAGAGATGAAGCGGGGATTTTCCCATACGACCATTTCACGAGTGTACCGTGAATATCAAGAATCCGTTAAAACATCAAATCTCCGACATCGCTGCAGCCGGAAAAATATCTTGCAGGAACGGGACCAACGACGACTGAAGAGAATCGTTCAACGTGACAGATGTGCGACCCTTCCCCAAATTGCTGCAGATTTCAGTCCTGCGCCATCAAGTGTCAGCGTGCGAATTCAACGACAGATCATCGATATGTGCTTTCGAAGCCGAAGACCCAATCGCGTGCCCTTCATGACTGCACAACATAAATGTTTACGCCTCACATGGGTCCTTCAAAACTGACACTGAACTGTTGATGACTGGAAACATGTTGCGGACGAGTCTCGTTTCAAGCTGTATCGAGCGGATGGACGTGTAAGGATACGGGGACAACCTCGTCGATCTATGGACCCCTCATGTCAGCAGGGGACTGTTCAAAATGGTGGAGGCTCTGTAATAGTGCGGGGCGTGTGCAGTTGGAGTGAAATGGGACCCCTGTTACGTCTATGTAGGTCTCTGACAGATGACACGTACGTAATCATCCTGTCGTATCACCTGCATCCATTCATGTCCATTGTGCATTCCGACGGACTGGGGAAATTCCAGCGCGACAATGTGACACCCTACACGTCCAGAAATGATACAGAGTGGCTCCAGGAACTCTCTTCTGAGTTTAAACACTTCCGCTGGCCACGAACTCCCCAGACATAAACATTATTGAGCATATCTGGGATGCCTTGCAACGTGGTGTTCAGAAGAGATCTCCACCCCCCTAGTACTCTTAGGGATTTATGGACAGCCCTGCAGGGTTCATTGTGTCATTTCTCTCCAGCACTACTTCAGATATTAGTCGAGTCCATGTCACGTAGTACTGAGGCACTTCTGCGTGCTCACGTGGGCTCTACAAGATATTAGGCAGGTGTACCAGTTTGGTTGACTCTTCAGTATATTATACCACCAATAAAACGTTAATTGGGGTCCATTTGAATGCTCCAGTACAGACACTTCTTAAATGACAATTTATTAGTAAAAATCATAGTCACTTCGAAGTGCTATGTAGGCAGACACTGGAATAAGAAGAAACTACAGCTCTTAGCAGAATATTCTTCGTTACTTCGTTTTCTCGTCGATATGCCGACGCTTCCCAAAATATAAGCACGTTCTATGCTAACACCTTAGGGAAGCTGAATGTCAAGACGCACCTTCCATTCAGCCAAGGTTCACTGAATAAGACAATTATAGCTGACAACCTAGTAGCTTCGTCATCATCAAGACTGATTTACACATGTAAGTCCAAACAAAAAGACAGGGTAAGGGGTGCATTCATAAATGGCGAGACTAATGGAGGAGGCAAATTCGAGCTCCCGGAAGTAACTTCTATACTCTCTGTAGCGATTTTAGAGGGACTTAAATGCGGGAAAGAAGTGTAAGAAGAAACAATGATAATTTTATCAGACTCACGATCAGCATTGATGCTGTTAAAATGCAACGACGTCAACAATACCAAAAATTTGCTAGTACATCGCATTTTACATAGAAGAAATGTAGGAGCTTTGTCGTGTAAATAAGGCGACCATCATGTTATAGGTGAAAGTGTACAGCTGAATACAAGGAAATGAAAAAGTGGATACTCTGGCCAAAGAAGTTGCGTACGCTGGTTCAGTGAAATACAATAAAGTGCCACGCAACGATATTCTTCATACCGTAAGGACTACAATCAGAGGCCTCATGGAGCAAAAATCTGCATCAATCTTACGAAATTAAAAAAGGCATTATGCCGCAGTGGTGCCTCATTTCCCATCGCGTACTTGGTACCAAAATTGCATACGCAACAGAAAATTCATAGTGACAACGGCACGAATTCGCTCCATTCACGGGAGATTCCGGCAACATATCCATCGCCTCAACATGGTCGCATCTTCTTCATGTGAATGTGGCAATGAGAAGATGCTAATCACATTTTCTTCGGCTGCAACAGAAGGTTTCTAGAACCTACTTAAGTATTACAGCTCTGATCACATCTGGAAATTCCATGCTTACAATCATTAAACCCTTTTATCAACAGAGGACACGATAGTGCACAAGCTTCTATAATATTTTATAACAGAGGGTCAGCTAAGAATTTAGGAACAGAGGACGTTGTTACGTTATTGAACTGTGTCGTTTGCCACAGTTCCTGTTCTTCCCTTAATTTACTCCTGTTTGGAGTTTCCGCGCTTTCCTAGAGGGCGTTGCGTAGCCTACGCGAGCGCGCTGCTAGCGCGCCCTCTGGGAGGACGCGCTGTGTGCCGTGCGGAGGGCGGACGAGGCAGTTGAGACGACTGTTTAGCCCTGGACGACCGGTCTGCGGCGGGACGCTCGGCCCTCTATGCTAAGTCTGGATGAGCCCAAAAACCCGGGGCGTGAGGACACAAGAGGCCGTAGGTCTGTGGACAACGTTTGTTTCCATTCATGAGCTGGGGAAGCTATGAAGTCCGTCTGCGGCTGCCAATAACCTCCAGAAGCTTGTGTCGTCACTGAATGTAATATTTTTCATCTAGTTAGTGCAACGGTCGTCGTCTGTCGGGGCCAATCTCTCGGCGTTGTGGGAGCTATTAATAACTGTGTGGCAACTGTTGTGGATTGGCAAGAGAGCCAACCCACTATGAGAGGAAGCCGAAAGGCACGCGTTTTAGCTCACGCAGGCTGGCGTGAGGTCTGGAACAGGACAAGGAAGTTAGACTAGAAAAAAAGGATGTAGCTGGTGGAATACTTAACTTTAATCCATTAATGTTGAACGTAGCTCTTGTCTGTACATTCTTTACAATATCAATAGCAACTGATAATGGCGCCTTGCTAGGTCGTAGCAAATGACGTAGCTGAAGACTATGCTAACTATCGTCTCGGCAAATGAGAGCGTATTTTGTCAGTGAACCATCGCTAGCAAAGTCGGTTGTACAACTGGGGCGAGTGCTAGGAAGTCTCTCTAGACCTGCCGTGTGGCGGCGCCCGGTCTGCAATCACTGATAGTGGCGACACGCGGGTCCGACGTATACTAACGGACCGCGGCCGATTTAAAGGCTACCACCTAGCAAGTGTGGTGTCTGGCGGTGACACCACAGCAACGTTTCTCTGCTTTGAGTTTGTGATCGGAAATTGCCTTGCGTGTGTGTTGCTGCCCCCTTGCATGATTGTGCATTGGAACGCCATGCTGACTTAAGGCGGGCGTCGTACAGACCTTCTGCAAGCCGTTGTTTTCCCATGGACGCCATAGGCCACTGTTTGGATAAGTACGTTGTACAATGTTAAATAACCTTGTACTGTCTGGCGGAGAGACAGAGCCAATTAATTTTATGGATGTCTGAAATGCGAGATTATGTTAATGTTCATCAATATCCGTTGTGTTTTAGTACGTAGGCACATTTAACTTGTGTATATATTCTTGTGTTAAGGAGTTGAGTCCCGGTGGAATTTAAGTTCTCTATTTAATTATATTTAAGGTAGTGCTAGAGTTTCTATTTGGTAATCCGCCAAGCCACGACTGATGTCGGTTGTTCGATCTGTCTTAAATGTTGGGCTTATTGGGTAGAGACCGTTGTTGACTTGCTCTTCTCAGCTCCGAAGTCCCGTATTGATACTACGGCGGTAGTTCTGCCGGAATCTCATTTTCAGAAGTTATTAATTCTTGTGAGCTCCAATAAAGCTACCTTTGCCTCTGTAATTTTCGTCCGCTGGCCAGCAAGCTTTGGTTAATGATTAAAAATCGCCAACTGGTATTCGTCCAACCTAGTGCCTCGTGTTAGACGAGTTCCCTTTCCAATTCGGGTAAATGTTTCCTCCTCCTCTTGGTGGAGGCATCCTCTTTCCCGAGTCACGCTGGGGTAAGAGTTGACCCGAGTGTCTATTGCCGCTCAGTGTTCCAGGAGAATGAAATGAGAGGTTAATTATCTTCTCCACCGTTATCCCCAAGAAAGGCGAATTAGAGTAGTTCTGGATAACCTAAGTATTGTACACTGTTAAGATAGTTATAGGTTTGGAGAAATTGCTGTTGGGTCAAATTTAGCCTTCTGAGTCGGTAATCCGACGTACTCCACGATACAACATTGTTATAGAACTGAAAGATTTGGTTTTGATACATTTGCTGAGACGTGACTTAATTATTTGCTATTGATGTTAATTGCTTTAAATGAATCTTCTTTAATTTGTGGTTATAATTCTTAATGAGTGATAGTCCTTAATGGTGTAACGTTCAATGTATGTCTGATTGTCCGCTATGTCACCTACTGACTTCATTCAGAGACTGAAAAGGTGATCCTTGCTCAAGTTTATGGGACTTTATTCACCGTTGATCTTTATTGTTTATGGTCTTAAAAATTTGTTTGTTAAAAAGGAATAATTTTAGATTCCTATTTTTAATTATGTAATTCTTAAGTTATATAGCAAATATTACTAGTGCAAATATTCTCTCATTGTTACACTTACTCTTTCTGTGGTTTACACTGAAGGGTGTGACAATAAATGCAAAATCTAATGTGATGCGTTGGGGCGAATTAATCCTTTCCCTTATCATTACCGTTAAAGATAACTGATTGTTTGTCGCTTGTTATTGAAATTGGTTGGGAGAATAGTTTATTGATTGACCCGGTAGAAAGCGAGTCACCAGTTATAATATATTAAATTGTTTATTTACTTAGATCGTTCACAGAAGTTCAATTTAAATTGCTGCAAGAGGTCATTCCGTACAGAAGCGAGTAGTAAAAGTGTGTAGTGTTATTCAAACATGTGAAGGTAGTCATAAAATTTTAACTATCACGTCGAAAACGTCAAGCTACGAACATGAAATTTTATGATACCTTTAGTCCTTCTCTGCATATATATCTTTTACTGCTACACATTTTTCAGTGATGGGAGACTTGTCGGAGAACTTGGTAGTAGAAGTTTGCATTTTGCCCCTTGAGGAAACCTCAAGAGCCACGTGGTCGTTTTTCTGGAAAAATGTGCAACGCAATGGTTTCTTCAACCCGGTAAGAAGAATAAGTCAGTATATACCATGTCAGGAGAATATACAGGTGGTGGACAGGAATGGGGCGGGGGGAGAGAGGCAAAAATATATAGCAAAGAGACCGAGCGGGGTGGCGCAGTGGTCAGTACACTGGACTCGCGGTACGTGAGGACGACGGTTCAAACCCGCTTTTGGCCATCCTGATTTACGTTTCCCACAATCTCCCTAAATCATTTCAAGCAAATTCCAGGATGGTTCCTTTGAGAGGGCACGGCCGATTACCTTCCCCATCCTTCCCTAATCCGAATTGTGCTCCGTCTCCTGCCGAGAATCGAGCTCGGGCCCGCGTGATCCAGAGATAGTAACGCCAGCCACTAGACCACTAGCTGCGGACCTATGGCACTGGGATTTCGATGTTTACCACGAATGTAGACATGTAAGAGCATGGTCGGTAAACACATAGTTGGTAAAAGATATCGCCTTATTTCTTGCACAACCCACTAGAGGGAACCTTTGTCCTTCTTGCTATGCCCGCAAAGCGTTAGTTTACTTTGTATTCTTGACTGAGATTTCAACGTGTTTACTGGTAATTTAAATGCACAGAAGATGTTACAGATTTATCGAAGATGGCCAAACGTTGAATCATCGACAAAAATTAAGATTGCATACTGCAGGAGGGCAATAATTCTAATCACCGCGGCAGGTTTTGCAGCGACTGGAAACAGGAGAAAGGTGTGCGGATACTGGATTGGGCCTCACAGTCGCCTAACGCTAATCCTATTGAAAAGTATGGTCTTATACAAAATCAAGCTTTCAAGGAAAAAAGATCTTGACTTTGATACAGCTGTAACGCAGGTTCGGCGCATTTGCAGGTCTTTTTCACGTGAATACGTAGAAAACATGGTTTCAAGCATTAATCGACGCTGCGGTTGGCTGGACGTATTACTAATTGCAACTGTATTTTTTTTGTTCATAGTCCGTATGTGTATGCTTTAGTTTGATGTCATATAATTTTCTCTGCTGATTGGCCCAGTCACGATCTAATTTAACAGAGTTCATCTGCAAAGAACAAATAATTATTGTAATTATGTAACTTTATTTTTTCGTGGTGATAATGAAAACTTTATAATACCCTTCGTATATACTGTAGCACGTCGTATGGAAATAGGGCGTTTCAAGTGATTAACACCCACCTGAACGTGGAGATAGAAGATCTTTGACAACGTAGTTTTCAATGATTGATAGCATACATAAGATTACTCCAGGCAAGTGGGAATCTTCTGCCTGTACTAGTGTTTTAGCTCCACACTAAAGAGGGCAGTGAGCTGCAGTACCATCACGGACTACCCACATCATCCTCTGTACAACCAAGGGTACCTCTTCCAGCGGGTCCGCAGCTCGTGGTCTCACGGTCGCGTTCTCGCTTCCCGAGCACGGCGTCCCGGTTTCGATTCCCGACGGGGTCAGGGATTTTTCACCCGCCTCGGGATGACTGGGTGTTTGTGTTGTCCTCACTTTCACGCAAGTGCCAAGATTGGACTGAGAAAATGCTGGGAATTTATACGAGCGCTGATAACCGCGCAGTTGAGCGCCCCACAACCCAAACATCATCATCATCATCATCTTCCAGTGTGGCAGGCGGGGTCACGTGCACGAAGTGCAGATACGTCTCGCCTGTGAGACGTTGTGAAAGGGTGACTGGTCCCACGAGGCGGTAGTCAGTGATCCCGTGCACCCATTCTGGTGCTGATAGTTCGCTTCGACTGCACAACACGGATTCTTTGTAGCTCACAGGTGGCTGTTGTGAAGGTAGTACCATCGGTGAACAGAATGGAAGACGGAAACAGCAGAAGCCAGCGACAAAACCGTCGATGCCGACGTAAATCCGTTGGTAATAAGGCCTTGCTTCGCTATTTTTAAGTGATACAGACAAGGGTGGTTGTCGTGGACAACGTTCCACAGTATCGTCTGGCTTATCCTATGCTGGTGGCCCACCTGACTGGGACTGTTATAGGGGTCACTGTAAAATTTGGAAATTGTATTTTCGAAATTACGAGATTTGAAACTTAAATAGTGGCAACTATTTATTCACAACCGATACAAAAGAGTTACATGTTTGCACCTGTTACTGTCCTTCAAAGTAGTCTCCAGTGTTGTGTAGAACCCGTTCACAGCAATGTGGAAGGCGTAGTATACCTTTAGCAGAGCCTGATCTTTTGATGGTGCAAACGGAGCGGTTCACTGCCTGTCGATTCTCTGGAACAGTTCTGAAGCGAATGCCACGAAGTGGTTCCTTCACCTTCGGAATCAAATCAAAGTCACAAGGACTTAAGTCCGGGGAGTATGGTGCATGGTACAGTACTTCCCAGTCCCATCGACCGAACAGAGCAGCCACAGCTTGCGCTGTATGCGCCCACGCATTGTCTTGCAAAATGATGGGTGGGTTGCGCAGATTTGTCGCCGCTTCTTTCACAAAGCTGGTCGCAGGTGATGCTCCAAAAACGAACAGCAATACTGTGCACTGACGGTCTGCCGTGGAGGAACGTAATTCGTTAGGATAACACCATCACAGTCGTACACGAGAATCACCATAACTTTAGACCACTCCATTCGCTCCATCAACAGAACAGGCTCTGCTAACGGTATACTACGCCTTCCACATCGCTGACCCCGGGTTCTACACAACGCTGGTGACTACTTTGAAGGACAGTAACACAGTAACGGGTACAAACATGTAACTCTTTTGTGTCGGTTGTGAATAAATAGTTGCCACTATTTAAGTTCCAAACCTCGTACTTTAACCTCAGAAAATAACTTTTTGGTTCTGACTAAAATTGGCAAAGAATGTTACGTTCTTTTCACTACAATACTCTGAAGGAAACAAGTGATGTTCAGTTAACTGTTCTTAAATAATTTTTTTTTTTGTAAGTGCGCGACAAGAAATTGTCACTTCTGGACGAGGAAGGCTCACTGAATTTCTTTCTGTAAATTCCAGATTCAATTGAATACCGTTACCTGACAATTCTGCATTCACCAGCACTGCATGTCTACGCTGTGTAAAGACTGAAATAATTGCGTTAAGATTGTTCGTTAACAAAGAGCTCACCTACATACAGCGGCTGATTTTAGGCTGGGCATCCTATTGCCTATGAGAAAAGTAACGGGAAACTACCACATTACATTCCCAAGCAGTACATGGTTTGTCTCTCCATGTGGAGGATTCCGGAGTTAAAACTTCCCCTCATTCGGATCTCCAGGAGTGGAACACATTGAGAGTAGACATATTTGAATGGAAGAAAGGGACAGTGAAGGAAGGAAATATAAGGAATGGAACATGGAATGTGTGGACACTGCTGCAAGCAGGAAAGCTAGAGAATGCAAAACAGGAGATGAAAGGGAACAGATTAGATGCCCTTGGTTTGTGTGAAATGATATGGGGAGAGAATGGGGAGATAGAAAGTGGAGATTATGAACTCTTTTACTCAGAGGAAATCAAGAGTGGTGAAAATAAAGTAGAAAAAATGATGGGGAAAAAGCTGAAAAATAATGTAATGAAGGTACAGTATATTTATGGAAGACTGATGATGGTACGACTGAAGGGTAGTTCAAAAGATTTGGTGTTAATACAGGTACATATGCCAACCAGCCAGCATAGAGATGAAGAAGTGGAAGAATATTATGAGAAAATACAAGAACCTATCGAGAAAGAAAATAGAAATACCTGCATTATCATCGTGGGGGACTGGAATGCAGTGATGGGTGAAGGAAGAGACGAAGGTACAGTAGGAAAATTTTAATTAGGAATAAGAAATGAGAGAGGTGAACGACTAAATAGTATCTGTAAAGAAAATTCATTACCACTGGGTGACACATTATTTGAACACCACAAAAGGATATGTTACACATGGATATAAAATTTGAATAGGGAAAGATATCAGTTGGACTACATCCTGATACAAAAAAGGCTTAGGAACTGTTTGAAGAATGCCAAACCTTATCAAGGAGCGAATATAAATTCAGACCACAACCTAGTAGTGGGAGAAATACAAGCGAAGTTGAAAAAAAGTCTGGAGAGGTAAAGCAAAAGAAAGACTAAACATAGAAAGGCTCAAAGTGGTAGGAAATGCATCAGATATGTAAAACAGATTTATGGAAAAATGGGAAAGAGGTAGTGTTGATGTAAGTGTTAATGACAAATGGATAAAAATGAGGGAAGGACTCACAGACTCAAAGAATGGATAACAGAAAACATGTTGGAAAAGATAGACGAGAAGAGAAATAGAAAGAGGGAATGGTACTCTAGCAGAAGAACCACAGGAGGTTTTGAACAGATGGGAAAAATATATTGAATGTCTGTATAAGGTGGATGAAATACAAAGCGAAATTAAGGTATAAGAGGAGCAATATGTGCAGGAAGATGGAAAGGGATTCACCATCTTGGAAGCAGAAGTAGAAAAGGCGCTAAAGGAGATGAAGAATAGCAAGGCATGTGGAACTGATGATGTGCCAGCAGAACTGTTGAAGAGCCTGGGAAAAACGGCAAGAAAAGAAGTAGTCTACTTCTGTAACGAAATATATGACAAAGAGAAATGGCCTGAGGACTTCCTTGCAAAAGTTATGATACCAATAGAGGAAAAGAGAAACACTAAAAACTGTGAAGAGCGTAGGACCATCAGTCTGGTTTCTCACACAGCTAAAGTCTTGCTGAGAGTGTTGAATAGAAGGCTATTTGACAAGCTAGAGGGAATGCAGAGGAGCAGTTCGGATTTAGAAGAGGAAATGGAACAAGAGATGCTATCGGCCTGTTGAGAACTATAGGGGAAGGATATATGGAAGAAAGTAGAGAAATCTTTGCTGTTTTTATAGATTTAGAAAAGGCTTTCGACAGAGTTCAGTGGAACAGGCTGATGGATATTTTGAAGAGGAAAGGAGTAGATTGGAAAGAGAGACGACTGATACAGAGATTGGAAATGAAATGTCAGATGGAAGCAGCACTGGACGAGGTGTTAGACAAGGTAGTTGCTTTACTCACTGTTTAATGCATACCTTGAAGAGATTATTGCGAAAGGCTTAGATGGGAAAAGAGGAATATGTATTGGTAGAAGGAGAATAGAATGCATAAGATTTGCTGATGACATGGTATTAGTGGCAGAAAGTGAGTGGACAGTGAATAACATGCTGAAAGATTTGAATGAAGCTTGTGTGGAATATGGGATGCAAATAAACACAGCGAAAACAAAGAGTATGGTCATCAGTACAAGATGAAGACTGTCCAATATCAAAATAGGACAATCTACCATTAGCCAAGTAAGTGCATTTAAAAATCTTAGAAGCACAATAACTGAAGACTTGTGACGTCACCAGGAGGTCAAAATACGAATTGCCATAGAGAAGGAGACATTCAACAGAAAGAGGAGACTTATGTGGTAAATTAGATAAAGGTCTCAGGAAAAGGCTTGGCAAATGTTTTGTCTGGAGTGTGGCACTATATGGGGCAGAAACATGGACGCTGAGACGAGAGGATGAGAAAAGGTTAGAAGCATTTGAGATGTGGACGTGGTGGAGAATGGAGAGAATAAGCTGGATGGAAAGAGCGAGTAATGAAAGAGTATTGGAAGGGATTGGAGAGAGAAGATGTCTGCTGAAGGTTCTAAGACAAAGGAAAAAGAACTGGTTGGGACATTCATCGGGAAGGGGTGCTTGCTAACAGATGATTTGGAAGGAAAAAGAACTGGTTGGGACATTCACTGAGAGGGGAGTGCTTGCTAGCACATGATTTGGAAGGAAAAAGAACTGGTTGGGACATTCATTGAGAAGGGAGTGCTTGCTAGCAGATGCTTTGGAAGGACTGGTTTGTGGGAGAGGACTGAGAGGAAGAAGGAGATACAAGGTGATAGACGACATAAAGGGAAGAGAAAATTATGCAGACCTGAAGACGATGGTAGAAGACTGGACAGCCTAGAGAACTATCATGTGAAAACCTGCCTTTTGGCAGAACACTGATGATGATGATCTAATGCAGTTACGCCTGTTAGAAAATACGCTAGATCGCAGCGACTTTGGAGCAGAATTTGACTACCACGTCATCCTCTAAACATCCTTGTTATTTACAGTGACAAAATTCGTTATGCGTGAAATATAAAATATATACACACACACATCCGAGAGTTCTGGAACCTGTACAGAAAGCTGGAATAGAAATCAACATAGCCATCGTTTCCGCCCCTTTTTATTGCTCACGAAAACCACACATTGCATGTTGTACCACCATACAGCGAGACCTTCAGAGGTGGTGGTCCAGATTGCTGTACACACCGGTATCTCTAGTACCCAGTAGCACGTCCTCTTGCACTGATGCATGCCCGTATTCGTCGTAGCATACTATCCACAAGTTCAACCAGGCACTGTTGGTCCAGATTGTCCCACTCCTCAATGGCGATTCGGCGTAGATCCCTCAGAGTGATCGGTGGGTCACATCGTCCATGATCAACCCTTTTCAATCTATCCCAGGCACGTTCGATGGGGTTCATGTCTGGAGAACACGCTGGCTACTCTAGTCGAGCGATGTCGCTATCCTGGAGGAAGCCATTCACAAGACGTGCACAATGGGGGCGCGAATTGTCGTCCATGAAGACGAATGCCTCCCCAATATGTTGCCGATATGGTTGCGCTATCGATCGGATGGCATTCACGTATCGTACAGCCGTTACGACGCTTTCCACGACCACTAGCGGCGTACATCGGCCCCACGTAATGGCACCCCCAAAACAGCAGGGAACCTACACCTTGCTCCACTCGCTGGACAGTGTGTCTAAGGCGTTCAGCCTGACGGGGTTGCCTCCAAACACGTCTCCACGATTGTCTGGCTGAAGGCATATGTGACACTCATCGGTGAAGAGAACGTGATGCCAACCCTGAGCGGTCCATTCGACATGTTGTTGGGTCCATCTGTACCGCGCTGCATGGTGTCGTGGTTGTAAAGATGGACCTCGCCATGTACATCGGGAGTGAAGTTGCGCATCATGCAACCTGTTGCGCACGGCTTGAATCGTAACACGACGTCCTGTAGCTGCACGAGAAGCATTATCCAACATGATGGTGTTGCTGTCAGGGTTCCTCCGATCTATAATCTTGTGTAGTAGCCCTTGGGCGGCCTGAGCAAGGCATGTCATCGACAGTTCGTGTCTTTCTGTATCTCCTCCATGACCGAAAAACATAGCTTTGGTTCACTCCGAGATGCCTGGACACTTCCCTTGATTTGAGCTCTTCCTGACAAAAAGTAACAATGCGGACGCGATCGAACCGCGGTATTGACCGTCTAGGAACGGTTGAACTGCAGACAACACGAGCTATGTACCTCCTTCCTTGTGGAACGACTAGAACTGATAGACTGTCGGACCCCCTGTCTAAGAGGCGCTGCTCATGCATTGTTATTTACATCTTTGGGCGGGCTTAGTGACATGTCTGAACAGTCAAACGGACTGTGTCTGTGATACAATATCCGCAATGAACATGTATTTTCAGGAGTTCTGGGAACTGGGGTGATGCAAAACTATTTTTGATGTGTGTGTATATATATATGACAGCTCACATTCCCTACTAATTTCCTTCGCAATAGTTATATATCACAGAATCGCCCAAACTGTATGTGTTTCAACTTACAATTTATTGTACAGTGGTGACCAACAATACAGCGCAGTACACATTAAACATCCATTTTTGTAGTATATCGTACCGAATCTCAGAAAGATATGGTAGAATGTATACATTCACGACTGGATGAAGTACCTACTGGTACATTTTTCTGGGTATAATGTCGTGGTCCACGTAGCTCTTCTGTTCCTAACGTTTCATCCAGAACTGCGCTGGACATCTTCATAGGCGTTCCCCTTCCATTGAGTCTTGCCCTCTGACTGGTCACACTCTAGAGGGACATATATACTGCAGAAAAGCGAGCGTGGCCGGATTTACACGTGGTAAACAGAGATGATCCTAATCAAAGATTAAATTTAACTATCGAGTGTCGTCTTGTCAAAGATAAAAGACTGTTTAGCGTTTCTGCAGAGATACTGTCCATGCGTCGGTAAGTTTCACAGCCCCTTCTTTCCTATTAAAATCATCCCTATGTTTACATATTTGAATAGCTTCTCCACGTAGCCGTGGATAATAGTTCACCGTCGAAGATAATTTTTTTTGTTTCAGAAAACTTCACTTCGTAACTTCCTGGTTGAAGAGCATGTTCTGTTACAGTCGATTTGTCGATTCTCCCTAGTTGGCAAAGACTTTTGTGTTCCCTTGGCCATCTATTCACGCTTTTCTTGGTCGCTTCAATATAGAGTTTACGACACGTTCACGGAATTGTATACACGCCACATGCTGAGAGATGAGGACGTTTATGCTCTACATATCGGAGTACTTGACCTATTTTCTTTGTTGGTCCAAAAACGGGTTGAGGATATCCAGTTGAGGATATTGTCGCGAATGCAGAAGCAGATATACATACTCCCCCCAAAGAAACTGCAAATGCAGTCCGGTTTGAAACCACCATAGTATTGTGCCACAGTAAACTTTTGGAAAGTAATTTAACGCTAGGTGGAAGAAAGGCTCTTAGAGATTTAAGTGCCGGCCGGTGTGGCCGTGCGGTTCTAGGCGCTTCAGTCTGGAACCGCATAACCGCTACGGTTGCAGGTTCGAAACCTGCCTCGGGTATGGATGTGTGTGATGTCCTTATGTTAGTTAGGTTTAAGTAGTTCTACGTTCTAGGGGACTGATGACCACAGACGTTAAGTCCCATAGTGCTCAGAGCCATTTGAGCCATTTTTAGGGATTTAAGTACACATGAAGAGATAGTGATTCTTCCTGCTAATAAGGGGAATGCTACTGTTCTTCTGAATGAAGAGGATTATCGAGGCAAAATATCATACCCAACGTCAAAAAAGCATACTGGAGTTTTGAATTTTATAGTCCACTGACGGTGACCCAACTTTATGGGAACAGCTGAAGTCGTAAGTAGATCACTAGGTCATGAGACTGCTTTCTCCTCCAGGCGGCAGCTTTAACGATCTGAGCACGCTATAGCTCATTTGTGCCGCGTTACGGCAGCTAGTGTTTGAATCAGGGCGCAAGTTAGCTGCTGCTGACGTCAGCAACAGGCTCCAAGGCCTGGAGTGTTCCA
The DNA here is from genome assembly GCF_021461385.2 of Schistocerca piceifrons. NCBI lineage: Eukaryota > Metazoa > Arthropoda > Insecta > Orthoptera > Acrididae > Schistocerca > Schistocerca piceifrons. Next base: position 234,936,615 of record NC_060140.1, read on the forward strand.
GCAGGGTTGCATGCACAGCGCGGAGCGCTAACTTTCAGCAAGTGTCTGCCGCGAGCTGCGCCAGTGAACGAGCTATACAGGTGAAACTATGCACTGTTACCAACCTCTCAGCAGGCATACAAATGAGCAAAATTCACACAACTTCACTGCAGTAACGGGTTTTATGGCAAAGTAAAGTTGCCTTAGTGCTTCAAGGGCGGGTTTTACGTGGTAGCTATAACGGTTAAATTGCGCCTTGAATACACAAGACTTCTAATTTGCTGTTGCAAACACAGTTCTCAGACGACTTTGTGCAATTTTCATCCACTTAGGCAATATACATTTTTATCTGTGTTATTTATGTGCCTCATCTGCGCATTTGTGTTACGTTACGAAAATTTCATTGGCATAAAAGTTTTGGGTCATAGTTACGAATGTGAACCGGGTTTTGTATGCGTAGTGCTAGATAACGATGTGCGTTTTCCTATACTCTCTGTATATGATTATATTACTAGAAAGATAATAAGAGATTTAAGATCAACATTCAGATATATTTAGAAATAAGGATTGTTGTTTATAAACGAAAATAAATATTTTTGGTAGAGGTTTTGCAATCTTTGAAAACTACGTGAAGTACGTCATCTTCTAGATCAGTGAAAATAGGCACTACATATGAAGGGCTTATTTCAATAGTGTTAAGAGTTTATTTTTGTTCATTCTCAGATACAGACTCCTAAAGTTAAATGAGCGCTGAAAAATCTGCAGTTTAGATACCAGAAATATTCAAGCATATATACTTGAATATTTCTGGTATCTCAATTGCAAATTTTTCAGCGCTCATTTAACTTTAGGACTCTGTATCTCAGAAGGAACAAAAATGGATTTGTACCACTATTGAAATAAGCCCTTCATATGTCCAGTCATGGAAGAGAGCTCTATTTCCAAAAGTTAGTATCATTCAGAAAAGAAAAGACTACTGTGACTTGTACAGGAAAATCGGCTGTTAAGCATCACTTGATCAACAAGATTTTTAGATACAGCGCAAAGAAAAAATTTACCTACATCATTTTTACTTTTCTCTCAGGTTCCACAGAACCAGCCATGTAACGCATCACAGCGTAATATACAGAATACTGGTAAAGAGTTTTAGAAAACACCGAAGTGGATGGAAAATATTACTCAGCATAGAACGAAAGAGGGCAAGATAGAATTTAACGTCTCGTGTACGAGGTTTTCGTTGAAGACGGAACACAAGTTTATTTTGGAGAGGAGGGTAGGGGGAAACGCCCATTATTTATTGTAAGTAATAAATCCTGCTTCTGTCTGAAGTCATATTTCAGGGTAACAAAAGCTAACACTTAGTCAGAATGGAACGCAACCACCATAATGCAGAAATCAACGAAACGGCATCAAAAATTGGCTTTGTCGTGATGTGTGATTGCTCGACGACTGCGTAACAATTTTCAAATTACACGTTTTCCTTAGTGTGTCATTCAGAGAAAGAGTGGGAAAGCCGCAGCGTGCATAATTTCCACTCCTGCTACTTCCTATTGGGGTAAAACTAAAGTGTTGCAAGAAAATATTCAAGATTCTGGTTATGGTTAACTTCTAAGAATGGAAACCACTGCTGTCATGAAAATTTTATGCTCAACGCTTTTAAAGTCAGGAAGTACTGCGTCCTTCCTCCTGCCGTTTCACTGTATACTAAAATTTGCATAGAAAATAAACTGTTCCAAGAAAAGGTTCACACCAACTCCTGTCTGCGAAAGTATCTCGGGACAGAATGAAAGAATGAATCTAAAATAACTGAAAAATGAAAATAAAATAAAAAAGTGTACTATGAAATAAAAACGAATCAATAACCAAATCAAAATGTGCTGGTGGGTAACATTCAACAACCTGTCACACCATCTCTTCCATTGTAACGTTCTTGGGTCTTCCTCACCCGCAATGGTGGTCGAACGTTGCTTACTTCTGAAGCCTGTTCCACTCTTCGACTGTGGCCCTCACTGAGATCATCCACTGTGTGAGAAGTGTTTCTGCGACGACAGACTGCAAGATTCAGCTGGTCTTAAGCAAGGTAAATTGGGTCCACGAAGTCATAAACAGCAAACCATTTCATTCGCTTGATTCTTTCGTACACACTAAAAAAAAGAAAAAAGATCCACTACGAAAGAATTAACCAAACGCGACGGAAATCGGTAGATGTAGTATACATGCACAGCCAAATTATTACAATTTCAGAAAAATGGATCATTTTTTGAAGAGAAAGACCTTCACAAATTGAGAAAGTCAATAACGCACTGATCCCCTTGTGCCCTCTATTCAAGGAGTTATTCGGGTTTACATTGATGGATTGAGTTGTTGGAGGACCTCCTGAGGCATATCGTATCAAATTCTGTCCAAGGGACGCCTTACATCGTTAGGATCACGAGATGGTTGGAGAGCCCTGCCCATAATGCTCCAAACGTTCTCCGTTGGGGAGAGATCAGGTGAGTTTGCTGGTCAAGGTAGACTTTGACAAGCACAAAGACAAGCATTAGAAACTCTCGTCGTGCGCGGTGGGTGGCTATTATCTTTCTGAAATGTAAGTCCAGGATGCCTTGCCATAAGAGACAACAAAACGGGTCGTAGAACACTGTCGACGTACCGCTGTGCTGTAACGACGCCGTGGATAACAATCAAATGGACGCTGCTATGAAAGGAAATGGCTTGCCAAGCGAAACCCTGGCAAGCAAGATCGCCGTATGTCTCCACAACTGAAAACGTTTGTAGCTTTATGATCAGGACCAGTTCGGGATTTTGATGATCTAACTCGCCAATTGGACAGAAATTGGCACCATATCCCTCAGGAGGCATCCAACAACTCTATCAATCAGTGTCAACCCAAATAAATGCTTCCATAAGAGCCAGAAGTGGTCCAGTGTGTTATTGACGTTACTGACTTGCTCAGTTTGTGGAACTTGTTCTCTTGAATAAAACATCTAGTTTTTGTGATATTGTAATACTTGGTTTGTCTGTATATTTACATCACATCCACATGTTTCCGTCTAATTCGGAAAATTCCTTCATTGTGTGTCATTTTTCCCTTTTTCTTTTATATTGGTTGGGCTTACTGAGGACCACATAAAGAACCATGTATTATTTCTTTCCTCTTTTCTTTCTTTTCAGTGATCTTTCATTCTTTGGCTATGTTTTTCTCTCGTTTTTTCTGCCAATATTGCACCTGTCTTTTTCTTTGTTTTCTGTTGGAAGCCCTTGAAACTTTTTAGTTTTTCTCTGAACCTCTCTTTTTCTCCTAAATCTTCCTCCATAGTTTTCACTTTCCTCAGGTCAGCTTCAAATTCTTTTATCCACATCATTGATGTTTTGGAGCTTCTGTAAAGAAATTAAAGTCTTTTTGCTAGCCTGTTTTCATGTAGCCTTTTGTGTGTCCATAAAATGCAACTCTTCTCTTTCTCACGGTGTCTGATATTCGCTCTATCTTTCATAAACTTTTTTTATTACTTCTGAAGTTTCATTTCCCATTCTCATATTTTAGTCCCAAGATTTTCCTGATTATTTTCCTTTCCTTCTTTCCTATTTCACCTGATTGTTTGGCTGTATTTAACGAAAGGCATTCTGTCTGGTTTATACTGCCGAAGTTTTGCTTGTATGGAAATAGAATGCGTGCTATACAGATTTTCTGTTAGTTGAATAGCCAGCCCCATTTCCCTTGCCCTTGATAGGTTACCTTATTTATCTAAAGCATATGGTTGTATTATGTCACTTAGATGTTTAAATTTTGCAGACTTTTTGATTCTATCATAACCAGTTGCCATACGTTTCAGTGCGTCCTTCACATCTGTCACGTCCTCTTTTTTTTCCAAAGATATGTGTTGGCCTGCTCTTGAAGCTGTCTCTTGTAGGATATTTATCTGCATTGTTGTATCTACTACAGATTCAACAAATATAGAAAGATCATCATCAAAACTCTGAAGCCGGCCGGTGTGGCCGTGCGGTTCTAGGCGCTTCAGTCTGGAACTGCATGACTGCTACGATCGCAGGTTCGAATCCTGCCTCCGGCATGGATGTGTGTGATGTCCTTAGGTTAGTTAGGTTTAAATAGTTCTAAGTTCTAGGGGACTGATGACCATAGATGTTAAGTCCCATAGTGCTCAGAGCCATTTGAACCAAAACTCTGATTATCCTCTTTTCTCCAAATTCTGAGTCTTCTAATTCGTTTTTCTTCTGTTCTTTTCCTATATTTCCTGATTATCTTTTCTAGCACACAGCTGAACAACAGAGGGGACAGTCCATACCTATCCTTTATGCCAGCAGTATTTTTTTTTTTTGCACGGTCTAACAATCTTACATTTTACTGGCTCAAAACTGACCGATCTCTATGCTGAACTATTGTGACTGCATTCCAAGACATGCACTGGTATCTGGAAGCCTCCATACTCCTCTACAACGATAACCAGACTTGAGACCAATTCCACACCCTTCAGAGAGAAAAAAAAAAACCGAAGAAAGTGATCCCTGCTCCATTCCAGGTGTTCCCTTGCTCACCTTCAGGAACTATAATGCCAGGTGTTAGTACTGCTACTCATAATGGAAAGCTAATGGCAATATTTGTCGTGCAGAGACGGATGCTTACTTTCTGCGTCGACACAGCACTCTCAGGTGCCACTAAGTGCAGTTCTGTGGCCTTCTAGTTTGTGATACCTACGAGCCAGATAATTTGTATACAGCTGGCACCAGCTGATGTTTCTCACCACAGGTGACTACTATAAGACATGTTGTAAGGTGTCAGGTAAATCCATAACCTTCCATGAAAACCCTGACGTGATAAACATATCCAGTAGTATGTCACATAGCTCCGAATAAATCGTGACATTAAATTAACCAAAGTAATACGAGTAACGAGTGAGCAAATGGAATACCACAGACTAACACAAGAATGCCTAAATGCATGTCATACCTTCCCACCGTGAGACAGATGCAGATCCGAGGGGAGAAACGAGAACAGAAGCCGAGAGCAGAACCGTGATAAGCGAGAAGGCCCTACGATAAGGGACGGACACCCACGTCGCCAGCTAACCGCTACGACCACACCACCCGCAAGTTTTTAGCGTGAGACTTTTTTGCGTCTCTGTTACGTTAGGACCACCCCCCAGCCCATGTTAAAGCTAGAGCCCTCCTGAAGAACAGTATAGATCTTACGATAACGCTAAAAGGACCACGCCAGCTGCAAGTTTTAGCGTGAGACTTTTTCGCGTCTCTGTTACGTTGCAAACTTTAAAAACATTGCCCCACCACGAAAAGTATAACGTTTCTCATTGGATAGACAGAATTTTTGTAGGTGGAGCTTAAGGTTAACATTGAGACCCTGATTGGTCAGATGAAAACACAGCCAGCTAGTTTTTTTAAACCAACTTTGGTAAATTGTAGTAAGGAGAAGTTAGGAGAGAGTTGCTTCTGAGAGGGCGAGCTGGATGGAGCTGCGCCGGCCGCCGCCCCCAGACGAACACCGACAAGGTAATGAACGCACGTGATGTCGCATTTTTGAACGCATAAGGCTTCACTCAGAACTGCAGAAGTCTCATCTGTTACATCCCCTTTACGTAATACTAGTGTCGATCGTCAATTAAAGCTCATGGTGTTCACATTTGCCACTTGAAGTAAAAATCTGAAACTCGATGATTTTTCTGTTACATAGTTATTGAGAAGCCACATCAGCCACTGTAATTTACGACAAGTTAGATAAGTAATTAAAGATAATTGAGGGTCACTGTAAACCTAGATTATAGATGTGATATGGCATAGGTTGTAGAACTTGGAAACCCATTCAGGGAATATTCGTTCACGTTTTTGTTGAACGCAGTTGGTTTTTACCATCCTGTATTGAAACATTTCCTTTTATCAATAGTGCAATTTATAAACGATGCTTTGTGAGTAGAATAAAATTTCCAATGGTAAACTTAACTGCTCTTTCGACGTTATTTTACCAGCTAAGTAAAAATAGGAAAGCCTTGAACCCCTTCCACTAAATTTAGTTAGTATTAAGATTCTTTTACAGGGAGTGCAGTGGAGCTGACGCTGAAATCATTAAGTATTTGGTTATATCATCACTAGTCTCACTGAACTCGTCTGAATTCTACACGTCATGTGTGGTCTGGCGTCTCCTTACCAGCAACAGGTCCCAGGTTCAAACTAGTCAATTACCTAAAAAACACGCTCAGAGCGTCGTTGCGCGAAAGTGGTAGGGAGACACGATATAGAACAAACAGACACCACGCAGATTGTTTAGAATGTCTTCAACTTAATGTGTCTCACTATTGTGATTTGATTGTTCTATACAGCCACCGCTATATTTTGCGTGTTGTCGCAGTCGGGGGCTGAGGTATCGGCATGCCAGCTATAGCAACAGGGCTGTATATGGATCAGACGCAGACTACACCAAGCACTGCCACCTGTCGCTGGGGCGAGTTTCAGCATCGGAGGCTGGCATCCCTTGCAAGTATTTCAGCAGTCTTCTGCGCCAATGGCAACGTCCACGAGTAGCAGCGCCCCATCTAATTGGGGCGAGTGGCAATTGGCAAGCTCCAGGTGTCAGCGTTTCTGGGTGCAGCAGTCACGGCCCACTAGCCGTCAGCTAACAGCCACTGCGCGCCTTGCACCATCCTCACTACGTGATGAGTGGGTAATGCCTCCGCAACACGAGGCTATGGGTGTAATGAAATGAGTTGTGATGAAAATTTAACATTTGATGCCTTTTTTCCTAATCTGCTACTAGCCTGCATCCTCGCCACGACTCACCATCGCAGCCTAACACGGCACAGAAGTGGTGCTTCATCCCAGGTTCACTTCATTTCGAATAATGACGTCGTAGTGTACGCCAGCCGGGGAGACAACTTCCTGCACTGACAACACAACCTCCCTAAAATATAATGGGCGCCTGAAACGAAATTTAAATGACCTCTTGAAATGTGTTGGCGGACTGAAAAGTGCAAACAAGCTCAATTGTCCTGTTCATGCGTAAACTGCAGTGAGAACGCAGGCTTAATATTATGTCCATTATACAAGCAATTTCTTATGATCACATGCGCGTTGAGAAAGAAGTTTTCGAAGAAAAAAAGGGAAAATGCAGCATTCCTAAATCAAGTAGGTGATGCAAAAGTCTCCTAAGTATTTCTTGCAATTGTGTTGTAGCCGCTATAGAAGAATTACTCAACGAATTATGACGCTTCTTTAGCTAGGGTAATGCAGGAGTATCTTGTTATCTGCTGCAAAATTTCGTCGAAATTTTGGAATACCTCACGTGTCATTTTCGAAATTTTATGGCTATTTACATATCATCTGTACATCATTTAGTATAGAGGGTGTTACAAAAAGGTACGGCCAAACTTTCAGGAAACATTCCTCACACACAAAGAAAGAAAATATGTTATGTCCACATGTGTCCGGAAACGCTTACTTTCCATGTTAGAGCTCATTTTATTACTTCTCTTCAAAACACATTAATCATGGAATGGAAACACAAAGCAGCAGAACGTACCAGAATGACCTCACTTTGTTACAGGAAATGTTCAAAATGTCCTCCGTTAGCGAGGATACATGCATCCACCCTCCGTCGCATGGAATCCCTGATGCGCTGATGCAGCCCTGGAGAATGGCGTATTGTATCATAGCCGTCCACAATACGAGCACGAAGAGTCTCTACATTTGGTACCGAGATTGCGTAGACAAGAGCTTCCAAATGCTCTCATAAATGAAAGTCAAGAGGGTTGAGGTCAGGAGAGCGTGGAGGCCATGGAATTGGTCCGCCTCTACCAATCCATCGGTCACCGAATCTGTTGTTGAGAAGCGTACAAACACTTCGACTGAAATGTGCAGGTGCTCCATTGTGCATGAACCAAATGTTCTAGCAGCACAGGTAGAGTATCCCGTACGAATTATGGCGGTGAATCGAGGAAGTACAGTACATACTGACGAAACTAAAATGAGCTCTAACATGGAAATTGAGCGTTTCCGGACACATGTCCACAAAACATATTTTCTTTATTTTTGTGTGAGGAATGTTTCCTGAAAGTTTGGCCGTACCTTCTTGTAACACCCTGTATACCAGTAAACTCCCGACTCCTTAAAGAGCCGGCCGAAGTGGCCGTGCGGTTAAAGGCGCTGCAGTCTGGAACCGCAAGACCGCTACGGTCGCAGGTTCGAATCCTGCCTCGGGCATGGTTGTTTTTGATGTCCTTAGGTTAGTTAGGTTTAACTAGTTCTAAGTTCTAGGGGACTAATGACCTCAGCAGTTGAGTCCCATAGTGCTCAGAGTCATTTGAACCATTTTTGAAAACATAAGTCAGTACAAAATTTAAATACAGAAAAATTTCCTACAAAAAGGTTCTGTTAATTTTCTCTGTACGAATAATAGCTTCTGTGTAGTGAGCGAGAGAATATGAAAATCTGGTTGGCGGTTTATGAATGTGTTGTGCCGGCCGATATGGCCGTGCGGTTCTAGGCGCTTCAGTCTGGAACCGCGTGACCGCTACGGTCGCAGGTTCGCATCCTGCCTCGGGCATGGACGTGTGTGATGTCCTTAGGCTAGTTAGGTTTCAGTAGTTTTAAGTTCTAGGGGACTGATGACCACAGATGTTAAGTCCCATAGTGCTCAGAGCCATTTTTTATGAATGTGTTGCGGGTCAAATACAACCCGTAAGTAGGGGCACCTGAATCTCCCTGTATAAAACAGCTTCGGGCTGTTGATTTCTTAAAGAATGAGTGCACGAGTTAAATGTTTAAGGCTAAACATGTAAGCGAGAAAGAGTTTAGAAAATGTTTTAAATTATGTTTAAAGTTTGTTGGAGGTTGTTAAGTGCTTTCATTATTAAATGTGTTTATGCACAGTAAGCTAGGAGAAGAAGAAATATACACAGTTTCAGACAGTAATATTTGTCTTTAACATGAGGTTATATCTATTCCTGCGTCGATTACGACAGGATTTTAATATTTTAATTCTGTCAAAAAATATGTAAAATTTGAAAGTCAATTTTGTTTTGTTCCTGGAAGCAGTTAGATATATAGGTAGGCTGCAATGGGAACCGAATGCCAAGAACCGGATCAGCTGTTGCGTAATATAGATTAAAATATCCTGTAGCTGATTTCAGTTATCCAGAAATATTTGGAAAATGAATTTTGGTTCAGTGGTTTCAAGTATGAGTCACTATACACTTTAATGTATAACATGTATTTTGCTGCATTGTACTTCACAGCTACTTCACTGAATAAGAGAGTTGCCACACCGAAATGATCACTCTCCGTTAAACAGAACAACCACACAAAAGTGAGACACAGAAATCGATGAACAGAACGGGCAGCGCAATATTTTTCTCACGTCTCTTAAGGCTACACCAAATGAATAAAAAAGCAGGCTGAAGAATGCAAAATGGGAAATACGTGACAGATGATAATAGAGACCTTTGATAGAGTATAGCTTGTCATATAGTCTTTTGAGCTACTCCTTATCTAGAATGTGCGCAAAAACATGCTGAAATCCGTGTAACAGTATCCTCCGCTGGTGTTGATTCTATGAACAATGACATGTAGAAACAGTGATGACGTGTTCAGTGAGATTCAGCCGAGAGTATTTAAAATACTCTGTCTAATGGCCCTGTCAGGCGATTCAGTATCGACCGGCCGCCGTGTCATCCTCTGCCAGTTGTGTAATACGACTACAGTATAGAGTGGTAGGGGGTCAACATACTTCTCTCCCGGCCGTGGTTAGCATTCAAAACCTTGTAGCTACTACTTATTACCCAAGTAAATCCTCAGTTGGTATCACGAGGCTGTGAGCTAAGAAGGCAGACACGGTGTGTATTTTCGGCTTCAAAATTCGGTGTGCAAGGTCGGTCAATATTTCAATGAACCTGAAATATAAGAGCGGCGTGTTTTCAGAGTCCATCTTTCCGATTCCTCGAAATCGACTGGCAAGTTGTAATAAGGTACAGTGAAAGTAACCACTGCACTTGGGAACATATTGTTGTTTTCGTTGTGAAGATTCTGGTTTCACATTGCGTTCATTTCAATGGGACATCAGTTCTTGGTAAAATGCATCGTTTCCTCCATGGTTGGACATCACTCGCGTACAGTAAGACGAAATTTATAGCTTGTTCTTTTGACCCGGTTTGGATGAACCTTTCCGAATTTATTTTTTTCGTATTCTTTCCTGCCCTTGGCTCCTATATTAAAGTGCTGACTCTAGTATTGTTTAAGCTAAACTGGAATTTGAAACCGAAAATCAAAAGACAGAGAGTTGCCATTCTTAGCGTTCATCGACTCACAACGCAATAAGATCCCTTTTTATGAGATATGGCCTAGAAACCCCAAACTAGTAATGACAGTGTGGTGCGCAAGGAAACTTAAACATTGTAAATCTGACACTTTTTAGCTGATTTTAAAAATAATTCTTAAAATATTTTTATGGACGTTTTACATCTGAAAATTTTCGTAGAACCACCATAAGTAATATCTATGAAAACTGCAAAACTGCTCATCAGACCAAGTTTTTCCGGTCTTCCTGGGTTTTTCTGACAGGCCAGTTGTCCGATCATGAATTTCCCGGGTAATTTTTTTCTGACTGGTGTAATGAAGTGCGTTATTCCTGCTTCTTTCTGATCTTCTTTTACTGCTCTACTGTTTCGAGGGCCTCATCATGCAAACGGTGAAGAAAGGGAATGAGAAGTTACAACCTCGTAAACAAAAGATCTCACGTAGACTGGATGATAGAACCATGCAAGGGCCCTTTGCTGCGGGCGGCAAGAAAAACCTCAACGGCAAAAAAGGCGCAGAGAATTGGGTTATGACACCAGACGACCGTCGCTAGTGGTTTGCTAACAGCACGACATGGCCTGCAGCACCTTGTCTGGGCTAGTCTCCATATCGGTTAGATCCTAGACGTCTGGTAAACTGCTGCCTGGTCGGATAGGTCCCGATTTCAGTTGGCAAGAGCTGATGGTAGGGTTCCAGTGCTGCGCAGACTCCACGAAGCCATGGATCCACATTGTCAATACGGCACTGTACAAGTTGATGGTGGTTCAATAATGGTGTGGGCGGTGTTTGCATGTAATGGATTTGATCGTCTGGTCCAAGTGAACCGATCATCAACGGGAAATGGTTGTGTTCGGCTACTTGGGGACCATTTGCAGTCATTCAACGATGGAATTTATTTGGGTGGCAATGTGCCATGTCACCGGGCAACAACTGTTCGACATTGATCTGAAGAACATTCAGGACAAATTGAGCGAATGATTTGGCCACCCTAGTCGCCCGACATTAATCCCATCGAACATTTATGGGACATAATTGTGAGGTCAGTGTTGCACAAAATCCTGCACCGGCAACACTTATGCAATTATGGACGGCTGTACAGGCAACATGGCTCAATATTTCTGCAGGGGACTTCCTACGAGTTGTTGAGTCCGTGACACGTCAAGCTGCTGGTCCGCAGCTCGTGGTGTAGTGGCTAGCGTTGCTACCTCTGAATCACGGGGTCCCGGGTTCGATTCCCAGCCGGGTTGGGGATTTTCTCTGCCTGGGGACTGAGTGTTTGTGTTGTCCTCATCATTCCATCATCTTTCATGAACATGGCTAGATTGGACTGTGCAAAGATTGGGAATGTGTATGGGTTGCTGATGACCGCGAAATTGAGAGCCCCACAAATCAAACATCATCATCATCATCGTCGTCGTCGAGTTGCTGTGCTATGTGGAGCAAAATGAGGTCCGACACGATACTAGGAAATGTCCAACGACTTATGTCACCTTAGTGTAGAATGATATTTCGTAAATATGTCTTAATATTTTTGATAGTTTTAAAACTGATAATTTCATTGTTTTATGAATGAATTTTGCTGTTCCTTTGAAGCTCTGTGTGGTGTCACCGCCAGACACCACACTTGCTAGGTGGTAGCCTTTAAATCGGCCGCGGTCCATCAGTATACGCCGGACCCGCGTGTCGCCACTGTCAGTGATTGCAGACCGAGCGCCACCACACGGCAGGTCTAGAGAGACTTCCTAGCACTCGCCCCAGTTGCACAGCCGACTTAGCTAGGAAAGGTTTACTGACAAATACGCTCTCATTTGCCGAGACGATAGTTAGCATAGCCTTCAGCTACGTCATTTGCTACGGCCTAGCAAGGCGCCATTACCAGTTTATATTCAGATTGTAATACTGTCTAAACAAGAGCGATGTTCTCCAATTGTGGATTAAAGTTAAGTATTACATCAACTACGTACTTTTATTTGCTACTACAAATTCCCTTAACTGTTCCAGACCACACGCCAGTCTGCATGAGCTTAAAAACGTGCATTTCGGCCTCCTCTAGCAACACGGTGTTGGCTCTTCTGCCAACACTTCACTCTGTATCTTGGTAAATATTGTGATGTAAATGTGCGTTTGGCCACTGCAAACTGTAGTAAATTTCACGCTCCACAAGAAGAGTATGAGCGCAATTTGTAGTACGACGTAAGGAAAAAAATTATAGAGAAAAACCTGGAAAAATTGCCAAACTTTCACTGTTGTTCAGCTCCCTCCAAGTTAGCACAGGTTCGTGAGTTGAATACTTGGATTATACAGTACAGAGAACCCATATACAACATATCAAAAGTTCATAAAATATGGACCTCTCGTGAGGACCTTGTACCCGCCGGCTGGACTACTGATTATCAGGCGAGTGGCGGAACTGGAAGCCCTTCCCAAATATGCCTAATTGTGATTCCCTCTGCCCCTCACTCAGCCGGATGGGACGTTTGACTGCACGACTATTTAATGGGCCAGACGGCAAACCGTCCTCTCTGTTCCTTGGAGTTGAGAATGGAAGGGGAAGAGGGGCAGGGAGAGAGAGAGAGAGAGAGAGAGAGAGAGAGAGAGAGAGAGAGAGTGGAGTTAAGCTACCGCCTTCCACCGAAATGTCAGCTAATTTACGCGATCTCAGGAAGTTACAGCGCTATGTCTATTAGAGCCATTGTGACTGAAATACTTTAAGCCAGTCGTATGGTGTTTCTGGTATGTTTCCTTTTTACTTATTTGTTTATAGATAATAGAAATCAATTTCATTTGGTTTTATCGTTTATTTGGCTTTGAACTATGACCGAAGTCAGATCTCAATAACTTTATTACAAAGAAAAAAAAAGAGGAACAGTATAAGTTGGCTTTGCACCACCGATGGACTTTTAAAGACTCGTCAGTGAAAAAACATCTTAGTTGCGTGGTTTCCACTCACCATCGACAACGAGTAAACTATATAATTATCGTCTCAGGCGCAGCACAGCGGCAAGAAAGTATATGGTTTAAGAAAGTAGCTCAAATTTACGTGCAACACTAGAGCAACTGCATTACTATTATCTCTGGAGATGTGTGCTCTTAGAAATACAGGGCTATTACAAATGATTGAAGCGATTTCATAAATTCACTGTAGCTGCATTCATTGACATATGGTCACGACACACTCCAGATACGTAGAAAAACTCATAAAGTTTTGTTCGGCTGAAGGTGCACTTCAGGTTTCTGCCGCCAGAGCGCTCGAGAGCGCAGTGAGACAAAATGGTGACAGGAGCCGAGAAGGCGTATGTCGTGCTTGAAATGCACTCACATCAGTCAGTCATAACAGTGAAACGACACTTCAGGACGAAGTTCCAGAAAGATCCACCAACTGCTAACTCCATTCGGCGATGGTATGTGCAGTTTAAAGCTTCTGGATGCCTCTGTAAGGGGAAATCATCGGGTCGGCCTGCAGTGAGCGAAGAAACGGTTGAACACGTGCGGGCAAGTTTCATGCGTAGCCTGCGGAAGTCGACGATTAAAGCAAGCAGGGAGCTAAACGTACCACAGCCGACGGTTTGGAAAATCTTACAGAAAAGGCTAAAGCAGAAGCCTTACCGTTTACAATTGCTACAAGCCCTGACACCCGATGACAAAGTCAAACGCTTTGAATTTTCGGCGCGGTTGCAACAGCTCATGGAAGAGGATGCGTTCAGTGCGAAACTTGTTTTCAGTGATGAAGCAACATTTTTTCTTAATGGTGAAGTGAACAGACACAATGTGCGAATCTGGGCGGTAGAGAATCCTCACGCATTCGTGCAGCAAATTCGCAATTCACCAAAGGTTAACGTGTTTTGTGCAATCTCACGGTTTAAAGTTTACGGCCCCTTTTTCTTCTCCGAAAAAAACGTTACAGGTCACGTGTATCTGGACATGCTGGAAAATTGGCTCATGCCACAACTGGAGACCGACAGCGCCGACTTCATCTTTCAACAGGATGGTGCTCCACCGCACTTCCATCATGATGTTCGGCATTTCTTAAACAGGAGATTGGAAAACCGATGGATCGGTCGTGGTGGAGATCATGATCAGCAATTCTTGTCATGACCTCCACGCTCTCCCGACTTAACCCCATGCGATTTCTTTCTGTGGGGTTATGTGAAAGATTCAGTGTTTAAACCTCTTCTACTAAGAAACGTGCCAGAACTGCGAGCTCGCATCAGCGATGCTTTCGAACTCATTGATGGGGACATGCTGCGCCAAGTGTGGGAGGAACTTGATTATCGGCTTGATGTCTGCCGAATCACTAAAGGGGCACATATCGAACATTTGTGAATGCCTAAAAAAACTTTTTGAGTTTTTGTATGTGTGTGCAAAGCATTGTGAAAATATCTCAAATAATAAAGTTATTGTAGAGCTGTGAAATCGCTTCAATCATTTGTAATAACCCTGTATACGATTATCAGTTGTTTTATTTGCAACTAATTTATCTTAACTACAGGCGTTGATTTTTTCAGAAACCACACAAGACCTAAAAGCTTCACAGAAGTAAATATAATTTCTCTCGTTACACCTTACAATGCTATTTCAGCCGCCTTGAAAGAGGATTCATAGCAACTGACAGAGCTTTTTCAGCAACAGTAGCCTGGTCGTAATCTCACCTGCAAGGGTCCATATATTTCATTGTACATTCAATCGCCTTCACACTTGTCGTTCATGTAAGCTACTATTGCAAGGAAGCGGCCTTGGGCGCCTCCTTTGTATATCAATGTGCAGATGGACGTGTGCACCCTGAGTGGGTGGCAACACGCCGTTCTGTAGCAAAGTCGTTAGCACATGAATGGCTGGTGGCGGGACGCGCGGAAGCTATTCCATTCCCACTGTACTCGCCCCACCGGCACAAATTCTTCTGTGGTGGCTCAGTGCGGGATACAGCCGCAGGTGCAACCACCCGCACTGTGGCAAACCGGATTACGTTAAACCCCAAACTTTGTTTGCGAAACTGCCAACTCTGCGGCGACCAACGACAAGGAACGGATTCTCCTTTCCGAAAAGCACTTATCTTTTGAGTCTTGTAATTCTATCGCAGAGCTCCTGTATGCAAGGCCAACAGAGAGATTTTATGTGTAAGCTGCACTAAGTATAAAGAGAACAGATATAGTTTTCGGGTATGGGGAAATGGGTGAATAGTGTGCACTTACGTAAAAAATATCATTTTCACACTTTCGTAAAAAGTAACTTAAAACTAACTGTATGCAAAATTGCTGTAGTTTCTCTACTTTTATTATACAACATAAATTTATGAGGTTCGTGCATAAGTCTTATTATACAACATAAATTTATGAGGTTCGTGCATAAGTCGAGTCGTTTTCTATTTGCAGGTTGGTATTCCAGTTGCTATGGGCTTATTTCTTGACTGTCACTTTTTATTTATAGCTCACTGTTGCTATTTGAGTTTAAGTATTGTACGAGGGTCACTCCAAAAGAAATGCTCACTATTTTTTTAAAATCCATCGTTTATTCTACATGTTTGAAAGTTTTACAGTATGCAGATACATCCTTTAGGAACAATATTTTCATTTCTCCACATAATTTCCAACTGCCTTATGCCATCTTGGAACCAGCGCCTGTATACCTGCACGGTAAAATTCTGGACCAACCTGTTGGAGCCACTGTTTGGCAGCGTGCACAAGAGAGTCATCGTCTTCACACCCTGTTCCACGAAGAGAGTCTTTCAGTTTCCCAAAGACATGATAGTCACATGGAGCCAGGTCGCGGCTGTAAGGCAGGTGTTTCAGTGTTGTCCATCAGAGTTTTGTGATCGCTTCCATGGTTTTTTGACTGACATGTGGACGTGCATTGTCGTGCAACAGCAAAACATCCTGCTTTTGCCGATGTGGTCGAACACGACTCAGTCGAGCTTCAAGTTTCTTCAGTGTCGTCACATATGCATCAGAATTTATGGTGGTTCCACTTGGCATGATGTCCACAAGCAAGAGTCCTTGGGAATCGAAAAACACCGTAGCCATAACTTTTCCAGCAGAAAGTGTAGTTCTGAATTTTTTTTTATTGGGTGAATTTGCATGATGCCAGTCCATTGATTGCCTCTTCGCCTCTGGTGAAAAATGATGGAGCCATGCTTCATCATCTGTCACAATTCTTCCGAGAAATTCATCTGCACCATTCTCGTACTGTTCCAAAAGTTCGATGCATACCGTTTTTCTTGTTTCTTTGTGAGCCACTGTCAACATCCTGGGAACCCACCTGGCACAAACCTTTTTTAACGCCAACACTTTCAGTATTCTGCAAACACTTCCTTCCCCTATCCCAACGTAGCGTGACAATTCGTTCACTGTGATGCGTCTGTCAGCAGTAACCAATTCGTTAACTCTCTGCACATTGTCTGGGGTGTGTGCAGTACGAGGCCTGCCGCTGCGAGGACAATCCTCAATATTTCCGTGCCCGCTTTCATCACGTAACTTGCTTTCCCACCGACTAACTGTACTGTGATCGATAACAGCATCACCATACATCTTTTTCAAACTCTTGTTGATGTTTCCCACTGTCTCGTTTTCACAGCACAGGAATTCTATGACAGCACGTTGCTTCTGACGAACGTCAAGTGCAGCAGCCATCTTGGAGGCATGCTGTGATGGCGCCACTCACGGGAACAGGTTGAACTAAGTTTGAAAACAAGCGGGAAGGATGTATCTACACACTGCAAAACTTTCACACATGCAGAATGAAAACTGTATTTTTACAAAAAATAGTGTGCATTTCTTTTGGAGTGACCCTCTTAATTTTGTCATTTGGAGATAGTGAGTCGAGCTGCGGACCCTAAAAAATATAGTGCCAAGCTGAGAAATCGAAACATTTCTGACATATTCTTCTATTTGAGTTCAACAGAGGGGTGACAGCAGCGAACAAGAAATATTTGTGCCGTATATGTGGATAATGCCACTGCACAGAGCACAGCATGAAAATGGTGTTCTCGTTTTAAGGAAGATTGTTTTGACATTAGCAACTCTCCATGTTTAGGAAGATCTTCGGGGTCTCATGAAGAACGTTTAAACACTTTAATCCACCATAATCCGCGACACTGTACTCGAGAACTGGCAACTGTGTTCATTTCACCATCGTGCGATATTTGCATGCAATGTGGCGGGTTCAAAAATCGGGTGTACGGTTACCGCATGCTCTAAGAGAAAGTCTCTGCTTGCTCGTCATCACTTGGCTCGTGAACGACACGGACCATTCCTATCCTGTATCGTTACTGGTGACGAGAAATGTTGTCTTTACGCTAACATAAGGAAAACAAAGGAATGGTTGCGTCCAAACAAAGCGCAACTCCAGGTACAAAGACCTGCGCGAATTCACAAAGGAAAACGTTATGCATTTAGTGGAACAGGGACAATGAGGTGAATTAAGAATTGCTTCCCCGAAGTGGAACCATCACTGCCGATATTTATAGCCAATAACTAAGACGTTTTGCAAGCGCAATCCACGAACAACGACCAGAATGAATGTGTCAAGTGACGCTACTTCGCCATAACGTCCGCCCGCATTCTGCTGGACTGACAAAAAACACTGTACAGGAGTGAGGCTGGGAAGTCATTTTGCACCCTCCTTATTGACCTGATCTCGCGCCCTCAGATTTCCACCTTTTCCGCTCTCTGTCGAACAATCTTCTAGGAATTTCCTAACGTGGTTCGACGAGTTCTTCGCCTCAAAATCACATGATTTCTACCGTCGCGACCTCGTAAAGTTACGCCAGCAGTGGCAGCCTGTTGTAAATAGTGAAGGAGAATGTGTTATTGATTACTAAAGTCTCTTTTATGCGTATATAAGAATATATAAGAAACTATCAGCCTCGATTGCGGAGTGTTTGTTGTATTTATTAAACTTATGGAAGAACGATACGAACTTATGCACCAATCTAGTAAATGTGTAAAAAATAGCGGCACAATGAAGTTAAATTGCAAGTATCAGAAAAGTGGATTGAGCATAATTCCCCATTCCATGGCGTAATTTTCTACGGTGATTGGGGGATTGTGCACTTGAGAATGGAAGCTTATACAAAATTTGAGTGGAAATCCTTTTTATCTCTATTCCCACGATTTGCTGAAAGGCATAAACAAAAGGTACACATATTCTGCAGAACTTCATTTGTAGATAACACATTTCAAGATTGCCAAAACACAGTATAAATTCAGGGAGGTGTGTTCCGTCTTCGCAACTAAATGAAAGGGAGTTCGTTTTTTTCCCCTTCCCCATTCGCGTTTTTTTTATGAAACCGCTTCAGTGGCCTGAAATATATATATATATATATATATATATATATATATATATATATATATATGTGTGTGTGTGTGTGTGTGTGTGTATTAAACAAATACACTATGGAGTAGTTACTATGTTACGTTTTATCCTGTTTTTCTCTTGTTTTTCAGGTTATAAACAACTTTTCCAGCACAAGTTTCGTGATGTTAAATTATCGTTTGATGTTATTTGTTTGTTTGCTTACTTTCTAACTCACGTTCATCTCACAATGAAAACTACAAGTGAAGTGTTGTAATAGGTATCGGTGAAAAAACGTTGGAAATCGGCAATCTGGAGTATGGGGACCGAGTAAATCCATTTCCGGGACCACACACATGTCGTAGCAACACTGGAAATGCTAACACCAAACGCTGATATAGCTTCAAGAACTTCGGACTACAAAAGTTGCTTCTAGCCTGAAAAACAAGGGGAAAACATGAGAAAACGTAACACAACATACATGCAACTACTACATAATGCATTTTTATGCATATAAAGAGAAACATGTATTACAGGCCACTGGAAATGCTCAATAAATTAAAGAAGCGAAACCCTTGTGGCACAAAACAAACTGTCTTTTATTTAGTTGCTAGGGCGGAACAAAGGTGGACATACCAGCTATTCGATAGGTGGTCATAATGTTCTGGCTGCTTAGTGTAAATGGCATTAGAAAACCTGCGGGAGCGACATTGATTAATTTAGCTGAACACAGTAATGGGAAAGTTTGGAGGCAATCCTCAGCCAGCGTTGCGTGTCGAAGGCTGATGAAAATGAAGAGAATAACTTCGTCTTTTACTGAACAAATGAAATAATCATTTTTAAAGATAAAAGTTCATTTAAACGAGGTGAAAAATTTCGCTTAGCACATCTACGACTTCAGTAGGCCTACACGAATTTTGAAGCAGATAAGGAACGACGGAAAAAGGAAAAAATGAGAGTGGTTGGTTGATTTGGGGGAGGGGACCAAATCGCGAGGTCATAGGTCCCATCCGATTAGGGAAGTATTGCCTGTAGCAGTTTAGGGTAACCACGGAAAAACCAAATCAAGATGGCCGGACGCCGATTTAGCCCGTTGTCCTTCCGAATGCGAGACCAGTGTGCTAACCACTGCGACACCTCACTCGGTGTAAAACTTGGTCTCGTGAGTTTGGCGCCAAATATGAATTTCCTTCACTTCTCCCCTGCCATCCTTTCTCTCTCTCTCTCTCTCTCTGTCTTTTTCTCTCTCTCTGTATGTGTATGTCTTTAGCGGAGGCCTGATCAATAAATTAAATTAATTAGCAATTCAGCTCACTTTAATGAAATAAGAAGAAAGAGAAAAGGCACACATACAAAAATGGAGAAACACTCCACAGTATCATAAACAGCATAAGTACACCCACTGCATGTAAACATCAGAATCGAACATATAAATTGCATGACAGAATCATTAACCACACTGACCAAACAAGGAAAGTGCCTACTGTGGTGTCACCGCCAGACACCACACTTGCTAGGTGGTAGCCTTTAAATCGGCCGCGGTCCGTTAGTATACGTCGGACCCGCGTGTCGCCACTATCAGTGATTGCAGACCGAGCGCCGCCACACGGCAGGTCTAGAGAGACTTCCTAGCACTCGCCCCAGTTGTTCAGCCGACTTTGCTAGCGATGGTTCACTGACAAATTACGCTCTCATTTGCCGAGACGTCATTTGCTACGACCTAGCAAGGCGCCATTAGCCGGCCGGTGTGGCCGTGCAGTTAAAGGCGCTTCAGTCTGGAACCGCGTGACCGCTACGGTCGCAGGTTCGAATCCTGCCTCGGGCATGGATGTGTGTGATGTACTTAGGTTAGTTAGGATTAATTAGTTCTAAGTTCTAGGCGACTGATGACCTCAGAAGTTGAGTCGCATAGTGCTCAGAGCCAAGGCGCCATTACCAGTCACTATTGATGCTATAAAACATGTACCGTCAAGAGCGATGTTCACCAATTATGGATTAAAGTTAAGTATTCCAGAAGCTCCGTACCTTTTTTTACTAGACTCAACTCCTTTAACTGTTCCAGACCTCACGCCAGCCTGCGTGAGCTTAAACGCGTGCCTTTCGGCTATCTCATAGTGGCTTGGCTGTCTGACCAAGTCACAACACCTACTAAAAAGAGGACCAAAACGTAACATTAACACACATACATCACACAAAACAATAGAAGAACTCATAAAGAAATCTGAACACATTATAAAAAAAAGAAAAAGAAAAACAAGAAATACTCAGCACATCAATTTTAAAAGAATTAGTAGCTGCAGAAGTAACATAAATAATCAGAACACACAAATCCACCGCAATCTCCAATAACAGAACACTGGATGAAATCACATCCAAGAAGCTAAAACAAATGTAAATAAAGGCAATAAAATTGAGAACATGAATAAAAAATAATTCATAGTCCAAATGATAGATCTCTTGGACAACTATAATGCCAAATTGACAATTCATCCAACAAAACATTCCATACATTAAAAATACATTCCCAATTTGCCAGATAGAAAGAATGACACGGAAATATCCGAAGGCACCCAGTCTACAGCCCCTATCAAAAGCGCACAGTCAAAGTCATTAACCTCATAAGTACTTCCTTCTGTTATCTAGGCAACACACACACACTATTAAAAGCGAATGTACACTTCTGAAAACAATAGACCCTGGAAAAGTCAAAGGAATTAATAGACAGAATCAAGAACATAGGCCTTTTATCATTTGATGTCACATCAGTGTACACATGTACTCCAGTAGATGAAACAGTCAACACCATTACACAAGGACTAAAACGAGTCCACACACCAAAAGCATAAATCGATGAAATGCTAATAGTAATTTGGACCATTAGAGATCAAAATTACTTCCTGTTAACAAAGAATATTAGTCCTAACATGAAGGACTGCCAGTGGGATCACTTAGAGAACAAGATTTTCAGACACATAATAAAATCAAAACAATACGAAACACAGCCTGGTGATTTAGCTATCCCTACCAATGTGTTTTATGCAACACGTTCCACCTTCAAATGCCACATACAAGGTTTTCATATTCTCTCGCTCACTGTATGCAAACTATTAGTAGCACAGAAAAAAATGAAGACGACCTTTTTGTAGGAAATTTAATGTATTTAAATTTTGTACTAGAATACGTTTCGTTAGAGTGTGTGGTTTGTGAATATTCAAGAAAAACGTACAAAAGTGAACTTCACATGCGTTTTTCTTGAATAACACAAAAATCGTGATCTCTAGCGAAAACGTATTCCAGTACAAAATTTAACTACATCAAATTTCCTACAAAAAAGTCCTGTTCATTTTTACTGTAGGGCTAATAGTTTCGGCGTAGTGAGCGAGAGAATATGAAAATCACACGCATGGTGTTTGAAGGCACTGCATGTTGCATAAAATCCATCAGAAGGGACACCTGAATCACCTTGTGTACTGGATAAACTATGCCGATGATATAATATGCCTGATCTACAAACCATATCAACACACAGAATAGTCAAATAATGAAATAAACAATTTAAACCAATTATTCATTTCACTCTAGAAACAGAGACGGACTACACACTAAATTTTCTGGATCTGGCATTACAAGGAATAGAAGACACACTTCGAACCTTCAGGGAACCAGCGATCATGAGCGCCACCATTCACACTCAATCAGACCATTCATTAACACCCATACAAGCAAGATTCACGTTCATGCTCCAAAGACTAAACGGAACACCCATAAGGAAAAGGGACTACACACAGGGGCTAAACAAAATAAAACAAAAGCAGTGGAAAATTGTTATGATACCCACATTCCAGAAAAACTAATACAACGAGTACGTAAACGGAAATGCAATGAACAGGATACAAGTACACAACAACACAGAAGAACACAACACACTGGCAGTGGTCACGTACAAGACACAACAAAGCAGCAACCCACACACAAAAAAATGGCACGTAGTCACCTACAGTAATAAAAAATTGGAAACTTGTGGTAAGGCCTTTGGGAGCAAACTGCTGAGGTCATCGGTCCCTAGGCTTACGCACTACTCAATCTAACTTAAACTAACTTAAGCTAAGGACAACTCACACACCCATGGCCGAGGGAGGACTCGAACCTCCGACGGGGGGAGCGGCGCGAACCGTGACAAGACGCCCAAGACCGCACGGCAACCCCGCGCGGCCACAGTAATAAAAACAGTTCACAGAATAGGCAAGATTTTAAAGAAACATGGACTGTAAATAGGATACGGGACAGAAAACGCAACATAGGAAAAACTCAGAACACAGGAAACACCCACAGATAAATTCAACGCATCACGCACTTGCAATACTTGTCATTCAGTATACATAAGACATACGTGCATGAATTTTAAAACAAGATATCCTCAACACGCCAAGAGCTTTGAAATGCAACAGCCCCTGTAGCACATTTGCTGACCACTTAAGAGATCACACCCACCACCCAACTAAAATAGAAATAGATTTCAAAATTCTAAAATCCAGAAGGGATGACAGAAACAGCTAAACATGTAAGCGTATTGTCATATCGCTGGCTTAGTTGTGGAGTATCTTTGCGGGCAGCGGCGTCTAGACAGTCGAGCACGGAACACGAAACTGTTACGTTGTGTAGTGTGTAGCTCTGCTGCTACGGATATCAGAATTCAAGACACAATGCATTGAATGACCAAGTGTGAAACAGGAAACATAGCAAGTGGAAAGCGTATATAACATATTTTTGAGGGTGTAATCAACAGCATACCTCATGCCACAAGGGCAAACACCATGAGGAAAATATTAAACTACACTATATTGAGCAAGATTAATGACTGATTGATATATTGTGACGTGTCTTAATCTGTATATATGTCAACTGCTATTGTCCTTAAGTACAGACATTAATTTCTGATTATTATGAGGTTTCGAGAGGACACACTAATCGAGTGAGATTTAACTAGGATGTGTTACTGCCATATGCAATTTTTTTCTTCTTTCTTTTCACTTTCTTCTGTTGAACCTAGATTATGTGTATTATTTTTCTTCTTGCCCACACAGTGATATGGTTCGAGTGAATACTTGAGTCTAGTGTATGTAGCTTGTGCTATCCAACAGTTGTTTTCATTTAGAAGTTTCTTACTACTCCTGCTCAATGATTGCTATTATTTTTTGTGCCATTCACTTAGTAACTAAATTTAACTTAGTGGACATCCATATTTTTTTCTTCTTTTTAATAGCCTATGTGTTTATTATGTAATATAGAACATCGTAACGTCTACTGTAGTAGTAACAGACTAAGGCTAAGTTGAATAGACATTGCTAGGGCAACACTGAGGGCACCATTAACCTGTTTCATGTTCGCCAATGGACGGATTACCGCGAGGCGAGAGTGGCGAGCTGACGACTGTACTGCACAGCTGCTGGTCTGCGCAGCATCGACACTACAGTCACTCCCCACCCCCTTTCAGTGCAAAGAACGCTCTCTTGTGATGTAGTGTTGTGAGTAGTGAAGTAATTTTTTTGTGTGTGTGGTTGAATAGACATTGCTAGGGCAACACTGAGGGCACCATTAACCTGTTTCATGTTCGCCAATGGACGGATTACCGCGAGGCGAGAGTGGCGAGCTGACGACTGTACTGCACAGCTGCTGGTCTGCGCAGCATCGACACTACAGTCACTCCCCACCCCCTTTCAGTGCAAAGAACGCTCTCTTGTGATGTAGTGTTGTGAGTAGTGAAGTAATTTTTTTGTGTGTGTGGTTGAATAGACATTGCTAGGGCAACACTGAGGGCACCATTAACCTGTTTCATGTTCGCCAATGGACGGATTACCGCGAGGCGAGAGTGGCGAGCTGACGACTGTACTGCACAGCTGCTGGTCTGCGCAGCATCGACACTACAGTCACTCCCCACCCCCTTTCAGTGCAAAGACCGCTCTCTTGTGATGTAGTGTTGTGAGTAGTGAAGTAATTTTTTTGTGTGTGTGGTTGAATAGACATTGCTAGGGCAACACTGAGGGCACCATTAACCTGTTTCATGTTCGCCAATGGACGGATTACCGCGAGGCGAGAGTGGCGAGCTGACGACTGTACTGCACAGCTGCTGGTCTGCGCAGCATCGACACTACAGTCACTCCCCACCCCCTTTCAGTGCAAAGAACGCTCTCTTGTGATGTAGTGTTGTGAGTAGTGAAGTAATTTTTTTGTGTGTGTGGTTGAATAGACATTGCTAGGGCAACACTGAGGGCACCATTAACCTGTTTCATGTTCGCCAATGGACGGATTACCGCGAGGCGAGAGTGGCGAGCTGACGACTGTACTGCACAGCTGCTGGTCTGCGCAGCATCGACACTACAGTCACTCCCCACCCCCTTTCAGTGCAAAGAACGCTCTCTTGTGATGTAGTGTTGTGAGTAGTGAAGTAATTTTTTTGTGTGTGTGGTTTTTTTTTTTTTTACGGCGTAGTGCTAATGGAGGTTCTCTAGTTCATGCCTAATAGTGTTACCGGTGATTTATCTACCAAAAGTAGCAGTGAACTCGTGTTCTTTTTTTTGTATTGTTTTTTTATTTATCTCTTTCTTTCAGGAACCTGCCTATCATACCTAACCCATACTATTTGTAATTCTAACTTTCTATTTCAGGGACAATATTTTAGCGTCTTATTGCATAAACTCCTTGTTTATCCATTGTATTGTAACTGTGTTCTGCTATACAGGTTGCACTGTAGGTAGGGTTCTTTTATTGTGTAGAATTTCGCATATTTGACAACTGTTCTTTATGTTTCCATGATTATGTGTAACTCATGTCTGGTCCACGAGTAGCAATGGTATACAACTGTGGGATGGGGCAGTATACCCCTCACACCATCTCTTTAACCCCCTGCAGTAGGGAATTATCTATATTTCGATATTCTCTTCGACAATTCGAAAACTTTTTCGTGCGGGAATGTAAGCGTATTGTCATATCGCTGGCATCTAGACAGCGTCTAGTCAGTCGGCGTCTAGACAGTCGAGCACGGGACACGAGACTTATGTTGTGTAGTGTGTAGCTCTACATGTAGAAGCATTGTTAGTATTCAGGTTGAAGTGTTGCTACAAGTGCTATTATAGTAAAGTGATGACATATGGAAATGGTTCAGAGGAAAGTGCGTCAAGAAGTAATTGAAAATGAGCGGTGGCGTTAATAACGTATTTATGTATCCTTTCGTTGCGTGTCGCATAGCATCGATCATCCGCGCCGTGTTCGGTCTCCAAGAATGAACAAATGTGAATCAGTAATACCATTTACCACAGAAGAGTGCAATCAAGTGTCAGTGATTTATAGCGAGAGTGAGAACGTGCCTTCGATCATCGCGTTCCGCATCATCAACAATCAGCCGCGCTGCGACGCTTACGCGCACGCTCGTACAAGTGAGAACTGAAAAATTAACTTTACGAACAGTGCTATATCATTACTAGTGACAAGGAGGATATCTGTATTTGTGACGAGCGTAAGAACTTCCTTTCGATCATTCGGCTTCCGCATCATCAACAATCACCCGCGTCGTGTCGGGTTACGCGTACGCTCGTCTGAATTATATTTTGGACTGTTAATCATCAAGATTGTTAATTGGGATAAACATTTACGATTTAGAGTGTAAACAGTGCAACCTGTGGTTTCCATATCGTCTCAGAATATGGATGTTCATACCAGACATAAGACAGTGTTGTGTTTTAACGTTGAGTGGCTCCCCCAAACCCGATTGCATATTTCGATAGATAATTTCAGGCAAGCCAACAGCAGTGTGGAGCAGGACAATACGACCGCCACGGGATTATCAGGTACGTGGTGTGGACAGGGCGCACGGTCATGAAACGAGAAGTCAGTTTAAGGTACCCCCCCCCAACTTCCGAGCGTGTTATAGACACACGCCCACGCACACGCACACACAGCGACACAGAGAGAGAGAGAGAGAGAGAGAGAGAGAGAGAGAGAGAGGAAAAAAATAAATAAATAAAATTCAAATTTGGCGTCAAATTCTCTCAAGTGAACGTCAGCTAGGTCTGGACAAACAACAGCAAAATGTTTTTGGAACGAAGTTCTGCGAAGTATGTATAGTGTTTGTTGTGTGCTTCTCAACAACTCACGGGAACGCAGATAAAAAGAATTTACGAAAGCTTAATCTAAGTAATCGTAAATGTAGTCGTGAGATAATTTCACTCACAGCAAAATTACATTTAGATGTAAAGCGATGTGTTAAATCGTTAACCAAATTCACATTAACAGATGTAATTCGTTGCAGATGACAAGCTAGCTGTTTCCGATAAATTACAGAGGATTCTGCATGACCCTATAATTCAAACTTAAAGTAACGACGTTGACTATTGTTTTTAGGCTCAGTTTTAGTATCTTAGGGTGCCTGCTATTTTTCGTAGATCAATTATCCCTTAAAATATGTTCATATTTTATGGATTTGAATAAAAAAAACGCATGGACGATGGAACAAAAGTGCTGAAACATGTCCGGCTTTACATGAAAAACTGTGTTTTTTATAACAAGTGTACCTTAGATCCAGTAATTTTATCTGCAAACACCGCCAATGTAAATACAGCAAAACCAGAAGATGAATATACCTGCAAGTATTTCCCCAGTCTTAAGTACGTTAGGGAGATCTCAAAGAAGAAGAAAATTTTATTTTCACGTAATAGTGCCAAACACGGCGTCAGGGGACTGACATTCTAATTTCCACGTGACCCCTGTTCTTTATTTTACGAGGGCTGATACACAAACACTGAGACTGATTTTTTCACCGATGTTTACTATTCCATTTCAATGTTTACATAATTTTTTTCAAAGTACACCCTTTCTACTTGAACACACTTTTTATAGCGTCTTTGTCAGGCCCCGAATACATGGGGCACGTCACTCTTTGTCAGTTCCTTGATAAACGACTCAGTTTTCATGAGCACTGCTTCAGAGATTTCAGATAGATTGCCCCGAATCTTTGCCTTTAGTGATGGGAATTAAAACTCAGGGTGGAGTGTGGGGGCTACAAGTTGGACGCAGTACTCAAGTATTGTTGAACTGAGCCAGTAACTGCATGACTTGATTTTCGACGTTAAGGCCACACAGTGTCATGATGAAGTCGCCACCCAGTCCCAGAAATTTCTGGTTGTTTTCTTACAACTTGCTTCCGCGGTTTAGCCAATACTGACGTGTAGTATGCTCCTGTGAGAGTAGGTGGGTGTAAGAAGAAACTGCAAGTTGCTAAGTCATTCCATGACAATCAAAAAATGTGATTACCATCAATTTCCCTGCAGGTGGAACAACTTTGGCCTTTTTGGTGTTGCAGAACCTGGGATTTCCACACTGTGCTGGCCCGTTTTCCTTCATATCGTGATGATGCAGCCATTACTCATCACCTGTGATAATCGATTCAAAAAACGCATCCCCTCCATCAGCATAAAGCCTTTTCTTCGGGAGTCAGTGGAGTGGACCCAACGGGCACAAACACGTGTGATACGCAGATGACACTGCCATATGAAATTGTCGACACTTCACTGAGGTTACATAATATTATTAGCCGATCCTCAAGGACGATCACAGTAACTGTGTTGATGTCGATTTCAGTCATAGTAGAACTCGAAACAACAGAGCCACTTTACTTAATACATACAAGTCACCCTTATCTGAGGCCCTTGGACCACCTAAACAGCATTGCACGAGGTAGTGCATCTTCACTGTATACTTGCTGTAGCTTTTCGTAAGTTTTACTGACTGTATGGTTTTAAAGAAAACAGAATTTTACTACGCCTTAGTGCTCCTCTGGCAACGGCCTTGCCTCAGTGGATACACCGGTTTCCGCGAGATCACCGAAGTTAAGCGCTGTCGGGTGTGGCCGGCACTTGGATGGGTGACCATCCAGCCGCCATGCAATTTTCGGGGTGCACTCAGCGTCGTGATGCCAATTGAGGGGCTACTCGACCGAACAGTAGCGGCTGCGGTCACAGAAAACCATCAAACGACCGGGAGAGCGGTTTGCCGACCACATGTCCCTCCTATCTGCATCCTCAATGAGGATGACACGGCGGTCGGATGGTCCCGACGGGCCACTTGTGGCCTGGAGACGGAGTGCTTTTTGTGCTCCTCTTGGGTCACCTCCATTGTTCGGTATACGAAATGCAAAGCCCGTCTGCAAAACAGAGCATTAATACCAACCTGCTTGTACGACAGTGCTGTCGCCTATGGACAATATATGTAAAAACCTGCTCTTATTCATGGTACAGGTAGGAAGCTATCACGGAAGCTACAGGAAAAAATCTATGTCAGTCTGCGCTACCACACCTAAATTGAATGCCACAGCTTCCGTATCCAAGGCGTCCTGAATGAAAAGAGGTTGCCTCAGTTAGTGGGCGAGATTAATACTGATAGGCCATCTGGGTCTCAAGTTATTATTGTACGCAGTATCACACCGTGGGAAAGCGTGGACTAAGACGCTACTTAGAGGGAGACATTGATTTGAATGGATGCTGGGGGAAGGTGGCAGGAATCGCAACATAAATAAACGGTCCAGAAACTAGCACAAAGAGACATTTTCTGAAATTAGCACGGAACAACGTGCTCTTAACCGAGAACACGTTCACTGATATAGACACATTCACAGAATGGCATAGGAATAGCATTCACCTATAGCTACACAAGTTTAACTGAGAATACTTTGTAGAGAGAATACTGGATCATGAGAACTATGTTTCTGCAACTAAAGGAGGTTGGTGGCAGGATTCGGTGAACCTTACCGCATGGCTGGCACTGCTCGCGAAATACTCGCAATTGTCAAATACCGGAATCAGAGATAGAATACGATCATCATTACAAAAGAACGCTCGAAGTCGCGAACCGTTCACCTTGACCGTTGCATGGCAAGAGTACCTACGGACAATAGAAGATCGCGGCAGCCAGTGGACCTCCCAAGAAGGCGTTCCTGAATAGCTGGACCGGCGATGCTCAGGGCTTTTGTTAGTTGGTCGACACTTCAAACAAATGCGTCTACGACTAAAACAAGTAGGTCCGGTGCCAACTTGCTGGATCGCCAAGTGTCTAGCTGGCGCCTGCTGGGCCATAGACTTGCAGGCTTACTTTTTGCTCCAGAAGTTTCCTAACTTGGCGCAGCCTTGGCCATAGAGACAGCGGGATGTCGTGTTCGTGCGCGCTTCACCTGGGGCAGCCTCGGCCATTGGGACAGCGGGATGTCGTGTTCGTGCGCGCTTCAAAACGAACAAGACGCCCTTTTAAACTTTAATCTTTTTAACGTCTGCCGCCATTTTGAAAAGAAAAATATTGATTCCTCTGCAGCCGGGGCCTGTTTCAGATTTCGGTTCTTCTGTATGTACGGAATTATTACAATATTTCAGATTTCTTTTATTTCTGTAATTATTCAGATGCTTTAATTCGCAATTGAAAAGTTTAGAAACTTCGAAACCAAACTTATGTGCAAATTATGGACGGAGCAGCGGTTTGTTCCTCTTCAAAAGAGCCTCAATCTGTCATCCGATTTCTTATCCATTAATTACTCTCGACGCATCATTTGTTTCCAGCCTTGCGTGCCACCCACGGGCTCGTCACTGCACGTTGCGTTCTGTTGTAGATTGTCACTGTAGTAGTAACTGACGTTGTCTCCTGGGCTACATTTTTTTACCCCTTTGATGTTCTATGAGATTTTCTCCTGAAATCTCGTTGTTGGACTTGTTGTGCTTTGGTTGATACTTTATGTGACTATTTTTCAGTACTCTGATGGGAAACTACTGACTTGACTTCGAACGACTACATTGATCGAGGTTTTGGTTGTACAGACATAACCTGCTAATATGGGCATCTTGAGACTTGCTAGCTGTCGCTTTTAGGTTACGCGAGATGGGTTTCAGCGGTCTAACTAAACCTCCCCTGCTTCGCAGTGGACCCCCCACTACTGCGTTTCCCCCTCCCCTACCTCGCTGTCTGTACAACTTGCCAACTTTTTTGTGCGCTCTCTACCCTGATGACTCTTTTATTTCCTCCATGCTTCTGATTTTCTTTTTCTTCTTTGATGGCTGCTCAGTGAAGCACCCACGTACAGTTTTCCCACTCTTGTTCCTCAATTCCGTCTACATTTCTTACTCTCTTCTTCGTCTCAGGGTTTTCTAGCTTTCTTCCCACGGGCGTGCACACCTGTCCTCTTTCAGCGGATGGCTAGAACAGTCTATCATTACAAAATACTGCGATCAGATTATGCGTGTTGAACTGTTATATTTAGAAAGCAAATTCATAAAATGACAACGATTTACGGGTTCTAATAACATGTTTGTATAAATCATTAAGAACTGCAAGTTTCTTATTTCCTGTATGCTAAAAATAGCAAGAAACGGACCTGCTTTATTTTTCTCATACTAACAAATTCCACATATACAAAGTCGCCTGTCTTTTTTGTTCCTCTTTGCTACTTACAGGAATCAAAAGAGGACAGCAGTAGTCAGAAGCTGTTACTTTCGTTGCAAGCTTCAGATATTGAATGGATAGGATTACCTGCCGTGCACAATTACCCAACTTGACTCAACCAGGCTACGACAAAAAATTTGATTTCCTCCAGCATGAAATGTTTGTTGGAAACTTGTCAGTCATAATTTTCTCTATTCTTCGCAAGAAGCGCTTCGGGAAGCAGTTCCCATTATCAGTGCGCTTTTCGAGTATTATGACACTGTTAGACGTGCTGTGTGCGATGTGTGAGCTGCTGCATGAATGTGGTGAGTGAAGGATTTCTTGTCGTTCTGTAGAAACTCACACACAGTATACCTGTACACTAGAAACTCACACACAGAATGCATTAATTCACGATTCGCAGTCCAAAGTACACATTAAAATCAGATAGAATAACTTTTTCAGTGCTTGTTTATATATGTTCCTCTTTTTAACGCATTCTGTGGAGTTATATTGTGAAATGATATGTGCTTTGTGTGCGAAGGCAACAAGAAATTTAAAGTCGTCTGAATAATTAAGCAGGTCAAACACTGCAAACATCACACCTGAAAAACGTCATAGTACACGAAACATGAAATTGATAATGGATTATTTCCCAAAACGCGACGTGCGGAAAATAAAATAAATAATAAAGTCTGGCAGTAACAAATGCTATTTTGTATATACATACACTAAAAGAAAGAGTTTGTTTCACTATTTTCCCCCAAACAACTCCTCTATTTCGTTGAAAATTGTGCATCCTCTTTGATTATTGCTTGGCATTCCATTCCGTTGTTAGATCAATAGCTCACTGGCGGTCGAAGAAATGTACTGAATCACATTGTGTTATTATAATTTCCATAATACGAGGAGCTCTGTGGTGTCATTCAACTAGTAAACTGGTTCGCCGAATAAAATGGTATTAGGGAATTAGTACGGTGCTCCCTGTAAAGAATGACGAAAAATGCACCTAATACCTGTCTGGAAAGCAGGAATGGAAGATTTGGTTTTCACGCTCCAGAGACGAGGAAATTTGAGACGTAGAAAGGAGATGTAACAAAATCAGCGATCTCCTTTTCAAAGGCTTTTGCGTTATTCGATTTAGGGGAAAGACGGGAAAGCTCAGTCGTCATGTGCGGTACAAATTTCGCTCCTATCATATTTAGAATCGAGTGGCTCGGATTACATGGCGCGTCCTCCTGTATACTGTAGGAGGATCGTATTAACGAAAAATGAAGGAGGCATTTGAGAACCTATTTAACTGTCAAACAGCTATAACCCGAAGCCTTCATTATTGTGTCTTTATTGTGTTACAAAGAGCAACGTAATACACCGCCTGGCGAAAACGTGAAGCGCCCAGAAGACATGGTCGAATATAAGTGAAACTGACCATCTATGGATATGGATATGCCTCTCTTTGAGATGTTCTAACGTACCCCTTATTTGCAGATAAAAGCACGTTTTACTTTATTTCCAGTGTTGCTATTTCATACACGTGACGTCAATGTATCAGCACTGCTGTACCTTGGAGTAAGGAGCAAGCGGTAGGTTCCCACGCAGGCTATCAGAGGCTATTGACCACCTGTCACTTTCAGAGACAGTGGCGTGAGGTGCTGAAGCTCAAATAGCTCGTGAAATCAGCAAAGAGATACGTAGGGAAAGTACAGTTTTTCTGGCGCGAATGAAGTAATTGCTGCCAACCAGACATCAGGAGTAGTCTACGGGTCACAAATATTTTCAGTAATTTTAAAATGCCAGGGAACGTTGGTTTTCATAAATAAATGAATAACTTCGGCCTAACCGAAGATGGACGATCTTATAGGAACTATACCGATTCTACGCTCAAGTTATAGACTATGCGCCATAGTCGGCAGTCGTCGATAGGATGCCTTTCGACCCAGTCATGTGGTAGACCATGCTCTCATAACTTCATTACGTAAAACATAGACAGTAGCATTTCATTTTCAGAATCAGACAGCGCTGCTACTTCTCTGCAGGGCGACATAAAACAATGAGAGCATCTCCACACAACAGGTAGAAAGAAATCCTACGTGGTGGCTCACTAAGTCATTGAAAGGATGGACTGGCTTAATTGTCGCAAAAATAGTGTGGGTAAGCATGCCCAGTTACACTGTACACCCCTTATACCACCATCTACGGATTCACCGGCTAAACTGAGACATTTACGGAGATTTAGTAGGGATGGTGGGGGGGGGGGGCCTCCTGCAGGGTGGAAAGGCCATAAGAGTGCAATGGTATTGTTCGTTTTTAGTGTTGTTACCAGGCCTGGTACGGAGTATAAAGGCCGGCCGTGAACAGTCAGATGTTGTATGATCACTGTCAAGGACATCTAACGCCGGTACTGGTCTGAGACATCGTTATCATCACGTGACAGAGTATGAAAGTGGTTCATTATTGCCCTCCATTTGGCCGGCTGCAGTGTCCGGATTTTTCGGGCTTTCAGTTGGAAAGTGACTCAATGTTGGACTATACTGGAACGTCAGAGCAGGCATACTTGTTGTCAAGTACCTGGTCGACCACGTCCGGCCAACTCAAAGGAGGATCGCCGTATTGTGACAAAAGCACATCGTAACCACTTCACATCTGCGCCTGCCACCCGAAAACAAATAATGGATTCCATGCAACATTCTGTGCCATTCCGCACCATTGATCGGGATCTAACAGCAGATGGACTAGGCAACTGCCATCCCACTCGTAGGCTCCTGTTAACAGTACAACACAACTGCATCCATTTGGGGTGGTACCATGACCAAAAAGTGTAGACTACTGATAATGACATCACGATTCTACTCTACACTGGATGAGTACCATACGGGAGTATGGCGGCGACCTGGGGACAGGTCCCAATATTTTGGAGAGGCGCATTTGTGTTACTCGTGGGGTCATGGTGTGGGGTTCATCGAGTATGACTTCAGGTCACGATTGACAGTGATTGAGGGAAAGGACATCGCGCGTTCTCATGTGTTTCCTCTCACGCGACACTATTGTGACACCATTTTTCAACTTTTCTATGCTCGCCCACACATGGAATGTGTGTCAATGAACTTTCTCCATGATGGTGAGGTACTCCCGTCACCACCAAAATCCCCAGACATGCCCCTGATACAACATGTGTTGTACCGGCTTGGAAGTCAACTTTGTCTCAGTCCCAGAAACCAGAGTATCAACGACCAGCTACAATAGTTCTGGGCCAACTTGCCTCGGGAGAGGATAGAATCGAATCATACACACATCAACAAAATTTTTGCATCACCCCAGTTCCCAGAACTCCTGAAGATAGACGTTGACTCTGGATATTGTGTCGCAGACACAGTCCCTTTGACTGGTCAGTAATGTCACTAAACCCGCCCAAAGATGTAAACAACCATGCATGAGTAGCGCCTATTTTACGGAGGGTGCTCGACACTGATAAGTTCCAGTCATTCCACCAGGAAGGATGTACATGGCTAGTGTTGTCTGTAGCTCCACCGTGCCTACACGGTCAATACCACGGTTCGATCCCATCAGCATCGTTACTTTGTGCCAGGAAGGGCTCTCAACAAGGGAAGTGTCCAAGCGTCTCGGAGTGAACGAAAGCGATGTTGTGCGGACATGGAGGAGATACAGAGAGACAGGAACTGTCGATGACATGCTTCGTTCAGGCCTGCCAAAGGCTACTACTGCAGTGGATGACAGCTACCTACGGATTATGGCTCGGAGGAACCTTGACAGCAACGCCACCATGTTGAATAATGCTTTTTGTGCAGCCACAGACGTCGTGTTACGACTCACACTGTGCGCAAAAGGCTGCATGATCGGCAACTTCATTCCCGACGTCCATGGCGAGGTCCATCTTTGCAACCACGACACCATGCAGCGCGGCACAGATGGGCCCGAGAACATGCGAACGGACCGCCCAGGATTGGCATCACGTTCTCTTCACCGATGAGTGTCGCATATGCCTTCAACCAGACAATCGTCGGAGACTTGTTTGGAGTCAACCCTGTCAGGCCGAACGCCTTAGACACAATGTCCAGCAAGTGCAGCACGGTGGAGGTTCCCGGCTTTTTTGGGGTGGCATTATGTGGGGCCGACGTACGTCGCTGGTGATCTTGGGAGGCGCCGTAACAGCTGTACGATATGTGACTACCATCCTCCGACCGATAGTGCAACCATACGGGCATCATATTGATGAGGCATTCGTCTTCATTGGCGACAATCGTCCCTATCGTGCAGATCTTGTGAATGACGTCCTTTAGGATAACGACATCGCTCGACTAGAGTGGTCAGCATGTTTTCCAGACATGAACCGTATCGAACATACCTGGGATAGACTGAAAAGGGCTGTTTATGGACGACGTGACCTACCAACCATTCTGAGGGATCTACGCCGCATCGCCGTTGAGGAGTGGGACAAATTGGTCCAACAGTGCCTTGATGAACTTGTGGATAGTATGCCACGACGAATACAGGCATGCATCAATACAAGAGGACGCGCTACTGGGTATTAGAGGTATCGGTGTGTGCAGCAATCTGGACCACCACCTCTGAAGGTCTCGCTGTATGATGGTACAACATGCAGTGCGTGGGTTTCATGAGCAATAATAAGGGCGGAAATGATGTTTATGTTGATCTCTATTCCATTTTTCTGTACAGGTCCCGGAACTCTCGGAACAGAGGTGATGCAAAACTTCTTTTGATGTGCGTATATGCAATCTGGCCAGAATTGGTGCAATGACATAATGATAAATAAGCTGAGATAATCGCCATTTTTGTAAATTTGAGTCGGTTTCGCAATTTAATTTCTTCCTCCCCTTGTGGGCGCTTAATTCTTTTGTCAGCATGTGCAATTTAATGTCCAACGGCCCTGCGCATTGGTAACATAGGTTCACGTCAGATAACCGAAGTTAAGCTTGGTCAGCACTTGGATGGGTCACCATCCGGCTCTGTTGAGTGCTGTAGGCAAGGGGGGGGGGGGAGGGAGGGCAGCACTCAACCCTTATGAGGTCAAATAGAGGAACTACTTGATTGAGATGTAGCGGCGCCGGTCTCGAAAACTGACAACGGTTGGGAGAGCGGTGTGCTGACCACATGCCACTCCGTATCTGCAACTGGTGACATCAAAGTGCTGAGAATGACGCCGGAGCCAGTCGATATCGTTGGGCCTTCAAGTTCTGTTAGGATGGTGTTTGGTTCTTTTGTGTAATTCAATGAGTTGTGAAGTTTTAGTTGCTTTAAAATACATAAAATTGAAAGAGAAGGAAGCAAAGTACTATATAAATGTTACTTTGACGTAGATGCACACCTAACATGCATGTTTCTCAGGTGTCTGATCATAATGTACCTAGTGGCTGTCAGCCAAATGACCACAGTATCAGTGAGCTACAATTGGAAGCAATCAACTCAATGAAATACCTATATGTAACTATTTGTAAGGCTATGGGATAGAACAGTCACATAGGCTCTGTCGTGTGAAAATGGGGTAGCAGATTTTGGTTCATTGGAAGGATAATGGAAAAGTGCAATGCTTAGTAAGGAGATTGCTTACAAAACGCTTGAGTAGCCTATCCTAGAACATTGCTGAAGTGTTTGGAATTCATATGAAATAAGACTATTACTAAACGTGTGCGAAGAGTGGAAGCACGTATGTTTATAGGTTTGTTTGAGCCATCGGAGAGAATTGAGGAGAAGTAGGAAAATGTGATCAGCATACGTCAACTATCCTTAAAAACTTTCAAGAACAAATATCGAGGAACTTAGGAGTATGCTACAACCCGTAAGTACTTTATCTCTCTGGTAGCGACCGTGAAGAAAAGAACGCACACACAGCAGTTTAAGGACTTATTCTTCTTGTATTCTATACATGAATTAAAAAGAAAGAAGCAGTGCGTTGGAGGTACGCTCTGCCACAACCTTTACAATAATTTGCAGAGTACTGATGTAGATGTGTAATGATTTCATAAAACGACTGAAATGAAACTGAGAAATATAAACAAATTGTATGGTTGATAAGACATAAAAGGAAAAAGTGTAGAATTTTGGTAGCTTCCATGATGAACCACTCCTAGAAGGGTGACGAAGACGCTAGAGTTTGAACGTTATCATACTTCATAGAACGCTCCCTTCCGATGTAACGTTGGACTTATTTGTGACTCTCCCTACGTGCAAACACCCCACCAAATATATATGCTAACATTTCACGAGTTTTACTATGTGTTAAAATATGTGTTTGCTGCGTATCTACAGAAACTGAACTTTTTATTGACATGTAGTGGCTGGTTACTGAGAGAACGCGTGACGCCTCTGAAGACCAAAACGTGAGGCCGACTGCCTGGTCATCATCTGCCAGGTGTCGAAGGCCATCGCTTCTCAGAGAAGCGCTCGTGTATTCTCCCTGTAAGTGCCGATCAATGTCACAGCACCAGAATTGCAGGAATGACTCCTTAGAATTTCCTGTTCTGTTCGATGCATTCAAAAGTTAGTTCATGTTAAAATGCAGTCTTGTTAACTTCTATGTGAAGTATACACAATAATAAAAATTTTGAAGTTAGTTGGATATGGAAGGTATTGATCATGTGAAGGTGAATAATATTACCTGAGAGTAGTGAACTAATTTATTGAGGGTATGAAGATTATTTTCATCAAATGATGTACTTCAGTTTTACAAAGGAAGTAAGTCAGATTAAGTATAAACAAGGTGAAACTCCCTGGCCGCAATATCCTTTCTTTCAGGAGTGCTAGTTCTGCAAGGTTCGCAGGAGAGTTTCTGTTAAGTTTGGAAGGTAAGAGGCGAGGTACTGGCAGAAGTAAAGCTGTGAGGGCGGGGCGTGAGTCGTGCTTCGGTAGCTCAGATGGCAGTCTGCCGCCGGCAGTGCTGCGAGGCGGTCACGCGCCAGAGCGCTGCGGGCGAGGCGCGCACGGTGTGTTTGTGTTTACTTCGGCCGCTGTAAGTGCCGTTTTCCTTCTAGACCACCATGGCGCACAACTATAGGAAGAAGACATTACGTTTCAACTTTTGTTCCGACTTCGCCCGACCCAAGGCCCTGGAGGTAGAACGGTTTATACGCGATGAAGTGAAAATACCACCAACGGATCTAATTGGTATCCACTTGTCCATAGTTAGCAGTACCGTCTACGTCAAAATGATCAACGATGCGGCGTGCGACAAGGTGCTTCAAGAGGCAAAACGTGGACTGCGCTTCTGTCATTCCGACGGCAACGTCGGACCCGTTACCGTCGATCACGCAGGTCTCGGCACACGGACGATAAGGATCTTCGAACTGCCGTTCGAACTACCTGCAGACGTCGTCATCGAGGCGCTCCGTCCCTATGGCAACGTACTGGAACATGTTGCCGAACGATGGGTCCAATTTCAGACCTATCCAGTTTTAAACGGTGTTAGACAGGTCCGCATCGAGTTGCAGAAACATGTGCCTTCCTATCTACGTATCGGAGGCTGCCGTGCCATTATAATGTACGACGGCCAACCTCGGACCTGTTCCGGTTGCGGGAAAGAAGGTCACCTTTGGTCTGAATGCATTCAACGACGTGCCGCGCAGCTCCCGTTGTCAGAAGCGTCCGTCACTTCCACGACGACCGCCCTACCGGTCACTTACGCAGCGGCTCTTGCCACGTCTACAGTTTCGTCCAGTCCGTCGCCCGGTCCTTCCGATCGGCACGTCCCACCGTCCCAGTCACCAACGGACGGTACAGACGTCCCACCTGACAACCTTGCCGCCGAACAGGCTCCCGCACCGGACGCTGAGGAGACCAGTACATCTTCACAACACCTGTTTGACAATTTCATTGTACCCACCGACGCCTTCGAACCAGGTCGACGCTCCTCCTTGCCGTCGTCCGACACTGAGGAACACGTGCGCAAACAACGGTCGCCACGTAGGCGCAAACGCCGTCGCCGTTCACCCACGGGCTCTCAGAGCGTTGCCACCCGCGACGACGAAGACGACACCCAAGCAGCCGACATTTCCACGCAGAGGTCGGCGGACAACTTTCACGATGAACAAGACGTTTCGCAGGACGGGACCACTATGGAGGTCGCCACGCACAATGTAACAATCGGTGCGCCGGTTGAGACGCCTGTCTCCCCGCCGACAACTCCAGATCTCTCTCACCACGACGCAATTCCCATGGACATTGGACAGACCCACGGCACAGGAGCATGGGCCGACGACATTGAGGAAGGTACGCCCCCTCCTCCGGATGAGTTACCTCCGCCGGACGAGGCTACCTGTTAACATCAAAAGCGAGGCATTGCAGCTGATGGGACGGGACTTCCTGTCGGTGCCCTCCTCTTACTTCCCTTGGTGATGGTAGATGCGCGTCCACCACCACTGAAACAAACATACCGGTTTGCCACACTGAACATCAACATGATCGGCATTGCACCCAAGCTGCAACTCCTATGTGACATGCTTCGGGCCTCTGACGTCGACGTCGCCCTTCTTCAGGAAGTACGCGTTGCCACACTACCACCAGTCTACGGCTACGACTCATACACGTCCACATGTGATCAATCAGGGCGTGGAGTGGCTTTCTACATACGCGAAGGAATCCCACTCACGGACACGACAATCCTTCCCCGTGGAAGAAGCATGGCTGTTACCATCTTCGACACGCGCGTTATCAATATCTACGCTCCGTCTGGCTCCACGAACCGTCGGCAGCGGTCCACTTTCTTCGGACATGACGTGGCGCCCCTGTTTTCTGGACGCTATGATCGCCTTGTCATGGGAGGCGATTTCAACTGTGTCCTCCATCCGCAGGACCAAGTACCTGGTTATTCGCCATGCCCGACGCTGCTCACCTTAATCGAAGATTTTCATCTAGTGGACGTTTGGGAGAAAATTCATGGCAATACCCCCGGTTTTACCCATTATACAGCACATTCTGCGAGCAGACTGGACCGGTTTTATGTCTCTGCTCACCTCGGCAACGAAGTCGCCCAAGCTGAACGATGGCCCCTTGCATTTTCGGACCATTGCGCCGTCATTTGCTCCCTCGCTCTGCCACCTCAGTCAGTGTGGCGCAGCAGAGGTTACTGGAAGCTTAATACCTCCCTCCTTAATGATCCACACTGCCGACAATGTATTGCCACTACATGGGCGTCTTGCGAAAGACGCCTTCCGCAGTACACATCCACGTTCCATTGGTGGCTCAAATGTGCCAAACCTGCGATCAGAAAGGCCTTCATACAATGTGGCAAGGAAGCAGCAGCATGGCATCGAGACACCACAAATTTTCACTACGCCGTCCTCCGTGAGCTCGATGCGCTCCCTCCATCACCTGACACCCACAGGGAACGACAACGTACTAAAGCTCGTCTCCTCTCTCTTCAACGTGCACGACTGC
Organism: Schistocerca piceifrons; assembly: GCF_021461385.2. Lineage (NCBI taxonomy): Eukaryota > Metazoa > Arthropoda > Insecta > Orthoptera > Acrididae > Schistocerca > Schistocerca piceifrons. The sequence goes on from NC_060140.1 coordinate 234,977,052, forward strand.
ATGGTGTCGTGGTGCGTTCCCGACGACAAGACCTCCTCCACGACGAAACCCCATCCACAATCCATGCTGCATCCGACCATAATCGTCGACGTCGGCTTTTCGTCCCCAACATCACGACCTCCGATGGTGTTCACCACACAACACAGGCGGCGGTCGTGTCCGCCTTTGCTGAACATTATCGCCAATTTTATGATGATGAACCGATGGCGACGCCCATTCCTGATGATCTCCGTCCTTCCCCTGATCGGACTCTCACCGTAGCGGAGTCAACGTCCATGATGTCTGCAATCACCGCAGAAGAGGTGGCAGATGCGATCAACAAAGGGGCCAAGAACAAATCACCCGGACCAGATGGTCTCCCAGTGGAATTTTACCGGGCGTTCACCACGTTAATGCTTCCTCGCTGGACGGAAATGATACAGGAACTCTTTACTCCGTCCTTCCCAATTCCACATGATTTCGTCATTGGCATTCTTCTACCTGTGCCTAAACCGAAGGGAGGGTCTCATGTCTCTGCATATCGCCCCCTTACACTACTGAATGCCGACTATAAAATCTATGCACGCCTCTTAGCAGCGCGCGTACGCTCCGTCTTACCTACGGTCCTTTCACCTGAGCAGACTGCACGTGGTTGTGGGGCCACCTTACAAACAGCTCTAGGAGAATGCCGTGACCTCATTGCACTGGCGTCGGTTTGTCGCCTTCGTGCAGCACTGGTATCCGTCGATTTCACGAGTGCCTTTGATCGCGTTCGACACCCATTCCTCCTCATGGTGGCGACACGTATGGGGTTCCCTTTGCTTTTTGTCGATGCCATTCGCCGGTTACTCCTTCCCGCGGTCTCGATGGTACAAGTCAATGGCAGGCTTGTAGGACCGATTCCTATACGCCGCTCTGTGCGTCAAGGATGCCCTATGTCTACTTTACTATATGCCATTGCACTTGAGCCCCTCATCACTGGACTTACCTCTAGACTGCAGGGCCTCACTTTGCGTGACCACACCTTTCACTGTAGGGCTTATGCGGACGATCTCCTCATTCTCACCTGCTCCTCCACGGAACTCAATGACGCCATCCAATGGATCCACCAGTATGGACGTCTTTCTGGTAGCATTCTTAATGTCAGTAAATCGACTATGATGCACATTGGGCGCGGCCTCCCGGCTATGGTGCCGACCCCACTCCCAGTTAGTGCCACCCTTCGTTACTTGGGTATCGAATTTACGAGCTCCACACACCGCACAGTGGCCCTGGCTTACCGGCGGCTTTTGCAGTCGATTCGGCACCATGTTCGCGGTCAAGTGCACCGTAACTTAAACCAACTCCAACGTGTGTCCTATGTCAACATCTATGTCGCCCCTAAACTGGTACACGTCGCCCGGATGCTCCCAATGCCGTTACTCCTTGGCCGCCGCATCCAATCAGCCTTTGGATATTTCGTGTCAGCAGGGGCACTTTTCAAAGTCCGCTACAACACTCTAACACTGCCTCCTGCAAAAGGTGGCCTCGGACTCGTCAACGTGCGGGCACGCTCTTCTGCACTCTTTGTCCACACTCTGTTGCGGCACTGGCAGGGGCCGGTCCCGTCCTTAACACGCAGTCTCTTAGATGTCCTCCGACCAGCTTCTCTCGATCCACCGATCAATGTGGCACCTATTTCTCCATTATTGTACTACGTCGCGAATTGTTTCATAGAACTCAGCTACGTTCGGGCCGATCTTCCAGTCACCCGTCCTCCCCGTACAAAAGATTATCATCGTTTGTTTATGCTGTCCAACCCTTGCGACCCCATGGTGCTACAGCATCCTGACATTCACTGGCGCACGGTTTGGGGGTGTGTGCATGCACCCTTTTTACCGTCGTCTGTGTCTGCACCCTGGTATGTTTTAGTCTATGGAAAATTCCCGACTAATAGTCGACTTTATCGCATAGGACTGGCCACCTCCCCACTCTGCCCTGACTGTCAGCTCGAAGACACCGACGAGCACCGTCTTACGTGCCCCCTGAAACAAAACGTATGGCTCCTCATCTAACGGATCGTGGGCTTTTACCTCCGTGCCCCGCCAACGACGGTAACCCCGGATTTCCTGTTGTTGCCCCAGACATTTCACTACCCTCTTGCTAAGCACCATACCCTAATCTGGTTTCGAGGACAGGCTTTAGAATATCTATTTCGGAGTGGTCCGCATACAGTCCTTGACTTCTGGTACAAAGTTGTGACCGCGCATAGCACCCTCACCCGAAAACCATCTTACCGACAAACTTTTGCCGGTTATCTCCGCAGCGTCTTCCTTGACCCCCCTCAAAGTTGGGGTGTACCATGCCTACCTGTCACATGATGCAACACCCTTATCCACGTTCTCATGCCTCGACCAAAAACAAACACAATTTTTTTTTTAGGAAGAAGACAGTATATGTTATATTTTGTTGTATTTAATGTTTTTCTTTTTTAATATTTTTTTTTTTAACTAACAGTCATTTGTATATTTTTAAATGGTACCTTGAAGAACTTTTGCATAGTGAATATATATGTACTTTTAGTTTGTTCAATACAAATTTTTAAACAAAAACAAAAACAAAACAAAATAAACAAAAAAGGAAAACAGGATATGTTCTAATAAAAAAAAAAGGTGGTAGAGCACTTGCCCGCGAAAGACAAAGGTCCCGAGTTCGAGTCTCGATCAGGCATACAGTTTTAATCTGCCAGGAAGTTTCATATCAGCGCACACTCCGCTGCAGAGTGAAAATCTCATTCTATAAAGAGGGTATTTTGTTTGTGATGTATTACTGAAGATGCTGAATATATCCTTACGAGAGTGAAGAATTTTATTTACTGTCTTTTTGGAAATCAGTATACAGCCTGTTTGCCACTTTGGATTAATTGAAGCAATATGTATCATAAAAGTACAGCTAACTTTTAGGGCTATAACAGACGAGTTTACCGTCTGTGTTCCACATGGTTGATCTTGAACTTTCATGTTTTTTAAAAAGTGCAGCAACGTATACACTCAGACGAACTGTTCCGCGCACCAGCCTTACGAAACACAATAAAACCTTCAAGGAACTGAGCGAAGCGACTGTCAGAGGTAAACAATATGAAGGCGTGAGTGAGCAGTAGTCTGCCACTATTTCCTGATGACGCTGCAAGGCACGAGAAAGTGTCGACCATTAATGACTGTAGGAGGATACCGGCTGACTCGGATAGAATTTCTGTTTGATGTGGCAAATGGCAGATTAATTTAAACGTGGAAAAACTTAACTTAATACTGAAAACAGTCCTGCAATGTTCGAACACAGTTTTAGTGGCGAGCTGCTTGAAGTTGTTACGTCAGTTAAACATCTAGGCGTAATGTTGCAAAGCGTCGGCTTTAGGGAAGACCAATTGTCGGCTTAGGCGCATTGGGAGAATTCTGCGGAAGTGTAGCTCATCTATTAGGTCCACCAGTTTGCTTCCACCGTTTTGCAATACATGACAGGAGCGGCAAGTAGTGATGCTAGTGGTATCTTGTAAGTGTCGTACAATAAGCTTAGGTGTTTGTAAACATAAAGCTATCAAATTATTAGTCGATTTGTGATTGCATCATAAAGTTATTCTTGACCGAATGTATCAACTTACGATCCCAGCTCTATTCATTTGCTGAAGTTTCGGTTTTGTGCTTTAACATGAAGAAATCTGCGGCTGAGGCTCATGAAATGTTGAGTAAGACCAATGGTGAGGGAACTGTTAGGAAAAGAACTTGGAGAGAATGATTTCAACGCTTCAAGAACGGTGATTCTGACGTCGAAGACAGGCATGGCGGTGGAAGAAAAATGTTCAAATTTGTGTAAAATCTTATGGGACTTAACTGCTAAGGTCATCAGTCCCTAAGCTTACACACTACTTAATCTAAATTATCCTAAGGACAAACACACACATCCATGCCCGAGGGAGGACTCGAACCTCCGCCGGGACCAGCTGCACAGTCCAGCACTGCGCTGCACTGCAGCGCCTTAAACTGCGTGGCTAATCCCGAGCAGCCTGGCGGTGGAAGAGTAAATTTGGAAGCTACTGAAACCGATGGAAACAATCACAGAAGATCATTAACGAAAGCAGTTGATGCGTCTGAGCCAAGTACTGAAAGGCAAACAACGGCCATAGCACTACGATAGACATGAAAATGTGATTTTGCAGCATGAAAATGTTCGACACAAGTCGCAAAAGCAGTCAAAGCGTACTTGGAAACATTAAAATGGGAAGTCCTATCCCGCTCGCCGTATTCTTTACACATTGCTCCCTCTGACTACCACCTTTCTCTATAAATGGCACGCGGCCAGGCTGATCAGCACTTCCTGTCACATGAACAAGTGAAAAACTAGTTTGTTTCATGGATCTCCTCAAAAAAAGCCCAGTTCTTCCTCCGCGGGATTCATATGCAGCCCGAAAGATGGGAGAAAGTTTTGATTAGCGATGGACAAGACCTTGAATCGTAAATGTTTTGTACGTTTTTATAAAAAAGCCTCGAACTTCGAGAAAATATGGCACCAGAGAAGTTGCAACCCTAGTATAAAGGAGACCGTGTGCAGAATACCTGTGCGATCCATTCATGATTGACCTGCTGCTCGAATGTTTAGGACCCGCGGAAGGTCGGATTAAAGGAAGACATCGAAGAAATTCAGTGTCTTGTTGCTAGATTTTTTACCAGCAGGTTACCAACATTCGAGTATTACGGAAATAATGAACTCCAATGGGAATCCCTGGCTACAAGAAGACTTTTTTTCGGGAAAAACTATCGAGGAAGTTTAGAGAATCGGCATTTCAAGTCGTCTGCAGAACGATTCTACTGCCACTAAGGATCGTGAAGACAAGAGAAATCAGTGTTCGAACGGAACAGTAGTTTCTTCCTCGTTCCGTTTATGAGTGAAACAGGAAGGGAAATGACTAGCAGTGGTACAAAATACCCTCCACCATGGGCCGTGTGGTGGCTTGCTAAGTATCTATGTAGATGTAGATGTAAACTGAAGAGTGCATTCTGGCGGTAACTCCATGACATACTCACCGAGCCGCAAAAAGCCTAACGTGTGATTGAGCATTCCGTGACCTTTTCCTAGGCGATTTAATTCTCCGTGGGATAGCTCATTAAAAATTAAATTTTCGTTTTAATGAAATGTTCACAATTTCATTTTCTCATCAAGGTTACCTACGTAAGAGCAACAATTTATCTTCTTCGATCTTAAGAACAGTTTCCTGGCCGTGGTACGAACGAGTACATAGTGCGGAATGTGCAGCTGTCTCAGCTTCAATAACAGGTGCTTCTGTTTCAGTGAGCTTTGTTCGACATGCTGTTTATTGTGCGACGCTAAACAATTAAGATTTTCTGTTTTGTGTATAGCTACTTTAGAATCAGTAGTCCTCTGAATTGAATAACGGTGGGAAATGTAATTGGTCATGCCCACGCCTAAGGAAGCATATTGTCACTTGCCTCATCTGATTTAGGAAATCCCTGGTAAACATAAATCAAAGTGGCCACGCGAAAACGTGAACCTCACTTCGTCCGACGTTCAACTGCACTGTCTTGATCACTGTGCCTTCTCACTAACACCCAAACCTCCAGGTATCAGACACTCAGATCAATACCAAACGTTGTATGTAGACAGAGTATCAGCCAAAACAGCGATTTGCTTGGTGCTGTGTACTGTCGGCCTGTAGAACATGCGTAAACGGTGATTAAAACTAACACCAGAACTACGGAGCACATGAAATGCGTTTCTGAGTGACAGTAGATCTCTCGTGGGTGTGTTGGTAGAGCGTGAGGTCGTCGTACCATAAGTCTGACGTTCAAACCCTAAAAATGACAATTTATTTCAATTGTTTACCCGTGAAACTATTATATGGGAGAACATTTTTCTGACATGTAAAAGTACTTTTCAGAGTTTGTAGCAATGTTCTTTTGGCAGTCTGCTTTCGCTTCGTTACTTGAAAGTGGCAAACCTATTGAGTACATTTGTAGAGATAGGTGAATTGTTCTCAGGACATGGGCGAAGAACAGATACCACTCGTGATGAAGCAGCTTTTGTATTTGTAGTTTCACTGAATAAACAGTCGGAACAGTGGAATAAAGAAACAATTGCGTCACACGCGCGGATGTATTAATAGTCCCATATGACATTTCTACGCAATAACACAGCGAAACTGACAGAACTCTACCATCTGGTGAGCAAGATGTATGAGACAGGCGAAATACCCTCAGACTTCAAGAAGAATATAATAACTCCATTCCCAAAGAAAGCAGGTGCTGACAGATGTGAAAATTACAGAACAATCAGTTTAATAAGTCACGGATGCAAAATACTAACACGAATTCTTTACAGACAAATGGAAAAACTGGTAGAACGCGACCTCGGGGAAAATCAGTTTCGATTCCGTAGAAATATTGGAACACGTGAGGCAATACTGCCCCCACGAATTATCTTAGAAGCTAGATTAAGGAAAGGCAAACCTACGTTTCTATCATTTGTAGACTTAGAGAAAGCTTTTGACAATGTTGACTGGAATACTCTCTTTCAAATTCTGAAGGCTATTTACAATTTGTAAAGAAACCAGATGTCAGTTATAAGAGTCGAGGGACATGAAAGGGAAGCAGTGGTTGGGAACGGAGTGAGACAGGGTTGTAGCCTCTCCCCGATGATATTCAATCCGTATATTGAGCAAGCAGTAAAGGAAAGAAAAGAAAAATTCGGAGTAGGTATTAATATCCATGGAAAAGAAATAAAAACTTTGAGGTTCGCCGATGACATTGTAATTCTGTCAGAGACAGCAAAGGACTTGGAAGAGCAGTTGAACGGAATGAACAGTGTCTTGAAAGGAGGATGTAAGATGGACATCAACAAAAGCAAAACGAGGATAATGGAATGTAGTCGAATTAAGTCGGGTGATGCTGAGGGAATTAGATTAGGAAATGAGACACATAAAGTAGTAAAGATGTTTTGCTATTTGGGGAGCAAAATAACTGATGATGTCGAAGTAGAGAGGATATCGAATGTAGACTGGCAATGGCAAGAAAATCGTTTATGGAGAAGAGAAATTTGTTAACATCGAGTATAGATTTAAGAGTCAGGAAATCGTGAAAGTATTTGTATGGATTGTACCCATGTATGGAAGTGAAAGATGGACGATAAATAGTTCGGACAAGAAGAGAATAGAAGCTTTCGAAATGTGGTGCTACAGAAGAATGCTGAAGATTACATGGGTAGATCACATAACTAATGAGGAGGTATTGAATAGGATTGGGGAGAAGAGAAGTTTGTGGGACAACTTGACTAGAAGAAGGGATCAGTTGATAGGACATGTTCTGAGGCATCAAGGGGTGACCAATTTAGTATTGGAGGGAAGCGTAGAGGGTAAAAATCGTAGAGGGACAGCAAGAGATGAATACATTAAACAGATTCAGAAGGATGTACATTGCAGTAGGTACTGGGAGATGAAGAAGCTTGCACAGGATAGAGTAGCATGGAGAGCTGCATCAAACCAGTCTCAGGACTCAAGACCACAACAACAACAACAACACAGCAAGAAATTGTCATCATTAGGGTATGAACCCAGGCCTTTGGTACGACGATCTAACACTCTAAAAATTTCCCCACGGAAGCCATACTTACTAATTACTCACAGTTATGCTTTTCCTGTGCTCCTTACTGCTTTTAATTACGTTTACGTCTGTTCTGTTGGACGACAGTACATAGTACGAACTAAATCGGAGTTTTGGTCGACACTCTTATCAACATACAAGGTTTGGCATCGATCTGAGTGTCTGACATCTGGAGGTTTGGGTGTAAGAAAGACATGAGCAACACTGGCTGTGGTACGGCACTAATGTGCCTGAGCGCCAAGTAACAAATCAAAATTGCAGTCTACAAACTCCGGTCGGAGATTGAGAATAAGAATACATCATTACCACCGCGTTTCTAAAGCCAGAAGTCTGTTTTACGCGAGATGCGGAGCCGTATTTCAGAGATTCCTTGGCGGGCGGCGTTTTGAAACTGTGTCGCCTTTCTGTAGCGGCCTTTGTGGCGGGCGTTGGCTGCCGTCCAGAAAGCGCGTTGTTTGGCGGGCAGCGGCGCCAGAGCGGCGCATCAGGGTGTAAATGCAGTGGCTGCCTGCTCACTGCTCGCTCCTGCCTACTGCCTGCTGAGAGAAGCCGCGCGGGGTGTGGGAGAGTGCCAGCCAGCTAGTTCTGCGGGAGCTCGCCAGTGCGTGCCAAGCGCAAAAAAATAGCATCTCACACAAAAACAGATTATCTGCCGCCCTCGCACAGCTCCGTTCTAGACTTCGCTGAGAGTTTCAGAGCGCGCCATTCCTTATCACTGCGATAAAACGCTGGTTAACTCGGAACGAGAATTTATTGCTAGAATCTTACTCACATTGCACTTACTGTTTTCCTAAAGCGGTGTAAAATTCTAGCACATTCTACGACACGGCTCTGTCATTTTCGACCACGCGTCAGTGACAGTAAAAGTGAAAGTCACGTAGTTGATGAGAAGCTTATATTATTCGATCATTAGTTCAAAATGGTTCAAATGGCTCTGAGCACTATGGGACTCAACTTCTGAGGTCATTAGTCCCTTAGAACTTAGAACTAATTAAACCTAACTAACCTAAGGACATCACACACATCCAAGCACGAGGCAGGATTCGAACCTGCGGCCGTAGCGGTCTCGCGGTTCCAGACTGCAGCGCCTAGAACCGCACGGTCACTTCGGCCGGCCGATCATTAGTTTCTGCTTTGAAGAATTTTTGGCGTTTTATTTCGGCGAATATTAACAGGTTGTGACTCCACGCACTGTACGAGGGTGAGTCAAATGAAAACCTTAAATTTGTAATAACAAATCGAAATTTCGCGCCGCTATCCTGTAAGTTGATAAGCGTGCTACAAACAGCGTGCAGAATGGCCTGTAGGTGGCAGCATAGTGCAGATTCACGCATACCGTCGCAGTAGGAGTATAAAGATGGCCATCCCACTTACGACTTGCACCAGGGTAGAACAGCGTTCTGTTATTCGGTCTTTGTGTAGTGAAGGTGTGAAACCTATTGAAATTCATCGACGAATGAAGGTTCAGTACGGTGATGCATGTTTCTCACAGCAGCAAGTGTACGAATGGAGTAGGAAGTTCGCAAATGGTGTGACATCAGTGGAAGATGCTCCTCGTTCAGGTCAGGCACAACGAGTTGTGACTCCACAGAACATTGCAGCAGTTGAAGCCATAGTGAAGGAAAATCGCCGAGTGACACTGAATAACATTGCAACATGTTTACAGATTAGTCATGGGTCAGCGCACCACACTATGCACGATGTGCTCCAGTTTCACAAAGTGTCTGCAAGAGGGGTCCGACGGCAGCTGACTTATGAAATGAGAGAACGATGTGTTGATGTTTGTGAAGAACTTCTTCGGCGCTTTGAAAGAGAAGGTGATGGCTTCCTTGAAAGAATCGTTACCGGGGACGAAACCTGGGTTCACTTCCACCAACCACTTCCTCATCGCAGGCCGCGGTGGCCGTGCGGTTCTAGGCGCTGCAGTCCGGAACCGGGCCGCGGTGGCCGTGCGGTTCTAGGCGCTGCAGTCCGGAACTGCGAGACTGCTACGGTCGCAGGTTCGAATCCTGCCTCGGGCATGGATGTGTGTAATGTTCTTAGGTTAGTTAGGCTTAAGTCGTTCTGAGTTCTAGGGGACTGATGACCTAAGATGTTGAGTCCCATAGTGCTCAGAGCCATTTGAACTTCCTCATCCACCATACTCACCAGACCTTGCCCCAAGTGATTTCCATATGCTTGAACCACTCAAAGACGCAATGGGAGGAAAGAAGTTCTGTTCTAATGAAGAGGTACGCCACGTGGTGCATGAGTGGTTGCGCGGACTACCAAAAGAATTTTTTTCTAAAGGAATTTATGCACTTTGTAAGCTCTGGAGGACTTGCATTGAGCGTGGGGGAGATTATGTTGAAAAGTGATACAGCTTTGTACCACTTTTGCATAACAAATAATATTTAAAAAAAATTTAAGGTTTTCATTTGACTCACCCTCGTATTACCTGGCAAAGCGAAATGAACACTTGGCCACGACGGCAGCACCGTGAATTTACGTCCGGTAAACATGACGGGGAGGTACGGCGAACACTCCTTTATTTCTACGATTCCTTCACACAATACCTTGAAACGCGTTTGCTTTTCACGCTGACTCGTTTCATTGACGCATTAACATGATGCTGTCATGCACACCAAAAGAGACACCAACATATACAGGGTGGTCCATTGATCGTGACCGGGGCAAATATCTCACGAAATAAGGGTCAAACGAAAAAAATACAAAGTACGAAACTTATCTAGCTTGAAGGGCGAAACCAGATGGCGCTATGGTTGGCCCGCCAGATGGCGCTGCCATAGGTCAAACGGGTATCAACTGAGTTTTCTTAAATGGCAACCCCCATTTTTGTTACATATTCGTGTAGTACGTAAAGAAATATGAATGTTTTACTTGGACCACTTTTTCGCTTTGTGATAGATGGCTCTGTAATAGTCACAAACATATGTCTCACAATTTTAGACGAACAGTTGGTAACAGATAGGTTTTTTAAATTAAAATACTGAACATAGGTACGTTTCAACATTTTATCTCGTTCGTTCCAATGTGATACATGTACATTTGTGAACTTATCATTTCTGAGAACGCATGCTGTTACAGCGCGATTACCTGTAAATACCACATTAATGCAATAAATGCTCAAAATGATGTCCGTCAACCTCAATGCATTTGGCAATACGTGTAACGACATTCCTCTCAACAGCGAGTAGTTCGCCTGCCGTAATGTTTGTACATGCATTTACAATGAGTTGACGTATGTTGTCAGGCGTTGTCGGTGGATCACAATAGCAAATAGCCTTCCACTTTTCCCACAGAAAGAAATCCAGGGACGTCAGATACGGTGAACGTGCGGGCCATGGTATGTTGCTTCGACGACCAATCCGCCTGTCATGAAATATGCTATTCTATACTGCTTAAACCGCACGCGAGCTACGTGCCGGACATCCATCATGTTGGAAGTACATCGCCATTCTGTCATGCTGTGAAACATCTTGTAGTAACATCGGTAGAACATTACGTAGGATACCAGCATACATTGCACCATTTAGATTGCCATCTATAAAATGGGGGCCAATTATCCTTCCTCCCATAATGCCGCACCATACATTAACCCGCCAAGTTCGCTGATGTTCCACTTGTCGCAACCATCGTTGATTTTCCGTTGCCTAATAGTGCATATTATGCCGGTTTACGTCACCGCTGTTGGTGAATGACGCTTCGTCGCTAAATAGAACGCGTGCAAAAAATCTGTCATCGTCCCGTAATTTCTCTTATGCCCAGTGGCAGAACTGTACACGACGTTCAAAGTCTTCGCCATGCAATTCCTGGTGCATAGAAATATGGTACGGGTGCAATCGATTCTCAACACCGGCGTTTTTGAGAGTCCCGATTCTCGCGCAATTTGTCTGCTACTGATATGCGGGTTAGCCGCGACATCAGCTAAAACACGTACTTGGGCATCATCATTTGTTGCAGGTTGTGGTTGACGTTTCACATGTGGTTGAACACTTCCTGTTTCCTTAAATAACGAAACTATCCGGCGAACGGTCCGGACACTTGGATGATGTCGTCCAGGATACCGAGGAGCATACATAGCACACGACCGTTGGGCATTTTGATCACAATAGCCATACATCAACACGATATCGACCTTTTCCGCAATTGGTAAACGGTCCATTTTAATACGGGTATTGTATCACGAAGTAAATACCATCCGCACTGGCGGAATGTTACGTGATACCACGTACTTATACGTTTGTGACTATTACAGCGCCATCTGTCACAAGGCGAAAAAAGTGCTCCAACTTAAACATTCATATTTCTTTACGTACTACACGAATATGTAATAAAAATGGGGGTTCCTATTTTAAAAAAACTCAGTTGATACCCGTTTGACCATAGCGCCATCTGGTTTCCCCCTTCAAGCTAGACGAGTTTCGTTCTTTGTAATTTTCTCGTTTGATGCTTATTTCGTGAGATATTTGGCCCGGTCACTATCAATGGACCACACTGTATACGTACCTATCTATGCTATACTGTCTTGCGTAGCTCTTTGGAGTCGCAGGTAGCTGGGCACGTGACGTATCACGCAGGATGCTCTTTGGTGCTAGTGGCCCATCAGACACCTGACGTGAGAATTCACTTAAATTTGGGAACATTGTGATTCAGTTATTCATGTTTCTGTCTTGGTTCTGGTCGAACACGCGCTTGTCGGTTGCCGAGTTCACTTCATATCACTGCAAATTTGTTGGTGAGATCAATACATGCTTTTGGCTTAAAACACGCATTGATAGTATACCCGGCTGCATTCATGTAGGACGAACTTATTTTCCTGACATCGCAGTTTACAGTTTTTTTTTTTTCATTTCGATTGAAAATGGAACTCAGTTACTTGTAGGTGAGTTTGAGTCGTGCGCCCGTTTAGACCAGAATATCCACACCTTCTATTGCCATTTGTCATCCACTATCATACTAGGTTTTAACCCACCCTTTAATTCAGTAACAAATCAGTCTGATTTTTTTACACTATTATATTGTTCAGTCTGTACAGAGACGAATATTTTGTACTTAGCTGGAATTTCAGTGTTTATCAATGATCTTCACCTTCTTACTCTGTAAAAGGAGTGGTTTTTCTGACAGAAAAAGTTATTAGCAAACCTACTATCTATATGACTGTTCTTCCAAAACTTCCTTTGTTTTTCCCGCAACCATCTGCTAACGCATCACCATACTGCCATACTGTGTTCCAACGCTCTGTTTAACAGTACCACCAGTCACATATACGAGGGGCGTTCAATAAGCTATTTTTTTCTCTGCCAGTTTCGGTTGAAAATATACGAAATTAGCTGTGGGTATCGTGAAATATTTCCCCTTTAGCCGCTACACTTAAAGTTCCGATAGGTGGCGGCGGCGCTATACATAGCCTTCAAAATGGCGTCTGTAACGGAGGTGTGCTCAAGCAGAGCTGTCATCGACTTTCTTTTGGAAAAAAAAACAGAGTATCGTTCGTATTCATAGCCATTTGAAGAGTGTCTAGAGAGCTATTTTATTGAACAAAACCACGGTTAGTCGCTGGGTGAAGCATCTGTCATCGTCGCAACAAGATCGCGCTAAGCAGTCCGATCTCTCGCGTGCCGGACACCAGCACACCGCTGTGACTCCTGCAGTGTTGGAACGTGCGGACACTCTCATTCGAGGTGACAGACAGGTCGCTGTCAAACACTTCACTGCACTACTGGAAGTTTCTGTTGGTAGTGCTGACACACTCGTCGAACAGTTGAGGTACTCCACGGTTTTCGCCCTCTGTGTCCCTAGCCGCCTAATAGAAGGTCACAAAGAGCAACGAAGGCGTGTCTGTGAGGAAGTGTTTGCGCCTTACGAGGCTGATAGTGACAATTTTTATCTAACATCGTCACAGGTGATGAAACATCTGTTCACCTCTTCGAACCGTAAAAAAACGGCAATCTATCGAATGGCGTCATACCACCTCTCCTTCGAAGAAAAAGTTGAAAGCCGGACCCTCACCTGTAAAGTCATGATGACGGTCGTCTGGGACTCTGAAGGTGTTATTCTGATGTCTTCCCTCATGTGCTACCCACAGAAAATTGAAGAAATGACTTCAGCATGTTCATCGCCACAAAAATGCAAACTAATTTCTCCTTCTCCGTGACAAGGCCCGAATCAGTTTGCGTGACCGAGAGGAGCCCACAAAACTTCATTTGACTCTTCCTCCTCATCCACTCTACAGCCCGGATCTCGCGGCTTCCAACTTCCATCTGTTCGGCCCAATCAAGGATGCAGTCCGTGGGAAGCAGTTCGTGGATAATGGTGAGGTTGTAAGGTGGCTATAACTTCGCACCTTACAAGCACTCAGCCAAACGCTTTGCTGTGATCTACAAACACAATTAGATATCATGTGATATGTTGTACATCGTATATATGAATATATCAAGGAGACTGACACTGTCGCGTACGCCTTGTAAATAATTGTTAATGATTATTGCATGAAAGGTGATGGAGTGTCTTTATTATGATACTAGTAGAGGTTGGAGCGACAGTGGAAATGAAACGGCAGGCGTAACTCAAGCCCTACGTGGAAGGCCCACACAAGTGTGTTGGTCCTGCTTAAATCCAGGAAGTAGCAAGATGGACGTTGGGACACCTGAGCGCTGGGGCATAATAGAGTCGCGACCGGTCGGTTTTGTAGCTGAACCGGAAGGATTATACTTAGGAAACTACTGGTGGTGGTGGTGGTGGTTAGTGGTTAGTGTTTAACGTCCCGTCGACAACGAGGTCATTAGAGACGGAGCGCAAGCTCGGGTTAGGGAAGGATTGGGACGGAAATCGGCCGTGCCCTTTCAAAGGAACCATCCCGGCATTTGCCTGAAACGATTTAGGGAAATCACGGAAAACCTAAATCAGGATGGCTGGAGACGGGATTGAACCGTCGTCCTCCCGAATGCGAGTCCAGTGTGCTAACCACTGCGCCACCTCGCTCGGTCACGAAAATCTTGGACGTAGCTGAGAGGAACGATGAAGCGTCACCTTAGAAACCACACAGGCTGGGTTATATCCAAGGATTTTTACTCAGAAGTGTACCGTTGTACGAGTATAGATTTTTCCTCGCAAACTTCCAGCTCTGGACGACAAAATACTGAAATATGGTTGGTCGGCGTACGGAAGAATCTATAGAAAGGGAGAATATTCCGCGGTTTCGGAAATATGATTCGTTTTCGGAATTATGAGAGTGGGGAGTCGAGCGTTGCTGGGAGGCCAGCGGTGGAGAGACGAGGTCTACCGTTGTGAGTGTCCGTGTGTGACGGTCGCTCGATATCAGCTTTTGTTGGTACAGATGGACTTGCTGTCTTTGCTCTCACGAGATTTTATAGTTAGAACAGTTAGGCACTGTACTATTGCGAACCTATACGATTCTGGACTTCACCTCCGGGTTGGAAGTCGTCATTGATTACGCAGCGTTCAGTAACTGAGAGCACTTCCTCTGCCTATACTTACGTTGAGATGTTATCTGAACTCTGTCCTTGTGGCTGAGAGTTTGCGAACACAGAGAGGAGAAGACAGTATTAGAGTATATTAGTCAGAGGACCCCCTTCTGCCGTCCTACTGTTTGAAAGAGTTTATTCGTGGATGGAGTTCTTCCATCGTCACAGACGAGTACGAGAACCATCACTTCGATGCAGCGGACGCAGTTCATACGGTGATATCGCAAATTGCTTCCGCTTATTAGGGCTATAAAAGCTAAACAGCTGTGATCACGTTAGTTTATTTCTACTGAGGTTCCGCACCACCGTAGGTCATCTTTGAAGTAGTGTCTTCTAGTGTTTGGTACATAGATGATGTCAGTCTTTTGGCGTTATTGAAATTAGATCGCGCAGTCATAATAAGGGGTAGAGTTGGGCAATTGACTAATAATTTTATTTAGGAAATGTAAACCTTGTAATATAAAGGTTTCTTTTTAAAATACAATAAATATATAAGCAGGAACAACGTTTATCATTTAGTAGTATTAGTTGCCTTTATCATTCATTTATGTTTAGGTTGTAATTTATATGTAAAAGTCCATTAAGAGATCCTAAGATCTGCTTGACGGAGTAGTCAGACAGGGACAAATCTTCATTTTAGCGTTTATTATTTTCCGTTGCGCACATTTATTTTTACACCCGCCTGGAGTAGCATCTTGGAAGGTTATTGATGCAGCAAAACGTTATCTCCAATGTCGACCAATAGATTAGTACCATGGAGGCATACAGACCCTCCCAGTAAGGTTCCTAAGGTCATCGCATTGAACGGAGATGATGTGGAGAAGAGCGGCTCGGACTGGGCGCGCGGTTTGAGGCGCCATGTCACGGACTGCGCGGCCCCTCCCGCCGGAGGTTCGAGTCCTCCCTCGGGTTTGGGTTTGTGTGTGTGTGTGTGTGTGTGTGTGTGTGTGTGTGTGTGTGTGTGTGTGTCTGTGTGTTGTTCTTAGCATAAGTTAGTTTAAGTGGTGTGTAAGTCTAGGGGCCGATGACCTCAGCAGTGTGGTTCCTTAGGAATTCACACACATTTGAACATCATGTTGAGAAATAATGTTTTACAACCGGAAGTGTGAGGAATAATATTGTATCTGGAATCCCGAATAAAATCAACTTTCTTTCATTAAAAAGTGTTGAATTTATTATCGAAAGCGCCTCGTGCTTTGCACATTCTTCCAAGCTGTGAGTATTGTGCAATAAGTGACTTCCAAGATTTTTGGGTAGATAATCATACAGGAGACTGCTGATTAATGCAGCAGTACAGCAAGTACTCGCTGCATATAAAGGTTCTCTAAGCGTATAAAGGTTCGATAGTATTCAAAGATCAATGATTCTAGCGTATGTATTATTCAGAGTTGCGGTAGATTACATAAACTGTACAAAAATGTGCATCGAAGGGACATTTTCTTATAACAGATCCTATTACACTTCGTATCTGTGTTATTCCTCTTTCAATTTCTTTTTAAATAATACTATTATCACGGCCGGCCGAGGTGGCCGAGCGGTTCTAGGCACTACAGCCTGGAACCGCGTGACCGCTACGGTCGCAGGTTCGAATCCTGACTCGGGCATGGATGTGTGTGCTGTCCTTAGGTTAGTTAGGTTTAAGTAGTTCTAAGTTCTAGGGGATTGATGACCTCAGAAGTTAAGTCCCATAGTGCTCAGAGCCAGAGAGAGAGAGAGACATATGGTTGTTTTGTTGGCACTACTGTAAGCCATGACTGTTTTGCCCCCCCCCCCCCCCCCCCCGCAGGTTCGAATCCTGCCTCGGGCATGGATGTGTGTGATGTCCTTAGGTTAGTTAGCTTTAAGTAGTTCTAAGTTCTAGGGGACTGATGATCTCAGAAGTTAAGCCCCATAGTGCTCAGAGCCATTTGAACCATTTCAACAACTACCACGTTCATTTATTTTCTACTGATACTCATGAGCCCTTCTTCCTCTGTGCTTGCGAAAGTTAACTGTTACCGCCACATGAACTGCTGTCAGATGCGTTCTCATGTGGGCTTGCCAGAAAACAGCTGTAAACAAATACTTCGAATTTTGGTCGAGCTATTAAACTGACAGAGGCGACAGTTAGTTTTCAACGTCTGTACAATGTCCTGCACGACACATTTTGTTTAACAAAGCTTTGCATACAATATCACTGTAGTGGGATCGATCCACAGTGAAATGTGTATGCATCCACATTTTGTTTGCATAACCACTAACCGTTACAATTTTGATGCTCCATTTTTTGTAAAGATCTAATATATGCTTATCTGATACTATGACGTCTCGTTCGCACATATTGACTCTTTTATTCCGACCACTTTTAAAACCAAACTCGACAGACAGAAAAATTTATCTTTGTGTTTCCTTGCTAGCCTTGAAGTATAGCTCTGTGCAGCAAAGTTCCCGGAAAGGTGGTAGTTGTATTATTCGTAATATTTAATAAATTTCCATCCATTACACATTTTTGTACGTTGTAAATGAGATATAAAGGGTGTGCAATTTGGTGTTTCATTTCTAGGATAGATAATTGACTCCCACTCCATTTGGCATCGCGTTCCATACTCTGTACTTTGCATACTGTCGACTAACTCAGTTTTAACGCTTTGGTTGCACATTTCGACAGCTTTTCCATCATCACTGTCACGCTTCTCCCCTGCTCATCGTTAATAAATTTAATGATAATTGCATGCTGTCGTTCCGCCTGTCGCCATGGGAATGACGGTGGCCTCACGCTGCACTCTGTTTAAAACATTAAGTACAGGGTGAACCAGAGCTTCACCGACAAAATTTCTGACGTTCTCCGGGGATACTTTGAGTGTTTTCTAATAAGGAACCCGTGGTTTCCTGTGGCCGTTAAATGGTAATGATGTAATCATGATTTATTCAGTGTTAACTCAGTTACCTTTATTTGTGGGAAAATACCGTTACAACAATGAAAAATTCTGTAATACGACAACGCAAAATACGGGCTAATTCATTCAGTGAACCCATACAAGAAATGCATTTCTGCAAAATCTACGTCAGAAAAACTATCTGTACTGCTGTATATCACTGTTAACTGACGACTAAATCATAAAAAATAAACAAATAAAAAACGAAATATACTGGACGCAATTACGAAACAGTAATGCGGATTTTGCTGTTGTCAACAGCAAGTACTATAAGTGAATGGAACACCTGTTTCCAAACAAGAAACACTGTACACGCTGATATTTTCAGGGCAATACATATACAGATATAAATGAAGACTACTCAGAAAGGAGCCATCGTAGACTACGGTTTCCTTATACCAAAGTACTCGCAAAATATCCCTGAACAACCTCCGAAATTTTGTCGGTGGAGTTCTGGTTCATCATGTAGCCCAGTGACATGCATTAATTTGTGTTTCTTGACTGAGTTCATGTCAGTGTGCAGGAAGTCAGGTACGATGTCTTGTTCAACGTTGTGAATCTTGTGTTTCGCAACTTTACCTTCAGTACCGCTTTTATGATTATTTATTGTGAAATTGCAACGTCGCTCCACAACCACTATAAAACTGACTGACAATTATATGTTTCTATGGACAGTGGGATTTGTTTTTCATATAGCGTGAGCATAAATGGTTTTAGCTCAAATGGATCCTATACCGGAAACAACTGGGACGACGCGACATTGTAAACGTCGAAAAACAAGTGATTTTACTGATGAATAATTACTGTGGGCGTCGGGAGAGACAGATTGTGAGGTCGGTGATGTAACAACACTGGAGTTCCCTGAAGATGTTTTTGAGGGCACAACTGATAGCAAAAACCAAGATCGCATTTACGGGGCACGTTAGCCTACAGTAAATGTTTCATCAACAAACCGCGTGTGCCTGTGACTGAATTACAGCCTTCCATCGAAAGATGTACTGTACTAAATAGAGTGGAGCTTGTTGCCACTGACGGACACACGGCGTCAGGAGTGAGGCTGTACTGCACCCACTAGAGGTCTCGTGGCAGTCGACGTGTTAAGTAGCCATTATTGGTTGCCACGAGAAAGCATCCGGAAACATTTGGGGAAGTTCTTTGCTGCCCGCCCAAACGATATGATAAGGATGAACTGGTGCATTAAGATGCAAAATATGAAAGCCACCCTTTCGTAATCAAGACATGAGATACATACCATGATTGCCCCAAAGCCTTCGTCAATCAGTGCATTCTTAAGCGACTGCAGGATATAGGGGCAGTGCTGTCCATGCCTAAAGCGGTCACATAATTAGTTCTTGGCTTAAGATCTTGAGGCAACAGCCTTGCCGCAGTGGATACACGGGTTTCCGTCAGATTACCGAAGTTAAGCGCTGTTGGGGGTGGCCGGTACTTGGATGGGTCACCATCCGGGCCGCCATGGGCTGTTGCCATTTTTCGGGGTGCACTCAGCCTCGTGGTGCCAATTGAGGAGCTACGCGACCGAATAGTAGCGGCTCCGGTCACAGAAAACCGTCATAACGACCACACACCCCTCTTATCCGCATCCTCAGCTCAGGATGACATGGTCCCGATGGGCCACTTGCGGCCACTAGACGGAGTGCTTAACATCTTAGTATGTCTGGCAATACAATATATTCAAAGTACTTTTCAAAGCCACGGTCACATCCAGCAAGTTAGGGGGACATGCTCTTAAAAATCCAGGAATCTACTGCACAACGATTCTTCTAAAAGGGGCGTAGAAAATCATCAATAATACTAACGACACATAAAACTTAATACCTCCATGCAGCGTTCCACCAGCAAATCGATCCATCGCTGCATGGGGACGCCGCTGCTAAAGTACTAGGAAAAGTTACCATATACTACCAAGCCTTGAATCAGCTGCGGGTGGGACTGTTTCGCATCCCTCCGTCACTCACGTTCTGTATTTTGCTTAGCCCTCTTCCGCTGCGCCCCATCGTAGCCAAGTTTCCACAACTCAATTTGTCCGTGGGACGAGCAAATCGAGTGATACGCACCTCTGTGTACGGTCCCAACACAGTGCCTACACGGGAGAAAATGAATCGAGCCAATTTTGCACAGAGCCCTCTCTGCAACCACTGTCAAATTTTCCGTACCGTCGAACGATGGGTCTTGCATAGAAACCAAAAGGTCATTTGGAATATGACGTGAATGAAACTGAGTATCAACACCAGGAAGGCGCCTCACACAATCACGTTTGCTACATTCGGACCTCGATTTTTTTCCCACTCGCTAAACATTACAGCTACGTGTACCTGGTATGGAACTTCGAGTACGATGTCCTACACAGTGCACATATCGATCTTGAAGATTTCACGGGCTTAGCATGAAAATCATCACTGGTATCTAACTAAGCGCCTGCGAACGAAATACAAACCTAATTTTCATAACTGCACCGCCATTATAGCGCCCGCACCGTAATCCCAAGACCAAATACCTTCCGTCTACATCCCCTTCCCTACATCCAAACTCTCCACTCCCTTTTTACAAACTACACTCCTGGAAATTGAAATAAGAACACCGTGAATTCATTGTCCCAGGAAGGGGAAACTTTATTGACACATTCCTGGGGTCAGATACATCACATGATCACACTGACAGAACCAGAGGTACATAGACACAGGCAACAGAGCATGCACAATGTCGGCACTAGTACAGTGTATATCCACCTTTCGCAGCAATGCAGGCTGCTATTCTCCCATGGAGACGATCGTAGAGATGCTGGATGTAGTCCTGTGGAACGGCTTGCCATGCCATTTCCACCTGGCGCCTCAGTTGGACCAGTGTTCGTGCTGGACGTGCAGACCGCGTGAGACGACGCTTCATCCAGTCCCAAACATGCTCAATGGGGGACAGATCCGGAGATCTTGCTGGCCAGGGTAGTTGACTTACACCTTCTAGAGCACGTTGGGTGGCACGGGATACATGCGGACGTGCATTGTCCTGTTGGAACAGCAAGTTCCCTTGCCGGTCTAGGAATGGCAGAACGATGGGTTCGATGACGGTTTGGATGTACCGTGCACTATTCAGTGTCCCCTCGACGATCACCAGTGGTGTACGGCCAGTGTAGGAGATCGCTCCCCACACCATGATGCCGGGTGTTGGCCCTGTGTGCCTCGGTCGTATGCAGTCCTGATTGTGGCGCTCACCTGCACGGCGCCAAACACGCATACGACCATCATTGGCACCAAGGCAGAAGCGACTCTCATCGCTGAAGACGACACGTCTCCATTCGTCCCTCCATTCACGCCTGTCGCGGCACCACTGGAGGCGGGCTGCACGATGTTGGGGCGTGAGCGGAAGACGGCCTAACGGTGTGCGGGACCGTAGCCCAGCTTCATGGAGACGGTTGCGAATGGTCCTCGCCGATACCCCAGGAGCAACAGTGTCCCTAATTTGCTGGGAAGTGGCGGTGCGGTCCCCTACGGCACTGCGTAAGATCCTACGGTCTTGGCGTGCATCCGTGCGTCGCTGCGGTCCGGTCCCAGGTCGACGGGCATGTGCACCTTCCGCCGACCACTGGCGACAACATCGATGTACTGTGGAGACCTTACGCCCCACGTGTTGAGCAATTCGGCGGTACGTCCACCCGGCCTCCCGCATGCCCACTATACGCCCTCGCTCAAAGTCCGTCAACTACTTATACGGTTCACGTCCACGCTGTCGTGGGATGCTACCAGTGTTAAAGACTGCGATGGAGCTCCGTATGCCACGGCAAACTGGCTGACACTGACGGCGGCGGTGCACAAATGCTGCGCAGCTAGCGCCATTCGACGGCCAACACCGCGGTTCCTGGTGTGTCCGCTGTGCCGTGCGTGTGATCATTGCTTGTACAGCCCTCTCACAGTGTCTGGAGCAAGTATGGTGGGTCTGACACACCGGTGTCAATGTGTTCTTTTTTCCATTTCCAGGAGTGTATACACGAGAATGAGCGATTCTAGCATTCTGTGTTATAATTAGTTCCTTTACAAGATTGACTCAAGCAGCAGTACGAGCACTGCGCATATTCAAGAACCGAACTTACTAAGATATGTAAGTGTAATACGTGTATATTTCTATTGTCTATTGTCAAACCACAATTTATGAAAGATGTTTGTATTTTATTAATAGGATTAAGTAGGAATAATTAATATTTGTCATTCTGGAAATAGTTGTGGTAGCAGGGAATGTCTGCTTCAAAGTATTGTTGGCAGGAGAGACCGCACATTGATATAATTTTAAAAAGGGCGGGAGAGACCGCGTATGGATACATTTTAAGAAAAGAGCGGGAGAGACAGCGCATTGATACATTTTGTAATGGTAGCAGGGATTGTCTGCACCAGAACACCAGAAAGCATTGTTGGCGGGAGTAACCGCACTTTAGCGCTCGTTGGAAGTCAGGAGTAAGCGAGATGTGAAGCGAGTCGGTAGCAGATCTAATGTGAGAGGTTGAGAGGAGCGGTGTGCCTGCCAGCTACCAGCTACGATTTACAAGAGATTATAAACGGATGTACAGAGACATCAGCTAACTATTATCATAAGAGGAACTTATATTATTGAATTATTTTTTTGAGAAACTCAAGACTGCTGAAGGTATGTTTGCGCAATGCTAAGTGTAAGATTATTGTAAAAAGTAAGTCCCATTTGAACGTTTGTAAAATCATTTCATTCAGAATATGATTAATTTTTGACAGCAATATTGCATTACTGACTATAATCCATCCCAAAAGCCATCAACATAAAATTTTGCAAAATTTTATTGTTGTCAAGAAAAAGTTTAACTATGAATTACGTAACTTCAGTCAAATTAACTAAAGAAAAACATCAGCTTTGCTATTGAAGAATAACGTCAGCTTTTGTAATAAATACAGCCACTTATTATGACAGCCCACCAGCAGCTAATAGAGTATAGTAAAACAGAGTAAGTATATTCATGTCGCAGTTCGATGTAGCAGTCACATGGCGATCTAGTAACAGTAAAAAAGGCAAGGAACAGTTTTGGGTTATTGCAGGTAACGACTGAGGGCCACGACGACGACATTCTATGTTTCGTCCAAATAATAAGAAAATCACTTTTAATAAACAGCATTTAAATTTGTGTGCGAAGATTGAGAAAGAGAATTAGTTTCAAAGGGAAGATTTGATTTGTTATTATTAAGCAAGCGATAGAAATCCTAAGGGAAGGTTTCATAGGTTATTGTAGAAGGGAAGGTTGCGTAACAAAAGAGATATAGAGGAGACGGGAGGGTTTCATAAGTATAACTTTGTTTCATTTTAAGAGAAGATTCTCCTGATTTCAACAACTTCAAATCAAGTTGACAAGGTTTCTGGTGGAAATCCGATTCGTGCGGATGACAGATTTACTTTACAACAATTTATATGGAATAACAATGCTAAATACAGAATGACGGAAGAAACCGACACGCGTGAAGGCGCTTATGACGATGGACTGGAAGGTCCAAAAAAAAAAAAAAAAGTATCCTCCGTAGCCTCGGAGGTACTTGGTTCGAATCCTGATGGTGGAAGAAATTTTCTCCACCTACATTTCGCCGATAAGAAGAGGAGAGGTTGCACGTTACGTTAAGGTACCTCGTCAGACTTTCACCAGTGTCATGGATTAAATTCCAAGCTTCTCATGAAGTAAGTGCATGCAACCCTTTTGATGGTGATGCTTGGGTGGGATGGAGACGACAAGCGTATCGTTCCCACGATGCTATTCTAGAGGAATAGACTGTGTGCTGGCATCGTGTTTTACCCTCTCCCTGGTCTCATCATCATACAACTAAAAGACATTCCAAGCCTAAAATTCACCTACACTGAAAAGATAAACGACAAAAATACGGAAACAGCAAAGCTACATCACATTACCAGGACTAATACGGTGTAGGAAAACCGTTAGTATTGAAAACAGCTTCCAGTCCTCTCGGGTTGTATGAATACAGGTCGTGTGTGGTTTAGGAGGGAATGTTATACAATTCCTGAAAAATAGTGTCAAGTTTAGATAACAGTGATGGAGGTGGCTATATCATGCACGGTTCTGGCCAAAGCAGGCTACAAAGGCGCAGTAATATTGAAATGTGGTAGCTGTGGAGGTCAGGGGAGGCACGACAGTTCAGTTCATCCCAGTGGTGTCAAAACGTGTCCTAGATTATGCGAGCTGTGTGAACAGGGGTCTGGTAGTCTTGAGAAACAGCATCACTACTGGGGAACAAACCTTGAACCTTGGGATGGACCTGATGAGCCAAAGTGATCGCATAATGCTTAGTAGTAATGCGATCTTGCACAGTAACCATGGAGCTCATGGAATGCTACGATATGATTACCCAAATACACTGATGCGCCAAAGAAACTGGTATAGGCATAGTAATTCAAATATAGAGATATGTAAACAGGCAGAATACGGCGTTGCGGTCGGCAACGCCTGTATAAGGCAACAAGTATCTGACGCAGTTGTTAGCTCTGTTACTGCTGCTACAATGGCAGATTTGAAAGATTTGAGTGAATTTGAACGTGGTGTTATAGTGGGCGCACGAGGGAGGTAGCGATGAATTGAGAATTTTCCCGTACAGCCATTTCACGAGAGTTCCGTGAATATCAGGGATACCGTAAAACATCAAATCTCCAACGTCGCTGCGGCTGGAAAAAAGATCCTGCAAGAACGGGACCAACGACGGCAGAAGAAAATCTTTCAACGTGACAAAAGTGCAACCCTTCCGCAAATTGCTGCAGATTTTAATGCCGGGCCGTCATTCACCGAAACATTATCGATATGGGCTTTCGGAGCCAAAGGCCGACTCCTGCACCCATGATAAATGCACGATGTAAAGCCTTATGCCTCGTCTGGACCCGTCAATACCGACGTTGGACTGTTGATAATTGGAAACATGTTGCCGGGTCGGACGAGTCTCGTTTCAAACTGTATCGAGCGGATGGAAGTGTGCGGGTATGGAAACAACCTCGTGAATCCATGGACCCTGCATATCAGCAGGGGACTGTTTAAGCTGGTGGAGGCTCTGAAATGATGTGGGGCGTGTGCAACTGAAGTGACATGGGTCTAGATTCGACTCTGACAGATGACACGTACGTAAGCATCGTATCTGATCGTCTGCAGCCACTTATGTCCATCGCGCATTCCGACTGACTTGGGCAATTCCAGTAGCACAGTGCGACACCCCACAGTCCATAATTGCTACAGAGTAGCTCGAGGAACACTCTTCTGAGTTTAAAACCTTCCGTTGGCCACCAAACTCCCCAGACGTGACATTATTGAGCATTTCTGGGATCCTTGCAAGTGCTGTTCAGAAGAGACCTCCACCGCCTGTTACTGTTACGCATTAATGACAGTCCTGCATGATTCACGGTGTCAGATCCCTCCAGCAGTAGTTCAGACATTAGTCGAGACCATGATACGCCGTGTTACGGCACTTCTATGTGCTCGCAGGGATCCTACACGATATTAGTCACGTGTACCAGTTTCTTTGGCTCTTTGGTGTAATAACTGAACCCCACTCTTGAGACATAAACTTGGCCGTATGTTGGAAACAGTGTGAAACAAGACTCATCCGATCAAAAGACTTTCTTCCACTGCTCCATAGTCCAGGTTTTACGGTTTCGGCACCACGTTTTTCTGTTAAGGATGTTTGTATCACTAGTGAGTAAGTTTGGAATTTCAGCACGCCCTGTAGTTCCCTTCGTGGTGTTTTGGTAATGCCAAGGTTCAGGCTGCGACTTTCAGTTCTGCAATGACTTTTGCAAGTTTTATACTCTTACTTTTCGTCACAATTACAGTCTGTCACGATGAGTCAACACTGACTTTCGTCTGCGTTGTCACCTAGCGGATGATGTTTTTCCCCTTTTCCTGTATGCGGCGTGAATCTTCCTTACGGTGCCTCTTGAAACACCAAACACTTTGTCCTCCTTGGTTACGGAAGCACACACCATACGAGCCCCATCCATTTGCCAATCTCCGACTTCGCTTAGCTTCGCTTAGCAGTCTCAACTACACAGAACAGTGCTCTGAATACGACTGACACTAGCAACGTATTGATGCCATTGCATAGGTGCCATTTGTGGTCAAATACAACAGCGTGTAACACTCCAAGAAACCCGGAAACCAAAATAAGAATGTCATGGTAATTTAAAGAAGGGAACAGTGTTACCCTGACAGGTACGACAACTTTGA
The DNA here is from genome assembly GCF_021461385.2 of Schistocerca piceifrons. Classification (NCBI taxonomy): domain Eukaryota; kingdom Metazoa; phylum Arthropoda; class Insecta; order Orthoptera; family Acrididae; genus Schistocerca; species Schistocerca piceifrons. Next base: position 235,003,318 of record NC_060140.1, read on the forward strand.
CAATAATGTAACACCTTAAAGTTTTGATGAACACCAATTTCAATAATTACTGAGTGCGTCATGATATAAACGTAGAAAGAAAGGATGGTTATTTTTAATTAACCATCAAACATCTCAGTAATAACTGAAAATCAGTACGACGAAAGTTTAGTCCAAAGTAATATGTCGGTCAGAGATAACATTTATTGTGAAAGAGAGTTGTAAACTCCGCGAAAAGGAAATTCAATAATGCGTCTACAATGCTCGATCATGGAAATGTTAGTCGCTTGCTAGCTTGCTTGCCATCATGTCGTGAGAGAGCACCGTTTGTTACAATACTACAAACGGAACGCTACGAGACTGGTTCTATTCAGAAAAAGTACTTTTGCATGATAGAGATGCGCAGACTTTCTTCTCAGTTATTCTGACTTGAGAACTTCAACTGAAGTGATATTGTGATAGTGTACGACGAATTAATTAACATTTATCTTTGGAGATATTATTGTTCGACTCAGCCTTCATCAAAGTGAACAGTTACAACGAAGAATGGACATAGTATCGAAGGCTGCACTACCTGATTAGCCTTGAGTAGGAAACATTAATACGACTTCACCAAGATAATGCAAATACGCCGATAGTAAAAGTTGTAATTTTCACTATCACCGAACTGAAAAGAATCGTAATTGATATGATCCATCGGTGTGCGTGTGGTGTAATGATTATAAACTAACTGCTAAGAAGGAACAATAAAAATTGTTCGTCAGTAATAGAAATGTCGTAAGTTGGCTGCATCATTAATTGAACTGTGTGATAGTTGATGATCAAAATTAATTAACTGTGAACATTTTAGTTGAAAGAGTGACTTGATGAAAATTGAACATTGAAAGGAGGGTTTTGCCTAAATAATACTACGACGCACGAAAGCAAGATAGCATTATAGATTATCTGCGGATTTACGTCGTGCCGTAGTGGACAATTCTGCCTAGCAACGTAACAACAACTACTGATACTGAACCGCAAATGAATTTTTCCTCGCTTCAGTGGTGTGAAATGACGCCGGCGATACTGCAATAACTAACTAACCCGGCATAGCAAATCATCATAAAACCATAACAGACAATTAAAATCAGCAGTTCGCATCGCTGAGAAGACTGTGCGGACTCGCAAACGGACATTTATACATCACGCGAGGAACAATTTTCTTCAGAGATTTTCAGGTGGTGTTCCACGTTATCCGACCGGGACAACCATCACTGGGCGTCGCGTTACCATTCCACCGACCGAGCTGTAGCAGCAGCGGCTCAACATCAACAGCGACGACGGTAGGGGATAGGGGACGACACAAGCGCTACTTCCAGATTTGGCTATCATCTGCATCTACGTTTAAGCATGCATTTCTTGCAATATTTTCACATTTTAATCCAACCTCTGTACACTTAAGTCATAACTTTCCAACCACAAGGAAGAAAATCATTTCCGATTGGATGCCTGAACAACCCATCAATGTCTCCCAGCCGACAAAATCTTACTATTACTTCTTTTATTAACAGGTTATTCTACAGTTGTCTTTAGCTCTTTGCTGGATGTGGATCTGCAGAGTTTAGATGCTGTCGAACAACTTCCGCTCGGTTCGACGCCCGCAGGTGTGTGGTGTGCACTCGCTAGCGTAGCAGCGTCACGCTCCTGCGCTTGTCATCAACCCCTGCAAAGTTCCCCGCGGCGCGTGATCGGGATAGGAAACGCTACCTGCAGTGCACCTGCGCTGCACCCGAACCTTGCGCCAACTTAATTAATATTCGGTGGCGTCGGTGATTTTCTACAGCACAGGCGGAATTTTAACAGGATCGTACGCTGGTGGCGTCAGCACGACTCAATCAGAACAGTATTAGATGTGATGCAGTTGAGGCGAGATGCGCTAGCGGTAGCGAACATTCCCAGAAACACAGCGCATCTGTGTGGATGCTAGACGCACGATTTTTAACGTCAGAAACGTTTACAGGGAATTCCTGTGCATTACACTGTAGTCAGAACATCACTCTAATTTCTATAGAACAGATAACTCGAAATTTAAGGTGTTTTATTGCGTCTGGTCATTAACTTTATTTCTAGTTCAATATTTTAGCCTGTGGTTCTTCGTAGATGAACTCGTATTGCCGAATCATCTGACGATGGCGATTTGCTAGGTCTACAGCATGTAACTCGTCACGTGTGTCACAAGATGTACGCTGGAGTAGGCGAGTAGGGAACTTACCGGCTGTGTGCACGTACGTAGTACAAAACACAAGTTCTCAGACTGATATAATAACAAATTTAAAGTCGAAGAGTACGTATTTTTCCTGCTGACTTACTCAATGTGGCAGATTTGGCACTATACCTTGCTCACAATGGTTTTTAAATAACCATGGTAAGAGGTATATGTTCTTTCGGAATAGTGAAGGTTTCGTCTGTCACAGCACTGAAGTGCTCATGGAATCGAGTCATATCTTACCATTCAGTAGTGTTAAAGTTTTGAGAAGGAGAAACAGTGTGGAAGTGACAAATCCCGTGAACCCGACAGGTGGTGCAACAATGAGATAGAAACTTTATTCATTACTTCTGAATGACCAGGAGCGTCTTCGTGCCAAGGGCTTACGTTATTTAGTGTGTTCCTTCCAGGCACGAATTAATTGTGGGCAACGCCACTCTTACCGAAAAACACGATTAGATTCATCACCATCTTGGCATCTGAGAATATGGATTTTTTTTAGACATAAGGGATTTTTGTACCGATCCATGCGGAACCTAGCATGCTAAACAACTTAATCTAAAATAGATATCTCTTCTTCTCCCCCCCCCCCCCCCCCCCGCTCTCTCTCTCTCTCTCTCTCTCTCACACACACACACACACACACACACACACACACACACACGCACACGCACACACGCACACCACGACACCAACAGTTAGTCATATACCTCTCAATACCACTGCTGGAGAGCTCGAAATGCGTACTGACGCAGTGCTTCGATACAAAGGCTTAACTGAAAAAAAAGTTGTTCCGGAACTTGTAGACAGCACACTGTATGTATCGCTAACTGTTAAAACGGATGAAGTTGGAGATTTATCCGAATCAATGCTAGAAAAGATCGACGTACAAAAACGAAAAAACGTGTAACAATTTCGGTATTTATTTTTACGTAAACTGCATGAAAGCCGAATTTGGCTGACTAGATCGTAATTTGAACCTCCCCATACCTCGATACGCGTAAGAGTTCGGTATGTTAGTGTTGTGCACCACTTTGTTCCATTTAAAGAGAATATGTGTAGATCATTTATATGAACTGTTGTGAGATCCTTTGCACCCCAGGGCATTGTTTTTGAACTTCCTACTAATAAATGGGAGAACAAATACCAATCAAGGAAAGCAATATACACAAAGTATTGAATTAAAACAAGTACTTAGATGAGGAAATACATAAGATCCTTTCAGATATCTGGCTCTGGACAGCAAAACTGCTACCGTGACGGGTGAGAGGTACGCCGATATGTTACAGAATCGCATCATCCCTAGCCTGGCTGATAAACACCTGCTGGAACGTACAATGTTTATGCAGGATGGCGCTCCACCCCATATTGCTAGACGCGTGAAAGACCTCTTGCGCGCGTCGTTTGGTGATGATCGTGTGTTCAGCCACCATTTTCGTCATGCTTGGCCTCCTAGGTCCACAGTCCGTGCGATTATTGTCTTTGGGGTTACCTGAAGTCGCAAGTGTATCGTGATCGACCGGCATCTCTAGGGATGCTGAAAGACAACATCCGACGCCAATGCCTCACCATAACTCCGGACATGCTTTACAGTGCTATTCACAACATTCTTCCTCGACTACAGCTATTGTTGATGAATGATGGTGGACATATTGAGCATTTCCTATAAAGAATATCATCTTTGCTTTGTCTTACTTTGTTATGCTAATTATTGCTATTCTGATCAGATGAAGCGCCATCTGTCTGAAATTTTTTGAACGTTGGTATTTTTTTGGTTATAATAATACCCCATGTCATTCCAAGCATGTGTGTCAATTTGTAACTTTCTATCTACATTATTCCGTGATATATTCAGTTTTCCAATTTACACTGACTTTTTGATCACACGGTATAACTATCACATAGTTGTTTTATTATTTTTAACTGTTTTTACGAGACACACACGTACATACACTGTAACTCGTAAACTCCGTCCTTGGATGCCCCAGACGATACCGACCGACCTCCTTGTCGTCCTCAGTTGATAGGTGTCATTGGATGCCTATAAGGGGGGGGGGGGGGGGGGAATAGTCAGCACACTGCTCTACCGGCCACTGTCAGTTTTCGTGGCCGGAGCCGCCAATTGTCTATCAGATAGGTCCTCAGTTGGCCTGACAAGGGCTGAGTGCACCCCGCTTGCCAGCACCACTCGTTGGACCCGAGCAGTCACCCACCAAAGTGCTAGTCAAGCGAGACAGCGCTTAACCTCGGTGACCTGACGGGATCCGGTGTTATCACTGCAGCAAGGCCGTTGCAGTTGTAATAGCGGATAGTAATAAAGGAAAATCTATAGTTTGAAACCATAATATGTAATAATTAATTATCTTATTTGAACAGCAAACTGAGAAAAAGCACCCTAGTTTGTGAAAGTGCTAACAGGACTACCAAAATCATATGAAGTAAAAAAGTCACTGAATTTGTCACCGAATGCCACAATACAGCGCAAAATCGTAGTTTTCAGTTTTAGTCTATTCATTATTGTCTAATCCAGGGTCGGTCTCGGCGTCCCATACTACACATGAACATGACGTGCTGCACGCATGTGAGCTAAGGCTCGGCTTATATGTGCTTTGCTGGGTCCTTCTCAGAAGTACCAGGTACAGCGCGGCATTTGATATAACAAAGCAGTGCGGCACTTTTCGGTCAGTTCGGCAGAATTGTGATGTCAGCGCTGTTAAGACTTTGATATTTATTCATAGCATAAAGGAAATTCACAGGTACATTGGATGTTTGCACAAGAAAGGCAGTCCAGCAATCCATCGTCAGAAGCTTTTAAAATGAATGGGACTGTTGCAAGAGAAGGACGAGAAGTGTCAGTATACATTATGCAGTCGCGTAATCGACAGGACCGAAAATTTGCTACGTAACAGCTATACAACATCATCCAGAAAGAACTTAAAGATAAAGTAGACGATGAAAGTGCAAAAGAATACAATGATCAGCAGAAGGGATTTATCCGTACAGCAAAATCCACTTTGTATTAAATTTGTAGGCATGAGGCAGGTGTTTAATTTGGTGATACGAACAGTTAATTCTCTGAAGCCAAGTCGCACGCTTTATTACAGCGTCAGTTGCAACAGTTTTCGATGGAACTGAACGAAGAATATAGAGACTTCATATATTACTGAAAAGTACGTTGGTTAAGTCAAAGGACATTCCTGGAATGGCCTTTGCAATATAAAACCCGCTATATTGAATTTATGAAGGGAAAAGGAACGAAGGAGCGAAAACTGAAACATCTGGAATGGGTTGCAGACTTCGCATTTTAAGTGAACTTGACTACACACTGCCCACAGTAAGACATTGCAAGGTGAGGTGAGAAACAACTTACTTATGGTTTGGTAAGTACGCATTAAAAAAAAATCCCATTATGAAAGTAAGAGATTCTGACAAAAATTCCGTCTATTTCTGTAAGTTAACTGGCGTTAAATAAAGGCGAGGTTTTGAAGAACTAACTGTGAACTTGAAATAATTACAAGTTTACTTTTCTAAACGGTTTGATAACACTGCCAACTTTACACCTGTTTTCTGTTTTCGAGTTCGTTTGCCTTTTCAGTTGAAAGCGCTCCTACGAATGTACAGATAGAGATGATTAATCTGCAATGTAGTTCTCATCTAAAAGACAAATTCACTTACGTTAAACCTGTCTAGGAAGTCTACATTCTTTTCTTCAGGAAGTTTTTCTAGGTCTCGATAACGAGGTTGCAAACGTGATAAAATATTTGGATCAATATACATGTGTGAAAGGCTTCTTTCGATTATGAATCTAAATAAGTCCGATTACGTGGCAATTTGAGTGTGATAATTTGCGAAATTTTCGACTTTTGTCCGTATGCGACAGCTGGTAGCAGATAAAAATTACGTCATCAGTGCGTTTAAAATAATTAAACAACACGTAACTTGGGTTTGCTTGTGATCTACGTTGTTATGAAAATATGAATGCAAGCCGTATGCAGTATGACTGCATTGCCATGTAAATGTAGCACTTTCCAGTTTCTTCTTCTTCTCGCTCCTCATGCTCGGACAGCGTGGCCTGGCGACGGGGGAGCTGCGCAATGAGAAAAGAGAGGTACACACGCAGGCAGGAGTACTGCTCACGTGTCGACTTCATGGCCTCTCTGGTTAAACTAGTCCAAAAGTTCGTTCAATATATTTGGATGCGTTCGTGAAAGGGAAGAAATATTGGAAATGAACAAAATCTGTCGTACAAAACGAGGGCGTTTCTTTACAACGTAGCAATTTCTGCATCATTCACCGCTTGTGGTGTATGTGATAGTCGGGTAATTCACAAAGCCAGCGATACTTGGTAGAAAATTTGACTGCCAGAGTCTAATTTCAGATCTATCTTTTGCGTTCTTTTTGCTGAACTCCAAGTGTATACCTCATCACATTTTGTTTATTTAAACTACAGCAACATCTCTATGCTAGTCAAACATATAATATATTAAATCGGGTGCAAAAAGCAAGCATAACGAAGATGTTATAAGATCATATGGTGTGCTAAGTGGAAGCAGAAGAAATCAGTTACAAATAATGCAAGAAGTGTTCAGTTCAATCCAGTAAGTGGCGGAGTAAACAATACATTATTTCGCTAAGTGGGTATATCGAATGAAACAACACGTTTACAGTTACCAGTCACTTTTTGTTTATATCGACAACGTATTTCGAAGGTTTAAACCTCCATCATCACGAGGACTTACATGCGTTAGTACGACATGTTGAAATGGCTCTGAGCACTATGGGACTTAACTGCTGAGGTCATCAGTCCCATAGAACTTAGAACTACTTAAACCTAACTAACCTAAGGACATCGCACACATCCACGCCCGAGGCAGGATTCGAACCTGCGACCGTACCGGTCGCGCGGTTCCAGATTGTAGCGCCTAGAACCGTTCGGCCACTCCAGCCGACAGAAGACGTGTGTGTGTGTGTGTGTGTGTGTGTGTGTGTGTGTGTGTGTGTGTGTGTGTGTGTGTGTATGTGTGTGTGTGTGTGTATGTGTGTGTTGTATTACGACTTTGGCGTAACTTGTGGCAGTGTATAGTGCAAAAACAAACATACTATTCCATAATATCGTTTTTGGGAGATTTTCTGGCTAAACTAAAAGTACAACGATGAGCCAAAACATTATAACCACCTGCTTCATAGTTTGTTTGTCCGTCTTTGGAACGAAATACATCACTGACCCTGCGCATCACGGTTCCGACAGTTTGTTTGTAGGTTTTTGGAGGTATGTGGCATTACATGTCCACGCATAGGTCACGTAATTCGTGTAATTAACGGGCCGCTGATTTGCGTACGCGGTAATGGCGCCCGATAGGCGACCCAGATGGGTTGCATAGGATTTACATCAGCGAATTTGGTCGCCGAGATAGTAACTTGAGTTGATTATAGAACCATTATTCAAACCACTGTATCATGGCTCTGGTTCCGTGACACGAACGATTATACTGCTGAGGTTAACAGCTGCCAGCGTGTCTTCGATTACTATCACAGGTCCCATTCAAGTGCAGGAGAACGACTCGCATAGCATAATAGACCTCCCACCAGCCTGCGCTGCACGTTTCGAGCCGCAGTTCACCTCGATGAAGGCGTTTGCGGAGACGACCATCGACCTAGTGTAGCAGAAATGGGATTTGCCCAAAGGGCCGCCACGTTTCCATTGATCGACGGTTGAATCCCGACTGCAATCTGAATTTACAACATCGTTGGGACAACATGTGAACACGTAGGGGTGCGTTCCGAAACACTTGTGCTGCATCAGCATTGTGCTATTTCGGCAAAGGTGCCATAGATCCTACTTTACAGACCAGAGGGGCCTCCGAACCCATGTTCTGCGAAGAGTCGTCGACGTCCCAACCATTTCACAGCTAGTGGTAGTTTGACTGTCCTCCTCCCTCTTTCTGTAGATGCTCATGACAGTAGCACATGAACATGCGACCAACTTGCCATTTTCGAGACACTCGTTCACAGGCCCTGCATAATAATAACCTGCCCTTTGTCAAAGCTGCTTATCTCAATGGATTTCCCCATGTGCAGGCCATATCTTCGCTAGGGTGATCACCCAGTCCGTGTCTGCTCCGCATAGATACTCTTGTTACCACGTCAAGTGCCTGCAACGCCACCAGGCCGCAGCGAAGGTCGTGCTGGGCAGTGGTCATAATGGTGGTGGTGGTGGTTTTTGGGATGTTTAAGGGGGACTAAACAGCTAAGGCCATCAGTCCCCCAGGTCATAATGTTTTGGCTTATTAGTGCAAATAGAACAACTAAAACAGAATACCTCCAGTGATCACAAGATCAAAATGGCTCTGAGCACTATGGGACTCAACTGCTGTGGTCATCAGTCCCCTAGAACGTAGAACTAATTAAACCTAACTAACCTAATGACATCACACACATCCATGCCCGAGGCAGGATTCGAACCTGCGACCGTAGCAGCAGCGCGGCTCCGAACTGGAGCGCCTAGAACCGCACGACCACCGCGGCCGGCGATCACAAGATCAAGTCTCTGTCGCAATAGATCACACGTAAACAACTGTTACGCTTTGTAAATGAAAATAGTGTGTGGAAACTATTAGGCGCAAAGAACATGAGCAAAACAGAAACATTATCTCAAAGTACAAAGAATATGTAGGAAAACAACACTATTATTTCATAATATGTTTTAAAGAAGTGTGGACACTATGGTTAAAGTTATGAATATACAGGGTGAGTCGCGTAAGACGTAACAGCCCTTTTATTCTGGGGGCGATCGCACGTATCGGCATGCGGTTTTCGGCGAATCATAGCGGACTATGGATCACAAACGTTGGTACATGCACAATTATCACAACGTTTATATTGACGGAGATAATGAGGCAAGTACATGTTTTTTAAATGGGATGCTATACTTATTTTACCATCATTCGAACGCTCTGGAAAAGACGCGTAAAAGAGGGCAGATGAGGATTTACCTACGTAGCGTAGGCCGTGCATGCTGCATAGAGCACGACAACTCGGCCTGCTGGTCGCACGAGGCGTGTTTACTGTGTGCAGCAGCTTCCCACCGTCTCGACCTTCAATCGTACAATTTTTCCCAGCGTCTTTTAAGCGAAGTTTGAATCACAATAGCAACATACGTTACATCACTATACGCGTCTTTTCCAGAGCGTTCGAATGATGGTAAAAAAAAGTGTAGCGTCCCATTTAAAAAACATGTACTTGCCTCATTATGTCGGTGAATATAAACGTTGTGGTTATTGTGCATGTACCAACGTATGTGCCCCATAGTCGGCTATGATTCGCCGAAAACCGCATGCCGATACGTGCAATCGCCCCCGGAATAATGGGGGTGTTACGTCTTACGTGACTCACTCTGTATACAAGTGGTATACAAGTCCTTTTCTGTCAAGTTTATGTATCTTAAACTTCATACCCGTTTATATAATCAGGTGACGTATTGGAAATCTGAAGTACAATAACTATGTTGGCAACAGTAGTAAAATTATCCATCAGAACAGTTTTGACTGGGATTCGGAGGTAGAGGATGAAATAATTGCTAGAAAGACAACTAACTTTAGGGTATGCTGGGGCAGTGGAGTCGTTCAACTTTCATGCGTTACGTGTTATAACTAAGTAACTACTCTAGCTACACACTGATACTGAGTTGATGATATTCAGATAGATACGCTCTAATAACATAAACAGATATCAGACTGACATGGGGCAATTTATTCTGTTAGTTAATATACATATAGTCTCAAGCTAACAGGGGGTACAAGCTGTTGCTTTGATGGTATATTTCTGTATGAGGTCATCCCTTGTTCATTTGGAGAATGTCAGAGTAACATAACTAATTATTTTATGGTAAACATGAAGCGATTGTAGAGGTTGTGTGTACGTGTGAATTGCAAATTTATTAATTTAGGCTGTTATCTAAGGCAGAAATGATACTATTGTAAATCTTTTCATTTTTATCATTTCATATGGATTCAGGTTCTTGTCTTTGGTGTTTGTACATTTGGAGTGTGTCAAGGGTGTCTAGTTTCCTGCCTTTAGTTTGGATTTGTAGGATGCTGATACTTGTGTTGTTGACATTTTGCTTTTTTTCACACAGGTGTTTGATTATTGCTGATGTCGGGTACTATTGTTTTTTAGTGCTGTCATGTGTTCTTTGAATGTAACGTAAAATGATCCACCTGTCTGGTCTATGTAGAAACAGTTACAGTCCAAACATTCAGTTTTGCACACATGTACATGGTGAAGAGGATTACGTGTGCTTCTGTTGTGAGGTAACCTTTGCCCAGTCTTGATATCCATGGTAAAGGATGTACTTATACACTTTCGTTTGAAGACATTGGCAGCCTAATATGAAATACTATCCAGAAATGGAATTACATGGAAGATATTATTTTCCCTTTTTTGTGATGTGATTATTTTTCCACTACTGAGTGTTTTAAGGTGTTTGCAATTGGATTGTTAAAGCCATTTGCAATAGCTGTTTGTTTTATGATTTCAATTTCTTGTTTATATTTATCATCAGGGAGTGGTAGTTGGATAGCTCTGTTGGTCATATACCGGAATCCTGCAATTTTATGGGCTGTGGGATGACAGGAGGAACTGTGGATAGTAGTTTGTGTTACGGTAGGCTTCCGATAATAGATAACAATGTGAAAATTGTCGGAAGCCTACAGCACGACATAAAATGGACATCCTTGAAACGCTCCAAGTACACAAACACCAAAGAAAACAACCTGAATCCATCTTAAACGACAAAAATGACATTTACAATAGTATCATCTCTGCTCTCTTAAATCTGAATGGCAAACACACCCAAAACCATTACCCTTCTTATTTATCATAAAATAATTGGTCATGTTACCCTGACATATCCCAAATGAACAAGGGAATGACCTCATTTACAAAAATACCATCACATCAACAGCTTGTACCCTCTGTTAGCTTGAGACTATATATATCAACTCACAGCACAAATTCTATAACTATCTGTGTGTTTTTAAAGCACTACCAATGTATTACTTGAACATTTATTTTGTTACAGCATGTAACACATGTAATCTTAAGAAACCCCTCATATTTCCCATGAATTAATTTGGCTATTTACTCTATGCCTCCACCCCTCTTCCCATTTTCCAGAAGTTAATTTAGTGATTTGCATGTATCCTTTGATACCTTTGTAGTGAACAATAACTTATCTAACTCACAAATCTACATGTTCTTTGCACCCAATAGTTTCCAGACCCCATTTTCATTTACAAAGTGTGACAGTGATGTATTACAACGGAGAAATGAGTCTATGACCACTGGAGGTATTCTGTTTTAGCTGTTGTATTTTGACTTTTAGGTAAACGTTTAATTTACCCAAAAACCTCCCAAAACCCATGCTATGGAATAGTGTGTTTTTTTCCAGTACACGGTGCCACTGGTTACCCCAAAGTCGAGATACAACACAAAAACATGTTGTACTAACACATGTAAATTCACCTGATAATGGAGGTTTAAACCTTCGAAATTCGTTGTGGCTTTTAAAGTTCAACAGAGGAATTTAAATTAAGTTTAGTATGTGATAAAGGAAAACAGCAACAGAGCTTAGAAAAAGTTCAACTCAGGATTTGAGATGAGCATACACTGATTCAAAAGAAGTGATTTCTATATAGATGCATTGTACAACTACTGCCGGCGTATGACGCGTACATCGATGATTGTAACAGGGATAATTATAAGTAGACTATGAAACGAAATGAAATGATCGTATGGCATTGTTGGCCGGGAGACCCCATGCGGAGTTGTTCGACCGCCGTATTGCAAGTCCTTTTTAGCTGACGCCACTTCGGCGATTTGAGAGTCAATGATGATGAAATACACACAACACCCATTCACCTCGAGGCAGAGAAAATCCCTGACCCCGCCGGGAATCGAACCCGGGACCCCGTGCTTGATAAAAGGGCAAAATGAACCAAATTACGAAGAAAGAACTAGCTTTTAAATAAAGGTTTATTGTCTTGCTTTCGTCATAAGCATAGCTGACGTTAGGTGTCGCATGATTTACTGCGTAGCGCCTCACTAAATTGATACCCCGATGTTGTTTGATAATTTATGATACAATAGACATTTCACGTAACTACCACAACGGAAAAATGAGTTTGTTTCTCCTACGCAGCATAAAGTAGGATTATTTTGAAGCTGTGCTGTTATGTTAGTCGCTTCGTCCGTCACCTTGCAACGCAATGACAGCTGGGACTAGCCATCGAGGTTAACGCTTTCAACAACGTAGATAAACAGGGATGACAATTTTGCGACACACCTTTCCTGATATACCGAAGTTCGCGTTGCGTACCTAAATTGCGCGAGCAGTAACTGCGCCTGCAAAGCGACCTCGTCCACGCAAAACCAACACACCGTGTGCCAACAAAAACATACCTCTGGTCTACCCACCCACTTCGTTTGTGCATCTCTGTTCACTACTGGCACACATTTTTTTTCTGTGTTATCGTTCCTCGTTTGCTCTAACGAAAATTACCGCATTGGAGTTACACGATTCTTTCCTGCACGAACGGTATGCCAACTCATTTGTGTGTAAACTCCGGTCTAGACTGTAAGAATATAAATGTTATCTCTGTGTGCAAAGATACATCGCCACACGAACAAGAACAAATAACACAACCGGAATAAAACCAGCGCATCGAATAGTTGCTCTCTTTTTTACCACCATAAAGTTGGATTTCAGCTCGGCGCCATAATGCGCATTAGATACATCGGGTTGTTTTAATATTCCGCCATCCCTTTGATGTAAAAGTCTTTACAGAATCTACCTGGTATTTTTGAAGAAACTGAATCAATTGCATGATTTTACGTTGTGCACAGGTCGTTCACAAGTGATAATTGTAAAGAAACAAACCCTGTGATCGCGATTCCAAGTTACTGCAATGTTAGCGACAACTTGTGAACAGTGACAAAGAGAACCACGGAAACGGAAACACCACAACGCATCACAACGAGAATACCACGCCAGAAGAACAAAGATGACCACAGCATTTACGAAAAGTCTATGTAACATCAGTATGACCTTAATGTAAAGTTGTTTTTGTATTGCCATTTAGCCTGAAGATGAGGTTTAAACCTCGAAACAAGTCGCTACATAAATAAGTGATACAATAGTTGACAAAGTTTGTGACTGCTAGCTTTGTGTTGTGCAGTCATCAGGGGTACATGAGTGGGCCTTAGGCTTCGAAAGCCCATATCGATGGCGTTTCGTTGAATGGTTCACATGCTGACACTTTTTGTTGGCCCAGCATTGAAATCTGCAGCAATTTGCGGAAGGGTTGCACTTCTGTCACGTCGAATGACTCTCTTCAGTCGTCGTTGGTCCCGTTCTTGTAAGATATTTTTCCGGAGATTTGATGTTTTACCGGATTACATGGTACACTCGTGAAGTGGTCGTACGGGAAAATCCGTGCTTCATCGCTATCTCGTAGATGCTGTGTCCCATTGCGCCGACTATAACACCACGTTCAAACTCCCTTAAATTTTGAAACCTGCCATTGTAGCAATAGTGTCGATCTCACAACTGCACCCGACACTTGTTGTCTTATATAGGCGTTGGCAACGACAGCACCGTATTCTGCCTGTTCACATATCTCTGTATTTGAATACGCATGCCTAGACCAGTTTCTTTGGTGCTTCAACGTAGAATTCACTCATTCTGCAACGAAGCTACCATTCGCCAACACCGATCCATGGATGAATTAACAAAATGGCTCTGAGCACTATGGGACTTAACTTCTGAGGTCATCAGTCCCCTAGAACTTAGAACTACTTAAACCTAACTAACCTAAGGACATCACACACATCCATGCCCGAGGCAGGATTCGAACCTGCGACCGTAGTGGTCACGCGGTTCCAGACTGCAGCGCCTAGAACCGCTCGACCACCTCGGCCGGCAATGAATTAACACCACAATATTGTTTCTCAGTAGGCAATTTATTTGCACAGTAAATATAGTTATAATTGCTCAAACAAGTACAGCCCATTTTTCATCTGACGCCCAATGTCGACGGAAATCTTCGGGTTCTTTCCTGTTACAAACATCATGATTTTTAAAGTGGAATTTTACGTGCCGTTTCGATACAGCCATCCGAAATTAGTATAGTACGTTATTCATTCCATTGATATCTGGTAAAAGTGACAATAAAACTCTAAGAATAACCAGTACACCAGCAGCGCTACCATTACCTGCTACCACCATGCAGCAGCGCTGCTCAACCGATCATGGAGTACTGGTTATTCTGCCTGTTTTACTGTCCCTGTTAATACATATAAATAAAATGAATATCATGCAAGACTAATTTGGGGCCATTCTACCTAATGGGCACGTAAAACTACTCTTTCAGAAATATTTTGTTTGTAACATAAACAAACCGACGCTTCCTATCGACAATCGGCGTCGCATGCAAAATGTGATGAGGTATTTGTTTGGGCTGACTCCAGCTTGTAAGTGTACTGTCATATCGCTGGCTTAGTTGTGGAGTATCTTTGCGGGCAGTCGCGTCTGTCGAGTCGAGCGTGGGACACGGAACTGTTATGTTGTGTTGTGTGTAGCTCTGCATGTAAGAAGTATTGTTAGTATGGAAGCTGAAGTGTTGCTACAAGTGTTATTACAGTAAAGTGATAAAATATGCAAGTGAGTCAGAGGAAAGTGCGTCAAGAAGTAATTTAAAAATGAGGAGTGCTGCTAATAACGTATTTGTGTATCCTCTCGTTGCGTGTCGTGCCGTACAGTATCAATCATCCGCGTCATGTTCCGTCTCTCAGAATGAACTAATGTGAATCAGCAAAAAATTAGTTACCGTAAATGAGTGCAACCAGGTGCCAGTGTCTTGTAGCGAGCGTGAGAACGTGCGTTCGGTCATCGCGTTTCCGCATCATCAACAATCAGCAGCGCCGCGACGGTTACGCACACGCTTGTACGACTGAGAACTGTGAACTGTAAATTTAACTTTGTAAATAGTGTTAAAATTTATTACTAGTGTCAAGGAGGACTGGTACCAAAAATCTGTGTATGCGTGGTGAGCGTAAGAAATTTCGTCTGATTACTCGGCTTTCGCGTCATCAGCAATCGTCCGCACCGCGTTCGGTTACGCGTACGCCCGTCCAAGTGATTTGTGGAACAGACAATCGCCTAGAAGTTGACATCGAAACTTATGACTTAGACTGTAAGCAGTGCAACCTGTGATCTCTTATCGTCTCAGAATACAGATGTTCATACCAGACGTAGGACAGTATTGTGCTTGACGTTGAGTGGGCCGGCCAGGATGGACGAGCGGTTCTAGGCGCTACAGTCTGGAACCGCGCGACCGCTACGGTTGCAGGTTCAAATCCTGCCTCGGGTATGGATGTTTGTGATGTTCTTAGGTTAGTTAGGTTTAAGTAGTTCTAAGTTCTAGGGGATTT
Organism: Schistocerca piceifrons; assembly: GCF_021461385.2. Taxonomy (NCBI): domain Eukaryota; kingdom Metazoa; phylum Arthropoda; class Insecta; order Orthoptera; family Acrididae; genus Schistocerca; species Schistocerca piceifrons. The sequence goes on from NC_060140.1 coordinate 235,019,030, forward strand.
ATGACCTCAGCAGTTGAGTCTCATAGTGCTCAGAGCCATTTTTGACGTTGAGTGGCTCCCCTAAACCCGCTTGCATATTTAGATAGATAATTTCAGGCAAGCCTGCAGCAGTGTGGAGCAGAACAATACGACCGCCGAGGGATTACCAGGTACATGGTGTGGTCAGGGGGCACGGTCGAAACGACAACCAGTTTAAAGGTACCCCATGTATTTGTACTCCCGGGCTTGTTACAGGCTACACATCGAAAATACTAAACTGCAAATATCTACCGAAAAACCAGAGAAAATGCGCGAAGACTCTTATAAGGGACAGCCGGTGTACATGTACACTAGCATGCAAGACTTAAGGACGAAAGTAATTTTCTCGTGACGTGTCACTGCCAAGTAACATGTTCGATGAAACTTCGAACACGGATAGAAAGAACTGCTAAAATATCGTACAGAAATGAAAGAAACACGCAATGCGACGAAGAGATATGACACTTTTACTCAAAGATAATAGTTACACTGAAACCACTGCAATTAATGACGGCCCCAGGACATAATTCACTGGTAAACATTGTTGTGGCTCTGTACTCCTTTCCAAAGTACATCTTTTCAGGGATGACAATGCGCGACCAAACCGAACTGTGCAATCAAGGATTTATTGAAAGGAGTCGATAGTCGGCGAATGGAATCGCCTGCTCGTTCCTCCGTATTAAATCTTATCGAGCACTTGTGAAATCCGCGTTGCGAAGACATTCTGCAGCACGTCCACAGGCACCAACGACCGTCTTGCGGGTGTCAACCGCGCTAGTGGAGGAACAGAATGCCTTACCCCAAGAACTATTTTACCAACCTTGTGAACAGCATGTGAGCACGTAGCAAGCATACATTTCCATTCCTGGCGATGACACACCCTATTAAGACCCGTATCACACATTAACCATATCACTCATTTTATAATGTCCAGAGGTCAACGTAAATCGCGGTGACTTCAATGTATTTATTGTCCTTGCATGCAAGTGTAGTTTCTGTTCGTCTCATTGCGTATTTTCTTCAATAAGCTTCTGTACAATACTGTAACAGTTCTTTCTATGTTTGGTAAATGTTTCCTCAATCTACACTACTGGCCATTAAAATTGCTACACCAAGAAGAAATGCAGATGATAAACGGGTATTAGTTGGACAAATGTATTATACTAGAACTTACATGTTATTAAATTTTCACACAATTTGGGTGCATAGATCCTGAGAAATCAGTACCCAGAACAACCACCTCTGGCCGTAATAACGGCATTGATACGCCTGGGCATTGAGGCAAACAGAGTTTGGATGGCGTGTACAGGTACAGCTGCCCATGCAGCTTCAACACGATACCACAGTTCATCAAGAGTAGTGACTGGCGTATTGTGACGAGCCGGTTGCTCGGCCACCATTGACCAGACGTTTTCAATTGGTGAGAGGTCTGGAGAATGTGCTGTATCCAGAACGGCCCGTACAGCACCTGCAACATGCGGTCGTGCATTATCCTGCTGAAATGTAGAGTTTCGCAGGGATCGAATGAAGGGTAGAGCCACGGGTCGTAACGCATCTGTAATGAAACGTCCACTGTTCAAAGTGCCGTCACTGCGAACAAGAGGTGACCGAGACGTGTAACCAATGGCGCCCCGTACTATCACGCCGGGTGATACGGCAGTATGGCGATTACGAATACACGCTTCCAATGTGCCGCGATGTCGCCAAACACGGATGCGATCGTCATGATGCTGTACACAGAATCTGGATTCATCCGAAAAAATGACGTTTTGTCGTTCGTGCACCCAGGTTCGTCGTTGAGTACACCATCGCAGGCGCTCCTGTCGTCGAACTGTTCGTGCAGATGATTGTTGTCTTGCAAACGTCCCCATGTGTTGACTCAGGGATCGAGACGTGGCTGCACGATCCGTTAAAGCCATGCGGATAAGATGCCTGTCATCTCGAGTGCTAGTAATACGAGGCCGTTCGGAACCAGCATGGCGTTCCGTATTACCCTCCTGAACCCACCGATTCCATATTCTGCTAACAGTCACTGGATCTCGACCAATGCGAGCAGCAATGTCGCGGTAGGCTACAATCCGACCTTTATCAAAGTCGGAAACGTGATGGTACGCATTTCTCCTCTTTACACGAGGCATCACAACAACGTTTCACCAGGCAACGCCGGTCAACTGCTGTTTGTGTATGAGAAATTGGTTGGAAACTTTCCTCATGTCAGCACGTTGTAGGTTTTGCCACCGGCGCCAACCTTGTGTGAATGCTCTGAAAAGCTAATCATTTGCATATCACCGCATCTTTTTCCTGTCGGTTAAATTTCGCGTCTGTAGCACATCATCTTCGTGGTGTAGCAATTTTAATGGCCAGTAGTGTATGTTCCCCTGCCAACGGCCAATGAGACATGACGCGAAAGTCACTTTCGTACTTACGCGTTTTTACAGTATTTATCTACGTACAGACTACGGAACAGTACCGGCCGGTGTACGCCGCCCCATTACACGGCCCCGGTCTACCGTTCGCTCCTGCAGTGGTGTACAAGAATGGGCCGCAATCGACGCTCTGTGTGGGAACGGCTCACTAACTACGAAGTGATCGAATGGAAGGACGCACAAGTACATGAGACCAGTGTACAGTAAACTGTGATTAGTGTCACTGTTATAATCGTGATATTAATTTACATGTCCATTCGTTCTAGGGATTCGACGTGATATTCAGAAATGAGGAAATAGCTGACATGATATTACTGTACAGGGAATGTCACTAAAATGGCACACATGTGGCGCAGGTATATGCCCATCGATACGCTGACCCGTCCTACCTTTATGAATATTGTTAGAATCTTCGAACGCGGATCGCAACCAGAGGAGTAACACATGAAGCATCAGAGGTAGCTGTTCTGGCATCCGCTGTAATAAACCCTCACGCATGTACTCCTGAAATGGAGAGACAGATGGGAATCCCTCGAACAAGCGCGATGCGTATTCTGCACAGGCATCGGTACCATCCGTATCACGTGGTACTACATCAAGGCGTCCATGAAAACGACGTTCACTATTGCCTGGAATACTCTCAGTGGGTTCCGCAGCAAGGGCACGACGTGACTTGTAGGGTGCTGTTTACAGATAAGGCCACGTTTGCAAACCATGGGAACGTCAATTGACTCAATATGCACTACTGTTCACCAGAAAACCCACTCTGGGTTCACCAGGTTGAACATCAGCATCAGTGGGGTGTCCATGTATGGCGTGGTATTTCAAGTCATATCATTGGCATGTATTTCATTGATAGCTCTCTTAACGGACAAAAGTACAAGAGGTTCCTGAGATGTACCTTAGTGGCACTGATGGAAGACGTACCCCTTCATTTGCGTCAAATAATGTGGTATCAACATGATGGATGCCCTGCGCATATTGCCATGGTGGCGCGACAGGCGCTAAACCAACAATTCCCACATCGAAAGGACTGGACGGGGAAGTCCCATTTAGGGATTTCCAGCACTGTCGCCGGACCTAACCCCCACGAAATTTTCCTTATTAGGACATGTAAAAGACGTGTTGTATCAGCAGGTGCCAACAACAATGGCCAGCATGAAAGCTCGTATTACCGCTGCATGCTCTGCAAAAACACGACAAACACTGACAACTGTGAGTGGATTCGTGATGGAGCGCGCATACCGGAGTTGCCAAACAAATGGCGATCGGTTGTGAAACATGTGATTGCACACCAGCGTACATATAGTGTATTGCAGCGAAGACGTATGATTGTTTTGTTGGCACTACTGTACGCCATGACTGATTCTCTCTCTCTCTCTCTCTCTCTCTCTCTCTCTCTCTCTCTGTGTGTGTGTGTGTGTGTGTGTGTGTGTTCCATGGTGATAGAGAGAGGGAGAAAGGGAGGATGGGAGAAATGGGGGAGAGGAAAAGAGAGGGGGAGAGTGGAAGTGGGAGAGGGTGGAAGAGGGAGAGAGGGAGAGGGGTGAGGGAAAGGGGGAAAGAGAGTGGGAGAGAGAGGGATAGGGACAGGTAGTGACAGGGAGGGGGAGGGAGAGAGAGAGAGACGGGGGAAAGGCGGGTGGGAGGAGGAAGGGGTAGAGTGGGGAGGGAGAGAGAGAGAGAGAGAGAGAGAGAGGGGGGGAAGAGGGGGGGAGAGGGGACGGGAGGGAGAGCGGGAAGGAGAGGGGGAGGAGAGGTAGACGAAGTAGATGGAAACAGCATCTGGTATACACATAGACCTGTATTTTCCTTACATAAGCATTGGGGAATGAAACAGGGAAGATAAAGGAAGACTGTAAAACTGGCCAATAAAGAGCATTTAATTAACTGATACCGAATTCGACCTTGTTCAATGGCTGAATTTTTGTCGCTTGGTCCAGCATTATTCTGCATATCGGATAATGGCTGCGTGCCATATGGTCTCTGACATTAAATTAGCTATTTTATTATTTGTTTTTAGTTTTTCCATTAGTTCATGGCAGCGCCAATTAAGAGTAACAGGACGCTCAATTTCATCGAAATTAGACAACATTAACATTTTATCCCTCCGCCCCCACAGCTAGGAATAACAGCAAATGTTTATGCGGAGAAACATGTTAAGCGGTCGGCAACGTATTGGTGAGCACCGGGTAACATGTAGCTCCGTACAATGGCCACGCCGCGTTCCGGAATGTTCCCTTCACAGAGCTTTTGTTCCAGGAAGCCTGCTGATACAATTACGCGTTGCTCTTCGCTTTTTCACTGGTTTTGTTATCATATCGGTTCTATGAAAACACGGGAAACATAATATCCGCACCGACAGGAAACACCAAAATCGCGAACGGAAGTTCTATAGAATCGCATTAAGAATATTCGCCTCAATTTATTTGTGATATTATTCACTTCCAGTAACCTTAGCTTTAGTGTATCGAGGGTTGTTCAATAAATGATGCACCATGATTTTTTCCTCAGCACATATTTATTCTTAAGAATTAGAATCAGTCATAATTTATTTTACACGAATTATTGTTCTAAATAGTCTCCATCACGTTCTATGGTCTCACGCCAGCCTTGTATAAGCACATATCCCCTGTTGGTAAAATCTCACTTCCTGTCCTAGTAGTCACATTTGCACTGCTTAAATTACGCTCTCATCATCTTGATACTATGTCCGACCTAAAGAATCTGTAAGTGGCACGAACAGAAGTCGGAGGCCGCCAAGTCTGGGCTACAGAGCGGATAAGACAGTAATGTCCAATCCAGTTTTCCGATGTGTTGCCGGTTTTTGAGACCTGTGTGTGGGCGGGCATTATCGCTTTTAAACAGAATTTCTTTTGGATTCGTGTCAGACACGTCGAAAATGATTGTTGAGATTGTTCAGCGTCTTCACACCTCCTTTTTTTGCCTTTATTTCGTATCGACACATGGTCAGCATTTTAGTTTTCAGATTTGGCTTTGTTAATATTAAAGAGTGGCCGGATACCCGAACAGTCGCCAGCGCTTTGCCCCCTGGATGGAATCTGTGTACCCCAACTGTCTGCGTCTAGTGTTAACTACATACATAGTCCACAAGTGTGGATGAAGGTCCACTGTACCACTACTAGTCATTTCCATGCCTGTTTCACGCGAAAAGAGAGCGGTGGAGAAAGAGTGAGCCCTAATTTCTCGAATCTTATTTTCGTTGTCCTTACGCGAAATACACTACTGGCCATTAAAATTGCTACACCAAGAGGAAATGCAGATAATAAATGGGTATTCATTGGACAAATATATTATACTAGAACTGACATGTGATTACATTTTAAAGCAGTTTGGGTGCATAGATCCTGAGAAATCAGTACCCAGAACAACCACCTCTGGCTGTAATAACGGCCTTGATACGCCTGGGCATTGAGTCAAACAGAGCTTGGATGGCGTGTACTGGTACAGCTGACCATGCAGTTTCAACACGATACCACAGTTCATCAAGAGTAGTGACTGGCGTATTGTGACGAGCCAGTTGCTCGGAGAACATGCTGGCCAGGGCAACAGTCCAACATTTTCTGTATCCAGAAAAGCCCGTACAGGACCTGCAACATGCGGTCATGCATTATCCTGCTGAAATGTAGTCTTTCTCAGGGATCGAATGAAGGGTAGAGCCACGGATCGTAACACATCTGAAATGTCACGTCCACTGTTCAAAGTGCCGTCAATACGAACAAGAGGTGACCGAGACGTGTAACCAATGGCTCCTCATACCATCACGCCGGGTGATACGCCAGTATGGCACGGCGTTCCGTATTACCCTCCTGAACCCACCGATTCCATATTCTGCTCGCAGTCATTGGATCTCGACCAACGCGAGCAGCAATGTCGCGATACGATAAACCACAATCGCGATAGGCTACAATCCGACCTTTATCAAAGTCGGAAACGTGATGGTACGCATTTCTTCTCCTTACACGAGGCATCACAACAACGTTTCACCAGGCAACGCCGGTCAACTGCTGTTTGTGTATGAGAAATCGGTTGGAAACTTCTCATCTCAGCACGTTGTAGGTGTCGCCACCGGCGCCAACCTCGTGTGAATGCTCTGAAAAGCTAATCATTTGCATATCACAGCATCTTCTTCATGTCGGTAAAATTTCGCCTCTGTAGCACGTCATCTTCGTGGTGTAGCAATTTTAATGGCTAGTAGTGTATGTATTGGGGGCAGTAGAGCCATTCTACAGTCAGCTTCAAATTCTGGTTCTCTAAATTTTCTCAGTAGTGTTCCTCGAAGAGAAAGTCCATCCAGGGATTTCAGTTTGAAATCCCGAAGCACCTCCATAACACTTACGTCTTGTTCAAACCTACCGGTAACAAGTCTAGCAGCCCGCCTCTGAACTGCTTCGATGTGTTCTTTGAATCCGAGATGGTGCGGATCCCGAACACTCGAGCAGTACTCAAGAATAGGTCGCACAAACGTTCTATATGTGGTCTGCTTTACAAATGGACTACATTCTCGCAAAATTCGTCCTGTAAACCATTCGTTTACCCTACCACAATCCTTACATGCTCGTTCCATTTCACATCGCTTTACAGCGGTACGCTCATGTATTAGCACGACGCGACTGTATCAAGCAGGACACTACTAATTCTGTTCCCGAGCATTATAGCTGCGTTTTCGTACATCTTTCTACTTAGAGCCACTTGACACTCATCACACTAAATAGAAATTTTGTCTAAATCATCTTGTATCCTCCTGCAGACACTCAACTTCGACAACTTCCCGTACACCTCAGCATCCTCAGCAAACAACCGCAGATTGCTGCCCACCCTGTCACCAGATCATTTATGTACACAAAAAACAGAATGCACTGTTTTCTAAATGTTTGCGAATTGTGTAACTAAGGTGCGTGTCCAGTATTCACTAGTCCGATGTGGGAAACCGCCTAAAATCGCTTGCAGGCTGACCGGCACACCGACCTTCCTCGTTAATCCGTCAGGCGGATTTTATCCGGGACCGGCGTACTTTCCCGAGTCACGGCAGTGGCGTACTAATACGCACAGCTACCTGGGTGCCTATTCTGTATCTTTCCGCCATTTTGCCGATCGTTTCGGTATTCTAGAGCACCGAAAGGTTTAGTACTCGAATTAGAGGCCCTGCATTATTCAGTATGCATTTCGGTAGCGATACCGTTCGGGCTTAGAGAACTGAAGTGCTGTTGTCGGTTCATGTCGCGCAAGCCAATCAAAAGCAAGCGACCGCAGATCCGCGCATGCGCACTGCAGTGCGCATAACGCCACGAACACAAAGAGGCTAGCAGGCGACACAGGCGCGCTATGCTTCAAAGTACCGAAAATTGCGTTTACGTTGCCATAACGCATGACGCCGCATCGAGCTGACGTGCCCGCCTACATTGCCCTTGCCTCCTCCTTAACAGCATCAGGCGCAGTGTATCCATTTCCATGATTCTCAGTTGAAATGCATAAAAATTTTTACAGTTTCTCTGACCCCATGTTTCCATGTATGCATAATAACAATAGCGTATTTGAGTGTTTCTGCAGAGTGTCGTAAATGCTGCATTATGTCATCTTATTCACACTGAAATCGTGTTTTGAATTTTACGTTTCGGAAAAGGAGTTAGTAATAGTGAGTAGTACCACATTGTACTAATACAACAATAAAAACACCCGAAAAAATGATTATGAGAGTTTCAAAGAATAAAAAGATAAACAGAATGTGGTTATAACTCGCTCCTAGAGATCCCAGTGATTAAGTAGCCCACTACCCTATATGATACGTCAACGATTTGGGTCTTAAAAACAAAATTGAAAAAAAAAAACGCATTTTCGAGAGGTCCTGCAGTTCGTCGAAGTTTACAACATGCATCAGTCTAAAAATATTACGGCAGTGATCTTTCATCTCTGTCTACTGTGGGTGAGGATTCGATCGCAGATAAATACTTGTGACAACCGAGATGATGAAGATGACTGCTGCTAGTTACACTCCCAGTAATTTAAGTTGTGCTCTTAGATTCCTGTCTAACAGCATACTCGGAAATCGCTACATATTCGGAAAAACGGTGAATTATTTCTGACAATAAAAAGTATAAAGGTCACTGTCTGTTGTTTCACTCACAGCAATTTCATCTCTAACAATTTAATATTTCGTATTTTAAACATACAGAAATCACGAAATCACTACTGGGGAAGTGCGCTCTTACATGTAAGTAATAACGAATATTGCAGAACAAATTTTAACTTACACGAATAACAGTGTCTCAGAACGTGTTGCATATATGAAGAGGATTTTTTTTTTTTTTTTTTTGCATCCACCCATGCGCGAACCCGTGTTCGTACGAATCGTATTCCCGCGCGCTAACCACTTGGCCACGCCAATCAACAGACACAGAGTGCGCAATTATTGTATTATTGTGTAGAACAACGTAGGCTGATTTCGTTGCCAAACGCTGCTGCGTATGTCATAAATGTGTGATAGTTTGGAAGGTTTCCAATATCAGGCTTCACATAATTGCTTTCCATTGTTACCTGAAAGTTGTAAACACGTTTCGATAGTTACTAACTAACCCAAAGTACACAAAGGCACTAGTAACGTCAGTTCACATTCACAGTAACAGCCTAACCTAACAATACTTCTAACAAAGGAAAATATAGTCTATTATGAACTCACTTTCCAACTGGATAAGTCCTCTGGTGATTTTTTAGTAACACAATTACTAAATCCAAAGCTAAAACCGTTTAATGTGTCTAAAATAACAAATTATAGGTGTACATAAACCATAGCTCACCGATCGACAGTGCCAGACCGAAATCCAAAACCTCTCGGTACAATTGTCGTAAAATCGGTGGCAGGACCGTTCGGTAACAAGTCTCAGAAGCTTACTGAATAGGATATTTCCATAAAGAACCGAAAATGACGTCACTACCGAGACTAACGTGCTACACCGATCGGTATGAACGATACAGAATAAAGCCCCTGGGCGGGTTCAGCGTCTTCGCAACGACTCTGAATTAATGACTGATCCTTTTGGCAACACATGCACGAGAACGAGTCCACCACAGTCTTAAATGACTATCACCTTGACTGGCCACCAGAGGAAGTTGCCTTAAATTTATTTCTATATTTTCTTTGTGATTGCAGAGTGGTGCCGCTCTAGTGACTGCCTTTTTGTTTCCGGCTCAAATTGGTGCACCCATGTTTCGACACCTGCAGCGGGCTATTATCGATATGTGATGCGCTAGTCTACACGAATAATGGGTCCTCACAATTCACCATGTCAGGAGGAATGGCTATGGCAGACGCTATAACGTGACGGATCCTGGCGTTTCGACTCTCTTTACCTATCGCTCTACTCCTATGCCGGCCGGGGTGGCCGTGCGCTTCTAGGCGCTACAGTCTGGAACCGCGGTACCGCTACGGTAGCAGGTTCGAATCCTGCCTCGGGCATGGATGTGTGTGATGTCCTTAGGTTAGTTAGGTTGAAGTAGTTCTAAGTTCTAGGGGACTGATGACCACAGATGTTGAGTCCCATAGTGCTCAGAGCCATTTGTACCATTTTGAACTCTACTCCTATCAAATGCAACATTCCCATACACTGCACACAAATATTAATGGAAGTTCATCTTCACCACGGTTTCCGGTTTCGGCAACCAAGATTTCAATGACAGCACAGTGTCTGTAAGGAATGTCTAGTATTGACGCTATTTTGATGGCTGGGAACAATTCTGACAGATGACTATCGGCGGGTACGCAAGTAATTAGAACTGCAATTCTTTGTGACACGCAGAACGACCACTAGAGGACATCAGCGTTGTTCGTATTTAGCGTTATTACCATGGATGGCTGGATATACAGGGTGAAGCGAAATTCGCGCACTCGGGCTTTGCAGCGTAACTGCTCGCACGCCAGCGATAAAAAAAATGTCTGTCACAAAATTTCATCTGGCAAGTACATCCGGCAGAAAAAAGACGTGGAAGAATGGCAGTCTGGCAACACTGTAACCACATGTACGGTAGCTACCTCTGTCAGTACACTTTCTTTGTGCTGTACAGTTGGTGTGAATAGCATTTTGGGTTAGCATGCAGCAGGTCGATGGTTCGATCCTGGGTTGAGGCCTATGTTTTTTATTTGGTAAATATAGTGCAGGTGGTACGGTATCCGGCATCTTAATCGTCAACAGTGATTGCAGTGGGTCCTCTAGAAAACACTAGTACTTACATACTACAATCATAGAAATGGAAGATTGATCAGCTTTGAAAGAAGCCCTTCTCATGTCTTGGAATTTCACAATTACCACATTCACTAGATGTGAAACCTGTTTTGTTTGTATCCTCCTCCAATGGTCCCAGAAATTAGTAGCAACTATTATTCTTGCCTCGTTCAGGTCCATTCATTTCGTTAGGGCCTTACGTTATCAATGGCTCTACCAAATTGCTTTGTAAGTAATGTCCAAACTCGGTTATTATTTGTTTGTGTAATCACCATGGTCCCATGCCTTTCAACACTGAGTCTGGTAACCCTATGCTGTTTAGAACGCATTTCAATGCATTATTATTATTATTATTATCATTATTATTCTATCGGTTGGATTGTGGAATCATCACGTCTATTAACGTTAGGGACACACAGCATAACTCAAAACAGAACATTTCACAATTAGCGACGTCGGTATGAATCGTGCAGAACAATATCTGTCAGTGGGGTAATGTGTATTACATGGAACAGGCGTCTCGAAATTGATATTGTGTTTGTAGTTTTTCTGTCCTATGACGGGTCATTCGCTTCAACTGTCTACAGAGTTACAAAAATGTTGTAAATTTAGGATACATGTGACGTAAGAAACGGCGTATATTACAGTACGAAATGTAAGAATGAAATTAGCAAATAAAAAAATGCGCCCCAATCGAGGATCGAACCCAACACTTCCTGCATGCGAACCAAAAACGCTATTCACTGCAGCAACTGTGCAGAACAGCTAATGTCCACTGATAAACCTGCTTACCGTACACGTGGTTTCAGTGTTGCCAGGTTGCCTCTCTTTAACTTCCTGTTTCTGTCGGATACACTCGCCGGATGAAATTTTGCTAAAGACATTTTTTTATCGCTGGCATGTGAGGAGTTGCGCTGCGAAGCATGAGTGCGCGAATTTCGCTTCACCCTGTATAAGGGGCACGAACAGCGTCAGATGTTGCGTAATGGCCGTGAAGGAGACGGAGATGCTGCGTACTCCAGTGCAACAGCTTTACCAGCATCTGACACAGTTTGAAATGGGCCCCGTCGTGGGACTCCATTACGCAGGCTGATAGAAATTTACAATATCCAGACTTGTGGGGAATTCGGATGTGGTAGTGGCCCGATGTTGGTGTGCATGGGGACAAGAGGGCAAGCGTACTTGTAGTCAAGTTTCTGATCGAGCACGTCTCAGCACCCCAACGGGGGATTGCCGTACTACACACCAAGCACACCATAACTCTTCACATCTGCGCCTGTCATCCGAAAACGGATGATGGACTCCCTGCAACATTCCGTGTTATCCCACATGATTGGTCGGAGACTAGCTCCGACAAATACGGAGGCTGTCCTTAACACCCCAAGACAAAGGACTATGTATAGCGTTGTGCTGTGACCAGGAAGTATGGACTGTACATCAAGGACATTCTGCATCGTTGAATGTCAGTATCAGTGTGATGATACCGTGGTGCCATTTTTGAACACCACAGTGCTAGTCCGCAAAGGACATGTGTGTCTGCGAAGTGTCTGATTGATATTGAGGTAGGCTCGTGGCCGAAACGACCCCCAGATCCGTCCCCAGTGGGACATGTGTCGTACCAACTCTGACATCAGTTCCGTCCCAGTGCCAGTATCTAGCAAGTCAAGTACCAGTTACATCAGTTATGGGGCAGCTTCCTTCAGGAGATGATACAATCGCTTTATGACACTCTCCCAAGTGCACACATCAGGGCCAGAAGGGATGCAACGTCATACTGATAAGTGGGCTCATAGTGCCAGGTGCTCTGTTAGATTTGACTCGATATTGTAATCACTGAAATAACGTCACATACTCTCTCAACCAGTGAAGTTTCGTTTCGCTTTCTGCTCCTCGTCCTCCTCCTCCTCCTTTTCTGAGTGATTCACTTAATTTTTAATGCACGGGATCGTTTTACACTGACAGAAAAAAATTAAGAATCCCGGAAACAGAAATAAGGGTTCATCGCTCGACTTCAGGACACATGCGTGGTGATCACAACTAAAATGGAAACAAAAGTCTAAGATTAGATGTAGAGATTACACTCGAAAAAAATAAGCCATCTGATAAAATAATTAAATCACGTTGAAACATATCCAAAAGTAATGCATATTTAAAGTGGCAACAGCAAGGGTATCTGGCCACCCCACAGCACTAACGTGTCAAATCAAGATTTAACAGCCGAACCGATGTAGATACGGAATAAAGAACGATGAAAAAGAAGAACGCATAATTAAAAGACATGCGGAAAGACTGCTGACGAAGACCGCAGAAAAGAGATAACGACAGATTTTGAGACCGCTGAAAGATGAACAGTTGTAACAAGACTGATCCTCAACTTTTAGTAGCTAGTGATGGTCAAAACTGAGGAAAAATTCCTATAGACATATGTCCGGAAACAAATACTTGGGATAAATAACTAGACGCTATTTGTTACAAATTTCCCGCGCTACAAAAGAACGTTGTCCTTGCAGAAAGGCAACGGTTGTCTTTTGTGCGCGACAGGGCAGCATTACATTTTCGATACTTCGTACAATAGCATCTAATATAAACTCTAAATGAGCGATGGTTAGATAGATCGAGATGTTCAGTACCGTGGCCTCTGAGTTCACACGGACAGATGACAGTCACTGGCGCGAATAGCTCACAGCTCGCCTAGTAACTGTGTATAAAACTTTTTTCCTAGTTTTGACTAGTGCTATAGCCTCTAGGAGCATGATACACCCTGTATATATATTGTGAAAGTTACCGTGCATAAAAATTTAGCTACATGAATTTGGAGCATGTTTACTTTAAAAAAATACATTAATTAAAGAATTACGGAAAATACAGAAGCACAGGAAAACTAAAGACCGATATTAGAGTATCATGTGAGTGTGAGTTGCACATGATGGCAAATAAACAGAGATTGATGCACTGTTATGACAAACTTGTCTGTGTTTGATACTTATTTGCAGGAATCAACTAAGAATATTCATTTCCATTGTTGGTTTTTTGCATTATTAAGCTAATGTAAGACTGTATGTTTACTAAAGTGGCCTTCAACCGATACATTGAATTGTGTGTCTATTTACGTTATTTACAGAGTTTTACTTTCCCATTGCTGTTCAACTGACTAGTTTAGCAACTGCATAACTCAGTATTACTGGTGGTTGCTGCGAAGAAAATTTCTGATGAAAAGCATCACAGGAAATAAAAAAGGAACCTTTTTTTCTTTTTACTCTTATCAGTGTAAAAGTTTTCGTTTTGAGACTTGTTTACGTTTCCAAAACTCAAAGCAGCAAACAGATTCACAATTGTTGTACTGTAAATCTGAAGTTTTAGCTAGATCAGCAGTGAAATCTTTCACATCATTTAGCTAATAAAAAAAGGGATTTGGGATTTGTGAAAACAAGGAAACGAAAAGATCTCGAAAGTCTTCAGACAGGAAAAGCAATTTTGACATGACACACAAGTAAGTGTGACTTTTCATTCACATAAAGGTTATGTATGAACAGTTTTGAATCTGTAAGTGGAAAAATAAAATTATGCTACTCACGAAAAAAAAGAAGAAATCGACTAGAGAAGTCTCTGTGAATACGTGTAAAACGCTTCTGGAACATACCGGTACATAAATATTATATTGCTGCACGAAAAAGGCGTTTGAATTCACAAAGCGAATGTTAAAAACGAGGTAAAACACTTTGTAACGTTCTAAAAAATTATGTTTATTTGATCAAGAACCGGCTTTCGGCTTTTCAGGCCATCTTCAGGTGACAGTTAAATGTGACTTACGCAGAGATAATTTGTACAGAGTATACAAAAATGTAAGTGTTTACACAGAAAAGCGTTACTTTTTGTCGCTTAAGAAACATGACAAACTGTAAAAGGGACTAAACGAAGTTTTTAGGTGGAGATATATTTAACAATTGATGAGAAATAAGATGAATTTGCAGTCTGAATCCAGTATCTACAATAAGAACTTAATTTACTTTCCCCTTTCTTAAATTATGTTTTCATTGCAAATACTAAATTCAAACTGTAAATTTATGTTATTTCTCATCATCTGTTAAATGTATCTTCATATAAAAATGTATTTTCATATAAAAAACCATATTTTTACTTAATTAGTAAAATGTTTCTGGGCGGAAAAAAATAATACTGGGTGGGGCAAATAAAAGAGTTCTGGAGAACATACTTCTAGGGCACAAAGAAAGACAGCACAGGAAAGGAAATAAAGTGCTAACCTGACTCTAGCAGATTCATCTCTTGGCACTTTTGGGCCCTGATCAGTAAGCTGCTGGAGGCAGATCGAAGCTGGACTGCTGGAATTGCTGCAGTCACATCCGAAATGTTCTGCTGCTGTTTTTGAAAATTATGAGGGTTGTTGGCCTTAGACACAAAATAATCGCACACTAATAGATCAGGCGACCTGGGTTGCCATCTAGGGTAGCGACCAAATTGACCTCTGCTAGCAACTCTGTCAGGCGTGAAGACTGTGCAAATGCGCTCCGAGTTTCGGCCCGCTGTATGGGCAATCGCTCCATCCTGTTGGAAGTAACTGTAGGGTTGTGGTTATGCGCATACACTCACGCCCAATAGTATCTACACGACGGGCCATTTTTATTTGCCCCACCCTGTATTTTCCTGTGTAAATACTTTCATACTTGTACCTTTTGTACAAATAATTTCTAATCGCATATCATCTTTGTATTTGCGATATTCAGTTGTCACCTGAAGATGGACCGACAAGCCGAAACTCGTTTTGTGACCAAAACGACATAATTTTGCAGGAGATTAGGAGGTGTTTTTTTCTCGTTTTTAATATTATCCTATTCTGCCACGCAGCGACGGAAAGTAATGTTAATGTTAAAACAAATTTTGCTGCAGAAAACTACCCCACTGGTTATAAACTAGTGTCGAATGAAGCGGTTTTGTGCATGCTGGAAACGGGTACTAGTACACTACTGGTCATTAAAATTGCTACACCAAGAAGAATTGCAGATGATAAACGGGTATTCATTAGACAAATATATTATACTAGAACTGACATGTGATTACATTTTCACGCAATTTGGGTGCATACATCCTGAGAAATCAGTACCCAAACAACCACCTCTGGCCATAACAACGGCCTTGATACGCTTGGGCATTGAGTCAAACAGAGCTTGGATGGCGTGTACAGGTAAAGCTGCCCACGCAGCTTCAACACGATACCACAGTTCATCAAGAGTAGTGACTGGCGTATTGTGACGAGCCAGTTGCTCGGCCACCATTGACCAGACGTTTTCATTTGGTGAGAGATCTGGAGAATACGCTGGCCAGGACAGCAGTCGAACATTTTCTGTATCCAGAAAGGCCCGTACAGGACCGGCAACATGCGGTCGTGCATTATCCTGATGAAATGTAGGGTTTCGCAGGGATCGAATGAAGGGTAGAGCCACGGGTCGTAACACATCTGAAATGTAACGTCCACTGTTCAAAATGCCGTCTATGCGAACAAGAGGTAGCCGAGACGTGTAACCAGTGGCACCCCATACCATCACGCGGAGGATACGCCAGTATGGCGATGACGAATACACGCTTCCAACGTGCGTTCAGCGCGATGTCGGATGCGACCATCATTATGCTGTAAACAGAACCTGTATGCATCCGAAAAAATGACGTTTTGCGATTCATGCACCCAGGTTTGTCGTTGAGTACACCATCTCAGTCGCTGCTGTCCGTGATGCAGCGTCAAGGGTAACCGCAGCCATGGTCTCCGAGCTGATAGTCCATGCTGCTGCAAACGTCGTCGAACTGTTCGTGCAGATGGTGGTTGTCTTGTAAACGTCCCCATCTGTTGACTCAGGGATCCGTTACAGCCATGCGGAGAAGATGCCTGTCATGTCCACTGCTAGTGATACGATGCCATTGGGATCCAGCACGGCGTTCCGTGTTACCCTCCTGAACCCACCGATTCGATATTCTGCTAACAGTCATTGGATCTCGACCAACACGAGCAGCAATGTGCGATACGATAAACGGCAATCGTGACAGGCTACAATCCGACCTTTATCAAAGTCGGAAACGTGATGGTACGCATTTCTCCTCTTTACACGAGGCATCAACAATGTTTCACCAGGCAACGCCGGTCAACTGCTGTTTGTGTATGAGAAATCGGTTGGAAACTTTCCTCATGTTAGCACGTTGTAGGTGTCGCCACCGGTGCTAACCATGTGTGAATGCTCTGAAAAGCTAATCATTTGCATATCACAGCATCTTCTTCCTATCGGTTAAATTTCGCGTCTGTAGCACGTCATCTTAGTGGTGTAGCAATTTTAATGGCCAGTAGTGTAGATACGGTAAGGAAATTCCTTTTCAAAGCGAGTTAGATCAGTGTAATTAGGATTCGTAATTACAATTTTTTCTTGCAAACGAAATGTTATTAACTACGTTTTACCTTACTAGGGTAATAAATTGACTCACGTACGTTTTAATTTTGTATCGGGTATTTCGATTCTTTTGTTATTGCATAAAATCTATTATACTTGTACTAAGCGAAGTTTATTACTCGAATTTTAGCTGTTATTGTGGCTTCAAGTGTCATTCTGTCAGGTTCATAACTCACCGTCGAGCAGCGGCAGCACGAGGCTGGTCTCCCGGGCAGGCCCTGCGCCGTCCGAGTAGCGAGCCCTGCAACACAAAAGCACTCGCAGGTCAGCAGCTAGCTCACGGCGCGTGCGCAGGTACGTGGCAGCGTGACGCGCGCAAGGCAGCACATCACACGGGGCTGCGCGGCAGGGTTCATTGCTAATGTGGCGGCAGAACGGGCGCAGTTCTGAGAACGACACGCGCGTTGCCTTGCTGCATCAGAGGCAGAGAGAGAGAGAAATGTGTACCAGTTCCATGACCATCACATACCAACAGGGATTACGAATTTGAAGCAACAAGGCAGGGATTATTCCAGGATTTTGTCGCGAATCTTGTGTTCTTTCCAGTACATGAGGCGCATTTTTAATTAAGTTCGATGTTTACGCAAGTCCATTTTTAAATTGGTGTTGTTATCAGGTGAAAGACTTGACTTAATCTACTTTTCAACACAATTTCCATCAGTCATAAGGCAGCAATCGTAATAAACGACACCACCTTTAAAATATTAATTGCGAGCCTTTCTTTATATATCTTTGGCCCATCTATAAGTCTAGGGACGACCGAACGTCGGTGCTCAGTAGTTCCAATACAACATATCTGCATCTACATTTATACTCCGCAAGCCACCCAACGGTGTGTGGCGGAGGGCACTTTACGTGCCACTGTCATTACCTCCCTTTCCTGTTCCAGTCGCGTATGGTTCGGGGGAAGAACGACTCCCGGAAAGCCTCCGTGCGCGCTCGAATCTCTCTAATTTTACATTCGTGATCTCCTCAGGAGGTATAAGTAGGGGGAAGCAATATATTCGATACCTCATCCAGAAAAGCACCCTCTCGAAACCTGGACAGCAAGCTACACCGCGATGCAGAGCGCCTCTCTTGTAGAGTCTGCCACTTGAGTTTGCTAAACATCTCACGCTTACCAAGCATCCCTGTGACGAAACGTGCCGCTCTTCTTTGGATCTTCTCTATCTCCTCTGTCAACCCGACATGGTACGGATCCCACACTGATGAGCAATACTCAAGTATAGGTCGAAAGAGTGTTTTGTAAGCCACCTCCTTTGTTCATGGACTACATTTTCTAAGGACTCTCCCAATGAATCTCAACCTGGAACCCGCCTTACCAACAGTTAATTTTATATGATCATTCCACGTGAAATCGTTCCGTACGCATACCCCCAGATATTTTACAGAAGTAACTACTATCATATAATCATACAATAAAGGATCCTTCTTTCAATGTATTCACAATACATCAAGAACAGAATGTTAACAGCACAAAATTATTAAGCTGGAAGTGAATTGGAATGAATATTATTGACAACCAGGTAATAAGTTTGAACAACTATTTTTTCCAGAATGAGATTTTCACTCTGCAGCGGAGTGATACATGACGTGAAACTTCCTGACAGATTAAAAAAGTGTGCCAGACCGAGACTCGAACTCGGGAACTTTGCCTTTCGCGGGCAGCCATGCAGAACTCGCACTCCTGGAAGAAAGGATATTGCAGAGACATGAATTATCCATAGCCTGGGAGATATTTCCAGAATCAGATTTTCACTCTGCAGCGGAGTGTGCGCTAATATGAAACTTCCTGACAGATTACAACTGTGTGCCGGACCGAGACTCGAAGTCGGGAGGTTTGCCTTTCTCGCAAGCGTACACTCCGCTGCAGAGTGGAAATCTCATTCTGGAAACATCCTCCAGGTTGTGGCTAAGCCATGTCTCCGCAATATCCTTTCTTCCAGGAGTGCTAGTTCTGCAAGATTCACAGAAGAGCTCCTGTGAAGTTTGGGAGGTAGGAGACGAGGTACTGGCAGAACTGATGCTGTGAGGACGGGTCTCGTGTCGTGCTTGGGTAGCTCAGTTGGTAGAGCACTTGCCCGCGAAAGGCAAAGTTCCCGAATTCGAGTCTCGGTCCGGCACACAGTTTTAATCTGTCAGGAAGCTTCAACTATTGTTTATGAATCAATGACAGACATTTTTCGTGGATAATAAGTAAGTGGATTCCGCAGCCTACAGTTTCAACCTGTAAGCCATAGTTTAAATACAATCCTAGTACAACACGCAATCTAAATTCATTGCAAAGCTCTTTCATAGTCTTGCCACCAGCATTAATTTTCCGAAATCGATAACTCGGATTCATATGTGGAATTTGTAAGTATCGTAACTGTGTCCCATAGGCGGTAGTATGCTACCCAGTAAAGTAACAAGGGGCCTCACGAATGGCTTTCTTCCACTTTCTTCATACATAACAGGTTTTGAAGCTCGGTGCTCAGACATCAATTTCTTAAAGCAGTACGGTGCAAAACTAGATTCTCGAGTGCTGTTAAGTACAAAATATTTGCAATTAAATAACGAAGTCGTAGGTATTTGGGTCATTAGTGTTACAAAACTGAAAACTGTGTAGCTACTGGTTCGAATCTCGCTAGTAGAAACATTTTGTACAACTATTTAAATCCCGTATTTATTAACAAATGGAAACGATAATTAATAAATATTAAAACATATTTTTAATAAAATTAACATCTGTTTATTTTTATTTACTAGTCATACAAAAATCTAAGGAGTAGTCAAATGAAAACGAGACATATATTTTTAAAAAAAATCAATTACCGTGACAGTTAATTCACTTATTCCACTGTGAGACAAGATGGTCACCGAAACTTCCTGGCAGATTAAAACTGTGTGCCCGACCGAGACTCGAACTCGGGACCTTTGCCTTTCGCGGGCAAGTGCTCTACCAACTGAGCTACCGAAGCACGACTCACGCCCAGTACTCACAGCTTTATTTCTGCCAGTACCTCGTCTCCCACCTTCCAAACTTTACAGAAGCTCTCCTGCGAAACATTCTGGAAACATCCCCCAGGCTGTGGCTAAGCCATATCTCCGCTATAGCCTTTATTTCAGGAGTGCTAGTTCTGCAAGGTTCGCAGGAGAGCTTCTGTATAGTTTGGAAGGTAGGAGACGAAATACTGGCAGAAGTAAAGCTGTGAGTACCGGGCGTGAGTCGTGCTTCGGTAGCTCAGTTGGTAGAGCACTTGCCCGCGAGAGGCAAAGGTCCAGAGTTCGAGTCTCGGTCGGGCACACAGTTTTAATCTGCCAGGAAGTTTCATATCAGCGCACACTCCGCTGCAGAGTGAAAATCTCATTCAAGATGGTCACCGTCTTCGTGGAAAAATGTTTGCAGTGGTCTACAAAACAACACTTGTACCAAGGCGTGCATCTCTTCATCTGAAGCAAATCAGCAGCCAAAAATGTCTCTCTCCACGGCTCCAAAAATATGGAAATCCCAAGGGAAGAGGTTAGAACCGTTTGGAGGCTTTGTAAACCATCCCAGTGAAAGTTGTGCAGCATAGTCGAAATAACCTTGGCAACATGCGGACAGACATCCTGCAACGAGAGATTGCTGTCTGTCAACATTCCTGGTGTTTTGGCTTGTTCGCGCACTTAAATTTTCTCAAAGTTTCCACGTGGACACCCGAGAGATTTCCATATTTTTGGATCTCTAAAGAAAGACATTCGTGGCCATTGATTCGCTTTGGACAAAGAGATGCACACCTGTATACGATCATGGTTTCACAAGTAGATACAAACATTTTTCAATGCAGGCACTGCCTGTCTTGTCTCATAGTGTAACGAATGTATTAGGAGTTACAACAATTACTTTCGAAACAATAAAACCTTTACTTTCTTTCTTCTGCCTAGTTTTCATATGAGTGCTGCTTTAATATTATCATTGGCTATACGTACTTGTGAAATCCCTTTCTGTTAAATGAAAGAAGTTAAATCAGTCAATACTGATCAGTTTTTAAAAACAAAAATTGTGTAATTCCCTTCATGAAATTCCACATTTTTGCCGCAAAATTCCCAAAATGTTAATTTATTGTCAATACTGGCAGTTTAATGGAATGCGTAATTATAAATAAAAATCTTATTTTATTAAAAATTCGAATTCAACAATTTGTTAATTAATATTTCTGTTTGTTAATAAATTCGGAATTTAAATAAAAGTAATAAAAGTCGTGTTATAAATTTCAGACGTTTACGCCGTGCACTCAGCTACTGACGACTATATTACTTAATTACAATGTTTTTTATTTAGCACCACTCCGAATTATAATTTTCAAAGTAAATTTTTTCGAGATCCCTTGAGAATTGTATCGTACAGCTTTAGAAAATTAATGTGTGGGCATTGAGCTTTAAATTCCGTAAGTGGTGAAAATCAAAGAAGGCCACTCCGTAAGTCCAACACCACCGTCCCGAGACCTAGATAAAAATCCTCTCCGAGACCAAAAACCATCACGTTCCACATACCGAACGCCGAACGCCGAACGCCATGCCCCTCATCACCTTTGTATGAAGGCGCAGGTAGTGTAGGCTACCCGCTAGACGCCCCTGACTGCAAGCATTTTGCGCAGACGTCAGCTGCTTGCTCGTCCCTGCTCACGAATGCCTGGCTAGCAGAGCGCGATCGCATACACTACGGGCATTCTAGGAGACTCTGCACATCAGCTCAGTTTCCTACCCCTGTCCACCCGCTGTAAGACCCATCTTATTCTGCGCTAACCCACAACGTCAAACAGAGCCCGCCACTAACATTTTCGCATTCGGAGGAGAAAGTTGGTGATTGCAATTTCGTGAGAAGATTCCGTCGCAACGAAAAACGCCTTTCTTTTAATGATTCCATCCCAAATCCTGTATCATTTCTGTGACACTCTCTCCCATATTTCGCCATAGCACAAAACGTGCTGCCTTTCTTTGAACTTTTTCGATGTACTCCGTCAGTCCTATCTCGTAAGGATCCCACACCGCGCAACAGTATTCTAAAAGTGGACGGACAAGCGTAGTGTAGGCAGTCTCCTTAGTAGGTCTGTTACATTTTCTAAGTGTCCTGCCAATAAAACGCAGTCTTTGGTTAGCCTTCCCCACAACGTTTTCTGTGTGGTCCTTCCAATTTAAATTGTTCGTAATTGTAATGCCTAGGTATTTAGTTGAATTTACGGCTTTTAGATTAGACTGATTCACCCTGTAACTGAGGTTTAACGAGTGCCTTGTAGCACTCATGTGGATGACGTCACACGTTTCGTTATTTAAGGTCAACTGCCACGTTTCGCACCATTCAGATATCTTTATCTAAATAGTTTTGCAATTTGTTTTGATCTTCTGATGACTTTTATTTATTAGTCGATAAACGGCAGCGTCATCTGCAAACAGCCGAAGACGGCTGCTCAGATTATCTCCCAAATCGTTTATATAGATAAGGAACAGCAAAGGGCCTATAACACTACCTTGGGGAACGCCAGAAATCACTTCTGTTTCACTCGATGACTTTCCGTCAATTACAACGAACTGCGACCTCTCTGACAGGACATCATAGATCCAGTCACATAACTGAGACGATATTCCATAAGCACGCAATTTCACTACGAGCCGCTTGTGTGGTACAGTGTCAAAAGTTTTCTGGAAATCCAGAAATACGGAATCGATCTGAAATCCCTTGTCAATAGCACTCAACACTTCATGTGAATAAAGAGCTAGTTGTGTTTCACAGGAACGATGTTTTCTAAACCCATGTTGACTGTCAATAGACCGTTTCCTTGGAGATAATTCATTATGTTCGAACACAATATATGTTCTAAAATCCTGCTGCATATCGACGTTAACGATATGGGCCTGTAATTTAGTGGATTATTCCTACTACCTTTCTTGAATATTGGTGTGACCTGTGCAACTTTCCAGTCTTTGGGTACTGATCTGTCGTCGAGCGAACGGTTGTATATGACTGTCAAGTATGGAGCTAATACATCAGCATACTCCGAATGGAACGTAATTGGTATACAGTCTGGACCAGAAGACTTGATTTTATTAAGTGATTTAACTTGCTTCACTACTCCGAGGATATTTACTTCTACGTTACTCGTGTTAGCAGCTGTTCTTGATTCGAATTCTCCAATATTTACTCTGTATCCTTTTGTGAAGGCATTTCGGAAAGCTGTGTTGAGTAACTCTGCTTTGGCAGGACTGTCTTCGATGGTATCTCCATTGCTATCGTGCTGAGAAGGCACTGATTGTTTCTTGCCGGTAACATACTTCACATACGACCAGAATCGCTCTGGATTTTCTGTCAGGTTTCGTTGTGCAAACTGTTATAAGCATCTCGCATTGAAGTCCGCGCTAAATTTGGAGCTTCTGTAAAAGATCGCCAATCTTGGGGACTTTGCGTCTGTTTAAATTTGGGGTGTTTGTTTCGTTTTTTATGCAACAGTGTTCTAACCCGTTTTGTGTACCAAGGAGGATTTGGCGTGTTTGTTTCGTTTTTTATGCAACAGTGTTCTAACCCGTTTTGTGTACAAAGGAGGATCATCTTCGTCGTTTGTTTATTTATTTGGTATAAATCTGTCAACTGCTGCCGGTACTATTTCTTTGAATTTAAGCCACATCTGGTCTACACTTATATTATTAATTTGGAATGAGTGGAGATTGTCTCTTAGGATGGCGTCAAGTGAATTTTTATCTGCTCTTTTGAATAGGTATATTTTTCACTTATTTTTCGAGGATTTGTGGAGTACAATATTCAATCTTGCTACGACAGCCTTGTGTTCAATAATCCCTGAATCGGTTTTGATACTCGTTATTAACTCAGGATTATTTGTTGGTAAGAGGTCAAGTGTGTTTTCACAACCGTTTACTATTCGCGTGGGCTCATGAACTAATTGCTCGAGACAATTTTCAGAGAATGCGTTTAGCATAATTCCGGATGATATTTTATGCGTGCCTCCGGAATTAAATATGTATCTTTGCCAACATAACGAGGGTAAATTAAAGTCACCACCAACTATTATCGTATGATTCGGGTACGTGTTTGACATCAAACTCAAGTTTTCTTTGTACCTTTCAGCAACTGTATCATCTGAATTGGGAGGTCAGTAAAATGATAGAATTGTTATTTTATTCCGGTTGCCAATAATCACCACTGCCCATACTAACTCACAGGAATTATCTACTTCAATTTCGCGACAAGTTAAACTACTTCTGATATCAACAAACACGCCTCCGCCAACCGTGTTAAGGCCTATCCTTTCGGAACACCGTTACGTTCTTCGCAAAAATTTCGGCTGAGCTTATATCCGGCTTTAGCCAGATTTCAGCGCCTATAAAAATTTGAGCATCAGTGCTTCCAATAGCGCTTGGAGCCTTAGTACTTTCCCAACACAGCTACGACAATTTACAACTGTGATACCAATGGTTCCTGTATCTACGTTTTTTCTGTGTTCAACCTGCACCCTTCGTGACTGAAGCCCTTCTTGTGTTTTCCCGAGACCCTCTAACCTAAAAAAAACCGCCCACTCCACGCCACACAGGCGCTGCTACCCGTGCAGCCGCCTCCTACGTATAGTGGACACCTGACCTATCCAGCGGAACCCAAAACCCAACCACCTTTTGGCGCAAGTCGAGGAATCTGCAGCCTACACGGTCGCAGAACCGTCTCAGCCTCTGATTCAGACCCTGCACTCAGCTCTGTACCAGAGGTCCGCAATCGGTCCTGTGACTACGTTGCAAATGGTCAGCTCTGCTTTCATCTTGCAAGCAAGGCTGGCAGCCTTTACCACCTCTGTTTGCCGCTCGAAACCAGAGAGAATCTCTTCTGATCCAAAGTGACACACATCATTGGTACCAACGTGAGCAACCACCTGCAGTTGCTCTTCATGGCAGCCGGGAGGACCCTTTCCACATCTGGAATGACTCCACCCGGTGTGCGCATGGAGTGCACATTGGATTTCTTACCCTTCTTGTCAGCCAAGTCCCTAAGGGACCCCATAACGTGCCTAACGTTGGAGCTCCCAACTACCAATAATCCCATCCTCTGCGATTGCCCGGATCTTGCAGACTGAGTGAAACAGGACAGGCGACAGCATCTGGCTCAGCGACAGTATCAGCCACAGACAGTGAACTACATGAAATTACAACTTTAGAATCAAAAGGCTATTTTAAAATAACGAAATATACTTAGATACGCATTAAAGCACTGATCAATTTGATATCGAAGATAACTTATCATGTTATTTCTTTTTCTTTAAATGATAAATTTAATATTTACTTGCTAAAAATATAGTAAAGCCAAGATCGCGTAAGTATTTCTTTATTGAAACTGGTTTCGACAGACTTTTATGTCATCTTAATGTCCTAAGAAATCTTTTTATTATGAAATATGTTCATTTTAAGCTGGACCTCACGTCAAGTTGTCATATGGATAAAAATAGAACGTTTCATAATGAAAAGGTTTTTAAGACTTGAAGATGACAATAAGGCCTGTCAAAGTTAGTTATTTTAAATAAAGAAATATTTATGCGACCTTGGCTGTAGAATATTTTTAGCACGTAAAACAGATCACTGCTTTTGTCCTCTCATTTTGAGAACATTCAGTTTAATATTTACGCTGTTGCACAAATTCGGTCACTGATGACAACTTTTACCATAAAGATCCTACAAATGGATACAAAACATCATTTTACAACTATTCTACATTTTGTTTCGTATGGACCTAGCAAAAATTTACTATCATTTATTATTTGCTATTTAATTATTGAATCAGGAAACTTAGAGTTATCACAACTATAATTGGGCATATTCACAAATATAATCAAAGACGACGAAGAATTATATACAGAAAAGAATTTCTTAACAGTATACCATGGTGTATTATTCAGTGATTGTTTCTGTTTATTCGTATTGAAATGTATAGTTTATCACTGAAACTAAAAAATAATAGTAACTTTTAAAATAAATAAGGTAAAACAACGGTTAAGTTTTTATATTAATTCCCATAAAATTGTCTATAGCAAAATGTTCTTTAAAATGAGCATAAACAGTCTCGTCCGCAAGAAACTTTTATTTTTTTGGTTACCAGATTTGGTGTGATACTGACCATCTTCAGACCTCATACCATGATGGTAGGCTGTGGTGGAAAGCGGAGCAGTTGTGTTTAATAGCAATTAAATAAATTTTGCCTGAGCGGAAGTTCCTTTCCCATTGTAGAATACACACACACACACACACACACACACACACACACACAGAGAGAGAGAGAGAGAGAGAGAGAGAGAGAGAGGTGCTAGATATATGTAGAGAGAGACAAAGACAGAGGGAATCATAATTGAAAACCCTGCAGGACACTCACATCCCTCATGAAACAAAAACAAATGGACGTGAGAGCATCACCGGCAGATAGTTACGGCCCATGCATATTCATGGAATAATTTGATAGCGAAATACCGGCTCGCTGCGCAACGCCCCAAACAATGTAACGTTCATCAGCTAGTTAAAACCCACTTCCACTGGGAATATATACGCAGCAGCAAAAAAATAATGTTCTAACTAAACACGGCCATGTGTATCAATACTTATCAGAGGGTGGAAATTTAAGTAATCATATTATCAACGGTAATGTTTAAGACAATTCAATTAATATTATGATATCTGAATGCGTGTAATTCTCTTATACAGCAGCAGGCATACTTGACATCTTCACACTTACGCCATAGGTTTAGAAAAAAGAAAGCGACGACGTCGCTAATATACATTAAAATATTCGTTCCAATTTCTTATTTGCTTGTTAAAGATATCTCATTTTTTATCAGGCTTGGACCAAAAAGGTCCTTGGTGACTATTTGCGTGAAGTGCTACCTTGGGGGTGAATGTGATTTGCTATTAGCCTCTTCTGACGTGTGGAAGATCTGCTAACGTGTGGCAAGCTATGATGGATGCTTGTACTGTGCAGTACATTGTTCTGTAATATTAAGACGTTATATACAATGGAAGTTTATAGAATACTAGCTAAAGATCCGGCGCTGCTTGGGTACGTATTAATTTCGATCTTCTATTAGCCCAGCTCCTCTATCCCTTCTCTCTATCTGTCTCATCCTTGACCCTATTTCTATCCATCTCCTCCTCCTCCTCTCCCACTCCATCTACTCCTCTTTATTTTCTCTGTCCATCTCCTCCGCTTCCTGCTCTCTGTCCATATCCTCCTCTTTATTTTCTATGTCTATTTTCTATCTCCATCTCTCTATTCATCTCCTCCTCTCTCTCTCTGTCTCTCCCTCTCTCTCTCTCTCTCTCTCTCTCTCTCTCTCTCTCTCTCTCTCTCTCTGTGCATCTCTTCTTCCCTCTGCCTGTCCATCTCTTCTTTCATGTGGCCATCTCCTTCACTCTCTTCTCTGTGTGCATTTGCTTTCCACTCATTCTGCCATATCCTCCTCGCGCTATCTGTGTCCAGCTCTTCCTTTTCCCTTACTGCCTGTTCATCTCGTCGTCCCCGCGCCGCCCCCCTCACCAACCCTCGTCACCTCGTCATTTTCTCTGCAATAGGAGGTGGTTGGTGGCTATTGTCACAAATGCGATGTTTTCCAAACAGTGAGTGATACACTTACCAACATTGGTTGAAGTCGGTCAAGTGATTTACGAGGAGGTGTGGAACATACAAACATACGTACATGCGAGGGTGAGTTGCCTGCCACGGTGGCCGAGCGGTTCTCGGCGCTTCAGTCCGGAACCGCGTGACTGCTACGGTCGCAGGTTCGAATCCCGCCTCAGGCATGGATGTGTGTGATGTGCTTAGGTTAGTTACGTTTAAGCAGTTCTAAGTCCAGGGGATTGATGACCTCAGATGTTAAGTCCCATAGTCCTCAGAGCCATTTGAACCATTTGAGGGTGAGTTAAATGAAAACCTTAAACATTTTTAAATATTACTTATTGTGCAGAAATGGTAAAAAGCTGTACCACATTTAAACATAATCTCCCCCATGCTCAATGCAAATCCTCCAGCTCTTACAAAGTGCATAAATTCCTTTAGAAAAAAATTCTTTTGGTAGTCCGCGCAACCACTCATGCACCGCGTGGTGTACCTCTTCATCAGAACGTCTTTGAGTAGTCCAAACATACGGAAAGCACTTGGGGCAAGGTCTGGTGAGTATAGTGGATGAAGAAGACACTCAAAATGCAGGTCTGTGATTGTTGGAACTGTTGTACGAGCAGTGTGGGGCCTTGAATTGTCATGTTGCAAAAGGACACCTGCTGACAGTAATCCACGTCGCTTTGATTTGATTGCAGTCCGCAGGTGATTTTTTAGGAGATCTGTGTATGATGCACTGGTGACAATGGTCCCTCTAGACGTGTAACGCTCCAAAATCACGCCTTTTTCATCCCAAAAGAGAGTCAGCATAACCTTCTGCTGATGGTTCTGTTCGAAACTTCTTTGGTTTTGGTGATGAGGAATGGCGCCATTCCTTGCTCGCTCTCTTCGTTTCCGGTTGGTGGAAGTGAACCCAGGTTTAGTCATCAGTAACGATTCTTGCAAGGAAGCCATCACCTTCTCGTTCAAAGCGCCGGAGAAGTTCTTCACAAGCATCAACACGTCGTTCTCTCATTTCTGGATTCAGCTGCCGTGGCACCCATCTTAAATACACTTTGTGAAACTGGAGCAGATTATGCACAATGTGGTGTGCTGACCCATGACTAATCTGTAAACATGCTGCAATGTCATTCAGTGTCACTCGGCGGTTTTCCTTCACTATGGCTTCAACTGCTGCAATGTTCTGTGGAGTCATAACTCGTTGTGCCTGACCTGGACGAGGAGCATCTTCCACTGAAGTCACACCATTTGCGAACTTCCTACTCCATTCGTAGACCTGCTGCTGTGACAAACATGCATCACCGTACTGAACCTTCATTCATCGATGAATTTCAATAGGTTTCACACCTTCACTACACAAAAACTGAATATCAGAACGCTGTTCTTCCCTGGTGCAAGTCGCAAGTGGGGCGGCCACCTTTATACTGATACTGCGACGATATGTATGCATCTGCACTATGCTGCCACCTACAGGTCATTCTGCGCATTTGTAGCACGCTTACCAACTTACAGGATAACGGCGCGAAATTTTGATTTGTTATTACAAATTTAAGGTTATCATTTGACTCACCTCGTACATACAAACATACAAGTATAAGTACATCCAGTTTTCTAATTTGTATTGGTTCCTCTTAAAAAGTATTAAGCCTTCCATTGGGTATAAGATGGGATCCGAGTTATTATTGCTCACATTGGGTGGGATCCTTCGATTGTTACAAGAGTATGGAATCGATGGGTTCGTGAGGGTCCTACTAATTGTCCTGCAGGATCTTAATGATTCCAAATGACTAGCACCCGAGAGGACAGATACTCTCTTCACTCGGCCATGGAGGATTGAACAGCCTTGTCTCATACTTTGAGTCAGAAAATGGGCTTGTTTCCAACAGGATAGGTATCCATGCAGTACAGATATGTGTGAAGCACTATGGACTGTCAGCAGAGCGACCAATGTTGCGGATTCCCTGGAGGTGGTAGCAAAGAGAAGCACGCAGACAGGGATGCGCCCAACGACAACAGTGGACACAGGAAAGGCACCACGTTGTCTGTTCAAACGTGTTCCGGTTCTGCATGCACTGTCATGATGGATGTATGCATAAGGAGGATTCAAGGAAGACAGACGTTGACAGATTGCATTCGTCATCGTCATACAGATCCAGCATCTGGCATTATGATATGGGGTGGGAGTGGGTATGCAACACGATCAGCTTTGATTCGCATAGAGCATACAGTGATTTGGAGCGTTACATTACCGAGGTAAATGGATATGAGCATTTGGCGTCATTGGCCGGGAGGCCCCGTATGTGGTAGGTCCGGTCGCCTTGGTGCAGGCCTTATTACATTCGACGCCACATTGGCGACCTACGCGCTGGATGGGGATGAAATGATGATGAAGACAACACAACACCTGTCCCTTACTGAGGTGATACGTAAGGTGCCTGTGTCCTATTTCAGCGTCTCAATAACGCTATCTTTCAACAGGATAACACTGGACCACATGCAACCTGTACTTACTCCGATAACCGAGTGTGTTCGACTGTTGGCCTAATCAGCAGTTTTCCTGTATCTCTCACTCAGTAAAACATCTGGTTGCTGATTACCGACATACTGTTATGCTGAACAGCTACTTGAGTCGAATACTCAGGATTTGATCTCTCAAACGCAGCCTCTTTCTTCAATGAAAAGACCAAAAGTCACTAACAGTCCCTGTTGCAATTTGTTTCTTCCTTGCTAAAGAAATCACAGTACTGGAACTCAAAGTGGTTCAGTCACTATTTACGTTGTGGTCCTGCCATGTTTTATCGCCGTGATCGTGGTGGCGGCAGTCTGCCATCAGCCTCTTCCGACCTGTGGACGATCTGTCAGTGAGAGGCAGGCTGTGATTGATGATTCTTCTGCGCTGACTGATCTGGTGTTACGTATAGTAATATTGTGATGTTATACCGAATAGCATGATGTAGCACATTCCTATTTCAAAGCATGGAGGTGGCCTTCGGGCACAAGCTCAACATATGCATCTGCACTCATGCTCATAAAATAAGGATAACTGTAGAATGTGGTGCCACACAACGTGACACTACACAAAACTGGCGCTAATAGCATAGGCGCATAGGGAACACACACGACACTGATCTGTAAGTCCACGGTATTGGTGATAAGTTGAGAAAACCGTTCCGAAAGGCATGTGCTACAAAACGCCACTGTTTCCGGCGCATGTACCCCTACATCAATATGGGATGTGATCATCATGCACACGTACATAGGCCGCACAACGTGTTGGCATAATCTGGATCAGGTGGTCGAGCCGCTGCTGGGATATAGCCTCCCATTGTTGCACCAGTGCCTGTCGGAGCTCCTGAAGTGTCGTAGGGGTTTGAAGACGTGCAGCGATACGTCGACCGAGAGCATCCCAGACGTACTCGATGGGACTTAGGTATGGAGAACAGGCAGGCCACTCCATTCGCCTGATATCTTGTGTTTCAAGGTACTCCTCCACGATGGCAGCTCGGTGAAGTCGTTCGTTATCATCCATCAGGAGGAAGGTGGGACCCACTGCATCCCTGAAACGACGGACATACTTGTGCAAAATGACGTCCCGATACATCTGGCCTGTTATAGTTCCTCTGTCAAAGACATGCAGGGGTGCACGTGCACCAATCATAATCCCACCCCACACCATCAAACCACGACATCCATACAGGGGTTAGTATCTGGTTCCTGATTCACGCCAGATAAAACCCGGCGAGAATCAGAGTTCAGACTATACCTGGACTCGTCTGTGAACATAACCTGGGACCACTGTTCCAATAACCATGTACTGTGCTCTTGACACCAGGCTTTACGGGCTCTCCTGTGACCAGGGGTCAGTGGAATGCACCTTGCAGGTCCAGGCTAATAAACCGTGTCTATTCAGTCGTCTCTAGACTGTGTGTCTGGAAACAACTGTTCCTGTGGCTGTTGTAAGGACCCGAGCAAGGCTAACTGCAGTACTCCGTTCCGTCTTCGTGCACTGATGGTGATATATCGGTCTTCTTGTGGTGTTGTACACTGTGGACGTCCCGCACTGTAGCACCTGGACACGGTTCCTGTCTTATGGAATCGTTACCATAATCGTAAGATGACACTTTGTGGCACACGGAGGGCCCTTGCTGCGACTTGCTGTGTTTGACCAGCCTCCATTCGTTCTATCCGGCCCCTGTGGCCGAGCAGTTCTAGGCGCTTCAGTCGGGAACCGCGCTGCTGCTGCGGTCGCAGGTTCGAATCCTGCCTAGGACATGGATTTGTGTGATGTCCTTAGGTTAGTTAGGTTCAGGGAGTTCTAAGTCTTGGGGACTAATGACCTCAGATGGTAAGTCCCATAGTGCTTAGAGCCATTTGAACCATACCAGTCGTCCTAGTATTCTATCCGTCATAACGTCATCAATATGTGTTTTCTGAGTCATTTTAAGCACACAGTCACCAATAGCACGTCTGAAAATGTTTGCACACTTACTTGCTGGAGCATACTCTGACATGCACCAACACACCTCTGCGTATGTGGACTGCTGCCAGCGCCACCGTGTGACGACCGCAGGTCAAATGCAGCGCATGGTCATACACCGAGGTCATTTAAACCCGCAAACCGCCCACCAGAACGTTGTTTCACTATGGATGGGCATTATCCATAATTTATGAGCATGAGTGTACATCGACATACATAGTCGGCAAGCTAGCATAGTGTGCATAACCAAGGGTACCTTGCAGCACGACCATTCCCTTTCCTGCTGCACTCTCAAATGGAGCGAAGGAAAAACGACAGACTATATGCTCCTAGCCCTGAGTCCTCTTACCTTGCATTCGCGATACTTGCTCGAGTATACGTCGGTGACAATAGGACTGTTCCGCAGTCTGTCGCAAATACCCGTTCTATAAACTCTGATTCGGTATTCTCCATTAATCCGACCTGGTGAGAATCACAAACACTGGAGTAATACTCAAGAATGTGTCGCACTAATGTTCTATACGCGGTGTTCTTTATCGTTGAGCTACACATTTCCAGAATTCTCCCAATAAACGAAGCCGACCATCCTTTTCCTCTACAACTGTCCGTAAGTTTTCGTTTTGCAACGTCAGGCCTAGATGTTTCATCGACGTTGCTGTGTCAAGCAGCTCAGCACTAATACTGTTTTGGAACATAACGGCGTTGTTTTACTGCTCCAACTTAATCGACGACGTGTAGGGGCTTCTTAGCGAAACTTAATGCAGCGTACTCGAGATGTGGCGAGATGTGGGCGAGCCCACATGTTGACAAATTTGTTTGGAGTACGCTGTGTAAGTTTCGCTAAGAAGCTCTTATACGTCCTCCTTACAGTCCTGATGCCTCCTCATGCTATTTCCATTTTTTCGAGCCCCGAAGAAAGACATTCCTGGCCATCTCTTTGCTTCGTCGAAGAGGAGCACGGCACGCTAAAATCATGGTTACGTTGGCAAATGCAAACATTTTTCGATGAAGGCATTGACTGTCTTGTCCCGCAGTGGGATAAATACGTTAACACCTATGGCGATTACCTTTGAAATAATAAACAGCTTACTTACCTCAGTCGGTAACGACGAAACCATTATACGATCTCTCTGCTGTTCGTCTGTTCAGACCCCTTTCACTCACGAACGGGTAGAGATATCACGTTGAAATTTATTTCACATACTAAGCTGCACGATCACTTGGTGTTGCAAAAAAACTTAAGCTTCTACATTAACTCACTCAGAGAATACAGTTATTTATGTCACACAATAACTGCAAAATATTAACGCGAGTTCTTTACAGACGAATGGAAAAACTGGTAGAAGCCGACCTCGGGGAAGATCAGTTTGGATTCCGTGAGGAACACGTGGAACACGTCAGGCAATACTGACGCTACTACTTATCTTAGAAACTAGATTAAGAAAAGGCAAACCTACGTTTCTAGCATTTGTAGACTTAGAGAAAGCTTTTGACAATGTTGTCTGTAATACTCTCTTTCAAATTCTGAATGTGGCAGGGGTAAAATACAGGGAGCGAAAGGCTATTTACAATTTGTACAGAAACCAGATGGCAGTTGTAAGAGTCGAGGGGCATGGAAGGGAAGCAGTGGTTGGGAAGGGAGTGAGACAGGGTTGTAGCCTCTCCCCGATGTTATTCAATCTGTATATTGAGCAAGCAGTAAAGGAAACAAAAGAAAAAGAAAAATTCGGAGTAGGAATTAAAATCCGCGGAGAAGAAATAAAAACTTTAAGGTTCGCCGATGACATTGTAATTCTGTCAGAGACAGCAAAGGACTTGGAAGAGCAGTTGAACGGAATGGACAGTGTCTTGAAAGGAGAATATAACATGAACATCAACAAAAGCAAAACGAGGATAATGGAATGTAGTCGAATTAAGTCGGGTGATACTGAGGAAATTAGATTAGGAAATGAGACACTTGAAGTAGTAAAGGAGGTTTGCTACTTGGGGAGCAAAATAACTGATGATGGTCGAAGTAGAGAGGATATAAAATGTAGACTGGCAATGGCAAGGAAAGCATTTCTGAATAAGAGAAATTTGTTAACATCGAGTATAGATTTAAGTGTCAGGAAGTCTTTTCTGAAAGTATTTGTGTGGAGTGTAGCCATGTATGGAAGTGAAACATGGACGATGAATAGTTTGGACAAGAAGAGAATAGAAGCTTTCGAAATGTGGTGCTACAGAAGAATGCTGAAGATTAGATGGGTAGATCACATAACTAATGAGGTGTTGAATAGAACTGCGGAGAAGAGGAGTTTGTGGCACAACTTGACTAGAAGAAGGGATCGGTTGGTAGGACATGTTCTGAGGCATCAAGGGATCACCAGTTTAGTATTGGAGGGCAGCGTGGAGGGTAAAAATCGTAGACGGAGACCAAGAGGTGAATACACTAAGCAGATTAAGAAGGATATAGGCTGCAGTACGTACTGGGAGATGAAGCAGCTTGCACAGAATATGGAGAGCTTCATCAAACCAGTCACAGACTGAAGACCACAACAACAAAAACAACAACAACAACAAAATTTCACGTATTTTGATACTCTCAAACGCGCTCATCAAGTCATATAGGGTACTTCCCACTGACCTAGAATAATTAATTTTGGGAAAAAGCAATGCGTCACAGTACAAGAAAAGGGAAAAAATCCGAACATTGTTAATTCACAACTATATCAGACGAAAAATAATAATTTTTATCATGTGTTGTCCTTACTGGCTGTCCGTCCCTCTGTCAAGATCCCATTTTTTTCCGGAACGGTTAGACGTATCATGTTGAAATTTATGCCACATACTAAGCTCTACGGTCAATTGCCGATGCAAAAACGTTACGCTTCTACGTCAATGCAATCAGAAGATATAGCCATTCATGTCACTTACGAGGTCTGTTCAAAAAATTCCGGAACTTTGTCTACAACCTTTTTCTACTCTTACCTTTTGCTTCCCGTGCATCGTCACTTCGAAATACCCTCCTCCAAAATTGATACACCACTCCCAACGCCGTTTCCACTTTCGGAAGCAGTGTTGGTACACCTCTTGTTGGATGCCCGAAGCGACGACTGCGAATTTTTTTATCTAGTCTATCGTTGCAAGTCCTCGTCCTTTCAACGGGGTTTTCAACATTGGAAATAAAAAAGAAAGTCCACAGGGAGTGAGATCTGGAGACTCCGGAGGATGAGGCACCACAACGATTTCGTGGAAGAGCCACGCACCAACAGAGGTGAATAGGCGGATGCGTTGTCGTGATGCAACAGCCATGAATTGTCTCGCCGCATTTAAGGCCGTTTCCTTCTCACCTTTTCTCACAGGCGACGCAACAGGTCCCGATAGTACCATCTATTAACAGATTGTTCCTGTGCCACGAATTCATGATGAACTAATCCCTCATAGTGAGAGAAAACTATCAGT
This sequence comes from Schistocerca piceifrons, assembly GCF_021461385.2. Taxonomy (NCBI): domain Eukaryota; kingdom Metazoa; phylum Arthropoda; class Insecta; order Orthoptera; family Acrididae; genus Schistocerca; species Schistocerca piceifrons. The sequence goes on from NC_060140.1 coordinate 235,054,690, forward strand.
ATGACTTGGAGAAATTTTCCATACCCATTGTGACTACTGAACCTTGGTCTCAACATCATAATCGTAGACCCATGTCTAATCACCAGTCATGATTCTCTTAAGGAACGTCACGGTCTCATTTGCGCAATCCACAGATTGCGAGGCGAAGGTCTTTCTGGCCATGATTCACGAGCCGTGGGACGAATTTGGTGGCAACACGACGCATTTCAAGATGATATGTCAGGATTTCATGACGTGATCCAGCTGAAATGTTACGTTCTTCTGCAATCTTTCAGAAATCACTATTCGACTGACACGCATAAGTCCGTTGACGTTCCGGACATCGGTAAATGTCGAAGGGCGTCCGGAACGAGGGTGATTTTTAACTTCAGTCCGGTCATTTTTAAACAACGCGAACTGTTCGTAACACCGGGTACTGCTTAAGCGCTCGTCACGATAGGCTTCCAGTCCACCCCTGGTAGCTGAGTGGTCAGCGCGAGGGACTGTCATACCTAACAGCCCAGGTTCGTTTCCCGGCTGGGCCGGATATTTTCTCCGCTCAGGGACTGGGTGTTGTGTTGTCCTTATCAACATCATTTCATCCTCATCGACACGCAAATCGCCGAAGTGGCGTCAACTCGAAAGACTTGCATCAGGCGAACGGTCTACCAGACGGGAGGCCCCAGCCACACGGCATTTCCATTTATAGACTTCCTGTATCATTTGGTGTATCTATGTAAAGGTTTTCTTGAGTTTCATGCAAAATTTAAGAGAGGCGCGTTGCTGATCTAACTCTGCCATCTCGAAATCCTCAAACTGTGCGACACAACATTCCAGTCAATACAGCACTGAAAAATAGCTAACAGACATACAACAATGAAACTTCCGGCACCTACCCATTAAATACAGGTGTGTGTAGGGATGCCAACCGCATTTCACTCCATCACACCAGCGGTACGTAATTACGAATGTTCCAGAATTTTTGGAACAGATCTCGTACTTCGACACATTGTCAATACCGATACCGATAAGGGCAAAAACCGTCGAGATACTCGATTCCTGGAAAGGATGAAGTATCTGTTCAATTAACCAGGTTTGTAAGGAACCTTTAGACCGTGAGTCTTACACTTGGCCAATTTCTATTTCGATGGCCACGCGGGATTAGCCGAGCGGTCTTAGGCGCTGCAGTCACGGACTGTGCGGCTGGTCCCGGCGGAGTTTCGAGTCCTCCCTCGGGCATGGGTGTGTGTGTTTGTCCTTAGGATAATTTAGGTTAAGTAGTGTGTAAGGTTAGAGACTTAGCAGTTAATTCCCATAAGATTTCACACACATTTGAACGTTTTTCTCCATTTCCATCTGTCTCGTTTTCATTTAACGCAGGGACTTCAGAAAGGAGGTTACGCATGTTGTCCCACGCTAAGACCACTGTGTAACAACAATGGTACGTTGTCAGAAGAGAGTAGGCCTGCATGTTCCCGGTTTCCTGCAGAGACATTTCTGCTGCGGTATGGAAAACAGGGGTCTCACTGTGTCGGAGTGAAACAGCGCACCGACTGGAAATGTGCTCCAAACTGGATGTGTGCTGGATAGTACGAGCCCTTTAAGCAAAATGTGTAAATCGTACTCAGACTAACAGTGTAATTGTGGCGGTATGTGGATCAAATGCAGTGTCGCGTCAAGCCGTAGTGAAACGGTGCTAATAATTTGACCAGGGCTGCACAGACGCGGGTGATGCAGATCGGATGGTTCAAATGGCACTGAGCACTATGGAACTTAACATCTGAGGTCATCAATCCCCTAGAACGTACAGCTACTTAAACCTGACTAACCTAAGGACATCACACACATCCATGCGCAAGCCAGGATTCGTACCTGCGACCGTAGTGGTTGCGCGGTTCCAGACTGAAGCGCCTAGAACCGCTCGGCCACACTGGCCGGCCGATGCTGATCGGAAGTTCAGATTGTGTACCATTCAGTTTCTATCTTTTTGGCAAACTGAAATAACATCTGAGGAAAAAAAGATTTTACTACGATCAGAACGTTCGCACAGCACTTCTAGAACGACTCGATGACCGAGAGTGGAAACTATCGCCGCGGAATTGAATGCGTATTGGCACGGTCCGTCTTGGCGAGTATGTTGAAAAATAGTGCACACATCTCTTTCAGTAGGAAGTCTAGTGTACCGTTGAAAATAAAAGGTGCTTGGCCTGCCATAATAAAGTGTAACTTACGTTTTGAGTTCTACTCGTGGCACTGATAGCAAGAGAGTCTCAATGTACACACATCAAAAAAAGTTTTGCATCACCACGGTTCCCAGAACTCTTGAACATAGACGTTGACTGTGGATACTGTATCACAGACACAGTCTCTTGGACTGTTCATAGATGTCACTAAACCCACCCAAGAACGTAGCCATACATGGGCAGCGCCTACTAGACGGAGGGGGTCCGACAGCCGTTCAGTTGCAGACCGTTCCACCAGGAAGGAGGTATACGGCTCATGTTGTCTGTAGTTCAACCATGCCCAGACAGGCAATACTGCGCTTCGATCGCGTCCGCATTGTTACTTTGTGCCAGGTAGGGCTCTCAAGAAGGGAAGTGTCCAGGTGTCTCGGAGTGAACGAAAGCGATGTTGTTCGGACGCATAGCAGATACAGAGAGACAGGAACTGTCAATGACATGCCTCACTCAGGCCGCCCAAGGGCTGCTACTGCAGTGGATGACTGCTACCTAAGGATTACGGCTCGGAGGAACCCTGACAGCAACGCCAGCATGTTGAATAATGCTTTTCGTGCAGGCACAGGACGTCGTGTTACGACACAAACTGTGGGCAATAGGCTGCGTGATGCGCAACTTCATACCCGACGTCCATGGCGAGGTCCATCTTTACAACCACGACACCACGCAACGCGGTACAGGTGGGCGTAACAACATGCCGAATGGACCACTCAGGACTGGCACCACGTTCTCTTCACCGATGAGTGTCGCATGTGCCTTCAACCAGACAATCGTCGGAGACGTGTTTGGAGGCAACCCGGTCAGGCTGAACGCCTTAGACACGCAGTCCAGCGAGTGTAGCAAGGTGGAAGTTACCTGCTGTTTTGGGGTGGCATTACGTCGGGCCGACGTACGCCGCTGGTGGTCATAGAAGGCGCCTTAACGGCTGTACGATACTTGAATGCCATCCTCCGACCAATAGTGCAACCATATCGGCAGCATATTGGCGAGGCATTCGTCTTCATGGACGACAAGTCGCTCCCCCATCGTGCCCATCTTTGGAATGACTTCCTTCAAGAGAACGACTGGAGTTGCCAGCATGTTCTCCAGACATGAACCCTATCGAACATTCCTGGGTTAGATTGAAAAGGCCAATTTATGGACGACGTGACCCACCAACCAAGCGGTGTAAACCGAATCGCCGTTGAGGAGTGGGACAATCTGGACTAACAGTGCCTTGATGAACTTGTGGACAGTATGCTACGACGAATACAGGCATGCATCAATGCAAGACGCCATGCTACTGGGTACTAGAGGTACCGGTGTCTACAGCAATCTGGATCACCACCTCTGAAGGTCTCGCTGTATGGTGGTACAACATGCAAAGTGTGGTTTTCATTAGCAACAAAAAAGGCGAAAATGATGTTTATGTTGATCTCTGTTCCAATTTTCTGTACAGGTTCCGGAAGTCACGGAACCGAGGTGATGCAAAATTTTTTTTGGTGTGTGTAGTTGACCAAGCGGTGCGATTGAATATACGCAGACGATGTCCCATGGCTGGAGGAAAACTACGCAGTATTAAAGAAGGACAGACCAAGGAGGAGATGGAGTGTGTGTACGTGTATGTGTTTTTGTGCGTGTGTGTGTCTGGTGGTGGGGGGAGGAGGGCAGAAAATCGAAGCAGTGCTGATGATGGTACGGAAAGTGTGGAGTGGTGTAGCGCGTGACAGAACAGATTACGCGTTTGAAGGCAAAATATGTCTTTAAAGGTGAAATTATAAACATGTCGGAACTCTAATTTGTGGGTTAGTGTTAAATAAAGGAACGTTTTTGGTTTACGATCTGCTGCAATTGCTGTATAATATCAACCCGCCTGAAATTCGAAAATATAAAATAAAATAAAAAAGAATTACACGCAGACCCAGAATCTAAATCTCGATCTCGAGTATTTCAACGTAAAATGCTACCTACCACACTCACTGAGCACCACAGTTACGTACTACCGAAGCAATATGCTTGTCTATATGTGGTTAAAGTGTTGACAGATTTCCTTCGTTTTTACGTCAATTTTCTGCCGAAACTATGCACTGAACGAGAGTATGTTGGACGTTTCTGTACTGTTAATGTGAAAGGAATCGTACTGTGGCGTCGCAGTACGCGAAGTTTAATGTACGTCTGTCATTCATAACTGATGCCGTGGTAACTCGAATGAGAACAAATTTCCATATTCATAAATGTTGTTCGCGTCCAGTCTACTATGACAATAGTTAGATATTTGAATAACAAATGTACATTATACACACGCGAGCCGACTGTGTACAATTACGAGATAATCAGTAAGCATTTAAAATGGCTCATTGCTGAAATCAGCTTAATGAATGACTGCGATTGTAATGCAGGGGGTGTGAGGCGAAAGCACTGCTATTCTGGCCACAGGCGGGTAAACTGGGACCCACCGATTGCCGTGTCATCCTCAGCAAAAGGCGGCATGCGGATGCCGTGTGGAGAGCCATTGGTTAGGCACAGCCTTTTCCCGGCAGCAGTTGAGTTAGCATACCCTGTGCCGCTGCTATTCAGTCAGCCTCAGTTGTCGTCACGAAGCTGTGTGCACACCGTCCCAATGCTTCCACAAATAAATAAATAAATAAATAAAAATCGCTGGCAGTACTGAGAAGCAACTGGGTGCCCCGCATTACTGTCAGCAGCGCCGACCACTCATCTGTGGAGGCACACATCGTAATACAGACAAGGTGGGAAATGGAACTGTCTTTCAATAAATTGGCGGCTGTTGCAGCCGATTTGAAAAATTCATTGAGTAGAATATGGTGAGAACAAGACAGTAGTGGCTGAAACATACCGCAATGGAATAATCATAAACTCAGACAAAAATATTAGTCACAGATGAATCATTATGCCTTTAGTTACGGCGCAGCAATCGAGTCCCACGCTCAACCACGGGCTTACGTGATCGTTAGGTAGTAATGATGAGGACATCTTACGTAAACATGGCTAAATGTAACGGCGTGACAGAGTGGCAAAAAGGGGCAGTCGTGTTTGGCCGCGTGTGAAACTTCTGGATTTGTTGGTGTTTCGCATCAGACTTTAACGTGTCTACAAGCAGTAGTGTGACACACGTGGCCACACAACGTCAGAATTGTAGTCGGAGAAACATCCTGATTGATTTCACGGCTTGTGAATCAAAATCGCTTCCATACCACACCGGACCTGCTAGCGAGAGAACTTTGTGACGGTAAATTCATGCAATGAACATTTGGAGTCTATCACCTCCCAAGAGGTCATTTGCTCACATAGGAATATAAAGATGACAACGGCAAAGTTCATCGGGCTGGAAGAATATGTGACTGGTTTTATACACACCCTATTACTTCTTGAATGGCCTGCAAAGCCTCTTGAACCCAATAGAACAGATATGAGACATGTTGGAACAGCTGCTCAGTATCCCCAGAATTTGTCTGAACTACGCAAACAAATCCGAAGCGAGTATCTTAACGTTGGTGCGAAGGACATGCGCAAGCTTGTATGCTCATTTCACAAACGGTTCCAGGCGGTTAGCAAGTGCAAGGGTGGAATTACACGCTATTAAACGATGGTTGTAATGATTTCTCTTGAGGTGACTAACTTTTTGTGTGTTGAAGTAGTTTCAACTGTTGATGTCGTGCAACATGTAATTCTGTTTACCGTGAGTAAAGTGTAAAAAAAAGTGCGATATAAATACCTCTGTATCACACTCGCAATATCAAACATGTATTTTGGAGAAAACGACATTTTGTCTATGGAGTGCGTGATTGATTCTTTGGTTGATTTTTTTTTTTGTTTATTTATAGACACAATCACATGTTTATTGTGGTGTCACCGCCAGACACCACACTTGCTAGGTGGTAGCTTTAAATCGGCCGCGGTCCATTTAGTACATGTCGGACCCGCGTGTCGCCACTGTGTGATCGCAGACCGAGCGCCACCACAAGGCAGGTCTCGAGATACGGAATAGCACTCGCCCCAGTTGTACGACGACTTTGCTAGCGACTACACTGACGAAGCCTTTCCCTCATTTGCCGAGAGACAGTTAGAATAGCCTTCAGCTAAGTCAATGGCTACGACCTAGCAAGGCGCCATTAACCATTTTAAGATAGAGTCTCACTTGTATCATCAAGGAATGCTGTATTCACATGAAGGATTAAAAGTTAAGTATTAAAGCAGCTACGTACTTTTCTTGCTACCATTCATTACGTATCCTGTTTCAGACCTCTATCTAGCCTACGTGAGATTATGCGTGCCTTTCGGCTACTTCAGTGTGGCGTAGCTGTCTTGTTACGCCACAACATTTATGACACAGTCATAACATGTTTCGGCCATACAATGACCACATTCAGATGCTAAAACAATACAAAAGAAAATTTATATTAACACCTAAAAATAAATGCAATATTTAACCAGGCTTTTTAGTGATCTAACTGAATTTATGTGAAATACATATATTTCATATCTAAAGGCGGCATACACAGCAAACAGGTTCATGCGTTGTCAAACTAGCTATAAAATGTAAAACACCGGTCTTATATAGATATAAAAAATTGTTAGATTTTGTTCACCCTCTTTGCGCTAGATACGCGCGTCCTCTATAAGATAGTCTTAATTTTTCAAAAGCCTAAAATATACAAATTTACTTTTAATATTTAAGTCAAATGTACATAAAATTTAAGATTACAGAACAGATCGTTAAATCAGTAAAATAACATTTCAGAACAAGGAGAAAACATTGCTATAGATGAAAATAGTAGTAGCACTTGTAGAGTGTATTTCTGACGCCCGATGGCGCTGTATTTCCGGCTGTGGCCTGTTTATGCCTTTGTCCATTGGTACTACAGGGACGACACGGGCAGGACGACGAGTGTAGTGCTCTGCTGCAGGTGGCTGGCACGCTCCACCGCCTCAGAGGTTGTTGACATCTGCTGCGGCCCGCACTAGGCAGTGCAGTACTCGACCGCCGGAAGGCTCCATCCTCAGCTGAAGCACGTATGTAGTAAAAACGATTCGCTCAGATGAACAAATCGTCGTAAATGTTGAAGTATGCGTCTGTTGCAAATTCATTCTGTTCATTGAGGAGTTTGTCAGGGACCCGGAGAACCTGACAGACTCCTCAATGAACAGAATGAACACGTTCTCGTGTCAGTTGACAGTTTATGGTTGGAGGGCTGACACGTTATCTGCGAATCCAGTAATGCTGGCAACTGATGGGTTATGAATGGGGATCGTATCAACCTGTACCGCGTCAAAACAGCCTGAAGATGACGCAATGAAGCGTCGAAACTGGTAACGACGAAATAAAATTAAATCATAAGGACGGCTCTAGGTGTTTTAATTTTTTGTCACGATAGTAAACGGCCGTCGTCCCAGAAACGTCCTGCTAAAAGGATGGACATACAAAAAAATCTAACAAATTTTTATATCTATGTAAGACCGGTGTTTTACATTTTATAGCTAGTTTGACAACGCATGGACCTGTGTGCAGTTTATGCCGCCTTTTGGTATGAACTATATGTATTTCGCACAAATTCAGTTAGATCACTATATAAGCCTCGTTAAATATTGCACTTGTTTTTAGGTTTTAATATAAATTTTCTTTTGTATTGTTTTGGCATCTGAAGATGGTCATTGTATGGCCGAAACCGGTTATGACTGTGTCATAAACATGTGCTTGTGTCTATAAATAAAAAAAATTTTTATCAAACATGTATCACAAAGACAGTATTCATAACCGCTTGCCGATTCTCCATAAAATTAAGGATATTATTTCTCGTGCAGGAACTGCCACAGACCGAGGCGCCGCCCAGTCGTCTCCTGCCGCTGTCGTTTATGGAAGGACGCCCGCTTTAATGGCGGGGCCCTTGGAGTCGGTGCTCCTGGGAGAGCCTTCTACGTCGTGTTTTTACAGGGTCCTAGCGGCTGTTTTCGGTAGCGTCGCGTCGCAACAAGACTAACATTTACCCTGCAGGCGCCCGCGCCGGCGCTCACGTAATGCTTCCCCGTAGTGTGGCAAAACAATGGAAAAGTGCTTTCTTAAGCCATTATTCCGGGAGCAGCCCGAGACCCTGTGAGAAACTCCACCGATATTTTACCCGTGTACGGGAACCCTTCTGTGTCTAGGTGTGCATGTGATTCCACTAACTGTCGAGTATAATTTATTGAAATTAATAACAAAGAAGGAAGGAAGACGGAAAATAAGCTTTTAACGTCTCGTCGACACCAAGACCACTAGAGAAGGAAAATAAGGATATGAAAGCTAAAGACCGTAGGTGAAAAATATACTGACGAATGTGGAAAGTGTTACTCCGTGAATAATCAGTCCAGTATTTATCGTACAATTAGCCGTGAACCAGGGCATTGCCTGAGTATGTATTTATTGCCATCATCTATTAGTCCATCTGCTCCTTCCTCCTGTCCCTAATCATCTCCTCTTCCACCCTCTCTCTCTGTCCGCCTTCTCCAACCCCCCCCCCCCCCCAAAAAAATCTCTTTCCATCTCCTGAGGCTCCTCTCTCAGTCCTTCTCCTTCTCTCCCCTGTCCATCTCCTCCTATGCCTTCCTCACCCTGTCTTTTTCTATATCCGCCTCTCCCCTTTCTCTGTCGCTTTCCCTCTCTTCCCCTCTCTTTCCACTTCCTCCTCTTCCTCTCTCTGTCCATCTCCTCGTCCCCCCAACTATCTGTTCCCACCCCTTCCTTCCCCCTTCCTCGTCACTCCTTCTCTCTCCATGTTATCACGTTTACTCTAATAGGAGGCTGGTGGGTCTTACCCCTCACAATAGTTCTTTCCAGTTTGCTACTAAAGTGTGCACCAAACTTGATTGGTGTCGTTCCTGGAATTTTGGATTGGCGTTTTAGTCGTGGCTTTGGCACTTGTCAGACACTGAAGAGCCAAAGAAACTGGCACACGTGCTGAGAACAGTGGACGTTGGGGGGGGGGGGGGGGGGGATATCTCTTCAGAACGTCACGTTGAAAGGCATCTCACATATGCTCAATAATTTTCGCGACTGGCGAGCTTTCGTGGCCAGCGGAAGTATTTAAACTCAGAAGAGTTTTCCTGGAGCCACTCTGTAGCAATTCTGGACGTGTGTTGTGTCACATTGTCCTGCTGGAATTGGCCAAGTCCGTCGGAGTGCTTAGTGCACATGAATGGATGAAGGTGATCAGACAGGATGCTTAAGAACGTGTCACCTGTCAGAGTCGTATCTAGACGTATCAGTCGTCCCATATCACTCTAACTGCACACCCCTCACAGCATTACAAGGCCTTCACCAGCTTGAACAGTCCCCTGATGACATGAAGAGCTAATGGATCCATGAGGTTGCAGTGGTGTCGGAGATTTGACGTTTTATCAGACTCCTGATATTCACGGTACACCCGTGAAATAGTCGTACGGGAAAATCCCCACTTCATCGCTACCTCGGAGAAGCTGCGTACCGTCGCTCGTGCGCCAACTATAACACCACGTTTAAACTCAAATAAATCTCGTTAACCTGCCATTCTAGCAGCAGTAACCGATCTAACAACTGCACCAGACACTTGCCGTCTTGTATAGGCGTTGTCGACCGCAACGCCGTATTCTGCTTGTTTACGTATCTCTGTATCTGAATACATATGCCTATTGCAGTTTCTTTGGCGCTTCAGCGTTTATTTCGCAGATACAGGATGGCCTACTTAAACCTCTGTTACAAAAGTAGATACAGAAAAACGACTTACGTGGGTTTGAGTGTAAGGCACGGTTCATAAAAGTAAATTCTGTGACATTTTAAAAAGTAAGCAAATACTTATTTCACCACAAACTTGGGATTTTTAAACAGACACTCCATATTATTTCTTACACAAGCACTAACATGAAAAATCACAAAAGAGTGGCGTTGATTGCATCACAGAACGTCAATTTCGTCCTGTGAAATTGCAGAGTGAAGTTCACACTTGAAATGAACGAAATACGCCTTTATCGCACATCCACAGATACAAGCGTGGTCCCCATATATTACTGTTTGTGGCAGGAAACCCTAATATTACTTTCGGCTCTCATGACAACAGTGACAATAAGATTATGTACGTCAATCACATCGTGATTATGAGCAACATGGGGTTCACGTTTGCACCAGCAGTGCGTTTCGTTTATTTCAATCATCAGGTTCGCTTTGCAGTTTCTCGGGTTCTAACTGACGTATTGCAATGTAATCAACGCCATTCTTTTTGTGATTTTTTGTTTTGTTAACTGCGTAAGAAATAATATGGGTGTCCATTTAAAAAACATAAGATTCTGTTGAAACTAGTATTTGGTTACGTTTCAGAATGTCTCATGGTCTTTATTTTCATGAAGCTCTGTCTTACATTCATAGCAGTGAAAGTCGTTTCTCAATATCTAATTTTGTTCCAGAGATATTTGCGCTGAAAAGTTTAAGTGGGCCCTACTGTATATAAAATATTTCACACGTATTTGTACACACACTTCACCTGTATGTCTATCGAATTTCAGCCTGTAATTTCACTTTCGTGCAGGTCAATGTTTATGGCGTCATACTTCCAGAGCTATGTTCTGTGCAGTAACAGAATTTGCACGTACATCCAGTGGTATATGTAGCTACTGTCTGCGAAATACAGGGTTATTACAAATGATTGAAGCGATTTCACAGCTCTACAATAACTTTATTATTTGAGATATTTTCACAATGCTTTGCACACACATACAAAAACTCAAAAAGTTTTTTTAGGCATTCACAAATGTTCGATACGTGCCCCTTTACTGATTCGGCAGACATCAAGCCGATAATCAAGTTCCTCCCACACTCGGCGCAGCATGTCCCCATCAATAAGTTCGAAAGCATCGTTGATGCGAGCTCGCAGTTCTGGCACGTTTCTTGGTAGAGCAGATTTAAACACTGAATCTTTCACATAACCCCACAGAAAGAAATCGCATGGGGTTAAGTCGGGAGAGCGTGGAGGCCATGACATGAATTGCTGATCATGATCTCCACCACGACCGATCCATCGGTTTTCCAATCTCCTGTTTAAGAAATGCCGAACATCATGATGGAAGTGCGGTGGAGCACCATCCTGTTGAAAGATGAAGTCGGCGCTGTCGGTCTCCAGTTGTGGCATGAGCCAATTTTCCAGCATGTCCAGATACACGTGTCCTGTAACGTTTTTTTCGCAGAAGAAAAAGGGGCCGTAAACTTTAAACCGTGAGATTGCACAAAACACGTTAACTTTTGGTGAATTGCGAATTTGCTGCACGAATGCGTGAGGATTCTCTACCGCCCAGATTCGCACATTGTGTCTCTTCACTTCACCATTAAGAAAAAATGTTGCTTCATCACTGAAAACAAGTTTCGCACTGAACGCATCCTCTTCCATGAGCTGTTGCAACTGCGCCAAAAATACAAAGAGTTTGACTTTGTTATCGGGTGTCAGGGCTTGTGGCAATTGTAAACGGTAAGGCTTCTGCTTTAGCCTTTTCCGTAAGATTTTCCAAACCGTCGGCTGTGGTACGTTTAGCTCCCTGCTTGCTTTATTCGTCGACTTCCGCGGGCTACGCGTGAAACTTGCCCGCACGCGTTCAACCGTTTCTTCGCTCACTGCAGGCCGACCCGTTGATTTCCCCTTACAGAGGCATCCAGAAGCTTTAAACTGCGCATACCATCGCCGAATGGAGTTGGCAGTTGGTGGATCTTTGTTGAACTTCGTCCTGAAGTGTCGTTGCACTGTTATGACTGACTGATGTGAGTGCATTTCAAGCACGACATACGCTTTCTCGGCTCCTGTCGCCATTTTGTCTCATTGCGCTCTCGAGCGCTTTGGCGGCAGAAACCTGAAGTGCGGCTTCAGCCGAACAAAACTTTATAAGTTTTTCTACGTATCTGTAGTGTGTCGTGACCGTATGTCAATGAATGGAACTACAGTGAATTTATGAAATCGCTTCAATCATTTGTAGTAGCCCTGTATATTGTGAATAAAGTTAGTAGTAAAGAAGTAATAAATTAAACCGTCATTCATGATGCGGCAATTTTTCACGCATCTCAGTATTTATGAGATCATTTCTCCTGAACTATTTGTCGTACAATGATATAATTTTTCCGGTGTCCGTCCCTGGTAGCTGAGTGGTCAGCGCAACGGACTGTCATACCTAATGGCCCGCGTTCGATTCCAGGCTGGGTGGGATATTTTCTCCACTTAAGGACTGGGTGTTGTGTTGTCCCTAACATCATCATTTCATCCCCATCGACACGCAAGTCGCGAAAGTGGCGTCAACTGGAAAGACTTGCACGGGACGAACGGTCCACCCAACGGGAGGCTCTAGCCACACGGCATTTACATTTTTATTTTTTTTTTGGTACATTCCGTGGTGTATTTGAATACTGCCGGCAATATGCGTCAGGAATCGCGAGTATAGTTAATAGTAGAGAAGTAATACATGAAAACGTCATTCTTCATGCTGTAGTTTTACTGCATGAACACCGTAGTTGTAGTAAGCTATAAAATTGTTTCGTTTCATCATTTTGTGGGGTTGTCAGGAAGAAAATGTTCCGTAAATGTTTGAAATTATTGACAAAGTTTGTTGTAAGTCGCTAAGTGCTCAAATTCTCAAGCACTAGATGACTAAACTAAAGGTATTCGCGCGCCGTGTGCCACACTGCTGTTTCACTCCCAATCTCAACCCTTTGATGGGTACATGGTTCTTAGACCCACAGCGATTCCTTCTGGACAGTAAGTGAATGTGTACCAAGATTGGTTAAATGAGTCCAGTGGTTCAGGAGAAGATGTGGAAACATACCCATACCCACACATACACAAATATACACACATTCTTTTTGATAATATGTATGGATCTACATTGTCATCTGCATCTACAATTATGTGTTGATTTCAATCGAATATCGAGCGTTAAATGATTAAACTTTCCATTAGGAATTGATGTCTGTTATCAACATCAGTGTGACTTGTGTTCCCCTATTGGCACGAACAGACCGTTTTATTCGTTAGGAGTAAGCCAGCAGGGTTCACCGTTCGTGCCACATACTGGCGAGCATTACCAAATCAGTCCTGCTGTCATATCCCATAGCTACCGACACAGAAATTCCAGTAGTTGGAGAGGCATGATTCTCGACAATTGTTGCTTCCTGCGACCTATGAACACATTGGCATCTATTTTATCGCCACAAACAGTGAAACTCACCGCTGAACACCACAGAATGCCACTCAATGTCCCAGTTAACCTTGACTCGGTGCTGTGCAAGTCTGTGGTGTCAGTGTATGGTTGTGTGGTGTCAACGGTAAATGACGCATTGCAATTCGAGATCTCAAACTAGCTTTTAGTATTTCGTTCCCTGCAGTTCGTGGTGACATTCTGCCCGTAACCTGTATCCATATTTCAGCTGTTGTTATCCGAAAATTCGTCAGAGGCACTCGAACACTCCTATGATTATCACATGGTGTTGTCCTGGTGGAATGACCCATGCCTGCCTTTCTTGCCACACTATTGTCGTGAATCCATTTCGTCATCTTCCGTTCTGCAGTCGTTGGACTGCAACCAACTGTTTTTACTATCTGTCGATATGATACTCCAATGTCCCTCATTCCACTGACAAGACTTTTCTCAGAGTCCGAAGACGTGCACGACCTTTGGGCATACTGTGCTGTCATCTCCACATGAAAACTTCCTGTAAGAATAGACATATCCAATAGCCATTATGAACTCACATCGTTATTCAAATATCGAATGACTTTTTCTGTACTGAAAATAAGCTTGCATAACGACGAAATTTTAATCAACATATCCGATAGGCCAGGAAATACAGGAGTAGCGATTTGGTAGAGTTCGATTAATGTGCTCACAGTTCTACACCTCCCGTTTCCGTCAGGATATTTGAACAGAAATTTCAAAAACGGTTTGTCTGTATACCTAATGGCTACGACAACTACTCCACTTCACACCAAGTTCAAACAGCAATGAATACAATACTGAATGAAAAATAGTCATTATAATGTCACTAGTGTTCGCATTTTATTTTTAAGCAAGGACAGGACATTTACAAAATATTGCACGAAGATCTAGAACAAGTACGTAAAAGACAAGACGTAGTTAAATTTTTGATTATGGTAACATTCCAGCAATTTATTTAGAAAAAAGGAGAATAATTATCTCATTAGACATGCCACTACCAACACACATTTATTACAAGTTTTGAAGTGAAATTTCTGACACTTGTATATGCATAAAAAACCGAACTGACTTGAAATTAGAGAGACTGGAAGAATCGATAATTACTTAAAAAACTGTTTTCTTGTATTTTCCAGTAGTTGTTCCACAGTGATAAGCGTAATTACTTTCGTAACAATTTATTTCTATTTAGTCTCAGAGCACTGAAACTTCTGCTTCGATAGCGTCCGAATTTCGTCATCAGTGCAATCGATTAATCTGAAACAGTGGTTGTACATCAAGGTGTGATACGCAAATATATCTACTTACCTGGCAAATCGCTTTTCCTTCTCAGTGACAATTTTCTCGATAGATAGTCATCTATTTTGAGGCTCGACGACTTGTCTTAAGCAGAAACGTAAATGTTCGTTTGTTCAGCATCATGTATTTCCGAAAGCTCTTGAACGATAGCTTTAAAATTTTGACAACGTGGCATTCTAATATCATTTTTCAATAATGGGAAAATTTTATAAAATATATAATTGTGGAACGTTCTTAGAAAACAAGGAAGTTGTATTTATGGCTTATTGGTTTACGATTAGATTACTACTACTACTACTACTACTGGGGAAGGAGTTGGACAGAAACAGGGGAGAGAAGGAGATTAGGACGTATATCCAATTCCCGTAAATATTAGAAATGTGTGCTTTCCCTTTACTTTCTTTTCCACTGAGCCACAACAGAGCCAGGCCAGGTACAGTTAGTATGCAACAAAAACTTCACGTCTGTCTAATTTCTTGCGATATGCGATGTTAATTCGTCTCCCACGTCCAGTTCTGAGTTTTTCACTACGAACTGTTCTGTCTAAATAGTCTTACCATGAATTTTGTGAATTAAGAGTCTTGAAACAATTTGCTGTTCATCTTCCACTTACCTTTTCCTCGTAACATCATAGGTAATAAATCAGTAATATTTACTAAAATTATAACTGCAGAACTGGAACCAGCGATGTGTTAAACTCTATAGCATAATATTATCCACAAACGACAATATTGCTGTGACAAACGAACACCGAAGTCTGAACAAGTCCCATTGTTGGTGGGACCATGATGCCTTCGAGTTTCTAACAAAATCCATACTGTGTATTGCTCTTGAGGCTTGACACAGCTTCGAGAGAATAAAGCATTATGCCACAATCGTGAAAACCCTTCAATAAAGCAAGTAATACAAGGGAAATTAGCACAGTGCTCGTAATGAAATCGTTGTGCATAGCCAGTTAACTCGAAAAAAAGGGAAAACCAACCATGGTGCACTATATACCAAGGTTATTTCTTGAAAATACGGCCTGTTCTAGAAAAATCGGGATGGATGGGATTTTACTGTAATTCGCTATCCATGTTGACACATGCCTTCTTTCATCGACTGAATGAAGCGATGGTGGATACAATCTGTAGTACATATCAAATTACTTCGATGTATGGCGTATTAGCCTCCAGATACTATCAATAACTCCCTAAAGGCAATAATTTGGGCCACGATAATAGTGGAGCTCTACCAGTTTGAGGACAAAATAACCTTGTTCTCATTATGTAAACAAACATGCCACTTGGCCTAGCGGCCTTACTAAAACAAACTGCCCACCTGTACTCTTAAGTTATGTTTGTGTAAGTCTAATTTATGATCCTAATGTGAATAGATTGGGTACATATACTCTTAGATGCATTTACACAAGCCTAATTTAAGACCAGATGCTCACAAGCTATTATAATTAATGACCAAAAATGGTTAGCTTATAAATCCCCTGCTCCGCTAGTTCAGTTGTTTAGTGTACAAAAGGCAGGTTAACCCATTGGCGGGAATTGACCCCACCACCATTCGAAGTTGTGGCTTACTCCTACTATTCATGTCTGACATTAGCACTCCAACGTAATGACGGATACATATGGGGGCGGAGCCCGCCGCCGCCCGCCGCCCCCCACCTCTCCCCCCCCCCCCCCCCGCCTCAAAAAAATGGCTCTGAGCACTATGGGACTCAACTGCTGAGGTCATTAGTCCCCTAGAACTTAGAACTAGTTAAACCTAACTAACCTAAGGACATCACAAACATCCATGCCTGAGGCAGGATTCGAACCTGCGAACGTAGCGGTCTTGCGGTTCCAGACTGCAGCGCCTTTAACCGCACGGCCACTTCGCCCCCCCCCCCCCCCCCCCGCCTACTTGCAGGGCGAGGAGACTAATGGGAGAGATTCTTCAATACAAGAAAACGAGCATAAACGCCCTTAATGATCGTGATTCTCCTATGCAAGCGTTGCCTGGTTGTCCTAGATCTGACTGTCCTACTTCGCACATGCTGTGCAAAGTATTTGCTTGTCTACGTGCATCTATTACTAGAGTAGAAAGAATTGTATTGATGTGATCTCTATGTGTATTTGATTAAACTATGCACTGTGGTAATTGTTAAATATTAAAAGTTTTGTATTTACGATTATTTATGCGTATATTTGGATGACGATCTTGAAAAGTGACTATTTCGAATACTAGGAGGAAGTTGGCAAGTTTTCTGTAAAACTGTAACAAATTGCCCCAAAACTATAAATATCAGTGGAAGGTGGTCATATATTGGAGTGCCCAGGGAGTCATGAGTGGTGGGGGTAAACCACAACTTGGACTGTTGGTGGAGTCAAATTCCACCAATAGATTAAATACCGGCCATTTATACATCACACAGTTGAACCACACGAGTGAGAGATATCTGTGGCCATTTTTGTCAAAAGATAAAGGCATTTTGTTATATATGAGACGTATCTTATATAACATAAGAGCACAAGTGAACGGTTTGTTTACATAAGAAAATACAAAATCTCTGCCTTACTGCTATGTATTTTAAACAAAGATATTCACTGACATACAAAGGATGTACAAGAGAATGAGGTTTTGTACATATTGTTGGTCATTAAAACTGCAGCACCTGGAAGGATTGCAAATGACGAAATTCTACTAGTTGTACATATGCAGAATAGTAGAAATAAAACATTATTAAATTTGTAGGTGGTTTGGACTGCACAAAGTGCTAAATTTAGTACACAGCTCTACTACCTCTGCTAGCAGCAATAGCTCTAATCCGACTAGGAAGCCAGTGGGACTGAGATTGGATGGCAAATATGGGTACATCATCCCATACTGTTTCAATTCTGTGCCAGAGTTCATCCGCAGGTGAAGAGTGGTGATATACGAGTCTCTCAACAACCCATGACCAGATCTTTTCAGCAGGCAATGGATCTGCAGCATATGGTGGCCAGGGCAGCAGTCAAACACCTTCTGTATTGAGGTACTTTAGAATAGTATGGGCCACATGTAGTATTGCATTATCTTGTTGCATCGATATACACGGCTCAGCTACCAGACTTAAAGTGTCTGGAAGTTAAGAGTTTCTGTCTTAATTGTCACCTGTGTGACTGAGAGACCATCGAGTTCTGTACCTAATGGCAGCCCGTACCATCACGACAGGGGGTAGACCACTACACGAATGACGAATTTAATCTAGCAAAGTTCGTTTTCCTCGGAGACTCTACACTGCATGCATTCATCGTAATGCTGCAACCACGACATGGTTCCCTCTTACTATGTCCAGTGACGTCGTTGGGGCTGCACTGTCGACGCACATCCCTGCTGCCATTTCAAGGGAAGCCACAACCACTGCCGTCATGCTGACAGCATGTGGTGCTCCAGTGTCGCCGTACTCTCCTTATGTAGACTAATCATAGTGTAAATAACATTTCCTGACTAAAGAATCGTAAAATGGGTGTGTGATCCTGTACAGGTGAGCGGACAATATTTCTGTCCTCTGGGGCAGTAGCTGTGTGGACCCACTGAGATCCCGTATGCTGTTGAGTATAGCGCTTGTGAACCCATAGCTCCTGTATTCACAACAGAAGGACCAACAACAGTCGCCGTGCTGCCAGTTTGTGGTGCTTCAAACGTGTTGCACTGTCCATCTAAATAGAGCTCTTGCTGCAGACAAGCTCATTTCGCCGGCCGGAGTTGCCGAGCGGTTCTAAGCGCTACAGTCTGGCACCACCGCTACGGTCGCAGGTTCGAATCCTGCCTCGGGCATGGATGTGTGTGTTTTCCTTAGGTTGTTTAGGTTTAAGTAGTTCTAAGTTCTAGGGGACTGATGAACTTAGCAGTTAAGTCTCATAGGGCTCAGAGCCATTTGAACCATTTTGAACAAGCTCATTTCCTGAGCTGAGATATGTAATGTGGCTGTACCGTACTGCACGGCCGAGAGAATAATATGTCTGCCCTCTCAAGTATTAATCATGTGGGGCCATTGAGATCCTATATAGTGTTACATATGATTCCCTTTACCTTTCGATTTCATATTCGCACCAGAGTCGTGAGAATAAGACCAACGTGAGTAGCAATATTACAGAACCATAAACCACACTCTCGACTGCCCACAACATTGCTGCTGTCGTATTCTGAGATACCCTGGTAGATGTTTTTTCCTTCTTGTTCACGGTATAACACCATCTTCTCATAAACAATCAGTATTCAGGGGTGATTCTGAATCAGAAATCCGTTGCGTAATCTTCCCTTACATTCAGATTGCACATGGTGTTGCTCCTTCCTAATGCTAATAATTCGAATATCGGGTCATATGGTACACTTCACACCAATTGGACTTTTAATAAGTGCCGCATGCATAGTGTTACAATTTTGAGGGCAACAGTATACGAGTATATGACGTCTGACAGTTTGCTTCATAAATGAATTCGTATCAGTAATACTCGTTTGTCGACGATCATTCCCAGTAGACATACTAAAAGGTCGTTTGGGACGTGCCCCTAGTGTGACACACAGTAACAGTGGCTTGTATGACAATGGACAAGGTAGTTGTGCCATGAATGATAACACGACTCTACAACATCATTTCAGTCACCCATAGAAGAATCAGTAGTAGTAATTAGAGAAACTCGATGAAGCATTTGGCTTAAAGCTAGTATAATCACGTGCACGGCTAGAATTGCGAAATATTTCTTTGTTAAAATATTCTATCTACTTACCACAGGCAGTCATCTCTATTTCCGTTGATTTTTCTTGTTTCTCATATCTCTAGCGTAAGTGTTTGCTCCTTTATGAAGTATTTAAAGAAGGCAGCGACTCAACTACAGAATTAATACGGGATGGTAAACAAACTAACCTAATTGTTGCCGATTTACGTAGAACAAATAAACATAAAAGCTCATCGTCCACAAACGGGAGCACAAAATTTCTCATGTACGCTATTAATGTTCAATTCCCCGAGAGCAAACTAGTGCGATGGTGCAAGGGCACATTAATGGGTAATATACGGAACTAATCGAATGACAGAGTTCATCAAATACAGTGGGCCGTAATAAACGGGCAAACGTTATGATCAAACAGTAGAAGCAAACACAGGCCAGCGCCTTACTCCAATATAGCCACGAAATTGCGCTTAGCCTGTTGTGGTGTTTATTAGTGTAGTACGCTAATGCAATTCAGAGAGATAAGCGGACAGAGTACACAAACTGGGAGTGTCCTGCGTGGGATATGAAACTTCATGTTACTTCATGAGCTTTGTACTTCATGTTAGAGCAAGAAAAGTAACGAAGAAACACCACAATCCAGTAAGTTTAAAGTAGGCTATAAAATTAAAGATATAAATACTGGAAGACTATGGAGTATATCACTTCTCACAACTACAAATGTGTTGCGTATCGGTGAGCCAGTCGGGGCTATACCTGTCAGATGAACTAAATGTTTGCATAGATGGTAACAGCAAAAGAATGACTTGTTGAGAATGTACTGGTTGAAGGTAATTCACAGATTCTTCAGCTGACAAATTGCGAAATTTCAACCTATTTGAAGCGTTTGAGAATAACAAACATTATGCATCCAGCCTGCACTTCCTTTTAAACCATCAGACTCATCTATACACCTAGTCCCCTTAAACCACCAATAAGAATGTGTACACTGTCCCACTTATCTACTTTTTGTTTCTGTTTATTTAATCTTGACATTTCAATACACAGAGGCAGGCAAAGTGGTTCATCCAATTTCACAAGATTATATCTTCTATATGAATGAAGGTAAGAAGTAGGGATCGAATTTAATGTGTGTAGCGAAAGTTAAAATTTACCTTGCCGCCAGTTACAAGTTGCCAGTGTATATAGTTGCCGGTTGGGATACACCTGGTGCAACTAGATCGCTTGGTTTTTCATTATCCAAGCTGCGTTCTTGGGCTGCCAGTGCAGTCAACGACAAGTTAAATACACCAAAATCGATCTGAAGAGATCTGTGCGTAGCTAACATGCTCATAAAGTATTCTGTTATTACAGACTAAACAGTTAAAAATGTTCGCATCTTATAGGTGTGATATACCACCCCCTTTCCCTAACTATCTTGATGAAGTTGATCCTCCACCCCAACCCAGCACTGATAACTGTAAATAATTGGTTGCCAGCCTCACTATAAAATGTTTACCCGGTGAGAGAAGGGTAACTCACTATGTGTGACTTAGCAGGTTCTTCTGCTGCTACGCCGGACAATGTACAGCCATAAATCAACTTAAATGAACAACTCTTCCGTTGGTTTGAATCTACCACACATTGATATTACAGGACACACTAGAATACAGCGTGAACACAAAACACCTGAAAACGCTTTAAAGAAAGGAGAAAGTAACTAATACTGACACATCAATACAGTGCCTTGTTTGGCATTTGGCACATGTAGGTGCAATTTCCGCAACTGTAGCATTTATTCTGAAGAAATTTCCAGAATCCACTTTTCTTCGTATTTTAAAAAACCATGCCCGGTTTCAACCCCAAAGGCCATTATCCAATGGTATTCACACAGTATTAAGAAACAAACTTAAACTGCATTAGTTAAATAGAGAAAAATGTAGCTATAGATACCAGTAACAAGCATCATACAAAAATGTTACTAAACAACTTGTTCACGAACTTCATAAATGGAACAAAGTAAGAAATAATATTGTTCTGAGATTGTCTACTATAAAAAATTTCTCGTTACACAAATTAAGCAATGCTGAAAAGCAACTCGTCAACGTTTGTTTCGTCTATTGCCTCTCCCTCCCTATCTCACTCGCTGTGTGTTCTGTCAAACGTCAGACGTGTAAGTTCACATTACATACGTCGATTTCTTAGACTATTGAGGAATTTATACAACACTTAAGACATTATCGCATTTTTATGATGCTGGTTGACGAGCTGTTTTTCAGCGGCACTAGTTTATGTAATATAAACATACTTTTCAATTGTAGACGAGTTCAACACATAATTATTTTGTTTTCTTGCTTTAATGAAGTTTTTTAAAGTGTTGTTTTTCATATTTTATGTATTAAGCTTGCTGTGGTGATCCCCTGCTACATTCTTCTCTGTTTGACTAATTCTACTGTACTTGGTTTTTCGCTACTACTTAGCTGCTGCCGATCGTGGTTCTTAAAATAGAAAGTACGTACGGAGCTGGCATGCTGGTCAACATCGATATAAATTACGAGAGGAGTTCTTTTATTAAATGTAAATTCAGAGTTATTCTATTAGATTAACGCTCAGCAATTTCTGGCTTCATATCCCGGCTCAGATAGCTGCTAACACTTTGTTAAATTTCAGTAACAGTCTTAGTAGCTCATAGGTTCTCCTGCAAACTAGTCACAGTAACAGAAAACTACGGGTGCTCCAGACTTTTACTGGACAGGGTTCCTTCCTCCCACTAGCTACAACGAGCTGCCTTCAGCACTGTACCAAATTAGGCAGACGCCATCTCTCTGCTTTCCACCACTCCAAGTAGGACTTCCAGGCTCTTTCTTTGTGTAGTATTCCCACTGTTGCTTTAATATTTCTCATCGCATTCCAGATTCACCAGTCCACCCATGGGCGATGAACGTGAGCTTAACACCAACTGACATCGCTTTCTTCCTGCTCCCGCACGCTGATACGCATTGTTGGCCTCTTGTGTCTTTTAATTGGCTGTTTCATAAACATCTATAGAGACATGTGCACTTTGGTCATTCGGTTCTCATATTCCCTGGACGCTTTCTTGCTCTTCCCTAGTGCATTTTCCAGCATAGCTGACGTCAACAAACCTCAAAGACTATTACCATAAAACAGGCAGGGACAATTTGCTGCTGCCGGTGATTCCAAATAACCTTGGAGGTCCCGCAGCCGCTAAGATTCCATAACAACGCCAGTTATCGTACAGGCTTCGTAGCAAACAGTAACGAGAACAGGCTAACTTCGTTGTGTCCAACTTTCCCTGGGAAACTGAGCGCGTAGGTAATCCTGCCTTCTGGCTTCTCAGGGACGCGCTACAATATGCACCGTTCCCACCATTTCGCCGGAAACCGTTATCCAGGCAGAAATTCTGATTGCGGGCTAGGTAAAAGGTTATTCACAACCCTTCTCAACCAAAGAATTACCTGTGCGGAGCTTACCAATTTATTACAGGTTAACATAAAAAAATACACACCACGAAGGAGTTATTCGAATGGGAAGGAAATTGGTAGATATGACGATTGATGTACCTGTACAGACAAACGAATCTTATAATTAAATTTTCAAAAATGGCTCTGAGCACTGTGGGACTTAACTTCTGAGGTCTTCAGTCCCATAGAACTTAGAACTACTTAAACCTAACTAACCTAAGGACATCACGCACATCCATGCCCGAGGAAGGATTCGAACCTGCGACCGTATCGGTCGCGCGGTTCCAGACTGAAGCGCATAGAACCGCTCGGCCACTCCGGAATTAAATTTTCCCCGACACATTTAAGTCTCATACTTATCTCCGATAATGATGGAAACAGAATATTTAAATGTCTCAGGGAAAATTTAATTATAAGATCTATAAGATAAGGACTTCTCCAATTACGTCCGACGCTGGTGTGCTATTCTAATGCAGGAGAGCCCAGGTAGTAGTCACAATGTAAGGGGGGAAATAAGCTTAAGATATGAATTGAAGTTTGTGTTGGGGAGGGCAATCGACCTGCGTAGTTCGTGCAGCAACGTTGGCCATAGTGCTGCAGTGTGTAATGGTTCGCATTTCTGCCTAGTAAGCAGTCTGCCGCCGGCAGTGCTGCGAGGCGGTCACGCGCCAGAGCGCTGCGGGCGAGGCGCGCACGGTGTGTTTGTGTTTACTTCGGCCGCTGTAAGTGCCGTTTTCCTTCTAGACCACCATGGCGCACAACTATCGGAAGAAGACATTACGTTTCAACCTTTGTTCCGACTTCGCCCGACCCAAGGCCCTGGAGGTAGAACGATTTATTCGCGATGATGTTAAAATACCACCAACGGATCTAATTGGTATTCACTTGTCCATAGTTAGCAGTACCGTCTACGTCAAACTGATCAACGATGCGGCGTGCGACAAGGTGCTTCAAGAGGCAAAACGTGGACTGCACTTCTGTCATTCCGACGGCAACGTCGGACCCGTTACCGTCGATCACGCAGGTCTCGGCACACGGACGATAAGGATCTTCGAACTGCCGTTCGAACTACCTTCAGACGTCGTCATCGAGGCGCTCCGTCCCTATGGCAACATTCTGGAACATGTTGCCGAACGATGGGTACAATTTCAGACCTATCCCGTTTTAAACGGTGTTAGACAGGTCCGCATCGAGTTGCAGAAACACGTGCCTTCCTATCTACGTATCGGAGGCTGCCGTGCCATTATAATGTACGACGGCCAACCTCGGACCTGTTCCGGTTGCGGGAAAGAAGGTCACCTTTGGTCTGAATGCATTCAACGACGTGTCGCGCAGCTCCCGTTGTCAGAAGTGTCCGTCACTCCCACGACGACCGCCCTACCGGTCACTTACGCAGCGGCTCTTGCCATGTCTACAGTTTCGTCCAGTCCGTCGCCCGGTCCTTCCGATCGGCATGTCCCACAGTCCCAGTTACCTCTGGACGGTGCGGACATCCCACCTGACAACCTTGCCGCCGAACAGGTTCCTGCACCGGACGTTGAGGAGAACAGTACTTCTTCACAACACCTGTTTGACAATTTTATTGTACCCACCTCGCCTTCGAAGCAGGTCGACGCTCCTCCTTGCCGTCGTCCGACACTGAGGAACACGTGCGAAAACAATGCTCGCCACGTAGGCGCAAACGCCGTCGCCGTTCACCCACGGGCTCTCAAAGCGTCGACACCCGCGACGACGAAGACGACACCCAACCAACCGACATCTCCACGCAGAGGTCGGCGGACAACTTTCACGATGAACAAGACGTTTCGCAGGACGGGACCACCACGGAGGTCGCCACGCACAATGTAACGATCGGTGCGCAGGTTGAGACGCCTGTCTCCCCGCCGACAACTCCAGATCTCCCTCACCACGACGCAATTCCCATGGACATTGGAAAGACCCACGGCACAGGAGCATGGGCCGACGACGTTGAGGAAGATACGCCCATCCTCCGGATGAATTGCCTCCTCCGGACAAGGCTGCCTGTTAACATCAAAAGCGAGGCACTGCAGCTGATGGGACGGGACTTCCTGTCGGTGCCCTCTTCATACTTCCCTTGGTGATGGTAGATGCGCGTCCACCACCACTGAAACAAACGTACCGGTTCGCCACACTGAACATCAACATTATCGGCACTGCACCCAAGCTGCAACTCCTATGTGACATGCTTCAGTCGTCTGACGTCGACGTCGCCCTTCTTCAGGAAGTACGCGTTGCCACACTACCACCAGTCTACGGCTACGACTCATACACGTCTACATGTGATCAATCAGGGCGTGGAGTGGCTTTCTACATACGCGAAGGAATCCCACTCAAGGACACGACAATCCTTCCCTGTGGAAGGGGCATGGCTGTTACCATCTTCGACACGCGCGTCATCAATATCTACGCTCCGTCTGGCTCCACGAACCGTCGGCAGCGGTCCACTTACTTCGGACATGACGTGGCGCCCCTGTTTTCTGGACGCTATGATCGCCTTATCATGGGAGGCGATTTCAACTGCGTCCTCCATCCGCAGGACCAAATGCCTGGTTATTCGCCATGCCCGGCGCTGCTCACCTTAATCGAAGATTTTCATCTAGTGGACGTTTGGGAGAAAATTCATGGCAATACCCCCGGTTTTACCCATTATACAGCACATTCTGCGAGCAGACTGGACCGGTTTTATGTCTCTGCCCACCTTGGCAATGAAGTCGCCCAAGCTGAACGATGGCCCCTTGCATTTTCGGACCACTGCACCGTCATTTGCTCCCTGGCTCTGCCACCTCAGTCAGTGTGGCGCAGCAGAGGTTACTGGAAGCTTAATACATCCTTAATGATCCACACTTCCGACAATGTATTACCACTACATGGGCGTCTTGCGAAAGACGCCTCCCACAGTACACATCCACGTTCCATTGGTGGCTCAAATGTGCCAAACCTGCGATCAGAAAGGTCTTCATGCAATGTGGCAAGGAAGCAACAGCATGGCATCGAGACACCACAAATTTTCGCTACGCTGTCCTCCGTGAGCTCGATGCGCTACCTCCATCACCTGACACCCATAGGGAAAGACAGCGTACTAAAGCTCGTCTCCCCTCTCTCCAACGTACACGACTGCATGGTGTTGTGGTGCGTTCCCGACGACAAGACCTCCTCCACGACGAAACCCCATCCACAATGCATGCTGCATCCGACTATAGCCGTCGACATCGACTTTTCGTCCCCAACATCACGACCTGCGATGGTGTTCACCACACAACACAGGCGGCAGTGGTGTCTGCCTTTGCTGAACATTATCGCCAATTTTATAATGATGAACCGATGGCAACGCCAATTCCTGATGATCTCCGTCCTTCCCCTGATCGGACCCTCTCCGTAGCGGAGTCAACGTCCATGATGTCTGCAATCACCGCAGAAGAGGTGGTAGATGCGATCAACAAAGGAGCCAAGAACAAATCACCAGGACCAGATGGTCTCCCAGTGGAGTTTTACCGGGCGTTCACCACGTTAATGCTTCCTCACTGGACGGAAATGATTCAGGAGCTGTTTACTCCGTCCTTCCCAATTCCACCTGAATTCGTCACTGGCATTCTTATACCTGTGCCTAAGCCGCATGTCTCTGCATATCACCCTCTTACACTACTGAATGCGGACTATAAAATCTATGCACGCCTCTTAGCAGCGCGCATACGCACCGTCTTACCTACGGTCCTTTCACCGGCGCAGACTGCACGTGATTGTGGGGCCACCTTACAAACAGCCCTAGGAGAATGCCGTGACCTCATCGCACTGGCGTCGGTTTGTCGCCTTCGTGCAGCACTGGTATCCGTCGATTTCACGAGTGCCTTTGATCGCGTTCGCCACCCATTCCTCCTCATGGTGACGACACGTATGGGGTTCCCATTAGCTTTTGTCGATGCCATTCGTCGGTTACTACTTCCCGCGGTCTCGATGGTACAAGTCAATGGGAGGTTTGTAGGACCGATTCCTATACGCCGCTCTGTGCGTCAAGGATGCCCTATGTCTACTTTACTATATGCCATTGCACTTGAGCCCCTCATCACTGGTCTTACTTCTAGACTGCAGGGTCTCACTTTGCGTGACTACACCTTTCACTGCAGGGCTTATGCGGACGACCTCCTCTTTCTCACCTGCTCCTCCACGGAACTCAATGACGCCATCCAATGGATCCACCAGTATGGACGTCTTTCTGGTAGCATTCTTAATGTCCGTAAATCGATTATGATGCACATTGGGCGCGGCCTCCCGGCTATGGTGCCGACCCCACTCCCAGTCAGTACCACCCTTTGTTACTTGGGTGTCGAATTTACGAGCTCCACACACCGCACAGTGGCCCTGGCTTACCGGCGGCTTTTGCAGTCGATTCGGCACCACGTCCGCAGTCAAGTGCACCGTAACTTAAACCAACTACAACGCGTGTCCTATGTCAACATGTATGTCGCCCCTAAACTAGTACACGTCGCCCGGATGCTCCCAATGCCTTTACTCCTTGGCCGCCGCATCCAATCAGCCTTTGGATATTTCGTGTCAGCAGGGGCACTTTTCAAAGTCCGCTACAACACTCTAACACTGCCTCCTGCAAAAGGTGGCCTCGGACTCGTCAACGTGCGGGCACGCTCTTCTGCACTCTTTGTCCACACTCATGTTGCGGCACTGGCAGGGGCCGGTCTCGTCCTTAACACGCAGTCTCGTAGATGTCCTCCGACCAACTTCTCTCGATCCACCGATCAATGTGGCACCTATTTCTCCATTATTGTACCACGCCGCCAGTTGTTTCATGTAAGTCAGCTACGTTCGGGCCGATCCTCCAGTCACCCGTCCTCCCCGTACTAAAGATTATTATCGTTTGTTTATGCGGTCCAACCCTTGCGACCCCATGGTGCTACAGCGTCCTGATATTAACTGGCGAACGGTTTGGGGGTGTGTGCACGCACACTTTCTACCGTCGTCTGTGTCTACACTCTAGTACGTTTTAGTCTATGGAATATTCCCGACTAATAGTCGACTTTATCGCATAGGACTGGCCGCCTCCCCACTCTGCCCTGACTGTCAGCTCGAAGACACCGACGAGCACCGTCTTACGTGCCACCTAAAACGAAACGTATGGCTCCTCATCCAACGAATCGTGGGCTTTTACCTCCGTGCCCCGCCAACGACGGTAACCCCAGATTTCCTGTTGTTGCCCCAGACATTTCACTACCCTCTTGCTAAGCACCATACCCTATTCTGGTTTCGAGGACAGGCTTTAGAATACCTCTTTCAGAGTGGTCCACATACAGTCCTTGACTTCTGGTACAAAGTTGTAACCGCGCATAGCACCCTCACCCGAAACCCATCTTACCGACAAACTTTTGCCGGTTATCTCCGCAGCGTCTTCCTTGATCCCCCTCAAAGTGGGGGTGTGCCATGCCTGCCTGTCACATGATGCAACACCCTTATCCACGTTCTCATGCATCGACCAAAAAAACAAATAAAAAAAAGGAAGAAGACAGAATATGTTATATTTTGTTGTATTTAATGTTTTTTAATATATATATATATATATATATATATATATATATATATTAACTAAGTTATTTGTATATGTTTAAATGGTACCTTGAAGAATTCTTGCATAGTGAATATATATGTACTTTTAGTTTGTTCAATAAAGACTATTAAAAAAAAGTAAGCAAAGAGACCCAGGTTCGAAACCTGTCCGTAGCACAAATTTTAATTCATTTCTTCTGCATCCATCATTACCGTAGGCGAACAAATGATCACAATTTCAGAAAAATTGAATGATTTATTTAAGAGACAGAGCTTCACAAATTGAGCATCAACAACTCGTTGGTCGATCTCTGGCCCTCATGCAAGCAGTTCTTCGACTTGGCATTGAGTGATGGAGTGGTTCGATGTCCCTCTGAGGGGTATAGTGCCAAATTCTGTACAACTGGCGCGTTAGACCGTCAAAACTCGGAGTAGGATGGAGCACCCTGCCCATAACGCTGCAAGCGTTCAGAATTGGGGAGAGACCCGCTGACTTTACTGGCCAAGGTATGTTTGGCAAGCACCCGAAAAGCAGTGGAAACTCTCGCTGTGTGCGAGCGGGTATTGGTTTGCTGTAACGTAAGCCCAGGAAGGCAATAAAATGGGGTCTACGGTGTCGTTGACGTCCCGTTGTGCTGTAAGGAAAGGCGTGCTGCTACGGAAGAAATGCCACGCCAGAACGTCACTCTTGGCTATGCTGCCGTAGGGCGGGTGACTGTCGGGTTGATATCCCACCGTTGTCTGGGGCGTCCCGAGACATGTCCTCGTTAGTCATCGGGGTTCATTTCGAAGCGGGATTCATCACTGAAGACAATTCTACTCCAGTCAGTGAGATTCCAGGCTGAAGACGTGTCTGCACTGTTCCACGCCGTACAGCCACACAAACAGATGTGATCGTCAGCGGCGCCATTGCTTTTTTCATAGCAGCACGCCTTTGATTATCATCAGCAACACCCTCACAGCGCCGGCCGCTGTGGCCGAGCGGTTCTAGGCGCTTCAGTCTGGAACCACGTGGCTGCTACGGTTTCAGGTTCGAATCCTGCCTCGGGGCATGGATGTGTGTGATGTCCTTAGGTTAGTTAGGTTTACGTAGTTCTAAGTCTAGGGGACTGATAACCTCGTATGTTAAGTCCCATAGTGCTTAGAGCCATTTGAACCGTCACAGCACAGTGGTACATCGACGATATTCTACTCTCCGTTTTTTTGGCCTTCGTGGCAAGACATCGTAAGCTTACATTTCAGCAAAATAATGACTGCCCACCCGTGACGAGAGCTCTATTGCTTGTCTTCGCTGCTTGCCAAAACCTTGCTCAGGAAAGTTGTCGGATCTCTGCCCAACTGAGAACAGTTGGACCACTATGGGCGGGGCCCTGCAACTGGCTCGAGATTTTGACTATCTAACCCGCCAATTTGGCGTCAAACTCGAAAGACTTGCACCACGCGATCGGTCTACCCGACGTGAGGCCCTAGCCACACGACATTTTTATTGGACAGAATTGACACGATATCCTTCAGGAGGGCACCCAACAACTCTACCAATCAAAGCCAAACCGAATAGCTGCTTGTATAAGGGCTAGAGGTGTATCAACGCGTTATTGACTTGCTGAATTCGTGACGCTTTTTCTCTTGAATAACTCATCCAAATTTCATGAAATTGTAATTATTTGTTTGTCTGTACAATATACATTACATCTAGCGAGTTTCGTCCTATTCGGATAATTCCTTCGTGGTGCATCGGTTGTTCTTTCTTTCTTTCTTCCTTCTCTATTTTTGTCTTAGGGTGTCTCAATTGTGTCTACAGTCAAAACATAGTGAAGCATTAAGTTTCCTTTAATTTACGTCTATGGTCACAAACTTAATGTTAACAGATTACCGGTTTCGGTCTATAATGACCATCATCAGATCTGTTTTATAAAAACAAAGTCCTAATGTACTGCAGCCATAGTGTTATCGTCAAATGTTAAATGCAAAATCAACACCAGCATCGTCAAATATATACTGCTTTCTGTTTATATATATTTGACGATGATGGTGCTGTCTTTGCATTTAACATTTGACGATGCCACTATAGCTGCAGTATATTAGGACTTTGTTCTTATACAATAGATCTGAAGATGGTCATTATAGACCGAAACCGGTAATCTGTTAACAAAAAGTTTGTCACCACAGACGTAAATTAAAGGAAACTTATTGTATATATGGGTCACTGTTTTATTCGCGACGATGTCGCACCTTGTGAAAATAGTGAAGCATTTCAAGGAGCTCTATAATGTACGAGATGAATTCATGTTATAAGACCTTAGACTTGTTGGCAGGACAGATAGAAACAGAAAGTTTTAAAATAGACGTGCACTCATTGTGAATGCCTGGCAGGGATGGCAGCACTGTACGGCACACAGAACTCCGGCTGCGGTAGCGGAAGTGAGGACTGTTTTCATGTGACGGCGGCGAATGTTCTCCAGTTGGATGCCACGAATGCTGACATGCGACCAGAAGGCTGCGGGCATGGGATGTTGCCAGGCAATGTCGACGTGTGGTGAAGGCATGAATGGGACTTCCTTTTCATCGACTGCGACAATGGATGAGACACAGGTGCCGCTTTCCCGTGGTCAAACCACTCCAGAAGCGTTTGCAGCAGCCATGGAATCATGGCGCTGACGGTTTGAAAAATGTATACGGCTGCAGGGAGATTATGTCGGGAAGTGACAGAAGTTTCGCAGTTCTCGCGTGATTACTATACGAGAAAAAAAAATCGGCGGTGTTTATAACTTGTAGTTAAAAAAAAATGGCTCTGAGCACTACGGGACTTAACTTCTGAGGTCATCAGTCCCCTAGAACTTAGAACTACTTAAACCTAACTAACCTAAGGACATCACACACGTCCATGCCCGAGGCAGGATTCGAACCTGCGACCGTAGAGGTCTCTCGGTGCCAGACTGTAGCGCCTAGAACCGTTCGGTCACTCCGGCCGGCATAGCTTGAAGTACGTCGTAATAGAGGAGTCAGAACTCGGAATGCGGCACCGATCTTGGTCTCGCTTAACAAATTCCAGCGATATAAATTCCTTTTACCACTAGGGAACGACACACGGCGGCAGTGTACTGATGACAAATAGCTTGCTGTGGTGCAAGGCAGTGGAGCTGTGTGGGCCACCAGCCCAGCTGCGCACACGGACTCTGCGGTGCAATTACGCTTCTCCTCAATTAGCGCTGCCTTCCCTCCCCCTCCCTTCCCCCTCTCCTGCTCCCCTCACCCCTCCTCCCCACCCTTCCACCACTCCACGTACCCCCTCCACCACTCTCAGCCAACACCAGGTGCGCTGTCCTCGTTAATTAAAACGCAAACCGCTCGAGTTTTTCCCGCCCTGCACTCGCGACCGATTTTGCGCTAATGAGTTCGACTTCTTCTCGTAAAATTTCCTTCATTTCGCGAAATGAAAGCAATTTTCTTCACTAATATTCCTGCTAACTGGTCTGTGCTGCCACTTAACCAGCTATGACTTTAATGTTTTTTTTTCGCTTGTTCTGTCAAACAGGAAAAGAGTCCAAACTATAATTAACTAGCCATGTCGTTCAAAAATTTGTTAGAAGACGAAACAAATCCAGTAAAAATGAAATAAAAGTCGTTTGATCACATTTGGTGACACTTGTACTCCTCAACGTTGAAGATCATGCATCAGGTTCCACCAGTAGCCGAATTCAGCTTAGCTGTGCATGATTAGTGATTTCAAAAGAACTGTGTCAATCGTAAATCCGGTAATGAATGTAATGGAGGTACTATTCGTCCTCTGTACGTGGTAATACCTGGTATATGAACTAGACAATACGCTGGCAGATTCCTGCGAGGCAACTTCTACACGTTGGAAGCGAGATCGGACATGAACAGTTTGTAGGTGCATTCCGAGAGCACACTCTACTCAATACCAATATATGAATACCTCGACAAAATACTGATACCAACAATATTGCAAGGTATTTAAGGTTTTCAATTCATTTTCAAAATAATTTATTTAAGACAGAAATACTTATTTAAGATACAAAGCAAAACTGCCTGGGTGAAGCATACGAGTACTCGTCTCTGGACGCCGTTTCCCTGCCTCAAACTGAAGCGATTGTACGGCTCGATCATCCGTGAATATTTTAGCACCTCGGAAACTCCTTGCAAATTAAACGTCAGACCACTTAGCAGACAGAGTACCAGGGTATCTCTAAAAGTTACATCCGGTGCCACAAGACTATGCACTTTGATCAGAAACAGTTATAAAAGCTCTTAAGAGTGTTGCAGAGTACATTTTTGTGAGAAATATTCGTTATGAAAAAATTCGATTCATTGCGCCGTTTCGGAGTTAATTAGAATTGAAGTTAGCCAACCAGGCAATTGCACGCGCAAGTTCAAGCTGCCCGCCAGACACAATTAGTGTCAGTTGTTCTCAGAGCGTAGATGTTAGCACGCGAGACAGCTCAGCCTTTGGTTCGCCTCCGATCCTTACTACTGTCTCATATCCAATTTTTGTATCGCTCTCTTGTTCAGTTTTAGGAAGCCAAATGAAGAACACGTTTGTCGACACCGTCTCTGGCGGGTTGCTTGAATTTGCACGCGCAGCAGCCTGATTGGGTGACTTCGATGCTAATTAATTCGGAAGCGGCGCAACGTATCGAATATTTTTCTTAACAATATTATTTCTTCGGACAACCTACCCTGCAACACCCTTACAAAATTTTGAGACTGTTTCTGACCACCCCCTATATTCTACACGAATTAAGACAGAAAACTAGCATGATCTTTCATTTAGGCATAGGATTACAATTTTTAAAAAAAAAAATCTGGTTTTACTAGGGTGCAACTGTGTTAGGTTGGCGCTTGAGCTTGTAGCGTTTCGCATGTTGATGTTCTGTTTACTATGTGTTTATTTATCGATTGTCATTTTTATTTGTAGTTCACTGTTTCTATTTCAGTTTACATGTTGTCATTTTGTCAACTGCACCACGATGTTTGCTGTCGGCAACCACACGATCCGTCAACTTACAATAGGCGCCCGTGTATCCTCTAAATTTCGATGTGAATGTTAAATTTGTATTTTTGTTCATGTAGAAGACATGGCATTACGAAGCCGAATCGATAGCTCTGTACCACGGCGTACTACAAAGCCAAAGCAACATATACAGAAACAAAAGGTAGGTAAGTGGGATGATGCAGATGTTGTGGGAATGTCTGGGTTGTTTTGAGAGGAATTAAGTAGGGCAGAGTTGAGTCTGACGGTATGCTGTGTGTCAGATATTTGCTGATCTCAAAGGATTCGAATGAGCTGAGATTTCCTATTTGTCATTTAACGCAACATACTTCACACAACGCATCCTCAACAGGAACGGAGTATACTTTCTGTAATCAGCAATGCTTCCCACTCACGTTTACTCAATATAGCAGCTATAGGTCTGTCTGTCAAAAGTTGTTCATTCACGAAAAGTACTATAAATTTCACAACTGTCAGGTAATTACATCTTGCATTTCCTATTAAAACTTGGCGTAATTCTGCTCTCTTACACCAGAGCTGCCACGATTTCAATTTTACCAAAATTTTGCCATTCCCTCCAAAACCTCGTACACCACGCACTTCCCTCGCCTTCCATATCACTTTACCCTCGCCCACTCGAATCCTGCATTAATCTCCTAATTTCCCATCTCTCCTCTCCAACATTGGACTCCTTAAGATTTTCTAGTGCCCGCAAACTTGATACCAGCCGCTTTATTGCTTCATCGCTCTAACTCTCGCCTGTACCAGCACATTCCCTGAATCTTACCCACACACACTCCCACACCCTATACCAATGAAACTTTAACTACCTTCCCCTATCTAAACACGAAATCCAGCCAGAGACCTACCCAACCTTCGAGATTATATGAAGCACTTCTTGCCTTCCTCTCACTTCCCTCTCCAATTTCAGCTCTTGTTTTGTGGC
Source organism: Schistocerca piceifrons (assembly GCF_021461385.2). Classification (NCBI taxonomy): domain Eukaryota; kingdom Metazoa; phylum Arthropoda; class Insecta; order Orthoptera; family Acrididae; genus Schistocerca; species Schistocerca piceifrons. The sequence continues at coordinate 235,089,075 of NC_060140.1, forward strand.
ACTCCTCTCCAACTTCTTGATCTCGCTCCTGTTCATAAATGCTCTCCTACAACCACCGTCATCACCTGTTGCTCGGTATCTACAACTTAGAAATTTAAGTGGTCGTTTCTAATGCAGACTATTAACAAACTATTGTATGCTAAAAGACTACAATATTATACTTAAAACTTTCAACATGCACCCACTCGTTTTTATACCAGTACATATTATTTTCATTTTAACTTTTTAAAACTATGTTTGTATTTTTATGAATGCTCTTCGGCTGAGGAGTGACACTGTATCGCTGCCAGTTCACCCTCCTCTGATGGACAAGGGAATTAAATAGCACCAAATAAGAAAAAAATGCAAATTGCAGGACTGATGCTGTTCGGTTTCACAAGCTCAGTGTCTTGATGTCAGCACCACTAAGTAGAGCAATTTTCTCGTCGGTGTTTGAAGTGTCCAGCAGAACACTGCATCCACACGGCGAAAATAAGAGAATGGCACTCGTTTCCCATGACTGGCTTTCCACGCTGTTCGGCTTCACTCGGCCACCATTCCTCCACAACGATTATGATCCAATAGGCGAGCGCAGTAATACAATGCAGCAAAGGAAACGTGGCAGTCAGTTACATCACAACGAAACGCGCAACGCAATGGACAGTAAAGAGAAGACCGTCATGAAGCATGCGCATATTGCAATTTTGTGGCTTATGTCTACGCTCGCATAGTGGAACGAGGTCTGCGTTACCACAGCCGCATAAATGCGGCTGTGTGTACTGGGCGACGTAACGTCGGTTAACTTCAGCTAGTTCCGCCAAGCAGTGGGAAGTTTATTCGCTGTCTCGCGCAGCATGGGACTACTGCAGTACTCTAGTATCCGCTCTCCCGAAAGGTACTTTCTCACAATGCGTGGTGGTGGTGGTTAGTGTTTAACGTCCCGTCGACAACGAGGTCATTAGAGACGGAGCGCAAGCTCGGGTTAGGGAAGGATTGGGAAGGAAATCGGCCGTGCCCTTCCAAAGGAACCATCCCGGCATTTGGCTGAAACGATTTAGGGAAATCACGGAAAACCTAAATCAGGATGGCCGGAGACGGGATTGAACCGTCGTCCTCCCGAATGCGAGTCCAGTGTGCTAACCACTGCGCCACCTCGCTCGGTGCTCTCACAATGCGTGGAAGAGCCTCTACGAATAGCAAAAAAGGGATATGAGCTTAAGATGTCATCGAAATTGTTACAGACTGTCGGTTTATTTGAGCAGAAATAGTATTGCAACTATGTTTAAGGAATACGTGGCATCAATCACCATAGAGTTCAGCAAGATCGCGTGCTCCACCCACACCAGTTTACAGGCTACGCATAGATGAATTCGTTACCTGTACGGTTGCACGTTGGCTATTTACAACATTATAAACTGCACAGCGACTTAAATTTAATAATGAGGAATATAAAAATTCTTCTTACTACTAACGCTGCAAGTGTAGCAGATTATCGTTAACTGGTGCACAAGTTGCAGTTACTCAGAGCGCTCGCATTCCGAAATTATACTTGTACACTTGTGTGAGGAAGAAAATATTGGCATGATGGCTACCACGACTGCATCTGGCATCCATATTAAAGAAAATCGTCGAAATAAGGGGTTAATTAACTAGGCTAAACTTCAGGGATTGCAATATGTTAAACATTGTGCAGGTACTTATAAAAAGAGAGAAGGGTACTCTCACATTGTAGGAAAACATGACGCAAAAAATTACTTTCAAAAAATGGCTCTGAGCACTATGGTGCTTAACATTTGAGGTCATCAGTCTCCTAGATCTTAGAACTACTTAAACCTGTCTAACCTAAGGACATCACACATATCCCTGCCCAAGGCAGGATTCGAACCTGCGACCGTAGCTGTCGCGCGGTGACGCCGGCCGTTGTGGCCGAGCGGTTCTAGGCGATTCAGTCCGGAACCGCGCTGCTGCCACGGTCGCATGTTCGAATCCTGCATCGGGCATGTATGTGTGTGATGTCCTAAGGTTGGATAGGTTTAAGTAGTTCTACGTTCTAGGGGACTGACGACCTCAGATGTTAAGTCCCATAGTGCTCAGAGCCATTTGATTTGGTCGCGCGGTTCCAGACTGAAGCACCTAGAACCGCTCAGTAACAGCGGAAGGCCTCAATTACTTTAAAAAATGGTTCAAATGGCTCTGAGCACTATGGGACTCAACTGCTGTGGTCATAAGTCCCCTAGAACTTAGAACTACTTAAACCTAACTAACCTAAGGACAGCACACAACACCCAGCCATCACGAGGCAGAGAAAATCCCTGACCCCGCCGGGAATCGAACCCGGGAACCCGGGCGTGGGAAGCGAGAACGCTACCGCACGACCACGAGATGCGGGCTCAATTACTTTAAAAATATCTTATATATGGTTTTATAAATCGTAAGGAGAGTTCACAAATACATTAGAAGATGAGATTTTTCGTTAGGTACAGATACACGGTCGATTAACATGACATACGAAGTTTAGATATATATTTAGGTATGGAATCTCTAGTTTTATTTAGGAGCTTTACCAATGAGCCTACTGCCTTAGACGTGAAGTGAAGGAAAGCTGAAGGTGGAAATTCCATTTCGGCTATAATGATTCTGAAGTAAGATTTATACAATTAAATCAATAAACCTTGTATCAACTGTATATGACATTGGATTAAATGCGAAAGGTCATTTGGAAATCTTTGTATGTCAGTAATAGATACTCAAGACGAACATCGACAGAGATAACACAATTAGAATGGAATGTAAACGCAATACGCTGAGTGATTCTGTGGAAATTAATTTAGGAATTGATACGAAAAGTAGTGGGCGAGTTTTGTTTTTTGGAACATGAAACAGCTAACGATAGCAGGAATGAAGATGATATAAAATGCAGATTTGCAACAACAATGAGAACCTTTTATGAAATAGGGTAATACGGAAACAATATAAACGTAAGCGTTGTAAAGTCTTTCGAGAAAGCATTTGGGTGGAGTGTAAAAATGGTTCAAACGGCTCTGAGCACTATGGGACTCAACTGCTGTGGTCATAAGTCCCCTAGAACTTAGAACTACTTAAACCTAACTAACCTAAGGACAGCACACAACACCCAGCCATCACGAGGCAGAGAAAATCCCTGACCCCGCCGGGAATCGAACCCGGGAACCCGGGCGTGGGAAGCGAGAACGCTACCGCACGACCACGAGATGCGGGCAGGGTGGAGTGTAGTCTAACTCCAAATCACTTTGTGCACATAAACTATAAAGACAGAAACTTCTCAAATGTAGTGCTGCAGAAGAATACTTACGTTTAGATGGGTAAGTAGGATAACTAATGGAGAGGAACTGAATCGATTTGTAGAGAAAAGAAAATTGCGGTACAGTTCGACTAAACGGAGAAACAGCTTTGTAGGACACATTCTGAGGCATGAAGGAATAGTTTTGTAACGGAGAGAGATGTGAGGATGGCTAAAAATTGAAGAGGTAATGAAGTCTTGTCTAAATTATGTGTGTTCAAGTGGCTATTTGGTGCTGAAGATGAAGAAACTGTGCTCCTGTCAGACTACTGTGAAGAGCTGCAACAAACCAGTGAACAGAGTGAAGAAGACTAAAGCAGCAATAATCACTCAGATACTAAGCAGATTACCGACACTACAAAACAGTTGAGTAAGTTTAAATTACGATGGGGTGTTTCTCCTCAGCTTGCTTCTCTTGAATGCATTCTGTTGTACTCCACAGCATTGACAAACGATAGAAATAACGTCATTTATTACTGTAAGCTTCTGTTAAGTGTTTAAGGGGAGGTTTAATATCTTTGGCTCGAAAAAGGCATGTTATTTGAGAATTTTTTTCACGGGATGTGTTATAGATATCAATGTCAAATTTGGAGAAAATGTTTGATATTTTCTCTACGAACTGCAATTTTTTCGACCGAAAATGTCGAAGAGCAAAGGCGGAAATGCCGTCGGCACGAAACAAAATGTCGATGTAGACCTCCACACGGGGTATGTTACAGGTCAACCAGATCGTCTGAAATCAAAATTAAGTTGAAGTTAGCGAAGTATATAAGATACTTTAGGAGTTGTACCTCGCTTAAGTTATTTTGACTATAGGAAACAAAATTGTGGCCATTTGAAAAAATAGGGATTTTTTCATAGATTTTTCAACTTCGTCGGCCAAGTAAAAATATTTATAGTTGATGGATCGGAATATAAGTGCTACAGCTCCTACACAATTTAGTTAGCTTCGTCGAGAACAAAGAATCATGCCAATCGGATAAGTAGATTTGAAGTTACCATACCGCCCCATTAAAAAAAAAAAAAAAAAAAATAAAAACGACACTTCGAGAAAAACGCGTTTGAAGATTTGACTACATATAAATGCAATATTATGCAACGTACGTTCAATCTGCTATTCCAGGTCCATAAACTAGTCCTTCCTCTTCCTCATAGAGGTCGTTCTGCCCGATATGGACCATCCTGCGCTGGTCCAGAGCCGCTCGTACGGCCGGTGACAAGCGGTTTTCGGCAGCTTGAATCCGGTGACCGCCAGAATTCTTGGCGAACTGCGTCGAATAGAGTCCCAGGATGTCGTCCATCGCTATCATGGTCTTCAGAATTGCTGAATACCCTACGTTGAAGCTGCTCACCACCAGAACGCAAGTGCTTGGGGGCTAACTTCCAAACACACTCGTTCCAACTTTCATTTGAATTTTTTGTGTTTCGTCCCAAGCACCGGTACAATAACTTGTTCTCCGAAAGAAAAAGAAACTGGTGCGTAAGAAATGCCGATTTCAGGCAGGTGCATTTTTTTATTCAACCGCGAATAACAAACATTTCCGTACGGTATTCGGAAAAATCGTTTCAGGGGTGGATTCTAAACACTTTTATGGATCCAAAAATGCAATTAAAAACCGATTTTTTGAAGCAAAAGATAGTAAACCTCCCCTTAATAAGCGGCGCGTTTTTCGGTAATCCATTGGATTAAGGTCGGGACTCTCGGCAGGGCAGTCCATTTCAGGAAAGGTATTGTCCACTAACATTCAAAGAGGCATTTTTATGACGCAGTGTATTATCATCCTGATTTGATCAATAATCCCCTCGTAATTGTTCCTCCACTGTACACAGCAGAAAATGGTGTAGTATGGATTCATATTCTTCCGCGTTTAGCTTTTTCTTAAGAACAACAAGGAGACCACGCCCTAAGTAATAAAAACATCTCCATACCATAACACAACATCCTATGTACTCAACAGTTGGCACTGCACATGGTGGCAGGTAACGTTCTGCAGCAATTCGTTAAACCCAAACCCTTCCATCAGACTGCCACAGGGTTTACCGTGATTCGTCTCTACAAACCACTAATTTACAGCACCGACTGTCCAGCAGTGTCACTCTTGACAATACCTCAAGGGTCACTTAGCACTGACTCGAGAAACGTGTGGCTAATGAGGAACTGCTCGACATTGTACATCATTATCTTTAACTCTATACGCTCAGTCACTGTGCTAACTGGACTGCTGGTAGCAGTTTGTAAAGACCTCATGAAATAGTTCATGACTCAGTCACACTCCACAGTGCTCTACAGTCCCTGTCCGTCCGTAAATGGTAAATGAGGTCTGCCTGGTCATGGCTTTGCTACGGTTATTCCTTAGCATTTCCACTGTAAGGTGGCAAGAATAAATAATCAGATTCGTATCTTACATGAGAGCTTTATACATCGCAACGAGAAGGTGGATATGACACCTAACGTAATTCGGCGGTTATGAGAACATTTGCCTATCAGTATGTAATGCAAAAAGGGATGACAGTCAATCGACAGTAATTAACACACCATTCCTATACAATGCAGGTCTTTGAGCAGAAGGCGGAACAGGCAACGCAAGTTGTTTTAAGTTTGAAAAGCCAGACTGACAATGGCGTAGTGAAGACGCACTGCAGGGGTTACGACGGAAACCACTTAAAGGGGTGGCAGGAGGAAGGAAAAGGACCCCAACCAGGTGATTCAGGAGGGAGGACTGCGTGTAGTGTCACATCTGCACAAGGGACAGAGGAAGAATTTTAGAAAGCTGTGTTTCGGAAATCCAACGGGATTCAAACAAAAACTAGTAACGCATTTTCATCAGGTCTGTAGCGAGTGTGACACATGGAAAGGTCAATGTACTTCAGACGTCTAGAATGGGCACAAAACGTCCGATCAGTGGATACGCACTGTTGTTGTGATCGTCAGTCCTGGGACTGGTTTGATGCAGCTCTCCATGCTACTCTATTCTGTGTAAGCTTCTTCATCTCCCAGTAAATACTGCAGCCTACATCTTTCTGAATCTGCCTAGTGTATTCATCTCTTGGTCTCCCTCTACGATTTTTACCCTCCACGCTCCCGTCCAGTACTAAATTGGTGATCCGTTGATGCCTCAGAACAAGTCCTACCAACCGATCCCTTCTTCTAGTCAAATTGTGCCACAAACTCCTCTTCTCCCCACTTCTGTTCAATACCTCATTATTAGTTATGTGATCTACCCATCTAATCTTCAGCATTCTTCTGTAGCACCACATTTCGAAAGCTTCTATTCTCTTCTTGTCCAAACTATTTATCGTCCATGTTTCACTTCCATACATGGCTACGCTCCATACAAAGACTTTCAGAAACGACTTCCTGACACTTAAATCAATACTCGATGTTAACAAATTTCTCTTCTTCAGAAACGCTCTCCTTGCCATTGCCAGTCTACAATTTATATCCTCTCTACTTCGAACATCATCAGTTATCTTACTCCACAAATAGCAAAACTCTTTTACTACTTTAAGTGTCTCATTTCCTAATCTAATTCCCTCAGCTCCACCTGACTTAATTCGACTACATTCCATTATCCTCGTTTTCCTTTTGTTGATGTTCATCTTATACCCTCCTTTCAAGACACTGTCCATTGTGTTCAGCTGCTCTTCCAAGTCCTTTGTTGTCTCTGACAGATTTACAATGTCATCAGCGAACCTCAAAGTTTTTATTTCTTCTCCATGGATTTTAATACCTACTCCGAAATTTTCTTTTGTTTCCTTTACTGCTTGCTCAATATACAGATTGAATAACATTGGGGAGAGGTTACAGCCCTGTCTCACTCCCTTCCCAACCACTGCTTCCCCTTGATGTCCCTCGACTCTCATAACTGCCATCTGGTTTCTGTACACATTTTAAATAGCCTTTCGCTCCCTGTATTTTACCCCTGCCACCTTCAGAATTTGAAAGAGAATATTCCAGTCAACATTGTTAAAAACTTTCTCTAAGTCTACAAATGCTAGAAATGTAGGTTTGCCTTTCCTTAATCTTTCTTCTAAGATAAGTCGTAGGGTCAGTATTGCCTCACGTGTTCCAACATTTGTACAGAATCCAAACTGATCTTCCCTGAGGTCAGCTTCTACCAGTTTTTCCATTCATCTGTAAAGAATTCGCATTAGTATTTTGCAGCTGTGACTTATTAAACTGATAGTTTGGTAATTTTCACATCTGTCAACACCTGCTTTCTTTGGGATTGGAATTATTATATTCTTCTTGAAGTCTGTGGGAATTTCGCCTGTCTCATACATCTTGCTCACCAGATGGCAGAGTTTTGTCAGGACTAGCTCTCCCGAGGCTGTCAGTAGTTCTAATGGAATGTTGTCTACTCCCGAGGCCTTGTTTCGACTTAGGTCTTTCAGTGCTCTGTCAAACTCTTCACGCAGTATCACATCTCCCATTTCATCCTCATCTACATCCTCTTCCATTTCCATAATATTGTCCTCAAGAACATCGCCCCTGTATAGACCCTCTATATACTCCTTCCACCTTTCTGCTTTCCCTTCTTTGTTTAGAACTGGGTTTCCATCTGAGCTCTTGATATTCATGGAAGTGGTTCTCTTTTTCTCCAAAGGTCCCTTTAATTTTCCTGTAGACAGTACCTACCTTATACCTCGTGAGATAAGCCTCTACATCCTTACATTTGTCCTCTGGCCATTCCTGCTTAGCCATTTTGCACTTCCTGTCGATCTCATTTTTGAGACGTTTGTATTCCTTTTTGCCTGCTTCACTTACTGCATTTTTGTATTTTCTCCTTTCATCAATTAAATTCAGTATCTCTTCTGTTACCTAAGGATTTCTACTAGCCCTCGTCTTTTTACCTACTTGATCCTCTGCTGCCTTCACTATTTCATTCCTCAAAGCTACCCATTCTTCTTCTACTGTATTTCTTTCCCCCATTCCTGTCAATTGTTCCCTTATGCTCTCGCTGAAACTCTGTACAACCTCTGGTTCTTTCAGTTTAACCAGGTCCCATCTCCTTAAATTCCCACCTTTTTGCAATTTTTTCAATTTTAATCTACAGTTCATAACCAATAGATTGTGGTCAGAGTCCACATCTTCCCCTGGAAATGTCTTTCAATTTAAAATCTGGTTCCTAAATCTCTGTCTTACCATTATATAATCTATCTGAAACCTTTTAGTATTTCCACGGTTCTTCCATGCATACAACCTTCTTTCATCATTCTTGAACCGAGTGTTAGCTATGGGTAAGTAATGCTCTGTGCAAAATTCTACCAGGCGGCTTCCTCTTTCATTTATTAGCCCCAATCCATATTAATGTTGTGTACATAGTTCCGCGTAGTCAGCGCGTACACAACTTTCCCACTAGAGCGCGCCCCGCTAAGCACAACAGCGCAGGCGCAGCGCTCGTCCATCTCTGCAATACTAGATGGCGCTGCCTTAGAGATGGACCAAATTCTGCTTCCGCCATTCCGTGTATTAATATGTAACGCAGCCAATGAGATGGCTGCTAACGTAGAACCTTTTCTCTTCCCGGATCACACTCGCGCAGTGGTACATGAACGTGTGAGATATTATAACGCGTGTACAGACCTCCGATTAGTCAGTCTGCATTAGTCTGTACGAGTCTGCATTTATCTGCACCTGTCTGTACCCGTCTACATTAGTCTGTACCAGTCTATAGTCAAGTTTCAGTCTGCACCTTATAGGATTACCATATTCCTGTACATAGCCATGAAGATAAATGAATAGACACTTTGTCAAGTATCAGAGATGTGTGAGAATAAGATTAATGTTCCAAGACCAAAGGAAGTTCAGATTGTCAATTGTAAACAGCATCCAGAATCAAGTTACGTAATGTCTATGCTTTTTATTATTTTAATAAATGTGTGTGAAAATTAACCTAGTTCTGTTTAAAGTTGGTCACCGTCAATCTGCCACTCTAAGCGTGCAAGTGGCATTTCTATCGTCTGACCTAACAGCAGAAGATATACACGCCACGATAAGACCACGAGACATATTGCTGACACTCGCCTACTTCGTTAGAGCGACTAGTCAAATAATCTGATGGTGTGTGTACCGAAGGTCTTACAGTACGCACACCACAATTCACCTACTACGTTTCCTTCTCTTCCTATTCCTACTGTCGAATTCCAGTCACGCATGACTATTAATTTTTCGTCTCCCTTCACTACCTGAATAATTTCTTTTATCTCATCATACATATAATCAATTTCTTCATCATCTGCAGAGCTAGTTGGCATATAAACTTGTACTACTGTAGTAGGTTTTGGCTTCGTGTCTATCTTGGCCACAATAATGCGTTCACTATGCTGTTTGTAGTATCTTACCCGCACTCCTATTTTTTTATTCATTATTAAACCTACTCCCGCATTACCCATATTTGATTTTGTATTTATAACCCTGTATTCACCTGACCAAAAGTCTTGTTCTTCCCGCCACCGAAATTTACTAATTCCCACTATATCTAACTTTAACCTATCGACTTCCCTTTTTAAATTTTCTAACCTACCTGTCCGATTAAGGGATTTAACATTCCACGCTCCGACCCATAGAACGCCAGTTTTCTTTCTCCTGATAACGACATCCCCTTGAGTAGTCCCCGCCCGGAGATCGGAATGGGGGACTATTTTACCTCCGGAATATTTTACCCAAAAGGACGCCATCATCATTTAATCATACAGTAAAGCTGCATACCCTCGGGAAAATTTGCGGCTGTAGTTTCCCCTTGCTTTCAGCCGTTCGCAGTACCACAACAGCAAGGCCGTTTTGGTTAGTGTTACAGGGCCAGATCAGTCAATCATCCAGACTGTTGCCCCTGCAACTACTGAAAAGGCTGCTGCCCCTCTTCAGGAACCACACGTTTGTCTGGCCTCTCAACAGAAACCACTCCGTTGTGGTTGCACCTACGGTACGGCTATCTGTATCGTTGAGGCACGCAAGCCTCTCCCTACCAAACTAGAAGAAAAATACTGAAATTTCGACGCAGTTTGATAGAAGTTTCAGAATGGTTCAAATGGCTCTGAGCACTATGGGACTTAACTGCTGTGGTCATCAGTCCCCTAGAACTTAGAACTACTTAAACGTAAGTAACCTAAGGACATCACATACATCCACACCCGAGGCTGGATTCGAACCTGCGACGGTAGCGGTCGCGCGGTTCCAGACTGCAGCGCCTAGAACCGCACGGCCACTTCGGCCGGCTAACTGGCATCAAGTGCAGAATGTAGCGCTTAATGCTCTTTACGACACAGAGAAAATATTTCTGTGAACACTGCATTCACAGCAGCTGCAATCCAGCTAGAGATTAGCTGTAGCAACGCTTAGCTCCAACTGTGGAGAAACGAACCAACCAAATTAGTTAATTGTTCTTGCGAGAACTGAGAGGGCACTATAATATGCACGCTGCCACAACGATTCGCGTGTATATCGCCACTTACTAAGACTAGGACTGAGTACGTGTTTTCTCGCATAACGAGAAACATAGGGAAAGCTTCTGCTGGAAAGTTCAGCAAAGGCCTGATTATTTTTGTAGGAATTTCAGTGGGAAAGAGCGGCCTTGCAGTCTGCAGCTCGTCGGAGCTTAAGGTAAATACTGCATGCAGAGGCGTAAACTTTGTTGTTTCACCAGCTTCCATCCACTGTAAACTCGAGCGGCCTCGGGTAATCTTGCGCTCAAATTTGTCACAAAACTAGTCATCCACCGTAGACTTGATTGTCATCCTAAATAGTACCGAACTTTGAACTGGAATCGGACGATTTTCGTAGTACTGACCAACATTTTGTGATAATAATTGCGACATTAAACTTGGCAGTTGTTCTCAATCCTAGAATAAGCACGCACATTACACCATTTCAGAATCACATCAGCAACAATCGATTTTGGCAGCTTTAGGAACAGTGAAATGTCCCTGGTAGATTTGTTACTCGGAAAGTTGACTAGACACTGGACGTCATCTAAGCCACTGACCTCTCCAGACTGACTCATTCTGCTCCTACTGCTTCCCTACTGACAACAAAATACACCCCGCCACCGTTTATACTGGCGGGTCCACCTGTTGTGACATCTATTGGTCAATTTTGCATTACGTAAGGATGTCCGGATATTTTTTATCTGATGGTGTATTTTAGACGTCGTCGGCATCGAAGCTACAGCATGTGCAAAAGATCAACAACGAACCATTACATACAGTTATTGCACGATAATTCTTCCCTTTCGCAGACAAGAATAGGAAATGTATTCAAAGTCCACAGAGAAAGAGCTCTAACTACACAAATGACACACAGAAAACGGAGGGGGACGTTAAGAAAGAAGGATAAATACTGACTGAACAGTAACACAGTGTTGGCACAACGATTTTATATTAAAGCCAAATTGCGATATCTGGCAGTGGTTTTGAAGCACAGCCGGCTTTCTTACATTCTCCTACTGATTATTAACGTAGGTTAGATAATAGTCGTGTGTCTCGATGCAGTCTTTAACAGGAGCCGATTTCTACGCTGTGGGTCCGTATATGTATCGGAAGAGGGAATCCTATATCCATACGGTGCTGAAAAGCCCAAGGGACGCAGACTGGCGGGGAAGTAAATCCGCAGGGGATTTGTGTCCTGGTCGTGAAATTTGTATTGGAAGGGGTAAGGATGGAGGTTCGTGCGAGAGCCGTAGGGATTGTCTACCAGCACAACGGTAGACGAGCAGTGAATGTCCCAGGGGAACAGTTCACCGTTATTGATGTATGTGTGACTGAAACAAGCTCTTCTGCATAGCGCTTTAATAAGAATCTAATGACTTCGACGCCAACGGAGTATTGAACTTTTATCAAATGATATAAACACGCTAAGCGGCAAGTCAAAGGTGAGTCTGATGAGCTGTCTGAGACTAATGAGCAGTGGCATGCTGATCTGTAGGATCAGTATTTAACGCTTCTACTTCATACAGATTTTTTGTTATTTCAATGTAACGCACAATGCACAAGATTCAACGGTTCTTTCGAAGCTGTCCAATTTAACCTACAATCTACAGTAACCCCTTCTTTTACAGCAAATTTTCGTACCGTTACAAATGGGAGGGTACTGAATAGGACTGGGTAGACAAGAATTTTGTGGCACAACTTGACCAAAAGAACAGATCGGTTGATAGGACACTGTCTGACACATCAAGGGATCACCAACTTAGTATTGGAAGGAAGTGTAGGAGGTGAAAATCGTAGAGGGAAACCAAGAGATGAATGCAGTAAGCAGATTCAGAAGGATGTAGGTTGCAGTAGTTACTCTGAGATGAAGAAGCCCGCACAGGATAGAGTAGCATGGTGAGCTGCATCAAACCAGTCTTCGGACTGATGACAGCAACGGTAACAACAACAACAAACGGGACACACACTGAGAGAACGATACAGTTCATATGATGTTGCAAATGATGAACTTTATTGAAGATTCCTTTTTACGAAGCACGTGTAACGGCCTAAAATATCGTTGCTAACTCAGTAAGGCCTTAGATGCAAGTGAAACATTGATTAAAAGCATATGTGTTCCTAGGACGTCGTATATGACGAGATCGATTAAAATGCTCTAGTTTCTTGTGGCACATTTTCAGCTCAGGAAATTAGGATGCTCATTAACAACTGTCTCTTTTAACAACCTACTCTTGCATCATACATTTTTATATGCAGTGTGTGAAGTTTTTCCCTGGCTAGACGTCTTTTATTGTAACATGACTGGTTTCAGACCTACAATATTATTTTCAAATGGAATCTGAAAAAATACACAAGTGACACAAAGCCACTGAACTTTCTGTTACCTACAAGCAACATCAGCCTTCTTGGTATAAAATGAAGTACTATGATACCTTACGCAATATCCAACATTAAAATCCAGTGAAGAATGAAATATACTGATGTTATTTTCAGAAAACAGGATGTTGTAAATCCCATATACTGATGGTTTTAGATAATTTAATGCTATAACGATCTTATTTATGCTACATTTTGCTTATATGTTTTCCACACATACCATTACAGATGGACTTTTGGGTCTGAAATCGAGTGTGGTAAAATAAAAGATATTCTGCTGAAGAGGATTTTTACATAAGCAACTGTGGGATACCCCAAAATGACGAAGAAAAATTTTTAATTGAAACATAACTGTATAAATACTAATTTTACATTCGATTAATTGCTTGGGGAAGAGTGGATTTAGCATATGCATTTCAAAACCTTCTCCCACAGGTGTGGGATGATGGGTATCAACCAATAACACAAAAAAGAAACATTCATCATCGTCAAAGAAAGAAACGATGCGCTTAGACCAATCAAGTTTTGTGTTACCTGGCTATCATGAGGAAGCTGTGGGTAACTGGCTGTCACGATGAAGCAGTGCGTACTGGCGCCTATAGCAATCAGCTGCAAGTTCGTTTTGGCTGACTGTGCTGAAAAAGTACCGTTACTAGTTTGGAATTTATAGTTCATGCAGGCCGAAGTGGCCGTGCGGTTAAAGGCGCTGCAGTCTGGAACCGCAAGACCGCTACGGTCGCAGGTTCGAATCCTGCCTCGGGCATGGATGTTTGTGATGTCCTTAGGTTAGTTAGGTTTAACTAGTTCTAAGTTCTAGGGGACTAATGACCTCAGCAGTTGAGTCCCATAGTGCTCAGAGCCATTTTTTATAGTTCATCATCTGGGGGCTTAAACCCTTTTATCAACACACGTGGTATATTGGCTATAATAAAACTGTCGAATATCTCTAAACAATATTGTTTCATTTTCTGCCATAATTTTGAGGTTTTTTTAAATTGAGAGTACTGGCATGTGGGTTTGGGAGGAAGGCTTTGCGTTTTTCGTGCTGGGAAGGCGCATACCCAGTTTTGTCATAGGATCCTGGATCGGCAGTAGGCAGTCAGTGAATCTACGTCAGGAGAAGTGAGCCTCCAGAGGGAGCCTGGCAGTTTTCATGAAAGTAACGCTGTGGCCCGCTTCGTGCTTTTGTGGGCAGAGCCAGTGAGCGGCCCAATCTGAGGGTAGCGAACACCGTGCTGCCTCTGACATCCCCAGACAATAATTAAGTGTGAATTTTTTGCCTTTTCTGCACGGACAGCAGGGATCGAGGTGCCGCAGTGCCACCTGGCCGGCATGAGAAAGACAGTTGCTTTCACTCCAAAACTTTGGTCATCCAGGCAAATTGAGTCACTCTGCCACCACGTTTGGTGCAAAGAGGACAACCAATTGAGAAGACACTGCTCTAGGCCAGTAGCACCCTCGTGTCTGTTTATGTACATTTTGTACGGTAAGAGTTGGAACTTTCTGCGGGGTTTCCATGGATTTATCATGAAATAAGCAATATTTTGTCTGTCACGTTGGCAACAGCTCCCGACTCAGCAGCATTAGTGGCAGAACAACTGAGAGAAAATTTGGAATACACTTCACATAAATTTTCTCAGCATGTTATAGTCTTAGGTGGAGATTTCAATTTACCACATATAGACTGAGACACTCAGATGTTTAGGACGGGTGGTAGGGACAGAGCATCGAGTGACATTATACTGAGTGCACTATCCGAAAATTACCTCGAGCAATTAAACAGAGAACCGACTCGTGGAGATAACATCTTGGAACTACTGATAACAAACAGACCCGAACTTTTCGACTCTGTATGTGCAGAACAGGGAATCAGTGATCATAAGGCCGTTGCAGCATCCCTGAATATGGAAGTTAATAGGAATATAAAAAAAGGGAGGAAGGTTTATCTGTTTAGCAAGAGTAATAGAAGGCAGATTTCAGACTATCTAACAGATCAAAACGAAAATTTCTGTTCCGACACTGACAATGTTGAGTGTTTATGGAAAAAGTTCAAGGCAATCGTAAAATGCGTTTTAGACAGGTACGTGCCGAGTAAAACTGTGAGGGACGGGAAAAACCCATCGTGGTACAACAACAAAGTTAGGAAACTACTGCGAAAGCAAAGAGAGCTTCACTCCAAGTTTAAACGCAGCCAAAACCTCTCAGAGAAACAAAAGCTAAACGATGTCAAAGTTAGCGTAAGGAGGGCTATGCGTGAAGCGTTCAGTGAATTCGAAAGTAAAATTCTGTGTACCGACTTGACAGAAAACCCTAGGAAGTTCTGGTCTTACGTTAAATCAGTAAGTGGCTCGAAACAGCATGTCCAGAGACTCCGGGATGATGATGGCATTAAAACAGAGGATGACAAGCGTAAAGCTGAAATACTAAAAACCTTTTTCCAAAGCTGTTTCACAGAGGAAGACCGCACTGCAGTTCCTTCTCTAAATCCTCGCACAAACGAAAAAAAGGCTGACATCGAAATAAGTGTCCAAGGAATAGAAAAGCAACTGGAATCACTCAACAGAGGAAAGTCCACTGGACCTGACGGGATACCAATTCGATTCTACACAGAGTACGCGAAAGAACTTGCCCCCCTTCTAACAGCAGTGTACCGCAAGTCTCTAGAGGAACGGAAGGTTCCAAGTGATTGGAAAAGAGCACAGATAGTCCCAGTCTTCAAGAAGGATCGTCGAGCAGATGCGCAAAACTATAGACCTATATCTCTGACGTTGATCTGTTGTAGAATTTTAGAACATGTTTTTTGCTCGAGTATCATGTCGTTTTTGGAAACCCGGAATCTACTATGTAGGAATCAACATGGATTCCGGAAACAGCAATCGTGTGAGACCCAACTCGCTTTATTTGTTCATGAGACCCAGAAAATATTAGATACAGGCTCCCAAGTAGATGCTATTTTTCTTGACTTCCGGAAGGCGTTCGATACAGTTCCGCACTGTCGCCTGATAAACAAAGTAAGAGCCTACGGAATATCAGACCAGCTGTGTGGCTGGATTGAAGAGTTTTTAGCAAACAGAACGCAGAATGTTGTTATCAATGGAGAGACGTCTACAGACGTTAAAGTAACCTCTGGCGTGCCACAGGGGAGTGTTATGGGACCATTGCTTTTCACAATATATATAAATGACCTAGTAGATAGTGTCGGAAGTTCCATGCGGCTTTTCGCGGATGATGCTGTAGTATACAGAGAAGTTGCAGCATTAGAAAATTGTAGCGAAATGCAGGAAGATCTGCAGCGGATAGGCACTTGGTGCAGGGAGTGGCAACTGACCCTTAACATAGACAACTGTAATGTATTGCGAATGCATAGAAAGAAGGATCCTTTATTGTATGATTATATGATAGCGGAACAAACACTGGTAGCAGTTACTTCCGTAAAATATCTGGGAGTATGCGTGCGGAACGATATGAAGTGGAATGATAAGATAAAATTAATTGTTGGTAAGGCGGGTACCAGGTTGAGATTCATTGGGAGGCTCTGAGCACTATGGGACTTAACATCTGTGGTCATCAGTCTTCATTGGGAAAGTCCTTAGAAAATGTAGTCCATCAACAACGGAGGTGGCTTACAAAACACTCGTTCGACCTATACTTGAGTATTGCTCGTCAGTGTGGGATCCGTACCAGATCGGTTTGACGGAGGAGATAGAGAAGATCCAAAGAAGAGCGGCGCGTTTCGTCACAGTGTTATTTGGTAACCGTGATAGCGTTACGGAGATGTTTAACAAACTCAAGTGGCAGACTCTGCAAGAGAGGCGGTCTGCATCGCGGTGTAGCTTGCTCGCCAGGTTTCGAGAGGGTGCGTTTCTGGATGAGGTATCGAATATATTGCTTCCCCCTACTTATACCCCCCGAGGAGATCACGAATGTAAAATTAGAGAGATTAGAGCGCGCACGGAGGCTTTCAGACAGTCGTTCTTCCCGCGAACCATACGCGACTGGAACAGGAAAGGGAGGTAATGACAGTGGCACGTAAAGTGCCCTCCGCCACACTCCGTTGGGTGGCTTGCGGAGTATAAATGTAGATGTAGATGTAGATGAGTCGTACCATCCACGTAGTGCTTTTTGAAAGTAGAGAGTTGAAGAGGGAGAAGTAAGTTTCGTTGCATTCGTATTCTGGCTACTGTGCAGTTCTGGCAGTTGTCTGGTGCTGAAGCGTGCACACTTTGCTGATTTTGAGGAATGAAAGTGTCCCAATCTGCGGTAGCATGGTCCATACTCTGAGCAGCTTGCTGCTTACTTGTTCTGACACGTTACTTGAGTTGCACACTGATTATAATTTGTGATTTTCTCTCATTTGCGTTAAATTTGCGACCTTCCCAGATGCAGATAGACTGTTACGTTTTTCCATGCGGTCTTGCATATAATTTGGTAACTCTACACGGTATTAGCGTCATTTCTGTGTAAAGGAGGCCCACGACAAAGACAGGCCGCGGCCCGTACGTCACGAAGGTAGTCCTGAACTCGCTCGCTCGCTCAGCTCAGCAGACAAAATGCGTTTCTAAACCTGTTAACTCGCAGATGGGCGTGTAAGTTCTAACGAGAATTGCATCTTCCACTGGAATCTGTTATTATGAAGTTTTACTGATTAACAGTAATACAGAAAAATTTAATTTAAGATCAATAATCGATATAAATGGTATAATGGCTTGTTTATACCATTTAGTCTCTTTTGCTTAACAGTATTCATTACATGCTGGAAGTGGTGCCTTATGCAACTGATAATCATTCTAGCACGATTTTATTTTATTGTACGCCAGTACAGCTGCAACAAATTATAAGTAGGCCCATGGACTTCCCATCATTATAGGATTAATAACAGTAATATTCCATAATAGCGGATTCCAGTAGAAGATTCAGTTTTCGTTTGTACGGACACGCCTAGTTACGGGTTAACAAGTGAAGAAACGTAGTTTGCCTGCTGATTTGAGCTAGCGAGCGATCGCAGGACTACCTTCGTGACGTACGTGCCGCGGCCTGTCTTTGTCGTGGGCCTCGTATGTAAATTCAATCCAGGTGTTTTCGAGAACTTTGCTCTGTGTCAAGTATTGAATTATGTCCAAAAATAGGGCAAAAAATAATCTTTTATATTCAGATTTGATTTAAATTACGAGATCCCTTAAATTGTCGTGCAATTTTTCTATGGTTAGGTGACCCAATAATAATAAATATGGCCTGGTGGACACCTAAGCTGCTTGTTCTCACTGCGAAGGTATTAACATTGTACACTGTGACCAAACTCAATTATTATTCTCTTGTTATTCGGTGAAACTAACAAGCACTGCAGTCGCTCTTCTTGTTTGATTATAAATTTGTTCATTGAATAGAGAGAGCTGAGTCGATTTCGCCTGAGATTCTAAGTTTGCTCTGTATTGTTTTATGACTACTTGGCTACCAACCACATAGTAGTCAGACGTAATAAGCAACAAAGTTTTACAGCGACGTCATAGATCAAAGCGGGTCCGGTGTCGCTGCCCACGCAAACAAGTTTAACTTTGACGTTTGCAGACGAATTGACCTAAGATTAAAAAGAAAGAGAGACTCCAAAGATTCAAAACTGCGACATTGGTGGGTGAACTACAAACTACAAACGCGATCGTAGAGCAACCATAACTGTCACGCTTTCGAAACTATTTATTTCTGTTTATCGTAGGTCAACTCACCTGAAAAACATTCCCTATGTTTTGACTAAAGCTTGCAAGCCATCTGACGAAGAATGTATAAATTGGTCACCGGTAACGGTAGCTTTTCAGTAAGTTAAAGCAAAACCAGTTTGTTTTTGGTTTCTAGTGTGTACTATCGATATTCTGTACTACTTCATTTCTTTTTACCAATCAGTTCCAGTCAGTCGCAAACAAAAAGAAGAGATCCAAAGTTTTCCAATACCTTCAGCGGGTTAGTTTTATGCAACTGTTGCTCGACACAGTCCAATACGTATCCCTTCATCGTTTCGCTTCATACACTTCGTCCTGTCCCTTCCTTCTCTTTTCTGAGTACGCCATCACACACGCTACGTAGCTTTTGCCTCAGAGGGCCACTCCAGCCAGGCATTCCCCAGAGTGCTGCCACACACAGCTCTGACCAGTCACCTCAAAAGCAGCGCACATCACAGGAATCTTCTTACGCTTCCGCCAAAAAACGTTAAAATAGGTCTGCCTATATGTCGATAATCGTGCGTGCCGCCACAGTGACCGCCGAAACCAGGGGCTACTTCCTACATCCAGCAAACAGAGCGCAGATAACGATTCATAAGCTGGTCGTGGATAAAAATGACCACATACCTCTACTCGGCCAGTTGCTGAACATTTGTCGACCAGTACCGTTATCTACAGTTGTCATACTTGTATCCCGGCTGCCAACGCGTGATAATTGGAGCCTGAACTACAGATTGTCTACAGCTTACAGACTGAACTATTGGATTAGGTAGTCATCACTAAGATTTATTTTCATTTCTATTACTACAGTGCTAGATCTTTTCATCATCAGACTAAAGATGGATATTTCGAGCGTTATTTTAATTAATTATTGTTATTTGTTAATTATGGTGCTATATATATTGTGGTGTCACCGCCAGACACCACACTTGCTAGGTGGTAGCTTTAAATCGGCCGCGGTCCACTAGTACATGTCGGACCCGCGTGTCGCCACTGTCAGGGATCGCAGACCGAGCGCCACCACAAGGCAGGTCTCGAGATACGGAATAGCACTCGCCCCAGTTGTACGGACGACTTTGCTAGCGACTACATGGACGAAGCATTGCTCATTAGCCGAGCCAATAGTTAGAATAGCCTTCAGCTAAGTCAATGGCTACGATCTAGCAAGGCGCCATTAGCAACATTGCATGTATCTAAAGAGTCTCACTTGTATCGCCACAATCTCCAGATGTACCACAAGGATGGATTAAAGTTAAGTATTCCAGCAGCTACGTACTTTTCTTTATAGCATTCATTACGTATCCTGTTTCAGACCTCACGCCATCCTCCTTTAACTTAGCGCGTGCCTTTCCGCTTACTCTCATTGTGTCTAGGCTGTCTTGTCTGGACACAACATATATACCAGCAGCCCACCCTGGATTCGCACAGACAGCGCTATGTATCTATGGCCTGGTGACTTGTTTATAATATGTAGTGACGAGCGACATAATGCGTGATGCTCTCGGTCGCAGTTACGCCATGCCTCGTTTTCGGAAGAAGTTTCCAAGGAGTAAGTTGAGGCCAGATGCTGTCAAGCTGCAGCAAGTCTCCTTTCACAGTCTTCACTAGATACTTGAAACCGCGTAGTTCTCATTCCTTAAGACGTTCTAGTGCTCCGAGATGACTCGACAATTTTCTACCGTTTTTATTCGTCAACGAAACTAAATCAAAATGTAATAAGCAGGCACCCAAAACACAAACAAAACACATTAAATTCGTTTCTCCTAGACAAGGAGTCAAACACAAAACCTATCAAAAGAAGCAAAGCGACGTCGTTAAGTTTTTAATATACAAAGTGAAATCAGTAGAGCCATACATCACAACCAACTAAATTCAATGTTAATTTGTATCAGTAAAAATAAAATACCTTATGAACCAAACATTATGAGCACCTGCTTAATAGCTTGTTTGTCCGTCTTTGGAACGAAATACATCGTTGACTCTGCGTATCAGGGATCCGACTGATTGTTGGTAGGTTTCTGGAGGTATGTGACATTAGACGCCCGCGCACAGGTCATCTAATTCGCGCAAATAACGGGCCACTGATATGCGTGCGCGGTGATATTGATCGATAGCAACCCACGTGGGTTCCATAGGATTTACATTAGGCGAATTTTGGTCGCCGAGACGTCAACGTGAGTTCACTAGACTGCTCCTCAAACCACTGTTACACCGTTCTGGCTCCGAGTCGCAGACAGTTATACTGCTGAAAGATGACGACGCCGTCGGGGAAGACGTCAAGCATGCAGGGATGCAGGCTGTTCGCAGAGGTGGTTCGCAGTTTTCAGTGTGTGTCCCATTACTACCACAGGTGCCATGCATGCCCCCCCACCAGTCTGGGTCCGTGGCGCGCTGTTCGTTTCGAGCCGCGGTTGTCCTCAATGTCGGCGTTTGTGGAGACGGCCAGGTACATGGTGTAGCAAAAATGTGACTCACCCGAATAGCTGACACGTTTCCATTGATCGACGGTCGAATCCCTGGGATCCCGTGCTCAGTGCAATCGTAATTGACGATGTCGTTGGGTAAAACGTGAACACACAGGCAGTTCTGCTGCGGAGCTCCATGTTCATCATTTTTCACTTACTAATGGCTGCATTTGTTTCTATAGGTACACTCTTTTCTTTTCTTCATAAGTTAGACAGAATCTTCAATGAATTTTGCACAGCATACGTACCATACTTACAGGTGTATGAAACTCTGGAATTTACTTAATTTATGAAAAAACGAATGAGCTGTTACATTTTAAACTTCATGATTAGAAAAAACACAATTTTTACCACAGTTTTTAATAGATTTGGAAAATTCTAAAGTTTCAAACACCTTTAAGTATGGTTTGTATGCTGTGCAAAATTCATCGAAGGATCTCTCTTGCTTATTAATGGCAGCATTTGTTGCTATAGGTACACTTTTCTTCATAAGTGAAAAAAAATGATGAAATTTCACATGTAAAAAAAATTATTTCCGTATTATTTTCGAAGTTCCACTGCTAAGAGTGTGAATTCTGAATCCTTACTGGTCATGCTGACAAAGTTTTCGAATTTATTTGTAAAAGTATAGACAGTGAAAATTAAAATGTCCTGTGGTGCTTCTCCTGCTCCAAGTCGGCCTTTTTGACGTCCTATCGCCCTTAAATCTGTCACTAACGGTATCTTCCTAAAATATCTTCTGTCACTGAGGGAAAAAGCGCCATCTTTCGGTTATTTAGTGTACTACGGAAGAACACCGCCATCTTTCGGTTCTTTGTTCTACGTTGCGATGATCGAGTCATTCAGATAAACATCCGAACTGCTAAGATGACTGGACTCCTAAAACTTTAAAGTAAAATATCTTTCTTTCCGTGTTCCACAATTTTGATGAAATAAAGTCTGTATGTTGCCCCATGCTACGCTGAAGTTACCTGTGAATACTCCATGAAAATTGGTCTGGAGATTAGCATGATGGTGGTGGTGGTGGTGGTGGTGGTGGTGGTGGTGGTAAGTTCCTATGGGACTAAACTGCTGAGGTCATCGGTCCCTAGGCTTACACGCTACTTAATCTAACATAAACTAACTTACCCTAAGGACAACACACACACATGCCCGAGGGTGGACTCAACCTCCAACAAGGCGAGCCGTGCTAACCGTATCAAGGCGCGCGAGACCGTGCGGCTACCCCGCGTGACGGAGATTAGCAATTCGAACAGAAAATCACTCAGGATAACAAACATACAACGTTTTTAGACATAGTCTTATTCTATTCTGTTACACTCTTCACATTAACTGAAATCAGTTTTTGCCAAATATTTTCAGTGTACAGGCAGAATAGTTTTTTAGTTTTATTGTCAGTATAGATATAGATTGACTAGAGACCGGCGGCTGCTGCGAATCCCGCGTCTCACCCTTCAGAGTAACATATTTTGTGTGTCTTCAACTGTCAAATTCCTGTTGGTCATACACCTTTCAATCTCTTGAATCCATTTAAGTGGTGTTCTTTCTCTGCACCTTCCGTTTGTCGGTCTACATCTACATCTGCATCTACATCTACATGATTACTCTGCAATTCACATTTAAGTGCTTGGCAGAGGGTTCATCAAACCACAATCATACTATCTCTCTACCACTCCACTCCCGAACAGCGCGCGGGAAAAACGAACACCTAAACCTTTCTGTTCGAGCTCTGATTTATTTTATTTTGATGGTCATTCCTACCTATGTAGGTTGGGCTCAACAAAATATTTTCGCATTCGGAAGAGAAAGTTGGTGACTGAAATTTCGTAAATAGATCTAGCCGCGACGAAAAACGTCTTTGATTTAATGACTTCCATCCCAACTCGCGTATCATGTCTGCCACACTCTTTCCGCTATTACGTGATAATACAAAACGAGCTGTCCTTTTTTGCACCCTTTCGATGTCCTCCGTCAATCCCACCTGGTAAGGATCCGACGCCGCGCAGCATTATTCTAACAGAGGACGAACGAGTGTAGTGTAAGCTGTCTCTTTAGTGGACTTGTTGCATCTTCTAAGTGTCCTGCCAATGAAACGCAACCTTTGGCTCGCCTTCCCCACAATATTATCCATGTGGTCTTTCCAACTGAAGTTGTTAGTAATTTTAACACCCAGGTACTTAGTTGAATTGACAGCCTTGAGAATTGTACTATTTATCGAGTAATCGAATTCCAACGGTTTTCTTTTGGAACTCATGTGGATCACCCCACACGTTTCGTTATTCAGCGTCAACTGCCACCTGCCACACCATACAGCAATCTTTTCTAAATCGCTTTGCAACTGATACTGGTCTTCGGATGACCTTACCAGACGGTAAATTACAGCATCATCTGCGAACAGCCTAAGAGAACTGCTCAGATTGTCACCCAGGTCATTTATATAGATCAGGAACAGCAGAGGTCCCAGTACGCTTCCCTGGGGAACACCTGATATCACTTCAGTTTTAATCGATGATTTTCCGCCTATTACTACGAACTGCGACCTTCCTGACAGGAAATCACGAATACAGTCGCACAACTGAGACGATACCCCATAGGCCAGCAGCTTGATTAGAAGTCGCTTGTGAGGAACGGTGTCAAAAGCTTTCCGGAAATCTAGAAATACGGAATCAACTTGAGATCCCCTGTCGATAGCGGCCATTACTTCGTGCGAATAAAGAGCACAAGAACGATGTTTTCTGAAACCATACTGATTACGTATCAATAGATCGTTCCCTTCGAGGTGATTCATAATGTTTGAGTACAGTATATGCTCCAAAACACTACTGCAAACCGACGTCAATGATATAGGTCTGTAGTTCGATGGATTACTCCTACTATCCTTCTTAAACACTGGTGCGACCTGCGCAATTTTCCAATCTGTAGGTACAGATGTATCGGTGAGCGAGCGGTTGTGTATGATTGCTAAGTAGGGAGCTATTGTATCAGCGTAATCTGAAAGGAACCTAATCGGTATACAATCTGGACCTGAAGACTTGCCCGTATCAAGCGATTTGAGTTGCTTCGCAACCCCTAAGGTATCTACTTCTAAGAAACTCATGCTAGCAGCTGTTCGTGTTTCAAATTCTAGAATATTCCAATCGTCTTCCCTGGTGAAGGAATTTCGGAAAACTGCTTTCAGTAACTCCGCTTTAGCAGCACAGTCGTCGGTAACAGTACCATCGGCACTGCGCAGCGAAGGTATTGACTGCGTCTTGCCGCTCGTGTACTTTACATACGACCAGAATTTCTTCGGATTTTCTACCAAATTTGGAGACAATGTTTCGTTGTGGAACCTATTAAAGGCATCTCACATTGAAGTCCGTGCCAAATTTCGCGCGTCTGAGAATTTTAGCCAATCTTCGGGATTTCGCGTTCTTCTGAACTTCGCATGCTTTTTCCGTTGCCTCTGCAACAGCGTTCGGACCTGTTTTGTGTACCATTGGGGATCAGTTCCATCTCTTACCAATTTATGAGGCATGAATCTCTCAATTTCTGTTGGTACTATATCTTTGAATTTGAGCCACATCTCGTCTACATTTGCATAGTCAGTTCGGAAGGAATGGAGATTGTCTCTTAGGAAGGCTTCTAGTGATACTTTATCCACTTTTTTAAATAAAATTATTTTGCGTTTGTTTCTGGTGCATTTGGAAGAAACGGTATTGAGCCTAGCTACAACGACCTTGTGATCACTAATCCCTGTATCAGTCATGATGCTCTCTATTAGCTCTGGATTGTGGCTAAGAGGTCAAGTGTGTTTTCGTAACCATTTACAATTCGCGTGGGTTCGAGGACTAAGCATTTAGGACAATCTCGGAATATGTTTTCTGCCTACCACCGGTTTTGAACAAGTATTTTTGCCAACATATCGAGGGAAGGTTGAAGTCCCCACCAACTATAACCGTATGAGTGGAGTATTTATTTGTTACGAGACTCAAATATTCTCTGAACTGTTCAGCAACTATATCATCGGAGTCTGGGGGTCGGTAGAAAGAGCCAATTATTAACTTAGTTCGGCTGTTAAGTATAACCTCCATCCATACCAATTCTCACGGAGTATCTACTTCGACTTCACTACAAGATAAACCACTACTGACAGATACAAACACTTCACCACCAATTCTGCCTAATCTGTCTTTCCTGAACACTGTCTCAGACTTCGTAAAAAATTCTGCAGAACTTATTTCAGGCTTTAGCCAGCTTTCTGTACCTATAACGATTTCAGCTTCTGTGCTTTCTATTAGCGCTTGAAGCTCAGGGACTTTCCCATCACAACTACAACAATTTACAACTACAATTCCGACTGTTCCTTGATCCAAGCACGTCCTGTATTTGCCATGCACCCTTTGAGATTGCAGCCCACCCCGTACTTTCCCGAGGCCTTCTAACCTAAAAACCGCCCAGTCCACGCCACACAGCCTCCGCTACCCGTGTCTATATTCAAATATATTTTTCGGCGTTCTTAATTGTCCCATTCTCAGTAAGTCTCCTAACTATAAAAGTTACACTGGACTCGCATTAGGAAGGGCGATGGTTCGAACTCGAGTCCGCCATCTTCATTTAGGTTTTCCGTAATTTTCCTAAATCGCTTAAGGCAAATGCAGGGATGGTTCTTTTGAAAGCGCAAGGCTGAGTTTCCACCCTCATCGTTTCCTAGTCTGAGATTCTAGTCCGTATCTAACGACCTAGTTGTCGATGGGACGTTAAACACTCATCCCCTTCTCCATCTCCTCCTCCTCCTCCTCCTCCTCCTCCTCCTCCTCATAAAATTTACCTGTATTCTATTTCTTCGATTATTGTATCTTTCTTTCTTGCTGTTTCCCGTACAAACTCATTTGTTCTAGGTTCCAAAAGAAAGACGCTTGGTTCTTGTCTTAGAAAGTCCATTTTTATGACTTCGATCTTCTTGCCGTTCTTCTCCGTAGTCGTCCAGTACTCCTAACCATAGATGGTGTTTGGCTCAATAATAGCTTTAACGTATATTAAATTTCGATTTTAATACGGGTTATGCGGACCACAAAAGGAAGTTCAGTTTTGATATGGCCCTCCTTCCTGAGTTCAATGTGTTTCTCATGTTCACATGTTCCATTTATATTTGTCCTCCTTAGCTATTTACAACTTTCACATCCACCGACGATTGAATTGTCTGCTATTTCAATATCTATCGATTGCGTTCTCGCGTATTTTTAATTTTTAAAAATTTTTTTTTTTGGCTTTCAGGTCGTGCCCATTCAGCCATCTCAATATTGAAATGTCAATTACGACGATACGAACATAAGGACAATGCAACACCTAGTCCCTGAGCAGACGAAATCTCAAACCCGGCCAGTAATCGAACTCAGGTCCCTTCGCTTGGCAATCCTACCCGCTGACCGCATAGCTACCGACGCAAACACGTTGTCGCGGTTAAGTATTCTGTCCGTTGCCAAGGTTATTTGTGTTTTAGTTGCCATAGCTCTTTGACGAATCTAGCCGCAAGCACACCACAACTACACTTCTTTGGCAGATGTTTCCCTTCCTGCTACTTCTTATGATGGGCGCCAAATTTATTTTGTGAATACAACATTCTTCTTCTTCTTTCTCTTTCTCCTCCCCTGTATCATTTTCTTTTCCCTTCTTCATCTTTTTCGTCGCCACGAAACTACACCCTTACAGAAATATAGCCCAGGGTCTCCGCAGGTCAGTTTCACCTCTGCGAGGAAACTTCCTGCTAGCCCCTATATGTCCTGGCCTTCACGGCGAATCTGGCTCTCGTATCCGCGATCCGAAAAGTGGCCGGATCAGAAGACGAGGTAGAGACTAATTCGCGGTGGAATCCGTTCCTGGGAATGCCCGAACAATCCGCTGCGTGATTAATCGCGGCGGATCCTGGCGCGGGCGGGCAATTTATCAGAGGCGATACGCCTGCGGCCGGCCGCGAGAGGCCTTCGCTGGACCATTAGTCAGCACACCTGCTTCCAGGGCCGCGCGACCGCCTGCGACGAACGGAGCTCCAGCTAACGGCGCCGCCTCTCCGACACCACTCTGACGTCACAGCGCCATCACTCTCCTTCATTCACGCCTTACACCGATCGTACAAACTTTTCAGGTCAGACGAGACAGAGCTTGGCTATGCGCCCGTCCACGGAGTGGAGTAAAAACTGTTTAGTTAGACATATGGACGAGTTATTCCTTTTAAATGATCCACCTTTGACAAAGTGGTAAACTTGTACAAATAAAAAATACCAGAGCCGTATTTTTTATGAAATATATTAATCACGCGACAGGTTTCGACACTACAGTAGTGTCACCTTCAGGCCGTTATGCATACCGAATGGTGATAGCCCACCTTTGATGCATTAAGACAAATACCATGTATATTCATTGGTTTCATGCATTACTACATGGACCTATTTACACGATGTGTGCACTCCAGCAGTTTAACAACTGTCCAGTTATCCAATGGTCGCAACTGCTCGCGTAATTGATATAATTTATTAAAAGTACGGCTGTTGGTATTCCATATTTCTACAAGTTATTCATTGGCTTTTCAACCGTAGTGCACACATACAGGGGTTATACAAATACTGTACATGGAAGCGCCGCGAGAGATGCCTGCTTGAGCATAAATGCAGATGATACCAAAACCTGGACGTTATTCGGTTGTATTTGACCACGAGCGGTACCTGTGCAATGTCCTCATGACATTGAAAGTGTCAGTCGGGATCGGAGCAATGTTCTGTTTGATTGAGAGTGCGTTATACCGGATCCATGATTGTACCCAGGCGTTCACCACTTCGTCCGAAACAACTCGGCGGCCATGAATGTTTGTCTTGGTGCTCCAAAAATATGGGAATCGCTTAGGGTGAGATAAGGACTTTGTGGAGAATATGTAAGAGCTTCCCAGCGAAATTTCTGCGATGAATTGATGAATTCGAAACATCCTCAGCAGGATATGGTTTATTGATGAAGTGTTAGAGTATCATCAGTGGTTAGCCCTAGGAGCTTTATGTGTCACTCACACTTCTTTCAAATTCGAAAATGTTCGTGAACGTGTAAACGTACGAGTTGCACCTTGGAAGGTTTCCCTGTAACTTGCTGGGTACGTCTATTCAAAGTTCAGAGTAAAAGAACGGTATACCACATCGGACAGAAGTATGCCTATTAAAGCACTGTGGCATTCAAACCTACCTTCCTATTGATGACAGCTTTACCCTTCAATGCGCATGGAGCAATGTCATTGATTATCTGCTTGTTGGTCGCAGTGCTGCCGTATGAGGTGGTTGACGGAAACCTAATGGTCTTGTTGACATTTACGATGCAAACTAGGACTTCCTTCTAGCAGTGGATATGGTGTTTTCGACGGATAAGTGTAGTGATGTATTAGCTACTGTGCAGCAGATGGTAAGCTCCGTACTCGGTCTTATGGCCGGCCAGTGTGGCCGAGCGATTCTAGGCGCTTCAGTCTGGAACCGCGCGACCGCTACGGTCGCAGGTTCGAATCCTGCCTCGGGTATGGATGTGTGTGATGTCCTTAGGTTAGTTAGGTTTAAGTAGTTCTAAGTTCTAGGGGACTGATGACCTCGGATGTTAAGTCCCATAGTGCTCAGAGCCATTTTGAACTCGGTCTTATGTTTAAAATCACGAGGCCACCGGATCTTACTCCAGTCTCAACTCCTCGTTGAGGGAGGCGTAAACATCACGTATCACTTCCTTTTGTTGCGATAGCTTCCGTAGAAAGAAAGTGCAACAACAGCACAAATATTTCCGCGTTTTATGTATTTTTACCCCCAAATTTCTCATTAGATCTGCAAAAGAAGTGTATCACTGATTTACCTTGTATAGATCTGCTATTCTAATGTAAAAATACCTTCAGCTCAGTTAAAAAGACAAGTGCTTGATGTAAAAGTGATTAATGAAGTTGCGCAAATGCAATGGTCTTTGTTTAGCGAGCCCCTGGTCACTATTTTGTAACGGTTCATTTCCTTACATGAACCCTATATGTAAAATCGCTAGCTCAAGTAGGTTTGACGGTAAGCTATGAAAGGAAGCGTCGTGACCTGATGAATAATGTGGAAAATGCAACTAAACATTTTTCAGTTCCTCTGCTTTCTCTTCAAGTACTGAATGGTATGTTAGACTACATTGTATTGAAACCCTGTTTTATTTAGTTCCTTGCATGTGACGTGGAAGCGATCATGGGAAAGATGGGCACTTTCAAAATTGATGGCGAAGATGTGGTACCATTAAACTGAATTAAATGTCATATGGTGTTGTTGGCTGGGAAATCTCAGGGGAGGATTCAGCCGACTAGCGGAAAGGTTGTTATTTCTTTGCGCAGACTGAACATTTCTTTGGGGATGTGTGGGAGTTATGTTGAATGCGTATTTCTGCAGTGTAGGTGAGTATAATTTATACGTGTGTAGTGTACTGCTGTACTTGTGTCATATGATGAGGATGTTGAAAGAAGGGAGAGAATAAAACCGGTGCTGGTAGATAGCTTACGGGGGCCGCAGAGCTTAACGTGCCCATCCGAAGTACCGATCACTAACAACAGCGTACATGCTCTCACTTCCTGAGACACTGCGGAGAGTTTTTCAATTTAATCCAGGACATTGGTGCAAAGA
Source organism: Schistocerca piceifrons (assembly GCF_021461385.2). Taxonomy (NCBI): domain Eukaryota; kingdom Metazoa; phylum Arthropoda; class Insecta; order Orthoptera; family Acrididae; genus Schistocerca; species Schistocerca piceifrons. The sequence goes on from NC_060140.1 coordinate 235,118,995, forward strand.
CTGGTGATCAGAAACTTTACTCCCCCATCTCTCCTCCCCTTGCCGGCCAAATACTAGCAGCGTAAATTTCATTCACCACTAGGATTCGAACAGACTTATCTACGAGTGGAGAGCCACAGCATAGCGTGAGTTAGGAAGTTCGGTTACGGAGATGGGATGGTACACATTGAGAATTAATATTGTGAAGTCATTTTAGTTCTGTCAACATTTGGCTGCAATATTGACGCCCGAATTTAAAATTTTGCGAAACCGCTTTTATGACAACAATAGTAAAGGATAGGTAACATTTTGTGAGGTTTCGGGATTGCAGCCATCCACTTTCCTACTAATCAAGACGTTGGGTCATTTACGGCAATCTGTGTACCGTAAGCCCACACACATACAGACTCCTGTCTGCAAGCGTCCAGCTGCCATCATCCTTCACAAACTACTGGCGTCCTTAGAAAAATGGTTCAAATCGCTCTAAGCGCTATGGGACTTAACACCTGAGGTCATCAGGCCCGTAGACTTTGAACTACTTAAACCTAACTAACCTAAGGACATCACACACATCCACGCCCGAGGCAGGATTTGAACCTGCGACCGTAGTAGCAGCGCGGTTCCGGACTAAAGCGCCTAGAACCGCTCGTCCACATCGGCCGGCGACGTCCTTACAACACTTGCGCACCGAGCACATGTTATTTATTACAGCCTTACAAAGGAGCTAGAACATCTACAGTCGGTGTTTAAAGGTAATGGCTTCTCTCCAAGGAGGACACGTGATCACCCACAACATCAATAAGTTAAAGAGCTGTTCAAGTCCAGGGCGTTTCTTCCGTACGTTGGCAACCTTTCGTCTAAAGTAGGCAAGATCCTAAGGAAACATCAAGTTAAAGTAATCTTCCGGCCTTAGGCGAAGATCTCAGTTCGGTAAGGGACTATCTGGAACTACGGAACGCCGAAATTTATAAAATACCTTGCCAGTGTGCAAAGCTTACATAGGTCAGACGATACGCACAGTACATGAAAGGTGCGTTAAACATGAGCGCCACACTCACCTTCGGCAGCCCAGTAAGTCGGCCGTAGCTGAGCATTGTATTATCAGAGGACACTCTATGGATTACTCTGTCACAAAAATCTTGGCCCCTGCGAGATCCTGTTGGCATTTAGTAATTACATAACCTGCGAAATACGTCTAACACAATATCTTATAAATCGTGACAACGGCTTTCGACTGGACAAGACGCGGTGATATCTCTGTAATTTTTTGTGGAGGAAACATTTTATTCATAATGACATGTCTGGCGACATCTGACGTTTGTTTTTTTCGCCGCGAGCGCGCTCTCCGACAGAGAGCGGCATGTAGTTTCACCTTAATTGGCATACGCTTACGCGCCGCAGATGGAACAGTATTTGCAGAGGGCGCCGATTTCGATAGAGGACACTCCTGTGACGGCCGCCAATGCGCATTCGTCTCCTCTCCAATTTTTGCTATAAAGCCCACACCGTGAACTAACAGTCTCCAGTGGAGGGCACTCAGCTGAAAATTGTTGGACGGTTGCCAACCGAAATATTGTGGCAAGAAATGGAAATTTGTGGTAGGGTGTTATGGGACCAAACTGGTGAGGTCGTCGGTCCCTAAGCTTACACACTATTTAATCTAACTTTAACTTACGCTAAGGACGACACACACACACACACACACACACACACACACACACACACACACACACGAGGGAGGACTCGAACCTCCGACAGGGGGAGCCACACGGACCGTGACAGGACCGCGCGGCTGCCCCGCGCAGCTATTGTGGCAAGAAGTCAACATGATCCGTCTGCTATCCTGAAACCCCTTCGAATATTCAGTACGTCAGGAAAACTTGAAGAATCACATACAGGTAATGTGTTTGAATTAATGTAAGAACTCCATTACTACGAAACAAAATGTAATTGTAAAGTATTTTTACTGAAAAAGATAGGTCATATAGCGTAAGTATAAGGAAAACTATATCGATGATGATAGTTTTATGAAATTGTCGCAGTGAAATGCAATTAGTTTTCCATTTATTCTTCCGAGAGTGGCTAGAGGTAACGTAATGGTTACCTCTGTAAGACAGATTGTTGAGTATTTAGTAGCAAAGAACTGCTAAATGGCTGTCAGTAAAACTCTTCTGTGAGGCAATGAGGAACTGGTTAGGATCAGTGAGATTATTTCCTAGTTTGTTTCTGATGGAAAACTGGTTCAGACGGCTCTGAGCACTATGGGGCTTAACATCTGAGGTCATCAGTCCCCTAGAATTTAGAACTACTTAAACATAACTAACCTAAGGACGTGACACACATCCATGCCCTAGACAAGATTCGAACCTGCGACCGTAGCGGTCACACGGTTCCAGACTGAAGCGCCTAGAACCGCTCGGCCACATCGGCTGGCTCTCTGATGGAGATAACTGTAAATGTGGGTGTGGGTGGTGACAGCCAGTCGTAGTTTGACGTTTCAGTTTAATTAAGTTGAAGCTTAAATTAAATTAGGCATTTGTTATTTTTGTTTTCTTTCTATTATTTTAATGGAAAAACTTTAGCGGACAAACTGCAATACGGTACGTAATTAGAACTGAGAAAGAAGATCTTTTTTACTCATCAACCTTGTAAAAAAGATAGAAAGCGTTAAAATGGTAAGGGAAAAACTACATTTTTTCTCTTTTTATGCTGTGTGTAGCACGTGTTCTGTGAAGGTAGGAATGTTCGTCTTTGTTTAGATTTGAATCATTCAGACTGTAAGAACGCCAAATTGCTACAAAAGATAAAATAAAAGAGATACTTCTCACTATTTTCTGAAATACGATGTAATAAAAAAAAGAAAAAAAACAAGCTGAACACAGATCCATCTGAGAACTCGAGAGCTACAGCTATTGATTTATTTATCTTTGGATCTCATAAGATCGTCTGCTACACAGATAGAGTGATACATTTTGATTGAAATTATCATTTTTCTTACTGTATGTGTGGCAATTTTCAGAAAGTTTGAATGTTATTTGCAAACCATATTCGATGTGAAAAAAATTACAAATATCTTTAACGAGTCAAAAGCTATTTGTGGTGGAAAAGTTATACGTTTCATCCTGCAAATGTGGCCGAAATAATCGCTGTGTGGCATACAGAAAATGAGATTACGAGCGTTCTACAAGGTTTCAGCATCTGAAACGCGTGTGCTGCTTGTCTAAGCCTTCTTTCCTTTTTTTTTTTTTTTTTTTTCTTTTTCCATTTCGCTCCGTTCCCTCAATCACATGCGCAGCGGGTTGCAATCTGCAGTCTTCGGGCCCGGCACGACATCTGCTCCGCGGCTGAGCCATTTGCGGCTGCCAGGGCGGATAAGACGTTTCCCCGGCAGACAAGGTGCGGTCGGGGGGATCCCGCGGTTCGCGTTTTATTGACGCTCTCCGGCGTGTCTGTGGAGATGGTGTCAGATAAAACCCGACCGAGATTGGCACCCGGCCCATCCCGCTGGCGTATACCCCTCGGAGGGAATGTTGGCCAACTTTGCAGCTGCGGCATCACACCAAGCGAGCGGCGCACCGGCATCTGCGGGGCGCTGTCTACATTGCTTGCATGGGATTCCCCTGTGTAGCAAGTTCATTAACCGGAGACACATTACGCTAGGCCGTATTCTAGTACTGTATTGTTACTCGCTCTGGGGTCTTACTGGACCACGCAATGAGAAAAGGAGATCATTTTGAGAATTTTGTTTAATATTTGCTTTGTGCGCTTACTGCTTTCATGATCTCTTTTCCTATCATTAGACCAACTTCTTCCGGTCTTCTTGAGTTTTCCTGCAAGGTTGTTTGTCCAGTCAACTTTTCTGCCTAAAAATTTTTCTGTCCGGTGATCCTACTTCTTTAATGTCTTCGTTCATTGCACCTGTTGTAACGTTCTAACATTTGAAGCTGTTCCACTACGGATTATGCCACTGTCGCGATATATGGTACACTAAGTTACGCCATTTATTTCAGCCATTGTAAATAATTTTATTACATTAAGTGTGCTTTGCGGGCAACGGCCTTGCCGCAGTGGATACACCGGTTCCCGTGAGATCACTGAAGTTAAGCGCTGTCGGACGTGGCCGGCACTTGGATGGGTGACCATCCAGCCGCCATGTGCTGTTGCCATTTTTCGGGATGCACTCGGCCTCGTGATGCCAATTGAGGAGCTACTCGACCGAATAGTAGCGGCTCCGGTCAAAGAAAACCATCATAACGACCAGGAGAGCGGTGTGCTGACCACACGCCCCTCCTATACGCATCCTCATCTGAGGATGACACGGCGGTCGGATGGTCCCGAGGGGCACTTGTGGCCTGAAGACGGAGTGCTCAAGTGTGCTTTGCAAAAATTACAAAAGGTTTCTAGTCTTTGTCGTTGTTTCATGTTCAAAGCGGATCTCGCCATTAGCAAGTGGATCTTCAGTGGCGATTTGAAGACGTTGACGTGCCGGACCAAGATCGTTCTGCTGTGTAAAGGCTCCGCTGATAGTTGTTAAAAAATGAGTAATGAGAAATGAGAAAACAGAAAATATGTCCCATGATGTAACAATCTTTTATCGGCTCAAGATCAGCGGAGTTTGCTTGCAGAGCTTTGTTCATTAATCTAGCTCCAACTTATGTGGTGGTTTTATATATATTGCGCAAGTGCGGTAAATCTTTGTGAAGTTTTGAATATGAATCACTATTAAAAAGCTTTGTATCTGAAATGACTGAAATTTTTCTTCCCAGGAAAGAATTAACAGGGATCGATATATCTAAAGTTTAAATTTATAAAGTTTAATTTCGACCGAGAAATATTTATATAAAAATACCTCTTCTGTATGAAGCTTACGGCGACCACGTTTTATGGAAGGAGGTTTTAATGTGTTGTGAGATAAAAAGATACCTGAGCCAGTTATTACGGAATGTACGAAGTTAATTATCAGAAACTGCCCAGAGAAGAGAGATATCTAAAAGTTAAAAAGAGCTATTGGTAACTCAGCTAAATAACCAACTTGAAACTCAAACATAATGCCAAGTCACTGTGTTGGAGTGACTCAGTATCTCTCTATCAAAGCAACAATATCAGCATCAGCGAAATCTTACACGAATTTGATGAAAAAATTGTAATTGCCAAATCTGAGCAGTTATTATACCCCTGCTCAATGAAATCTGTTTCAATACAAACCTGTAAACTTTATATATCTTAGAAAAAATAATGCTCTAATGACAAACTGAATAGAGGCAAGAAAATTACGAAGATAATTTATGCACACACCGCAGCATTATTACATGCCTCCAACATAACAAAGCAGCGTAGTATCAGGCGTTCCATTTTACTGTCTCAGTTTTAGAATTACTATACCTTTTGAAGGAATTCACAGCCTCTCTAGTCAATCTGTTTAGTTCCTTTCTTTTGACATGCTCGCATTTTTTCAAGAATGGAATCGTATATTTCTCGCGAAGCGGGTCCTGCAGCATGTCAAGGAAAATCTATCAATCGACGGCCAGATCATACAAGAATATGCCACTGTATTTCAATTATTGTACATTCTTAAAAAAAATTATTTTAACTATGTCATAACACTGAAAAATGAATCAGTCTATGTCTACCTGTCAACCTATTTACTGCATTGGGCATGGTATCGCTGATCTTGCTATCATTTGTGTATGAGCTGCTGTTAAGAATACAATACAACTCGTTTTCAAGAATTTTTATTATAAATACACGACGAGTGAAAACCGTGTTACTTCACTTCAAAATTATATTGAGGGTAGGATTGTAGAACTGTTAATGTATATTGTGAAATATTAATTTTATGTAAAGTGAATTGAGCCAAGATTAAAGTAATTTCAACCAGTGATTGGAAGTGAATAATCTAAATTCCATTTCATATCGTTTCAGTGTCGTAAAGACACTCTTAAAGTCAACGATCACTATTAATACTTCCATTCATTAATAACACTTCTGCTGAATTACATTGTCTATGGAATCCCTCTGGAACATCAAAACCACAGAGTCGATATATATCTCTATACTTAAAGTAAACTAATACGACGTAAAGAAGTTTCTTCAACGACAATAAAGTTTCTCCTCGCATTAGCTTAACTCTGCGTGAGCCCAAGAAGAAACTTTTACTACCGGATGAAAGCAATAGGTCACAAATATAATTACGACAGACGTTTACAGTGAGGAGTATCGCCGAAAAGTGACCATTCTGAACCAGCGCAGTCCGGTTGATGCTTGAAGAGAGTTTGTCATCAATCATATTACATTTCGGCAGCTAAAGAGCGTAACATCACTTCAGCATAGGTGATACTGGGGCTAAAATGCAATGGCAGCGGAAACTGTCGTCGAGGTTTTAGCTCCAATACCTCACTATGTAGCTTGAAGCACCTTTTAATGTTCAGTAATACTCTCTAAGAAACACTGTAAAAAATTAAAAATAAAAAAAAATTCTGTACGCTTCATCTGAAAGTACACCCCAGTTGGCCTGAAAACTAGTTAATGAACACAAAATAATATTTCACAAGTGACGGGTTGGAAATACTTGCCGATAGTCGTGTGCCTTCCGTTGAATGTTACCGAGCGAGGTGGCGCAGTGGTTAGTACACTGGACTCGCATTCGGGAGGACGACGGTTCAATCTCGCGTCCGGCCATCCTGATCAGGTTTTCCCTGATTTCCTTAAATCGTTTTAGGCAAATACAGAGATGGTTCCTGTGAAAGGGCGCTGGCGACTTCCTTCCCTAATCCGATAGGACCGATGACCTCGCTGTTTGGTTCCTTCCCCCGAATCAAGCAACCAACGAATCTTTGAGTCTTTTTTTCATATCGCAACTCTGTAGACCTGTAGTTGAGGGTCTTTGGGGAATTCTGTGACCTTGCATTGTTTCCTATTTACACGATACTTTTGAACTTTTTCGTTCGGTCAAGAATACCACCATAACGGCCGGGAGAGCGGTGTGCTGACCCCAAGCCCCTCCTATCCGCATCCTCCAATGAGGATGACACGGCGGTCGGATGGTCCCGCTAGGCCACTCGTGGCCTGAAGACGGAGTGTTTTTTACTCAGCTGCTAGGATCGGTAAGGGATATAATACAAGCAATTTACTCGCGTTTTATAGAAATTCAGAACACCGACCAACTGTAGCTACATCCTCTGCTCTAACGTACCACTGGATTGGATAGGGGAGGGCCGGGGGGTTGGGACATAACGGTCAAGAACACATAGTTTTTCTGGCAGTTGATCTCTAATTTCTGAACAGCAGAAACTACTTCTTCTACAGGCAGGTCATCAGTTGCCCTTACGCGAGTGAGTTGACTTAGTTGCCGTCCTTACAACTAGCTAAATTATGAGTTCATTTCCAATCCGCCAAATAAGAGAACCTATACGAAGAGGCTAGCCTCGAAAACCATCTGAAGAATGTTTGGTGAAAGTTGTAATGGAGGAAAAACCTAGACGAATGGCTCGTAATGTGAGTAGAAAAAGAAGTCTGCATATTGCACTTAATCAAGGTCTGTGACTGGGAAGGACAAACAGGATTATACCTGTACCATCTGCATCCAGGTTCCTGGAACAAAGGATCAATGATTATCGTTGTAATTATGTAACTGTACTTTCACAGCGTTTTGATGGCTATAATCTCAACATTGGGACCAATATATTCCGCAAAACAGACATTCGAAATCACAGTATTTATGAAAAGCACGAGAAACATTTATGGGTAACATACGAAGAAGATTATTACTGTCAATACGTATAGACATGGGTAAAACTACCAACAAAAGCATTACTAACAGTAAAGCAACGTAGGAGGTAATATTAGTGCATTGTGGTACAGCTACATGATTAGAAAATTGCGGAATATGTGCACAGGGAGTGTTTCTGCAATCCTTTTATGAATGCCTCGCGTGCTTGACATAATGACTGAGACGATTCTGAATCAAATGCATTAAGAGAAGTAGTTAAATTTTTGTCGTAGATGGTTTAATTTCAATGGATGTGAAATGTCTATTTACACTGTATTTGGATTTAAATTCGTCTCATACCCAGGTAATACCATAGTCTGTTTCTGCCGGTCTGATCAGCATTTTCAGTGTTTTTTGCCTCTGTGTTTTATGGAGGATTTTTCACTTATAACTTAGCACCATCCAGATACCATTTGTATACTATTTGACAAGGGAGTCAAGGTAACTGTGTGACAATGGTTTCCAATCTGTATATGTACGTTCTACGATGCCATACGGCGGTAATAACAAAATCTATCGGTTAAGGCGGGGAAGCGTCTTACAGTTGCTTTCAGAAGAATACTAAGAGTCTCGCCAAGCAACTCTCTACATCCCCGTGCCTGCGAGACAAAGTGGCAACTTTCCAGAGCGACAGTATTACGAACAATCTTCACAAATGGAAGACATAAAAAGTTGTCGAATCTGAAACTAGGGTGACTCTACAACAGCGAGGAAAACTGCACACTTTTCATAAAATTTTAGCATTATTTTCCTCGCACGAAAGTGTCACTTATTCGGCTAAATGAGAGGATAACCTTTGAACGACTGTCATAAAATAAAAACGCGCACACAGATTCTCACAACGTTATCTGGCACAGCTTTGCATTTTTACAAGCGTTTCAACGTTTTGCACGATGGGTCATTTACTGACATACGTGCATTCCCGCATTTTGTTGCAGAAGGATCGTTTGTGTCCATACCATGTCATGTAACGGGCGGGGAGCATTTATTATTTTTTTTTAAATTGAACGTATTCTACAAATGTTTCTGATAAAAATGAAGTACGAGAGTCTTTCTTTTCCATCTAGTGCAGCATATAACATGATATCAGCAGTTCGGCAGGAAGCTTTACACAACGTTACGCGCAGATATAAAAAGCCTGGACCTATGTAAGCTCACATCTCGTACCTATAACTAAATTACACGGAAAAAGGAAAAGAGAACAGTGGAGGACACACAGTATAATTTTATCGTCTGCTCTTGATAAGCGCGCTATTTCTACATAAGGGAGACGCAGAAAAGAGTGAATTTGCGCGAAGAGTAGGGAAGATGTGTGTGTGTGTGTGTGTGTGTGTGTGTGTGTGAGAGAGAGAGAGAGAGAGAGAGAGAGAGAGAGAGAGGGCATGAAACGACAATCACGTGTCTGTGTAAGACATTCATGTTGGTCTGGTCCAACAGACAATGCTTACATTTATTTTAAGTCGTTGCAGCTAAAAAAAATTGCTTTAAAATCAGCTTATACTGATAGCAATGACTGAAGGAAAAAAAGCTCCGATATTCAAACTGTAGAAGAAAGTGAAACGAAAAGCTCATTTATTAATCTGTCGCTTCTTGGAAGAGCGATTTCCTATATGAGAATTACATACAGTATAATGTATATGTCAGAAGAGTCGTTTCCTGGAAACGAAGTACCGTCAGAGATGATAATATGGTAGAAAAGTTAACGGCAATAACGACGGATTTAATGCTGCATCCAAGCAAGGGGGCGTTCCACCACGTATCGACGTTGCTCAGAAGTAGTGTGAAAAACCCCTGTGGGAAACAGATGATTTTGTCCTTACACGTCGTTTTATGATATGGATATATTGAAAATGAATATAAACACATGAGTCAGAGCCTATTTTTGTTTTCAGTATCAGCAATTTCGAAATAAAGGAGCGATTAGAAAATATTGTTGATGTTTGTGTATTCTTTTGAGGTATATATTGCCATACCTTCTCGAATGGATCTTTGTAGAATACTCTTGAAATTATTACTCACTGCGTAAACACAAAACACACACAGAAACTCCTGTTTTACTGAGCAGAGCACAGTAAAGTGGATGGAAAAGTGTACTCCCTACATACACTAACGACTTCCACCTCTATGCATCCGCATATGGTGCGAAGCAAGAAGTACTTTCTATATGCTTTCCACTTTATTTTCATAATTTTTCATGGTTGTGACGTCATCCTCAGATGCTACCAGCAGACATCTCAGGCCTGATAGTTACTCGTATGTAGAACACTTCATCAGTGTCGGTAAAAAAAGTATTAAAAAGGATTTCTGTGCCGTAGTGAAAACAACGGCCACGTATTTAGGAATAAAGACTTACGATAGTTGCAGTTCTATGTAGGGGCGCTTATTCTTAAGGCAATTTTCATCCAATAATTTTCTTTCTTGTTCGTGTCATGTTTTTTGTTATCAATACGTAAAACAAAAGTAGAGACCAGTTAATTAAAATACGGTCCCTAGATCAGTTGTTTGTATCTAAAAAACTTTCTTGGAGCATATTACACTTACCGTGTTCATAGCATCAAGTTCCGAAAGGAAACGACGGTTTTTCATCATACACTGGCAGTTAGGTGAGGAATTTTCGATAGAAGATACAAAGAGAGCGGCTGTTGGAACTCTGAGAAACGACGCTGTGCGAGCGAGGCTGTGAAACGCAGCTAATGAAAGGAAAATATCATCGAGACTGTTCGTCACAAAAATTTAATTCCCGAGGGGAGTCAAACTATTCAAAGACACACCAGACGAGATACAATTAAGCCAAGAATGAAACAAATATTTTCTTTCGGAATGTAAATTAAGCACCGTTATTGTAACTGGTATAACGTGAATAACGAAAACTAACGACTGGAGATCAACAGCAAAGGTTATCAAGAAAATGTTTTCTTCTCTTCTTCATTAGTGTACCCATCTGAGACAGGTTTCAACTGGAGGCTCTCCTTAGTGTCCTGTTATGAGGATCTTTCTTCGTCTGCTTGTATGTTAGTCGTCTTCTAACGTCATCGATTATTTCAAATCTCGTTATACTTCTCACATTTCTTTCACTTTTACATCTATAGTTATTTGTCGCAAGTAATTCCTGCGCAGTATATGTCCTAGCCAGGAATTCTTTCCTCCATCTGATCACTTCCATCAATCTCCTTTCTCCTCCTATTTTCTTCATTACTTCTTCATTCTTAAGTCTGTCAGTCCACTTCATCTTAAGCATTCTTCTCCATATTCACGTTTCAAATTTTCCTAAAAATCTTTCTTTTTTTCTTTTTGACTGTCCATGATTCGCTGCTGTATAACACTGCAGTCCAGACACAACATTTATCATCTTTTCCCCAACTCCATCGGAATTCTTCTAGATGTTAGTAGCTGCTGTACCTTTTCAAATGCTGTTTTTCCCATAGATATCTTCCTTCTCATTTATTCTGTAGAACTTCCACTCGGTATCATTAAACTCCCCAAGTACAGAAAGCATTTCACTTGTTATACATTTTTTCCGTCTAGCAGTTTGTTAACTAGAGTTTCCTTCTTGCTTATTCTCATCACTTTTATCTTTCCTATATTCATCTTCATTCCATACTCTTTGCCCCTTCTTGCAATATTCTTCAATGTCTGCTGCAGCTCCTCTTATAATTCTGCCAGTACTCCTCGATCATCCTAGCATTTTACAGTCTTTATCGTTTCTCCAACAATTACAATTTCTCTTGCGTTCTCTATGGTCTAACTCATCAGTTCGTCTCCATATACGTTGAAAAGCTTCGATGTCAGAGAGCATCCTTGCCTTACGCCACTCTAATGCTCGTCTTTGCCGTCTCCTCATTCTCTACTCTCTCACTTTTTGCTTTGTATACAAATCTTCTTTATTAATCTGTCATTCCGGTCTATACCCACACCTTTCCAAATTCTCAACAGTATACTCCAGTTAACGCTATTGAAAGGCTTCTCCCTGTCGATTAAATAAAATGTACCCTCCTTGTTCAAATGGCTCTGAGCACTATGGGACTTAACTTCTGTGGTCATCAGTCCCCTAGAACTTAGAACTACTTAAACCTAACTAACCTAAGGACATCACACACATCTGTGCCCAAGGCAGGATTCGAACCTGCGGCCGTAGCAGTCGCGCGGTTCCGGACTGAGCGCCTAGAACCGCTAGACCACAGCGGCCGTCCCTCCTTGTTCATCCTCATCATTGTTTCACCAATCATCCCCAGAGTACCTATAAAATCTTTTTTTTTCTTTGCCCTTTGTGAATCGAAACTAGTCTTCCCCAATATTTTCCTCGGTTTTCTTTTCAATTGTCGTTAGTATGACTTTCGTTAAAGCCTTTGTAACATGGCTAATAAAATTTATTGGCCTATGGTCTGTACATTCTTTTGCATTACACTTTTTATGCTAAGCAGACACTGAGGCCGAATTCCAGTGCCATAAATTCTATTTACAAAAACAAATTATATTTACTCAGAAAAAACTCATAATGGGATGTTGTGTGAGTGAATTGCAGCTTAGGTACAGTGTGGCACAAAATCCTGCAAAAAGAACGCAACAAGTCTGAAATTAAGTTGAGTGTTAGTTCACTACAGTGTCTCTCAGCGTTTCCACTGTTGGCTGTAAAAGTAGAACTGAACATGGCTTCATTTTGCTAGTGCTTCCAGCACATAGCAACGAAAACAGTGGATAATGGTAGACGTATGATGTGTATGATGCGAAGTGTTAAACGCCTTGTGGTATCCTACAAATATTGTACGTGAGGTGAATGTATTTTTCTACGAGGTGGCATTACTAACGTTAACATAAATTTTGGAGTACCTTGTTTAAAGTGGTCGACCGTGTTGCTGAGTATAATTTTTATCAAATGAAACTATTTGGTCCCAAAGATATTTTCAAGTCCTAAATATCTATGAAATATGTAAGCATAACCCATGCAATTATGCAAAGCCAGTGTGTCAGGGTGGCGTAGTAGTTAGTGCATCTGTCTAGTGGGAAGGAGTCCTGGGTTCCCATCCCAGCCTTGGTACAAATTTTCATTTGTCGCTTCAGTCTGCATACCTAAATCATACAACTTCTATATTGCAAATAGAAACAATAATTCCACAATTTGAATTCAAAATATTCTGTATCCGAGCATAGACTGGTAGAACAGTTTCTCGTTTACTACATATTGCTCGGCACCTTAGAGATTCTACGTCCCAGAATTATGCATTATAAAGTCACGTATCAACCTTACAAAATTTTTGCGTAGACACATTGACAGAAAACTGTTAAATTTGTTCCTCTTCTATATTTTTATTGCTTTTTATCGCCTTTAGCTATGAAGCCTTCTAACAAAGGCATCAAAATTTTTTTTTTAAAGATTCGGAATATAAGATCAGGAAAACTTTTCTGGAGCTCCCAACACAACAGAAAGTAAATTAAATAAAGGCGGTAATTGTGATGCACCAAATACACAGTATCTGGAGACTGGAGAAGACTCTCAAACCTCAGTGTCTGCTAACTACGACGTCGAATATGGGAGCAAGTAGAAGTAAAACCAGTATCCCTGTTATAAAACAAAAGAATCATTTTATTTTCTGGGTGGCTCCGTTATTTAAAGTATACTGCATTATGTGACTCATTTCTCACTAATTTTTCCGTTCGTTGGACGTGTAGACTCTTCCACAGTGAACTATTTCTCTCACTTTCAATTTTAAGCGTGTAATCATGTATAGGAATGACATTTGTTTAACTCGTTATTAATTAGTATTAAAAGTGCTGCTCTAGCGTCGCTTATCAAATCTGTGGTCTGCATTTCGCGTTGTGAAGCTGTCTAATTATACAGTCTGCTTGCGGTATGGTGAAAACTTTGCCACCGCAGGACTATTAGCCACTCTCTATACAGAGTGTCCAATTTATCTTCAACAGTAGATGCAGAGCGCCTCTCTTGCAGCGTCTGCCATTAGTCTTGGCTGAGCACCTCCGTGACGCTTACAAAAGGATCCTGCACTGAAGCGCCAAAGAAACTGGTATAGGCATGCGTATTCAAATACGGAGATATTATATGTGAACCAGCAGAATACGGCGCTGCGGTCGGCAACGCCTATGTAAAACAAATGTCTGGCGCAGTTGACAGATCTGTTAATACTGCTACAATGGCAAGTTATTACGATTTAAGTGAGTTTGAACGTGGTCTTATAGCCGGCACACGAGCGATGGGACACATCATCTCTGAGGTAGCGACGAAGTGGGGATTTTCCCATACGACTATTTCATGAGTGTACCGTGAGCAACAGGAATCTGGTGAAACATCAAATCTCCGACACTGCTGTGGCCGGAAAAAGATCCTGCAAGAACGGTACCAACGGCGACTGAAGAGAATCGTTCAACGTGACAAAAGTGCAATGGGCTTTCGGAGCCGAAGGCCCACTCGTGTACCCTTTGTGACCGCACGACACAAAGCTTTACCCCTCGCCTGGGCCCGTCAACGCCGGCGATGGGCTGTTGAAGACTGGAAACATGTTGCGTGGTCGGACTAGTCTCGTTTCAAATTCTATCGAGCGGATGGACGTGTACGGATATGGAGACAACCTCATGAATCCACGGACCTGCATGTCAGCAGGGGACTGTTCAAGCTGATGGAGGCTCTGAAACAGTGTGGGGCGTCCGCAGTTGGAGTGGTACTGGAGCCCTGAAAGGTCTAGATACGGCTTGACAGGTGACACGTATGTAAGCAGTCTGTCTGACCACCTGCATCCATTCGTGAGTCCATTGTGCATTCCAACGGACTTGGGCAATTCCACGAGGACAATGCGACACCTCACACGTCCAGAATTGCTATGGAGTGTCTCCAGCAACACTCTTCTGAGTTTAAACATTTCCACTGGCCACCAAACTCCCAAGACTTGAATATTATTGAGTATATTTGGAACGCCTTGCAACGTGCTGCTCAGAAGCGATCTCCGCCCCTCATACTCTTGCGGATTTATGGGCAGCCCTGCAGGGTTCATGGTGTCGAATCCCTGGAGCACTACTTCAGACACCAGTCGAGTCCATGCCACGTCGTGTTGTAGCACTTCTGCATGCTCGCGGGGGCTCTACCCTCTATTAGGCCGGTGTACCAGTTTCTTTGGCAGTGTGTAATGAAACGTGCTGCTCTTCTTGGAAGCTTCTTCTATAAGTCGTATTTGTTACGGATCCCATACTGACGATGAATATTCACGTACTGGTCGTATGAGCGTTTTGTAAGTTATTTCCTTTGTTGATTGACTACATTTCCTAAGGATTCTTCCAATGAATCTCAATCCGGCATCTGCCTTACTCGCTACTAGTTTTATGTGGTCGTTCCACTTCAAATCGATCCACACGCATACTTCTAGATATTTTATGGAAGTAACTGCTTCCAGTGATTGTTATGCAATTGTGTAATCATAAAATAAATGATCTTTGTGCCTATGTATTCGCAATACGTTACATTTGTTTATGTTGACGGTCAGTTACCACCCCCTGCACCGGGTATCAATTCACTGTGTGTCTTTCTGCAGTTCGCTACAATTTTCTATCGCCTCGACTTCTCTGTAAACGGCAGCATTATGCGCGAAAAGTCTCGTGGAAGTTCCGACGTTATCCACTAGGTGAATTACACATTGTGAAAAGAATAGTGCTATAACACTACCGTTCGGCATGCCCGAAATTACTTTTCCACCTGAAGTCGTCTCTTCGTTCGGAGTGACATGCTGTGTTCTGTTTTCTAGAAAGTCTTCAATCCAGTCACACAGTTGGTCTGTTATATCATACTCTCATATTTTATTCATTAGGCAGCAGTCACGAAACTGCATCGAATGCCTTTCGGAAGTCAAGGAACACGGCATGTACTTGTGCGCCTGTGTCTACTGCTTCTGTGTTTCGTGGACGAACAGACCATCGTTGTTGCGGAACTCATATTGCCTCCTGCAGAGGAGATTTTTGGTCTCTCGAAATCTGATAAGAAGCAAACATAAAATATTTTTCAAAATCTACGACAGTCTGATGTCATAGATGTAGGCATATTATTTTATACGTCTGTTCGCGAATCCCTCATGGGCATGACTTGTGCTTTTTTCCAGTTTTTACGAAAGTATCGCTCCTCCAGGAACCTACAGTAGACTGCTACTAGAAGAGGGACCAATTCTTTCGCATACTCTTTGTAGAATCGAACTGGTACCCCATCAGATCCAGTGGCTTTTCCTGTGTTGAGCGATTTTAGGTGTTTATCTATCCCTCGGTCATTTATTTCGATATCTGTCATTTTGCCGTTCGTGCGACGATTTGAAGGAGGAACTACAGTGCGGTCTTCCCCTGTGAAACAGTTTTGGAAAACACGTGTAGTATTTTGGCCTTTCCTCTGTCATTCTCTGTTTCAGCACCATTATGGGCACAGAGTGTCTGGAGAGACGGCTTCGATCCGTTTATTGATTTAACGTAAGGCCAGAACCTCATAGGAGTTTTTTTCAAGTGACAGAGTTTTACTTAGGTATTCGTTGAACGCTTCACGGTTAGCACTCCTAACGCTGATTTTGGCTTCCTTTCAATTTTGTTTATGGTTCAAATGGCTCTGAGCACAATGGGACTTAACTTCTAAGGTCATCAGTCCCCTAGAACTTAGAACTACTTAAACCTAACTAACCTAAGGACATGTCACACATCCATGCCCGAGGCAGGATTCGAACCTGCGGCCGTAGCGGTCTCGCGGTTCCAGACTGTAGCGCCTAGAACCGCTCGGCCACCTCGGCCGACAATTTTGTTTATCTGTGAGACTTTAGCTACCTTTAAATTTGCAGTGAATCTGTCGTTGCTTTTGTAGCAGCTTCATATCACAGTTGTCGAACCACGATGTGTCTTCTACATTACTCACAATTTTGCTCGGGACATACATATCTAGAGCTCTTGAACTTAGTTCATTAATGTTCAACATTGTCAGTGCTGGAGATGAAATTATTGTAATTATTTGCTAGGTAATCTGAAATATGTCTCTTCTCGCTCTTACTAAACAGAGATTTTTCCTGCCTTTCTTTGTTTACCTGTTTACAGACTCATTCAGTGATGCTGTAACTGACTTACGATCATTGATTCCCTGTTCTATGCAAATTTAGTCGAGATTTTGGGCCTGTTTGTCACCAGCAGGTCTAAGATTTTATCTTCGCACGTCGGTTCTTTGATTGACTGCTCAAGCCAATTTTCGGATAAGGCACTTGGAACAGTGTCACACGGCTCTCTGTCCCTACTGCCCATCCTGATCACTTGAATCTCCCGGTCTGTAGACGGTAAGCTACAATCTGCACCTAAAAATATAATATGACCAGGAAATTTACGCGAAATATTCTCTAAGTTCTCCTCAACTGCTCCGCCACTATTTCAGCAGACAACACTAGAAGCAGAGATGATTTTTTTCATCTAACACGTGACCCAGTGTATCCCCCTCCATGGTCACCATTTTGAGCAATCTTGACTTTTCTATCTTCTTTCGTGTCCGCGATGAATTACAGAACTATAACGATATTAAGGATCGCCGTTCCTGCTTTTTTTGTTGTTTAATACTGTGCTCACGTGAATACATGATACATGTTTGATCTGGTCTTGAGGAGAAGGTGTGTATTACCGATCAAAAGAATATAGGGTTTATTTCAGTAAAAAGAAAACAGTGTAATGCTGTCCATATCCTCGTAGCAAACAAAGATACAAGATAGGCAGTCATTGTGATTGTTGTCTGCCTGACAGTTAAACTGCTTTTGCTTGATATAGTTTTCATTTTTCTTCTGGGTGGTTAAGATATGGGTTAATGGGACATCATGTGTAGGTTCTCAAATTCAAACCATAAAAGCGCGACATCTATCGATGCTAAGGATGTGGCTGTAAATACGGTGGCAGCCACAAAACGCTATAGAACCGTTTATAAAATAACAACTTAGCTGTAGTTACATCATTTTCCCATCCGTGTCGCAGTTTCAAACAGTATCTGTGCTGCACTGCGATATGACCATGGGAACGCTACTATATCGTTACATAAGTAAACTGACCCACTGCACTGGATAAGATACAAACTAGAGCATGAAACAGTTGCTTTAATCTAGGGGACTCTATTTTCGATATAGCTGTCTGATTTTAAATTAGAACACTGCTCACACGTCGCAGATAGAAACTATTCCAAACGTCGACCGTGTAATACGAATACATCTATTGTTCACTGGCAGTATTGAAATATCGACAAATTGTTCATCATTTAAAGCATCGCACTCGGCGCATCAGTTCCTGTTGGAGCAGAAAGCTCCCAATTTTTTGTTCTGTCGTAGTTCCGCTCTGTGCGAGCTCGCTCTTTGTAATCGGCCTGCCACGTGTAGAACAATTGTCGCCAGCCATTCGACACCCCCTCCTCCCTCCCCCTCACGCCGACGCAGAACTGCAGCATTGTTCACGGGGGCCGTAATTTGGAGCAGCATGCTCAATACCCACTGAATGCTGTCCGTAAATAAATGACGCGCGTTAAGCAAAACCATTGCGAGAGCTCGTGCCGTCCGAACAATCGTGCGGTGGTTCTAACACTACACGCTCTGCGTCACGCACGTGAGGAAACGAATTACCACTAACGTTCTGTCTTTATCGAACGTCTCTCCTATACGTGAAACAAGATGAAAGAGATGTATGTTTCTTGATTGCGAAAAATATAGCGTTGCGTTTATTGGGCGGAAGCTCTTCCGTGTTTTCGATGTTTGAACTCGGTTCCGATCAGAAATTTCATATTGTGATTAGCATGAATACAGGTCTGTGACACGCCGTGCGTTCTCTAATATTTACAATGCTTTGCTCTGTCGACACCCTAAATTTAAATATACTGACGGAAAAAAATCCCAACACCAAGAAATAATTAAGTGACAGTAATGAAGTTTTGGGAATACATTTGTCTCAGCTGAATTTTCTCATTTTAGCCGGCTGTTGTGGCCGAGCGGTTCTAGGCGCTTCAGTCTGGAACCGCGCGACCGCTACGGTCGCAGGTTCGAATCCTGCCTCGGACATGGACGTGTGATGTCCATACGTTAGTTAGGTTTAAGTAGTTCTAAGTTCTAGGGGACTGATGACCTCAGATGTTAAGTCCCAAACCTTTTTGCTATTAAACTTGTTCGTTTGAAGTTTGACCTCAGGCCAAGTTGTCATGTGAATAAAAAACAGCAGATTCTAAAAGATTTGTCATAACTAAAATATTTAAAAAACACAAAGCACCTCGTGCAAATGGCCATGTCCATATACAGCTCACAGATGATTAGTCTAGATAACATATTTAAACGATTAGCTTTGCAAATTCGCAGGTTAATGTAAGCGCAAGGTAAGACATTGTAAATGTGAAATGCTGGTATATTAGTAACCAGTGTAATCACTAGAATGTGGAATGCAAGCATGTAAGTGTACATGCTTGTGTCATACAGGTGGCGGTGTCAGCTTGTGGGATAGAATTGCATGCCTACTGCACTTGGTCGGTCAATACAGCGACGCTTTATGCTGATTGTGGCTGATGCTGAAGTTGTCAAGGCTGCGATTTATTGGCACGACACTTAGAAAATGTAACAGACCTACTAAGGAGACTGCCTACACTACGCTTGTCCGTCCTCTTTTAGAATACTGCTGCCCGGTGTGGGATCCTTACCAGGTAGGACTGACGGAGTACATCGGAAAAGTTCAAAGAAAGGCAGCACGTTTTGTATTATCACGAAATATGGGAGAGTGTGTCACTGAAATGATACAGGATTTGGGCTGGAAATCATTAAAAGATAGGCGTTTTTCGTTGCGACGGAATCTTCTCACGAAAATCCAATCACCAACCTTCTCCTCCGAATGCGGAAATATTTTGTTGACACCGGCCTACATAGGGAGGAACGATCACCACGATAAAATAAGGCACATCAGAGCTCGTACAGAAAGATATGTGTGTTCATTCTTTCCACGCGCTATACGAGATTGGAATAATAGAGAATTGTGTAGGTGGTTCGATGAAACCTCTGCCAGGCACTTGAATTTGATTTGCAGAGTATCGATGTGGATGTAGATGTCATCCGATGATGTCCCACACGTCCTCGACTGGGGAGAGATTTGGTGATCCGTCAGGGCAAGGAAACTTGTCGACACACTGTAGAGCTTGTTGGGTTACAACAGTGGTATTTGGGTCAGCGTTATCCTGTTTGAAAACACCCCACGCAGTGCTGTTCATGAGTGGCAGCATAACAGGTTGAATCACCAGAATCACCGACGTACAAGTTTACAGTCAGTGTGAGTGGTATAACCAAGAGAGTCCTTGAATGTCCAGTTTGTCTATTCTGCAGACAGGTTGGTTGCACGCGCTCATCTGGGCTTTGAAATAGTGGCGGAGCAGTTGAGGAGAACTTAGAGAATATTTCGCGTAAATTTCCTGGTCATATTATATTTTTAGCTGCAGATTGTAGCTTACCGCCTGTAGACTGGGAGACTGAAGTGATCAGGATGGGCAGTAGGGACAGAGAACCGTGTGAAACTGTTCCAAGTGCCTTATCCGAAAATTGTCTTCAGCAGTTAATCAAAGAACCGACTTGTGAAGATAAAATCATAGACCTGCTGGCTGCAAACAGGGCCGAACTTCTCTACTAAATTTGAGTAGAACAGGGAATCAGTGATCGTAAGTCAGCTGCAGCATAACTGAATGCGTCTGTAAACAGTTATACAAAGAAAGGCAGGAAAATCTCTGTGTTTAGTAAGAGCGAGAAGAGGCATATTTCAGATTATCTAGCAGGTAATTATAAAAATTTCGTCTCCAGCACTGACAATGTTGAGCATCAATGAACAAAGTTCTAGAGCTCTAGACAAGAATGTCCGAAGCAAAACTGTGAGGACTGAAAAAGACACACCGTGGGTTGACAACCGTAGTTTCAGTCCCAGATGCCTTCCTCCTATCCAACAGCGAACCAATATATTAATCACATTGTCAAAATTATCGCAGTTTCCTTCTCCCGGTCTATTTCTATTTTTTTCTCCGTCTCATCTACTAACTTTAAACCCGTTGCCTCCACTCTGTCCTGTGAGCTCTCGCAAATGGCAGTGGTTTGGCATCAGTGGAATGCAAGCTACAGGACACCTGACTGAGTTGTCCTTGAAGTAACCGATTTGTAACAGTTAGTTGTGTCACTGTAGTGCCAAATACTGCTCGTGCTGCTGCTGCAGATGAAGTACGATGCGCCAGAGCTATACGCCGAACACAGTCTCCCCTCGTGGTAGTGCTACGTGGCTGTCCACAGCCCGGTCTTCTCCCGACCGCAGATTTCGGTTACCAACGCTGCCAGCAGTCGTGTACAGCGGCTGCATTCCTGCCAGGACTTTCTGCAATGACGCAGAATGAACATCCAGCTCCTCTGAGCCCTGTTTCAGAACTTAGTTCAAACACAGTGATCTTCTGATCATGGCTTCTTCGTCGTCCTAAAGGCATTCTTGATTAACATCAGCTCACTAAGTCCAATCTCAAACGTAACACCAGACCTGCTGGATTCAAGACTTCCTTGCAGATAGAACTCAACACGTCGCTCTTAACGGAACTAAATCGACAGATGTAAAGGTAATACCCGGAGCACCACAGGGAAGTGTTATAGGGCCGTTGCTGTTTAGAAGATATATAAATGATCCCGCGCTGCTTCCTGGACTCGGGTAGGCGCGCCGGCCCCGGATCGAATACGCCCGGCTGCTTAACGACGGAGGCCAGTGTGCCGGCCAGCCTGGATGTGGTTTTTAGGCGGTTTTCCACACCCTACTAGGTGAATACTGGGCTGGTCCCCATGTCCCGCCTTAGTTACACGGCTCGCAGACATCTGAACACATTCGCACTATTCCATGGATTACACTGGGCGCAGACAGTTGGGGTACACTATTTCCATCCTGGGGGGGGGGGGGGGGTATGGGGTGGCGGCAGGAAGGGCATCCGGCCACCCATTAAATTAACCTTGCCAAATCCGATTAACCATGTCGACCCTGCGTCCTTGCGGGAAAAGGCACAAACAAAAGAAAAGAAAAGAAGGTAAATGGTCTAGTAGAAAGTGTCGGATGCTCTTTAAGGCTATTTGCAGATGATGCAATTGTTTATACCAAAGTTGCAACGCCAGAAGGTTAAGAATCTGCAGAACGACCTGCAGCGAATTGATGAATGGTGCAGACTCTCTCAGTTGATCCTGAACGTAAATGAGTGTAACATGTTGCTTAAACATAGGAAAAGAAAAAAAAATGTTCAAATGTGTGTCAAATGTTATGGGACTTAACTGCTAAGGTCATCAGTCCGACGCGGCCATAGGAAAAGAAATCCACTACTGTACAGCTACACTATTCATGAAAAACAGCTGGAGACAGCGTCTGCCGTAAAACATCTGGGCGTAACTATTCAGAGGGACCTTAAGTGGAATGACCACATAAAATAGATAGTGGGAAAAGCAGACACCAGACTCAGATTCATCGGAAGAATCTTAAGGAAATGTAACTCATCGCGAAAGAAGTGGCTTATAAGGCACTTGTTCACCCGATTCTTTAGTATTGTTCATCTGTCTGGGATCCCTATCAGGTAGGACTGATACAGGAGATATAGAAGGTCCAACGAAGAGCAGCGCGTTTCGTCACGGGATCGTTTAGCTGGCGAGAGGGCGTTACGGAGATGCTAAACTCCACTGGCAGACATTACTAGAGAGGCGTTGTGCATCATGGAGAGATTAACTATTGAAATTTCGGGACAGCACTCTTCACGAGTAGTCAGACAACATTACTTCCCCCCACACATACATCTCGTGTATTGACCAAGAGGAGAAAATTCGAGAAATTAGAGCCAATACAGAGGCTTACCGACAATCATTCTTCTCACGCACTATTCGCGAGAGGAACAGGGTTGGAGGGATCAGATATTGGTACCGAAAGTACCCTCCGCCACATACCATTAGGTGGCTGGTGAAGTATGATGTGGAGGTAGATGGAGATGTAACTAACGCTAACGACCATTACAGCATGTGTTTAAAGCAAACTTGATCTGCATACTCATGGTGGCGGTACTTGGCGCTACTTTTATCCTACTGGCGCGAAATCTGAGTAAACGTCATCTTTCGGACACAGAAATACGCCTACCAGCTTTCGCTTGCACGACTCCTTCTTGGTGTTGGGATTTTTTCCATCAGTGTATTAGTATAAATTACCGTAGAATGTGGATGTAGTACGAAAGATTCGCAGACCTGATGCTAATACAACGTAAGTCCTATTAAACACCTAAAGCTTCTTTTTTAATTTTAATACTTCAGTACCGTGCTGTGTACAAAATTTGGTTGTTAAAGTAATACCTAAGGACTCAAAGGTGACCTCATATCTGTCCGATAGCTTATCAGCGAATATTTTCGTAAAACAGTTAGTCCCATGCTCCGGTATGATACGAAGCTGCCCCGTTATTTTTCAAGTTAAAGACCCCGGCGTAAGCGCCTATGAACCTTTAAAATGGGAACAGCAAACTGTGACACCATGCAATTAGAAAATTAGAAAAGAACTGTTTCTACTTAAAGTAAAAGTAAAATAAGTCCAGCAATTAATAGTGCCCAGTCTTCACTGCTGCAATGCAGTTCAACACTCAACAAATAACAAACTTCAGACGACTAGCTACGTATGAATACTTCCATATGTTATCTATTTAACATTCGGCTGTTTGATCACGGCTGTTCACCTTATGGGCAATTAGGCTGGGAATGAGTGTGAATTTCATCGACTGTGTCTTATATTTAACATTTTCTTAGTCATCAGAATATACGCAAGAATAGGTGCATGTCCTCTTGCTGTCAGACGTTCACATAGCAAGACCACATTGAATAATGCAAGAAGGGCGAGCAGTCAATGACTTTTGCCCCTACGACTACTGAAACGTCAGTTGCCCTTCTTCAGGAATGATATGTTAGTCCGTCCTCTCCACAGATTCCTTCGGAAGTGTGTGAGCCTTCTCCATTTCAACCGTAACAAACTACCCAACAACCTGTGTCCGTCGTATTTAAGAAGAGAGATAGCTTTTCCCGTTACCATCAGCGTAGTTTTCAATTCTAGCTGTCTTCCTCCTATCCAACAGGGAACCAATGTATTTATCACATTGTCAAAATTATAGCAGTTTTCTTCATCCCGGTCTATTTCTATTTTTTTCTCCGTCTCATCTGCTAACTTTAAACCGTTGCCTCCCGCTCTTCCTCCCATCATTTTACTTCTCTTATTTGTTTCCTTCTGTACTGCTGCCAAGCACTTATGCTAGTTTATAATTAATATCATGAGATAATATCGTCATTTTGTGCGGTATTATTACTGTAGTTCCAATATTCGTTACCATAACTATTATTACTGTAAACATTTCAAGTACCAGGAGCATTAGGATGTTAACCGTAAAATGACTTTCTAAGGATGTATTGTTAGATGTAAGGTAAAATATGCCACGAAAAGTGAATACAAAAACAACAAAGTGTCGTTGACTAAGATTGTCTTCATTTGAGAAGAAATGTGATTAGAAACCTAATTGACGAAAGTGGCAATTAGCAAGTTCAAGAACAGCCCGAACTTTTTCTTCAGAAAGGAAATCTCTCGAGTCAAATGGAAAGTTCCTTTTTCTACGAAAAAAGAAAGGGATCGCTTGGTCCTTTAAACATATAAAGATCGTGTAGAACCAGTATTCAGCATTAGCTGAACGGTTACCTTCTCCGTAGTTATCTTTTTTCTCTCAATCTGTGTTAGAGCGTGCCGGTTGCGTGTGTGCCAAGGCATCTCATATACACGCTGCTTACCCGCTTGGTTCAATGCTCGGAAGGATTCATTGAAAGGGGAGCGGCCCGACGTCGGTATCTGATTGATTAGGGGATTATTATATTAATATTTTGCAACGGATAATGCGGGGAAGGGTTCAAGCAACCAAGTGGGCAAGTAGTTAATTCCCACGCTCTAACATGACCTATATTCTCCATCCTTGTTAATTTTCATTCCCACCAGATTATCATGACTCCAGTTTAGTAGTAACAACGTTCGCTGCACAGGATGGGGTGACTGGAAGAGCTTCCTTTGGCTACAGATGTGGATATGTTGTTCCCTTACACCTTCTATTAGTAAGGCGACACTGCATCTAAACGTAACGCTCTCCGCAAGACGGATCAGCCGAAATTTTCACGGTTCGTAGCCGCAAAAGCCTTCGGATCAAACAATATAGATTTTTGCCTTTGAGGATGATTAAAAGCGGAGCCTACAAAAAAACAGCAAACAGAAAAGACGACTTGATCGATCTGATTATGAACAGCGCTGTGCTCATAAAAAAAAAAAAAATCACGAAGACGACCTCAGAACGGCACATGCATGGTACTATCAAGAGAATTCTACAGTGTGTTGAAGTCAAAAGTAGAGTTTATGAAAATTAACTTTGAACTTAATAATTTACCTTTGCTTAACACCTTCTGCAGCTATTTATTTCCTTTAAGTTCTAACAACTGACCACTATAACTAATAAAAATTAGGCATATGTTAAATGGAATGTCATATACTTCCAGCAACACATTGTATTTAAATATGACATTTAGCATTGCATAGGTGAACTAGCGATATTCTAGCAAATTTAAAGAATAATTAGAGCGCACATCCAACATTATTTTAAACCCCATAGTTTATAGATTAGGAAATATGCTTGCTTATACACGCTGGTCAGCCAGAACATTATGAACACCGATCTACTATCGATATAAACCCTTCCAGGCGATAGCAACGTCACCTGGCGGCGAACGACTGCTAGTGAGACATAATCACGATGCATATAGTATCAGTAATCGTGCTGTCCGTGAGTAGAATGGGGAAGCGCGTGGTCTATACGAGTTTGACGGAGGACGGATTGTGATGACCCAGAAGCTCGGCAAGACCATTTCGGAATCTACACTACTTGTCGGGTGTTCGAGGAGTGCTGCGGTGAGAGTCTTCAACACGTTGCGAAATCAAGGTGACCACCTCCAGACGCCGTGGGGTTGGGCGGCCATCCCTCATTACTGATGTCGGACGTCGTAGGCGGGCAGCCTGGTAAAACAGGACACGTGGCGAACTGCGGCGGAACTAACATCACATTTTTAATGCCGGCCAGAGTACAAGTGTGTCTGAACACACACTGCCCAGAACACTCCTAACGATAGGCCTCCGCAGCCGAAGACCCATGCCAATGTCAACACCAGAACATCGACAACTGCGACTGAAATGGTCACATGATCATCAGCACTGGACGTTGGCGCAGAGGCACAGCGTTGAATGGCCTGATCATTCCCGATACCTTCTTCATCATGCCGAAGGGAGGGCGAGAATCTGTCGTCTTCCAAGGGAACAACTCCTAGAAACATGTACTGCGGGACGGAGACGAGCTGGTGGCTGCTCCATTATGCTTCGGGGAAACATTCACTGGGCATCCGTGAGTCGAATGGAGCTCGTGCAAGGCACCATAACGGCCAAGGTGTATCCTACACTCATTGCAGACCACGCACACCCCTTCCTGACGATCATGTTTCCCAACGGCTGTGGCATTCTTCAACAAGATAACGCGCCATGTCACAAACCCATGGGTCTCATGGAGTAGTTCGAGGAGCACAGTGGCGAGTTACCATTGATGTGCTGGCTTCCCAGTTCTGCAGATCTGAACCCGATCGAACACATCAGGGATGTGACTGAACATTGCATCAGAGCTCATCGCCCCCTCCCCGAAATTCACGGAAATAAGATGACTTGTGTGTGTAGATCTGGTGCCAACCCCTCCTGCGATGTAACAAGGCCTTATGGCTTCCACGCCACGACGCGTCGTTGCTGTTATCGTTGCCAAAGATGGACACACCGGGTATTATGTTCTGACTGATCAGTGTACATCTTCGTATGAGTGGGGATGTATTTGTATTGCCGAAACATGAACCCCCTCCTCCCCCCCCCCTCCCAAATGGGAAAATTTTAACATCTGGTCGCAAAAAAATACAGGTAGAAATAAAAACAAAACAAAAATTCCTTTACAGGTACATGTTTGATAATAAAAATGATTACAAGTAATTTTTATAGAATTTGCTTGCAAATGCTAGTCTAGAGGTGCTACACAAAGTCCAACGTTGCAGGCTTCGTAGCAGTATCTCTTTTTTTCCTGTGCGAGAGAAAACTTAATACGGCTGGTGAGTGGTACCTTTTCTGGAAAACGGCGACCAAAATTTGTATTTGGACAAGTGGTTAGTAGTAAAATTTCCCCTCCTGGAGCTGCGAAGACCATATTAACGTTGAAACTTCCTGGTAGAATAAAACTGTGTGCCGGACAAAGACTCGAACGTGGGACCTTTGCCTTTCGCGGGCAAGTGCTCTACCATCTGAGCTACCCAAGCACGACTCAC
Source organism: Schistocerca piceifrons (assembly GCF_021461385.2). NCBI lineage: Eukaryota > Metazoa > Arthropoda > Insecta > Orthoptera > Acrididae > Schistocerca > Schistocerca piceifrons. The sequence continues at coordinate 235,146,154 of NC_060140.1, forward strand.
ACCGCGTCCTCACAGCTTTACTTCCTCCAGTATCTCGTCTCCTACCTTCCAAACTATACAGAAGCTCTCCTGCGCAACTTGCAGAGCTAGCACTCCTGAAAGAAAGGATACTGCGGAGACATTGCTTAGCCACACTCTGGGGAATGTTTCCAGAATGAGATTTTCACTCTGCAGCGGAGTGTACGCTGATACACTGTTTTAATCTGCCATGAAGTTTCGTATCAACAACAGAGTGAAAATCTTATTCATGTTAACGTTTTTCATAAGTTCCGATAGAGAGGTCTTTTGCATAGTGGCGTCTTTGTACAAAATAAAACCAGTTCAACAGACTTAGGAAAACGTGAAAGAAAACTTTTTTTTCCATCACTTCATTGTTTTGTTTGCGAATGGGTAGTTGCTGTAAAGCTGATTGACACTTTCTAGACCAGTCTTGTTCATCTATAATCTATGATACTGTCTGGTTTTACTGTTCATTTAAAACTGCCTTTTGAACGTACAGAAAGCAGTGGTTGCCTATGTTCTGTCGAGAGGCGATATACATCATATTCGTTTTTCAATTTGAGCTCTATAATAGGACCAATACAAAGAGAGAGAGGAGAGAGAGAGAGAGAGAGAGAGAGAGAGAGAGAGAGAGAGAGAAAGTCAATTGGCTTCACCTTCCCTGATTTGGAGCTTGTTGGTATACCCTTTCTGTTCTCCATGAAAGATGGCTCTGAGAACTATGCGACTTAACTTCTTAGGTCATCAGTCGCCTAGAACTTAGAACTAATTAAACCTAACTAACCTAAGGACAACACACACATCCATGCCCGAGGCAGGATTCGAACCTGCGACCGCAGCGGTCGCGCGGTTCCAGACTGAAGCGCCTTTAACCGCACGGCCACACCGGCCGGCTCTCCATGACAGCTCCTGCAGCTAGTGTCTGGTGTATCTACAATATTAAGTACAGGCAAGTTTGTAAATCGACTCCTGCTGCATCTAGTAGACAAAATATGAACCAGTACGGCTATCCTACAGCCGGCAGTCGTGCAGCAAGCGGGAAAACACGTTTTTGCGTATGATAAACCTGTGCCCGTACAGGATATGGACGCCGTTCACGCGGCCAATACATGCGCGCCTGTACATCGCAAGGTTTGGTACTGAATGTGTTAAAGTGTGTTTTCTTTCATTTTTTAAGTTAAATACTTTTAGTGAGATATACAGTAGAATACGACGATGGAAAAGCGCGAAGGGCGTGGTTTTTCTCGATACCACACATAGTGCGGCTGTTTTCGATCTGATGCGGGGCGTAAGCCATCCATCGCGACTGCTGAGCGATTCAATGCATGTTAAGCAGAGCCGTCGGGCCCTGGAGACCCGGCCTTAGCAAAGTTGGGCGCGTCTGCCGCGCAAACAATTTATCTCCTGCGGAGGCCGGTACTGTCTGAAGTGCGGGTTGAAGCGGGAACATCTCTCTACACCAGAGTGCAGCTGCCAGAACGAGGCAGATGGATAGCGGTTCTACGTCACTTCATGATTTTATCCACACTGACAGAAAAAAATCGCAACACCAAAAAATAATGTACAGTAATATAACATTTGGAATACATTTGTCTATGTAACATACTTAAATGATTAATATTCCAATATCACATGTTAACGTAAGCACGAGATAAGTCATGGCAAATGGGTAATGCTTGTGTACTGATAACCGGTTTAACCGTCAGGTTGTTGAATGCAAGCAAGCAAAGATGGATATTTTGTGTTGAACATGTCTGTTTGTAGGATGGTGTTCCATGCCTGTTGCACTTGGTCGGTCAATACAGGGACTGTTAACGCTATTTGTGGATGAGGCTGGAGTTGTCCAATGATATCCCATTTGTGCTCTATTGGACACAGTTCTGGTGATTGGGTATTCCAAGGCAACCTGTCCACACACTGCACAGCATGTTGGGTTACAATAGCAGTATGTGGTTGAGCGTTATTCTGTTGGAAAACACTCAGTGCCATGCTTTTCATGAATGGCAGCATGACAGGCCGTTTCACCAGATGCTACAGTTTTGCAGTTAAGGTGCGTGGGATGTTCTCGAGTGTGTTCTTGCTGTGATACGAAATCACACCGCAGATTATACAGCTTCACGTGTAGGTCCGGTGTGTCTATGCCGAAGTCAGGTTGGTTGCAAGCCCTCAACTGGCCTCCTCATACTCAACACACGGCCATCATTGGCACCGAGGCAGAACCAGCTCTCATCAGAAAACACAACAGACCTCCACCATGCCGTCCAGTTAGCTCTCGACTGAGGCCAGTGAAGTCGAAAATGGCGGTGGTTTTGGGTTGGTGGAATACAGGCTACTGGGCACCTGGTTCGGAGCTATCCTTGCAGTAACCTATTTGTAGCAATTCGTTGTGTCACTGTGGTGCCAACTGCAGCTCAAATCACTGCTGCAGATGCAGTACGATGCACCACAGCCACACGCCGAACACCATTGTCTTCTTTCTTGACAGTGCCACGTGACCGTCCAGAGCCCGGTCTTCTTGCGACTGTACATTCTCGTGACCACTGCTACCAGCAACTGAGTACAGTGGCTATAATCCTGCCAAGTCTTTCCGCAATATCGCAGAAGGAACATCCAGCTTCTCGTAGCCCTATTACACGGCCTCGTTCAAACTCGGTGACATGGCGTCGTTTTCGGCTTATAGGTACTCTTGACTAACATCAACTCACCACGTCCAATCTCAAAGGTAATATCTTTTAGCGTATCTTTAAAGCAAACCTCGTTGGCATCCTGACAGTGACGCCACTCTTACGTGACTGGTGAGGCATTGGTATACACATAATTTTTTTGATGTAGAAACACGCCTAACTAACTTTCGTCTATCTTGCTCAACTCCTTCTTGGTGCTGAGTTTTTTTCCGTCATTGTATCTAGCTGTCTCTCATGCTCCATTAAGTCACCTATGGGCGAAAGGAGTTCTCAGCCTCCCACAGAGGGTCTGTGCTTTTAGATTAAATCCTTGTTCAACTTCTAGCCAGAAAATTGATTATGTGACACTACATCCCATACAGCCACACGTGGATTACATTTTATTAATTACGTTATTTTTTGTGATGAACCGCACTAGCTAAGTCTGGAACAAAATCAGTAACAAAAATTCCTTTGTTAATTCGTCTGTTAATTACGTTTCTTTCTAAGTCTTCCCCCACCATTAATTTTCCATATTTTCACGAGCGTTTATAATTACTGCTTCTATATGACAGAAATCATAAATAACCCGGCACGCTAAATACCATACAAATTATCCCGCCGTGTGTCGCATATGAAACTGACACAGCACTAACTACGGCCGTTGTGGTCGAGCGTTTCTAGGCGCTCAGTCCGGAACTGCGCTGGCGCTGCTGTCGCAGGTTCGAATCCTGTCTCGGGCACGGATGTGTGTGATGTTCTTAGGTTAGTTAGGTTTAAATAGTTCTAAGTCTAGGGTACTGATGACTTCAGATGTTAAGTCCCATAGTGCTTAGAGCCATTATGCATCATTACAGCACTAATTCTGACATCTCTCTACATAAATTTGCTGCCTCTGGCAGTCACCTACTTCTCGCATGGTACCACGCCAAACAATTTTCAATAAAGGCACTTCTGGATAATAGTTTAATATCCAGTGAATTACCGAGCGAGGTGGCGCAGTGGTTAGCACACTGGACTCGCATTCGGGAGGACAACGGTTCAATCCTGCGTCCGGCCATCCTCATTTAGGTTTTCCGTGTTTTTCCTAAATCGCTCCAGGCAAATGCCAGGATGGTTCCTTTGAAAGGACACGGCCGACTTCCTTCCCCAATCTGATGAGACCGATGACCACGCTGTTTGGTCTCCTGTTTGGTCTCCTCCCCCAAATAACCCAACCCCCCCCTTCCCCCCCCCGAACTATATTACTTCCAGTCACATTAAATTTTCCACGAATCCTATGTCTGTGTTTCTATCGAACTAATTGGAGAAGAGACATACCGCGCAAAATCACACACGAATGAAGACTTTCGTATTTGAGAAAATGGCGAGCAAAAACACCAGGAACATATATGGCCTCACTGTTCTACGAATTTAGCGTACCTCTGAGATGCTTACAAGATCTGAATCCGGTGACCTATATAGTGAACGGACTCCTCCCCATAAGATCATGTGAAATGTTACGAAAAAGCTGCGCAACGTAAACTGATGAACATCCCAAGTTAAACAGGGGTTGCCCAACTAAACATGAAATACGTTCGCCGAAGCTCACACAAATACAAAGTGCGTTCAAAAAGTTTTGCGCAGTCGTCTCTAATTTTTTTTATTTCTTGCAGGATGAGAATGAAATTTTTTGTGAACATACTTGGAACATTTAGCTACAAGTTGGTGTATAAAAGTATTTTCTTTTATGTGCAGGTAAGCCATAATGGACCGTGAAGTAGATGTCAGGTTGCGACAACGGTCGGTGATGGAGTTCCTCTTCAAGACCGGCTATGACTCTGCCACATCGATTCACAGGAAGTTGCTCCCTGTTTATGGGGAGGACGCAGTGGATCGCAGCAGTATCTAGCGGTGGTTGAAGAGGTTTAAAGAAGCTGATTTCTCTCTGCTGGACAATCCACGATGCGGTAGACCATCGACGGCAAGGAGTGATGTGAATAAGGAGACCATCGATCAAATCATCCAAAATGACAGCTGTGTGACGACACGACAGCTTGCTGAAATGACTCGTCATTGGGTATTGTGGTATCACTGGTAGAGTCACTAGGGTACAGAAAAATCTGAGCATGTTGGGTGCCTAGATTATTGACAGGAAAAATGAAAACGATGAGGACGAATGCGTGCGAGGGTCTCATGAAGACCTTAACAGAATAGTGGAACCAGTGTTTTGACGGCGTCATTACCCAGGATGAAGCATGGTTGTTTTTGTCCGAACCTGACAGCAAAACCCAATCCATGGAGTGGCGTCATCCGGGTTCCACTCGGAACAAGAAACCAAGACTTTCACGAACAGCAGGCAGAAAGGTGATGGCCTCCTTCTTCTGGGATCAGTGTGGTGTCATTTTCATCGAGTTTTTGGAACCTAGCTCCACAATTAACCGAGAACGTTACTGGTTGTCACTGAACAAGCTGCGACGTTCCATCAAGAGCCACAGACCACAGATTCAGGGTCATCTCATCAGACTACACCATGACAATGCCAGACGCCATATAGCGCCTATGACGCAGAAGAAAATCAGGAAAATGCGTTGGAAAATTGTTCCTCATCCTCCCTACAGTCCGGATTTGGCTCCGTCTGATGTTTACCTCTTTGATCGTCTGAAGTTCCACCTGCGCGGTAAAACATTTAATAGTGAGAAAGACTTTATTTCCTGTATCAAGCGATGGTGCAAAAGTCAGTCCCCAGAATTTTACCAAAGAGCATTTACATCACGGAAAGGACGTTGAGCCAGAGACGTCACAGCTGATGGAGGCTACATTTAGCAGGCTCAATGTATAGCTAAATGTTCCAAGTATGTTCACAAAAAATTTCATTCTCCTCTCCCAAAAAATAAAAAAAATTCGAGACGACTGTGCAAAACTTTTTGAAAAACCCTTGGATAATGAGAAAGAGTGTCAAAACTACGGAATGCAAGTACATGTCACAATAAAATCCTGTTAAAACTACGTTGCAGTGGCTTTATTCCAACCATTTAGTAGGCAATATGGATAATTTGTAAAGGCACAGTGTTTCAAACGAATTAAACAAAAGATACACGAAAAACAAGAGGAGTTCAATAAGTGATGCAACACATTTTTTTTCGGCCCATCGTGGTTGAAAGAATGCGGAATTTGTTATGGGACATCAGCTTCTATAATTTCATGAATTTCCGCTTGGTGGCGGCGCTATACGCACCCTGGAAAATGCCGTCTGTAACGGAGTTGCGTTCCAAGCAGAGAGGTATAACTGAGTCCCTTTCGGCGGAAAACTAGAGCATCGTAGATATTCATGTGCGCTTGTTGGCACCTAACAAAAGCACAGTGAGTGATTGGGCTAGGCATCTGTAATCATCGCAACAAGCTCACGCAAACCTGTCCGATCTCCAGCGTATCGGCCGACCGCGCACAGCTGTGACTCCTGCAATGATTGAACGTGCGGACACACTTATTCTAGATGATCGACGGGTCACAGTCGAAAACTTTGCTGCTCGAGTGGACAGCTCCGTTGGCAGTTCTGACTCAAGTCTGCGCTCACAAAACTTAATTGGATTGTTCTTCCTCACACCCTACAGCCCAAATATCGCACGTTCCAGCTTCCATGTGTTTGCCCCATTGAAGGATGCACTCTGAGGGAAGCAGTACGTGGTTGATGGGGAGGTTATTGATCCCACAAGATATTGCTCAGACGTTGACCAGCAGATTGGTACCACGAGGGCATCCAGGACCTCCCTGTAAGGTGAGGTAAGGCAGTTGCATTAACCGAAGATTATGCTGAAAAACAGGGGTTTATAGCCAAAAGAGTGGGGAATAATATGGTGTGTCCTGAATAAAACGAACCTGCTTTCAGAAAAAAATTTGTTGGATTATTTACCGAACGCCCCTCGTATCTTGGCACAAGTGGGGGAATTAGAAATGAAATGATACAGTTACCTATGTCCACGTGAACTGTCAGTGATTGCTGAACTGGTCAACAGAACAGATAAAAGAAAAGACTCAGAAATGTGCGTATAAGCACCAGTTCCCTTGCCTAATTACATGCTGAATTCAGCTATCTGACTGCATGAATTAGTCAGAAAGATAGAACTTGAATTCGAAACAAACGACTTCGTTATCTCATCACAACACACGCAAAAGCCGCTCAAACCTAGCATCTTTATAAACTTAGCTGTAGAGGCTTGTTGCAGTGGTGGCTGTGAGTTATAAGTTCAGTTCCAGTATCTATGATCAGCTTTAGGAAACTATTTCCATGTCTAAGATTTCTCTGCAAGATATTATATGCGGGTTCGTATTATTAAGTAGGATTTCTGAAGCATACTGAGTGAGGAATATTTGACTTCATTTTTACAGGCCGCTGCCTCCTAAAGCTCATAGTCCAAATCTGTGACCAAGATGCCAGTTGGCGTACCATGGTGTTGTATTTGTTGTAGCCCTATTCGAAGCCATTTCTTGTCTTCCTCCGACCTTTAGGCCAGCTACAAACAAAAATTTTCTCTTTGATTGAGATACATCATGTGATTCCGAGGACGAGTGCACAGCTTCCATTTCAGTGTTTAGGCCACCAAACTTTCACAATGCATCAGACTCCATCTGAGATTGCTGGTGACCAGTCTAAGACTGAACATAATTGGAGCAAAACAATGCCCTGATGATGCCCCTGCATTTATTTCCCAGTGTGGTCCCAGTGATTTTATTGTGGAGTTAGGTATACCATTACCATCTCAGTTATTTGGAGTTCTGCTTTCAGGTGATATGATGGAGTTAATTTTGTTTCAGGCAAACTTGTATGCTCAACAGTCGTCTCTGACTTTCGGTAAACCTTATGTAAGAGCATCCACGGAAAACTTAAAAACTTTCTTAGGGATAAATATCTTGATGGACATAAAACAACTCCTTAGTTACAGAGATTACTGAAGTTCAAGTGCTGACGTACATAACAGTTACATCTACATCTACATCTACATCTACATCCATACTCCGCAAGCCACCTGACGGTGTCTGGCGGAGGGTACCTTGAGTACCTCTATCGGTTCTCCATTCTATTCCAGTCTCGTATTGTTCGCGGAAAGAAAGATCGTCGGTATGCCTCTGTGTGGGACCTATAATCTCTGATTTTATCCTCAAGGTCTCTTCGCGAGACATACGTAGGAGGGAGCAATATACTACTTGACTCCTCGGCGAAGGTATGTTCTCGAAACTTCAACAAAAGCCTGTACCGAGCTACTGAGCGTCTCTCCTGCAGAGTCTTCCACTGGAGTTTATCTATCATCTCCGTAACGCTTTCGTGATTACTAAATGATCCTGTAACGAAGCGCGCTGTTCTCCGTTGGATCTTCTCTATCTCTTCTATCAACCCTATCTGGTACGGATTCCACACTGCTGAGCGTATTCAAGCAGTGGGCGAACAAGTGTACTGTAACCTACTTCCTTTGTTTTCGGATTGCATTTCCTTAGGATTCTTCCAATGAACCTCAGTCTGGCATCTGCTTTACCGACGATCAACTTTATATGATCATTCCATTTTAAATCACTCCTAATGCGTACTACCAGATAATTTATGGAATTAACTGCTTCTAGTTGCTGACCTGCTATATTGTAGCTAAATGATAAGGGATCTAGCTTTCTATGTATTCACAGCACATTACACGTGTCTACATTGAGATTCAATTACCATTCCCTGCACCATGCGTCAATTCGCTGCAGATCATCCTGCATTTCAGTACAATTATCCAATGTTACAACCTCTAGATATACCACAGCATCATCCGCAAAAAGCCTCAGTGAATTTCCGATGTCATCCACAGGGTCATTTATGTATATTGTGAATAGCAACGGTCCTACGACACTCCCCTGCGGCACACCTGAAATCACTCTGACTTCGGAAGATTTCTCTCCATTGAGAATGACATGCTGCGTTCTGTTATCTAGGAACTCTTCAATCCAATTACACAATTGGTCTGATAGTCCATATGCTCTTACCTCGCTCATTTAACGACTGTGGGGAACTGTATCGAACGCCTTGCGGAAGTCAAGAAACACGGCATCCGCCTGGGAACCCGTGTCTATGGCCCTCTGAGTCTCGTGGACGAATAGCGCAAGCTGGGTTTCACACGATCGTCTTCTTCGAAACCCATGCTGATTCCTACAGAGTAGATTTCTGGTCTCCAGAAAAGTCATTATACTCGAACATAATACGTGTTCCAAAATTCTACAACTGACCGACGTTAGAGATATAGGTCTATAGTTCTGCACATCTGTTCGACGTCTCTTCTTGAAAACGGGGATGACCTGCGCCCTTATCCAATCCTTTGGAACGCTACGCTCTTCTAGAGACCTACGGTACACCGCTGCACGAAGGGGGGCAAGTTCCTTCGCGTACTCTGTGTAAAATCGAACTGGTATCCCATCAGGTCCAGCGGCCTTTCCTCCTTTGAGCGATTTTAATTGTTTCTCTATTCCTCTGTCGTCTATTTCGACATCTACCATTTTGTCATCTGTGCAACAATCTGGAGAAGGAACTACAGTGCAGTCTTCCTCTGTGAAACAGCTTTGGAAAAAGACCTTAAGTCTGTCATCCTCTGTTTCAGTACCATTTTGGTCACAGAGTGTCTGGACATTTTGTTTTGATCCACCTACCGCTTTGACATAAGACCAAAATTTCTAACTCGGTTGTTGTACCACGGTGGCTCTTTTCCATCTCTTACGATCTTGCTTGGCGCATACTCATCTAACACATATTGTACGATGGTTTTGAACTTTGTCCACTGATCCTCAACACTATCTGTACTTAAGGCAAAACTTTTGTGTTGAGCCATCAGGTACTCTGAAATCTGTTTTTTGTCACTTTTGCTAAGCAGAAAAATCTTCCTACCTTTTTTAATATTTCTATTTACGGCTGAAATCATCGATGCCGTAACCGCTTTATGATCGCTGATTCCCTGTTCTGCGTTAACCGTTTCAAATAGTTCGGGTCTGTTTGTCACCAGAAGGTGTAATATGTTTTCGCCATGAGTCGGTTCTCTGTTTAACTGCTCAAGGTAGTTTTCAGATAAAGCACTTAAAAAATTTCATTGGAGTCTTTGTCCCTGCCACCCGTTATGAACGTTTGTGTCTCCCAGTCTATATCCGGCAAATTAAAATCTCCACCCAGGACTATAACATGGTGGAGAAATCTACTCTAAATATTTTCCAAATTATCCTTCAGGTGCTCAGTCAAAACAGCTGCTGAGCCAGGGAGCCTATAGAGACACCCAATTACCATGTCTGAGCCTGCTTTAACCGTGACCTTCACCCAAATTATTTCACATTTCGGATCTCCGTCAATTTCCTTCGATACTATTGCACTTCTTATCGCTATAAACACGCCTCCCCCTTCAGTGTCCAGCCCGTCTCTGCGGTATACATTCCAATCTGAGTTTAGAATTTCATTACTGTTTACATCTGGTTTCAGCCAACTTTCTGTCCCTAGTACTATGTGGGCATTGTGACCGTTTATTGACGAGAGCAGTTCTGGGACCTTTCTATAGACGCTCCTGCATTTTACTATTAGCAGATTAATATTGTTATTCCCTGTTGCATTTTGCCTACTCCTACCTTGCCGCGTTTCAAGAGGCGTCTTGTCGGGCCTAGGGAGGGAATTCTGTAACCTAAAAAACCCACATGTGCACTCCACACGTACTCCGCTACCCTTGTAGCCGCTTCCTGCGTCTAGTGCACGCCTGACCTATTCAGGGGGACACTATATTTCTCCACCCGATAGCGGAGGTCGAGAAATTTGCACCTCAGATCTCCGCAGAATCGTCTGAGCCTCTGGTTTAAGCCTTCCACTCGGCTCCAAACCAGACGACCGCGATCGGTTCTGGGAAACTACAAATAGTTAGCTCAGATTCCACCCCGCGAGCGAGGCTTTCCACCTTCACCAACTCCGCCAACCGCCTGTATGAACTGAGGATGACCTGAACCTAGACGGCAGGAGTCATTGGTGGCGACATGAGCAACAATTTGCCGTCAGGTGCACCCAGTGCTCTCTATCGCCGCCGACAGGGCCTCCTCCACGACATGAGCAACAATTTGCCGCCGGGTGCACCCAGTGCTCTCTATCGCCGCCGACAGGGCCTCCTCCACATCTCGGATGAGACCCCCCGGCAAGCAGACAGAGTGAACACTGGCCTTCTTCCCCGACCTTTCCGCTATTTCCCTAAGGGACTCCATCACCCGCCTAACTTTGTAGCTCCCAATCACTAATAAACCCCTCCCCCCGTGTGCCTGCTCGGACCTTGCTGAAGGAGCGGCCACATGTCCACTCACAGGCAGAGCGGGCGATGCCACACGGCCAGCCTCCACATTGACCCTCCGCCTCGTGCGCCGCGAACGCCGCTGAACCCGCCATTCCCCTTGGGGAGAGGGTGGCCCAACCACGCCCGGTACACGCGAAGATGTCTCGACAGCAGGGACAGTGGATGAAGCATGTAAAACCTGGGGTGTACCATGCGACGCACCAGACTCCCCACTGCCGCTACACTCCGAGGCAGCAGCCTGAAGACGGCCGACAGCGGCCATCAACACGTTCAGCTGTTCGCGAACAGTGGCCAGCTCCTCCTGCGTCCGTACACAGCAGTCACACGTCCTATCCATCCTCAGAAATCAATTTACTGCAGAGAGTTAATCAACTTTTAACTAGACTGCTAATTCATTAAAGGCGGCTGATAGTTGACTAAACTGTGGTTACTAGACACTTCTTGTAGAAAACAATGAAAATAGCACTACCTGTCTCTGGAGTGTATTCAAAAGAAACACTAGCACTACTGGCACTATGGTTGACTAAAGGGACTCTCTCTGACTGTATTCAAAACAAACACGAAATATATGGAACACTATTACTAGCACTCGACAATTAAAGCTTCCTAAAAGCAAAAACACACGTAAGAAGAAGTGACAAGTAAGAAAAATAGAGTTAATACTTAAATTAGCGAAGCTCGCTGCACAGCAGACGTGATGCAGACGGCAGTTACGACGACACTGACAGCAGTTACATGAGTCAACTGCTGTCAAGGAGGCGTTTCGAGTGGTTTCTCACCAACTTGCATTTGAATGACAACAGTAAAATGCCACAAGGGCACACCAACTATGATAAACTTTATAAGTTGCGTCCTTTCCTAACAAAAATTGCACGTAACTTTCAGAAAGCACTAAATCCAAATGAATGTATGGCAGTGGACACAGAATGGCAAGGTTTTAGTATAGTAAGGAATCAAATCCTAGTATTTTCCACATGAAGAAGCATTTCCATAAAATGACACATTGCTTGGCAAAATGGTACTGTAATCGACCAGCAGCCGGACTGCAAATATATATATATATATATATATATATATATATATATATATATATATATATTTTAATTTGAAGATTAAGAATAAAATCGTTCATACTGTAACACCATGATCTAAAAATGCCAACGGAGGTATAAAAGGCAAAAACAAGAGTATAATCAACGTTACGGCCTGGTGTTGTTTACAGAAATGGATACCACATTTAACTGATCGAGAAAGATGAAGATTTCTGTTACGCTATCAATATGGCCTACCACTGCTCAAAATAAAAACTAAAGCGATGAAAAACGATGATCGGGAGAATGTTATGATAGTTTAACAGTCACTTTGATAAATGGTTGTAACGTTTTTACTAATGTGTGGTATGGAGAAATACACTACATATTTTTCCTAAATCATTTGTTGTATCATTAAGCCTCATACCAAACTTTTCTGCCAGGTAAAGTCGGAGCAGGAAAGTCATACGGATAGTATCGCACGCTGTTGGTTGTTTAAGGGGGGGGGACATTCGTGAAATACATACTATGTAAAAGGTGCTCCAAATCAACAATTTTCAAGATAAGCAATGAAATTCCGTACCATACGTTATATGAAATTAACACATTCACTAGAAAGTTCCTCGGAAAATATATATTTAACATTCTGTGGTTTCACCGCCAGACACCACACTTGCTAGGTGGTAGCCTTTAAATCGGCCGCGGTCCATTAGTATACGCCGGACCCGCGTGTCGCCACTGTCAGTGATCGCAGACCGAGCGCCACCACACGGCAGGTCTAGAGAGACGTACTAGCACTCGCCCCAGTTGTACAGCCGACGTTATTGGCGGTGGTTCGCTGGCAACTGCGCTCTCATTTGCCGAGACGATGGTTGGCGTAGCCTTCAGCTACAATTGCTACGACCTAGCAAGGCGCCATATTCAGTTGATATTGAGATTCTATTAATGTATCATCAAGAGCGATGTTCTACAGTTGTGGATTAAAGTTAAGTATTAGGGCAGCTGCGTCTATTTTCTAGGTTCTCATTTCCTTTTAACTGTTCCAGACCTCACGCCAATCTGCGTGCCTTTCGGCTTCCTCTCGTTGTGACTTGGCTGTCTTGCTAAGTCACAACACATCCTTTTATGGACTTTAAAAAAATATTAAAAAAAGTAATACATGTACCTTCTTGTCAATTCGAGAGATTTATACAGAATTTTCTCTGTTGAATCTCTTTGAATGTAGTAAGCTTGTTCTATAAGTTTTCTGAATATTTCGAATAGGTAAATTTTAATAATTTTTTAACCGTAATTTTGTAAGCATAATAGAGAATCATGCAAAATTCCAATCTTTTGCCGCATATCTCAGGTTACACTGAGAATTATAAAATTTACTCTCGAAACAACATTTACTGGGTTTACGGGAATAAGTGTACAAAATTTAATAATTCTAGACTTCATAGGTACTGAGCAAAAGGGTCAAAAACTTTAAAAAACATAGTTTTCAGGAAATGCATTATAAAGTTCAAACTAACGTTTTCTCTTACGTCACCTCCTCAGAAGGCTCCAGATTTGTACTCAGGGCTCTCTTTCCCTTCAAGGCTTCTCCTCTGGTTCCGTGTCTTCTACTTTCCTTTATCAGGTCTTCAACTGACTTTTCTGCTACAGAGAAGCGGTATGAATCTATTATTCTCAAGACGTCTTGAGTGAAATTTCCTATCACAAAGCTAGCTCTCCCTAATACCTTTGTCCTCCCTTTTTCTCATCATTAAACCCAAGAACTGCATCGTAAGTTGCAGTTCTCATAACTGTGGCAGGTGAATATGTGACAAAACAGTAACTGCTTCTTCGTAAACAAGGCAGCGATTTGTTATTATTTCTAAGGTATCGATCAGAGTCAGAGATGATTTATAAACCCGAAGAGTGTATGTCACAGCCTTCTAGATGTATCCTGTGCAAGTTAGCTTGAAAGTAATTCACAGAATCGTTGTTCACCGAGCTAGTACTGAAGTGTTGCTTCAAAAAACGGGCATGGAAGGAAGGTCATGTCACACATTTAATTATTTTTCAGGCACTTCAGATGCGGTTTCATCATTGAAACTGTGGGAACTTATTGTTCATGAATCTACTAATAAATAAAAAATGAATTGAAAATTTACATTTCCGGTCAATTACATGAACATCCCCCCCTTAATATATCGCACTGAATGTCACAGTCCATTGTGACGAGTTCTGTCTAGGTCACTGTTCACTGTCATCCTTGCTAGCGAAACCGTAATTACTGGCCGATTCAGAGAGCTCACGAGCCCACACACACACACACACACACACACACACACACACACACACACACACTATAACGGGTGGCTGGTGCAAAGCTTTGTGTTGCTCCGATTAGATAATGGAACACAGGCATCGTGACAGCGTTACTAGCAGTGCTTTGATTATTTGGCGCTTAGGCAGTGCTGCTCTCTGTGAATGTTGACTACTGCTGGCGAATTAAAACGTAAAATCACGGTGACAAGAGTTCCAACGCTAACTCCCAAATAACGCGTGATTATAGTAAAAAAAATTCGTCTATGTAGAAAAAGAAGCAACGTAACGAAAAAGCATTTGTGCTGTACTAATTCAAAATTTATAGTTTTAGATGAAGATCAGAAACAGGGGAGCCTTGGTGTAGAATACTGAGAAGTCATGGTCCATAATGGCCTGTTTGGTGTTAAGGACAGCAGTTTCGTGTAAAGCAGTATGTGAGCCTATTGTATGTAAAAGCATGTAACGGCGCTATTTCATAGCGTAAATCGAAAAGGGCGGTCAAAGCATGGCACACCGAGATCTCGTCGAAGGTCAGTTTCTTGGTGCTGCACTGAGACAGAGCTCTGTCGTTGTCAAAGTCACGTGATAGTTGTAATTAGCTGTCGTGGGACTGCAGAGCTCTGAACTAAATTTTATTAATTGATATGAACCGAATTACTCAGTTGAAATCAATGATACGACGTAGAATGAAATGGTATTAACAAAACATGTGAAGAAATGTTGAAACTACAGAATACGAGGTGGTGTGTGCAGAATGTGATACGATTATGACATCCATGCACGACTCTGGGGCGGCACGAACGCTGAAGGTCGCCAATGTTTTCCTACTATCTTTTCGTCTGAAGAAACAACCAGGGTTCATTTCCTAGGAAAGAGAACCATCGAGGGAACAGATGTGATGGAGTATTGTGGCTTACCTTGCCACAGGGATACACACCACTTATGTTAGAATCGCTGCAACGACAAAAAATTACTGCGCTAAAACCAAAGTTGTAGATTTTTTAATATTTCAGAGATGACAGATGCTGTTTGTTGGAATCTTTGCATAAAAAAGATTTTAAGCATTGTAAAATCACGAGAGTTACAGAATTATTGAAAGACGAAACACTGACATACGGAGATTCAGTTGTACAGTCATACATTCTAACATTCAAGAGTTACAACTACGAACAGCATTTTTCTTTAAAATACTTTCATTCTCCTTTTAAAGGTGCTGGCTGTAAGCTGCCATTACGGAGTTGGAAATTGAAATAAGAACACCGTGAATTCATTGTCCCAGGAAGGGGAAACTTTATTGACACATTCCTGGGGTCAGATACATCACATGATCACACTGACAGAACCACAGGCACATAGACACAGGCAACAGAGCATGCACAATGTCGGCACTAGTACAGTGTATATCCACCTTTCGCAGCAATGCAGGCTGCTATTCTCCCATGGAGACGATCGTAGAGATGCTGGATGTAGTCCTGTGGAACGGCTTGCCATGCCATTTTCACCTGGCGCCTCAGTTGGACCAGCGTTCGTGCTGGACGTGCAGACCGCGTGAGACGACGCTTCATCCAGTCCCAAACATGCTCAATGGGGGACAGATCCGGAGATCTTGCTGGCCAGGGTAGTTGACTTACACCTTCTAGAGCACGTTGGGTGGCACGGGATACATGCAGACGTGCATTGTCCCGTTGGAACAGCAAGTTCCCTTGCCGGTCTAGGAATGGTAGAACGATGGGTTCGATGACGGTTTGGATGTACCGTGCACTATTCAGTGTCCCCTCGACGATCACCAGTGGTGTACGGCCAGTGTAGGAGATCGCTCCCCACACCATGATGCCGGGTGTTGGCCCTGTGTGCCTCGGTCGTATGCAGTCCTGATTGTGGCGCTCACCTGCACGGCGCCAAACACGCATACGACCATCATTGGCACCAAGGCAGAAGCGACTCTCATCGCTGAAGACGACACGTCTCCATTCGTCCCTCCATTCACGCCTGTCGCGACACCACTGGAGGCGGGCTGCACGATGTTGGGGCGTGAGCGGAAGACGGCCTAACGGTGTGCGGGACCGTAGCCCAGCTTCATGGAGACGGTTGCGAATGGTCCTCGCCGATACCCCAGGAGCAACAGTGTCCCTAATTTGCTGGGAAGTGGCGGTGCGGTCCCCTACGGCACTGCGTAGGATCCTACGGTCTTGGCGTGCATCCGTGCGTCGCTGCGGTCCGGTCCCGGGTCGACGGGCACGTGCACCTTCCGCCGACCACTGGCGACAACATCGATGTACTGTGGAGACCTCACGCCCCACGTGTTGAGCAATTCGGCGGTACGTCCACCCGGCCTCCCGCATGCCCACTATACGCCCTCGCTCAAAGTCCGTCAACTGCACATACGGTTCACGTCCACGCTGTCGCGGCATGCTACCAGTGTTAAAGACTGCGATGGAGCTCCGTATGCCACGGCACACTGGCTGACACTGACGGCGGCGGTGCACAAATGCTGCGCAGCTAGCGCCATTCGACGGCCAACAACGCGGTTCCTGGTGTGTCCGCTGTGCCGTGCGTGTGATCATTGCTTGCACAGCCCTCTCGCAGTGTCCGGAGCAAGTATGGTGGGTCTGACACACCGGTGTCAATGTGTTCTTTTTTCCATTTCCAGGAGTGTATTTATAATATTCAGAATGGTTCAAATGGCTCTGAACACTATGGGACTTAACATCTGAGGACATCACACACATCCATGCCCGAGGCAGGGTTCAAACCTGCGACAGTAGCGGTCGCGCGGTTCCAGAATGAAGCGCCTAGAACCGCTCACCCACACCGGCCGGCTTTATGATATTAAAACATGTTAAAATAGAAGATTAAAATACATTAAATGTGCTGATCAACATGTTTATGTCTGTGATTTGAGGACTATGCAATTCTTATGAGTTTTTGCTTCTGGTAAAATATCTGCATGTGACTGTGTTGGTGTGCGGCATGTGCAGTGTTATATCCTAGCCAGTAATGCCACCCGAGCCCGCTGCCAATAGGTTGGCAGCATCAAAGTCCGGACGCCGTCCGCATAAGCAGCGCCAGCGAGACAGGAAATCGCCGCAAGTCTGCGCGCGCCACCGCTGGCTTCTGGTTTCTTAAGCGCTGGAGTCGCGAGCGCTAGGACAGTTCTGTATTCGCCGCTCAGTTGTATACTCGCCACCGAATTGTGTACTTGCTAGTCAGTTGTGTGTTCATCGCAGCAGAGTTGTTGTTTGTCGTCAGCCGACGCTGACCTAGCCGCTCCGACTCGAACTAGACAGATTTCTGTATACACGGAGTTCACTACTGTGTTTCTGTATCTTCGTTAATAAAGATAAGTACCGACTTTTATTTAATCAGAGTGTTTGGGTTTTCATCTTTCTGTTCACTGTTCCAGCGGACCGGTCAGCCCGCCATTAAAAGTGTGGCGGTGACTTCTTAAGCCGTTTCTACAGCGAATTGTTTGTCGCTACGAACGCCGCCACAAAATGCAGTGTCTAGAGCTTGGCATCCGTAAAGGTTTGGCATACATGATAAGTAAACACTCCTCATACTGAGTGACACTAGACATTTGAAGTATGTTTGTCAGGTCCGGTACGCAGAGCACAAAACTAGAGTTTCTTCAATAGGTAAGAGAGTAACAAACCAGTATTACACTGATGACCGATCGACAAGGAGACATGTAACATTATAAGATAAAAAAGCAATGAATCAAAAGGATAAAATATGTTCCATGTGTGATTACATAACATGACTACTGAAACATCGTCTCCAGTCGTGAAAGCTGAACTCGGCGAAAGTGTACAATCAATTTACAATCTTGTGGAATTATATTTTTAATTTGCATCAGTTTTAGATAAACGGGCTGTACGTATTTTTTGATGGTAGCAGGACGTATTAACATGTTAGTGACATGACAGTCTGTTCCATGCACTGCTGTGTTGCTTTTGTACATGGTAATACTCTAAGTCTCCATCAAAATCATGTGAAGATGGATAATAATATAACGAATTAAATTTTTCTCCTTCACTTCAAAAGAAAATAGAATGTCATTCACGTATTACTTAACTACAACCTTCACTAGAAATTTTTAATATTTAAACATACTTTATTCAACTCTGAATCTGGCCATGTCATCATAGCAACTGTTCCTTAACTACTGAGGCAAGGAATTCTGCACACATTCTGCATCTCCAGAGAGGTAAACAAGAAGAGTTGCTTTAGTTGCGCTGAACTACTGGCAGTATGAGTGACGGCAGAGGTGAAACGTTCCATCAAAATTTTGCAATATCACTACTGATCTGCACACTTTTGGGTGGTTCTGTTCTGTCATGCGAATGGGTGAACTTCGTCAACAAGATTGATGATGTACGCCTGCTGCAAACTTCGTCAGAAATACTGTAAGCTGACCGCAAATGATAGCATCCATGCGTTATCTACTTGCTGTCGTTACTACAGTGCCAGGCAGGTAGCTTCTGTCTGTGGACACTCAACGGAGTTCACCTGGAACTTTCACATAGCGCCATACAATCGTCTAATTGTGGTGATAACCAGCCCAACAGCCACAAGAACATATTTCAACCCCTCAAGCATGCAAATCGAGTGATGACAACCATTTCCTGATATGTCTGAGTCACCCATTTTCCCAAACACTGCTTTGCTGCCACCTGATCGTTTAATGTGCTAATATTTTCGAAAAATGTAAAAGATGGCTAGGAACTCAGACAGTGCAGTTGTTACAATTATTGAATAATCATACAGCAGTCCCAACATTTATATGGCAATGAACTGTGGATTCCAAAGGCCAATAACAGGGGCTGGATTCAGGCACAGAAATGAAATTTCGGATTGTGTGAGGGATTAAAGGTAGTTGGATCCCACCCGCAATGATAATATTAGAAGAGAACTGGAGATCTCCCGCTCCTTCCCCTCCCCACTGGAAAAAATCAAAACTGCCTGAAACATGTTTCTCTAATGAGCAATCACTAGCTGCCAAAGCAACCTATTGTGTAACTGACAGGCTGAATCTTTTTGGGAAGAATAAGGTGAAGAGAATTGATGTTCTGGAACAGACCCACATGCCTGAGTCGTGAAGTAAATTTGATGATGGTAACGGTGATACAACACAATATTTTGCAAATTAAAAATACTCGTATGAGGCATTACTTACTGTATGTATACAATATTTAATTTTCTGTGCCATGTTATCATAACAACTGTTCCTTGGCTAATGGGGCAAGGAAATTAGCAGTGTAACACACTGAGGTAAAGAGCGTCAACACACAAGAAACTCTCACTACTACCATGTTATCTCCATCAATACCACCACCACCAGAACCACCACCACCAGCACCACCATCACCATCACGTCAAACATTATCGTCATCGTGATCGTCATCTTGCTATATCCAATAACACAGGATGAAGACTAATCCTACTGTGACAATTTCAGTCGTTTTTCAGAGATCTTATGTATGTATTTTGGAATAAGAGATTCGTGGTCTCAGGTGGCCCGTTGTTCTTATGTTCTTGTACTAAGACTGGTCTGATGCGTCTCTGCCGGCCGGTGTGACCGTGCGGTTCTAGGCGCTTCAGTCTGGAACCGCGTGACCGCTACGGTCGCAGGTTAGAATCCTGCCTCGGGCATGGATGTGTGTGATGTCCTTAGGTTGGTTAGGTTTAAGTAGTTCTAAGTTCTAGGGGACTGATGACCACAGATGTTAAGTCCCATAGTGCTCAGAGCCATTTTTGGTGCATCTCTCCAAGCTACTCTGTCATGTACAAGCCTCTTCATCTCTGCATAGGTACTGTAGTGTACATCCATTTGAACTGTTTACTGTATTAGAGTCTTAGCTTCCTTCTAAAAATTTTTACACACACACACACACACACACACACACACACACCACATTTACGAGTGTGCTCCCTGCCGCCGTTGTATAAGCAACTGCCAACAGAAAGTCGTATACTCCTAGCTCACTTATTTATTACACAGTTTAATTCTTAATTTCGTTGCGTGTTTTTGGTACTTGCATTGTTTAATTCATAAATTTCGGGCGTATTATAGTATTTGAGAGTTGTAGCATCGCGTTTTAGTACCTGAATAGTGAAAATCGCGTAGTCTCCTTCCGCCGCCGAGCAGTGTGTCAGCAGTGCGCAAGTAGAAGCATTACTGCATTTACTAGGCAATCTTGTATTTTAATAACCGTTTAAATTTTGCGTCGATTAGTTTGTGCTCTCTGTAGATTATTTCAGACGTTCTTTGTGTGGTGTCACCGCCAGACACCACACTTGCTAGGTGGTAGCCTTTAAATCGGCCGCGGTCCGCTAGTATACGTCGGACCCGCGTGTCGCCACTATCAGTGATTGCAGACCGAGCGCCGCCACACGGCAGGTCTAGAGAGACTTCCTAGCACTCGCCCCAGTTGTACAGCCGACTTTGCTAGCGATGGTTCACTGACAAATCACGCTCTGATTTGCCGAGACGATAGTTAGCATAGCCTTCAGCTACGTCATTTGCTACGACCTAGCAAGGCGCCATTATCATTTGCTATTTATCTTGTGATGCACGTACCGTCAGACCGATGTTCACCAATTATGGATTAAAGTTAAGTATTCCAGAAGCTACGTACTATTTTTGCTACTATAAAGACCTTGTCCTGTTTCAGACCTCACACCATCCTGCGTGAGCTTAAACGCGTGCCCTTCGGCCTCCCGTCCTAGTGGATTGGCTGTCTTGCCAGTCCACAAAACCTTGCACAACAATTTTTAGCATGCATAGGGACTGCAACTGCTGTGTTCGGATGCAGGCTGAGTTGTCATCCCTTCGCTCCCAGCTTCAGGCAATGTTGGCTTCGGTCACACAGCTTGAGACTGTTGCCAATGGGCATCACTGTGGGGCTCCAGATGGGGGTTTGTCGGGGACGGCCAGCTCGTCCCACGCATCCCCCGATCGGACTACGACTGTGGCTGCCCGGGATACTGCCCACATTGAGGCTGATCCCTCACCTGTGGTAGAGTGCGAGGTCGTCTCGGGGTGTGGCAGGGGGCGAAAGACATTCCAGAGGGCTGAACGGAAGGCCTCTCCAGTTTGTCTGACGAACCAGTTTCAAGCTCTGTCTCAGGCTGATACTGATCTTCGGCCGGTCATGGCTGCTTGTCCTGTTCCAGAGGTTTCCCCTCAGTCTGCAAGATCCGGGAGGTCGCAGAGGGTGGGCTTACTGGTAGTTGGGAGCTCCAACGTCAGGTGCGTAATGGGGCCCCTTAGGGATATGGCAGCAAGAGAAGGGAAGAAAACCAATGTGCACTCCGTGTGCATACCGGGGGGAGTCATTCCAGATGTGGAAATGGTCCTTCCGGATGCCATGAAGGGTACAGGGTGCACCCATCTGCAGCTGCTCGCTCATGTCGGCACCAATGATGTGTGGCGCTATGGATCGGAAGACATCCTCTCTGGCTTCCGGCGGCTATCTGATTTGGTGAAGACTGCCAGTGTCGCTAGCGGGATGAAAGCAGAGTTCACCATCTGCAGCATCGTCGACAGGACTGACTGCGGACCTTTGGTACAGAGCCGAGTGGAGGGCCTGAATCAGAGGCTGAGACGGTTCTGCGACCGTGTGGGCTGCAGATTCCTCGACTTGCGCCATAGGGTGGTGGGGTTTCGGGTTCCGCTGGATAGGTCAGGAGTCCACTACACGCAGCAGGCGGCTACACGGGTAGCAGGGGTTGTGTGGCGTGGACTGGGCGGTTTTTTAGGTTAGATGGCCTCGGGCAAGTACAGAAAGGGCAACAGCCTCAAAGGGTGCGGGGCAAAGTAAGGACACGCAGGGACCAAGCAGCAATCGGTATTGTAATTGTAAACTGTCGAAGCTGCATTGGTAAACTACCGGAACTTCAAGCGCTGATAGAAAGCACCGAAGCAGAAATCGTTATAGGTACAGAAAGCTGGCTGAAGCCAGAGATAAATCTGCCGAAATTTTTACAAAGGCACAGACGGTGTTTAGAAAGGATAGATTGCATGCAATCGGTGGTGGCGTGTTTGTCGCTGTTAGTAGTAGTTTATCCTGTAGTGAAGTAGAAGGGGATAGTTCCTGTGAATTATTATGGGTGGAGGTTACACTCAACAACCGAGCTAGGTTAATAATTGGCTCCTTTTTCCGACCTTCCGACTGAGCAGTATTAGTGGCAGAACAACTGAGAGAAAATTTGGAATACATCTCAGATAACTTTTCTCAGCATGTTATAGTCTTAGGTGGGGATTTCAATTTACCAGATATAGATTGGGACGCTCAGATGTTTAGGACGGGTGGTAGGGACAGAGCATCGAGTGACATTATACTGAGTGCACTATCCGAAAATTACCTCGAGCAATTAAACGGAGAACCGACACGTGGAGATAACATCTTGGACCTACTGATAACAAACAGACCCGAACTTTTCGACTCTGTAAGTGCAGAACAGGGAATCAGTGATCATAAGGCCGTTGCAGCATCCCTGAATATGGAAGTTAATAGGAATATAAAAAAGGGAGGAAGGTTTATCTGTTTAGCAAGAGTAATAGAAGGCAGATTTCAGACTACCTAAGAGATCAAAACGAAAATTTCTGTTCCGACACTGACAATGTTGAGTGTTTATGGAAAAAGTTCAAGGCAATCGTAAAATGCGTTTTAGACAGGTACGTGCCGAGTAAAACTGTGAGGGACTGGAAAAACCCACCGTGGTTCAACAACAAAGTTAGGAAACTACTGCGAAAGCAAAGAGAGCTTCACTCCAAGTTTAAACGCAGCCAAAACCTCTCAGACAAACAGAAGCTAAACGATGTCAAAGTTAGCGTAAGGAGGGCCATGCGTGAAGCGTTCAGTGAATTCGAAAGTAAAATTCTATGTACCGACTTGACAGAAAATCCTAGGAAGTTCTGGTCTTACGTTAAATCAGTAAGTTGCTCGAAACAGCATATCCAGACACTCCGGGATGATGATGGCATTGAAACAGAGGATGAAACGCGTAAAGCTGAAATACTAAACACCTTTTTCCAAAGCTGTTTCACAGAGGAAGACCGCACTGCAGTTCCTTCTCTAAATCCTCGGACAAACGAAAAAATGGCTGACATCGAAATAAGTGTCCAAGGAATAGAAAAGCAACTGGAACCACTCAACAGAGGAAAGTCCACTGGACCTGACGGGATACCAATTCGATTCTACACAGAGTACGCGAAAGAACTTGCCCCCCTTCTAACAGCCGTGTACCGCAAGTCTCTAGAGGCACGGAAGGTCCCAAATGATTGGAAAAGAGCACAGGTAGTCCCAGTCTTCAAGAACGGTCGTCGAGCAGATGCGCAAAACTATAGACCTATATCTCTGACGTCGATCTGTTGCAGAATTTCGGAACATGTTTTTTGCTTGAGTATCATGTCGTTTTTGGAAACCCAGAATCTACTCTGTAGGAATCAACATGGATTCCGGAAACAGCCATCGTGTGAGACCCAACTCGCTTTATTTGTTCATGAGACCCAGAAAATATTAGATACAGGCTCCCAGGTAGATGCTAGTTTCCAGCTGTGTGGCTGGATTGAAGAGTTTTTAGCAAACAGAATACAGCATGTTGTTCACAATGGAGAGACGTCTACAGACGTTAAAGTAACCTCTGGCGTGCCACAGGGGAGTGTTATGGGACCACTACTTTTCACAACATATATATATATAAATGACTTAGTAGATAGTGTCGGAAGTTCCATGCGGCTTTTCGCGGATGATGCTGTAGTATACGGAGAAGTTGCAGCATTAGAAAATTGTAGCGAAATGCAGGAAGATCTGCAGCGGATAGGCACTTGGTGCAGGGAGTGGCTACCGACCCTTAACATAGACAAATGTAATGTATTGCGAATACATAGAAAGAAGGATCCTTTATTGTATGATTATATGATAGCGGAACAAACACTGGTAGCAGTTACTTGGGAGTATGCGTGCGGAATGATTTGAAGTGGAATGATCATACAAAATTAATTGTTGGTAAGGCGGGTACCAGGTTGAGATTCATTGGGAGAGTCCTTCGAAAATGTAGTCCAATAACAAAGGAGGTGGCTTACAAAACACTCGTTCGACCTATACTTGAGTATTGCTCATCAGTGTGGGATCCGTACCAGGTCGGGTTGACAGAGGAAATGTTTAGCAGACTCAAGTGGCAGACTCTGCAAGAGAGGCGCTCTGCATCGCGGTGTAGCTTGCTCGCCAGGTTTCGAGAGGGTGCGTTTCTGGATGAGGTATCTAATATATTGCTTCCCCCTACTTATACCTCCCGAGGAGATCACGAATGTAAAATTAGAGAGATTCGAGCGCGCACGGAGACAGTGGCACGTAAAGTGCCCTCCGCCACACACCGTTGGGTGGCTTGCGGAGTATAAATGTAGATGCACGATACTGATGATTTCTTGATGCCCGAGCATGTGTGTTATCAGACTTTCTTTTAGTCAAGTAGTGACTTAGTTTTGTTTTTCCTCACATTCGACTATATAACTTCTCACTAGTTATTCGGTCAACCTATCAAATCTTCAGCATTATTCTACTCGTATATTACGAGGCTCGTTAGAGAGTGTGATTTATTCTGCGTGTTGTACTGATTTCCTCTACGGATTCTCAGCTGAGTTCACGAGCCATCTGCGCAATACTCTCGTGTTTACTGAAACTACCGGTAACTTAACTAGGAGCCTGCTTCCGAACTGATTCGATGCCTCCCTGCAACCCGATTTGGACACCCGAAATGTCGCATTACCGTTCTGTAGGGGGTCTCCTTTACATATCAACCACGCAGTTTCTTCCATCCTTTGTGCTGTGTTTATTATATACACCTGGTGTTTCTCCTAAGAGTTGCCAGGTGCATTTTCTCTGGTGTTTTGGTAGAAATTTGCAATTTCGTTTTTTGCAACGTGTAGTAGTTGTTTTCAGACATAATGATCTTTCTAGACTCTGACAAACCCATCTACAGAAACCAGCACGGTTTTAGGAAACAGCGGTCATGCGAGAGACAGCTGGCCCTCTTTGTGCATGATATACAACAGGCTCTAGATACCGGCTCCCAGGTTGATGCCATATTTCTCGACTTTTGAAAGGCGTTCGACTCAGTTCCGCAATGTCGCTTGCTCCAAAAAGTGCGCGCTAACGGTCTATCCGATGACATATGCAGTTGGATAGGAAGTTTTCTAACAGACAGAGAGCAGTATGTCGTCCTGAATGGGATGACTTCAACAGAGTGTAGCTTCAGGTATGCCCCAGGGCAGCGTAATAGGTCCGCAGCTTTTTACGATTTACATAAACGATCGAGTTCATGGTATTGACAGCGGCATTAGACTGTTTGCCGATGATGCTGTAGCCCACAGGAAAGTATCATACGAAAGTTGTGAACGAATCAATGGGGATTTGCAGAAAATAAATGTTTGGTGTGATGACTGGCAGTAATCTCTCAGTAAGTGTAACCTACTGCGCATAACGAGGCGAAAATTCCCATTAATGTACGAGTAATACGTTAGTTCGTCCAGTCTTGGAGTATTGTTCGTCTGTATGGGAGCCTTACCAGTTGGCTGTGATTCAAGAGATTGAGAACGTTTAAAGAAGAACGGCAAGATTCGTGACTGGTACATTTATGCATCGCGAGAGCGTTGCAAATCTCATTGAAAGTTTGAAGTGGGACACACTTGCAGATAGACGACGAGCTAAACGGAAGGGGCTGCTCATTAAATTCCGAAATCCGATCTTCACCGAGGATGTAGAACATATATTATTACCACCAACTGTCAAATTTCGCAATGATCACCATTCAAAGATAAGGGAAATTAGAGCTCGTACTGAGGCTTTCAGACGTTTTTCCCTCGCGCTATCTTCGAGTGGAACAGAGTGGGGGATATCACTTTGGCGCGACTTGTGCCCTCTGCCCCACACCGCTTGGTGGGTAGCGGAGTATATATGTAGATGTAGATGTTGCTCAAATAAATTTTGCTCATCACATACTTCATGCGGCGTCCATCGTCGACGTAATGCGTCAGTTTGTTTGCAAAAAAAATATTTTTAAATCGGTATTTTAGGTACCTATTCGATAGAGCACTAACTATTAGTCTAGTGTGCTATTTATTTTATCGATACATAATAGGGAAAGTAAGACACGAAGACTAACTAGTATTCCAGCAGCGCGTGAGCAACACACTTCTGCGCGGTGGTAGCAGTCAGGCTAGGGCGGTGCTGCCACTGTTGGAGTCCCGATATTCCTCATCTTTAATTGTTACTGCTAATACACGTCGGTGGAACGAATATCGCACTACAGTAGTATGGGTACGTAAAATTGCACTTTAAAAATAATTTTGTTTGTAACGAGAAAAAAAAACGACGGTTTCGATTTAGGCTGAGTGTCTCATGAAAGACATGATAAAAAGAAACGCACCCGAAACCATCACTATTCGTTGTCGTACTGTGCGGCGTACGACAGTCAAATTGGTTTCTCACCGCTGTCTGGGCGTCTCCAGACACCTCTTCGCCTGAAATCTCATTCACTGTAGTAGGATTGTCTTCAGTGATGAGTCAGGCTTCAAGCTGAGCCACGATGACCGGCTAAGACGTGTCTGGAGGTGACCAGGACGCTGGTGAGATACCAACCTGATTATCGCCCGCCATACGTCCCCAGCAACCAGGAATGATGGTCTGGGGTGCCATTTATTTTGATAAAATGACGCCTTTGCTTGTGATCCGCGGCATCCTTACAGTACAGCGGTACGGCGACGATATTCTGCGCCCCGATTCATTGCCCCTCATGGGAAAGCCAGCCTGAGCTTGCATTTCAGCAAGATAATGCCTCCAGAATGAGATTTTCACTCTGCAGCGGAGTGTGGGCAGATATGAAATTTCCTGGCAGATTAAAACTGTGTGCCGGACCGAGACTCGAACTGGGGACCTTTGCCTTTCGCGGGCAAGTGCTCTACCATTTGAGCTACTCAAGCACGACTCACGACCCGTCCTCACAGCTTCAGTTCTGCCAGCACGTCTCCTACCTTCCAAACTTCAGAGAAGCCGTCCTGCGAAACTTGC
This sequence comes from Schistocerca piceifrons, assembly GCF_021461385.2. Classification (NCBI taxonomy): domain Eukaryota; kingdom Metazoa; phylum Arthropoda; class Insecta; order Orthoptera; family Acrididae; genus Schistocerca; species Schistocerca piceifrons. The sequence continues at coordinate 235,173,531 of NC_060140.1, forward strand.
AGAAATAGCACTCCTGGAAGAGAGGTCCCCTGCTCGAGTCTCGGTCCGGCACACGGTTTTAATCTGCCAGGAAATTTCAAGATAGTGCCTGCTTGCACGTGGCAAGAAATTCTACTACGTCTTCGTGCTATCTTGGATAGCAAGGTTGCCTGATTCCTCAGAAATTGAAAACTTTCGGAGCATTATCTGCAGGGTCCTCCAATCACCTCAGGAATTAGACGATGTAACGCGCCAGTTGGACATAATTCGACACCATATCCTTGAGGAGGACATCCAGCAATTCTATCAATCAACACCAAACCGAATAATTGCTTGCATAAGGTCCTAAGGTACACCGATGCGCTATTGACTTGCTGAATTTGTGAAGCTCTTTCTCTTGGAAAAATCTTCAATTTTTGTGAAACTGTATTTGTACATACAGGGTGTTACAAAAAGGTAGGGCCAAACTTTCAGGAAACATTCCTCACACACAAATAAAGAAAAGATGTTATGTGGACAGTGGACATGTGTCCGGAAACGCTTAATTTCCATGTTAGAGCTCATTTTAGTTTCGTCAGTATGTACTGTACTTCCTCGATTCACCGCCAGTTGGCCCAATTGAAGGAAGGTAATGTTGACTTCGGTGCTTGTGGTAACATACGACTCATTGCTCTACAGTACTAGCATCAAGCCCATCAGTACGTAGCATCAACAGGTTAGAGTTCATCACGAACGTGGTTTTTCAGTCAGTGCAATCTTTACAAATGCGGAGTTGGCAGATGCCCATTTGATGTATGGATTAGCACGGGACAATAGCCGTGGCGCGGTACGTTTGCATCGAGACAGATTTCCAGAACGAAGGTGTCCCGACAGGAAGACGTTCGAAGCAATTGATCGGCGTCTTAGGGAGCACGGAACATTTCAGCCTGTGACTCGCGACTGGGGAAGACCTAGAACGACGAGGACACCTGCAACGGACGAGGCAATTCTTCGTGCAGTTGACGATAACCCTAATGTCAACGCTGCTGTACAAGGTAACGTTGACCACGTCACTGTATGGAGAGTGCTACGGGAGAACCAGTTGTTTCCGTAACAAGTACAGCGTGTGCGGGCGCTATCAGCAGCTGATTGGCCTCCACGGGTACACTTCTGCGAATGGTTCATCCAACAATGTGTCAATCCTCATTTCAGTGCAAATGTTCTCTTTACGGATGAGGCTTCATTCCAACATGATCAATTTTAAATTTTCACAAACAACATGTGTGGGTTGATAGAATTCGCACGCAATTGTGCAATCACGTCATCAACACAGATTTTCTGTGAACGTTTGGGCAGGCATTGTTGGTGATGTCTTGATTGGTCCCCATGTTCTTCCACCTACGCTCAATGGAGCACGTTATCCTGATTTCATACGGGATACTCTACCTGTGCTGCTAGAACATGTGCCTTTACAAGTACGACACAACATGTGGTTCATGCACGATGGTGCTCCTGCACATTTCAGTCGAAGTGCTCGTACGCTTCTCAACAACAGCGAAAATGGTTTGACCTAAATACCATGATCGGTACAATGAAAAATAGGTTAGATAATATTGATGCCAACTTAGAGGCAAGAATAAGGACAGTCACGGTGGAATATATCTCGGAATTAAGTACTAAAGTTAATGACGGATAGAAGTTATTCTGCAGAAGGTAGATGCACGTGAGAATACAGTAGGTAATGTGCACAAAGACATTAAGGTACAAATCGAAAGTTGCCAGGCAGTTACAACGGAAGTTTCAAAAAAGTCCGCTGAGGTCGGAGCTAAAGTAAACTAGCTTGCAGACCATGTCGTCACTCTGCAAGGCCAGGTCAATGACCTGACACAGGCGCTATCCGAAATAAACATTGAAAAGAGGGTGAATGATGCTGCAGCCAACGTACGTGCCACGATAGGAAAAGAATTTGTAGAATGGGTCGAGACTAAGGAACAGTACATAGAAAACAAGGTTCATCACGACTTAAAAGAAGCCGTTAAGTCAGCCACTGTTGAAGTTTTAGCTGATCCAGGTACATCAGGAGATACGATTCTCACTTAATTAGGAGAGATTCGTAGAGTCTTTCACCGAGATCTTCCCGAGTGGAAACGACACCTCACTGAGGAAATCGAGCAGTTGAAACAACAAGTCAATGATTTTCCTAATGACAATAGAAGTGAGCATTCACACTTGCTTTCTTCAGAACATGAATACAATAATAATCCCGTGTCTCGTGTAGAATTCTCTCCACTTGTACATGGACACAGCAGTAAGAATCCGTTAGTACGCAACCAGAATGATCAAGTAACTCTTGTCGAGCTAATGAAAGAAGAAAGCGTTCTCAAGCACCGCGTGTTCCAGCCTTTTCTGCCAGAGAAACGCAACATCCACCCAATGGTTTTTCTGAAGTCATTTAATGGTGTTTTCCTGAGAGCTGGGATGACAAGCAACGTATGCGCTTTATAGTAGGTTACATTCAAGGAGAGGGTTCTGTCTGGGGAACAGAAGTAATTGACAGATGTAATAATTACGCTGACTTCGAAAATCAATTTCTCAACAAATTCTGGAGTTCAAGTATACAACAACGCCTTAGAAAGGAAGTATATAATGCTGAACCGTTTAACACGAGAAGTGCTGGTCTCCGTAGGTACTTCGAGAAATACCTGCGAAAAATACAATATTGGGACACGCCCATTTCCACGAAGGACGTAATTGTGATCCTTAAGTCAAAGCTACCGGTATCAATCAGGGAGAAGTTAGTAAATGTCAGTGACGACGACACGGAGGCTTTTCTGTCAGTACTTGACAACCTTGACATGACTCAAGAAGACGTGCGTGCTAGTGCGCGGAGTAATTGTAATCTTGGCCCGCACACTACACAGCCGCACGGTGTAGGCGCAGACTCAGGTATGTCATACCAACCCAACAACAGTAAAGGACACGACGTTCCGTGCGATAATAACAACTACTATCGCCGTAATGGGAAGCAGAAACATAAATTCCAGGATCAAAACAGGTACCACCCCATATACCAGACAACACAACAGCAAAACGGTAATTAAACAGTTAATTACAATGATCGCTATCACTACAATCACGATCGCCAAAATAATAATAATTTCAATAGAAAGGGACGTTGGATTAACACCAACAGTAAACAGCAGTATGGTAACCAGCCTAGATTCCAGCACTGTTCTCAAGGGAGAAATGCTCCAGATCCTTCAAAGCAATACAAACAACAGTATGCTCCAAACTTTAGGAATAGTCCTCCACCTTTTACTAACTATCAAAGTCAAAATCATGAACCTCAAAATTCTCGCATCTATTATGCCCGAGCAAACCCGCCAACACACACCATCTCGACTGAAATTCCAGCAAATAGCTCGCAACTTAGGTGGAATACGGAAGCAAACTTCGTACCGAGCGTACCGCCCGGTACTTCAGAGGTAATTGTGAGCGAAATTCAATCTAATGAACATGCGGAAAACTAAAAGCACACTTTGACCGGTTTCACACCTTCAGAACTAATCTCCAGGCAAAAGGAAAGCAATGAATGGACTGATCCTATCCCCAAGATACAAGGTCCAGAAGTCAACCTAGATAATAAGTTAAGACAAGCCCTGATCTCTCTCACAACTCCTGCCAATTTAAGAAAAACGCCATTTGACAAGCATGTCAATAAAGTTCTGTCGTATCGTTTGAACGAGCGTGTTCTTCTGAGGACACACCTCAAAGCATCTCTCATCTTATGTAAAAATCGTAAGTGGCAACATCTATACGAAGGACCGTTTATCATAGTCAGGAAGCCACATATTGGTTGTTAAATGTTGGCAGATCCAGTTAGTGGACGGATAAAAGGACACTAAAAACGGTGGAGCCGAAGAATTAATTTGCTCAACTGATTATTTCACCTATTATCTATCTTCGTATCTTATTTCCTTGCACTATCCTATCGTATTTTTCTTCTTTAGCATTTTTACCTTTCTACCCTACCCGGTAGGGGAAGAAATTTGGAAATTGGTTCAAAAGACTTGACGTGTGTATATTGTGTGTATTGACGATCGTGGCTCGTTGGTTAATGCGTATCTGCAGTTACTTATCGAAACGTGATGTAAATCTGATTTGCTGTGAGCAAAAGCATCCTAGGAAATAGGAATAATTTTCCCGATTTCTGTTAGATGAAGTTTTGAACGTGAACTGTTCGGCACGCCAAAGTGGGTATATTTTACTGATTATTGATGTAACCGAATAAATGAACAAAAAAAAAGGGCTGTTATAGAACAATAAGAAAAGGAAAAGAATCAGATTTAAACTATACGAGTATAAAATCTAACGTGCTTCAGAAGCACCATTCATAATAGCAAACAAGTTTTCTCGTTACGTCTTGGACAGTAATAATAATAATAAAAAACTATGTATGTTTTGTAAATGATCCTTTCATGATAAGTAATTTTAGCATTAACTGTACTACTCTGTAGTATAGAGACACCTATATGGACACGTATGGATTGCTGCGTGTGACTCAGTGACAAAATAATGGACACGTGTGTAAAATCGTAATTTGACACATGTATGGACACGAAAAACTAGTTATCTCTTGTGTGAATCAAAACTATAATAAACTTATGGACACGTGTGATGTTCCGCGTGTGAGGTAGCATTTCAAGTATTCTCACGCTGTAACGACGATACAGTGACTATCAGTCAAAGGATGGACAAGCTATTGTACTCACTGAAATAGGCGACAGTAGTCATTTTCATCGATGACTGTTCTTCGTCGCTGGTGCAGTCAATTTACCGTCCAGGTTGACCATGTCGCCTTGACGAGCTGCTCCAGTACCCACGATTCAACAAAATGCACAAGTTAATAAAAAAAAAGGTTGGCAGCCACAGAACTATCTGCCTCGTGCAGGACGCGGACTGCCAACGCTGTCAAACCGCCAGTTCGTCACCACGTGACTGTGAAGCACTGTGGCAACATTCAATGACTGCTCGCTGGCTCACACTCAACAATAAGCATTCCTCTCCATAACGGGCGCAAGCGTGCTCAAGATTTGAGATGAAAATTGACATAAAAATAATAAAACGTTGATAAACTACGCACGATTTTACTATATTTACATTAAAAGGACACTAATGATGACTTTTCCTTAACTATGAAAATTGCTACGGCAATATTGCTAAATACATTGCTTAAGAAAGACCTGTACAAGACGAAACGTGTTTTGCTAATATTTGCTAACGAAAGAATATAAAACCTAGACACAAAATATGAATAACATACAATGTATATGTACATAGTCTATGTAGTAATTTTTATTGTCTTAAATTCTTACTCTATATTCCCTTAGATTAAGATGCTAGTTAATGAGCAAGTCCTAATACATATTTTTTTCTGTATTTTCATGTGCTGAAACATGAATTGGAATGAGATTAAGACAGCCACCAAACACTCATTCGTCATTGAACCAGTCATAAACTTTCCGGATTCCCGACATGACCCGATTGGATCGTCGAGTCAAGAAATATCACTTTCCCCTTACCATAGTGAAATTCCCAGTGTTTTCCACCAGAATGTGAAAAGGTGATCCCCAGTTTTAGTGCAGTGAAAAATGAAAGGTGATGAAAGAATTCCCCTGTGAAAATGAACCGAGTTCATGGGAAATACTCCCAACTACAAAGTGAAGAGTGACGTCGCTACGAGAAAGACTGATAAAAGTTTTATGTTCTGTTCACAATTGGCAGAAATGCACCAATACTGTAATAGAATTTTTTCGCTTATTGTCAATATTTATGTATATTTGTATCTGTATGTGTTTTTAATTTATACTTGTATCTATGTTAGTATTTCAATGTTTCAATTGACTGAATGAGAGTAATTCTTGAGAACACGCAAAAAAAAAAAAAAAACAGGAACCTATGTTTAATCCTTGAACACTTATGATGGCATCATGCCACAACCAAGTTTGTTAATGATCAAGCAACTGTGAGTAGCTTTGACGACTTAGTGTGAAACGTATATAATTCTATGTGCCTTATGTTATGTTTGTTTTGTTCCCTACAAGGAGAGATCCTTAAATACTTCATTCACTAAGTATGTGAATCCAATAATATTGCGACTGCGCGTGAGTCGTAACGATCTTTCAGACTCATTACTCCTCACGCGGGAAGCGATGTAATATTATTGGTATTTCCGTCGTATGAAAGCTTTGAGTACCCTTTGAAAGACATTTGTTTTGTATAATTGACATAACTGTAAAGATGCGCATCTAGCGCGGACGCTAATACATCGATTGCGCAGTCAAAGAAACATTTTAACAGAAGCTGAACTGACGTTCCGCTTCGATCTAAATAAAAGATGACAGTAAAAAAACTTTGGTAGATCTTCAGATTTTAATGTACTTCTGCTTGTAATGTGAAAACGTAAAGGAGGTCGACTTTAAGTTAAAAAAAGTGAGCGGTCTTGCCAGCGTGCGGACAACATTATTAATTAATAAAATTAAAGTAATTTATGTTCGAAACTGTAAATCAGCAAGCTATTGTTATCGGAGGTGTTGAACAGTGCAAGAATTGTCTTTAACGAAAGGAGAAAAGTAATGACTGTAATTTGTGACAAAAACGTGAACCAAGGAGACTGCACAGGACAGGCTGAAATCTGATCGCACCATACTGTTAAAAAAAAGTACTTATGTAAGTTATATTGTTTATAAATAAGCCCTAATTTGCTAGTGAGAATTGTTTAAATATACTTAGTGTTTACCAGACTTCTTATTCTGTTCTTTTCCTTTATACTTTTTTATCCTCCATGCCATATTATTTTTATAGATGTCAAACAGCCTTTACTACAGCAGAGAATACTGCGGCATCCTGGTCGTAGACAGAAGGCCGCTCCTTGTCTTCTATACAACTCATAGCTGCCCCATTTATTAATGATTTCATTTGCAAATGCAATTTTTTTTACTATTCATTGTAAAAGGTCCCTTAGGTAATTATAAAATTCATACTGATTACGTAAGGAAATCCGGGTTGTTCTCTTCCAAATAATAGAAGTCTTTGCGTAATCAAAAACTAGCCTCCTTCTGACAACGATCAGGAGCCGACCAGAAGACGGACGTCTTCGACCGCTTTCGCGTGTCCTGTGGCAAAGCTGTGCCAAACTGGGAACACGGCATTCTAGTATAAAATACAGATTTAAATTGAAAGAATTGAGATATATTTAATAGTAATAATTTTTTTTATCATACTAGAATACGCCATTCTCCAGGACTGCATCAGCGCACCAGGGATTCCATGCGACGGAGGGTGGATGCTCATCATTCCCCTAGAACTTAGAACCAATTAAACCTAACTAACCTAAGGACACCACACACACCCATGCCCGAGGCAGGATTCGAACCTGTGACCGTAGCGGTCGCGCGGTTCCAGACTGTAGCGCCTAGAACCGCTCGGCCACTCCGGCCGGCTAAGTAGGCTGTTTAGGTTTTTATGTTGGTAACGCCACGTAGCGCTGTGTATGAAAACCACTGTTGTGTGCAGTCTGTGTCTGGTTGGACTCATAGTTGGAATATTCGCGTGTGTATTGTTGGGCAGTTGGATGTGAACAGCGCGTAGCTTAGGGCAGTTGCAGATGAGCCGCCAGTAGTAGTGGATGTGGAGAGAGAGAGAGAGAGAGAGAGAGATACCAGAGTTTTGAGAGGTTGCTGTAAGCGGCGGATCTGAACGTGTGTCCGCCAGAAAAAGGAAATTTGTAAAGATGGATTATATGACTTTTGAACACTATTAAGGTAAATACATTGTTTGTTCTCCATCAAAATCTTTCATTTGCTAACTATGCCTATCCGTAGTTAGTGCCTTCAGTAGTTAGCATCTTTTAGTTAGCTGGCAGTATTGGCGCACGCTGTATTGCAGTAGTTCTAGTAACGAAGATTTTTGTGAGGTAAGTGATTGATGAAAGGTATAGGTTATTTTTGGTCGGGGCCATTCTTTTGTAGGGATTATTGAAAGTCAGATTGCGGTGCGCTAAAAAATATTGTGTCAGTTTAGTGATGATTAGAATAAAGAGAAAGCTGTCTATGTTCAGTTTTACTCAGCTGTCTTTGTATCAAATAACGTACAAGTTTACTACCACAGTCATTCATAATTTTTTTGAGCGGACGTTTCAACATTACATCCACCGATTCCTGTCCCATTCGGATAATTCCTTCTGGTGCGTCGTCTTTATTGTCTTAGAGTTTAAATGCGAGTGGTTGTCATAAAGTCTTAATTATTTTGTTTGTTCAGAGCTGCATGTTTGCAGTCGTGGTACATTATGAAATTGCTGCGCCGTAGTAGAATAGCAAGCAGCTAGAGGCACCAAAACAGAATGGTGCAGCATATTTGCATATTAGCAGTGGATTCCACCATTTTGTCCCGACTGTTTTAACGGCGTTACATGGTACTGTGAAGCGGAACTTTGAATGTGTACTAGGATTGCAAGCACGTACGTGCTTAAAAACAAAAATTTAATCAGGAAGTGTTAATTAAAACTTTGTCTACACCTCATAGAAATAACCTACTTATTTATATACCGTATGTACGTGTTTCTTCATTGGCGTGGGCTGCAGAAACAAATTTTACTTTTACTTTCGGCCTGCATTTGCAGGCCTGTGTAGGTGGCACCAGCGCCAGCCTGCCCTAATGAAGCTGCCGTTAGGACAACACGAGCCAGGGCGTGACGCGGGCCGCCGCCGCATTTGCATGTTGATTCAACTGCGCGCTGCTCGCACAATGCGACGCCGCTCGCCCTCTTACGGCGCTGACAAACTGTCGCCTCCTCTCGCCCCATGTGGCATGCGAGCCGCACGTCAATATCGACGCACGTTGTCCGTGAGCTGTTAGCACCCTTGTTGTACAGGAGCACACTAGGCCAGCCGCAAACCGTTACGTCCCGTCCGTGACAATAGTTTTGTCGATACGGCGAATGTCCTGCAGATAAGGTCTCGCTCAGCACGCCACGTCACATTAGCAGCACTGGCGCGGCAGCAAATATACACACCTGCCGACGGAAGCTTGCAACATGCGCCGAAATGTTGGTCTACGAATTGTGAGAACACGGTCACATTCAGTGGTTCGACAAAAATACGGAAACACCGCGAAAAATTCATGCTTCCACGTTAATGCAGACGCTGGCCAACCCTGTAAGTATCAAAGGAGGCAAATAGTCAGAAATGGAACCTCTGCTGTTCCTGATCTATATAAATGACCTGGGTGAGAATCTGAGCAGTTCTCTTAGGTTGTTCGCAGATGATGCTGTAATTTACCGTCTAGTAAGGTCATCAGAAGACCAGTATCAGTTGCAAAGCGATTTAGAAAAGATTGCTGTATGGTGTGGCAGGTGGCAATTGACGCTAAATAATGAAAAGTGTGAGGTGATCCACATGAGTTCAAAAGAAATCCGTTGGAATTCGATTACTCGATAAATAGTACAATTCTCAAGGCTGTCAATTCAACTAAGTGCCTGGGTGTTAAAATTACGAACAACTTCAGTTGGAAAGACCACATAGATAATATTGTGGGGAAGGCGAGCCAAAGGTTGCGTTTCATTGGCAGGACACTTAGAAGATGCAACAAGTCCACTAAAGAGACAGTTTACACTACACTCGTTCGTCCTCCGTTACAATATTGCTGCGCGGTGTGGGATCCTTGCCATGTGGGATTGACCGAGGACATCTAAAGGGTGCAAAAAAGGTCAGCTCGTTTTGTATTATCACGTAATAGGGGAGAGAGTGTGGCAGATATGATAAGCGAGTTGGGATGGAAATCATTAAACCAGCGAAGACGTTTCTCGTCGCGGCGAGATCTATTTACGAAATTTCAGCCACCAACGTTCTCTTCCGAATTCGAAAATATTTTGTTGAGCCCCACCTACATAGGTAGGAATGATCATCAAAATAAAATAAGAGAAATCAGAGTTCGAACAGAAAGGTTTAGGTGTTCGTTTTTCCCGCGCGCTGTTCGGGAGTGGAATGGTAGAGAGATAGTATGATTGTGGTTCGATGAACCCTCTGCCAAGCACTTGAATGTGAATTACAGAGTAATCATGTAGATGTAGATGTAGATGTAGAAATGAAAAAAATTGGCTATGGACAGAAAAGAGGAAGAGGCTTAACCCATGAAAAGACCTGCCGTAGGATAGAATACCATACACACACATACATATGCTGGGTGCATCTGTCACCAATGCAGCAGAAATGTTCCGTGTTTCAAGAGGCATCGCATCGATTATTTGTACCGCAAACAGGGCAATCGGTAAAACATCATCCGCTAAGTGAGAACGTGGACGATGGTGTGTGCTGAGTGATCGTGACAGGCGGTCACTGATGACAATCGACTAACTAAGAGGACGACAGCTGAAAAAGTAACTTCAAGTCTGAATTTCGCACTCGCGAACCCTGTGAGTATCGAAACAACACGAAGAGAGCTGCATAAGCTCGACATTTCAGGGAGAAGTGTAATTCCAAAACCACACTTCTATGCTAAAAATGGCCACAACAGGAAAACTTAGAGTCGAATCCATAAGAACTGGGCTCATTTGATCGGATGATTCTTGTTTCAAAGTATTTCCAATTTACGGCTGAGTTTACGTTCCATGATGGAGGTTTGGTGATGATTTGGGCAGCCATATCATCAAATTCCATGGGCTCCAAGCATACTATCAAGGATATATGAGCATTTTGGCTGATCATATCCACCCGATAGTATAATGTTTGTTCCCCAATGGTGATGGTATGTTCCAAGAAGACAGAGCCCATGTTCACACAGCTCGCATCGTCCAGGACTATTTTTGTGAGCTCGAGGACGAATTGTCGCATCACACCTGTGCCACGACACTCATCAGATCTCAATATTATTGAGCCTTTGTCATCTACTTTGAAAAGAAATGTGTGAGACCGCTATCCACTTCCGTCATCATTGTTGACTGAACTTGCCACTATTTTGCACGAAAAATGGTATCAGATTCCCCCGAAGAAGATATAGGACCTCTGCGTGTCCATTCCATGACGACTGACGCGAAGACTGTTTTGAATGCCAACCTGCTTTCTATACTGAATTAGGCGTGATTTTCTTCACATATTTTTGTCCAACTTATTTACGTACCTGCAAAATATTTATCGAAGACAGATATTACTGCTCACACGAAGTAGGAGAACTATTATTGTACAGAGTGATCTACAGGTGTGGAACCACCCTTCTAATAGAAAAGTCATGTAGATAAACATAAGTTTGAAATAAGTAGTATGACACGGAAGACACGGGAAATCCTCTCAGTCTATGTTACAAAAAGGGGGGGGGGGCACTCTGGAAGCCGCTGTCTCGATGCAACTTGCAAGTTTCAAAAGGAGGTCATGTGACATACCATACAATAGAGAATTACACAAGCAAAACAACTGTGCCTTTCATTTGAAACAATTGATTCTTGTGTCCGTATTGCGATGCATGGGTTGGTCTAGCCCACGAGGAATCGGTGAAATGAATAACAAAACCCTTACACAGTGCTCGAAAACACATTGAACACATCTTGTTGGCTTTACATGGCATTACTAGCAGCTGCCATGCTATGTACAAAATGTGACATAACTGGAGGATGGACAAATGTATGCTCTTATGAAAGAAGCTGTTGTTTTTCTTGTATAATTCTCTATTAGTTTCATATGTCAAGTGACCTCCTCTAGAATTCTACGAATTGCAAACAAGGTGCAGGCTTCTAGAATGTCTGCATGTCTGTAACACCCTCATACGTTTTCTGCCTCTAGTGTACTTGACTTTCAGGTTCTGTTTTTTTAGAGGGTTGTTTCCACACCTATAAACTACACTGTATAATGGACAATGGTGGCACCAGGCGATTCTACGGAGCATCTGAAGAGAAAGATGGATATAGCAGTATTTAAAGAAATTAATGTCAGTTGGAAGATTACCAATGTGCCAATTATGTAATAGTGTGCAAAATTTCCAGATAGGTACAAAATTTTAACTTCATTAAGAGATGGTCGTAAAATTTTAACCACCACATCGAAAAAAAATAAAGTTATATAATTAATTTTTTGTTTGTTTGCAGGAGTATAATCGCAGTCCTAACAACTCTTAAAATCCCCAAGCCACAGTACCTGTAGCACTCCAGAGGAGCTAAACCAAAATAATGCAAACCGCTTATGAAGTGAAGTATCGTTTGATAATTCGTTTTCTGCGTTTGAAGGGGACGAACGCTACAACATTCCACGCTGAACTGGTGGAAGTGAACGGCAAGAATGCGCCGCAGTCCAAACGCCAAGGAATATTAACGGACGGCATTATTCCGTTGGAGGATAATGCCCAACCACATGATGCCAAAGTTGTTTTGACTATGCAGCAGGAGTTTTGTTGGGAAGCCCTAACACATTCCCATGCGGTTTCCATATTTTCGGAACTCAGAAGAAAGACGTTTGTGGCCGTCGATTTGTGTTGCATGAGAAGGTTCACGCTTGGGTACTACGCCAACCCCTTCTCTGTGATCTGTTTCCCCAATATTTTTAATTTTCTGTTTCATTCTGTGCTTAAAGAAAGTATGAATATTGTTAAAAATGTGAGACCATAAACTTTACATAATGACACGCAGCGCGACAGCGCAGCCAAAGATAATGTAACACAGACAATTGCAATAAGCGTTACTTCTCTGGAAAATGGCACCTCTCATTCCTTGTAACATCAGTATTAAGTTGGAGAGGACTGTAATAAATTAAGACGACTACGGTCTGAGTTTTGTAGAGTTTAGAGATATTTAACGCAGTCGCCACGAGATACTATTGTTAGAAGCCATTTTAACAATTTTATAATTGAGAGAATTGCATCCGATTTTGAACGAGGTTTGATAAGTTATTGTGAATTGAAACGTTAGGGGTTGTTAACGAATGATTCACAGAATATACGATATTAAGTTTCAGGTACGTGACTAGCCCTTTTATTGCATTTTCCTGGGCCCCAGTTTTCATGTTTAATGATTTGAATCTACGCAGTTTGCGGGATGTGTGAACGATGACGGGTTACACAGAATCTGCACCATGATTTTGTCTCTTTTTTTTAGCAAATCATTTAGCTGCGTGATTTCATGTTTTAAGCACAACTAATTTACAATCCGTTGATCCTCCACGCAGAGTGCCACAATGGCATAGATACGTATCCCCTACTACTTATAGTCACGACGCAGAACTCTGAATTATCAGTGAAGACTTTTGCTATTGTACTATGATTAGCGCATTTCATCTCTGATGCTACACGCTTCGATGTGCATATGAAATCACATTCACGCAAGGAAAAGGTATTCAGGTTGGGATTGACATAACGAGGTTTCAATAGAAATTTAATGAGCTGAAGGGATAAACTTTCTTTGCTGTTCTATTCACAAAAGATAGAAGTTTTGTTGTACCAAGTTAATTAAAATATTTAAATTGTTATTTCATTCAAAACAGTAGGCAAAGTAACCAAAATTACTGTTATTGTCTTATTAAAAAAAAGACATGACTAACAATTTTATTTAATATTCAGTCACGATATTTCACAGAAGATTTTTCTGAGCTCCACTGTTAGATAACATCTGCGTCAAATTATACAAAACATTATTGTAGAAATACAATAGTACAATCACGGTTCCGGAGGCAACTGCATACATTTTTCCATGAAGGCATTGACTATCTTGCCTCATAGTGGGATAAATGTATTAACAGTTGTGGGATTACTTTCGAAGCAGTTTGCTTACTTTTTTCCATCTGTCTCGTATTTATTTGACTACTCGTTATATAACCTAGTGGCTAAACGTCTGAAGCTCTGCGGAACTGTTTGCGGACATTTCTGCTGCCTATAGGAAGGTTACAAAGTCAGAAGACGATACTGAAATGAAGAGAGACCGGCAGCACATTGACGACTGTTACAGTGATTGGGGCTTGAGCGTATATTACGAGAAGTGCAAGGCAATATATTACTTCAACCGTAAGTTTCCAGAAATGACCGGAATAGGAAAATCAGATAAATTAGAGCTCATAAGGAGGCTTACAGAGAGACAATTTTCATATGTGTCGTGCAGAAGTGGAACATTGAAAGGGTTGGGACTGTGGTGGCTCTGGAAGTACTTTCTGCCACACGCAGTTGCGGAGTAGAATGCACATGCCTGTTAGTTCGGCTCCGCCCTACCACTGGGAGTTGTGCAACCCGCAACGCCTTCAAATACGACACACAAGATTTTCATATTCTCTCGCTTGCTATGCGCCTATTTGTAGGAAATTTAATGTAATTAATTTTTATACTGGGATTCGTTTTCGCTAGAGGCTGTAGTTTTCGAATTATTAAAGAAAACATACAAAAGTGACCTAAGGCGTTTGTATTGAAAAATTGGAAAACCGTGGCCTGCAGCAGAAACATCGCTCGGTACAGAATTTAACTACTATTTATCGTCCCACAAAAAGGTCCAGTTCACTTTTTCTGTATGACTAATAGTGATCACGTAATGAGTGAGATAATATCAAAACCTTGCACATGGAATCTGAAGGCGTTATGGGCTCCATAAAACCCAATAGTAGAGGACGGCTGAATCGTCCTTTACAGATGCAGTGCCAAGCTATAGTTTCGTCGCTAATGACATCGCCATCGATGAGATGTTAAATCCTAATCTTACCTCATCCAAGAGGTACGTCACGACAGAACTACTACAAGATAAAAATACTGGTACAACAGCCACCTCCATAGCTGTATCCAGCATACACCTGTGAAGTTGTGTTCGAGTCGAACGTAGTCATGTCGTTACTTACTGTCCTGACTGCCTGACATTGTATCAGTAGCCTGGGCTAAAATATATGCTTCTCCGCGGTGTATCATGGAGTGACGGCAAGTAACATTTGTGTCCATCACATGAGGATACTAAACGATGTTCGAAGAGGAGTGGTTTTGCGTGCTGTCACTAGGTTTCTCCCTCTCTCTTCTCTCATATTAATATGAAACAAACATGACGCCATAGTATACACAAATCTGTTAAAGTCACCTAGACTCAACATATACGTTGAAGACAACTCGCACATACTCTGTGGAAAAGGGCCCTTGTGCGTGGAGGAAGAAACTCTTCTCTGATTAGGCTTCTGAATTTACACCTTGCGAACTCCCTGCTAACAATGCCATACTTGTGTGCATCAAGGCACTCGCAATTCACAAGCAATCACAAGCAGAGATAGGTACCGAACAGGCGATGAGTCCTTCAGAAATTGCATCCTTACTAAGGGTTTTTAGTGGTTCTTCCCTAAGTAGTGAAGGGAATGCTGTCATAAGAACCACCAAATAATGAATGAAGATATCAAGACCATATCAAGGTGTAACGGATATAAATACAGGTATGGTCTACTGTACAGCATTGCATCAGTATTTACGTAACTTTCACACTAATAATTACGGGTATTACAAGTTGTGAGTTTGAAGGTTGGGTAGTACCTCCATGTATGTGTGCCGCAAACAAGCCATAAGTGTGTATTTTTCCCTGGGCAACAGACCAAGTGTTGAAATGCCGATGCGGGGATGCAAAACAGACTGTCTACATTGACAGGCGTAATCCACTTTGCGATGAAGTTACAACCACAGAGCACATTACAACTGTGAAAAAATCATCATGTCAAAGTTTGTAACGTGTTTGTGGGAAGACTATTCGATACAGAGAAAAACCAACCAACATGGTGATGTATGTACATATTAAGGTACCACATACAAAAATATCTGCAATTATACTCATTGTACCCCATATATATGAAACAAGGAACAGAAGTTTAACAATTAAAATGAGGGAAGAAACAAAATAAAATTTTTTAAACACTATTGCCGTTGCAATTTTTGTTTACGGAAATGAATCGTGGGTTACGTGCTTCAAGAAAGTCGCAGACAAGCCACAGAAATGAAATTTGTAAGAGCAGTAAAGCAATGCACAAGAGCCGATAGATTTCGTAATCCGAAAATTAGGGAAGAACTGGATATATTTAGTATCGTAAATAAAATACGAGAAAATCGGAGAAACCCTAATGAACACACCAACAGAAAGAGTGGGGAAAGATTATCTCTCAATATAAATTTTAAGACAGTTCGGAGAAGAGGTGGAGGAAGACCGAAGAATCGATGGCTACCGTAACAGGGAGAAAACGGCTTAGTGTTCCAAGTGAAGCTGATGATGAGATATCAAGACGATCGAGGCCCTTAGTAGCCCCATGAGAAAATAAACGGAGGTCAATTAGCAATCCTGCTACTCTTCTAAGCCCTCGCAACCAAATCAGAGCTAGCGCTATGAAGAAAAGATAATAATCACTATCTCTTCAATCTAAAGACTCCTCGGGTCTCAGTACCATTTCAGAAACTTTTAAGCGGAAATTTGGGTTCTGTAGTAAATGAACTGAAAAACTGAAATACCTGTGTTTCATTATTTAGGATTGTGTATGTGAAGCAGATTTGAGGAACATGTAGTACTTTTCCAAATGGGAACGAAATAAAAAAGATCATAAATCATTTAGTAGGATTCAAAGACAACACGACTTATGAAGCCCTTCTTTTAAATTTACTAGACCATAATTATGTGCTACCTGACAAACTGATTCTATGGTGGACGCCAAAAAGCACCCTACGGAATTCCTGATGTCTGTACTGTACAGTGTATGTATCAGCACTTTCGGTATTCGGTAGCTTACTGACCGTTCATTTAAACAGCTCGCGTATTTATGCCGGTCCGTCGCAGACAAATCTGCAACGACTGTCAACATAGTGGCCATTATTCAGAAGAGTAGGTCAGCTACGCCCGTGTGTACTGTTCTGCACAATGGACGATTAATTTCCGATGTAATGTTGGAGATTAATGGTAACAAGCAAATTTCCAATCCGATACTAGGGGTTTGCTCTAATACCAGCCGCAGCTGACCCGTATCAGATATGCATATCGTAACAGTACGGTAAATAATGACAATGAGCCATTGCAGTAAAAAGCAAACAGAAATAAACGCGAGAGATAATTAGCATATGAAATCAAATAAGGACGTGCTATTACCAGTGAGGGAATGTCCGCAACTAATATGTCATTCATATGCAAACAGCTACAGGAACTCGTACAACTGAGCTAATGGACTTGAGCAATTCCTCATTTTATTTTCTGTGAAAGAATAGTAAAAATAACGTGTGTCTTAAAGCTATACAAATGGTAAGAGTTTCTACATTAGTGGTGCCGGCCGGAGTGGCCGTGCGGTCAAAGGCGCTGCAGTCTGGAACCGCAAGACCGCTACGGTCGCAGGTTCGAATCCTGCCTCGGGCATGGATGTTTGTGATGTCCTTAGGTTAGTTAGGTTTAACTAGTTCTAAGTTCTAGGGGACTAATGACCTCAGCAGTTGAGTCCCATAGTGCTCAGAGCCATTTGAACCATTTTGAATTAGTGGTCGTTATGAATACACAGTTTTTTTTATTAACACAATCAATAATACAACAACATACGCTATTGTTGCATCTTCGACATTATTTTGTGAGTCCGAATATGCAACAATCAGTACACAACTATCTCAAATGCAGGAAGTGTAGAAATGGGGCAGCGAAGGAAAATGGCTGTATGCATGTGATTTGATTTCTAAGAAAACGTCTTACTTCAGAAAAAACTAATGTGTTCACTAAGAGTGGAATCCGGGACTGTAGAAACAGAAATGAAAAAAATAATAAAATTACGGAAAAACAGGATGAAACTTTGACAATAATCACTGAAAAACTGGGAGCATCACAATATTTGCTGAAAGTACAAAGCTGATGTAATTCACTCCTTAGTGATGACAAAGGCGGAAGAAAACATCCATATAATCTCCATATTTTAAATAGTATACAAACAGCCGTCGCCAGCTGTGATAATACTATGTTTGAAATTCTTCAAGCGTGACAAGTATTTTTGGATCAATGGTTTATAGTTGTCGTCCTATTATGTGGAGAGCTGAAGGGAGATTGAAGCAAATAACAGCTGGCGCAGTCACACCTACTATTGCGAGATCGTATGAAGAACATATTTAACTGAGCTCAAGTCGACACTTTCGTGTATCTACAATAGACAGCTCAGAAGAATGGTTGTGCAGGGAGGCAGGGTGTGAGAAAACTGTGCCGGCCGGTGTGGCCGTACGGTTAAAGGCGCTTCAGTCTGGAACCGCGTGACCGCTTCGGCCGCAGGTTCGAATCCTGCCTCGGGCATGGATGTGTGTGATGTCCTTAGGTTAGTTAGGTTTAAGTAGTTCTATGTTCTAGGGGACTTATGACCACAGATGTTGAGTCCCATAGTGCTCAGAGCCATTTGAACCATTTTTTTTGAGAAAACTGTCCTTCCTCAAGTCCTTTTCCTCCCTGTGGCTGTCAATAGTCTGTGACATTGGTCAGAAAATTATTGTGTTACTAGGAGGCATTATTATCAGCCTTGCTGTGCTGTGCTTCGTTGTTCGCAGTCAATTAGGATATACTTAAATGGGGATTGTACAGGGCTCACAGACTGATAAGAATACTTTATTTGTTGTACGAGTGATAAATATGTACGCAGGTTGTAACATCCGTTTTTTTGGCATCATACTACTAAAGTAAACTTAACTCCGTCCGAACAGGCCTTGGAAGGCCCAGAGGCACCGACCGGCCGCCGTGTCATCCTCATATCATAGGCGTCACTGGATGTGGATATGGAGGGGCATGTGGTCAGCACACCGCTCTCCCGGTCGTATGTCAGTTTACAAGACCGGAGCCGCTAATTCTCAATCAAGTAGCCCCTCAGTTTGCCTCACAATGGCTGGGTGCAACCCGCTGGCCAACAGCGCTCGGAAGGCCGGAAGTGTCACCCATCCAAGTGCTAGCCCACCCCGACAGCGCTTAACTTCGGTGATCCGACGGGTACCGGTGTTATCACTGCGACAAGGCCGTTGTCTTTTGGCACCATACACGGCGCATCATATTCACTTAAAAATTGTGAGTGGAGACGTTCTACCTATTGTTTCTCGATAACGAAGATATGTGTTACTTGCTTGAATATTTCACGTGCATTACGTTCGAAACCACTTATTTTTTATTTGCAGCATCAGTATCAAAGCTAAAAAGCTACTGTGAAATAAACACGCAGGCAACAAATCGTTCGTTGTGATGAATAAAATGGATTTCATTTGTTATTTACACAATGCCAGAGTTAATGGTCTATTTATACAGCAGCTACCAATATCACAGCCACGCCCATGAAAAATTTGATCGATACATTCAGAATAGTATCAGTACGCTGAAAAGCTGCGTTAATTTACACTGCTGGCCATTAAAATTGCTACAGCAAGAAGAAATGCAGATGATAAACGGGTATTCATTGGAGAAATATATTATGCTAGAACTAACATGTGATTACATTCTCACGCAATTTAGGTGCATAGATCCTGAGAAATCAGTACCCAGGACAACCATCTCTGGCTGTAATAACGTCCTTGATACGCCTGGCCATTGAGTCAAACAGAGCTTGGATGGCGTGTACAGGTACAACAGCCCATGCAGCTTCAACACGATACCACAGTTCAACAAGAGTAGTGACTGGCGTATTGTGACGAGCCAGTTGCTCGGAAACCATTGACCAGACGTTTTCAATTGGTGAGAGATCTGGAGAATGTGCTGGCCAGGGCAGCAGTCGAACATTTTCTGTATCCAGAAAGGCCCGTACAGGACCTGCAACATGCGGTCGTGCATTATCCTGCTGAAATGTAGAGTTTGACACGGATCGAATGAAGGGTAGAGCCACGGGTCGCAACAGATCTGAAATGTAACGTCCACTGTTCAAAGTGCCGTCAATGCGAGCAAGAGGTGACCGAGAAGTGTAACCAATGGCACTCCATACCATCACGCCGGATGATTCGCCAGTGTGGCGATGACGAATACACGCTTCCAATGTGCCTTCACCGCGATGTCGCCAAACAATGATGCGACCATCATGATGCTGTAAACAGAACCTGGATTTATCCGAAAAAATGACGTTTTGCCATTTGTGCACCCAGGTTCGTCGTTGAGTACACCATCGCAGGCGCTCCCGTCTGTGATGCAGCGTCAAGGGTAACCGCAGCCATGGTCTCCGAGCTGATAGTCCATGCTGCTGCAAACGTCGTCGAACTGTTCGTGCAAATGGTTGTTGCCTTGCAAACTTCCCCATCTGTTCACTCAGGGTTCGAGACGTGGCTGCACGATCCGTTGCAGCCATGCGGATAAGAAGCCTGTCATCTCGACTGCTAGTGATACGAGGCCGTTGGGATCCAGCACGGCGATCCGTATTTCCCTCCTGAACCCACCAATTCCATATTCTGCTAACAGTCACTGGATCTCGACCAACGCGAGCAGCAATGTCACGATACGATAAACCGCAATCGCGATAGGCTACAATCCAACCTTTATCAAAGTCGGAAACGTGATGGTACGCATTTCTTTTCCTTACACGAGGCATCACAACATCGTTTCACCAGGCAACGCCGGTCAATTGCTGTTTGTGTATGAGAAATCGGTTGGAAACTTTCCTCATGTCAGCACTTTGTAGGTGTCGCCACCGGCGCCAGCCTTGTGTGAATGCTCTGAAAAGCTAATCATTTGCATATCACAGCATCTTCTTCCTGTCGGTTAAATTTCACGTCTGTAGCACGTCTTCTTCGTGGTGTAGCAAGTTTAATGGCCAGTAGTGTAATATATTTACATCGCTTCCATGTAATGAGGTCAGTTCTTCAATGTTGTAACAGTTGCAGAACGACGAGTAGGACTACTATCCCGCTCTAGACAGCGTCGCAATACACTCCCGACTGCCGGCCGGTGTGGCCGTGCGGTTAAAGGCGCTTCAGTCTGGAACCGCGTGACCGCTACGGTCGCAGGTTCGAATCCTGCCTCGGGCATGAATGTGTGTGATATCCTTAGGTTAGTTAGGTTTAATTAGTTCTAAGTTCTAGGCGACTGATGACCTCAGAAGTTAAGTCGCATAGTGCTCAGAGCCATTTGAACCATTTGGACACTCCCAACTAGCTGCTATACTACTGTAGCGCATTTTTCCCTGCGCAGCAGGCAGAAGCTGCAGGTATCATCATAGCTCACAGAAAATGCATCACTGTTTCGTGTTAGTAAATACCATCTGAGTATCAACCTTGTGCATGTTTTTTTTTTGATAACGTGTCCAAGAGCAGACAGGTTAGTTTCTTGTTTTATTCAAGCGGCTTCTGGTTTGGTCTTATGAAGTTAAATGGACGCTACTACAGACCGTCTTTCCCCAAAACAATCTAATTCCCTCGCCAGGAGTGGAACCGAGACAGCTGTTTTAACAGCCGGCAGTTCTGAGAAGAAGAAGAAGAAGAACCCTAACCACTAGCCACCGGCTTCCTCCTAGAGATGGCGACTATCACTGAAACAACCCGTTTTCGGTTACACCGGTTATTTTCGTTTCAAGTTTAACCTGACTGGTGCAACAGCTCAAAATAAATAGATTCTGAAATAATTGACTTCAGTTTTTGTGGGTGTTAGTTCCAGGAATAAACGTAGTTTTCGAACAAAGAATGAAAAATTCTTGTGGAGGTGGAAGAGTAGAAGATCACTATCGATATGAGTTTGAGGTTGCGGCAGAAATCGGTCTCACGGTCTCCAGCGAATATGGCTAAGGTGAAGGAGACAGGCGCGGCAACATTGCGAGTGAAAGGTCACAAGTTGAAGACTTCCCTGCAACGTCAGTTCTCGATGGTATAAATTTTTCACCTTGAAGCAACCACAGAATTACAAGTTCAGTTGTTACCCCAAGATAATAGCATGTCATTACACTCAGTCATATTTACCTTCCCTTACAAACAACTTTGCGGACGTTGTCTCCTTATATGGCGTTGTAAGTTTGTTGTGCCTCCTCCCGTTTTTAATCTTTTAAAGCAAATGTTGCTGCCGCACTTCGTAAAATACTTTCCTGACTACGGATGGTCCTATTCTGCAGTGCAACTGATACCCGGGGACGACAGCGAGAAATCCCCCTACAGACGAGAAGGTGGTAAGTCTCTTAAACTACAAGTACACGCTTACCGTCACACGGCATTAGATACGTTATTGTCTCTGCAATGAAGTAACGACTCTTAATGTCATGTGTTTGTTACCAGTTTCTAATTGAAGACGCTGGTATTAAAGCAGTACTGACCGCATTCCACAATTTATATATTAATCCAATACTTTGAAGCAACGAAAATTTTATGAATAAACACTACTGGCTTTATGGAAAGTTTTATTTGAAAACAAAAAAATTAACGCTGCTACAATGGCAAAGTACTATTCAGGTTTTTACTCGATTATTAGTAAAAAATTTAAAAAAGTTAGTTGTGTCCGCGGCCAAACAAATATTTAAAATACCGATTATTCATAACTAAAATACCGGTATCTGTTTCAACCGGTAGGTTTTCCCATCCCTATAATATTTCCTCACCAGGTGATTGCTTATAAATGATGATCTGATGACGCCGATGTGATCTTGGTCGTAGCAGAAGCCAATCTGAATATCTAGTTTACAGGAACAAAGCGTGCTGTTGGAACTTTGTGGTAGTGCGATACTTTGTTCCAAATTGGAATTTTTAATTGGGTGTTTGCATTCCACAGGCAACGAATTAGTTACCCGAGGAGGTGTCTTCAGTTTTCTTATACTTCTAACCCGCTTTCCACAATACTACTGAAATATCTCAGTGAATCTTGAAAACATAGAAGTGGGAGCATTGTCTCATACAACTTGTTTGTCGGAATAAACACAACTTTAAAGAAACTGTAGAATCTTAAGAACAAACTGAAACAGACCCACTACGTACGTCGTAAGTGATACACACACGGTAACTTTGTTTTTGTATATGAATATCTTACATTATTACACTTGCTTGCAAACAAGTCACGTTTTGTAATTATTTCCTACTAAGAATCTCCACTACCATTTCAATGAGATACCTATTTGCCGTAAATGTTTGCAAGAAATCGTGCAATCTCCTCGAGACATGATTCGATAATTTTCGACCATCCTGATATCTATTTTCGATTCATTGTTTAAGAGATAACGATTCTCATTGCACGGTGATTTTCATCGGCTTCGAAACCATAGTACAGTAATGAGAGGTATATTAGAAAAACAGTGTGTATAGAACTGTCAAGAAAAGTAACAGTATAAAGCTACGACAAAATGACATTTACATTGTAACCGTGGACGTAAACATAACAAAAGTAGAAATAAAATGTTTTACTCTTCATCTAAGGTAGTCTGTATCACATTTTATGGTTAAATAACTCTCTCTCTGTTTCTTGTTCTAATTAAAAATTTATATACAACGAAGCTTGAAGGATAGGTTTTACGGAAATATCTAAGAAAACAAAGATAGAATGACGTAAGCTGGTTGTCATCAAGAGATGAAGATGGGGGACTGGCAAAGAAATGAGAGACTGCAATGTACCACCAGTAAGACTAGTGGCTTCAAGTATCTCCCAAAGAAAATCCAGAATACATTCCAACACCATGAAAGTTAAGTGACAGGCACCATTTCTGAAACACCAATATTTTACACGATTTACAAAAGTTAAAGTTAACATAGCCAAGATCTAGAAATACAGTCTGAATGCAAGCAGTTCCTATTTTGGACATCGGTTGCAAATCTGGTGCTGTGAATGCAGGAATGTTTCAGTATGTAATGGATTAGGAACGGGACGCGGCAGAAAAGATCAAACAAGTGAGAAAGCCATAATGTTGATTTTATCACTGACCGCCGCTTAAACAATTTGTTCTGTGCAAGCCATCGGAAACGTTTCGTTGGATCTCATAAATGGTGGTGTGACTTGACTTTCACGGTGTTGGAACAGATCCTGAATTTCCTTTGGGAGATACCTTCAGCCTCTAGTCTTGCTAGTGCTACACTGCAATCTTTCCTTTCTTTGTCAGTCCCCCAATCTCGATCTGTTGATGACAACCAACTTAAGTGACTCAATCTTTGTTTACTTAGATATGTCAGTAAAACTTATACTTGATATCCACTGGCATCCAGGTCAGGTAGAGAGCGAACATCCCTCGTAAACGCGTTCTCTTAGATATCCCCAGGGCCAAATGTCACACGGTTTCAGACCAGCTGATCTTGCAGATTATTCAGGTGCAATACCTTCGGAGATAAAACCTTCGTGGAACGTTACATTAAGCACATCTTTTTCTGGGAGAGCAATAGGAGATATTTCCCCAACTTGAATGAAAACAGTAGTTTTTACACAGCTACGCTTTTCCAAAGCAGGAATCATAGGCTGCACAAGGCGGTTTCGACAACGTGCAGACGTCACAATAAACCTGACAGGCCTTCTAGGCGTGTTCTCTTCAAAGAAGGACGGACCAAGAACAAAGGTGCTTACCATGCCATACCACACCATACAGTCATATATGGAAAATGGTAAGGCTCTTCGTCCATAGCATGCAGTTTAACAGTGCCCCAAATTCGGCAGTTCTGTATATTCACTGCACACTGTAGTGTAATAAGTACCTCGTCGCTCAGTGGAATGTTCTCCTTCTAGATGCCATCAACTTCGATCCGAGCCAGAAACGAAGTGCAAATTCAGAACGTTGCTGCCGTTCATGTGTTTTCGATTGCTGCACCGTCTTGATCTTGTAAAAGTGCCAGTGTAAAACAGACCGTAAAACTTTCCATACTGCTGACAATTAGAGATGGCCAATTCTTGTGACGCTGCCTGAGCGCTAGCACTACCTGGACCACGAGCTGCATGGTCAGTTACAGCAACAGTAATCTCCTCTACAACTTGCACTGGGATAGACGCTTTCTTCTTCTAGGTGCCACATCAAGCTCCCCCGTGTTTCGTTATCATCTTCTTTATACCATTTAATAACACTGGGCCTCTTTTCAGTCCCTTTAGTCAGCGATACTCTATCAATTCTGCACTGTAATTCCTGCCGTTCAAGTATAAGAATTTCACTAACAGCGCACCATTTCGCTTCTCGGTAGCCATACTGTTCATTCACGTTATTTGTCAAATGACAGCGTGGATATCATGCGTTATACAAACAGAGCGCAGCGCCACTGTGCCAGATTTGCACCTAGTGGCCACAATTGGAACTAATTCTTTTTCCGGCGTATATCGGTTCCACATTAACGCAGTACATTTATCTACCAAGTTTCGCTCCCACACGTTAATTACAGTCCATGCTGAACTTCTGTGTGTAGCTGCACCTTAATGACAACCACCACGAGAAAGATAAAAAATGGTTCAAATGGCTCTGAGCACTATGGGCTTAACTTCTAAGGTCATCAGTCCCCTAGATCTTAGAACTACTTAAACCTAACTAACCTAAGGACATCACACACATCCACGCCCGAGGCAGGATTCGAACCTACGAACGTAGCTGTCGCGCGGTTCCGAACTGTAGCGCCTAGAGCCGCTTGGCCACCACGACCGGCACGAGAAAGATAGGTAAACTTCTTGTGTAATGGAGTAGGACACAGTAGTGAGATATGAGACTCTGATTTCCTAGTAGCAGCTCGAATCAACACAGGAAATGGCACGATAAGACTGAAAAACCAGACAGACTGCGAAAATAGTCATCGTAGAAAGAGTAAAGTAAATATAGTGATTTTTATAAGATTTGTGGGATTTGTAGAAATGACAAACTGTTGAGAAGTCTTGACGCCAGATGGCTGCATTGGGTTATGGTAGGTAGGGGACTTGCGTGTTCCTTCACACTAGTGAGATGGTAACACACCGGATTGTACTCAGGAGAACAGCAGTTGAAAATAACGTCTGGTTATCGATATTTAGGTTTCCGTGGCTCAGGTAAAACTATTAAGGCAATGCCAGGATGTTTCTTGTGGTAGAAAAGAGCATAGCCAATTTCCTTTCCCAGTTCTCAGAGTTTTCCTCAGTCTCTAAAAATGGTTCAAATGGCTCTAAGACTATGGGACTTAACCTCTGAGGTCATCAGCCCCCTAGAACTTAGAACTAATTAAACTTAACTAACCTTAGGACATCACACAGATCCATGCGCGAGGCAGGATTCGAAACTGCGACCGTAGCAGCAGCGCGGTTCCGGACTGAAGCGCCTAGAACCGCTCGGTCACATAGGGCGGCCTTCAGTCTCTAATGACTTCGTCGCCGCCTAGACTAATTTTCCTTCCTTCTTCGATGAGTAAGGCCAGGCACTGGTATGGACCACGTGGTAGGGCCAGTCTTACAAGGGAGCCTCCCCATCCCTCCCCCCTCAGATTTAGTTATAAGTTGGCACAGTGGATAGGCCTTGAAAAACTGAACACAGATCAATCGAGAAAACAGGAAGAAGTTGTGTGGAACTATGAAAATATAAGCAAAATATACAAACTGAGTAATCACTCTGCAAGATAGGCAACATCAAGAGGAATGTGTGCCAAGGACTGCCGTGGTCCCGTGGTTAGCGTGAGCAGCTGCGGAACGAGAGGTCCTTGATTCAAGTCTTCCATTGAGTGAAAATTTTATTTTCTTTATTTTTGTAAAGCTATGGTCTGTCCTTTCGTTCATTGACGTCTCTGTTCACTGTAGTAAGTTTCGTGTCTGTGTTTTGCGACCGCACCGCAAAACCGTGCGATTAGTAGACGAAAGGACGTGCCTCTCCAATGGGAACCGAAAACATTTGATCACAAGGTCAAAGGTCAACCGATTCCGTCTGATATATTCTATACGACACTGGTAACGGCGTGTCCGTCACATGACAGGAATATGTTGTCGACCCACCTAACTTGTACGCTTGGCGAATGGGTAAAAAGATTCTTCTACCTTGCCCGATTGAGGTTTTCTTGTTGATGTGATAACCACTCCTACACAGTGATGAAAACATAATTGTCACATAAACTGCAACAAATGAATGCAACAGTTTCCCAGTTGCACAGTTTTCCCTGTGCTCCGTCAAAGCATGTGTTTTTAACGTTTTCAAATTTTTCCGTGTGTAGACCGTCAAATCCTGCATATATCCAAGCAAATCCGAACATGTCCCGAAATTTTGGAGAGCGAAGTAGATTATATAAAAAATTAAACTTTTCACTCAAGGGAAGACTTGAACCAACGATCTCTAGTTCCGCAGCTGCTAATGCTAACCACGGGACCACCGCGCTCCTGCGCTCAGACGATCGTTGATGTTGCCTATCATACACATGGACTACTCAGTTTGTATATTTTGCTTATTTTTTTCATAGTTCCACATGACTTTTTCCTGTTTTCTCAATTGATCTGCGTTCAGTTTTTCAAGGCCTATCCACTGTGCCAACTTGTAACTAAATGTGGGAGGGGTACGATGGGGAGGTTCCCTTGTTAGGACTGTTTGAGACCTCACACAGCAGTGAGGGCAGATCATAAAAGCATCTCTCAAACATAGCGAACACTGAAGTTGACAAAAGAGAGCAGATATGGTCAGTGTCCGTAGTTGAGTAGGTGGGAGTGGTCAGCATGACCGGGTTTGATTCCCGGTACTACCTGCAATTATTCCTTGGTGAGAGTAATGAAACGGAATGTACTGAGCCTTGTGAAGCCAACTGAGGAGCTACGTGACCGCGTAGTAGCAGCACCACGTCTGTCAACTCGACAATGGCAGGGAGATGAGATACAGCTTCTCGATGACCCAATTGACAGAGAATGACACGGAGACCGGTCGGGCCTGTCATTGGCAAGAGCGGCGATGCTTTCCTTTCCTTTTGAGTAGATGCTGGTCTTGTCAATAGAGTCTGGTGGCACATATGGAAGAAAAATATGCAGAGTATGTAATTATAGGAAACTGGTTATGCTTACTGGTGCGAATTCTGGATTGCTAGGAATGTGAATAGAGATAAGTTTCTGAGGAACTTGCAATTAGATACTCGAAACAAAATAAAAGGTTAATTGGCAAACAGATGTGCAATTGTATTGTTTCAACTACAAATGCCAAGATTACCCGAGAAATCATGAGTATATTGCTTGTGTTTCTGTGGGATAGGAACATTGTAAGTGAAATGGCTTCACAGTGATGACTCTGAATACTACCGCAGTGGTTGGTTGCCAGGTCTCCTGCAATCTCGTTCGAAGCTAGCGTCCGAGGACATTTAGGATAGAACTGTCACTTCTCTCTGAGGCGTAATATGTCACATACGCGGCACCGAAATATTTCTTGGAGCCCTTTTGCTTCGTTTGCTTCTGGAGGAAACATGGTGTAACTTAGTCGTGGCCTTACTGCACGTATAACGTATCGGTATACCGAAGAAACTTCATGTTTAACCGGCTTAAGTAAGGGATGGAAATGATACAAAAACAGGGAATTCAAAATGCAAGTTGAAAAACAGTCTTTATGGAGTGGTATGCAAGACAGAAATAGCACTGGAATATAGAGTTGAGGCAAATGAATAGTAAAATAGTTCTTCTTAATAATAATCTCCATAAAAGAGATAGTAATATACAAAGGGGAAAAGGCAATGATAATAACAATCCCAATTCAAAGGTGATAGGTGCACCACTATTTCCAAGGCGTCAGTAAATAAGTCATGACTAAAAAATACTAAGACGAATTACCTTCAGTAGAATAACCTGGGGGTAAATCAAGTTGGGTCTCGCATAAATATAGGGACACTTGAGACAATACTGACCCAACGAATTATCTTAGTACATTAGTTAAGGCAATGTTAATCACCTTGCATACCACTGGAAAGTTTACGGGGGAAACAAATATCTTGTGATAACGATGACTGGAATACACTGTTGATATTCTGAAGTTCTCAGGGCGAATGTACACGAAGCAAATTGAACAGAATGAATAACATACGAAGAACCTCAAAGAGGGACGGGTAGTTCAGACGCGAGGAGAATGATGTTCAGGTCGATTCTTCACGCAGTTTATACATGCACTGATGAGGCAAAACATTATGACCGGCCAAGAGACTGAATGCCGCCTGGTAGCGTTTTAGATAAGTGACGTGGCAGACGACACGGGAGGCAAATGGGGAAATCCATTGACATCAGCGATTTTTCCAACCTCGCCTTCCGCGTATGCGTCACTTAAGGCCTCTCTGGAAGGTTCCGGACAGTGCAATCGCGTCTATAAAGGATGTAATGGGTATAAGCATTTGTACTCGTGGCTAAGGACTAAGTAGTGGACAGCATTACATCAGTATTTATGTCATTTGCAGACTAATAATTACTCATTAAATGTCACATGTTTTTAGGCTGGTTAGTACCTCCAAATGCATGTGAGAAGAGCAAGTCATTAATGGTTGTTTCCCCATGGGAAGCAGTCAGGTTTTGAACTGAGGACGCGCGAACGCAAAACGGTTAGTCTATATTGATAAGTGTAGTCCACTTAGTGGTGCAGTACGACTGAGCAGAAAACATCAGGTCGTAAACTTAGTGACGTGTTTGTGGGAAGACTGTTCAACGCTGAGAAAAAAACAACCATCACACTGATGTGTGTACGTATTAAGGCACCACACATAATACCGGGTGATCAAAAATTCAGTATAAATTTGATAACTGAATAAATCACGGAATAATGTAGATAGAGAGGTACAAATTGTTCAAAATATGTCCGACAGATGGCGCTTCATCTGATCAGAATAGCAATAATTAGCATAACAAAGTAAGACAAAGCAAAGATGAGGTTCTTTACAGGAAATGCTCAATATGTCCACCATCATTCCTCAACAATAGCTGTAGTCGAGGAATAATGTTGTGAACAGCACTGTAAAGCATGTCCGGAGTTATGGTGAGGCATTGGCGTCGGATGTTGTCTTTCAGCATCCCTAGAGATGTCGGTCGATCACGATGCACTTGCGACTTCAGGTAACCCCAAAGCCAATAATCGCACGGACTGAGGTCTGGGGACCTGGGAGGCCAAGCGTAACGAAAGTGGCGGCTGAGCACACGATCATCACCAAACGACGCGCATCTGTCGGACACTTTGTGAACTTTGTTTGGGTTCTAATAAAACCCCATGCCATTCCAAGCATGTGTGTCAATTTTTACCTCTCTATCTACAGTATTCCGTGGTTTATTAAGTTTTCAAATTTATACTGACTTTTTGATCACCCGGAAGTATCTGGACCTACACCCGTTACATCCCATGTAAGGGAATACAGTGCCAGTCCCAGCAGTCTGCGATTATGAGAACAGAGACAGCCGTTGTGAAACTTGCCCTTTGAATGTTAAGAATGACTGCGCTGGTAAAACGTCTACGTTACTTTATTTTCAAACTCCAGAGTGAAACTAAACGCGCTGACAAGGGGAGGCCGCCAATTGTGAAATTCAGATTCGATTCATACTGCGCATAATAAAAGCTCATGGCCAGAGGAGTAATGTGGCAAAGCACCAAGATGCACGTCTCAGCCGTTGTCGAGAAAATCGACAGTTAAAAGAAACCGTTGCGGTGAAATACTCTCTATGATAAGTAATTTTCCAGAGCGTCCTGGCGCAGCGGTAAGCGCTCGGGTTCGTAATCTGAAGGTCGCCGGATCGAATCCCGCGCCACGCAACTTTTTTTTATTATTAGTTTTTTGTAATTCAAATATATATATATATATATATATATATATATATATATATATATATATATAATTGCATATGCATGTTGGTGAAGGCGGATCGCTCTCCATTGTACCGCCTCCATTTTTCCGTTTGTTTAACAGGGTGTACCAAAGCTCTCCCGTCCGCACTGATTTTCGACGATGTTATAAGTTGCGCTAGGGACCGCATCTACCTTCTTTCGAAGTTAGCAGGCAACTACGCTGTTATGCGGCGGCTCGTTTCGGCCCATTCAACATCTGTCCTTCAAGTGTAACGAGCGAGTAACGGAGTTTATATTTCATACCTGCCACAGCAAATTTGTGTTCGTGGGGTTTCTATTCTAATTCGAACGTTTGACTTACGCTATACGTATTCGTTTCGGAATATCGTTTCTACGTCTTCCGTTAACTATACGTGGTTAACATTATGAAGACAATTAATAACATTTGTGAAATACAACTTCGTTTGCGGAAAACATAATGATGTTCGAAGTCGCCAGTTTTTCCACGACAAACGACTTTCAACAACTTATTATATGCATAATTGTTGCAACTGATTGCCGGGAATTTATATATATAGTTACAAAAAACAAATACTAAAAAAAAAGTTTGCATGGCGCGAGATTCGAACCGGCGACCTTCGGATTACGAACCCGAGCGCTTACCGCTGCACTACAACGCTGTAGAAAATTATTAATCGTAGGGAGTATTTCATCGCAACGATTTCTTTCAACTGTCGATTTTCTCGACAACAGCTGAGAAGTGCATCTTGGTGCTTTGCCACATTACACCTCTGGCCATGAGCTTTTATTATGCGCAGTATGAATCTAATCTGAATTTCACAATTGGCGGCCTCCCCTTGTGAGACTGTTTTCTCTTTACTTATTCTGATCATTTCTAAACCGACACACAATACTTAAGCGCAACGCAATCTGACTTTCAATAATCCCTACAAAAGAATATCCCTGAATAACAATAACCTATCCCCTTCATGAATCACTTACCTCACAAAAATCTTCGTTACTCGAACTACTGCAATATAGCGAGCACCAATACTAAATACTAAATAAAAGATTCTAACTACTGAAGGCACTAACTACTGTAAGTACTCATAGGCATATAGTTAGCAGATCAAAGATTTTGACAGAACAAATATGATATATTTACATTAATAGTGTTCAAAAGTTATATATATATATATATATATATATATATATATATATATATATATATATATATATATTCTTGACATCCAGTTTAACAAATTTCCTTTTTCTGACTGGCACACGTCCAGATCGTCCGCTCATCTCGAAATCCTGGCATCTCTCTCTCCACATCCATCACTGCTGGCGGCTCACCCCCAACAGCCCAACGCTACGGGCTGCTGACCTGTTCACATCCAACTACCCAACACTATACTGGCGAATAACTTCCAACAAAGAGTTCAACCAGCCACAGACTGCACACAGCGCAGTCATCGATTTTAATACAGAGCGCTACGTGGCGTTACCATCATAAAAACCTGAAAGGTCGCATGTTTTATTCAAAGTGACTGGGCTTGTAAATAGAGAAGGTTTTATACATAAGTGAATTTGACAGAGGGCGGATTGTTACGGCCCAGCACCTGTGAACGAGCATCTTGGAAACGCTACGCTGGTCGACTATTCACATGCTACTGTCTTCAGCATCTATGGACAGTAGCTGAATGACATTGAAACCACGAGTAGATGGCGAGGTGTTGGACGCCCATATCGTATAATACAATGTGGAGGTGGGACGCTTGCCTACTCTGTAAATGATCTGTGACAATTCTGATGGCAGAGTACAATGCTGATCCATAAACAAATATTTTGGAGCACGTGGTTCAGCAGAGATTGTTGAACATGGGTTCTGCAGCAGACCAATGCAACTTGCTCCTATGCCGACTCTATGACATAAGTCGTTCCGGCTGCAGTGG
Source organism: Schistocerca piceifrons (assembly GCF_021461385.2). NCBI lineage: Eukaryota > Metazoa > Arthropoda > Insecta > Orthoptera > Acrididae > Schistocerca > Schistocerca piceifrons. The sequence continues at coordinate 235,206,052 of NC_060140.1, forward strand.
GTATGGGATCGTTAAGACTGGATCACTGAAGGGTGGAAACGTGTCGCCTGGTCGGATGATAAAGTTTCTTGTTGCATCAGGTTGATTGTCGTGACTGGATGACCGATTAACCACGTACACGGCTGCTCTAAACACGCATTGCGTCGCAGACACATGACGTCCATGCAATATTATGCGATACTGGTCTACCATGGGACCTGTTGCAGTACTCTAAGGCATCGTAACAGTGAACTACGAGGACATTACTACGGACCACCTGCCGTCTTCCATGCTTGATGTCTTCCCTGACTGCGATGGCGTTTTCCAGCGTAATAACCGGATAACTGATAGTGTCATAAGGCCAGAACCACGCTACAGAGTTTTGAGGAGCGTGATAGAGAATTCACATTGCAAAGTTTCCTGATCCGATGGCGATGGAATTTTTCTGGAACTCTACTGTACGCCAGTTCCTCGCCCATAAACCACTGACCCGTAATTCACGAGAAATGTATGACCAGTGTGTAGACTTTGATGCTGTATTGCGATCCGAAGGTGGTCCAACACACTATTTGCCAGGGTGTCATAATGTTTTGGCTCATCTGTGTAGATGAAGCAGTAAAGGAAACCAAGGAGAAATTTGAAAAAGAACTGAAGTTCAAGCTGAAGATATAAAAACCTTAAGATTTGCCAACGCCATTGTAATTCCATCAGAGACAGCAAACAACTCAGAACACTAGTTGAGCACAATAGATGTTGTCTTGGAACAAAGTTACAAGATGAACACGAAGAAATGTGAAACAGTGGTAATGAAGTGCAGTCGAGTGAAATCGGGCAGTGGCGAGGGAATTGGATTTGAAAACCAGACATTAGAAGTGTGGCAGCAAAATGACTTTCTGAGGCTGAAGTAAAGATGTGCATACTGGCAATAGCAAGAAAAACGATCCTGAAAAAGAGAAATTTGGTCGGCAAAATAAACGACAACGTTAGAAATAAATAAAATTAAACTGAAGATTGGCAATGGCAAGAAAAACTGTTCTTAAAAATACAAATAAGTTTAAATTGAATATAAGTTTATGTCTTAAGATGATTTTCATGAAACAATTTTTGTGGAGTGGAGTCCGATACCGATATGAAAGCTATTCCAGCTGGTTTAAACTGATTTCTATGGATTGCCGTGTTCAGCAAGTGGTTCTTACTACTATACTGTCCTTTTTATGGAGAATCTTGCTTTTTATTTGCTATCAGAAAGTTCAGTTTTTACAGTGCCTCTTGATTCCACCGTTTTTGGTTATGATAGTATGTTGTAATTGTGCTGTGCAAGTACAATAAACCTCTTTACACATTGTAAGTGTAAAATATGACAGGCCACATCTAGAGAAAATAGAGTAAAAGATACATGAAATGTATTCACATCAACTGGAGAATGGAATGACAATCAAAATCTGTGTCGAACTAGGACTCGAACACAGATCTCGCTCTTTACGGGAGCAGTAGCTTAGTCTCTTTGGCTATCCGTGCACGACTCATTGACAGACCCTCTCTTCCATATGTCCTCGTTCATGCAACACAACCTGCTCTCGTTCATATTATGTAATACCCGTACGAGAATTTTAATTGAAAATCGCTTGCCCGGTGTCGGCGGATAAAAACGATATTACAGTACCTGTGTTGTCGAGAATTACGATGCGAAGTCGTACTTCTGAACGACACAGGCACTGCAGAATAGGAGAGCAAAAGGTATTCTACGATATAGTAGGAGCATTGATGGTTTTCATTTCGTATCGCCAAAACGAAGAAAGGTGCCATTAATGTCGAATACGAGTAATGTGTAAAAAATATTGCACAAGGAACTAGTGAAAGAGAGAAACGTACAATGGACGCAAGCTGCTGCAGCTATTTGTAACGTCACACAGCCTACAACTATTTGATTCATGCGTCTATATTTCACAAATACGTAAGTAAATGTGCATCGAAATGAAGGCAGTGTGTAGTTCTGATATACTCGTACAACAAGTATGTATGGGACTGGCATTTTATATGAACAACTCGTAAGATTTCTATTTCATAAAATATTGCGTTAGGGTGATTGTATAAACAACACACTAATACTCGAATATCTGCAAATTTTTGTATTTATTTTAGTCTTAAATTTAATCTTTTACGATGTACAGAATACCGTCTGCAAATTTTAGCTCTACTGGAGTTACCTAAAATGTGTTGTGGAATTAAAAAATTGTCAAATGTATTTATTGTTTCATTTAAACAGAAATTAATACCATCGCAGTGCCCACTTTGGTAACAGAATGTTGAACTCCTGTTGACAGAGATACTTGGTATTGGTCCAGGAAACCGCATCCAACAAAAGTAGTGGACAATAGTGTCTGGGACATTTTAAAATTTCAAGCTGCGATCGTCAAGTCATAAAGATATTTTCTGAAGATGACAAATCAGTTAAATCTGAGACTACAGGATACTGTTTTGCACGATACTTTTTTCGAATAACAAACTAACTGAAAGCAGGTTGTGCTAGAATCTAACGTGTTACCTAAACTTCTAACGCGGAATTCACTTGACGTTACCGCATGAAGAACAAGAAGAATGTTCGACTTCACAAGTATTCGAAACTCCACATAAAACTTATAGGCTAAATTTTTTACTATTTATTTGAACCTCAGGTCAGACACATCGTAACATGACCGGAGTCGACTAATTAGGAAGCCATCATAAGGTGATACTAGAAGATCCGCCTGTGGCCTGTTTGCTTCTCGCTCATCACATCTAATGATGACTCGCTAAGAACGATCATGATACAAATTTTCTATTCTGAGGCTGAAAAATACAATTTTAAAAATTCGTCTACAAGACGATCATGTTGTTCCCCTAAGCCAGAATGCCTAGTCTGTGTTTACACGATAGACTCAGATACGTCAGTTCATAAATTCCTTTATTAAAAACAGTGTCACATACGCCTATAGGAGGAAATATTGGTCAAAACTAGAACAAAAGTTCCTGTAATTATATCTACATCTGCATCTACATAGATACTCCGCAAGCCACCGTACGGTGCGTCGTGGAGGATATCCTCTACCACTACTAGTCATTTTCTTTCCTGTTCCACTCGCAAATAGATGAGAAAAAACGAATGTGTATATGCCTCCGTATGAACACTTATTTCTCGTATCTTATCTTCGTGGTCCTTAAGCGAAATGAATGCTAGCGGCAGTAAAATCGTTCGACAGTCAGCTTCAAAAGACGGTTCACTAAATTTTCTCGATGGTGTTTCTCGAAAAGAACATCGCCTTACCTCCAGGGGTTCGCATTTGAGTTCCCGAAGCAACTCCGAGTTGTTCGAATTTGTCAGTAGCAAACCAAACAACCTGCCTCTGAATTGCTTCGATGACTTCCTTCCATTCGACCTGGTATGGATCCCAAACACTCGAGCAGTACTTAAGAATAGGTCGCACCAGCGCCCTATGTGCGGTCTCCTTTGCAGGTGAACTATCTTTTCTAAAATTCTTCCAATAAACCGAAGTCGACCATTCGCTTTCCCTACCACAGGTCACATATGCTCGTTCCATTTCATACCGCTTTGCAACATTACGCCCAGATATTTAAACGACTTGACTGTCTCAGATAGGACATTAGTAATACTGTATCTAAACATTACAGGCTAGATCTTCCCACTCCTCCGCATTAACTTACATTTTTCCACATTTAGGGCTAGCTGTCATTCATCACACCAACTGAAAATAGCCGGAAACCAACACCTGTTGAGGGATAGGTCAATCTGTCCTCTTATTCCCCTCCGTCGCGTATAAAGAGACACTGTAGGCAGTGCTACATTTGGTTTTCACCCATCCTGACACAACCTTCAGCCCCGCTTCGCAATGAATCACGGACTCTTGATCCATTTGGATTGCGTCACATGCATTGATTATACGCTGCTATACCGAATACGTACTGTCAGTAGGTTGGGCGTACACCGATGCCTCCAAACGTCCCCATAACCAAAATTCCAATGCATTCATGTACGGCGAACAGTGAGGCAATAATACCAGACCACCTCGACCAATTCATCAACCACGAAACATTGCGGTGCGATACTGTCGTACAGTCAGTAGAAAATAGGGTAGCAGTGCATCGTGAATAAACCGCTACCGTTGTCTTTCTGTAAGGATAACGTTCTCCAACAACGCTGGTAAATCATCGCGCAGAAATCGGTGATATACGTAACATTTGTTGATCTGTTTCGTAAAATGTATGATCCTGTGAGTCTAACACGGACAGTTCCGACCCGTACATTGAATTGAAACGATCCTGATGACTCACTTCCATGATATCTCGAGGATTTGCATCTGCCCACAAGTGCATAATTTGCTTACATCCTGCCTGGAAATGGTTGTCGGTTAGATATCAGTTGATTCACTGATCTTAGATACACCTTGTGCATTAATGTCACTTCTTGTATGCCACTTATCTCAGTTAATAGATGCTACCGACCTTTCTAGCCAAATAAAAGCTGTGAAGTATGGTTCTTCAACGGCCCAAATCTCAACAGGTATTGGTTTCCGGACACATTATTATAAGACTATCTTGTAGTTTTGACCAATTCTGCCTGCTACATTATTCACTGATCTAATAAATAAACACAACGTTATTATTAGTTTTTTATTATATGTGTTATGCATTCTGTTTTGCCTTCCTGACATCCAGCCTTGATTATCAGCACTGCTTGATGTTGCATACTCATAAGTAATGTGGCACTGGAGGTACTGATTATGACTGTATGTCAAGAAACGTCAGTTTCATTTGATACAATTACAACAAATTTTTGCTTTGAAAATAACAGACGATGACAACGTGAAACATATCTACCATAGAATTTATTGACGAACAATACTTTAAAAGGCCATCTAGTAATTTTTTTACTGTATCAGAGCAATCGTCGGATGTGCTTTCGACATTACAAGTTGCAGGACGGTATTTTTCATAAAGACACGGAAAACATAAAATAAAAGGGCATCTGCTGCATCGAATGACTGCAATTTCCCTGCATGAAGAAGGAATCATTACAGTTTCTCAGAAAAACCAGAACTCTTTGACATTTTGAAAAATTTCTCTTTCTTCCGACAATTCAGATGCAAACCATGCGTAACACGTTTTCGTAAATATCGATGCCGAGAATTGGCGACGTACGATTGAATGTACACTCCTGGAAATTGAAATAAGAACACCGTGAATTCATTGTCCCAGGAAGGGGAAACTTTATTGACACATTCCTGGGGTCAGATACATTACATGATCACACTGACAGAACCACAGGCACATAGACACAGGCAACAGAGCATGCACAATGTCGGCACTAGTACAGTGTATATCCACCTTTCGCAGCAATGCAGGCTGCTATTCTCCCATGGAGACGATCGTAGAGATGCTGGATGTAGTCCTGTGGAACGGCTTGCCATGCCATTTCCACCTGGCGCCTCAGTTGGACCAGCGTTCGTGCTGGACGTGCAGACCGCGTGAGACGACGCTTCATCCAGTCCCAAACATGCTCAATGGGGGACAGATCCGGAGATCTTGCTGGCCAGGGTAGTTGACTTACACCTTCTAGAGCACGTTGGGTGGCACGGGATACATGCGGACGTGCATTGTCCTGTTGGAACAGCAAGTTCCCTTGCCGGTCTAGGAATGGTAGAACGATGGGTTCGATGACGGTTTGGATGTACCGTGCACTATTCAGTGTCCCCTCGACGATCACCAGTGGTGTACGGCCAGTGTAGGAGATCGCTCCCCACACCATGATGCCGGGTGTTGGCCCTGCGTGCCTCGGTCGTATGCAGTCCTGATTGTGGCGCTCACCTGCGCGGCACCAAACACGCATACGACCATCATTGGCACCAAGGCAGAAGCGACTCTCATCGCTGAAGACGACACGTCTCCATTCGTCCCTCCATTCACGCCTGTCGCGACACCACTGGAGGCGGGCTGCACGATGTTGGGGCGTGAGCGGAAGACGGCCTAACGGTGTGCGGGACCGTAGCCCAGCTTCATGGAGACGGTTGCGAATGGTCCTCGCCGATACCCCAGGAGCAACAGTGTCCCTAATTTGCTGGGAAGTGGTGGTGCGGTCCCCTACGGCACTGCGTAGGATCCTACGGTCTTGGCGTGCATCCGTGCGACGCTACGGTCCGGTCCCAGGTCGACGGGCACGTGCACCTTCCGCCGACCACTGGCGACAACATCGATGTACTGTGGAGACCTCACACCCCACGTGTTGAGCAATTCGGCGGTACGTCCACCCGGCCTCCCGCATGCCCACTATACGCCCTCGCTCAAAGTCCGTCAACTGCACATACGGTTCACGTCCACGCTGTCGCGGCATGCTACCAGTGTTAAAGACTGCGATGGAGCTCCGTACGCCACGGCAAACTGGCTGACACTGACGGCGGCGGTGCACAAATGCTGGGCAGCTAGCGCCATTCGACGGCCAACACCGCGGTTCCTGGTGTGTCCGCTGTGCCGTGCGTGTGATCATTGCTTGTACAGCCCTCTCGCAGTGTTCGGAGCAAGTATGGTGGGTCTGACGCACCGGTGTCAATGTGTTCTTTTTTCCATTTCCAGGAGTGTATTTCATAGCATCTTTACGAGAAGCAATTTCTTGTTCGTTTTCAATCAAATATGAACAACTTTGAAGGCGCTTGGCAAAGTTCTTATCGTACCTACAGGAATAAGATAGTGTCGGAAGTCCCATGCGGCTTTTCGCGGATGATGCTGTAGAATACAGAGAAGTTGCAGCATTAAAAAATTGTAGCGAAATGCAGAAAGATCTGCAGCGGATAGGCACTTGGTCCAGGGAGTGGCAACTGACCCTTAACACAGACAAATGTAATGTATCGCGAATACATAGAAAGAAGGATCCTTTATAGTATGATTATATGATAGCGGAACAAACACTGGTAGCAGTTACTTCTGTAAAATATCTGGGAGTATGCGTGCGGAACGATTTGAAGTGGAATGATCATATAAAATTAATTGTTAGTAAGGCGGGTACCAGGTTGAGATTCATTGGGAGAGTCCTTAGAAAATGTAGTCCATCAACAAAGGAGGTCGCTTACAAAACACTCGTTCGACCTATATTTGAGTATTGCTCATCAGTGTGGGATCCGTACCAGATCAGGTTGACGGAGGAGATAGAGAAGATCCAAAGAAGAGCGACGCGTTTCGTCACAGGGTTATTTGGTAACCGTGATAGCGTTACGGAGATGTTTAATAAACTCAAGTGGCAGACTCTGCAAGAGAGGCGCTCTGCATCGCGGTGTAGCTTGCTCGCCAGGTTTCGAGAGGGTGCGTTTCTGGATGAGGTATCGAATATATTGCTTCCCCCTACTTATACCTCCCGAGGAGATCACGAATGTAAAATTAGAGAGATTAGAGCGCGCACGGAGGCTTTCAGACAGTCGTTCTTCCCGCGAACCATACGCGACTGGAACAGGAAAGGGAGGTAATGACAGTGGCACGTAAAGTGCCCTCCGCCACACACCGTTGGGTGGCTTGCGGAGTATAAATGAAGATGTAGATGTAGACGTAGAATAAAAGTCGGGTAATATTTGCTGTAATAATTAAAATTAGTAAAACCAAAACAACATTGGAAATTCTGTAAAAGTTTATGTAAATGTTCTTGCTCGTCTTTTCTTCATATTACCTTTCAAATGCAATATATGCGAAATAATATGATTAGAGTTGGAAAAAAGCGCCAATTAAGCGGGACTTTATCCAGCAATCCACCGATTACGGAGCTTGAACGCTAACCTCATGACCATCGCCAGCTCGTGCTCAGAGAAGCAACGCACCGGTACGTTACAGACGCGTGTACTTCTCTTGCGATTTTCTTGAAGTCGCTTAAGTAATACGACTTACACATTATCTTGCCCTAATGGATTATTAAAACTGTAGTAAGTTTGAAGTAAATCCGGGATCTGAAAGTCGTGGCCTTCTCTCGTGAGATTATGGCCTCCATCCGGCCTCCAAACAACCAGGGCATTCTACTCGGCTAAACAGGGAACTATTGACGCCCTCTGGTACTGCGTAGTCCATTTTACCAGAAGTAACAAAAGTGTAAATATGGGTGTATCTTAAGAGCCTAGGACCTCGATATTTGTTATCTTCGAATCACGTGCTTATTCGAAGCCTTTCTGCCTATCAGAGGGTGTGAAAATTATTACGGCGGCAATTCTGTGTGATAATTAGAATGACCACCAGCGGCGTTAGTGTTGTTCGTGTTTATTGTTGTGTCAAGGACTGATATGGAATGTAAAGGGAGAGGTACGATGTTTCCAATGTTTTGGAGAGGCACAGCGGGGTTTGCTCCTAGTGTCATGGCGACGGGAGGCATCGGTTATGACTTCTCGTCATGGCTGGTAGTGGCTGAGGCAGCTCCGACGGCGCAATAGTGTGTCACTGACACCCTGTGCCTCCTACATTTACATCTACATATATACTCCGCTAGCCACCAAGCGGTGTGTGGCGGAGGGCACAATTTTCACCGAAGTCATATTCCCCCCCGGTCTGTTCCACACGCGCATCGCGCAGGGGAAAAACGACTGTCTGAACGCCTCAGTACGAGCTCTAATTTCCCTTATCTTTGAATGGAGATCATTGCGAAATTTGAAAGTTGGTGGTAATGATATATGCTCTGCATCCTCGGCGAAGATCGGATTTCGGAATTTTAGTGAGCAGCACCTTCCGCTTAGCGCGCCGTCTATCGGCAAGTGTGTCCCACTTCAAACTTTCTATGACGTCTGTAACGCTCTCGCGATGGCTAAATGTACCAGTCACGAATCTTGCTGCTCTTCTTTGGATCTTCTCAATCTCTTGAATCAGACCCAACTCGTAAGGGTCCGTTACAGACGAACAATACTCTAAGAATGGACGAACTAACGTATTGTAAGGTATTTCCTTCATTGAAGGACTGCATCACTTCAGGATTCCACCAATAAACGACAGTCTAGAGTTCGCCTTGCCCGTTACGTGTGTAATCTGATCATTCGATTTGAGATGATTTCGAATAGTCACACCCACATAATTGACGTGTGTTACCGCTTCCAAACATGGGCATTTTTTTGTACTCGTACATTAATTTGATTTTCGCATTGTTATATGCAGTAGGTTACACTTACCAATATTGAGAGATAACTGCCAGTCATTACACCACGCATTAATTTTCTGCCAATCCTCATTGGTTTGCTCACAACTTTCGTGTGATACTATTTTCCTGTAGACTACAGCATCATCGGCAAACATTCTAATGCCGCTGTCAATACCATCAACCACATCGTTCATGTAAATGGTAAAAAGTACCGGACCTATTACACTGCCCTGGGGCACACCTCAAGTTACGGTTGTTTCTGTTGAACACACCCCTTTCAGGACGACGTACTGCTCTCTGTCTGTTAGAAAACTATCTATCCAACCGCATATGTCATCGGACAGGCCGTAAGCGAGCACTTTTTGGATCAAGCGACAGTGGGGAACTGAGTCGAATGCCTTTAGAAAGTCGAGAAATATGGCATCAGCCTGGGAGGCGGTGTCTAGAGCCTGTTGTAGGCCCTATATCATGAACAAAGAGTATGACCGCTGTTTCCTAAAACAGTGTTGGTTTCTGCAGGTGAGCTTCTCAGAGTCTAGAAAGGTCATTATGTCTGAACACAAAATATGTTCCATGATTCTACAACAAATCAATGTCAGTGAAATTGGTCGGTAATTATGTGTAACGGATTTTCTATCCTTTTTATATATTGCTGTCACCTGGGCCTTCTTCCAGTCCCGTGGAACTTTCCGCTGATCTGAACTTTCCAATGATCTCTGACAGATGATGGATAATTGGCTCTGAGCACTACGGGACTTAACAGCTATGGTCATCAGCCCCCTAGAACTTAGAACTACTTAAACCTAACTAACCTAAGGACATCACACAACACCCAGTGATCACGAGGCAGAGAAAATCCCTGACCCCGCCGGGAATCGAACCCGGGAACCCGGGCGCTGGAAGCGAGAACGCTACCGCACGACCACGAGCTGCGGACGATGATGGATAAGAATGGTACTATATTTGTAGCACAGTCAACATAAAATCTTACGGGGCTACCGTCTTCATGTGTTACCTCTCCTGCGACAGTACTGTGGTGCCATTTTTCCGCAGGACAATGCTCGTCCACACGACACTTATTTCTGTGGACTGTCTGCGTGATGCTGAGGTATTTCCATGGCCAGAACGATCTCCAGATCTGTCCCTGGTAGAACATGTGTGGGATCAGATCAGAAGTCAACTCCTTCCCATTGCCAGCATACAGGACAACAAGGGTCAGTTATAACAGTTATGGTCCAGTTTTCCCAAATCGAATCAGTGGATACATCGTCATACTAATAATGGGCTCATACTGTCAGGTTCTTTGTAAATTTAATTCGATTTTGTATTCACTGAAATATTATCACATAACCTGTCAAGCCTTGAAGTTTCGTTTCGTTTCCTCATCCCCTTTCTGATAGTCATTCACAGCGCTTGCTCGTATTTTTCCTTCCCATCCCTTTTTTCCCGGATGTGTATAACATCTGGACATTAGCATAGGTTCTTTTGCTCTGGGAACTTTCCGTATCGTGATGTTATTAATCACAGAGGATACAGCATGTGGGGCAGCACCCAGTATCCTGCTCAGGCTGACGGAAACAGTGTGGGCTGATTGACAATCAGTAGGACAATGCCGCGTTGCGACGTCGTGTGGCGCTCCCCGTGGACGGGGTGGGGAACGGTGAGTGATGAAGTGGCACCTCGGTGCGGTGTCACTCACGCCTGGTACACGACGCGTAATGAAAAGCAGCGGACGACCATCGCGGTCCATCAGACACGAGACGGCTGCCATCTGGCCATGCGGCAGCTGCTAATTAGAAATCAATAACGGCCAGCCGACAGACGCTCTCACTCTTCCTCTGCGCACACTTCCTCTTTAAGCGATTTGCTTTGTTCGTAATCTAGGAACCGCTCTCAAAGCCTTTACCGGCAGCAGCTGCAAACTAGGAGATCCACAACAAAACATTATTGCGCATCTGAAGGCCTAGCTACAAACAACATCTGCCGTAGTTTAAAGTCTGGGAACCTACAGTCATGTACAATAAATCTTTCGTTGTTCTGGAGAAAGGCACAAATCCGCCACCGTGGTCGCAGACGCAAGCGCATGAGTTGGTTCCCACCTCTCAGTCAGCCAGTTAGAATCCTAGCTGTGCAGCAAAATGCCCTTTTGGTCGGTTAGGAGAGGAGATAAGGGGGCGAGCAGACTTCTCACCACTGACGTAAATAAAATGGCACACCTCTCCGTCATGACTAGCGGCGGTGATTCGTTTGGTGGATGGGGTCATAAATTCAGAGGTCTGCTAGCGTTTTTCCAGAAAAGTGGGCTAATTGACGACACGAATTTTAGCTGACGGTTCTCTGTCACAGTCAACAAATACACAAACACGGCAGTAAAAATCCATACACACTCACTACAGTCGTCTCAATTCACCTTGTAAGTCTACATCACAAATTTAAGCAAAGGGTAAGTGTCAACGTAGTTGAAGGAAGAAAACATTTTTCCACGCGACTTACCTTTTGCTTGTAGAGAGGTGCAGTTCATTTTGGTTGTATTATAAACTCAATAAAATTTTCTCGGACTTGTTGCTTCATCAACTCGCGCTGAGTGCGCAAAAGTGGAAGAAGCACATGAAAAGTAAACGTTAACGCAGAAGGTGAATCTAAGATCGGTGAATGAAGTGATATCTAAAGGCTAAAACTGCGTACATAAAATAAATATTGACTGTGACTGGATTGCTGCTGATTTGAAAGAAGTTCTGCATAATGAGGGAGACTATTTTTTTCTCCTTTGCGTTTCCAAATCTCGTCCTGTTTGAGCTTATATGCTGTATCAAATGACGTCGCGTCGCTGGAACGTTAAATCAATTCTTCCTTGGAGGAACACGCTCTTCGTAGAATATCGCTTCAGTTTTGAGTATAATTCACGTTGCGTATTCTTCGTAAGGGAATGTGGAGACTTGTGTACTCCCAGGAACCTCGTGGAACTATAGAGCTTTCTTGGATGGAGATGATTCACGTTGAATCGGCATACGACTTAAGATCGTTGTTGGTCTTAGGAATACTAATATCATCCAGAGATAAAGAGTTACATCAAAAACATGTGCCATTTTTAATAGGTGTATATGGTCCAGTTTTCCTCTTTGTGGACGATAATATGCTTCCGTATCGAGCTGCTTTGTTGGGCGAATTTCTGTCATTCAGCAGGGCTCTAAGTTTCAATCTGAAAGATGGTGGTGTGTGTAATATACCTTAAACATAATAAGATTTACCATAAAGTAAGTGATTGACATCACAAGTACAGCTTTAGATGGCAACATGTTCATATAAGTAAAGATTTATACTGCTTCCACTACCGATCCTCTTGAGATGTCTGTGAGCCTGGGTCACGTTGAGTTTCACATTTATCTCTAAATTGTTCAGTGCAGTAACATCAGCTTCGGCTGACCGAAAAGCAGGTAAGCTCTTGGTGAGCTAGACGAAGGAAGAGCCGACCGCCTCGATATGTGTGGCGGGCCGGGGGGGGGGGGGGGGGGGGGGGGGGGAGACGCGCTGTACACTGCGTCGCATATATCGGAGTTTGGTGACACATATGACTGTGTTTCTGTTGTGCAATGGCGCTCAGCCACTCTCTGGTTTTAAAGGGCGAGAGGCTACATGTCTCGACTAACTGTCAGAATAGTTTGCATCTATTGTATATTTGTTCAAATCGCGTTTCGGCACGGACATGGCCTGCTCAAATGGTTCAAATGGCTCTGAGCACTATGGGACTTAATATCTGAGGTCATCAGTCCCCTAGAACTTATAAATACTTAAACCTAACTAACCTAAAGACATTACACACATTCATGCCGGAGCCAGGATTCGAACCTGCGACCGTAGCAGTCGCGCGGTTCTGGACTGGAGCGCCTAGAGCAGCTCGTCCACCGCGGCCGGCCATGGCGTGTCGGCGACGCTGCGGTGATATTAATTTTTCTATGAGGCCAGTAACTTTTGTGTATAAGTCTATTCATTTTACTGTAGAAATTAAATACACAATTTCGCTCAATTATTGGTGTGAGTTTTGTGGTTAATCGGCGAACGTGTGCCGTGCTCTTGTACAGGGATTTGCTTAGCAGTCTATCGTTAACTCAATTCGTCCGCAATATGGACAGTCAAGTTTCCCGTCAACTGTTCCATGTTGCTTTGCTGTTTCCTGCTTCTTAATTTTTCTCAGGGACTGAACGTCATTTAAATACCCCCCTCTTTTATGTACTGAACAGACTGTGCTTCTGTAAAGACGTGGCTACGCGTTTGTAACACTTCAGTCGTTGCAATGTATGTTAAGAACATTGATAATCCCAGTTATGCTAGAATTTTTCTTGCAGTATATCATTTGAACTATGGTTCTTGGCAATTAATTTTTACAACTGGCTCTTAAGTTTCACTATTTCCCCTTTATCGTTCCTAAGGTCAAAATGACCTACTTGTCTGTATAGAATACTTGCGCAATCAGCATGCGCTTGTTAGGCGACGCAATACAGTCTGTTGAGTGAAACAGTTTCAAGTGAAACGGCGAAATACGAGATTTACAGTCGTCAAAGAGTAATTATGTAGGATTCATTTGTGCGTAGAGAGTCAGTGGGAGATGTAAAGAACACTACTTACAGAGGAATTTCCTGATGTTCATGTTCCTAATGGAAGTACGATTCATGGATTGACGAATAAAGTTCGTGAAAAGGGAAGTGTTCTTGACAGGAAACGTAGATAACCACGTACAGTACTCACAGAAAAAAACTCTGAATTGGTCTTCTAGAAAATCAGTTCGACGTTTTCCTCAGCAAATGATGATTTCGTATGGTTCTGTTCAAACAACTACCAAGTTACTGAAATTACAGCCCTATAAGATAACTACAGTGCAAGAATTCAAACTTAGTGGTCCTGCAAAAGGTAGCTATTTTGTGAATGGATTTCGAATAGGGTGCACGACGAAGAAATTGACCCTCGCCTAACTCTCTCTTCGAACGAATCATGTTTACACCTAAGTGGATACGTTAATTCACGAAATAACAGTTATTGGAGTTCTGAAAAGTCTTACGTAATACGCGAGGCACCACTGCCTGATCAAAAAATAGGAATGTGGTGCGCTATTATCGGTGAGAGAATAATGGGCCCTTTTTCCAGGAAACAATAAAAAGTGGGAGATATATTGCGGGCTATTTTTGGCCAATTGACTGAGAGAGAACGTACTTTAATTATCTTTCAGCAGGACTCATTACAAGGAAAACAAGAGTTTCAAGATAGAGTTATCACTAACAACATAATTGCCTCCTCGTCCCTCGATTTACCCCACTTCGATTTTTCTCTCTGTGGGCATTAAAAGAGAAAGAGCACAACTCAAATCCACACACTTTAGATAATCTTAAAATTAACATTCGTCAAGAAATTGTTGACATTTCTCAGGGGGACCTGCGAATTTCAATGAGCAATATCCCAAGCAGGTGTCAGAAGTACTTGAACAAGGATGGGAGGCAATTCCAGCATCTCCTTGTTTAATATACGTGAGTGACTTAGTCTTCTTTTTAAGCATTCATGTTATGTATGTTAGAAATACCTTAAGCGACAAACCGCACTTTATTTACTGCGGCCCTCCTGTCACCACCGCCGCGGGCACAGCAGCCGGCCTCGCGCTGCGAAAGCGGTCGCGTTAACGATTGATCGCCCTGTTTCAGACCTGGCCGAGTTCGCCTCGTTCACTAAAACTCCACTTCCCAGCCAGCTACTGATTCCGCGATGCGATTTGAGAGCCCTACGTACTGCCTATATGCGTGTCCACTCAAAGGCAACACTTCCTTTAATAAACCTAAAGTGCCTAAGCGGAATTCTCCTCTGGTTCGCAGGAACACGAATTTGGTTTTCTGTCGACTTTCCGTATCGGCAATATAATTTCGTTGATCGCTCAGGGTCACCAAAGACTGATTTCAAAAAGGGCTCATTTTGTGAGCTCCAGACCACTCACGAAATGTGTATAAATAAAATCAGTTGCCGCGTCTATTAAATATCGTCACCTGAGAACTGCCTGACCGATTGGGTTGATTTTATTGTTATTGTCTTTGTTATTGTCACGAAAATGTTTCAATGAAAGAAAATTTTTGGAAAAATTGGACGGAAAAGTCGGAAATTAACATCAGTTGCCGCAGGATGTATGAAATATCATCAATCAAGAGCGGCTCGACAAATCTGGTTGATTTTTGTTGTGTTTGTAATTGTAAGAACAAGGTTTATGTAAAGAAAACTTTTGTAAAATCCGCCGGAAAAATCGGAAATGAAAATATATTGTGAAAGATCTACATTAGAGAAAGCCTCGACTGATTTCGTTCTTTTTTTGTCTGCATAACTGTGGGTGGTAATGATATTTTTCATGTGAAAAAGAAAAGACTAGAGAGAGGAGAAAAGTTGTCACCAAACATCTCTGAAAGTACTTGACGGATTTAGTTCTTGGCCTATTTACAGCAAATTCTTACATTCAGATAAAACATTGAAGAAAATTATTGAAAAGTTAAATAGCTAACAAACAAAATATATCGTGGTAAAACAAGTGTAATTCCTGTCGCAAAAGAAATTACAGCTGCACTACCCATTTTGGAGATAGTACCGTCAGACGTCAGTAGATGGTGGTACGAGCGAAATTTCAAGAATTTGACAGAAACGGTTTCAGACTCTTCGTTATTGATTAGCTGCCGTTGTTACTTGTGACGCACACCCTACAAGTTTCACAGTTATTTTCATTATTAATATCCACAGTGCCACCGCAACCCCAAGGCACGTCGTGGATATACTGTCAACAAAAGTCTCTGGATTGTGGGTCGATCAAGAGATCAAATAGAACCAGAGATTTCTCGAACTGTGGCATAAACTGTTGGAACAGTCTGAGTCATGGCCAAGCACAGCCCCTACTTGAAACAGTGAAAACTGAGCTGAAACAACAGGAGATGAATTTTCCAAAAATACAATGAGATACCGCAAAATGAATTGACAGATGGGGCAACTGATCATTTTTTCATACAGGGAAAGTATGAAGTATGCGACACTTTCCTTGAAAAAAAATATTTAAAAATGCCCTTCGATTTAAAGCGATTGCAGTTTCCAACGCGGTTTGTATTCGCTATGAGAATCAACAAGGCACGTGGCCAATCACGTTGTGTGGCAAATACGAGGGTTGCCCAGAAAGTAATGTATTTTCTTCAACAGTCCTTTACTGGACATAATGAGAATTACACTCACGAAAGAATTGTGTTTTATCTACACATCCCATTTTTCCACGTAATCTCCACCCCGGCCCACGGTTTCCTCTAGCGCGAAGCAAGGGCGTGTTTGCCTTGTCGGTACTAATGTGTGTCCTCAAAATGTCTTCCACGAATGGGATCCTTCAATGGCCGAAACAAGTGGAAGTCCGAGGGACCTTGGTCAGGGCTGTAGGGTGGATGGTGTAACACTGTCCAACCCTGTTCTGAAATGTGTTGAGCAGTCCTCAGACACGTGTGGGGCCGAGCGTTATCGTGTTGCAGCAAAACGTCTCTTGGGTTGCTGTGGCGCGAAGTCGCCAGAAGCGCGTCTTGAGTTTTGTTAATGTGTTGACATTGGTTTCTGAATTAATGGGACCACCTCTCGGCATCACTTCAATGAGAATCACACCTTCACAGTCTCAGAACACGGTTATCATGATGTTACCGGCGGAAGCAGTTGCTCTGAATTTTATCTTCTGTGCAGAGTGGGAATGGCGCCATTCCACCGACTGTCGTATATTTCGGGCTCGAAATAGTGAATCCATGTTTCATCACCTGTCACATTCCGGAACAACAAGGCCTCCCCCGCAGCTTCAAAACGTTGCAACAAATCAAGAAAAATGTTTTTCTCTACGCGATTTTTGATCCACCGTTAGATACCGCGGGATCCATCTTGCACACACTTTTGAATATCCAAAAGTACGGATAACTGCAGTCACATTTCCTTTGCTGATTCACAGATGCAGCGTAAACTGCTGAGTCGTAATGCGTCTGTTCCAGCGAATGACACCAGCTCGCTACAGCACGTCAGGTGTGACAGCCGTAGATGGCAACCCTGAACGCTGAAAATCATGGAGCTCCGGCGAACAGCCTTCTGATGACCTCACCCTCCCGTACCCAGAGACTAAGTGTACTTCTGTCGCCAGCACATGCTCCACAGACTGTGCACAAACGTTCGTGAATAATCCCCACTGTTTCTTTCTGTGCAGTGAGAAATTCAATGACGACAGGTTGTTTGTATTGTACATCACCTACAGACGGCATTTTGAAACTTTCTTGCAGCTACTCTATCTGTCGGAAGTGACGGAAACCTGGCGCGCTCACTCAGGACATTTCAAATATTACTGACACACACACACAGTGGTTACGGTTACTACAAGCCACACCACAATTTGGGAAACTGGGCCAAATTTCTAGTAGTTTACTGTCGAGTTGAGATTTTCACAAATGATTTATTCGTATCTTACAGAAACTAGCAGTACGGCAATAAACAGCCTTTTAAACACGTCGCTAGCGGCGATCAAGTAATTTATAGCAAAACAACAATTTAAAAAAATTAAAAAATCACAGAAGCTAGCAGTACAGCAATAAACTACCTTTTAAAACACGCCGCTAACGCGAATCAAAGTAATTTATAGCAATACAACAATTTTAAAAAAATTCAAAGAACATTAGTAAACAGGCTACTAAAGTAAATACAGAACTTCGTTAATAAGGTACGGTGAGATAGTGAAGCTACCAACACCGCCATTAAAAAAAAAATTAAACAGGTCTCAGCAAACACATGATTAATGACAATAAAAGGAATTTACAAACTTGGAGGAATTTAAAAAAAAATTAAACAAAAGTACCCTGGAGTATGATTAGAACATAACAGATATGGCGGACCCGTGTAAGGCGACCACAAATCACCCACTCAGGGATGCTCAGGATAGGCAGAATACTGACCAATTTAAATACGCCCGTAAACACAATTGCCACTCTCAGGCTCGTCACTGCACCGACTTTTAGCCAGCGAAAACTTGTAATAAGATGGTTTAACTTGCTGACGGAATTACAGCTAACCCCGTGCAAGGAAACATTACACCACACAGTCCTGAATGAGCGACCACATGATCAACCAACAAGAAGCATGAATTTACTCATAACCCACGACAGAATAGCGAAACAATTAAACTGCCAAAACTACACCTCCCATCGGACAGTGACGAGAGGAGGAGGAAATATCACCGTCTTCAATTATACCGGTGCCAGGGACAGGAAACTCAGTCGCCGGGGGCCACAAGGCAGAAGAGACGCTGGTTACACAAAATTATTACTTAATGATTAAACCTTCCACAAACTTAACTTGCAATTATGCTCGAACAGGCAGTACACGATCTCCGATGGCAAGGATCCACACATCGGACCGTGCACGCGTCGCCAGCGTACCCAACACGCCACTGTCACGTGACAACACGCTCTGTCACCGGAGTTCACGTCTTCTCCGCAACGTTGACGGGTAGTGACCGCTGCTTCATGTTAGGTGTCTCCTTTTAAATTCTAATGTTGAAACAGAGGATTTAAAGAAGCTTGTTAATGTCCCACCAAGGCGAAATGAACAGCAACTACTCGTGGGGCGATTCTGTATACAACCAACACGCGGGGAGCTCTTCCGTCAACTCGACCCGCTCGTTACACACAACAGACATACATCACGTGGCGACTCGATACAACCGACCACGCCTGCTTCGCGCTGGAGAGCCACACTGCCCTCCCGTGTCCACCACACTCACTCTGCGCGTAACGCCCCTACTTCCGCGCCACCACACAACTGGTCAAAGATCTCACTTCCTCCATAGCAGTTTCCCGGAAGCAAAAACGCAGATATCGATAGCAGAGGGAAAAGACAACCAAGCAGCCACTTAATGACAGACAACATATCAAAGAAACATGTAAGGGGAAGAAAAGGAAAACCAATGCAATCTAAACACAAGGTGTAGCACGAGTCGATACACGGCTCAATTACATACGTAACGTTTTGCATTCGTAGCATCGTTTTCGTCTGAGATTAAAATGCGGTGCATTACTTTCTCGGCAACCCTCGTATTAAAGATCCTGAGTAACACCGGACACTGCAGCTAGAACAGACATAAAAAAGCGGTGGTGGACTTTTACTTATCATTATGCAGAGTGTGTTAACCGGAAGTTGTCTGATTCCTGATGAATTTGCGTGGAGCAGAGCGCTCCACCCGGTGAGGAGCGGTGCGGGGCGAAAAAGCCCCGCCTGCATCCCACATGGTAGACACCTTAACCAGTGTGGTTTACGCTTAGCCGCGCCTGGTACCCACGCGGTCTCAGGCGCCTTGTCACGGTCCTAGCGGCTCTCGCCGTCGGAGGTTCGAGTCTTCTCTCGGGCATGGGTGTGTGTGTTGTCCTTAGTGTAACTTAGTTTCAGTTAGATTAAGTAGTGTGTAAGCTTAGAGGCCGATGACATATGTAGTTTGGTCCCATAAGACCTTCCCACACACACGGTTCACGCTTCCGCGAAAGCAGAAGTGACGCTCCGAGGTGAATGCTAGCTTTTATTTTGTTCGTAATCAAAAATGAAATCGTCTTATGTATTGAGATATTTAATAAAGACCTTAACTGCAACAACTACGTACAGTTATCAGCAGAAAAGGAAACTGCGAAGGAGAATTAAGTACAACATAATAGCAGAGCAGTCAACAATGATCATCTCACACACTGATGTCTGCTAAGTTACGTTAGCTGCAGTCAGAAACAAATGAATACCACCAAAACCTTCCGACGTCCAACGATGTCTACCGTTTCATGACGCTGATCGGCCAACCTAAAGTTAAGACAGTCTATAGAATCTTTATTACTGTGAATTTTTAGACTATAGTGTAGGTCACTATATCTCGCTCAAAATACTAACCTAACAGGCAGTCGACCTTAGGAGGCGACGATGTTGTCTGTATACGTTCGCTAAACACTCGATGTAGCTAAGGCAGGAATAGCTGTGAGTTTCCGTTCCGGGTACAGTCACAAGCCGCCTGTTAACTTAGTATTAAATTTGGTCGGCAGGTTCGTAGCTTACTTACCACTTTTCTGCACACTTTTACAAATATTTTAAGACATTCTGTCTAGTAAAATAAGCAAGCCGCAGAGAGAAACAATAAGGACAATGAAAAGAAGTCACAGTTGTTACGTTGCCAGGCGCTGGCGTCATTTGCAACTGATTGCGCCAATGGGCACCGGACATAGCGTCATGGCTGTACTACAGGGGAGGCGAGATAGGGATAGGCTGCCGTCAAGGGCGCAGGAACAAACGAGGAGCAAAAACTCACCAGAAGAAAACGAAGACCGGTTAACAATTAACCGGAGAGGTAGTGACTTTTTCTACCCCTTGCGTTCATACCTGCTAGAATTAGCCTTTCCATCGTTCCGTGATTGTAAAAGAACCGTTCACTATTGTCACAGTATCGTTTCTACAATGTCATTTTGTTCAAGTACCATCACGAAGAAATAACTGCTACCCAACAGACGTCTCTCCCTAACTTCGCTGCTGTCACAACAGTGTGCTTAGATCACATAGATGGCACCTAAACAGTTCGTTCATGTTCAACAGGATTTCTTGGTGCTGCTTCGCTGAAGAACTGCACGATCTGTAAGCAATCACCAAAGACGCTATTAAACCCAACGCTTCCGATTGTTGTCGATTCCTGCCGACTGAGATCTGGAGCGAAACGCGACAGTAGAGGAAGCATAAAATCTGGAAGAGATACACTCCTGGAAATTGAAATAAGAACACCGTGAATTCATTGTCCCAGGAAGGGGAAACTTTATTGACACATTCCTGGGGTCAGATACATCACATGATCACACTGACAGAACCACAGGCACATAGACACAGGCAACAGAGCATGCACAATGTCGGCACTAGTACAGTGTATATCCACCTTTCGCAGCAATGCAGGCTGCTATTCTCCCATGGAGACGATCGTAGAGATGCTGGATGTAGTCCTGTGGAACGGCTTGCCATGCCATTTCCACCTGGCGCCTCAGTTGGACCAGCGTTCGTGCTGGACGTGCAAACCGCGTGAGACGACGCTTCATCCAGTCCCAAACATGCTCAATGGGGGACAGATCCGGAGATCTTGCTGGCCAGGGTAGTTGACTTACACCTTCTAGAGCACGTTGGGTGGCACGGGATACATGCGGACGTGCATTGTCCTGTTGGAACAGCAAGTTCCCTTGCCGGTCTAGGAATGGTAGAACGATGGGTTCGATGACGGTTTGGATGTACCGTGCACTATTCAGTGTCCCCTCGACGATCACCAGTGGTGTACGGCCAGTGTAGGAGATCGCTCCCCACACCATGATGCCTGGTGTTGGCCCTGTGTGCCTCGGTCGTATGCAGTCCTGATTGTGGCGCTCACCTGCACGGCGCCAAACACGCATACGACCATCATTGGCACCAAGGCAGAAGCGACTCTCATCGCTGAAGACGACACGTCTCCATTCGTCCCTCCATTCACGCCTGTCGCGACACCACTGGAGGCGGGCTGCACGATGTTGGGGCGTGAGCGGAAGACGGCCTAACGGTGTGCGGGACCGTAGCCCAGCTTCATGGAGACGGTTGCGAATGGTCCTCGCCGATACCCCAGGAGCAACAGTGTCCCTAATTTGCTGGGAAGTGGCGGTGCGGTCCCCTACGGCACTGCGTAGGATCCTACGGTCTTGGCGTGCATCCGTGCGTCGCTGCGGTCCGGTCTCAGGTCGACGGGCACGTGCACCTTCCGCCGACCACTGGTGACAACATCGATGTACTGTGGAGACCTTACGCCCCACGTGCTGAGCAATTCGGCGGTACGTCCACCCGGCCTCCCGCATGCCCACTACACGCCCTCGCTCAAAGTCCGTCAACTGCACATACGGTTCACGTCCACGCTGTCGCGGCATGCTACCAGTGTTAAAGACTGCGATGGAGCTCCGTATGCCACGGCAAACTGGCTGACACTGACGGCGGCGGTGCACAAATGCTGCGCAGCTAGCGTCATTCGACGGCCAACACCGCGGTTCCTGGTGTGTCCGCTGTGCCGTGCGTGTGATCATTGCTTGTACAGCCCTCTCGCAGTGTCCGGAGCAAGTATGGTGGGTCTGACACACCGGTGTCAATGTGTTCTTTTTTCCATTTCCAGGAGTGTATTTAATTTACTAGCCCTCCAAGGAAGTACTTTTGCTGCTCGCAAGTTTCGGCTGAAACGATCTCATGTGTAAACAGAAAAGAATTCACAGATCAGCTTATTGTTGCACATTGCTAATATAACAGAGCTGCTTGTCGTTATGCTTATAGACAACTGTAACCTGTTCATGTACGTTGAACACTCTCGTAAACAAAGGAATGACCCGCTATTGATCAAAAAATGGTTCAGATGGCTCTGAGCACTATGGGACTTAACATCGGAGATCATCAGTCCCCTAGAACTTAGAACTACTTAAACCTAACTAACCTAAAGACATCACACACATCCATGCCCGAGGCAGGATTCGAACCTGCGACCATAGCGGTCGCGCAGTTCCAAACTGAAGCGCCTAGAACCGCTCGGTCACCAAGGCCGGCCGCTATTGATCATCGACTGCAATGCTCGAGCATATGATGCCTTACTATCACTGAAAGTAATGATGCTATAAAATATTTTGTTTATTTTACTGCGAAAAAATATGTCACATATTAAAGCACGGAGCATCTTTCTTTACATTTCTTAGTTATGCCCACTAAAAATAGCATTTTAACTTGTGAAAGGTGGCTACACTGAGCCACAGCGCCAGAGATTGCGCTAAAGAGTTTTATTTCGCCGCCTCCACTGGCAGTGCTTGTGGAGAACTCGTAGTAGTGAGTGCTTGCTGAGATGTCGTAGTGAAAAGTTCTTGTCGAGAGGTCGTAGTAGGGAGTGCTTGTGGAGATGTTGTAGTAGTGAGTGCTTGTTCATGTTTTATGCAGTTGTTTGATGGGCTAGACAGCAGATGTTGTTCTAATGGAGATATTGTAATGATTAGAGTGCTTTTCATCAATATATATGAAAGTAACAAATTCCCTCCTGTTCTCTTTATTATTTCAATGTCTTAAATAATGCGTCATTACAGGTTCAGTCAACAAAACATCTGGCTTGTGTTCTTGTATTAGAGTGTAATTCTGGTTTTCTTGCGCAATTATAGTAGTTCTATTTTTTTAATTACTTCAGTATAAATGGTATTTAAAATTTCTTGTCTTATTGAAGAAGAGCCGTGCCAGATGTGTACGTTGAATCCCACTCCCACACACAGAACAATTACACTTGTGTTTTGGTTTCGTAGGTTTTATAGTTGCTGGGGACTTAATTAATTAATTGTGTTATCGGAAATTTTGATTTCATTCTTTGTTGTTGTTCTACGCAGTCAGATTGCGTACAAATACTAGTCAGGGCCAACCGTTTACGAGACTTCGTAATCGGACAGACAGCTACTAAATCAAAAAATTAAAATTATTTGCATTTCATATTTATAATAATTAAGCCCCCATGCACATGGCGACCGCTGCTTCGGATCGTCCCTTGGAATTCTTCTGATTGTAAAAATAGTAGACAGTAGTATTGTTGTAGTAATTTGTAGTTTAGTAATTGTAGCCTATATTGCATGTGTAGATTCGGTAATTGGCATTCTTCTAATGGTATTTTTCAAAATTTAATTTTTGTTGTCTTGTCTACGGGTTTGACAATTTAGTGCAATTATTTCAATTGTTCGTTAATCGTGTTTGAAGGAAACATTTCGTGTAAATGGTATTGTTGGAGATAAAGAGTCATTGTGTGTAATTTTCGTACAGTGACGAGTTTTGTATGTTTTGTAAATGATTACGCGATCAATGAAAAAGGGAAAAATGATGGATAGTGAGAATGACGAAATTGTTAACATGGCGAATTCGCCAACAGAGGAAAACAGTATCATGAATAATGAAGTGGAAAACAATTTAATAAGTCGGGAAAATAGTCCGGAACCATTTCAAAATTTTTCTCAATCAAAAAATTTTCAGAATCCGAGATTAACGACAGAAAATTCTGGAATAGTATCGAACACAAATAGCTTTACAGCTTTGACGGAAGACGTTGGTTTTGCGGGAAATGTTAGAGGCGAAAAAAAGTTTTGAACCATTTAATATGGAGCAGTTGATGGGTGTAATATTAAATTTGGGATCTGAATTAAAAACAGTGGGATCACAGATACGATCTGAATTTAAAACAGAGATAGGAACAATTAAAACAGAGATGGTAACTTTACGATCTGAATTAAAAACTGATATGGGAACTTTGGAAACACGGTTAGATTCACGAATAGGGACATGTTTCAAAAATATGAAAGATGAATTAAAGAAAGAAATCAGAGAAGAAGTACAACCGATTTTGAATGCTCACAATAATAGATTAGTTGCAGTAGAGATTAGACAAAGGGAACAGGATAGAGAACAGGAAGAAAGAGATCGCGTGATAGTACAGAAATTTTCAGAGTTAAATTTACAACGTGCAAAAGATAAGGAAGAAATATTTGAGAGAATCGAGGAATCCGTGCCAAATGACAGATTAAATAACCTAACACAACAGTATGAAGAGTTAACTACTAAATGTGTTAATACTGAAACCCGAGTCGCGACACTTACGGAAGACGTAAATAAACAGAAAGAACAAATAGGTGATTTATCGGAAAGAGTTGAGGAGATTTCACACAAATTAACAAATCTTAGTTTAAATGGGGACAGAGATTCAGATGATACAGCACCATTGCCATTTGCAGAAACCGAAGAGTACCAGAACATAAATAAGCATGTTGAAAATCAGGGAAAATTTAATGAACGCGTTAAAAGGGAAGTTGAGGCATTACGAAAGCAAGTCAAACAAATCGAAGGCGAAATTGTAGGAAAAGGAAGCAAAAGAAATTTGGAATCACAGATAGCAGAGGGGTTTGAAGAAAATAATTTGTTTCATTTACGGGATGCAACAAGAGAGCGCCAGGCGCGCGAACTAGACAATAATCGACATTGGGACTGGGACAGACACGGTAGGTCTTTGTCGCCACGAGGCGAAAACTTTGACTATAAACACTTTTTGACTGTTCGGAAATTTAAGATCTTCCGCAATTCTAAGAATGACATACATCCATGTTCATGGATAGATCAATTTATGTACGCACTTCCACGAAACTGGCCACTAAGTCACAAACCAGAAATTATGTGCGGCTATTAAGGTCCTCAGGGGATTCACTACACTAAGTGAATATGTGCCGTAGCGTGCATAGGGCCCCGAGCTGTAGTGGTGCTATTTCCCTTTTAGTTTTCTGCACCGCTGCCTACTCTTTTACTATTCTTTGCATCTGTCAAAACAACTCTTCGACTATCAATCTATCTAGAGAGTCGGTAAAGATTAACCGGATATGACTATTTTACCCAAAAGTGATTTCGAAAATTACCGTTTGGACTTACTATATCTTCTGCAGCATTCATTCGTAGTTTAAACGAAATTTTACCTGCTTATCTTCATGACAATATTACTTCATATGTTGACGATATTCTTATTGCGAAACGTTCTTGGAGTGAGCATAACAAAATTTTGGATTCATTATTACGTATCTTTGCAAGAGTTGGCATTACAGTGAACTTGGAAAAATCTGAATTTGGTCGTTCTCAGGTGAAATTTCTTGATCACATTATTTCTACAGAAGGTATTCTTCCTGATCCAGAGAAACTAGACGCTATTCGTAATTATGCTGTTCCTACCACAAAACGTGATGTTCGTAGTTTCCTTGGTGTCTGTAATTTTCTTAGACACTTTGTTAGATTGGACGATTTGGCCACACCTCGTTTTTTGCGATCTATCTGGAAAGTTCTTTTTAAACGAAAATCGGTTGACAACTCTGTTTGGTTAGTTTGTATTCCTGATGAGTGGGTCAATAAATTGATTTGGTACACACATTTCAGTTATGCACACTTTGGTCCCAGAAAATGCTTTCATAAATTACGAGAAAATTGCTACTTCAGTAATATGGAAAAACGTATTTGATTTGTTCTTGCCAAATGCAAATTATGTCAAAAGGCTAAGCCGCCAACTATTTCTCACAGAGCACCGTTGCTTCCTATCATTCCAGCGAAATTAAAGGAGATGGCTGCCGTCAATTTGTTCGGTCCAGTGGTTCGTTCTACTAATGGTTTTGCGTACATTTTCGTAGCAGTGGAATTGACATCAAAATATGTGTGTTTTACACCTTTACGCAAAGCAACAGCTCATTCAGTATCTACTGCTTTCATCAAACATTTTCTTAAAGAAGTTGGTCATGTTGATAAGGTTATATCAGATAATGGATCACAGTTTCGCTCTAAAATTTGGCTTCGTACTCTACGGCGTCGTAAGATTAAACCAATTTTCATTTCACTTTTTCACCCTCAATCTAACGCTTCAGAGAGATGGATGAAGGAAATCAATAAATTGTGTTGTCTTTATTGTCATCAGATTCACAGAACGTGGGATCAGTACCTTCATATTTTTCAAAACATCCTGAATGAACTTCCTAATGACTCAACTTCTTTACCGCCTATTCTGATATTAAAAAACAAAGCACCGACAAATCGCATTTCTGAAATCGTTCCTTTTCCACCTACACGGAAACTGCGGCATTCTGAAGTTGTCAACCTGGCTCTACGAAATACTGCATCTGCGGCTGCTAGAAGAGAGAAATCAGCTAAACATCTGGGTCGTTTAAAAATCTTGTCAGTTGGTCAGAAGGTGTTAATTAAGTCTCATCGTTTGTCTCACAAAGGAAAAGGCTTGTGTCGCAAATTTTTTCTGCTTTATAACGGTCCATATAGAATTCGCAAAATCATTCATGATAACACCGTTGAAGTAGAAACTCTTAAATCTCGACGCTCTAAGGGAATACATCATATATCAAACGTTAAAATTTTTGTGGAATGACATACTTCTGAGAAACTAACAGCTACATGTAAACATACGGAGAATACAAGGATACCGCGCTGTGTTTTGGCGGCGGCACATACTCAAAGCAACAGTCAAGTCTGCGCGCCGCACAAGGCAGTCGTTGACCGCAAACAATTACTTCCTACGTCACGCGCCTACAGCTGATCGAGCGCTCAGTGCGAATGCACTGACAGCCGTAACAAATACACAGTCTAATTTCTCCGACTAAATTCAGTATAAAGCTATAGTGACTTGATGAATTATGTTATTAACGTTCAGTATTTTTCAGGATACGGTTGTGAAAAATATTTAAGAACTTCAGATTAACTCTGTGTGTGTCCGACGTTAAGAGGACTTGCTATGGAGAGAATTTCAGGAAGAATGTAATTTCGAAGAAAAAAGTAATAAACCAAAAAGGTAACTGTTAATTGAGTTTATTTTTCAGGTAACATATTTCCCCTTAGGTACGTACTTAGGACGTAATTTGCTGCTCGCGATTACGTGATTCATACTTTGTGCTAATTTCAAGTTCTATGAATTTACTTGTGAAGCGACGTGCTTGCTTATGTTAACTGATTTTGACAATGATTGATTAATGAACAGGGTTGTTATTTGTATATATTATGCATCGCTTGACTGCACTGCTTTTTCACTAATGTCATATTTTTCTATTATGTGCCTGCTGTGCTTATTTATTTAAATTATAATTGTCACCTGATTAATTGTGCTGATATGGTTATGTATGTAAGTTGTGATTTATCTGCTTGCGCCTTCATGTTTACTTATTAAGATTACAAATGAACATTTATTTGCTTATGCGGATATGATGCTAATGACCTGTTTATTATGTAAGATACATATTTGCTGCTGTGCATATGGATTGCATATTTACACATTTCTGTTTTGTTGTCATAACTACTCTTCAATTTAGAATATAACAATGCTGATGTACAGAGTGCAAACATAGAGTTTAGGTCACACTATGGTATTAATTATAGATTGTTCGCTTGGCAGAGCCTCGTTGTAGGGATTGTAGTACATCCATTTGTTGACATTGTGTTCTCCACTGGTATATTTACTCGCTATTGCATGTTTTGCTTACGCTCAGTGCCTTATATTTTTTTAAGATAAGAAAATGAACTGCTATAATTCTACGAGCGACGTTGGTACAAGAAACTTCATTGAAGTCACATGAGCTGGAAGTTTTATGGAAGCTGTATAAATTTATGCTAATAGGAAGGAAGCTAACGACATGACATACCAACACTAGGTTTAGACCATTGACAGCTATTACACTGCATTCTTCGTGAGCAATTGAAAAGCAAGTGACACTTGACACAAGAAATTGCTTATGTTTTGCCATGATTCTTGAAGTGGTGTACACACTGTGAAATATTATGATCATTCACACTCCGTAATCGTACTTAATTACTGAGAGTTATTCGAACTAAAGTCTGTTAGAGGTCATGTATGCATTTCTTTTATTTAATGATGGACAAGGTAACCAAAATGTATTTTATAATTTATAATGAGTAGAAGAATTGGGTCAGATGGATTACACAGAGGTTGTGTGTTGACAGTGTGTCTTCGGATTGTATGGGATGATGAGGTTTGCATTAGGATTTTATCTGTACTTGTTCAAGGAGACTGACTAGAGGAAAGAGTTGTTATGGAAGTGAAAAGATATTGGTGCTAAAGTTTATATGTATCGACGTATTGAAGAGGTATTATTGAGGTATTGAGATTATGTGAAGTTGATGATTATTGGAGGTTTGGTGGACAAGAGGTACGGTAAATGATATTGATGATAAGGTTTATATGTATCGACGTAAGAGGTATTATTGAAGTATTAAGATTATGTGATGCTGATGATTATTGGAGTTTTGATGGATAAGAGGCAAAGTAAGTGAGGAGCATATTTTTTTTGTTGGTTTATATGGAATAAGGAGAATGAAGATGGCAGACTAGAACACTAAAGTGGAAGGAAGATTGTATACACACACTTTGTTAAATCACTAAGCAGTATATACTTTTTTTTTTTTTTTGGAGAGAGGAAGTAATTGCATATCTTGGCACACTGACAGTTGTTCAGCAACTGTACATTTTGATCTGGCTTGGCAAACATTGGTCTTGACATGATGACTATGACGTTGACTAACTATTATTGACTGTTACACATTGCTGCCACTACTACTTGATACACATGATGAACATCAAATTTTGACAGAATTGCATTTACACAGTAGCACTAATGTGGACGAAAGATGAATGAGTGTGTTTTGTGTGTTTTCCTTTCCCAATCCCAAATTGGTACCGACCTATCTCCTAAATATTATTTTGCTTGTTTGTAGTGGCTTGCACTGACACCCATAAATATTATAGGTTTACTGATATTTGTGCATTTGTAATAGTTAAGATGAAAAATATCTGGTATCATTTGTGTGTTTCTTGTAATTTGTATGTTTAGTGTAAGAGCATTGATAATAATTTTGTAAAAGCAATTGTGTGTGCATTCAAACTGTTGTTTGTGCTTGCACCTGTTCAACATAATGCGTGCCACTTAGAAATGTTTAATTTCTGCTGATGAACTGTGTGATTAGTGATAGTGAATATTATGGACTGTCACTTGTACTTTTTCTACATGATTGGTGCCACTAGGACATGTTTAATTTCTGCTTATAAGCTCTGATAAACAGTGTGATTAGTGATAGTGAATATTATGGACTGCTGTCTGCACCTACTCAACATTGTTGGGTGCAACTGATGGAACTGCTTCTATTGAAATGTTGTCACTTGTTGCTGTCTTCACCTACTCAACATTGCTGGGTGCCACTAATGGAACTGTTTCTGCTGAAAGATGTCACTTGTTGGTTGTCTGCACCTGCTCAACATTGCTGGGTGCCACTTATGGAACTGTTTCTGCTGAATGATGTCACTTGTTGGTGTCTGCACCTGTTCAACATTGCTGGGTGTCACAGATGGAATTGCTTCTACTGGAATGTTGTCACTTGTTGCTGTCTGCACCTGCCACTAATGGAACTGCTTCTACTGAAATGATGTCGCTTGTTGGTGTCTGCACCTGTTCAACATTGCTGGGTGCCACTGATGGAACTGCTTCTATTGAAATAATGTCACTTGTTGGTGTCTGCACCTGTTCAACATTGCTGGGTGCCACTAATGGAACTGCTTCTGCTGAAAGATGTCACTTGTTGGAGTCTGCACCTGCTCAACATTGCTGGGTGCCACTAATGGGACTGCTTGTACTGACTTAATGTCACTTGTTGGTGTCTGCACCTGTTACACATTGCTGGGTGCAACTGATGGAATTGCTTCTATTGAAATGATGTCACTTGTCAGTGTCTGCACCTACTCAACATTGCTGGGTGGCACTGTTGGAACTGTTTCTACTGAAATGATGTTACTTCTTGCTGTTTGCACCTGTTGACCATTGCTGGGTGCTACTGCTGGAATCATCAACTACTTGTTTTTTTTTTTTGAATAATTAAAAGCATTTTATGTGAACATTTGTATAAACTGATTTTTTGTGTATTGTGTAAACTATTATGCAAAGTCAAATGTATGAAAGAATTTGTATTGCTTACTGTATTTCATATATTAGGTTATTGAAAGGTCAGTGCAAAGCCAAAATTTTATCTAATTATGTGATATTTACGTATTAATATTATCTTTTATTTTTTATTTTTGTCTGTATTTTTGTGGACGAATTTGGTGGTATTTTCACCACCAATGCTGGCAAAAATACCATCAAATTCTGGCCCGTGGAGGAAGGGCATATGAAAGGTGGCTACACTG
Source organism: Schistocerca piceifrons (assembly GCF_021461385.2). Classification (NCBI taxonomy): domain Eukaryota; kingdom Metazoa; phylum Arthropoda; class Insecta; order Orthoptera; family Acrididae; genus Schistocerca; species Schistocerca piceifrons. The sequence continues at coordinate 235,236,996 of NC_060140.1, forward strand.
AGCCACAGCGCCAGAAATTGCGCCAAAGAGTTTTATTTCGCCGCCTCCACTGGCAGTGCTTGTGGAGAACTCGTAGTAGTGAGTGCTTGCTGAGATGTCGTAGTGAAAAGTTCTTGTCGAGAGGTCGTAGTAGGGAGTGCTTGTGGAGATGTTGTAGTAGTGAGTGCTTGTTCATGTTTTATGCAGTTGTTTGATGGGCTAGACAGCAGATGTTGTTCTAATGGAGATATTGTAATGATTAGAGTGCTTTTCATCAATATATATGAAGGTAACAAATTCCCTCCTGTTCTTTTTATTATTTCAATGTCTTAAATAATGCGTCATTACAGGTTCAGTCAACAAAGCATCTGGCTTGTGTTCTTGTATTAGAGTGTAATTCTGGTTTTCTTGCGCAATTATAGTAGTTCTATTTTTTTTAATTACTTCAGTATAAATGGTATTTAAAATTTCTTGTCTTATTGAAGAAGAGCCGTGCCAGATGTGTACGTTGAATCACACTCCCACACACAGAACAATTACACTTGTGTTTTGGTTTCGTAGGTTTTATAGTTGCTGGGGACTTGATTAATTAATTGTGTTATCGGAAATTTTCATTTCATTCTTTGTTGTTGTTCTATGCAGTCAGATTGCGTACAAATACTAGTCAGGGCCAACCGTTTACGAGACTTCGTAATCGGACAGACAGCTACTAAATCAAAAAATTAAAATTATTTGCATTTCATATTTATAATAATTAAGCGCCCATGCACTTGTTACCTTGGTCTTCCTTTTCTTCTCTTCCCAAAATCCCTTCATTAATTCTCTGGGTTATTCTTTGGATTTCTCCATCCACTGTTTTTCTGTAGTGTTTTTAGCTTTCTCTGCGAATGTGTGATTTGCAACACTAGGAATCCAGTCTCTTCTGTGGGGTTTATTTGTCGTAAATTCTGCTAAATTATTTCCAAACAAGTGAATTTTACCTTTTTTGAATTTATAACATTAAATAGTTTTTTTGTAATTTACTGTTGTCCATTTTTTTAGTTGTGACCAGAGGATTTCAAGAGTCTTCTATGCATTGCACCAGTGAACTTGTCTATTACTGTGTATGAGTTTTTTATTTATTTTTATTTACGATGTAAGTTTGATGCACTTCGTAAGCGAGATATTTCTGACGTCTTGTTTTATAGGTTTGAAGATGATCGCCATATATCGAAATTAATTACTTGGCGTAAATAATGTGGCCTGTAACTGGAGTAAATACAGAACAAACGTTTCCTGGAACGCTGGATTTTTGCTTGTAAATATTCTTCGCTACTCATTTTGGTATATGTTTAACTGACATAATTGTTGCATCAAATCTTACTGAACTATCGGTTTCGCTGTGCTCCACTTTTACCAGAACTACGTCAAAAACTAAAATTTTCTGGATATGCGTAGAAAAAGGTGCCGAAAATATATTTTTTCAGTGGAGGGGTATGGGGGTGGGGGGACGCAGTGTATGCAGTTCTGCCAGTAGCACAGTATCGGTACGGTTCTGGGTAGCAGAGCTTTGTGGACGGTGAAAAAAGAAAAAGGCATGTTGTTGTTGTTGTGGTCTTCAGTACTGAGACTGGTTTGATGCAGCTCTCCTTGCTACTCTATCCTGTGCCAGCTTCTTCATCTCCCAGTACCTACTGCAACCTACATCCTTCTCAATCTGCTTATTGTATTCATCTCTTGGTCTCCCTCTACATTTTTACCCTCTACGCTGCTCTCCAATACTAAATTGGTGATCCCTTGATGCCTCAGAACATGTCCTACCAACCGATCCCTTCTTTTAGTCAACTTGTGCCACAAACTCGTCTTCTCCCCAATTCTATTCAATACCTCCTCATTAGTTATGTGATCTACCCATCTAATCTTCAGCATTCTTCTATAGCACCACCTTTCAAAAGCTTCTATTCTCTTCTTGTCCGAACTATTTATCGTCCATCTTTCACTTCCATTCATGGCTACACTCCACACAAATACTTTCAGAAATGACTTCCTGACACTTAAATCTATACTCGATGTTAACAAATTTCTCTTCTTCAGAAACGCTTTCCTTGCCATTGCCAGTCTACATTTTATATCCTCTCTACTTCTACCATCATCAGTTATTTTGCTCCCCAAATAGCAAAACTCCTTTACTACTTTAAGCGTCTCATTTCCTAATCAAACTCCCTCAGCATCACTCGATTTAATTCCACTACATTCCATTATCCTCGTTTTGCTTTTGTTGATGTTCATCTTATACCCTCCTTTCAAGACACTATCCATTCCGTTAAACTGCTCTTCCAAGTTCTTTGCTGTCTCTGACAGAGTTACAATGTCATCGGCAAACCTCAAAGTTTTTATTTCTTCTCCATGGGTTTTAATACCTACTCCGAATGTTTCTTTTGTTTCCTTCACTGCTTGCTCAATATACAGATTGAATAGCATCGGAGAGGGGCTACAACCCTGTCTCACTCCCTTCCCAACCACTGCTTCCCTTTCGTGTCCCTCGACTCTTATAGCGTCCATCTGGTTTCTGTACAAATTGTAAATAGCCTTTCGCTCCCTGTATTTTACCTCTGCCACCTTCAGAATTTGAAAGAGAGTATTCCAGTCAACATTGTCAAAAGCTTTCTCTAAGTCTACAAATGCTAGAAAGATAAGTAATAGGGTCAGTATTGCCTAACGTGTTCCAATATTTCTACGGAATCGAAACTGATCTTCCCCGAAGTCGGCTTCGTCTGTAAAGAATTCGGGTTATTATTTAAGGTAAGGCTTAACAAAGCTCATTTCCTGATTTGTTATTGCTGTGGTAATTGTACTGTAAAGAACTAACTGTCAACCGCATTATTATTCTGATCCACGAATAGCAGGGGACACTTGACAAGATATTACACTACTAAATGTAATATTATATTTTTCGGAAATGAAGCTGGATGCACACAGTATGGGACGTAGGTGCCGTAATAAGCCCGAGTTACAAAAAAGGAAGGAAAAACCTTCTGGTATTTTAAGCAAGGTGGAATAACGTAATGTGTAATGCGACATCCAAAGGAATATCACAAACAACTGCTACGCAATTCGGCTCCACTAATTAACTTTTATTTCAACGGTCTATAATACGAGCAGAGTGAAGCTGAATTAAAGTCTGCTTCTGGAAAAAAAAGGAAAAACAGAGGAAAATGAGCTGGCCGTTTACGTCGTAGCAGTATTTACTCTCTGTTAATGGACTTTCGCGAGGCGCTCGCCGGCGCCCCAAGGACTAACATTTTGTGTCATGCATTTCCAAGAAATTCAGGACTCCGGCTGGCGCAGACGGTGAAACGAAACAAGGGCGCGACTGACGTCTCCAAAGAGGAGAGGTGTGGAGTGGTGGGGTAGTGGGGAGAGGAGAGGGGGAGGGGGGAGGGGAGGGGGGGCGGGTGGGGAGGGGATAGAGGCATCGAGAATTAGTAGCCAGGCGGCTGCGCCCGCGGTAGCTGGCTGCGATGATTACGCTAATGAGCCCGGCGACCGCGCATCGATTCTCATAAAAGGGAGTGGAGTCGAGCGCCAGAGCGGGCGAACAGACAGACGTCGTCCCAGGGGTGGCGGCGGCGTTGGTGGCTGCCACTGACAGACAGCCGTCCCGGGGGGCTTGGCACAGGCTGGAGGCGAGCGTGCGCACGTCACACGCACGACATAAGGACGGGAACACCTCGCAGGGAGCAGAGGTCACGCGATAGTGTCCGGTGTCCCGTCAAGAACGCAGTTTTTGAGTGCATAACAACACACTATGAAATTAAGTACTGTACATACACTACTGGCCATTAAAATTGCTACACCACAAAGATGACGTGCTAGAACCGACAGGAAGAAGATGCTGTGATATGCAAATGATTAGCTTTTCAGAGCATTCACACAAGGTTGGCGGCTGTTTTGACACATACAACGTGCTAACATGAGGAACGTTTCCAACCCATTTCTCATAGACAAACAGCAGTTGACCGGCGTTCCTGGTGAAACGTTGTTGTGATGCCTCGTGTAAGGAGGAGAAATGCGTACCATCACGTAGCCTATCGCGACTGCCGTTTACCGTATCGCGACATTGGTGCTCGCGTTGGTCGAGATCCAATGACTGTTAGCAGAATATGTATTTGCTAATAGCTACACTACATCTTGTGACAAAAGACTCTATAGAATGTACTTGGCTAACATGGTGGAGTCCCATCACATTCGCCAATGCATCAAGGTGAAGGCAAATAAAACTGGTGATCCTCGCCCAGCTGTCACAGGCAGGCCTCTTATGGAGGAGGACAGGGTGTTTCAGGGCGTGACTGCTCTCTTCAGTTGTAGATAGGAACGTTATTTCGTTTTACTTCTTCATTGTCGATTTCAGTTGATGCATGGGTATGGGGGAGAAGTTGGGAATCTATTTGAAACGTTTCTTGTAGATAGTTTTGGTATTCACTTTATAGCTAGGGGAAACCTGGCCAGAAATGCTGGTGTTATCGTCGTCTTCTCTCGCTTCACCTCATCTTCTCGCAACTTTCTTCGAAGTTCATCGGGGATCTTCTTTCCTCCTCTGCGACCTGTGTTGTCTTCACTGCACTGTTGGCCATTCCTGGACGTTCACAGTGCTCCTCAGAGCATCGGGAGTCTTCGTTCCCTGGTACTGTGGGCAGCCCACGTTCATGCGCGTATTGGTTGCAGTTATTGTGGCCTCCAGTCTGGGCGTATCCTTTTGCCTCGGGCAGTGGCAGGGACAACTGCGCCCTCTACAATGCACACTTGTGTCACTAGACACTGCCGCCAGGAAATCCAGATCCTTTCCGGCGACACCGAAACGGGGACATGTCCGTGAGAGCCCCCCACCTCCCACCTTAAATGGACGAGAAAGCTGGGGACAGAACAATGGCCTGCGGCGCTATTATCTTCTTACAATTTGATCAAGTTAGGCGCGTACTGTGTCGTTGCAGTCATCTTGGAAGGTTCTTTCCAGTCCGATGGGAAAAAAATATATAGTTAAAAACAAATTTCCACTACCAGTCACAATAAAAGGTTATTTATTTGTCACACGACCGGTTTAGGGCTTGCGCCCATCTTCAGGTGTTTATACATTCATATACATGTTTATATGCTGGAGATCACTGTATAAATACAAAAATAAAATTATTTGCTGGTGACTAAACAGATACAAGTGGGACAATTGTAAGTGGCAAGGCAGCATTTGTCGAAAATACAGCTGTACTTATATAAAGCTGAAGCATCATTATTATAGTTACGCTGTGGTAACCGTTTTTCCAATTAGTCACACACTTATTATCATTTTCGCGTCCATATTTCAGTTTCATAAAGTTTAGCTGTATGTTACGATGTGCACTCGTGAAATACATTGTGTTTACATACAAACATGTGGGCTGTGGTCAAAGAACTTCGACGTAGCAGGTGTAAAGATGTTGCTCATACAGAAACATGTAGGTTATGGTCAAAGAACTTAGCCACAGGAAGTGCAAAGGTGCTGCTGCTATGGTCGCAGGTTCGAATCCTGCCTCGGGCATGGATGTTTGTGATGTCCTTAGGTTAGTTAGGTTTAACTAGTTCTAAGTTCTAGGGGACTAATGACCTCAGCAGTTGAGTCCCATAGTGCTCAGAGCCATTTGAACCATTTGTTATAGACTGCGAAGATTTTTTGATACACATTGTGAAATTTTTTTGATCCACATTTTTGTCGGAGAACTTAGAGCTAGGAAGTACAATGATGTTATATACATGAAATTACTAAAAGCTATTACAAATTAAAAAATTACAGCTAGAACTGTTTTGAGCCAAACTTTTGTCAGAGAACTGTTGACAATTACGAACGTTGGAATTACTTCATTTCATTAGAATCGACCACTTTCTTAGCTACAAGTAAATATAATCTTGCCTGTCCGGTTGGCCGTGCGGTCTATTGCACGGCTTTCCGGGTGGAAAGGAGCGCCGGCCCCCGGCACGAATCCGCCCGGCGGATTTGTGTCGAGGTCCGGTGAGTCAGCCTGTCTGTGGATGGTTCTTAGGCGGTTTTCCATCTGCCTCGGCAAATGCGGGCTGCTCCCCCTTATTCCGCCTCAGCTACACTATGTCGGTGATTGCTGCGCAAAAAAGCTCTCCACGTACGCGTACACCACCATTACTCTACCACGCAAACATAGGGGTTACACTCGTCTGGTGTGAGACGTTCCCTGGGGGGTCCACTGGGGTCCGAACCGCACAATACCCCTGGGTTCGGTGTGTGCTGGATGGGTGAAGTGGACTGTGGTAGTCGTCGTGGGGTTGCGGACCACTGCAGCTACGGCGTGGACCGAGCCTCTCCGTCGCTTCTAGGCCCCCGGTTAACATAACAAGCATAAACTTCACCTCGATAAGTTTATTCGTTCTGGGTATATTTTGAATGGCCAGTCATAACTGTCTCATCCTCTGTAATGAGGCAAAATACCGTGAATTGTATCTGTAATTACTTGTCCGCTTATCAGAATGTGCACAGTAACTCCTTACGTACTTAACTTACAGCGATGTTATACTGCAAGGCCTTTCTCAGGAAAGCTCACGGAGCGTGGAACTGGTTATAAATGACTGTGTTTGTTATATCTGTGATGTTCGACTCCTTGATCAGATTTCACCATCATATGCCCAGCTATCCTGGCTGCAGGATAACGCAGTCCCTCATATCTCCCCTGGAGCCTAACGCTGTTATCTAACCAACATGGCAGAAACACCTGTTTCCATTAGAGAAAAATGCTTTCTCTCCATCGTTCAGCCACTTCCTCGAAGTCCTCAGCAACAGGTATTCGAGTCTAGAATAATATCCCACGTTACGTTAGAGAATTGCATAACATCTACAGCGTCAGAAAACCGTTTTTATCTTTTTATTAATTTACCGCATGCCTTATTACAGTATTCGTAATACTACAAGTACTGCGTGTCTGTGTCTGTCTGTCTGTCTGTCTGTGTGTGTGTGTGTGTGTGTGTGTGTGTGTGTGTGTGTGTGTGTGTGTGTGTAATGTAATGGCCGGCCGCTGTGACCGAGCGGTTCTAGGCGCTTCAGTCCGGAACCGCGCTGTTGCTACGGTCACAGGTTCGAATACTGCCTCGGGCATGGATGTGTGTGATATATTTAGGTTAGTTAGGTTTAAGTAGTTCTAAGTCTAGGTGACCTCAGATGTTAAGTCCCATAGTGCTTAGAGCCATTTGAACCATTTAGTAATGTAACGTAATGTTTTCAGAAGACAGTTAATGGTATATCTACTAAGGCAACAATAAGGATTACCATTGTCTCTTTGCACACTCATTACTCTTGCACATCCTTCTTCCAACCAGATCTTCATCTTTTTCCAGTGTTCTTAGTTGATGCAATCTCCTTAAATTTCCTTTCCCTGGAACTCACTACATCAGAAAACATCTACGTTGTACACCTATAAATTATTTTTGTATACCTGCCATTTATTATTGTTTTCATACTATTATTGTTACTATTATTATTATAATGATTATCACTATTAATGTCAGCAGTTGCAGTCGTACAAGTACTACCGCTGTTGACTTCATTAGCTCATGATGAGTACTATTTACTTACATTCCCGATTCAGGCACTCAAATCATTCTAGCATTATTTATTATATTAAGCTTGTTATTTTTTAGGAAACTACGATTTCAAAAATGTATGTATGTATGTGTGATACCCTGATCCGTTGTAAGAGGCCTGATGGCCCCAATCATCATCATCATCATCTTGGACAGTTTCCAGCCACTGGCTGGGTCTGCCGGAAACACAAGCCTCTCCATCGTGTTCTGTCTTTTCACCATTCCCCCTCTTCCACCTTCGTCCAGTTCTCTCCTTTTCTCGTCACACATTCCTTCACTCCCTTCACCCATCTATCTCTTGGTCTTCCTCTGGGCCTCTTCCTCTCCAGTTGCAGATCAAACATCCTCTTTGGAATTCTTCCCCCATCCATTCTCTTCATGTGTCCGTACCACTGCGGTCTTGATTTTTCTATCCTGTCCTGTACTGGTTCCTCCTTTAGTCTTTCCCTCACATACACATTTCGCAATCTGTCTCGTCTTGTTACACTCAACCTGCTCCTCTGGAACTTCATTTCACTAGCCTGTATTCAACTTTTGTCGCTTTTGTGCATTACCCATGTCTCACTTCCGTATGCCAATATGGGGACAAAGTAGGTTCGGTATATAATTCCCTTGGATTTCTGTGGCACCTCCTTGCTCCAAATAAGCCCCTAATGCATTTGTAGAACTGCCCTGCTTTTCTGCACCTTTCATTTGTTTCCATTGCGTTTCCCCCCTTACTTTCAATCATGCTTCCCAGGTACTTGAAGTTCTCTACCACTTGTAGTTTTTCCCCTCCACAAGTTATATCCACATTTGGCCTATTCTTCTTCCTTGCTGTGACAATTATTTCACTTTTCTTTGCAGAGAAATACATTCCATATTGTGCTGCCGTTGCCTCCCATACATCTAACTGCTCTTGCACCTCCTTCTCGCAATTTCCCCATAACATCAGGTCATCGGCAAAAAGTACTGCTTTCATTTTATGATCTCCAATTGCATCTGATACTTGCTGTAGGATTTCATCCATAACAATAATAAACAATAAAGGCGAAAGTGCACTTCCCTGTCGCAGCCCATTTTCCAGCTTGAACCATGCAGTACGTTCCCTCCCCACTTTCACACAACTCTCACTTCCCTCATACATTTTTCTGACTTTTCGTGTTATCTCTTCATCTATCCCTTTTGCGTTCACCACATCCCAGAGCTTGTCCCTACAGATACTGTCATACGCCTTCTCAATATCTAAAAAGGCCATGATTAAGTCCTTCCCGTACTCATAGTGCCTTTCCTGCAGTTGCCTCACCGCAAATATGAGGTCCGTTGTTGGTCTTCCCGGTCTGAAACCATACTGCTCCTCTTGCAGTCTACTTTCAATACTGCTTCTTATTCTCTTCTCCAGGATCTTTTCATAGATTTTTCCACAGTGGCATAGCAGGGTGATTCCTCTGTAGTTCTCACATCTCCTTTTATCCCCTTTCTTGAAGATCGGGACTATAATTCCTTTCTTCCAATCCTCAGGAATTCTGTTCTCCTTCCACACCACCCTCAGCACTCTGTATAGCCACTGGGTTCCTACTTCTCCTGCTGCTCGTATCATATCCAGTGTTACTTCGTCCCAACCTGGTGCCTTGCCCCCTTTCATCCTCTTTATGGCTTCTTCTACTTCATTCCAAGTTAGATCATCAATTTCCCCACTATTATAATCGTCTGCTGCCTTAGGCTCTCCAACGCTGTTAGTTACCCGCGTGGCGGCATTCAACAGATCTTCAAAGTACTCCTTCCAAATCTTTTTGAGCTCATGCATTTCCTCCACAACTCTTCCATTATTATCCATGATCCTCAGGCACTCGCTTCTGTCGTTCCTCTTATTTCTTACCATGGTGTAAAGTACTTTTTTGTTCCCTTCACTGTCCTCTTCTAACATTCTTGTCCACTCTTCCATCCACTTCTTCTTCTCCGCCCTTACTATGGTCTGTGCCGCTTTCTTGCTTTCCTTATATGGCCCCAATCAGATCAGGTTAAATAAATAAAATAAAAAGTAAAACATTTCTAGCAGCTTAACTGTTCTGCCATCAGTCGAAATTGTTAACTTCTACAGTATAATTAAGTAAACAAACGTTTTTTTGCTTTGTTTCTCCATATTACTATGGTTACTCCACAACCTAGGTTTCGCGTCATAAGCCCATTTTACAATTATGTTTGAATGGGCTAAATCTTGCAACTACTAGGGGTTGAAAACCTGTAGTGGGTCCACTCGAACGGCCCGGTTCCTCAAGGGCTTAAAAGAGTTCTTCGACAGTCGCCGCTTGTCTCTTTCTTTACTTCCTGCCAAGAAACTCGAGAGGCAGAAAGGGCGTCAGCAAGAGAGACACGACAGCGCGTTGAGTGTCCTTCCCCGGGGAGAGTGACTGGATGGGGCAGGGGGGACAGAGTGGGGGGGGGGGGGGAGAGGTGGGCACGCTCTCCTGGGAGCGCCTCTGCAGACACCGGGGCTGGGGAGGCCGGCATTGGCAGGCGCCAGGTGCTCCTACTCCATCACGGCGTCAAAATGCCCGTCCAGCGGCGCAAAGGGCTGCTCCATTCAGCGGAGGAGAGCAAAGCGAATAAATCGACCGTGACCCAGACCTGGCGATCGAGACGCTGAATAGCTGCTCTGGTGTGTACACCGAAGCGTGCTTCCTACTAAGGTACCAATACGCTTGTACTTTTAAGCTATAGCTAGTTACGAACTGGGCGCCAGATGGAGTGGAATGGCATCAATATTTAAATACTTACCTGAAACAAATACACAACGACTATCATTATTATTGGGTCGGGCACTGTTTTTATTAATTTTCGATGTAAGTGAATGACAGTTACACCCACCCGTACACTAAAATGCACCGGAGCGGTGGAGAGAGAGAGAGAGAGAGAGAGAGAGAGAGAGAGAGAGAGAGAGAGAGAGCAGTGAAACAACAAAATGTAACTGAATAACTGGAAAATGTTACTGAAATCATTTCTAAAAATAATGAATTATGTAGGTCGTAAAGGAATGGATCTTTAATGTTCAGTCAAGTAAGAGCATGATTTTAAGCTTACCAGTATAAAACCACTGATGCTCATTCCTGCTTTGTTCCGCAATGTGTACTGTTTATCTGACGTAAGAGAGGCCACATCCGGAAGAGATCTTGTAGACCCTAGGTATTCTCAGAAGACCGAGCGAGGTGGCGCAGTGGTTAGCACACTGGACTCGCATTCGGGAGGACGACGGTTCAATCCCGGGTCCGGCCATCCTGATTTAGGTTTTCCGTGATTTCCCTAAATCGCTTCAGGCAAATGCCGGGATGGTTCCTTAGAAAGGGCACGGCCTATTTCCTTCCCCATCCTTCCCTAATCCGAGCTTGTGCTCCGTCTCTAATGACCTCGTTGTCGACGGGACGTTAAACACCAATCTCCTCCTCCTGTTCTCAGAAGTGCTGCGTCTTTAACTGATCTTAGTAATTGACGGATTTTTGTCTGTGCCCTGTAGATCGATATGATATTGTGTCGCCGCGCGGGATTAGCCGAGCGGTCTTAGGCGCTGCAGTCATGGACTGTGTGGCTGGTCCCGGCGGAGGTTCGAGTCCTCCCTCGGGCATGAGTGTGTATGTTTGTCCTTAGGATAATTTAGGTTAAGTAGTGTGTAAACTTAGGACTGATGACTTTGGGACCATAAGATTTCACACGCTTTTGAACATTTTTTTGGTATTGTGTCTTTTCAGCATCTGGCTTATCTTGCCCGACAAGGAGACACAAAACAGCAACAAAGCCAGTTTCTTTTCCTACTCCTCGTCGGTGGTCTTATTGTGATTCTTGGTTGAAATCACTTCACTTATTTGGTGAACTATATAGCCATTGTTACAGAAGACCTTGCGTACGTGGCTCAGCTCAAGGGGCATGTTATCAGCGCCTGACCATTCGTGATCGATGCAAACAATGCAGGAAGGAGCATGAGGGGTTTTATCGACTACGCTACACCGAGAAATCCGCTTTGGTTAACGGTAAGCGGATAAAATTTGGCGAAACCTCCGTCTTGGTTCACACTAGCGGCTTCTGGGACTGTATAATTCAAGAAGCCATTGAAATTAAAATCACTGGTAACATCCTTGATAGAGACAGCGATCAGCTGAGCGTGGCCTGATATCAAGCGACTGCGAAGTTGAAGCGGACACATCAAACGCTGATCAATGTATGTCTACGTACAGCGATTCCACGGCCACTAGTGACGTCATAGCCGGAGCTAGCATATATAAGGGCATACCAGTAGTCCAATGGCAGTTATACCACTTGGCCAAAAGTGCTTGGCCGAAAGTTCGCGTTTTTCTCATCACTCGACGCGGCTGGAAATCCGAGAACTTTTTATTGTGTTGCTGTCTGAGACTCTGCACCCTTAGATTAAATTTCTTGTTTCTATTCTAATGACCCAATCTATAACTTTACTATGCACAACGTCTGTCAAGCAAATATGATGAGAAAATCAAATTTTCTGTTACAAATCTATGGTTTTTTTGTGTATTCCAAGCCCTGAAAACTTACGCCGATACTCTGATACGCCGTGGAGAACGTGCAGCTGCTATTTCGCATGTTTCTCGTCTGGTGTAAGTAGTTTATGTAGACCTCTACGAGTTTCTTGACTAGGTGCAGACTGTTGATGAAAATGTTCATTTTGATCCGTCTGTGAAGGATTTATCGTAATGAACTTGTCGTTCAAGGCGATGTGTCATAAAATTGTCTTGTTTCCTTAGAAAATAACTATTCCATCGCCATATTGTTGCTTTCTGGGATTTGATCGATACATACTGTAATACTTTTGGTATTATCTTCTGATGGTCCCGCCTTAGGACTCAACAGATTGACCATCGATATTTTTGAACTGGAAGACAAAATAGGAATGAAGAATGCGAAAGCGCCAAATTCAGTAGAAAGGTATCATAAATGATTTTATTATTTTAAGAAATACAGCTACCAGCCACATTTTAATGTGCTTTGATTTATGTTCACGCTAATAAGCTTTCCGGGCTTTCACCCATCTTCTTTGTCGTCACACGTATTCAGTTTTTACTTGATGGTTGATACGTTAGTTCGTAGCATTTTTGTTTTGTATGTTGGTATTCCAGTGTCTATGGGTTCCTTTATCGATTGTCGTTTCTATTTGTAGTTCACTGTTGCTATTTTACTTCACACATTGTCATCTTGCCATCTGGAGATAGTGAGTAGTGCTGTTGTAATGCATATGTGTCTTCCCTTCACATGTTTAAGCCAAGTATTATGCATATTTATGCGATCGGGCTTGCTCAGTAGTAGCCAGGCTACATGTACACTTAACAATCAAGCGTCAGAAAAGAGCTTTAGAGATGAAATCATTGCAGGCAATGTTGTGCAACCTTAGCAACGACAAGATCCGACTATTTGGGAGTAGGATCTTACAATCCGAGACAATGTCCGCAAATGTGACGTCAGATCCGCCTGGAAAGAGCGATCTGAACGCCCATTGGATGAAAGTTTGGATGCGAAGTGTCCCTATTGGCTGAGGGAGAAATGTGGGGTCTCTCTTGTCCGTCGGGAAGTCAGGGGGAGTTAGTCGCGAGGAGCCACTCAAACCGCACTGTCGAGTAACCGGGGCGGCTCTAAAAGAACGGTCGTGAGTACATACTTCAGCTGTTAAACAAGATATAAAGGGAAGTTATTAGTTATCAGAACGGCACGTGTCGTGGGCAGTGTTTATCATTATGTAAAGTCAGGAAACTGTGTTAATGTGGTAAAGGGTCGAATATAACGGCGTAGCCCCGAGCCACCATATTGCAAATTCTGATTCTGTGACGTGTGTGACAAAGCAATTTCTGTATTAAAATAAGTACAGTTCAAACGTTGTTCACAATTAACAACTGGTATCCCTACACACTCCACTTCAGCAGGATCACCACCTACATGGAACCTGGCGACTGAGCGCTACTACTGTGCTACGAGGGACTTACGAAGCAGCAAGACACCAGGTTAGTGATACCGCCCAGACAAGTACCGGTACTTCCTTCTCGCTACAATGCCACTGAGGGTGTCGAACTGTGGACGCTAGAAAATTGAGTGTCAAGTGGAGAAATCGAAAAATTTCCCACACATTCTTCTGTTTGAGTTCAATACAGGGGTGACAGAAGCGGAGGCAGCCAGAAACATTTGCGCCGAGTATGGTGATAATGCCTTTTGGCATTAGTGACTGTCTATGGTCAGGAAGATATTAGAGGTTTGATCAAGATCATCTAAAACAAATAAACCACCAAGATTCACGTCAGTGTCCTCTAAAACTGGAAAATGTGATGAAATGTGATCATTGTACAATTGTGCGACATTTGCATGCAGTGGGAAGATTCAGAAATCTGTTGTATGGGTACCGCATGCTCTAAAAGCGAAAGGTATACAAACCAGCGGGCGGGCATATGTACATGTCTGCATGCTCGTTATCAATTGGCTCGTGAACAACACCGACTATTCCTATCCTGTATCGTCACTGGAGACGAGAAATGGTGTCTATATGATAACATAACGAAAAGAAATGAATGGTTGAGCCAAAATGAAGCAGCAATTCCCCCGTACTAAGACCTACAACCCAACAGCAAAGACCAGGAAGACTACGTGAATTGATGCTACTGCACGCTAACGCCCGCCCACATTCTGCGAGACTGATAAAAAACATAAAACAGGAATTGGGTTGAGAGTTCATTCCTCCCCACCCGCCTTTGCTTACCTGATCTTGCGCCCTCAGATTTTCACGTTTTCCGAACATTTTCAAGAAACTTCCTTTCTGGACGAAAATGGTCTCCGAACATGATGATGATGATGATGATGTTGGTTTGTGGGGCGCTGAACATCGTGAACATCAGCGCCCGTACAAGTTCCAAATCTTTCCATTTCCAGTCTCGGTATTTCCCGAATGATGATAAAATGATGAGGACAACACAAACATCCAGTTACCCGTCGGATAAAATCGCCGACCCGGCCGGGAATCAAACCCTGGACCCCGTGATCCAGATGCTGCGAACAGGGCTCGACGAGTTTTTCGCCTCAAAACGACGAGATTTCAACAGTCACGGAATTTAAAAGTTACCCCAGCATTGGGCGACTATTGTAAATAGTGACGTAGAATATATTACTAAAGTCATGTGTATTTGTTTTGTTTGTTGAAGATATGGAAAAACTCTATGAACTAAACACAGCAACCCATAATACATCTTTAAAATATCGGCAGCAATTTAGATGCTTCAGATCAGCTGTGTAAATTAACATTTCTGTTTAGCTACTGTCAAGAGTTGTATATTTACTATATATTACTAATTGAAATGGATGTAGGTACAAGAAGTGATATAGACTGAAGAGGATAGTGTAGGACATCTACATCTACATCTACATGGATACTCTGCAAATCACTTCCAAGTGCCTGGCAGAGGGTTCATCGAACCAGCTTCACAATTCCGTATTATTCCAATCTCGTATAGGGCGCGGAAAGAATGAACAACTATATCGTTCCGTACGAGCTCTGATTTCCCTTATTTTATAGTGGTGATCGTTCCTCCCTATGTAGGTTGGTGTCAACAGAACATTTTCGCATTCAGAGGAGAAAGTTGATGATTGGAATTTCGTGAGATGATTCCGTCGCAACGCAAAACGCCTTTCTTTTACTCATTTCCAGCCCAAATCCTGTATCATTTCTGCGACACTCTCTCCCATATTTCACGATAACACAAAACGTGCTGCCTTTCTTTGAACTTTTTCGATGTTCTCCGTCAGTGCTATCTGGTAAGGACCCCACACCGCGCAGCAGTATTCTAAAAGAGGACGGACAAGCGTAGTGCAGGCAGTCTCCTTAGTAGGTGCGTTACATTTTATAAGCGTCCTGCCAATAAAACGCACTCTTTGGTTATCCTTCCCCACAACATTTTCTACGTGTTCCTTCCAATTTAGCCGGCCGGAGTGGCCAAGCGGTTCTCGGCGTTACAGTCTGGAACCGCGCGACCACTACGGTCGCATGTTCGAGTCCTGCTTCTGGCATGGATGTGTGTGATGTCCTTAGGTTAGTTAGGTTTAAGTAGTTCTAAGTTCTAGGGACTAATGACCTCAGAAGTTAAGTCCCATAGTGCTCAGAGCGATTTGATTTGAACTTTCCAGTTTAAGTTGTTCGTAATTGTAATACCTAGGTATTTAGTTGAGTTTACGGCTTTTAGATTAGACTGATTTATCGTGTAGCCGAAGTTTAACGAGTTCCTTTTAGCACTCATGTGGATGAGCTCACACTTTTGTTGTTTAGGGTCAACTGCCACTTTTCGCAAGATTCAGATATCTTTTTAAATCGTTTTGCAGTTTGTTTTAATCTTCTGATGACTTTATTAGTCGATAAACGACAGCGTCATCTGCATACAACCGAAGACGGCTACTCAGATTGTCTCACAAATTGTTTATATAGACAAGGAACAGCAAGGGGCGTATAACACTACTTTGGAGAACGCCAGAAATCAGTTCTGTTTTACTCGATGACTTTCCGTCAATTACTACGAACTGTGACCTCTCTGACAGGAAATCACAAATCCAGTCACATAACTGAGACGATATTCCATAAGCACGCAATTTCACCAAGAGCCGCTTGTGTGGTATACTGTCAGAAGCCTTCCGGAAATCCAGAAATACGGAATCGATCTGAAATCCCTCGTCAATAGCACTCAACACTTCATGTGAATAAAGAGCTAGTTGTGTTTCACAGGAACGATGTTTTCTAAAGCCATGTTGACTGTGTGGGAAGTGCAGAGAACTGCATCAAACCAGTGCTTGAAATTAGGACACTAACAACAAGAGAGAGGTAGGGAGGAAAGCAGAGAGTAGCAGCCTTACGCTAGGGTACCGACCATGGAGGTAAAAATAAGAGGAGTTGTCATGAAATCACAAACTTGAAGCCGACCCAAGTGAAGATCCGCCGTGTTACCTACCCCAAAACGTTCGCTTCTGGTGTTTTGATTCCGTGTAGTTGTGAAGTGTTTTCATAAAAAATGCCGGCTTGCGTCGCTTAGGGTGTACTAATCGTTCTGATTGTAGTCTAAAGTTTAAACAAATCACATTTCATTCGTAAGTGGACTTATTTAAGCGCTATTTTGTTATATATACTTGAAATTCTGATGCATTGTAAAGTTTTACAGTATGGTTTTATTTCTGTGATTTGACTTAAGATTTACAATCAATCCAACGCGAAGAGCTCTCTGGAGATAAGCAATACACTTGGTTTTCATTGTATGGTTATTCCCAAGTAACTGAAAAGTCCTGACAAGAAATATCCTGGAAATGGGACTGACGTCTTAAAATGCGATAATTTAATATGAAATTAATGTAACTACACGTAGTTAATTAAATCTTCAGTAAAATGTGTGGAACACCTGTTACAGTGGTTAAATTATAAGTAAATGAAGGGTTACATATTTGTTGAAGCAAATTTCCCTATCTAAGTCCAGGCTATTTAGATCATTATATTAGTCACTGTGTCGTCGTGTCACCCTGTAAATTGCTGTTATTTGCCACACTGAATGTCACTTAGTAGGTACAATTTAAAAACAAAGCAGATGTGTAAACTGCAATCGGCCTGACAATCTTAAATTCCATTCTTTTCCTTCGTAATTTAACGAATCTTTCACTTTGTTGACATGACAGCTGGCTTGTTTATATCATCCCTGCATACATCTATGGGACACCAAAGGAAATAAGGTAAGTTTCTTGCAAACTTGAACATTGAAAATTTGCATTTGACTTTAAAATGCAAGGAATACAAATCGGTGCATCTAAACTATCAACCATTGCTTTTGGAGTTCTGACTTTATCAATTATCGGCACAAACACAATGAAAGTGAATAGAAATGGATTACGAAAGCACGCTTTTCATAGCACATACTTCTCTCTTCGGTTATTCGAAGTGTATAAACAAAATAGAATTACTGTACTGAGGCCAGAAGAGTCATATTTTCGTGTCGAATTACTGTATCGAATACGCATTTAAGAGCAGAAAAACGTTTGAAGTTGCGTTCCTTGTGCTGTGTTGTTCACTAAAATAGTGTAACATTTACTATATAAAACAAATATCGCGTGCACACGACAGAAATAACGAACAAGAAGCAATTGTAAACACTCATCTGCTAATGTTTTGGGGGATCCAAGATGGCGGCAGACCCCGACCACTGACTTCAAAACAACGTACAGCGTTAAGTCTGTAGCGCCATCGCCCCTTATTCTACCTCCACGGTACCGACTCTGCTGTTGGGGATCGCCCTGACCACTCCAGCGGTGGGACGGTTGCGGCTGCGGCTGCGGCTGCGTTGCACGGCTGTGGGCCGGCCGGCATTGTGCGCGCTATCTGGCGCCGTCAGTGCCAACTTGCCGGCGTTCGCTGGCAGATGTTATCTGGGGACGCGCCGGCGGCAAGTGCTCGGGACAGCACAAAGCGCCCAGAGTCGGCCTTTCCGCTGCCCAGGTTTGCCGTTGTCGACTGACGCACCGTTCGCTGCGATCCTATCTGGGCATACACCACAGACGCCACAAGATGCTATGGTCAATATTACACAGATAACACTAAACAGTATTTTCAGAATAGGTCCCGAATGAACATCGTGTGTGAAGCACATTGCTGTAAGTAGCTGTGTTTCCATATCCAACGCCCTTCAGAACTTAACCTGGCAGTGTGTGTCGGGGTTTGGTACATCCCTTACAGCGAATTCAAATAGTTAATTGTTGGATGGCATGTTACACTGTCTAAGTCCCCCACTGTTTGTTTCTGTATGAAATTTAGCCCAAACTTACCTCCCACTCTATAAAAAGTCAGCATATTATCAAAATATGTACTCACAAACTGTTATTCACCTGAAACTTGTATGCTTACCTTTCACTAAACAGAACCTAATTTCAAATGAACCGTAACCGGTCTGAAAACAACTTTTCTTTATACTAAACACGCAGCTGCAGTAAAAAAGCAGAGGTCGAAAATACTTCAGTTGTAAGGTTCTTTTTATTTTGAAAACTATCGGTTTCGGACTCTTATATGCCCATCATCAGGTTTTATACTGGAAATAAACTGGTGACCGGAGCTTATAATAGTTTTTACACTCAGTTCCATATAAGATTTTAGAAACCAGCGGTCGGGCAAGCTTCTGTAAAACACAAGTCAATGGCAAAGTGACACCAGACAGTACTACTGACGACTACCTGAGTAAGCCGCGCGGGATTAGCCGAGCGGTCTAGGGCGCTGCAGTCATGGACTGTGCGGCTGACGCTGCACAGGCGAGGGTGGACCCTCGACGTGATTAGGAAGTTCTAGCACTGGTGCGCTTCGCCTTACTCGTGGCGGTGTGGCGAGTTGTGACGTGGAGGTATGGAACGGCATGACGGTGTGCATATGCATTTTTTTGTGTTTTTTGTTTTGAGGAAAGATGAAAGGATAGTTAGAGGAGAAAGTAAGAGAAGAGGGAAAGGACTGTGCGGCTGGTCCCGGCGGAGCATCGAGTGGCATGGGTGTGTGTGTTTGTCCTTAGGATAATTTAGGTTAAGCAGTGTGTAAGCTTAGGGACTGATGACCTTAGCAGTTAAGTCTCATAAGATATCACACACATTTGAACATTTTTGACTACCTGGGTAAATAAATATGCAATGAACACCAGTACACTTACACTTCGTGCCGTGACCATAGCGAGCGAGGTGGCGCAGTGGTTAGCACACTGGACTCGCATTTGGGAGAACGACGGTTCAAAACCCGCATCCAGCCATCCTGATTTAGGTTTTCCGTGATTTCTCTAAATCGCTTCAGGCAAATGCCGGGATGGTTATTTTGAAATGGCACGACCGACTTCCTTCCCCATACTTTCCTAACCCGATGGGACCGATAACTTCGCCGTTTGGTCCGCTCCCCCAAATCAACCAGCCAACCAAGAAACTGTGACCCCGAGCGCCGCGGTGGACGAATGCAGGACGCAGTGTATTACCAGCGACCACAGAGCACTATGTTGCGTACGCGAAGGGGGAACGAAACTGGTAAACCAAAGTGACAAAGGTACTGCCGTCTGTTGACGGGAAGACGAACGCTGGGCTATTAGCCCGCTCGTTACAATTTGTATTAGTGATTTACATTCAAAATGAAGAAAAAAACCATTACATAGAAAGTTACATGAAAAACGTTAGAAGTACATTATGAATGGTGAAGGACATATTGAACAGGGCAGTACAGAACTGACTGGAAGCCGGGGACATAAAATTTGTATATAAACCGTAAAATACAATGAATGTTTTTCCCTTTCCACGAGTGGCAAGCAAATATTACTGCATTTAAAGACTATTACTACCTCCGGTCCCGTCTCTGTAGCGCAGCTATAGCGTTACCGTCTACCAGGCAAGGGGGCCCAGGTTCGATTCTCGGCAGAGGACTCTGTGTTATGTGTCCATCATCATTTTCATCTTCATTGACACGCAAGTCGCCGCAGTGGCGTCAACTAAAAAGACTTCCAAAATGGCGGCCGAACCCCGAAGGGGTTATTCCGGCCAATAAATGCCATACGTTCATTTCATTTTTTCTTGTTTATTTTCAGTATAACACCTGATGATGGGCATATAAGAGCCCGAAACCGGTCTTGTTCTAAATAAAAAGAACCTTACAACTGAAGCGGTATTTTCAACCTCTGCTATAACGCCCAGTTGCGGATATTCCCCCGACAGGATTGTTTGATGTAAAACAATTATCTGACCCTCGTCAAAATTTCCATTTACTTCGCGTCTTGACAACATTGTTGCAGATTTCTCAAAAGCGCAACAGCAAACAGCAAGTTGGCAGCGTCTAAGCTAGATTTCTATTTTTTAATTAAAATTTCCAAACAATATTAAAATCGTTGCCTACAATATGGAGCAATGTGGTAATGCGTAATGATAAACCTTCTTTATACAGTGACATGGGGAGTGAAACTATTCCTATGAAATGATATTCCAAGACAACAGTTTCAGAATGAAATGTGTATTCAAGCAGATAGAGGATAACTTCGCGTGATCTTCACACTAACATTGGTCTGAACAAAAGTATGTTTAACAAAGTGAACAATAATTTGAAAAGGGTAAATGTAAACAGCTTAATCATTTGATATGTTAATGCACGACACAGGGAAGTTTGGATGCTCTTCCTCTCACCTCTGAGCAAGTGAACTAACTTAACTAGTTGACACCAATCACTGCGATAAATTAGCTGCACAGTGCTGTAGCCTCACATCAAACTTTTTCTCTTCAAAAAAAGATAACATTATTCAAAATTTATATTCTTTCAATATCTACATCACATTCATCGTTGCTGTCCTTTGCAATAAATCTTTCTTTATCTAATAGATGCAATCATAAGTCGACACAGCACTAATGAATACGTCCAGAACCTGCCACACATCAACTAAGAATGTCTCAGACTGCTCAGAGGTAAAGATAGGGCTCCGACAAGACCAAAGATTGTTTAACAGTAACGTAACTTGCTCTCTCTCTCTAACGTGCGGATCGATAACTTACAAAAATCAAAATGACATTCCCACCTTACAACTGATCTGTGATTCCTGGTACGTGCTACTAGAGGTCAGTAGAATGGTACCAATGTCTTTCTGTAGCTTAAGTTGAGAATAGGACTTCGTTAGATACTGCTGAAACAAGATTGAGCATGCTGGAGTTTGTGAAACCCCAACTCGCCACTCTCGTCCCATAAGAATAAGAAGTCAAGGTAGCTATTTCATTGCATTTTTGCGAGTACATTTGCATAATATGATACATTATCACATAATTAATAGAAAATATTGTTATATTTTGATTATTATGGACGAGAAGGGGACAAAGAGCGTTCATTGGTTGATCGCTACTTGATGAGGGGACAGTTGATTCCGATGATGGAGATGAAGATGAAGCTGTTGTTGTCAGTGATCGCGACACATCATCAGAGTAGGAAGGAGATGAAAACGATGAAGGTAAGATCAGTGTTGGTTTTTATCTGGTAAAACATGAAATGACTAATTGGAGAAAATAATTTCCACGACGTAATGATAGAACACGGTCACACAATATTACGACCCATCTTCCTGGCGTCGTTCGTAGTGCCAAAACATTAGAGTGATTCTACCTCTTTATACGTTCTGATATTGCTGAGCAAATTGATTTGTTTACAAGTGAGCGCATAGAACGTCAGAGAGATAAGTATTCACGAGAAAAGATACTAAAATCTGTGACGAAGCACGAAATAATTGCACTGGGGTCCTGTATTTAGGAGGAATCTACAAAGCAAGTAGAATGAATCTGGAAGACCTTTGACCATCTGATGGAACTGCGGCCCCTCCAGACACGTCTTCACTGGTTGTCTGAACTCAGTTCGAAGCGGGACTGGCCTGCAAAGTCACCAAATCTCCCTGAAATTGAAAGCGTTTGGAGCATTGTGGGTTAGGCCCCTCCAACCAACTCGGGTGTTTGACGACCTAACACACTAATTGGACAGCATTCGGAACGACAGCCGTCAGGAAGACATCTAACAACTCCGTCAGTCAATGCTGCTTTCATACGGACTAGAAGCGGCCCAGTGCATTATTGACTTGCTCAAGTCGTGAAACTCTTTCTCGTCAGTCAATCATCCAATTTTTCTGAAATTGTAATTCTACGAGGGTTGCCCAGAAAAAATGCATCGCATTTTTTTACTCAGCCGAACACAATGCTATGAAAGCGGAACGCTATGTTTGTATTATTTGAAGTCTCCTGAGTCAGCGCGCCAAGTTTCCGTCACTTCCGACAGATAGTGTAGCTGCAGGACAGTTTCAAAATGGCGTTTTTAAAAATGGCTCTGAGTACGATGGGACTTAACTTATGAGGTCATCAGTCCCCTAGAACGTAGAACTAATTAAACCAAACTAACCTAAGGACATCACACACACCCATGCCCGAGGCAGGATTCGAACCTGCGACCGGAGCGGTCACGCGGTTCCAAACTGACGTGCTTAGAACCGCACGGCCACACCGCCCTACTAGTTGTTGTACGTTACAAGCAACGCGCCGTCATCGAATTACTCATTGCAGAGAAATAAACTGTGTGGAACATTCACAAACGCTTGTGCCAAGTCTATGGAGCACCTGCTGTCGACACAAGTACAGTTAGTCATCGGGCGCCGAGGGTGGGGTCATCAGAAGGCGGTTCGGCGGAGCTCCACATTTGCAGCAGTCGGGGAGACCATCCACGGCTGTCACATCTGACGTACTGCAGAGAGCTGATGCTGTCATTCCACTTGTTTGGGACAGTAAAGGATGCCGTTCGTGGACAACATTTTGAGGACGATGAGGAGGTGATTCACACAGTGAAGCACTGGCTCCGCCACCAGGGCAAGGGTTGGTACCGACACGGTATACACGCCGTTGTTTCGCGCTGGAGGAAGGCCATAGAACGGGATGGAGATTACGTTGAAAAATAGGATGTGTTGATAAAAAACACCATTCTTTCGTGCATGTAATTCTCATTATGTTCAATAAAGATTGTTGAAGAACAAAAAAATGCGGTGCATTACTTTCTGGAGAACCGTCGTATGTTTGTCTGTACATATATTTCATATGTACCGATTTCCGTCCCATTCGGATAATTCCTTCATGGTCCATATTTGGTTTTAGAGTGTACAGTCTTCGTGAGGTGCGACAATTATGGCTACAACTCGCAGTTAAACTTCTCTGTGCTCAGCAACGATTTTCACCGTGGTTTGCTTATGAGCGCGCGCCATTGTGGCTGTCGTTAATATGGGGTCTTCAGGTATGGTCTGTCATAACGCCAAGTTGTATAATGTGTATAATATTACATTCGCGTGACGGAAAAGTACAGAACTGTAACAGAATTTTGTCCAAGATTTAAGCACCCGTGAAAGTTGATGGTTTTAGTGATCCCTCGTGTCATGATTTTTGAGGTTGCTTCAATAGTACTTGTTGACAAAGAACATAATAAGTGATTAGTGATATATCGATCTATTGTGATTGTTGAACTTCACTCAACCGATCATTAAATAATAGTAGTGAAGAAATAACCCATTGTTGACATGGAGAAGAATAATTAGTAACGAAGCCAGACAGGGCGGCAGGATCCTTACAACAATAAATACCACAAAAGTACGAGAACGTCCTGAAAAGCAATGGCTTCGAATCTTTTATGTGAAGATTCAAAGTTTTTAAATAAAAGAAACTTTATTTACACTCCACATATTTTCTACATCCTTATTCTTCATGTCTAGGTATTTATTTGTCAACATAGTTACCTTGGCTGCCAACACATTACTCTCAATCAGAGGCCAGTTTGTTCATTCCATCACTGTAGAATGTTCGACTTCGTGAACGGAGTCATAACCTCGCATCTGTTTGCATCGTTTCGTCACTATGAGAGTGAAGTCCTCGAACGTGTTCTTTAAGTTTTGGAAACAGATGGAAACCTGGTGGGGCCAAATCAGCACCGAATGGAGGGTGATCGATGACAACGAACCAAAGTCGTCGGATTGATGCATGTGTCGCGCGCGTAGTCTAACATTGTCATGCTGAAGGATGGGGTGTTCCAATTCGTGCTTTCAGTTTTCTGAAGTTCTGTTTCTCAAGCATCAACGTAGTTACGATACACACTGCCACGCTACACTCTACAATTCGCTGCCCCTCTAGCGGCAGAGCGCTGTAAATATCTATAAACGAAGAATAAAGATTTAGAATATTAATAACGATTGTTTTATTGAAAAAAGTTTTAAGAATTTTCACACAAGAGACTCTGAGGCATTACTTTTCTTTTCTCTGCCTCGTGATGACTGGGTGTTGTGTGATGTCCTTAGGTTAGTTAGGCTTAAGTAGTTCTAAGTTCTAGGGGACTGATGACCATAGATATTAAGTCCCATAGTGCTCAGAGCCATTTGAACCATTACTTTTCAGTCCGGTCTCTTATAATTACAATTATCACACTAGCAAGAAGTTCTTAATGTATTAAATAATATCAGGACATTGTGTACTAAGAAGTTTAATGTTGTAGGGGTTCTAAAGTAGAGTGTTCAAGATTAGACATGTGACTGGAGGTATTAGATTGGTGCGTAAGTTCGTCGAGTTTTTGTTTTCCATATTGGTATACCGATTGCTGTGAGTTTTTCTATCTATTTTCATTTTTATTGGTAATTCACTGTTGCTATTTGACTTTAAGTATTGTCATTTTGTCATCTGAGATAGTGAGAGCAGCTGTGGACGCTATGAAATGGAGTTTTAAGTGGAGAAATCGTAACATTTTCGACATATTGTTCTCTTTGAATTCAATAGCGGAGTGACAGCAGCAGTGGCAGCCAGGAACAATTGCTCCGTGTATGGGGCAAAAACAAGTGGACAGAACACGGCAAGATAATGGTTTTCTCGTTAGGTGACCTCCAATTTCAGGAAGACATTTGGGGTTTGATGAAGATCGTTTAAACGCATTAATCCACAACGATCCACGCCATTGTACTTCAGAACTGGCAAATATGATGAACTATGAACGTTTCACCGTCGTGGGATATTTAAATGCAACAGGGGTAGGCTCAGAGTTGGGTGTATGGATACCGCAAGCTCTATGCCAAAATCACAAAAATCACCGGGCAGCTACATATGTGCATCTCTGCTTGCTCGTCATCAATTAGCTCACCGACCAGTCGTAGACTGCATTGTCACTGATGGAAATGCCGTGTGACTAGGGCCTCCCGTCGGGTAGACCGTTCGCCTGGTGCAAGTCTTTCGAGTTGACACCACTTCGGCGACTTGCGTGTCGATGGGGTTGAAATGATAAGGACAACACAACACCCAGTTCCTGAGTGGAGAAAATCTACGACCCAGCCGGGAATCGAACCTCAGCCGTTAGGTACGACATTTCTTGTGGATGACATCGGAAGTTCACTGAGGCTTTTTGCGGATGATGCTGTGGTGTATCGAGAGGTTGTAACAATGGAAAATTGTACTGAAATGCAGGAGGATCTGCAGCGAATTGACACATGGTGCAGGGAATGGCAATTGAATCTCAATGTAGACAAGTGTAATGTGCTGCGAATACACAGAAAGATAGATTCTTTATCATTTAGCTACAAAATAGCAGGTCAGCAACTGGAAGCAGTTAATACCATAAATTATCTGGGAGTACGCATTAGGAGTGATTTAAAATGGAATGATCATATAATGTTGATCGTCGGTAAAGCAGATGCCAGACTGAGATTCATTGGAAGAATCCTAAGGACATGCAATCCGAAAACAAAGGAAGTAGGTTACAGTACGCTTGTTCGCCCACTGCTTGAATACTGCTCAGCAGTGTGGGATCCGTACCAGATAGGGTTGATAGAAGATATAGAGAAGATCCAACGGAGAGCAGCGCGCTTCGTTACAGGATCATTTAGTAATCGCGAAAGCGTTACGGAGATGATAGATAAACTCCAGTGGAAGACTCTGCAGGAGAGACGCTCAGTAGCTCGGTACGGGCTTTTGTCAAAGTTTCGAGAACATACCTTCACCGAAGAGTCAAGCAGTATATTGCTCCCTCCTACGTATATCTCGCGAAGAGACCATGAGGATAAAATCAGAGAGATTAGAGCCCACACAGAGGCATACCGACAATCCTTCTTTCCACGAACAATACGAGACTGGAATAGAAGGGAGAACCGATAGAGGTACTCAAGGTACCCTCCGCCACACACCGTCAGGTGGCTTGCGGAGTATGGATGTAGATGTAGATGTAGACGTAGATTCCGTCGCGCTGACCACTGAGCTACCAGAGGCGGACAATTTCACTGATGACGATTAATGGTATCTTTGTGCTAACATAAGGTGAAGGAATGTTTGAGCCCAAACAAAGCACAAAGTCCCCGAACAAAGACTTCCGCGGACCCACAAAAGGTAATGTTATGCATCTGTTGGAACAACGACGGTGTGGTTTACTACGAGTTGCTTCCCGGAGAAGTAAGCATCACTGTTGACATTGCTGGCCGGAATGGCCGAGCGGTTCTAGGCGCTACAGTCTGGAACCGCGCGACCGCTACGGTCGCAGGTTCGAATCCTGCCTCGGGCATGGATGTGTGTGATGTCCTTAGGTTAGTTAGGTTTAACTAGTTCTAAGTTCTAGGGGACTGACGACCTCAGAAGTTAAGTCCCATAGTGCTCAGAGCCATTTGAACCATTTTGAACTATTGACATTTACTGTCAACAACTGAGACGTCTTGGAGATGAAGTCCAAGGACAATAACCAGGAAGACTACGTGAAGTGATTCTGCTCCACAATAACACCCGCGTGCATTCTGCTAGACTGACAAAAAACTCTGTATAGGAGTTGGGTTAGCAAGTTATTCCGCTCCCATCTCACTCATCTGACCTTGCGCCCTCAGAGTTTTAGCTTTTCCGCTCTCTATCGAACACCCTTCAAGAAATTTCCTTTCAGAATGAAAATGCTCTCCGAACATGGCTCGACGAGTTCTTCGCCTCAAAACCATGTGATTCCTACAGTTGCGGAACCGAAAAGATACCACAGCATTGACAGTCTCAAAAATGGTTCAAATGGCTCTGAGCACTATCAGACTTAATTTTTGAGGTCATCAGTCCCCTAGAACTTAGACTTACTTAAACCTAACTAACCTAAAGACATCACACACTTCCATGCCCAGGCAGGATTCGAACCTGCGACCGTAGCGGTCGCGCGGTTCCAGACTGTAGCGCCCAGAACCGCTCGGCCACCTGGGCCGGCGTTGGCAGACTGTTGTAAATAATGACAGATAATATATTATTGATGACTTAAGTCTTTGTTATACGTATCTGTTACGTTTATTGAACTTATGGAAACCCCTACGAACTCATCCACCAAGTCAATACGTTTCACTAGTTATTCAGGTCTAAAGAAACTTGCAGATGACAGGACAGCGTGAAGATAAGCATCGAACTAGTCTTCAGACTGAAGACTGCAACACAATGTAGTGCCAATTTATGTGGCTGAATTGCACTGTATTTACTAAAACAGTGA
This sequence comes from Schistocerca piceifrons, assembly GCF_021461385.2. Lineage (NCBI taxonomy): Eukaryota > Metazoa > Arthropoda > Insecta > Orthoptera > Acrididae > Schistocerca > Schistocerca piceifrons. The sequence goes on from NC_060140.1 coordinate 235,264,624, forward strand.
TAGATAAAGTTATGTCAGCTGTTAGAGTGGGCCGCGACAACCGGACATGCTGAGCTGGCAGTTACGGAAATATTCCAGCGGCAGGGTCTATAATACAGCTAACTCAGCATCCTGTATGCTGCAGGCCGTCTTACGACATGCCAGGTTTCTCCATTCTACCCTCTGGGGCAGCGCTATTCAGTCGTCAATGACAGGAGGAGGGACTTTTTTGTCACAACTACGCCACCTGGCCGGGTATATCTTTGCTACCCGCCCGGCCGAAGTTCTTTGTACTGGGGACTTGATTGTTGTCACTCGATATTAGATCTGTCCTGTCGTGTCCTGACTTCATACTGGGCTGAAACTTCCTGGCAGATTAAAACTGTGTGCCGGACGAGATTCGAACTCGGGACCTTTGCCTTTCGTGGGCAAGTACTCTGCCAACTGAGCTACCCAAGCACGACTCACGCCCCACCCTCACAGCTTTACTTCTGCCAGAATCTCGTCTCCTACATTCCAAACTGTACGGAAGCTCTCCTGCGAACCCTGCAGAACTAGCACTCCTGAAAGAAAGCCAGGTCTCCGCAATGTCCTTTCTTTAAAGAGTGCGAGTTCTGCAGGGTTCGCAGGGGAGCTTCTGTAAAGTTTGGAAGGTAGGAGACGAGATTCTGGCAGAAGTGAAGCTGTGAGGACGGGGCGTGAGTCGTGCTTGGGTAGCTCAGTCGGTAGAGCACTTGCCCGCGAAAGGCAAAGGTCCCGAGTTCGAGTCTCGGTTCGGCACACAGTTTTAATCTGCCAGGAAGTTTCATATCAGGGCACACTCCGCTGCAGAGTGTAAATCTCATTAGGGCTTCACACTGGGCTTCTGACGTGTCCACCGACGAAGCCGTGCAGTGTCTCGGTCCCGCTCCTGACTCCGTCTCCAGCCTCGCTGCCAATGCCATGTCTGCACTACCCGTCGCCCTCCAGGCTCTGCTAGAAGATGCAGTCGTTGGCCTGCTAGAGCCAGCTCGCCTGATGCTCCTGGGCATCGAACTGCGACCAGTCCGGTAGGGTCATTCAGAGCGCATCAGCACCCACCCCTCCATCGACTTTGGGGATCCTGGGATCGACCAGGGCCACACTAACTTAGTCTAGCCACCTAGTGGACTGCCATCCACACTCGATGTTCGCAGCTCTCTTCTGCAGGTCTGTTTCGTCACCGCCTACCTCAGCTAGATCACCCTGCCAGCTGCTACCAGTGCTCTAGTTGTCACATTCCGCCACCTCAGTGGTTGCCGGCCACTGTTACTGCACCAATTTTCTTTATAGAATGTGCTGTCAATAAGCGCTTTTTATTTTCTGACAGCATCCTCTGCCTTCGCCAGCGTCGCTGACATTGCGATGCTCATCCACCGATGTCACATCCTGACGCCCAGGTAGCCATTCCTCTACCCTTGGCTGACTAATGATCAGCAACCCGCGCCACTACAATAAATTCGTTAGTGTAATAATGGTATATACATTCTGAACAATGTTCATCAGTAGGTAAGATTTGCATATGACAGTCTGAGTCACGTATTTAAAATTGTACAGATTTCCTAAGTATTATTCTCACTTTTAAATAGTCATAATAGGAAGCTGTACTACCAGCACCTATGATGTGCAGCATGAATGTGTGCCATTAGTGAAACAGAATGAACTTTATGAACATGTATCAGAAAGTAAAAAAAAAGGAGTACTTTGTTACTATAAAAAATACCTCGAAGTGTGCTTATAACCGTTGCAGAGGGATGTTTCGATAGTGAGAAATTTGCAAAAGCCTGTGTGAGTGCGTTTGTACACATGTGCGGTCAGGAGTGGATTGTCTTTGTTTTATTGTTATCATTTTCTTGAAATACCTTTCACTTAATATTTGTGCTGTAAAATAGTAGACACTTGTTCATCCTACCTGCGAAATAAGTAGCTCAAAATTTTATATTTTTTTGTAAAGAGATAAATGAATGTGTGTTAGGTAGATGTGACTGAGAAACTGTAGCCGTGCGGTTCTAGGCGCTACAATCTGGAGCCGAGCGACCGCTGCGGTCGCAGGTTCGAATCCTGCCTCGGGCATGGATGTGTGTGATGTCCTTAGGTTAGTTAGGTTTAATTAGTTCTAAGTTCTAGGCGGCTGGTGACCTCAGAAATTATGTCGCATAGTGCTCAGAGCCATTTGAACCATTTTTGTACTGAGAAATTGGTTGTATTCGGGTCGTGAAGTTGGTGATCATAGACCGAAATTAATTACGTGGTGCAAAATATTGTTGTCTGTAGGGGGAATAATCCTGGACCTCTGTCAATTTTGTTGCGACTGTGTCGCAACTCGTACACTCATATAAACAGAACTTGTAACAATCTAAGAATTAATCACTAATTTACTGCATACTATAAAACCAAACACGGTGTATTTGGGCGGCAATATGATCAAGGTCAATACTAAACCTAAAATGCACCTTCGGCAGAATCTTAATTTTCTGCAGAGAAGCTTTAAGTCAAGTCCATTCCAGAACTTGGGGCAAGTTGCTAAGATGCCTATGAAACACATGTACTAATTTCTAGGTACTTCTGGATGGGATCTTACTGTTATAGCGACATAATGACAATAAAATCTGCGCAGCACTTACGGGCGGACCTTACACCAAACCGAAGCCTCGAGAGAGACAACACATGTTGCCGATAAAAATCCTGTTGTTCGCATCTGAATGTTCATTCCATAGATATTCGTAGTCAGTGGACCAATACAACGGGGTAAAGGAGACACACTGTGAGCAGCAGGGGAAAGGGGGTTGTTGATAACGTGGTTAGTTACAAGTGATATCTAATTAAGCCGCTGCTTCTCATAATTTTCTGAATATGCTCGTTTTTGTGAAATAGCTTGTGGTTGGGTCAGTAAATAAACATTTAAAAGATATTCTCTCTGTCGCGATTTCTTGTCTCTACTGTGACAGCGGAAGTGACCATTGTCTGTAATCGAATGGATACATGGTTGTCTTTGCACTGGAGGACATGTCTCACTGTGGCAATCTTTTATTGCGAGTACGCAATTGGCTTTTATGGGAGCCATAATTTTCTACAGAACAGTAGTGCTTTATGGCAGCGCGGTTTCAAAAGTAATCCTTTTGCTACAGCTAGTATTTAGCTTCCTGTTAGTATGCACGTTTACTGCGTCCGACGAGAGGAGAACAGGCTTGGCCGTAAAACCTGTGTTAGCTGGTACCCAATCTCCTGTTTTGCCTCGTACTGTCGCCTTTGCGGTCGGTGGTGGGGTGAATGTCCTCTTAACAACCACCAATAAAGCAGAGCAGGGCTTAACTCTGGGGCCATTACTTCCACTCTATCGTACAGCTACTGGCCACGACGTTACTTAAGCGCACGAGGCATTTTGTTGCGTCACCCAAGTCCGGAAACTCCACCGACACGGGTCTGTCTCGAAAAGAAAGTAGATTAAGTCTTAAAGTACTTGCAAAAGGAATAATGAAAGTGATTATCACTGTTGACAGCCAATGCACTTAGTATCGCGTACAGCGCTAAATGCGTTCCACGCCTTGGAGCCAATGAATAGTGTGTTAAACATTTAATCTTTATGTCATAGCACCTTATGCTGTACGCTAAACGACGTCATATCACATGCACAATTGCTTTATAGATAATTATACATACAATGTTAGATTACGTTATGCAATCAAGAGGGTATTACAAAACATGGGACTGATGACCTTTGCTGTCTAGTCCTTTCAACCCCACAAACCAACCAACAAAACACTGATGAAGAGGCATATACGATGTAGCAACCACGAAAAGTGAAGAGAATGGGAAGTATTTTCTTTCTTTTCAGGACGCAGTCGCACAACATTATTAAGTTCTTGTTTGTTTTTCCTCCCGTTGGGTTCTCTAGCCAAGTTGGCTAGGCAAACCGTTCTTAACCTTAATTCCTTACGGTCAGAACTTAGTGAACTCAAGTGCGACAATGGGATTCAAAGGTGGAAATGTTTGAGAGAGGATTACCATTTTTGGGATTTTTCTGAGGAAACTAATGATACTTACTGTGAGAGTGGTACTACTTTTGTTTCCTGGACAATAGCCTCTACAAAGCAGTCAGGAGAGAGAGAGAGAGAGAGAGGGAGGGGCATAGGGTGGTAGAGAGGGGTAGACAGAGGTAGAGGGGAGTAGAGGGAGATATAAGGAGCCACAGAGGGACAATGGCGCAGGAAGGCAGGGTAGTAGGGAAGAGAAAAATGCGCGCGCGCGTGTGTGTGTATGTGTGTGTGTGTGTGTGTGTGTGTGTGTGTTTGCAACCTATGACACTTCTGTCCCGAAAGAGTAGTCAGTGTTGGAGGTTTGTAGAGGTCAGATATTTCCATCTGGATCACAGCAGTATGGGATTTGGGCATGGGGTTCCCCACATGGGAAATTCTGCAGGGGTTATTCAGTTCCAGAATTTACATTACCACCAAGAAATACCTCCAGATAATCTTAACTGAAACCGAGGAGCTGGAACTATGTCAGTCTGTATCTGGGGATACGCCGTTCCAGTCGGAATTATATAATCCCAGCGTGCAAGTGTAACTAATTGTGTATGCTTTAGACATAAAGTCTATAATTTGTAAGCTACATTACTTGTAAATTATACGTAGCATGCCTATTAACGTTTTCCTCTCCCTCATTTTTCATCCCATATCGCAACAGGCAGAGGAAGTCATTGTAGAACACGATACTTCTTAGCGGAATCTTAGAGACCTGGAACTGTAGCGCACTCAGCATCCCCAATTATTTTTATACGTATTCCAGTCTCTGAATTCCCTTACAGTTTCTACCCTCTACAGCTCCTCTACTACCATGGAAGTGATGCCATGACGTCTCAACAATGGTTCTACCTTCATGTCCCTTCTTCTTGTCACTGTTTTCCCCACGTTCCTCTTCTCACCGATTTGATTGACAGCCACCTTATTTCTTATCTTATTTGTCCACCCAGTTTTCAACATCCATCTACAGTATATATTAAATGCTTCTTTTGTTTTCCTTTTCCAGTTTTGTGTAACCTACATTGTCCACTCAATTTAATGTGACCACCTCTAAAAATCCCTAATAACCACTTCCTGCAGAGCCGACTGCTGCAAGACATGCAGGAACAGACCCAGTGAGGCTGTGGAAGGTACCGACAGGAACGTGGAACTATGCTCACTCCAATGCTGTGGCCAGCTGCGCTAGGTATCTCGGTTGAGGATCTATGATGCGAACAGCCCGATTGAGGTGCTCTCGATTGGTCTTAAATGCGGAGGATTTGGTGGCCAGGGGCGTACAGTAAATTGATCCTGGTGCTCTTGGAACCATGCACGTACACTGTGAGTTGTGTGGCACGTTGCATTATCCTGCTGGTAGATGCCATCATGCCCAGGGAAAGCAAACTGCTGGTAGAGGTGGATGTGTTCCTCAAGGATAGATGCACACTTGTGTTGATCCATTGTGCCAGAGTGATAAGATCGCCCAGTGAATGCCACAAAAGCAATCACCAGGCCATAAACCTCCCTCTCCCAGAATGAGATTTACACTCTGCAGTGGAGTGTGCACTGATATGAAACTTCCTGAATGATTAAAACTGTGTGGCGTACCGAGACTCGAACTCGGGACCTTTCCCTTTCACGGGCAAGTGCTTGGAAGGTACTGGCAGAAGTAAAGCTGAGAGGACGGGGCGTGAGTCGCGCTTGGGTAGCTCAGTTGGTGGAGCACTTGCCCGCGAAAGGCAAAGGTCCCGAATTCGAGTCTCGGTCCGGCACACAGTTTTAATCTGTCAGGAAGTTTCTCCCTCTTCCAGTCTGCACTCTTCCAACGATTATTGCGGGGCGTTTGTTTTCAGACATTCCACGCTGTACACGCCAACGGCAATCTGTATTTTGAAAAGGACACATGTTGCCGCTCAGTGGACGTCCAGATACGGTACTGGGGTGCAAATCCCTGCCGTTGTCGCCGATGATAGCAGTCATCATGGGTGCATGAACCAGGCACCTGCTACAGATGTCCATACGAAGCAACGCTAGCTGAACGGTGATTGAGGAGATACTGTTGGTAGCCCTTGTTTCATCTGAGCTATCACTTCCTCAACAGTTGCACGTCTATTTGCCCGTACATACCTCCACAGTCGTCGTTCAGTCATCTCATCTATGGTCCGTGTACATCACAGTTACCTTTGGCGCCGGTTTTGGACAGGGCCACTTTCTCCTGCATGGTATGCTTTAACCACGGCAGAACGTGAACAGTTTACGAACTCATCCGTTTCGAAAATGCTTCCACCCTTGGCCCGATAGCCAATGATCAAGCCCTTGTAAACATCAGATAAATCAATCTGTTTTCGGATTACGACAACTGCACTGTTTTTCGTGTGCCCATGACAAATGTTAAATATTCTCCACTGCTAGTGCGTCCACCTTCCGTCTGTGAGCGGTTATTGCACGTTGACATCGTCACAGGTGGTGGCCACATTAATGTGAGTGAATTGTGTATAATAAAATGAAATACAGAATGAGATTTCACTCTGCAGCTGAGTGTGCGCTGATATGAAACTTCCTGGCCCATTAAAACTGTGTGCCCGATCGAGACTCGAACTCGGGACCTTTGCCTTTCGCGGGCAAGTGCTCTACCATCTGAGCTATCCAAGCACGACTCACGTCCCATCCTCACAGCTTCAATTCTGTCAGTATCTCGTCTCCTACATTCCGAACTTCATAGAAGCTCTTCTGCGAACCTTGCAGAACTAGCACTCCTGAAAGAAAGGTTACTGCGGAGACATGTGAGGATGGGGCGTGAGTCGTGCTTGGATAGCTCAGATGGTAGAGCACTTTCCCGCGAAAGGCAAAGGTCCCGAGTTCGAGTCTCGGTCCGGCACACAGTCTTAATCTGCCAGGAAGTTTCAAAATGATATACACTTTCAGTTAAGTCCACCAAATTATTCCGTCGAGGTGGAGGAATGGACGGGATACTCGACTGAAGTCAACAGAAGCAGCAGTCAAATTCTTGTCTGTGGTAGTAGTAATCGTGGATGTATATCTCAGCAAGCAAGTGTTTTCCAAAATGCAGCGTAAACACACTGATTAGACGCACCCGCACCCGCATACTTCATGTTGCAAATCGACCACAAAAACGGATATCGTATAACCTGTAGATAAGTGATTTTTTACGGATATACAACCATTAACGGCAATGCAGTGCAGCCTGTTAGGAGATCATTTAGAATATCAGTGAACAAAAATCTCATTACCATAAAAGACAACTATGTCACTGCAAACAATATTATGACAGCGGAAAAAACAGGGAGATAGAAAAAGGACTTAAAGTTTAGAATGATATACCAAAAATTTCGAGAGAGTCGTTCGGTAAAAGAGAAATACTTTGGCATCCAATATAGATTTGACTATTAGAACGTCTTTATTGTAATTGTCTGTTTTGTAGCCTTCTATACAAGTGTGCATGGACCATAAGCATTATATACATGCACGGAATGGGAACTTTTGCACAGTGGTGCTACAGAAGAATGACGAAGATCAGATAGGCGAATCAGGTAATTAGTAAGGATGTGGAGGATCGATTGGGGAGAAGAAAAATTTATGGTACAACTTGACTAAAAGAAGGAGTGATTCCATCGGACACATTCTCTGAGCCTTGAAGAAATAGTTAATTTGATAATAGGGTGGTATGAAGCGGAGGAGAAGGGGAAGGAAAAACAAAATCTGGAGACCCTGACTTGACTGCGGAAATCGGATACGAGTGTATAACAGTTGCAGCATGAAGAACCACTTCAAACTCATCTTGGGACTGAGGACAACAACGACAGTGCTATAGTTTTATTGCTCTGATATTTATGAAGAGGTACAGATATGCAGATGCAATGCAAAAATTCATAACGTTAATTTACCGAGCGAGGTGGCGCAGTGGTTAGCACACTGGACTCGCATTCGGGAGGACGACGGTTCAATCCCGCGTCCGGCCATCCTGATTTAGGTTTTCCGTGATTTCCCTAAATCGCTCCAGGCACATGCCGGGATGGTTCCTCTGAAAGGGCACGGCCGACTTCCTTCCCCGTCCTTCCCTGATCCGACGAGACCGATGACCTTGCAGTTTGGTCTCTTCCCACAAACCCAACCAACCTACCATAACGTTAATTTCTTGTTGAGCTGATGAAGCAGAGTGTGGCAGGTTCCGCGACTGTAATATTGATCTGCAGTCGAATAAAAGCATTAGTTGAACTTCCCTTTTTATTTTAAATGTCACATCCGGTTTCGATCGCAAAGGCCATTTCCCAGTGGCTATATGTCCATCGTCAGGAGAGAGTACAGTCTGTCTTTGTATTCTCAGGACGATAGACATAGAGAACGCATAGGGTGATTTAGCTGCCCCTATAGATATGTTTTGTGCATCCCACAATGCCATCAAAAACCATGTACGAGATTTTCATATTCTCTCGTTTGCCATGCGCAAACTACTCATATTAGTCCTATAGAAAAATTTAACAGGACTTTTCTCTAGCAGATCTAATTTAGTCAAGTTTTGTTCCGGGATAAGTTTACGCGGAAGCCACGGTTTTCGAGTTTTTTTTTTCTTTAAAAAAAGACACCATTGGAAGGACAATTTTGAACATTTCTTGAATAATTCGAAAACTATAGCCTCTAGCGAAAACGTAACCCAGTGCAAAATTTAAATATACGAGGGTCACTCCAAAAGGAATACACACTATTTTTTTAAATCCATCTCTTATTCTAAATGTTTGAAAGTTTTACAGTGTGTAGATACACCCTTTAGGAACAATATTTTCATTTCTCCACATTATTTCCATCCTTCTCAATTGCTTTACGCCATCTTGGAACCAGCGCCTGCATACCTGCACGGTAAAATTCTGGACCAACCTGTTGGAGCCACTGTTTGGCAGAGTGCACAAGCGAGTCATCATCTTCAAACCTTGTTCCACGGAAAGAGTCTTTCAGTTTCCCAAAGAGATGATAGTCACGTGCAGCCAGATCAGGTCTGTAAGGCGGGTATTTCAGTGTTGTCCATCCGAGTTTTGTGATCGTTTCCATGGTTTTTTGACTGACATGTGGCCGTGTACTGTTGTGCAACAGCAAAACATCCTGCTTTTGCCGATGTGGTCGAGCACGACTCAGTCGAGCTTGAAGTTTCTTCAGTGTCGTCACATATGCATCAGAATTTATGATGGTTCCACTTGGCATGATGTCCACAAGCGAGAGTCATTCCGAATCGAAAAACACCGTAGCCATAACGTTTCCAGCAGAAGGTGTGGTTTTGAATATTTTTTTCTTGGGTGAATTTGCGTGATGCCACTCCATTGATTGCCTCTTCGTCTCTGGTGAAAAATGATGGAGCCATGTTTCATCACCTATCACAATTCTTCCAAGAAATTCATCTCCACCATTCTCGTACTGTTCCAAAAGTCGCTGCATACCGTTTTTCTTGTTTCTTTGTGAGCCACTGTCAACATCCTCGGAACACACCTAACACAAACCTTTTTTAACGCCAACACTTTCAGTATTCTGCAAACACTTCCTTCTCCTATCCCAACGTAGCGTGACAATTCGTTCACTGTGATGCGTCTGTCAGCAGCCACCAATTCGTTAACTCTCTACACATTGTCTGGAGTGTGTGCAGTACGAGGCCTGCCGCTGCGAGGACAATCCTCAATATTGTCGTGCCCGCTTTCATCAAGTAACCTGCTTGCCCACCGTCTAACAGTGCTGCGATCGACCGCAGCATCTCCATACGCCTTTTTCAACCTCTTGTGGATGTTTCCCACTGTCTCGTTTTCTCAGCACAGGAATTCTATGACAGCACGTTGCTTCTGACGAACGTCAAGTGTAGCAGCCATCTTGAAGACATGCTGTGACGGCGCCACTCACGGGAACAGGTTGAACTAAGTTTGAAAATAAGCAGGAAGGATGTATCTAAACACTGTGAAACTTTCACACATGCAGAATGAAAACTGTATTTTTACAAAAATAGTGTGCATTTCTTTTGGAGTGACCCTCGTATTAAATTTACGACAAAAAGATCCTGTTCATTTTTTCTGTAGGACTAAAAGTTTTCACATAGCGAGAGAGAGACTATGAAAATCTTGCGCGTGGTATATGAAAGCGTTGCGGGATGCATAAAACTGAAAGATCAAGACAGGTGAATCACCCCGTATAGCCACTGGAAAATGGACTTTGGTGACCGAAGCCGGAGGTGGCGCTTGAAAGAAAACGATAACTTGAACTGGTGCGTTTATTCGATTGCAAGTTCATAACATACTACGATGCGAGATAAGCAATGGACAAGCACTACCTCTTTCATGGAAGAAACGGGAGTTCGGTACGTTCTTGTCTGCCTAGCAGTGCACGGGAAGTGGCAGACTTGCACATCGCGTGGTCCTAATTACATCGGCGGGCGTGGGTAAACACTGCCGGCACTCATCGCAATGTAGGTCGATAGAGCGCTGTCACAAGTTTGCACGTGCTCGTGCCGGCGCCCTCCTGCAATTTGCTAACACGATTACGGGTCATGGAACCCGCACAGGGTCTTGCGTCCTGCACCCACCGTCCATGGCCGAGGAAGATGGATTAACGTCCCGGAACTCAGGACAGTGTTCTCAGAAGTTGAGCCGTTCTGCTCATTATGAAGCACTTACCGAGTACAGCAAAGCAACTGCTCGAGGAAAACTACAAATTGTCGTTTCCTTAATACCCGTAATGGACTGAAACCAGACTGGAACTTCCTTGTTTGTGTTTCTCTTAACTTCAGCCACAATGAAATACACTCCTTCATTTCAAAGTTCACAACTTAGGGTACTTACACGGGTAACTCCCCATCGCATCCCACTCGGATTTAGTGGTAACATGGCCCAGTGGACAGCAAGTCAAAAACTGAACGCAGATCAGGCATGGAAACAGGAAGAAGGTGTAGTGAACTGTGAATAAAGATGCAAAATACGAAAAGTGAACGGTCTAAGTTTAAGATGTTTTGCATCGAGCGTCTTTGTATAGCTGCGGCGTCTTGGCTGTTTGGTTACGGTGTTGGTCTTCAGCGGGCAGATCCGTGTTCAAATCTCCGTCGTGCCCCATTTCTTTGTTCACAAAGTATTATGAACTGTACATCCAGTCACTGATGTGTCTTTTCTCGGTATTCAAATTTGTGTCTGTGGCGTGGTGTAACGTCCGTTTGTAACAGCGAGCTGTACGGAAAGGACCTGCAGATGTACGAAAAATGGTTCAAATGGCCCTAAGCACTATGGGACTTAACATCTGAGGTCATCTGTCATCTAGACTTTGAACTACTTAAACCTACCTAAAATAAGCACACCACACACATCCAAGCCCGAGGCAGGATTCGAACCTGTGACAGTATCAGCAGCGCGGTTCCAGACTGAAGCGCCTAGAACCGCTCGGTCACAGCGGCCGGCCCAGACGTACGTACCTCCTACTTGTTCTACATAAGTAGCACGTGTTATTGCTCTTGATTTCCGGTTTGGAAGTTTTGAATCTTGAATTTCGTTGTTGTGACATAGTTCTCACTCGTTCATTTGTTTTCGTTTTTGTGCAAGGTCTATGAGGGATCTCGCCTGCTCTCACTATTCGTCAAATATAACCAATTGCTGGTTGGTTCAAATGGCTCTGAGCACTATGGGACTTAACTTATGAGGTCATCAGTCCCCTAGAACTTAGAACTAGTTAAACCTAACTAACCTAAGGACATCATACACATCCATGCCCGAGGCAGGATTCGAACCTGCGACCGTAGAGGTCGCGCGGTTCCAGACTGTAGCGCCCAGAACCGCTCGGCCACCCCGGCCGGCTAACCAATTGCCAAGACTACAGAAGGAAAACAATTACTTAAGTGACCGGACGGAAAATTCGTAAAAGTTCATAATTCTGTGAAGGACGAAAAAAAGGAGATTTGTACACAGATCACCCGCTTTTTGCAGTCCATCACCATGAGCACACAACCACGACGGCAGAGCTGTTGCATTTTGCTCGATGTTGCATATCGTGGGCTTTGATCGTTCACTGTTTTATTTTCCTTCTTTTTTCACAGTCCAGTAAACCTTCCTGTTTTCATGCTTGACTGTCCATCGGCCATTTTACTACCAAATCTGAGGGGGAGGGGGTGGGGGGTAAGATGGGGAGTTTCCCTAGTTAGTACAGTCACGACTGAAAGTACCCATTGGTGACGCCTGGCAGGAATAGCAACGTCTTCGTGTTCGCACTTGTCAGTAAAATATAACTCTCCACGCTCTTTTCTTCCAGCACGGCAGCGTTAGATTTTCTCATGTATTCCGTGTGTGACGGAACAACAGCAATAGAGGGTGAGGTAGCCAAGACGCTTTAGACAAAGTATATTCAGAGTATGTAAATACAGCGAGGTGCGGTTTTTGCTAAATTACAGCGGAGCATTTGGTGAATTTTCTGGCGCACCTTAAATAATTTGTAGCTTTTGTTCATGTTGAATAATAACACTGACTTTTTGAACAAATCAGTATAATTTTTTGTAGTACTGGAAAGAGACATCATAGAGGACTACAAAGACATAACATGTGTTGAAAATGATCAGATTGTGATCAGATAGCAGCGCCGAAAATCACTGTTCCGCCGTCAGGAGAACAGGTCCAACAAATATGTATTGCAGTGCGTATGTTGATTGGGTCTGGCGCTGCGATTAATGCACAGATAGCCAAAGCGGTCAAGGCAACTACTCATTTAAAGCGGGAATCCCGTCTGGCACAAACTTTAATTGTCGTCATTACCTGATACAGCTGACGATTATTCATATTCGCGAAGGCGAACATATTTAATGTAAGTCCAATAAACCTCTGTCCTACTGTAGCACATACATAGCTTCAGTAAACAGCAACAAACATTATATTCAGCTTATTCAGTCAACGCAGCATATAATCACAAGAAGATCTTTGAAATAGGATCATCACGTGATACGCAAGATGATATCGACTTTTGTAGAACCATCGAAGAAGATCAGTTTCTAAAGCAGTCTAATTTAAAACGGCAATCAAAAAGTAACCGTTAAACAATACACTCTGTACAACGAAGCATTACTTAGATAACACACAGTAGATGTTTGGTGAAGAATGTAATACAAGCAGAGAACAATAAAATACAGCTGTACAGCTGTCATTTCACCTTTTCTTAATACGTTTTTGCTTCTTTTTTGGCAGTCTTTATGCCAAAGCTCTGCAATTGACATCTTGGCCTCATTATTAGGTTAGCAGCCTACAGGTATAATAACACGATATTTCATGCAAGCAAATGTGATGCTGTCTTATACAAAATGGAAACTGCTTATGGCGTATGCTGTGACTGGTCTTGAGAAATGTTTGAACAGTGTACCAGCAGCTTTTTACATTATGAAATATCTGCTTTGCAAGAATAGTTACACAAAACAGGACTCGAATAAGATTACAGTGTTTCAACAGCCTGGTTATATAGCCACGAGACGAAGGTTCTAAACCCAATCGAGCCACTCTGATTGAGATTTTCCGACTTTTCCCTAAATTACTTGAGGGAAATGCCGGAATGGTTTCAAGTATAATGCTACGGCTGACTACCTCTCCCATACATGTCAAACTAATCCTATAAACATGTAAATTAATTTTTATACTAAGAATTAGGGTTTTCGTCTTAAATTACAATTGTACGGCATAACATTCTTTAAAAAGTGTTACCCGTATGAATAAAATTGCTACAATAACAACAAAGCAGCCCCTCCCACCGGTGGTTCGAGTCCGCCCTCGGACGTGTGTGTGTGTGTGTGTGTGTGTGTGTGTGTGTGTGTGTGTGTGTTGTTCTTAGCATAAGTTGGTTTAAGTTCGTTTAAGTAGTGTGTAATTCTAGGGACCAATGACTTCAGCAGTTTGGTCCCTTAGGTACTCACACACATTTGAACAAAAACAACAACAACAACAACAACTACTACTACTACTACTACTACTGCTACTACTACTTTTTTCAGGAGATGATGAAGACTATACTCAGTAGGTTGTGGGCTGTTATCTGTACACCACTCTAATCAAGAGAAAAAATTAAACACATTTGTGCATTTGATCATTCTAACACTGTTATACGAAATTTACGACCACGCGTTAGACAACGCAGTCCTTCTGCAATTTTCGTGTTACTCGACGACTTCGGATTATTTTCACCCCTTTCACCAGAGATTATACACTGAGGTGTTCCAGGATAGCAATATGCACATACACAGATGGAGGTAGTATTGTCTACACAAGGTATGAAAGGGCAATGCATTGGCAGAGCTGTCATTTGTACGTATGTGATTTATGTGAAAAGTTTTCCGACGTGATTTGGCCACATGACGTGAATTAACAGACTTGGGACGCGGAACGGTAGTTGGAGCTAGACGCACGGGGCATTCAGTTTCGGAATTCGTTAGGGAATTCAATATTCCGATATCCACAGCGTCTAGAGTGTGCCGAGAATACCAAATTTCAGACATTACCTTTCACCACGGACAAAGCAGTGACCTCCACTTAACAAACGAGAGCACTGGCGCTTGTGCAGAGTTGTCAGTGCTAACACACAAGTAACACTGCGTGAAATAACTGCAGAAATAGATATGGGACTGTTAGGCGTTAATGGGCTTTGGCAGCAGACGATCGACGCAAGTGTCTTTGCTAGCAGCACAACATAGCCTGCAGCGCCTCTACTGGGGTCGTGACCATATTGGTTGGCACCCAGACGACTGGGAAACCGTGGCCAGCTCTGATGAGTCCCGAATTTAGTTTGTAAGGGCTGATGGTGGGGCTTAAGTGTGGTGCAGAGCACAAGAAACCATGGACCCAAGTTGTCAGTTCGGCACTGTGCAAGATGGTTGTGGTTCCATAATGGAGCGGGCTGTGTTTACATGGAATGGACTGGGTCCTCTAGACAAACTGAACCAATCATTGACTGTAAATGGTAATGTTCGGCTACTTGGAGACCGTTTACAGCCAGTCATTGACTTCATGTTTCCGAACAACGATTGAATTTTTATGGACAACAACGCGCCGTACCACCGGGCCACAAATGTTCGCAATTGGTTTGCAGAACATTCTGGACGTTTCGAGCGAATGATTTGGTCACCCAGATTACCAGACATTAATCCCATAGAAAATTCATGGAACATAATCTAGAGGCCAGTTCGTACACAAAATCCTGCACCAGCAACATTTTCGCAATTATTGTAAAAAAAAAAGAAAGTTCAAATGAATGTGAAATCTTATGGGACTTATTTAGCAGGGGACTTCCATCTTCTTGAGTCCTTGTCACGTCGAGTTGCTGCGCTACGCCGCGCAAGAGGTGGTCCGACACGATATTAGAAGGTACCCCATTTTATTACCTCGCTTGGAATGGATGAATACCGGTCCTATATGGTTTCCAACGGAAACTTATAACATTCTTTCTGCGAAATAGTGGCACTTTTAGGTAACGATGGTGGAGGTATGTAGGGATCTCGCAACCTTCTCTCCAAAGTAGACCCCAAAGCATTAACAGTATTGAGATCTGGTGACTTTGCTGGCCAGGGAAGATGCAACAATTTATCGTCGTGCTCACAAACCAATGCTGGTCAATGGAGCTCTGTGAATAGTGTCCCTATCACGCTGGAACACGGCATCACCTTTGGGGAAGAAACATTGTACCAAGAGCTGGACATAATCACATAATCCTTGTCAGTAATGTGAGGCTGCAGAGCAGCAATGGTGCTCATTCAATGCCACCATGTTCGCCCAAATCATCACCGAACCTCCACCATGTATCATTCTTAACTCAGCCAGAAATTGTGCTACGTTGAGTGCTACAGCGACTTTTGCAGCTGTCGTCCTCTTATTTTTCGTCATAATTTTCTTCGATGACCGTCACGATCACTCAAAACTCACTTTCGTCCTCAATCCTGTGAGTATGTGAATTCATGTTGATAAGAATTACGTTTTTTGTTGTTAAATTATAATTCCACGCCATGGTATTCTTGTAAAAATGATAACCGTATGAATAAAAGTACTTCTGCTACTGGTACTACTACTACTACTACTACTACTACTACTAAACTATTACTACCAGTACTGCTTTGTACAAATAGATAGCGTGGACTGTAATCTGTAATTTGTGGGCTGTCAACTGTGCAGAACTCCATTGCCAAATGACTCCGATGAAGAGAAATGGATTAAATGCGATTGCTCTTTTTCTTACTGTAACGAGGACTCTATACCCACGCCTTAGACGACGCAGTCTCTCACCCACGCCTTAGACGACGCAGTCTCTCAGCAGTTTTCTCGCTACTCAAGGATTTTGGACTATTCTGACTCCTTTTACCGGAAATTATAGGATCACTGGATAAAATATTAGCCGCACACTTGTACGGGCAAACTGGTCGTTTTAAAGCGGAGTAGCTGTTGTACAGTTGGCAAAAAACGGTCATGTGACCCTACAACGATGACGTAAGTCATGGCAGTGAAGTGGTGTGTATGGGCAATTCGATTGTATTGAATCAGTGCAGTACCATAGGTCAAGCTGGAGACATGACAATATAATAGGAAGGGGCTATCTTGCTTGTACTTCTCCATGACAACAACGATAGTGAATTTCTCAGATTTGTGAACGTATCAACGCGGAATGTCCACCGAGTCTACATGGAATGGTGCACCACTCACAATCGCGTAACCCAGCGTAAGGAGAGTGGTCGTAAATTGATTTTAACCAACTCCTTGCCAGTGACAATCGATTTCAATCTCGAGAGGAAGTGTTGCTTTCTGTGAACGAGAGGCTATCTCACCCAATTTAGTAGCCACTACTGACACGAGAATTGCATGCAATGGTCATTTGGAGCTCGAGAATTTTGTTAACAACTATTTCCTTTTATGTATTGCATTTATGTTTATATATTGTATGTCTTAAAATGAAATATAGCCTATGACTCTCCGAATGTTCGTTAGGGTATCGCGTAAAAATTTTAAGAAAATCGGTCAACCATTTTTCGAGGTTTTTGGTAGCAATGTTAAACAGCGATTTGTCTTTTTATTGTAGCATAAATTTCAAAATGATATTCAAATTCTACTTTACTAGCTTGTTTCCATAATTTAGGAATCAAAATAGGGAACTCTTTATAAACAAAAATAAATAGAACTCTAGAGTTCCATATTATTCCTTTCGTTTCGTTTGTTCCCACTGCTATGTAACTGTGGTTATAATTTCCACATGTTTCCAGATCACTGTATGAATATGTCTTTTAATGAAGGCTTTTTCATTAAAAGCTTGTAAACAATAGTAAGGACGATATACTGACTAATTTTCCTGGTAGACTGTGGATTTACGTGGTAGTCCGATGTTTTGATCGCATTTTTTCTCTGACTGACAGGGTTCTGGGAAGCCGTACCTCACCGGTTGCGCCAGATTAGGTGCATTCAGCGGCGCGAAGCGCCTATTCAGGGTAGCGGCGCGCCCATCCCAATTACCGGTTGATTACGACGCGTAGAACTGCACCGGTTTCGATCACGGCGCCGTATTAATGCGGATCCACGTGGGCGGCGTGACAACAAACGCTGTGCGGGGCGGCAGTCCACGAGAATAATACCTGTCCGAGGACAACGAAGAGCCATCGTACGAAATGCAGGCCGTGCCGTGTGCAAAGGGCGAAAGTTCTCACGGTATGAAGTTCTGCGGTGAATCGATAATTGCTGCTCTGAATGTGACTACCACACGTCAGTGGCGGGAAAGAGTACGCCTCGTCATACTGACGTACAGAAACACAAGCGTGTGTCATATCTTCGGAATAAACCCACACTGTCTGTATTTTGTTGTATCCGAACACCTCTGTGAATCATCTAAAATATTCGCCGCAAATATTGCAGAAATGGAAGGTGCTAATGATGCGTGGTTTTCACAGAATGGAGTGGTAGTCAGGGTTTCGTATTGTTACTAGTCAGGGTTTCGTATTGTTACCCAACCAACAGATTGTAATAATACTTAGGAAGTGTATTTTTGAGCAAACATACACTATTTATTTGAATAGAACAATGCCTATTGAACTAAAAATACGGTAAATTAGAATGTCAGTGGTGTTTGTTGCAAGATTCTAGTGCGAGCCGTTTACGACAAATCGTATTTTGAAAAGTTCCCACACCAACACGTGTACAATACCTGTGGTAGCACATATTAAAGAACAATAAAAAATGGTTCAAATGCCTCTGAGCACTATGAGACTTAACTTCTGAGGTCATCAGTCCCCTAGAACTTAGAACTACTTAAACCTAACTAACCTAAAGACACCTAAAGACACATCCATGCCCGAGGCAGAATTCGAACCTGCAACCGTAGCGGTCGCTCAGTTCCAGACTGTAGCTCCTAGAACCGCTCAGCCACTCCGGCCGGCCAAAGAACAATACAAGTGAACAGATTAGTTATGTGGATTATGACCAGTAACGAGACCACTGGGCATCAGGGATTGTGTTGAAAATGCATTCTCTGAATATTATTTCGAGCAGTTGGTTCATGAGCCCACGCGAATAGTAAACGGTTGTGAAAACACACTTTACCTCTTAGCAACAAATAATACTGAGCTAAAAACGAGCATCAGAGCGGATACAGGGTTGTCGTAGCGAGATTGAATACTATAACTCCCAAACTCATCAAAAATAAACGAGAAATGTACCTGTTCAAAAAAGCAGATAAAAATTCACTTGATGTCTTCCTGAGAGACAACTTCCATTCCTTCCGAATTAACAATATAAGTGTAGACAAGATGTGGCCTGAATTCAAATAAATAGTACTGGCAGCAACTGAGAGATTTATACCAAATAAATTAACAAACGACTGAGCTGATCCTCCTTGGTACACAAAACGGGTCAGAACACTATTGCAGAAAAGACGATAAAAACATGGCAAATTTAAACACACGCAAAATTCCCAAGATTGACGATGTTCTACAGAAGCCCGAAATTCAGAGCGGACTTCAGTGCGAGAAGCTTACAATAGTTTCCACAACGAAACATTTTCTCGAAACCTGGCAGAAAGTCCAAAGAGATTATGGGCGTATGTGAAGTACGCTAGCAGCAGGACACAATCAATGTCTTCTCTGAGGGATAGCAATAGAGATACTATCGAAGACAGAGCTGCCGAAGCAGAGTTACTAAGCACAGCCTTCCGAAATGCCTTCACAAAAGAATACAAATTAAATATTCGAGAATTCGAATCAAGAACAGCTGGCAACATGAGTAACGTAGAAGTAAGTATGTTCGTAGTAGTGAAGCAACTTAAATCACGTAATAAACGCAAGTCTTCTGGTCCAGACTGCATACCAATTTGGTTCCTTTCAGAGTATGCTGATGCAATAGCTCCATACTAAACAATCATATACAACCGGTCGCTCGACGAAAGATCCGTACCTAAAGACTGGATAGCGGCACAGGTCACACCAATATTCAAGAAAGGTAGTAGGAGTAATCCAAAAACTACAGGCCTATACCATGAACATCGATATGCAGCAGGATTGTGGAACATATACTGCGTTCGAACATTATGAACTACTTTTACGAAAACGGTCAATCGCCAAACAGTCAACATGAATTTCGGAAACATCGTTTTTGTGAAACAGAACTACCTCTTCGCCTGCATGAGATGTTGACTATTGTTGGCAAGGAATTTCAGATTGATTTCATATTTCTGGATTTCCGGAAGGCTTTTGACATTGTACCACACAAGTGGCTCGTAGAGAAATTGCGTGGTTATGGAGTGTCGTCTCAGTTATGTGACTGGATTCGTGATTTCCTATCAGAGAAATCACAGTTCGTAGTAATTGACGGAAAGTCATCAAGTAAAACAGAAATGATTTCTGGCGTACCCCAAGGTAGTGTTATAGACAATTTGCTGTTCCTATACCTATATAAACGATTTGGGAGACAATCTGAGAAGACGTCTTAGGCTTTTTGCAGATGACGCTGTCGCTTATCGACTAGAAGTCATCAGAAGATAAAAAAAAAATGCAAAACGATTTAGAAAAGACATGTGTATGGTGCGATAATTGGCATTTGAACCTAAATAACGAAACATTTGAGGTCATCCACATGAATGCTAAAAGTAATCCGTTAAACTTCGGTTACACGGTATATCAGAAAATCTAAAGGCCATAAATTCAACTAAATATTAAGGAATTGCAATTACGAACAACTTAACTTGGAAGGAACACATAGAAAATGCTGTGGGGAAGGCTAACCAAAGACTGGGTTTTATTGGCAGGACACTTAGAAAATGTAACAGATCTACTAAGGAGACTGCCAACACTACGCTTGTCCGTCCTCTTTTGGAATACTGCTGCGCGGTGTGGGATCCTTAACAGATAGGATTGACGGAAACATCGAAAAAGTTCAAAGCTGGGCAGCACGTTCCGTATTATCGCTAAATAGGTGAGAGAGTGTCACTGAAATGATGCAGGACTTGGGGGTGGACATAATTGAAACAGACGTTTTTGGTTGCGGCGGAATCTTCTCACGAATTTCTGATCACTAACTTTCTCCTCCGAATGCGTAAATATTTTCTTGAAACCCACCTACATGAGGAGAGAGGATCACCACGATAAAATAAGGGAAATCAGAGCTCATACGGAAAGATCCCCCCCATGAACCATGGACCTTGCCGTTGGTGGGGAGGCTTGCGTGCCTCAGCGATACAGATGGCCGTACCGTAGGTGCAACCACAACGGAGGGGTATCTGTTGAGAGGCCAGACAAACATGTGGTTCCTGAAGAGGGGCAGCAGCCTTTTCAGTAGTTGCAGGGGCAACAGTCTGGATGATTGACTGATCTGGCCTTGTAACATTAACCAAAACGGCCTTGCTGTGCTGGTACTGCGAACGGCTGAAAGCAAGGGGAAACTACAGCCGTAATTTTTCCCGAGGACATGCAGCTTTACTGTATGATTAAATGATGATGGCGTCCTCTTGGGTAAAATATTCCGGAGGTAAAATAGTCCCCCATTCGGATCTCCGGGCGGGGACTACTCAGGAGGACGTCGTTATCAGGAGAAAGAAAACTGGCGTTCTACGGATCGGAGCGTGGAATGTCAGATCCCTTAATCGGGCAGGTAGGTTAGAAAATTTAAAAAGGGAAATGGATAGGTTAAAGTTAGATATAGTGGGAATTAGTGAAGTTCGGTGGCAGGAGGAACAAGACTTTTGGTCAGGTGATTACAGGGTTATAAATACAAAATCAAATAGGGATAATGCAGGAGTAGGTTTAATAATGAATAAAAAAATAGGAGTGCGGGTTAGCTACTACAAACACCATAGTGAACGCATTATTGTGGCCAAGATAGACACAAAGCCCATGCCTACTACAGTAGTACAAGTTTATATGCCAACTAGCTCTGCAGATGATGAAGAAATAGATTAAATGTATGACGAGATAAAAGAAATTATTCAGGTAGTGAAGGGAGATGAAAATTTAATAGTCATGGGTGACTGGAATTCGTCAGTAGGAAAAGGGAGAGAAGGAAACATAGTAGGTGAATATGGATTGGGGGGAAGGAATGAAAGAGGAAGCCGCCTTGTAGAATTTTGCACAAAGCATAACTTAATCATAGCTAACACTTGGTTCAAGAATCATAAAAGAAGGTTGTATACCTGGAAGTATCCTGGAGATACTAAAAGGTATCAGATAGATTATATAATGGTAAGACAGAGATTTAGGAACCAGGTTTTAAATTGTAAGACATTTCCTGGGGCAGATGTGGATTCTGACCACAATCTATTGGTTATGAACTGCAGATTGGAACTGAAGAAACTGCAAAAAAGGTGGGAATTTAAGCAGATGGGACCTGGATAAACTGAAGGAACCAGAGGTTGTAGAGAGGTTCAGGGAGAGCATAAGGGAACAATTGACAGGAATGGGGGAAAGAAATACAGTGGAAGAAGAATGGGTAGCTCTGAGGGATGAAGTAGTGAAGGCAGCAGACGATCAAGTAGGTAAAAAGACGAGGGCTAATAGAAATCCTTGGGTAACAGAAGAAATATTGAATTTAATTGATGAAAGGAGAAAATATAAAAATGCAGTAAATGAAGCAGGCAAAAAGGAATATAAACGTCTAAAAAATGAGATCGACAGGAAGTGCAAAATGGCTTAGCAGGGATGGCTAGAGGACAAATGTAAGGATGTAGAGGCTTGTCTCACTAGGGGTAAGATAGATACTGCCTACAGGAAAATTAAAGAGACCTTTGGAGAAAAGAGAACCACTTGTATGAATATCAAGAGCTCAGATGGCAACCCAGTTCTAAGCAAAGAAGGGAAGGCACAAAGGTGGAAGGAGTATATAGAGGGTTTATACAAGGGCGATGTACTTGAGGACAATATTATGGAAATGGAAGAGGATGTAGATGAAGACGAAATGGGAGATAAGATACTGCGTGAAGAGTTTGACAGAGCACTGAAAGACCTGAGTCGAAACAAGGCCCCGGGAGTAGACAACATTCCATTAGAACTACTGATGGCCTCGGGAGAGCCAGTCATGACAAAACTCTACCATCTGGTGAGCAAGACGTATGAGACAGGCGAAATACCCTCAGACTTCATGAAGAATATAATAATTCCAATCCCAAAGAAAGCAGGTGTTGACAGATGTGAAAATTACCGAACTATCAGTTTAATAAGTCACAGCTGCAAAATACTAACGCGAATTCTTTACAGACGAATGGAAAAACTGGTAGAAGCCGATCTCGGGGAAGATCAGTTTGGATTCCGTAGAAATGTTGGAACACGTGAGGCAATACTGACCTTACGACTTATCTTAGAAGAAAGATTAAGAAAAGGCAAACCTACGTTTCTAGCATTTGTAGACTTAGACAAAGCTTTTGACAATGTTAACTGGAATACTCTCTTTCAAATTCTGAAGGCGGCAGGGGTAAAATACAGGGAGCGAAAGGCTATTTACAATTTGTACAGAAACCAGATGGCAGTTATAAGAGTCGAGGGGCATGAAAGGGAAGCAGTGGTTGGGAAAGGAGTGAGACAGGGTTGTAGCCTCTCCCCGATGTTATTCAATCTGTATATTGAGCAAGCAGTAAAGGAAACAAAAGAAAAATTCGGAGTAGGTATTAAAATTCATGGAGAAGAAATAAAAACTTTGAGGTTCGCCGATGACATTGTAATTCTGTCTGAGACAGCAAAGGACTTGGAAGAGCAGTTGAACGGAATGGACAGTGTCTTGAAAGGAGGATATAAGATGAACATCAACAAAAGCAAAACGAGGATAATGGAATGTAGTCAAATTAAGTCGGGTGATGCTGAGGGAATTAGATTGGGAAATGAGACACTTAAAGTAGTAAAGGAGTTTTGCTATTTAGGGAGTAAAATAACTGATGATGGTCGAAGTAGAGAGGATATAAAATGTAGACTGGCAATGGCAAGGAAAGCGTTTCTCAAGAAGAGAAATTTGTTAACATCGAGTATAGATTTAAGTGTCAGGAAGTCGCTTCTGAAAGTATTTGTATGGAGTGTAGCCATGTATGGAAGTGAAACATGGACGATAACTAGTTTGGACAAGAAGAGAATAGAAGCTTTCGAAATGTGGTGCTACAGAAGAATGCTGAAGATAAGGTGGGTAGATCACGTAACTAATGAGGAGGTATTGAATAGGATTGGGGAGAAGAGAAGTTTGTGGCACAACTTGACTAGAAGAAGGGATCGGTTGGTAGGACATGTTTTGAGGCATCAAGGGATCACAAATTTAGCATTGGAGGGCACCGTGGAGGGTAGAAATCGTAGAGGGAGACCAAGAGATGAATACACTAAGCTTGCACAGGATAGAGTAGCATGGAGAGCTGCATCAAACTAGTCTCAGGACTGAAGACCACAACAACAACGGAAAGATACAAGTGTTCGTTCTTTCCGCGCGATATACGAGATTGGAACAATAGAGAAATGGAAAGCTGGTTCGATGAATTCTCTGCCAGGCGCTTAAGTGTGATTTGCACAGTATCCATGTAGATGTAGATGTAGACGTAGATATTGGCAGCCGCAGTACACTCTTCGTGTGTGATATGGAACGGCTGCTACACACGTGCTAGCAAATCAGCGCAGATGTCCGAGCAGGCTGCAGGAATACGTCGTTGCATATCATCCGCTATAGTTTATATGTCGTTGTAGAAATCATCTTTCAGCTTTCCCGACATAAAAAAGTCTACAGGTGTCAAATCCAGGGAAGGTGCAGGTCCCCTGCGTACAATCCAACGTTATGGAAACAATTCGTGAAGACATGCTGTAGTATTTTATGCACTATGAGCTGGACAGCCATCAAGTTGGGGCCACAGGTTCTTCCTAGTATGCAGAGGAAAGTCCTCTAGCAGCCGCGGAAGATGGTCTGTTGGGAGGCTACATTACTTGCACGATATCAGTGTTTCGCCTATGAAAAATGGGTCTGTGAGCTGATGGTTCACTACCCCACACCACACTTTTACAGTCCATGGACGCTGATGTTTTACCTGAAGAAACCAGCGCGGATTGTCAACAGTTCAAGAGTGCATGTTTTGGTGGTTTACCTGGCTATGAATGTTAAATGTTGCTTCATCACTAAACAAGACACATGAAACTTCCGGAGTATCCTGTGTTAATGCCCATGTACAGAAGTTAACACGGTTCTCACACTCGTTTCCATGCAGCTCTTGATGGAGAGAGATGTGACAGAGATGGAACCTACGTGATGAAGAAAGCTTAGGACAGTTGTCTGATTATGCCACTTCCTCGTGCGATTGTGCAGGAGCCAACGGGCGAATCAAATGCGACAGTAGCATGAACATTCATTAATTTTACCCTCTTTTGTCATCACTTGTTTCCTACTCTTACGTTGTCTAGGTGTTACACTACCATTTTCACGTAACTTGGTGAAGAGGCTAATAAATAACTGTCGTGATGGTTGACGTCTATTG
Source organism: Schistocerca piceifrons (assembly GCF_021461385.2). Taxonomy (NCBI): domain Eukaryota; kingdom Metazoa; phylum Arthropoda; class Insecta; order Orthoptera; family Acrididae; genus Schistocerca; species Schistocerca piceifrons. The sequence goes on from NC_060140.1 coordinate 235,289,568, forward strand.
GGATATCTTACCACATACACCGTACAAGAACGAACTGCATTGTTCCTATACTCTCCATCCACCATGAGCACGTCAGCTTTTTCTGCATTGGTAAATCCCTTCGTAGACTCACGCCTTACTACTTAGATTGTCACACATTAACTGACTGACAAGTCGCAATGTACTCAAGGAACACATAGCCACACTGTAAGCAAACATAACAACATCGCACCTAGTAAGTATGCAGGTTGAACAGCTCAACTATCGGTGCGGAAACTTTTCAAAATATGGTATCTCGTCAACGACGCGCACTAGAAGCCTGAAATAAACGCCACTGATATTCAAATTTACCCTTCTTTTAATCTGTCAATGTCAATAGGCACTGTTACATTTTAAAAATTGTATGTTACTGAAAAATACACTTTATAACGAGTTTTACAGTCTGTTTATTGGGTAACAGTACGAGCCCCTGACAACCAATCCATTCTGTGGGAACCGCACGTCAATAGAATTTTCCCATTTGCGCATTATCTGCAGTACAAGTTTCAGGTATTCACGGCCACGAGATGTCACGAGAACCAGCCCCGCCCGTATAAAAGGAGGCGTTGAGAATCGTGTTGTCAGTAGAGAAGCCGTACCAGCAGAATGGATCTGTCAGGAGAGCTTAGTGACTTTGGGGGTGTACTGGTCATTAGACGACGCCTGGCAAACAAATCCATCAGAGGCATTTCAACTCTTCCAAAGGTGCGTAAGTCGACTGTTGGTGATGTGATTATGGAAGTGGTAACGCGAAGGGCATAACCGCGCCCAAACCAAAATCAGACAGACTTCGTTTACTGACGGACAGACACTATGGAGCATTGCGGAGTGTGACAGTAAAAAATTACAGGAAATCAGCGGGAAGAATCTCTCGTGAGTGCTAGCTAAATAATGAGTAGCGAGATAAAAATAATGGTTAGGTCAGGTTAGGTTGGGAGGATAATCATCTAGCAGATTCTCATAAACCCCACATTTCTGTAGGGAACACTAATTAGAGCTTCAGGCCGTGTAAAGAGCGATGCCAATGGGGCAGTGAATGGCTGGGAGCCAGTGATTTGGGATGAGAAATTACACTACACCCTGTGGCAATATAGAACCAACGGTGTCCAAAGTGAACCAAGGAAGAGGTAGTAAAAAATTACAGGAAATCAGCGGGAAGAATCTCTCGTGAGTGCTAGCTAAATAATGAGTAGCGAGATAAAAATGATGGTTAGGTCAGGTTAGGTTGGGAGGATAATCATCTAGCAGATTCTCATAAACCCCACATTTCTGTAGGGAACACTAATTAGAGCTTCAGGCCGTGTAAAGAGCGATGCCAATGGGGCAGTGAATGGCTGGGAGCCAGTGATTTGGGATGAGAAATTACACTACACCCTGTGGCAATATAGAACCAACGGTGTCCAAAGTGAACCAAGGAAGAGGTAGTAATATGATCTGCCGGTGTTTTTGGTGTTTAGAGTATGGTTCCCATATCGAAGTAAAGTAAGTGCTACATGAACAGTGATTTGTAGACGTTTTAAAGCAAGTGTACTGTGTACAGTAGAGAGACAGTTCTGAGACGATGATGGTATTGGGAAAGTGCCTCCTGTCATAAAGGAGCATCTCTGAGGCAATGATTCGTGAAGAACAACATTCCTGAAATGGACTGGCCTGCCCAGTGTCTCGATCTAAACCCAATGGGACGTCTCTGGGATGAGATAGAACGTTGAATTCACTCCAGATCACAGAGTCCAACGTCACTACCTTCTCTGGTTTCGGAGCTTGAGACAGAATTGGCTACCATTCCTTCACAGACATTCAGACACCTCATTAGAAGTGTCCCCAGCTGGGTTCAAGCCGTCATAAAGCGATCGGTGGTCACACTCCATATCAATGTCTAATAGTATGTGTCCGGATACTTTTATCACTTAGTGTAACTACGTATTTAGGAACGTTCCTTAAGGAAAACCAAATTAAGGCAAAATGGGAAACCAATAACTGAAAAACAATTAACTCCACCAACTAGCCTAGAGGACCGGCATTGCCGAGAGACTGCCATGTCCTGTTTTGCCAGTTGCGTCATATGGATGAGATAGGAAAAGGCATGGGGACAGAATCAGCACCGAACCGTTGTCGGTTTTTCAGACCTTCCAGCTGCTACTTACATTCAAGCATCTCATCGACTGTCCTCACTAAACCATATTACAGTCCTCCCACAAAGAAAAGCCAGTATTGGAGTTTGAATCCCAAGTCCTCTTCACAGTAGTCACACACGCCGACAGCTCCGTTGAGGTGACAGACATTAGCACATTCAACCCATATAATCAGAAGGCTTTATATGAATAAAGTGATTGGTCGAGTTCACAATGCGAAGTTAATCTCTAACCACGCAACACTACGGAGTCGACACGTTACCGGAACATTACCGTCATGTAGTTTCTGTCCACGCTCGTAGCTTTTCCGTTGTGAGCGTACCTGCAGCCATGTGCGGGTATTATCGGCCAAAGAGAAGAGAACATCGGGACATAGCGATACCATCATGATGCATACGCCCAAAAACAGCTTGTAGAGTATTCTCGCAAGTGGAGGGCTGTCACACGCTCCCGTCCATACGTCAATGTCCTGATAAGCACAACTATTGAACAACTATAGCAACAGAAGATGCGGTATCTGTTACGAAAAGTATTAAAGTAAAATGCCGCTGCAACTCCAGAGAGCATACACACAGGGTGTCCGTAATTAAAGTTCCATTTTCATAATGACGACAAATTTGAACACCCTACTAATGACACAGGGGCAAACGTCATGGGGAAAAAATTAACTAAAATTTGATCAACAGATGGCGCTGTAAGCGTCAGAATATGCACACCAACAGACGCGCTGAACACAGCTGTCCCTCGGTTTGCGTCCTAGACGCGCAACATGACTGTCTCCATGAAGGATCGCGCGCTGCCGGTAAAGCTCTTTTACAAGAACGGTGACTGTGCGCCAGTAGCCCTACAGAAGTCCCGGTCACTCAAGGGTATGGCGAAGTGGATTGGTCCGATGTCTTCTAAGAATCTAGAGAAGATGATTACAAAATTCGAAAAGCGATGTTCTTTTGAAGCGCAATGTAGCAGAGGAAAGTATTTGGTACAACTTCTGATGAAGACGTGGCCACAGCATTGCAGGAGGGATAGAGTGAAGGTGTGCAAACATGCAGTGCACTGTGAATTGCCCGAACGTTGAACATGCCTGAGAGCATGGTGCATAAAACCGTACGAAACAACTTGCATTGCTATCCATACAGAATTACCCGTATTCAGGAGTTGCTTCCTGGTGACCTGCTAACGAGACGACCGTTCGCTTTGGAATTTCTTCTTCGCATGGAATTGGACAATGAATGGCTATAGAACCTTCTGTGAAAAGACGAAGCCTATCTCCATCCCCAAGGACAGGTCAATACGCAGAATTACATAAAGTGGGCAACGGAAAATCTACACGCACATGAATCTGTACCTCTTTATTTTGCAAAAGTGACTGTGTGGTGTGGGTTGACGGCATCCTTTGTCGTAGTGCCGTATTTCCCCGAGGAGTCCGCCCCGTTAGCTGAGCGGTCAGCGAGACGGATTGCCGTCCTACGGTCCCGGGTTCGATTCCCGGCTGGATCGGGGATTTTCTCCGCAGAGGGCCTGGGCGTTGTCTTCATTATCATTTCATCCCCATCCGGCGCGCAGGTCGTCCAATGTGGCGTCGAATGTAATAAAATCTGCCCCAAGGCGGCTGGACTTGTCCCGTAAGTGGCCTCCCGCCCAATGACGCCAAACGCTCATTTTCATTTCATTTCTCCGAGGAGATGAGTGCTGCGGGTCCTGTTACCCGTACTGTAACTGGTAAACGCTACGAGCGTCTTTTGCCAAACTACGAGATTCCAACCCTTCAACAGGTTGGATGTGTGGGTAGGATCATGCCGCTCTTCAGCACACTGTACAGTCAGTGAAACGGCTGCTGGAGAGGCATTTCGGAAATGCTAAAATTTTCAGCCGTCATTTCCATACAGGGAAATCCGCATGGCTTCTGGCTATGGGGTTATCTGAAACATGTGTTCAGTGCACCAATTACGAACGTAGCTGAATTGGGGGATCGCACTCCGCAACACATTCTGAGCGCGAATCCCGAGACACTATAATCTGTTATGGAACGTGCTGTTCCTCGATTTCTACTTGTGGTAGAAAGCGGTGGACAGCACATTAAACGTGGCTTGTGCCAGTCTCAAGACAGTTAGAAACCGATTTCATTTTGCCCTTTATGCAGATTTTGGCCCCACAACAGTTAGGAACCCATGTCGTTTTACTTTTAATGTGGTTTTTAGGGACAGGACCATTAAAAACGAATTTTTCTCATCCGATATGGTACTACCTTACCGCAGTGGATGGACTTACCTAACCAACACCGCCACCACTGCTGACTGCCGAACTTGTGCTGTCATGCACACTGAACTATACGGATGGTGTAACTTGCAATTGAAACCACAGCCATCGTATTACGATTCATCTGTCATTCGTAGCTGACCAATTTACTTTAAGATACTTACAGTGCCATCTGTTGATAAAATTTTTATTAATTCTTTTTTATTCCATGACGTTCCCCCTGCGTGAATAATATACTGTTAAAATCGGACTTGGTTCTGTTTCTACAGCATTTTGAAACTGGAACTTTAATTATGAACACCGTATACATTCTATACGCACCATAAACTCAAGTCCGTGTCGCATTTTGCCGTCTATTTCTGAAGGCTAATCTTAGGAATTACTGTAGGGATTTTGATTCAATTTTCATTAACAGATAGAACAGTTGACGAGGAAGTTGTGTATATAATTACCACTACGCCAAACACTTTGACAGATTAAAATTCGTCACCCGTACACGTTTCTAGGAGAATGATGTCCCCAATGACACCGTCATATTAGTTTAAAAAATTTGGAATCTAATATATCGTTAACAAAACATAGTTTGGGTATCATAAGGGCCGCGGTACCGCGGTAGCAATTAATAGGTTTACTGAACAAAGAATAATATTTTTACATGATAAATTATCAGCACTTTAGATGCTCTACAACTTACTGAAGTAGTCTGATCGTACGGCAGTCGTAACAGTCTACATCTACCAATCAATCGTTTTAGTCATTATAAAATACACGCTTTTCAAGTAACTCGTAGGAGCGGAGCAAGACCACATCGTCTGCATTGTAATAACTACAATGCGTTTTCCGCAGGTTTAGATCATTAACCCAATACTGATCTCCTATGTCAATGGCTGTTTGTATCACGAGGATAAATTAGTTCTTTTTGTAGATCGTATACGCAACAGTTACCAAAAAATGCAATTCTTTGCTATAGTGATTACCTGGTTTTGTTATATCATAATGTATTGAAGAATGCGAATTTTGATACTGGAGTTCTTTTCTTAACTTCAGCTTATCTTTTCCAGATTTTATTTGTTATACAGAAATCCTAACATGTTCTCCACCATTGTTGCACACATAAGTAATCACTTCAATTATCTTTGATGTAATTAGTAGCACATATCTGTCAACTCCCACTTTTTATTAGAGAAGCATCAACAGCTCCCCACCTTCAACCAATGAGCCGTACCAACGTGAAATAATAGATATAAAACTAATTCTAATGATTAGGTTCACTGCTTCCTTTAGGGATGTTATTTTAATTCAGTGATGTCAGAGAGTATAATACGAGGGTTGACTGAAGAGTAATGCCTCAACCATCGTAACTCTTCAACAGTTGGCAGTATTGGGATGCGGCAGGTACTGGCTTTTTAAGTATCCTCACCTCTACATCTGCAGTTAGCGGGAAGCCTTAGATCGAACGTTTGTGTTGTTACAGTGTAAAGTATGGAACCCTGCGCAGACGGTCAGTCAATGCGATTTAAGCAACGTGCAGTCATTGAATTCTTGACGGCAAAGGAAATTCGTCAGAGAATGAGAGCAGATTATGGTGATTGTGTTTATTTGAGTACTGTGCATCGGTGGGCGAGTAAGTTTAAAAATGTTGAGGCGGGAACATCTAACTTGCGTGACAAACAAAGAGTTGGACGACCTGTAACAACAACCACCGAGTTTCACAAGCAACATATTCACAGATTGATTCAGGACGATCGTCGTATCACTCAGAGAGAAATTATTGCAAGCACAATCGGCATTTAACGAGAACGTGTGGGTCACATTATTGCTTTGCTTGGCTGTGGGAAGATCAGTGCCCGATAGGTACCCCGGATGCTGACTCCTGAAATGAAAGCGCACAGACTTGAAATTTGCCAGGAACTCCTCTCGCGTTATGAGAATGAAGGTGACGCCTTTCTCCATTGCGATAATTAAAGACAATCTTTTGGGACATGGTTATGTTTCTGTTGAAGACGTTGAGAGAACTGTGAGACTGTGGTTGCGGAAACAGAGTGTCGACTTCTTCCGTGAGGCTTCAGAAAACTTATTCATCGTTGGCAGAAATGTATCCAATTGACTGGTGATTATATGGAAAAGTGAATATTGTTAATTAAAGATCACATTCTAAGAATTACTTCTGCTTTTGATTTATTGAAATACTTCCATCCAAACCCAATTAACGAAGGTGGAGGCATTACATTTGATTCAACACTCGCATTTTGAGGTATCTCGTCATTTAGGTAAAAGAAATACATTGTGCAAAGAGAATTAATTACAGATACTTCTGAAATCCGCTCATGTACATTTTGAAATTGTATATTTAAGCATATATCAATATTAGCCACATCCTCTGAATGTAGTCATTCACCAAAGATCATCAACAATCCATTTGAGTTTCAGAGTAACAGAGGTATCACTAATACAATATTTGAAGGAAAAATTATGTACATCAGCCTCCAGTGTATCTGTGGTTGACACAGAGAGGAAACAACCTGAACATTCACCCAAGGAAATAAAATCTCTTATAGAATGCAACAATGTAAACAGAGATTATAATTGTTTCTTCTTATCAACTTCTCCTATAACACGGAGTATTTATTGAATAGAAATTCATGATTATTTGCCCAAAACATAGATATAAAACACAAATTTTAAAGAACTGTGTACAATTTTTGTTCACCTGACACATTTCACATCGTAATGTTTATCGTCAGTTTGTTTCTGGCAGTCTAATCACGAATTGATAGGACAATAAACTTTTAAAGTAATAAAACATAGTTTGAGTCAAAGTGCAAGGGATTATGTAAAAATCTGTGAAAGAAATAAACTTCATGAATGTATACATATTTTTTAGTCAACTGGTGATGTTTATTGACGTTAAATTGAGGGGAAACAAAACTGTCAAAATGTAAACTGTAATAAATCAGTTGCAAATAAAAGTAACCTTAAAAATAACCTGCAACAACACTTTACAAGCCTCCTTGCAGTGTTAAACACAGGTTATGTAGCGTACTATAATCAGTTAACACTTCTCTGTCCATTCTCGAATGGTTCACGAGAAGAAATACAGCTTGTAAGGCTTCATATGAGTTTTCCAAGATTGTGGTTTCGCGAGACGTATGTGGGAGGAAAAAATTTGTTGCTCGACTCTTTTTGTAACGTAAGTTTCTGGAATTTTATGAGTGTCACTTGAGCTGCAGAGTCTGTCACTGGAGTTTGAAGAGCATCACCGAGATGGTATTGCACTTACTAAATGTGTCGCTTTTCTTTGGATCTTCTCTACGACCTCCATTAATCCTACCTGGTAACGGTTCTAGACTGAATCAGGAGTCTGTTAAACTGCCTTAACAGCCACCTAATTCGTGATTGATTTGACATTTTCATAGGATGCGTTCAATAATACTCTGTTTGTCATTTGCCTTTTCTACAGTTACTTTCGTTTGATTTTATTATATAGATTGAAGTGGCGAGTGAAAATTTGTACCAAGGTCGGGAATCGAACCCAGGTCTCCTGCTTAATAGGCAGGTACGTTAGCCACTAAGCTACTCTGGCATAGCGATTCACAGAACTACACGGATTACCGTGGCATACCTCTCTCCTCAAACCCAATTCTCACTGGCACCCCAGTCTACTTTAAATTACCCCCTTACACGAACACAATTGCCGAGGCTCTCCATTTTCTGGAATAGCAACTCAGCATCGAACTTAAATGGGGGAACCAGCCTGTAACTCAGTAGCATATACCTATGCAAATGAAAAGACACAGTTTTGCACACTTTAATGGTCTCATTCAGATATGATTTTATATATGTGGACTGAAGCAGCTAGTGAAAATTTCTACCAAGACTGGGAATCGAACCCGGGTCTCCTGCTTATTAGGCAGGTGCTTTATCCCCTAAGCCACTTTGCGACAGCGGTCCACACAACTGAAATTTAAAGTAGACTGGGTTCGCAGTGAGAATTTGGATCAAAGAGCGAGGTGTGTCAGGGTAATCAAATGGTTCAAATGGCTCTGAGCACTATGGGACACAACTGCTGAGGTCATTAGTCCCATAGAACTTAGAACTAGTTAAACCTAACTAACCTAAGGACACCACAAACATCCATGCCCGAGGCAGGATTCGAACCTGCGACGTAGCGGTCTTGCGGTTCCAGACTGCAGCGCCTTTAACCGCACGGCCACTCCGGCCGGCTCAGGGTAATCCATGCAGTTCTGTGAACCAATGTACCAAGGTGGCTTAGTGGCTAACGCACTTTCCTAGTAATCAGGAGACCCTTGTTCGATTCCCAGTCTTGGTAGAAATTTTCACTCGCCACTTCAGTCCCTATACATAAAATCATATCCTTATGAGACCAGTAAAGTCTCTGAAACTGTGTCATTTCATTTGTACTTTCATTTGGTTCTTCCGTCTTGAATTTATACAGGTGCATACTCTTACATATTTTTCTGTTTCGATTGTTGTCAAAGGGTCATAGCAAAACTTGTAACTGAACTCTGGTAGGGCATCTTCCTAGCTGTAAAATAAAAAGAACTAAAGGAACGGTCAGAGAGCTGTAAGGACACACCTTGGTCGAATGAGAACTGCACAGAAGATATTTAGATGTAATAACATGTGATATTTCGCCGCCACAACTATGATACACTTCAATGCTTGCTCTGTCTCTTGGCCTTGAGTGTGAATGATGACAGTCAGAGTAACTCCTGATATATTTCGACAGGATCACAGAACCATGCAAGCAGCACCTGGTGTCAAGCTGTGCTGTCATCTCATGTGTCCTTTGTCAAAGTTAACAATTAATCTATGTCTAGTACACAAGCCATGTAGCCATGTTATGCATGAGAGCATCATAATGGATGTCCGATTGCCATGTTAAATTCGTCTAAAACTCAATAGTAAGTAATACCCAGGGAAGTGATTTGAGATTATCATTAATAGAATGGCCGGCCGCAGTGGCCGAGTGGTTCTAGGCGCTTCAGTCGGGAACCGCGCGACCGCTACGGTCGCAGGTTCGAATTCTGCCTCGGGCATGGATGTGTGTGAAGTCCTTAGGTTAGATTTAAGTAGTTCTAAATCTAGGGGACTGATGACCACAGATGTTAATTCCCACAGTGCTCAGAGCCATTTGAACCATTAATAGAATGAGCGTATTAGTTTTTGTATTTTTTTCGTGATGAAAGGGCATTACATGTTCAAGCGTGTTACGGTTAGGTATTGAGTAATTTACGAAAGTGTAACTGAAAATCATTTTTGGTGAGGTCCACGTTGGGCAACTAAAGTGGAAATAAAATCAACAATAATGTAGTATAGTTACATTGCTACAGTTTGTACTCCTGTTATTTTGGTTTCATTGATTGCAAATGCTTTAGTTAGTTTGTATGACTGAAATCTTTCCCTCTTTCATGCACTGGCTGTAATAGAAGTAACACAAATTTTGTCAGAAAACTGTATAGAGCTTTAAATTTAACACTAAATAAGTAGTTTATATGAAGTTTGGATACTGAGAAGGCAATATATGAAATATGTTTCCTAAATGCACTTTACAAAGTACACGATTAAAGTAATAATAATGACGTGTGGCTCAAAGGCAGAGTGCAAGACTTTCAATTGAACGCAACTTCGGCAGCAAAAAAGTGTAGGATGAGGAACATTCAAGGGTCAAAATTACAGCTTTGGCGTGGTAGATATTGGTAATTACTCTACTTCTCTGCATGTATGATGGATTCCGGTTTAAAGGCTTTGTTCCTAGGGACAATATCGCCCAGTACACGCGTGGGAAGAATTCGAGGTAATCAGGTGGGCTACAGTGGAGAACGGACGGCCCTCTCGGCCCAGTCCAAATATTCCATTCAGCTGGCATTCGAGGAGGGGCATGCTGAGCATGAAATTATCGACAGCAGTTGCAGAAAGCGGGGGCAAATTAATTCCGTCCATTCGGCTTATTGTCCGGGCCCGGTAGAACGTGTGGCCTGTATCGACAACATTGTCATAGCTCGGTGTTTCCCCTGCAAATTCCAGCGGTCCTCTCGCTACGTTATTGAATGACGCCTGCCGCGTGGCACGCGAATTTTGGCGCGCAGTTTACGTCGCACGTAATAACGCCGTAAATTCACAGAACCCACAGAGGAGGAGGTCATTATGAGGTCCCCAAATACCGTATATAAGCTCGCTTTTTTATTTTCTGCGGTCATCCGCTTTGAAGTGGATCTGAGAGGAAAGCTGTTGAGGATTTCATAGACTGTATGTTACCACCACAGTAAACTTTACGAAGTTTGCTATCAATGGTAGTGTAACTTGAGGCACAGTTATAAAAAAAAGTACAAAACTGATAAAAAGGATCATGTTATGGTAATGCATCAGTGTTGCAGTGGTTTGATACCATGTTTCATTTCAGGCCATCGTGTGCTAATACTTCCATGTCTACACAACTATTACACCCAATCTAAGAAATTTGACATGTTTCAGTTTTTATTTTCTCTCTGCTGCTCCTACCTTTGACAAAGTAACTTTTATCAATGAAGGGAAACAGTGATTCAGGGAATGTTTATTTTAATTCTCTGCAATCACAGTACATTATCGCAAATGTACAATAATTTACTATCCATTTCGGTCAGTGATGACCATCTTCAGATCTGGTTTATAATATATATATATATATATATATATATATATATATATATATATATATATATATATATATATAGGGTGGTCTATTGATCGCGAACGGGCCAAATATCTCACGAAATAAGCGTCAAAAGAAAAAACTACAAAGAAAGAAACTTGTCTAGCTTGAAGGGGGGAAAACCAGATGGCGCTATGGTTGGCCCGCTAAATGGCTCTGCCGTAGGACAAACGGATATCAACTGCGTTTTTTTTAAAATAGGAACCCCCATTTTTATTATATATTCGTGTAGTACGTAAATATGAATGTTTTCGTTTGACCACTTTTTTCGCTTTGTGTTAGATTTGGGGTATTGAGCGTCAGCTAGATAAATACATCTGAATCTCAAAATGTTAATAATGTCCAATGCGGAATACTTCCAGCCTATCCACGAACAGAAACAATAATGACATTTAGCATAAAGCGGCATCTGATGGGGCTGTTGACATCGTACTACGCTACAATGACGACAATAGAACACCAGCACACTTGGCGCCATGTGTCAGGTGTCGCAACTGTAGACAGAATTAGAAGAATGTAACAAAATCAGTGATGTAAAGTACGTGAAATGCTAACTAATAATTAAAATTTTAAGAAAGGGGGAGTAAAGTGCTGCATGAAAGTGAGGTTGCTGTACGATGATGATGGAAGAAAAATAAATAAATTAAAATTTATACTGTGGCCGGGACTTCAACCCGGATCTCCTTGCTTATAGGCAGGGATGCTGACCATTACATCGCCGCAGAACTATGGTCGTCATTGATGCACGGACTACTCAAGTCCAGTGCCCTCCCCAACACCAACTTAAATTCATATCTTCAGTTTATTTTCCCCCTAAATAGTCAGTATTAAATGTCTCGAAGAAAATTTAATTATAAGATCTACACGTTAATCTGAGGTACGGGATTTCCCCATTACGTCCAAACTGGGATGCTATTCTAATGCTGTAGAGCCCTGGTAATAGTGACGATTTAGGGGAGAAATAAGCTGAAGATATGAATTGAAGTTTGTGTTGGGAGGTCATTGGAGCTCAGTAGTCCGTGCAGCGAGTATGCCCACAGTGCTACGGTAGTTTAGTGGATGCCGGCACAGTGCCTCAGCGTGTTCGGTCGGAGGGTTAGCTGACCTCTATAATAATAATAAAAAAAACTGAGGGAATGGATCAACAACGAACTTCAACGGGTGTTATGGGATGTCCGCCCCAGACAAAGGCAACGACCAAAATGAGATAAAAAAACAGTAAGCAAGGATACCCATGTTCAAGTCCCGCCCGTGGCACAAATTTTAATTCACTTCTTCCGTCATTATCGTATTTAAAGAGCAGACTTAAATGTCTGGAGAAAAATTTGATTGTGAGATCTATAAGGTGGCTGTGGTGTATGTGGCATTCCCCAGTAGATTCTCTACCTCTCTGACACTTGTGATATGCGAGAGGCCTAACCTCGAAGGGGTTACATCAGAAGATTAGTCACGCACACTAACAAGGTCGGCAAGCGGCAGCGCGAGTGCTGCTATAGGTAGCTCGCTCCGTGAACCTGTTCGCTTCTGCAAGCCACCTGATCGCTAACAGTTACTCTTTTATCTCCACGCAGCCCGCGCATTTGGGGCTACGCAACACCGCTCTAAGTCATTTTTCCTCCGAGCTCTGGGGTAAGTGGCAACTGTGCCCGCAGTTCTTCAATCAGAATCTCTGTCGGAACCTTTACTACATAACACGTCGTGCCAAACCAGACATCACCGACCGAGAGAGCCGGCAGTGTCTGTCTTCACCATAAGCAGGACTTGGCCTCTGCCTCTGAGACGACCAGGAGCTTTATATCAGCTGTCAACCTTCACTACGTGATTTTGTTCTACTTCCGAATGAATATAAGACTTTAACTTTTTCGTCATTATGGCCTTCAGCCTAATTTCGGACTTGTGTAAATTTAGTGCTGGACACAAACTTCCACAAACTATTCAAGTCATTAACTTTTCTCTGAAGAGGTGCTTTTGGTTGATGCATTTAACACTAAAAACATTCTACAGTATTTACCTGACCGGTGTTGTCATTGTCTCAACTGGAGCAAGGCATTTCAGTTGGCGACGAGGATTTTACAGGCTCTAGCGCCATCTCCAAGCTTCGTCCCATATCAATTGGTGATGAGAACTTTTGGCAATCTGCACCTCCTTCGGCTCCAGCGATGAGGAATTTTTCCTGCGAACCAAATCTTGGACATGTACTCTTCACGCCAGGTCTCTGTGTGCGTGTCACTTCTATATCGTGGGGACTTTGATAGTGACTTTCTGCACCAACATGTTTAATTCCGAGCTGATTGTCTTCAACTGGCATCTTCACAATGCTGGAGGTACCCAGTCAATGTCCCACACGCTTCTCCAGGGTCAACCACCTCCAGACACGTCCGTCACAAGTTCCTGCTTCTGGTACAGCACCAGAAGTCTTTCCCAGCCTCATCACCACTCTCTACGATCCCAGCAGCTGCCTCAACGCTCCTTCAGGGTCAGCCGCTGCCAGACAGCACCGCAGCAGTTTCTGAATTTACTGTACATATCTACCCTCGTGCACAGTCTTTCAACATCTCTTAGCAGCACAACTGTGTAGTTGCCCCGATTCCCGCATGCCTGGCCCATCTCCTGTCTTACACATACAAGAAATACCTGATCTAGTCTTCTGAGCCCAATCTCAGAGCAGATTCCTTGTCTTCCCTCTCCAGACACGATCACTCCACACGTTTTTCTATTTTCCCGGTGCTTCCGCACCCATCTAAGTCCTCTGGCCACAGTATTCTTCAACTTCCAGTGCTTCTGCAGCTGCTCTGTCCAAAAATCAACTATGCCCACCTCTACTCCCCCAACACCATCATTTCCTGTTTCCCATTCTTACACACTCTTTTATGCCCTCAAGGGCCAAAAGGTTAACTTTCCATGTGCTCACACACCCACTTCTAACCTCTCGGCTCTGAAATATTCTGTTTCAAGTGCTCCCACCCTCACATTCGCCCTTTGCATACAATTTGTCCATGCCCTTTTCAGAATCCTTTCACACCACTTTCAGCCATCTACATCCTGTATGTATATTCCTATGTTTGGTCTGCTTACCGACTCGCTCCAGACGGCTCGCTGCTCAGCTGCTGCCAGTCTTGCTAGCCACTGCAGATCCATCCAGATCAGCCTTGTGTTAGGGCCAGGTTCCAGAGACATGACCCCTGGACATATTGGATGGCTTCCTATCTCGATACTGCCAACACTGAACGCCAATTGTGGTCACCTAGCTTTTGGGCCTGGCTGTGGGAAAAGTGACTACATGCCAGATCTACATACCTCCAACCAGATCAACCTGGTGTAACCCCAGAGGATTTTCATGATCTTTTGTTCCAGGCTCGGAATTCCTCCCTTCGAGTGCCCAGGACAACGCCAACCTGCCCCTGCTTCAACAGTATAGCGGTCCCGAGCTTCAAAGGACGTCAGCCAACTCCACTTGCAGCCCTAGCACGGATGGACGTCGCCAGAAATCTCCTGATGGACGTCTCTCACAGTCTCCTGTGCCACTAGTTCCATGAGCGACCACTTGCTTCCCGAGTCTTTGAAATGGGCCACCCATCCGCCCATCTTTCATGAGGGTCGAGAGGGGGGGGGGGGGGGGGAAGGAGGGAGAACGTCGTGTATGGACCTCTCACCTGGCAGACCCGCAACCACCCTCACACCTGAGGTACGCGAGTTGCCTCGCCCGTAAGGGATGACATTAGCAGACAAGAGAACATGAATCAGGCACGCTGACTAGGCCAGCAGGCGGCAGCGTGAGGGCCGCTAGAGGCCGTCCGTCCTGAGGACCTCTTTACTTCCGCAGGCCACGTGATCACAAATAGTTCCTCAAGTCTAGTATCGTTATGTGGTCTTGGTGTTTAAGGATGCGCAACTTGTCTACAAGTCAGTCTTCCGTCGAGCACTGCGACAGGCGCCGACCGCACCAACAGTTCTTCAGTCGGACTCGATCTCGTAACTTTCTCCACGAATGATGCATGCTGTACCACCCAATGCCGGCTTGAGGGAGCTGCCAGTCTCTACGTTCACATCAGTAACGACCAGAAACTTACTATCGGCTGTCAACCATCACCACATTATTTTGTTCCACTTATGAGTGAATATTACGGCCTTCAGACTAATTACGGACTTGCGCGAATTCAGCGTTAATCACAAACTTTCACAAACCATCATGGCAATTAAATTTTCTACAAAGAGGAGCTTTTGGCTGATGCATTTATTAATAAAACTGTTGTACACTGTTTACCTGGCCTGTGTTCTCATTGCACCTCAACTGGCACAAGGAAAATCGGTGTCAAAAGCTTGGATTATGAAATACAAGTTGTAGTGTAAAACACAGGTGAGTATACATGAAGTGGGGCCATACAGGTAGTTTATTTGTAGAGAATAACCGTACAGTATATAAATATTTTAAGCAAGACAGGACAGTATGCAAAAAACAGAAAACATTACTTCCCTGTATGAGAAGAGAAGAGACTACGCTTGACTCTTGAAAAAGCCTTCAGACATTATAGGTCAGAGCCTACCATGTCTCCACAACGAGAAAAATGTGAAAAAAATATCGTATGCGTGTAGGCACAAATCAGATAATGAAAATGACATTCCATTACAGGAAAAATGCCGTTGGAGACTAATTCTGTACACAATATCGGATTTCTGACAAATGGTACTACTTAAAACAGGACTTTTCCATAAGTTTCTTTACTTGCCTATTCCTTGTACTAATCCCACATTTGGTATTTCATTAGTGTTCCTACTATATTGGTAACGCCACACCTCAAATGTTTCACTGTTCTCCTTCTCAGGGTTTCCATTCGTTCTTGTGATAATTCCATGCGATGCTACGCTGTAATCGTGCTTATCTACTTTCCATGTCGTCGTTGCTTAAGCCATCCAGAGTAATACTGCTTCCTATGTTCGAGAATGTTTTCACTTCTACTGCCACCGATCTTCCTACATTTTGATATATACACATCGTTGATCTTTTTTCTATTACTGTTCATTATTACCTTTCAGCTTTGTTATCTCTTTACCTGTACATTGTACTAAGTACGATGTCTGTTCCGTTCAAAAAGTTCTGTAGGTCTTTGCTCCTTCCTGCTTTCGCCCAGAAGGGCTGTGTCATCTCTTCTCACTAGCATTTAAATATATTAGACTTTCATTGTTTTCTCCATCTTCCTCCGTCACTACTTTTTCGACCAACAAGTTGAACAACAGAGCTTCATTCAGAGCCACACATTAACACATGTTCAACATCTACATCGACATTTATACTTCGCAAGCCACCCAACGGTGTGTGGCGGAGGGCACTTTACGTGCCATTGTCATTACCTCCCTTTCCTGTTCCAGTCGCGTATGGTTCGCCGGAATAGCGACTGTCTGAAAGCCTCCGTGCGCGGTCTAATCTTTCTAATTTTACATTCGTGATCTCCTCGGGAGGTATAAGTAGGGGGAAGCAATATATTCGATACCTCATCCAGAAACGCACCCTCTCGAAACCTGGCGAGCAAGCTACACCGCGATGCAGAGCGCCTCTCTTGCAGAGTCTGCCACTTGAGTTTGTTAAATATCTCCGTAACGCTATCACGGTTACCAAATAACCCTGTGACGAAACGCGCCGCTCTTCTTTGGATCTTCTCTATCTCCTCCGTCTACCCGATCTGGTACGGATCCCACACTGATGAGCAATACTCAAGTATAGGTCGAACGAGTGTTTTGTAAGCCGCCACCTTTGTTGATGGACTACATTTTCTAAGGAATCTCCCAATGAATCTCAACCTGGTACCCGCCTTACCAACAATTAATTTTATATGATCATTCCACTTCAAATCGTTCCGTACGCATACTCCCAGATATTTTACAGAAGTAACTGCTACCAGTGTTTGTTCCGCTATCATATAATCATACAATAAAGGATCCTTCTTTCTATGTATTCGCAATACATTACATTTGTCTATGTTAAGTGTCAGTTGCCACTCCCTGCACCAAGTGCCTATCCGCTGCAGATCTTCCTGCATTTCGCTACAATTTTCTAATGCTGCAACTTCTCTGTATACTACAGCATCATCCGCGAAAAGCCGCATCGAACTTCCGACACTATCTACTAGGTCATTTATATATATTGCGAAAAGCAAGGGTCCCATAACAATCCCCTGTGGCACGCCAGAGGTACTTTAACGTCTGTAGACGTCTCTCCATTGATAACAACATGCTGTGTTCTCTTTGCTAAAAACTCTTCAATCCAGCCACACAGCTGGTCTGATATTCCGTAGGCTCTTACTTTGTTTATCAGGCGACAGTGCGGAACTGTATCGAACGCCTTCCGGAAGTCAAGAAAAATAGCATCTACCTGGGAGCCTGTATCTAATATTTTCTGGGTCTCATGAACAAATAAAGCGAGTTGGGTCTCACACGATCGCTGTTTCCGGAACCCATGTTGCTTCCTACTTAGTAGATTCTGGGTTTCCGAAAACGACATGATACTCGAGCAAAAAACATGTTCTAAAATTCTACAACAGATCGACGGCAGAAATATAGATCTATAGTTTTGCGCATCTGCTCGACGACCCTTCTTGAACACTGGGACTACCTGTGCTCTTTTCCAATCATTTGGAACCTTCCGTTCCTCAAGAGACTTGCGGTACACGGCTGTTAGAAGGGGGGAAGTTCTCTCGCGTACTCTGTGTAGAATCGAATTGGTATCCCGTCAGGTCCAGTGGACTTTCCTCTGTTGAGTGATTCCAGTTGCTTTTCTATTCCTTGGACACTTATTTCGATGTCAGCCATTTTTTCGTTTGTGCGAGGATTTAGAGAAGGAACTGCAGTGCGGTCTTCCTCTGTGAAACAGCTTTGGAAAAAGGTGTTTAGTATTTCAGCTTTACGCGTGTCATCATCATCCCGGAGTGTCTGGATATGCTGTTTCGAGCCACTTACTGATTTAACGTAAGACCAGAACTTCCTAGGATTTTCTGTCAAGTCGGTGCATAGAATTTTACTTTCGAATTCAATGAACGCTTCACGCATAGCCCTCCTTACGCTAACTTTGAAATCGCTTAGCTTCTGTTTGTCAGAGAGGTTTTGGCTGCGTTTAAACTTGGAGTGAAGCTCTCTTTGCTTTCGCAGTAGTTTCCTAACTTTGTTGTTGTACCACGGTGGGTTTTTCCCGTCCCTCATAGTTTTACTCGGCACGTACCTGTCTAAAACGCATTTTACGATTGCCTTGAACTTTTTCCATAAACACTCAACATTGTCAGTGTCGGAACAGAAATTTTCGTTTTGATCTGTTAGGTAGTCTGAAATCTGCCATCTATTACTCTTGCTAAACAGATAAACCTTCCTCCATTTTTTTTTATATTCCTATTAACTTGCATATTCAGGGATGATGCAACGGCCTTATGATCACTGATTCCCTGTTCTGCACATACAGAGTCGAAAAGTTCGGGTCTGTTTGTTATCAGTAGGCCCAAGATGTTATCTCCACGAGTCGGTTCTCTGTTTAGTGGCTCGAGGTAATCTTCGGATAGTGCACTCAGTATAATGTCACTCGATGCTCTGTCCCTATCACCCGTCCTAAACATCTGAGTGTCCCAGTCTATATCTGGTAAATTGAAATCTCCACCTAAGACTATAACATGCTGAGAAAATTTATGTGAAATGTATTCCAAATTTTCTCTCAGTTGTTCTGCCACTAATGCTGCTGAGTCGGGAGGTCGGTAAAAGGAGCCAATTATTAACCTAGCTCGGTTGTTTAGTGTAACCTCCACCCATAATAATTCACAGGAACTATCCATTTCTACTTCACTACAGGATAAACTACTTACTACTAACAGCGACGAACCCTCCACCACCGGTTGCATGCAATCTATCCTTTCTAAACACCGTCTGTACCTTTGTTAAAATTTCGGCTGATAAGCACATATACAGATGGTACTACTATCGTGTACACAGCGTACAAAATGGGCAGTACATTGGCGGAGCTATCATTTGTACTCACGTGATACAGGTGGAAACGTTTCCGAAGTGATTATGGCCGCACGACGGCTATTAACAGACTTTGAATGCGGAATGGTAGTTGGAGCTAGACGGATGGGACATCACATTTCGAAAGTAGTTAGGGAATTCTGTATCCCGGGATCCACAGTGTCAGAAGTGCGCCGAAAATACGAAATTTCAGAAATTATCTCTCACCACAGTGCGGCAGAGGGTCCACGACCGGGAGGAGCGGTGTTCGCCTAGAGTTGTCAGTGCTGGCAGACAAGAAACACTGCGTGAAATAACCGCAGGAATCAATGTGGGACGTACGACGAACGTATCCCTTAGGACAGCACAGCGAAGTTTGTCGTTAATGGGCTATGGCAGCAGACGACCGACGCCAGTGCCTCTGCTAACAGCACGACATCGCTTGCAGTGCCTCTCCTGAACTCGTAACCACATCAGTCGGTTACCAGACGACTGGAAAACCGTGGCCTGATCAGATGAATCCAGATTTCAATTGGTAAGTTCTGATAGTGGGGCTCAAGAGGGACGCAGACCCAGCGAAGCCATGGACCCAAGTTATCAGTTAGGCACTGTGCAAACTGGTGGTGATTCCATAATGGCGCGGGCGGTGTTCACATAGAATGGACTGGGTCCTCTAGTCAAACTGAACCGATCGTTGACTGTAAATGGTAATATTCGGCTACCTGGAGACCATTTGCAGCCATTCGCTGACTTCATGTTCCCAAACAACGATGGAATTTTTATGGATAACAATGCTCCGTGTCTCCACCATTCCACTCTACAATGACGCGTAGGAAAACGAAACACCTAAATCTTACCGTTCGAGCTCTGATTTCTCTTATTTTGTTATGATGATCATTTCACCCTACGTAGGTGGGTGTCAACAAAATATTTTCGCATTCGGAAGAGAAAGTTGATGATTGAAATTTCGCAAATAGATCTCAACGCAAAGAAAACCGCCATTGTTTCAGTGATTGCCACCCCACCTCGCATATCATATCAGTGACACTCTCACCCCTATTGCGCGATAACAAGAAACGAGCTGCCCTTCTTTGCACTTTTTCGGTGTCCTCCGTCAATCCTACCTGCTAAGGATCTCATACCGCGCAGCAATATTCCAGCAGAGGACGGACAAGTGTAATGTAGGCTGTCTCTTTACTGGGTTTGTCACATCTTCCAGGTGTTCTGCGAACAAAGCGCAGTCTTTGTTTCGCCCTCCCCACAATATTATCTATGTGGTCTTTCCAATTTACGATGCTCGTAATTGTAATTCCTACGTATTTAGTCGAATTGACAGCCCTTAGATTTGTGCCATTGATCGTATACACAAAATTTATCCGATTTCTTTTAGTACCCATGTGGATTACCTCGCTCTTTTCTTTGTTCAGTGTTAATTGCCACTTTGCGCACCATATAGAAATTCTCTCTAGATCATTTTGTAATTAGAATTGGTATTCTGATGATTTTACTAGACGGTAAATTACAGCGTCATCTGCAAACAATCTAAGGGAACTGCTCAGAATATCACCTAGATCATTTATATAAATCAGGAACAGCACAGGGCTTAAGACACTACCTTGCGGAACGCCTGATATCACTTCTATTCTACTTGATGATTTATCGTCTATCACTACGAACTGTGACCTCTCTGAGAGGAAATCACGAATCCAGTCACACAACTGAGACGATAATCCATATGCACGCAATTTGATTAATAGTCGCTTGTGAGGAACGGTATCAAAAGCCTCCTGCAAATCTAGGAATATGGAATCGATCTGAGATCCTTTGTCGACAGCACTCACTACTTCATGGGAATAAAGAGCTAGCTGTGTCGCACAAGAACGATATTTTCTGAATCCGTGTTGATTATGTATCAATAAGTCATTTCCTTCAAGGTGATTCATAATGTTCGAGAACAGTATATGCTCCAAAATCCTACTGCAAATTGAGGTCAGCGATATGGGTCTGTAATTCAATGGGTTACTCCTGTTTCCTTTCTTGAATATTAATATGACCTGTGATACTTTCCAATCTTTAGGAACAGACCTTTCGTCAAGTGAGCAGTTGTATATGATTGCTAAGAAAGGGGCTATCGTGTCTGCATACTCTGAAAGGAACCTGATTGGTATACCATCTGGAGCGGAAGACTTGCCTTTCTTAAGTGATTTGAGTTGTTTAGCAACACCTAAGATATCTACTTTAGGTCACTCATGCTAACAGCTGGTTTCGAATTCTGGAATATTTACTTCGTCTTCTTTCGTGAAGGAATTACGGATAACTGTATTTAGTAACTCCGCTTTAAAGGCACATCATCGGTAACATTTCCATCGCTATCGCGCAGTGACGGTATGGACTGTTTTTTTTCGACTGGTGTACTTCACATATGACCAGAATCTCTTTGGATTTTCTGCCATATTTTGAGACGATATTTCATTGTGGAAACTATTAAAAGCATCTCGCATTGACGTCCGCACTAAATTTCGAGCTTCTGTGAAACTTGGCCAGTCTTGGGGATTTTGTGTTCTTCTGAATCTGGCATTCTTTTTTCGTTGCAGCGTCATGTAAGGTTTTATGCAAAAATGAATACACTTCTACATGGACTCCTTTAGTAACCCGTAAAATGTTTAGATGATATTGTATCTCAACCTAAGTAGGCACAAGTATGTCTGAGATGATGGAAGGTATTCTATCGATAAGTCTTCTGATGGCCAAGGTCATATACAGAGGAAGCCTACACAATGTCTTTCATACAACCCTAAAGTAAGAGATCCAGAGGATTATTTCCGGAGATCGCGGTGGCCACTTTCTTTGTCCACCACGTCCTATCCACTACTGTGAAATATGGTCCACCATCCTGCTGGAATTTCACCTTTGGACGAAGAGGATGAAGCTGGGTAACAGCAAATTGCTGAAGCGTATCCTAATAAACGGTTTCTGTTACTGGGTAGTGGGTGAAGAAAAAATGGTCCAACTAGGTTGTCCTTCATCAGCAAGCACCTCACGTTTACCTTTCCCCCATCTCTGACATGTCCGTGTCCATGGGGGTTTTTCGAGGCCCAGGTATGAATGTTGCAACCGGTTAACCTTCCCATATGTGCGCGATGCACGTGATAGATAGATAGAAAGGTATTTTAGGCATCTCAGTAGCAAACTAATGGCGAATCTGCAAGTCATTTCGTTTCAACACTTGCACAGTTTGAGCTTTGTAAGATTTCAAGCGAATTCGTTTATGAGATACTTTGCTAACTGTTGAGCTACGGATATTTAGCTCTCGTGATGCTCGACGAAGTGGCGTTGATGGGGATCTTTGGAAAATTCTCTCCTCTCCATCAGATGTTGGTTTTCTGCCAGATCCTGATTCTCGGTTTACACTCCCAGTGACTAGTAACTTGTCGTACCAAACCATAATTGTTTTAACGTCTTATGGCTCCCTTTGAAACAGACGTCGGAAATTTCTTTGAACGGCGGTGGGTGATTTCGTTTCTACATACTACACCACGCATTGGGCTCTTTCTTGAGGTGTAGTTATTTCTGGTAACTATTTAGCGCCTAAAAAAACGAATCATTCAGAAAAAAATTATATAAAACTTCTTTGAGTTGCTTTACATGATGTAGAAAACCGTTAGTATTTATATCTCATAGTTATTTATTTATTTATTTTATTATTTTTCGGTAGTCAGACAGGTTTCATGTAGCTATCCTGTTAGAATGTTCCTCCCCATCTACTCCATTTCCAAGATAGCAAAATTCATCCATCCCTCCAAGAGCTTCTAATCCAAGTTTAACATTTAACCATGGAGCACGTACACTTGCAACGCCCACCAATCACATAGGTTTCTTATTTTTTTAAGCCATGTTGTAGAATCAGCCAGCACACGTTTCGTTTCATTAAGAATCTCATTCAGTTCCTAGCCACTCTCAGTAACCACTTCTACGTCTTCAGCAAACCTTATCGTTCTTATCTTCTGTCCATAACAAAGAGCTCCCACATTGCAATAGACCTTCCATTTCCTCTTCTACATACAAATTATATGTTTGGTAACAATGAGCAACCTTTCCTAATTGTGGCTTCTTGTACTTTGTGAATGAGCACATGGTCCAAGTAGGCTGTATTGTTTTTTTATTATCTATGCGGTTGACCAATTTCGACCTTTTGTCGTTTTAAAACACGTGTCGCAAGCTTCGAGCTTCATTTTACATCAAAACATACCGCTGGTTCATGTCAAGAGGAAGACATCTTACTTCTGTGCTTATGTGGCACAAAAACAATGTACTCGTACTGCTGTACATGGTTACATCTACTAGTCGGCTAATGTACATCACTGTGTACAACAACGTATTGTTTTTGTACCAGATATCCACAGAAGTAAGATGTATTGCGTCGTTATGTACCAGAGATATACAAGTATTATAATGTAAAATGAAGTGAGAAGTTAAGATACGTGCTTGAAAATGACAAAATGTCGCATAGGTAATAAAACAAAAAAATAATACAGCCAACGCGAACCATGTTTTCATTCACAAAACACGTTGAGGCTGTGGACCCCCTTACAAAAATAAAATTTTAAACTTCTCGTATCTCATTCCTATTATACTGACTGCTGTAATCAAACAGTGGATCACTAACTATTGTAGAATGTCTTATACTGTTGATCCACACATCCTTTGAGAGTGACAATCTTTCGCTTCAATATACGCAAGAAGAATACAGTAATTCCAATTTCAGACCCATTTTCACTCTGTAATTTTTTCTCAGAATTCCAAATAGTTGAACTGCCTCACCGAGAAGTTCCACTTTTAAATTAAAACACAATGCAGTTTCGTATAAAATAACAAAACTGAGCATCGTATCTCCTCAGTACTTTGTCCTATGCACACTACGTCATGTGAACTCACAGCTGTAGTTAGTTTTGTTTGAAGAATTTTTGAAAAACCGCTAAAATGGGGAGATTTACGATTAGTGTGGATTGTACTACGTGTCTAACTGTGTGATGTTCTCTCTGTGATGGGTTCGGCCAGCCGGGGTGGCCGAGCGGTTCTAGGCGCTGCAGTCTGGAACCGCGAGACCGCTACGGTTCTAGGGGACTGATGACCTCAGAAGTTAAGTCACACAGTGCTCAGAGGCATTTGAACCATTTTTTTGATGGATTCCCATTGTGCTGTACTTACGAAAAAAGCTGTTTACGGGTTGTATCACCTTTAAGGTCGCATGGTTTCTCGAAACAGGTCCGACGATAGATCACTGAATGTCAGGCAGACAGACTGATAAAAGTGACCCAGAGCGCAGAGAGAGCGGCAGCGTGTCGGCTGTCGACAATCGATCATGCGCAGCGCAACTCTGCGAGGCAGAACGAGTCTTATTAGCGTGCTGGGGTGTGAACGCCGCAGTCGGCCGCGGGATGCCAAGCGCAACAAACGCACTGCGGTTCTGCTCCAGACTCAGCTCGTGGAGTGTGGGGTTCATTGGGGCGAGAGAGAGAGGGGGAGGGGGGGCGAGGGGTAGGGCAAGGGGGAGACTGCACGAATAGAAATGTACATGCCAGCGTGACTTGTTAAAATAGACGATGGTCAAAATTTCAGCACCGACAGCAGCTCATGGTTCTAAAATGAACGTATACTAACGTTAGTATTATTAGATGTGAGGCCCACATGTTATGGATATGCAGAGGGTACTTCTGGCAACAGTATCTAATCCCCCATTCCCTGTTTCACTCGAGAATGCCACGTGGGAAGAAAGATTGTAGGCAAGCCTCTGTATTAGCTCTAATTTCTCGAATTTTCTTGTCGTGGTCATTTCGTAAGATGTATATGGGAGGAAGGAATACGTTGTCCGACTCAATGTGGAAAGTGCTCTCTCGAAATTTCTACAGTAAACCACTCCGTGATGGGCAACGTTTCTCTTGTAGTGCCTCTCACTAGAGTTTGTTGAGCTTGTCCGTAACGCTCTCCCTACGACTGAACGATCGTGTGAGGAAATGTGCGGCTTTTCGCTGGGTCTTCTCTATTTCTTCTGTCAGTCCTACTTGGTGAGGGTGCCAGACTGATGAAAAATACTCAAGAATAGGTCGAACAAGCGTCTTGTAAGCCACTCGTTTCGTGGATGAGTTATATTTCCTTAATATTCTTCAAATAAATCTCAGTCTGGTATTTGCTTTTCCAACTGTTTGTTTTATGTGATAATTCCTCTTAAGGTCGCTCAGTGTAGCTACTCCTAGAGATAGATACTGTTCCCAGCAATTTTTCATCAATACTACAGTTGTTACAAGAGAGGCGCTGTGCATCACGGAGAGATTTACTATTGAAATTTCCGGACAGTACTTTTCAGGAGGAGTCAGACAACATATTGCCGGCCGAGGTGGCCGAGTGGTTCTAGGCGCTACAGTCTGGAACCGCACCACCGCTACGGTCGCAGGTTCGAATCCTGCCTCTGGCATGGATGTGTGATGTCCTTAGAACTACTTAAACCTAACTAACCTGTTCTAGGGCAATGATGACCTTAGAAGTTAAGTCCCATAGTGCTCAGAGCCATTTGAACCAACCATATTACTTCCCCCCCCCCCTCCAGCCCCCCACATACATCTCGCGTACTGACCACGAGGAGAAAATTGTGCTTCACGAGAACGACATTTTCTGAATCAGTGTTTGCTATTTGTAAATAAACCGGTTTCTTTGAGGTAATTCATAACATTGGAGCACAATATATGTTCCAAAATCCTACTGCAAATCAACGTTAGTGATATGGGTCTGTAATTCGGCGGATTAGTCCTATTTCCTTTTTTGGGCAATGATATGACTTTTGGAGATTTCCAGTCTTTCGGTATGGATCTTTCTGCGAGCAAGCGTTGTGTATGATTGCTAAGTATGGCACTATTGTACCAGCATACGCTGAAAGGAACGTGACTGATGTACAATCTGGACTGGAAGCCAACCCTATCTGAAGTGTTTTAAGCTGCTTCGCTACACCGAGGACATCTACTTCTAAGTTACT
The DNA here is from genome assembly GCF_021461385.2 of Schistocerca piceifrons. Classification (NCBI taxonomy): domain Eukaryota; kingdom Metazoa; phylum Arthropoda; class Insecta; order Orthoptera; family Acrididae; genus Schistocerca; species Schistocerca piceifrons. The sequence goes on from NC_060140.1 coordinate 235,315,690, forward strand.
CATATTGGCAGTTGTTCTTGATTCGAGTCCTGTAATATTTACTTCGTATTTTTTTGTCAATGAATTTCGGAAAACCGTGTTTAGTAACTGTGCTTTGTGTACTGTGTGTGTATCAAACCGGGGACCTAGAAACGATGAAGAGGCTTCGTCCCGTCGTAGCCCTCAGTGGTTCACAACCCCACAACAGGCCACAGCAGTCCATCCACCCCACCGCCACCCCACACCGAACCCAGGGTTATTATGCGGTTTGGCACCCAGTAGACGCCTCCGGAACGTCTCATACCAGACGATTGTAACCCCAAATGTTTTCGTGGTAGCGTAACTATGACGCACGCGTACGTGGAGACAGTGTTTGCTCAGTAATCTTCGACATAGTGTAACTGAGGCAGAATAAGAGGAACCAGTCCGGATTCGCCGAGGCAGATGGAAAACCGCCTTAAAAACCATCCACAGACTGGTCAACACACCGGACCTCAACACTAATCTGCCGGGCGGATTCGTGTGTGGATCTGCGCGTCTTCCCGCTTGGGAAGCAGCGCGTTAAACCGCGTGACTAGCCAGGCGGGCTAACTCTGCTTTAGTAGCGCTGTCATCAATATTATCACGTACGTTATCGAGCAGTGAAAGTATTGACTGCGTCTTGCCACTGGTGTACTTAACATACGACCAAAATCCCTTTGGGTTTTCTGCTAGATTTCGTAACAGAGTTTTCTTGTGGAAACTATTAAAGCACCTCGCACTGAGGATCGCGCTAAATTTCGACTTTGTGTAAAATTTCGCCAATATTAGGGATTTTGCGTTAGTTTAAAATTTGGCATACTTTTGCCTCTGCAACAGTGTTCTGACTTGTTTTTTGTACCACGGGCGATCAGTAACGTCAATTATTGATTTATTTGGTATACACTGTATCTCTAAATTCTTGTACGGGAACGGACTGTGATGGCAGTCCTAGGCGCCTGCTGGTGGGCTAAGCTGCTATCTTGCGTCGCTAGCAGGCAAGCAGAATCGGAGGAGTGCCAAGAAATTGCCTGTCTGCAAACACCTAGTACTCCGACAGTATTTGTTTCCATACAGGTACATTTTTAATGTGCACAACGAAGGTGGGAGGATGGCACCGAGCGTTCTGTCGACCTAGGGGATTTAAGAGGGACCTTTTGCCACTTTATTCACGCATGTGTCAGTGTCGCATCCCTCCGTGATCACGCGACACTAGAGCGTCAAACAGCAGATCTGCTTCGGATCGTTTTCCAGTCTCGCCGAATGGTTCTGAACGGTCCCTAGTGTCTCCATCCTGTACACCAGAGTAAAGTCGGTGATAGCTCTGCACTCCAAATGGGTGTGATCATGCTCAATGGGGTTGCCGGCCCACGATGTCCTTAGAGCAGCGTTCAATCGTCCAGGTGGTGTCAGCAGTGTCAAAGGTTTCAAGAACATCATTCTGTTGTTCTTCACCCTGTGAACTGACGTTTCAGACCTCAAAATGCGATGTAATTGACGCCCCAAGGACAGGAGTGTTTTCACTGACTCCCTTTACGATTCTGAGCGACGGTGTGTTTGAAAAGTTTTCTTCGGCCACTCACATGAAACCGCGTGATTTCAACGCTGAACTTGGCGGTTCTGCCCTCCGTCGCACAGGAGTCAAAAGAAGGGGGTGGAATGTTGGTAAGAATGGATATTACGTCCTTCCATTCGTGTGATACATCATAGGTGGCGCTGGGCAGAACTGTGGTGATATTTGGTTCCAATGTGACAACATGAACCTACCTTACACATAATATTTACTTCTGAGCTCTGGTCTCTTTTTCGCATGTGTCGACACCTTGCTGCTGTATCGTCTTCTAGCCCGAGTCCGACGTCGTGCTTTTCACTGTTACATAGGAAGGTTGCACGTAGCTTTGAGCCAAATTTGTAACTTACACGTCACAAAGGGAGACCATTACGACGTGTCAAAAGCATGACGGTGTAATTTTATTGCAAGGTGTTTTATGTGCCAATACGTTCATTTTATAGAGGACGTAGTCAAATATTTTTACAGCTGCATTCCGTTGTCTTGTCCTAGAAATAGCAAGGTGAAACTGTGGATAGTGCAAGATATTTTTTGTTTTTAATTGCCGCGCGGGATTCGTCGAGCGGTCTAGGGCGCTGCAGCCTTGGACTGTGCGGCTGGTCCCGGCGGAGGTTCGAGTCCTCCCTCGAGCATGGGTGTGTGTGTTTGTCATTAGGATAATTTAGGTTAAGTAGTGTGTAAGCTTAGGGACTGATGACCTTAGCAGTTAAGTCCCATAAGATTTCGCACACATTTGAACATTTTTTTGTTCTTCATTTAAAATTAAAAAAGTGTAATTTTTTCAAATAGTGATTGGTTCTTGACAAAAAATTCATAACAGAGCAGAAGTATTGTACGACTGTTGCAAAACGTCTAGAGTTTTCAGATCGTTGCGCGCATGAGCTTCGAGAAATGACATCAGGTATTCTTCTTATAGCTCCTTTCTGTACACTGAATACTTTGCAACTAAGTATGGAGTTGTCCCGAAAAATTATTTCACATGGCATTAACGAATTGATGAATGTGGAATAAGACAATTTACTGATGCTTTCATAATCAAAATCACCGAACAGAACCAAACAATTTGAGGTGAGTGACTTGTGACTTCCAATTCAAGTTTCGAAAAATTTAAAACTTTTGATTTCACATTTCCAACTTTCTGTTATGCTCTATTGGTATTGATGCTTTATACCCTGCCATATTCGCAAAAGAGTTGAGCTGTAGACCATTTACCGAGAAGTAATCAATAATTTCGATAAATATTTCATTTTCTGTTCGATCAATTGCTGAACTTCTACTGAGCTTGATTACACACTGAAGATCCAAAGAAACTGGTACATATGCCTAATATCGTGTAGGGTCCCCGAGACCACGCAGAAATGCCGCAACACGACGTGGCACGGGCACGACTAATGTCTGAAGTAGTGCTGGAGGGAACTGACACCATGATTCCTGCAGGGCAGTCCATAAATCCGTAAGAATAAGTTCTGAACAGCACGTTGCAAGGCATCCGAGATACGCTCAATAGTGTTCAAGTCTGGGGAATTTGGTGGCCAGCGGAAGTGTCTAAATTCAGAAGAGTGTTCTAGGAGACATTCTGTAGCAATTCTGGACGTACGGGGTGCCGCATTGTCCTGCTGCAGAATACACTATGGATATGAATGGACGCAAGTCAGACAGGATGCTTACGTACGTGTCACCTGCCACAGTCGTATCTAATCGTATCGTGGCCCGTATCACTCCAGCTGCACATGCCCCACATAATTATAGAGCCTCCACCAGCGTAAACAGCCCCCTGCTGACATGTGGAGACCATGGATTCTTGAGGCTGTCTCCGTACTCGAGCACGTCCATCCGCTCCACACAATTTGAAACGAGAGTCATCCGACCAGGCAACATGTTCATAGTCATCAGTTGTCCAATGTCGGTGTTGAGGGGCGCAGACGAGGCATAAAGCTTAGTGTCGTGCTGTCATCAAAGGTATACGAGTGGCCCTTCCGTTCAGAAAGCCCATACTGATGATGTTCCGTTGAATGGTTCGCACGCAGACACTAGTTGATTGCCTAACATTGAAATCTGCAGCAATTTGCCGAAGGGTCGCATTTCTGTCACGCTGAATGATTCTCTTCAGTCGTCGTTGGTCCCGTACTTGCAACACCTTCTTCCTGACGCAGCGATGGCGGAGATTTGTTGTTTTGCGGTGTTCCTGAAATAGTCATAAGGGAAAATCCCCACTTCATCGCTGCCTCGGATATGCTGTGTCGCATCGCTCGTCCGCCGACTATAACATCGCGTTCAAACTCACTTAAATCTTGGCAACCTGTCATTGCAGCAGCAGTAACCGATCTAACAACTGCACCAACAACTGAAGTAGTCGTAAGACAGCAAAATGGTTCAAATGGCTCTGAGCACTATGGGACTTAACTTCTGTGGTCATCTGTCCCCTAGAACTTAGAACTACTTAAACATAACTAACCTAGGGACATCCATGCCCGAGGCAGGATTCGAACCTGCGACCGCAGCGGTCGCGCGGTTCCAGACTGAAGCGTCTAGAACCGCTCGGCCACACCGGCCGGCGTAAGACAGCAGACCAGCGGATCTGATGGACTGACCGGCTATGAGAACGAGACTCTGTGGGTTCAGGTATAGCACCATAGGCAATGTTAAGAATCAATGAGAGAACAGCATCGTGACGGTAGTTTCATATTGAAAATGTCCACTTTACCATAAATTTATCTAAACTGAATTTTATGTATTCATTTCTTCTTATGTATTTATGTTTGTACCGGTCGTGTGGTAGTTGCCCACTCGTTGGGCCGCGTTGATACTTGCTTTGGGCCAGATGCGACCCGCGAGCCGTGGGTTGGACACCCATAGCTTACAGCTTTACCGTGAGTCAGTCTTTGAGAGCTTGGTTTGTTTTTCCACAAAGAAAAATATGTGAATTCTACAGAATATACCCCTTGAGACGGCACCATGGAAATTAAATGAATCAGTCTTATTATGGGACATCTCCATGGATTCTCGAAGCCAGATGCTTAGTATTTAACGCAGTGCTTTCAACTACGGTTTCAAAACAATTACGTATATCACCTTCATATGCCGTTACGAGTTACTGCTTTTCTATTTAATGGGAATAACCTCACTTCTAACACTTAAGAGTATACCCTTTATATTGTCTTCACTTTACAGTTCTCGTCTGAGTGAGACTAGTCATTTGAAGCAACTATGTGTATGGCTGGAAATTCCACGCTGCTCCCGAAGCAGTGGAATTTCTGCAATATAGGAGCTCCTACTGAGAACTGGCATCCTTTCGCCAGCTACACTGAATGTAATTGCCACCCTTGTAGCGACCTAGATAGCGAATATATTGACGCGCTCCGTAACGACAAAGGGGCCGTTGGCAAAGTTTTATGAGAGAATAGTTGCATCACGATCCCACTGAAAGATCTAGTTGATACATTATGAAGACTTACCAATTAATTCATTTCCTTAGTCTATTGTGAGAGTGTGTGAAGATGTTGCAAATGTTTATGTAAGTTCACTTGATAGCTACTAGTCACAAATATAATTTATTTACTGTGCATTTGGAGTGCTTGTGATCTCATATTTAGGTACTGCATGCAATTACAATATAAAGAATTGAAACAGTAAACTACGAGAGACATTCAATAATTAAGGAGATGAATTGGTGTAGAAATGAAAAAGTTTGTTGGAGGGGTTTTGCCCTTACCCGACTTTGGGATGCTATCATTGGGATGATGAGCTGCCAACAGCTGACGGATTAAAAATTGTTTTGTTTATAGCCTCAGTATTGCAAGTTGCAACATAAGTTGCAGAATGTGCAGTGTTCCGTTTTTTGCTTTATGAAAATGAAATGATTTTACAGTATGGCGAAAGTTGTATGAACTGAGAAAATTTTTTAAGCCGGTAGAACAATTGAAAAAGGGGCGAACCTTGGTGACTGACATCTTTTGGGATGTTCAAGGTGTCGTCTGAAAAGATAGAAAGAACTATAGAAAGAAAGGGGTTGCAACGTACTCCTCCTTACAGTCCAGATACGGCTACCTCGGATTTTCATTTATTGGATCCACTCAAGGATGCATTAAGTGGAAAAAAAATCAGCAACAACGAGGAGATGAAAGAATTTACGGGAAAGTAGCTCAAACAATAAGACAGAGACTTCTTTGTGTGAAGCATAAAAAACTAGCTCATCGTTGGGATGTATGTATTAACAGTTTTGAGAATGATGCTTTTGTAAAAATACACAGGTTACTTTGTCTAGATCAGTTTGTGTCTTTCGTTATTGACTGTCCCTCGTAACTAAACGGCTCTATCTGTCTGCCATCTAGATTAGACACAAAACATTATAGCTGTAACATGTGGCAAAAAGCAACATCTCGAACCCGCTAGTCTATATATATTGATTTTAACAGCCGCGAGTCTGTTCCACATGTTATGCAGACGGTGCTGTATTTGCTGTTAGATTGTGCCGCACGAATATGTGTAGTGTAACGAATTAAAAAATACATTATGAAGAGTGATAAATATTTCAAGCTAGTTCTAGCTTCTTGGTATTTCTACCATGGTGACATTGACAGGGTCCAAATGAACAACGAAATTAAAATAAAGAAAAGAAAAAAATCGCGTGTGAAATCATTACGTTAACATCGACGAAATCCATGTGGACAGACCCAGTGAGGTGGTGGTTAGTTCCCTAGATTCGCATTCGGGCGAATGACAGTTCAAGTCCCCGTCCACACATCCATATATATGTTTCACATGATTTTCTCTAATCACTTAACGCAAATGTCGGGATGGTTTCTTCACAAAAGGTACAGCCAATTCATTCCCTACTCTTCCCTAATCCGAGCTTGGATCGTTCTCTAATGGGATGGTGGTCCACTGGATGTTAAATTCTGATATTCCTTCCTTTCTGCCGGCCGGAGTGGCCGTACGGTTCTAGCGCTACAGTCTGGAGCCGAGCGACCGCTCCGGTCGCAGGTTCGAATCCTGCCTCGGGCATGGATGTGTGTGATGTCCTTAGGTTAGTTAGGTTTAAGTAGTTCTAAGTTCTAGGCGACTGATGACCTCAGAAGTTAAGTCGCATAGTGCTCAGAGCCATTTGAACCTTCCTTTTTAGGATTCCGTATCTTAGTCGGTACAAACGGAACCATTATAAGATCACTTTGTTGTCTCCCTGTCCGTTTGTTGCGACTCCTTTTCCGCAGAAAAATGTAGAGGTATCAAGTTGAAATTTATGTCAAATACTAAGGCCTACGTTCCCTTGACGGTGTAAAAACTTTAAGCTTCTCAGACAGTGTAATAAAAAATACGGCTATATATATGTAACATCTTTTGATACTACCAAAGTCGCTCAATAAAACCTGTGTATGAATTGTCTACATACATGTTGGACCTGATGATCTGTTGGTAAGCACGTGCCTGGAAATTGAGAGATTGCGCGATTGAATCTCTGGCGGTCCACGGTTTTTGCAGTCTTCGTTGTAACTTAAGGTTTACCTCTCGACGATGAGAGCTGTGGCCAGAACAACACGAGGCTCGGATTCCGTGTTACACTGCAGGTCACTCTTCTCTGGCTGGATACGGGATACGCAAGTCGCTGAGGAGGCGTCTAGCGGAAGGACTTGCACCAGGCCATTGAGTGACACGAAATCATTATCGACTTACGTAATTAAGTTTGTGCGGAGCACAACAGCGAGCAAGTGCTACTCACGGTTGTCGTTTCTTTTTCTTCCATACTGACAGACTAAAACACAACACGTGTATAGAAAGTACGAATAGCAATGCCTTCAGTCACAATTTGTTCGTGTTTTATTGAGTTACGCGATGCATTTCGGGCCTTGTGAGTCCATTATCACGTGAAAATCGTTTTATCACACCATTTACTTCTCCTTTTGAATGAGGTGATGGGGTATTCTATACCTTTTCCTTTATTTGATCCTCGAATTTCTAAGCTTAACATATAACCTTCCAACAGGAAAATACATTTAGCATCTCGTCATTCATGGAACAAACCCGATGTTGCATGATAAATGTGCATGTTCAAAAGTGTTAAGAAACGATTATCTACAGTGACGATACAAAATATTATGACCACCTGCTTCATAGTGTGTGGGTCAGTTTCGAAACACAATACAGCAGCGATTCTGCGTGACATGCATTCGACAAGTTCTTGGTTGGTTTCCGATGTACGTAGACATCTGGTTCCAGAAGTCAAAACACAGGTCGCGCTGTACCCATAAATTACGGGGCAGCAGCTTTTGTGAGAAAACCTCCCTCCAAAAATTGTGTCCCAAAGGTCTTCCATCGTGTTCACGTAAGGCGAATTTCGTGGCCAAGACATCAAGACGAGTTTACTCCCCTGCACCTCAAACCAATTTAGAAGGATTCTGGCCTTGAGACTCGGAGAGTTATCCTGCAAGATGATGTCATCGCCGTCGGGGAAGACATCAAGCTTGATGGGACGCAGGTGGTCCACAACAATGTTACCTCAGCCCACAGCTGTCACGGTGTCACCACAGACTTCTTGTCAATCACAGCATAAACTGCTCTCACAGGTGTGGGTCCGGGGAGCGGTCCATTTTTCGAGTATACGAGGTCTGTTCAAAAAATTCCGGAACATTCGTAATTCCGAACCAGTGGTGTGTTGGAGCTGAATGTGACTGACATCCCTGCACACGCCTGTGTGTCATATGTACCTGCCGAAAGTTTCTTTGTTGTATGTCTGTTAGTTATTGTTCAGTGTTGTGTCGAGTAGAGCACAGTGTCGCAAAGTTTGCGAATTTCGAGATGGCAGAGTTAGAGGAGCAACGTCTACCGACGACGCTCATGTCAGGAACATCAACGAAATTGTGCGTGCCAGTCGAAAACTGACTATCCGAGAGACTGGAGAAGAATGTAACATTTCAGTTAGATTATGTCATGAAATCGTGGTACAGCATCTTGGAATGCATCGTGTTGTCAAGTTCGTCCCATGCCTCGTGAGTCAAGACCAGAAAGACCTTCGCCTTGGAATCTGCGAAGAGCTTTTGGATCGCGCAATGAGAACGACACGTTCCTTAAGAGAATCATAACTGGTGATGAGACTGTTGTCTGTGGTTATGATGTTGAGATAAAGGTTAAGTCTTCATAATGAGTCGGGAAAGATTCTCCACGACCAAGGAAAGCTCGTCAGGCCAGATCAAATGGTCAAAGCCATGCTGATACTTTTTTTGACTTTGAAGTATTAGTTCATCATGAATTTGTGCCACAGGGGCAAACTGTACTCGAACATTATGAATCACCTTGAAGAAAATTACTTATTGAAACACGGATTCAGAAAATATCGTTCTTTATTCCCATGAAGTAATGAGTGCTGTCGACAAGGGATCTCAGATTCCTAGATTTCCAGAAGGCTTTTGATACCGTTCCTCACAAGCGACTATTAATCACACGGCGTGCATATGGAATATCGTCTCAGTTGTGTGACTGGATTCGTGATTTCCTCTCAGAGAGGTCATAGTTCGTAGTGATAGATGGTAAATCATCGAGAAGAACAGAAGTGATATCTGGCGTTCCGCAAGGTATTGTCATAGGGCCTCTGCTGTTCATGATTTACATACATGATCTAGGCGATAATCTGAGCAGCCCCCTTAGATTGTTTGCAGATGGCGCTGTAATTTACCGTCTAGTAAAGTCATCATACGATCAATTCCAATTACAAAATGATCTAGAGAGAATTTCTGTATGGTGCGAAAAGTGGCAATTGGCACTAAACAAAGAAAAGTGCGAGATCATCCACATGGGTACTAAATGAAATCCGATAAATTTTTGGTATACGTTTAATCGCACAAATCTAAGGGCTGTCAATTCGACTAAATACCTAGGAATTACGATTACGAGCATCTTAAATTGGAAAGACCGCATAGATAATATTGTGGAGAAGGCGGAACAAAGACTGTGCTTTGTTGGCAGAACACTTGGAAGATGCGACAAACCCACTAAAGTGACAGCCTACATTACATTTGTCTGTCCTCTGCTGGAATATTGCTCCGCAGTATGGGATCGTTACTAGGTAGGATTGACGGAGGTCATCGAAAAAGTGCAAAGAAGGGCAGCTCGTTTCGTTTTATCGCGCAATAGGGGTGAGAGTGTCACTGATATGATACGCGAGTTGGGGTGGCAGTCACTGAAACAAGGCGGTTTTCTTTGCGGCGAGATCTATTTACGAAATTTCAATCACCAACTTTCTCTTCCGAATGCGAAAATATTTTGTTGACACCCACCTACGTAGGGAGAAATGGTCATCATAATAAAATAAGAGAAATCAGAGCTCGCACGGAAAGATTTAGGTGTTCCATCTCCCACGCGCCATTCGAGAGTGGAATGGTAGAGAAGTTGTGCGAAAATGGTTCGATGAAAACTCTGCCAGGTACTTAAGTGTGAATCGCAGAGTAACCATGTAGATTTAGTTGTAGATGTTAATCGATGGTATTATCGGAAAGTGCTGCAACGCCTGAGGGAAAATGTGGGAAGAAAACGGCCTGAAATGTGGTGCGCCAATTTATGACGATAACGCACCCGCACATTCATCCCTGTTGGTACGTGACTGTTGCACAAAAAACGAGATCACGGTGCTGCCTCATCCTCAGTACTCTCCAGACCTGGCCGCTGCGGAGTTTTTTTATTTCCAAAGTTGAAAAACCAGCTGAAAGGAAGAAAATTTGCAACTATGGACGGGATAAAAGAAAATTCGCAGACGGTGCTTCGCGCGATCCAGGAAGACGCGTGGCAAGATTGCTTCCTTTTGTATCCCGCCTGGATAGGCGGCGCGTGGGCCTGCTCCTGTGAACTGCTTCTGTAATATAGGCCGAGAGTAAAGGAAGCGAGTTGGAGAAGGGAGGTGAAGCACTTCGGTGTTGCACGTAGCCCGCATCTCGTGGTCGTGCGGTAGCGTTCTCGCTCCCCGCGCCCGGGTTCCCGGGTTCGATTCCCGGCGGGGTCAGGGATTTTCTCTGCCTCGTGATGGCTGGGTGTTGTGTGATGTCCTTAGGTTAGTTAGGTTTAAGTAGTTCTAAGTTCTAGGGGACTGATGACCATAGATGTTAAGTCCCATAGTGCTCAGAGCCATTTGAACCATTTATTGCACGTAACTTTAACACTTTTGATAGAGTCAAAAACACAAGTAAATTCAAATGCATACGTAACTTTGGCTAGGATGAGCACGTAGGTGTGAAGCCGTAGTCCATGTCAAAGCGTGTGAAATTAGGATTACTGTTCTGTATAATCTCAAAACTAACAAATACTCGTTGCTGTCAATACTTTAACTGAACGTAACTAGTACAAAGTCTCAGTAGGAAGCTAGCGCACTCGGTAGTAGACGCGATATTTCATGGCCGTCTGCTCTTGATGAAACGGACGAAATCAAGAAGGCACTCCCTGAGTTCCACGGCTTCGGTCAGAGGGCGCTGTGATCGGCGTAGTTAGTCTTCTCTCGTAGTGGCAACTTACGAGAGCGTGCACCTACGTTGTGGCATCAGAACTATCGACGTCACACTCCCGGAAGTGGAAAAGGCGTTGGAAGCGGTGTATCAATTGTGGAGGAGAATATTTCTAAGTAGATCATGCACAATCAGTAAAAGGTAAGCGTAGAAAAATTTTGTGGAGAAAGTCTCGGAATTTTTTGAACAGAGCTCGTATATTCGTTTGGATGACGATGTATCCGGGCACGACAATCGACCAGCTGCAACAAGAATCTGGCCAGGGACACGTTTCAGCTGATCCAACGACCAGTCTCAATGATCCTGTGTACACATCGTTAATAATTCACCGTGCAGTCCGCTCAACATAGGAACACTTAGGGGTCGTCTTCTGCGGAATTCCATGTTCAACAGTGTGCGCTAAACGATGTGCTCCGAAACACTGCGCCAGAGTTGTACTCAGCGGTCAGATCTCCCACATATTTCCGCCTATCCTGCTTTACAGAATGGGGAAGTCTCCAACCTCCACGTTTTGTGATGGCGCGTGGACCTCAAGATCTACTCGTGGTTTCACCCCCCTTTAACCATTTGCATTTGGGGATAAGAAAGCTATATGCAAACAGACGACCAGTTTCATCGCTCCCGCGATTTCATTTCCAGGAGACGGGCCATAACAATCTGTCACTTCTCAAGATCGCTTATCATAGTGGGTTTCCCATTTGCGTCCCGTATCGTTGCTTGAAAAGTTCCCCATTCGTTTGTGCTCCGCTTGCACAGTTTCCTCGCCGCATCACGTGTTCGCAGCACCCAGAGGCACAGGCAGTGTTGTCACGATGTCTTGACGAATCAATGCCTTTGACACACATGTCTCCATATTTCTCGAAAGAGTAATTTACAGAGTGGAATACAAACCACCACCTATCGATGTCACGGTGTGAGAGGTTGAAATGACTGTTTACAAATTACTCATACGATATAAAATTACAGTAATACATACGAGGTGCGACAATCAAGTAATGAGACTGATTTTCTTTGCAAGACGTGGCAACCCTGCAGGCTTGCGTAGGCACAATATCTTTGACCTTGGTCTATAAGCTGCTTCTAGTCCAAGCAGCACATTGATGCAACTGCTCAGTCGTGAGTTGCGCTGTAATAAGTTAACACGTGTTTGTGTCTCTCGTCACGGAAATGGAACCGCATAATATTGCGCAATGGTATGCCATTTCTCTTTGCGTTAAATTGGGTGAAAACGCGACGACAACTTACGGTAAGCTTCAGAAGGCTTTTGGAGAGGAGGTTACGTCTAGAGCTCAAGTTTTTCGTTGGCATAAAATGTTTACCGAAGGCAGAAAGAATGTTGAAGATAAAGTCCGCAGTGGACGGTCACCAACCTCACAGATGGATGTCAACTTGGCGAGGGTGCGTGAACTCGTACAATCTGATCAAATATTATATGTGAAAATGATTGCAGAAGAACATCAATCGAGAAACGTTTCGTCTACTAATAACTGAAGATCTTGGTATGAGAAAGATTTGTGCAAAAATGGCCCCAAAAATCTCACACCACAACAGCGAGAAACACGGAAAAATGTCGCAGGCGATCAGTTCGAGCAAACGGAAATCAATCCAGAATTGTTGAGCCTTGTTATCACTGGTGATGAAAGGCGGTTTTTTTCAGTACGATCCAGAGACAAAACGCCAAAGTTCGCAATGGTGTTCAAAGGGATCACCCAGATCAACAAAAGCTCGCATGTCTAAGTCAAAAGTGAAATGCATGCTTGTGTGCTTCTTTGTTTCCAATGGACAAACGGTTAACCAATATTACTACAAAGAAATTTTAGAAAGACTTCGTAGAAGAGTTCTTCGTGTCAGTGCCAACATTACTCATAATTGGATTCAGCATCACGATAATGCGCCATCCCATACTGCTCTGTCAGTACAGCAATTTTTAACCTCAAAACTGATTTCAGTACTACGACAGCCACCTTATTCACCAGACATTGCTGTTTGCGACTTTTTTCTATTTCCAAGAGTCAAAACGGCGGTCACGTGAAACCATTTTCGAACAACACAAGGTGTCCAAAAAGCTGTGACGAGGGTTTTGAGGGTATTACAGAAGATGAGCTCCAGAAATGTTACCATCAATGGCAAAACCGCTGAAAAAAATGTCTGCAGTCAGAAGGGAACTACTTTGAAGGAGACAACACTAAACTTGACTAAAACGCTAAGAAACTTTTTTTTTCACATCAGTCTCATTACTTTATTGTCGCACCTCGTATAATAAAGAAAACTGGACAAAATTTGATCAAAGGTATTGCCTGACATCTAATAAAAATAGATGGCTGTATTTTCTAGTACCATTTACTATTGAAACAACAGTTCTTTTTATTTCAGTTTTCTCACTTACTAATCGGACACGTTTACTTCAAAATTGTAATTCGCTTCCTGTCAGTGATTAGACGTCCTTGCGCTTCCGAGACGAGCCGAGACGACACATGTTGAATGTGCTGTTTAGTGCCCACTGAAGGCGGGAATCCAGCTTAACGACTTTCGTAAGTTTACTCAGAGCTGACGCCGTAACTAGTTACAGTGCTTTTCAGTGGACTTACCCTGCTGTTGCGACGTCAATTTCCCATGTTTGTCGTCGTAATTACCTACTTACAACTGAAAAACAAGGGCCCAACGGCCTATCTTTCGTACGGTATAATTTGAGTGCCCGATAATACTAAGCCAGTCTTGAGAAAGAAAGTTTCTTCACAAATAGATTTCATCTGTAGCGTAGCGTAAAAAATAATGTGTTTCCAGACATTCACTGCCAGAAATTAGTTTTCTGCAGAGTGTGAAGTGGTGTTACCGTTATTCGATCCCTTTTCTGCACGAAGAACGATAACATTTCTCGAAATGTTTCTCACGAGATATTCTTTAGAGGTAAGCAATCGCAGGCCACTTCAGCCCCATCGTACAGGCACTATTTCTCGGAAATATTGCCTCAAAACTTTTCAGGTAAAATGGGTTTAGGTAAACCGACAAGGGTGAATAGTGTGCTGATCCTTACATTGTCCGGAAGCTGCTGGAAATCGATGACACGAATTCAGCAAGAGAATTTTAAATGGGAACATGGGTAGAGATTGTACCTTTCAAAAGAGCTCTCAAAACTGAACATATTCCATTGAAAAGTTTGCTACGTAATTTGCGGCATTGTGGTTAAATGGAAGAGGTGACACTTGGAATATCGCTTCAGGAATCAAAAAGAAAGTTTCATACGATAACAGATGTGCATTTTGATGTAACGAAAACTACTTTGCATTACACACTCAACTTTGAGTAAACTTTATCCGGTATTTTAATACTTTTAAAAATCTGTTAGAAAATATAGCCGTTCAGTTTACAAAAATAAGTGTTTATAATGATTTCTATGCTATTCTAAACACAGTATTGACCTCCTTTGTGCCCTCAGAGTAACCTAGAACGTCTCTACATCTGGGAGTGACCGGCATATTTCGCGAATTCCATCATTCATATCTCGCCTTGTGAGCCACTGATGATACACATTCTGTGTTGCATCTCCGAAAGAAATAATCTAGACGAATTGAATGTGGCAACCCTAGCAACCAAGACATCGGTCTCACTACAACCAGTCCAACAGCTAAAAATAAGTAAAGGTTCACCTGGTGTCCAAGGAAAATTGTTGCCTGTTGCAAGTTTTCAGTCGAACGTCTTCTAGCAACTCTGTCAATTCATGTTAAAGCATTTCAAAGAACTGCTCATTACTTAAATTTTCATCAAAGAAATACGTCGGAAGATTTTTCGTGGCTGAGTCCACAGAAAATGTTTGTGCTCTAGACGCACTGGCTGTTTTGATGAAGTAACCAATGAGGATTTTCTTCTATCCTATAGTGAGCATTGTGGCTATTTACTTCGCCGCTAGATTTGAAAGTGGCTCCATCAGTCCACAATATTATAGTTCTGACGTTCAGATTTTGATTTACACTGAAGAGCCAAAGAAACTGGTACACCAGCCTAATATCGTGTAGGGCCTCTGCGAGCATGCGGAAGTGCCGCAACACGACCTGGCATGGACTTGACTAATGTCTGAAGTAGTGCTGGACAGTACTGACACCATCAATCCTGCAGGGCTGTCCATAAATCCGTGAGAGTACGTGGGGGGGGGGGGGGGGGGAGGGGTGGCGGTGGGGATCTCTTACATCTTCTGCTTCTGAACAGCACGTTGTAAGGCATCCCAGATATGCTCAATAATGTACGTATCTGGGGAGTTTGGTGGCCAGTGGAAGGGTTTAAACTCAGAAGAGTGTTCCTGGAGCCACTCTGTAGCAGTTCTGGAGATGTGGGGTGTCACATTGTCCTGCTGGAATTGCCCAAGTCCGTCGTAATGCACAATTGACATGAATGGATGCAGGTGATTAGACACGATACTTGCGTGTCACCTGTAACAGTCGTATCTAGACATCCCATGTCACTCCAACTGCAAACGTACCACACCATTATAGAGCCTCCACCAGCTTGAACTATTCCCTGCTGACACGCAGGATCCATGGATTCATGAGGTTGTCTCCACACCCGTACACGTTCATCCACTCGATACAATTTGAAACGAGACCAGGCAACATGTTTCTAGTCATAAACAGCCCAATGTCGGTGCTGATGGGCCTACGTGAGGCGTAAGGCTTTGTGTCGTGCAGTCATCAAGAGTACACGAGCGGGCCTTCGGCTCTGAAAGCCCATATCGATGATGTTACGTTGAATGGTTCGCACACTGACACTTGTTGATGGCCCAACAGTGAAATCTGCAGCAATTTGCGGAAGGTTTGCACTGTCGTCACGTTGAACGTTTCTCTTCAGTCGTCGTTGGTCCCGTTCTTGCAGGATCTTTTTCCGTGCGCAGCGGTGTCGGAGATCTGATGTTTTACCGTATTCCTGATATTCACGGTACACTCGTGATATGGTCGTACGGGAAAAACCCAGCTTCATCGCTATCTCGAAGATCCTGTGTCTCATCGCTCGTGCGGCGACTGTAACACCACGTTCAAACTCACTTAAATCTTGATAACCTGCCACTGTAGCAACAGTAACCGATTTAACAATTGCGCTCGAAACTTGCTGTCTTATATAGGCATTGCCGACTGCAGCGCCGTATTCTACCTGTTTGCATATCTCTGTATTTGAATACTCATGCTTATACGTTTCTCTGGCGCTTCATTGTAGAAACCAGGAGTCGTAAGCTTCACTTAACATCTAATCAATATGACTTAAACAGGTATGTATAATTCTCTAGAAGGTACTTTTTCTCAAAGTGGAAGTGTTCGCTGTAGGACGTGGATCGAGATTTATTGCAACAGTAAAGAGCACATGATTTATCCTACGAACTCTCTTATCTCTTAAGGGTTGCTCAGATCGTCCGATAGAAGAAGTTATATGAAATGGCGCAAGCCAATAGCCTTGAGGCAGTGGTAACAGTGGTTCCCGTCAGATGACCAAAGTTAAGCGCTGTCGGGGCTAGAACTCGAGTGGGCTACTGTGCGGGTCTGGCGAGTACTGTTGGCGAGCGGGATGCACTCAGCCCTTGTGAGGCCAACTGAGGAGAGCTTGTTGAGATGTAGCGGATCTAGTCATGAAAACTGACAATGGACGGGAGAGCAGTGTGCTGACCACGTGCCCTCCAGTGGCGCCCATCGTCTGAGGATGACACGGCGGTCGGTCGGTTTTGTTGGGTCCTCCGAGGTCTGTTCGGCAGGAGTTAAAAAAAATAACTTTACGAGGTCTGATCCACCTTGTGTAGTTGTACAGGGTGGCCAAAATAGAAACCGTCCCAAAAAATATTTTTACACCTTTAGACATCTAATCAATATGCTTGCACATTACATATTCCAGTCATGGGTGGGTTGTATTGCCTAGCTTAAGGTGCTTATATATTGTGTAGACATCGAACAGATTAGTCAGCAATCGCTATATTCTGCGAATCTACAAATAAGAGTGTGTTAAAGTAACATTACAAGCACTCTTGAAATTATCTTTTAACTTCGGTATTATTCCAGTGTTGGCGTTCGGCGGAGGAAGAGAAGCGAAATATCTAAATGAAGTCACTGGTCATTAGGTGAATTAACATTGTTATCAATAGAGACAAGGAACAACAAACCTCAAGTCTGTTACATTTTTCATAGGCACTTGGCATTTTAGAAAATTACCATCATAATCAGATAATTAACTAACAGCAGCTCTAGGTGTCAGTGGGAGATGATGAAGCTCATCTCAACAAGTACCTATCACATCAGCATAAGAGTGTATTTTTCGACGGACAAGTTGTTATACGAATGTATGTAAACGTTGTCTTTCATAAGTAGTCGAATAAAGAAATGTTACGTGTGAAGTGATACATGTGAAATTGTTATAGCTTTCTGCAGCTTCCTGTTACGGTGCTGATAACAATTGCAACCTTTGCCAAAGGCTACCAACAGTTTGTTCGACTGTGTCATGTCCACTGCAGTGATGATAAACACGATTTAGGGGAACTTGGTTATTGTTCCGAAAACGTTGTGAAACTCTTTTACAGTTATGGGTTTCCTATTCACTCTCTGTAACAACCGGTTTCCTAACAAGTTGACAAATGGCCACTTGTGTCAGTTTCTTCAGTTTGTAACAGGCATAGTACTTTTTCATTGAGCTCGCTTAAAGATTTGTTTACAGTGTTATAATGATGTCAGTATGTTGACTTCGCACACAATTTCTATATTCACAGGTATAGTTGTTCAATGAGATTACACCGCCACTGATGCTGAAAGCGGCTTCAGTTAAAAATATTAGTCCTTCAGTGAAACGGAGTTGATCAATTATAAATTGTACTAAAAGTCAAAACTCTTGCCTTTTTTTTTTTTTTTTTTTTTGTGCTATGTGACCTTGTGTTCAGCTGGCAACACATGAATAAATAGCGGACACGCTTGGTTTCTGCCCAGACTATCTACAAAGATAGTCTTCGGTAGTCTTTACTCTTTCTTAGAATGTTTACAGTTGCCAAGTAATATCGAATAGCGTATGTGGATTTTCACAGCACTAAGATATAATTCTTTTATGATAGCTTGGCACGACTAATTTTAAATGAACAGTGTAAGTACCTCATTCTACATTTTAATCAGAGATCACTATTCCGCGAAACGGAGAACATAAAAATAATATTGTGCTGGAAACTGGTGTGACTAATTTGCATTAAGCACGAGGAATAAACTAATAGTACCGAATTTGGAACAGAAGCAGTTGCTGCTTTTACGGTGTCAGAACGTAACCGGTAAACTCAGAAATAAATCTTTATTACGCTGTGAAACAGCGGCATTCTGTTGTACTAGCCCGCATCCGTGGTTTATCCCGAAATGCATTTTCAGGTTATGTCTGCGGGGGGTTTCCTGAAAGCGTTTATCTTCATTATTTGCTTAAGGTAAGGCAAGGATTAGGATAACAATGTCTGGGTATGACGGGACTAAAACAGGAACAGGGAGCGCAGACACATATAAGTGCAATTAACTGCAAATTAGTTATGTCATAAAAAATGAGATTTGCACTTCAGAACAAATAAGTTGCATTTTATATAGTTGTATTTCATTAATCTCTCGCTGTTGCCGTGTGAAATTGTGGTAATTCTGGAATCTATGGTATTTTTCCTACAGATCTGGCAAATCAGATGTAATACTACAAGTGCTCAGTAGCTGATTTCGTGGTCGTGCGGTAGCGTTCTTGCTTCCCGCGCCCGGGTTCCCGGGTTCGATTCCCGGCGGGGTCAGGGATTTTCTCTGCCTCGTGATGACTGGATGTTGTGTGATGTCCTTAGGTTAGTTAGGTTTAAGTAGTTCTAAGTTCTAGGGGACTGATGACCATAGATTTTAAGTCCCATAGTGCTCAGAGCCATTTGAACCAGTAGCTAATTGATGTCATCAGTTCTGAGACACCATACATATATTTGCAATTTTCCTCCAGGTTTAAACACTTGCTTGCTATGCTAGTCCCTCGTTACCACAATAAAAACAAAATACTGTACTGTCACTACACTCGGAAATATTAATATTAACCACAAACTGACGGCTAGACCGCACGCCAATTCCTAGAGTCAATTCAATGCGAACGAAACAGCACAACAAAATGTCAGTTCTTAGAACACAGTATTCAGTGAATGAAAGAGGCAATGATATGGCACTGAAAACAAAGGTGCATTTGCAACTTTGTGATCTGAAACGTTTCCTATGAACGCAGCTGGCATGATTTCGGTTATTCACGTCTGAAGCGGAATAGCAGTCAAAGCAGTGCGTGGGAGCCGGTTGCCTGGCAGCAAATCGGGAGAGGTAAATTCCATCTGCCGGGAATGTTATGGCCTATATTTCCTAGGATGCAAAAATTATTCTTGTGATCGAATGTCTCGAAATAGTTGAAATAACGCACTGGTAAATACTTGACAAGCCTCAACCGTATGAAATAAAATACGTGGGATACATTCTAGATTGCAAGACAAAACGAATAAAAACTCTGTCGCGTAATACACAAAAATGCCTAAAAGGAGCCTCGTCGATAGGAATACTGGGGGGTGGGGGTTAGGAATGTGATGTTGTAATATACACCCAGTTTGCGAGATTTCGTACCCTCTGACTTCACCTATCGTATTCCAAGATCTACACAGATTTGTGGCTATAAAATGTTTTGAATAACCTGGAAGATTGGTATTTTGTAGATATTCCAGAAAAAAATGGCTCTCAGCACTATGGGACTTAACATCTCAGGTCATATGTCCCCTAGAACTTAGAACTACTTAAACCTAACTAACCTAAGGACATCACACACATCCATGCCCGAGGCAGGATTCGAACCTGCGACCGTAGCGGTCGCGCGGTTCCAGATTGAAGCGCCTAGAATCGCTCGGCCACCAGAGGCCGGCAGATATTCCAGTGTAGTACTCCATAAATGGATTCTACTCCCACAAGGTGTAGTGACCTGAAACGAAACTACCTCGTTAATTAGTTAACTTTGTATGTGAAACACAGTCTTTCGCTGCCGCTGTGGTTCTGGTGGTCTTCAGTCTCAAGACTGGGTTGAAGCAGCTTCCTACGCTGGTCTGTCCCGTGCAAGTATCTTCATCTCTGTTTAGCTACCGCAACCTACATTACCTTGAACTTGTTTAGTGTAACATGCCTCCTTCAATAATTTCCCCCTCCCCTCTGCCTGAATTTTGCCCCATTACCAAATTAAGTACTCCTTGATGCTGCAACATGTATGCATTCAACTGATACCTGCTTGAAGCAAATATCTTTTATCTACATATCGTCTCAGTATGTAAGATAGTTAGCTCCCCTACCCTCCTTTTTTTTTTTTTTTTTTTTTTTTTGCTGAACCTTCAGAAATATGTGAGTTCATTTAGTGAGGTTGTAGAGGATGACATAATGAGAGTACAGCATGACTGGCTGTCCTTTTCTAGCCAAGACTTACCGAGATTAATACGACCCGCCCTTGGATTATCTTAGTCAGTCGTCGCGCAGGATTTCCTCCTACCTAAATTAGAATTAAATTAATACCTTCAGCTGCTGACGGGCGTTGATATATATCAACGGGGACAGATGAAAATATGTGCCCCGACCGGGAATCGAACCCGGGATCTCCTGTTTACATGCCACACACTCTATCCATCTGAGCTACCGAAGACACAGAGGATAGTGCGACTGTAGGGACCGTCTCACGCACGCCTCCCGCGAGACCCACATTCTCACCTTGTACGTCCACACACTACATTCGTAGTGTCCCACCCCAACGCACTCATTACTTGTGGAAGACATCCTTACCAAGTCCCGCAAGAGTTCGGGGAATATGTGTGCATCCGCACAGAAGAAGGTCATGGTCGGTATTGCCAGAACTATAAACTTATATGGATATGGTGTCTGTTCTTTCGGGCATGCCCGAAAGAACACACACCATATCCATATAAGTACATTCCTCCTACCTGTTTTTCCGCAAAGCACTCGTAGCTGACGTGCCTCACAGAAGCAGTATCAGCTCCATCAGATTGTAAGGAAAAGTGCTACTATTTACGTTACAATTTCTAAGTGATGAAGCGGGAACGTATGTAACTTGAAATAATGTTCATGCATGCCCTTATGATGTGTTTTTTTATGAAAACACCATTTTCGGCAGTAATAAAATAATCCGTCACTTTTAACTCAAAACTAGCTATTTCCTGAGAGCATGGTCTTGCGACACAACTAAACCGAAAGGTATGCTATCGCCGACTGGCAACTATGCCGCGCCGTCTAGATCTCATACTTACAGTCGTGGAACATCGTAACTGTTCGTACAATTACGTTACCTTAAACATTGTTCACTTGTTTATTAAAATGACTGTTTTCTTCAACCGTAATGTAGTTGTAAAAAGTGTTTACGACCAGCAGGCTTCTCCTCATATCTGTAGTGGTAAAAGTAACTTTTGTTCGTAAGTATTTATTGAATAAACTTACTTGCTTAGCGCCAGAACGGTTGTTGTTTCCTGTATCGTGCGCTGGTGTAGCTGCCTTTCTCACAGCTAGTCTCAGCACCTCACCACGCCAGATGGTCCACCGGCTACTTCAACCAGTGTGGGACTGAACTCTTGCTCCCTGCTATGCGTTCTGCAGTGCCTCCTGAGCTTACTGAATGCTACTGATGTGTGCAGACGCGATGTAGAATGTAAATCTGGGAGATCTCTGTGTATAAAAGGCACTGTCCTGACAGATTGACTGACTAACTCATCTTGGCCTAGCCCAAACCGCTGAAGATTTGGAGATGATCTGGAGGTTTTACTGTAGGCATTGTTTAAGAAGCGATTTTTCGAAAGTCCAACCATAATGGGGTGAAATAGGGGATGAAGGTATCTTATGAAGATGTCGCCATTAACGCAATTTTGAAGCTAGACCTAAAAAATTGGTATTTGGTTTCTTGATCAGAAATAGAGAAATACGTGTTTCAGCATTTTTGGAAATTTAATCCTATTGGAGTGAAATAGTGGGTGAAAGCTTTTATTGAAAATAGATCATTATTAAAGAACTACAAGATGATGGTAATAAAGGAAAATGGCCAGTTGCATGAGTAAAAGTTGCACCAAAAGCTCACTGTCTGCAAATTTTACTCATGCAACTGGCCATTTTCATTTATTAACGTCATTCTGCAAGATTACGGTCTATATTGTCGCTTGCTCACGGTGATGCTTTTAAACTTTCACTGTCATTGTATAGGTATTTACGTATGCATGTCATTGCACGACCACAGCTAATAACGCTTTCCCATGGATCTTCACCGCCTTTTATATTTATTTTGAATGATCTGAAGATGGCTGCAGATAGCAACCGAAACTAGTTGTCAACCTTTATTTGTAATAGAAAAATTGCAGTCTAGGCATTAAAAGCTTTTTACTTTCTAAACATTTTTATTTAATAAGAAATATTAAGACAGCCCTCTCCTCCACATTGTTATAATACAGTAATTTTTAGGTTTATCAGAAAATTCACGACCATGAAATTTGTCCTCGACGAGTCATCACTTTGCCCACTAAATGAAAAAGTAAAAATTCGGAAGCGACCGCTTCATCATCCCTTTTAATTCTCTTGCAAAAGGTTTTCATGAACGTGCGTCACATTTGAACTCCAGGACGAGATGTAATGCGACTTCCGGCTCATAGAGGACGGTGCGTAATGAATAATTCAGGACACACTGAATATATTTAAATAATATTATAGGAGAAAGAAAGGCCATATTTGTCAAGCTCCAGATTGATCGTCTACCCCATAACAACGCGGAAGAATATGAAAGTGCGCCGCATTGCAGTAGGGCCGCAAAATAACCAAACAATGAGCGGAAAGAAAACGTTACGCGGTGAGTAACCTCTTTAGCATTCCACAGAGGAATAATTCTTGATACGGGAACATGCAATATTCCTATTTTGTCGTAACTGTTTCCAAATGACTCGGGATTTTTCCCCAAGACGTCATTCGTTATCATTGCTAAACAAACAGTAACTGCCGCTAAGATGGCGTATCATGTGACATATCTAAGGGAAACTCTTGATAATGTAATGTTTGTGCCACCAGGCAGACTTGGTAGTACAGCCCTTTAATAACGTAGACTAATATTCTCCACGATTAAGTTTTTGCATCATCAGACAGAAAAATCTAATGTGTTGTAAAAAAAAAAAAAATTGATGAAGCACGGCTATAATAGCAGTAGCATAAGAATTATCACATGTACCTCAGTATATTGAACATTTACGTATTTTCAGACAAGTTATTTATTGCCATTTGAATGAAAATAAGTTAAGATCTTTTTTTACTTATTTCACATTCATGATGATCATTTCACTTCGGTTCTGTAGAAGGTACAATTAGCATGTATGTTTTCATTTGTAAATATTTAGCGTGTATTCACGTTTTCCGGCGTGTTCTACACCGTGGAGGACCTCCCACTATATTCTACTGGAATGAATAATTCATACGACGTAATATTATCTGCAGAGGACGCCGGAAGTCAAAATTTTCGGTTATGGAAAAATGCGAGCGATATTTTAAAATATTAAACGAGTCACAAATGTAGTTGAAATTTCGTTGTAGATACATACACAGGCTCACATAAGGTATTTAAAACGTGTCGCATAATCATACAGAAAATAATACTGGCGAAAATTGGAAAAAAAGTAATATGAACATACAGTCCGAGCAAAGGCTTTTCGAGAAGCTGCCCATTCTGTCGTATGATAGCCATCCACAGGAGGTAGTCGTAAGCCATTTTTACGCGTCCTTCAGAACTCCACATGGAATCACAAACTCGTATGAATACACCTGGCTACTCGTGCGGTAGCGTTCTCGCTTCCCACGCCCGGGTTCCCGGGTTCGATTCCCGGCGGGGACAGGGATTTTCTCTGCCTCGTGATGGCTGGGTGTTGTGTGATGTCCTTAGGTTAGTTAGGTTTAAGTAGTTCTAAGTTCTAGGGGACTGATGACCATAGATGTTAAGTCCCATAGTGCTCAGAGCCATTTGAACACCTGGCTACTCCCGAAACTAATAACACGTATGGCACACACGCCGCTGTAATGTACACATACTGGTGATGGGAGTGACGTACGCCAAAGCCGTTAAATGTTCCCATAACTGGAAATCTGAGACACTGAAGTCATGTAACAGCAATGTCATTGTACTGGGCTGCCTAGAGCAATGTATTGCTATTAGGTACAGTGCGTGACAAGAAGGCGTCGATCTGGTTTGTTTTCCGTTGTACATAAAATGAATCCCCTGTATTCTGTAAAGGAAATATGCACCAGTAGGGCCCGATTGGCAGAATTCTTTGATAAACAACACTGGTAAATGTTCACGGTAATGTGTAGGGATAGCGAGTGTGTCATAATTACCATCCACGCATTGATACTAAAGACAGCCTCATGTCATGCTTCAGAGGTCACTCGAGACTTTGTATGTGGCATGACATTGTGGTAACGCATGAATTCACTCTGGGTGAATCCAATTTCGCTGTACATTAAATGTAAATTGCGAACTACGATACTTCTGCACTTAATGCTATAAGTATGTAATATCTGAAATATGTGACAGGTGTAATTACTATGACATCAGTACCAGAGTCATCCTTATTAATGAACGGTTCGCAGGAGAGCTTCTGTAAAGTTTGGAAGGTATGAGACGAGGTACTGGCAGAAGTAAAGCTGTGAGTACCGGGCGTGAGTCGTGCTTCGGTAGCTCAGTTGGTAGAGCACTTGTCCGCGAAAGGCAAAGGTCCCGAGTTCGAGTCTCGGTCGGGCACACAGTTTTAATCTGCCAGGAAGTTTCATATCAGCGCACACTCCGCTGCAGAGTGAAAATCTCATTCTGGACTACGGGAATTAACAGATTCAGCAGGCGGAAAGTAGTTCGATCTAGACGCTTGGGACACTCCATTTAGGATATCGATGGGGAATTCACTATTTCGATATCCACAGTATCGAGAGTGTGCCGAGAACACCAGATTTCAGGCATTAGCTCCCACCACGGACAACACAGTGATCGACGGCCTTCACTTATCGACCGAGAGCAGCGGCGTTTGCATAGCGTTGTCAGTGCTAACAGACAAGAAACATTGAGTGAAATAACCGCAGAAGTCGACATGGGACGTACATCATACGTATCCTTTAGAAATGTTAGGCGTTCATCAGCGATGGCAGCAGATGACCGATGCGACTGCCTCTGGTAACAGCAGGACATCACCTGCAGCGCCTCTCCTGAACTTGTGACCATATCAGTTGGGCCCCAGACGACTGGAAAACCGTGGCCTGGTAAGAACTGTTTGTACGTTTCCGGTGTGGTGTAGACCCCAGGAAGTCATGTCCCCAATTTAACAAGGTACTGTGAAAGCTCGTGGTTGCTCCATAACGGTGTGGGCTGTGTTTATGTGGAATGGTCCAACTGAACCGATCATTGACTGGAATTGGTTATGTTCAGCTACTTGGAGACCATTAGCTGCCATTCATGGATTTCATGTTCCCAAACAATAATGAAATTTTTATAGACGACAATGCGCCGTATCACTGGAGCACAATTGTTTGCGATTGGTTTGAAGAACTTTCAGGACAGATCGAGCGAATGATCTGGCCACTCAGATCACCCAACATGAATCCTATCGAATATTTATGGCATATAATCGAAAGAACAGTTTGTGCACAAAATCTTTCACTGGCAATAGTTTCGCAATTTAGATGGTTATAGAGGCAGGATGGCTCAATATTTCTACAGGTGACGAAGAACCACTTGTTGAGTCCATGCCATGTCGAGTTGCTGCACTACGACGGGTAAAAGGAGGTCCGAGACGATATTATGAGCTATTCCGTAACTTTTGTCACCTCAGTGTAGACAAGATAACCTCATACATATAGGGCTTTTAATCCAAATTCAGTGACGCTAAAACCACGAACGGTGTCACGTTACCTCAGAATTTAGATACGATAAACAGCCTTGAGACGTGGTACGTAGGGAAAGGCAGGATTCAGTGTAGACGGGGCTGTACTCAGTTACCGTTGGTTGCTCAGTTTAAAAAAAAATCACGTACACTTTATTTGAAAACAATTGCAAATAAGGTTGACAATAAGGACCAATTATCAAATTTTACTGTTAAGACACAATGTCTAGTAAAAAATTTCTTAAGCAAGTTGCACTCACGGCTGAACGCCTTATTGACCAGATATTCAACTTATTTGTTGGCTGAAGGCCCCTATAGTAATAACTCAAAAAACAATTTGACGGCTGAAAGTCTGGATAGCAAATTCTTAAGAACAAATTAAACTTCTCCAAGAGATACTAAAATATTATAAAAAAAGGACAGTCATAAAATTTTCGCTATTAAAAGACAATATCAAATTAAAAATTCTTAAGACAAATTGCATTCGCAGCTGAAGGCCTTAATGACAAGATATTCAAATTATTTGTTGGCTTACGGCACCAATAGTAATAACTAAAAACAATTTTACGGCTGAAGGCCTAGATAGCAAATTTTTAAGAACAAGTTAACTTCTGCAAGAGACACTAAAATGTTATAAAAAAGGACAATCATCAAATTTTCACTATTAAGATACAATATCTAATTAAAAATTCTTAAGACAAATTGCATTCACGGCTGAAGGCCTTATTGACAATCATCAGAATCTGACCAGGTCAAGAGAGAAGTGGGCCTTAGACAGTGCTCCAAGGATCGACCTGGGAAAGTCGCTCAACTTCGTAAACGATGAGACAGCCAGCTAAGAGTTGTATTCACTTAACCGGCTGGCAACTCAAACTAATGACAGTTTAAACGCAGGCAAACACTCCTGCAAAATCTACCTAACGTCTGATAACCAATACAACGATGGAATAACCCAGGCAAGGCGGAAACGGCAGACAGCACTGCGTCTTCAGAATCCTGTGTTTAGAACATCCAGAAGCAGAAGGAACCACAACGACCAAAGTGGTCCAAAAGATACAAATATCTGAACCATAATCAAGGAGGCTGTCGAACTACATGCCTTACTGGACAGTAGCAGCAAGGCGAGGAAAGGTACACTGCCGCGAAAATACGTTAACCGCCAGGGCAGGTAACTGGGGCGTTAGCGTCCATTAGGCAGGAAAACACTGCTGGTTGAACTTCATCAATAAACACAAGGAATTCGCTGCTCTTCGTCTCAGCGACCATGCGAGCAGCAACACGTGAACAAACAGCGTGATCTCAAAACAGTGGAGGTTTCGCTACTGGGTTAATGTTCACTCAACTCAAACGTCCTGGGTCCGGTGGAGGAGGAGGTTGTCGCCCTCGCAACTACAGCCCCTCGATCCGGCAGTATCTGCATGCCGCCAGCAGTCCTGGCATGTTTTCGCACTGCCTGACCTCACTGCTGCTCCGACCCAACCGAATTCCCCGACACACTCTGACCCGAAAAACACTTGATGTCCTTCCAAAGATAGTACCACGGTACTAGATATCGATAACCGCTGCTGCTGCCACTCGTGGACAGACAATGCTTGCAAATCTAGTGGCACCAGTAAACACAAGAAGAAAGCGAGACGCCACTATCCCTATTACAAAATTCCAACTTACCAAAGGCACCAACGCGAGCCACAACACGGCTGAAGTCCCATATTCAAGGAATGTTCATAGGAGGAGCAGATGCAGCAATCTGGCAACGCAGCTCACACCAAGGTCTCCGACTTATTCCGACCTTGCAATGAAGAGTCAAGTGTGTATCTGTGTCGTGTGGATGAGTGCGATGAGTGTTTGTGCAGCGCAGTGTTGGGTTGGTGCTGTTGTGGATGAATGGGATGGAGAGAGTGAAACCCTGTTCCAGAGCACAACCTACGCCTCCCCATGAGCACCAAAGGGGCCACCAAGCAGGACGTCTCTACCTGACAGATGGATCACCATCAACAGTGTCACATGCCCTCACTTCATGGGACACTGTGGGGTAGTTTGGGATTTAATGCAGGACACTGGCGCAAAGACTGATGCTCGCAGGCCGTATGTCACCAACTCAGGCAGTGAAAATTTCATCCACCAAATGGATTCGAACCGGCTTACTTCCAGGCGTCGAGTGCCACCGCACAGATGTGCTTTCAGCCACCTCGGACAAGGAGGAAGATTTATCGTTTGAAACAGGACTATAGACATGATTCTGATGCTGTTGGGTTTCCTGTTGTCACTTAGCTGCACGGTTAGTCGAGCGCGTTAACGTGCCACTACCGGGATGCGCAGAGACGAGCCTGACCTAGATGGAACCCACCTCGCGGTTAACAACGAGGGCTGGTAAGCTGGCCAGCCTGGATGCGATTTTAGGATGTTTCCCACATCCCACTAGGTGAATAACGGGCTGGTACCCAGGCCCCGCCTCGCATACATGCTACGCGAGCATCTAGAAAACGTTCTCACTCTTGCACACTGGAATTACTCTGGACGCGGACAGAGGGTGTGCATTGATTCCGCCCTGGAGGGGCGGGGGGGTGGGGGGGGGTGGGAGTGAATAGGAGACTGACGAACTTATATGTTTGGTCTTCTTAAACCAATAATCAGCAGATGCATCGTACAGTCGCGTTGGAAAGACATTTGGTCTCTTTACTATCTTTAATTGTTGCATTTTCAGCCAACTAACGGAGCAAGATGAACAGGCTGAAACAGACTGAAATTTTCTGCTTCCACCTGGTGAGATTGCAAGATTTGTGGAGTTACATTGGCGACACGTTAAAGGCGTACTAATTCCTTAGGATTAACAACTTCCTGTACGTGTACTGGTCGTAACAGTGTTCTAGACTTCGCTCAACTGGAAGTCATTGTATCAGTACTGCATCGGAAATTCTTAAAATCTGGCTTTGTAGTACCTAAAGACGAATGCACTTGGGTAAGTGTATCTAACACCTATGTTAAATCTAAGTTAACCTCAATCTAAAATATTATTTATTTAAACAAAAATGTTGATAGGAGTAGAATATACAAATCCCTGAAAGCTGTTCGCCTTGTTTCGGGTGAGGGGCTCATGTTAGAAGAGAAAGATCTCTGACGTAATTCTGAAACTATAAGTACAGGGAATGCCATGGCAGTATATTACATTTTAATGTGAAATATTACTACAACTCTGATTTGGGGTTTAAGGCCTAGCGGTCATCTTCGAATGTTCCGTCAGCGAGGCTAGAGTTGTTAGATGCAGATACAGACAGATCTAAAATACTAAGCGCTCTAACTAACTGATAGAACTTTCCCCACCCCGAGGTCGAAACTGGAAGTTAGCAGCTTCTGACGGATTCCCTGTCTGACATCACAAAGGGCGTATTAATTACACTGATGAGCCAAAACCGCCCGCATAATAGCTTGTTTCTCCGTCTTTGGAGCGAAATAAACCACTGATTGTGCGTAACAGGAATCCGACAGCTCGTTGCTAGGTTTGTGGAGGTATGCGGCATTAGATATCTGCGCACAAGTTATGTAATTCTCCTAAATAAGGGATTGCTGATTTGCATACGCTGTGATGGCGCCAGAGAGCAACCCAGATGGATTCATAGAATTTACATCAGGCAAATTTGTTCGCCGAGACATCGACGTGAGTTCAGTATAATGCTCCTCAAACCACTGTAGGACGGTTCTGGCTCCGAGACACGATTAATTATACTGCTGGAAGATGCCACCGCCTTCGGGGAAACGTCAAGCGTAAAGGGCTGCAGGCGGTTCGCAGCTGTCAGCGTGTCTACAATCACTACCACAGGTCCCATGCAAGCGCAGGAGAATGTCTCCCATAACATAATACTGTTCCCACCAGCCTGCTTCCGTAGCGCGCTGCACGTTCCGAAAGACGTTTGTGGAGACGACCGTTGACCTAGTGTAGCAACAATGTGATACACCCAAAGAGGCGACACGTTTCCATTGATCGACAGTCGAATCCCTATGGCTCCGTGCCCTCTGCAGTGGTAATTGACGATGTCATTGGGTCAACATGTGAACACGTAAGGGTGGTCTGCTGCGGAGCTCCATGTTCCACAAGGTACAACGAACGGTGTGCTCCGAAACATTTGTGCGTGCACCAGCACTGTGATCTTTCATCAGGGATGCTACCGATCACCATCTATCCTACTTCATTGAGCAGACGAGCATCCGAACCCACGTCCTCTGAAGAGTCGTGGAGTCCAACCATTTAGCGCTTAGTGGCAGTTTCTCTGTCCTACCACTTTCCGTAGATGCTCACGACAGTAGGGCACGGACATTCGACCAGCTTCGCTGTTTTCGAGACACTCGTTCATAGGCTCTGCGTAGTAATAATGTGCCCTTTGTCATAGTCGATTTTGTCTTAATGGACTTCGCCGTTTGCAGCCCATATCTTCGCTAGGGTGATAGCCTGTCCGCGTATAATCCACACTATTGTTACCGCGTCAGGTGCCCGCAACCCCAGCAGGCGGCACGCAACGTCAGTGTGGGCAGTGGTCATAATGTTTTAGCTCGCCAGTGGATGTCACGCAAGGTACTTTCTGTACGAGTGATAAGGTAAAGTCTTCGCTTCTGGTTATGTGGTTCTCCAGTTACCTGTAAACGGCCTGTAAATGTTGCGGCTATGAGAGGTTATCGGTACAGCTGTGCACTTCAAGGAAACAAATTCAGTCTGAACATTTTTGTAGATGTTATGTAGGAAGTTCACATTAAGTCGATTCCTCTCATATCAGAAATGAAGGCGAGTAAAACACGTGGTTTAAGACTGCGTAGACCTTTATTTTCGAATTGCTGTAAATCTGGGAACGCTGACCCTAGTTATTCCAAACTTTAGGTAAGTGGAGCTAGCTTCGTAAGACAGAACTTTTAAATGTAGACTGTATGATTACTTTGTCGAAGTAACGGTTAGCTGCAGTGACGATCAATAAACTTTGTATCTCACATGTAATAAATTTACATTTTCGTTACGCTAAAATAAATGGCCGATGTACAGCGCTGTGCAGAATTAAAGCAACAAACTGCTATTTATATACTAAGATGGTATCTGTTCTTTCGGACACGTCCGAAAGAACAGATACCATCGGTGACCATGGAGCTCGTTAGAATGAAATTACAATGAAATGAACACCCTTAGCAGCTTACAGGCGTTAACATACGTTAACGGGGACAGATGAAAATGTGCGCCCCGACCGGGACTCGAACCCGGGATCTCCTGCTTACATGGCAGACGCTCTATCCATCTGAGCCACCGAGGACACAGAGGATAGCGCGACTGCGGGAGGCGTGCCACAGATAAATCCCTGCAGTCGCGATATCCTCTGTGTCCTCGGTGGCTCAGATGGATAGAGCGTCTGCCATGTAAGCAGGAGATCCCAGGTTCGAGTCCCGGTCGGGGCACACGTTTTCATCTGTACCCGTTGACGTATGCTAACGCCTGTAAGCAGCTAAGGGTGTTCATTTCATTGTAAACTGCTATTTCCCCATCGTGTATCTAATTCGATGTAATCAAACAAACTGTCAAGTGATGCCGTTACGATCGTGTTCTGCATGGAAGATGGCATTCCGATCAACGGACAACCACGCCAGAAATGAAGTCAGGGCATCTATCAAGCGCGGTAGTGTTTGCAGGGTAGTCCCCCACTCGCAGTCGTTGCGTACACAGTCGCAGACGGTTCAGTATGGCCCAGAGAAGACACCTACGGGCACTCTGGTGTGGAGGGTTATATGAAGAATGGAAGCAGGAGAGTTGCAAAATGATGTGGCCCGACGGCTTAACAAGAGCTGTTCTGTTGTTTCTCGGATATGCGAGTTTGTAGAGACCGAAAGCGTATCCCGGAGACCAAGATAGAGCCGATCGCGTGTGAGCTCAGGAAGAATGGATCGTTATTTGGCTTAGTACTACATTGCAACTGGCATCTGACCTCGCAACATCCACTGGATGTGCTGTATCGAGGCCAACGGTATACAAAAGCCTTCAGCAGAGTGGCCTTTATTGTTGGAGACCTGCTGTCTGCTTATTTTTAGCGTGTCTTCACAGAAGGGAACGTCAAGTGTGAAGCCGTTAAGATACCACCTGGACGGTCAAACGGTGGGCCAATGTTCTGTTTACAGATGAGTCCCGATTTGGTCTGGAGAATGATTCTCGACGGATTCGCATCTGGAGGGCACGTGAAACTCGATTTCGGGACCCAAACATTATGGGAAAAAACTGATATAGTGGAGGATCCCTAATGGTGTGGGAAGGAATTATGTTGACCACTCGAACACCTATTCATAAAATTATACGTGTGAATCAGCATTATTTGACTGCTGTTAGGTACCTTCTTGGGATCTCTTGCGCGGTTGTTGCGAGTTGCTGTGGGCCCAAACTTTGTACTGGTGGACGGTAATGCCCGACGTCATAGAGCACGGGCGGTTGATTTGTTCATAGAAACGGACGATACTGCACGTATGGCGTGGCTTGCTCGCTCTCCCTATTTGACTCCCATAGAGCACATCTGGGATGCACTAGGGAAATGGGTTGCATCACGTTACCATTCACCAACACTCCCCGAGACTTGTGAGCAACGCTGCTCTGTGAATGGGAGTTATTGCCTCAATGTAAGATCGATGACATCATTCACAGCGTGTCCCGTCGTCGTCAGGCCTGTATTGGTGCTAGAAGTGGTCACACCCCATCCTGCGACCATTAACCGGTTGTCAGGATGTGTGTGCTAATCCCTGAAGTTGAAAAGAAACGAAGAACATATTTGTCCACCGCTGTGCTTGTTGCAGTTCTACTCTTTACATTGTCTCTACTTTGCTATCACCTGTTTAATACTGTCTTGTGTCAAAATAAACGCAACCATGCCAAATTTCCGTTTTTTTATTTAATTTTGGACACCAGCGTATATATTTCATTACCATCATTATAAGCATCATTTTCAAAAGCTTCATCTGTACAGTATACTTTAATTTTCTATGTTAAGCATGTTGTGGACTTACGTCCATTTTCGACAGTCGTCCAATTCCAAAAGTAAAAACGCGTTCTGCGTACGCCACGAAAATATACTAAAACAGCTCCACAGTGCAAGGTCATCTCGTACTTTAGTGAGGTATTTTGTGGAATACCTGACAGTGAGGGGCTCTCAAATTGTAACAGTAGATGGATATTGTGTTTTGATGTTATATTATGGTTCAGAAAGTAGCAAGGCGCATGTAGTTACTGTAGAGATTTCCTGAGATACCGGAGGTATTTATTTTATTATAATTTCAGTCAAAGACCATAGGTGTTTATCAGTCACGTCATTAATTACAGTCAATGATGATCATCTCCATACACGAGTAAATGCGGTATACTGAAGATATCGTGTACATAAAGATATATAAGGTACAATAACAATGATACTCATACAAGCTTCGTCACAAAGCTACGAAGTTTAAATGTCGTAACTACCACATAAATTTTGGCACTCTGAGGAAACACGTTACACTCAATAACATACAGGACAGCAAGGCAACTGAGTGAAATTTGTTCTAAGATTCGATTTTAATAGGTGCCAAAGTAAACGACTCATTATGTGCAAACAAGAAGACCGGTTTGATGAACTATAATGCATTAGATTTTCGTTAACAAATCAATCATCAGAATCAAAGTGGCCAGTCATTTACTCAGACGTAACGTGGAGTCACACCCATTAAAATGTGAATGAATATTATAAAAGTGAAACTGTGAGAGAGTGTTCTGAAAATAAAGTGTCGGTCACTTCTTAATTGTTGGTCTATGCAGATGATTCGCGGGCAACTTTGTTTGTCTGTGCTCCTCTTTAAGAACGCTGGAGTGTGTAATGTTCTTGGAAAATACTGAAAATTAACATTTTACACCCGCAATAGATCTCAATCAAGTAAAAGCTGTATGTATTTTCCTCTTCAATTACGAATATTAATCAATTTTGGCCTTAAATTTTAACTGAACAAATCAAATTACTTCGAAAGTACGTCGATGGTTCTGGGTTTGGTAAACTGTTAAACCAGACACGTTTTAAAACAGATCTAATGTGTTAGTCTTGACTAACTGTACAAACACTGTAACAAAGTTGAGAGGCACCCACATGCCTTGCTCATACTGTGGCATCAAGCAGTCAGGCCTGCAAGATCAGTAGTCTGCCAAGCGAGCGGACTCATTCTTATTTATCGAGTAACATGAAATCTAGTACTCACAATTAAGTTACAAGTTATTCTCCTGTTTGAATATTACGCAACGGAAACGGAAACGCACTTCTGACTATTAGTAATTTACACAACTCTGACTGTTCACTACGCACTGGCAATACCACATTTTCTTTCTTATTTAACGGCTTTGATCAACACGTGGCCATAGCACTGAACATGAATGGCGCACACATTATAAATCCTGGGTATCATGACAACATACTATTCGAAGGAAAAGGCACCAGTCTTTTTCTTTTCACTATCTTATTTATTCCGATAAATTATATAACCTAAACACACAAATTCTATAACCTACAACAATAACACATGAGAAATTCCGCCCAGTGGACATGGCTTTACATTGGTGATTCTCTATCTTATGCTCTCGTAATTATTTAACGCTACAGTGCACTTTCTGGATAGGATGGTGGATCTTTTGCTATATCTCCCACTTCGACTCTCACACCCATCATCACCAAAATTTCCTCCAGACCGAGTGGTACAAAAAGGAACATGCATAACCCACTGCCTCTGAAACTATCGTGTTACTCTCCCATGCCAACCACACATAATTAAATTTCATGAAATACATCACACTGGCGACATACAATACAAAGAATAGTCACAACGTTATAATCACATCACTTTCAGCTTTCCCACTTCAATTAGTATTTATCCCAGTTTCACCGGGCATGGATGTTTGTGATTTCCTTAGGTTAGTTTTGAACTCTGGAGAATATATGCACGTCTTCCTGTGCAATGCAAGCCAAGTGGCGTTGCTGGATAGACGGCTGACTCACCTTGCTTCTCTCTCAGAGTATTATAGTTTTAATCAAGCGTCACACGGAAACATAACACGCAATGTAATATTAAGAATATATTCATCACACACGCGAGTCATCAACTGATACCATGGACGAGTACTTCTCTTTATCCTTTTTCTCACACACAGATTGAGACTCACATAGTACTCACCACGTGGAAGTACACGTCTCTAATTTCAAGTCCTGCACACGCCATTTCTTAAATGTTTCCAACTTATAGTACACACGCCAGTTATTCAGCTTAACTTAAGCACTCGGAAGTATTTCAACTTATTGCTACACGTGCTTTCATTGTGACCGTTGGTCACTTCCGAAGATTACTACGATCCCCTTAATATTACCTGCCTGACATTTAATTCCCCCCACAAAAGTTCCTGAAATAGAGAAATTATTATTCCAAACTACTCTTAAGTATTTCATATGCATACCATGTCTCCACTCTTTTGTCTTTACGGAGCACACCTAAGACAGGTCTTACCAACGCTAGATCCAGCGGCAGAGTGCTGAAACATGGCCGATCTCGCACTTCCGCCAAGGTGGGGGAGCACTATGCTACCGTATTGGTCAGCCACATTTCAGGCGCTCAAAGCTCAGGTAAATTTCATCTCTTTGGTTCCACCAAAGGTGACCAAAGGACCGTCTCAAAGATGATCATATATTCACATTCACTATCTGCGGTTAGCAGACGACCATACATTCATTCATTTCGCAGATCTCACCAAACTGGATATAGGGATATATTTTGTGGGAGTGCACATGTGATCAATTAAATAAATAAATTGTCCTTCTTTCCTAAACTGGTATCCGGCTTCAGTGTATTAATTGAAATTGAGTTGTTATTATTAGAAAAAATATGTTGTTCTGACGAGAATAACGAAGAATGTTGTACCTATTTTCAATGTCAGGCGGTACTGTACCCTTTCAAAGTCTATGAGACATTCGCAGACAGAGAAACCACGCTGCGACTGACTCTCAGTAATATATAGATTTTACACAGTTAGCTCAATTTTTACATTCATAATTGATAAGTTGTGATTTTTTCATTAATTTCGAGAAATTTTTACGAAGCTTTATGCAAAATATGTTTTCTCGTAGGTATTTTTAAAAGTAACAATATTGCTATCTTTTATAAATCTGACATTATCTTTTGTAAATGTTTGTGATTTTTGCATGTGACATACAGTAATTTTTTTCATAAAATTTACTACTTATTTTGGGTTTTTGCAATTTTGTGCACATTCAATGATAATTTATTGTTATGTATTAAGAGTATAATCATACCCCCATCAGAAGCGAGGTTGGGGTTGGACCAGACAGCGAGGTCATCCGTCTCATCGGATTAGGGAAGGATGGGGAAGGAAGTCGGCCGTGCCCTTTCAAAGAAACCACCGCGGCATTTGCCTGGAGAGATTTAGGGAAATCACGGAAAACCTAAATCAGGATGGCCAGACCATCAGAAGCGACATTGGTGGCATGATGGAGACTGAATGTGCTGCAGATAAATCTGCAGCACAGTAGAGGGGGCACTGCTGCGCTGAGTGGTCTTCTGGAAAGACAAGAAGTGGACGTGCTCCTGATTCAGGAACCCTATTTACATAAAGGGGGTGTATCAGGCTAGAAATATAAGAAAATCAGAATGTGCATTTATGTAAAACATGGAATTACCTTCACGCCCATGGTGGACTTTTGTTCTAGGGACTGAGTGACCATCGAGATGCGGCTATGCGAGGAAGATATGTCGAGGGAGTTCGTAATGGCCTCAACATACTTTCCTTATGAGGACAGTGCTCCTCCTTCTCAGGAGGTGAGGAGACTGAAGGAAGCCTGTCCACAACAGGGTGACCCACTATTGGTTGGATGCGATGCTAATGCTCACAACTTAGAGTGGGGCAGGACTGACACCAACAAACCTTCCAGAATTTCCTCTAGTTAATAACTTAGAGATCCTCAATAGGGGCAAGAACGTACATTTAGGAATATAAGAAGGGAAGTGGTAATTGACATAACCTTCAGTTCCACTTTGATTTGTAGTTACGTCAAAAAATGGCATGTGGCTTTAGAACCATTCTCATCAGACCACATGTATATTAAGTTTGAGGTTGAAATGGGCATTAGACAGACCGTGTCCTATAGGAATCCCAGGAAAATGAACTGGGAGGCGTATAGGAGGGACCTCGACTCAAGCCTATCGGAAGTCAGTACTTCAATAAGGAATCCAGTAGAGTTTGAAGAGGCTGCAGAGGCAGTGACCTCTGCCATCATGACCTCATACCATGATAACTGCTCAGTCACCAAGAAGTGCACGAATAGGAATGTATCTTGGTGGAACAACAATCTCAGACTCACAGAGGAGATAGGTATGAAACTGTTTAACCATGCGAGAAGGAAAGGACAAAGGGCAGAATAACGGGAGGCCCTTGTCAAATACAATCTTGCAATTAAGAAAGCAAAGCAGGAGTCCTGGAAGGTATTCTGTGAGGAGGTAGAGGATACAGCTGTTCAAGCCAGACTTGACAAAATCCTCACTAGGATACCAACTAATTCAGGAGGAACTTTAAAGAAAGAGGATGGGGAGTGACCTCTATATACAAGGACACCACATGAAACGCTGAAACTACTACTCAAGACTCATTTTCCTCATTGTACTCTGACAGACAACATAGACCAGGACGTGATCCCTGTGAGATATCGGTTTTCAGGTATTAGAAGGGAGAACTGGGAATCTGCCAGAGAATGTGTTAATCACAATAAAATCTAACGGGCGGTGGGAACACTCCAGTTGTTCAAGTCACCTGGTTCAGATGGAATTTTTCCAGCGCTCCTACAAAAAGCAGGAGTGAACTTAATAAGATTCCTACACAGGTTAGATTCCTACAGGGTTAGCCTAGCAGCAGAAATCATTCCTAATGTCTGGAGGGCAGCGAAGGTTGTTGTCATTCCAAAGCCGGAGAATTGATCGTACCAAGGCCAAGGATATGAGACCAATCAGTCTGTTCTCCTTTCTTCTTAAAACATTAGAAAAACTGGTCAATGTGCATGCTAGGCAGAGGAGGTTAACAAGGGTTCCTCTACACGTAAACCAACATGCATACCAACCAGGAAAATCGTGTGAAACTGTACTCCAACAATTTGTTGGGAAGGTGGAGTAAGCACGACACTTTCAGGAAATAGCCCTCTGCATGTTCTTGGACATCGAAGGGATTTTAGCGACACGACCTTCGAATCCATGGTTAAGGCAACAGAGGTACATGGCTTGGAGACCACCATTTGCAGGTGAATTACTGCCATGCTTAGTGGTAGAAGGGTAGAAGCCACCATGATGCAAGAAAAAATGGTAATTAACACCACCAAAGGTTGTCCAAAAGGAGGGATCCTGTCCCCTCTTCTGTGGAACTTCGTGCTGAATGAACTTTTGCCAGGGATACTCAGACGATCTTTTCATAGTAATACTTGGCAAATTTTCAACTACAGTCAGAGCTATGGCACAAGGAGCATTGGACATTGTGCAAAACTGATGAAGGAAACAGGATCTAAGGGTCAGTCCCAAGAAGACTGTTGTGCTACCATTTATGAGGAAGCAGATCCAACACACATTCTGGAATTTCAAGCTTCTCGATGAAACTCTACCAGTGAAGGGGATAGTGGAATATCTAAAGGTAACCCTTAGCCGGCCGGGATAGCCAAGCGGTTCTAGGCGCTACAGTCTGGAACCGCGCGACCACTACGGTCGCAGGTTCGAATCCTGCCTCGGGCATGGATGTGTGTGATATCCTTAGGTTAGTTTGGTTTATGTAGTTCTAAGTTCTAGGGAACTGATGACCTCAGATGTTAAATCCCATAGTGCTCAGAGCCATTTGAACCATTTTTTTTGTAACCCTGAATGAGAAACTATCGTGGACTCCTCACATAAGGAGCACCTGTTCCAAGGCGAAAGGTATTCTGATGACTACCAGAAGCGCTTGTGCTATAAACTGGGGCTTAAGCCTCAAGAGTATGTACTGGATACACCACGGTAGTAAGACCTATGATCACTTTTGGGGCAACTGTGTGGTGGAAAAAAGTAGAACAACAGGTAGCTGCTGAGGTGCTTGCTAAGGTGCTTGCTAAGGTGCAGTGATTGGCCTGCTTAGCCATTACAGGTGGAATCAGCAACACAAACACTGCTGGGAAGGGAACCATGCTGGACATGTCCCCATTACACCTGTGGGTAAAGAGGGAGGAAGCAGCTGGAGCACACAGATTAAAGACTGACAAAAACTGGAACTCACTGGGGTATCCAGGATCTCACACTAAAATACTGTGTGAGGTAGACATAGGTATGGTTGGGGAAATTCCAGTCGACAATATAATAACTACCATTTGCTTTAACAAGCCTTTCAATGTCGTAATTGAAGGTAGAGAGCTCTGGGAGAACAAATTTCGTCATCGTACTGGGAACATAATCGGGTTCACTGAAGGTTCGAAAATAGACGAAGATGTTCGGACTGGGGTATACGGAGTGCAGCCAAGGCTGGAGAGTGCAATCTCTCTACGGAAAAAAACTGACATTTCTGCTTGAAACACAGTGGCTATCAGGGTGTAAGTGCTGGAGAATTTGCGGAGATGCTACAGAGGTCGTAGCATTTTCATTTATTCAGACAGCCAAGCAGCCCTGAAAGCACTGGAAGCCTCTGCAACAAGATCAAATAACGTGGAAGAATGCCAAAAAGTCATCTGGAGCTATGGGGAAGAAATAGGGTAAACAGATTGTGGGTCTCTTGTCACCCAGGGGCTAGTGGTAATGAGCAAGCCAATGGATTCGCCAGGATAGGGAGCGATGACACCATTTATTGGACCGGAATCTGTCCTAAGAATCACCAAGGCGATTGCCAAAATAAAACTACGAGACTGGACTAGGAGGCAGCATGTATAATATTGGGCTAAGATCTAAAAGCAAAAACTTGGCAAGGTATTGATGCAGAAGTCATGTTCTAAGAGAAGTCTCTCAATCTTGAGCTTGAACAGGAGAGACGTGAAACTCATGGTTGGACTATTGACAGGCCATGCTCATACAATGCGGATAATAGAAGACCCCCAAATGTAGGATGTGTGGTGTGGGTGAGGAAACTGCATCACGTTTGATCTTAGAATGCGAGGCATTGTAGATTAAAAGACACAGAATATTCGGATCAACCAGACCTGAAGAAATCGTGTCTAGCAAAGCACTGGTAAAGGACCTCCCTGCACTGTTCAAGGTTATTGGTTGGCTTTACTAGAGACACAGACGATACCGTACAATAAACTCTGTTTCGGTGCGGGCAGCAGCGGGCTTGACCAATGTTGCTTTGGCTTCCCTGATAAAATCAGATCAATCAAACTGACAGTCGCTCGCCATGCGACCCGACAGCCATGAATGATGGTCTGGGGCGCCATTTCATTTCATAGCAGGACGCCTTTGGTTGTCATCCGCTGCACCCTTACAGCACAGCGGTACGTCGACGGTATTCTACGCCCCGTTTTGTTGCGCTACATGCCAAGCCATCCTGGGCTTACATTTAAGAAAGATAATGCCTTTCCGCACACGGTGAGAGCTCTAATGCATCTCTTCACGCTTGCCAAACTCTAACTTGGTCAGCAAGGTCGGCAGATCTCTCCCTATCTGAAAACGTTTGGAGCATTACGGGCAGGGCCACCCAACAAGCTCCGGATTTTGGCTATTTGAAGGGGAAATTGGATAGAATTTCGCATGATATCCCTGAGGAGGACGTCCAACAACTCGTTAATCAGCGTCAAACCGAATAACTGCTACCATAAGGGCCCGAGGTTGACCAACGCTGTTATTAACTTCCTCACTTTGTGAAGCTGTTTCTTTTAAATGAATCATCCAATTTTTCTGAAACTGTAGTAATTTGTTTGTATGTGTACGTCGCATCTATCACCTTCCGTCCTATTCAGATAATTGCTTCATGGTGCCGTTTTTCTTTTCTTGGAGTATATTCCGTTGGTATCAACGTAGTTGTCGGTAGCTCAGTGGATAACGCCAAAGTCTGATGAGCAACACTTTTAACTTTTAGTTAAATTCTATGCTTATTATGAAATCGAAATGTTACTATACATACTGGTTCTAAATTTTCATTGAAAATGAAAGAAAGGTATTATGGTCTTTTATGAAGACAGCCGAAGAAGGCCAGTCAGTAAGTTCTCCTTGTGAGAATTATTTCTTCGGAATTACAACAAGAAAGTATTCGCTATGAAACCAGCACGGATTTGACGAAAGTACGGTAATGTTTTTACGAAATGTATTTGACCATTTCTGATTATACAGGTAGTACTGCCAGGTTTATGCAAACAAAAGCGTAGGGGGATTCGTGTGCTAATGTTTCCACTGGAAGGTAGAGATCAGTTTCATTTGTAGTACACAGATGAGATATAAAACACACACAGAAAATGTGTCAAAAGCATCTGTTAGCGTGCTCTTCTGAGGGTGCTTGTCACGGTAATTGTTTACTACTCCTTTTTCTTACAGTGACGCTCAAAGTTTCGTACGACTATTTTAGTTTTGGTTTGTTACTGTACACATCATATAGACCTCCAAGTACTGCAATGCACTGATTTTTTGACGCACTACAGTTCTTTAAAATTTTTTGCATACAACCATTAGGTTTTATGAAGCCTGTAATTGACAGTCCTTGGTGGTAACGTGAAGTTTCGGTAACTTTTGCCGCGGTTGTCCGCATATGTGATGTCAGTCTCATTTTTATTGCGATCCAGAAGAGCAGCCTCTGTTTCGGTACTACCTCTGACTGTTGTCCAGATACAGTCTTAACATAGTTTCTTCGCATATGTAGTTACATGCTTCAGCACTGTTCACTGTAAGTAAGCGTCTACTTGAAGACTTTTTTGCTGAACTCATCACCTCGGCAATATTTTATAGTCGCATGATATATCACACCTACTGATTTATTGTGTAAATCACGACATTATGAATTATTCTTGGGGAGAGAGACATTTTTTTTACATTTTTTTCGTCACTGTAGTATAGTTTAACATTATGGGATCTCAGAAGTGCTTGGTATTAGTGCAGTTAACCATAAAGGCATTCAGTCTGAAACGTGAATGACGCTGAAAAACGTCTTTTGATTCCTTTTTGTTACGAGTTCAATCACTTGTGGACCGTCCGAAACGGACGACTGTTTACGACTTCATTTCTTCTGGCATAATGTATGTTTCACTTTTAACTTTTTTCATTTAACATGGAAAAAGAAAACTTTACATGTTCTTGTGAGCGCAATGTTTTGTCTCATGATAAAGCTTCAAAAATTACCCAATAGCACAAATGACCTACTTTAGCGTATTTGTCGGAATAAAATCGTTGTCTTTTTTGTCTAAGTTCAAATGGTTCAAATGGCTCTGAGCACTATGGGACTTAACATCTGAGGCCATCAGTCCCCTAGAAATTAGAAGTACTTCAACCTAACTAACCTGAGGATATCACACACATCCATGCCCGAGGCTGGATTCGAACCTGCGACCGTAGCGGTCGCGCGGTTCCAGACTGAAGCAGCTTTGGAAGGGCTGAAATGTCGCTGTTGGATTTGTTACTCAGATAACATTCAACGACAAATCCGCGTTCGAACTCACTGAGCTCTCCACACCGCCTTCTTCTGCTCTTACTTCTTCTCTAGTGATAAAACGATGCTCCATGCCTCCTCTTATACTGGCGGGTCGGCGTACCAAGACATCTCGTGACCAATTACTCATTGCGTAGTATACCTGTTCGATTCTACAGAGAGTACGCGAAAGAACTTGCCCCCCCCTTCTTACAGCAGTGTACCGCAAGTCTCTAGAGGAACGGAAGGTTCCAAATGACTGGAAAAGAGCACAGGTAGTTCCAGTTTTCAAGAAGGGTCGTGGAGAAGATGCGCAAAACTATAGGCCTATATCTCTGACATCGATCTGTTGTAGAATTTTAGAACATGTTATTTGCTCACGTATCATGTCATTTCTGGAAACCCAGAGTCTACTCTGTAGGATTCAACATGGATTCCAGAAACAGCGATCGTGTGAGACCCAACTCGCTTTATTTGTTCATGAGACCCAGAAAATATTAGATACAGGCTCCCAGGTAGATGCCATTTTCCTTGACTTCCGGAAGGCGTTCGATACAGTTCCGCAATGCGCCTGATAAACAAAGGAAGAGCCTACGGAATATCAGACCAGCTGTGTGGCTGGATTGAAGAGTTTTTAGCAAACAGAACACAGCATGTTCTTCTCAATGGAGAGACGTCTACGGACGTTAAAGTAACCTCTGGCGTGCCACTGGGGTGTTATGGGACCATTGCTTTTCACAATATATATAAATGACCTAGCAGATAGTGTTGGAAGTTCCATGCGGCTTTTCGCGGATGATACTGTAGTATACAGAGAAGTTGCAGCATTAGAAAATTGCAGCAAAATGCAAGAAGATCTGCAGCGGATAAGCACTTGGTGCAGGTAGTGGCAACTGACCCTTAATACAGACAAACGTAATGTATTGCGAATACATAGAAAGAACGATCCTTTATTGTATGATTATATGATAGCTGAACAAACACTGGTAGCAGTTACTTCTGTAAAATATCTGGGAGTATGCGTACGGAACGATTTGAAGTGGAATGATCATATAAATTAATCGTTGATAAGGCGGGTGCCAGGTTGAGATTCATTGGGAGAGTCCTTAGAAAATGTAGTCCATCAACAAAGGAGGTGGCTTACAAAACTCTCGTTCGACCTATACTTGAGTATTGCTCATCAGTGCGGGATCCGTACCAGGTCGGGTTGACAGAGGAGATGGAGAAGATGCAAAGAAGAGCGGCGCGTTTCGTCACAGGGTTTTTTGGTAAGCGTGATAGCGTTACGGAGATGTTTAGCAAGCT
This sequence comes from Schistocerca piceifrons, assembly GCF_021461385.2. Taxonomy (NCBI): domain Eukaryota; kingdom Metazoa; phylum Arthropoda; class Insecta; order Orthoptera; family Acrididae; genus Schistocerca; species Schistocerca piceifrons. The sequence continues at coordinate 235,359,606 of NC_060140.1, forward strand.
CAAGTGGCAGACTCTGCAAGAGAGGCGCTCTGCATCGCGGTGTAACTTGTTGTCCAGGTTTCGAGAGGGAGCGTTTCTAGATGAGGTATTGTATGTATTGCTTCCCCCTACTTATACCTCCCTAGGAGATCACGAATGTAAGATCAGAGAGATTCTAGCGCACGGAGGCTTTCCAGCAGTCGTTCTTCCCGCGAATCATACGCGACTGGAACAGGTAAGGGAGGTAATGACAGTGGCACGTAAAGTGCCCTCCGCCACACGCCGTTGGGTGGCTTGCGGAATATAAATGTAGATGTAGATGTAGATGTCGAGACACTTTTGATTGGGTAGTGTATGCCGGCCGTTGTTGCCGAGTGGTTCTAGGCGCTTCAGTCCGGAACAACGCTGTTGCTACGGTCGCAGGTTCGAATCCTGCCTCGGGCATGGATGTGCGTGACGTCCTTAGGTTAGTTAGGTTTAAGTACTTCTAAGTTTAGGGGACTGATGACCTCAGATGTTAAGTTCCATAGTGCTTAGAGCCATTTGAAGTATTTTTTTGGGTAGTGTATGAACCCAAAGTATAATAAGAGTACATAACACAGGGAGATGTATTATTCGTCTAGCAACAACCAAATAGCGCAAAATACAGTGACGGAAAAACATAGTAACACAAAAAAATAATCAAAGTAGAGTAATGACTTTGGGGGAATACACTTCTCAAGGTAACATACGTAAGTGATTGACATTGCGACATAACAAGTTAACGTAAGAGCGATATAATACCTTGCAAATGTGCAATGATCGGACATTAATAAGCGGTGTAACCGACAGAATGTTGAATGCAAGCATGCAAACGTGCATGCATTGTGTTGTAGAGATGCCGGATGTCAGTTTGTGGGATGGAGTACCGTGTCCACTGCACTTGGACGGTCAGTACAGCGACGGATTATGCTGGTTGCAGAGGACACTGGAATTGTCGTCCGATGATGTCCCATATATGCTCGATTGGAGAGATGTTTGATGATAATAATAATGAGCGTATGGCATTGGTGGCCGGGAGACCCCTCGCGGGGCGGTTCGGCCGCCGCTCCACAAGTTCTTTAACGCCACTACGGCGACTTGCGAGTGAATGAGGATGAAATGATGATGAAAGACACACAACGCCCAGCCATCTCGAGGCAGAGAAAATCCCTGACCTCGCCGGAAATCGAACCCGGGACGCCGTGCGCGGAAAGCGAGAACGCTACCGCAAGACCACGAGCCGCGGACATGTTTGATGATAATGCAGGTCAACGCAACATGTCGACAGTCTGTAAAGCATGTTGGGTTACAGCGGCGATATGTGAGCAAGTGTTATCCTGTTGGATAGCAGCTCTTGGAATGATGTTCATGATTGGCAGCACAACAAGTCGAATCACCAGACTGACGTGCAAATTTGCAGTCAGGGTGAATGGGATAGTCACGAGAGTGCTCCCCTTGTCGCACGAAATCGCACCGCAGACCATAACGCCAGGTGTAGGTCTGGTGTGTCTAGCACGCAGACAGGTTGGTCGCAGACCCTCAAGTGGTCTCCTCCTAACCAACACACGGCCATCGCTGACACCGAGGCAGAACCGGCTTTCACTAGAAAACACAACCGACCTCCACCCTGCCCACTACCGAGCTCTCGCTTGACACCACTGAAGTCGCAAATGACGGTGGTTTGGGGTCAGTGGAGTGCACGCTGAGGTCATCTGGCTCGGAGCTGTCCTTGAAGTAACCGATTTGTAACAGTTCGTTGTGTCACTGAGGAGTCAACTGCTGCTCGGATTGCTGCTACAGATAATGTCTAGTTACTGTCCGGAACCCAGTCTTCTGGCGGTAGAACGTGACCACCGCTTCCAGCAGTCATATACAGTGGCTACATGCCAGCCAAGTCTTTCTGCATATCGCAAAGGAACATCTAGCTTCTCATTGGTCTATTACCCAACCTGGTGCAAACTCAGTGAGATATTAATAATTGCGTCTTTGTTGCGTTAAAGGCATTCTTGACTAACTTTAACTGACAACGTCCAATCTCGAAGCTAAGTAACGCTCACGACAGTTACAGCGTATACCTAAAGCAAACTTGATTGCATCATCATAGTGTCGTTACTAACTCCATTCTTGGCAACTGGCACGAAATTTAAATAGACATCATCTTCCAGATGTAGAAACACCCCTACTAACTTCCGTTCATGTCGCACAAGTGTTCGTTGGTGATGCGATTTTTTTTTCCGTCAGTGTAATTATACATTACTGGCCGTTAAAACTGCTACACCACGAAGATGACGTGCTACAGACGCGAAATTTAACCGACAGAAAGAAGATGCTGTGATATGCAAATGATTAGTTTTTGAGACCATTCACACAAGGTTGGAGCCGGTGGCGACACCTACAACGTGCTCAAATGAGAAAAGTTTCCAATCGATTTCTCATACACAAACAGCAGTTGACCGGCGTAGCCTGGTGAAAAGTTGTTGTGATGCCTCATGTAAGGAGAAGAAATGCGTACCATCACGTTTGCGACTTTGATAAAGGTCGGATTGTAGCCTATCGCGATTGCAGTTTATCGTATCGCGACATTACTGCTCGTGTTGGTCGAGATCCAATGGCTGTTAGCAGAATAGCCGGCGGAGTGGCGGTTGCGGTTCTAGGCGCTACAGTCTGGAACCGCGTTACCGCTACGGTCGCAGGTTCGAATCCTGCCTCGGGCATGGATGTGTGTGATATCCTTAGGTTAGTTAGGTTTAATTAGTTCTAAGTTCTAGGTGACTGATGACCTCCGAAGTTAAGTCGCATAGTGCTCAGAATCATTCTTTTGTTAGCAGAATATCGAATCGGTGCGTTCATGAGGGTAATACGGAACGCCGTGCTGGATCCCAACGGCCTCGTATCATTAGCAGTCGAGATGACAGGCATCTTATCAGGATGGCTGTAACGGATCGTGCAGCCAAGTCTCGATCACTGAGTCAACAGATGGGGACGTTTGCAAGACAACATCCATCTGCACGAACAGTTCGATGACGTTTGCAGCAGCATGGACTATCAGCTCGGAGACCATGGCTGCGGTTACCCTTGACGCTGCATCACAGACAGGAGCGCCTACGATGGTGCACTAAACGACGATCCTGGGTGCACGAATAGCAAAACGTCATTTTTTCGGATGAATCCAGGTTCTGTTTACAGCATCATGATGGTTGCTTGCGTGTTTGGCGACATCGCGGTGAACGCACACTGGAAGCGTGTATTCGTCATCGCCATACTGGCGTATCACCCGGCGGCGTGATGGTATGCGTTGCCATTGGTTACACGCCTTGGTCACCTCTTGTTCGCATTGACGGCACTTTGAACAGTGAACGTTACATTTCAGATACGTCACGACCCGTGGCTCTACCATTCATTCGATCCCTACGAAACCCTACATTTCAGCAGGATAATGCACGACCGCGTGTTTCAGGTCCTGTACGGGCCTTTCTGGATACAGAAAATGTTCGACTGCTGCTCTGGCCAGCACATTCTCCAGGTCTCTCACCAACTGAAAACGTCTGGTCAATGGTGGCCGAGCAAGTGGCTCGTCACAATACACCAGCCGCCACTCTTGATGAACTGTGGTATCGTGTTGAAGCTGCATGGGTAGCTCTACCTGTACACGCCATCCAAGCTCTGTTTGACTCAATGCCCAGGCGTATCAAGGCCGTTATTACGGCCAGAGGTGGTTGTTCTGGATATTGATTTCTCAGGATCTATGCACCCAAATTGCGTGAAAATGTAATGACATGTCAGTTCTAGTATAATATATTTGTCCAATGAATACACCTTGATCACCTTCATTTCTTCTTGGTGTAGCATTTTTAATGGCTAGGATTGTAGTAGTGTATTTCTGGCGATTTCATCTTGTTTTCTTGTCCACGTGAAGGATGTATTTAAGCGGTCAGTGGATTCCGCTGTTCTTCGCTCGTACGTTCCTCAGCAGTTTGGGCGAATCACGGCTACCGTAGCGGCATTGGCCACTCTCTGTACACGGGCTGCCTGGCGGGAGGTTACCGCCTGCCACAGACTGGCCAGGGCGGCACGGCAGCCAGCTGGCAGGCTCGTTAGCCGCTGCTTCATTACGCCACGCGGCCCCTAATTAAAACACTCGCTGCCGCGCGCCGAGCTGTGCCGCGCGCCGCCGCTCCGCCCGCACTGCAGCCGCCAATCACGCTCGGCGCTCCCGCGCGGCCGTCGCTTCACACCGCCGCTCGCGTCGAGTCACACCCCAGCTGCGCTCCGCTCCGCTCGCAGTGCCGTCACTTTGGCTCGTGAATATTTATGTCATACACACGCGGGCCCTTCGTTAGCTGCCGCATCCTAACTAGGTTGGCCGGAGTTTTGATACCGCCCAGTGTTCTCACTTTCCCGAATGATCCACTTAACGGTGACGAGCCAGACCGGATTTGTCCACGGAGCGGAACACGCTGCGGCAACTTTTTGAAACTAAAACGGAAAGACGGTTTCAGAAAATGCAGGCGTGAGAAAATAAAACGAACGTAAACCTAGCGTCGGTTCAGCGCTGCGTTGTTAATGTTAACGTATAACGTGACACACTCTGATTTTCTACGCGACTATAAACTTTCGTCAATAACTCTATTTTGTTAAGTTGTGTTCGTGACATTTCAAATGGTGGGATATGCATCAATATACTTTCGAGTTTCTGCTTCCAGATGATTTTACTGTGTTTGATGCGGAATTTGTGCGATAGTCTAGGTAGACGAGACGTGATGGAAGGAAAAAAATATCTTATTTACACGATAACGTGGATATCCTTCAAACTATCAAGAAAATGTGAAAGAGAAGAAAATAGTTAACTATACTTGATTCAAATGGTTCAAATGGCTCTGGGCACTACGGGACTTAACATCTGAGGTCATCAGTCCCCTAGACTTACAACAACTTAAACCTATCTAACCTAAGGACATCACACACATCCATGCCCGAGGCAGGATTCGAACCTGCGACCGTAGCTGTCGCGCGGTTCCAGACTGAAGCACCTAGAATCGCTCGGCCAAAACGGCCGCCCGATTCTATTTGATGTAACGGGTATAAGCGCAGATATTTTTATATGTGGTACGTTAATATGTACACACATCAGTTGGTTTTGGGTTGGGTTGTTTGGGGGAGGAGACCAAACAGCGAGGTCATCGGTCTCATCGGATTAGGGAAGGATGGGGAAGGAAGACGGCCGTGCCCTTTCAGAGGAACCATCCTGGTATTGCCTGGAGCGATTTAGGGAAATCACGGAAAACCTAAATCAGGATGGCCGGACGCGGGATTGAACCGTCGTCCTCCCGAATGCGAGTCCAGTGTGCTAACCACTGCGTCACCTTGCTCGGTCAGTTGGTTTTCTCTGCATCGAAGAGTCTTCTCACGTACATGTCACATATTTCACGATATGATGTTTTCCGCATGGCTGTAACTGCACCACTAAGTGGACAACGCCTGTCACTGTAGACTAACCGTTTTGCGTCAACACTGGGCCTGCTGTCCAGGGGGACATGAGCATTAATGACTTCCTCTTGGCACTTGGACTCGGAGTTACTAACGAACCAAAAAACAAACTACACCTAATAGCCCAAAAAACATACTACACCTAATAGCTATAATTATTACTGTGTAAATGAAGTAAATACTCACGTAACGTTGCTAAGTACACTGTGCCCAGTCGGCAATAGAAATATCTGCATTCGTACTCCTTACACCTCATATGCAGGATATAATTCCTTTTTACAACGAAAACGGAAACTTGAAAGAACCATTCCGTTTCTACTTTGTATAGTATTTTCTACGTGTTTTGGTAGTAAGCCAATACGTGTTTTAATGTACGATACATTGTTCATCCCTCAGCATATATCTCCTTTCTAGAAGGTCAACCCATCCGTGTTGTCGAGTTATGCCTCTCGATACAGCTGATAGTTTCGTAAAATAAGGAAGTTAATCTAACAAAGCGATATAGGAAAGCAATACAGATAAACGAAGAATTGGACGACACTATGACAAACATGTCATTGTGAACTAAGCCAAAGATACGGAGAGTTTTGTGACAACTGGAGACTGAATTTCTAGAAGTTTCAGATATAACTTAAGATGATGTTATTAAATAAGTTGCTTTGCTTTGGGAAATCGCTTCTGAACTATAAAACGGACATAATTCAGTATAACAAGCTTATCTACAAACCACTGAGCCTTGACAGACTACTGTTATGTCCGTAAAGGCAACCCAACCGTTAATGAAACTTGTAAAGTACAACTTTGAGAGCCGGCGGAAGTGGCCGTGCGGTTAAAGGCGCTGCAGCCTGGAACCGCAAGACCGCTACGGTCGCAGGTTCGAATCCTATCTCGGGCATGGATGTTTGTGATGTCCTTAGGTTAGTTAGGTTTAACTAGTTCGAAGTTCTAGGGGACTAATGACCTCAGCAGTTGAGTCCCATAGTGCTCAGAGCCATTTGAACATTTGAACAACTTTGAGCGCTGCACATTTTTAAGTGCGCCAGCTATTATTTCTGGCGAAAAGGAAACCACATTTATAAAATGTCAATATGCCTACATCATTAGTAGCATTCGAACTGCAGATGATGGAGTTGATGACTAAGGTATAGTGTGACAAAACGGGGTCACTAGAACCGATTTAATATAACTGATGTGAAATAACCAGAGGTAAAGTGGGTAAAATCAAGAACGATGCAATGACATGACAACGAGAATACATCGTCATCTTGTGAATGTTGCAGTTCTTCTTATTTCCATGCTTGGTAAGAAAATTGGAGAGGAAATCCGCCTTATGGAAGACACTGTTGTAGTTTTGTTTTCACCCAGATATCTTTCAACACTGTTTGTGCTATATTCAGCGAGTTTATTTGTTTATTTTCCTTCCACAAAATTGTTACATATTAACCTTTCAAAAAACTATTGCTACAAAATGTTTACATTTGTAAGATGAGCGATTATTGTCAAATATATTTTACAATGGTTTGCAGACAGTACAGAGCTGAGACATGTATTACCGAATTGATGCATTCTGTGTTGTTTATTTACGAACAGGGACTGCCTCAACTCAGTGATACGTGTGTCAGCTCTGTGCTGTGTGCAAACTAATGTAAGAAATATTTGACGATAATCGCTCATTTTAAAAAACGTGAACATTTAGTACTAGACGTTTCCTTAAATGTTAACATAAAACATTTTTGCAGAAGCAAAATAAACAAATAAATTCACTGAAGATAGCAAAAAAGATGATAACAAAACGACAAAGGTGCCGTGCAAAAGGCGGAATTCCTCTCCAATGAGAAGACACCAGAGTACTGCGACTCCTAATATAGATGATAATGGACATTGGCTATTACGAGTTTGCACCGTGGCGTTCGAAGTGAACTGTCTGACGGGATCCATTGTAAGACAGGTTACTAGTCGTCGTCAATCAGTAATCCTTATACAGAGCGATTTTATTAAATGAGAAATAACTTCAGAGAAGAGTCTTTGACCGTGACCCGAGTGTCAGCACGAACCAGGTGGCATCTCAGCATCTGGTAGGCCACTTGATATAGTGTGGAGCATTCTCCACGACAACTGGAACCATCCGTCATGAAACTAAACTAGATCTTTATTCTCAAGTGGTAATGAGTGCTATTGACAGTAGATGTCAAACTGATTACATATTTTTAGATTTCCAGAGGGCTTTTGACACCGTACCTAACAAGTGACTTGTAATCAAATTGTGTGCCTTTGGCCTATCGTCTCAGTGGTGCTACTGGATTCGTGATTTCCTGTCATAAAGGTCACAGTTAAGTTACTCAATTGGAACGATCACATAGATAATGGTGTGAGTAAAGCAAATCTAAGGCTATGGTTTATTGGAAGAACACAAAGAAAATGCAACAGGTCTAATAAGGCTGCCTAAGCTACGCTTGTGCATCGCGACCTCTTCTAGAGTATTGTTGAACCACGCGGGATTAGCCGAGCGGTCTTAGGCGCTGCAGTCATGGACTGTGCGGTTGGTCCCTCGGACATGGGTGCGTGTGTTTGTCCTTAGGATAATGTGGGTTAAGTAGTGTACACGCTTAGGGACTGATGACCTTAGCAGTTAAGTCCCATAAGATTTCACACACATTTGAACATTTATAAAGTATTGTTGCGCGGTGTGCGATCCGCATCAGACAGGGTCGACAGAAGTCATCGAAAAAGTTCAAAAACGGGCAGCTTGTTTTGTACTACTGCGAAATAGGTGGAAGGATGCCACGGATATGATACACGATTTAGGGTGACAGTCGTTAAGGAAAGGCGTTTTTCGTTGCGAAGGATCTTCTCACGAAATTTAAATACAAATCTTCTCCTCAGAGAGTGAAACTATTTTGTTGGCAACCACCTACATGCGGAGGAATCATCATCGTAATAAAATAAGAGAAAATAGAACTCGCACAGAAATATTTAAGTGTTCGCTTATCCCGCGCGCTCTTCGAGAGTGGAAAGGTAGAGAAGCAGCTTGAAGGCGGTTTGATGAACGCTCTGCCAGCATTTAATTGTGAACTACAGAGTAATCATGTCGATGTAGAGCTATCCAACGTCACACCCAGATAGGCCGGTTTATCCGTGTGTTCCAATGTGGTACTATTCCAGGAAATATAGCTTTCGCTTTGCTGGCGAAAGGTAGAATGCGGATTCGGTTTAAGGGAGTATTTTGATAGTGTTCAAACAACATTCCGAGTGATTCGCGACAAAATAGTAGGGATTTCGAGTCCTGCAGTGAGCGACCTCTACTGGGATGCGACGACACTTCCATTATTTTTCATTTGCAAAATACAAAATGGTTAGCAGATCGAAGCAGTGTTTGAACCTGCAATCGTCAACGCCAGACACCACACTTGCTAGGTGGTAGCCTTTAAATCGGCCGCGGTCCGTTAGTATACGTCGGACCCACGTGTCGCCACTATCAGTGATTGCAGACCGAGCGCCGCCACACGGCAGGTCTAGAGAGACTTCCTAGCACTCGCCCCAGTTGTACAACCGACTTTGCTAGCGATGGTTCACTGACAAATTACGCTCTCATTTGCCGAGACGATAGTTAGCATAGCCTTCAGCTATGTCATTTGCTACGACCTAGCAAGGCGCCATGTTTAGTTGCTATTGATATTGTAAAGAATGTACAGACAAGAGCTACGTTTAACATTGATGGATTAAAGTTAAGTATTCCACCAACTACCACCTTTTTTCTGAAGTCTGAATTCCTTGTCCTGTTCCAGACCTCACGCCAGCCTGCGTGAGCTTAAACGCGTGCCTTTCGGCTTCCTCCAAACCCCGTGGGTTGGCTCCTGCCAATCCACAACAAGTACTATCTTCCAGAATGTATTCTGAACAGATAATATTCTCAATCATGTACCGTCAAGAGCGACGTTCATCATTAATGGATTAAAGTTAAGTATCAAACTAATTACGTCCGCTTTCTGAATTCTTATTCCTTACATGTTCCAGGCCTCACGTCAGTATAGTTTTTCCCTCCTCACGCCAGCCTGCGTGAGCTAAAACGCGTGCATTTCGGCCTCCACTAGTAACACGGTGTTGTCTCTTCTGCTAACACAAAAAACAGTACCCATACAATCGACGGATTCAGTAGAGAGCAGTGACAATCTGATTCTTTTATGATGGTATCAGGGTGCCCTGTACTTCTGTTACAGCAGCTTCCTGTCCTCCACCACAACTCTACCGACAGCACAGATCAATTAGCGGTGAGCCGCCGATACCGCAGAGGAGCCTAGTATCAGCCGTGTATGGGTCGCAGATTTATGGCGGCGCGTAAAATGAGTGCTAATTGCGAAACAACGGCAGGCACCCAGCGGCGGCGGCAGATATGTTTAGCTTTTATCCACGGGCGCGTTCTGTCAGTCCGAATGAATTACGGCCCACCAAAGCGGCAGCCAGCGCGGACCGCTTGTCACATGGCGCGGGCAATCCCGTATTTATGGCCAGTACATCACAGCCGCCGCCGGACGCCCACCGTCTGCTGCGGGGGTGGCAGAAATACGGCCGCTGCGGCCTCGGACACTGTACGTTACTGCCAGGGACAGGCACGCAGCGGAGGTGATAGTTTCTCGGCAGATCTCATTTTCCCTGCGAGTATTGTGGTCCGTGAGGTCCCGGCAGAGCTACGGCTCGGGTCGTTGGAGACAGCAGGCAGCTTATGTGCGACATACCACTGCACACCCTGGCAGTGTTTCGGTAGACGCGCTATGTAATGTGGAATTTACCACCCGATTCAGGAGCGGCGAACACACCAGTATAAAAGGGAGCGCGGAACATCACTGAAAGTTTCCTTTAAAAGTTTTTTTTTTATTTTCGTATAATTTTGAACTCTTACTGACTTGGTTGGTTACTTGGTTGTATCTTTTCTGTTGCTTAGCTTTGGGTAACTTTGCGTATTTCAATTGCGAGAGGAACAAAGTATATCTTACTGCGACAATACAACAACAATTTGACCCTGTCTTATAATCTTTCTAAAAAGTGAAAAGTTATTAAATGCTTAACTTTACTGTTAATCTCTTTAATTAAGCCGGGCGGGATAGCAGCGCGGTCTTGTGCGCCTTGCCACGGCACGGCTCCCCTGTCGGAAGTTCGAGTCCTCCCTTGGGCACCGGTGTGTGTGTTGTCCTTAAAGTTAGTTAGTTTAAGCTAGATTAACCCCCCGTTGCTAGCGCGGGTGACACGCGTCATCCACATGTATTTCTCGCTCAATTTTGTCTGACAGGGCTGGATTGAGTGCGCGCCATTTTCGGTACCTTTCTGTTAACTCTCCGGCTGTTAGCTCGAATCATTGTTGGCTTTCAGTTACGAAAGATACATTGTTTATGAAACATTATTACAGTCTGGAGGACTGCCACAAGCTGAAACAAAGTACACTACCGGCCATTAAAATTGCTACAACAGGAAGATGACGTGCTCCAGACGCGAAATGTAACCGACTGGAAGAAGATTCTGTGATATGTAAATGATTAGCTTTTCAGAGCATTCACACAAGGTTGGCGCCGGTGGCGACACCAACAACGTGCTGACATGAGGAAAGTTTCCAACCGATTTCTCATACACAAACAGCAGTTGACCGACGTTGCCTGGTGAAATGTTGTTGTGATGCCTCATGTAAGGAGGAGAAATGCGTACCATCACGTTTCCGACTTTGATAAAGGTCGGATTGTAGCCCATCACGATTGCGGTTTATCGTATCGTGACACTGCTGCTCGCGTTGGTCGAGATCCAATGACTGTTAGCAGGATATGGAATCGGTGGGTTCAGGAGGGTAATACGGATCGCCGTGCTAGATCGCAACGGCCTCGTATCACTAGCAGTCGAGATGACAGGCATCTTCTCCGCATAGCTGTAACGGATCGCGCAGCCACGTCTCGATCCCCGAGTCAACAGATGGGGACGTTTGCAAGACAACAAACATCTGCACGAACAGTCTGACGAAGTTTGCAGCAGCATTGACCATCAGCTCGGAGACCATGGCTGCGGTTACCCTTGACGCTGCATCACAGAAAGGAGCGCCTGCAACGGCATACTCAACGACGAACCTGGGTGCACAAATGGCAAAACGTAATTTTTTCGGATGAATCCAGGTTCTGTTTACAGCATCATCATCGTCGCATCCGTGTTTGGCGACATCACGGTGAAGGCACATTGGAAGTGTGTATTCGCCATCGCATACTGGCGTATCACCCGGCGTGATTGTATGGGGTGCCGTTGGTTACACGTCTAGGTCTCCTCTTGTACGCACTGACGGCTCTTTGAACAGTGGACGTTACATTTCAGATTTGTTACGACCCGTGGCTCTACCCTTCATTCGATCCCTTCGAAGCCCTACATTTCAGCAGGATAATGCACGACCGCATGTTGCAGATCCTGTAGGGCGTTTCTGGCTACAGAAACTGTTCGACTGCTGCCCTGGCCAGTACATTCTACAGACCTCTCACCAACTGAAAACGACTGGTCAATGGTGGCCGAGCAACTGACTCGTCACAATACGCCAGTCACTACTCTTGATGAACTGTGGTATCGTGTTGAAGCTGCATGGGCAGCTGTACCTGTACACGCCATCCAAGCTCTGTTTGACTCAATTTCCCAGGCGTATCAAGGCCGTTATTACGGCCAGACGTGGTTTTTCTGGGTACTGATTTCTCAGGATCTATGGACCCAAATTGCGTGAAAATGTAATCACATGTCAGTTGTAGAATAATATATTTGTCCAATGAATACCCGTTTATCATCTGCATTTCTTCTTGGTGTAGCAATTTTAATTGCCAGTAGTGTATATCTTACTTCGACAATACAACAAGAATTTGTCCCTGACTTATAATCTTTCTAATATGTGCAAACTTATTGAATGCTGCACTTTACTATTAGTCTTTTTAATTAAGCTGCGCGGGATAGCCGCGCGGTCTTGGGCGCCTTGCCACGGTTCGCCCGGCTTCCCCCGTCGGAGGTTGGGCATGGGTGTGTGTGTTGTCCTTAGCGTAAGTTAGTTTAAGCTAGATTAACCCTCCGTTGCTCGCGCCGGTGACACGCGTCATCCACATGACTTTCCCGCTCAATTTTGTCTGACAGGACTGGATTGAGTGCGCGCCATTTTCAGTACCTTTCTGTTAACTCTCCGGCTGTTAGCTCCAATCTTTGTTGGCTTTCAGTTACGAAAGATACATTGTTTATGAAACATTATTACAGTCTGGAGGACACTTGTCATCACGGGAGATCTGCTGCCACAAGCTGAAACAAAGTAAGTCCGTATTACTTTATTGCTTTACTAGATTCAATCGATCTTTCACGTGCGTAAATTTAGACATCTTGAAACTGATTGCAGTTACCTTCCATGTTACCTAGTATTCTCTTTATTTTTAAATTGTGGAAGAAATGTCAAAAGCAAAAAGCCTGGGACAGAGTTTAGTAGAGATCCTAATGTATGGTTGGAAGAGACTGAGGATTCTGTTCATGAAAGCGGACATGATTCAGGAACAGAACCAGAAGTATCAGAAAATGAAGAATATGAATCACAGGAAGAAGTAGCTCAAGAGAATGCATTTTTTAGGGAGATATGGAATAACTACACGGAGGAGAAATAATTATCCTACCAGTGTTTGAAGCAGATCTTGTAATTTTATTGCGCATTTGTCTGGACCAGAAAATGAAGCTCGTATAAAAAAGACAAACAAAAATTCTGATTTTGTTCTTGGATGAAAACATAATAAGTATTATCGTAACATGCACAAAGTTCGTGGTAACTTCTCTAGGGAAAGGGACGCTAAAGAAACAGATGCGATAGAGATCAGAGCTTTCTTTGGTTTGTTATATCTATGTGGATCTTTGAGATGTTCTAGGAAGAGTATATCGAAATTGTGAGATAACTCAAAGGGAAACGGACCTGACTCATGTTATTTATGCAAAAGTGAAAACCGAATCAGGCGGCTGAGGTTTGATAATATCCATGATAGAGATGTTCGCACAGAGATTGGCACGTTGGCTGCTATCAGAGCTATCAGAGAGGTACTTGAACTATTCACGAACAATTGTCAAAAATATTTTTCTCCTAGTGAATATCTTACTGTTGACGACCAGCTTTTGGCTCTTAGAGGAAACTGCCGGTTCAGGCAATATCTTCCTAGCAAACCAGAAAAGTATCGGTTAAAAGAGTTTGCTTCGGTTGATGTAAAAACAGCTTGCACTTTGAATTTAGAACCGTACGTCGTTAAGCAATAAGAGGGACCATGTAATGCCAGTAATTCAGCTGAAGATATTGTTCTTCGAATGGTCAAACTGTTTCAAACGTTAGAATATATTACGCTGTGTACAAATATTAAATTTATTATATTTAGATTTAATAAAAAAATCATAAAACCAGTCATAAAGACTGTTCAAAGTACACAAACAGACCGCTTGCTTTGTGGATGACACCAGTCATCCGCGCGAGTGACGATGACACGAATTTTCGCGCGAGTAACGGAGGATTATGTAGTGTGTAAGCCAAGAGACCGATGACCTCAGCAGGTTGGTCCCAAATGAACTTACAACAAATTTCCACTTTCCAGTTTACCTAATTTCTCGTATCCTATTTACGTGGTCCTTATGCTCAGTGAATATTGGAGGTAGCAGAATCGTTCTGTAATCAGCTTATAATGCCAGTTCTCTAAATTTTCTCAATAGTGTTCCTCGAAAAGAACGCCGCCTTCCCTCCAAGAATTCCCATTTGAATTCTCAAAGCATCTCCGTAACAGTTACGTCTTGTTCGAACCTACAGTAACAAGACTAGCAGCCCACCTCTGAACTGCTTCGATGTCTTCCTTTAATTCGACCTGATACGGATCCCAAACATTCGAGCAGTACTTACGAATAGGTCGCACTAGCGTCCTATATACGGTCTCCTTTGCAGAGGAAACACACTTTCTTAGAGTTCTCCCAATAATCGGAAGTCGGCCATTCGCGTTTGCTACCACGATCCTCGCATGCTCGTTTCATTTCATATCGCTCTGCGACGTAACGCCTAGATATATAAACGAGGTGACTGTGTCAGCCAGGAACTAATGCTGTACCCGAACATTACGGGCTTGTTTTTCCCACTCGTCCAAATTAACTTACATTTTTCTACATTTATAGCTAGCTATCAATCATCTCACCAATTAGAAGTCGGCCGGAGCGACCGAGCGGTTCTAGACGCTACAGTCTGGAACCGCGCGACCGCTACGGTCGCAGGCTCGAATCCTGCCTCGGGCATGGATGTGTGTGATGTCCTTAGGTTAGTTAGGTTTAAGTAGTTCTAAGTTCTAGGCGACTGATGACTTCAGATGTTAAGTCCCATAGTGCTCAGAGCCATTTGAACCAATTAGAAATTTTGGCTACGTCATCTTGTATCGTCCAACGGTGACTCGAGTTCGACGCCTTCCCGTACAGCACAACGTCGTCAGCAAACAACCTCAGATTGCTGCTCACCCTGTCCGCCAAATCATTTGTGTATGCAGAGAAGAACAGCGATCCTATTACACTTCCCTGGCGCACTGCTGACGATACCCTTGTCTCTGATGAAAACTCGCCGTCGAGGACACCATAATGAGTTTTAGAACTTAAGAAGTCTTCGAGACACATATTTATGAACCTGTTCACTATGCTCGTGCCTTCTTTAACATCCTACGGTGGAGCACCGAGTCAGATGCTTTCTGGAAATCCAAAAATATGGAGTCTGGCTGTTTCCCTTCACCCACAGTTCGCAGTATTCTTTCGCTTACGCCATAGTCCCACAGCTATAGCAGGGTCGGCGTGGCTACAACGGATTTGGCAAGGTTAGTCTGAGGGATGGCTGGATGCCCTTCCTGCCGCTACCCCGTACCCCCCATGGACGGAATCAGTGTACGCCAGCTGTCTGCATCTAGTGTAAATCGTGAAAAAGTGCCAGCGTGTTTCAAATCTCTGCGACGCGTGTAACTGAGGCGGAACGTGGGGACCAGCCCTGTATTCACCTAGCGGGATGTGGAAAACCGCCTAAAAACCACATCCAGGCTGGCCGGCACACCGGCCCTCGTCGTTAATCCACTGGGCGGATTCGATCCCGGGCCGGCGCGCTTACCTGAGTCCAGGAAGTAGCGCATTAGCGCTCTCGGCTGCCCTAGCGGGTATCCACAGTTCGCAGTATATCATGTGAGAAAAGGAAAAGGTGAGTTTCGCACAAGCGATGCTTTTTAAACTTATACTGATTCGTGGACATAAGCTTCTCGGTCTGTAATAGGACGACGAGTTCCGCCTAATGCAAGACACCTTTTTTGTTTTGTTTTACCAAGACATGTTTCAGCACTTTTTGTGCTATCTTCAGTGGGTTATTTTTTTATTTCCTTACTGTACAACTGTTATATATTAACATTTAGCCAAACCTTTCGTACATAATATTTACAATCGTAAATGAATAATTGTTGTAAAATATTATACATCATTTGTTCGTAGTTCACAGTTGAGATATGTATTAACGACCTGATGCACTGTGTGTTGTTTATAACATTATGTCAAAGTTCTATTTATAGTTTAATTAGCAAAAAGAGTGGATGTATGCATTAGTTTACATATCCTACATGATGCTATTGGACGTATATGTTGGTAGCTATTCTGTGGACAAATGATGTATAACATTTTACAACAATTATTCATTCACGACTGTAAATATTATGTATCAAAAGTTTCGCTAAATGTTAATGTGTAACAACAATTTTACAGTAAGAAAATAAAAAGATAACTCACTGAAGATAGTACAAAAAGTGCTGAAATATGTCTGGGTAAAACACAACAGAAAAAGATTTCTTGCATATGGCAGAATTCCTCGTCCTATTTTCATAGCAAGCACGGGCAGAAAAAGAACAGCAACTTCACAGGATGGTTAATTCTTGGCCTAAAAAAAATTATTATATTGAACTGAGATTCTGCTCAAGGATTCTGCAGCAAACCTATGTTATGGATACTGCTCTGTAATTTTGCGGTCCGTTCTTACGCCCTTCTTTTTTCCAGTCGGTTGGGACTTTGATCTTGGCAAGAGATTCTCCTGCTTTAAGGGATTCACTGTCATTGTCGATATAATTCCATAATCTATTCACACAGATAAATAACTACTATGACACATATTTCCCTCCAGCCCAAAAATACACCGCAATGGGAAAAATCGTATTTGCTAGTGCAATCATAAAAATTTAATTACGGAACAGTGTCAAAAGGAGAGCGAAACGGACGCGTCAGAACGCAGACATGGCACCGCAATACTTCTCCCTTAGTTCAGTTTGTCCTCTAAATGCGGACTGTTTTATCGCGGTAGCATACCACCTAGAGTAGGGCAGCTGAAATACAGCTCGGTGGCCTGGATTAAATCCGCATAGTTTGCGCGACTGCTGTAATTCTTCGACGCGGTGACAATTTAGCCCGCGGCCCGCTCCGCTGCACGGGGCCCCATACAGAAAAAGTGTCGGCGAATTCTGCAAACTGCATTTATTTCGTTAGATTAAAACCCCTTCTGGAACTAACCGTGGAAAACGTTTTAGAGTCTAAATGGATTACAGCCGGAAAATCCTGTTTGGTTTCCAGAACGGCCAGCTCCGACGCATCCGCGCGATTAATGCAATAAATTCGGCTGGTGTCAGCGGGCTCGCGAAGGGTGGTGGTGTGTGGTGGAGGGTGGTTTGTGCTGGTTGTGGGGCGCGGGTGGTGGCGGGACAGGTCGGCTGCAAGGGGTCTACACATAACGGTAAGGGTGGCACACGAGGCACGGCGGATGCTAGGTGGCTTTCGTAAGTTTTCTTCAGTCCATGACGTATCTCTAACGGGAAAATAGATGGAACAGCCTGATGCAAAAATCATGTTGCGTTTTAATCATGGCGAAATGAAGTTCAAATAATCACTGTTGTATTTCCACTTTGTAAGCCTCCTACTACTTTTTTTTTTTTTTTTTTTTTTTTTTTTTTTTTTTTTTTTTTTTTTTTTTTTTTTTTTTTTGCAAGTGGGCTGAGTACATGAGAGCATGTGGTTACAATAAAATGCTGTGTGCGTGTACCCCTTGCTATATAAAATTTTGACCCAAGAAGTAATTTACAACGCCATGTGACTACGGTTTTCTAAACATATTCAAGAGAAGGAAATGCTTTACATTTCGCAGCAGGAAGCCAAGACAGGGTACCTCGTTATGACACGTGGTCATTGTCAGACTGCTGATCATCTACAATCACTGCAGGTTGGGGACCATTCCTACAAGAGAGTGCAAGAATCCAAATACCTAGGGGCACTTTTCACTGAGAACACGTCATGTGAAGCAGAGATCAATGCCAGAATACAAGCATGAAACCGATCTTACCACAGCCTTGCACAACTGCTTCGGTCCAAATCTCTCTCCAGACAGTTCAAGATTTGACCGTACAAAACCCTGATCCAACCTGTTGTTCTACGAGGTGCATTCAAGTTCTAAGTCCTCCGATTTTTTTCTCCGGACTGGAAAGAGATAGAAACATGAGCATTGTTTTAAAACAAGGCCGAGTTCATTGTCAATACGTCCCAGAGATGGCAGCACCGTATGGCAGATGGAATTTTACCGCCAGCGGCGAGAATGAGAACTGTTTTAAATACTTAAAATGGCGACGTTTTCCTTACTTGAACAGCGTGCAATCATTCGTTTTCTGAATTTGCGTGGTGTGAAACCAATTGAAATTCATCGACAGTTGAAGGAGACATGTGGTGATGGAGTTATGGATGTGTTGGAAGTGCGTTCGTGGGTACGACAGTTTAATGAAGGCAGAACATCGTGTGACAACAAACCGAAACAACCTCGGGCTGCCACAAGCCGGTCTGACGACATGATCGAGAAAGTGGAGAGAATTGTTTTGGGGGATCGCCGAATGACTGTTGAACAGATCGCCTCCAGAGTTGGCATTTCTGTGGGTTCTGTGCACACAATCCTGCATGATGACTGACCTGAAAATGCGAAAAGTGTCATCCAGGTGGGTGCCACAAATGCTGACGGACGACCACATGGCTGCCCGTGTGGCATGTTGCCAGGCAATGTTGACGCGCAACGACAGCATCAATGGGACTTTCTTTTCGTCGGTTGGACAATGGATGAGACGTGGATGCCATTTTTCAATCCAGAAACAAAGCGCCAGTCAGCTCAGTGGAAGCACACAGATTCACCGCCACCAAAACAATTTCGGATAACCGCCAGTGCTGAAAAAATTATGGTGTCCATGTTCTGGGTCAGCGAGGGCGTAATCCTTACCCATTGCGTTCCAAAGGGCACTACTGTAACAGGTGCATCCTACGAAATTGTTTTGAAGAACAAATTCCTTCCTGCAGTGCAACAAAAACGTCCGGGAAGGGCTGTGTGTGTGCTGTTTCACCAAGACAACGCACCCGCACATCGAGCTAACGTTACGCAACAGTTTCTGCGTGACAACAACTTTGAAATGATTCCTCATGCTCCCTACTCACCTGACCTGGCTCCTAGTGACTTTTGGCTTTTTCCAACAATGAAAGACACGCTCCGTGGCCGCACATTCACCAGCCGTGCTGCTATTGCCTCAGCGATTTTCCAGTGGTCAAAACAGACTCCTAAAGAAGCCTTCGCCGCTGCCATGGAATTATGGCGTCAGCGTTGTGAAAAATGTGTACGTCTGCAGGGCGATTACGTCGAGAAGTAACGCCAGTTTTATCGATTTCGGGTGAGTAGTTAATTAGAAAAAAAATCGGAGGCCTTAGAACTTGAATGCACCTCGTATATGGCTGTGAGACATGGAGTATCCGGAAACAGGACTTCCATAAGCTCCTTGTTTTTTAGAGAAAAGTGCTTCGGAAGATCTTCGGTCCGGTTCTGGATGCAGATAAAGGGGAATGGAGGATCAGATACAACCAAGAGCTTGAGGAACTATACCAGCAGCCCAACATAGCAGGAACTGTCAAAGCTAAACGAATGCAGTGGGCCAGCCATGTGGCCCGGATGGAGGATCACAGATGGCCTCGGAAGCTCCTGGATTTCACACCTACAGGAAAGAGACCGCCAGGGAGACCCAAGAAGTGTTGGAGGGATGGACTCCATGAAGATTTAAACCAAGTGTCAATAGATGTGGACGAATGGCGGATAGCAGCAATGGACAGAATACAGTGGAGGAGGAAACTTGTAGATGCGTGCCGTCCACTGGGCCTGATCACGTAGTAGTAGTAGTAGTAGCAGGAAGAAATCGGGCATGTATGAACATCTGAATCGATTTCGCCCTTTCATGGGCAATGGGAAGATGTCTTCCCTCATACTTTAATGTCCTGCAGGGACCAAAGAGCTTAACATTCCCACGTCTAGCTGGTGCTGCCATCTGTAGACTAGAATAGAAACTCGTGAAAGTTCTCGCGCTGCCAGCAGTTGCTCTGCAACAATTGACGTAGTATTATATGTCAGTTGTGCTCAATCTGGTGGCAAGTAGACATCGTTTTGATGTAATTTCGTGATTTTGTTTGTATATCTGCAGACAATAGCGATTGTAACTAACTTCACGGCAATTATTCGATATTTTATGCAAGTGTCTTCATGTTAATGCATGAAAGAAATTTTCTAATCGACTTAACACATCAAAGATACGTTGTAAACATGTGGGAATATTTGCTCCCACAGCCCAAGTTGGCCATACGTCTGGTACTATTTCAAACTTTTAGTGTAGACTGTAGGCCTGTTTACTGATGTATTATTAGGCATATTCATTTAGTTTACGTATTTATCACTGCAGAATTAGTTTACCAGAGAGGAAGACATGCTAGAATATTTCTTCTCACTTCCTGAGAATGAGTCAGTTTCGGATATTGAATCGGACGATGTTTCAACTGGTGAAGAAAGTAATATACTGAGCATCCATCCACAATCACCTGCTATTTTTCAACAACAAGTTCCTTCAGTAGGAGACAATGTTTCAGTCAATGGAGTGTGTTCAGTCTCCGCAGGTTCTCCCACAGAGTCGAAAAGAATTCCAACTTTGAGTGATGGTGATGAGAGTGCTGAAACTCTTTGGGATGAAACACTGCCTCAGTGTTAAGACATAGATTCTGTTAGAGAAAATTTAGCGTTGCCAAAGAAAGCATTCTCTAAAACGAATCGTCCATATGAATATTTTCTTGAGATCTTCAACTAAAATATCGTTCAGAATATTGTCGAACAAACAAACTTGTAAGCATCCCAAGAGCTACACAATTTACGACTGAGCTCTGAAACACCTGTAAGAACAGAAAACTGGATGGACACGGGAGACACTGAAATAAAAGCATTTACTGGTTTGTTTATGATTATGGGCGCCCACAAATTGCCACATTTATGAAATGACTGGAGTTCAGATACCCTTCTGCATGTTGAATCAGTGTAGAATGTGATGACTCTAAAACGGTTCAAAAAATTTTAGAAAACCGTCATCTGAACAACAATTCTAAGACAGTGGGGAACGGTGCTCATTGATATGATAAACTACACTCATGCTCATAGATTAAGGATAACTGCAGAATGTGCTGCCACAAAACGTGGCACTACACAAAACTGGTGCTAATAGCATAGGCACATAGGGAACACACACGACATAGATCTGTACGTCCACGGTATTGGTAATAAGTTGAGAAAACCGTCCCGAAACACATGTGCTACAAAACGCAACTGTTTCCGGCGCATGTAAAAATGGTTCAAATGGCTCTCAGCACTATGGGACTTAACTTCTGTGGTCATCAGTCCCCTAGAACTTAGAACAACTTAAACCTAACTAACCTAAGGACATCACATACATCCATGCCCGAGGCAGGATTCGAACCTGCGACCGCAGCGGTCGCGCGGATCCAGACTGTAGCGCCTAGAACCGCTCGGCCACTGCGGCCGGCCCTGCGCATGTACCCCGACATCAACGTGGGATATGATCAAAATGCACACGTGCACAGGACACACAACGGGTTGGCATTGTCTGGATCACATGGTCGAGCAGCTGCTGGGGTATAGCCTCCCATTCTTGGACCGGTGCCTGTCGGAGCTCCAGAAGTGTCGTAGGGATTTGAAGACGTGCAGAGATACATCAACCAAGAGCATCTCAGACTGCCTGGTCTGGAGAACAGGCAGGCCACTCAACTCGCCTGACATCTTCTCTTTCAAGGTACTCCTCCATGACGGCAGCTCGGTGGGGCCGTGCGTTATCATCCATCAAGAGGAAGGTCGGACCCACTGCACCCATGAAAAAGTGGACATACTGGTGCAAAATGACGTCCCGATACACCTGAGCTGTTACAGTTACTCTGTCAAAGACATGCATTGCTGTACGTGCACCAATCATAATCCCACCCCACACCATCATAGCACGACCTCCATACAGGTCCCTTTCAAGGACATTGAGGGGTTGGCATCTGGTTCCTGGTTCACGCCTGATGAAAACCCGGCGAGAATCACTGTTCAGACTACACCTGGACTCGTCCGTGAACATAACCAGGGACCACTGCTCCAGTGACGATGTGCTGTGTTCTTGACACCAAGCTTTAAGGACTCTCCTGTGACCAGGGGTCAGTGGAATGCAGCTTGCGCGTCTCCAGGCGAATAAATCATGTCTGTTCAGTCGTCTGTAGACTGTGTGTCTGGAGACAACTGTTCCAGTGGCTGCGGTAAGGTGCCGAGCAAGGCTACCGGCAGTACTCCCTGACCGTCTGCGGGCACTGATGGTGAGATATCGGTCTTCTTGTGGTGTTGTACACCGTGGACGTCCCGTACTGTTGCACCTGGACACGTTTCCTGTCTGCTGGAATTGTTGCCATAATCTTGAGATCACACTTTGTGGCACACGGAGAGCCTGTGCTACGACCTGCTGTGTTTGACCATTCTCCAGTCGCCCTAGTATTCTACCCCTTACAACGTCATCAGCATGTGTTCTTTGAGCCATTTTCAACACACAGTCACCATTAGTACGTCTGAAAACTACTTCACACTTACTCGCTGTGCCGTACTCTGACATGCATCAACACACCTCTGCTTATGTGGACTGCTGCCAGCGCCACCGTCCGACGACCGCAGGTCAAATGCACCGCATGGTCATACCCCGAGGTGATTTAAAAAAAATTGGTTCAAATGGCTCTGCGCACTATGGGACTCAACTGCTGTGGTCATAAGTCCCCTAGAACTTAGAGCTACTTAAACCTAAGGACATCACACACAGCCATGCCCGAGGCAGGATTCGAACCTGCGACCGTAGCGGTCGTGCGGTTCCAGACTGTAGCGCCTTTAACCGCTCGGCCACTCCGGCCGGCGGTGATTTAAACCCGCAAACCGCCCACCAGAGCATTGTTTCACCATGTATCAAAGTTATCCTTAATTTATGAGCATGAGTGTATATAAAGTGAGGCCCCTGACTGACGCCCTAAATGCCTGTTTCTTAGAGGTATATAATCATTCATACAGATTATCTGTTGAAGAAGCTATGATACCTTTCAAGGGAAAACCGAGTGTAAAACAATATATGCCCAAGAAGCTAATAAGAAGAGCGTACAAGGTCTGGTGCCTGGCTGATGCTAAGATAGGCTATCTACTGAACTTCCAGATCTATTGTGGAAAAGGGGAAAACAATATCACCAATATTGCTCATGGTGAAAGGGCTGTATTTGAATTGTATTCATCTTCGAAAAATAGTAAATGTATTGTTACATTTGACAACTATTTCACTACTTACGGCCTAATGAAAATATTCTGTAGGTACTGTCAGAGTCAACAGACGTCTCCCAGAAATGGTGAAGAAAAATGACAAACTTTCACGAGGCGAGTTCAAGGCGCAGATAGAAGATTCAGTCGTTGCGATAAAGTGGCAAGACACAAGGACAGCAACAGTTTTGCTACAGCAACATCTCCCAAAGATGTAACATTCATTTCCAAGAAAGGAAGAGATGGTTCTACATGTGGCATTGCTTGTCCAAGTGCCATAAGTTTGCACAGCAGTGTAATGGACAGTGTGGATCTCTTTGACCAGAAGCAAGAACGAAATGAAGTTGGACAGCGACCGCTAAAATGGTGGCACAGAATTTTTTATTTTCTGGTTGATGCTGTCATTGTGAATGCATTTACATTGCAGGCAGCAGTCACATGAAATGGAGAGCAGCTAACATTCCGTTTACAGTTGGCAAGGAAACGACATGGACGTGCACCTGTATTCATTTTAAAAAAAGCAGAGAGCGTTAGTGTTCCTGATGAACGCAGGCTTTCAAATGTGGGTGAACATGGGCCAAAGAAAATTGGGAAGTCTAGACGCTGTCTTATGTGCAGTACAAGAAAAGAAGAAAAAAGAACGAGAACAATGTGATCAAATTGCAATGTTGCTTTGTGTGTAGATCCATGTCTCATACTGTTCCATAACATCTAGTAATTGAATTTTTGTTAATATTTTGTGAATAAAAGATAATCTAGCAATGATGTATATTCTTTATTTTGTTTTGCAGTGTCAACATTTACAATAAAAAATTACTAAAAATTTGATAGTGTCATCTCGAGGACCGTGGAAAGCCATTTTCGCACATAAATGGGTGCATAATATTTTTTGTTTTTGCATGGTATGGCATATGTGGTTCATAGCAAGTCACTGAGCCACAAACTGTCACCTGTAATAAACAGTAAAATGTGCCCACGACAGGGTTAAGATCGCAACTGCTTATCGAAGTTTCATAACCTCATTAGTTGGATGTATAATTAATCTTGCTTGTAGGTAAATCAAGTGCTATGAGGACGTGAGTCTTAGTTTGGTAGTAGCCTAAAGCCTGCGCACACAATGCCATGAGAAATACTTTAAGAAAGACAAAAAAATAACGTCGCAGCACGAAGGAATTATCCGAGTGGGTCAGAAATCGATAGATGTGACGTACATGTACAGACAAACAAATGATTACAATTTCAGAAAAACTCGATGATTTATTCAAGAGAAAGAGCTTCACAAATTGAGCAAATCAATAACGTGTTCATCCACCTCTGGCCCTTATGCAAGCAGTTATTCAGCTTGGCATTCAAATGGTTCAAATGGCTCTGAGCACTATGGGACTTAACTTCTGAGGTCATCAGTCCCCTAGAACTTAGAACTACTTAAACCTAACTAACCTAAGGACATCACACACACCCATACCCGAGGCAGGATTCGAACCTACGACCGTAGCGGTCGCGCGGTTCCAGACCGTCTCGCCTAGAACCACTAGGCCACCCCGGCCGGCAGCTTGGCATTGTTTGATAGAATTGTTGAGTGTGCTCCTGAGAAATATCGTACCAAATTGTGTAGAATTGGCGCCTTAGACCGTCAAAATCCCGAGCTGGTTGGAGGCCCTGCCTATAATGCTCCAAACGTTCTCAACTGGTAAGAGATCTGGCAACGTTGCTGGTCACAGTGGGATTGGGTAAGCACTAAGACAAGCTGTAGCAACTGTGGCTGTTTGTGGGTGGAAATTATCTTGCAGAAATGTAAGTCCAGGATGGCTTGCCGTGAAGGGCAACAAAACAGCAAAAACAACAGCATCCAAATATAACAGCTACGGGACACGAAGTTCAAAAACAGTTCAAATGGCTCTGAGCACTATGGGATTCAACTGCTGTGGTCATCAGTCCCCTATAACTTAGAACTACTTAAACCTAACTAGCCTAAGGACATCACACACATCCATGCCCGAGGCAGGATTCGAACCTGCGACCGTAGCGGTCGTGCGGTTCCAGACTGTAGCGCCTTTAACCACTCGGCCACTCCGGCCGGCGGAACACGAAGTACACTTGACATTTATAAAGTGGATGCCATTCCAAATGCTGGTAACAAGCTTTCAGGGAGTATTTCTGATGTGCTTTCATCCTAAAAACAAAAGCTGTAAATGTGGAAACAATAATTGTGCACTACTTCGCTACTTTTCCCCACAAGTGTGTGTGTCGCGAGAAGTGGGCAACTTAAAGAGGACTCTCACACCGAAAACTTCAGTACTGGTAGGTCATAAATTCCCTTTAACTATTCTTATCTACCAGTTAGCAGCCTCACATGTGTACTGTGTAGCTGTCGTTTTAATTAATTTCACACGTGAGTAGCCATCAAAAGTGGTCTTAATTAGAAATTATTTACGTTTGCCACAGATCTCCCAGGAATCCAGTGACTGTCTGTTACTAAACGTATTCACTTTTAATTGCCAGTGACAGTCGCAATTTTTAATAAAAATGCAGTTCACAATAAATAATGCTGGTGTGACTAGCATATTAAAGTGAACATATTTAATTACAAAATTGTTTCATGTCACAGCAACAGATAACATGCAGCTGACATCAACGCCACCGCCAGACTGTCAGCAAAACTATATTACTGAGCAGTTGCTCACCAGTGAGCACTAAATGAAGTATGCATGTACTCATCTCGTGGAGCAGGCACCGAACTTCTGGTACAGTGTTACAAAGAAGGCGAGTAGAAGATAACTTCAATTTGTTTAGATCATGAATTTATAAAATATAAAGCCGGCCGCAGTGGCCGAGCGGTTCTAGGTACTTCAGTCTGGAACCGCGTGACTGCTACGGTCGCAGGTTCGAATCCTGCCTCGGGCACGGATGTGTTTGGTGTCCTTAGGTTAGTTAGGTTTAAGTAGTTCTAAGTTCTAGGGGACCTCAGATGTTAAATGTGGTTCAAATGGCTCTGAGCACTATGGGACTTAACTTCTAAGGTCATCAGTCCCCTAGAACTTACAACTACTTAAGCTTAAGTAACCTAAGGACATCACACACATCCATGCCCGAGGCAGGATTCGAACCTGCGATCGTGGCGGTCACGCGGTTCCAGACTGAAGCGCCTAGAACCGCTCGGCCCCCCGGCCGACAAGAAATAAGGCAGCGAATACAGTGGTATGAATAAATTAGTTACACCCGTTGAAGTAAACCGAGCGAGGTGGCGCAGTGGTTAGCACACTGGCCTCGCATTCGGGAGGACGACGGTTCAATCCCGTCTCCGGCCATCCCGATTTAGGTTTTCCGTGATTTCCCTAAATCGCTTCAGGCAAATGCCGGGATGGTTCCTTTGAAAGGGCACGGCCAATTTCCTTCCCTATCCTTCCCTCACCAGAGGTTGCGCTCCGTCTCTAATGACCTCGTTGTCGACGGGACGTTAAACACTAATCTCCTCCTCCTCCTCCTCCTCCTCCTTGAAGTAAAACCCGTTGTTGTTGTGGTCTTCAGTCCTGAGACTGGTTTGATGCAGCTCTCCATGCTACTCTATCCTGTGCAAGCTTCTTCATCTCCCAGTACCTACTGCAACCTACATCCTTCTGAATCTGTTTAGTGTATTCATCTCTTGGTCTCCCTCTACGATTTTTACCCTCCACGCTGCCCTCCAATACTAAATTGGTGATCCCTTGATGCCTCAGAACATGTCCTACCAACCGATCCCTTCTTCCAGTCAAGTTGTGCCGCAAACTTCTCTTCTCCCCAATTCTATTCAATACCTCCTCATTAGTTATGTGATCTACCCATCTAATCTTCAGCATTCTTCTGTAGCACCACATTTCGAAAGCTTCTATTCTCTTCTTGTCCAAACTATTTATCGTCCATGTTTCACTTCCATACATGGCTACACTCCACACAAATACTTTCAGAAACGACTTCCTGATACTTAAATCTATACTCGAACAAATTTCTCTTCTTCAGAAATGCTTTCCTTGCCATTGCCAGTCAACATTTTATATCCTCTCTACTTCGACCATCATCAGTTATTTTGCTCCCCAAATAGCAAAACTCCTTTACTACTTTAAGTGTCTCATTTCCCAATCTAATTCCCTCAGCATCACCCGATTTAATTCGACTACATTCCATTATCCTCGTTTTGCTTTCGTTGATGTTCATCTTATATCCTCGTTTTTGCGTTTGTTGATGTTCATATTATATCCTTGTTTGCTTTTGTTGATGTTCATCATTAAAACCTTGTGAGCTATAACCAATCGGAAATAATCAAATCGTATGAATTTTAAGGTAAGGGAAGATCTCACCCTCATGAAATAGTACTGGACACATCAGACTTGGAAGTTGTGGAGAGTCAGTGGGGATTTTATTACCTGTATTGTCTGGGGTACATGAGGGAGAGGAACTGCAGCCTTTTTGAGATTACACACTCTGCGATCCTCCTAGCGCAAAAGTTGAGTGAGATAACCACACGTTGCCTGCAGGTGAGTGTAGTGATCAATCCGCGTCTACGGTTTTGTAAATTGCCGATTGTTGCCTCAATGTTTTCGGAAGTACTGTGACGAAATGAAGCATCACCGAGTTTCCGGAAGTGGTACCTGCGCCAAAAAGTGAAGCGGAAAATCGAATAGTCGGAGGCGCGTTAACATCGTTAGGGTCAGGGAAGCCCCATCCGCCGTGCACCGAGGTGCGAAGCCCTGCGCCGTTGACATGAGGCACATTGCGTCACAAGGCAACCAGCTGCCGCTGCTGAGGCAAACCCGTGTGACGTGTCACCCGTCTGCAACCCGGGCTGTGACGTTTGGTCGCCTTCCAGTCTACAGACTTCGGGCTCGTCCTATACCAGCTGTTTGCGAGACCCGACTGCACCCCCACTCCTAGTGTGCTGATGCAGTCGGCACGATAATAGCCTTAGCTCCTCTAGGAACGGTTTCCTAACCCACGTCTGACGATACTAAATCGCGATCCCCGTGATTCAGAGGTCGTCAGAAGTTAGTAGCAGTATAACAACTATTCCACCACTTGAAAATTCTTTTATTTCAGTGGAGATTCAATGGAGAAATAACACAGCCAACCAGTTGCATATATTTTTTAATACATTTACCTAGGTTTCGACACTTCTAAGGATGTCTTCATCAGAATGATAATTTAAAAGCCGTGTAAAATAACAGATAGAAAAATAACTGTGACAGAAACAGTAATCAAGATAAAAAATATCATAATACAGAAAGGTTACTTATGTGAAATTACATTGTGAGAAGGTAATAGTGAAAGCTTACAGCACACAGGCTCAAGTGAAAAATCAAAAACATTCCAGCCTTTCATACGTACACTTCGCAAGGAACAACATCAGACTAAGCAACCCAGTCGCTTACATTGCTGCTACAAAAACAAGAGAAAAGTTGCTCCGCCTATAGGGCGAGGACAGTGACACACCTAAATATGAGACATTATAATAGGAATAACCGATAGGTAATTACAAAAAAAATTCAAAGCATGAGATCTTAATGTACTTTTGAAAATACATAGTAGTCAAAAAATGATGCAGAACTAAGAGCCCTATATTAGACTGAAATGCCCATTACGTAAAGTACAAAGTATTGTAGAATATTTACACAAACAGCTGCACGGTCCAAAGAGATCTGAATGAAGGAAACGTTAGTAGCACAATGTATTAAACAATAATTTGCAACGGGTTGACTGTGTTACTTCTTCATTAAAATTTGTATATGGTCGCTGAAACACAGCCATGTTCAAGAGTGTAAGATTCTTTTATTTCCCAGTTGCACTTCTAGCAAGTCCTCCCTGTCTGTAAAATCGTTTCGAGGACTTACAGTAACGTTGACTATTTCCGTAGTGAAACAATACTGACGGGACCTAAGTAACATACTACATGCAAGGGAAAAGTAACAGTTAGATAACTACGAATGACACAGAGAATGCAATGAGTTAAGTATCAGGTATTTTCTGGATCGTGTGGGAGAAAGTACTGAAAAGCGACCCGCGTCACAAAGGAAGGGAAAGCTCACCTGGTAACAATGGTTCTATGACAATGGCATGATTGACAGATCTGAACTAATATTTACAAAATATGACACGTTCGTCACCTACCCACTTCCATTTCTAAAGGTATACATGAGAATTTTGCAAGTATGGTCCCTGTTGCAGGGACTGTAAGTTCATCCTAAACATAAATACATGTTCCACATTGCACACAATTAAGGAAGAAGTTTACTATTTTGTTGGTAAAAAATAGCTGGAAATAGTGGCAACCTCAATACACCCAGGCGTTACTGTACGCAACGACCTAACATGGAAAACCGTATAAAACTAATCCTAGGAAAACAGGTGCTAGACAGATTCATTGGAAGAACCTTAAGAAAATGTAATTCATCCACCACCCGATTCTTGAGTATTGTTCATCTGTCTGCGATCCTTACCCTATAGGATTTACTCTAGAGCTGATCCTACAAACAGCGGCACGTTTCGTCATGGGGTCGTAACGGAGATGCTGAACAAATTGTAATGGCAGACGCTGCAAGAGAGGCCATGAGCATCACGGTTAGGTTTATAGTTGAAACTAAGAAAGCTTATGTTGGAAGAATACTTTGTCAACATAGTACTTCCCCTCTCGTAAAATGACCGCGACGAGAAAGTCAGAGAAAATCGGGGAAATTAGAATCCATCTCAAAGTTTATTAACAGTCATTCTTCCGCTGCACAACTGGTGAACAAAAGAGCGAGCGAGGTAAACGGTAATGGAACCTATACCACCCTCCGACAAACAGCATAACGTGGCTTTCGGAGTGTACATGTAGATGGAATCTGATCACTGGTAGAAGTTGAATAAGTAGTGTTGATTTAAAAGG
Source organism: Schistocerca piceifrons (assembly GCF_021461385.2). NCBI lineage: Eukaryota > Metazoa > Arthropoda > Insecta > Orthoptera > Acrididae > Schistocerca > Schistocerca piceifrons. Next base: position 235,389,710 of record NC_060140.1, read on the forward strand.
GGTTCACGTCAAAACTAAATCCGTTTCTGTCTTCAGAACACGAACTGTCTCTGCCCGCCAGACAACATTACATCTTGATCTCGCGTCTTGCGATGTTTATGACGTGGGTATGGAGAACCGGCGGGGTACCTTCTCATGCGGGTATGGTAAACCGTATAACAACCACACTTGACTATGGCTGGTGCATTAGGTTAACGCTCACTAATCCGGCACGCAGTAGCAGTTCTTGACAACGAGCGAGGTCGCACTTTCTACATTATACTCTCCCTTCCCTTTCCTATAAAACTTAACTGTTGACTGAGTTCATATATTGTATTTAATGTCCCTTACAAATTCTATACAGGGTGAGTCACCTAACATTACCGCTGGATATATTTCGTAAACCACATGAAATACTGACGAATCGATTCCACAGACCGAACGTGAGGAGAGGGGCTAGTGTAACTGGTTAATACAAACCATAAAAAAATGCACGGAAGTATGTTTTTAACACAAACCTACGTTTTTTTAAATGTAACCCCGTTAGTTTTGTTAGCACATCTGAACATATAAACAAATACGTAATCAGTGCCGTTTGTTGCATTGTAAAATGTTAATTACATCCGGAGATATTGTAACCTAAAGTTGACGCTTGAGTACCACTCCTCCGCTGTTCGATCGTGTGTATCGGAGAGCACCGAATTACGTAGGGATCCAAAGGGAACGGTGATGGTCCTTAGGAATAGAAGAGACTGGAACAGCACATTACGTCCACATGTTAACACCTTTTTATTGGTCTTTTTCACTGACGCACATGTACATTACCATGAGGGGTGAGGTACACGTACACACGTGGTTTCCGTTTTCAATTACGGAGTGGAATAGAGTGTGTCCCGACATGTCAGGCCAATAGATGTTCAATGTGGTGGCCATCATTTGCTGCACACAATTGCAATCTCTGGCGTAATGGCTCTGAGCACTATGGACTTAACATCTATGGTCATCAGTCCCCTAGAACTTAGAACTACTTAAACCTAACTAACCTAAGGACATCACAGACATCCATGCCCGAGGCAGGATGCGAACCTGCGACCGTAGCAGTCTCGCGGCTCTGGACTGTCTGGCATAATGAATGTCGTACACGCCGCAGTACATCTGGTGTAATGTCGCCGCAGGTTGCCACAATACGTTGTTTCATATCCTCTGGGGTTGTAGGCACATCCCGGTACACATTCTCCTTTTAAGGTACCCTACAGAAAGAAGTCCAGAGGAGTAAGATCAGGAGAACGGGCTGGCCAATTTATGCGTCCTCCACGTCCTATGAAACGCCCGTCGAACATCCTGTCAAGGGTCAGCCTAGTGTTAATTGCGGAATGTGCAGGTGCACCATCATGCTGATACCACATACGTCGACGCGTTTCCAGTGGGACATTTTCGAGCAACGTTGGCAGATCATTCTGTAGAAACGCGATGTATGTTGCAGCTGTTTGGGCCCCTGCAATGAAGTGAGGACCAATGAGGTGGTCGCCAATGATTCCGCACCATACATTTACAGTCCACGGTCGCTGTCGGTCTACCTGTCTGGGCCAGCGAGGATTGTCCACGGACCAGTAATGCATGTTCCGTAGATTCACTGCCCCGTGGTTTGTGAAACCCGCTTCATCGGTAAACAGGTAGAACTGCAACGCATTCACTGTTAATTCCCATTGACAGAATTGCACTCGATGATTAAAGTCATCACCATGTAATTGCTGATGTAGCGATACATGAAACGGGTGAAAGCGGTGACGATGCAGTATGCGCATGACACTACTTTGACTCAGTCCACGGGCTCTCGCAATGTCCCGTGTACTCATATGTGGGTTCATGGCAACAGCAGCTAACACACCAACTGCACCCGCTTCTCCCGTGACGGGCCTGTTAGGGCCCGTTTGCGTGCTACGACCATACCTGTTGCATACAGTTGGCGGTAGATGTTTTGCAATGTGCGGCACGTTGGATGCTATCTGTCCGGGTACCGTTCTGCATACATCCTGCAGACTTCAGCTGCATTTCGTCGACATTCACCATAGATGAGTATCATCTCCGCCTTTTCAGAGTTCGAATACACCATGGTCACAGTTCCTACAACACTACACTATCACAGACGTCTGGTAACACGGTGTACTACAGTTGGTCTGCGTGCGGAGACGAATGCAGAATAATAATAGCAGCAAGCGCTACATGCGGACACTGCGACAGCTAGACCAAACCACAACAGTGCACTACAGCCACACTCGTAAACACGGTCGTCATCGTAAACATGTCCCTGCAGATGCTGCTCGCCGACCGTGGCCCGTGTTTGTTACAACACGCAACTGAACGTCGGAGGTTTCAAGCGTCAACTTTAGGTTACAATATCTCCGGATGTAATTAACATTTTACAATGCAACAAACGTCACTGATTACTTATTTGTTTATATGTTCAGATGTGCTAACAAAACTAACGGGGCTCTATTTAAAAAAACGTAGGTTTGTGTTAAAAAACATGCTTCCGTGCATTTTTGTATGGTTTATATTAAACAATTACACTAGCCCCTCTCCTCACGTTCGGTCTGTGGAATCGGTTCGTCAGTATTTGATGTAGTTTACTAAATATATCCAGCGGTAACGTTAGGTGACTCACCCTGTATATGCCTTCACCAGTCTTAAGAACTCAGTACTAATTTCATTAAGATAAAGTAAAATGGTTTGAAATAGGCTGAGGCGGCTACGCCATCAGCATGTGTCCCGGGCTATTGAGGCGGAGTCGTCTGTTGCGGAACATGAAATAATTAGACTGTATGCAGGCTCGTCTTCTCAGTCTCCCATTTCCATGTCGTATATTCCTGAAACTGATATAGGTTTAGTTGAAATGAGAAGAGGTAAGTACTGGATTCAGGAATTTCCGGATGAGTCTTAAATTTATTTTCTTCGTACTGTTCAATGACGGTATTTCACAACAGTAATAATGGCATCATTTTATTCCATACACTTCCAAATCCTAGCAGCTCAAATCTAACTTAGTAAAAAGACTCCGATACCAACTACTTCTTTATTATTAAGCTGCAAACGAAAGAACGTAGCAAGAGACATAATGCGTACATCTAGGTGATGTTGACAGAGATCGCCTAATACAGTTATAGAGTAGAAATATAACTGGAGTGAGCATTCAGATGCGCAGAATTGTTTTTCCGTTGTCAACACACATTGCCACAGTGATCATGTGATCTCGGAATGGCGTAGGTCTGTCCGCAATGCGTCCTATAAATTTCGAATGACATTGTGTGCTAGTGCTGACAGACTTTCTTTGTAGTCGCCGTGGATTCGGTAAAGGCGTTTTGTAGGCACCATAACAATTTCCACTTGATATTTGGAATAAAGCAGGCTCTTAGCTTTGAAAAGCAAAATGAACCGGCGTCACATAACGACACCGTCACTACAGAGTGAGTTTACACTGTCCGACATGTCATGTCACGACACATCCCGTGAATTCGCTTAGCCCTATACCAAACGGCGAAAGTGAGGTTATGAATCATCATCTGTGATACAAAAAGAGTACAGTATTAGAACTGAGGAACCAACAACGACAACGTTTATTACAGGCCAAAGCAAATTTCATAAGGTGTGTTATTGATCAATTTTATTTGTTAAGCTGCTGAAAAGTGAAGCAACATTTTAAAACATCGACAGTTATTTGATAGGGAAACTATGAATATTCAAATACTGCAAACAATAACTAGTATAAAGAAATAAATGGAACCTGTTTATTTTATCCATTATGTTTTTATTCTTACGTAACTAATAATGTCATAAACAACTCTACGTTTCTTCTTCATTAATGCTGACCTTTTCACTTAAAATGTAATGTAATGGAAACTACTTCTTTAGCTTTTGTTGTTATTTCCACGCACTGTGGGCGTCAGCCCTGTTGTTATAAAACTTAAATAATTTTACGCTTTGATGTATCTGACCTTGCTTGTGTAATAAAACTGAATGAAAAATATACAAGTCATTGCGGAACATCTGCAATCTGCCACGAAAACAAAGCATAATAATAAAATGAAGTTTAAGAAGACACAAAGGAACAAAATCCACTAAAACATGAGTGAGCACGCGAAAGTAGGTTAACTTACGTTGTTGGTAGGTGGCAATACCATCAACACTTCCTTCCCGAGAAACCTCGACGTGCCGTGATATAACATGACGGTTCGTTGACGGTATGTGTGAATGCCGCCATTTGAAACGCGTTGTGAAATATTTTGACTCGATGTGAGTTGGCGTGACATGACGTGATGTGATGTGTCCTGACGTGACATGACAGCTAATGTCAACTGGCCTTGAAGCAAATAACGTCGTCTCGAGATCACGTGACGATTCAAGCCTAATAGGCAGAATAGAATGCTCGCTCTGGAGATTTTCTACTCTACGAATACGTTTAGCGTAGAATCGTCATTGTCTTTGACCAGCAGCTTGAAGCTTCACAAGTACGTAGATAAAAAGAGTTGAATGACAATTTTTTTAAACTCACAGAAAAGATGATATTACAATATCAGTCTAAACGAGCTGGCAATTACGGGTTCTAGAGGCAACAGAATGTGTGTTGTCTGTGAGCATCGAAAGAACAAACTTTTTGGCGATTATTAGATTCGATTTATTTGTGTGAGCAGGCATGCTGTGCTTCGCTCACTGGACTCGTATTCGGAAGGAGGGCAGTTGGGTACAGGGCTCAGATCGCCATGCCGTTATTCTCATTTACAGGTTTTTCTGAGCCTTCACTAAATCATTTAAGCAAATGCTAGGATGTATCTTTTGAAAAGGACACAGCCGAAGTGCTACTCCATTGTTCTTCCGTTCCGAGAATGTGCTTCGTCTCTAATGTCATCTTTTTCGATGGGGCATTCAACTCTAATATCCCTTCCTTTCGATTTGTTTAACAATTCACTTCAAATTATCTTCTCCGACAGCCGTATATATACTGAACAATTACAACTTATTACATGCTATGTCGTGCTCTTTACGCACCGCTTGATATTTCTATGTGGAACATCTGAAGATGGTTTATCAAGTAAACCGAAACAGAGAATCTTCAAACCAAAAAATTCCGATCACTTCGAATAATAAATGTTCTTAATTTCTCCATGTTTGGAGAGCGCTGCTGCTCCACAGCTGTTTACTGAATTAATGAATAGATGTTCCAGTTAATAATAAGTTCTATATTTTAGTCCACTACCGATTTGAAACTTTAACACAATGCAAGACTTGTACCAGAATACTGGCGCCTTCAAGATTTAGTTCTCTAACTGTAATGCTAGATATGTCAGATGCACAGGTAGAAATTTTACAACGGGAAACATAGAATTAGAAATGAAAATCACAGGAAGCACATCCACCTTCGAAGCTCACACAGAGCAAATATCGTGTATCGTGAATACGGGCTACTTTATGAACACACACTGCAGAAAAAAAAAATAGTACACACTTTAAGAGATTTCCAATTTGCTCCAGATAGGTTGATGTAGCAGCGCATATGGAGTACATGTAATGATTACATTTAAAAGTCAATAGCACAAGCGGTTCTGATGAACGAGTTATCGACCCATGCTGAAATGCTCATATCTGTATGTGATGTAGCCTCCACGGATGGAATGCAGGCGCTGACTGTGGCTTTGGAGAAGAAGCTAAATATATGGGAAAGGAAAAGAAGGGGAGACATGGAGAATTACGACTAATGACGAATTAATTGCTCTGTACAAAGAACTTGATATGGTAACCTTAATCAAAACGGGAAGGATAAGATGGTTAGGACATGTACAACAGATGACATAAGAAAGGCTCCCGAAGATGATGAGGATGATCCTGGTGGTAGATGATGGAGAGGACGACCGCGAATGAGATGGTTGGAAGATGTGTAAGCCGACCTGAGAGCAATGGGAGTGAGGAGGTGGCGCAGATGTGCTGAAGACCGAGACGATTGGAAATCTGTGATTTAGGAGGCCAAAATCCTTAGAGGACCCTAGCGCCATGGATTAAGTAAGTAAGTGGTGGTGGAATGACGGCTGTGTAGTGCTGGGATGGGAACAGGGAAGGGGCAGGATGGGTGAGGACACTGGAAGTTTGAATCCTGGAGGGTTACGGGAACATAGGATGTACTGCAGGGAAAGTTCCCACCTGTGCAATTCAGAAAAGCTGGTGTTGGTGGAAAGGATCCATATGGAACAAGCTGTGAAGCAGTCATCGTTATGGGACTCGAGGAGGACACAGCGAGTGCGATCACCCGATTTGCCAGATGCTTTGGTCAGTGAAAGAGGGGTCAAAATAAACGAACACATGTTTCGGCTTGCCCGTAGATATTTGACGGTTTCTGAAAAAATGACGGTCAGATATTCCGAGAATTTTTTTTAAATTTTGTGCCCCATGTTCGAATTCCTATCATCACTTTTGATTCTCTTTTAGGTAGCCAGTGTATAATGACACAACGTTGTCGTTATTCGTCTACTAATTGCATGTCAGGTGAATAAATTTAAAAAAAATAAGAAAATTATTTGAAATCGTTTTCAGTTAAATTCCTGCAGTTTATCTCGATTCATAATCAGTAGCAAGCGCCAGTTTTTGTTAAAGTGGTCCGTTACGCAAGATTTGCCGCGAAATTATTGCCAACATGCGAAATTTTCACCAGTGTTAACGATGCTTTGTTCCTGAGAGAGACTCATACGAGGAAATGTCACTGTGGCGATGCTTGTTGTGTTCAGAATATCTGTGTTTCGAGTGCTTCTATGATGGGTGTCATTAGGGGGAATGCATCGTATCTTCCTGAAGAATAAACATATGAGTAAAATATAAGAATTAATGTATGAACTGATATAAGAATGAAATATCAGAATATGAGAATTTAAGAAGACTGAAAGCCTTCAACGTACCATACACACATATATATTTATAATAAATGTACGACACTTATTGTGAGATCCAGTTGCAATTTTACAAGAAGCGTGAAACCCCTGAGTTCCCTAATTTAATACGAAACATTCGTGTAATAACCTTCTACGGATATGTGTAAGTGAATGAAAAGAATGAAAGTAAAGTAAAATTAAATAAAATTAAATAAAATAGCTGAAAATAATAACCGGATTTCGAACATGGGGCGCAAAATTAAGAAACCGTAGCATTAACCACTGAGCCAAAATTTCGCCTGAGAATAAAAGACACATAAAGCACCTCAAAAGTATCTCGAAAACTTTGATCGTCGTTTTTAGAAACGGCCGAATATCTACTGATACACCGAAACACGTGTTCGTTTATTTTGACTCTTTTTCCTCTAAGCAAAGTTCCTGGGAGATTATATAATGGCATTTGCCGTGTTGTCCACACCAGCGTTATAGGAAGCTATGGACACTTGATTGCCAGAAAATTTAATAAATCGTGATAGTCATTTTAATTTGAACATGGCAAGGAATCCAACCCTTGTTATGACTAGATCGCCCCGATGTTGTCCGCACGAAAAAGATATATCGAGAAACGATTCGACTACCTGAACGTTTTCTCCACTGGCTCCCGGAGATGCGCGTCTTCAAGGTAGGGCCTACACCTCTTTTCCTCCCACCAGTATCTGTGTCGTGGAGGGGCACCGTTATCGATACCCTTACCGAAGATCGACATAACAGCTCACTTCCGGCGGCTGCCACATCGTTAAAGCGCCAACGGCCGGGATTATCGACTGTCAACGATATCACTCTGGTACACCGCGAGAGGCTTTCGGACGTGGGGGCTAAAGTAGTCGTTGACAAGTGTCCGAGCGTGCAGGTTGGACTGTGGCGGAAGGAACAAAATAAAATGGCTCTGAGCACTATGAGACTTAACATCCATGGTCATCAGTCCCCTAGAACTTAGAACTACTTAAACCTAACTAATCTAAGGACATCACACAACACCCAGTCATCTCGAGGCAGAGAAAATCCCTGACCCCGCCGGGAATCGAACCCGGGAACCCGGCCGCGGGAAGCGAGAACGCTACCGCACGACCACGAGCTGCGGACCGGAAGGAACAGTATGTGTACTAAGTGACTCCGTGATGACGTTACAAACTTTCGGGGATGATGGAAAAGCGTAAATGCGTTAATTTGAGCTAAGAAAGCCTGGTCCTGAAACGACTGAGTCGAAAGCTGTAAGCTGAAATCGTTCTGATACTTCTGATAGTGAAATACATACACGTAGCGGTACTGTTGCTAAGACTATAGGGTAGGAAACTTTCAAAAGCGCTAATATGGATAAAAGAAAAGAAAAAATGTCTCGTAAACATGGGCCCTAACACACATACCTTAAGAGATGAGAGCACTTGTTCATCTTTGCGAATGTGAAACACATCTCTTCTACTGAACAGAGGCCCATAGCTCTCAAGGGAACCAGGAAGTAAAAATCCGTCAAAATTCCGATTTATTCTATTGTGTTAAGTTACAGGCCAGTCCTTCCTGGTGAATTAAATGACCATTTTGTAAACAACGACACATCCCCTTCAGTACGCTATCAATTGATCTGTGTATAGACCGGATGCAGTAGATTTTTTTTTCTGTACTCTACTAATTCTTTTACTACAGGTTTGCAAGTTGGTTAGCCTGGTACTAAGCGAGTGTATGCAACGATTGAACATCAGTTCAGCAGTCTGTGACTCTTTTAATTTTATTCTTCGTACCTATTTGAAATAATACTTGATTTTAGGAAGTAATCTTATCACGTTTACAGTTATATTTTGTCCGTGCAGATCGTAAATATGAACAACATAGAGGAGTTTAACAACAGGAATAAGTTTAAAGGTCTTGGTGTAAGTTTCAGAGAGTTAATGTAGCTGACAATGAATACGGATATAGCTACCCCTACCAACGTCATAACAGATGTTATGAAACCTATCTATAGAGTCTTAGTTAGAAAAAAACTTGCTTGCTTTATGCTTCCATGGGAGAACTCAAAACCCGAATGAAAATTTCAATAACTGTGTTTTGGAACTCTTGCCCAAAATAATATCTGTGGGCCTCAAACGCCTAAACACTGGTGTCATGGATCTAATGTTGTGTTTCAAGGATTCGTCAGCCACAGCCAGTAGGCTGGAAGTTTCCAGTGATTTGGCCACAGAACCTGAGGTGAACACGAATAATGTGCTTTTCAGGTATGGGTGAGGGAGGATGAGAAAAATGATCTATAATGACGAAAGCAGGAAGTGCAAAATGGCTAAGCAGGGATGGCTAGAGCACAAATGTAACGATGTAGAGGCTTATCTCACTAGCGGTAAGATAGATACTGCCTACACGAAAATTAAAGAGACCTTTGGAGAAAAGGGAGCCACTTGTATGGATATCAAGAGCTCATATAGGAACCCAGTTCTAAGCAAAGAAGGGAAAGCAGAAAGGTGGAGAGGGTCTATACAAGGGCGACGTAATTGAGAACAATATTATGGAAATGGAAGAGGATGTAGATGAAGATGAAATGGGAGATACAATACTGCGTGAAGAGTTTGACAGGGCACTGAAGACCTGCGTCGAAACAAGGCCCCGGGAGCAGACAACATTCCATTAGAACTACTGACCTCCTTGGGACAACCAGTCCTGACAAAACTCAACCATCTGGTGAGCAAGATGTATGAGACGGGCGAAATACCCTCAGACATCAAGAAGAATATAACAATTCCAATCTCAAAGAAATCAGGTGTTGACATATGTGAAAATTACCGAACTATCAGTTTAATAGCTCACGGCTGCAAAATACTAACGCGAATTCTTTCCAGACGAGTGTAAAAAGTGTTAGAAGCCGACCTCGGGGAAGATCAGTTTGGATTCCGCAGAAATACTGGAACACGTGAGGCAATACTGACCCTACGACATATCTTAGAAAATAGATTAAGGAAAGGCAAACCAACGTTTTTAGCATTTGGAGACTTAGAGAAAGCTTTTGACAATGTTGACTGGAATGCTCTCTTTCAAATTCTGAAGGTGGCAGGGGTAAAATACAGGGAGCGAAAGGCTATTTACAATTTGTGCAGAAACCAGATGGCAGTTATAAGAGTCGAAAGACATGAAAGGGAAGCAGTGTTTGGGAAGGGAGTGAGACAGGGTTATAGCCTGTCCCCGATTTATTCAATCCGTATATTGAGCAAGCCGTAAAGGAAAGAAAAGAAAAATTTGGAGTAGGAATTAAAATCCACGAAGAAGAAATAAAAACTTTGAGGTTCGCCGATGACATTGTAATTCTGTCAGAGACAGCAAAGGACTTGGAAGAGCGGTTGAACGGAATGGACAGTGTCTTGAAAGGAGGGTATAAGATGAACATCAACAAAAGCAAAACGAGGATAATGGAATGTAGTCGAATTAATTCGGGTGATGCTGAGGGAATTAAATTAGGAAATGAGACACTTAAAGTAGTAAATGAGTATTGGGGGAGCAAAATAACTGATGATGGGCGAAGTCGAGAGGATATAAAATGTAGACTGGCCATGGCAAGGAAAGCATTTCTGAAGAAGAGAAATTTGTTAACATCGAGTATAGATTTAAGTGTCAGGAAGTCGTTTCTGAAAGTATTTTTATGGAATGTAGCCATGTATGGAAGTGAAACATGAACGATAAATAGTTAATACAAGAACAGAATAGAAGCTTTCGAAGTGTGGAGCCAGAGAAGAATGCTGAAGATTAGTTGGGTAGATCACATAACTAATGAGGGGGTATTGAACAGAATTGGAGAGAAGAGAAATTTGTGGCACAACTTGACTAGAAGAAGGGATCGGTTGGTAGGATATATTCTGAGGAATCAAGGGATCACCAATGTAGTATTGGAGGGCACCGTGGAGGGTAAAATTCGCAGAGGGAGACCAAGAGATGAATACACTAAGCAGATTCAGAAGGATGTAGATTGCAGTAGGTACTGGGAGATGAAGAACCTTGCACAGGATAGAGTAGCAAGGAGAGCTGCCTCAAACCAATCTCTGGACTGAAGACAACAACAATAACAATGACGAAAGGGGCCAGATTTCGAAACAATGCCTCAAAACGTAAGGCAGAGGGTAGAGAAACTTGAATCGATGTCAAATACAGACCTGCCGAGTTTTAACGCTAAATAGCGGTTGAAAAAAATGTACCGAAACCTTCAAATGCATTTTCCCGAATGTATGAAATTTTGAGGTTTATCTACAATTTTCTCTGAAACTAATACCTCTGTGTCAATGAAACTTACACAGACTAACTAAATCACGAATTTTCAACCTCGTGCAGCCCCATTAGCAACTGTAATAATTAAACATATAACACGTCAGCCTCAGTTGCAAATAGAAACCAATCTTTACCTAGGTTTCAGCCAAAACAATTTGGACTTCTTCAGAAGCTATTGACACCAAACTATTGCATACCAAAGTTTGGCCATGTCAAGTATAAACTATAGCACCGTAGTACCCAGTCATAAATCTACATTACTTAGCTGAAGGGAAACAGGAGGCCGCACTGCGCGGACGAGGTCGGTAGGCTGCGAGAGCTGCGCCGGAACTAATCGCAGCAAGCAGCTGTGTACCGAGCACCGCTGATAGTCATCCGCATGCGCACGTGGAAATATAGATGCATAAACAGTAGCTACCTTTACGTTAGGAATTTGATTTATATAACCATTAAAACTGTTAATGACGTAATCTGTAACTGACAATTTGGAGGCTACATATTGCGCCGTTATCTATCGGAATTTCATGGAACTATAGGGGCTGAAGCATGAATATTCCATGATGCCCGACAACAAATTTCGCATCATTTAAACTGAAACTGGCCGAGGAAAAAGAATGTGTTGCCTTATTCAACGTTCCTTTTATTAATGAAGAATTATTTACGAAGAATTAAAGGTATATGAGGAAACACAGACTGAAAATTGATAAATCTGCGTGTGCGGATCAGCTATGATAGTACATAGGAAATTATTTCTCTTATATGTGACCGTGTCGAAAATTCATATACTGAAAACGCGAAATTTTATGTAGAAAACCTATGGCATGCGTCCTATGAGTCTTTCGCAGTGGCATGCCTGAATACAGTATTCTCGGTTTACAACCGCGTCACTTCTCATGAAACACTCGAGCTTTCGACGACTGTATGCGTCATTTCTTAAACAATAAAACACCGAGGTGTGCGGCACATAGTAGGTCTGGCTCGCCGTGGGACCATTTGACGTCAGGGGGCGGGAGGGATCGGGCGCCACGTTTGAAATTGTCATTCCCGTCTCCTAACGAGCGTACGTCTTTGCTTTCGCTATATATCCAAACCACGCCCCTCCCCCCCCCCCCCACCCCCCTCGCTCCCACGCAGCTCTTCTCTGGCTTAGATAAAGTAGGGTGAATAACTGAATGACTTTGATTTTTATAGATTCTTTTGTTTGTTAATTTGGTCTCGTATTCCTATAGGAAGCAGAATAAAAATGGTTCAAATGGCTCTGAGCACTATGGGACTTAACAGCTATGGTCATCAGTCCCCTAGAACTTAGAACTACTTAAACCTAACTAACCTAAGGACATCACACAACACCCAGTCATCACGAGGCAGAGAAAATCCCTGACCCCGTCGGGAATCGAACCCGGGAACCGGGGCGCGGGAAGCGAGAACGCTACCGCACGACCACGAGCTGCGGACGAAGCAGAATATAGGTCGATATTAGACACCCGTGATATGTGATAGTCACCTGTGTTTGTGGTGTTACATATTCCTTCACTCGACCGATTGCTTGTACTGTAAGACTATGTAAAGGTAGCACTTCACATACACGCATGGAGCGTTCAAGGCCACCGTCTGGGACAACATACAGGATGATTACAATTAGGCTGCGTTCACACTGCCGGCCGGGCCGAGCCGGGCTGACGCGTACTGGCTCGGCTCGTGCCTAGCCAGCTTAGGCCGACGAGTAGTGCATTCACATTGCGCGCCGCGCCGAGCCGGGACGGCGAAATGGGGGAAAATCCACTTCTCCGATTTTCATGTTTTAAAAATTCTTAGCGGTATATAAGACTTCGCCATATCGTTTTATGAACTTATTTCTTCCTTAAAAGCGTTACTTACGTTGTGAAAAAAGAAAAAGTCTACTTTTCGTTTCGCGTGATTTCTTATTTCGTAACGCTTCCCAACCGATTTTGAAGAAAGTATGCGGCTAAAGAATCTGATTTTTGTACACGTGGTAGTGCAACATCTTAGCTTCGTATTGAATCATTTATCTTTCCATATTTCTTAACAGTCATTGTGAAATGATGCTATTTGTCAACGTTGTGCACTTGATTTACAAATCTTGTAGTGAAAAAGTTATGTAGCCGTTAGCTTACTGTTAGATCCGTTTTAGACTATACATTGTTGGGAATTAAATCTAGCTAAAAGTACCAAAAAGTTTTTGAAATGATAATGATACTGATATCTGTCTCTGGTCTCAAGTAATGCGAGCTATTCAGTGGCGTCAGTGCCGCGTCTGCAAGCCACGGAGTTCGCGCGGTTACAGCTTGGTTTAGTGTAGTCATATAATGCAGGACAGAAAAAAACTAATTACTAGTGATCAGCGCAGACCTAGTGCCGGTCCCTCGTATTATTTTAATGGTCTCATTCTCTAGATAAATCCAAATGTATAAGAATTTTTCCCTCGGCTACTGGACAATTCATCTGCTATGCTTTCATAATTGGCCACACGTTGCATCACAAAAGACAAACAATTATTTGTCATCAACATCATACAATTAGTATGATGTACATTTCGTATTTCGAACTAAAAGATAACTGAAGCGCAATTCTGTAGTCTCGTTGTCTACTTTGACAGAAAAAATAATGGAGAGTTAATGAAACTACTGTAGATCGGCACAGATGTGTGTTTCATTGTTCTTCATTGTTTTTTTTTTTCTTCCTTGGCGGGCTGCGCTGCACTGTCAAGGTAATCCCCACTCTTTGGCTAAATGGCTGGCGGGAGGCCAAATAAATAAATTTAAAAAGATCTCCACCCTTCGACAGCTGACAAGCAAGTCAGTAGAAAACGCAGCTGCAGTCAACAGTTGCTCGCCTTCAGCTAGTCTGTGCTGTTGTGTAGAACAATGTCTTCACTCTTTTATTGGTATTGTTTTGACTCTGCAGTAAGTCGTCGAGTTTTGAAGTACAGAAGAACTAGGGGGTTATGGATTCATCCTATGAATAGCGACAGACATTTAGGAGAGTGTTTTTCTTTATATGAAGAACTTAAAAACTATCCTGAAAAATTTTATTCAAATTACAGAATGAATCATAATACATTTCAGTATGTGCTGCAGAACATTCAAGACAAAATTTCCAAACAGAACACAAATTTTCGCAGAAGTATAACAGCAGAAGAAAAATTGTGTATAACGATAAGGTAAGATTCGTTAGTACACACTTTTTGGTTTGCAGTAGAACTTTGTACAGCATTCGCTACCTCCAGTTAATTGTAGTCATGCTTTTGTATTTTAAATTTCACAAACACTAACCTCTGAGGGGAAGAGAGTTTATGGGACTCCTGAGAATCATTAGGAAGTAATTAGCTTCGTCATTTTGGGTAATGTCTTGCTGTGCCTTCAACGAAGAATCGCAGAAATACTCCTTCAGAATTTTCCAACTTTTTTCTTCTTTTTTCTTCATGATGCAGCGCTTGGCAGTGGTGATGGTTCATCATGTGGAGCCACTGATGACCTCACAGAATTCTTTTCATTACCTTGTAAGATAGACAGATTGATAGGCGAAGAGTTTTGAGATAATCCCTTTGACTCAGTGGTTCTATCTCCACTGATAAGGAACTGCCACAGCATGACTTTACAATGCATTATCATCTGGTAGGGACACATTTCCGTCCCTCAGTGACACTCATATCTGTCTCCGTTTACAAGTAAATACGAACTATTCAGTGGCGGCAATGCCGCGATCGCTGGCAAGCTATTGTTGTAAATGCATGTAAATACGGTAGATTAAATAAATGAAATAAAAGTAATTTCGCATGTATCATCATAATAAACGTAATTTTTCCTCACTGATTGTGAAATGTGAGGTAACATCTTAAAATAAAAGACGTGTGCAGTTACACTTGTGAAGAAAGCAGAAGGGAGACGTGTGATGCATGTACTGCAGAAGCTGTAGTGCTGCTCCACAGGCTCGCGCCTGCGGTGGGCTCGCGCCGGCAATATTAAACACTCGGAATGTCGTCGGCTCGGCTCCGGGAGGCTCACGCCGTGTCGGCGCGGCCCGGCCGCAAGTGTGAACACCGCAATTCAAAACCATGTGTTTGATATCGAAGCGGGCGGCGGCCCGGCCAGGCTCGGCTCGTCCCGGCCGGCAGTGTGAACGCAGCCTTAAAGTTAAACTTTCAAAACGCTGTAGAAATAACACCACTTGTCAGAATTATCGGTGAAGGAGGAAAACGTATGGTGGAAGAAGGAAAATAATGTGAAAATTGATCAATAGATGTCGCTGTATGTGTCAGAATACGTAAATGAAAACATCTGTCATGCGCACGACCCATTGAAGTTGGTATAAACACGCCGGTACACGGCTTTTCTTCCTATCGCGTCTGCGACGTTCGCCAACACTGCCTTAATGCAGAATCGCACTCTGCTTGTAAAGCTGTATTACAAGGATGATGACTGTGCACACGTCGCTCTGCAGAATTTCCCGGACACTGAAGGGTTTGAAAAAAGGCGTTAGTCCAATGACTGCCGTGGGTCTGGAGAAAATGGTTCGGAAATTCTAAAAGACGGGTTCTTTTAGTGTGCAACCTGGTAGAGGGAGGAAACGAATCGATTCTACGTCAGTGGAAGCAGTGGCTACAGCAATGCAGAAGGAGACGAGTGGTGGTGTGCAAACGTGTTGTGCACGGAGAACTGCCCAAACATTGGACATACCCGTGAGAACGGAGCGCAAAATCCTACACAACATCCTTCTTTGCTATGCATTCAAAATTACCCATGTGCACGAGTTGTTTCCTGTTGACCTACCAGCAAGAGTGAACTTTGCTTTATAATTTCTTGCTCGCGTGGAAGTGGACAATGATTGGCCGTCGAAGGTTTTGTGGACAGACGAAGCCCACTCCCATCTCACAGGATATGCCAATACACAGGATTGTCGAATATCCACACGCACAGCAGCCACTTGATCCTGAAAAGGTCACTGTGTGGTGCAGATTTACGGCATCATTTATCATACAGCCACATTTTTTCGAAGAGACAGTTGATTCCGGTCCTGTTACCTGTACCGTCACTGGTAAGCGCTATGATTGTCTTTTGAGCAACCAGGTTATTCCAGCTCTCCAATAGCGTGGATGTGATCATTTTTATGCAAGATGGCGCACCTTCGCACGTTGCAAACCCTGTTAAGCAGCTGTTGAAGAGCCTTTTCGGAACTGCTAGAATTATCAGCCGCCATTTCCCTACAGCCTGGCCGTCCCCATCACCTGATCTTCATCCGTGTGACTTCTGGCTGTGGGGCTACCTGAAACATGTTGGGTTCAGTATTCCGATTGCAAACTTAGTTGCATTGAAGCCACACATTGCGCAACACATTCTGAAAGTGACCCCGGAAACACTTCGATCAGTTGTGGAACATGCTGTTTCTCGATTTCAACTTGTTGCTAAAAATAGTGGACAGGATATTGAACATGTTTTACGCCAGTCACACGGAAATTAATAATCCGATTTGATTTTGATTGATGCTTTTTATGCCTCAGGGCAATTAAAAACCAATTTCTTCCATCTATATGATATGACCTTGCCGTGATGGATGGTCTAACAGAACTAACAGTATTACACATGTACACCCATGCACACTGAGTAGTACAGTTTGTTTAACGTCAAACGTACACCTTAGGCATTGTTGTATGATTCATTTGTCATTTGTAGTCGACACTGTTAAATTATGATCTTTACAGCGCCATCTATTGCTACATTTTGTAACTATTTATTTTTCTTCTGCCATACGTTTTCCCCCTTCTCCAATAATATTACGTTGCGATTTGACGTCATTCTGACCAGTGGTGTTATTTCTACAGCTGTTTTAAAATTTAACTTTAATTATAATCACCCTGTACTTTTCCAGTTGCGAAAACAATTCAATATTCAGGGATGGTTATCGATGATAAACTAATATGGGATCCTCATATCCGACATACCATTACTAGATATGAAAAAGACTACGTCTACCACTGTGGCCGAGCGGTACTAGGCGCTTCAGTCCGGAACTGCGCTGCTGCTACGGTCGCAGGTTGGAATCCTGCCTCGGGCATGGATGTGTATGATGTCCCTAGGTTAATTAGGTTTACGTAATTCTAAATCTAGGGTACTGATGACCTCAGATGTTAAGTCCCATAGTGCTTCGAAGCATTTGAATTTGAAAAGCCTACAACATCATCATGTCTACTGACTGGAGTATGTTGAGACTGATCGGCGGACAGCGATGTCTTTGTACCGGTCCCTACTAATGACGCTGACTACGGCCATCTGTACTACCGATCAGCTTCAGACGGCAAGCTCCAAAGATTCGATACTGAGCAGTACATAGTCTTGCGAATAGTTTCTTGGGCGTTCGTGTCAACCACAGCCAACGCTTTACTGGTTGAAGCGAATGTTCAGACGGATATCACGACCAGTAACGTGTCGAAATCAGTACCCAACTAACGCAACGGCAATGGAATTCCTACCTCACTATCATAACGCGTGTATGGCGTATACAAATGGTTTCAAGTCTAGTGAAGGCGCCGGTAGTGTTTATGGGGTATCCCTAAGCCAACAACAAGGCCTATACAAGCTGGAGCCACAATCGATTATTATGACAGCCGAGCTAATTGCCATTTTGGAAGCCCTCCGATTCGCACAGGCGACCACAGAAAACACAACAGTCATCATGTCTGACAGTAAGTCAGTTCTGTAACCAATTAGAAACCACCATAATACTTGTAGCAACCCGAAAGTTGCAAGCAATTGTCGCCGTTTTGTTTCGGCTGCAGAGGAACTTTGGCAACATCGTGGTGGTATGAATGAAAGGCCACTCTGGGATATTTGGAAAAGAACAAGGAGATGCCCTAGCAAAGCAGGCATCTCTTCGTGGAGCTATTAAATATGATAAACTTCCTCTCACAGATGCGATATCCTTGCTTAGAAAGCGTTTGTCCTCAGACTGGCAAGAGTAATGGTCACGGACTTCTGAAAGTAAGGGCAGTCACTACGCATTTCAAAAAATGATTCAAATGGTTCTAAGCACTATGGGACTTAACAGCTGAGGTCATCAGTCCCCTAAACTTAGAACTACTTAAACATAACATCCATGCCCGAGACAGGATTCGAACCTGCGACCGTAGCAGCCGCGTGGTTCCGGACTGAAGCGCCTAGAACCGCTCGGCTACCGCGGCCGGCCACTACGCATTAGTACATTCCATGATTCCAAGTGAATTGGGGCATAATAAGACACAGTCATCAAGGAGGTTCATGACAGTTATAGCATGGCTGGAATTTAATCATTGGAAGTTCAACAAAGATCTCTATCGGCTCAACCTAAGAGCCACCTTTCAATGTAAGTGCGAAAAGAATACGTCTAAACCATGTATTTCGCCAATGTCCTAGGAGCATGTATCATATAAACGTTCTTGCATGTAATCTTTAGACTCTTGCTCATCAGTTCCCAGGCAGCCTCCAAACCTTGTCAACGTCCAACGACGGTGCAATGTACGAGTTCGTCAACAGTGCCAACATTAAGATATAGCTCCCTGGGCTGCTAATATATTGCTCCTGGTACTTAGAATGCCAGGGGAAGACCAAAGGTTCAAGTCCCTATGTACCTTTTACGTATGTCACTGAATACTGGTGTACCTATACGTGTGCGTGCCATACGCAACTCTGGTTCTTGTAAACAGTCCTCCTGTTCTGTCTAGATGGTACTTACAAACCTGCAGAAATATTCAAGTCTCGTCTGCAGCTTTTGTAGCAATTCACATAGGACAAACAAAGGACATTTTATTGTTAATTGAGATATATAGTCATTAATATGGACTAAATTTGGAATATCCCAAATGTTTACCAACAATGATTTGTCTTTTCACATGTGTTATAAGTAGGAGTTATATAGTTTACTGTGTGTCCTGTGTCCCACTTTCACCTTGTTTACTCTTTTTAGTATACTCTCAATGTAAATCTTGTTTTACGTGGAAACAGTCTTTTGTTAATCCTATGTAGCTTCGTACCAGGGTACGAATTAAAGTAATGTCTAGCATAAATTGTGAAAACAAATAGTCATGTAAATCTTGTTTTACGTGGAAACAGTCTTTTGTTAATCCTATGTAGCTTCGTAACAGGGTACGAATTAAAGTAATGTCTAGCATAAATTGTGAAAACAAATCGTCATGTAACATTTTCTGCGTTGAGATGGCTCCGTGAGCGCGTTCCTAATGCCAATAAACTTGAAAAAAGCTGCCATCGACAGCGTATCATCTCTGCCTTAGCTAAATTCTTCCGCGTCTGTCTGCGTTCCTCGACTCACATTCTAAACTAACTCAACCATAAATCACGCCCTCTTCTCTACCTAGAGGACGTGTGGACGCAAACTTTAACCTGCTGCCCAATATTCTATCTACTACGTATCAATAAAGGTATCCTGCTGCGCCACTACCTCCACATCCCACTGACCATGCACCTTCGTGTCTTATCCATCCTTCTTCGCTGGAACTTCAACCAGCTCCCGTTACCGGAAGACGAAATCCGTTCCAAGATATACACTTCTTTTCAACCCCAGTCACAACGCGCCACTTCACACCATCCTTCCGCTTTTCTGTCTACCCCTGAACGACTTTTCATCGCTTCCTGCAGTTCCACTAGGCCCAGTAGTCATACGCATCATCCAACCTTCATCATGAAGCTTATTATTTTCGTGCATCAGCGTCACCATTGTACCATAGCAGTAGAACGTTATCTCCAGTGATTGCATTGTAAATGTAATATAAAATCTAAATACTTTAAAACTTGTATTAAATATATAAAACCTTTGGCTGAGTAGCGGAGTGCAACATATACAGCTACGTGCATCTTCCGCATGCCACCACACGGTGCGTGGCGGAGGGTAGCCTGTACCACTATTAGTTGTTTCCTTTTCCTGTTCCACTGGCAAATAGGGCGAGGGAAAGACGACTATTTATATGCTTCTGTACGAGCCCTAATTTTCATATCTTACCTTCGTCGTCCTTACGCGAAGCATATGTTGGTGTCAATTGAATCGCTCTGCAGTCAGCCTCAATGCCGGTTATGTAACTCCTCACAGTAGTGTTCCTCGAAAACAACTTCGCCTTCCTTCCAGGGATTTCCATGTGAGTTCCCGAAGCATCTCCGTAATACTTGAGTGCTGTCCGAACATACCGGTAACATATCTAGCAACAGGCTCTGAATTGCTTCGATGTCTTCCTTTAAATTCGACTTGAAGCGGAACCCGAAATACTCGGTAGTATTTTAGCCATGTGCGGCTCACGTTGATGCCGTTCATAGCTTGGAATCTTGTAATAGCGATAGTGGTGTCTCGTTTTCTGGCGCCGCTACTTTTGCTCCCCTTATCTGTCCGTGAGTGGCAGCAGCAGCGCTTATCAATAGCGCGTACTGTGGTAAAATCTTTGGAGCGGCCTCTACTATTTCCGGGTCGTCGTGTGTCGAGCTAGGGGAGTTGGGATGGAGCAGCAGGGAGGTGCGGACAGCCAGTACTCGCCGACCGCTGGCGACACACATGCACTGTCCGACGGAAGGATGTGGTCGCGAGAGTGCACAACCACGTTAAGAACCGGATTCAGCGAGTTTTAGTTCTACAGTAGTGCGACTTCCACTTGTGTGTGTGTGTGTGTGTGTGTGTGTGTGTGTGTGTGTGTTCTTTTGTGTGTGTGTGTGTGTGTGTGTGTCCGCCCATGAAAGTGCCCTCATGCCAATAAGTTGTCAGTGGACGATTTACACTGGGATCTTTCCCGTGCCTGACTTGAGTGGGGACGACCGCTGGTTGGTCGTTCGGTCGGTCGTCGCAGCGGACGACGTCCATTTGGTTTTCCGACCACTTCTGGCTTCTCTTTGTTTGTGCGGGCTTATAATTCGTCCGTGTTGTTTCACAGTGACTGGTTTTAGTATTGTTTGAGACTTCGTGGAACTGTCTTCTTGGACCCATGCGCATCTTGTGGTTTTTAATGTCCAGTTACTTAAATGCTGCCTGCGTTCTGGTGTCGGTAGTTGTGATTCGGAGGGAGCAGTGAGCAGGTCCGCAGTGCGAGGGCAGGCCGGGACCGCTGGCGGCGTGCAGACACTGCCGGATCGAGGGGCTGTAGCCGACGACCGAACCCAGGACGTTTGAAGTTGAGTGAACCGTGTCCAGTGCTGAAACCTCCACTGTTTGAGATGTCGCTGTTGTTTGCTTGTCTCTGTTCCCACGGTCGGTGACACCAACCGCAACAAGTGGAGTGTGTCAGGTGGATGGAATCTATTAGCTGCTTCTACTCCTGGATGCTAGTTTGGATTTAGTGCTACTCTTATTAGTGAAGAGTGCAACCACCGGTATTTTCTGCCTTGTGGCCGCTAACGTCCGTGTTACCTGCCCTGGAGGTTGGTGAACCTTTCCGAAAGTCTACCTTTCCTCGTCGTGTTGATGCTGTCCGACACGGCGTGTGGTTCGACAGCCTCCTGAATTGTACTGTGCATATGTTTTTGGGAGGTCTAGCTTGGTTCTAGTGTTTCCTTCGGCCTTCGGTGTGTTTCTGAAGACGTGGTGCTGCTCCACTCTTCGCCCTTGCCTAAAAATATTCCATCGTTGTACCGGTGATCGGACGTTAGGCGGATTGGTTAGTCTGTCGGTCGGCGCTTAAGCTACCCCTAGTGTGAGTTGCCATCCTGCTACATGAGTACAACTCTTGGCTGCCTGTCTCACTGCTTACACAGCTTCCTCAGGTCGATCCAGGGGGCACTTTCTGTGGATCACTCCCTCTTATTTGGACAAGATGTCATAACTGTTTAAAATTGACCCTAATGTTTTACCATGTTATTGCCTTCCCCACTTGTAATTCCGGCCTTCAGCCATTGATTGTGTTTAACACTGCTTGTGGCCTCCACCCGACAACAACTTGCAATTCTTCTAATAAGGCTTTCAGCTGCCAGTGTAGTAAAATCTTTTTTTAAATGAATATTGAGAGTTTTATTTTTGGAAAATAAAGTGTATGTGTTTTCAGTGCAACCAACGGGAACTGATTAGGCACCGTCTACACCTTTCCTGCTTTCCCTAACTCCAGCGTCTCAGTATTCTTCTACGCCGCACTGGTGTCATGTGTACGGTTTCCTTCACAGTTGAATCACCCTTTCCCAAAATTCTCCCAATAAAGCGAAGTCGACTATTCGTCTTCCCTGCCACTATCCTCATATGCTCGTTCCATTTCATATCACTTTACAAACTACGCCCATATATTTAAAGGACGTGACTGTATAAGGAAGGACACTGCTAACGCTGTATTGAACATTACTGGTAGTTCCTATTCATCGGTATTAAATTACTTTTTTTTTTTTTTTTTTTTTTTACATTTAGAGCTATCTGCCGTTCAACACACCAACTAGAAATTGTGTCTAAGTCATCTTGTATCCCGTCATCTTGTATCCTCCTATAGGTAGTGAACTTAGACACTTCCCGTACACCACACCATCAGCAAACAACCGCAGACGGCTGCCCACTAGGACAGGCAGGTCATTTTTGTATTCAAATGCCGGCCGCGGTGGTCTAGCGGTTCTCGGCGCTCAGTCCGGAACGGCGTGACTGCTACGTTCGCAGGTTCGAATCCTGCCTCGGGCATGGATGTGTGTGATGTTCTTAGGTTAGTTAGGTTTAAGTAGTTCTAAGTCTAGGGGACTGATGACCACAGATGTTAAGTCCCATAGTGCTCAGAGCCATTTTGTATTCAAATAATAATACCGGTCCTATCACACTTGCCTGGGGCTCTCTTGACGGTACACTTTTCTCTGATGAACACTCGGCGCCGAGGACAACATACTTGGTTGTTTATCCGCTGCCAGCCCGCCATTCCACCGAGGGAAGTGGCACAGTGGCTAGCACACTGGACTTGCATTCGGCAGGACGACGGTTCAATCTCGCATCCGGCCATCCTCATTTAGGTTTTCCGTGATTTCCCTTAATCACTAGCCGGCCATAGTGCCCGAGCGTTTCTAGGCGCTTCAGTATGGAACCGCGCGACCGCTACGGTCGCAGATTCTAATCCTGCCTCGGGCATGGATGTGTGTGATGTTAGGTTTAAGTAGTTCTAAGTTCTAGGGGACTGATGACATCAGATGTTAAGTCCCATAGTGCTCAGAGCCATTTGAACCATTTTGAACCTTAATCGCTTCAAGAAAACACTGGGATGGTTCCTGTGTAAGGGTACGGCCAACTTCCTTCCCCATCCTTCTCTAATCCGATGAGACCGATACCCTTCCTGTTTGGTCCCATCCCCTAAATCAACCAAGCAACCCACCACTCGTGGTAAATTAAAATAACGATAAAAAACAATAACGCTTGTCGTCAATCTGTGAGTTCATTCCCGCATTGCCAGAAGATATGTGCCCGAAATATCAGTGGGAAATAACACGGATACATGCCTCACATTTAGTGAACCAGAGGAAAGTGTGTGTGGCGCTTATTGCGAGGATCGAGAACTACTCAGGGAAAGCTTGAGATAAAATTTTACACATAGACGTCGATAATTTCGGCAGTTAGCGACGAGTATTCCTGTAGCAAAGTTGTGTGTTGCTGCCGCCGGTGTGACGTGGACTCAGATGGATGGGCGGCGCCGCCCCTGGGACCGGTCCTCACCAACCGGCGCGTCTCGCTTGGAGGAGCCCTTCGGGCGTTCGCAGCAAGAAGAAAGTTTCCTCGCCTTCCGGTGCCTCTGGCGGGGCTGCTCTTGTCTACGGCTGTAGCCGCACCTGCAGCACACGGAAGGCGGAGGCGGACAATTTCCCTGTCGATGACGGCCGTCGCCTGTCGCGCTTTGT
Source organism: Schistocerca piceifrons (assembly GCF_021461385.2). NCBI lineage: Eukaryota > Metazoa > Arthropoda > Insecta > Orthoptera > Acrididae > Schistocerca > Schistocerca piceifrons. The sequence goes on from NC_060140.1 coordinate 235,413,726, forward strand.
GAACAGGAGAAGGGCCGACGTCGGGAGAGACAGCGCTCCTGTGGACGATACAATGGGCGCTTCTGTGTTTAGTCGCCAGCGGCGCATGTGTCAGAGCTTCTCACAGCGCGCTGGGATCGACGTGCTGCTTACACAATTTTAGACAACGGACGTGTCTTCTGGAAAAATGAACACAAAAGGAAAATCACCTCCTTTCTACATCTACATTTACATTTATACTCCGCAAGCCACCCAACGGTGTGTGGCGGAGGGCACTTTACGTGCCACTGTCATTACGTCCCTTTCCTGTTCCAGTCGCGTATGGTTCGCGGGAAGAACGACTGTCTGAAAGCCTCCGTGCGCGCTCTAATCTCTCTAATTTTACTTTCGTGATCTCCTCGGGAGGTATAAGTAGGGGGAAGCAATATATTCGACACCTCATCCAGAAACGCACCCTCTCGAAACCTAGCGAGCAAGCTACACCGCGATGCAGAGCGTCTCTCTTGCAGAGTCTGCCACTTGAGTTTATTAAACATCTCCGTAACGCTATCACGGTTACCAAATAACCCTGTGACGAAACGCGCCGCTCTTCTTTGGATCTTCTCTATCTCCTCCGTCAAACCGATCTGGTACGGATCCCACACTGATGAGCAATACTCAAATATAGGTCGAACGAGTGTTTTGTAAGCCACCTCCTTTGTTGATGGACTACATTTTCTAAGCACTCTCCCAATGAATCTCAACCTGGTACCCGCCTTACCAACAATTAATTTTATATGATCATTCCACTTCAAATCGTTCCGCACGCATACTCCCAAATATTTTACAGAAGTAACTGCTACCAGTGTTTGTTCCGCTATCATATAATCATACAATTGGGCGTGTGGTAGCCTATGGGTTATTGATTACTTCATCCGACTGTGCCTGTATGATCGCTACTTCAAATCCATACGTAGTAGAAAAATGTGTGTGTTTTCCACATCTCCTCCCAAATCACTGGCCTGATTTCAACCAAACTCGATTTTACTGTTAGGTGACGATCACAATGAGGGTAAGAACTACCATCCATCAAAGGTACAGAGGTGGAAAGTAAGCGTAGCCTGCAATGTGTGAATTCCCAGACTTCATTCATCCTGTATTTGAGAATGAGACCACAGCGACTTCTGAAGAAGATATTTTTAGAAATATCGAAGCCTAGGTCAAGAGCTAATAAACCTTTGCTTTGCAATTCGTCAGCTGATTATTTCAACCTCTTTATAATTTATTAGTTCTTTACTACTAAAAGTTTTGGAGACACATTTACAGACGGTACGCACATACACAACTGAATGTAAGTGCAAAATTATATCGTTGTACAACACACAGTTGAAGAGATATGATACCATAAGCAATGAGATGCATTAAAAACACGTGCATCTATTGAGGTTCAAATGGCCCTGAGCACTATGGGACTCAACTGCTGTGGTCATAAGTCCCCTAGAACTTACAACTACTTAAACCTAACTAACCTAAGGACAGCACACAACACCCAGCCATCACGAGGCAGAGAAAATCCCTGACCCCGCCGGGAATCGAACCCGGGAACCCGGGCGTGGGAAGCGAGAACGCTACCGCACGACCACGAGATGCGGGCTAACACGTGCATCGTGCATGACCTTTAAATTTATTAGTTCATTGCTGTTGACGCTGTTCACAACACATTTCGCAGATAGTATCGCCATATACCGCTGAGAGTACCTACAAACTTATGTCTTTGTATGACAAATAGTTCAGGAGTTATGACGTCATGAACATTAGGCACAAGGTCAGACGCTGCATGGTACTGATGTGAACGCACCCTAGTGGCCGATCAGTTCTAGGTGCTACAATCTGGAACCGCGCGACCGCTACGGTCGCAGGTTCGAATCCTGCCTCGGGCATGTATGCCTGTGATGTCCTTAGGTTAGTTAGGTTTAAGTAGTTCTAAGTTCTAGGGGACTGATGACCTCAGAAGTTGAGTCCCATAGTGCTCAGAGCCATTTGAACCATTTGTGAACACACAGTTGTAAATAAGTAACTCGGCAGCGCCGGTTTTTTTCCGCTAGTAACTGAATAAAACACAGTAGCCAGATTAATGTTAACTGACGGTTTCTCTGAAGGAGCAACCGCTTGCATTAATCGAAACAGTTTTATCTAGATCAAAAAGGATCTGATTAGTTAGATTCTAATGTGATGTATCACAAAATAGCAATTACAAATTACAATAGCCTCTGGCTGCAAGACTGGTTTTACAACTTTTTCATATTACATGATCAATATCGAGACAACGTGTTCCGTCTTCAGCTGGAACTAAGCACGCAGCAATATTTTTCAAAAACTACATTACATCAATGCCTACAAACATAACAGCATTTCTCGTAAAATACATGTTACAAGTTGTCAAGCCTGCCGGTCATGAGACCAGGTTTAAGATCTTGTGTTTAAGTCAGAATATTATCGGAATTGTACTTACTGATAGGCAATACTAAATATTAAACCAATATAGGTTACCAACAATATGAAATGACTATATATATATATATATATATATATATATATATATATATATATGTGTGTGTGTGTGTGTGTGTGTGTGTGGAAGAAAATCTCAGTTTAGTGCTCCTGGCGTACATATCTCTTAAGAGCCGTTCTTTTATTACCTCTGGCAATCTGAACCAATATCGAAAAATGTCGAAAATGAGTACTATGATATTTCCTGCTTTACTTACAAACTTGTATTTTTCCTCTACACGTTGGAAATTTGTGGTAAGGTCCTATGGGACCAAACAGCCGAGGTCATCTGTCCCTAGGCTTACATACTATTTAATCTAACTTAAACTAACTTACGCTAAGGACAACACACCCACTCATGCACGAGAGAGGAGGATTCGAACCTCCGACTGGGGGGGCGGGGGGGGGGGGGGGGGGAGCCGCGTGAACCGTGGCAAGACGCTCCAGACCGCGCGGCTACACCGCGCTGTCCTCTATACGTTAATATCAATTTCTATCTTCTTGCCGAATTCCTAATGTGTCTATTACACCTCGTCTATTACTATCACCGTTCTGAGTTCAGAGTTACTAATGAAGCCTCCACAAAAGAAGAACTGCAATCTACAAGTGCATAGTATAATCAATTAGCAATGGCGGGCGCAAGTTGATCCGATAGTACGCATCAACCTAGATTTTTTCCGTACTGCTGCGTCTACTCTGCGTAATTGTCTATCTGTGTGCCTGTGACTCGATAGTTACGTAGCGTACCCTCTAACTAGGACACTAACCAGTCTGGCTTTATGCAAGCCATCGCTGCCCATATTAAGTCATGACGCTAGTGCTACAGTTCGATTAAAATTACCTGTCAGCTGATGTCTGTCGCTTGACGCTACTGTGTTGCCGCGTCGGCTGCCGGCTTTCGCTCGTTTAAGGCGACATACAAATTCTGTTAGTGTGTAACACAGAGTAATGTTGGACCAGGCCGCCGCGAGATATGTCAGAGGTGCGAGATGCTCTGTCGACAACTGATTTTCAATGACCAATGACTGAACTGTGGCACAGGGCGCATTTTTTAGCCCTGAATTTAATCTCGTGTTCTAAGTTCATCACAACCTCGCGATGCGTAATGTATCCGAGAACATGGCGGTCAGCTGTCTGCACCAGAACTAAAATCACGACTGCTTTGTTCACGGCGAGCAAACTCAAGACAGAAAAATGTCAGTTTCAGCGCTGCTAAAAAACTGTAATTTGTCGATATCACTGGTTACCTGAAACTGTTCTCATTCTGGCTACAGGGGCAGTCCTGATTGTCACATGACTGCAGAATATAGACGACACAGGCAGATTGGAAACGAGAAAAGAATGATAGGAAGAAAAACAAGAGCAAATAAAAGAAGTCAATACGATGACGAAAACAATGCAGGAAAGTATTAGAAATTACAGAAAATTACATTTAAATCAATTAAGTGAATAAAAATAATAGATTTTTGATTAGATTTGGAAATAAAGAATAATCGCTGTATTTGAGAAGATTCGAGCACTCTGACTGTAGGAAACCAGTTCCAACGCATGTAATTTTAATCGTAGTTAACGGCTTGCGTGCCTGGTAGACGCGTGTGGGAAGCTGCATGCCAGGCACCTCGCTCACGTAATGAAACTCTTAGTGCACTGTATGAGGTTTATAATATAACGACATTGTGTCAGTAGCAGCAAAGATTTTCATCACCTTCCAGTGTGATATTAATTGCATAATTTAGTGATACGCAACGACAGTAATAATATCTGCTCTGGAAACGTAAGAATTCAGAGGTGCTTTCGCGCCCCATTTGAAACTTGGTCGCACTTCTTTTTTTCACTTACTAAATTACGAAAATTATGTAATATTTGTAATATTACGCGGCAGTTTTTCATCGCCCTTTCGGCTGTTCTCTTTACAGAAAGAATTGGTAGACGTATTTGTTTCTTTTTTACGATAGTAAATCGCGAATAATTACTGAGCTTCTTACAGCTAAACATAAACTTATTATTCCAGTCTCCTGAAATAAGTATCGAAGATACTATCTTTCATCGTTAAAAGACTAGACAGAATTAGTTTAACGCGTAATGTATTGGTCTCTGTATCTTAGGCTGCAAGGAATAGCGACTTCGAACACTCAATTTTTGGCATGTTTTTGAAGCTAAATCTTCGCAATTTCTTTCCAAAGACTTTTTTTATACTGCTCACATCTAAAGTTATATACCATAATCCTTAAAGTCGTCAGGTCATACGAGCAGATACTTAGTATTCCTGTACACTGCACGTTACAGCGGTAGCAGAATGTAACAAAATACCTTACCATATATCCGTGCGCAGTCAATTGTTTTCAGAGCGTTTCTGACATAAATCACTCTTTTTAATGAAAATGAAAGGAGAGTATCAGCCACCAGTGATTGGAGAGAAACGGACAGTGTACGATGGAATATCATAGCTTTAAACAGGTCACAGATGCCGCTTCATGGTAAGAAACTAATAATAATGAACATGTGCGACAGTGCATTCACAGAAAAACTATTTGGAAGGCAACTCAGAATGACATAAATCACGATTTTTTGAGTATCTTTGATTGCTGGAATTACTGCGACATACAGGGGATGGACAAAAATATTGAAACACTAAAAATACAAAACATTACCGTAGCTAATATGGTGCAGCAAAACATATGGCATTCAGAACAGCTTCCAGTCGTCTCAAAATGAATAAATGCAGGTCCTGTATTCCTGCAAAAGAATGGAAAGCTCATGCAACGATTGAAAGACGGCTGTTCTATTTGTCGTGACGGTTTTCTGGAAGTTTTGGCCATAAATGTGAATGAAGTTCCCAATTGGATAAACTTACTCAGTCTCTGTGATATCGATGTAATCATATTGTTTGTAAGACTGCGCTTGAGGCCAGAGGTGTAGCAATTTTAACAGCAAGTAGTGTACTATCTTGACACATACGAACACGAGTTTAAACATATAACAAACTCTCAGCATGATGGATGTGGATAGCGATCACGCACTGTACTCCAAACTAGAACACAAAGCCTCAATAATAATGAAATCTTGTGACTGTTGTGGTCTGTAGAGATGCGACAGTTCATCCTCGTGCTCACAAAACCAGCCCTGGACGATGCGAGCTGTGTGAATATGCGCCCTGTCGCCTTCTAAAACTCCATTAACTTTTGGAAACAAACACTGTACCATGGAATGGAACTGATTAGCCAAAATTTTCAGATAATTCTTGGTAGTTATATGACTCTGCAGAGCAATCATGGGGCCCACGGAACGCCATGATGTTGTTGCCGAAATCATTACCAACCCCCGCAATGTTTCACTCTTGGGACTTGAACAGCGCCAGAAGTTGTTTAAACTGTGTGAAACAAGTCTCACCCGACCAAATGATATTCTTCCATTGGTCAACATTCCAGGTTTTGTTGCTTCGACTCTAAGCTGTCCTGTTACGGACATTCCCTGCTTCTGGAACTCCTTTCACGTTGTTTTCGTGCTAACAGAGAGCGACATTCAGTTCTGCGGTGATTTTTTCGTCTCTAGCCCTCTTATTTTTTATCACAGACCTTTTCAATGACCGTCCGTCATCAGACATACACAATCTTCTGGTTTGTGACTTAGTGGACGATGTTTTTCCGCTTTCCCTGTATGCAGTATAAACCTTCAATACGGCATCTCTTGAAGCATCAAACACTTCGGCTACCTTGGTTAGGGAGCACTCATCACGAGGGCACCAGCAATTTGCCCTCCTTTATTGCACTGACCTCCGACGTAATGCACTCACAAATACCCAGAAATCTGTTTTAATTACAACTGACACTTGCAGCGTATTGAGGATAGTGAACAAGTGTCGTTCATGGTCAAATACAACATGCCTGGCTAGCATCTGCATTTGTGCTGCATCACGCATTTCTCGTGAGTTTCCGTATTTCTGTCCACCCCATGTACATAACGGTATGTAACGACAAAAACTCCCCATAGCTTCTACAGACAATGTTCCAGAGTCGGGACACAAAGGATTCAAAGAAATTACATAGTATACTTTTACTGATTTGGCAAGGTTCTCTACCTTCGGAAAAGCAATGAGAGGTATCTGATTTGTAAAATCCTGATGTATCAAAGAAATATTCCCAAACTGTAAATGATCCAAAAAAACGTTTACGGCATTTCTTGATAACTTAATGTAATCAGCAAACAAGTCGTTGGAACTCTATCAGTTAGGTCCTTGTTTTATTACGCCATAGTCGCAAACGACTCCTACAGGTTCGGCCGGTTTCGAAAAACCCCAATCAGCCAGAACATTATGACCACCAACCTCTATCGATACAAACCCATTCAGGTGGTAGCAGCGTCACCTGGCGTAGAATGACTGCTAGTCAGACTCATGCACGGTGCATGTGGTATCAGTGAGAATGGGGAAGGCGCGTGATGTGTCTGAGTTTGACCGAGGGCAGACTGTGATGGCTCGGAGGCTCGGCCCGAGCACTTCGGAAACTGCACGACTTGTCGGGCATTTGAGAATTGTTGCGGTGAGTGTCTTCTACACGTGGCGAAACCAAGTTGTAACCATGTCCAGACTTCATGGGATTGGGAGACCATCCTTCATTACAGATGTCGGATGTGGAATTAACATCAGAATTTAATGCTGGAAAGAGTGCAAGTATGTCTGAGGCCACAGTGCAACGAACTCTCCTAACGACGGGACTCTGCAGCCGCCGACACATGCATGTGCCAATATTAAGACCATGACATTGGCACTACGACTCAAATTGGCGAGTGACCATCGACACCGGATATTGGGGTAGTGCCAGAACGCCGCATGGTCTGATCAATCCCGATACATTCTTCATCATGCCAACGGCAGGACGCGAATGCGTCCTCTTCCAGGGAAACAGTTCCTTGAGACCCGTACGACGGGACGGAGACAAGCTGGCGGCGTCTCCATTATCCTCTGGGCAACATTTACATGGGCATCCATGTGTCCAGTGGAGTTCGTGCAAGACACCGTGAAGGTCAAGGAGTATCGTACACGGTTGCAGACAATGTACACTCCTTCATGATGGTCATTTGCCCCGACGGCAGTGGTACTTTTCATCAACATAATGCACCATGTCAAAAGGCCAGGAGAGCGATGGAGTGGTTCGAGGGTCACAGTGGCGAGTTTCAGTTGACGTGCTGCCCCCCCCCCCCCCACCCCCACCCCCCACCTCCCGTCCCCGACTCATCAGATCTGAACCCGATCGAATGCATTTGGTATGTGCCAACATGAGAAACATAGATGTCCTCTGTCCTCGGAGTAGTGAAGCAACTTAAATCAATTAATAAAAGTAAGTCTTCTGGTCCACACTGCATACCAATTAGGTTCCTTTTGGAGTATGCTGATGTACATTAGCTCCATACTTAACAATCATATACAACCGTTCGGTCGACGAAAAATCCGTACCCGAAGACTGGAAAGTTGCACATGTCACACCAATATTCAAGAAAGGTACTAGGAGTAATCCATTATACTACAGGCCCATATCGTTAACGTCGATATGCAGCAGGATTTTGGAACATATATCGTGTTCAAATATTATGAATTACGTTGGAGAAAACTGTCTATTGACACACAGTCAATATGGGTTTAGAAAACATCGTTCCAGTGAAACATAACGAGCTCATTATTCACATGAAGTGTTGAATGCTATTGACAAGGGATATCAGAACGATTCCGTATTTCTGGATTTCCGGAAGGCTTTTGACACTGTACCACACAAGCGGCTTGTAGTGAAATTGCGTGCTTATGGAATATCGTCTCAGTTATGTGACTGGATTCGTGATTTCCTGTCAGATAGGTCACAGTTCGTAGTAACTGACGGAAAGTCATCGAGTAAAATAAAAGTGATTTCTGGCGTTCCGCAAGGTAGTGTTATTGGCCCTTTGCTGTTCCCTACCTATAAAGACGTTTGGGAAAACAATCTGAGCGGCAGTCTTAGGTTATTTGCAGCTGACGCTGTTGTTTTTAGACTAATTTAGTCGTTAGGAGATCAATACAAACTGAAAAACGATTTAGAAAAGATATCTGAATGGTGCGAAAAGTGGCAGTTGATCCTAAATAGCGAAAAGTGTGAGGTCATCCAAATGAGTGCTAAAAGGAACTCGTTAAACTATGGTTACACGATAAATCAGTCTAATCTAAAAGCCGTAAATTCAACTAAATACCTAGGCATTACAATTATGAACAATTTAAATTGGAAGGAAAACACAGAAAATATTGAGAGGAAGGCTAACCAAAGACTACGTTTTATTGGTAGGACACTTAGAAAATGAAACTAATCTACTAAGGAGACTGCCTACACTACGCTTGTCCGTCTTCATTTAGTACACTGCTTCGCGGTGTGGGATCCTTACCAAATAGGACTGACGGAGTACATCAAAAAAGTTCAAAGAAAGGCAGCATGTTTTGTATTATCGCGAAATATGGGAGAAAGTGTCACAGAAATGATACAGGATTTCGGCTGGACATCATTCAAAGAAAGGCGTTTATCTTTGCGACGGAATCTTCTCAAGAAATTCGTCACCAACTTTCTCCTCCGAATGCGAAAATATTTTGTTGACACCGACTTACATAGGGAGAAACGATCAGCACGATAAAATAAGGGAAATCAGAGCTCGTACAGAAAGATATAGGTGTTCGTTCTTTCCGCGCGCTATATGAGGTTGGAATAATAGAGAATTGTGAAGGTGGTTCGATGAACTTTCTGTCAGGCACGTAAATGTGATTTACAGAGCATCCATGCAGATGTAGATGTATGTGATTGAACTTGGCGTCAGAGCTCAGCGGCCCCCACCCAGAATTTACGGGAATTAGGTGACTTGTGTGTGAAGATGTGGTTTCAGCTCCCTCCAGCAACCTACCAAGGCTTCATTGCTTTCATGTCATGACGCGTCGCTGCTGTAATCCTTGCCAAAGGTGGACATTCCGGCTATTAGGTGGGTGGTCGTAATGTTCTGGCTGATCAGTGTATATGCCATTATCACATAGCAAGCCCTGTTTTGTCTCTTGATTCGACGTGGGGTGTCGTCTTAAGTAATCTTTCACAGACGAAAAGGCTTCTGTTTGACCATACATTAAGACGGCGGATATAGCAAGGTTTATCTGAAGGAAGAAACCAGAAGCACACACATACATCTGCTGACAAGTTGATGGCGGCTAAGACCAACCACATAATGGCAACGTAAGAGGCCTGTGGATTTCCGTCATTCTCTTGCAAAATTTACCTTTTTTCTTTTTTTAGGAAAGTTCATTTAGTGCAGAATAAAATATAATGCCAACCATTACAGTATGCTTTAAATAGGACCCAGCAATATCTCTTAGGTTTTATGGAGAAGTTGAAATCTGACGCCCATGTAGTATATTTAGCGTCAACTTCAATGGACACCAAGCTAGTGAAAACTCCTTGTTTTCTGGTATCACGTACTCACAGGAATAAGAACAACCCCGTATATTTACTGTTCCTGGATCATAAAGTACCTCCTTACTAGGTCACCGACCAGCAATCTATACATCGAAACGATACTGCCTGCAGGTAACAAGCCGTCATGTTCTACGGTCGCTTCGCATTACTTCTTAATACACTAACTGACTAGAATAACCGAACACCTATTAATGAACATTAATACGAGGTGTGTTCACCCTTCGCCTTAATGACTGCTTTAACGCTGCAGGGGACAATTTCAATGAGGTACCTAAAGGTCTGTGGAGGAATGGCAGCCCATTACACCTCAAGAGCCGAAACCAAAGAAGGTAGTGATGCTGGACGCTGGGGTCTTGAAAGAAGTGGATGTTCTAACTCATCCCAAATGTGTTACACTGGGTTCGGGTCAAGGCTTTGGGCAGGCCAGTCCATTTCAGGACTGTTAGTGTCGTCAGATCAATGCCCCGTAGATGCTTCTTTGTGTCAAGTAGAGTGTCATGCTGTGCACTCATCGCCAGCAATAGTTCCTCTCATTTCACATTACACAACGTGTTCATATCCATCCGCATTTAGCATTTGTGTAAGCGCAAGAAAGGTATCGCACCATGACCACGAAAAAATACCTCCACATTCAAGTGCCACTTGTAAAAGCGGCTCCCGCCTTGCCCAAAACGCACAGACCCATACACACAGAATTTAAGTATGAAGGGCCTTGAACTTGTTTTTAGTTAGCGATCCGCCACGGCTTCGTACGGATAGCACTAAGTACCGGATGGTTGTGATTAGAGCACAGCTACTCAAGGAGTAGTACTGTAACTATCATATGGCAGCGAAACAAGGTAGATATCCTAACTCGCTAATGTTCCAATTTTGGCCACCAGGAGCAAATCTGGCGCTGTTTGGCATCTCATCGACGTCTCCGGTGCTCAAATGGCTCTGAACACTATTGGACTCAACATCTTAGGTCATAAGTCCCCTAGAACTTAGAACTACTTAAACCTAACTAACCTAAGGACATCACACACACCCATGCCCGAGGCAGGATTCGAACCTGCAACCGTAGCAGTCCCGCGGTTCCGGACTGCAGTGCCACAACCGCTAGACCACCGCGGCCGGCTCCGGTGCTCATATTGAACAAATTGTTGAACAAATTGTTTCACCTTTTCTGTCATGTCCAGTTCCTAATTCATTACATATTGAAATATTTCTATACGTCTTTCCTGCATTCACGGCGCCAGATTTGTACCTGGTGGCCAAAATTGAAAGTAATTATTTTGTCTAGCGTAAATCGGTTCCGCATTAACGCGGTGGAATATCCACCAAGTTCCGCTGTCACCAGATAATTGCAGCCCGCACTGAATCTCCATGAGTAGCCCCCGGTATTTACAACGGAAAGACTTTTCTACGTGTCTGTGGAGCATTCCTGACAGTGAGAAACCGATTCAGCTAGAGCATGCGCAGCGGCAAGAATTCCTCTCTGTGCCGCCGGCTAACACTGTGTTCGTTGTTGCGCAGTACCGGTAGCTACACAGCAGGTGGTCGGACCTGCGCTTACAGCCTTAGCTGGCGCCGGCGACACACAGCGGCCAGGCCGGGCCGGTCGCGCTAATTGAAATCCACACACGGCGCTGACGAGCGGGTCGGGCGAGGCAGCGCTCAGAGCGGCAGTCGGCAGCGGCCGCTCCCTGGCATCCCAGCGACGCCGCGATAAACTGCGCCGATGGCGCCAGCCGCGATACGCTTTTGATCTCGGCTCGGCGAACCCCCGCCCAGAGGAATATTTCCTTTGACACTGGACTGCGGGTAATGATGGCCAGAATCGAAGCGGTTTATCTCTCCACACCTCAAAAAAAAAAAAAAAAAAAAAAAAAAAAAAAAAAAAAAAAAAACTGAGATGTAATTCATACATGAACCGGATTATTCGATGACATTTGTTATTTTAAGACTGTAGTACACGCTCTCTTTCGAAAAATGTACTTGATTATATTCACAATGGTCGTGATCGCATTTCTGGGCTTTTGACAGTTTCGACTCTTACAAATACAACGTGGCATGCCAACTAGTTACGCAGACGATGAATAAATTGAGAGACTTTGGGACGAGATAAAATAAATTATTCGAGATGACAATTTAACTGTGGAGGGGGATTGGAATTCGATAGCAGGGAAAGGAAGGGAAGGAAAAATTGCGGGAGAACGTGGACTGGGGGAAGGAAACGACAGAGGAAGCCACCTGGTACAATCCTGCACAGAGCATAACTTAATCATCACTAATATGTGGTTTAAGAAATTTGAAAGAATGTATTATACGTTGAAAAGTCCTGGAGAGACTGGAAGGTTTGAAATACACTATGTGATCATAGTACTGCCATCTACTGCCATGTACTCAATGTCAGCGACATCAGAAGTCATTAGACATCGTGAGAGAGCAGAACGGGGCGCTTCGCGGATCTCACGGACTTCGAATGTGGTCACGTCATTGGGTGTCACTTACGTCATACGACTGTACGTGAGAATTACACATTCCTAAACATCCCTAGGTTCACTCTTTCCGATGTGATAGTGAAGTGGAAAAGTGAAGGGGCACATACAGCACAAAAGCGTACAGGCCGACTTCGTCTGTTGACTGACAGAGACTGTCGACAGTCTAACAGGGTCGTAATGCGTAATAGGCGGACATCAATGAAGACCATCACACAGGAATTCCAATTTGCATCAGGATACACTGCAAGTACTATGACAGTTACGCTGGAACTGAGAAAACTTGGATTTCATGGTCGAGCAGCTGCTCTTAAACCACACATCGCGCAGGTAAATGCCAAACGACGCCTCGCTTTGTGTAAGGATCGCAAACATTGGACGATTGAACAGTGGAAAAACGATGTGTGGAGTGACGAATCACGGTATACAATGTGGCGATCCAATGGCAGGGTGTGGGTATGGCGAGTGCCCGGTGAACGTCATCTGCCAGCGTGTGTAGTGGCAACGGTAAAATTCGGAGGTGGTGGCCTTATGGTATGGTCGTGATTTTCATGGAGGGGGCTTGCATCCCTTGTTGTTTTGCGTGGCACAATCACAGCACAAACCTACACTGAAGTTTTAAGCATATTCTTGCTTCCCATTATTGAAGAGCAATTCGGGGATGGCGATTGCATCTTTCAACACGATCGAGCACCTGTTCATAATGCACGGTCTGTGGCTGAGTTGTTACACGACAGTAACATCCCTGCAATGGACTAGTCTGCACAGAGTCCTGACCTGAATCTTACAGGACACCTTTGGGGTGTTTGGAACGCCAACTTCGTGCCAGACCTCACCGACCGACATGGATACCTCTTCTCAGTGCAGCACTCCGTAAAGAATGGGTTGCCACTCCCCAGGAACCTTCCAGCAACTGATCGAACGTATGCCTGCAAGAGTGGAAGCTGTCATCAAGGCTAAGTTTGGGCTAACACCGTACTGAATTCCAGGATTACCGATGGAGGTCGCCACGAACTTGTAAGTCATTTTCAGTTAGGTGTCCAGTTACTTTTCTTCACATAGTGTATATTACATAACGGTAAGAGACACATTTCCAGGGGCAGATGTCAACACTGATCACAATTTATTGGTTATGAACTGTAGATAAAAAGTGAAGAATTTGCAAAAAGATTCGAAATTAAGGAAATGGGATTTGTATAAGTTGAGAGCTCAAAGGTACCTGAGAGGTGCAGAAGGAGCATTAGACAACACTTGGTCGAACAGGAGATGGTTCAAAAATGGTTCAAATGGCTCTGAGCACTATGGGACTTAACATCTATGGTCATCAGTCCCCTACAACTTAGAACTACTTAAACCTAACTAGCATAAAGACAGCACACAACACCCAGCCATCACGAGGCAGAGAAAATCCCGTCGAAGAGGAGAAAGGAATACAATAGGAGATGGGTGGGTATCTTTGAAATATGAAACAGTGAAGGCAGTAGAAGAAAGCTAAAAGGGCAAGACCCAGCAGAAATCTTTGGAGAACACATGCCTGCACACAGTGGTTAGCACACGGGACTCGCATTCGGACGACAATGGTTCAAACCCGCGTCTTGCCATCCTGATTTAGGTTTCCGTGATTTCCCTAAATCGCTTCAGGCAAATGCCAGGATGGTTCCGTTGAAAGGGCACGGTCGACGTCCTTCCCCATCCTTCCGTAATCCGATGGGACCGATGACCTCGCTGTTTGGTCCCGTCCCCGAAATCAACCAGTCACACGATGTATTCAATCCAACTGACGAAAGGAGAAAATATAATGCATTAACTAAACAGGCCAAAGGTAATATACATGAGATGAACACGGAACGCGAGATCTCAAGGCAAGAATGGATAGATAAGAAATAAAAAGACGTAGAAACACACATAACTAGGAGAAAGATAGACACCACCCACAGGAATATTAAAGAAGCCTTTGGAGAAAAGAGAAACAGCTGTAGGAATATCAAGGGCTCAGATGCAAAACCAATAATAAGCAACGAAGAGAAAACTGACAGGTGAAAGGAACAAACTGAAGGGCTCTATAATGGAAATGAACTTAGAGGTAATATTACAAAAAGGAAATAGGAAATGAATGAAGATGAAACAGAGGATATGATTCTGCGACAACAATTTAACACTGCACTGAAACACCTAAGCGGAAACAAAGCCTCTGGAGCAAATGATAATCTCTTAACAGTGTTGAGGTCTTTGGAAGGTCCAGCCATGACAAAAATACGCCATCTGGTGTGCAAGGTATATGAAACAGACAAAACACAGCCAGGCTTCAAGATGAATGTAATAATCCCCGTTTGGAAGAAGGCAGGTACTGCCATTTGTGCATATTATGGAACCATCACTTTATTAAGTAATGGTTTCGAAACAGTGGCACGAAATATTTACTGAGGAATGGGAAAAACTAGTAGAAGCCAACATCAAGGAAGATCATTTTGTTTTCTGGAGAAATCTATAAACATTTGGAGGCTGTACTGGCATTACGACTTATCTTAGAAGATAGACACAAGAAATATATACATATGCTTATAGCATTTGTGGATTTAGAGAAAATTTTTGATAATGTTGACTGGAATATACTCTCTGAAATTCTACTCGCTAATCTCACAGTTTAAGTTGTTGAAATGTGTGTGAAATCTTATGGGACTTAACTTCTAAGGTCATCAGTCCCTAAGCTTACACACTACTTAACCTAAATTATCGTAAGGACAAACACACACACCCATGCCTGAGGTAGGACTCGTACCTCCGCCGGGACCAGCCGCACAGTCCATGACTGCAGCGCCTTAGACCGCTCGGCTAATCCCGCGCGGCTCGCAGTTTAAGTAACCAATTTGAGACATACCTCTGTGCTTCTATACCAAAGACTAAGATTCTCTACCAGGCGGAAGGCGGACTATATGTTCTTTATGACATGCAAGTTCTTTCTGATACACATAGGAGTACAGAGTATGAAGGGTGTCTATAGCAGATGGCTTTCAGTTTTATCTGGCGTTATTTACACATTATCAGGGAAAAAATGCATCACTCTAAAGGACAAGGCCATTTTATTCGCAAGTTCTTTGACAGGTGTTTCATCATCATAAGTGTATGTGATAACAAATTCAGACCAAATGAGAAACACATGCCACAGAAGACGGTGGCCAAACGGTACCATCAATGCATTATTGGGGAAAGTCAGAGATGACGTCGGTATGAGGAATGCCGAGGTATACCAGAGTCCGTGCCAATGTGGCAAGACATGTATTGCACAAAATGTGCGCATCATCGAAGATCGATGTCGAGAATGCCAGCGGCACAGTCAACTAATGTAGCCAATCCAGTCGGTGGTCACAGACCACTGTTTGTGATGGAATACGACTGCACCAAGTTTTTAGTGCAGACTTCCAAATACTGGGACAGTGTCGTTAGAGAAGCTATCGAAATTCGCACCACGAATAATATTATTAATTGGGACTGAGGATATAATCTCAGCAAGGCTTGGGAACCAGCACTGGGTCTAATTAAGACAACCCTCAGCAACTATAATGATCTGACGACCTGGGCAGATAGAGCAACTACGTCGACGCTACCACAGCCACCAACGCGAGCGTCTCCCCGACTACTGACGCGCACCCTTTGGCGCCGACCGCGGAGGGAACGGCTTGCGGTAAGAAGGTGTGCAAAGTCGGTTGCGCGCCCCCTGGAGCTCAGTTCGCAAGCGCTGCTGAGATTGGCGACATGTCTGATCACTCAAATATTGTGCCCGTTGGACACTTTGGACCGACGTTACATCCGCTAACTGTTCGATCTAAAGGAATTAGATTCTCAAATGGGACACTAAAAGTAGTAGATGAAGTTTGCTGTTTGGGCAGCAAGATAACTGACGAAGGTCGACGTAGGGAGAATATTAAGTACTGACTGGCTATAGACAAAAAAATTATTTAAAATCTAAATGAGTTACGTTGGAAGTCTTTTCTGAAAATGTGTGTCTGGTTTGTAGCCTTATACGTTAAGTGTAACGTGGACGATACGAGGTGCGGCTAGAAAAAAACCGGACTGATGCTGGAAAAAACATTTATTTACAATTATTTACAATTTCATGTTATCTCCTTCAATTTACTCTCCTCCTCGGTCTCTACACCGCTCCATACGAATTTTCCACTGTTCATAGCAATGCTGCAGATCATTTTCGGTAAGTCCATACATTACTTCCGTCGCTTTTTCTTTTACTGTTTCAACAGTCTCAAATCTAGTTCCTTTCAAAGCTAACTTGACTTTAGGGAAAAGAAAAAAGTCACAGGGGGCCAAATCAGGTGAGTAGGGTGGATGATCTAAGATGGGAATGTTGTGTTTTGCCAAAAACGTCTTCACTGACAACGCACTGTGAGCTGGGGCATTGTCTTGGTGAAGGATCCATGACTTTTTTCTCCACAAATCGTTCCGTTTTCTCCGTACTCGCTCACGTAGGGTAGCCAGGACGCTAATGTAGTAATGCTGATTCACTGTTTGTCCCTCTGGTACCCAATCAATGTGCACAATCCCTTTGATGTCAAAAAAAAAAAAAAAAAAAAAAACAATCATCATTGCCTTGAATTTCGATTTTGACATTCGTGCTTTTTTTTTGTCGTGGAGAACCAGGAGTTTTCCAATGCATCGATTGGCGTTTAGTTTCGGGATCGTAAGTAAAAAACCACGATTCATCGCAAGTAATATTTTGTAAGAAGGTGGGATCACTTTCAATGTTTTCCAGGATGTCAGAACAAATCATTCTTCGGCGTTCCTTCTGTTCAATTGTGAGACACTTTGGAACCATTTTTGAACACACTTTGTTCATGTTGAAACTTTCATGAAGAATCTGCCTAACACTTTCCTTGTCAACTCCTGTTAACTCAGACACTGCTCTGATTGTTAAACGGCGATCTTGTCGAACAAGTTTACCGATTTTTTCAATGTTTGCATCAGTTTTTGCTGACAATGGTCTGCCAGTGCGAGTGTCATCACTGGTGTCTTCGCGGCCATCTTTAAATCGTTTAAACCACTCAAACACTTGTGTTCGCGATAAACAATCATCGCCGTACACTTGCTGTAACATTACAAACGTATCACTTGCAGATTTTCCTAGTTTGATACAAAATTTGATGTTAACACGCTGTTCTTTCTGTACACTCAACATTTTCCGACGCACAGACAAAACGTCAACTAATTAAAACAGACGCCACGGGCAGACTGAGTGCAGGAGGCAGATGAAACTCGAGCAGTAGGCGGAGCGAGAGTCACATGACAGGCCACGCGACTTTCAGCCTTATTGCATTCGTTTTATTGTTTCACCAGTACTAGTCCGGTTTTTTTCTTGCCACACCTCGTAGACAGTTCAAGCAAGAAGAAAATAGAATGTCTGAAATGTTTCTGAAGATTAGATGAGTAGATCGAGTAACTAATGAGAGGCTACTGAATGTTATTGAAGGAAAAAGCTATTTACGACACAATATGACTGGACGAAGAGAGCAGTTCATAGGACACATCGTGAGACATGAAGTAATCGTCGGTTTGATAACAGAATGAAGTGTTCAGGGCAAAAATTGTAGACGTATGTGGTATCGATAGCTAGGATGTCACGGCGTAGCTGCCAGTTAAGTTGGCACTACGACAGACTACGACGACAGCGCCCTCTAGTAGGCGCAGTTCAGCTCTACGAGAACCACGGTAGATTCAGCCCATTTGATCAAGAGCAGACGGCCGGAACACTTACCTTCAGCTTGAGACTGTGCTCATCTGTACAAGTTATGTATGCCTCTGTATATATATTCAGGCTCCAGTAAACCACTTTTACTTACGTGCAGTACCGACGTATACTGTATTTCCTGCTCCTGGTCCTACCCACGCGCCGCCTTCCAGGCGGGATACAAAAAGAGAAACCAAGTGATGAATACTGTAAGCATATTCTAATGGATGTAAGTTGCTGGTGTCCCTTACAACAATTACTCGCCCACAGTCATTTAGCACCCATTGCGATCACTTTAAATGAACCACGGTGGCACCACTTCACCACTGACGTGTAGCTGTATTAATTAGATACTGGTCCTCACATTGACTCATTGCTGCTGTTGTCTTCGGTCTGAAGACTGGTTTGATGCAGCTTTTCTCGCTAGCGTATCCTGTATCAGATAAAAGTCTGTCTCACAGTGAACCACGTGGCGAGTCAACCATTGCTAACCGAAGAAAGCACAGTAAAAAAGTAGTCAAGATTCCCAATAGAAACGCCATCAACGAATTAAACACATATGATTAAAACGAGGTATGAAAATTGGTCGATTTTTACCACGAGAAGTCTTCAGACACACGAGCCATATTATCGTGGAATACCTTACAGACCCTAGCTACCGACTGACCTACACAAATACAAGTTCAAGGATCTGAATAACTTAAACAAAAATACTAGCAGCAGGAAAAATAGTTGGCTGGACAGACTACTGGGGTATACCACTGGATACTGGCCAGTTCTGGACTCCATCACAATACGTTCAACTTTCGACTAGATTCATAAAATGGATTATCAGCTCGAAGTGACACTATGTGGCAAGATTACTTTTTGGGATTATATCAGTGAAAAATCTTCAACGGCTACTATCTCTTTAACTAAAACTGGCTTCTGCCTTACAGCTTTCTGTTAAGACCAGGATACACACGTCAACTTCCACTCATATTAACAGACGTGACGTGAGAAACTTCGGCATCTCCCTTAACCATGAACTGGATTCGAGGTACTAACAGAAATTAAGGTCAAATGAAGAGATTCCAGACATACATAAACAAGAGTCATAGACAGATTCAGATAAACATACAAGTTAAATAAAGCCATAAATTACAACTATCTCCCTTAATCACTTAATGATATCACTGAAATGAGTGGCAAAATGTGCTTGAACGGTTCAGCTTTTACAGGTTACTGGACCGGCAGTCGCTGGTCGTTGAACATGAGCAAAATGGCACCCAAGAAATATTTCAATACACAAGAAAATAAAAGCGAACGAGAGTTGTGTTCTGTTAGATGATGATACGACAGCAATAACTGAGCTGCAACCTGGATGACGTCTCGGTTCGATTGTAGCTGTTCGGACTATCATGTTATCTATTAATCGAGTTGTCGCAGATCTATATTTAAATATTTGTGAACTACTTTGCTATTCACGATAGTGTCTGGCAGAGGGTTCAATGAACCACCTTCAAGCTGTTCAAAAAAAGGTTCAAATGTGTGTGATATCTTATGGGACTCAACTACTCAGGTCATCAGTCCCCAAGCTTACACGCTAGTTAACCTAAATTATCCTAAGGACAAACACACACACCCATGCCCGAGGGAGGACTCGAACCTCCGCCGGAACCAGCTGCACACACCATGACTGCAGCTTCATGCTGTCTCTCTACCTTTCCACTCTCGAACGGCGTGCGGGAAAAACGAGCATTTAAATTTTTCTGTGGGAGCCCTGATTTCTCTTATTTTATCGTGATTGTCATTTCTCCCTATCTAAGTGGGTGCCAACAGAATGTTTTCACAATAGGAGGAGAAGATCCCGTCGCAAACGAAAACGCCTTTGTTTTAATTATATCCACTGCAATTCACGTATCGTGTCTGGGGCACTATACCCCTATTTCGCAATAATACAAAACGAGCTGCCGTTCTTTGAACTTTTTCGATGTCATCCGTCAGTCACATCTGATGCGAATTCCACATCACACAGCAATACTCCAGAATGGGGCGGACAAGCGTGTTGTAAGCAGTCTTTTTAGTAGACCTGTTGCACCTTTTAAGTGTTCTGCCAATGAATCGCAGTCTTTGGTTTGCTATACCCACAACACTATCTATGTGATGGTTTCAATTTAGGTTATTTGTAATTCTTTAATCCCTAAGTAGTTAGTTGAATTTACAGCCTTCAGGTTTGGGCGATTTATTGGGTAATCGAAATTTAGAGCTTTTCTTTTCCTACTCATGTGAATAGCTTCACACTTTACTTTATTCAGGGTCAACTGTCACTTTTCACACCATACAGATAACGTATCTAAATCATTTTTCAATTCGTTTTGGTCATCTGATGACTTTACAAAACGGTAAATGACAGCATCATCTGCAAACAATCTAAGAGGGCTATTCAGATTGTCTCCTATGTCGTTAATAGAGATCAGAAGCAATAGAGGGCCTATAACACTTCTTCGGGGAACGCCGGATATTACTTCTGTTTTACTCGATGACTTTCCGTCTATTACTACGAACTGTGACTATTCTGACCGGAAATCACGAATCCAGTTGCACAACTGAGGCGATATTCCATAGGCAAGCAGCATTGTTACAAGACGCTTATGAGGAACGGTGTCGAAAACCTTCTGGAAATCTAAAAATATGGAATCAATTTGACATCCCCTGTCGATAACGCCCATTACTTCATGAGCGTAAAGAGCGAGTTGTGTTTCACAAGAACGATATTTTCGGACCCCGTTCTGCCTATGTGTCAATAAATTGTTTTCTTCGAGGTAATTCATAATGTTCGAACACAGTATATGTTCCAAAAAACTACTCCAAATCGACGTTAGTGATATGGGCCTCTAATTGAGCGGATAACTCCTATTTCCCTTTTTGGATATTGGTGTGACTTCAGCAATTTTCCAGTTTTTAAGTGCGGTTCTTTCTGTGAGCGAGCGGTTGTATACAATTGCTAAATATGGAGCTATTGTATCAGCATACTCTGAAAGGAATCTGACTGGTATAAAATCTGGACCGGAGGCCTTGTCTTTATTAAGTGATTTGAGCTGCTTTGCTACACCGAGGATATCTGCTTCTATGTTTCTCAACTAGCCAGTCGTTCTTGATTGGAATTCAGGAATATTTACTTCGTCTTCTTTTGTGAAGGAGTCTCGGAAAACTGTTTCATAACTCTGCTTTAGTGGCACTGTCATCAGTGACTTCACCGTTGCTATCGCGCGGTGAAGATATTGATAGCGTCTTGCCACTGGTGTGCTTTATGTATGACCAGAATCTCTTTGGGTTTTCTGCCAGATTCCGGGACAGAGTTTCGTTGTGGAAAATGTTAAAAGTATGTCGCATTGAAGTACAAGATATCTTAAGATCATCCGCAAAACTTTGCCAAACTTGGGGCTTTTGCGTTCTTCTGTATTTCGCATACGTTTTTCGATGCTTCTGCAACAGCGATCTGACCTGTATTGTGTACCATGGGGTCAGTACCATCACTTATTAATTTATGTGGTATATATCTTTCAACTGCCGTCGATGCTTTCTTTTTGAAATCATTCCACATCTTTTCTATTCTTACATGGTCAGAACGGAAGGAGTGGAGACTGTCTCTTCAGAAGACTTTAAGAGCATTTTTATCTGTCTTTTTTTTTAAATAGATGTACTTTGCGTTTCTTTTTAATGGTTGAGGGTGTTACACTATTGAGCCTAGCAGCAACTGCCTTGTGGTCGCTGATCCCTGTAACCGTAATGATACTCCCTATTTGGCGAGTATTACTTGTTGCTAAGAGGTCCAGTATGCTTTCGCGACCATTTACGCTTCGAGTGGGATAATGTACTAATTGTGCAAAATAATTTTCTGAGAAAGCATTCAGTACAATTTCGTATGACGTTTTGTGCCTGCCGCAAGCTTGAAATGCATAATTTTTCCATCGTATCGAGGGTACATTGAAATCACCACCGACTAAAAATTGGGGTACCTATTTGAAATAAGACTCAAGTTTCCTTAGAACTGTTCAGCAACTACTGTATATCTTCTGAGTCGGGGATCGGTAAAACGATCCAATTAACAGTTTAGTCCGATTGTCAAGTATAACCTCTACCCACACAATTTCGCAAGAACTATCTACTTCAGTTTTACTACAAGGAAGTGGCCGCGCGGTTAGCGGCATCATAACACGGACTACGTGGCCCCACCAGTCGGAGGTTCGAGCCCTCCCTCGGGCATGGGTGTGTGTTGTTCTTAGCATAAGTTAGTTTAAGTAGTGTGTAAGTCTATGGACCGATGACCTCAGCAGTTTAGTCCCCTAGGAATTCACATACATTTGAACATTTCTGAACACAGCAATAAATATTCCTCCTCCAACTGTGTTTAATATACCCTTTCTGAACACTGTTAGATCGTTCGAAAAAATTTCGGCTGAACTTATAATCGACTGTAGCCAGCTTTCAAAAAATGGTTCAAATGTCTCTGAGCACTATGGGACTTAACATCTGAGGTCATCAGTCCCCTAGAACTTAGAACTACTTAAACCTAACTAACCTAAGGACGTCACACACATCCATGTCCGAGGCAGGATTCGAACCTGCGACTGTAGCGGTCGCGCGGTTCCAGACTGATGCACCTAGAACAGCTCGGCCATAACGGCCGGCAGCCAGGTTTCCGTACCTATAACTATTTCAGCTTCAGTGCTTTCTATTAGGCCTTTGAGGTCTGGTTCTTTCCTAACACAGCTACGACAATTTACAACTGCAAATACCGCTCGTTTCTACATCTACTGGGTTGTACCTGTCCCCTTTTAGACAGACGCCCTTTCTGTGGTTTCCTGAGACCCTCTAACCTAAAAAACCGCCCAGGCCTTTCCACACAGACCCCACTACCCGTGTAACCACTTCCTATGTGTAGTGGACTCCTGACCTATTAAGCGGAACCTGGTAACCCACCACCCGAAGGCACAAATCAAGGAATATGCAGCCTGCACCGTCACAGAACCGCCTGAACCCCTGATTCAGACCCTCCACTTGGCTCTGTACCAAAGGACCACAGCCGATTCTATCGCCGATGCTGCAGATGTTGAGTCCCGCCTTAATCTCGCAAGCAAGACTGGCAGTCTTTACCATTTCCGCTAGCTGCCCAAAACCAGAGAGTCCGATCCAGAGCTACCCAATTCATTGGTACCGGCGTGAGCCACGACCTGCAGTTGGCTGCACCCTGTACTCTTCATGGCATCAGGAAGCACCCTTTCCACATCCGGAAAGACTGCCCCCGTTATGCACACGGAGTGCACATTGGCTTCCTTCCCCTCCTTGGCAGCCATGTTCCTAAGGGGCCCCATTACGCGCCTAATGTCGGATCTTCCAACTAGCAGAAAACCCATCCTCTGTGGATGCCCAGATCTTGCAGGACGAGAAGCTTGCTCTGGAATAGGGTGGACTACTGCATCTGGCTTAGAGGCTTCATCAGGCATAAATAACGCCCGAAACCTGTTCGTCAAACGAACCGGGGATGCCCTATGATCAGCTCCTCGGAAAGTCTTTTGCTGCCTGCTGGACATTGGAATGATCTCCCACTCAACTACAGATGAGGGGTCAACCTCAATGCAGGCAGTTTCTCGCATCCTTGCGTCCCACCCCCCACAGTGATGCCCCCTGGCAGCAGCCTCAAGCTGTATGAAGGAAGTCAAAACTGCCTGGAGCTGTAAGCGAAGGGTCACCTACTCGGCTCGCTTCTGCACCCAGCAATCACAGTTTCTATCAATTACAGAAGTCGTTCCTGTTTAAAGTTCGTAAAAATATGTAACAAATGAACGCTGATCTCGCCTTATTAACAGCAGGAACCTGAGGTGCTCTCTGACTTACGGTTTAACCAACATTGAGCTGTTTTGAGCAAACTAAACAATAGTCTGTAGGATACAAGGGTCGTTAACAGCGGCGGTACTGTACGCTAGTCTGTTATGGAAATAAGAGGTTGTGCCTAGTAATCAGTCAAACGCGCAAGAAATTACAAAAATAAACTATTAACTACACAGATCACTGAAAATAAGTCACTCCTGTTTGAAACTCGCAAAAATATGTAACAAACGAACGGTGTAATCGCCTTATTAGCAGCAGGAAGTCGAGGTGCTCTGTCACCGACGGTCTAGCCGACACTGTGAGGAACAAGGCGCTTAAATGGTTTGGTTGTTGAAAACCGGCAGCCTTCCCCAAACTTCTGAGGCTTCAGCACTACAATATGTTGCCTAAACCATGGGTCTGTGTAGTCTAGAGGCTGACAATACCTGCCAGATGAATGCATGATGACCACTCCAAGGTGTTCCAAAAAGTGAGAAGCACTGCTCGTTTTGGGTGCTATTTACGACCTCTACTACCAAAAAGCTAGCGAACAGTCCAAACCAGCACTGCCCTCTACGGCCAACTTAAATGTGTGTTTTAGAGAAGTTCTTAAAGTAGCACTCTGAAACCTTAAGCTGCCAGTGTCTGGTTTCTTCTAACGACCAACTAAACCTCACTGTCGAATGAAACAACAGGTTTACTGCTGCCAGTCACTGTTTATTTATACCCACAACGTGTTTCGAAGGCTTAAGCCTCCATCATCAGGTGGATTTACATGTGTTAGTGTGACATGCGCTTATGTTGTGTTACGATTTTGGGGCAACTTGTGGCACTGTCTCCAGTGGTAAAAACCTCCTTCCTCTGTTGTAACACATATTTTGTAAACAAAGACCATCTTTGGAGATATGCCCGGTACATGCGAAGCCCACGACTTATCCTGGTCTCCCACCCTCAATAGCAAGATTACTGTGATAGGCAGTCGTCACAAGAGGTATCACATTTTGGCTATGTGAGGGAACTGTTACCTCACGACAAATGTATGAAAAAATTTATTCACGGAATTTAAAAATTTTCGTGGCGTTTTGATTTTACAAATTTTACCCTTCAAAAGCACTCGAAAACTAGAGATTCTGCACTAATTGAAACACAAAGAATATGAAATTCACACTAAAAGTAATAGTAATACTGTTCGTAATATACAAACAGATGAATCACGTTGTGTTATGTCATTCATTTAACAGATGTGGCATCCAGAAGATGATAATGATGATGATTCGTGGGTGAGCTATTGCATGAATGATATACAGACGAGGGTGGTGAAATTTGTATTAAAAATAATGATAAATGGGAAAACGAAATTGCATTCACGCACAATAATTGAAAAGATAACCTCCATAAACTCAGCATCAGAAAAGCCTTCAATAAAAGTGGGACGAACCACAGCGGAATAAAAGATGGAATCAGGTAAAAATTACCAAGACAGACACGGTTAAAAGGGAACTGGTGACTGTGGTTGGTTGACTACTTAGTGACAACCCGAAAAACAGAATTACTCCCAAACTAAAAATGTAGATTGGGAAAAACAGACGTATTGTATCTCCGAAAAATCTATAATTTTTATGGTGATTTTTGAAAGGAGGAAATACATGAGAATAAGCTATTTTTGTTCCTGAAACATTTTAATTGTTGTTGTCAGCAATGATTCTGAATTCGTTTTAAGAGTGCTTGCTTTTCATTAAGCTGAGTAATTACAAATTTTTGTCGTTTTATCACTATCCTTTGAGGCTGCGGCATCAGAAGTGACTTTACGTCAGTGAGAGATGGTAGGGTCAGCACGACTGAAAGTGACGTTCCTCAATACGTGCTAGAGACAGAGAGGACAATCTCATTAAAGTAAATGCAGATGTTGAAAGAAATGGAACAAGATTACTGTAATGGCAGCGACTTCGGCTACATCGATATATTCCTTGTCGGTGAACAGTGGCAGTGACTGGCTGCTTCCACCGCTTCGTCTCTTTACTGGGATACACACTGCGCCGGCATCAGATTCCGCTGGCTGTGCGTTTCTGAGCTAACAGGTACACACAGAGACGAAACGATGCGCTGGACAGAAGGCCGCCTGGAGCACAATGGGAGGGCCAGCCGGACTCGGGGGCCCATCGACCAGACGGTCGCCCATCCGCAATTAACGCGGGCCGCCGCTATTTCCATCCCCGTACCCATTCTCATTCCAGGGCCGACGACCACGGGCCCTCAGAAACCTCCGGCAGACGAAGCGGCCGAGAATTCCCCAGCGGAGGGCCGCTTGCCGAGCAAATGCGCCATAATTCAACGCGTTGGCTGGGCCACCAGACGCGAGAGTGCGCTCAAGGACGCGGTAAACATTCCAGATTAAGTTAATTTAATGAGGTTTGGTCTCCAGGGCTGAAATTCTCCAACGAGTTAACTTCCATTGCTTACTTAACGCGCACTTATAGTACATTCACTGATAAATCTTCTTCTCGGAACTTCGTAATTTCCTTAATTACACTCATGAGGAGACAAATAATGTTGTAGAGTCTTCGTGAACCAAAGATATTACTGTCTGCACCAGATGAATCACAAACATTTGGGACACTGTTACGCAGTCGTAAATAATGACTACTACACTGCCGAAAAAAATGCAGGAACCTCAGTGGCACCACGGTGTCATATGTGCATAGTGAGGGGTTGTACTGATATTCATTTTTCGCAGGCATCGACGATGGCGCCCTGGAGGTCTGTCTATGTGCCCTCTGTTTTGATGCTGAACAGTGTGTGCAACGCTCATTCTAGGTAGAGCCATGCCCTGCCGATGAGTACATACTGAACAACTTAAGCCATTTCAACAGGGTCGCAGTATGGGCCTGCGGAAAGCTGAATGGACGAGTTCATTCGTATGTTCGGGGCAATGTATTGGTATTGTCAGAGACAAATAAGTAAATAAGTACCAACCCAGAGTTCCTGATTTAGGCGGTATATGGGGGGTTGGGGGGGGGGGGCGGGGAAGGGCATCAGTTACAACTCGTAGTCACATTTGGTGTTTCTGTGTTCTAAAATAATCAGTGTCAGCTATACTTATGCACAGACACACAGCCACTTGGAATGTGAGAACACTGCTTCAGTGTAGTAAGCTAGAAAATGTAAAACTTGAAATGGAACGACGGGAAATCGATATCCTAGGCATATCGGAGATGAGATGGCCGCAGCCAGCTGCTTCAGTGTAGTAAGCTAGTAAATGTAAAACTCGAAATGGAACGACTGGAAATCGATATCCTAGGCATATCGGAGATGAGATGGCCGCAGCCAGCTGCTTCAGTGTAGTAAGCTAGTAAATGTAAAACTCGAAATGGAGCGACTGGAAATAGATATCCTAGGCATATCGGAGATGAGATGGCCCCAGCCAGGCGATTTCTGGTCTGGAGAATACAGTCATTCACACCGGAACTAACCAAGATAGACCAGGAATGGGACGAGTTGGAATAATTTTGAGGAAAAACTATGGCTCACGTGTCAAGGGATATGTGCAATATAGCTCTCGAATAATTCTAGTCAAACTTGAAACTAAATCAAATGACACTGTGATAATACAAATATACATGCCAACATCCAAAGAAGAAGATGCAGTCATTGACGAAATATTCGAAGAAATAAGTAATGCGATGAGAAATGTTAAGGGAGATGAAAACCCGATTGATATGGGCGACTGGAACGCGATTGTGGGTGAAGAACCGGAGGAAGGAATTGTTGGCAAATATGGACTTGGAAGAAGAAATGAAAGAGGAGATCGGCTTATCGAGTTCTGCTCGAGGAACCAATTAGTTGTTGCAAACACACTTTTCCAACATCACAAACCAAGAAGATACACATGGAAGGCCCCTAGAGACCTGAGGAGACAACAGATTGATTACATTCTAGTGAAAGCACGTTTTAGGAACCAGATTAAGGATTGCAGGAGCTATTCATCTGCAGATATAGGCATTTATCATAACCTGGTCCTGACGAAAAGTTCACTGAGATTCAAACGTTTGAAGAAGAAACCAGTAAAACTTACATGGGAACTAGAAAAACTTAAAACTGAGGGACTGGCAAAGCGCTATACTCATGGAACAGATAACCTATCTAAGAATTTTCAACATGGTGGAGTAAATGAAGACTGGGATCAAATTAAATCTGGTATATACAAAGCAGCAGAAAAGATAGTTGGAAGAACTGAACCCAAAAACAAGAGGAAATGGATTACAGCAGATATTATTGCGCTTATAGAAAACAAGAGATTATACAAAAATGCAACTGATGAACAAGGAAAAGCTGAATACAGAAGACTAAGGAATTTAGTTAACAGAAAGCTAGGAAAGCAAAAGAAAATTTTCTCGAAGAAATGTGCAGAGAATTGGAAGAAAATTTGCAAAACTGAAGAACTGATTTAGCCTTCAGAACAGCAAATCAATTTTTTAACAAACGCAAAACGACACTCTCAGGCACAATAGAAAATAAAGAGGGGAAAGTGCTGTTTGGTGAAGACATGGTGAAAAGATGGAAAGAATACATAGACAAGTTGTATGCCGGAACACCTCTTTCAGAGGAAGTAATAGGAAGAGAAGAGCAAGTAGAAGAAGATGACAAGGGAGATGACATTCTGCAAGAAGAATTTGAGAGAGCTCTAAAAGAACTATGGGAGAACAAAGCAGCGGGTGTTGATGACATCCCTGCAGAACTAATAAAGAATGCTGGTGACAGCATGAAAATGATGCTGCTTAAACTTATTAGGTCCATCTATAACACAGAAGAGATACCGACAGACTTCCAGAAATGTATCATTGTTTCGATACCAAAGAAGGCAGCAGCTACAAAATGCGAACAGTACCGAACTCTAAGCCTACTATCACATGCATCAAAAATGCTCATAAAAATAGTTCTGAAGAGAATTGGAGAGAAGGTGAAGGATATGCTGAGTGAAGATCAGTTTGGCTTCAGAAGGGGATTGGGAACAAGAGAGGCGATTCTGGCACTGAGACTCGTTATGGAAAAGCAATTACAGAAAAATAAACCAACTTATATTGCCTTTGTAGAGATGGAAAAGGCATTTGATAACGTTATCTGGCATGAGATGTTCAGAGTGCTGAGGAAAAGCGGAATTAAGTACAAAGACATCCGTGTGATACTCAGCTTCTATAAGAATGAGGTGGCAGTGACTAGGAATTGGCACCATGAACAAGAAGCAAATATTAGAAAAGGGGTAAGGCAAGGATGTGCTCTCTCTCCTCTTATATTCAGTGCTTACATCCAGGAAGCTATAGACCAAGTTCGAGAAACTACTGAGGTGGGGATCAAAATTAATGGGCAGAGGGTAGACATGCTACGTTATGCAGATGATATTGCTATAGTCACGGAGACAAAAGAAGATCTAGAGGAAGTCCTCAGAACAATGGAAAAAATTCTATGCAATCAGCATGGAATGAGAATAAACAAGAAAAAGACTAAATTGATGGTATGCAGTACAGGAGCAGAATATGAATCTTTGAGAATGGCCGGCCGGAGTGACCGTGCGATTCTAGGCGCTACGGTCTGGAGCTGAGCGACCGCCACGGTCGCAGGTTCGAATCCTGCCTCGGGCATGGATGTGTGTGATGTCCTTAGGTTAGTTAGGTTTAATTAGTTCTAAGTTCTATGTGACCTCAGAAGTTAAGTTGCATAGTGCTCAGAGCCATTTGAAAAAACCTTTGAGAATGAAAATTGGAAGAGAGGAGCTGGAAGTGATAGAGAAATTTACTTACCTGGGAAGCAAAATCGCAAGAGATGGTAGAAGCCGGAAAGAAATTGCGACCACAATACAAAAGGCCAAAATTGCATTTAATCGGAGAAGGAACTTACTCACCAGCAACAACATCAGTCTGAGAATAAGGAAACGTATCATGAAAGGTTTCGTTTGGAGTGTGGCCCTATACGGATGTGAAACTTGGGCGATTGGAAGAGAAGAGAGAAGACGGCTAGAGGCCTTGGAGGTGGTGGTGCTATAGAAGGATGACGAAGATCAGCTGGAGAGACAAAGTAACAAATGAAGAGGTGTTCAGAAGAGTACAGGAAACCAGATCTCTGTGGAGGCACATCCAAACAAGAACAGACAAACTTGTAGGGCACATCCTACAACACAGCAACATCAATGGAACAATAGCAGAAGGAGCTATTGAGAAAAGGAATCAGCGGGGGCGACCAACGATATCATACATGCAACAGATCATGAATGACGTTGGATGTAAAACATACGTGGAATTAAAGAGGAAGGCAGACAGAAGAGAGGAATGGCGCTCTGCTGCAAACCAACCTCAGGGTTGAACACTAAAAGAAGAGGACACACACACACACACACACACACACACACACACACACACACACACTCACTCACTCACTGGTCGTTATCCTCGCGAGCTATTGCCAATTCCTCTCACAGGAAGGTGATGTGCCTCTTGAGTAGGACAGTGCACGCCCACATACAACCGCTCTGACGCAACGAGTTCCTTGTGGTGTGCAACAGCCCTAGCGTGTAAGATCATCAGATCCCTAGCCAATTGAAAACATATGGGTTGTGGTGAAGCAGGAACTTTGCAACAAAAGTGCAAGGTTGATGTGGTAACATATTGCAGGATTCTATTCGGTACCTTTTCGATCGTTTGCATGCGAGAATATACGCCTGCGATGCCGCCAGAGAGGATTACGCTCTGTAATCATGGTACCGTTTGGACACCCTTTTCTGTGGCATGTGTATTTCATTTGGTCTGAATTTGTTATTATATAATCCTACAATGATGAACTACCCGTCAAATAACTTGTGAATAAAATTACCTTGTCCTTGAGCGTGTTGTCTGGTGTAGACGCTTTTCACATTCCATACTCATATGC
Source organism: Schistocerca piceifrons (assembly GCF_021461385.2). NCBI lineage: Eukaryota > Metazoa > Arthropoda > Insecta > Orthoptera > Acrididae > Schistocerca > Schistocerca piceifrons. The sequence goes on from NC_060140.1 coordinate 235,444,691, forward strand.
GTATCAGAAAGCACCTGCATGTCACAAAGAACATATAGTTAGCCTTCAGTCTGCTGGAGTGGCTTCTTCTGTGGTCGAGAAGCATAAAGGCATGTCTCAAACAAGCTTCTTAAACCCCGAGATTAGACAGCCAATACTACTGCTTAGCATGGACACTCATTACCGAGGCCCTGCATGAGTGTTGGACAAAACGAACACATGATCCACTTCCCTCTGCTGCCAAATACGCCCTCTTCTTCTGTGTGGTCGTGCTGCACTATTTAGTATAAACGCTTGTATTGTGAAATAGAAATGGACACATGGCCCAGGGTTACGGTGAGATGGTCACTTGTTTGCACTGCCTTTGCGTAATTACACTTGCAAAACTGCCCCAATGGTACTATACCTCCAGAAATGTCTCAGTTTAACCGTTGAGTACGTAGATGATGGTATAAATGGCGTACAGTATAACTGGGCACACTTTCCCACCCGCGTTTTGCGATAATTAAGCCATTCCGTCCTTCAACTGACTTAGTGGGGCACTACATAGAAATTCTTCCTACCTGTTATGTGTAGATGCTCTCGCTCGCCGTTTTAAGTCCCCTTGCAAAGCCACAGCAGCACCTTGGGATTCTGAAAGTGTAATACTACTGTCTATATTTTACGTAATGAAGTGGGCGATTTTTAATGCAAATAATTTTTATACTGAATGCCATTATGGTGCCTTTATTTAAGAAACTTTAAAATGAACTTGTTCACACTGATTATAAGCTAACTGTTAACGTACGAGAGCATGGTCTATCACAAGACTAGATCGACGACTACTGCACAGTGTGTAACATGGGTGTACAATGGGTATAGTTCGTATAAGATCGTACATCTTCGGTTGTGCCAAAGTTATTCATTCATTTATTAACATCAACATTACCTGCCATTGAAAATTATTGAAAGATAGTATTTACGATCCATTGATTCCTCCTAACGTCTGGGTGGCAAAAATCAGTAAAATTCGGAGGCGGTGGTATTATGGTGTGGTCGTGTCTTCCATGGAGGGTGCTTGAACCCCTTGTTGTTTTGCTTGGCACTGTCACAGGACAAGCCTACATTGATTTTTTAAGCACCTTCTTGCTTTCCACTGTTTAAGAGCAAATCTGGAATGGAAGGTTATGATGTGGAAAGATGCTTTCGTAATCCACGTAATTCCACTTTTCCTATAGTTGGACTGACAGCGAAAGAAGCTGGAACTCTTCAACCAATGCTTGTTCGCTTACTGTTAATGCTTCTTGTTGGTTACATTTCCAGCTTTCAGCTCGTATGCACAACGTTTTTGATGTTCATGTTTGCAAAAAACGTACCTAAGATTTCTTTGCTAGCCCACTAACGTGTGCAGTGAGGAAAGAAGCAAGGCGTGCTATCGTATCTTGTGCAGTCAACAAAGTGAACGATTATTGAAATGTGCAGTATATCAGGACAAGATACATGCTGGGATTTTTTAAGACGCAACTGCGCTGCACACAGACAAAACACCAATGTTATTTGGGATACGACCACGACATTCGATGGTTATTCCTAACGGTCGAAACTGGGCGTGGGCGCTTTAGACTGACGTCATGGGGAAGTATCGCCGCGATGAACCATGGAAGTAAATACGGTGAACCTAATGTTCTTGGGCTACGTGAGATGGCGGATGCCGTCTTCAAGTTTGTGACGGAAAGAAAACTCACTTTTTTTTACCTCCATGTACAGAATCATATCTGCTGTAATCCTGCGATAGAAGTAATAATATGTGTTTACCCACAGCTGCAGTGAAATTGGGCCGGCCGATGTGGCCGTGCGGTTCTAGGCGCTTCAGTCTGGAACCGCGTGACCACTACGGTCGTAGGTTCGAATCCTGCCTCGGGCATGGATGTGTGTGATGTCCTTAGGTTAGTTAGGTTTAAGCAGTTCTAAGTTCTAGGGGACTGATGACCACAGATGTTAAGTCCCATAGTGCTCAGAGCCATTTGAACCATTTTTTTGCAGTGAAATTAATTACTGATTCAAAAAGTGTGGCTAGTTGCAATTTCCTTCCTCACCGAAATAATTCGCAACAGAACATTTGTTGTCATTGCATTGTAATTGGCCAGCCAAATATGACAATTTCTCTCTTTATTTTGTAATACCTGTTTAAAATGCACATGAAACTTTACTCATGTGGACGAGTGCTTTAACATATTAATCTTTTATTTTTGACTGCCATATGCACATACATAAATTACACAACTGGCGAGTTTTCACAATATTCACGTTGTTCAGTCTGAACACCGGAACTGGTAGATAAAGGAACTTGGTACAATAATGCACGGAGAAGTATAGATTAATGATTCCGGTGAAAGGTATACACCACTGCCAACTTTCTTCACGGTTTAGCCAATGTAACCATCAATACAGTATTTTAACCGTTCTGTTGACCTGTTTGTAAACAGTTAAATTCTTTCGACCTCCGTTACAGACATCTTAGTCGTAAGAGACTTTATGGGGTGTTGTAATGATAACGTACATGTTGCTGAACTAACAAACAACTCGACACACGACTAATATACAGAATTTACTTCTAGTGCAAATTTGCGTGAGGTGACGTGTTAGCTAATGGACTTCTGATGTTACTTTCATGTATAGAAGTAAACGAGTTCATGCTGAGAGCCACTCAGGCGTTCTCTGCGGGCGTGCCAACTGAAAGTTTTTATAGTCTGCAGGTTTCCACGCTCTTACAAATATTTATGACGCAAAGCAGAAGTAGGCTACGCCGTGCGTCGCGGACGACTGAAGTTGAATGCTGCCCTACTTAACGGTGCCTCATGTTCGGCAGCTCAGGCTCTGTAAAACTGAGTATTTCGGAAACATAGTATTTAATTTTTATGTCGTTCGTGAAGTGAGACGTTGTTTCTTCCGCATAGGTTTTTGTTAATTGTTTTCCACATATATAAACGTTTCTTGGAACAAAAATTTGTGTATTCCGAGGAGCAAAGTGCTATATCAGAAAATTCAACTTTACTGTGCTTTGGATTCGGCGAGAAATACGAATCACTATTAAGGCATTAACGAATTGTGGGGCATTTATAAGAATGATTTGAATCTTGGTGTAAAAGTTTTGTTGCTCACTGTCTCGAGAGTCCGACATTACTTCCAATGAAGTGAAAATATTCTGCATAAATGGAAAAGTAATGGAGACTTCACACCATATGGAAAATAATGAGAGCAGTTATGATTTCTCCTTTGCCAAACTGTGCGAAACATATTCAATCCGAGAAAAAAGAAAATTGTACCAAAACTGATATGGAGGAACACAAATAAAATGAAATGAGTATATCATTTGAAGACGGAGATTATTTTCTGAAACTTATCCTTAGTGGTTAAATAGCGCAATTATGATTGGGAAAGATTATCGAAGTATAAGTATTTGCGGACATGGGCAGCGTACTAAAGATACTATTGCTAGTTCTGTATTTCTTGTTTACTCGTAAAATACTTGTCATGAGTAAAAGTGTGATAGGAGATCTACTAATAAGATAAGCACTTTGGAACAAGAAATTGTTACTGGAGTGACGCAACGAAAATACTGTGTCACAGCGCTGTAGCATGAACGGTCATAAAATGATCGAAACCTACAGGGCTTTGAGACAGATGTCACGACATGCCAATGACAATCGGTTGCAAGCTCGACAGTAATTACTGTACCTTAAATGTATTCGCAATTGCGAATCCATTTAATGTATTTCATAACGGCTGCATTGGCCGCATGCATAATGGATGTACGAGTACAGGTCGTAGGTGCGTGGTTGATGACATATGGAAGTTTGGGTCTGGCGGTGAGTCGTGAAGGGATAGTCAAATGGTAAGATGAACGCTCGCGATAAGTGGGAAATCCGGGTTCGATCACCGACTGATAAACATTTTCATTGTCGTCATTCCATTCTACAACTGAGAGTTGTCCTTCTCACGTCATCACTGCGAAGTCAGTTCTATGCGACGGACTTTTGGAGTTCGGTACGGCTCAGTAAGGTATTGTATCCGCAGTTTGTGCCGGATGTCATTCAGGCCAGACGTGGTTGTGCATGTTTTGGAGATCCTTTCTCGAACCGTGACTTGTGTGGGATTTCTGGATCTGGGAACCATAACATTTACTCCCAAACTCACTTCGTGATTGAGGAAGTTGATTTAGCTCACCAATGACATAAGAGGTGGCGTGAGGTGCAGACATACTTTCATTTATTAACATTCCTTGAAAAGGTATTGCGATCTGATCTGCAGTTACCGCAGTGGTCCCCAATAGTAACATACCATATCCATATTCTTTAATAATTCCAATATTATTTAAAGCAGACCAAGCACGAAGCATTTCGTGCGCCTTCGGCGTGTCAGCCATGTGAAGCAAGTGAAGCGTTTCGGGCTAACTATAGTAGATGAGTGATGAACAGAGTAAAGTGAGCCGGCCGTGGTGGCCGTGTGGTTCTAGGCGCTCCAGTCCGGAGCCGCGCTGCTGCTACGGTCGCAGGTTCGAATCCTGCCTCGGGCATGGGTGTGTGTGATGTCCTTAGGTTAGTTAGGTTTAAGTAGTTCTAAGTTCTAGGGGACTGATGACCACAGCAGTTGAGTCCCATAGTGCTCAGAGCCATTTGAACCATTTTTTAAAGTGAGCGCATGGTTAGAGTAGCTGTTTAGCACAGTTGTAGGCAAAGCCGCACATTTAACATCTTATAAGAGCACTGCTTATGTAAATATTAACATACTGCGTCTCTGAGAACAATGCAGAGCGTAAAGAGTCAACTTGCAGTTTTATTTTCACACGTGACTGAAAATTATGCAAAGTGTCGTAAGAATAAAGATTATTGCCGGACTGGAAATTGTTCCTATCATAGCACAAAAAAGGCGAATATGTCTTGAGCAGAGTTAGAGATGTAGAAGACTGAAAAATGGTCCTATCATAACACAGAAAAGGTGAATATGTACTGAGCAGAGCTTCAAAAAAATTTTAATCAAAACATCTCGACATAATCACCCGTTATTACTTGTTAGTGTACCGATGTCATGTAATATGATCAATTGTGTCAAGTAAAGTAATAAATAAACTAATGTCGTGTGACTAGGGCCTCCCGTCTGGTAGACCGTTCGCCGAGTGTCTTTCGATTTGACGCCACTTCGGCGGCTTGCACGTCGGTGGGTATGAAATGATGATGATTAGGACAACACAACACCAGCGGAGAAAATCTCCGACCCAGCCGGTAATCGAACCCGGGCCCCTACAATTGATATTCTGTCGCGCTTACCACTCAGCTACCGGGGGCTGACAGTAAAGTAATGTGACACACGATGCCATGCCCCCAGAAACAAATACATCACCAGAAATTTTATCCCCTAGAAAAACTTTTTTAGCTATTACATGTACGCTCTTCAGCCAAATAATATTATTATACAGGGTGTCTCTCCTAACAGTTGTCAGGCGCGTTTTCTGGTATTTCGTCAGATATTTGTAATTTAGTTTCTGCTATGTGTAGCTGGAGTCATCCCAAATAAATAGTGCTCATCACGTCTCTCATACGAGTCCCAGTGTCTCGTAAATCGTCGGTGTGTCTATTGTTACAAACAAAATTATTTTTATAGTGGAATTGTACGTGCCCGTTCAACAGAGCGGTTCAAAAATGGTTCAGATGGCTCTAAGCACTATGGGACCTAACATCTGAGGTCATCAGTCCCCTAGACTCAGATCTACTTAAACCTAACTAAACTAAGGGCATCACACATATCCAGGCCCGAGGCGGTATTAGAACCTGTGACCGTCGCAGCAGCGCCAGAGCAGCCGGCAACAAAGCGGTCCAATATTAGTCTAGCGCAATACCTGTGTTATTGCTGCGTATTAACACGGGCAGTAAAACACGGAGAATAATCAGTACTCCAGTAGCGGGAGCACCATCCTGACGTGCGCTGACTGCTACCGTCAAGCAGTAGCAGCACTGCCTAATAGCTGCTGGAGTACTAATTATTCTCCGTGTTTTGCTGTCCGTGTTAATGCGCGTCGATAACACGAATATCGCACTAGACTAATACTGGACCGCCCTGTTGAGTGGGCACGTTAAATTCCGCTTTAAAAATCATTTTGTTTGTAACTGGAAACAAACCGGCGATTGCCGTCAACAATGGGAGTCACAGGAAAGACGTAATGAGCACTATTTATTTGATTTTGGGCACAGAATCGGGGTCTTTAGCGTATAAATCGCGAGAACCAGGGGTGCCAATACTTTGCAGCTAGATGAGCTCACTGCTCTGGAGAAGTAGGGTGAACTCGTAAAAATGTGCGAATAAGTCAAGATGTTTTGTTTCGAATCTATTTGACTTGGGAATATGCATCGTAAACACGGTGCTGCCTTACAATATATTCATTCACAACCGGTTTCGAGCATTGATCATCTTCACAGTGGAAAAATGTTGTGACAGCTTCACATGTCACAATATTTTTCCACTGTGAAGACGATCAGTGATCGAAACCAGTTGTGAATAAATATATTGTAATACAGCACAGTGGTTACCATGCATTTCCCCGAGTATATTGATGCTGTTGACGCCCACCTTTAAAAAAATTAAAAAGCTCGAATCTCATTGAAGCTGCCACTCAAGTCGAAATGCTAGTTCCATTCTTATACGTTCCTAACTCTGCCCAGGACGCATTCACTTACTTCCGTGCTGTGATAGAAGCAGTATTAAAAACTTCCTGGCAGATTAAAACTGTGTGCCCGACCGAGGCTCGAACTCGGGTTCCGAGTTCGAGTCTCGGTCGGGCACACAGTTTTAATCTGCCAGGAAGTTTCATATCAGCGCACACTTCGCTGCAGAGTGAAAATCTCATTCTGGAAACAACCCCCAGGCTGTGGCTAAGCCATGTCTCCGCAATATCCTTTCTTTCAGGAGTGCTAGTTCTGCTAGGTTCGCAGGAGAGCTTCTGTAAAGTTTGGAAGGTAGGAGACGAGGTACTGGCAGAAGTAAAGCTGTGAGTACCGGACGTGAGTCGTGCTTCGGTAGCTCAGATGGTAGAGCACTTGCCCGCGAAAGGCAAAGGTCCCGAGTTCGAGTCTCGGTCGGGCACACAGTTTTAATCTGCCAGGAAGTTTCATATCAGCGCACACTCCGCTGCAGAGTGAAAATCTCATTTCGAGAAGCAGTATTCATTCTAGTTCACAACTTTTACTCTTCCATAATTTTGACATTTGACTGCCGTAGCTTGGCAACCGATGTAGATTGTTGTTGACTCGAGGGGGGCGGAGGGGGGGGGGGGGCGGGGCGGGGATGACGAGTGATCCGGTAAAGGTTTTTCTTTTATTGTCTTTCTAACCATGCTGCTTATATCTTGGAATTGGAAAAAAGGTTTCACAAAGAACTGGACCAGCATTCATTACATGTTCTTTTCTTTCTTACAAAATTTGAACCGATTCTCACAAATTTGTAACACGTTAAATGGCGCATATAAAAAATCCTAAAATCTGAATGAAGCGAGTTTGTAATTTTTTCGTGATAATGCACTTTTTGTTTATTTGAATCGTTTGCTGCACATTCAGTACACGCAAGAATGTACTTTACGTACTACATCCAGCTCGACTTCAAACTACGGTATCTCGACAAAGGATAAAGCTTATTGGATAAAAAAGATTTGTTTTGGTTTATCCATTTATCTGACGCAGTGCAAATTTTGAACCGATTCTTAAAAGTTTAAAACGTAGAAGAAGCGCACTTCAAAAATCTCCCAGAAAAGCGCGTCTGTAGCACGTCAAATCAGAACGGTATACATGCAAAAGGTACCATTAGCTGAGCATTAATTTCAACCCATTTAACATCTTTTGCGACAGGAATTAATCGATTCGCACAATTACCATGGGCTCAAGCTCTGGTTCGAAATGCAAACATTGCTTAATATACTGTAATATAGCTACAGTAAGACAAATGTTCGAATGGCTATACAAATGGCCTCTGGTCCGGGATAAACCAAAAACATTTTACCCCATGCTTCTAGCTCAAATAGGAACCGAGCACCAAGTCCCCCGAACCGTGATTCTGCCCGCAGCTTTCGCAAACGTATTTGTTACAGTGCTCCCGCTTGGTAACGATTCAAACATAACTATCTGACTTATAGCTAAAAATCTTTTGTTCCATTTTTTTCGCTTACAGCCTTGTTTGCTACGTCGTTTTCATTATTAAAGGTTGTTGGCATCCCTCTTTAGAAGTCGACTATATGATTTAGTAGTACCGAGAGCCTTAGCCCATACCCACGACTTAACGAGTTGCTTCTGCACAGGGATAACTGTAGAATACACCAGGTGTGTGGAAAATTAGAATCTGTGTGTTCTGCCTTGATGCAGCAGAATGAAAGTGTGGCCCCTCGGATGCTCTGCATCCAAAGTATAAGTCTGGACAGATACTTATAATCTGTAGTAAAACAGAGGAGAGAATATGGAGGACGGTAGTTGCACCGAACACTGACTCTTGCTTCCCTCCGGTTGCAAAGGTTAGTAAATTTCATAACTATTAACACTTTCCCCAATCTGCGTTTTGTTCTGAACACGGGCAGGGTACTTAAATGGCTTTGGCTGGATATGGTATACTTGAAAAAATTGTGGATTCTGTTCCTTATAAAATTGTAGCAGTTTTCGAGGACAAAAGCGCTGCTACACAGAATTATCGTTACATTCCCCAGGTGACTAATTTTTTATCCAGTGTGCTTATCTTGTTAGTAGATCATTTGAAAACAAAAGTAATGGGTTCCTTGCTGCCAGCTGCTGCATTAGAAATTTCAACTAGTTATTTACTATACTTTGGGTGTGGCACAAAATACGATTCACTATGGAGTTGCTAGCAAATTGCGGCTCATTTCGAACAGTAATGTGCATCCTGGTGTGGGGTGCTTATAATTAAAGTGCAGCTACTCACAGAGGTGTAGTGCAAGCTGTAATTATCGAATGGCAGCGAAACGAGTTATATTCTAATGCGTTAATGCGGAACCGATTTACCTCGGTAAAAATTAGTTCCAATTCTGGTCACCAGGTGCAAATCTCGCGCTGTGAATGCAAGAAAGACATATATAAATGTTTTCATACATAAAGGGTTGGGAACGAGACTTGGATAGGAAAGATAAAACAAGTGAGAAAAGCATATGTAGATTTTATTATTAACTGCTGTTTAGAGAGATCGTTCAACATGATCACTTGAGACATCAACAAGATGCTCCACCGGGCCTGATTTGCACCTAGTGGCCAAAATCTGAACTAAATATTTTTCTAGCTCAAATCGGTTCCACATTAACGCATTGACATATCTACCAACATTTGCCGAAATACGGTAACTACAGCCCACACCAAACCTCCTCGAGCAGCTGCAGTTTAATTACACTGAAGAGCCAAAGACTCTGGTATACCTGCCTAATATCGTGTACTACCCCCGGGAGCACGCACAAGTGCGGCAACACGATGTAGCGTGGGCTCGGCTAATGTCTGAAACAGTGCTGGAGGGAAATGATACCATGAGTCCTGCAGGGCTCTCCATAAATTCCTAAGAGTACAAGGGGGTGGAGATCTCTTCTGAACAACACGTTGCAAGGCATCCCTCATATGCTCATAATGTTTGTGTCTGGGGAGTTTGGTGGCCAGCGGAAGTGTTTAAACTCAGAAGAGTGTTCCTGGAGCCACTCTACAGCGATTCTGGACGTGTGGGGTGTCGCATTGTACTGCTGGAATTGCCCAAGTCCGTCGGGATGCACAATGGACATGAATGGATGCAGGTGATCAGACAGGATGCTTATGTACGGGTCACCTATCAGAGTCGTATCTAAACGTATCAGGCGTTCTATATCACTCCAATTGCACAGGCTCCACACCATTACAGACCCTCCACCAGCTTGAACAGTCTCTTGCTGACCTGCAGGGTGCATGGATTCATGAGGTTGTCTCCATTCCCGCACACGTCCATCCGCTCGACAAAATTTGATTCGAGACTCATCCGATCAGACAACATGTTTCCAGTCATCAACAGTCCAGTTTCGGTGTTGACGGGCCCAGACGAGGCGTAAAGCTTTGTGTCGTGCAGTCATCAGGGGTACACGAGTGGGCCCTCGCATCCGAAAGCCCATATCGATGATGTTTCGTTCACTGGTTCGCAGGGTGTCACTTGTTTATGGCCCAGCATTGAAATCTGCAGCAATTTGAAGAAGGGTTGTACTTCTGTCACATTAAACGATTCTCTTTAGTCGTTGGTCCCGTTCTTGCAGGATCTTTTTCCGACCGCAACGATGTCGGAGATTTGATGTTTTAGCGGATTCCTGATAATCACAGTACACTCGTGAAATGGTCGTACGGGAAATTCCCCACTTCATCGCTACCTCGGAGATGCTGTGTCCCATCGCTCGTGCGCCGACTACAACATCACTTTCAAACTCTCTTAAATCTTGATAAGCTCCCATTGTAACCGTTCTATCAATTGCGCCACCACTTGTGTTACATGGGCGTTGCCGACCGCACCGCCGTATTTTGCATGTGTACATATCTCTGTATTACGATACGCATGCCTACAACATTTTCATTGGCGCTTCAGTGTATAACCAACCGGTATAAAATTTTTGCTGCTGAATGTCGCAAGTGTCAGATATTATTTCTAATGAATGAAAATATTCCGTATAAATGATAATAGAAATGGAGACTTCACGTGATGTGTGCAATAAACAAGTAGTAAAAGATCTCATCGTGTATTTTTTGTGTAAAATATTTGTCTTTGAGTGATTTTTTTTTCGTGAAGTGCTCTTCCTCTCTAGTAGCCTACTGTGGTTCAGCAGACACTTGGAAGTACAGGGGAAAAGTTACAATTATGGTTTAGTAAAAATAGGTGATGAGGTGGTTGAGAGCTTTGGGAAAATAAACTGGAACTTTCCCACACGGTTGTTTGATAAACCGAACTAATTTAAGTATAAGTTTGTTATTCGGTCATAAGCTGACGGTACAAAATATTAATCACCCTCTTCAATGAGCAGACTGGTTGCTTAGGAGCGCAGTGGTTATATGAGTGGCGTTTGAAAAGTCCATGCAAAAATAAAAACTACTTACGTGTTTAGGGTAAACCTTTCTTATTTTTCGACATAGTCTCCTTTTAGACTTATATACTTCGTCCAACGCTGTTCTAATTTGTTGATCCCTTCCGAATAATAGGAATTGTCCAAGCCTGCAAAATAGCTATTAGTTGCTGCAATCATCTCCTCGTTTGAATAAAATCTTTGTCCCGCCAGCCATTTCTTCAAATTGGGGAACAAATAGTAGTCCGGGGCAGCCAAGTATTGAGAACAGGGGGGATGTGCAACGAGTTGGAATCCTATTTCCATTAATTTTGCGACCACAACTGTTATGGTATGTGCTGGTGCGTTGTCGTGATGGAAAAGGACTTTTTTGCGGTACAATCGCCGGCGTTTATCTTGTACTCGGTTTTCAATCGGTCCAATAACGATGAGTTATGCACCTGTAAGAGTATTACCCTTTTCCAGATATTCGATGAGGATTATCCTTTGCGAATCCCAAAGACAGTCGCCATAACCTTTCCGGCCGAAGGAATGGTCTTCGCTTCTTTGGTGCAGATTCTCCCTTGGTAACCCGTTGTTTAGATTGTTGTTTAGTCTCAGGAGTATAGTAATATATCCATGTTTCATCCACAGTGACGAAACGACGCTTAAAGTCCTTCGGATTCTTCCTGAACAGCTGCAAACCATGCTTGCAACACTTCACACGATTCCGATTTTGGTCAAGCGTGAGCAATTGCGGAAACCATCTTGCGGATAGCTTTCTCATGTCCAAATGTTCATGTAAAATATTATGTACCCGTTCATTCGAGATGCCCACAGCACTAACAACTTCACGCACCTTAACTCTTCTGTCAACCATCAGTATATCATGGATTTTATGAATGATTTCTGGAGTCGTAACCTCCACAGGGCGTCAAGAACGTTCAGCATCACTTGTGCCCATATGGCAACTCCGAAACTTTTGGAACCACCTACAAACTGTTCTAATCGTAGTTGCAGAGTCACTGTATTGTTTATCAAGCTTCTCTTCAGTCTCCTGAGGCGTATTGCCATTCATAATGTAATGTTTAATCACCACATGAAATTCTTTTTCGTCCAATTTTTGACAATAACTCGACTTCCTTCATTCACACGAATGCCAAAGACAAAAAATAGACCAATATGCCTGAAACTTGGTGTGAGTTCTTTCCAAAGATGCTACTAACTAAACATGACCTCGATACGCGCCGGTGGTGCCATCTCTCGGACTTTGCACGGACTTTTCAAACACTCCGCGTACAACTGGTACCAGGTGATGTTGTGACACAGGTAGCGTATGCCATGGCCGTGAAGTCGATTGTATGGAACCGGTGCAGTGAAGTGGGCCGACGTAGAGACATGACAGAATGGCAGAATGGAGCCACTTGTTTGGACATGCCCATGGCTAAGCCGCGTTCTGTTATTCTTCAAACGGGGACCGTTCAATGTGTCTATAATGGACGGTCTACCATCGCAGCCATTACTAAGCGACAATTTTAATTTTTCCTCTGCTGAACTAGATAAGAAGATTAGAAAGTACAAATATTGCACGAGAAAGAAGTAGCTCAATAACACACAGTTTACACCAAAAAGCGTCATGAGATTCGGTAAACGTGGAAGCAAAGTGGGAGTTCAACATCCCGTAGACATCGTTGCCATTAGAGCATTAGCTCCAGCTGGACAAAGACTGGAAAGGAAAACGGAAACAGCCTGGTTAAAGAATACTTGCTGGCTCTCAACTCAGGAATTTTGTCGTATTCACGGAGGAAAAGGTCTGGAGGACTGGACGTAGATCTGAAACCCTACTCTTCTGGATATGAATCCACCTGTTTAATTACTGCATCTACCTCTCGAAATGAATTTGCAGAATCCTTGAGCAGCTTGCCGAAGATCATTGTTCTTCAGGAGAATTCTGCTAGTGCATTACTGTTTTCGTCTAAGTCACCTTCCCTTCAACATCAAAGACGAAAGTCACGACAGCCACAAGCTTATTTCGCCGTCTGATGAACCTGCAGCCGTCCAGCTGCACCTGTGACCTTCGTTGGAACGCTGGCTTTTTCCATCGGCAAGCCTGTGCACGCAGAGGCTTCTCCGCTAACTGCAGTGTTTTCCTTTAATCTCGGGCCGAGTCGCTGCGCGGAGCCTTTTAGCTTCATTCGCAACTCGTACCGTGAGCTTGTAATCCTCCCCGAGTCGCGCAGTCCGCGTTATTTACTTACAAAATATTTTTCCACCTCATAAAAATTAAACTGGGAGCTCTCCCCCCGCGTGGCCGCACCACTCAGGCCGCGGCGCCAGCTTCGCTTTGATATTGCAGACTTCCCACTTTCGCCTGAGCTGCTCTCTGCTCCCCGCTTTTGTCATCAGAGTCTTACCGGTTTTCCTTTCAAGGCTTTCTTCAAAGAGCAGAGCCACTTACTACTTGCCATTAACTCTTCAATTGCCTTCTCCTTTTTTTATCAGTAGCCGTGGAACTTCGCTGTTTCAATAGCTGCACAGCGTTTCTACGCTTCTTCCTCGTCTGTACCGGCGAAAACACAGAACACCTTGCTTCGACAAAAAGTTTTTCTCTGACGCAGCTGTCACAGAATGACGATGGCGTCTTTTCTCAATTCGTTAATGTAAAAACATAGTGATATATAAATGCACCTGAACGGGACGGAAAGGAAAACAAATTATGTGATGCCTGTTTACGACAGGCACCAAGATATTTTCAACGAAGGAGTAAGATGGCACCTTAACTTACAAGTTACTTGAAGCTCCCATTGTTGATTGGCGTAGAATAGTAGCCACGCTACTGTCATGCGACTTACCTAAAAAAAGAAAGAAACACGCCATCAGGATAAAAGCGATTACTGCAATAACATTATTCATACCTACCTCCATACCACATCTGAAATGCTATGTACCAAAACACACATAAGTTGGCGATTTTACACTACTGGCCATTAAAATTGCTACACCACGGAGATGATGTCCTACAGACGCGAAATTTAACCGACCGGAAGAAGTTGCTGTGACATGAAAATGATTAGCTTTTCAGAGCATTCACACAAGGTTGGCACCGGTGGTGACACCTAAAACGTGCTGACATGAGGAAAGTTTCCAACCGATTCCTCATACACGAACAGCAGTTGACCGGCGTTGCCTGGTGAAACGTTGTTGTGATGCCACGTGTAAGGAGGAGAAATGCGTGCCATCACCCTTGACGCTGCATCACAGACAGGAGCGCCCGCGATGGTGTACTCAAAGACGAACCTGGGTGCACGAATGGCAAAACGTCATTTTTTCTGATGAATCCTATTTACAGCATCATGATGGACGCATCCGTGTTTGGCGACATCGCGGTGAACGCACATTGGAAGCGTGTATTCGTCACCCGGCGTGATGGTATGGGGTGCCATTGGTTACACGTTTCGGTCACCTCTTGCTCGCATAAACGGCAATTTGAAGAGGGGACGTTACATTTCAGATGTGTCACGACCCGTGACTCAACCCCTCATTCGATCCCTGCAAAACCCTATATTTCAGCAGAATAATGCACGACCGCATGTTGAAGGTCCTGAGCGGGCCTTTCTGGATACAGAAAATGTTCGACTCCTGCCCTGGCCAGCACAGTCTCCAGATCTCTCACTAATTGAAAACGTCTGGTCAATAGTGACCGAGAAACTGGCTCGTCACAATACGCCAGTCACTACTCTTGATGAACTGTATTATCATGTTGAAGCTGCATGAACAGCTGTACCTGTACACGCCATCCAAGCTCTGTTTGACTCAATGCCCAGGCGTATCAAGGTCGTTATTACGGCCAGAGTTGGTTGTTCTGGGTACTGATTTCTCGGGATCTATGCACCAAAATTGCGTGAAAATGTAATCACATGTCAGTTCTAGTATAATATATTTGTCCAATGAATACCCGTTTATCCTTTGCGTTTCTTCTTGGTGTAGCAATTTTAATGGCCAGTAGTGTATTCTACTTTTATTTTCATTTTAATGTATTTTCTCTTTAGCAATTCCGAGGTGCTAACAATGAAAGTTCGGTGTTTGTCTTTCTAATTTACCGTAAATTCATACCAATTTTGGTAAACGAAATGTGAAGATACAGAACAACTAAAACATAAAAAGTAAATAAAAAGGTTCTCTAATTGGCTTTTTTCTGTGCTATAAGTGAGGGAGAAGACAGTGCAGAGTGATGTCAGGAACATTTGGTCCTTCCAGCAAGCCACTATGATTCTGGACTGTTACCTAGGATGATTACCTCAAAGGGTGACCACATACAAATATCATTATCTACAGCGTGAGTCACTAACTATTACCACCAAAAATAGCTCCGGAAATATGATAGGAGCTGAAAATTTTGTGGGACAAAAGTTGCATGGGACAACAGGGGCCATAATATGACGTTGGTTTTATGTTGCTAGGTCGCTTCAGAGATATGAAGGTCAACTCTTTTTTTTTTATATGGTATGCTATAGTTTGATACTTATTTTCTGAAAGCGGCTATCGAGACGAATCCAGTGATGTGTATTAGTAAGGTCTTTGAAGGTCAACGAAGGTCACAAAGATGGCATGAACGTCCATTTACAGGAGGTGTGCCACGTGGGATTAGCCGAGCGGTCGGGCGCTGCAGTCACGGACTGTGCGGCTGGTCCCGGCGGAGGTTCGAGATCTGCCTCGGGCATGGTTGTAAGTGTGTGTTTGTCCTTAGGATAGTTTAGGTTAAGTAGTGTGTAAGCTTAGGGACTGATGACCTTAGCAGCTAAGTCTCATAAGATTTCACACACATTTGAACAGGAGGTGTTTGAAGTAATGACCTTTGGTACCAATGCGGTGCTGCAATCTTCTTACCATGGATTGAGTGGTATTCTTTACCACATTGGCACTTCTCTAAGCACATGTTCTGACAATTCTCTCTCGCATATCTTCAGATGTAGTTGGAACGTCTTTATAAACAATGTCTCTGACGAATCCCCACAAGTAAAAATCCAGAGGCGTCAAGTCTCGCGAATGAGCCGGCCACGACACATCTCCTCCGCGCCCAATCAAGCGATTTGGGAATTGTCTCTGCAACTCATTTCTAGCCATCAGCGAAAAATGTGCCGCACACCCATCGTGTTGATACCACGTTCTGTTCCCTTTTCCTAAAGGTTTCTTCCAATAACAGACCTAATGTTTCTTGCAGGAATGTGGTGTGCTTCCTACCATTAAGATTTCTTTCGATGAGGTAGGGGACTATAATTCTGTCCTCCAGAACCCCACACCATACATTCATTAACCACGGTTTTTGGTGTGCAGCTTGCCGCAGCCGACATTGATTTTCAGTTGCCCAATAACGCATGTTATGCAAATTAACACTTCCATGGTACATGAATGTAGCCTCGTCAGTAAATAAAATAAATAAATAAATGTGTCACACCTCTGAATCTGAAGTTGAGTCCATCGGCAGAATTCAATGCAACGCATACAATCCGTACCTCTTGGTGGAGACTGATATGGTAAGGATGATTTTTATGGAGATGCAGAAAACGGACAACACTACTCTGGTTCATGCCAGATTCCCTTGCGATTTGACGCGGACTAATACAAGGATATTGAACTACAGGGGCAAGAGTACCAATTTCGCCGGCCGGAGTGGCCGTGCGGTTCTAGGCGCTACAGTCTGGAACCGAGCGACCGCTACGGTCGCAGGTTCGAATCCTGCCTCGAGCATGGATGTGTGTCATGTCATTAGGTTAGTTAGGTTTAATTAGTTCTAAGTTCTAGGCGACTGACGACCTCAGAAGTTAAGTCGCATGGTGCTCAGAGCCATTTGAACCATTTTTGAAGTACCAATTTCCGTTTCCTCGTTCGTAACTTTCTTTTGCTGGATGTGTTTCCGATGCGTTAAAAATCCAGTTATTGTCAATTTATCATACACATATTTAAATGTACGACGTGTAGGGTGAGTACGTTGAGGATATCTTTCAGTATGTAAGTCTCCAGCTCTCACTGAATTTCGATGGTATTCTCCGTAAATGACAAGCATATCGACTTGTCCGTCGAAGCAATACATCATTCACATTTTCTTGATTCGACGATACTAGTATTAACGTTCCTATTAGTGTTGTATTGCGAAACCGTCGAATGGTGTTTATAAGTGAGTGGCACGTTAGACGGATTGCAGTATCCGGCGAATATTTACTGTTTGCACGATATACGAGAGAGAATTGTCAGAGCATGTGCTTCGATGAGTGCCGAAAGGATAAGGAATACGACTCGATCCACTACAAGAAGATTGCAGCACTGCATTGATACCAATGGTTATCACTTCGAACACTTTCTGTAAATAAACGTTCATGCCACCTATAGTGGCGTGGCAAGACAGCCAAGCCACTCGGAGGTAGCCGAAAGGCACGCGTTAAGCTCATGCAGATTGGCGTGAGGTCTGGAACAAGGTAAAGTAATTATCCTATAAAGAAAAGAACGTAGTTCTTGGAATACTTAACTTTAATCCACAATTGGAGAACATCGCTCTTGTTTAGACATTCATATAATCTCAATATACTGGTAATGGCGCCTTGCTAGGTCGTAGCAAATGACGTAGCTGAAGGCTATGCTAACTATCGTCTCGGCAAATGAGAGCGTATTGGTCAGTGTAGCATCGCTAGCAAAGTCGGCTGTACAACTGGGGCGAGTGCTAGTAACTCTCTCTAGACCTGCCGTGTGGCGGCGCTCTGTCTGCAATCACTGACAGTGGCGACACGCGGGTCCGACGTATACTAACGGACCGCGGCCGATTTAAAGGCTACCACCTAGCAAGTGTGGTGTCTGGCGGTGACACCACACCACCTTTTTAACCTTCGTTGAACTTCAAAGACCTTACTGTTTGTTACACATCATTGGATTCGTCTCGATAGCCGCTATCAGAAAATAAGTACCAAAGTATAGCATCCTATTAAAAAAAAAAAAAAAAAAAACCTAAGTTGACCTTCATATCTCTGACGCGACCCCACCTAGTAACAAAAAACCAACATCATATTATGGCCCCCGTTGTCCCATGAAAAATCTGTCCCACAAACTTTGCAGCTCCTATTACATTTTCGGAGTTATTATAGGTGGCAACAGTTAGTGACTCATCCTGTATAAACTGAGCAGCTGTAACATTCTATGTTTATTTTGGTATAACGGATCCACATTCTCAAATGTTCAAATGTGTGTGAAATCTTATGGGACTTAACTGCTAAGGTCATCAGTCCCTGAGCTTACACACCCATGCCCAAGGGAGAACTCGAACCTCCGCCGGGACCAGCCTCACAGTCCATGACTGCAGCGCCTGAGACCGCTCGGCTAATCCCGCGCGGCTCCACGTTCTCCATTTCATCGTTACAAAGTAATAATGTGCTTTTAATTTATTCTACTTGTAGCTAACGGGGATCCACTACGTCTAAAAATGATAAGGTTACAGTTCGTTGGTACTGGCAGTCTGACTTGTGTGAGCTGTATATAAAAAAAATGGCTCTGAGCACTATGGGACTTAACATCTGTGGTCATCAGTTCCATAGAACTTAGAACTACTTAAACCTAACTAACCTAAGGACATCACAGACATCCATGCCCGAAGCAAGATTCGAACCTGCGACCGTAGCAGTCGCGCGGTTCCGGACTGCGCGCCTAGAACCGCTAGACCACCGCGGCCGGCAGTTGTATATCAATATTTTGACTTGTCACCACACAGCTGAAAATGTGATGTATTGTTGGCAGAAGAGCCAACACTGTTTTTCTAGAGGAGGCCGAAATGCACGCGTTTAATTACACGCTGACTGGCGTGAGGTCTGGAACAGGACAATATCTTGAGAATTGCAAATAAAGTACGTAGATGATGTAATACTTAACTTTAATCCATAATTGGAGTACATCGCTCTTGATGATACAAAAGTATAATAAGCTCAATATAACTGGTAATGGCGCCTTGCTAGGTCGTAGCAAATGACGTAGCTGAAGGCTATGCTAACTATCGTCTCGGCAAATGAGAGCGTATTTGTCAGTGGACCTTTCCTAGCAACGTCGGCTGTACAACTGGGGCGAGTGCCAGTACGTCTCTCTAGACCTGCCGTGTGGTGGCGCTCGGTCTGCTATCACTGACAGTGGCGACACGCGAGTCCGACGTATACTAACGGACCGCGGCCGATTTAAAAGCTACCACCTAACAAGTGTTGTGTCTGGCGGTAACACCACATGCGACTCTGAAAAAATGATAGGTATTTATGTATGTATTACGATATTTTAAATTACTAATGTCGTCACTGAATGAAATGACAGAGAAACTGCAAAAAACCGCATTCGGTGACACATGGCTCATGGTGGCGTGTTGGGGGAAATACTGGACAATGGCAGCTTCTTGGGACAGGAAGTAAGACAGGACAGATTTATTGCCAGTTTCGGGCCTAGTACAAAACTGACCTTCAACGGAAACTTAAGAGACAAATTTTGGTGTGAGAGATGTGTGCATACATCGGTTGGTTTAGCAACATGCGAGGAACACGTGCAGAAGGCCCTCTGAAACTGACTGCAGAAGAAAGCCCAGCAGTTTTCGAGACAGACAGAGCTAAGAGAGGAGACGAGTGTTGTAGCAGCCTCTATGAAGCATGGGTTCTTGTTTCCGCCGCCGGGTTCGTGCGTCATTGAGGTCACTCTCACCCCAGGAAGTTATGTTGCTGTATGCAGGGAAACAATGCGTTCGTGAGAAAAACCTGGCGCGATTGTTTCTCCCTTTCCTGTCACGCTCACCCAATTTCTGTGCGTTTTAACATTATTTATTTATCGTACCGCATACATTAAAAGTTTTGGAATCACAAGAGTAGTTATACGTATATAACTAAACTACTACACAGCAAGATTTCAGTAGAGCTCTCCAGCATAATACACTGAAGAGCTCAAGAAACTGGTACACCTGCCTAATATCATGTACGGCCCCCGCAAGCACACAGTTCTAGACGTGTGGGGCGTCGCATTGTCCTGCTGGAATTGCCCAAATCCGTCCGAATGCACAATGGACATGAACGGATGCAGGTGTCAGACAGGATGTTTATGTGCATGTCATCTGTCAGAGTCGTATCTAGACGTATCAGGGGTCCCATATCACTCCAACTGAACACACCCCACACCGTTACAAAGCCTCCACCAGCTTGAACAGCCCCTGCTGACATACAGGGTCCATGGATTCATGAGGTTGTCTCCACACTTGTACACGTCCATCCGCTAGATACAATCTGAAACGAGACTCGTCCGATGAAGCAACGTGTTTCCAGTCATCAACAGTCGAATGTCGGTGTTGACGGGCCCAGGCGAAACGTAAAGCCTTGTCTCGTGCAGTCATCAAGGGTACACGAGTGGGCCTTCGGTTCCGAAAGCCCATATCGATGATGTTTCGTTGAATGGTTCGCAGGCTGACAGTTGTTGATGGCCCAGCATTGAAACCTGCAGCAATTTGCGGGTAGGTTGCGCTTCTGTCACGTTGAACGATTCTTTTCAGCCGTCGTTGGTCCAGTTCCTACAGGATATTTTTCCGGCCGCAGCGATGTCGGAGATCTGATGTTTTACCGGATTCCTGATATTCACGGAACCCGCGTGAAATGGTCGTACGGGAAAATCCCCACTTCATCGCTACCTCCGAGATGCTGTGTCTCACCTCAACACGATTTACAAACTCACTTAAAACTTGATAACCTCCCATTGTGGCAGCAGTAACCGATCTAACAAATGCGCCAAACACTTGTTTTCCTACACAAGCGTTGCCGACCACAGCGCCGTATTCTGCCTGTTTACATATCTCTGTATTTGATTACGCTTGCTCATACCAGTTTCCTTGGCGCTTCAGTGTATAATACACTCCTGGAAATGGAAAAAAGAACACATTGAAACCGGTGTGTCAGACTCACCATACTTGCTCCGGACACTGCGAGAGGGCTGTACAAGCAATGATCACACGCACGGCATTGCGGACACACCAGGAACCGCGGCCGTCGAATGGCGCTAGCTGCGCAGCATTTGTGCACCGTACAAGCAATGATCACACGCACGGCACAGCGGACACACCAGGAACCGCGGTGTTGGCCGTCTAATGGCGCTAGCTGCGCAGCATTTGCGCACCGCCGCCGTCAGTGTCAGCCAGTTTGCCGTGGCATACGGAGCTCCATCGCAGTCTTTAACACTGGTAGCATGCCGCGACAGCTTGGACGTGAACCGTATGTGCAGTTGACGGACTTTGAGCGAGGGCGTATAGTGGGCATGCGGGAGGCCGGGTGGACGTACCGCCGAATTGCTCAACACGTGGGGCGTGAGGTCTCCACAGTACATCGATGTTGTCGCCAGTGGTCGGCGGAAGGTGCACGTGCCCGTCGACCTGGGACCGGACCGCAGCGACGCACGGATGCACGCCAAGACCGTAGGATCCTACGCAGTGCCGTAGGGGACCGCACCGCTACTTCCCAGCAAATTAGGGACACTGTTGCTCCTGGGGTATCGGCGAGGACCATTCGCAACCGTCTCCATGAAGCTGGGCTACGGTCCCGCACACCGTTAGGCCGTCTTCCGCTCACGCCCCAACATCGTGCAGCCCGCCTCCAGTGGTGTCGCTACAGGCGTGAATGGAGGGACGAATGGAGACGTGTCGTCTTCAGCGATGAGAGTCGCTTCTGCCTTGGTGCCAATGATGGTCGTATGCGTGTTTGGCGCCGTGCAGGTGAGCGCCACAATCAGGACTGCATACGACCGAGGCACACAGGGCCAACACCCGGCATCATGGTGTGGGGAGCGATCTCCTACACTGGCCGTACACCACTGGTGATCGTAGAGGGGACACTGAATAGTGCACAGTACATCCAAACCGTCATCGAACCCATCGTTCCACCATTCCTAGACCGGCAAGGGAACTTGCTGTTCCAACAGGACAATGCACGTCCGCATGTATCCCGTGCCATCCAACGTGCTCTAGAAGGTGTAAGTCAACTACCCTGGCCAGCAAGATCTCCGGATCTGTCCCCCATTGAGCATGTTTGGGACTGGATGAAGCGTCGTCTCACGCGGTCTGCACGTACAGCACGAACGCTGGTCCAACTGAGGCGCCAGGTGGAAATGGCATGGCAAGCCGTTCCACAGGGCTACATCCAGCATGGCTCTGAGCACTATGGGACTCAACTGCTGAGGTCATTAGTCCCCTAGAACTTAGAACTAGTTAAACCTAACTAACCTAAGGACATCACAAACATCCATGCCCGAGGCAGGATTCGAACCTGCGACCGTAGCGGTCTTGCGGTTCCAGACTGCAGCGCCTTTAACCACACGGCCACTTATGCCGGCACTACATCCAGCATCTCTACGATCGTCTCCATGGGAGAATAGCAGCCTGCATTGCTGCGAAAGGTGGATATACACTGTACTAGTGCCGACATTGTGCATGCTCTGTTGCCTGTGACTATGTGCCTGTGGTTCTGTCAGTGTGATCATGTGATGTATCTGACCCCAGGAATGTGTCAATAAAGTTTCCCTTTCCTGGGACAATGAATTCACGGTGTTCTTATTTCAATTTCCAGGAGTGTAGAAATGACGATAGGTGCAAGTGATTGTCAAGGTCTTTTACGACGGCGCGCTGAAAAATAATGACTCCGAATTTTTTATGTGAAAACTCTTACAGCGTTCTCAGTACCACAAACGTTATTTACATTCTACATCTTTAATCCTCATGTATACATATTTATTTCCCGACGTAGTTACCCTGGCGACGAACACATTTCTCCCAATGAGGGCCATGAAACATAGAACTTAGAGAAGGCAGGGCGGGGCCTTACTTTGGTAGCTCAGTTTTCTTTTTTTTTTAATCACGTACACTTTACTTGAAACGAATTGCAAATGAGGTTGACAATTAGGAACAATTATCAATTTGACTATTAAGACAAAATGTCTAATAAAAAATATTCTTAAACTAGTTGCACTCACGGCTGAAGGCGTTATTGACCAGAAATTCAAATTATTTTGCGGCTGAAGGCCTGGACAGAAAATTCTGAAGAACAGTTAAACTTCTCCAAGAGAACTAAAATATATTTTTTAAAAAAAACATAATATTCAAAATTCCACTATTAAGAGACAATATCCAATTGAAAATTCTCTAGACAAATTGCATTCACGGCTGAAGGCCTTATTGACCAGAAATTCAATTTATTTGCCAGCTGAAAGCCCCAATAGTAATAACTCAAAAAACAATTTAGTGGATGAAGGCCTGGATAACAATTCTTAAGAACAGTTAAACTCTGAGGTCACTAAAATATTTTTTTTAAAAAAAACACAATCATCATAATGTGATCAAACCAAGAGAGAAGTGGGCCTCAGACAGTGCTCCAAGGATCGGCATGGGAAAAGTCGCTCAACTTTGAATCCGACAAGACAGGCAGCCAAGAGTTGTATTCACTTAACCGGATGGCAAATCTAACTAGTGACAGTTTAAACGCAGTCCAGCACTGTTGCAAAATCTACCTAACGTCTGGTAACCAACACAATGATGGAATAACCCAGGCAAGGCGGAACCAGTGGACATCACTGCGTCTTCAGAATCCAGAAGCAGAAGGAACCACTACAACCAAGGTAGTTCAAAAGAACAAATATCTGAACCACAATCAAGGAAGCTGTCGAACTACACGCCTTACCAGACAGCAGCCACAAGACGAGGAAAAGCACACTGCTGCCAAAATATGCTAACCTCCAGGGCAGGTAACTGAAGCGTTAGCGGCCACTAGGCAGAAACCTACCCCTGGTAGAACTTCATGAATAAACACAAGGAATTCAATGATTAATGATAAGAAGTTGAGGACGGCTAATTAATTTTGCCAACTCCACACACTCCACTCATTGCTCTTCATCTCAGTGACCCTGTGAGCAGCAACGCACGAACAAAGGCATGATCTCATAATAGTGGAGGTTTCACTACTGGTTTAATGTTCACTCAACTCAAACGTCCGGGGTCCGGTGGACAACATGGTTGTGGCCCTCACAACTATAGCCCCTCGATCTGGCAGTGCCTCTGTACTGCCAGCAGTCCCGGCATGTACTCACGCTGCCGCATTTCCCTCCAGCTCCGTCCTAAGCGAACTACCGACACACCCGACCCCAGAAAACACTTGACATCCTTCCAAAAATAGTACCACAGTACTAGGTATCGATAAACGCTGCTGCTGCTTCTCATAGACAGACAACACTAGAAAACGTAGTGGCGCCAGTAAATAGAAGAACGAAACGAGACGCCACTATCCATATTACATGATGCCAACCTACCAACAGCACCAACGTGAGCCGCACACATATCGGAAGTATGACGATACCGACAATGTGAAATGTTTGACTTTGTTGACGGAGCCACAACCTCACCTTTGCTTGTACCACCTCATCACTATCAAAATGAAGTCCATGAAGGCATTCTTTAAGTTTTGGAAACAGATTAAGATCGGATGGGGCCAAGTTGGTACTGTACGGAGGATGATCAGTAACAATAAACCAAAGGCGTCGGATTGTTGCTGTGTGTGATCTGGCATTGTCATGCTGAAGGAGAAAGTGCTCTGTCTGTGGAGGAACTCTACGAATTCGGAAGTCGATAACTGATCGCTGTATCTCACGCACCGGCATAGTTATGTTACACACTGCCATGGTACATGCTGCAATACCGAGCCCTCTAGGGGCAGAGGGCTGCAAATATGGACACATGAAGCATTAATATATAGATTGGTAGTGACGTTTGTTTCATTTTATAAGGTTTAAGGATTCTGACAAAAAATTCGCACGCATTACTTTTCAGTCCACCCGCATATACAGTTTATCACTCCACTCATCACTGTCAGGAAACATTCGAAAGGACACTTGTAGGCACTTGAGTGAGATGTCGATACCACTCGAAAAACTGTCTGTCGTTCAGCACCACAGTCACAAAACGACGATGTAGATGTTTGTCCAACCTGTGGAGAGTTTCGGACGGGATTCAGAGGTTGGTCATAACCAGGGGAATTCTCCAGGATGCTAGGTAATTTCAGGGGTTGTGGAGGACTGTTTTATTGCCAACAGCGATATCAATTATCGATGGCATTGGATATATCTTCAGCTAGATTCTTACTGTGGCAAGAGTGGGATGTCTTGACCTTATTGTTTTTCGCTCTACAGGGAACACCTCTTTCGATATTGGAAGGTAGTGGTCATCAACAATCTTCCAATGTTCCTGTACTAGTACAGTCTTCAATCTGATTTTAGGAAGGGATGTGACTCAAGATAAGTAATCAGTATGTGGGAGTGCTGACCCACTAACAATGTGCATGGATTCGTTAAGTAGTAGATCTGTCTTTTCCATATACTCACAACGAAACCAGGAAGACACACAGTAGTCCACTGGCTGTTGAATACCCAAGTGGCGATATTCAATGAGTGTCTGCTGATAGACGCCAACCAGTGTCACAGAGCTTACGAAGAATGTTATTTCTGCTTTTGAGCTTAACAGAAGTTCATGTGAGATTCTGTTTAAAAGGAAGTGTCCTGTCCAACGGAATGTCAGAGTATTTTGGATACATACCATGATGAAGTGTATCTCTCTCAGAACAGAGATAGAGAGGTCTGCGCGCCGATCTACTGGAGAAATGGAAACACATAATTTCTGTTTTGTTTGAGCTCGGTTGTAACTCCCATTTACGGAAGTATTGGCTTAGTGTGTAAAGCTGCAGTCCATTTTTACCACCTTCCATGGGCAACATACAAGATGGTAGCCCATTTTACCACATTCCATGGGCATCTCCTCGATGAGACGATTCGGATGGTATGTCACACGCTATACTTTGGGTGTAATAGTCTCAATTTGGGTAGAAAATCATAATGGAAAAGTACTTGGCTGATCAGAATATGGTACTAAATAATCCCTTCTCTCATTTGGCTATAGAGATAATTCAGTAGCAACGCAGACCTTCAACGGAGAGGTGGCGACAAGCCACGACACAATATCTTTGTTCAAAAGCTACTTTGAGACCCGTGTCGAAGGACAGGGATGGGTCAGAAAATTACCGTAAGTCAGAGACAAACCTGTCAGTAAATATCGGATACCCAAAAACAAATCAGACAAGAGATTCGAGAAAACCGTCAAGAGATTCGAGAGTCAAAACAGGCGCTAAATGAACAGTTAGATCGTATAAGAGATGACGCGAAGGCAACCCGTGACACTTCTGAAAAACTGGCATCACAATAAGATCACATGGAGAAAAATATCCATGACGTACAGAAAGGAACGACGAAAATCCGGGGCAAATTAAACACCTAACGCGACGAGACTCAAAAGGATGTCGAGAGCGCAAAAAAAGTCGTATCGTCAAAATAATCGCGACTTGGGCTTCGAGTAGAGCGAGAGAAGCAATGGAAGAAACGGTTGCACGACAGAAAACAACATGTACCACGTTATAGGAATACGACAGTAGAATTCTCACAATTGAACCAAACAACAAAGAAAAATTAGAACGGTCGAAATAAGAAATATTGCAAAGCATGAAGGAACTCAGTTATAGCGGCAGCGTGATTTCTGAGTCCATAAATCCCTCTGCAACCTCACAAAATTTGCCTAAAGCTCTTATTGAAGTAAATACGAATAAGGAACAGAATGTTCGAAATGTGGCGAGTGTCCAAAGACCACCATCACATTACTATTGAAAAACGGGATACACGAAGTGAGAAGGAACGCGGAAAGACGTCTAGAGCCCAAACTGAGTGTAATATAGGATGCACATAATTCCCAGTTGGTAGATCATGCGAAAGAACCAGTGATCAAACGTACATAAGAGAGACAGACAATCTGCAGTCGAAATTATTCGAATTACAAGACGTAACATTAGGTTCAAAATAAGCAGGAATGATAATGCCGCAACACAGTGATTTCTAGTTGCATTTACGCCTTGAAAATGACCGATTTGGAGAGTGAAGGCCGGTGATGCTAACTTTTTCCTTCTGTGAAGGACGGTCAGAAACAGTCTGTAAAGCTAGTAAGGCTGTTGCAGGTTAGTTTGTGCTGAGAAATAACTGTTATGGAAAAAATTTGATACGTTGCGCCGTTTTCAAGTTAACTAGCAATAAAGTCTGCCAGACAGCCCGTTGCGCGCGCAAATTCATGCGTCCTGCCAGATATACTTAATGTCGGTTGTCCTCATAGTGTAGAGGATAAACGGCTAACTTGAATACTAATTAACTCGGAAACGGCCCAAACGTCTCAACACAACCTACTCTGCAACACCGTCAAAAGCTTTTCAGACTGTTGCTGATCACCCCGTGTATTTTGGGTGACAATCAGCAGTCGTCTTTAGACGAATATACAATCAACATGAAGATTTACGTGTGAAATATCGAGGAAATACCGAAATACAAATAAGTGCTACTGAGACTCTGTGTTGAGATTAAAATGGCAAGTAACCTTGTAAACAGAGACGGAAATTTTTGCTTAGCGTTGGAACACTAAAGGGGGAAAATGTTATATTGTCACTAAACCGTCGTAAGTTTTACTGCCTCATATTTTATTTAGAAAAAGTCATAATTTATAGTTTATGCGCTAGTCAATAATAATCACATGGTCCTCACTGGTATGTCATATATAAAATAAGTAGGGAAGTCCTGTTTTGCACCATGTACTGACAGTAGCAGATTGGCGGGAACCACGATTTGGTACCAACTGTAATTGTCAATTTTACGAGGGTTTAGTAATCTAGGTTTTAATTGGGAACCTACTCTTCCCTTAGTCAGCCGGCCGTTGTAGCCGAGCGGTTCTAGGTGCTTCAGTCCGGAACCGTGTGATGCTACGGTCGCAGGTTCGAATCCTGCCTCGGGCATGGATGTGTGTGATGTCCTTAGGTTAGTTAGGTTTAAGTAGTTCTAAGTTCTAGGGGACTGATGACCTCAGATGTTAAGTCCCATAGTGCATAGTGCTCAGAGCCATTTGAGCCATCTTCCCTTGGTCAGACAACAGCGAGACAGAGTTAACTATACTTTCTCACCCATTGTTGATGTATCACTATCGACAAATTCTAACATTGGTTATCTTTGGTCGTTTGGTGCTAGTTGTTCATGGTGTGTATTGTCTTTCTGCCTTCTTTTATACCTGATTAGCGAAGCCCCTCCCATTGAGGCTTTAAATTATGCACTGCTATCTCTTGTCACATTTATGGCTTGAAAATGACGGGATTTTCACCTGTAGAAATATCAGATATTGTCGAAGCCGTTACCCAACCGCATTCCTATACGTTATCTCAACAATAGCTACACCCAGAGAAGCAAGTTTCACATCCTGCCGTATGATACAAACTCTTACAGAAGATGGTACATCATAGACGGCGAGCTTTTGCTGCAGAAATAGCGCATCGAGTCAAGGAAGACATTGGCGAGATGGGGCAGGGGCCATTCTTGGGGAATGGAAGGACACAAAGAACGGCGTGGGCCCAGCGGCGGGAGGGCGCGCTGTGTTGACTCGGTCAAAGGGGCGGCTTTGTCCGGCGCTGGCGCGCGGGCAT
Source organism: Schistocerca piceifrons (assembly GCF_021461385.2). Taxonomy (NCBI): domain Eukaryota; kingdom Metazoa; phylum Arthropoda; class Insecta; order Orthoptera; family Acrididae; genus Schistocerca; species Schistocerca piceifrons. The sequence goes on from NC_060140.1 coordinate 235,473,311, forward strand.
TGTCGAGCTGCGTGCCACAGGCAAAGCGTTCCCACACAGGGCGGGCACAAAAAGGGCCGCCTCTCTGCCCTGCGCTCGTCCGCTAGTGGGCCCCGACCCCCGGCCAGTTATTGCGGTACTTAACACCAGTGTTGTTTCTCTAGTACAGCTGTGTTGAAGAATAACCGCGCCACTGGCGACACGAATGGGCACGTCTGATAAGTACTGTATTTAGGGGTAATAGACTGCCACGTCACATTAATGTGGCAACCTGTCAGAAGCCTCAATAATCGCCTTTTGCACCGCAGACCGCTGAGAGAGTCAGTCAGGATCTGAAAGGTTGCGAGAGGATGTGGAGTCGACTCCAGTGGCCAGCTGCGCTTGCGTTCTGGGTTGAGGACCCATGGCACGAAGTGGTGCACAAGCTGTGTGAGACGTTGCATTGTCCTGCTGGTAGATGCAATCATGAAGAGGAGAAACAAACGGCATGTTGGGGTGGACATGGTCCCCAAAGGTAGATGTACGCATGTGTTGATCAATTGTGCCTTCCAGAATTATGAGATCATCGAGGGAACGCCACAAAAACATTCCCCAGACTACAACACTCCCTCCTCCGTCCGGGGCCCAGACGTTTCGCGCCGTTCACGCTGACGACCATATGTCCAATGAAGCATACAACGTGATTCATCTGAAAAGGCCATCTGTTGCCATTCAATGGAAGTCCGGTACTGGCATGCAAATTCCAGCCTCTGACAGCGACGAACAGCTGTCAGCATGGGTGCCAACACGCAGCGACGTTCACTGAACGGTCATTGAGGAGATGCTGTTGGTAGCCCTTGGTTTATCTGCACGCTCTGTAACTCAACAGTTTAACATCTGTTCGCCCGTACACATCTCCACAGCCTTTCTTCACCCTCATCATCGGCCTGTGGTGCACCGCAATTGCCTTGGTGCCGGTTTTGCATAGCGCCGTTTTACCATGCACGATAGACTTTAACCACAGCGGCTGGCCAACTGTTTACAGACTTAGCCGTTTCGGAAATGCTATCATCCTTGGCCCGAAATCCAGTGATCATGCCCTTTGAACGTCAGATTAATTGCTCGTTTCCGCATGACGACAACGACTGCACTGTTTTCCACGTCCCCCGACAGGCATTTTATATACCTTCTACTGCTAGTACGACCACCTCCAGTCTGTGAATGGTTATCACACCTTGAAGTAAAAATGAATCGATATGTTATGGGAAAACTGTAGAGTAACGGTGTAGGAGACTGGAAGACTTACATTTGTTGCAAGGTTTCTTGATTCAAATGGCTGTGAGCACTATGGGACTTAACATCTGTGGTCATCAGCTCCCTAGAACTTAGAACTACCTAAACCTAAGGGCATCACACACATCCATGCCCGAGGCAGGATTCGAACCTGCGACCGTAGCGGTCACGCGGTTCCAGACTGAAGCGCCTAGAACCGCTCGGCCACACCGGCCTTAGGTGTAGGTGGTGTTTGGTAGAAGTGATGGACTTGGCTAAGCTTAATTCTTGCCAATAAATTTCATTTCCTGCTGTGATTCTTTGAACGTGGTGTTTTTGAGATATTTTTTTTCCTTCATTGACACTGCAAGATACCGGCTCGTATAATAATAAAGCTTTTGGTCATTTCAGTAATATGTTCCAGCTAAACCAACCGAGAGACAGGTTTCTCCCCATGAACTCTGATACGGAAATGAATCTGTTGAGCAACAGATCGAATAATGAGAAAAATTAGCCCTCGTGAATGAGCCCTGGGTGGTGTTTCTAAAAAAATCACGAAGGATTAATAATTGCACGTCCGTTCCCGGTAGCTAAGTGGTCAGCGCGACAGAATGTCAATCCTAAGGGCACGAGTTCGATTCCCGGCTGGTTCGGAGATTTTCTCCGCTTAGGGACTGGGTGTTGTGTTGTGTTGTGTTGTCCTAATCATTATCATTTCAACCCCATTGACGCCGAAGCGAAACGGATGACAGAAATGAATATTGAAACGTTTTTGCTGAATATTAGATCAGCCAGGCAATACCTGCAAGAAATAGGTAATATGTGAATGAGTATCACCCCTAGAGGTCTTTCTCTAAAAAACTGCGTAATCACAGCAGAACGCACAAGGACTGCTCCACACGCACCAGGAAACAAGTTGTCGATTCCACATGCAAATGTCTAAACTCACTCGATCAAGGATGAGCCCTTGACTATGAGACTAGATTGAATCATGCTGCCTAATCATGTTTAATAGAAAATGAATCGAAAGCACCTAATCATAATCCTCCTTTGGTAGCCCACACTGTAAGCACCTCTCACCAAAGTGAAGGAGATAACGCCCGCTTCTGCTGCAGCCTGTTAATGGCCAAAACTCGTCGGTGATGATGTGACGAACAGATTGTCCAGATAGCTGACTACGGCACACACGGCAGCTTCCAGCTAAGCCTGTCTTCCTCTATGTCCCCATCCAGAAAGTCCAAAAAATTCTACCTCTCCTCCCTGCTCCGTAGATGGTCTGCGCAAACGAGCCTCCACCAAACGGAATGGCTCAGCCAATGATTAACCGATATGATTTTTCTACACTGTACTCCAGCATCATACTTAGCAGCTACTTTTTAAGTCTTCTCCTAACATGACCTGCCTTCCCCCGAATGGAACTCTAAGAAATGGAGTCCCAAAGTTCCATCAAGGTGATATATTTTTTAAGTTAATCAGTAAGTTGCATTCCAATGTAGGTAGAGAGAGAAATTTGCAATCCATGTGGAATCGTATCTGGATATCACCAAACATTCCCCAGAGGTAGGGGAAGAAAGAATTTTTAACAATGACTGTCTCTTAGCTTCTCACTTGAATGCAATCAGATGTCTACCTATTGTCAGTCCTGTTTCCCTCAGTTTTGTCGGACGGCCGGCTTGCAGAAAAACATGGCACGAAGACACCCTGTGGGCAGATATTCCGAATCATAAAGTAACTTATTTTGCATTGGCCCAGACGTGTGACATTGTCTTTCAGTTTCAGTATTTTAGGAGGAGACGCCAGCTGCATACTGTAGAAGTTGTAGTCCTAAAGAATTTTGGGTACATGCATTTGACCAGCGCAAAATACAAACCGTACAGCGTGTCCAGCACCATTCACATGATGGCGAGCCAACGTCACCTCTTCTCTCAGAAGCTGCCTCTATCAGCCCTCTCTGGGACTCAGCTGCTGCCTGTGGCCATCTTCCCCTACTGCTTCCTCTGGCCCACTCACGACTTTGAGTGTTATTCAACTCATTAATAAAAACGTGCAGCTGAATCTACTGAATGAAAACTGAATTGACTTGCGTTTCAACGGCTCGATATTTTTAATTATTGACATTCTCCGTGACATCTACAGAGTTACATACCAATCAATATTATTATCATACGGATTTTTTGATAAATTCGTATAATAGCAGTGATAGATGAACATTGTCAGCGGAAACTTCAGTGCCCTATTTCAACATCGGCATTCATACCTATTTTAGTTGACACGAGTTCTTAAGGCCGGTGTATGGGCTGTCAGTGATGAACATACACCGACAGAAAAAAATCGCAACACACAAAAATAATTACTGTAAAGTAATGATTTTTCTGTAATACATTTGTGTAGGTAATATGTTTAAGGGATTAACATTGGAAGATCACAGTTAAAAGTAAGCGCGAGATACGCCATCGAAGATGTGAAATGTTGGTACATTAACAACCGGTGTAAGCGCCAGAATATTGATTGCAAGGATGGAAACGTGCGTACATTGTGTTGTACAGGTACTGGATGTCAGTTTGTGCAATGGAGTTCCATACCTGTTGCACTTGGTCTGTCAATACGGCGACGGTTAATGCTGTCTGTGCATGACGCTGTAGTTGTCTTCGATGATATCCCATATGTAATCTATTTAAGACAGATCTGGTCATCGAGCAGGCAAAACCAACATGTCGTCACTCTGTGGAAAATGTTGGGTTACAATAACAGTATGTGGGCAAGCGTTTCCCTGTTGGAAAACACCCCCCGAATTGCTGTTCATTAGTGGCAGCACAACTGCTCGAATCATCAAATTGATGTGCAATTTTGTAGTCAGAGTATGTGGGATAACCATGAGAGTTCTCTTGCTTTCATACGAAATCGCATCCCAGGCAATAACTCCAAGTGTAGGTCCAATGTGTCTAGCAGGCATACAGGTTGGTTGCAGACCCTTAACTGGCCTCCACGGTTGTCACCGGTACCGAGGCGGAACCAGCTTGCATCAGACAACAGAACAGACCTCCACCTTGCCTTACAATGAATTCTCGCTTGATACCACAGAAGATGCAAATGACGGTGGATTGGGGTCGGTGGAATTTAAGTCTACAGGGTGTCTTGAAGAACCAAATTGTAACAGTTCGTTGCGCCACAGTGGTGCCAACCGCTGCTCAAATTGCTGCTGCAGATGAAGTACAGTCTACCACAGCCATACGCCGAACACGATATTCTTCCCTCTCGGTAGTGCCACGTGGCTGTCCGCAGTCTCGTCGACTTTGGACCGCACATTTTTGTGTCCACACCTGCCAGCTATCATTTACAGTGGCTACATTCCTGCCAAGTCCTCATAGTGGCGCTACTGGTGCCTCTCTTATGCCTTTGGCGCGAATAGCTACCATCTCCAATACGTAGAATCACGCCTACCAACTTTCGTTTGTGTCGCCAACTCCTTCTTGGCGTTGTGTTTTTTTCTGTCAGTGTATTTCCCTTCAGCGGTTGGCTATCGGAATCTTTGTGAAAGTAGAATAACGAATCATTTCCGGCAAGAGATCTCAGATCGATTCCATATTCCCAGATTTCCAGAAGGCTTTTGATACCGTTCCTCACAAGCGATTATTAATCAAATTGCGTGCATATGGAGTATCGTCTCAGTTGTGTGACTGGTTGGTTGGTTGGTTGGTTTTGGGGGAAGGAGACCAGACAGCGAGGTCATCGGTCTCATCGGATTAGGGAAGGACGGGGAAGAAAGTCGGCCGTGCCCTTTGAAAGGAACCATCCCGGCATTCGCCTGGAGCGATTTAGGGAAATCACGGAAAACATAAATCAGGATAGCCGGACGCGGGATTGAACCGTCGTCCTCCCGAATGCGAGTCCAGTGTCTAACCACTGCGCCACCTCGCTCGGTGTGTGACTGGATTCGTGATTTCCTCTCAGAGAGGTCACAATTCTTAGTGACAGACGGTAAATCATCGAGTAGAACAAAAGCGATATCTGGCGTTCCGCAAGGTAGAGTCGTAGGCCCTCTGCTGTTCCTGATTTACATAAAGGGTCTAGGTGATAATCTGAGCAGCTCCCTTAGATTGTTTGGAGATGACGCTGTAATTTACCGTCTAGTAAAATCATCAGACATCAATTCGAATAACAAAATTATCTAGAGAGAATTACTGTATGGTGCGAAAAGTGGCAAATGGCACTAAACAAACAAAAGTGCGAGGTCTTCCACATGGGTACTAAAAGAAATCCGATAAATTTTGGGTATACGATAAATCGCACAAATCTAAGGGCTGTCAATTCGACTAAATACGTGGAAATTACAATTACGAGCAACTTAAATTGGAAAAGCCACGTAGATAATATTGTGGGGGAGACGAAACAAAGACTGCGCTTTGTTGGCAGAACACTTAGAAGATGCGACAAACCCACTAAAGAGACAGCCTACATTACACTTGTCCGTCCTCTGCTGGAATATTGCTGCGCTGTATGGGATCCTTACCAGGTAAGATTGACGGAGGACATGGAAAAAGTGCAAAGAAGGGCAACTCGTTTCTTGTTATCGCGCGAGAGGGGTGAGAGTGTCGCTGATATGATACGCGAGTTGAGGTGGCAGTCACTGAAACAACGATGGTTTGCTTTGCGGCGAGATCTATTTACGAAATTTCAACCACCAACTTTCTCTTCCGAATGCGTAAATATTTTGTTGACACCCACCTACGTAGCGAGAAATGATCATCATAATGAAATAAGAGAAATCAGGGCCATGCGATAGTGGAATGGTAGAGAAGTAGTATGAAAATGGTTTGATGAACCCTCTGCCTGGCACTTATGTGTGAATTGCAGAGTAACCATGTAGATGTAGATGCAGAACCCCGATTGTCGGCAAGTGCTGGTCGCTACTTTGAACGATAATGCCGTGTTTGCGCTTGTCAGTGGGATTGCCCTTTGTCTCCAGCCTGTGACAGAGGCCTGACACCCCCTAATCTGGTAATATGTTATGGTCTGACTCTAATGCGTAGTCTTCAAAGGCGAATGTATTTCTTATGGAACGGCTGGCGATTCCTGGTACACTCTGTGAAACAAGCTCCTGAGAATCTCGGCAGGCAGTAGCACTTTAGAGTAGGACTGTTAGCGACAGCAGGCAAAGACTAGTCGCAGTGCCTACTTCCTACTCTGGAGTCCGATTGGCCGAAACGTCTCCAAGTGAAAAAGAATTTCGTGTATCTGTAGAAGTCGTGGAGAAGGTGTGTGGTCCTGGTATGGTGTATTAGACGGAGATGGTGTGGAGGCGTATTTACGAAGTTTGTAGACGTGACAAATAAACTTTTTCTCTAGATGTGGAAACTACAGAAGTGTCTGGAAGTGCGTTCCCTTTCACGTGCATTGGAACCGTATTGGTCCATTGCTGGTTTTCAAGTTGGGAGTTGATGCTAGAGAGTGTACATAGGACTGTTAAGTAAGAGGCCGCCTAACAGAGTGCTGAGCAACTAGCTAACTGGAGGCTTGTTCAACGAATGAAGCAGTTTTCCAAGGTTTATTATATTAACAGTAAGTTGAGTTTTGCCCAATAAAAATTTGAGATATGGAGTTCTCATCTGTTTCATTACCCTCTTTGTTTCTGCGTTGTCTTTTGTTGCAGCGGAACTTCTTATGAAATTTCAGTCACCCACTTTTTCTCCTCAGAGTCTGAAAATATTCTGCCCACGTAGGGAGAAATGACTATTGTTACAAAACGAGAGAAATAAGAGCTCACATAAAAAGATTTAAATGTTCGTTTGTCCCACACGCTCTTCGAGGATGTAACGGCAGATAAGTAGCTTGAAGGTGGTTAGATGAACTATCTGCCAGGCAATTAATTGTGAAGTGCAGAGCAATCATATAGATGTAGATGCAGATACCTTAATGAGAAATAGTGGTGCCAAGAAATGAAAAACCGAAAGTGGCCAGGAGAGCGGATGCTGACCCCACGCCCATCCCTACGGCTCTCGTACGATGCTATCTGACAGAAGATGATACGGCGTCTTGTCAGCTTCGCTCAGTACTCTGGCCCAGACTGCGGCGTTGCTGTACTAGATGTGGTCAAAAAGTAACGAAAATTTTTGTTTTTCTTGAAGGACCTGTATTTATTCATCAGTATCATCTTTGACTCCTTCAAAGTAATCCCCTGCAGATATAATACACTCGTGCCAGCGCTTTTTCCAAACTTGAAAGCACTTCTTGAACTCACTTTTCGTTATGTTGTTCCGCTCCTTCAGCGATTCTGTACTTATCCCATCAATGGTGACAAAACGACGTCCTTTCATGGTTCTTTCATCCTCTGGAATAGAAAGAAGTCGCAGGGGGCCACATCTGGCGAATGCGGTGGCTGAGACAACATAATGGTTTTGTTTTTTGCCAAAAAATCACTAACAACTATTGAGTTGTGAGCGAGAGGATTATCGTGATGCAGTTTCCACGAGTGGTTTTACCACAATTCTCATCGTTTCCTTCCTACTGCTTCACACAAATGGCTCATAACTTCTATGTAGACTTCTTAGTGACTGTTCGACCATGAGGCAGGAACTCATAATGCACTATCCTACTGTAATCGAAGAAAACATTGAGAGGAATGTTCATGTGTCATCGAACTTGTCGAATTTATTTCGGTCTTGGCTCTTCAGGCAGTTTCCATTGAGAGAACTGGGCCATGGGATTTTAAATGGCTCTGAGCACTATGGGACTTAACTTCTGAGGTCATCAGTCCTCTATAACTTAGAACTACATAAACCTAACTAACCTAAGGACAGCACGCACATCCATGCCCGAGGCCGGATTCGAACCCGCGGCCTTAGCGGTCGCGCGGTTCCAGACTGTAGCGCTTAGAACCGCTCGGCCACCCCGGCGTCGAACTGGGCCATGGTTTCGACGTTATAACTGTGTGCCTATATCTGAAGCTGTGGATTTTAGTCGATTTCATTCGGCAATTCCTGAGCGATGTCTACGCGAAGACGTTTTTGGTCAAAATTCATGAATTCCGGAAAAAACTTTGGTGCACCACGTTTCATGCCCAAAACATCGGAACAAATGGCTTGGCATAAGCCAAAGGGTATGACAACATCATCAGCAACTTCTGTGATGGTGATTCGGCGATTTTCCAGAGCCATTTTCTTAACTTGTTCCACATTGCCGTCAGTAATAGATGTGATAGGATGTTCACGTATAACCTTCCCGACTGTCAACAATGAAAAAAAAATTAATTCGGATGTGTAAAGCCCGAAAAATTAAAAAATTAATGTCATTTTTGACCACACTTCATATATAAGGCTACGTGTACACCTGTTTCACTTCATACTAGCGCCTCTGGTGGTACTGGTGAACATTTGCAGAACTCCAACATTGGCTGTTTTCGAGTTCATGTAGCCCAATATTTGAAGCGTAGTTTAAAAATAAAAAGGCACAATAACGCACATATTGTAACAGTCAGTTACAGTACTGACACTGCGCAACGTGTCAGCCTCGCTTTAGGTAGAACATCTATACGTATTACACTTAAGTTGAATTTAAGGAATAAACTTGAGCAGGTCAGTCACTGCACACACCTGCATGAATTGTAGTCTGAAGTGCTAAATGCTAGAACAATTTTATCTGACTTGCTTTTAATGCCGCTTTTAATTCATCCAGTTCGGATAAAAGACTTACGACACCAGCCCAAGGTACATGGACGCGCCTCAGTGTACTTGGCGCTAGGAGACTCCCTAGTCGTTATTACTTCCGTCAAAGTGCCGAAAACGTAACCTGCATCGTACTTGAAAAACTTTGGATTTCTGTATTGCCTACATCTTAGTATGTTACTTTGCTATTCTGCTAACTCTTTATTGATTTATTTATGAAAGATTTTTGGTAAGGACTAGTCGAGACTACTGCAGTCTATATCTTTTACGTTCAACTCAAGTCATTGTATACCACTTTACACAATATAACACGCAACAGTTGCACGCAGCTGCCTTAAAACAGAAAAATCTTAACTATCTGTCTTGTTAACAACTGCAGAAAAGGGAACAGAGGTATGGAAGGGTATGCTTCCGTTCCGACTGATGTACGAAGCCTTACGTCAAGCCACCAGTGTTGGGAGTGTCGCGCCAGGTGGGAGCTAGCAGCCAAACGCAGCCCAGGCGGACGTAAACGGGCGACGGTAATTACGCGAGTGATTGGCCGTGCGCTTGTCTCATTGGCAGCTGATTGGCAGCGATTGTCAGGGGAGTACCGCTACGGCGCCTCTCACCCCCGGGGCCGACCATTGCTGGTCCCTACTTGGGCTGACGACGTAGGCACACAGCACTGCGACTTAACAGCCGAACTTTAATCGAAGAAGCCCTGCTTCAAAAATTGCTGAAATAACAGGTGGCAAACACTTCTTGTTAACAGGTGCTGGAGGATGTTATGAAATTTGTTTTCCACTTCATCACCAGAAATTCGTACACGTCTTGTTCTGTTTTAATTAGTTGTGGCATTTAAGTAAATACCGGGTCAAACGTAAAAAATCTGATTTCCAGATAATCAGCAAAATGTACAGCGTGATCAAAAAGTCAGTATAAATTTGAAAAATGAATAAATCACGGAATAATGTAGATAGAGAGGTACAAATTGACACAAAAATGGTTCAAATGGCTCTGAGCACTATGGGCCTTAACTTCTGAGGTCATCATTCCCCTAGAACTTAGAACTACTTAAACCTAACTAACCTAAGGACATCACAAACATCCATGCCCGAGTCAGGATTCGAACCTGCGACCGTAGCGGTCGCGCGGTTCCAGACTGTAGCGCCTAGAACCGCACGGCCACCCCGGCCGGCACAAATTGACACACATACTTGGAATGACATGGGGTTTTATTAGAGCCAAAAAAATACAAAAGTTCAAAAAATGTCTGACAGATGGCGCTTCATTTGATCAGAATAGCAGTAATCAGCATAACAAAGTAAGACAAAGCAAAGATGATGTTCTTTACAGGAAATGCTCAATATGTCCACCATCATTCCTCAACAATAGCTGTAGTCGAGGAATAATGTTGTGAAGAACACTGTAAAGCATGTGCAGAGTTATGGTGAGGCATTGCCGTCGGATGTTGTCTTTCAGCATCCCTAGAGATGTCGGTCTATCACGATACACTTGCGACTTCAGGTAGCCCCAAAGCCAATAATCTCACGGACTGAGCTCTGGGGCCTGGGAGGCCAAGCATGACGAAAGTGGCGGCTGAGCACACGATCATCACCAAACAACGCGCGCAAAAGATCTTACACGCGTCTAGCAATATGGGGTGGAGCGCCATCCTGCATAAACATCGTACGTTCCAGCAGGTGTTTATCAGTCAGGCTGGGGATGATGCGATTCTGTAACATATCGGCGTACCTCTCACCCGTCACGGTAGCAGTTACAAAACCAGAATAACGCATTTCCTCGAAGAAAAGAGGCCCGATAACGGTAGATGTGGTAAATCCAACCCACACCGTGACTTTCTCGTCGTGCGATGGAGTTCCCAGGACAGTTCTAGGATTTTCGGTAGCCCAAATTTTGCAGTTGTGAGCGTTGACAGACCCTCGGAGCGTGAAATGAGCTTCGTCGGTCCACAACTCGTTACTCAACCAATCGCCATCTTCCACCATCTTTTGAAACGGCCACACCGCAAATGCCCTCCGCTTCACTAAATCGCCAGGTAACAGTTCATGATGGCGATGGATTCTGTACGAACAGCATGGGAGGGTACGCCTAAGTGCCAGCCAAACAATAGTGTATGGAATGCCGGTGCGATGTGCGACTGCACGAGCAGTGACTTCACCGTGCATAGACGAACCCGCTACAGTCTCCATTTCTTCCTGAACTGTCTCAGCAGCATTACGCCTTGTGCTTGGTCGGGCACTACGGGGTCTATCGTCTAAACAACCTGTGGCTTCGAACTTGGAAATCATTCTCGCCACAGCTGCATTTGTCAACGGACCTTTACCCGTTCGAATCCCCTTCCTATGGTGATAGGATCGTAACGCTGAACTAGCACATTCCCCATTCTGATAATACAGCTTCACTAAAAGCGCCTTTTCAGGCAACGTCAACATGCGGCGACTGCTGGCGCATCTGATTCTCTCTCTCATTACAGCTCCTTTTATACACGATTGTCATGCGCCATCTGTCGGACATTTTGTGAACTTTGATTTTTTTGTTTCTAATAAAACCCCATGTCATTTCAAGCATGTGTGTCAATTTTTACCTCTTCATCTACATTATTCCGTGGTTCATTAAGTTTTCAAATTAATACTGACTTTTTGATCACCCGGTATATACTAGTTTTACAAAAGCAGTATAAAGGTTGTGGATCACGACACAAACACAAAAACAGTGTGAGTTAACGAGCACTGCGCTCTCATTTAAATATATGGGTCAGCCTACAGGAATTGTAAAACGAACCCTGTCGCCCAGGACCGCGTGCCACAAAGGGTGCAGATTCACCACGAGATGGGGAAATTCAAGGCGTCTATTGAGGCCTAAGCGCTGTAGTGTGCGAGTGAGACAGACGAGAACCTACTCATAGGGAAACCCAGTAGAAGGCTTTTGAGGCCAAGGAGACGTAGCACTGTTGAATATGGCGGACCTAAGATCGGCCATAAAGTGAAACATTTGTTGTTGTTGTGGTCTTCAGTCCTGAGACTGGTTTGATGCAGCTCTCCATGCTACTCTATCCTGTGCAAGCTTTTTCATCTCCCAGTACCTACTGCAACCTACATCCTTCTGAATCTGCTTAGTGTATTCATCTCTTGGTCTCCCCCTACGATTTTTACCCTCCACGCTGCCCTCCAATACTAAATTGGTGATCCCTTGATGCCTCAGAACATGTCCTACCAACCGATCCCTTCTTCTGGTCAAGTTGTGCCACAAACTTCTCTTCTCCCCAATCCTATTCAATATTTCCTCATTAGTTATGTGATCTACCCATCTAATCTTCAGCATTCTTCTGTAGCACCACATTTCGAAAGCTTCTATTCTCTTCTTGTCCAAACTATTTATCGTCCATGTTTCACTTCCATACATGGCTACACTCCATACGAATACTTTCAGAAATGACTTCCTGACACTTAAATCAATACTGGATGTTAACAAATTTCTCTTCTTCAGAAACGCTTTCCTTGCCATTGCCAGCCTACATTTTATATCCTCTCTACTTCGACCATCATCAGTTATTTTGCTCCCCAAATAGCAAAACTCCTTTACTACTTTAAGTGCCTCATTTCCTAATCTAATTCCCTCAGCATCACCCGACTTAATTAGACTACATTCCATTATCCTTGTTTTGCTTTTGTTGATGTTCATCTTATATCCTCCTTTCAAGACACTGTCCATTCCATTCAACTGCTCTTCCAAGTCCTTTGCTGTCTCTGACAGAATTACAATGTCATCCGCGAACCTCAAAGTTTTTATTTCTTCTCCATGAATTTTAATACCTACTCCGAATTTTTCTTTTGTTTCCTTTACTGCTTGCTCAATATACAGATTGAACAACATCGGGGACAGGCTACAACCCTGTCTTACTCCCTTCCCAACCACTGCTTCCCTTTCATGTCCCTCGACTCTTATAACTGCCATCTGGTTTCTGTACAAATTGGAAATAGCCTTTCGCTCCCTGTATTTTACCCCTGCCACCTTTAGAATTTGAAAGAGAGTATTCCAGTCAACATTGTCAAAAGCATTCTCTAAGTCTACAAATGCTAGAAACGTAGCTTTGCCTTTCCTTAATCTTTCTTCTAAGATAAGTCGTAAGGTCAGTATTGCCTCACGTGTTCCAGTGTTTCTACGGAATCCAAACTGATCTTCCCCGAGGTTGGCTTCTACTAGTTTTTCCATTCGTCTGTAAAGAATTCGTGTTAGTATTTTGCAGCTGTGACTTATTAAGCTGATAGTTCGGTAATTTTCACATCTGTCAACACCTGCTTTCTTTGGGATTGGAATTATTATATTCTTCTTGAAGTCTGAGGGTATTTCGCCTGTTTCATACATCTTGCTCACCAGATGGTAGAGTTTTGTCAGGACTGGCTCTCCCACGGCCGTCAGTAGTTCCAATGGAATATTGTCTACTCCGGGGGCCTTGTTTCGACTCAGGTCTTTCAGTGCTCTGTCAAACTCTTCACGCAGTATCGTATCTCCCATTTCATCTTCATCTACATCCTCTTCCATTTCCATAATATTGTCCTCAAGTACATCGCCCTTGTATAGACCCTCTATATACTCCTTCCACCTTTCTGCTTTCCCTTCTTTGCTTAGAACTGGGTTTCCATCTGAGCTCTTGATATTCATACAAGTCGTTTTCTTATCTCCAAAGGTCTCTTTAATTTTCCTGTAGGCGGTATCTATCTTACCCCTAGTGAGATAAGCCTCTACATCCTTACATTTGTCCTCTAGCCATCCCTGCTTAGCCATTTTGCACTTCCTGTCGATTTCATTTTTGAGACGTTTGTATTCCTTTTTGCCTGTTTCACTTACTGCATTTTTATATTTTCTCCTTTCATCAATTAAATTCAATATTTCTTCTGTTACCCAAGGATTTCTACTAGCCCTCGTCTTTTTACCTACTTGATCCTCTGCTGCCTTCACTACTTCATCCCTCAAAGCTACCCATTCTTCTTCTACTGTATTTATTTCCCCCATTCCTGTCAATTGCTCCCTTATGCTCTCCCTGAATCTCTGTACAACCTCTGGTTCTTTTAGTTTATCCAGGTCCCATCTCCTTAAATTCCCACCTTTTTGCAGTTTCTTCAGTTTTAATCTACAGGTCATAACCAATAGATTGTGGTCAGAGTCCACATCTGGCCCTGGAAATGTCTTACAATTTAAAACCTGGTTCCTAAATCTCTGTCTTACCATTATATAATCTATCTGATACCTTTTAGTATCTCCAGGGTTCATCCATGTATACAACCTTCTTTCATGATTATTAAACCAAGTGTTAGTTATGATTATGTTGTGCTCTGTGCAAAATTCTACCAGGCGGCTTCCTCTTTCATTTCTGTCCCCCAATCCATATTCACCTACTATGTTTCCTTCTCTCCCTTTTCCTACACTCGAATTCCAGTCACCCATGACTATTAAATTTTCGTCTCCCTTCACAATCTGAATAATTTCATCATACATTTCTCCAATTTCTTCGTCATCTGCAGAGCTAGTTGGCATATAAACTTGTACTACTGTAGTAGGTGTGGGCTTCGTATCTATCTTGGCCACAATAATGCGTTCGCTATGCTGTTTGTAGTAGCTTTTATGAAAACTATTTAATTCTGTAGTAATGCTGGGAACGAAGCCACAGTAATTTTAATCTGACATCTTCCATAAATTGTCATGGTGAGTTCAATAAAACTTGAACATTGACCATATCTATAAATAGTTTAGGATTTACTGTTAAAGTGAAATTAACAAATTTTATAATGAAGACCTGAATGCTAAAGTCTGAACGCTTTGGTCGATCTTAACGATCGATATTTCATATAGAAGAGCATCATTAAAATGACAAATGTAAATATCAACTCTGTGACTTTATTTATTTAAAAGATATAGTAAATTTAAATTATCATTATTTTATTTATTTAAAAGATATAGTAAATTTAAATTACCATTATTTTCAGTTAAGCATCAGATCATCATTTCCTCCACACAAAACACATTGAACGATGACAGCATGACACTTTATTGAGTCAGTAGGTAATAGAATATTTACTGTAAAGTTTAGTGCATAATAGTTACTTTTGTTCAAAAAATGGCTCTGAGCACTATGGGACTCAACTGCTGAGGTCATTAGTCCCCTAGAACTTAGAACTAGTTAAACCTAACTAACCTAAGGACATCACACACATCCATGCCCGAGGCAGGATTCGAACCTGCGACCGTAGCGGTCTCGCGGTTCCAGACTGCAGCGCCAGAACCGCGCGGCCACTTCGGCCGGCAGTTACTTTTGTTCTTTATTTATTTATCAGAAAGCACATTGGTGCAAGGCTACTGGCTGTGACATTCAAAATTAAGAAGGAAATTGTATTGGTTTTATGCAAAGGAATTTCACGTTTATTCTATCTATCGCTTGAGCCTTGTCCCGCATTTACGCAGGGTCAGCCATCATTAATCGGATTTGGCATGTTAATGTTTAAGGGGTGGCCGGATGCCCTTCCTGCCGCCACCCCGTACCCCCCGGAACGGAATTAGTGTACCACAACTGCCTGCATCAAGTGTAATCCATGGAATAGTGCGAAAGTGTTCAGATGTCTGCGAGCCGTGTAACTGAGGCGTCACATGGGGACCAGCCCGGTATTCACCCAGCGGGAGGTGGAAAACCGCCTAAAAACCACACCCAGGCTGGCTGGCACATCGGCCCTCGTCGTTAGTCCGTCGGGCGGATTCGATCCAGAGCCGGCGCACCTACCCGAGTCCAGGAAGCAGCGCGCTAGCGCTCTCGGCTACCCTGGCGGGTCAAAAGTATTTAACGTTTATTATGTAATGGATATTATTGTTACTTTGTTTAGAACGTGAAAGTGGTGAAGCTTTGATCATTTAAATATGTTAAAATGTAAAATAATGTAGAATATGCTGTAGCAAATCAGATGAACGGCTTCAGGAAAGGGAACTGCCCTCGTCAGTTGAGTGACGATGTTCGGTGCGCGGGAAAACGCGGCCGTAGACGGGCAGAGATGGACAGTTCAGGTTGAGACACCAAAAGGGACAGGGCTGAAGGAGATGCGACAGCGGACGGTCCGTCTTTAGGCAGCTGGAAGTGAAAAGACTTAGAAAATTTCACGTTGTGTGGTATCGCGGGACTTTGTCTCTGAGCGGTGAGCAGCCGCGCGCCTGGTGTGAACTCTAATTTTCAGCGTAGATAACTTGTAGTTCGCGATAAGATTGTGAATGATCGAACTGTGTCAAATGGATATGCGCTCGAGTTTAATAGCAATTCTAAATAAGACCAATTTCGCTGTTAGTTTTCTTTCTGAATAAACATTATTTTAACCAAATCGTAACTGTGTGGCGTACATCATTTATGGGTTGTTAATTTAGTTCCCGATATTGTTATTACGGTTATTATATGTTACATTAACTGTGTATTTCGCAAACTTGCCATCAGGTAGACAATTTAACCAAAGGGTCACAAGTGTCTAATTTAGGACGTGCAATGCGACACGTGTGGTTCAACCCCTAGAAGAGTTTGAGCCAAGACATTTAGACGAAGCGGAACCGCGTGTGAGCCCGAACATCTCAGAGATGTTAGCTTACAAACGATAAAAGTTTCTTGTCATATATGTGCTTTTATCTTACGTTAATAGGTTTAAGAACAAAATGACAGAAAATATAAAGGAAATAGAATGTTCTATATGCAATGTCTTTACTATAACTAACGACAGGAGCGCAATCATGCCCATTTTCACTGATTTTACAAGGTTCTCGTAAAATCAGTTGTTATGCTCTTTTACAGCTGGAACCATTATAGATAAACCCCTTGTCTTTCTTTCAGACAACCTAGATACCTACGGTAGTGATTCCAGCTACACCTGTTGAATGTCGGAAGACTTCAAGTTTCTCTTGAATATGTAGTGCTCCTTGAATTCTTCAGTTGCATTGAGAATTGACTGAACTTGCCGTACCCCTAGCCATTCAGCAGTCACTCTGATCTACTATGCTCTTGAAATATGCAGAGTGATGGAATTTTACATTTGTCAGCAGCTAACGGAAAGTCGTAAAAATCTGTTTCTTGCATAACAGGCTGTGAATTCTGTTGTGTGAGTAGCTTCAATGATGAGGCGAAATAAATCTTTCGAAATTGAACACACCGTTAGCCCCTCTCATTTTTCAGAGCGAGCAAAATCACGATCACAAGACATAAAAGTGTGTCCTTTCGCTAAGAACTTGTGTACTATTTCCATTTGCTGTTAGGTAAACCCACAGAAACATCATTTTAATTTTTTTCTGCCCACAGGAGTTGCCACTCCATATGATCAGTATGTCTTTGCAAATAAGTTTCGATGTAAAGGCTTTCTGCACACGGGAAGGAATTTCATTCCCATCCCTGCCACATACGAATAAAGCCACACGCCAGAGAAACATATGACCAGTTTGATTATCACCAACATGAATGTAAAAGTTGTAATTTGAGAGTTGCCATAAATAGAACGTTTGACTGCGCCTTCGTTGCATAGTTTCTTCCTTTCACTTTGAGCACTACCTTCACCACTACTCTACGGTTAAGGGCAGTCTATGACAAATGCAATCGAATTAATACTAGACTAAATTCGCCACATCTCCCAGCTACTCGTTCTAAAAGTTCTGTGTCATGTTTTGCCCAGGTTTATTAATTCTCTCAACCCATAAAATAACATTTTTTGGAACATGGCAAACTAGCTTGTTTCTGTTTGCTTATAACGCCTGCTGTATGTCGATTGCTGTAGCAATCTGAAGAGGATAAGCATATGTCGGAGCAGCAGAGTCGAACTCTTCACTGGATACTCCAGTTCGGTTGGGATGGAGAATCAACTAGGGGCTGAAGTTCAAAATGGCTCTGAGCACTATGGGACTTAACATCTTAGGTCATCAGTCCCCTAGAACTTAGAACTACTTAAACTTAACTAACCTAAGAACATCACACACATCCATGCCCAAGGCAGGATTCGAACCTGCTACCATAGCAGTCCCGCGGTTCCGGACAGCAGCGCCTATAACCGCATGGCCACCGTGGCCGGCGGGCTGAAGTGAAATCTCTATTATACCTACAGTAGTTTCCCCCAAATTTCTAAAATCCGTAATTTTCTGTCCAGAAAAAATCTAGGAATAAAAATATGTTAGCAGAGCTGAGTTCACGTATAAATTGCTAACTCAAATAATGGGTAAAACGTACAATTCAGCCACTAAGGTAAACTATAAAAACGTTATTAGCGTAAGTAAATGTAAATTTCATCAGTTATTTAAACACTAGCCTTTTCCCCATGGCTTAGCGCGCATATGTTCGTTAAATATATTGAAAACACTTGCGCCTCCCAGTATCTGTGTCCTCATCTACCTACTGCTGTCTGAACACCTCATCCTCCCACCGCGATCTATGTCCTCCTCCCCACTTTCCCTGTCTCTTCATCTCCTCCTGCCTCTCTCTTTATCCATTTTCTCCACCTGTTCTCTTCCACTCCTCCCTCTGACCATACCCTCCTCCCCTTTCTCTTTCCATCTCTGCCTCCCCCTCTTCCTTTTCCATCTGCTTCACGCATCCCCCCCCCTCCCACACTCTTTTCTCTGTCAATTTCTGCCGCCCACACGTGCAGCCTCTGCAGTGCAATTCAATAAAGCACTACCGACAACACCCTTGTAATACAGAGCGGGCTATACATCAGGAGCCCCTGACGTACAGGCTGCCATGCAAAGCAGGTCGATAGAGTAAGCCGATACTATCCAACGCAACAAGCCTGGCATGCAGGGCAGCCTACATGTCGGTTCCAGGAAAACGTTGCACGGGGGCATCTCGCCAAGTGTGGAAAACACATTTTTGCCCGTATCATCACTCCTATTGGAGCAAGGAGGTTATTGTACAGTGCTGATACTTGTGAGATTTGCTGTTTCAGTGTCAAACTTGTTGAAAGTAATGTAGGGATTCAGGAGAAGATCCCAGACATACAAACACACATTCTCCTTTACATATATATATATATATATATATATATATATATATATATATATATATATATATATACCCATTCCTAGCAAGGTCTGTTAATGACTACACGTCCTCTGTGTCACTGCTTTATACAGAAATAAGTTAACTTTGTTTTGTATTTGTATGTAATACAGCCATATTCATGTTCAACAGATTCTGAAAGGTCGTAATTTTCATTTCACTCTTGTAAGTTATGATGATAGCGCCCAAAAAGTGATTTGATACAATTCTCCCCTTAGTCTATCCTCTGCAAGGCTCTTCATCTCTTTGTAACTTCTGATCTACATCAGTTTGAACCTACTTCCTGTGCTCAAGATTGGTCCCTTTCTACAATGTTAACACCACACCCACAATTCCTTCAGCTACCAAACTGACAGTTCCTATCGAGTGATCCCTTATTTCAGTTTTGCATCACAAATTTTTCCCACAATTCTATTCAGTGCCTGCTCTTTAGTTATTCAATAAATCCATTAGACATCAGCATTCCTCTGTTTAAGCACATTTCAAAAACTTCTGTTCTGTTCTTCCCTGAACTTTTAAACACCTACGTTTTACTTATATTCAGAGCTACGCTAAAGACGAATACCTCCTGAAAACACTTCCTAAGAATTGAATTTATATTCAATGTTAACGTATTTCTACTTAATCGACAAAAACTTTTGTCATATTGCCATTCAGTATTTTATCTCTTGTTTACATCAGTCATCAGCAGTAATTTTGCTTCCTGAATAGCAAAACTCTTCTACTGTTCCTAATCTTGTTCCCCTTTTATCGCCTAATTGAATTCCACTGAATTCCAATACTTTTGTATTACTTCTGTTTATATCCATCTTAAAGTTCTTTTCAAAATACTGCGCATTCCGGCCAGCAGTTTTTCCAAACCACTTATTCTCTCTAATTAATGAGAATGTCATGTAAAGCCACACTGTTTTTATTTTTTCTCCTAAACTTTTATTCCCTTTTTCCAATTCTCCAGTGGTTCCTTCATAGATTGCTCAACATGCAGACTGAATAAAATCGGGGATGGCTACATTTCTATCTCAACTACTACTTGCCTGACATGTCTTTCAGCTCATAAATGTAGTCTGGTTTCTGCGCAAGTTGTAGGTAACTTCTTGTTCCCTGTGTTTTATACCGGCTATCTTAAGAGTTTCAAAGAGTATGTTTAAGGCAACACTGCCTATATCTCTCTGTAAATCTAAAAGTGCCATGCAAGCAATTTTATTGTTCTTCAAGCTAACTTTTAGAAGTTGGGCCAGAATTGGCTGATGTGTTCGCACTTCTCTGCATATAATCAGTATCACTATTTTGCACGAATGACTTACTAAATCAATAGAAATGTATTCCCAGTTGCAAATGTGAACAACCATTAGCTGTATAATGGAATGACGACAACGAAAATTTGTGCCGTACCGGCACTCTAACAAGGATTTCTCGCTAATCGCGAGCGGTCGCCTTACCATCACGCTGTCTGAACACGACTCACTGCCAGATTCAAACTTCCATATGTCCACAGCCATGTGTGTACAACCTACATTCGTACATTTACTACGTATGTTCCTATACAGGGGAGACATTTTAATTGACAGTCGCTTGTCCGGTGTCGGAGGATAAATAATATATTGCAGTGCCTGTGTTTCAGAAGTACGATGAAACATGTCCCAAGGAACACTGCATCGTACTTCTGAAACATAGGCACTCGTGATGCCCAATTATCTACACCACTGGACATTAAAATTGCTACACCACGAAGATGACGTACTACAGACTCGAAATTTAACCGACAGGAAGAAGATGCTGTGATATGCAAATGATTAGCTTTTAAGAGCATTGACACAAGGTTGGCTTCGGTGGCGACACCTACAACGTGCTGACATGAGGAACGTTTCCAACCGATTTCTCATGCACAGACAGCAGTTGACCGGCGTTGCCTGGTGAAACGTTGTGTGATGCCTCGTGTAAGGAGGAGAAATGCGTACCATCACGTTTCCGACTTTGATAAAGGTCGGATTGTAGCCTATCGCGATTGCGGTTTATCGTATCGCGACACTGCTGCTCGCGTTGGTCGAGATCCATTGAATGTTAGCAGATTATGGAATCGGTGGGTTCAGAAGGGTAATACGGAACACCGTGCTGGATCCCAACGGCCACGCATCACTAGCAGTGGTTTTAACGTATCGTGCAGCCACGTCTCGATCCCTGAGTCAACAGATGGGGACGTTTGCAAGACAACAACCATCTGCACGAACAGTTCGACGACGTTTGCAGCAGCATGGACTATCAACTCGAAGGCAATGGCTGCGGTTACTCTGACGCTGCATCACAGACAGGAGCGCCTGCGATGGTGTACTCAACCACGAACCTGGGTGCACGAATGGCAAAACGTCATTTTTTCGGTTGAATCCAGGTTCCGTTTACAGCATCATGATGGTCGCATCCGTGTTTGACGACATCGCGGTGAACGCATATTGGAAGCGTGTATTCGTCATCGCCATACTGGCGTATCACCCAGCGTTATGGTATGGGGTGCCATTGGTTACACGTCTCGGTCACCTCTTGTTCGCACTGACTGCTCTTTGAACAGTGGAAGTTACATTTCAGGTGTGTTATGACCCGTGGCTCTACCCTTCATTTGATCCCTACGAAACCCTACATTTAAGCAGGATAATGCACGACCGCATGTTGCAGGTCCTGTACGGGCTTTTCTGGATACAGAAAATGTTCGACTGGTGCCTTGTCCAGTACATTCTCCAGATCTCGCACCAATTGGAAACGTGTGGTCAGTGGTGGCCTTGCAACTGGCTCGTCACAATACGCCAGTCCCTAGTCTTGATGAACTGTGGTATGGTGTTGAAGCTGCATGGGCAGTTGTTCTGGGTAATGATTTCTCAGGTTCTATGCACCCAAACTGCGTGAAAATATAATCACATGTCAGTTCTGGTATAATATATTTGTCGAATGAATACCCGTTTATCATCTGCATTTCTTCTTGGTGTAGCAGTTTTAATGGGCAGTAGTGTACTTGTACAAACAAGTACTATATTCATCAGGTTTCATATACTGGAGTTATGACCGGTGGATCTGGGCCAGTGGCCTAATCCGTGACTGGTGCTTAGGTTTACATGAGATCCAGTGACTGTTCCACATTTGAAGTCACTGAGCTCGCGTGTCCGAATCATTAAACTGCTACTGCTTCTGTACACAAAACACAATACCTAGCGGCCGTTGTGGCGGAGCGGTTCTAGACCCATCAGATTGGAACCGCATGACCGCTACGGTAGCAGGTTCGAATCCTGCCTCGGGCATGGATGTGTGTGATGCCCTTAGATTAGTTAGGTTTAAGTAGTTCTAAGGTCTAGGGGACTAATGACCTCAGATGTTAAGTCCCGTAGTGTTCAGAGCCATTTGAACCATCTGAACACAATACTTCTCGCCTTGTGTTATACTGGAGGTAACGCCTCTCGCTACATCTTGAGGTCCATTCTGCATTACATAGAGGTGTCCGGATACTTTTGACCAGGTAGTGCTTAGCCCTTCCATCTTTCGGGATTCCCTTCTTTACTATTACTGGTTGACCATCTGAGCTCTTAATATTCATACACGCTTTTCTATCTTAATTTAGCTGCACTGAGTTGAAAGTCAGACGTTTTATTCAGACGGTGAGCGGTGTGTCTTAGCGCAGTTTCAGCAGCACTTATAGTAAAAGGGGCGCCGACTTACTGATGCGGCGAGTATTTGTCTTTCAGGCGAAGCTTGTAACAGGCATGGTGGATAAGCCACCACTGGCCGGCGTAATGTACCATTGATGCTTGGAACTTACAGATATTCTCATAAAATTCACTCAATGTGTTTAGCAATTACTTGAACATTTAACAACGCCATACAGTTTATTTCACTTTCCTGAAGACATCGTTTGCGTTTCAGGTGTTCAACAGTGTGCAGACTTTCACCACGACCCTTACAAAATTTCCCTGTATTGTAATCCGTTTTCAGATAATGACCTTCCTCCTAAAACATCCATCACGAACAGCGAAGAAACAATACGAAGAAATAGTACCTTCTAAACACAACCAATGTCTATTCATTTCCCTAGGAGCACCGGTCAATCTCAGCTACACTGCTATTGCTACGGCGTAGTAAAGGGGATGAACACCTTCCTCAGAGGCGAGCTGCGGTCCAGCCATCTACAGCGACGGGCAGTTCCGCTTTAAGCTGATTAAAATGCATACCGCAGGTTCTTATAATTAAATCGAGTTTACGGTGTCGAGAGGCTAAATAAAACGGAAATTAATACGATCCGTGCTTAATAAGCAGCAGTTGAGCTAATATTGTGTTAAATTACATCAAATTTTTTGTTACCTCCGGCGAAAAATGCCGGCGTTATTCGATGCATTACGAAAATAGCTTATTGAGCAGTTTTATTGAATTCTGTAATATAATTCTGCGAAATTAGAAAAAAATAACTTTTCCGAGTAGAAACTGCAAATTTTTTAATTCCATTTACTGATGTAGAAAATACTGAAGGACACGTTATCATCATCGAAGACAGTTTTGTAATTTTATATATGACAAAGAATTCTGACCGGCCTTTTTATACATTATGTCACAGACCACATCGCTAACTGCATTTATGTGCCCTCTTCATAACGACGCGTTAGTGGCATCGAAACGAACCCAGAGGCATATTTTGTGGTTCTCAGTGGCAACAATGGCAGTGTCCAGGCACATACAAATGACACTCGAACAGAAATTGTGCGTACCAAAGCAAAAGCAGAAACGTTGAACTTAGCTTTCAAATGTAGTTTTACAAAGGAAAATTCAGGAGTACCAGGCCAGATTATTTCTTGCACCACTACAAAGATAAGTCATACACATATTAGGATCTGCAGTGTTGGAGAAAAGAGAAAATGAAATCTCTAACACTGAACAATAACCCGATGTAATCACTGTCAGACTCTATACAGATTTTGCATCCGAGAACCAAAAACTACCATAGACACCTTAATGAGAAAGCACAGTTCACACCCATAAACATGAATGGTTGCGGAAATGCTCCGCAAAACTACCGTCCAACATCATTAACATTCATCTGTTATAAATGGAGAAAGAAATGCAACAGGTCCCAGCACGTCCGAGGACAAGATCATTTCACTGATAAGTGATGTGACAGGCACTTCATCATTATAGGAATGCATCATCAATTTAGACCAAATGAAACACAAATATTACAGTAAAGGGTGTGCAAACTGTCGCATCAGTAGACAATGCACTCCTCTCTGGTGGCAACGCAGGCGTTTGTGCTCACATGCGGGTGACCACGTAAGTGCCGAATGGCATCCTGCTATACACTGTCCCAAGCATCTTGCCCCACATCTAGCAAACTAGGCAGTGGCTCTTGCAAACTTTGGAGAACTAAAGTACCCCCTTTTTTGTGTCCCATACCTGTTCAACGGGCGAGAGATCTGGTGACCTTACTGTACAGGGCAGAACTTGTTCACCACGAAGAACACGTTGCGTCGCAACAGCAGCATGAAGTCGTAGACGTGCATTCATCCGCTGAAAACGTACATCACATTCCTATCGAAAAGACGGCAGTGACACCAGGATAACAGCACTGGTTACTTCACGCTACAGAAACATCAGATATGAGTGCGAGCTATAACTATTGCCCCCCCCCCCCCCCTCCACCCGCCAAGCTGTGACTGGGTTGGGTCGCGTGTCTCGAGCGAGAATGCATTCCAGAATAGGTCGCTCACCAAGTCCCCGACATGCACTTATACATCTATCACACGCATAGAAACAGAGCCTACTTTCATCACTGAAGACACCGCAGTGCCATTAAACCCTACAGTCAACCATTTTACGGCACCAGAGTAGCCAATTTTGGCGGTGTCGTGGTGTCAGTGGTAGCCTGGCAACAGGTAGTGGTGCTTCAGAAGTGATTCAGAAGTTTCAAGACTAATTCATTTCTAGGTAAGGGAACACGTGCGGACTGGTTCCGCCTGGTGGAGGAAGTAGTGGGGGTCTCAGGGAACGAACTGACGCTGCGGCAGTTGCCTCGGGAACCCTGGAGAGTGCGCATCGCTTGCAGCGTGAGTGCGTGTCATTGACCTCGGTCGAAAAGTGGGAGAGGCAAAAATGGAGCAGCACTTGGAGA
The DNA here is from genome assembly GCF_021461385.2 of Schistocerca piceifrons. NCBI lineage: Eukaryota > Metazoa > Arthropoda > Insecta > Orthoptera > Acrididae > Schistocerca > Schistocerca piceifrons. The sequence continues at coordinate 235,498,404 of NC_060140.1, forward strand.
GGCATTATGAGATTACGTTTTGCGTGTGACTGAACAAAACCGCCACTGAGACTCTTGGCATGACTCAAGAGGCCTTTAAGAAAGAAGCCATGTCCCGTGCAATGGTTTTCATGTGGCACAAACGTTTTAAAGATGGCCGCGGGAATGTTGAAGACGACGACTGCGCTGAGAGGCAATCATCAAGCTGAACGGATTAAATTCTGGAGAGAGTGCGGGAACTTTTAAACAATGCCCGTCGTCTTAGTACTAGATAAATTGCCGATGAACTGGGACTCAGTCAGAGTACGGTGTGGAGGATTGTGACGGTGAACTTGATGATGTGAAGAGTGTGCGACAAACTGGTGCCAAAAGTTTTGTCGGTGGATGAGAAGAAACGGCGCATGACTGTTTTCCAGGATATGTTGTAACGGTTGAATGATGATACGAACCTTCTGGAGAAAGTGGTTACTGGTGATGAGACCTGGGTGTACAAATACGATCCTGAGTCGAAGCATTAAATCTCAGAATGGCACACTGCTTCCTCGCCGAAGCCCAAGGAAGCTCGCATGAGCAAGTCGTGTGTGAAGTGCAAGCGGATTTTTTTTTATGGTAAAGGAGTGATTTACAAGTTGTTGCTCGTGGACAGACTGTCACAGGTGACTTTCACGCTGGAGTGCTCCGCCACTTGAGGGATCGAGTTCGCCGCGGCCGCCCGGCGATCAAGGGCGATTGGATTCTCCACGACGACAACCCACCCACTCACACATCCTGCGCCGCCGCCGAAGTTTTGGTCACGTTCAACGTGACAACAGTGCCGCCGCCACCCTACAGCCCCGACTTGGCTCCAAGTGACTTTTTCCTCTTCCCCCGACGTAAGACAGGCCTAAAAGCGAAGCTATTCAACTCCATCGACGCCATCCAGCGGCCTTCGAAAAGACCCCTTGACAGCATGACGCCCGAGGCCTTCCAGAAGGTCTATGAACAGTGGAAGACGCGCTGGCAGCGATATGTTGATGCTGAAGGATCATATTTTGAAGAATCTTAGTCTGCTGTACTTAAATGTCCAATAAATTTCTAGTTCGGAGTTAAGTCTTGAATCTTTGGAATCACACCCTGGATACATCCATCACACGCATGCACACAGAGTGTACTTTCATCACTGAAGACACCACAGCGCCATTCAACCCTCCAGTCAACACTTTCACGACACCAGAGTAGCCATTTTTGGTGGTTTCGTGGTGTCAGGGCTAGCCTGACTAGAGTTACCGGTGATCTTAGCCCTGCTGCAATCAGACTGTTCCGAATGGTCCTCGGGTACGCAGGAGGTGCAATATGTGCACGGAATTCTCCTTCGGATGATGTTCGGTCGGCAACCACTGCTTGCTCAATGCGTCGTTCTCGACGTGCTTCTGCACTACGCGGACGTCTAGAGCCTTGTCTTTGGGTGTGGGAATTTTTCGCAGACCACTGCTGGAACCTGCGACACACCACCAGTACGTTGTGCCCATCATGTGCAGTAATCTGGCGATACAGCCATCCGCCTTCCTGCAGCCACACAGTGGGACCTCTCTCAAATGGCTGAAGTTTTTCGACAGGAGTAGGTACTAGTCAGCAGGGCACGATTCTATCCTAGACTGAATGTTGCCAGCACGGTATACTTCTAAACTCAGGAGAGTTACTGCCTACACGATGAAAACAGAAAGCGCACAGACAGCCCTCCTGAGCGCTAACTGCTCGTCGATGACTGCGGCAAAAGAATCACTAACATTACAACCCTTCAGTATGCACATATTATACTCCGGTGCCACTGAGCTCCGTCCTTGAAGATGTTGCATTTTTTCCGACAGTGTAGGATCTTATAACAGGCTCTAGATAACGGCTCCCAGGTTGATGCCATATTTCTCGACTTTCGAAAGGCGTTCGACTCAGTTCCGCACTGTCGCTTGCTCCAAAAAGTGCTCGCTTACCGTCTATCCGATGACGTATGCGGTTGGATAGAAAGTTTTCTAACAGGCAGGAGCAGTATGTCGCCCTGATCGGAGTGACTTCGACAGAAACAAGCGTAACTTCAGGCACCAGGGCAGCGTAATAGGTCCGCAGCTTTTTACGATTTACATAAACTATCTGGTTGATGGTATTTACAGCGGCATTAAACTGTTTGCCGATGATGCTGAAGTCTACAGGAAAGTAGTATCACACGAAAGGTGTGAACAAATCAATAAGGATTAGCAGAAAATAAATGCGTGGTGTAATGACTGGAAGTTATCTCTCAATATTAGAAAGTGTAACCTACTCCGTATAACAAGGCGAAAATCCCCGTTGATGTACGAGTACAAAATAAATGCCCAGTCTTTGGAAGCGGTAACATCCGTCAAGTATCTGGGTGTGATTATTCGAAATGATCTAAAATGGAATGATCAGATTACACAAGTAACAGGCAAGGTGAACTCTAGATTGCGGTTTATTGGTAGAATCCTGAAGCGATGCAGATCTTACAATACGTTAGTTCGTCCAGTCTTGTTCGTCTGTATGGGACCCTTACCAGTTGGGTCTGGTTCAAGAGATTGAGAAGGTACAAAGAAGAGCAGCAAGATTCGTGACTGGTACATTTAGAAATCTCGAGAGCGTTACAAATCTCATAGAAAGTTTGAAGAGGGACACACTTGCAGATATACGGCGAGCGAAACGGAAGGAGCTGCTCACTAAATTCCGAAATCCGATCTTCGCCGAGGATGTAGAGCATATATTATTACCACCAACTTTCAAATCACGCATTGATCACCATTCAGAGATAAGGGAAATTAGAGCTCGTACCGAGGCGTTCAGACAGTCGTTTTTCCGCAAGTGGAACAAAGGGGCGGAAATATGACTTTGGCGTGAATTGGGCCCTCCGCCACACACCGCTTGGTGGCTATCGGAGTATATATGTAGATGTTCATGAACACAGAGGGGGCTCAAAGGTAGTGAAATAGCTTGAACAGAATGGCAACAACCATGGATTCGTAAACCATCGATCATGTAAAGGCCAACCGGCACTTTCTTCACATGACACCCTAAACGCAATGAATCAAGAGGATCAGGTGGCTGCCCAATTTCTTCTGAAAAGCATCTGACTCTGTACCATAGCAACCACCAATGTTTATTACCGAAAATAAAATTAAATTCGATGTCAAATCAAGTTTGTATATCGATTGAGAATGTCTTGTATGAGGGCAAGTGGGGGGTGGGGGGGCGGGGGTGGATGGAGGGGGGGGGGGGGGGTAGAGTGCATCCACAGATGCAGGAATAAGTACAAGCGTACCCTAGGGAAGTGTGTTGGAATCCTTATTGATTAATTGCCGATATTAAAGTACTACATGTGAACTACACAAATATCGCCATGTCTTGATATGATTTCACATTAGTCAGAGACTGACAACTTGCTCAAATGTACAGAAATATAAAACTGTGCGCTTCAAAAATGCCAAAATGTAGTGTAGCATGACCACAGTGCCAATAAGTCACAATGGAATCAGTCAACACACACAAATATCTTGCTGTAATGACTCGTGGATATATCAATGGAATTAATGTTGAGCTTTAGGTTGATCAGCTGATTTGTTGATTCGATTTTCACGTACAATGTTCGGACGATCGACCAGTCTTTTAGTTGCGGGCCTCCGAACCGTTTTGTTAAGTGTACTCTGTCCCATTTGGAGTCTAGGTAACGAGAACGCATAAACAAATTACCGCACTCCCAATGGCATTTACACATCCATTCTTCCCGCGCTTAATAGGCTAATGGAACAGGCGGAGACCCTAATTTGTGGTATAAAGGGAAGTACCTTTGCCATGCACTTTACAGAGGTTTCCATGTTATGGGTGCAGATGGAGATGAGCGGCCCCTGCAATAAAACGGCGCTAGAACGTCGTGACAGTCCGCTCCACACTCGTTCTTGAGATTCTGCTTCGAGCCAAAACGAGAACAGTTCTCAAAGGTTGGTTACGGATATGTGGATACAATGGGGGTCATCTTGTGATGTCGTACGGCACGCTGTGCTCGACGCGCGTCTAGCTGATGGCTTCACTCTCACGTAACTACCGCAGGAGTGAATCTTGTACCAGATGAAATGTCGCCCTACACGTACATACCTCCATGAAACCCGTCATTCTGCGCCATTATATGTCACTATCTGCTGATATTACATCCTCTGATGTCAACATTGCATACTGACCTTTAAGATTTCAAATTCATTTGACAACGCTTCACTCACACAGAGCTTGGCTTGACATAGCCATTTACGAAAACACTTGAGGGGATGCTTTCTGAACTACGTGTACACTGTACCCTGAACCGAGGCTGCTCTTAAACCCTGCTCCATTTCAGCAGGTCGCGGTTTTTGGTAGCATATATCCACGTATTTGTATGCAGATATATTATAATGCTTAGTCTTCGGTTCGGAAAGGCAGTTCTGTGTTTCCCTGTACGTAATTACCGGGAGGTATGTTTTGTATTTTTTGAGATTTTGCTTCTGATTATGGTATTCTAGTTCTGTAATTTGAGTTTATGGTGCATGTCGGTAGTCCAATCCGACCAGTCCGTTCCAAAATGCGAGGGTAGCATTTTTAAATAGTCCCTTTCAGAAAAGTGCGAGACAATACGAATCTTTGCAACCCATATTTTTCAGCACGCATTCACACAATATATCTTCTGAAGTGGTAACGTCCGCCGACTTTCCATGTCTTTGTCTGAGCGTTGGCCATGTAGTATACATACACCGTGTTCAAAAACCCGCATTGAATTTTATCTTCGTTTAAATCATCATCTTTTTCTTTGTATTGATTAAGTTGCAGAGCGGTAGGAGTTGTTTTTGTATAATCCTTCAAAATGTGAAATTTTATTATAAAACTTCCTGGCAGATTAGAACTATGTGCCGGACCGAGACTCGAACTTGGGACCTTTGTCTTTCGCGGGCAAGTGCTCTACCACTTGCCCACTTGGTAGAGCACTTGCCCGCGGAAGGCAAAGGTCCCGAGATCGAGTCTCGGTCCGGCACACAGTTTTAATCTGTCAGGAAGTTTCATATCAGAGCACACTCCGCTGCAGAGTGAAAATCTCATTCTGGAATTTTATTATAATTTTCAATGTGACGACGCGCTTCAGATGTTATGGTATTTGAGTCCGTAGCCTGGTGCACCACCAGAGAGCCACCTTTGTAATGAAATGCTGCAGGTAAACGTTTTAAATGATACCCTATATCTTAGGAACCGTCCATTTCCTCACATTTTTGTCAGTGGTGATCGAAACGGGGTGAAACTATTTGCTGATCGAGCTGTCCACCTTGCATTGATTTTGCCTGTCCTTCTTCCGAATGAACAATGTATTAGCTATGAAATGCGAGTGTGTTGGTGCAGTTTAACCGCCCTACATCTACGTAAAGCTTCCATAAATCACATTCAGTTTTTTCAATGTTAATGTATTTAGGCGATGTTAAACACCACAAACAGTCACTGTATAGCGCATCAGAATATCTAATATCTTCCAGGATTGTTGTCAGGTTGTATAGGAAAATCTGGCCCACGCAATTGTGCATGCAGTCAAATTTCAGTTAGTAATTGTTGTGTGTTCTTGAATATACAAATTGTGAAATGAAATTAAACCTACGTAGCGAGTGAACGCTAAAATTTTCTTGTTTATTCAAATATACTTGCATTCACCAAGAAGACACAGACGTGTGCAATTCACAAGTTATCTAAGGCGCTGCAGTCATGGATTGTGCGGCTGATCCCGGCGGAGGTTCGAGTCCTCCCTCGGGCATGGGTGTGTGTGTTTGTCCTTAGGATAATTTAGGTTAAGTAGTGTGTAAGCTTAGGGACTGATGACCTTAGCAGTCAAGTCCCATAAAATTTCACACACAATTTACAAGTTAATACTCCAAGGAAAACTTGGTTGCTTTAAAGATTCTGGATATTCGTAAGCGTAAGGAGGGCTATGCGTGAAGCGTTCATTGAATTCGAAAGTAAAATTCTATGTACCGACTTGACAGAAAATCCTAGGAAGTTCTGGTCTTACGTTAAATCAGTAAGTGGCTCGAAACAGCATATCCAGACACTACGGGATGATGATGGCATTGAAACAGAGGATGACACGCGTAAAGCTGAAATACTAAACACCTTTTTCCAAAGCTGTTTCACAGAGGAAGACCGCACTGCAGTTCCTTCTCTAAATCCTCGCACAAACGAAAAAATGGCTGACATCGAAATAAGTGTCCAAGGAATAGAAAAGCAACTGGAATCACTCAATAGAGGAAAGTCCACTGGACCTGACGGGATACCAATTCGATTCTACACAGAGTACGCGAAAGAACTTGCTCCCCTTCTAACAGCCGTGTACCGCAAGTCTCTAGAGGAACGGAGGGTTCCAAATGATTGGAAAAGAGCACAGATAGTCCCAGTCTTCAAGAAGGGTCGTCGAGCAGATGCGCAAAACTATAGACCTATATCTCTTACGTCGATCTCTTGTAGAATTTTAGAACATGTTTTTTGCTCGCGTATCATGTCATTTCTGGAAACCCAGAATCTACTATGTAGGAATCAACATGGATTCCGGAAACAGCGATCGTGTGAGACCCAACTCGCCTTATTTGTTCATGAGACCCAGAAAATATTAGATACAGGCTCCCAGGTAGATGCTATTTTTCTTGACTTCCGGAAGGCGTTCGATACAGTTCCGCACTGTCGCCTGATAAACAAAGTAAGAGCCTACGGAATATCAGACCAGCTGTGTGGCTGGATTGAAGAGTTTTTAGCAAACAGAACACAGCATGTTGTTATCAATGGAGAGACGTCTACAGACGTTAAAGTAACCTCTGGCGTGCCACAGGGGAGTGTTATGGGACCATTGCTTTTCACAATATATATAAATGACTTAGTAGATAGTGTCGGAAGTTCCATGCGGCTTTTCGCGGATGATGCTGTAGTATACAGAGAAGTTGCTGCATTAGAAAATTGTAGCGAAATACAGGAAGATCTGCAGCGGATAGGCACTTGGTGCAGGGAGTGGCAATTGACCCTTAACATAGACAAATGTAATGTATTGCGAATACATAGAAAGAAGGATCCTTTATTGTATGATTATATGATAGCGGAACAAACACTGGTAGCAGTTACTTCTGTAAAATATCTGGGAGTATGCGTACGGAACGATTTGAAGTGGAATGATCATATAAAATTAATTGTTGGTAAGGCGGGTACCAGGTTGAGATTCATTGGGAGAGTACTTAGAAAATGTAGTCCATCAACAAAGGAGGTGGCTTACAAAACACTCGTTCGACCTATACTTGAGTATTGCTCATCAGTGTGGGATCCGTACCAGGTCGGGTTGACGGAGGAGATAGAGAAGATCCAAAGAAGAGCGGCGCGTTTCGTCACTGGGTTATTTGGTAACCGTGATAGCGTTACGGAGATGTTTACTAAACTCAAGTGGCAGACTCTGCAAGAGAGGCGCTCTGCATCGCGGTGTAGCTTGCTCGCCAGGTTTCGAGAGGGTGCGTTTCTGGATGAGGTATCGAATATATTGCTTCCCCCTACTTATACTTCCCGAGGAGATCACGAATGTAAAATTAGAGAGATTAGAGCGCGCACGGAGGCTTTCAGACAGTCGTTCTTCCCGCGAACCATACGCGACTGGAACAGGAAAGGGAGGTAATGACAGTGGCACGTAAAGTGCCCTCCGCCACACACCGTTGGGTGGCTTGCGGAGTATCAATGTAGACGTAGATGTAGATTAACTCTAAATACCTGATTTATTGCACTAGAGGGTGGATTTCACTTGGATATGACAACAAAGGTAAAACATTTAAATCTCTGACTCTTTAATGATTTAACGATGGTTTACTGTTATTCAGATCACATGATTTTTGATTCATCTGTGTTACATTTTTTCGTGTAGAAACGTTTATATGCATTCTGTATTCGTGGACGTCTGGGGCCTGCATTGACCTGGCCTATGCAGTGTTCTCGGTGTCAAACGTTGAGTTCCCGTTTGGCGCACAGACACTGCATACCTCCGAAAAGTGATGGGGTACCCTTGTACTATCTAGACCAGGGGTGACCAAAATTTCGGCTCGCACGCCATGGCCGGGAAACAAGTGTGAAAACGCCCAGCCTCGGTTCCCATTTCCCCACTACCACGCCACGGTCTTACATCGAGCAGGGGGAAGAGAGGAAAACTCTTCAGTGCGCAGCATTTAAATGGCTGGCATACTACTTGATTCTGTATTTCACATTTCTCAACAACAAAGGTTACAAAGAAAACAAATTTTCAGTATTATTTAATTATTTTTGGAGCGCAGAAGACATAATTTTCATCTGGTACGAACTGCCGGCATGCAATCAATTTCACAGTTTTGCACACAGTTTGTTGTGTAATCTCGATTTATTTAGTTTCATAAACGAAAGAAGGTCTTCCACTCAGATATGTCAATCGAAATATTGTAGCATTTTTGCAGCCTCGTTATGGAGACTTGGAAACTCCACCTAAGGAAGGCAATGCAGCTAGCATGGACAGTTTTAATCTAATACGATTTGTCATTAAAACTGGAATTACACTGCAGGTCAGTCAGTTACATCTTTGCATTCACAGGAGCGCTTTCAACTGAAGCCGCACTCGGTCTCAAAAACAGCTCGGGAACAAATGGAAGGTTGATAGTGCCCTCAAATTCTTTGTAAAGCTATCCTTGTAATTGTTTCAGGACAACAATGAATTCTTGGAACCTCGCGATTTCTTTTACACCAGCGAGCTTAACTAATTGGACCGTCTTTGTCAGAATGTGTCCCTTCTACAACGCAATTTTCTTTTTAAATTCGTTTCCAAAGGGAAGTTACTTTGCAATTACTTACTGTGAGCAGTGTTCAGTCAAGTCCATTTAAAATGCGCAGTCTGCACTCCGTTCCGAATCTTCTAATTTTCGTTTCTGCACTCCTTTTTCCTTCATAAATTCTGCAATAGCGAGTTTTTAATCAGAAAATTGTTCGTTCCAGGCATGCCCCTTGAGTTGACCAACGTACTTTGCAATTATGTATGAAGTATCCATCCTCTTCATTGGATTCCATTAAAATTTTTTACAACTGTCAACGGAATAATGCGAGTATTCGTACCACCAATCTATTCTGTGGCAGAGCGCTTCTAGGCGCTTCAGTCTGGAACCGCGCTGCTGCTACGATTGCAGGTTCGAATCCTTCCTCGTGCACGGATGTGTGTGATGTCCTTAGGTTATTTAGGTTTAAGTAGTTCTACGTCTAGGGGACTGATGACCTCAGATGTTATGTCCCATAGTGCTTAGAGCCATTTGAACTAATTACATCTCGTGCTCCAAGACTGCAAATTTAGTATCACGTGCTTTTTGATGTACAGAACGATGAATTATCGTCTGTCGATCTTTGTAATTTTTTGCTCTTTCATAGTCAACTAAATCTTTAAATTCTTCGTACATGGTAATTTAGTGTCGTTTCATAGCAAATACGCAATACCAGTTGCTTATATGTATTGAGAATTCTCATTCCTCTCTTCTGTCATTTTCATTCATTTTAAAGAATTGTGACGATAGATCGCTGGACTCCCTCTTTTTGCGCAAACAGTCAATGAACCTGTGAACGTCCTTCATACCAGGAACAAACAGCGAAGCTTAAACCGTGCTAACAACACGATTCTGCCGAACTCAGAGGGTTGACCGGTCCGAAGAATGTGGCACCGCAAAGCTAAATGGAATGTCACGCTGTTCCGAGTACTTCAGAAAAGGACCGAGCAAAGCCGAGTGGCAGGCCGAGCCTTGGCCGGCACACGCTGCACGCATGAAGGTAATGGAAATGCCGTATGGCTAGGGCCTCCCGTCGGGTAGACCGTTCGCCTGGTGCAACTCTTTCGAGACGACGCCATGTCGGTGACTTGCGTGTCGATGGGGATGAAATGACGATGATAAGGGCAACACAACACCCAGTCCCTAAGCGGAGAAAATCTCCGACCCAGCCGGAAATCGCACCCACGCCGTTAGGTACGACATTCCGTTGCGCTGACCACTCAGCTACCTGGGGGGGGGGGGGGGGGGACGCATCAACATGATGTTTGTTTTGGGGCGCTCAACTGCGCGGTCATCAGCGCCCGTACCAAGTCCAAATTTATAGACTGACCAATTTTTTATACAATCCAATCTAGCTACTGTCACGAACGATGATGATGATGAAATGATGAGGATAACACAAACACCCGATCCCCAGGTAGAGAAAATCAAATCCGGCCGCGAATCGAACACGGGACCCCGTGATAATTCTTCTTCCGGGTATAAAAGGCACGCTGGCGTTATCAAATACGGCGGTTTTCTCTGCATAGTTGCTAATTTTTTTCTGATTGGCAACCATATATTATTTGCATTTCCACAGACAAATTGATGTTCATTTGTGTCAATCAGTTTGCAAGTGGTGCATAAAGGGGAATCAGCCAGATGAATGGAATGTAGTCTGGAGTTCGTTGGAAATTTCCTGTGTTGTTGTTGTTGTGGTCTTCAGTCCTGAGACTGGTTTGATGCAGCTCTCCATGCTACTCTATCCTGTGCAAGCTTCGTCATCTCCCAGTACCTACTGCAACCTACATCCTTCTGAATCTGCTTAGTGTATTGATCTCTTGGTCTCCCTCTACGATTTTTACCCTCCACGCTGCCCTCCAATGCTAAATTTGTGATCCCTTGATGCCTCAAAACATGTCCTACCAACCGATCCCTTCTTCTAGTCAAGTTGTGCCACAAACTTCTCTTCTCCCCAATTCTATTCAGTACCTCCTCATTAGTTACGTGATCTACCCACCTTATCTTCAGCATTCTTCTGTAGCACCACATTTCGAAAGCTTCTATTCTCTTCTTGTCCAAGCTGGTCATCGTTCATGTTTCACTTCCATACATGGCTACACTCCGTACAAATACTTTCAGAAACGACTTCCTGACACTTAAATCTATACTCGATGTTAACAAATTTCTCTTCTTCAGAAACGATTTCCTTGCCATTGCCAGTCTACATTTTATATCCTCTCTACTTCGACCATCATCAGTTAATTTACTCCCTAAATAGCAAAACTCCTTTACTACTTTAAGTATCTCATTTCCTAATCTAATCCCCTCAGCATCACCCGATTTAATTTGACTACATTCCATTATCCTCGTTTTTCTTTTGTTGATGTTCATCTTATATCCTCCTTTCAAGACACTGTCCATTCCGTTCAACTGCTCTTCCAAGTCCTTTGCTGTCTCTGACAGAATTACAATGTCATCGGCGAACCTCAAAGTTTTTATTTCTTCTCCATGGATTTTAATACCTACTCCGAATTTTTCTTTTGTTTCTTTTACTACTTGCTCAATATCCTACTCACAAAATAATACCACAATGACCGCACTTTTGTTGGTAAATGCGGGTGGTGTATATTCCTCCAGATATCATGCCAAGAGTGACCGATGTATATTTGTTCTATGATGTTCTTAATCTGAAAGTTCATTAAGTTTTGGTATATTTTCTTGACTTTGATGACATCTTTCACTAGACGACGAGTTACGGACTGCATTTATGAATTTTGGCTAGCCCTGAGCTATACAGTGTCATGGATACTGTTCTTTGCAATGATAGATCTGCTAGAAGCAGCAACATTTAACGCAGCCTGCACCAAATTTATTGATCGCCTTCCATTCAGTGCTTCAAGTATCAGAAAGTCTAGTAAACAGAAATCGATAAAGAATCTGTTAATTCTTTCTTCCGGTTCGAGTGGTATTATTCAACATCTGAGGTCAGAAATACAGACTGGTCTTCCACAACTCTTTGTTACTGACGGATACGTTGCTCGAAGATGCAATAAAACTTCAACCTACCTTGCACTATTATTGCTACTGATTGTTCAGAGGCTTTTACATTAGTGGTTTATCAAATGTCTTACTCCATGTACTGAAACATCGCATTTCCAACAACTTGCTGCATATCATGAGACTCGAACATACAATAATATCTTCATAGATTTCCATATGTCATTCTTCACGCCTTTTCTTGTAATTTTTACTCAATACATAAGCACTAATTTACGTATTTTCCCACGTTGGAATGTCTGCTTTCTTCAACCGTTTCATCTCATACTACGAGGGGTGTCTGAAAAGTCCGTGAAAAATAAAAACTACTTATGTATTTGGGGTAAACCTTTTTTGTTTTTCGACATAGTCCCTTTTTAGACTTATACACTTCGTCCAACGCTGTTTTAATTTGTTGATCCCTTCCGAATAATAGGAATTGTCCAAGTCAGCAAAATAGCTATTAGTTGCTGCAATCATCTCCTCGTTTGAATAAAATTTTTGTCCCGCCAGCCATTTCTTCAAATTGGGGACCAAATAGTAGTCCAAGGGAGCCAAGTCTGGAGAATGGGGGAAATGTGAAACGAGTTGGAGTCCTATTTCCAATAATTTTGCGACCAGAACTGTTGAGGTGTGTGCAGGTGCATTGTGACTTTTTTGCGATCCAATCGCCAGCGTTTTTCTTGCAGCTCGGTTTTCAAACGGTCCAATAACGATGAGTAATATGCATCTGTAATAATTTACCATTTTCCAGATAGTCGATGAGGATTATTCCTTGCGAATCCCGAAAGACAGTCGCCACAACCTTTCCGGCCGAAGGAATGGTCTTCGCCTTTTTTGGTGCAGGTTCTCCCTTGGTAACCCATTGTTTAGATTGTTGTTTGGTCTCAGGAGTATAGTAATGTATTCATGTTTCATCCACAGTGACGAAACGACGCTTGAAGTCCTGCAGATTCTTCCTGAACAGCTGCAAACCATCCTTGCAACACTTCACACGATTCCGTTTTTGGTCAAGCGTGAGCAACGCCGGAACCCATCTTGCGGATATCTTTCTCATGTCCAAATGCTTATGCAAAATATTATGTACCCGTTCATTCGAGATGCCCACAGCAAATGTGTGTGAAATCTTATGGGACTAAACTGCTAAGGTCATCAGTCCCTAAGCTTACACACTACTTAACCTAAATTATCCTAAGGACAAACACACACACCCATGCCCGAGGAAGGACTCCGCAGGGACCAGCCCCACATGCCCACAACACTAGCATCTCACGCAGCGTAACTCTTCTGTCATCCATCACCATATCATGGATCTTATCAATGATTTCTGGAATCGTAATCTCCACAGGGCGTCCAGAACGTTCAGCATCACTTGTGTCCATATGGCCACTCCGAAAATTTTGGAACCACTTATAAACTGTTCTAATCGAAGATGCAGAGTCACCGTAATGTTTATAAAGCTTTTCTTTAGTCTCCTGGCGCGTTTTGCCTTTCATAAAGAAATGTTTAATCACCACTCGAAATTATATTCCGTCCATTTTTTGACAATCACTCGACTTCCTTTATTCACACGAATGCCAAACACAAAAAAATAGACCAATATGGCTGAAACTTGGTGTGCGTTCTTTCCAAAGATGCTGCTAACTAAACATGACGTCGATACGCGCCGGTGGTGCCGTCTCTCGGGCTTTGCACGGACTTTTCAAACGCCCCTCGTACACACCATAATTCTGAAAACGACACTCCGAACAGTGTCACCAAAAATGAAGAACTGCCAACTATAGACACGCACAGACACTGAACTATTAACGGCATAAATGCATGAAGACGACCGCGGGCGAAATCGATATGAGTAGGAACGATTCATCTTTCCAGTATCTGTGCAAATGTGTAGCGGACTGCCTGCGACCTGATTCCTATAAGGTAAAAGCCTTTATCACACAGAAGGTTGGTTTGGGCCCTTAAAGTCCTTAACTAGAAACCGTTCATTTGGAGGTAGTAGTGAAGGCAATATTCAAATCCTGGAAATCATACGAGAATCATTGATAAATAAACGTAAAGGCATGAAAATCTTCTTTCTATGGGTTGCAGCTCATGTATTCTTTGTGTACAATGTAAGGTAGGTGGACTGGCGAAGGAAATCAGCGTTTCTGGCTCTGTAATGCTTGTCAATCCTCCATTTTCAAAGTACTGAATTTCCGCCCCCGGTAGTTGAGTGGTCAGCGCGATGGAATGTCACACCTAACGGCCCGGGTTCGATTCCCGACTGGGACGGAGATCTTCTCCTCTCAGGGATTGGGTGTTGTGTTGTCCTTATCATCATAATTTCATCCCCATCGACACGCAAGTCGCCGAAGTGGCGTCAACTATAAAGACTTGCACCAGGCGAACGGTCTACACGACTGGAGGCCCTAGTCACACGGCATTTACATTTAAAGGACTGAATGCGGAAACTTGTAGATGACTAGCGCCTTTCTACCATAAAGGTTAATACTCCGTTGCGAACCAACTAGTAATTCGGCGTTTTCGAGATACACGTTCACAGGCCCTGCGTAATAATAATCTTCTGTTTGTCAAAGTCGCTTATCTCAATGAATTTACCACTTGCAGCCCATATCCTCGCCACGGGACAATGCCTGTAGGTTCAATACTTAGAGCTACGTAATTTCGACATTTCAGCTGCACAGTAACCATTACATAAAAAGATAACCCAGCAGAGATTGGGAAGTGTACCCCTGGTCATTGGAGCGTTTATGCAACGATAGATAGAAAACCAAACTTCATATCTACACTATACTGTCTCATTGAAAACAAAGGAGCGCTTTGTATGTCGGAGGTTACTTTTGACATAATAAAATAGGTGCGCTTGCCGAAAGGGACACCTTCATTTTCACGAGGTTATGCTGTAAGCGGTTTTGCTGTGCTTCGGAGAAACAGCAGGAAAACAGGAAGTCGTTGACATTTCTGCCGTGTTTCCTCTGACAGTCGTAGAATGAATTCCTCTTGCTGCCTATCGATGTAAGTGAGAGGGAGCCGAACAATGGTTGGTACATATTCGTACCCAGGTAGTTACCAGCTCCCTGCTGTCTTGAAATCTTCGAAACCGCCGAAGCTGGTCGAATGAAATGAAATGATCGTGTGGCATTGTCGGCCGGAAGGCCCCATCCGGGAACGTTCGGCCGCCGAGTGCAAGTCTTATTTCAGTCGACGCCACATTGGTGACTTGCGTGCCGGTGATGAGGATGAAATGATGACGAGGACAACACAACACCCAGTCCACAAGCGGAGAAAATCTCCAACACGGTCTGCCCATGTGGGCAATTGCTGACTGTACGCCACATTTTAACGTCCTGTCCAAATTGCTACGAATTTTAATACACTGCGCATTGATCTTGACTTTCGGGCAGTGACGTGGTAACGAAAGTATGTAAGGGGAGCAGACACGGACAGTGGATCACCGAGAAGGGCGTGAAGAGGTCGTCCAAGCCGTGGGGAGAGGTTACAATGCCCGAAGCTTGTTTTCAGTAAGTGTAGACCAATCGGCATGACACAGCGATAAAATGAGCTGACAAATGACACTGCTAAAATCAGATGAAGGCGCACAACAAGAAGCTGTCTGAGGTTGAGGCTGGAGGACCGCAGCCCGATGGGTACTCTGCAAGGCCGCATTACTGTCAAGTATTATGTGACCAGTGGGACTCAACATATCCATTACATTTTAAATTGTTTGTTCCCCAATGGTGTTGCTGTGTCCTAAGACGACAGAGCCGCTGTTCACACAGCTCACATCGTACAGGACAGGTGTCGTGCACGAGACTGAAGTTTCACATCTCACCTTGCCGCTACAGTCATCATATACCAATATTATTGAGCTTTTGTGATCTGGTTTTGGGAGGAGGGTGCGTGATAGCTATCCAGTACCATCAGTGATATCTGAACTTGTCACTATTTCGCAGAAAAATTTGTATAAATTGTCTTGAAAAACAACGGGAACTATATTTACCCATTCTGAGGGGACTGGAAGATGTTCAGAATACCAACGACTTTCATGGGTCGTGCTTACAGCACTTCCGCATTCTTCTCGACTCCCTGTATATGGAAACTGTAAAGTAATTTAAAATCATTGTTAAGACTATCTGCGTTGTGATTTTTCTGTTATATGATTTTATCTTTGTACGAAGCTATTGGCCCAATACCATGAAGCGCCAATGAAACTGGTATAGGAATGTGTATTCGAAAACAGAGGTATGTAAACAGGCAGAATACGTCGCTGCGGTCGGCAACGCCTATGTAAGACAAGTGTCTGGCTTAGTTGTTAGGTCGGTTACTCCTGCTACAATGGCAGGGCATCAATATTTAAGTGAGTTTGAACGAGGTGTTATAATCGGCGCACGAGCGATGAGGCGCAGTACCTCCGAGGTAGCGATGAAGCGGGGATTTTCCCGTACGACCATTTCACGAGTGTACCGTGAATTTCAGGAATTCCGTAAAACGTCAGATCTCCGACATCGCTGCTGCCGGAAAAAGCTCCTGCAAGAACGGGACCAAGAATGAATGAAGAGAATCGTTCAGTGTGACAGAAGAGCAACCCTTCCGCAGATTGCAGCTGGCCATCAACAAGTGTCAGTGTGCGAAACATTCAACGAAACATCATTGATACTAACTTTCAGAGCTAGAGGCCCTCTCGTGTATCCTTGATGACCGTACGACGCAAAGCTTTACGCCTCGCCTGGACCCGTCAACATCGACATTGGACTCTTGATGACTGTAAGCATGCTTCCTAGTCGGATGAGCCTCGTTTCAAATTGTGTCGAGCGGATGGACGTGTCGGGTATGGAGACGACCTCATTAATCCATGGAACCTGCATGTCAGCACGGGACTGTTCAAGCTAGTGGAGGCTCTGTAACGGCGTGGGGCGTGTGCAATTTGGGTGATGTGGGACCACTGATACGTCTAGATACGACTCTGACAGGTGACACGTACGTAAGCATCCTGTCTGGTCACCTGCATCCATTCATGTCAATTATGCATTCCGATGGACTTGGGCAGTTTCAACAGGATAATTTGACAGCTCACCCGTCCAGAATTGCTACAGGGTGGATACAGGAACACTCTTATGAGTTTAAACACTTCAGATGACCACCAAACTCCACAGACATGAACATTATTGAGCATAATTGGGATGCCTGCACGTGCTGTTCCGAAGAGATCTTCACCCTGTCGTACTCTTGCGGATTTATGGACAGCCCTGCAGAATTCATAGTGTCAGTTCCCTCCAGCTCTACTACAGGCATTAGTCGAGTCCATGCCACGAAGTGTTGCAGTACTTCTGCGTGCTCGAGGGAAACAGTTTCTGGCCGGCCGGAGTGGCCGTGCGGTTCTAGGCGCTACTGTTTGGAGCCGAGCGACCGCTACGGTCGCAGTTTCGAATTCTGCCTCGGCCATGGATGTGTGTGATGTCCTTAGATTAGTTAGGTTTAAGTAGTTCTAAGTTCTAGGCGACTGATGACCTCAGAAGTTAAGTCGCATAGTGCTCAGAGCCATTTGAACCATTTTTTTGAAACAATTTCTTTGGCTTTTCAGTGTATGTGGGAGCGTGGTAGACGACACGGCTGTGCGTGGTGGCTTGTGCTGATTTTCAGAAGCCAAGGACTATTTTCTGTGGGAGCGCCCGCCGTGTTGAGGTGCCTCCATTGTAGAAAGCGAGCGCCCCACGGTGCTCCCGGTAGCCGCGAGTCGGCACGGTAGGCGTTCATTTCCTGTGCGGGAGCGACGCCGGACAGCGGTCGCCGCCCTCATTTCCCTCGGCCCGGCGGCAGGCGAGCAGCCGATCGTATCGCGCACCCGTCTCCACATCGATCTCGCTGTCGTTTACTCATCGCACCGAAAGCGTCCTCATACCTAACTGATGGCGGGGACGTTGATGCGGAGGGGCCCACGACTCATCCCCCTCATTGCTCATACATTAACGTCGATTAAAAAACTAGGCGTAACGTTGCAAAACGATACTAAGTGCAATGAGCACTTAAGATTAGTAGTACCGACGGTGAATGGTTGTCTTTGGTTTACTGGGACAATTTTAGGAAAATGCAGATCATCTAAGTCGAAACAAGGAAACAAGGCGCCGTGAGTAGACAATATTATATTAGAACTACTGATAGCCTTGGGAGAGCCAGCCCTGAAAAAACTCTATCATCTGCTGAGCAAGGTGTATGAGACAGGCGAAATACCTTCAGACTTCAAGAAGGATATAATAATTCCAATTCCAAAGAAAGTAGGTGTTGACAGGTGTGAAAATTTCTGAACTATCAGTTCCATAAGCCACGGCTGCAAAATACTAACACGAATTATTTACAGACGAATGGAAAAAACTGGTACAAGCCGACCTCGGGGAAGATCATTTTAGATTCCGTAGAAATGTTGGAACACGTGAGGCAATACTGACCCTCCGACTTTTCATAGAAAATAGATTAAGGAAAGGTAAACCCACGTTTCTAGTATTTGTAGACTTAGAGAAAGCTTTTGACAATGTTGACTGGAATACTCTCTTTCAAATTCTGAAGGTGGCAGGGGTGAAATATGGGGAGCGAAAGGCTATTTACAGAAACCAGATGGCAGTTATAAGAGTCGAGGGCCATGAAAAGGAAGCAGTGGTTGGGAAGGGTGTGAGAGAGGGTTGTAGCCTATCCCCGATGTTATTCAATCTGTAAAGGAAACAAATGAAAAATTCGGAGTATGAATTAAAATCCATGGAGAAGAAATAAAAACTTTGAGGTTGGTCGATGAGATTGTAATTCTGTCAGAGACAGCAAAAGACCTGGAAGAATAGTTGAACGGAATGGACAGTGTCTTGAAAGGACGATATAAGACGAACATCAACAAAAGCAAGACGATGATAATGGAATGTAGTCGAATTAAGTCGGGTGATGCTGAGGGAATTAGATTAGAAAATGAGACACTTAATGTAGTACATGAGTTTTGCTGTTTGGGGAGCAAAATAAATGATGATGGTCGAAGTACAGAGGATATAAAATGTAGACTGGCAATGGCAAGGAAAGCATTTCTGAAGAAGAGAAATTTGTTAACATCGAGTGTAAATTGAAGTGTCAGGAAGTCGTTTCTGAAAGTATTTGTGTGGAGTGTAGCCATGTATGGAAGTGAATCGTGGACGGACGAATGCTGAAGATTAGATGGGTAGATCACATAACTAATGAGGAAGTACTGAATAGAGTTGGGGAGAAGAGAAAATTGTGGAACAACCTGACTAGAAGAAGGAATCGCTTGGTAGGACACATTCTGAGGCATCAAGAGATCACCAATTTAGTATTGGAGGGCAGCGTTTAGGGTAAAAATCACACAGGGAGACCAAAAGATGAATGCACTAAGCAGATTCAGAAGGATGTAGATTGTAATAGGTACTGGGAGATGAAGAAGCTTGCACAGTATAGAGTAGCATGGAGAGCTGGATCAAACCAGTCTGGACTGAAGACCACAACAACAACAACAGCTCATCTACAGAGCCGAAAAAAAAAAAACAATTGGTACTCCCAGAAAGACGACGTCAATTTTGACCCGACGACGGCAGAAGCCATATGGGGGATAGTAGATTTACTGATAATGGTTCCTGCCGGCCGCGGTGGTCTCCCGGTTAAGGCGCTCAGTCCGGAACCGCGCGACTGCTACGGTCGCAGGTTCGAATCCTGCCTCGGGCATGGATGTGTGTGATGTCCTAGTAGTTCTAAGTTCTAGGGGACTGATGACCACAGATGTTAAGTCCCATAGTGCTCAGAGCCATTTGAACCATTTTGATAATGGTTCCAAAGTCGTCGAGTGATACCGTGAATATTCTCACACCTGTAGATGAGGTTCTGGACGTGCACACAGCACGGACGCCCACCAGCATTGTCGTACTGTAAGCCGCCCGAAGTGGCCGAGCGGTTCTAGGCGCTTCAGTCTGGTATCGCACGACCGCTACGGTCGCAGGTTCGAATCCTGCCTCGGGCATGGATGTGTGTGACGTCCTTAGGTTAGTTAGGTTTAAGTAGTTCTCAGTTCTAGGGGACTGATGACCTCAGCTGTTAAGTCCCATAGTGTTAAGAGACATTTGAACCATTTTTTGTCGTAGTGTCAGGGTAGCAGTGGAGGATTGTATAGCTTACGGATAAGAGGGCTTGCGAGTCCAGGCGTGTGACCACGAACTGTAGCGAGCCGGTTACTAGCAATGGGACGAAAGGCTCTCACTCCTCTAGCCCGTCTCCCTCTCACGCCACAGCACCTGCCTTGCATGATGGAATGGCGCGCTGTGGGCTTCAGCGATGAAAGCAGATTATGCCTGCATGCAAGTGATTTTCGTCTGCGCGTACGACGTAGGCCTAGCGAGTACTGTCTCGTAGAGTGCATAGGTGCAAGACACACTCGGTGCACCCCGGGAATTATAGTCTGATGCGATAACGAACAACTCTCGTTCACCTTGGTGTTTTTGGAGCGGACGCAAGCCAGCGCTCGGTAGGTGCAGAATTTTGTTAGACCCCTTCTTTTGCCGATCTTGAAACAGGAAGGTGATCTGCTGTCCCTACAGGATAATGGTCCTCACACACTGTGAAATGCAACGTGCTGTGCAAGATGCGCTGTAATTTCCCTGACCAGCACGATCTCCGGACTTGTCACTAATCGAGCACGTGTGGAATATGATGGGACGAGAAGTGACTAGTGCGAATCGTCAGCCAACAACTTTTACAGAACTACGTGAACACGTCGTGTAAGCATGGAATAACGTATCCTAGGACAGTATTCGTCATCATTGCGATCGATTGGTTGCCGGAGTCAGCCTCTGCGCTGCCATCTGTAGGAACAGTTCGACGACGTTTGCAGCAGTATGGACTATCAGTTCGGAGACCATGGCTGCGGTTACCCTTGACGCTGCATCACAGACAGGAGCGCCCGCGAAGGTGTACTCAACCACGAACCGGTGTGCACGAATGGCAATTTAATTTGATTAATCCAGGATCTGTTTACAGCATCATGATAGTCGCATCCGTGTTTAGCGACATCACGGTGAACACACATTGAAAGCGTGTATTCGTCATGGCCATACTGGTGTATCACCCGGCGTGATGGTATGGAGTGCCACTGGTTACACGTCTCGGTCACCTCTTGTTCGCATTGACGGCACTTTGAACAGTGGACGTTACATTTTAGATGGGTTACGACCCGTGGCTCTACCCTTCATTCGATCCCTGCGATACCCTACATTTCAGCAGGATTATGCACGACAGCATGTTGCAGGTCCTGTATGGGCCTTTCTGGATACAGAAAATGTTCGACTGGTGCCCTGGCCAGCACATTCTCCAGATCTCTCAACAATTGAAACCGTCTGATCAATGGCGGCCGAGCAACTGGCTCGTCACAATACGCCAGTCACTGCTCTTGATGAACTGTGGTATCGTGTTGAAGCTGCATGGGTAGCTGTACCTGTACACGCCATCCAAGCTCTGTTTGAGTCAATGCCCAGGCATAGCAAGGCCGTTATTACGGCCAGAGGTGGTTGTTCTGGGTACTGATTTTTGTGAATCTATGCACCCAAACTGCGTGAAAATGTAATCACATGTCAGTTCTAGTATAATATATTTGTCCAATGAATACCTGTTTATCATCGGAATTTCTTCTTGGTGTAGCAATTTTAGTGGCCAGTAGTGTAGTTCTGCAAGGTTTGAAAAATTGCTTCTGTGAAGTTAGGAGACGAGGTACTGGCAAATTTGAAGCCGTGAGGACGGATCGTGAGTCGTGCTTGGGTAGTTCAGTTGGTAGAGAACTTGCCCGTGAAAGGCAAAGGTCTCGAGTTCGAGTTTTAATCAGCCAGAAAGTTTTATAATGTAGTCATTTCGTACACTCTTACGCACCGTTGCAGTAATACATCTTGAGTGAATTTAAAACCTCTAAAATGTTGTAGCAGTCTTCTTTTCCAGCAGTATATAAAGTGGACCGCGTCTACAACACTAATGTGACACATTCTTGAGTGCAGCTGGAGTGTTTTGGATCCCCGCCAGGTCAGGTTAAAAACAGCGAAGCACTTCAGAGTCGAACTGCTAGATCCATTACCGGCATGTTCTATCAACTCGCGATTGTTACACAAATGGTCCATGAACTCAAATCAGAATCCCTGGAGGGAAGACTGCCTTCTTTTCGCAAAACACTGTTGATATAAGTTAGAGAACCGACATTTACGGCTCACTGCACAACGTGCCTACTGCTGTCAACGTACATTACGCGTAAGGATCGCGAATATAAGAGAAATTGGGGCCGGTACGAAGACATATAGATAGTTGCTTTTCCACCGCTTTATTTGCTGGGGGAACAGGAAAGGAGATGATTAGTAATGGTACAAGACACTCTCCAACAGGCACCGTATGGTGGCTCACGGCGTATCGAGATGCAGATGTAGTGTGTAAAATGGACTGCAGGCTAGGACGTCGACGGAAGTAGAAATCGCCAGTCTTCACCGTGGACTGTCACGTGGTACCGCAAATCTAATACTGAATTTAGGTTACAATGTGATCAAAATACAGTATCATATACACTCCCTGAAATATTTTTGTGCTAACGGAGAAGCCCTAGAAATATCATAACGTACTTTAAAGTGATACACTACACTATTGTTCTTCAGGGACAGTCTTTATGGTCCATATGTAGTTACAGTCATTTAAAACAAAAACATGGGGTGCATGTAATAGTTAACTAAAGATTTGTTATGTTAAAGGGACTGTGCGCCAGTTCTGCATAAATTATGTTTTCCACTCGTCGTGTGGTATAAGAACAGGGATTTTATAAATTAAAAGGGCTATCTCCAATTATGGCTGATTTAGGTACTACGGAAGTCAGTAAATGGTATGAGAGGTAATTCCTATGACTTTTTCATGCTGAATGGGATAAGTGGAGATTGTATTTCGCGAGTTGGCTGTACTGGACATAGAGATTATACACTTCTGCTTGCTTCTGCCGTTTTGAAGCCTGTCTCTTGCTTATCTTCACTGGCGGTACAACGGGCAGTGAAACCAGGATGAATAATTCAGCAAACGGAAGTAACAAGAATCTGGTAACTCTTAAAGAAATCGAGAGCAGCGGTGAGGAGGCATTTTGTGCCTGGTTATGTAATGAACGCCATAACAACAGCTCGCAATAAGCAACCACTTAAAGTTGTTCAGATGAAAGGCAGTTACTTTATGTACTTTCAGGAAGTAGCTAATATGATCAGTGATACAACTAAAGTTAATGCAAGTTCTGCCTCATGGATTAAAACCACCACGCCTAGAGTGCTTCAGATAAAGAGACATTTGATGAATTAGACAAATGTGAAATGATAAGAGTGTTTATGAAAGGGTTGCGAATGGTATTCAGTGAGGTCACTGGTGAAAAAGAATTGTATTCAGAGAAGAATGTCATGGAATTCCTACCTGGGGTGCACAAAGAGTTTTATGGAGCGTTGTGCCAAGACCAAAGAGTAAAATGATTACTAGAGGGAGAATTATGACAAACCTTCTTCAGTGGACTTAGCCGTTTAGCATTTCAGTGGAAATTTATTTTGAAAAGTCATTGTTTAATTGCTATTTTGGAATCAAGTCATATGATAGCTTACTCTCCTGAAGTCAATGAGTGATTGTTCATCTGAAGTTATTGAATATTTATGTTCTTGTTATCTGAATAAGTTTATTCTGAGTAACATAGAAAGTATATATTGTTACTTATACCCTTCAATTTATGCACGAATAGTTCGACAAAGTCACTAACAATTTTATTGCACCGCAAATGATATGAACTGCTGTACAATGTTTCTCAACGACAGCTACTATCTACTGCACGCGTCCTACGTTTTTCGTTCTAAATTTTTCAAGTGTTGTCATAGCTATTTGTACTGGTACCACGGGAAATTTTTTCCTAATTTCTAGTATTACGTATGTGAAATTTTTCTGTCAATTTCAAATATTTTAATTAGATAACAACACAGACATAGATACAGGTGGTAAATTTCAGGTTTATTTAAGTTCCTCTTTACCCGAGTCAAGCAATATATTGTTTGTTCCTACGCATCCGCGAAACATTCGGGACTGCCACTTGTGTTGCTGTGCCGGAAGCTTTCAATGAAGGAAGGTTTCAAAGGGGTACTCCAGAGGAGCATCTGTGATGAAACAGTACAAACAATCATACCAAAACAGAGCTGGCAGTCAGATGAACGGATATGGAAAAATATTGCTGTGGTTATATTCACTGATTTTCTACTCATAAACTTAATATATTCTTTGACACAATCACGGAAGGTGTTTTGTATTGTCGGCGGTATCGGTCACCACTGGCCATCATCAAACCAACTGAAAGCAGCATCAGATCGTGAGCAAGTAATGATCTGTCAAACTTACTTGCAGATCGTCTGATCCTCCATCAACGGTTCTGCTGACGGCTAATGGTGACGGATAACGTTAACTATGTAAAACAATTTCTCTGATTGTGTCAGAGAAAACATTGAGTTTACATCTGAAAGAATATGTTAGTAATATAATTCAAACAGTCGACAGGACGTTTGCGCCTAATCTTCCTTCGTTCCACATATAGTGAAATGTTTCGAGGTACCACTATCACTAAAAAAAAACTATGACCATGAGATTGTATAGATTATACGTAGTCGTGTTGGAAGTCAGATTTGGAAGCTGGAAAGATCTGTAGAGATCGAATAAGAGTCCCTAACCGTTCTTTCCACCAACCTATCCTCTTCTAAATTTGAGTCCCCAGCGCAGAAGACAACTCGTCGGTCGTGGGATCTTCTTCGGCGGAAATTGCTATGCTGCCATCTCGAACTTGAACCTGCGTATGTGTGCTTTTTTTTGTGGGATGCCACTTGTCCAGATTAGCCTCTGTATCTAAAGAGGGTAAGATCTGTAGTACTGACGATTACGGTAGACGACACCTCTCATTAATGTATCCTGTTTGTTTATATTTTAAAATATCACTTTTTACACTGTCTTCTAAAACACTCGACATAGCTTTCTTAATAGTATGGTAACTCTTCTGACAACTTCTGATATAGAGCATGACATGTCCGTCCGAAATACAGATACACGTCCGCTCCTGAAGAACGCCCGAAACAGATTTGCGTGGCCGGATCTTGAGAACGCACGAAAAAGCGCAGCCGAAGTACATAGTCTCCCAGGCGCGCCAAAGTGACCCGAAGGTGTCCGAAGCACTTCGGCTGCAATATCGTTACTCTCATGTTTCACAAAACTAGTGAAATTTAATAAATATAAACGCTAGACTCGTAGGGTAACCATGAAAGATTATCATATTGAAAACTGGGTTAAATACAATGAAAAGTATATGAATAATTAATAAGAGAAGTTAGGCGTTTTGGCGCCTAACACGCAAATGTGCCGACCAATCAGAAGCAAGTTCAGTACAGTTGGCGGATTCTCCCACGGGAATGGTACATATTGAGCAGTTTGTTGCTTGTACCACTCAACTTTTGTACCATATGCTACTTCACGTGTATGAAGCTGCATCAAGGCGAGCTTCTATCAAGATAAAATACTGGCAGCCAAAGCCAGGAATACCACAACTGTTTAAAAAATGTCGCCGGTTAACGGGGTCGCTGTGCCAGGTTGCATTCGTTACTTTTCACTGCAACAAAGCACATGTTCCCATATACAAACTAATCATAGTATTCCAGTCTCCGGCTAACTACGCTGTTTCTAATTTTAAGTCATTGCTTTAATTATTCTTTCATCCTTGTAGAAACTGAAGTGATATGCTATGCTGTTCGTTGGAGACGGGTGTTCCCTAGCGAGCGTGCGAAACAAAATGCCTAGAAAAAAATTGTCAGATGTTCCTGCTTGAGACAGTTTCGGTGAAAACAAGAGGAAAAGTTCCTACAATGATATGTTGAGCATTCTTTCTAGTACATCTGGCTTCAGGGCTTAATTTCGGACGGAAGGTGCCGCAACGGCGTCCCGGTACCTCTCAGGGAATATTTTTTAACTCACTGGAACAAGTCAGCGCCGGAGATTTAAAATAGTTCACTTGTATTAAATCGCAATGTAACTACAACCTGCGGCTGAGACGTAGTATAGGGATGTTCATGTTCAAATGTGATGCTTATTTTTAGTAACGAATATAAACTAAAATCAGTCCACTTGTAATATAACTAAATGAATAGAAGACAATTGACATTTTAAGGATTTACTAAACATCTAACTCTGTGTCTCATGTCACATCGTGTTTTGTTTTCCCTAATTTTTCTGGGAGTCGGAGTTGCACATGACGCCAATTAGCCAGGAATATCATCATTCATCGCTAAATGCTTCATTAATTAATACTACACACACTACTAACCGAGCAGCTCAAATGCAGCTGGTCGAATGTTGAGGCTGACAGCAGTTGAAGACTTAACGTTACTGTCACGAAGATGCCATGATGTATCGAGCAGAACTAGGCTGAGCGACGTGACACTGATACGGGGACAGAGGGTAACAACTGTTGTAACAAATCTCGGCCGGTCTAGGCTCTTCAGTCCGAAACCGCGCTTTTGCTACGGTCCCAGGTTCGAATCCTGCCTCGGGCATGGATGTGTGGGATGTCCGAAGGTTAGTCAGGTGTAAGTTGTTCTCAGTATAGGGGACTGTTGACCTCAGATTTAAGTCCCATAGTGCTCAGAGCCATTTGAACCATTAAATATCGTGGTTTTATTGTTTTAATTATAAGAAATTACGTCTTAAAAACCTAAGATTCAGAACAGTATTTTGTATAAAATAATTTCTCATTTTAAGTTTTATCGCACGTTAATGGGGGGAGGGGGGGGGTTGTATCGTTCAAGAGGTGCGTTCCGGTATCTAAAATTTTATAAATTAAGCGCTGCCTGCCTTCATTCGGATTACGTCCTATATGTTGGTCACACGCTGCTGTAACGTCTGCACACGGTCGATGGTTCGAGGATACACCAGTGCTTCTAAATGTTCCCACAGACAGTAATCCAACGTATTCAAGTCAGGTGAACAGGGAGGCTGCTCTACTGGACATCCTTGACCAATCCACCGCCACGAAACGGTGCGGTGGTGTACTGTCGCACGAAATGTAGAAAATGGGTTGATTCCCCGTCGTGCAAAAAAACAGTCGTTTTCTTTCGGCAAGGGTAACATTCCCCATCAGCGCTGGCAATTCATGGCGTAGAAATGGTGATACGCAGTACCTGTTAATCTGTTTGCTAAACAGTACAGCCCTATGAACATGTCACCGACAATTTCTGCAAATACTCATACGCTCCAACTGCAGCGGTCCTGATACCTCAATTCCATGATTGCTTGAACATTTGCCTCAGTCCACATGTGCGTATTGTGGTAGTTTACTATGCCATCTCTTATGAATCTTGCTTCATCTGTCAATAAAATACCCGTTGTGAACCGCCGTCTTCAGTGACCCATGTATCATATACATTGGTTTCTGGGCGTATCATTATAGTAAAAGCAAATAAAAGCAGAGGAAAGAGTGGACAGGCTGAAAGAGCATATTGAAGGCCACTAGGAGGGGAGGTACTATCTGATGACGTGAAATAAGATATGGAAGGAATTAGAATCAGAGTTTAGCAATGCTATGGTATGTAAGACTTGAGATCACATAAGATGGAAGGGAAATAACACACCTTACAAATTCACAAAATGAGTTAGAGAAGTGGCAAACAAAGAACTGTACAAATTGGTATACCGCCAGCCTCATATATTGTACAAACCATCAGGATTTCGGAAAAATATCATCCACGCAATCCCGAAGATAGCAAGGGCAGATGTTAACAGCTCATGTTCCAAAGGCGCTGGACAAATGTAGAGGGTCTGTGAACGCCCAGGTGGAAGGATGGAAGATTTTTCTTTAACGTCCCGACCACAGTGAGGTGACTGGTGACGAAGGAGGGGCTCGGATTGAGGAAGGATTGCGAAGGATATCTGCCGTACGCTTTCAAAAGAACCGTCACCCTATTTTTCTTAAGCGATTTAGGGAAACCATAGAAAACTTGAATCAGGATGGCTGGACGGTGATCTGAACCGTCGTCCTCCCGAATGGGAGTCCAGTGTGCTGACCATTGCGCCAGCCCACTCGGTTCGCAGGTGGAGGACTGTGGACTGGGATGAATCAAAAGCTTCTCGAAGACAGCAGAATTCCTGTACTGTTTCATTACGAGTTCAAGTCCTAATCTGCCTGCGGCTGGATGGTGAGTCTCGACCCACCCACTCTGTCGAAGTGTAATTATTTATTTCATTAACAGTACAGATTAACCCACCGCCTTGAAATGTAAGATGGGTGATATGGTTCTGAATCTAATAGCAAAGACTTCTCATTGTTACAGTCTTATTGGTATACAGTTGTTAATGTTTTTTTTAAATAATCAAAAGAACATAATATATAAAGATTTCTCTGAGGTTAAGCGAATTGAATGCTTAACAACTGTTAAAATGGTTCCATATAATTTGTTACTTCACAGTTGATGAGAATATAATTTATACAATGCAAATGTCAAAGAAAAATAAAAAAAAGAAAAGTAACACAATGAGCGTGGTTAAGAATAATTTGTAATATATAGAGGGAAGTGATATACTGTATTTGGATGAGTAATACAGTCTAAGCAGCATGTTGGTTAGTAATGGCCTATTTCTACTTCAGATGACAAGGTCTCGGTACAACCTCGAGCTATTCTCATTTGAAATGGTTTGCGCTAATGTATGTTTACACATATCATACGGATTAAATGCTGACTGAGCACTTCATAGATGAAATACATGAATTTTAACTTCACGTGAGAAATACACTTATCTTTGTAACTTGTCAGTTGAAACAGAATAAAGTTCATTGCTACTTGAATGCATTATTCCTTAAATAACTTAATACATTTCTGATATATGATATTCATTGATTATAGCTTCGAACAGAGAAGAGAATATACTTCTGTCTACACACAATAAGACGAGCAATACATTACTGATTGTGTGCAGTATACTTTAAACACTATTTCAGGATGCCATTGGGGAGGAGGAGCCTCGGAATAAAAGTTCTTCGAGACTTCACCTCCCAAGGGACATTACCCTTTACTACAGTCTTAGCATGTGGTTCCGGTGTTTATTTGTTTTTTGATTGTTGTGTTGTTTGTGACTGTGTTGTGGCAAGCAGTGTCTTGTTGGGTTTGGTCCATTACATGTTGATCCCTTCTGAGTCATGTTCACTTAGTGTTCCTTCCTCTGTTTCGGAATACGTGGTCGTGTTCGTGTCCTGCCATGTGGTTTGTCGTGTTGTTTGTGCTTGTCTACGCCTCCTTCCATATGGGTTTTAGCGCCTGTATTATTCGTGCAGAGTGTTCGATACAATATCGGCTACACTATTTGTAGTGTTCCAGTCATCGGGATTACGTATTATTCTGGCGATGTCATTGTCATTCTGTACAGGTCTCACTTGTGCTAGCGTGTTGCACAGCAGTGTGACATGTTTTGGTGTCCCAGTTTCTCCGCATACGCATACTTCATCGTTAGTTATTCCCATACGGTTTAAATGTACCAGATACGGCCCGTGGCCTGTCAGGAATTGGACCATCCCCCGGCTTGGGTCGACATGTTTCAGTTGTAGTCTTTCGTGTACAACAGGAAAGAAAGAGTATACTCAGCGACCCTTATCGGATGCATCCCACTCTCTCTGCCATGTTTGAATCGGCAATTGTTTCATTTGTGTTTTGTTCATAATGTTGGTTCCCATAATTTCGGTGACTTTATGGAGCCAGTCCCTCTTAAGCCAGTAAAGTGCAGCTCTGTATTGTTATGTCTATAGGACAGGTCCCCATCACCTCTAGTGACGTGGTGTTCAAGGCTCCGCTCATTCTCAGGAGTACACTACGTTGACCTCGTCTTGGAATTGTCTTCTTAGTCTGTATGTTCAGTCTGTGAGCCCAAGCACTTACGGCGAAGCATGCGATGGATTCAAATTTCGCAATGTGGTAGGACCTTATCCTCTTAATAGGTAATTTGTACTGAGTTTTGTTTAGTCTTGCTGTTGTTGTTGTGGTCTTCAGTCCTGAGACTGGTTTGATGCAGCTCTCCATGCTACTCTATCCTGTGCATGCTTCTTCATCTCCCAGTACCTACTGCAACCTATATCCTTCTGAATCTGCTTGGTGTATTCATCTCTTGGTCTCCCTCTACGATTTTTACCCTCCACGCTGCCCTCCAATACTAAATTGGTGATCCCTTGATGTCTTCTTGTCCAAACTATTTATCGTCCACGTTTCACTTCCATACATGGCTACACTACATAAAAATACACTCCTGGAAATGGAAAAAAGAACACATTGACACCGGTGTGTCAGACCCACCATACTTGCTCCGGACACTGCGAGAGGGCTGTACAAGCAATGATCACACGTACGGCACAGCGGACACACCAGGAACCGCGGTGTTGGCCGTCGAATGGCGCTAGCTGCGCAGCATTTGTGCACCGCCGCCGTCAGTGTCAGCCAGTTTGCCGTGGCATACGGAGCTCCATCGCAGTCTTTAACACTGGTAGCATGCCGCGACAGCGTGGACGTGAACCGTATGTGCAGTTGACGGACTTTGAGCGAGGGCGTATAGTGGGCATGCGGGAGGCCGGGTGGACGTACCGCCGAATTGCTCAACACGTGGGGCGTGAGGTCTCCACAGTACATCGATGTTGTCGCCAGTGGTCGGCGGAAGGTGCACGTACCCGTCGACCTGGGACCGGACGGCAGCGACGCACGGATGCACGCCAAGACCGTAGGATCCTACGCAGTGCCGTAGGGGACCGCACCGCCATTTCCCAGCAAATTAGGGACACTGTTGCTCCTGGGGTATCGGCGAGGACCATTCGCAACCGTCTCCATGAAGCTGGGCTACGGTCCCGCACACCGTTAGGCCGTCTTCCGCTCACGCCCCAACATCGTGCAGCCCGCCTCCAGTTGTGTCGCGACAGGCGTGAATGGAGGGACGAATGGAGACGTGTCGTCTTCAGCGATGAGAGCCGCTTCTGCCTTGGTGCCAATGATGGTCGTATGCGTGTTTGGCGCCGTGCAGGTGAGCGCCACAATCAGGACTGCATACGACCGAGGCACACAGGGCCAACACCCGGCATCATGGTGTGGGGAGCGATCTCCTACACTGGCCGTACACCACTGGTGATCGTCGAGGGGACACTGAATAGTGCACGGTACATCCAAACCGTCATCGAACCCATCGTTCTACCATTCCTAGACCGGCAAGGGAACTTGCTGTTCCAACAGGACAATGCACGTCCGCATGTATCCCGTGCCACCCAACGTGCTCTAGAAGGTGTAAGTCAACTACCCTGGCCAGCAAGATCTCCGGATCTGTCCCCCACTGAGCATGTTTGGGACTGGATGAAGCGTCGTCTCACGCGGTCTGCACGTCCAGCACGAACGCTGGTCCAACTGAGGCGCCAGGTGGAAATGGCATGGCAAGACGTTCCACAGGACTACATCCAGCAACTCTACGATCGTCTCCATGGGAGAATAGCAGCCTGCATTGCTGCGAAAGGTGGATATACACTGTACTAGTGCCGACATTGTGCATGCTCTGTTGCCTGTGTCTATGTGCCTGTGGTTCTGTCTGTGTGATCATGTGATGTATCTGACCCCAGGAATGTGTCAATAAAGTTTCCCCTTCCTGGGACAATGAATTCACGGTGTTCTTATTTCAATTTCCAGGAGTGTACTTTCAGAAACTACTTCCTGACACTTAAATCTATACTCGATGTTAACAAATTTCTCTTCTTCAGAAACGCTTTCCTTGCCATTGCCAGTCTACATTTTATATCCTCTCTACTTCGACCATCATCAGTTATTTTGCTCCCCAAACAGCAGAACTCCTTTACTACTTTAAGTGCCACATTTCCTAATCTAATTCCCTCAGCATCACCCGACTTTATTCGACTACATTCCATTATCTTCGTTTTTCTTTTGTTGACGTTCGTCTTATACCCTCGTTTCAAGACACTGTCCATTCCGTTCAAATGATCTTCCAGGTCCTTTGCTGTCTCTGACAGAATTACGATGTCATCGGCGAACCTCAAAGTTTTTATTTCTTCTCCATGGATTTTAATACCCACTCCGAATTTTTCTTTTGTTACCTTTACTGCTCTCTCAATATACAGATAGAATATAATCGGGGATAGACTACAACCCTGTCTCATTCCCTTCCCAACCACTGCTTCCCTTTCATGCCCCTTGACTGTTATAACTGCCATCTGGTTTCTGTACAAATTGTAAGTAGCCTTTCGCTCCCTGCATTTTACCCCTGCCACCTCAGAATTTGAAAGAGAGTATTCCAGTCAACATTGTCCAAAGCTTTCTCTATGTCTACAAATGCTAGAAACGTAGTTTGTCAATTTTATATGATGGTTAAAAGTCTGTTTTTCGTCTATATGCAGTCCGAGAAATGCTGTAGCAGGACATCGGGCACTGCTCAGGGTGGCTTAGGCGTGGCACGAACTTGCGTAGTAGATATCATTGGCCAGTGGCCGACCTACATCAGGGCTATTGTGGCATGCTGTCAGTGCCCGCTGACTGCGGGACCATGATTAGCGGAGGCAGACGCCCAGGGAGCGAATCCCGGACCAGCGGCTCGCTGGCGTCAGCTCATGCTGGCGAGCGGCCCAGTGGCTCGGTGACTGGGAGGGCCTCAGTTCGACCTCTGGCCACTCAGGTTGTGGCTGAACCGCTAGACAGAGCGGCGGTGACAGCATGGCAGAAGCCGATGCTACGACAGTTGGTGACTCGATCACTCACTGCTTCAATGCATGTCCAGCTTGGCCAGACTGCCAGTATTTATCCACACCAAAATGGGTTTGTCGTGGAGTCGTGGTTCCAGAAGTCATGTATGCCATGTTACAAAGTGACCCTGGTTACGGTAATCGGCTGTGCACTGACCGGCAGCCGGACGGTGACGCCAGCTGAACGCCATGGAACAATGTTGAGGCAATGCTTTACGGCCTCAAGCTCATGTGCGTAGGCTCGTATCGTTACACAAGAATAACATGCAGAAAATCGAGGATCTGATAGATGACCAGCCGCACTATAGCGTTTCCTTCCTAATCTGTACATATGAAAGGATTACCTAAATTCACCTTCTGCAAAAAGCAAATAAGAATTCTGTGACACCTGGATTCACGCAATGGGGAAAAGTATTCATACACTACTAGAAGTGTAAACAAAAAAAAAAACGACTGACGAACCACCGGCAGCAAGGAACTCCTTCAGTGGCAAGCTGCTTCTCGTGGATGTTGGTTCTGATACGCTATGAACTCCGTGCAACGGCAAAACGGGCACCAAAGGGCAGGAAACAACTGTAGACGAAAGGTAAATAGTTGTCCCCAATATGAAAAGAGGAAATCATTTTCAGAAATATTATTGGAAGAAGCTGAGCAATTGTGCAGTCCATAATACCATGATTCAGAGAAAGAAACACTCTCATTAATACTGAATAAAAGATCGTCCACAGAAACTACCACAAAGATGTTAATAAACATAGCCAAAAGAGATCCAAACGGATAGTTTTTGCATTATCTGTGCATGTTAATGATCAGTTCGGGATGGAAACCAGACTAAGGGCTGTTCGACATATTTTAAATAGTGCACATTATGGACCTAGGGTGGCACGTAGAAACCCACACGTCAGCAAGAAGAACAAGAAATTGAGTCTTTAATCTGCTCGATAGCATATAAGCAAGAACTCAAGTTTCTGGGACAAGGCACCTTTCGCAGAAGGAACTAAAATCAAGATATTTGTAAATGATGACAGAATTTTGTTGCGAAGACGATTAAATACTGAGCTGGATCCCAAACACATTCAACTTACAGTACAGACGGTGATGGAGGAATTATGGTAAGGGGGTGTATAGCCACATCTGGTGTTCGATAACTTGTTTTTTCAAAGCTAACATAGACAGATTTCAGCATTTGAATATTATAAAGGAAAATCTGCAAAAAAAGTGTTGATAGCTTGACCTTAGACATAGATCACAACTTTCAGCAACACAAACACCACAAAGTATACAGAGGAAATTTTTTGTGTGGTTGTTGTACCATACTCCCCATGTTCTCAAGTTCATAGCACACAGTGCAGAACTTAATCCAATTGAACATCTTTGAAGTACGCTTGAAAGAATGATCACAAAACATGAAATACGAAGTAAGACTGCTCTGAAACAATGTGTACAACAAGAACGACAAAATATAATCTCAGAGCCTACCAAACAACTGGTTTATTCAATGGCAAAGAGATTAATAGAAATGATAGATGAAAGAGGAATGCCTACAAAGTATTATTGTCGTTGTATTTATGTACATTGTAATCTTATTTTTATGTATGAATACTTTTTTCTCTAGTGTGTGAAGCCGGCTGGTACAGAAATTTTATTGGCTTTTTGCAGAAGGCTAATGTAGTTAACCTTTTTACATGTACAGATTAGAAAGGAAAACTCATACTGTTAGTTTACCAAGTAATATCTCTGGTTGCTATCTTTAGTTGTAATAAATATAGTCATTATACATGTACAATGGAGTATGAATGGTTTTTTCTGTGACTACACATCGCTACTGATTTTCTGTATTTCTCGACTTGTGATAAGTATTTTGGCATTACTGAAGTCTGTTTATCACTTAGTTGTTGATTTAAAGTTACCACTGAGAAGTTTCAGTATATTACAGTTGACAAAGCATTTAAGTAAAAATGACAGACTATTTACTCCTAGAAAGTGCTGTATGTTCTGTGGAGTTGAAATTTTTAGCAATCGCTGAGTCGCGATACCACTCTACCTTGATACTACGAAGTAAGATTATTCAAATATTCCAGGGCTTGTTAACTGTTGCAGTTATCGATTGTTAGGGGATTTATTTTAGGCCCCTGTTGAGTGGTATCTGACCTGGGTCAACGACGGGAACTCGTTAAATACAGGTTCGTGTAGGCCGTCGGTGGACTTTAGATCAAATGACCCTGAATAAGGCAAAGTAACACATGACAAAAGAAGCAGAATGATCAAAATAAGACCAACAGAAGTGGAAACGGCATTCCTCGTCAAAAGAAGTTAGCTGCTAACAAACATCATCCATAATTTGTGTAAAAAAATTCTGCACATCATAGATTGCGAAAACCGAAAAGAAGGAGAAGCAATGCTTTTGAGATGAGGTTTTATCGAAGCGGGTTGATAATTAGGTGGACTGATAAGGAACAGGGAGGAAATGAGCATATGAAGGGCGTTGATTATAAGGAACAAGATGATAAATGTGGTATGTATTAAGACATTAGGTATTAACTTTCGCGGTACCAGTGGGAGCTGCAGAAGGTAAAAGCTGTTGGGGAAGACAGAATTCTGAATACATCCAATAAATAAAATTGAGTATCTTGGGTGTAAAAAGTGCTACTCTTAGACGAAGAGAGGTAGTCATAGTGGGCCGCGTCAGACCAGGGAGTAGACTGATGCCAATTAGAAAAAGTGGGGTTGCAACTTTGAAATCTTCAATAGAAAGCCCCGCTTTTTATTTCACATTACGTCAAAATCTGCATACATTTTGTCTGAAGCATTTTGTTTGTCTCGCCACCGATTGCGCTGTAATCGAAGGAACAGAAATGGGTACACAATCGTAACTTTCGACATGCTGCTCACTGTACCTCTAATATCCAATGGCACCTGAGATCTCAGGTCAACTCTGCGAGGGTACGACAGTCCAGTATTTTATAATTTCTAACTGGAAAACCCCATTCGCAACGCTTTATTCCTCCGACATATCAAGCAGTGGACTACTCGACGCACCGCTGTGGCCGTGGTTCAACGTGAACGCTACTCTGCTTTTCCAATTAGAGTAAGTGTTCAAACGTAGTACCGCCAACTTCAATACGCTAAGTAATCCGCTTTTCAAACACCCGTACATAGGACGGAAGCGTATCTCTGGGAACGTCAGCACAGGTGTTTCTGGTGCGGTCGACCATGTTTTCACGGCCTGTTAGCACTTGCTGGTTCACGTTTTAACTATCTCCATAGAAAGAAATCCGGCGACCTAGCGGGCCAATTAACACACTGCCGTCCGGCGACACCACAGTGGTGTCGTGCGCGAAATAGCGGTCAACCGCCGGCGAAACCCAGTGGTGTTGTGAACATAGTTTCGTGCAGTGGCCGGCGACAGCAATTTAGCATCTTTTGCATTCTGTTGGTGTTTTGTTTAGGTACCAACAAGCTACACACGTCAACAAGTTTTTTATTTTTATAAGTATATGTGCCCTTTCATCGTGGCAGACTAAAGAGACGGTACGATTATTTACGATGAATGCGCGGACGTCTTTCTCGTTCCGGACGACTTGACCGATTGGGAAGAAGACATTGGATATCGAAAAAATGAAAGTGAAGCAGAATCGTCGGAACATAGTGAAATACGTCGAAGAAGAATCCGGCGAACGCTACAGTTGCCAACTGACTCGGCTGAATCAGACGAAGTCGACAGTGCACATAGGTCAGACTTTGATTTACCGAGGACAAATAACAAATTTGAAGGATATCTGGGTCAAAACAGATTTCCAAAAGATATACAGAGCGTCGAGGAGTTCGTAGAGAACGATCTATTTGAATATCTTAGCAACGAAACCAACAAGTACTTCTATCAAAACTGCGATAGAAGAAAACTGAATAAAAAAAATAAAAAAGAAATGCCAAATTTGTCGACATTATGGGTCCCGAACTTAGAAAAGGATTTGGGGTTGCTCTCCTTACGGCAATTGTAATAAAAGCAAGGATTGACGATTATTGATCAATGAATCCGTTGATAGCCACACAGATTTTTCGCAAAACGATGTCTCGCAACCGATTCGGACAAACATTATCATTCCTACATTTTTCCGACAACAACAATAAACCGGATAATGCCGAACGCCTTCTCAGAGTGCAATTCTTAATTGATTATTTTTTCAAAAAGTTTAAACAAACAAATATTTGAAACAAACTAATTTTATATTTATTTACGTATGTATATCTTCGAAATTTCATTAAAGTGGGAACAGGGTTGAAAACGTAGGAGAACTAACGATGAGATTAGTAACACTTACCAATTTATAGTCTCCTGATAATGTCAAGAACGGCCGGCGACAAGTCAAGTAATCCCAATTAGCACCGCCGGCGCCAAGCGAACCAATTTGTACGAGACGTGCGGACGGCAAAGTGTTAATAGTGCCACTTCTGATGATCCACCGGCCAATGTAAACACTGCGTAATACCTCCCCTGCTTCAACTGTGTAACAACAGTCATGCTGAAAGCACAGACGTCGAACGTCCAGGACAACATCCTGAAGTAGGACCCGTAGTTCCTGTTTCAAAAACGTGCCGTCGATAAAATACGGACCAATGAGTTCTTTCCCCACGACGCCAGCCGGCCGGAGTGGCCGTGCGGTTCTAGACGCTACAGTCTGGAGCCGAGCGAACGCTACGATCGCAGGTTCGAATCCTGCCTCGGGCATGGATGTGTGTGATGTCCTTAGGTTAGTTAGGTTTAATTAGTTCTAAGTTCTAGGCGACTGATGACCTCAGAAGTTAAAACGCATAGTGCTCAGAGCCATTTGAACCCATTTGAACCCAGGACGCCACATAATACGTTAACCGATCAAGGACGTTGATGGTCAGCTTGCGTAACCGATGGGGATTGTCTACACTCTAGCAATGCATGTTATGGCGGTTATCGCTACCGTGGTTTGTGAAGGTGGACTCATCGGAAAAGAGTACCTCGGCAAGGAACGTGGGGATCGTTTGCATTTGTTGACGTGCCCATTCATAAAACACTAACCGGTTGGAAACTGGCGTCGTGAAGTTCTTGAGGCAGTGACACGTGGTATGGATGATACTTATGACGATGCATCATAGTGACAATACTACCTACGGACGTACCGGAATCGAGGTGTAACTGGCGGGCGCTTATCCGTGGGTTGCGGTGCACAGCGGCTAGTACAGCTGTTTCATGAGCTTCTCCTGTAACACGTCTGTTTCGTTTTCTTTTGCCGGTCTGTCTGCTGTCATCAGACACAAAGGAGTTCGCAACACTGTAAAAGAATGAACGAGAGCGAACTTTCTCTGGAAACGCTCGGCATATGAGGCAACAGCAGCCTCACCATCTCTTCTACATTCTCCATAAATAAGGATGATTTCAGTTTTCATCGTTCACTTGCACGTTTGTTATTCCAAGATAGGTAAGATGTGCAGGCAATAAACACTGACCAAGTATTATAATGTTTAGAGCCGCAGTCTGTTCTACATCTGCACGACACGGGAGCTCCGGTCGCTGTGTACTGCCTGTTATGATACGTTGTAGTTCGCTATACGGTCACAGTGACACGTCGACTAGTCCCCTATTTGATACGTCGGAGGAATATAACGTTGCCAGTGGGGTTTCGCACCAGACGTTGTGAAGTACTGGTGTGTCCTACCCTCGTAGCCTGGAGGTGGGGTCCCACGCGCCATTGGATATTCAAGGGCCACTGAATGGCATGTCGTAAATTACAATTGAGTACCCATTACTATTCCTTCGATTACAGCGCCGTATGTGGTGAAACGAGGAAAATACTTAACATAAAACGTATATATTGTCGTAGAGTTGTAACCTGCAATAAAAAGGGGCTTCCTATTGAAGATTTCAAAGTTATCTCCCGCCGCCCGCACGCGGGTTGGGGTGGCAGGTCGAGTGTGGTGTCGTTGGATGTCCCCCTCCGAGACAAACAAAGTGGAATTATACCTTTTTTTGATTCGATGTACAGTTTTTATTTCATTGTCTTCCGTTAAAATGAACACACTGTACACTAAGGTGAAAATAGTCATAGGAAATCTCTTAATATCGTATCAGACCTGATTTTGCCTAGTGCAGGAAATCGACTTACATAGCAAGGCCTCAGTGAGTCGTTGGAAGTCCCCCGCAGAAATACTGAGCCAGGCTGCCACTATAGCCATCCAGCTTCAGAAGCGAAAGCGTTGTCGCTGCAGAGTTTTGTACACGAACTAACCTTTCGATTATGTTCCATAAAGGTCCGATGGAATTCAGGTCGGGTGATCTGAGTGACCAAATCATTCGCCCAAACTGTGCAGGATGTTTTTCAAACAAATCGCGGAAACTGTGGCTAGGTGACATGACGCATAGTAGTAGGAGAATGGCTGCAGATTGTCTCTAAGTAGCCAAACATAACCATTTCCAGACAATGATCGGTTCGGTTGAACCAGAGGATCCAGTTCACTCCATGTAAGGGCAGCCCACACCATTATGGAACCAACACCAGATTGGCTTTCCGGGCGGGAAGAATGGCCTGGTCCCCGGCACAAATCCTCCAGCGGACTTGTGTCGATGTCCGGTGAGCCAGCCAGTCTGTGGATGGTTTTTAGGCGGTTTTTCATCTGCCACGGAGAATGGGGGTTGGTTCCACTCATTCCGCTTCAGCTACACTATGTCGGCGATTGCTGCGCAAACAAGTTCTCCACATACGCGTACACCACCATTACTCTACCACACAAACAAAGGGGTTACACTCTTCTGGTGAGAGACGTTCCCTGGGGAGGGGGGGGGGGGGAGGGTCCACCGGGGCCGAACCGCACAATAACCCTGGGTTCGGTGTGGGGCGGCGGAGGGGTGAAGTGGACTGCGGTAGTTGTCGTGGGGTTGTGGACCACTACGGTTGCGGCGGGGACGGAGCCTCACCGTCGTTTCTAGGCCCCCCGTTAACATACAGTATAATACAATACAACACCAGCTTGGACAGCGCGTTGTTGGCAACTTGGGTACATGGCTTCGAGAGGTCTGCGCCACACTCGAACCCTACCGTCAGCTCTTATCAACTAACTCGGGACTCATCTGACCAGGCCACGGTTTTCTAGTGGTTTAGGGTCTAACTGCTCTCGGT
Organism: Schistocerca piceifrons; assembly: GCF_021461385.2. Classification (NCBI taxonomy): domain Eukaryota; kingdom Metazoa; phylum Arthropoda; class Insecta; order Orthoptera; family Acrididae; genus Schistocerca; species Schistocerca piceifrons. Next base: position 235,538,198 of record NC_060140.1, read on the forward strand.
CGTTAACTGAAAGCCGTCGGCCACCGCGTCGGTCATGGTGACAGGTAACGCCTGAGATTAGATATTCTCGACACACGCGTGACACTATGGACCTCGGAATATTGAATTCCCTGTTTCCGGAATGGAATGTCACATGCGTCTAGCCCCTGCTAACATACCGCGCTCAATGTCTGTTCATTCGCTTCGTGTGGCAATAATGACGTCGGAAACCTTTTCACATGAATCACATGAGTAAAAATAACAGCTTCGCCAATGCCCTGCAGTTTTATACACTGTGTGCGCGATGCTATCGCCACCTGTGTAAGTGCATATTGCCATCCCACGACTTTTGTTACTAGAATGTATAGCCACACTGAAGCCCCAAAAGAAACTGTTATAGGTATGCTATTCAAATACTGACATATGTTAACAGTCAGGACACGGCGTTGCGGTCGATAACGCCTGTATAATACAACAAGTGTCTGGAGCAGTTGTTACATCGGTTACAGCTGCTACAGTGGCAGGTTATCAAGATTTAAGTGAGTTTCAACGTGGTGTCATAGTCGGCGCACGAGCGATGGGACACTGCATCTCCGAGGTAGCGAGGAAGTGGGAATTTTCCCGTACGACCATTTCACGACTGATCGTCAATATCAGGAATTAACATTAAATCTCCGACATCGCCGGAAAAATATCCTGGAAGAGCGGGGCCAACATTGACTCAAGACAATCTTTTAAAGCGACAGAAGTGCAATCCTCCTGCAAATTGCTGCATATTTCGTTGCTGGGCAATCAACAATTGTCAGCGTGCGAACTATTCAAAGAAACACCATCGATTTGGGCTTTCAGAACCGAAGGCCCATTCGTACACCCTTGATGACTACACGACACAAAACTTTACGCTTCGCCTGTTCGGACGAGTCTCGTTTCAAATTGTATGGAGTGGATGGATGTTTACGGTTATAGAGACAACCTCATGTATCCAACCCTGCATGTCAGCAGGTGACTGTTCAAGCTGGTGGAGGCCCTAGGCTCTGTACTGGTATGGGGCGTAAGCAGTTGGAGTAATATGGGACCCCTGATACGACTAGATACGACTCTGACAGGTGACAGGTACGTAAACATCCTGTCTGATCACCTGCATCCATTCTTGTCCATTGTGCATTCCGACAGACCTGGTCGATTTCAACAGGACACGTCCAGAAATGCTACAGAGTGGCTCGAGGAACATTGAGTTTAAACACTTCCGCTGGCCACCAGGCTCCCCAGACGTGAACATTATTGAGCATATCTGGGATGTCTTGCAACGTGCTGAAGAGATCTTCACGCCATCATACTCTTACGCATTTATGGACAGCCCTGCAGGATTCATGGTTCAAATGGCTCTGAGCACTATGGGACATAACATCGGAGGTCATCAGACCCCTAGAACTTAGAACTGCTTAAACCTAACTAACCTAAGGACATCACACACATCCATGCCCGAGGCAGGATTGAAACCTGCGACCGCAGCAGTCACGCGGTTCCGGACTGAAGCGCCTAGAACCGCTCGGCCACCGCGGCCGGCGAGCAGGATTCATGGTGTCAGTTCCCTCCAGCAGTACTTCTGCGTGCTTGTGGGTCCCTACATGATGTTAGGCAAGTGTACCTGCTTCTTTGCCTCTTCACTGTAGATGTTATCACGCAACTATGAAGGGCCGTGACATGTTTAGTCTACAGGAAAGAACGAAGATATCAGCTAATAATAAACGAAGATGTTTTTTCGATCCAGTCCGTTACAGACTTTTGAATGTAAGGCAGTAAGGCGCACATCAATATTCCGGAAGTGCCGGAGCGGGACGCTCTCGTGCCGCTCGCCGACTGAGGAAGTGCGCCGGCCGGCCACTGGCCGGTGAAGAGCAGCCCCTGCAACATTGATGTCGGCGGCGGCCGGCGCTCTGTCGGCGTTTAGCCCACTTCCTGTTGCGTAATCGATGAGCACGTTGTGTAACAGCCGACAACGGAGATCGCTCACTGAGGCGGGACGCCTCGCTTCCTGATTTCGTCAAAACTGTTACTGTAGAGCACGCACGAATCCAGACCACCTCAGACAGCCAACTGGGCATACATTATACCGATTATAAACAAGAAAAAAGATTTATCATTTTACATTCTGTCTGAAATGAGTTGTTTCCATTTGCATGTATTACTCAAATGAAACTTCTGGGCAGATTAAAAGTGTGTAGCGGACCGACACTCGAACTCGGTACCTTTTCCTTTTGCAGGTGTTGTGCACATAGTTCCGCGTAGTCAGCGCGTACGCAACCTTCCCACTAGAGCGCGCCCCGCTAAGCAAAACAGCGCAGGCGCAGCGCTCGTCCGTCTCCGCACTACTAGATGGCGCTGCCATAGAGACGGACCAAATTCTGCTTCCGCCGATCCGCGTGTTAATATGTAGCGCAGCCAATGAGATTGCTGCTAACGTACAACCTTTTCTCCTCGCAGATCACACTCACGCAGTGATACATGAACATGCGAGGTATTATAACGAGTGTACAGGCCTCCGGTTAGCCAGTCTGCATTTGTCTGCACCAGTCTGTACCAGTCTATAGTCAAGTTTCAGTCTGCGCCAAATAAGATTACCATATTCCTGTACATAGCCATGAGGATAAATGTATAGACACTTTTGTCAAGTATCAGAGATCTATGTGAGAATAAGATTAACGTACCAATACCAAAGGAACTTCAGATTGTCAATTGTAAATAGCATCCAGAACCAAGTTAAGTAATTTTTATGCTTGTTATTATTTTAATAAATGTGTGTGAAAATTAATCAAGTTCTGTTTAAAGTTGGTCACCGTCAATCTGCTACTCTAAGTGAGCAAGTTGCATTTCTATCGTCTGACCTAACGGCAGAAGATAAACACGCCACTATGAGACCACGAGACATATTGCTGACAGTCGCCTACTTAGTTAGAGCAACAAGTCAAATAATCTGATGGTGTGTGTACTGAAGGTCTTACAGTATGCACATTACAGTGGGCAAGTGCTCTACTGACTCAACTACCCAAGCACGACTCAGGACCCATCCTCACAGCTTTACTTCCGCCAGTATCTCGTTTTCTACCTTCAAAACTTCGCAGAAGCTCTCCTACGAATCTTGCAGAAGTAGCACTCCTTGAAGAAAGGATATTGCTTAAACATGGCTCAGTAACAGACAGGGAAATGTTTCAAAAATGAAACTTTTCACCCTGCCAGGAAGTTTCCTATCAGTCCACACTCCGCTGCAGAGTGCAAATTTCTCTCTGGAAGCATCCCCCCAGGCTGTGGCTAAGCCATATCTTCGCAATATCCTTTCTTCCATGTGTGCTACTTCTGCAAGATTCGCAGTAAAGCTTCTGTGAAGTTTGGAAGGTAGGAGACGAGATACTGGCGGAGGTAGAGCTCTGAGAAAGTATAGTGAGTAGTGCTTGAGAAGCTCAGTCGCTAGAGCACTTTCCCATGAAAGGCAAAGGTATCAAGTTCGAGTCTCAGTCTGACACACAGTTTTAATCTTCCAGAAAATTTCGTATCAGCGCACACGCCACTGCAGAGGTAAACTTTCATTCCGGAATTACACAAGTATTAGCGACGTTATCGCCAGAATAACGCTAGGCAAAAATATCATTGCTGTCAGCAGTTTAGACACCACTTAACGATGCCCATGTAGCAGATGGATTACAAATAACATACGAGGTGTGACAATAAAATAATTAGACTGATTTTCTTTGCAAGATGTGGCAACCCTGCAGGCTTGAGTAGGCACAATAACTTTGACCTTGGTCTATAAGCTGCTTCTAGTCCAAGCGACACAGCGATGCAACTGCTCAGTCGTCAGTTGTACTGTAATAAGTTAACACGTGTTTGTGTCTCTCGTCACGGAAATGGAACCGCACAATATTGTGCAACGATATGCTATTTCTTTTTGCGTTAAATTGGGTGAAAACGCGACGAACACTTACGAGAAGCTTCAGAAGGCTTTTGGAGAGGAGATTATGTCGAGAGTTCAAGTTTATCGTTGGCATAAAATGTTTAGTGAAGGCAGAACGAATTCTGAAGATGAAGACCGCAGTGGACGACCATCAACCTCACGGACGAATGTCAACATGGCCAGGGTGCGTGAACTCGTACGATCTGGTCGAAGATTATCCTGACAATGATTGCAGAGGAACTGAACATCAATCGAGAAACGGTTCGTCTAATAATAACTGATGGTATGATAAATGGTTCAAATGGCTCTGTGCACCATGGGACTTAACTTCTGAGGTCATCAGTCCCCTAGACCTTAGAACTAATTAAACATAGCTAACCTAAAGACATCACATAGATCCATGCCCGAGGCAGGATTCGAACCTGCGTCTGTAGCGGTCGCGCGGTTCCAGACTGTACGCCTAGAGCCGCTCGGCCACCCCGGCCGGCGGTATGAGAAAGATTTGTGCAAAAATTGTCCCCAAGAATCTCACACCACAACAGCGAGAAACACGGAAAAATGTGGCAGCCGATCTGTTAGAGCAAACGGAAATCAATCCAGAATTGTTGAGCCGTGTTATCACTGGTAATGAAAGTTATTTTTTTTTTCAGTACGATCAAGAGACAAAACGCCAAAGTTCGCAATGGTGCTCAACGGGATTACCCAGACGAAAAATAGCTCGCATGTCAAAGTCAAAAGTGAAATGCATGCTCTTGTGCTTCTTTGATTCCAAGGGAATTGTTCATAAAGAGTGGTGCCTCCTGGACAAACTGTTAACCAATATTGCGACAAACAAATTTTAGAAAGACTTCGTAAAATAGTTCTTCGTGTCCGTGTCAACATTGGTGATAATTGGATTCTGCATCACGATAATGCGCCATCCCTTACTGCTCTGTCAGTACAGCAATTTTTAACCGCAAAACAAATATCTGTACCAACACAGCCACCTTATTCACCAGATATCGCTCAGTGGCACTTTTTTCTATTTCCAAGAGCTAAAACGGCGGTTAAGTGACACCATTTTCAAACAACACAAGATGTCGAAAAAGCTGTGACGAGGGTCTTGGAGGATATTACAGTAGATGAGTTCCAGAAATGTTACAATCAATGGCAGAAGCGCTGGACAAAGTGTGTGCGATCAGAAGGGAACTTCTTTGAAGGAGACAACACTAAACTTGACTAAAACGGTAAGAAACATTTTTTTTCACATCAGTCTCAATACTTGGTTGTCGCATCTCGTACAACGCCGGAAAAGAAATTAGTACACCTGCAGAGCTGAAGTCGATTTTGATTCGATGACGACATATTTACCATCTGGGGGACAGCTGCCAGAGTGCCTTCTGTGCCTACCGTTTAATGAAAATGATTCAAATGGCTCTGAGCACTATGGGACTTAACTTCTAAGGTCATCAGTCCCCTAGAAATTAGAACTACTTAAACCTAACTAACTTAAGGACACCACACACATCCATGCCCGCAGCAGGATTCGAACCTGCTACCGTAGCGGTCGCGCGGTTCCAGACTGTAGCGCCTAGAACCGCTCGGCCACCCGCCCGGCACCCTTTAATAGGGAATGTTCACAGTCATAATTCTCAGTGTGGTACAATCGTGTGAAGCAACCTGTCAGTCATGCCACATAGACGCACTCTTTTTTCCTATAGCCAACTGAGTGAGTTTGAACGGGGTCAAATAGTGGGCTTCCGAGTGGTGGAATGGTTCTCCCGGAGAAATGCCACATGAGGTGGCAGTGCTCGGTCAGTTGTGCAACGATGCTGGCATCAGTGGTCACGTGAACATTCTCACACCTGTAGGCGAGTTTCTGGTCGTCCACGCTATACACACGATCGCCAGGATCGTCGTGTTGTAGGGGCAGCAGTGGCAGATCGTACAACATCCAAGGCATAGATAAGAGGGCTCAGAACAGGAACTGTTTAAAACTGGTTATTAGCAGTGAGACTACTGGCACGCACGTCTCTACCCGTCAACGACTCACGGTACAGTATCGACGTGCACGGCCATCACAGTATGACTTAGAAGATGGAATGGCACGCCGCGTTCTCCAGCGATGAAAGCAGATTCTCCCATCACTCCACGCGAGTGATGGGCGTTTGCGTGTACTCCTGGTGGGCGCTGTCTCGCGGAATGCATTTGTCCAAGGCGCACTGGCTCCACCCTAGGTCTTACGGTCTGGTGTGCGATAAGCTACAACTCTCATTCACCTGTGGTGTTTCTGGAGAGGCTCTAACCAGCGCTCTGTTCTCGTAGAATGTCGTTAGATCCGTGGCTTTGCCGTTCTTGCAACAGGAAGCTGATGTGTCGTTCCAAGACGTTAATCCTCGCTCACACACTGCCCGTGAAACTCGACGTGCTCAGCAAAACGAGCAGCAACTTCCCTGGCCAGCACGATCTCCGGATTTGTCTCCATTAGAGCACTTGTATGATATGATGAGACGAGAAGTGACCTGTGCGAATTGTCAGGCAACAACTTTTACATAATTACATGAACCATGGACCTTGCCGTTGGTGGGGAGGCTTGCGTGCCTCAGCGATACAGATAGCCGTACCGTAGGTGCAACCACAACGGAGGGGTATCTGTTGAGAGGCCAGACAAACGTGTGGTTCCTGAAGAGGGGCAGCAGCCTTTTCAGTAGTTGCAAGGGCAACAGTCTGGATGATTGACTGATCTGGCCGTGTAACAATAACCAAAACGGCCTTGCTGTGCTGGTATTGCGAACGGCTGAAAGCAAGGGGAAACTACAGCCGTAATTTTTCCCGAGGGCCTACAGCTTTACTGTATGATTACATGATGATGGCGTCCTCTTGGGTAAAATATTCCGGAGGTAAAATAGTCCCCCATTCGGATCTCCGGGCGGGGACTACTCAAGAGGATGTCGTTATCAGGAGAAAGAAAACTGGCGTTCTACGGATCGGAGCGTGGAATGTCAGATCCCTTAATCGGGCAGGTAGGTTAGAAAATTTAAAAAGGGAAATGGATAGGTTAAAGTTAGATATAGTGGGAATTAGTGAAGTGCGGTGGCAGGAGGAACAAGACTTCTGGTCAGGTGACTACAGGGTTATAAACACAAAATCAAATAGGGGTAATGCAGGAGTAGGTTTAATAATGAACAAAAAAATAGGAGTGCGGGTAAGCTACTACAAACAGCATAGTGAACGCATTATTGTGGCCAAGATAGATACGAAGCCCACACCTACTACAGTAGTACAAGTTTATATGCCAACTAGATCTGCAGATGACGAAGAAATTGAAGAAATGTATGATGAAATAAAAGAAATTATTCAGATTGTGAAGGGAGACGAAAATTTAATAGTCATGGGTGACTGGAATTCGAGCGTAGGAAAAGGGAGAGAAGGAAACATAGTAGGTGAATATGGATTGGGGCTAAGAAATGAAAGAGGAAGCCGCCTGGTAGAATTTTGCACAGAGCACAACTTAATCATAACTAACACTTGGTTTAAGAATCATGAAAGAAGGTTGTATACATGGAAGAACCCTGGAGATACTAAAAGGTATCAGATAGATTATATAATGGTAAGACAGAGATTTAGGAACCAGGTTTTAAATTGTAAGACATTTCCAGGGGCAGATGTGGACTCTGACCACAATCTATTGGTTATGACCTGTAGATTAAAACTGAAGAAACTGCTAAAAGGTGGGAATTTAAGGAGATGGGACCTGGATAAACTAAAAGAACCAGAGGTTGTACAGAAATTCAGGGAGAGCATAAGGGGGCAATTGACAGGAATGGGGGAAATAAATACAGTAGAAGAAGAGTGGGTAGCTTTGAGGGATGAAGTAGTGAAGGCAGCAGAGGATCAAGTAGGTAAAAAGACGAGGGGTAGTAGAAATCCTTGGGTAACAGAAGAAATATTGAATTTAATTGATGAAAGGAGAAAATATAAAAATGCAGTAAGTGAAGCAGGCAAAAAGGAATACAATCGTCTCAAAAATCAGATCGACAGGAAGTGCAAAATGGCTAAGCAGGGAAGGCTAGAGGACAAATGTAAGGATGTAGAGGCCTATCTCACTAGGGGTAAGATAGATACCGCCTACAGGAAAATTAAAGAGACCTTTGGAGATATGAGAACGACTTGTATGAATATCAAGAGCTCAGATGGAAACCCAGTTCTAAGCAAAGAAGGGAAAGCAGAAAGGTGGAAGGAGTATACAGAGGGTCTATACAAGGGTGATGTACTTGAGGACAATATTATGGAAATGGAAGAGGATGTAGATGAAGATGAAATGGGAGATATGATACTGCGTGAAGAGTTTGACAGAGCACTGAAAGACCTGAGTCGAAACAAGGCCCCAGGAGTAGACAATATTCCATTGGAACTACTGACGGCCGTGGGAGAGCCAGTCCTGACAAAACTCTACCATCTGGTGAGCAATATGTATGAAACAGGCGAGATACCCTCAGACTTCAAGAAGAATATAATAATCCCAATCCCAAAGAAAGCAGGTGTTGACAGATGTGAAAATTACCGAACTATCAGTTTAATAAGTCACAGCTGCAAAATACTAACACAAATTCTTTACAGACGAATGGAAAAACTAGTAGAAGCCAACCTCGGGGAAGATCAGTTTGGATTCCGTAGAACACTGGAACACGTGAGGCAATACTGACCTTACGACTTATCTTAGAAGAAAGATTAAGGAAAGGCAAACCTACGTTTCTAGCATTTGTAGACTTAGAGAAAGCTTTTGACAATGTTGACTGGAATACTCTCTTTCAAATTCTAAAGGTGGCAGGGGTAAAATACAGGGAGCGAAAGGCTATTTACAATTTGTACAGAAACCAGATGGCAGTTATAAGAGTCGAGGGACATGAAAGGGAAGCAGTGGTTGGGAAGGGAGTAAGACAGGGTTGTAGCCTCTCCCCGATGTTGTTCAATCTGTATATTGAGCAAGCAGTAAAGGAAACAAAAGAAAAATTCGGAGTAGGTATTAAAATTCATGGAGACGAAATAAAAACTTTGAGGTTCGCCGATGACATTGTAATTCTGTCAGAGACAGCAAAGGACTTGGAAGAGCAGTTGAATGGAATGGACAGTGTCTTGAAAGGAGGATATAAGATGAACATCAACAAAAGCAAAACAAGGATAATGGAATGTAGCCTAAGTCGGGTGATGCTGAGGGAATTAGATTAGGAAATGAGGCACTTAAAGTAGTAAAGGAGTTTTGCTATTTGGGGAGCAAAATAACTGATGATGGTCGAAGTAGAGAGGATATAAAACGTAGGCTGGCAATGGCAAGGAAAGCGTTTCTGAAGAAGAGAAATTTGTTAACATCCAGTATTGATTTAAGTGTCAGGAAGTCATTTCTGAAAGTATTCGTATGGAGTGTAGCCATGTATGTAAGTGAAACATGGACGATAAATAGTTTGGACAAGAAGAGAATAGAAGCTTTCGAAATGTGGTGCTACAGAAGAATTCTGAAGATTAGATGGGTAGATCACATAACTAATGAGGAAGTATTGAATAGGATTGGGGAGAAGAGAAGTTTGTGGCACAACTTGTCCAGAAGAAGGGATCGGTTGGTAGGACATGTTCTGAGGCATCAAGGGATCACCAATTTAGTATTGGAGGGCAGCGTGGAGGGTAAAAATCGTAGAGGGAGACCAAGAGATGAATATACTAAGCAGATTCAGAAGGATGTAGGTTGCAGTAGGTACTGGGAGATGAAAAAGCTTGCACAGGATAGAGTAGCATGGAGAGCTGCATCAAACCAGTCTCAGGACTGAAGACCACAACAACAACAACAACAACAACATGAACAGGTCGAGCAGGTGTGGAATAACGTATCCCAAGACAGTGTTCGCCATCTGTACGGTCGACTGGATGCCAGAGTCAGCGCCGGCATTGCTGCCTGTGGTGGCCACACCACGTGCTAAAGTGGGTGTTTGAGCATGGGTCGATACCTGGTACCTCAGAACTGCTTGTGCTACTGATCTCTATCTGTAATCATTTCATGTACTCCATTTGCACTGTTGCAGCAATGAATCTTGAGTGAACTGCGAATATCTAAAATGGTGTATTAATTTTTTCCAGCAGTGTAGTACACGTTCGTTTCGCTGCAGAGTTTATAAGGAAAAAACAAGAATAAGTCTGGCTTACAATCATGATAAGTGGTTCGAATTCTGTAATAATCAATTAGCTATCTACACACATACTACACATACTCCGCAATCCACCATACGGTGCGTGGCGAGGGTACTTAGTACCACAACAATATTCACATGTCGACGCGCAATTTGCTGCGTTCTTCATCGACCCACGAGCCGAGTGATCCAGCGTCCTGGGTGATCTTTTTTAGTTTCCACTGTCTTTTTCAAAACAGTTGCATAGGCGGGACTGGGGCGTTTGACGGCCTCTGTTCCAGTGTTTTGTCCAACGGCCTCACGGCCGATGGGCGTCGTACGGCTCCACACCGGAGCGGACAGGCACTTCATTGTCTCTTCACTGCAATGTGTCTAGCCTGAAATCTGCCAATTTCATGTAGAGTGGCTACTCTGTGGGGCAGCAGTTGCTGATAAAAATGAAAAACAAAGTCCACAAAGGTAAAAATGGCGACTTGACACCTGGACTGTCGAGATGATGCCACATGTTGCGAATATTACATTTATAACAATGCGAATGTGCCAGGTATTGTATTCGTCAGTCACTGTGTACAGCGTCAGAACGTTCTGAAGAATACAAACGATTCATTAAACATAAACACTGGATAAAACAAGCAGTTTCCGAGCACAGAATCGAGAGCAAGCTTAGCATTATGACTGATGAGGCAAAAATCATAGTCTATGCATTAAATAAGTGCAATTAGGTGATCATAGACGCCGTGGAGATCATGAAATGCAACTTGAACTTAGTCGGCGGTTATATGCTTAGCGACAAAACGGTAGTGAGAGTCTGGACAAGAATATACTGAGTTTCCAGAATGAGATTTCCACTCTGCAGCGGAGTGTGCGCTGATATGAAACTTCGTGGCAGATTAAAACTGTGTGAAGGACCGAGATTCTAACTCGGGACCTTTGTCTTTCGCGGGAAACTGATCTACCAACTGAGCTACCCAAGCACGACTCACGACCCGTCCTCACAGCTTCAGTTCTGCTAGAACCTCGTAACCTTGCAGATCTAGCACTCTTGGAAGAAAGGATATTGCTGAGACATGGTTTAGCCACAGCCTAGGGGATGCTTCCAGAATGAGATTTCCACTCTGCAGCGGAGTGTGCGCTGATATGAAACTTCCTGACAGATTGAAACTGTGTGCCGAACCGAGACTCGAACTCGGGACCTTTGCCATCCGCGGGTAAGTGCTCTACCAATAAACTACCCAAGCACGACTTACGAGCTGCTTTCATAGCTTTACTCCCGCCAGTACCTCATCTCCTACCTTCCAAACTTCAGTCCGCCACCAAGTTTTCAAACCAGCACAACTTCGCTGCAGAGTGAAAATTCATCCTGGAAAGGTCCCCAACAACCTATGGGTAAGACTTTTCTCCAACAGTGCTAGCCCCGCAAGACATGCAGGAAAAAGTTTACGAAGTTGGAAAGCAGGAGAAGATGTACTTGCTGAAGTAAAGATGTGAGGGCGGTTCGTGAGTCGAGCTTGGATAGCTCAGCCGATAGAGGACTTACTCGGGAAAGGTAAAGGTTCACTACAGAGTGAAGATTCATTCTGTAAATACTTCGTTGCCTTGAACTCTATGGGATAGCGATATGCACATATACAGATCGCGGTAGCATTGAGTACACAATGTATAAATGAGCATGTACAATTCTGGAGACGTCATTTGCACTTGGGTGATTCATTTGGAAAGGTTGCCGACGTGATATATAGCCGCACGGCGGCAGTTAACAGCCGCTGGTCGCGGAATGGAAACAGGAGTTAGACGCTTGTGACATTTCATTTCGGAAACCGTTAGGGAATTCAATATAGCGAGATCCATAGTGTCAAGAGTGTGTCGAGAATACCAGATTTCAGGCAATGCCTGTCACCATGGCCAACGCGGTGGCCGACGGCATTCACTTGAAGACCAAGAGCAGCGGGGCTTGCGTAGACTTGTCAGTGCTAACAGAAAAGCAACACTGCGTAATAACAACAGAAAACATTGTGAGACGTAAGGCGAATCTATCTGCCAGAACGCTGCAGCGAAATTTGGCATTAAGGCTATCGCAGCGACAACCGACGCGATTCCGTTTGTTAACAGCGCGACATCACCTGCAGCGCCTCTCCTGGGGTGGTGACCATATCGGTTGGAACCTATACGACTGTAAACCAGTGGCCTGGTCAGATGAGTCCCGATTTCAGTTGGTAAGAGCTGATGGTAGAGTTCGAGTGTGGCGCGGACCCCACGAGGCCACTGACCCAAGTTATGAACAAGCCACTATGGAAGCCATGATGTTGTGGGTTGCGTTTACGTGGAATGGACTGGGTCGTTTGATTCAGCTGAACCGATCATTCACTTGAAGTGGTTATGTTCGGCTACTTGGAGACCATTTGCAGATATTCATGTACCTCATATTCCCAAACATCGATGGAATTGCCATCGGGCTTCAGTTGTTCGCGAATGGTTTGAAGTAAATTTTACGCAGTTCGATCATATGAATTGGCCACCCCGATCGTCTGAAATGCATCGGATCGAACGTTTGCAGTACATCATGGAGAGGTCAGTTCGCGTAGAAAATCCTGCATTGGCAAGACTTTCTATCTGGCTGGTGTTATTGACAGCGGCATCAGACTGTTTGCCGATGATGCTGTAGTCTACAGGAAAGTAGTATCACACGAAATTTGTGAACAAATCAATGAGGATTTGTAGAAAATAAATGCGTGGTGTAATGATTGGCCGTTATCTCTCAATATTAGTAAGTGTAACCTACTGCGTATAACAAGGTGAAAATCCCCATTAATGTACGAGTACAAAATAAATGCCCAGTCTTTGGAAGCGGTGACATCCGTCAAGTATCTGGGTGTGACTATTCAAAGTGATCTGAAATGGAACTATCAGATTACACAAGTAACGGGTAAGGCAAACTCTAGATTGCGGTTTATTGGTAGAATCCTGAAGCGATGCAGTCCTTCAACAAAGGAAATTGCTTACAATACGTTAGTTCGTCCAGTTCTAGAGTATTGTTCGACTGTATGGGACCCTTACCAGTTGGGTGTGATTCAAGAGACTGAGAAGGTCCAAAGAAGAGCAGCAAGATTCGTGACTGGTACATTTAGCCATCGCGAGAGCGTCAAATCTCGTAGAAAGTCTGAAGTGGGACTCACTAGCAGACAGATGACGCGCTAAACGGAAGGAGCTGCTCACTGAATTCCGAAATCCGATCTTCACTGAGGATGTAGAGCATATATTATTACATCCAACTTTCACATCGCGCAATGATCACCTTTCAAAGATAAGGAAAATTAGAGCTCGTACTGAGGCGTTCAGACTACTGCATCCAGACTAAGCGCCTGCAACTCTCGCTTCCCGCGAAGCAAACCGGTACAGCGGACCCCGGACCAAGTAGGGGTCAGCCTGGCCGGTCGTCCCGGAAACACAGACGCTTCCCAGAGACCACCAAAAGGCGTCCACGGCGCCGCAAGAGGTCGCTACAGCCGAGGACCTCTTTCGTTCCGCTCGACTCGTGACTGCAAACAGAGCCAGCCATACCCATGCGCCAAGCAGTATTTAGGCTGGCGCAGGAGCCTGGAGAGACGGTAGGGCCACCGGGTGCAGCGTCTTAACGCAACCAGATGGTCCTACCTGCTTCGCGACCACTGAGTTGCCAGCACGTCCAGAACACCGTCCCAGCAGACTGACAGGACATCAAACATGAAGTCAGGCCACATCGCAAGCTCCGTCAGTTTAGAGGAATAGCCTTCCGGCTTAGACTCCACCGACCCACAGGGGCTCATCTGTCCCTGTCAGGCAGCAGCAGCAGCGGGAGATACGGTTCACTCCGAGCGAGCCCACTGGTGTCACCGTAGCCGCCGCGTCATCATCCACCGCCGCCAGCGTACTGGAGCCATCCTCTCAGGGCCTCTACTCGTCCTCGAACTCAGGTGACGGCAACGTGGACTCCGCGCCGCTCTTCACGAGACGCCCCGGGCTAGATTTGGTGAAGTTGTATGGTTACTATAGACAGTTTATGTTTGGAAGAATCTCTGATTTAGTTATTGGTAGGCTTGGAGGATCAGTCCTAACTCACGAATATTGTTTTGTAAATTTTGAAGAAAGACTGTAGTTTAAATAAAAACACTGTAACTCACGCTCTGAGATTTTCCTATCCGCGGACGGCGGATATATTACAGATAGTCGTATTTCCATCGTACGATCCGCGAGTGGAACAGAGGGGCGTAAATATGACTTTGGCGCGGATTGTGCCCTCCGCCATATACCGCTTGGTGGCTAGCGGAGTATATATGTTGATGTGTATGTAGATATGGACGACTACAGAGGTAGCATGGCAGGGGACTCCCAGCGACTTGTTGAGTCCACGGAAAGTCGAGTTGCTGCACTAGACCAGGAAAAAGGAGATGCGACATAATATTTGGAGGTATCCCATTACGTTTGCGACCTCAGTGCATAACGTAAGACACTGCTATGTCCTGACCGTAACCTAATACCAAAGGAGTAGAATGATCAGCGAAGACATCGGAAGTGGACGTGTGCTAATTATAGGAATTGGAAGCAGATGCTTTTGCAATGGAATTTTCGCAAGGTGGAGGGGTCAAGGCCAGTCGCAGTTCTGAGCAGTGAGGGGAAATTGGCTGCCACGTGGCGCCGTTAATGTCCGACCCGGAAGGCCGGGTTTTGGAGGCTATAAATAGCTCGCGATGCGGGGTCGCGGGCGGGCGCAGTGCGCGGGGTTAACGGCCTGCCGGCTGCTATAGGATGGAGGCGGCCGTGGCGGCGGGAACACGTGGCGGCCGAGCCAGCGGGGGCCACCATCGATCCCCGCCGCCACAATGCCGCCTGACGAGACGATGGCCCGCCTCCCGCCTTCTGCCTCCTTCTGGGCCACGGCTTCAAGGCGCCGGGTGGCGGCTGCGGCTGCCGGGAGAGGCCGGCCGGTGTGCTGCGGAAGCTTGCAGCCCCTCTGGAGGTTTCCATTCCCCTGGTGCTAAGCTGGTAGCGAAGGAGAACTGGTCGGTTCTTGATATTCTGGTCAATATTCTCACACAAGTCGCCCCCTCGACCTGCCGGGACAGTGTTTCTTGCCACAATATTATCCACATCGATTATCCACATTTGAATAGCGAATACACGGGAAGGAAAAAAATATATAAGGAAAAAACGCACCACAGAGAAATTATACGAATGGTGCGGAAATAGATAGACGTGATGTACATGTACAGAAAAATAAATAAATAAAATG
Organism: Schistocerca piceifrons; assembly: GCF_021461385.2. Classification (NCBI taxonomy): domain Eukaryota; kingdom Metazoa; phylum Arthropoda; class Insecta; order Orthoptera; family Acrididae; genus Schistocerca; species Schistocerca piceifrons. Next base: position 235,553,550 of record NC_060140.1, read on the forward strand.
ATTAAGGTTTCAGAAACAATGGATGATTGATTCAACAGAAAAAGACTTGACAACCTGTCCAAAACATTAACGCAATGGTCTACGTCTGGTCCTAATGCAAGCAGTTATTCTGCTTGTCATTGATTGGTTCAAATGGCTCTGAGCACTATGGGACTTAACATCTGACGCCATCAGTCCCCTAAAACTTAGTACTTAACCTAACTAACCTAAGGACATCACACACACCTATGCCCGAGGCACGATTCGAACCTGCGACCGTACCAGTAGCGCGGTTCCGGACTGAAGTGCCTATAACTGGTCGGCCACCGCGGCCGGCATTGATTGGTATAGTTGTTCGATGTGCTCCGGAGGGATATATTGTCAAATTCTGTCGAAGTGGCGCATTAAATCGTCAAAATCCCGAGATGGTTGGAGGGCCCTTCCCGTACTGCTCCAAACGTTTTCAATTGCGGAGAGATTGGGCGACTTTGCTCGCGAAGGTAGGGTTTGGTGAGCACGAAGACCTGCAGTAGAGGCTTCTACCGTGAGAGGGCGGTAAAGTCAGGACATCTTGCCATGGAGGGCAACAAAACGGGGCGCACAATATTGTCCGATATACCACTGTGCTATAAAGGGCCGCGGATGACAACCAAAGAGGCCCCGCTATGAGAAGAAATGGCATCCCAGACCAACACTGCTGGTAGTCACGCCTTATGGCGGGTGACAATCGGGATGGTTTCCCACCGCTGTCCATGGCGTTTCCAACACGTCCTTGGCCTGGAAACTCGTTGATTGAAGTGCTATTATCTTCAATGATGAGACCCGCTGCGACTTGAGCCCCTATGAGCAGTGAACACCCCCCAAACAGCGGGAAGCGTGCCACTTCTCAACATGTACATCCCCTTTGGCTGCCATCCGTGACACCATTACTGCACAGCGGTATGTCGATCGGTATTCTATGCCCAGTTTGGTTGCCCTTTCATTGAGATCATGTTTGTCTTGGGAACCTTTTTCTCTCGACCAAATCATCCAGTTTCTCTAAAATTGTAATCATTCGTTTGTGTGTACATGGCTATCACATCTACCTATTTGCGTCTCATTTGGATACAACTCATAAAATTTTCTTCAGTACTTTGGAATAACCTAAGAAACATTGTTTAATGATTCCATATGCATTTTATTTTTCTTCCAAAATTAGGGTACAGAGAAATACGTCAAAATTTTATGCTTTAGTTATTTATGCACCTGAGGCAGTAATTTCATTTAACTTGACAAGTTTCAAATCCTTTTTTATTTACTTTATTGCCCGACGGATTGGTAGATATTGTCTTTGATTACATTCCTGGTGTTACGAGGTGGAGGACTATCAGAAACAGAATCACTGTGGCTTTTTTTCCTTATCCAGGTTCTTGATATTTATACAGTCCTACCTAGTGAGGATGTAAAACACAGAATGGCTACAGCTCTTAAAAAATTTGTCAAAGAGATGAATTTTTTGATATCTAATAGAGATTTATGTCTTAGGAAAAATTTTCTGGAGGTACTTGTCTGGAGTGTAGCCTTGTACGAAAGTGAAACATAAACAATAAACAGCTGAGACAAAAAGAGAACAGAAGCTTCTGAAATGTGGTGCTACAGAAGCATGCTGAAGATTGGCGGAGTTCGAGTAACTAATGACGATATTTCGTGAAAGACACTATATGAAACTGAGCTGTATAAGTTACAGTGTATATGAGTAGAGATTTCATGTGACTCATGTAAAATATTTTAACAGCGATAAAAGCATGTATGATTTACGTTATTTTCACGATGTACGAAGCTTCGCTTTTTTTTTTTTTTTTTTTTTTTTTTTTTTTGTGTGTGTGTGTGTAGACTATAGAGACCATGGTTGGGAGCTCTAGTGTTGCAGGGTGCAGCGGTGCCGTGTGGGAGGGTATTGCCCGGTTTGACGCTCGTTGGGCCTTAGAAAAACAGCACTAAGGAATTAAATATTTTATTGACAGTTACAATGCTTGTGTCTTCACATGACAATGTCCTTCAAATATACATGCATGTGTGAAGGATAAGACACTGTTCTGACGATTGCAGTTGTGGTCAGTTAGACGAAATGGATTGGCCTGCCGCAGGGGTTCTAGGCGCTTCAGTCCGGAACCGCGCGCCTGCTACGGTCACAGGTTCGAATTCTTCGTCGGACATGGATGTGTGTGGTGTCCTTAGGTTAGTTAGGTTTAAGTAGTTCTACGTTCCAGGGGACTGATGACCTCAGATGTTAAGTCCCATAGTGCTCAGAGCCATTTGAACCATTTCGTAGACTGCCCGAAGTCACGGACCCAAGTTGTGAAAAAGGCACTGTGCATGTTGGAGCTGGCTCCATTATGGTGTGGGCTGTTTTTACGTGAAATTGATTGCGCCCTATGGTCCAAGTAAACGATCATTGACGGGCAATGGTTGTGTTCGGCTACTGGGAGACCATTTGTAAACACTCATGGACTTCATGTTTCCAAACATCGATAGAATTTATGCGGGTGATAACGCGCCGTGTTACTGGGCCAAAATTGTTTGCGACTGGTTTGAAGAACATTCTGGACAGTTCGACCGAAATATCTGGCTACCCACCTAACACGTATGGGACATAATACAGAGGTCAGTTCGTACACAAAATGTGGGACCTGCAACACTTCGGCAATTACAAAACACAGAGGCAGCACGGCTCAATAATTCTGCAGGCGACTTCCAACGACGTTTTGAGTCGATGCTTCGTCGAGTTGCTGCACTACGCCGGGCAAAAGGCGGTTCGACACGACATTAGGAGGTAATGCACGACTTTTGTCACCTGAGTGTAGTACAATAATTACACTTTTTTGGAAAATTGGAAATTTTTGGTAAGTTCCTATGGGACCAAACTGCTGAGGTCATCGGTTCCTAGGCTTACACACTGCTTAATCTGACTTAAACTAACTTACGGTAAGAACAACACACACACCCATGCCCGAGCGAGGACTCGAACCTTCACGGGGAGTGTTGGGGAGGGGGGGGGGGAGGGGGAGGGGGGAGCCGCACGGACCTTGACAAAATGCCTCAGACCGCACGGCTACCCCGTGGCACACTTTTATGAATTTGAATTGGCGATGGTTTGCTTCTGCACTTCTACTAAATATCCCAAAGTTTTCTTTTCTATGTGTCCCTCATCTTATTTATTTTATAAGTTTAAACATTTTGTAGTATTCGAACAAATAAAGTACGTCATTTACGCTGTTGTATGCTAAGTTTCTGTTCCCGAAGAATAATTTTAGATAGGTGTGTATGTGGAATCTGTAGAGATGAACCAGATAACCACAGCTCCTTCTTGTTACATAATTCTCCGTCTCCAAAATTTTCATTATCCTGGCGATGAATATTTTTATCTGTGATGGCAAAATCTTGTAAGATGTTAGGCAGTGTGATGTTATACTTCAGTCTCCTCTACACCATCGATGTTTCGATCCTTGCGCTGGGGCCTCCTTCAGGATCTTCCGGTTTTCACGGTAGCAGAGAGTTTGAAAAGCCGACAATTCTGAGAAAACTGAAGCGCAACTTGACACGCTGTTCTTTAACTTCAATGTCAATGGTTTCGAAAGCTCACAGGCACTCAAAATTTTATCTGTCGCCTAAAGATTGAGGACTTTGTAATGTGCTACCTTTGGCCGTGTCTATAGGCTTGTCCTTTGGCTATTGTGGATCGGTTTCTGGTATCTGTTGGATGGGGTCTTTATCCTGTCTGGGAACGATGGGTCTGACTATTTGTAATTCGTGTAAAGCGAATCGTGGTGGGAATCTACTAGGCTAGATTCTCGCGTTTGCCACCACCTGTTGGGACGAACTTCTGAAAATCTGACAGGAAGCATCAGTTTCAAGAGCAATGCTATTAGCGTCCAGTGAAATGGCCTAGAGACTACTCTGGAGGCTGACAGAAGGGAATAGCTGGATACTACACAGCATGGTCATCAGCCCCTGCTCTCAAGATCGTGGTACAGGTGGATTTGTTACTAGTGTTAAAACGAAAACCAAACGGCATATAAATGCTGTGACAGTAATAAAAATGTCGCATACAATCTCCAGTATATTTACTCATATCGTTGTCGTAAGTTAATAGCATTAATTAAACAGTGGATAGCATTAAGATGATGGCTAAAATGATAAGATGAGCCAGCCATCCAATAAACATGTTAAAACCGTCGTCCAATTCAAATGTGCAAGAGTCCTGACGTCATACAAAATGTCAACCTTTTCTTCACTGTTGTTTCACCATCGCACAAAATTCAGACTAAGTACACTACTGGAAATTGAAATAAGAACACCGTGAATTCATTGTCCCAGGAAGGGGAAACTTTATTGACACATTCCTGGGGTCAGATACATCACATGATCACACTGACAGAACCACAGGCACATAGACACAGGCAACAGAGCATGCACAATGTCGGCACTAGTACAGTGTATATCCACCTTTCGCAGCAATGCAGGCTGCTATTCTCCCATGGAGACGATCGTAGAGATGCTGGATGTAGTCCTGTGGAACGGCTTGCCATGCCATTTCCACCTGGCGCCTCAGTTGGACCAGCGTTCGTGCTGGACGTGCAGACCGCGTGAGACGACGCTTCATCCAGTCCCAAACATGCTCAATGGGGGACAGATCCGGAGATCTTGCTGGCCAGGGTAGTTGACTTACACCTTCTAGAGCACGTTGGGTGGCACGGGATACATGCGGACGTGCATTGTCCTGTTGGAACAGCAAGTTCCCTTGCCGGTCTAGGAATGGTAGAACGATGGGTTCGATGACGGTTTGGATGTACCGTGCACTATTCAGTGTCCCCTCGACGATCACCAGTGGTGTACGGCCAGTGTAGGAGATCGCTCCCCACACCATGATGCCGGGTGTTGGCCCTGTGTTCGTCGGTCGTATGCAGTCCTGATTGTGGCGCTCACCTGCACGGCGCCAAACACGCATACGACCATCATTGGCACGAAGGCAGAAGCGACTCTCATCGCTGAAGACGACACGTCTCCATTCGTCCCTCCATTCACGCCTGTCGCGACACCACTGGAGGCGGGCTGCACGATGTTGGGGCGTGAGCGGAAGACGGCCTAACGGTGTGCGGGACCGTAGCCCAGCTTCATGGAGACGGTTGCGAATGGTCCTCGCCGATACCCCAGGGGCAACAGTGTCCCTAATTTGCTGGGAAGTGGCGGTGCGGTCCCCTACGGCACTGCGTAGGATCCTACGGTCTTGGCGTGCATCCGTGCGTCGCTGGGGTCCGGTCCCAGGTCGACGGGCACGTGCACCTTCCGCCGACCACTGGCGACAACATCGATGTACTGTGGAGACCTCACGCCCCACGTGTTGAGCAATTCGGCGGTACGTCCACCCGGCCTCCCGCATGCCCACTATACGCCCTCGCTCAAAGTCCGTCAACTGCACATACGGTTCATGTCCACGCTGTCGCGGCATGCTACCAGTGTTAAAGACTGCGATGGAGCTCCGTATGCCACGGCAAACTGGCTGACACTGACGGCGGCGGTGCACAAATGCTGCGCAGCTAGCGCCATTCGACGGCCAACACCACGGTTCCTGGTGTGTCCGCTGTGCCGTGCGTGTGATCATTGCTTGTACAGCCCTCTCGCAGTGTCCGGAGCAAGTATGGTGGGTCCGACACACCGGTGTCAATGTGTTCTTTTTTCCATTTCCAGGAGTGTATTTCGGTAGACCAAAGTCTTCCTTCCTGTCAGCGTACAAAATACACGACGTTAAATCGTGGTGCACCGTGAGTGTGACGCCACCAGCACTGCATTCCGGTGGATCCACACGCCACACCACGAGGACCACTTCGTCCCTTCTTGTAGTTCTAAACGAAATGCGCTACGGTCGTATAGTTGTTCTGTCGGCGGCCTAGTGTTGAAACAGTTTCGTGGACTGGTAGGGAGCTCGATACATGAATGAGTCGGCAAGCAGCCGTTTCATGTATAGGGGCAGGTCATGGAGCCGGTACGGCTCAGATGATGTTGAGTTCTCAAGTTGGGAGTGAATAACCCTACGTAGCTCACAATGTTATTTTTTCAATATGAAAGGTTTAAAATACGTTTTCGTGCGTGGGTATTTAATTATCATTTATCATTACCTGATTACCTAGGCTAATGGCTGCGCTTCAGCAAGCGTGTACGTGGTCGACTGGGAGAAGACAACACACCAGATACTGGATCCAGTAGTAGCCGGAGTATTAGTGAAAAATTTGTGCTTAGCGAGGTCCAAGCAAAGCAACTAAATTCCATTTTCTTATCTGAAAAAATGAAGTGCTGTTTCTAACTTGGAACCGTTGCCCTGGTGTAGGTAACTGTCAGAAGTTACTTGACTCCATCTGCAGACATGTGTAACATATGTTAGTATTGGATATTTTCAAGTCAAGTGATCAAATCCTGCTTTCTGAAAGCTACAGGGCATTTATTAGCGACATAAGAATAATAACAATTTTAGGTCTCACTCTTGGATCAAAGGGAGGCTGCTGATCTTCTTTACATTGATTTTACTATCGTAACAATGAAGAGGATGCATCTGGATCCTCCCACAAACTCTTTGTGGAGCAATACGTCACGTCATTTGTCTCGCGAACAATTCAAATGGCTCTGAGCACTATGGAACTTAACATCTTATGTCATCAGTCCCCTAGAACTTAGAACTACTTAAACATAACTAGCCTAAGGACATCACACACATCCATGCCCGAGGCAGGATTCGAACCTGCGACCGCCGCGGTAGCGCGGTTCCAGTCTGAAGCGCCTAGAACCGATCGGCCGCTGTTGCCGGCTCACGAACAGTATGTCACTAAAACTGTGTGGATCTTGGACGCGACCGTCAGTGGGACTTTGAAATGTTTTATCGCAAACAGACACTATGCTGAGATGTGCCACATCTCAGACATGATGTTGGTTTATTTCAGCAAAATAATACGATATATGGAAACCGTAAAATTCCACAGTATGGGATAAACGCAATTTGACGGCGCATGTTGCGTCTTGATGAAGTTCTGGGTGTATGATCGGACATGTGAAGCGACTTGGAAGTAAGTTTTCTCGTATCCCATTGACTTTGCACAGCACGCTCCTATAAGAGAGAACTGCTTTTTCTAACCTCTGATTGATTAGTTTTTGAGAACAGACTCGAGAACGACCTGACACGAAGGCCTCGCAACAAGAAAAACCTTTGTTTTGGTAATTGCCACCTTAACTCCCAATTTATACCCATGAAACTCTCTCCTCTATTTCCCGATAGCAAAATTCGAGATGCGGTTCTGCGAAATTTTGATGACCTCCATCAATCCTATTTGGTAAAGATTGCACATCGTACAGCAGTAGTGTAGCAACGGCGGAGAAAGTAGTGTAGGCATTCTCTTTAATAGACCTGTTACTTCTTCTAAATGTTTTGCCAATAAATCGCAGTCTTTGATCTGGGTCCCCTTCGATATCTGCTATGTGATGGTTCCACTTTAATCAGGCTGGGTCTCATTAGGAACCGACATATTCAGCAACTGTGAAATAACACAGCAATCTTTTGCTTATCACTCTGTATTTTACCGCAGATCTAGATAGATTTCATCTGCAGTATAGCTACCGTCAGTGCTTTTAGAAGCGATGATAGACACCTACAAACTTTCTACAAGCACATGCTGTTAAAAAGACCTTAAACTACTCACAGCTCAATTTGAGCAACTTGATGACAACAGTGTGCGATATGCTTGCAGACAGCTGACAGCATGGAACGAAATGCACACAGTCAGCATATCAGTGTCACTACGTCGCCACAGTACATCACGCGCCGTAGCTCACCAACAATGCACATATGTTCATAGAAGTGTGATTACCTAACCTCGCACTATGTTTACGCATTATATCACGAGAGTCACGACGTCATTTTTATTTTCCCTGATAAAAACATGTAATAATCAAATTTTGATTTTATTCTGAAAGATAAGTTACATAATGCCATTTCATTATTTTACAACCTTGTCAGGAGCACTAGTTTCATTAAATGGAATGGTTCGAATGGCTCTGAGCACTATGGGACTTAACACTCAGGTCATCAGTCCCCTAGAACTTAGAACTACTTAAACCAAACTAACCTAAGGACATCACACACATCCATGCCCGAGGCAGGATTCGAACCTGCGACCGTAGCGATCTCGCGGTTCCGGACTGATGCGCCCAGAACGCACGGCCACACCGGCCGGCGGTTTCATTAAAGAATTCAATAATACTCACTTGAGTAAGAAGAAACACCTAAAATTCTATTTATAAAGAAGAATCAGAGTATAGTATTTACTGTTGTCCTTTAAGAACTCATACACTAGCACCCAAACTTTAAGCAAAAACCTGAACAGGATGTCAGAAGTGTAAAGCAGCAAAATAGAATAGATCGCACTAAATTAGCCAAGCAATAATGTTCATGAGTGTGTATGTTTGTGTGTATTTCAGCCAACTGCGTGTTTTGGAACACTGTGCCGTCACCATTTTACCATTTATCCAACCTTTGAGATGGCTTATAAGGAATCTACATTTTCATTTAAAATATTTTACTTCTCTGAACGGTGATCCACACGACGCACGTACCACCCTCCCCCCTCACCACTCCGGCACAAAATAAGATCGGGAAGATACATAATGGCGTGTTGGACCATCAGCTACTAAATTTGCATCTGACAGTTGACGGCGCAGGCGTCTCAGAAGAAACAGTTCGGAACATTATAAACGAACACTTACCAATAAGATAGGTCCTGCAATATCGCACTTATCTGATGAGTGCCCCAGAAAATCAGTTGTAAAAACAAATTCCTCAGCTGTATTGCAACTTTCTCGAAAAGAAAACTAACTCTTTTGCAGCGATTACTGGGGAGCACTATTTGATGTGTAGAATGAAACAAAAATCAAACCAGCGGGTGGGAAGGCTAATGGCTAGTAGTTTCTGGCATATTAAAAAGACTGTTCTTGTAATCACACTGCAAATGATAAAACCAAAAGTGACAATTACTATCCATCCGAATGGAAAAATATTTGATATTAGGGCTACATAGCAAAACAGAAAAATTAGAAAGGATATATTTGTAGTTGGAAATCATTTAAGATACAGCTGAACAGATTATGCCACCGTACGCAGCACTTTTTTTTCCAGTCATACACGATCGAAATTCAGGAATGAAGTCTATATGACTTAGGACAAAGTGCACCAAATAAATACGTCGAAAACTAAGCAGACTACTGTCTTCCCGTAAAACACACTATTCCATTGCCAGGGTGAGCAAATTTTCAGCGCCGGCCGGAGTGGCCGTGCGGTTCTAGGCGCTGCAGTCTGGAGTCGAGTGGCCGCTACGGTCGCAGGTTCGAGTCCTGCCTCGGGCATTGATGTGTGTGATGCCCTTAGGTTAGTTAGGTTTAATTATTTCTAAGTTCTAGGTGACTGATGACGTCAGAAGTTAAGTCGCATAGTGCTCAGAGCCATTTGAACCATTTGAGCCAATTTTCAGCAGGATTCCTACTTGACAGTGTGTCATAACATATTTTGTAAACTAGTATACACGGAAGATTTTTCCTACAGCTGTCTGTACTGTGTGCTTCATTACATTTATAGAAACCTACGGCAAGTAGAACAATGAAAGATATAATGTTAATAAATTCCACTATTTATTCAATACATCGACGTGAAGAAACTCTTAAAATTTTACACAAATGCTTCATATTTACGCGTTGCTGAACGCATTCGCTAATATTAGGCCAAACAAGCAGCTGTAATATTTCTTACAATTTTTGTGAAAGAGAATTCCAACGTTATTCCATATAGTAAATGTGTGCTATATGGTCTTCATAGCAAAGTTATTTTCATATCTCATCTCTTATTGTGCGACGTCATACATCATAAATAAACTCTCCTTTGCCATTCGTATAAATTATTCTTTTTATACTCCTTGACATCACTGGGCATCCTCTCTTGTGCAAGCCACTCTAATTTTTGTGCACCTAGCTTTCTTCGTGTTTCTGTTCTTCCGGATTTTTTTTCTTCGCAGTTTTAACACCTGTGTTTTGATATTATTTAATATTTGTACAATCTTTTGGGGATATTTTAAGTTGCTATGAATCATGTTGTCTCCGGTATTTCGTTACTTATTTTGCAGATATTGCTTTAAGGAAACCAATTACTTGTTTATTGCTATATGTGACCTATTAAGTAGTTCAACTCGATGGGTTAATACAGATAACATTGCCAATGTAATCATGCAATAATTCAGATGTTACACCAGATTAATGTTGTGTAGGTCCCCCGCGAGCACGCAGAAGTGCCGCCGCACGACGTGGCATGGACTCGTATAATGTCTTAAGTAGTACTGGAGGGAATTGACACAATCAATCCAGCAGGGCTGTCCATAAACCCGTAAGAGTACGAGGGGATGGAAATCTCTTCTGAACAGCACGTTGCAAGGCATCACAGATATGTTCATTAACGTTCATCTCTGGGGAGCCTGGTGGCCAGCGAAAGTGTTTATACTCAGAAGAGTGTTCCTGGAGCCACTCTGTAGCAATTCTGGACATTTGGGGTGTCACATTGTCCCGCTGGAATTGCCCAGGTCTGTCGGAACGCACAATGGACGTGAATGGATACAGGTGATCAGACAGGATGCTTGCGTATGTGCCAACTGTCAGTGTCGTATCTAGAAGTTACAGGGGTCCCATATAGCTGCTGACATGCAGCGTCCATGCATCCATGAGGTTGTCTCCATACCCGTATATGTCTATCCTCTCTATACAGTTTGAAACGGGACCCAACCGACCAGTCAACTTGTTTCCAGTCATCAATCCAGGGTCGGTGTTGACGGGCCCAGGCGAGGCGAAAAGCTTTGTGACGTGCAGTCGCCTAGGGTACACGAGTGGGTCTTCGCCTCCGAAAGCTAATATCGATGATGTTTCGTTGAATGTTTCGCACGCTGACACTTGCTGATGGCCCAGCACTGAAATCTGCAGGAATTTGCGGAAGGGTTGCACTTCTGTCATGTTGTTTCTCATCGTTGGTCCGTTCTTGCAGGATCTTTTCCCGGCCGCAGCGATGTCGGAGATTTGATGGGTCGGCAACGCCTGTATAAGACAACAGGTGTCTGGCGCAGTTCTTAGATCGGTTACTGCTGCTAAAATGGCAGGGTATCAAGATTTAAGTGACACTGAACGTGGTGTTATAGTCGGTGTACGAGCGATGGGGCGCAGCAACTCAGAGGTAGCGATGACTTGGGGATTTTCCCGTACGACTATTTCACGAGTGTACCGTGAATATCAGGAATCCGGTAAAACATTAAAACTCCGACATCACTGCGGCTGGAAAAAGAACCTGCATGGACAGAACCAATAAATACACTAAGCTCCATACAACTAAAAAATGACATGTTTTATACCATTGCGTCGCAATTTTGTTGATCGTAAAAGTAATTCCAGGAAATATAAATAATATTCCACACGTCTGTCACTGAAAGATGTTAATATACTGGGTGAGTCACGTAAGACATAACACCCCTCTTACTTCGTGAACAGTTACACACACATAAACACGGTTTTAGGCAAATGTCAGAGAATCAAGGGGCACGTATTTTTTTCATTTGGTTAGCATTTTTTAGACCTGATATCAACGGAGATATTGAAGCAAGTACGTTTTTTTTAAAAGTTGGAACCCTACATTTTTTGTAATTCCATTCGATAGCTCTTGAGAAGACAATTACAGCGATATAGCATTTGTTAATGTTGACGTTGAAACCTAACGTAAATAAATTCGATAAATGTCCTAGAAATGTGAGAACACAGTGGCCGCAGTCGACATTAGCGGTGCAACGCCAGAGTTCTCGTGCTACGCTATGTCAGAATATCAACACATTGTACACCAATGAGGAGAAGTAGGACACATTATTTTTATGTGGTGAATATTAAAGAAATGCCGTAAAAACAGTATAGCAATACAGGGCCACTGAACCGGATCACCGATGTCCGACGCCCCAGACAACAGCACGAATTGTTAAGACGCGGACAGGCTGCTTGAACGTCAAAAAGATAACAAGAAACAGGAGTACAACTGACAGAGAACACGAAGAAGCTGTTCTGGCTACTACGTTACTGAATCCGCACAATGGTCCGAGACATACTACCAAGGAATGTCGAATCGGCCAAATTTCGAACGTCGTCGGTTTGCCCTTCAGCAACTGAGAGACGGCCCTGCTTTTTCGAAGACGTGCTGTTTATCCATGAATCAACGTTGACTAACCACGTAAGTGTGGGTAACATGCACTACTGGGCAGCCCAAAATCCGTACTGGCTTTTTCAGGTGCAACATCAAATGCCGTGGAGCGTAAACGTATGATGCGGCATCATAGGACATTACATTGTGCGGCCTTACGTCATCTCAGGCGTTGGACATTGGGGTGCACACTTTCCGACGAACATTCTGCCGCTTCTTCTAGAACAGGTACCACTGGATATTCAACAGTGTATGAAGCCACAACACGACGGTTGTCCAGCTCATGCATCCTGTGTTGCAACGCAACTACTAAATGAGACCTTTCCTGCACGGTGGACAGGACGAAATTAAGTTGTCAAATGGCCTGCTAGGTCCACCGATTTGACTCTTCTTGATTTTTCTTTTTTTTTGGGGGGGGGGGGGCATCCAAAAATTCAGTCTATGACGAAGCCCTAACTACGCCAGACGATATGTGTTTTCGAGTTTCCAGTGCAAATTACCATCAACTTCAACGAAGTGAGATGTTTCAAATGGGAAATCTCGAATCCAGTCACACGCCTGAGATGCTATACACAATAGTCGTCACATTTGCTTAGAAGCCGCTTATAAGAAACAGAGTCACGAGCCGTTTAGAAATCTAAGAATATGGAATCGACTTGAGATATCCTGTCGATAGCGCTGGTCACTACCGAGGTTATAATGAAGTTTATGAATGTCAATAATAAACTAGGGAAAGAAATAAGTAATTAACACGTTCAGGAAAGACACAGACATATCTAGATGAACAGTGATTATCTGGCGACAGTTCTCTCATACCACACCTCTGTCGTCAATACTTTTGCTCGCACGTCACCATGATGTAATACTCTGAGAATACTTTGCTGTTGACATATTCACCTGTGCAACTACCCAGTGGCTGCTCTCTCCGTGTACCTTGATCGCACAAGAGGCCTAGTTTTTCGTCACACGCCGCACTATGACCACCTGACCCTGGCAATGTACTTCGACAGAGGAAGAACGTGCAGCCTTTCATGGCGGATATAGTACCAGGACGTATTCTTGGAGGGCGAACGCAGAATTCCTATTTTTAGGGCACCTACCCTCTGCCCTACGAGGCGGTGTTCGCTTTAATGGAGCCCGGGCTGTCTATAAACCACCTATTTGAGATCAGTGGAACGTGAAAAGCCCTCGACCCACGAGCGCCAGAATTGGTTTTCTTTATCGCCGTTCTACGCGCTCCTCTCCCTTGAGTCGCCGCACAACGTGTGGCGGCGTATGCGTGTGTGTGTGTGTGTGTGTGTGTGTGTGTGTGTGTGTGTTTGTGTGTGTGTGTGTGTGTGTGTGTGTGTGTGACACACTTCCTGTTTATCTTCACCACAGCAAAATACAGAAGAAATTCCATTCGAAGAACGGCTTGTCATAAACAGGGGAATGAGGACACAAGAAAAGATATAATCTGTTTATAGTTCACTGTTATATAACATGATTTACGTAATATCATATGATACATATAACGTGGAAACTGTTATTATTTCACAACTGTTTCGAAATGTCGATACGATGTTTGAGGTAAATTGTTTTAGTGGAGAGGAAACAACTTAGCATTGATAACACTATTTTCTTCTAACGAGGTATTAAAGCCTCTTCGGCTTCTTAAATAGAATGACGTAGTTTCTGCGACAGCACCCGAAAGCGATTTTTTTTATAAAGTAGTGCAAGCTGAAATTACCCATGGTTTATTGCAAATCTTATGTTAGAAAGTCGAGGGACACGTATTTTTTTTATCTGGTTAGCGTCTTTAGCACTGATATCAACAGAGATATTCAAGCAAGTACGTTTCTTTTGAACGTGGAACCATACACAGTGGCCAAAAAGAAATGTAGATTTATTGTAATCGATTGTATTACATTTAACGTATAACGTAGCGTAAATGCTAGATACAATTGGAAAAAAAACATAGCTCTGTAGGCGGATCGATCAGTTTTTCCATTAACCAAATTCAGACGTAACTTCATCTACAAATAGATGCATATGTCTCTTTTCTAGTTGCCAGTTTCTTAAGAAGAGATTTAAGAATGATATTTTTATATTAAATTGTAACTTGTAAAAACTGTACTCTCTATTACTTTCTGTGAGTTTACAGAGAAACTTATAAAATTATAGACCATCTGGAGATGGTCTTAAGTCCAACAATGATTACTGGTAAATACCTCATGTTCTTTCACCGACACCTGGGTGTATACTGAATGGTGATTACATAATTAATAATTAATAAACAAGATGCTAACAACAAACGTCATAACTGGAAACACGAAGGACAAGTAACAAGAATTTTGCTATGTGCGTAGTACAAAAGCATATAAAAACCGTGACACAACACAAATTAACAGAATAACATGTCCAAAAAAACAAACCATTAGTAATAAAAGCAGTTCATTGGGAAATAATCATTAGTCACACATATTGGGTGATTCAGAAACGAAGAACACATTTAAATTGTTTATCACAGACGAATTATGAAAGATAGGAAGACATTGCGAATGTCGCTTCACTGGATAGCGGAAGTTTCGAAGTTTCATGCTCGCACAGACACCTTCACATCTCAACTTCTCAGGTCTCGAAGTGTAGCTGCCATAAGTTAGACAAAGCTCTGTCCTTTCTGTATCCCCGCAGAAAGAAATCGCAAGGTGTGAGATCAGAGGACCTGACAGGGCAACAGCAACGAACAAGATCTTGTTGTTGACCTCTTCCAGTCCGACGTTGTGGGATGGTGGTGTTAACATACCTTGAGGTGAAAATGACTCGAGGAACAGACATGTATAAAAAAGAAATCGTTGAAATCTTTGTGAAGCTGAAGAAACTACCAGTTTCGCAGTTTCGTGGTACTTGAATTACGTAACCATTACGGCACCTCAGCTCAACCTCTCGATACCAGCAATATTATACTGTGTTTCTGTAAAATACTTAACATATTTCTGTGACAACATTCAGATTTGATTTCATTAATGTAGAGGTACTTCGATACATCGATATGTATATATTGCAATGTATTATTCTTATGTGTATTCTTTCTTTTTGTCACTATGATCATTGACGTACTTGTAACTCTGATTTTTGGGCGCGTAAGCGGTTATTAGAGAGTCAAGCTTTGGTCGTCATGTTAAAAAGACGCAAATTGTATTCAGTTTATGAAATGCGAACTTAAACAGTGAGGAAGATATTTTCAACCATGTTTTATATTGTGAAGTGATGTTTTGGAACGAGTTACGTGATATTGCAACAAAAGTAACAAAAAAGAAGTGTAACTTAAATTCGGAGTGCTGATTACATTTTTACATCACCATTGTCCTAACTTGCAAAAGTTTAATCTTCAAGAATGATTTATGAAACACATCTATAAAACTTTTGAATATCGCAGAATAACACCTAGGCCTCTTTGCATCCGAGCTTGGAATCATCACTACCTAGATTTTCGACGATTGAGCCATGAGTTCACAACGAGACCAGCGTGGGAAACACGAAAAGATGAGTGCCTAATTTATCCATTATTTCAAGAAATGACTTTATTAACTGTGCTCTAAGGAAACCTGCCACATAATATAACTTTGTTGTTGCCCGAAAATGCAATATTTAGTAGCGTGAGCAACACTACAATCATAACTAATTTTTGAGCTTTGTTGTGGAAGGGTTGTTAGAATGTCCAAGTATGAAATTCCTGTCACAGCTCTCTCCGCTAAAAAGGAAGGTCCATAAACTTTGTGACAAGGAACGGCACTAAAAACATTCATTTTGTGTGACGCTTTTTCATGTTCGACAACGACACCAAGATTCCGTGATCCCAAAATTGTTACGCTTTGGCTGTTTACTTTACCCGATGAAGCACCGATTCGTCGCGAGAGATGAGGTCTTCGAAAAAAGCGTCCTCTGCCATATACTGGAGAACTGAATTGCTAAATTCGTACCTTGTGTTATGGTCGCCGGCATGCAATTCCTACAGTAACTGCAACTTACAAGGCTTCATATGCAAGCGTCGATCCAGAACACGCCGCTCCATTGTTTGAGTAAGTTTTAGTGTCCGAGGGCTCCGTATGAACCCATCTCGGATACGCTCGACAATTTCATCACACATGTATGGCCGACCAGTGCTCTTTCCTTTGCATGTGCAATCAACTTCGAAGATTCTGTTATGGCACTTATAAACGCGCTTATTCAGAGACGGCTTCTTGCTGAATCGATGGCGGAATGCACATTGCACTTTAAACATGGATTGACCTCGCGCAAATTCCGCACAGAAAATAATTTCTTTTGTGGTGTAGTAGCCATGTTGCTACAAACAACCAACATCGCAGCAGTGTCGAAACTGTGAAGATACTCCTACCCAGAGACATACGCAATGTGTTTCTATCTTTTGTATTTCGTCTATAATAAACAGCTGATATGTGTTCTTTCTTTTGAATGACAATGGCCCACAGAAGTATGCGATAATACTATCCAATCCGCAGCTCGTGGTCTCGCGGTAGCGTTGTCGCTTCCCGAGCACAGGATCCCGGGTTCGATTCTCGGTAGGGTCAGGGTTTTCACCTGCCTCGAGTGACTGGGTGTTGTTGTGTCGTCTTCATCATCATCATTCATCCCCATTACGGTCGGAGGAAGGCAATGGCAAACCACCTCCTCTAGGACCTTGCCTAGTGCGGCACTGCGGGTCTCCCGCATCGTCCCCTATGCTCTGTCAAGGGACATCATCATCATCATCATCGTCATCATCGTCATCAATCGTGCTATAGTAGGGCTTGTTCTTCTACAAAGCTGATAACTTGAGGAGAAGAGCTCATGTTTCTGCTAAGGAAAGATTTAATTTAATATCAATACTTTAGGAATCAATACCGTAATGTCTGAGTGATTTTCATTCACTATGTGAATTTTGTTCACTTGCGTTGTGATGTAATTGTCGGACATAATACGGAAATTGTAAAATTTCTGCTGCTTCTTTTTAAACACGCAAATTAGGGGGCGAACATTAATAAAACCGACAAAGTGCAGGGACGGATTCCTGACTCGAAGCGGAGGAAAAAAGTCCCATGAACATGTACGCAGAAATGGACAGTCTGTGTGCAACGACAACAAATCGTTCCGAACACAGTACAGAGCTGCAACCCATCCACATCACAACAGATGTTTAAAGTGACCAATATGGGATACAACGCACAAGCTTACACGTCGCATCGTGGACTGCCACACTCTTTCGTCCGTTTCGGTCTCTCTCCGAATATCGTCACATGTGTCGTGAACACGCTGTTGAACGGCCTGCACATCAGGAACTGGTTCAGCACACACAACGCTTTTCAGGTGTCCCGCGAGGTAAACATACAGGGGTTCAAGTTCGGCGATCTACCAAGCCCTGCTACTGAGCCACTGTGTCCTGTTCAACGTCTGGGGAAGATGTTGAGGTGGCAGCGATCTGTAATGCGGAGTGGGGTGGTGCTCCGTCATGCAAATGGTTCAAATGGCTCTGAGCACTAAGGGACTTAACATTGATGGTCATCAGTCCCCTAGAACTTAGAACTACTTAAACCTAACTAACCTAAGGACATCACACAACACCCAGTCATCACGAGCCAGAGAAAATCCCCGACCCCGCCGGGAATCGAACCCAGGAACCTGGGCGTGGGAAGTGCCCAATAGTGCATATTATGCCGGTTTACGTTACCGCTTTTGGTGAATGACGCTTCGTCGCTAAATAGAACGCGTGCAAAAAATCTGTCATCGTCCCGTAATTTCTTTTGTGCCCAGTGACAGTGATGTTGAAAGGCATCGCCATGCAATTCCTGGTGCATAGAAATATGGTATGGGTGTAATCGATGTTGATGTAGCATTCTCAACACCGACGTTTTTGAGACACCCGATCTCGCGCAGTTTGTCTGCTACTGATGTGCGGATTAGCCGCGACAGCAGTTAAAACACCTACCTGGGCGTCATAATCTGTTGTAGGTCGTGGTTGACGTTTCACATGTGGCTCAACTCTTCTCGTTTCCTTAAATAACGTAACTATCCGGCGAACGGCCCGGACACTTGGATGATGTGGTCCAGGATACTGAGCAGCATACATAGCACACGCACGTTGGACATTTTGTTCACAATAGCCATACCTCAACACGATACCGACCTTTTCCACAAATGGAAAACGGTACATTTCAACACGTGTAACGTATCACGAAGCAAATATCGTCCGCACTGGAGGATTGTTACGTGATACCACGTACTTATACGTTTGTGACTATTACAGCGCCATCTACCACAAAGCTAAAAACGTGGTCCAACTAAAAGATTCGTATTTCCTTACGTACTACACGAATATGTAAAAAAAAATTAAAAAATGGGGGTTCCTATTCAAAAAAGCTCAGTTAATGTCCGTTTGACATATGGCAGCGCCATCTAGCGGGCCAACCATAGCGCCATCTGGTTTCTCCCTTCTAGCTAGACGAGTTTCGTTCTTTGTAGTTTTTTCGTTTGATGTTTATTTCGTGAGATATTTGGCCCGGTCACTATCAATGGACGACCCTGTATATTTACCCTTCTCCATCATCCATAAAAGCTTGTAACATCATCACGGGATCACCCTATATATTGCACACAAATTGGAATAGCTTCGTCATGACCCTCACTCGCAAATGTCTCAATTATTTTGAAAGAGTATCGCCTACTCCAGTACCACAGGATAAGGTTACAAACGAAAGTCGTGATAGTTTCCGTGGCTATGAATCCAGCCAAAGTTGGTCCGTACACGTGGAGTCACGCTGGCTACATAACTGCCACCCTCACGGGTCAAGGTCAGTCAGTGTCTGGTGGTGGCGGGCGGGAAAGGTGGTCAGTGCAGGGGAAGGCAGAGGGCGTGCCAAACGAGATTAGCCGCGGCGGAAGGTCGCCGCACTCGCACGGCTTCCGACCGCAGGGCCTCGGCGTTCCGAGTGCCTTCACGTGTCTGCGGGGCATCAGCAGCTGAGCAGAGCAGGCTGCCTCACAGCCGACACGCGCTTGTGGGCGCCGATCCCTGTCGATGCCCTCTGGCTAACTGCGAATGCGTGTAGCAACACGGCAATTAGCACAACAGTTTGTCTGGTGTTAGGCGTTTTATCTGCTGCGCGCGCTTGAGTGCATGCGTGTGCTTCATCTACATCTACGTCGATACTCTACAAATCACATTTAAGTGCCTGAGAGAGTGTTCATCGAAACACCTTTCAGTCTCGTATAGTGCGCGGAAAGAACGAACACCAACATCTTTCCGCTACGGTCGCAGGTTCGAATCCTGTCTCGGGCATGGATGTGTGTGATGTCCTTAGGTTAGTTAGGTTTAAGTAGTTCTAAGTTCTAGGTGACTGATGACCTCAGAAGTTGAGACCAATAGTGCTCAGAGCCATTTGAACCATTTGAACCTACGTCTTTCGATGCGAACTCTGATTTCCCTTATTTTATCATGGTGGTAGTTTCTCCCTAAGTTGGTCGGCGTCAACAAAGCATTTTCGCTCTTGGTGAGAAGGTTCCTCCACAACGAAAAACGCCTTTGTTTTAATGGTGTCCACCCCAAATCCTGCATCATTTCACTCTCTCCCTATTTGGCTATAATACAAAGCGTGTTGCCATTCTTTGAACGTTTTCGATTTACTCCGTCAATTCTATCTGGTAAGGATCCCACACAGCGCAGCAATATTCTAAAAGAGGACTGACAAGCGTAGTGTAGGTAATCTCTTTTGTAAATCTGTTACATTTTCTAAGTGTCTTACTAATAGCACGCAGTCTTTGATTAGCCTTCCCCACAACATTTTCTCTGTGTTGCTTCCAATTTTTAAGTTGTTCATAATTGTAATTTGTAGGTATTTAGTTGAATTTACGACCTTTAGATTTGACTGATTTATGGGCGTGTAACCGAAGTTTAACGGATTCCTTTTAGCCCTCATGTGGATGACCTAACACTTTCCGTTATTTATGGTCAATTGCCGATTTTCCCACCATTAAGATATCTTTCCTAAATCGTTTTTCAATTTGCTTAAATCTGCTGATGACTTTACTAGTCGATAAACGACAGCGTCATCTGCAAACAGCGTAAGTCGGCTGCCCAGATTGTCTCCCAAATAGTTTATTTAGATAAATAACAGCAAAGGGCCTATAAAACTACCTTGAGGAACGCCAGAAATCATTTTTGTTTTACTCGATGTCTTTCCGTCAGTTACTACGAACTGTGACCTCTATGATACGAAATCACAAATCCAGTCACGTAACTGAGACAATATTCTATAAGCACTCAATTTCACTACGAGCCGTTTGTGTGGTGGAATGTCAAAAACCTTCCGGAAATCCAGAAATACGGAATAAATCTGAAATCCCTTGTCAATAGCACTCAACACTTCGTACGAGTAAAGAGCTACTTTTGTTTCAGAAGAACGATGTTTCTAAATCCGTGTCGATTGTGTGTCAATAGACCGTTTTGTTCGAGGTAATTCATAATGATCGTACATAATATATGTCCCAAAATCCTGCTCCATATCGATATGGGCCTATATTTTGGTGGATTACTCCTACTACCGTCCTTGAATATTAGTGTGACCTGTGCAAATTTCCAGTCTATAGGCACGGCTCTTTCCGCGAGCGAACGGTTATATTCGATTGTTATGTATGGAGCTATTGCATCAGCATATTCTGAAAGGAACTTAAATGGTATACAGTCTGAACCAGAAGACTTGCTTCACTACTCCGAGGTTATCTACTTCTATGTTACTCATGTTGACAGTTGATTCGAAGTACGGAATATTTATCTCTGCTTGTGTCGGCGTGTATATGTATTCGTAGTTTATGCACCATCTAATCTCCTACAATTTCTACTTACTTAACACACCCAATATCCAGTCGAGACCGCTGGTTGTTAAGCATAGCAATACCAACGTACTTTTTGTAACACGCATTATCGGGGGGGGGGGGGGGGGGGGGGGGGGAGGGTACTTTGTGCCTGTCCCAAAAAAGTTTTTTTAAAAAAAACCAAGTTCGTTAACTATTCTTGACTTACATTAACAACATACTTTTTAAAGGAGTTCTCATGTGTAAAGTAGGGTTCAGAACCTGAAAGTATCTTGTACCATACTCTTAGCAACATCAATGCATTTTCAATGATTTGAGGTAACATGTACTACTATGTAGGGGTAATTGTGCTATTTATGGCCAGCACAAAACAGTTTAAAAAAGCACATTTCGTTCATTTTTGTTGACTTGCACTCACTAAATACTTTTTACAGAGATTTTGATGTGTAATTTAAGTCGTGAACCTGAAAATATTCAATAACTTTCATTGCAAAAAATGATATTTAGTAAAATTTAAGTTTTTGGGTTCAGTTAAAACAGTTATGGAATCTGGTAAAAGAATTCATTAAAAACAACAAACATTTATTTTTTTCAAAATTTTAAATTGTACAGTAATTGACTGGATTATAATATTTTCAAAAGTTGGGCGTAAAGTACACTCCCCATCCCCCTAGGTACTGCAGAGGTTAAAGCTACGATATCATGTAGGCGGCAAACAACAACCGGCAAACTGACAGGGAGTGTACTGCATGCTAAGATATTCAGATGATTAGCGTTTAAGCGCGACCGCACGAAGGAGGAATCACCTCACCTGCATTCTGTAGGTAAGAAAATATTGCGCAGCGGATCTGTCTTTCAGAAATCGCATTTGAATGTTAGCTGTTTGTGTAAAGATTGTCTTATGCCTCGTGTGGGAAGGAGAAACATCTGCCAGCCCGTGACGGGATTCGGTAGCGGCAGGATCTCGTCCTGTCAAGACTCCGGTTTATCGTTCCACGATATTGCTACTCACGTTGGTCGGCCCTGTCACGTGAATATCGAATCATGGGCTGAGAACAGCCGTGCTCAGCGCCATGTAGCTGCCCGTAGAGGACAGACATGCTGTCCGCTCGATCGTGCAATATCGCATACTCATATCGTGTGCCCTGAATAGACAAACGAGCTTTTTTGCAGCAAGACAAGTACAGAGTGGTCCAAAAGTGACTAAGTGGTTACAACTATGAATAATTTCTTTATTTACCGTTAGCTTCCATTGGAATTCAACAGATTTAAAGCCCAAGACTTGGTGATTTTCTTACGTATTTGTCGAATATGATATCAGGTAAGTTTAGGAGAAAAGAATAAAGGGAAAAGTTATTGACAGTTACAAACACTTCGGAAATACGGCGCACACGAACTGTTCGACGACGTGCGGAGCACCACGGACTGTCAGACGGTGACAGTTTAGGGATCCCACAAGGACACTCCTAAACGCGTGAATTATGTAGAGCCACGCAGAGCCCGAATGAACACATCTGAAGTAAGCAGGCAGATGCGCGGTTAAGCCACCGGTTAGGTGCACGCCGTACCTGCGCGACAGCGCATCTAGAAGTACACTTCTGGCGTGCGGTGTTGTCACGCAGGCCTTTGTGGGCTCTCTCGCTGACGGTTCTTTCAGTTGCCTACGGTACGCGACAGGACTCCTATGCAGACAGTACCCTACACAATCATGGTGGATTCCCATTGCTGGACCAAGACATTTTTGACGTAATTTATAAATAATCTACAAAATGAGATACTACATAAATCAGGACTGTATAAATCAGGATTTAAAGACTGAAGCTTATGATAAGTAACGGCGTCTCGTAATGCAGTTTTCCTCGAAGCGAATCGGAATTTTGTAGCACGGCTTCTCTTAACAGTTTTGCAATCAATATCGTAATTACACTCCTGGAAATGGAAAAAAGAACACATTGACACCGGTGTGTCAGACCCACCATACTTGCTCCGGACACTGCGAGAGGGCTGTACAAGCAATGATCACACGCACGGCACAGCGGACACACCAGGAACCGCGGTGTTGGCCGTCGAATGGCGCTAGCTGCGCAGCATTTGTGCACCGCCGCCGTCAGTGTCAGCCAGTTTGCCGTGGCATACGGAGCTCCATCGCAGTCTTTAACACTGGCAGCATGCCGCGACAGCGTGGACGTGAACCGTATGTGCAGTTGACGGACTTTGAGCGAGGGCGTATAGTGGGCATGCGGGAGGCCGGGTGGACGTACCGCCGAATTGCTCAACACGTGGGGCGTGAGGTCTCCACAGTACATCGATGTTGTCGCCAGTGGTCGGCGGAAGGTGCACGTGCCCGTCGACCTGGGACCGGACCGCAGCGACGCACGGATGCACGCCAAGACCGTAGGATCCTACGCAGTGCCGTAGGGGACCGCACCGCCACTTCCCAGCAAATTAGGGACACTGTTGCTCCTGGGGTATCGGCGAGGACCATTCGCAACCGTCTCCATGAAGCTGGGCTACGGTCCCGCACACCGTTAGGCCGTCTTCCGCACACGCCCCAACATCGTGCAGTCCGCCTCCAGTGGTGTCGCGACAGGCGTGAATGGAGGGACGAATGGAGACGTGTCGTCTTCAGCGATGAGAGTCGCTTCTGCCTTGGTGCCAATGATGGTCGTATGCGTGTTTGGCGCCGTGCAGGTGAGCGCCACAATCAGGACTGCATACGACCGAGGCACACAGGGCCAACACCCGGCATCATGGTGTGGGGAGCGATCTCCTACACTGGCCGTACACCACTGGTGATCGTCGAGGGGACACTGAATAGTGCACGGTACATCCAAACAGTCATCGAACCCATCGTTCTACTATTCCTAGACCGGCAAGGGAACTTGCTGTTCCAACAGGACAATGCACGTCCGCATGTATCCCGTGCCACCCAACGTGCTCTACAAGGTGTAAGTCAACTACCCTGGCCAGCAAGATCTCCGGATCTGTCCCCCATTGAGCATGTTTGGGACTGGATGAAGCGTCGTCTCACGCGGTCTGCACGTCCAGCACGAACGCTGGTCCAACTGAGGCGCCAGGTGGAAATGGCATGGCAAGCCGTTCCACAGGACTACATCCAGAATCTCTACGATCGTCTCCATGGGAGAATAGCAGGCTGCATTGCTGCGAAAGGTGGATACACACTGTACTAGTGCCGACATTGTGCATGCTCTGTTGCCTGTGTCTATGTGCCTGTGGTTCTGTCAGTGTGATCATGTGATGTATCGGACCCCAGGAATGTGTCAATAAAGTTTCCCCTTCCTGGGACAATGAATTCACGGTGTTCTTATTTCAATTTCCAGGAGTGTATTTGATCGAGGCAAGTAGCAGCGGCGAGGCTGTTTACTCGTTTTTAAGCAGTGACGTCACTAAAAATTAACTTGGATGTCTGTGAGAATTTCCTTGCATGCAATTTCTTAAATAAAAAATATATTAATAAGGTAGCCAATACTTGTGACGGTAGTTGTGCTCCACATGTTTCAATATTTTATCCGTCTTCAGCAACTGTAGTCGTACATCTACATCTACATCATTACTCTGCAATTCACATTCAAGTGCTTGGCAGAGGGTTCATCGAACCACAATCATACTATCAATCTACCATTTCACTCCCGAACAGCGCGGGAAAAACGAACACCTAAACCTTCCTGTTCGAGCTCTGATTTCTCTTATTTTATTTTGATGATCATTCATATAGATTGGGCTCAACAAAATATTTTTCGAATTCGGAAGAGAAAGCTGGTGACTGAAATTTCGTAAATAGATCCCGCCGCGACGAAACACGCCTTTGCTTTAATTTCCATCCCAACTCGCGTATCATATCTGCCACACTCTCTCCCCTATTACGTGATAATACAAAATGAGCTGCCCTTTTTTGCACCCTTTCGATATCCTCCGTCAATCCTACCTGGTAAAGATCCCACACCGCGCAGCAATATTCTAACAGAGGACGAACGAGTGTAGTGTAAGCTGTCTCTTTAGTGGACTTGTTGTATCTTCTAAGTGTCCTGCCAATGAAACGCTACCTTTGGCTCGCCTTCCCCACAATATTATCTATGAGGTCTTTCCAACTGGAGTTTGTTCGTAATTTTAACACCCAGGTACTTAGTTGAATTGACAGCCTTGAGAATTGTACTATTTATCGAGTAATCGAATTCCAACGGCTTTCTTTTGGAACTCATGTGGATCACCTCACACTTTTCGTTATTTAGTGTCAAACGCCACCTGACACACCATACAGCAATCTTTTCTAAATCGCTTTGCAACTGATACTGGTCTTCGGATGACCTTACTAGATGGTAAATTACAGTATCGTCTACGAACAACCTAAGAGAACTGCTCAGATTGTCACCCAGGTAATTTATATAGATCAGGAACAGCAGAGGTCCCAGGACGCTTCTTCCCTGGGGAAAACACGATATCACTTCAGTTTTACTCGATGATTTGTCGTCTATTACTGCGAACTGCGACCTTCCTGACGGGAAATCACGAATCCAGTCGCACAACTGAGACGATACCCCATAGGCCCGCAGCTTGATTAGAAGTCGCTTGTGAGGAACGGTGTCAAAAGCTTTCCGGAAATCTAGAAATACGGAATCAACTTGAGATCCCCTGTCGATAGCGGCCGTTACTTCGTGCGACTAAAGAGCTAGCTGCGTTGCACAAGAACGATGTTATTTCCCAAAAATGTTCGTTGGTGTTCATAATGTTTGAATACAGTATATGCTCCAAAACCCTACTGCAAACCGACGTCAATGATATAGGTCTGTAGTTCGATGGATTACTCCTACTACCCTTCTTAAACACATAATGAAATAATGAGTAACCAGTTACATAAAGGAAATTTTATTTCGTTACCAGTTTCGAGCACTTCGCGCCCTTCTTCAGAAGGTTACACCTATCGCATTATTTGCAAGTGTCAATAATAAAGTGCATACAGCAAAATGACAAGGTCCTAAAAAATATGCGGTAGCAATAAGTAAAATACCACTGAATCCATTAATATAATAAGAGCTCTTAGCTGTGTACATGTACTTCACAGTACTGCACAGAACTAGTACAAAGAAGCGAAACAGTAAGTGCTGAAAACTTTGACTACATAGCTGCAACCACTACTGCTGTAGTTCCAGTAATAATACGTGTTCGATTGGTTTTCGCACGCAACATGGCTGCAATTAACCCAAGCGCCGTGTACACGCCACGCTAGGTTTTATATCTGCCGAAACTTCAGACGCCACTCACTTACGCCCGTACCAGCGCGCAGGTTTCCCAAGTATTTACACGCAGACGTTTCTCCGTCGCACTCCTGGAAGCCGACTTGCTCTTAAGCAAGTTTCACTCCCACTCCACGCATCTGCGCTCCACGGTTGTCACTGCTCCTCTTGACGCGCCAGCAAAGAAGCACTCTAGCCCAGCGACAACACAGGACACAAGAGCAGCACCACGGCGTATGATCAGACGAGTGCTGGTTCCACGTATAGCACTGTGGCTGAAAGCTCCGAAGATAGCCAGCGTGTCAGATTGTATTAGTCATCGTCACGCAGATACAGTACTTGGCGTTGTGGTACGGTGTGTCGCTGGGTGCGCAACATGAGAAAATCTGGTTCTCGTAACCAGTGATTTGGATATCAGCCGTTACATTTAAAGTGTCAAGGCCGTTTTCCGTGCCCAGTTTCGAGATCTCTGTAACGTTATCATTAAGCAAGGTAACGAAAGTATGCAACTTGCTTGTCCTGTCTTGAACTTCGTCAATGTAGAAGCTGTTCTACCGTTTCCGTGGCCACTATATTCTCCAGATCTACCATCCACTGTAGATATCTAACTGAGAGACCGACAACCTATCACTCGCCAGCCACTACGATTCAGTAAATATGGCATAGCCGGCAGCGGTGGCCGAGCGGTTCTAGGCGCTTCAGTCCGGAACCGCGCGACTGCTACGGTCGCAGGTTCGAATCCTGCCTCGGGCATGGATGTGTGTGATGTCCTTAGGTTAGTTAGGTTTAAGTAGTTCTAAGTTCTTGGGGGCTGATGACCTCCGATGTTAAGTCCCATAGTGCTCAGAGCCATTTGAACCATTGGAACTACGGCATACAAGTTAAGCAACACGTGAAAGTATATCCGTATCTGTCACCTAAGCTCTGTTACAATCAAAGGTAAGACAAAGTACATTCACTGTTGCTGTCAGATACATACCAATTCAGTCATATATTATATATTCAGCCATAAATTATACTATAGTAGGTACAATGAAGATGTATAGCAGCGGTTTAAGAAAGCTGATATTTGGAGAGTGATTGCAAGAAGAACGCTAGAGTGGGCAGGACAAGTTCTCCGAGCAGAGGGTACTCTCCCTACGAAGGTATTATTACTGAAGCCAACTGGTACACATTCCAGAAATCCTCCACGAACGAGCTGGAAAGACAAAGCTTTAGTGACGTGGAACAAGTAGATTGCACAGCCAGCACAGAGAATGCCAGAGAAAGAAATACAAAGAAGTGGCAAAACTCATAAGATACACCGTAATATCGTGTGGCACCTCCTTTTGCAGCACGTTGTGCAGCAAGTCGACGAGGCATGGACTCAGCAAGTCGTTTGAGGTCCCTTGCAGGAATACTGAGGCATGCTGTCCATGACTGTGACAGTGTTGCCGGTGCAGGATTTTGTGCACGAATCCACCTCTCCATTATTTCCCAAAAATGTTCGTTGGTGTTCATATCGGGCAAAATGGGTGGCCAAACCATTCGCTCGGAGTGTCCAGAATATTCTTCAAACAAATCGCGAACGATTATGGACCGGTGATACGGTGCATTCTCATCCATATGCATTCCATTGTTGTTTGGAATATGAAGTCCATGAATGACTGCAAATAGTCTCCAGGTAGTCAAACATAACCATTTCGAGGCAATAATCGGTTCAGTAGGACCAGAGGACTCAGTCTGTTCCATGTAAACACAGCCCACACCACTATGGAGCCACTATCAGCTTAGGTAGTGCGTTGTTGACAACTAGGGTCCATGGCTTTGTGGGGTCTGCGCCACACTCGAGCCCTACCATCAGCTCTTACCAACTGAAATCGGGTCTCATATGACCATGTCACGGTTTTACAGTCCTCTACGGTCCAACAGATATGGCTACCAACACACTGGCGGCGGTGCAGTCGATGCCCTGCTGTTAGCAAAGGAAGTCGCGTCGGTCGTCTGCTGCCGCGCCCCATTAACGCCAAATGTCGCCGCACTCCCCTAACGGATGCTTTCGTGGTACGTCGCACATTGATTTCTGCGGTTATTTCATTCAGTGCTGCTTGTCTTAGCACTGACAACTCTACGCAAATGCCGCTGTTCTCGGTCGTTAAATGAAGGCCGTCGGCCACTGCGTTGTCCGTAGTGTGAGGTAATGCCTGAAATTTGGTATTATCGACACACTCTTGACACTGAGGATCTGGGAATACTGAATTCACTAACGATTTCCGAAATGGAATGTCTCAGACGTTTAGCTCCAACTACCACTCCGCGTTCAAAGCCTGTTAATTCCCGTTGTGCGGACATAATCACGTCGGAAGTCGCCTCAGTACAAATGACAGCTCCTCCAATCGACTGCCCTTTTATACGCGATACTTTCCCCATCTGTATATGTGCATGTCGCTATCCTATGACTTTTGTCACTTCAGTATAAGAGGACAAACATATGTAGTCAGTTTTTGTGCTGCTACAGTTTTATTTAGTTGTGATTCGTGGATTGGATGTGTTGATCGTTTTGTTACGTCTTTACGGTTATTTGTTTGTACATTTTTTGTCTTCTGCACTGAGCCTAAATGGTCTCCTTATGTGCGATAAATGATGGTGGTGGTGATGATGACTATACTATATACGCACAATAATTAAAAGTTCATTATTTGCTAACTTTCCCGGTGTTGTAGTATGAATGGCTAGCAGTGACTTTTCTCCTTCTTCTTATTATTTTTGTTTAGGCTCTCCTGGACCACACGATGTACAAAAAGACGTATTTGTAAGGTTTCTTTTGCTTTTCTTAGAATTTTTTTGAATATTTGTTCTTTCTACTGTATGTGATCTTCAGTCTGAAGTCTCATTTCATGCAGCTCTACACACTGCTCCATCCTGTGTAAGCCTCTTCATCTCCGAACAACGTCTATTTGGAACTGCTTACCTTATTCATCCCTTGGTCTTCTACAGAAATTGAGCTCAGGGCCAGAACGTCAGCAGGCAGCTACACCTACCACTAGACCATAGAACACCTGTTTTATTTGTATGAAATCTACATCCTCACAATTCCCACTCTTTGCCCTTTGTGCAAAATAGTTAAAAGTCCAAAAAAAAACTTTTATAAGAATAAAAACGATTTTAAACTTGGTCAGGTGTACATAAATGTGTGCGCTTCTAAATCCTGCGGTGTTGTGGTCTCCAACTGACATACTAGGTAAAGTATTTACATGAATATGGGACTGGAAAGAAAGTTATACGAAAGAGTTCTGGAAAGGATGAAGACACGGTATACAGATTGTAGGAGGCGGGTAGGATTACGGTTATACAGGGAAGTTGGGAGATGAGACCTTTATGTGGACTGTAGGAGATATTATAGTAGTTGATATTGTAGATAGGTTTCGCGAATTTTTCATGCAATGGGAAGGGAAGATAGATGAAATTTGTCGAGACAAAGGCACGGAATGTATGAAGTTACAAAGTAAGTGGGATGTGGTGATAGAGGCATGAAAGCAGGGTAAGATCTCAAAGATGATGGATAAAATGAGGTACAGAGATTTAATTTTGTGGGAGACATAGAACTTCCGAAGATATTTCAAGTGTTTTTGGAGGTGCATAAACTTTATCAGCTGGCCCAGGATATGGTCGGGCGAAGGCACACTTACCGAAGTTCCTTATTTGGTCTCCTCAGTATTTTGTGGAACAGTCATTGTTGTTGTTGTTGTTGTTGTTGTTGTTGTTGTAGTGGTCTTAATTCCAAAAACTGGTTTAATTCATTTCGCCAGGCTAGTCTATCCTGTGTAAGCATCTTCAGCTCTGTGTAACTACTGTAACATACATCCATTTGAAATCGTGTACTGTAGTCAAGCCTTGGCCTCCCTCTACAATTTTTACCGCCCCCCCCAATCCGCTTTCACCCGCCCCCCCCCCCCACACTTCCCTCCATTACGAAACTGATGATTCGTTAAGACTGCTAAAGGTGCCCTATCAACTCAACCCTTCTTTTAGTCAAGTTGTGCAAAATATGTTTTTTTACCAGTTCGATTCAATACCTTCTTACTCATTACTCGATTTTGAATATTGTCTAATTGAAATTAATATGAATCAAGCTGTGTTTACCTGTATGTGAGCTTCACAGTTCCAAGTAAATAGGTTCTGACTGGTTAAACTTGCAACCACTAATGTTAAATGAAACAGAGGTCGGAGAAAGGGCTGGAAGCTCACCGTTTTCTCCACAGAATTTCGTACCTCATCCTTTCAATTAAATTTAACTTCCACCTACAGCACCATGCTTCACAGACTTCCATCCATGACCCTAATTGCACTTCCACACAACAGTGTGCTTCAGATGTTTACTTCAACGTGCTCCTTCCTCAATTCCATTTCATTATTAGGCACCAGTAGAGGATACTATTGAAGAAAATTTATTTCGCGTGTGACAACATATTCCAGCTAGCAATGCTACAGGCAATGTGTCGTAACAGTTAGCGTCGCTGCCTGTCATGTTAGGGATCGCCAGTTCAAATCCACCCAGCTCCCATTCGTTTTGTTTTGGATTTATCATTTATGGAAAGTTCTTGAAATTTTTTCTGTTTTTAATTTTGTATATTCTGGAATATTCGACGTTTGTATAAGTAACAGCGCTGTCTGTCGAGGAGTTCAGTTACGTTGGTGTTCGTAATAATGGTGCTTTCAGGGATAATTCCCGTACTTAATGAACGACTCTGCTTCCGAATTTGGACTTGGGAGTGTTTACGATGGTTAAAACATGACACTGTTTGTGGTGATGCTGGGTACATCAAAACATCTACACCTCCGTGGCTGCAACAACTAGGCAACGCAAACCCGTCGCCTACTCAGGAACTGGAATACAAGTAGTACATCGTTCCAAAGGTCCTTACATCTAGAATTCCAAAACAGTAGTAAGTCATCTGCAAATCAAGCATTTATCAGTGTTTTCCGGGGGCGCTGGTTAGGACCCGACGAAATGACTGCAAGGATTCGACGAAGTCGCCAAATACAACAAGTGGGGTCATACGAGTGTGATGTGTTTGGGAAATGTGTACTTTTATTTGGATCGCAGGCCCCAGCAGCGATTCGAGAACATACAAAAGAGCATGACGTCTACCTTTTTTCAGCTCTCCTGTGTTATCTTTATTCCTATAAAGGGGAATACTATAACTTCTCCTATTACTGTCTTAATCCCAGTTTTGAAATTATGTAATACGCAGCTCGTTTCTCTATTATTATTTGTTTTGTCTATGGCTAAATTATATTACATGCTACACAAACCATTAATTCCACCTAACATATTTTCGAGGCCCTACGTACTTTCTGTTCGTAGAAATACGTCTTCATAGTAAGGTACCATCGGTACAGTCGTTCTCACTCTTTGATTCACGTTCCGATCTTTCCTCTGCCTCTCATTGCTACGCAGGGGGGAGGGGGGGGGGTCGTTTTAAACGATCATGTATCAAATGTACAAAGTAAGAAAGAAGATCAGATTTTAACGTCCCGTCGACAGGGAGGTCATTAGAGACGGAGCACAAGCTCTGATTAGGAAAGGATGGGGAAGGAAATCGGCCGTGCCCTTTCAGAACCATCCACATCTCGGCTTTTGTCTTAAGAAATCTGGTGAAGTCACGGAAAACTTAAATCTCGATGAGCGGAAGGGGATATGACCCGCCTTCATCCCAAGTCAAATATACGGCTACGAGGAAACGCCTAACCTGACTGTTTGAAGAAGTATTAAATTAAGCAATGTTTTAAACGGACAGGAATGAAATGAACCGTGAGTGAGATAAGGGAACTAAGAAACTCACATTGTTTAACAAATGCTGTCAAATATTGGTTTTGCATTTCGTGGCAAGACGAAGGTGAAGTAGTAAATTATAGTAACATCATTTTGCAAGTTACTACAAAGTGAAGAGGTTTATCCTAGCTTGCGACAAAGTATTAAAGAATATATGCATGTATAAAAAAAAATTCGAGTTGAACTGAAGTGTGAATCATGTAAGATGATATGAATGCAGTATTCGATCACACAGTTTCCATTTCAGAAATCCCGTCACTTCTCAAGTTTTAATATGAACTCTAATACCTTCCATAACAACACGGTGTGGGGCAACACGGTCACCTGAATATTCAAACAGGTGCCACTCACAATCAGTTAAGCTTTGACATCCAGTTAGCCCGATACCTGGTTGCGATCGTAAAACCAGAAAATCGAATTGTTAGCTTATACTTATTTTAACCGATAAGGACTCTACATATACATTATAGTAGAACTACAATACAGACAATTCACACATTTTTGTTCTAAAGTAAGAACACTGTGAATTAATGGTGGACGTGAACTGTATGTAGGATTCCAGCGGAACCATTCATTGTGGAAGAAAAATTAGGTGGCCATTTGTATCTGAAGATATAAGGCAAAGCCTTCATATCTATCATTAATGTGCTTCATCAGAGCAAGAAATATTACAACTAATAGTATTCCTGAAATACGAGCGGATTTCTGTGGGGCCTTCCTTTATTAAGCACAAATAAAACTTAATCATTCTAGATGTGAGTATTTTCACATACGAAGAACAGCATTCCCACTAACTGATACTACAGGATACTTAGTGTGTTGGCTGTAATAGATTATGTGTCTATGATATTCTTTCAAATTAAGAACAGCTATGTGATATGATGTAGGAGATATGGTACAGATTGAAGGAAAAGCCGCACTATTATTTTGTATTACTCTGAATCAAATATATGTATTACTAAAATAACAACAAGAAGTCATTGAGGTGTCGTTCGAGTTTGTGAAGAACAACGAATTGCATTCGGAATAGTCAGGTATGAGAACAGTAACTGCTCACCTAGGCGTTTTCCTTACACGAAGAACACACCAAACTAACTACACTTATGTTCCAACTGCATTTTGTGATAGCTCTGGTTTACTGTATAGAACTGAATCAGCGAGAATGCAGTAGCAAAGAGGACTAAGAGACCTACGGACTTCCGAAGGTATAAAGGGAAGCGACGATTCCATTCTGTCTCTGCAAAAGCCCTGTGGTGCAGCGGAGAGATACTGGTTCCTGTGTAGAATGAATATGCTGGCTCTGTACGTGAAGCGCTTGGTACAGCATCGAGGCGCAACGTTCTGCCGCAAACGCGCAGCGATGTACAGCAGACGAGGCCTGCGAGAAAGACAGGCCGCGCCGCGTACGTCACGAAGGTAGTCCTGCGTTCGCTCGCTCACTCACGTCAGCAGACAAACTACGTTTCTACACCTGTTAGCTCGTAACTAGGCGTGTCCGTACAAACGAAAACTGAATCTTCTACTGGAATACGCTATTATGGAATATTACTGTTATTAGTTCTATAATGATGGAAAATCCATGGACCTACTTATAATTTGTTACGGCTGTACTAGCGTACAACAAAATAAAATCATGCTAAAATGATTATCAGTTGCATAAGGCACCACTTCCAGCATGTAATGAGTATTGTTGAGCAGAAGATACTAAATGCTATAAACAAGCCGTTATACCATTTGTATCAAGTATTGATCTTCAATTAAATTTTGCTGAAGTACTGTTAATCAGTAAGACTTCATAATAGCAGATTCCAGTGGAAGATGCAATTCTCATCATTATTTACACGCCCAGCTGCGAGTTAACAGGTTTACAAACGCATTTCGTCTGCTGAGCTGAGCGAGCGAGCGAGTTCAGGACTACCTTCGTGACGTTCGCGCCACGGCCTGTCTTTCTCGTAGGCCTCGACAGCAGAAATGTGACGTCATCAGTGCGTGCCATACCAAAGCAACATTTATCTGCAGCTTCACGAAACGACAGGATTTCCCAGCGCTATGAGCTGCACTCTCTTCTTGTCGTGAAAGGAATCCATCGGGCACAGTAGCTTTAGTAGATTGCTGTTTCAAGAATGGAAAGTCATTCATTATACATGCTGCGTTCTGCAAATGTCCATCTCGTGTTATTAAAACTAGGAGTTGGTCTGTGTAGCATACTATTACAGGCAGATCGTTATCAAAACAATGGAAAAATCTCGATCCACTGTGCTTATCACTTGTAATTTCATCTTTAGTCTACCACGTACGGTATCTAAGATTAACAGAGAAACATCAATTTCGTAGCAATTGTTCCAGTTAGAGGTGGTGTCACCGAACCCATTAAATATAAACAGTGTATCCGTTTGCAGTTTTTAGGCGATGGTGTTGCTGACCGATGAGGCGAACTGCAAAACGCGCATCAAGCAATTGCTCGTCCGCCTCCTGGGTAGCAGCACGCACATTTGAAAAGCGGCGAAGGTAAGCTGTCGAGTAAAGATGGCCTGCATCTATATTTATTAAGGACTCAGGACTGTAGAACTTGTTAGTAGGTGGCACAGCGCAATAGCAGCATGTTTTACGATATTTTGGGGAACTGTTGCCGTCCAACAAGTAAGAAATATTAAGGCGGCCTCAGTCCACAGAACTAGTTGAATACAAATACTCTTAGCACGGAAATTGAATCCATTGGCGGTGTACATTCGTCTTCATGCCTCTCGTATTTCTCCCTATATTTCTTCTTACAATGTCATACTGTCAAGAAATAGTTTGTCCTGACATTCTACTTCCGTTTTTAAATAAATTATCTTAAAATTATTTGTTAGAAGTAACTTTAATTTTAGAAATCAATTTCAAATATACGTTCTGAAACATTATAAATGACATAAAATAAGGCGAACAGAATGAATTTCTTAAAAATATGGAAAAGAAAATGTTTAAGGAAATGAACTGAATTTTTGTTTTACTTTTTTTTCGTATGTTGATCGAGACCCCCTGAAACGTAGTACCAGTCAAAGGAAGTGGGATCTCTCAACGTTTTTGTAAAGATAGAAGTGAGCCTAAAGTAACTATTGCCTGAGCTACAGAAAGCACGAGCTCTGCGTCAACGATATATCAAGAGACTGATGGCCTGATTTTTAAGTGCATTCAATAAATTTTCGTTCACTTCACTGACAGTCCTGTAAATAGTGAGTAGCACTTCTGGGAGCTGCGGAACGAATGTTGGTAATAATTATCCTGTTATTAAGTAGTTACGAGGTGTGGCTAGAAAAAAACCGGACTAGTACTGGTGAAACAATAAAACGAATGCAATAAGGCTGAAAGTCGCGTGGCCTGTCACGTGACTCTCGCTCCGCCTACTGCTCGAGTTTCATCTGCCTCCTGCACTCAGTCTGCCCGTGGCGTCTGTTTTAAGTAGTTGACGTTTTGTCTGTGCGTCGGAAAATGTTGACTGTACAGAAAGAACAGTGTGTTAACATCAAATTTTGTTTCAAACTAGGAAAATCTGCAAGTGAAACGTTTGTAATGTTACAACAAGTGTACGGCGATGATTGTTTATCGCGAACACAAGTGTTTGAGTGGTTTAAACGATTTAAATATGGCCGCGAAGACACCAGTGATGACACTCGCACTGGCAGACCATTGTCAGCAAAAACTGATGCAAACATTGAAAAAATCGGTAAACTTGTTCGACAAGATCGCCGTTTAACAATCAGAGCAGTGTCTGAGTTAACAGGAGTTGACAAGGAAAGTGTTATGCAGATTCTTCATGAAAGTTTCAACATGAACAAAGTGTGTTCAAAAATGGTTCCAAAGTGTCTCACAATTGAACAGAAGGAACGCCGAAGAATGATTTGTTCTGACATTCTGGAAAACATTGAAAGTGATTCCACCTTCTTACAAAATGTTATTACTTGCGATGAATCGTGGTTTTTTACTTACGATCCCGAAACTAAACGCCAATCGATGCATTGGAAAACTCCTGGTTCTCCACGACAAAAAAAAGCACGAATGTCAAAATCGAAATTCAAGACAATGATGATTGTTTTTTTTGACATCAAAGGGATTGTGCACATTGATTGGGTACCAGAGGGACAAACAGTGAATCAGCATTACTACATTAGCGTCCTGGCTACCCTACGTGAGCGAGTACGGAGAAAACGGAACGATTTGTGGAGAAAAAAGTCATGGATCCTTCACCAAGACAATGCCCCAGCTCACAGTGCGTTGTCAGTGAAGACGTTTTTAGTAAAACACAACATTCCCATCTTAGATCATCCACCCTACTCACCTGATTTGGCCCCCTGTGACTTTTTTCTTTTCCCTAAAGTCAAGTCAGCTTTGAAAGGAACTAGATTTGAGACTGTTGAAGCAGTAAAAGAAAAAGCGACGGAAGTAATGTATGGACTTACCGAAAATGATCTGCAGCATTGCTATGAACAGTGGAAAATTCGTATGGAGCGGTGTAGAGACCGAGGAGGAGAGTACATTGAAGGAGATAACATGAAATTATAAATAATTGTAAATAAATGTTTTTTCCAGCATCAGTCCGGTTTTTTTCTAGCCGCACCTCGTATGTAAGTGGCTTGCGTTTTATCTTTAAGATGAGACACTTTCGTCAGAAATGAGTGTATAAAAGACGAAATAGTATATTATGGATGAAAGAAGGAATACAGCAAAAAAATAATTCATTATATTAAATACTCTTAAGTTAGGAACATTAATTACGAGTATAATGAAGTGATTATTAAATGGACACCATAGCTGCAAACAGGCGTTGATATACTTCATTGGGGAACTGTTGAAAACGTGTGCCCCGATCGGGACTCGAACCCGGGATCTCCTGCTTACATGGCAGACGCTCTGTCCATCTGAGGCACCGAGGGCACAGAGGATAGTGCGCCTGCATGGACTTATCCCTTGCACGCTCCCTGTGAGAGACATATTCCCAACACGTCCACACCACTACATTCGTAGCGCGATTAATAGATGTTTGCCCATCATACTCATTACTCGTGGCAAATTAATCTACCAAGTCCCGTACGAGTTCGCGCACAGCGTGTGTGTTCGCATAAGAAGGTCAATGGCCGGGAAGCCATACTTAGGCTATACATGAAGGCAGTACCTGTTCCCGAAAGAACAGTTACCGTTGATGACCATGCAGCTTCGCTAGAAAGAAATGATCATTAAATGGACACCTTAGCTGCAAACAGGCGTTGATATACTTCATTGGGGTCATGTTGAAAATGTGTGCCCCGACGAGGGCTCAAACCCGGGATTTCCTGCTTACATGGACGCTCCATCCATTCATGTCCACTGTGCATTCCGACGGATTTGGGCAATTCCAGCAGGACAATGCGTCATCCCACACGCCCGGAATTGCTACAGAGTGGATCCAGAAACACTGTTCTGAGTTTAAAAACTTCCGCTGGCCACCAAACTCCCCAGACATGAACATTATTGAGCATATCTGTGATACCTTGCAACGTGCTGTTCAGAAGAGATCTCCACCCTCTCGTACTCTTACGGATTTATTGACACCCCTGCGGGATTCATGGTATCAGTTCCCTCCCGTACTCATGGTAAATGATAACAGCCAAATAGTTGCAGGATAAAGATTTATTAAAATTCTTGACCACGGTTTCCGTACATCTAAATATACCTTCATCAGTTCACAGGTGAGATAATGATGCTATACTGTGTTCGCATCAACCCTCTCTCCATAATTATGTTGTATAAATGGAGATGCTGTTTTAACTACTGACGACGCCTTTGGCACAATTGTTTTTATGTATCTCCAGTGCAGGATGTGATTTTAGTGTATTTTACTTCTGATGAAGGTCTATTTAGATATACCGAAAACTTGGTCAAGAATTTTAATAAATCTTTATACTGCAACTATATGGCTGTTATCATCTACAGTGAAGAATTTAAAGAGTTGCTGTTTCAGCCATGTCTAAAATCTTTCTAGTATTTCTTCAGATATTAGTCGAGTGCATGACACGTCGTGTTGCGGCACTTCTGCGTGTTCGCGGGGGCCCTGCACGATATTAGGCAGGTTTACCAGTTTCTTTGGCTCTTCAGTGTGTGAGCAATTTCAAGAGTCATTTTAAACTGAAAAAAAAAAAAACACTGTAAACGAAAACAAATTATTTCATTGATAACCGCTATCCCTAGAGTGGCAGCTGGCGTGGAGATAGTGGCACTCACCGGAAGGTGACATTGTGAGGCAGCGAGGGGTCGGGTCCAGGGGGCGCGGCCCAGGTGAAGCTGGCGTTGTCGGCCGGCCTGGGGAGGCGCGAGGCGGCGCCGGAGCGGCAGGGCACGCCGTCCCACGGCGGCGCCACGGCACCCGCGTCCGACCACACCCACACCGCGGCGCCGGCCGGCAGGCGGGAGTCGGGCCGCGACACGCGCACTGCAACAACAGGGGGCGCGCACACCTCAGCCGGCCGTCTCTCAGGGTTCCAGTGTACAGAGAAGTTGCAGCATTAGAATATTGCAGCGAAATCCAGGAAGATCTGCAGCGGATAGGCACTTGGTGCAGGGAGTGGCAACTGACCCTCTAATGTATTGCGAATACGTAGAAAGAAAGATCCGTTACTGTATGATTATATGATAGCGGAACTAACACTGGTAGTAGTACTTGTTGTTGTTGTTGTTGTGGTCTTCAGTCCTGAGACTGGTTTGATGCAGCTATCGATGCTACTCTATCCTGTGCAAGCTTCTTCATCTTTCAGTACCTACTGCAACCTACATCCTTCTGAATCTGCTTAGTGTATTCATATCTTGGTCTCCCTCTACGATTTTTACCCTCCACTCTGCCCTTCAATACTAAACTGGTGATCCCTTGATGCCTCAGAACATGTCCTACCAACCGGTCCCTTCTTCTAGTCAAGTTCTGCCACAAACTCCTCTTCTCCCCAATTCTTTTCAATACCTCCTCATTAGTTATGCGATCTACCCATCTAATCTTCAGCATTCTTCTGTAGCACCACATTTCGAAAGCTTCTACTCTCTTCTTGTCCAAACTATTTATCGTCCACGTTTCACTTCCATACATGGCTACGCTCCATACAAATACTTTCAGAAACGACTTCCTGACACTTAAATCTATACTTCATGTTAACAGATTTCTCTTCTTCAGAAACGCTTTCCTTGCCATTGCTAGTCTACATTTCATTTCCTCTCTACTTCGATCCTCATCAGTTATTTTGCTCCCCAAATAGCAAAACTCCTCTACCACTTTAAGTGTCTCAAAAAATGGTTCAAATGGCTCTGAGCACTATGGGACTTAACATCTATGGTCATCAGTCCCCTAGAACTTAGAACTACGTAAACCTAACTCACCTAAGGACATCACACAACACCCAGTCATCACGAGGCAGAGAAAATCCCTGACCCCACCGGGAATCGAACCCGGGAACTAAGTGTCTCATTTCCTATTCTAATTGCCTCAGCACCACCCGACTTAATTCGACTATATTTCATTATCCTCGTTTCGCTTTTGTTGATATTCATCTTATACCCTCCTTTCAAGACACTGTCCATTCCGTTCAACTGCTCTTCCAAGTCCTTTGCTGTCTCTGACAGACTTACAATGTCACCGGCGAACCTCAAAGTTTTTATTTCTTTTGTTTCCTTTATTGCTTGCTCAATATACAGATTGAATAACATCGAGGTAGGCTACAACCCTGTCTCACTCCCTTCCCAACCACTGCTTCCCTTTCATACCCCTCAACTCTTATAACTGCCA
Organism: Schistocerca piceifrons; assembly: GCF_021461385.2. Lineage (NCBI taxonomy): Eukaryota > Metazoa > Arthropoda > Insecta > Orthoptera > Acrididae > Schistocerca > Schistocerca piceifrons. Next base: position 235,593,515 of record NC_060140.1, read on the forward strand.
TCTGCTTTCTGTACAAATTGTAAATAGCCTTTCGCTCCCTGTGTTTTACCCCTGCCACCTTCAGAATTTGAAAGAGAGTGTTCCAATCAACATTGTCAAAAGCTTTCTCTAAGTCTACAATTGCTAGAAACGTAGGTTTGCCTTTCCTTAATCTATCTTCTAAGATAAGTCGTAGTTACTTCTGTAAAATATCTGGGAGTATGCGTACGGAACGATTTGAAGTGGAATGATCATACAATATTAATTGTTGGTAAGGCGGGTGCCAGGTTGAAATTCATTGGGAGAGTCCTTAGAAAATGTAGTCCATCAACAAAGGAGGTGGCTTACAAAACACTCGTTCGGTCTATATTTGAGTATTGCTCATCAGTGTGGGATTCGTACGAGGTCGGGTTGACGGAGGAGATAGAGAAGATCCAAAGAAGAGCGGCGCGTTTCGTCACAGGGTTATTTGGTAAGCGTGATAGCGTTACGGATGTGTTTAGCAAACTCAAGTGTCAGACTCTTCGAGAGAGGCGCTCTGCATCCCGGTGTAGCTTGCTGTCCAGGTTTCGAGAGGGTGTGTTTCTGGGTAAGGTATCGAATATATTGCTTCCTCTACTTATACCTCCCGAGGAGATCACTAATGTAAAGTTAGAGAGATTCGAGCGCGCGCGGAGGCCTTCCGGCAGTCGTTCTTCCCGCGATCCGCGAGTGGGAGATAATGACAGTGGCACATAAAGTGCCCTCCGCCACCCACCGTTGGGTGGCTTGCGGAGTATAAATGTAGATGTAGATGTAGACCGCTAGGTACACGAACTGCTCATTGCAATAAACACTGCCTTCTGTCCGACTATTACAATTGTACTATTATAAGAACCTTTTTGTCAGGAACGGGAAGACGTACCAAGCTCAACTTTATGTCACATATTAAGGTCTATGGTCCCTTGGCGTTGTAAAACGTTTAAGCTTCTAAATCAATGCAAGCAAAATATACGCCCATGTATGTCACATATTTTGAAACTCGCAAAGTCACTCATCAGAACTTATAGGCTATTTCCGTTGATCCAGAATCATAAAATTTGGCTAGACGCAAGGTGTTTAACACGTCACTTAAAAGCTGTATACTGTATGAATTGTCAATGAATGACGTACAACTGTTCTTCCTGTAGGTGCCCCTGTTTTAAAATTATTTTTGAAACAGATGGATATGGTGTCTGTTCTTTTGGATATGTCCATCTACAATGAAATAAGAATTATATATTAATACCTTCAGCTGATGAAGGGCGTTCATATATATCAACGGGGACAGGTGAAAATGTGTGCCCCGACCGGGACTCGAACCCGGGATCTCCTGCTTACACGGCAGACACTCTATCCATCTGAGCCGCCGAGGGCGCATAGGATTGTGCGATTGCAGGGACTATCTCGCGCACGCCTCCCGCGAGACCCGCATTCTCACCTTGCATGCCCACACAGTACGAATGTAGATGGATAGAGCGTCTGCCGCGCAAGCAAGAGATCCTGCGTTCGAGTACCTGTCAGGCACACATTTTCACCTGCCCCGTTGATATATATCAACGCCCGTCAGCATCTGAAGGTATTTATATACAATTCTAATATTATTTTTGAAAGTTATCTGTCTCCCATTACAACCAACAGCGTTCTTCTCCTTGACCTAAAAGCATGAAATTCGTAAAAAAGCAAGGTTTCACACTACAAGTAAAGTAAAAAATCTGATACTTGTTAAACTGTAATTATATCGCATAAAAATATCGTTTTTTTTAACATACATTGCATTAATCATCCGTCGGACGAACATTACTGCATGCAAACATAAAATGTAAGTTGTCGTTATGTTTTAGTAAGTAAATATAAATGTTTTAATAAATTTTCTCTCTCTACATATACAAACTGATGCACCCTGCTCAGTTCTTTTCGTATGTCCGGGCTGGTCCGTGGAAATACTATAGAGAGTTTGATATGGTCTTGGAATTCTAAGGTCTGATATCTCGCCAGTATCGGTATCGATAACAGCACAGCTTCGTTAAGATTCCCAATTCCCAGGATGGATGAACTGTCTGTATATATAATTAATTTTACACCGAACCCTCAGCACGCGGATCCTACTTGCTAGTGGCCATTTCTTTCTTTCTCTTTTTTTTTTTTTTTTTTTTTTTTTTGAATTCGCTACTGCAGCGCCGCCAAGCACCTGACATGTATACACACACTGCGAAACGACTGTGTATACGAAGCCCATAGAATGAAAGTGGGGTTGTATTTCGGAACTAATTGTTGCGCGAAGGCGTTGTATAATGTGGGATGAAAGATAAAGTTTCTCCTTTTTTAGGCTGTGTGGTATCGATAACAGGGCGAGATGGAAACCTATTCCCTTTCTTCAAAGCCGGCCGGAGTGGCCGAGCGGTTAAAGGCGCTACAGTCTGGACCCGCACGACCGCTACGGTCGCAGGTTCGAATCCTGCCTCGGGCATGGATGTGTGTGATGTCCTTAGGTTAGTTAGGTTTAAGTAGTTCTAAGTTCTAGGGGACTTATGACCACAGCAGTTGAGTCCCATAGTGCTCAGAGCCATTTTTTTTTCTTTCTTCAAAGCGCATTACAGAAGTCTACACTCACAGATTTGTGTAAGTTGTCAAGACCAGAGAAATGAAAAGAGAATCAGGGAATCGACCCTCGCAGTAACAAGGGGTGGAGGGTATTCTAAGCCCATTTCTTGAAAATCTATTCGCTTACTGACTTTTACAATTAAAGAAACTGTATATATTTATATTGAATTTTTTATAAGATTCCAGACTAATTTTAAATTTTTTCATGAAACTGGAAGAAAGGAATTTAAATCTCCGCAGCAAATTTCACTTTTCGCAATAAATGTCGTATTCAGTACTTCCAGTTTGAGGGCCTTAGTTACACATTAATAGCCCTTTAACAATTATGTTGAGAGTAAAAGACAAAAACAATGAGCTAAACATGCGTTTCTTAATTTTTTTTTACGGTGGCCATTAAGTAAGTATTACATGTTATTGACAGAGTGTTGATATTGCTAAAAGCTATTTTCAGGTTCTGAACCCTAGTTACTCATCAGTATCTTTAAAACAGTATCTTTACAAAACGCATGTTGTTAATATAATTCAACAACAACGAACGAACTTAGATTTTTGTAATTTTTTTCAAGTCTCCACCCTTAGTAATGCGCGTTGTGGACAAATGCCTTGGTACTGCTAGGGTTAAAGGACTGATATTTAAGGACATCTAGAAAATTAGCACGATATTGTCCATTGATGAGGCAGCAGTGGTAACCGAAAGTGAACAGGAAATGAGTTTTATGCTAAACGTAGCGGAAAATGTGCTTGCCATAGCTTAACATATCCGCATTAGTAAGAAGAAGGTGTGACAGATAGACGTACTGGAGGAGTAAATGTTACTGACAGGAAACAAAATCTAGAGGGGATATACACATTTTCGTACCTTGGAAGCAGAACAGAGAACGTAAGTCCACGCAAAATATAGAAGTAAGGACCAGGCCAAAAGAGCTTTTATAAGAATAAATGGTGGATGTACAAGACTGTGCCTGGTTTTGAATGTATTAAAATGAGTCTGAAATCCATAAATAAATTCGCGAAATAAATTGCAGTTGGCGCAGACCATCAGAAAGTACGTCGCGAATACGCAAATACTGTACAAGGTGAAAATTATTGAACTGCATGAAAAAAACGTAAATTAGTTACAAAGTACGGCTTTCACGCACTTTATTCAACATGTAAACGTCGCTAGAGATATTCGGATTTAGGTTATGACATGTTCTATATGCCTCCCATAATTGGCGATGACGTGCGGTAGACGAATAGCAAAATTCTCCATGACCCGCTGAAGTGTCGAAACATCGATGTTGACCATGACCTCTTGAATGGGTGTTTTCAGCTCACCAGTGGTTTTGGGGTTATTGTTGTACACCTTGTCTTTAATATAGCCCCACAAAAAGGAGTAGCATGTGTTCAGATCCTAAGAATATGGTGGCCAGTTGGGGCTCATGCCAGGGGCTTCTGGGTACTCCAGAGCCAGAATGCTGTCCGCAAAGTTCTCCTTGTGCTGGCGTAAGCTGTTGCCATCGCACCGGCCGGCAAAGAGGTTGCGAGAAGACCGATAGTAGGCTCAAGCAAAGCGCCCGTCGGGAGAGAGGCTAAATACACTCTCAAGGAACCCGCTGCCAACGCCCTCTCGACCGCTAGTATTTAGATCGCTACAGTGGACCGGAGGCTCAGTCAGTCATCCAGTGAAACAACGAATCGAGTCATCAATCGCAGCCCAGCGGGAGCCGCAGTCGCAGTTAGCTCAGCCTCTAACTCAGAGTCAATCAGTACCTAGCGACCAGAGTAGTGTACGTAGCTTCACCAGCAGTGAGGTTAACGTGGACTGTTACGGAAGAGCTTGTATCACAAAACCTTGACTATCTAAAGTTAAGTAGCTTCCTGTTTATGTCAGTAAAGAAACCCTGTTAATACATGTGTGCAGTTGTGTTATAGAAAGGGGATACGGGCCGCCAAACAACATCCTCGACTTGTTTCCAGTGGTACAAGTCAACCGCGACAAGATCACACAAAACTCCTCCAGGACATCAAACACTCTCCTGCTTCGATGGGGTCGAACTCTGTCTTGCACGAACCACATCTTGTCGAAATCAGGGTTACTTTGGGTAACGGGGATGCAATCATCTTCCAAAGCATTCACGTATCGTTCATTAGTCACTGTGACATCAAGGAATAACCAACGGTTATTCCGTGGCTGGACATTGCTCACCACACAGTCATCCGTTGAGGGTGAAGGGTCTTCTCGATCGTGAAATGCGGATTCTCAGTCCCCCAAATGCACCAATTTTGCTTATTGACGAACCCATTCAAATGAAAGCGGGCTTCTTCGTTAAGGCGCGTGCGCATACTAGTTCCTATTATGTCCCGCGGCCAACCGTGCAGTTTGAACGTCCTAACGCAAACCGTTCAGAAGTTATGACGATTTTATTTCGTATAATTTAATAAGTGTCAACCTGTATCCTCTTAACCAGGTCCTTTTGAACTTAAACACATCAGGTCACATTTTATTTCTAATGTTAAAGGATTTTCGGTGATATAATTAGGACTCGACTACTGTCACCCATATACATCACACAGCCCTCAGATTTTATGAGGGAACAGTCAAATGAAAACCGAACACCAGCCACAACGGTACAGTGTAACGGTTCCATTGAAAAATACATCACACGCGTTAAGACATACATCCCACTGGGAGAGGAGATGATCAACTCCTGGTTGCTAGAACGCAGTCGACGCTGACGAAGGCGCATCAGAATCCACTCTTCCACTCCCTCGTCCGGCTAAAGCCAACATCTACTCACGTCCTTTTGTAGGTCACCAAAGACGTGAAAATCACATGGTGAAAGATCCGGGCTGTACGGAGGGTGTTGCAGTGTCCCACAACCAAATCGCTGAAACGTAGCCCTCGTCCGATTGGCAGTGTGAGAGCGGGCATGATCATGCAAGAGGATAACTCCATATGACAGCATTCGAACAGCCCGAAGGCAAAGCCAACAGTGCAAACGTACTACATCTCCCCCGCCAAAGGAATCCAAAGCTGTGACACACAAGTTCTGTAAGGTCATGATGACCTCCTTCTTCGACTGTAGTGGCCATCTGCTCGTTGAGTTCCTGGAGTGTCGAACTGCCAACGGTGAGTAGCCCTATGAAGACACTTTGCAGAAACTGCGATGCTCCATGAAGTCAAAACGCCCTGGAGTGGTCGGAAGGAATCATTCTGTTGCATGAATCGGACAAAGGCTAGGCTTTCGCGGTTTGGTTGGGAAACGCCCCAACATCCTCTGTACAGCCCGGATCCTTCACCATGTGATTTTCACGTCTTTGGATACCTGAAAAAGACATGCGTTGACGTCGATTTCTGTCGGACGATGAAGTTCAAGAGTGGGTGCGGTTGTGGATCGATCAGCGGCCGACGGCAATCTAAGAAACGGGAACTGAACTTCTCGTCTCTCTGTGAGATAAGTGCCTTAGAGCATGTGGTGATCAGTTTTGAATGGAGCTATATGTTGCCCCCTTGTGTCTGACGTTGGGTTTTCATTTGAATGCCCCTTATATTAACATATTGTAACATTAGAAGTAGGCGGGATATTACTTCAATTATCAGAATGAGATTTTCACTCTGCAGCGGAGAGTGCGTTTATATGAAACTTGGCAGATTAAAACTGTGTGCCGGACCGAGACTCGATCACGGGACCTTTGCCTTTCGCAATATCTCGTCGTCAAATTCAGGCAACGATAATGGAGATGGACTGAGCTGAAGCACACTTCTCTTCAGAATAGACCTCAAAGGCTCCATAGAAGTGAGATCTCGTGACTGTGATGGCCAGGAGGGGTACGGTAATTCATCCTTATGCTCACAAAACTCACAGAACCAGTTCTGTATGATCCGAGCTATGTAAACAGGGGCCATGTCGTATTAGAACACATCACCACCAATGAGAAACAAACATCGAATCAGGGGATGGAAGTGATCAGCCAGAGAGATCGCAAAATCCTAGGCAGTATGCGACCTTGCAGAATATCCGGGGGCCCATGGAATACCAAGATATGGCATCTCACATCATCTCCAAATCCCCGCCGTGTTTCCTCTTGAGATGTAAACTCAGCTATAAGCTGGAAACAGTGTGAAGCGAGACTCATCCAACCAAATTACAGTTTCCCATTGCTCCCTATTCCAGGTTTCACGACTTCGGCACCACGTTTTCCCGTTACGGGATTCTGCATCACTTACGAGAGGTTTTGGAATCCCAGCTCGCCTTGCAATTCCCTATATGTTGTTCTGTTGCCGGCAGGGTTCGCGAGTGCAACATTCAGTTATGCAGTGACGTCTGCAGCTGTCATCACCTTATATTTTATCACAGTGCTCTTCAGTCTGTCACGATAGCTCCACCTGCGTTGTGACTTACCAGATGATGTCTTTCCGCTTTCCCCGTACGCAGTACGAATCTTCGATACGGTGCCTCTTGAAACACCAAAGACATCCTTGGTTACGGAAGCACCCACCAGACGGGTACTAACAATTTGCCCACGTTCTAATTCAGTTAGCTCTGATATAATGCACGCACAGCTACACAGAAAGCTGTTCTGAACAAGACTGACAATAGAAACGTATTGAGGACATCACACAAGTGTAGGGCGCGGTCACATGCGACAGCGCAACTTGCAGGCTTAGCTAGCATCGGCATTTATTTTCAAGCGTGGATTTCTCGCTATGTTTCCGTATTTTGGCCAGCCCCTTGTTTGATTTGTCGCTTCCCATTTATTTGTTAGTAAAAGCAATGATGAATAATTGTAGCTGCTACAAACACAAATCGAAATTACTTCTGAGAGCAAAACTTACAACAGTGGCATAGAGTCCCGTGACTTATGGTGGCAATCTGAATGCTGAATGGTAATTTCTTGTTCCACAGATATTCTTACAATAAGATTTAAGGTATTAAATGTTGTCTGTGAACTTTTCTTGTTAATTCTGTATGGGAATACGAGCCTTTGACAATATTCTTCACTGACATCATGAAAGCAGTTGACCATGAACTTGTAACGGAATCATACGTAATGTAGCTGACATAGTAATAGACACTGCGACCAGAGAGTACATTTGAGCCAACGATGAGACTTCACTAGCTGTGTCTTTATTCCGATTTATAAAGCGTGTTAGAAACATACCCCCATACCATTTTCCGATAACGGTGCCTGTTTCCGTTCCTTGGTGAGTGCGAATCCTGCTCTCCATTAATGTTGCTGACACACACATTAATTTTCGGTCTCATTCATTACTGAGTCCTAGAATTTTAAATTTTTACCCACAAAGCACAAACAAAATCTTATGTATGTTATGTAGACAGCTTGAACAGACACAGATATTCGCCCTCACTTCAACGTACTGGGTTTAATCGTCAAAGACGTTTCGAGTATTGAAATGTGTGTCAACAACTTTAAAAATGCTTGGTACTAGACACCGAGACCTGCATAGCTTTCGTTTCTTCTTCTGCTCCAAGTGGAGAAGTGGGCTGCTCGAGATCCGCCAGTTCTTTTCAGCCAAATTCCAGGCGATATGGCAGTGCCGGCCGCTGTAGCCGAGCAGTTCTAGGCGTGTCAGTCTGTAACCGCGCAACCGCTACGGTCGCAGGTTCGAATCCTCCCTCGGGCATGGATGTGTGTGATGTCCTTAGGTTAGTTAGGTTTAAGTAGTTCTAAGTTCTAGGGGACTGATGACCTCATATGTTAAGTCCCATAGTGCTCAGACCCGTTTGATCTGGTAGTGTCGCACATAACAGCTGAACCTGGAATAATTTTCAGGGAATTTCTAGTTCCGGCACTTGCACTGCAACAAAAAGAAACCTTCCAGATAACCTTTGCCAGAACAGCGTGTGGGGAATTATTTTTATTTTAATTATCGGACGGTGTGCCCTAGAAAACAGTCTGAAATATTGGCGTAAGCCATAGTGTATTTGTTTATGCGCGCATAAAGAGTGTTTGACTGTTGTAGGTATAAACAGAAGCGGCAAGTAGAGGACAACGAAATGCAAACAATCCTAAAAGTGATAGGTCTGCAAACCAATTGTTTCCTTGATACAGCATATGCACAAGTGCAGCCATACCAGTGTTTCAACTCTCCTGACGTCAAAGATGACGTTTCTTTCGAAACATCGCTGGTAAGGCGTAAGTTACGATGATGATAAACTGCCTTCGTTTGATTTTACCATCCTTGCAAATACCTAAGTACTTGTAAATAGCGATTGGGAATCAAGTGTATCAATCGTGGCCTACAAGGTCCCTCGACTTCAAATGGTTGGATTTTTTTCCATCGAGATATTAAAAAACTTTGGTGTATTCATGTCCTGCTTATCTACCTGTACATCTACATGGATACTCTGAAAATCACACTGAAGTGCCTGGCAGAGGGTGCATCGAATGACCTTCATAATAATTCTCTATGGAACAGCCAATGGAAAAAAATTAACAGTTTTATTTTTCCAAGGGAGCTCTGATTTCCCTTATTTTATTATGATGAGCGTTTCTCCCTATGTAGGTAGGCGTCAACAAAATATTTTTGCATCCGGAGGAGAATGTTGGTGATTGAAATTTCGTGGGAAGATTCCGTCGCAACAAAAAAAAACGCGTTTGTTTTTAATGATGTCCACCCCAAATCTCTTTCATGCCAGTGGCACACTCTCCTTTATTTCGCGATAATACAAAACGTGATGATTTTCTTTGAACTTCGTCGATGTACTTCGCTAATCCTATTCGGTAACTATCCCCGACCGCGCAGCAATACTCCAAAAGAGGACGGGCAAGCGTAGTGTATGCAATCTATTTAGTAGAGCTGTTGCCTCTTCTAAGTGTTCCACCAGTAAAACACAGTCTTTGGTTCGCCTTCTCAACACATTTCCTATGTGTTCTTTCTAATTTAAGTTGTCTGTAATTGTAATTCCTACATATACATCTACATCTACGTGATTACTCTGCTATTCATAATAAAGTGGCTGGCAGAGGGTTCAATGAAGCACTTCAAGCTGTCTCTCTAAGTTTCCACTCTCGAATGGAACGCTGGAAAAACGAGCACTTAAATTTTTCTGTGCGAGCCCTGATTTCCCTTATTTTATCGTGATGATCATTTCTCCTATGTAGGTGGTTTCCAACAGAATGTCTTCGCAGTCGGAGGAGAAAACTGGTGATTGAAATTTCATGAGAAGATCCCGTCACGACGAAAAACGCCTTTGTTTTAATAATTGCCACTCCAATTCACGTATCATATCGGTGACACTATCTCCCCTATTTCGCGATAATACAAAACGAGCTGCCCTTCTTTGTACTTTTTTGATGTCATCCGTCAGTTCCACCTGATGCATTCCTAGATATTTAGTTGAATTTACGGCCCTTAGGTTTGATTGATTTATAGTGTAACTGAAGTTTCACGGATTTCTTTCAGCATTCATGTGGATAACCTCACACTTTTCGTTTTTTTGCGTCAATTGCCAATATTTGCATGATAGAGATGAGTTTGGTGAGTCGTTTTGCAACTTGTTTTGACCTTCTGATGACTTTACTAGGCAATAATACAGTCACATACCTGAGACGATATTCCATAAGCACGCGATTTCACAACATGCCGCTTGTGTGGAACACAGTGAAGAGCCTTCTGAAAATCTAGAAATACGGAATCAATTTGTAATCCCTTATCAATAGCACTTAACACTTCGTCTGAGTATCGATGAACTTCGGGAACGCATTGTGGGTGACTGTCAGTGCATTCGGAACACACGTGGGATTTTTGAACGTTTACAAACTTTGATGAGGCGACATGGTAGAGCCTGCCAGCACATGACCGATGGCCGCGTAGAACACTTGTTATAATGTGTTTGTCTTCAAGTGCCTATCTTCAGTTCGGACCGTCGGGTGCTCTGTTACAAGATGTTCACCCACTCGGCCGTAATACTTTGTATCGGGGAACCCATTGTTTTCGTAGCCTATGTTTACTAGGAATATTCTCTTGTATAAGTTTCCTCTACGTACTCATTTCGACTGTACCTATAATAACACGACCTGTGCAGTGTATCTATGAGGCTGCCACGTGATGCAGTCCCAACTGGGTAGTATGTACCGTTTTATACAATAAAGCGCCAAAGAAACTGGTATAGGCACGCGTATTCAAATACAGAGATATGTAAAAAGGCAGAATACGGCGCTGCGATCGGCAACCCCTTTGTAAGACAAGTGTCTGCGCAGTTGTCAGATCGCTTACCGCTACGACAAGGCAGGTTATCAAGATTTAAGTGAGTTTGAACGTGGTGTTATATTCGGCGCATGAGCGATGGGACACAGCATCTTCGAGGTAGCGATGAAGTAGGGATTTTCCCGTACGATTATTTCACGAGTGTATCCTAAATATCAGAATCCGATAAAACATCAGATCTCTGATATCGCTGCGATCGGAAAAAGATGCTGCACGAACGGGACCAACGACGACTGAAGAGAATCTCTCAACGTGGCAGAGGTGCAACACTTCCGCAAATTGCTGATTCAGGAAATGTCAGGGTGCGAACGATTCAACGAAACATCATCGATGTGGACTTTCGGAGCTGAAGGCCCACTAGTGCACCCTTGATGGCTGCACGACACGAAGCTTTACGCCTCGTCTGGGCCCGTCGACACCGACATTGGACTGTTGACGACTGGAAACGTGTTGATTGGTCGGACGAGTCTCGTTTCAAATTGTTTCGAGCGGATGGACGTGTACGGGCATGGAGACAACCTCATGAATCCATGGACCCTGCATGTCATCAAGGGACTGTTCAGGCTTTGTGATGGTGTGAGGCGTGTGCAGTTGGATTAATATGGGACCCCTGATACGATTAGATACGACTCTGTCAGGTTACACGTACGTAAGCATCCTGTCTGATCACCTACATGCATTCATGTCCATTGTGCATTCCGACGGAGTTGGACAACTCCAGAAGGACAATATGGCACCCCAGACGTCCAGAATTGCTACAGAATGGCTCCAGAAACACTCTTACGAGTTTAAACGCTTCCGCTGGCCGCCAAACTCCCCAGGCATGAAGAGTACTGAGCATACCTGGGATGCCTTGCAACGTACTGTTCATAAGAGATCTCCACCCCCTTGTACTCTTACGGATTTATGGACAGCTCTGAAAGAACTGTGTCAATTCCCTCCAGTACTACGTCAGGCTTCAATCGAGTCCATGTCACGTCGTTTTGCGACATTTCTGCGTGCTCGCGGGGGCCTTACACGATATTAGGCAGGTGTACAATGATATTGCGTTTGACGTTTAATATTATTGGTGCTAAATACTCGTAATATTTGATCACAGTGGGCATCAGTGTGTACAACAATGCGTTCCCTTACTTCTCTAACTATCAGCCGTTTACCTGACCAAGGAAATAGTGGATACTGTTGGAAGCTCTGATTTTTATCGAGAAATAAGGCGAGATGTGCATCCATAGTATCTGGCACAGCTATCTAACTGTATGATGCTGCAAACAGATTCTCCTTCAGCTTCTTTGCAATGAGTCGCCTCCATCGTCTTGAAGATAGTAATGGGTCCTTAATTGTTTGTTAAAAACATTCCCTAATAGCCAGATAGGATTTAAATCCGGACTTCAATAGGTCGCAGAAGGCACAGTGTTACCTAAACTACTTTCACAGATCATATGAGCGGCGTTTGACTTGGTTATCCTCATAGCATTACATTTCAACTTACAAGATAATATTGGTTTAGTCATCATATTTCATTTAGTAACCTTTAAGTAAGTGAGGATCCACTCATAAATATTCATAGGGACATTTGGAAGTAGTGTTTGTGAAAACTCGTGTTTTCCAGAATGCGTTCCCAGCTTATGATAAATCTCGGTGTTTCAGTTGATAGTGAAAGCAGCGCATACCTCTCGTGTGGAAGGCAGTCCTGCTTACTGTGATTTTCTGGCATACAGAGAAACAGTTTGCGCATTATCCTATACAGATTGCGTCTGCCACACTCTGCTGTTTTCCACAGATCTCGCAATCCCATTTCGCTAATATAAAAGGAGCTTGTCCCAATTTGAGGGCATGGCAAAAGTCAACACGAAGCCCGAATTTTAAATTCATTTTCTATCCAGTATCCGACCGTGCAAGGCCTCGGCAAAGTTCGTACTGGCAGCGCACAGCGCACATGCACGGGTGCCTGATTTGTTGCGATACCGGAAAACGTGAGAGAATATAGCAATACTAATTTGAAAGATATAAGAATAACAGAATTATTGGCATACTATGAAACTGGAGTCAAAGTGAACACAGTATTTAGCCGAGGACAGCCTTCACTGACGTCATGCGATGTAAAATGACACAGAGCACATGCATTGAAACCGCTATGATGAAGCTGGAGAGAGAGAGAGAGAGAGAGAGAGAGAGAGAGAGAGAGAGAGAGAGAGAGACAGAGAGAGAGTTTTGAATAATAGAGAGCAAATACAACTGTCAAAGGAGGAGATTCCGGTGAATTTTACTACATGAGTGGTCGTGTTGGTTTGCAGTCTTGGCACCGGGTACTTACATTCGTCCGAGCGAGCGAAATACTGGGCGCACGCGACTGATGTTAATGCGGTGTATTTCAGATAGTAAAAAGCTAAGCTGCTGCTAACTCCAAGGCTGCTTATGGATGCATAGATGATTTGTTCATTACTAAAGGGTCCTGGATCAGTCATCTGATTGATTGCTTATACTGAGCTCCCAGAAATGTTGCGACGAAATTCGAGAGGTTGCAGAGTGTTTATCGAGGTACAAATCAAAGATACGATACCGTCTCCGGAAACTCATCCAACAACTCACACAGCTTCGAAGTTACAGGCGCTGGCGTCTGCCTCTAGGCCACCGCTTCGACAGCAAATGTGACTTTGTACGCTAACGGTTCACAGCCGAAACGTCTGGCAATGTTGCTTGTTATTCAGTGACCGTGAACGATTGCCACTATCACTAATAATGAAGACGGAGTTAGCTGCGGCGTAGAAAGGCCTTGTCAAATACGAATGCGATGCTCTTTTACTTTGATGTTTGACAATTTTGGACAACAGAGCATCATGTTGATAGGAATAAGGCCTGTCTACCTTTATCTTCTCCACTGGTGATCGTGGCAATCAGTTGTGATCAGTGAATAACAAACGAATTGCGACACGTTCCGCCTATGGTACGCCAGCGTAGAAAGTTACGTTTGCTGCCGAAGGGGTGGTCTAGAGGCGGGCACCAGCGCCTGTAACCTCAACGCTCTGTAGCATCATTGGTTGAGGTTACTATCCTCGATTTGTTCCTCAAGATACCCTCTACGGCCCGTCGAAGTTTTTCGTAGCATTTTTGGGTCACATTGTACATTCGTACTCGACTCCTTCCTCGTTTGCGGCCTTGTGTGGCCATTCGGGCCCACGTCGTGATACAGCGACACGCAGATTGCCGCTACCAAAATCCCACGCCGTGAATTGTCTGAATTGAACCTGTCTTTTTCAGGACAAGCTATCAGATTTTTTTTTAACAAAAGACAAGTCACAGAGGGCAATCAACTTTCGGCCTTTCATGGATTTGTTTCTGCCGAGACTTTAGGAAATGCAACGTAAAATGTAAGAAACGACGTGGCAGGCTATAGTAACAGACTGAAGACGGTCTTTCACTGTCTTGTCTACTGGTAGGGTTTATACATGTCGTTCTATTGTGGTCTGGTCTAGATTTATATCTGATGAACATATTTCCTCTGTAAAATTTTATTTTGCAAATTCTAAGCACTATGTCGCAATGATTTTGAGATTCTTCTGAGTAAACAAATTGCCAGTCCTCTAAATACTTTCTATTAGAGTTAGATGAGTTAGATGCCATGCTTTTGCTAAGGTTAAACAACGCCATAAAATGGTTCAAACGGCTCTGAGCACTATGGGACTTAACATCTGAGGTCATCAGTCCCCTAGAACTTAGAACTACTTAAACCTAACTAACCTAAGCACATCACACACATCCATGCCCGAGGCAGGATTCGAACCTGCGACCGTAGCGGTAGCGCGGTTACAGGCTGAAGCGTCTAGAACCGCTCGGCCACATCGGTAGACAAACAACGCCAGAATTGGCTATCATTCGTGTTAGTTTTTATGCAGTTCACAATGTGGTACACTACTGGACGGAGTGTGTGCCATTCGGTACATTGTACTATCCGATATATCATGGTTTCCTTCATTTTCTCTGAGGCATGGAACGTGAGAAGAATGACTATAAAAGCTCTATTTAGTTCAATTTTACTATCAAATTACTTTCAATGCGCAGAAAGTCGCAGACATTTCTTATGCTTTCTCCGGAACACGTTCTTCGAAGGTTTTGAGTATACTCCCAGGGATATTAAACCAATTAATGACGTGACTTCTTAATTCAACCTGACATTTATCCCACATGATGTCACACAATCCCAGCTTACGCAGTCGTACTGTTTTGTAAGCTATCCATTTTGTATTTAATTAGATTATCTCAGTTGTTTACCATTTCATTTAAGGATGCCAGTTGCTTCACCTGTGGCCGAGTCTATATCATTATCCCAATTCTTAGTCTCATGCATTGGTACTCTCAGATATTTGTACGACATGCATTTTCTTAACGCAATAGTCGCATTTGAAGCTGCATTTATCAGGATATAAGCAACAGACAGTGGAAAAATCGCAGAAGAACTTGCAAGTTGGTAGGCGGGCACTTTACCTTGTGAAAAACTGCACAATAAGCAAAGCCTGGAGCAAAATCTAGCTTCATGTAAATCATGGCAAGAGAGAGCAACATGAGGGCTTGACGCACGTTCAAAGGTAGGTAGACTACAGTTAATACCTCAGCAGAGCTAGGCAGCCTAAGCGCTGAATTATTAAAGGTGATAAAATCGATAGTGATGAAGCGCGAGATATTGAAGGCATTGTGCTCTAGACTTTGATGTGCCGCCGGAGCGTGCAAATATTTGACCACTCTCCACCACTGGGGGAATCTCACAATCGATTGTGAGTTTACTTTGGAAGCAAACACTGGTTAATTCAATTGCCTCCTATTACGAAGCAAAATGTTTTTCTCAAGATTAATATTCCAGTGAAGCATAAAAACGAGTTGGTAACAGGAAATACTGTTGAACAGTAACTATAAAATAATTTTTTTTACCATTAAGTGATTCAGCATGTGATGTAGTGTAGTCTACAATTCAGTAAGTGTCTAGGAGCAATTGTGCAAATATTTTCTATAAATATTGTATTATGAGTAAATGTCGTCCGCTTACAACATGTGACGAGCTACCTTCATGGGTAGATTACCCATATTTACAGATGTTACATCAAACCTCTTGCATTATGGTGAGTATGGATTTGAACAACAATAGACACGCACTAGAAAGTAGTTTAAGAATAATAATACAGGTGACGTGATCACTGAAATAAATTCATATTACTAGCGTAACATGTTACATCTTGAGGGATATCCCTAATGACGTAATACTGATATTAACATATTGTTGACCTGTTAACACAATAAACTGTCCAGGAGGTTTAGAACTAAAAACATTATATTTAAATATGCAGAGATATATCTGAATGTCTACGTAATTAATTAACTGTAAAAGAGCGGCAATAATGTCTCGGGATACTTCTTTTGCAATGCTCCAATTCAGTATCCCAAAATTTTTTTTGTGTTTTAAGTGCAGTAATTAATAGATTTAGAGCTCCTGACTAAGTAAGCTACGTGATTTTAGAATCATCTATATGTCAAGACTAAACAACGGATTTAGTTGGATTTTTATGCTACTTTCAATGCAGCTCACAATGTGGTTTGTAGCAAGAGGGGGGGGGGGGAAAGACTACTTCTAACTGTCAGGAATGATGTATTTATAGTTACCAGAAGTAGGAGCAAACCATGTACACTGCTGGCAATTCAAATTGCAAAACCATGAAGGTGGCATGCAAAAAAATTTGTGCAAAATGTACTAGATGCTTATTTGCGCAAATCGTGAACATTTCAGCGAATACATACAAAGTAGGTGGGAGTAACGTCATCTACAGCTTTATATATGTAAAACATGATGTATGTATATGTGTATGTCTATATGTGTGTATATATGAATGGATGTATGTATGTGTGGATATATGTATGTAAGTAAATGTATTTGCCTGTCCAGAATCTCCTCTTAAACAAATTTGGTACCTTATATATTCCTTGCTATATGAAAATCAGCACTGTGGGGTTCAGAACCTCCTAACTCCTGTAACACCACAGATATGAACAGAAAAGTGTTTTCTACCTCTGACATTTAGGCTGCACTGTCAGACTTTGTTGTGTGTGGGTGGTGGAAGCATATCATTCAGGCTATACATGTGGATAGATACAGAGGGAGGGAGAGGAGATAGACAGCGGTAGGGAAGGAAAAGATGGACAGAGAGAGAGGAGGAGAGCAGATGGACAGGGAGACTGTGGATGATGATGATGATATGATAGCGAGGGCAAATAAAAGCAAGGGATTTAGTGTACATACTAAAAGGTAATGAGGTGAGTTTGGATAAAGGTAACAAAATTATTAAAATGGGAACTGCAAACGAAAACATCCTATAAAATTTTACAAACACACACACACACACACACACACACACACACACAGAGGAGAACAAAAAAATCGCTGTGTCAGATCTAACACAGAGGAGGTGATGGACAGGAAGAGTGGGTGGGAGGAGATGAACAGAGATAGTGGGGAAGACGAGATAAACGTAGAGAGTTCAAAGGAGGAGAGGGGCAGGTAGAGAGGGAAGGACATAAGTTGTGCAGGTGGTATGAAGTATCAGCAAGCCTTGCAGGGTCTATATGTGCAGATGGGTTCAAAACATACCTATTAACAGAGGAGGTGAGTGTGAGCCGGACAGAGAAAGGGGGGGGGGGGTGGTGGATATCGGCAGACAGAGTCGAGGAAGAGGTGATAGACAGAGAGGGGGGAGGAGATTGACAGAGAGAAAGAGAGGAGGATATATACAGTGAGAGTATGGGTCATGCTGAAGTTATGGGTGTTAGGGTGCACAACAGCAATATCTTTAGCGTCCACACAAAAATATAATGCGACGATTTTGTATTAAGGTCACAATATTTTTAAAATGATTGCTGCCAATAAGAAACACACACACACACACACACACACACACACACACACACACACACACATGCATGCACGCACATGCACACATAAGAACAACAAATATCAATTCATCAGATTTAACACAAAGGATACTGGACAGAGAGAGGGGCTAGGGGAGACAGACAGAGAGACGGGAGAACACACAGTCGAAAAGAGGGGGCCAGGGAAATTGGCCCAGAGAAGGAGAGGTGGAGATGTGTGCAGTACACATGTTAAATGTGTACACAAGCGAAACAACGGGGAAAAGGCTAGTTGTGTACGTAAGGGAATATCACACAGCGGGTATCTCAATCAGAAATCGCATTTGAACGTTTATTGTTTGTGAGAAGATCGTGTTGCACCTGGTGTGAGATGGGTAAACGTCTACCAGCACACGTCGGAATTCGTGAACTATAGGATCGCGCCCTATTGAGACTTCCATTTATTCTTCCACGATATTAGTGAGCGCAGTGGTCAGGATCTCACGATTGTCATGCGGATATGGAATTTATGGCTTCAGGAGGACCATAAGCAATTACATACAGGATGTCAGAGGCTTCACGCGACTAGTTTCCGAGAGGACAAACATATTTTCGGTCTCCCGTGGTGAATCATGCAGCCTCCTCATGTAGCCCGATCACGAAATAGGCTACTGATTAACAAGTATCTAATGGAGGGTGCTACGACGTCAGGATCACACGAACTGTCAGCATAGTGACCACAGTTGCAGCTTCCACTGAAGCAACAAGAGATACAATCGTGCTTACAATGGTGAACACAACCACAACACTGGCCGCAGAAGCGGTACCATGTCGTCTTTTCAGACTAGTTTCCGTTCTCTGTGTAGCATCGCAATTACATCTCTCTGTGTGGAGCTTCTGAGAAGAACGAATGTAGCCATATTGCATTTGTCATCGTCATACTGGCCCAGTGCATGGCAAGTGGTATGGGAGCCCTTGGTTACCGAACACAATAACCTCTGGTTCGCATAGCCAATTTGGAAGTGGCCATTACATTTCTGGACATTAAGGCCGGTGACTTTGTGCCATATTAGAAGTCTCCGTGAGTCTCCGTGACGTTACCTTTCAATAAGATAATGCAATACAGCATGCTGGCCTTGCTGTGCTGACCTACCTCGATACAGAAGGTGCTAGACTGTTGCCCTGACGATTGACGTCTCCTGGTCTCACACTCAATCAGAATATATGGCCGAGGACCACCAGTTGACTGACAAGCTACTGCTGCCCAGCTGCTAAAATTGATGAACTCTGCCACAGAGGTGAAGCAACATGGACTGACGTACTCTCTTCTCTCGTCCAAGCTGTGTTCGACTTAATTTCCAGCTGGGCTAGAGCCGCTGTTGCAGCCAGAGGTAACATCTCTGTCAATTAAGTTTCACACCCTATAAGTCTCCAGTTCACCTACAAAATTTATTATGTATTCTACCTTACATACTGTGTACGCACGTTAAGCAAAATTTCGTTAATTCGTAATATTTCTGATGTTTAATGGACAATAATATTCGCCTCGGTAGCTGCGGGGTCAGCATGGCTGCATGTCAAATAAAGGGTCCCAGGTTCGACTCCCTACCGGGTAGGGGATTTCCGCCGCTCGAGGACTGGATGTCGTGTTATTCTCACCATCATGTCATTATTATCTACAAGCAAGTTGCCTAAATAGCGTCAACAGAAGCGACTTGCATCCGACGACGAAGCTGCCACACGACAGAGTGAGAGAAAGAAATGGACAACCATATGCTTGAAATAATACCTAGCTGTCGAATGTGTCCCTGTAATTAAACGTCCCATCGATGACAAGATCATTAGAGACTTAGCACAGGTGCGGATACGGAAAAGGTGGAGAAGAAAACTGAACAAGTCCTTTGCAAAGGAATCATCCCATCATGCGCCTTAAGCGATTTAGGGAAACCACGTAAAGCCTAAATCTGGATGGTCGGATGGGCATTCTGTCAAGTCTTTGTTCTCAAAAGCAGGAGCCAGTCTTCCCACGGTGGGCAGACGACCGCATCGGCAACTTGTTTTATAAACAGTACCACCCATTTATACTTCTTTGTAGCTGTTTCTCCCCCATCTCCTCCTCCCCCCTCTTATCTTCTACATTCTCGTCCGCAGAAATCTCCATCGAGCGGTCCGTCGTCTGCATGGGCCCCAATACTGGGCTGAGTAATTGTCGCCGGCTCGCTCGCCGAAGAACAAAGCCGCTTACAACGAAGTTAAAGCCTGCTCAGCCTCCTTATTCATTTAAAAGATTGGCCGTTACAAGCGGAGCAGAAAATTAGCGCGAAGCGCAGTGCGTAATTAGAGAGAACCGCTAACGGAAAAGTGCTGAATACAGAGAGAGAAGCCGAGATGGACAGACGGCTGGGAACCCTGCCGCTAGGATCCGCCGCGTCTTAATGAAGTTTTTACCAAGGCCTGCAGCAGCTGTGATAAAAGTGTCAGATCGTAGAATAACAACAGAGTCAGAATTTGGATTCTACACATTGTCGGTGGGAAGAGTAGAAAGAGGTAGATAATCAAATCTGGTCTACATTATTCCAGCATTTCCGTAATAAGCATTTCTCACAGTCTAAGATATGGCTAGAATGATGAAACAAATAACGGAAGCAGCAGTTAGAACAGATCGATCAGGATTTCCGGAAAAACAATGCCGGGGACTTCTATCAGACGATCAAGCCGAATTCGAAAGGATACCAAGCCCATGGTCTTTGTTTAGAGACGAAAATAGAAAGCTCAGCCTTACCAACAAAGAAAACTGCACGATCATGTCTCGTTATTTTGAAAACGTACTTAATTGTGATGAACCGAAGGAAAGATTTGTGGCCGAGCGCTTCTTGGCGCTTCAGTCTGGATCTGCGCGACCGCTGCGGTCGCAGGTTCGAATCCTGCCTCGGGCATGGATGTGTGTGATGTCCTTATGTTAGTTAGGTTTAAGTAGTTCTAAGTTCTAGGGGACTGATGACCTCAGATGTTGAGTCCCATAGTGCTCAGAGCCATTTTTTAAGGAAAGATTCCCTGTATGTGCCCCGATCCACAAACTACCCAACCCATCTCCTCCTGGTAGAGAGGACATCAAAGAGATCATCAACTATCTTAAAAATAATAAGGCAGCTGGAGAGAATTCAGTAGTGGTGGAACTACTGAAGCTGGCAAATAACGAAACTCCAGATGTACCAGTCCATCTTTTCGAGGAGAACTGGTGAACTGGGATGATACCAACTGAATGGCAGTCAGCTTTAATCCATCCTCTACACAAAAAAGGCCATAAAATGTCAATAACTATAGGGGCATCTCATTACTATCTGTTCCATATAGAATTCTCTCCAAAGCAATACAGTACAGAATAGAAGGTAATCTTGTCCAACTGATTGGGGAATATCAAGCTGGTTTCCGAAAGGGCCGTTCTTGCGCAGATGTTTAACCTGAAGAACATCATCATGTACAAAAAAACTGGAGGAAGTAACTACTTCGTCGTGTTTGTGGATTTTCAGAAGGCATATGACTCCATCGACCGAGAGGTATTCATGAATATCTTGGAAGAGTTTGGGGTGGATGATACATCAAGAAAGCTTATCAAACAAACTCTAACACAGTGTCAAAAATAAAATTTATGGGTGAGATTTCAGAAGCCTTTACAATCAGAACGGGCGTAAGACAAGGAGATAGACTATCCACACTCCTTTTCAACAGAGTCTTGGAAAAGGTCATTAGAGAGTGGAGAAGTTGTTAGCTCAAGAAGAAACAAATGAAGAGCGGTTCAGACTTGGTCCTAAGAACAAAGGGGTGTACATTGACTGCTTGGCCTTTGAGGATGGCCTGGCCATTTTTGCTAACAACATAGAGTCAGCAGTCAACATGATCAACACGCTGTCAGAAATTTCTGAAAAAGTTGGACTCCAAATCTCTATACAAAAGACAAAATAACATCTGTGATGGACCTGAATGGATTATCACCAATCTGGGAAAAATCGGACGAGTTAAGAATTTCAGGTACCTTGGTGAAGTCATCCAGGAGAATGGATTAGAAGAAGAGGGAATTAATGCCAGGATGAGGAAGTTAGACCAAGCATACCAACTGACAAAGAATACCTATAACAAAAATTCTGTGAGTATAGGGGCCAAGTGCGGACATTATAATACCGTCGTAAACCTGAGTGCTTACATGCGTCCGAAACTTTGACCATGAATAGACACGGTCAATCTGAGTGGCTGGAAAAGCGACAGCGTAGGATATTAAGGAAAATCCTAGATAATATATGGGTTGATGGAGAATGGCGAATGACAGCAAATGAGGACTTTTACAGCAAGACAGAACCTATCACAGCATCCATTAAGGAGAGTCGATTGTTATTATACGGTCATCTAATGAGGATGGACGGTGCCCGACTAACACAGAATATGGAGTTTCATCCAATCTAAGAAAACAAGTCCGAGGTGGTTCGAAGAATGTGAAAAAGATCTTAGGGAGATTCGTATCTCAGAGAGAGAAATTCCTGACAGAAACAAATTTAGAAGATTGGTGAAAAATTACCAAGGTTTTAAAATGGCATCAACTTCCTAAAGAGGGAGAGGACCTTTGTCAGAAGAGCATAAACAGGAATTTCTTGGTGGACTCAGAAGAAACTGGCAGGAATTCAAAGTTGGAACAAGAACAAGACCTAGACACTTAAATTAAATTGGTTGTTACCACGCAGTTCATAGATGCTCAACTCGAAAATAAAAAAAAGTAACGGAAATAATTTGCAATAACATTTTACCATTGAAACTCTCGGTCTTATTCGCCTCCAATAAAAACTGGCGACATTAGTCTATAGATTTAAGTAAACCAACGGGAGCCGTTATGTAACGTTGGTTGCAATACCCCATTGATTATGAAAGTTGGATGTTACTTTCGTATGTCTTTCGTAATATCATTTTTGAGCTGTTATGGGTTTATATTTAATCTACACACAGTCTACATTGTTCTAAGACATAGATGCATGGGGAAGTTTTTCTAATGGGCCATTATTTTATTTTATCTCCTAATATAGTTACTGAGATCAGAGACGTCATTCCCTTTCAAATCTCAATTCGTTATGCAGCCATTTGCATGAAAACGGTGACATTGCATCGTCGCGTCTAGTTTGGGGCGATTTAATCTTTTCTCTCACTCCACTAAGACAAGGGAAAATTCGTTGTCCTTCTTTGAACATTGCCGCTGGGAGAGAGCCACAGTGGCAGCAACGCAACTTCCCCGTTTTTAAAACTAGGTCTTTCGATTGATGCTGGGGAGAGCGCGTGAGAAAGCTTCGAAGCTGTACTAGAAGTTTCCTTTGTCTTCAGAGCACTGAGGCCGTCGGCTGCCCAGGATTTTCCAACCCGTCTGATTGGCTGATCGATTTGCGTTTTGTAGTGGGCGCTGCGGATTGGTCGAGGTTGCAGCACCTTGAAACTTATGCTCTGGTCTCAGCGTCCGGCAGTGGCTGTTAAGTTTTTGGTCAGAGAAACTCTCGTTCCAGCCACCTGTGAGTACGTACGTTTCTGCCAGAACGTCGAGCAAAGTGTTGCTTCGGGCTGAAAATTAGAAATTAGGCTGTGCCATACCTGATGGCATCAGCGCCGCCGGGGTAATGGTGTGATTCACTATATTCGTTTTGACTATAACGAGCGTAAAGCTCATTTCATGTGAAGTTTTAAATCGAGCACGTAGGATGTGTGCTAGTTCCAAACTACTTGTGCGGTGGTATAGTGAAGTCAGTGTCGACTCTTATGCTGACTCTTTCGTTCAGATTACTATCAAACGTAGTTAATATTGCGAAGCACTCATTCCGAAGTATTTTTGAAAATAATGCCTAATGAGCTTGTACTAGTGCTAACATACACTCCTGGAAATTGAAATAAGAACACCGTGAATTCATTGTCCCAGGAAGGGGAAACTTTATTGACACATTCCTGGGGTCAGATACATCACATGATCACACTGACAGAACCACAGGCACATAGCCACAGGCAACAGAGCATGCACAATGTCGGCACTAGTACAGTGTATATCCACCTTTCGCAGCAATGCAGGCTGCTATTCTCCCATGGAGACGATCGTAGAGATGCTGGATGTAGTCCTGTGGAACGGCTTGCCATGCCATTTCCACCTGGCGCCTCAGTTGGACCAGCGTTCGTGCTGGACGTGCAGACCGCGTGAGACGACGCTTCATCCAGTCCCAAACATGCTCAATGGGGGACAGATCCGGAGATCTTGCTGGCCAGGGTAGTTGACTTACACCTTCTAGAGCACGTTGGGTGGCACGGCATACATGCGGACGTGCATTGCCCTGTTGGAACAGCAAGTTCCTTTGCCGGTCTAGGAATGGTAGAACGATGGGTTCGATGACGGTTTGGATGTACCGTGCACTATTCAGTGTCCCCTCGACGATCACCAGTGGTGTACCGCCAGTGTAGGAGATCGCTCCCCACACCATGATGCCGGGTGTTGGCCCTGTGTGCCTCGGTCGTATGCAGTCCTGATTGTGGCGCTCACCTGCACGGCGCCAAACACGCATACGACCATCATTGGCACCAAGGCAGAAGCGACTCTCATCGCTGAAGACGACACGTCTCCATTCGTCCCTCCATTCACGCCTGTCGCGACACCACTGGAGGCGGGCTGCACGATGTTGGGGCGTGAGCGGAAGACGGCCTAACGGTGTGCGGGACCGTAGCCCAGCTTCATGGAGACGGTTGCGAATGGTCCTCGCCGATACCCCAGGAGCAACAGTGTCCCTAATTTTCTGGGAAGTGGCGGTGCGGTCCCCTACGGCACTGCGTAGGATCCTACGGTCTTGGCGTGCATCCGTGCGTCGCTGCGGTCCGGTCCCAGGTCGACGGGCACGTGCACCTTCCGCCGACCACTGGCGACAACATCGATGTACTGTGGAGACCTCACGCCCCACGTAATGAGCAATTCGGCGGTACGTCCACCCGGCCTCCCGCATGCCCACTATACGCCCTCGCTCAAAGTCCGTCAACTGCACATACGGTTCACGTCCACGCTGTCGCGGCATGCTACCAGTGTTAAAGACTGCGATGGAGCTCCGTATGCCACGGCAAACTGGCTGACACTGACGGCGGCGGTGCACAAATGCTGTGCAGCTAGCGCCATTCGACGGCCAACACCGCGGTTCCTGGTGTGTCCGCTGTGCCGTGCGTGTGATCATTGCTTGTACAGCCCTCTCGCAGTGTCCGGAGCAAGTATGGTGGGTCTGACACACCGGTGTCAATGTGTTCTTTTTTCCATTTCCAGGAGTGTAGAATCGATCGTTTCGTGGTTCAAAATGGCTCTGAGCACTATGGGACTCAACTGCTGTGGACATAAGTCCCCTAGAACTTAGAACTACTTAAACCTAACTAACCTAAGGACATCACACACATCCATGCCCGAGGCAGGATTCGAACCTGCGACCGTAGCGGTCGTGCGGTTCCAGACTGTAGCGCCTTTAACCGCTCGGCCACTCCGGCCGGCCGTCTCGTGGTCACGGATCGCTTTCATACTGGGAGTAGTTTATCTAGTCAAAGTGCCCCTGGCTTGCCAGTTTAAGGAATGCCGTCTTAGTACGCATTATATAATTATTCACGGCTTTATAGCAGTCTATTGGAATCAATTATCATCTTAGACCCTGTCCGTACCGATTCCTCTGATTGTATGCATGTCGTCTCCGCTGTGACATATCAAATCATAATGCTCTATGGCCGGCCGTTGTGACCGAGCGGTTCTAGGCGCTTCAGTCCAGAACCGCGCTGCTGCTACGGTCGCAGGTTCTAATCCTGCCTCGGTCATGGATGTGTGTGATGTCCTTAGGTTAGTTAGGTTTAAGTAGTTCCAAGTCTAGAGGACTGATGACCTCAGCTGTTAAGTCCCATAGTGCTCAGAGCCATTTTTGTTAATATGTATGTGACCGATGTTTATTATGCGTGACGATTAGTGTTGGATTTGTGTAACAAACGATCAGCAATTGAGAACAAATTATTTACCATGTAAAGTTGCTACACATCCGTCTTCGTCACACAATATTCAGTGATTTATCTAAGAAAACGCACACTGCGTGAGATTCGTCACCGCACGGTCATACTGGCTCTTAGTGTTTCCGTTGCATGCATCTGATCCATGTGACTATCAAATCTACGAGAGAATTATGGGGCTAAACGTCTCGTTTTAATCTGTTAAGACTCAATGCGACCTGTGCACGTGCAGTGAATTTTTCAGTCGCCCATAAGGCGAACCACGGCAGGTGAAATTTTGCTTTGAATGCCAGGTTAATCTAACTCCTCTACGTAACCGTCGACCCTGCAAAACTAGTGAAGATAAAACAGTAGACTGCAATAATAGTACCCTCTTATATTACTCCGACATACAGGATATATTCAATAGATTCTCTAATGATGTTTTTGGTAGGGTCATCAATCTCGTGACTGGTTTTATACGTAACGCCACGAATTCTCTATTATTTGGTGGATGTACTACAATCTCTGATCTCACCCAGTTACTTCACTCTACAGCACCATGAAAGTCATTCCCTGATGCCTAAACGCACGTCCTTTCATCGTCTCTCTTCTTCTAGTCAGTGTTTTCCGTACGTTCCTTTCCTCAACGATTCTGAGGTGAACCTTGTAATTCGTATCTTACCAGCCTTATCGTTCTGTAACACTAAATATTAAAGTCCTCGATTCTCTTCTACTGTGGTTTTCCTGCAGTCCACAATCCACTTCCGTACAACGCTGCGCCCTGGACGTGGTAAAGAGTAGGAGAAATGTCCCTTTCGGTGAGGTGGCTGGTGGGGTGAGAACTCAGACACCCTGCTCAGCTGCCTGTGAGCCACGACACCGTGTGCAGGGCGACTGAAATGGAAATGTGTTGGAGCTACTGTCGGCAGACAAGACACAGCGACTGATCGACATGCGTTGAACAGGGTGACTCAAAACGACGGGAAATATTGGAATGGATATTAATGAATGACCACAATAACTTCATAAATATGTATTTGTGTAACTGTATGGTACAAAGTATGCCATTAATGAATGACAGAAGGATTTTTATTTTTCGAATATGACAACCGATAGACGAGCTCCCTCTCGGTGCACACATTTCTGCAGCCTGATAAGAATGTCACGCGTCGCTCGGCCTAACATTTTGATAGAAGTCCTGGAGATTCCTTCCCGTATTCCTGGTCCTTTTACACTACTGGCCATTAAAATTGCTACACCACGAAGATGACGTCTACAGACGCAAAATTTAACCGGCAGGAAGCAGATGCTGTGATATGCAAATGATTAGTTTTTCAAAGCATTCACACAAGGTTGGCACCTGTGGCGACACCTACAACGTGCTGACATGTGGAAAGTTTCCAACCGATTTCTCGTACACCAACAGCAGTTGACTGGCGTTGCCAGGTGAAACGTTGTTGTGATGCCTCGTGTAAGGAGGAGTAATGCGTACCATCACGTTTCCGACTTTGATAAAGATCGCATTGCAGCCTATCGCGATTGCGGTTTATCGTATCGCGACATTGCTGCTCGCGTTGGTCGAGATCCAATGACTGTTTGCAGAATATGGAGTCGGTAGGTTCAGGAGGTTAACACGGAACGCCGTGCTGGAGCCCAACGGCCTCGTATCGCTAGCAGTCGAGATGACAGGCATCTTATCCGCATGGCTGTAACGGATCGTGCAGCCACGTCTCGATCCCTGATCCAACACATGGGGACGTCTGCAAGACAACAACCATGTGCAAGAACAGGTCGACGACGTTTGCAGCAGCATGGACTGTCAGCTCGGCGACCATGGCTGCCGTTACCCTTGACGCTGCATCACAGACAGGAGCGCCTGCGATGGTGTACTCAACGACGACCCTGGGTGCACGAATGGCAACACGTCATTTTCTAGGATGAATCCAGGTTCTGTTTACATCATCATGATGGTCGCATCAGTGTTTGGCGACATCGCGGTGAACGCACATTGGAAGCGTGTATTCGTCATCGCCATACTGGCGTATCACCTAGCGTGATGGAATGGGGTGGCATTGGTTACACGTCTCGGTCACCTCTTGTTCGCATTGACGGCACTTTGAACAGTGGGCGTTACATTTCAGATGTGTTACGACCCATGGCTCCATGGCTCTACCCTTCATTCGATCCCTGCGAATCCCTACATTTCAGCAGGACAATGCACGACCGCATGTTGCAGGTCTAGTACGGGCCTTTCTGGATACAGAAAATGTTCGACTGCTGCCTTGGCCAGCACATTCTCCAGATCTCTCACCAATTGAAAACGTCTGGTCAATGGTGACCGAGTCACTGGCTCGTCACAATACGTTAGTCACTACTGTTGATGAACTGTGGTACGGTGTTGAAGTTGCATGGGCAGCTGTACCTGTACACGCCATCCAAGCTCTGTTTGACTCAATGCCCAGGCTTATCAAGGCCGTTATTATGGCCAGAGGTGGTTGTTCTGGGTACTGATTTCTCACGATCTATGCACCCAAATAGCATGAAAATGTAATCACATGTCAGTTCTAGTATAATATATTTGTCCAATGAATACCCGTTTACCATCTGCATATCTTCTTGGTGTAGCAATTTTAATGGCTAGTAGTGTAAGTTCTGTGGTGGTAACAGGTCGAGTATGTTAAGCCAAGCTTTTAGGATGACACCAAAACAAGAAGGTCACACTCTGTCAGGTCAGGTGATCTTTAGGGCCATGCACTGTCACTGTACCCTGCAATGACACGGTTACCAAACAATCATCGCCGGCCGGAGTGGCCGTGCGGTTCTAGGCGCTACAGTCCGGATCCAAGCGACCGCTACGGTCGCAGGTTCGAATCCTGCGTCGGGCATGGATGTGTGTGGTGTCCTTAGGTTAGTCAGGCTTCATTAGTTGTAAGTTCTAGGCGACTGATGACCTCAGAAGTTAAGACGCATAGTGCTCAGAGCCAGAGCCAAACAATCATCGAACAGCTCTCGTCGATAATCGTGCTGTGTGTGCCGTTGCTCCGTCATAATGAAACCAATGTTGACAGGAGAATGGGGCAGTTAATGCGCAACGAAACTTTCCATAACAACATACTGAATAGACGTTACAGTGGTTGCATACCCATCGTCATTTTCATTAATATAGGGGCCTATAACCCCACTCGGTGACGTGGCGCACTGCACAGTAATTTCTCTGCACTGTAATGGACACTAGTGTAGCTGACGTGGTTTTGCTGAGACCAATAGCGAAAGTTCTGTGTATTGGCAAAGTCACTGAGGACGAAGTGAGCTTCGTCCGAGATGCATCGGTTGTTGATGAAATTATCGTCGTCGTGCACTTTTGCTGACACGCCGTCTACTCCTTAGCACCTGGTTAAGTCGAAGTTGCTGAAAAATCTGTAGCTGGTACGTATGGAATATAAAACTCACTTTTAGCATCCGTTGAACACTAGCGATGCAGCTGTAGAGACCCTGAGTGACGTCGAAGAGAGTGCTGTGGTCTTCTTCCGACAGCAGTTCGCACAGGCTCGACATTGTCTCCCGTACGAGCGGTTCACGCTGTCCCTGCAGATTCCTTCTTCAGGGCAGAATCCGGTGCTTCAAAATCGAGGACCCATGTTATGTTGGTTACATGCACTTAGCAAACACGACCATGCCGTCCGATGTTGAAATGACGCCGAAGTTCTCGACGCGCGTTCTCCACACTCCCATTCTTCTAATAGGCTTTTACCGCAAAGTGTGCTCCCTGCCGCCGTTGGATAAGCAGCTGCCAGCAGAAAGTCGTATACTCTCATTTGTTACATAGTTTAATTCTTAATTTTTTGCGTGTTTTTGGTACTTGTATGATTTAATTCATAAATTTCGGGCGTATTATAGTATTTGAGAGTTGTAGCATCGCGTTTTAGTACCTGAATAGTGTAAAATCGCGTAGTCTCCTTCCGCCACCGAGCAGTGTGTCAGTAGTGCGCAAGTAGCAGCATTACTGCATTTACTAGGCAATCTTGTATTTTAACAATCGTTTAAATTTTGTGTCGAATTGTTTGTGCTCTCTGTAGATTAGTTCAGACGTTCTTTGCACAACAGTTTTTAGCATGGATAGGAACTGCTACTGCTGTGTTCGGATGCAGGCTGAGTTGGCATCCCTTCGCTCCCAGCTTCAGGCAGTGTTGGCTTCGGTCACACAGCTTGAGGCTGTTGCCAATGGGCATCACTGTGGCGGTCCGGATGGGGGTTTGTCGGGGACGGCCAGCTCGTCCCACGCATCCCCCGATCGGACTACGACTGTGGCTGCCCGGGATACTGCCCACATTGAGGCTGATCCCTCACCTGTGGTAGAGTGGGAGGTCGTCTCGAGGTGTGGCAGGGGGCGAAAGACATTCCGGAGGGCTGAACGGAAGGCCTCTCCAGTTTGTCTGACGAACCGGTTTCAGGCTCTGTCTCAGGCTGATACTGATCTTCGGCCGGACATGGCTGCTTGTCCTGTTCCAGAGGTTGCCCCTCAGTCTGCAAGATCCTGGCGGTCGCAGAGGGTGGGCTTACTGGTAGTTGGGAGCTCCAACGTCAGGCGCGTAATGGGGCCCCTTAGGGATATGGCAGCAAAAGAGGGGAAGAAAACCAATGTGCACTCCGTGTGCATACCGGAGGGAGTCATTCCAGATGTGGAAAGGGTCCTTCCGGATGCCATGAAGGGTACAGGGTGCACCCATCTGCAGGTGGTCGCTCATGTCGGCACCAATGATGTGTGTCGCTATGGATTGGAGGAAATCCTCTCTGGCTTCCGGCGGCTATCTGATTTGGTGAAGACTGCCAGTCTCGCTAGCGGGATGAATGCAGAGCTCACCATCTGCAGCATCGTCGACAGGACTGACTGCGGACCTTTGGTACAGAGCCGAGTGGAGGGTCTGAATCAAAGGCTGTGACGGTTCTGCGACCGTGTGGGCTGCAGATTCCTCGACTTGTGCCATAGGGTGGTGGGGTTTCGGGTTCCGCTGGATAGGTCAGGAGTCCACTACACGCAGCAAGGGGCTACACTGGTAGCAGGGGTTGTGTGGCGTGCACTGGGCGGTTTTTTAGGTTAGATAGCCTCGGGCAAGTACAGAAAGGGCAACAGCCTCAAAGGGTGCGGGGCAAAGTCAGGACATGCGGGGTATTGTAATTATAAACTGTCGAAGCTGCATTGGTAAAGTACCGGAACTTCAAGCACTGATAGAAAGCACCGAATCTGAAATCGTTATAGGTACAGAAAGCTGGCTGAAGCCAGAGATAAATTCTGCGGAAATTTTTACAAAGGCACAGACGGTGTGTAGAAAGGATAGATCGCATGCAACCGGTGGTGGGGTGTTCGTCGCTGTTAGTAGTAGTTTATCCTGTAGTGAAGTAGAAGTGGATAGTTCCTGTGAATTATTATGGGTGGAGGTTACACTCAACAACCGAGCTAGGTTCATAATTGGCTCATTTTACCGACCTCCCGACTCAGCAGCATTAGTGGCAGAACAACTGAGAGAAAATTTGGAATACATTTCACATAAATTTTCTCAGCATGTTATAGTCATAGGTGGAGATTTCAATTTATCTGATATAGACTGGGACACTCAGATGTTTAAGACGGGTGGTAGGGACAGAGCATCGAGTGACATTATACTGAGTGCACTATCCGAAAATTACCTCGAGCAAATAACAGAGAACCGACTCGTGGAGATAACATCTTGGATCTACTGATAACAAACAGACCCTAACTTTTTGACTCTGTAAGTGCAGAACAGGGAATCAGTGATCATAAGGCCGTTGCAGCATCCCTGAATATGGAAGTTAATAGGAATATAAAAAAAGGTAGGAAGGTTTATCTGTTTAGCAAGAGTAATAGAAGGCAGATTTCAGACTACCAAACAGACCAAAACGAAAATTTCTGTTCCGACACTGACACTGTTGAGTGTTTATGGAAAAAGTTTAAGGCAATCGTAAAATTCGTTTTAGACAGGTACGTGCCGAGTAAAACTGTGAGGGACTGGAAAAACCCACCGTGGTTCAACAACAAAGTTAGGAAACTACTGCGAAAGCAAAGAGAGCTTCACTCCAAGTTTAAACGCAGCCAAAACAGGAACTAAACGATGTCAAAGCTAGCGTAAGGAGGGCTATGCGTGAAGCGTTCAGTGAATTCGAAAGTAAAATTCTATGTACCGACTTGACAGAAAATCCTAGGAAGTTCTGGTCTTACCTTAAATCAGTAAGTGGCTCGAAACAGCATATCCAGACACTCCGGGATGATGATGGCATTGAAACAGAGGATGACACGCGTAAAGCTGAAATACTAAACACCTTTTTCCAAAGCTGTTCCACAGAGGAAGACCGCACTGCAGTTCCTTCTCTAAATCCTCGCACAAACGAAAAAATGGCTGACATCGAAATAAGTGTCCAAGGAATAGAAAAGCAACTGGAATCACTCAACAGAGGAAAGTCCACTGGACCTGACGGGATACCAATTCGATTCTATACGGAGTACGCGAAAGAACTAGCCCCCCTTCTAATAGCCGTGTACCGTCTCTAGAGGAACGGAAGGTTCCAAATGATTGGAAAAGAGCACAGGTAGTCCCAGTCTTCAAGAAGGGTCGTCGAGCAGATGCGCAAAACTATAGACCTATATCTCTGACGTCGATCTGTCGTAGAATTTTAGAACATGTTTTTTGCTCGAGTATCATGTCGTTTTTGGAAACCCAGAATCTACTCTGTAGGAATAAACATGGATTCCGGAAACAGCGATCGTGTGAGACCCAACTCGCTTTATTTGTTTATGAGAC
This sequence comes from Schistocerca piceifrons, assembly GCF_021461385.2. Classification (NCBI taxonomy): domain Eukaryota; kingdom Metazoa; phylum Arthropoda; class Insecta; order Orthoptera; family Acrididae; genus Schistocerca; species Schistocerca piceifrons. The sequence goes on from NC_060140.1 coordinate 235,626,050, forward strand.
CCAGAAAATATTAGATACAGGCTCCCAGGTAGATGCTATTTTCCTTGACTTCCGGAAGGCGTTCGATACAGTTCCGCACTGTCGCCTGATAAACAAAGTAAGAGCCTACGGAATATCAGACAAGCTGTTTGGATGGATTGAAGAGTTTTTAGCAAACAGAACACAGCATGTTGTTATCAATGGAGAGTCGTCTACAGACGTTAAAGTAACCTCTGGCGTGCCACAGGGGAGTTTTATGGGACCACTGCTTTTCGCAATATATATATAAATGACCTAGTAGATAGTGTCGGAAGTTCCATGCGGCTTTTCGCGGATGCTGTAGTATACAGACAAGTTGCAGCATTAGAAAATTGTAGCGAAATGCAGGAAGATCGGATAGGCACCTGGTGCAGGGAGTGGCAACTGACCCTTAACATAGACAAATCTAATGTATTGCGAATACATAGAAAGAAGGATCCTTTATTGTATGATTATATGATGGTGGAACAAACACTGTTTGCAGTTACTTCTGTAAAATATCTGGGAGTATGCGTGCGGAACGATTTGAAGTGAAATGATCATATAAAATTAATTGTTGGTAAGGCGGGTACCAAGTTGAGATTCATTGGGAGAGTCCTAAGAAAATGTAGTCCATCAACAAAGGAGGTGGCTTACAAAACACTCGTTCGACCTATACTTGAGTATCGTTCATCAGTGTGGGATCCGTACCAGATCGGGTTGACGGATGAGATAGAGAAGATCGAAAGAAGAGCGGCGCGTTTCGTCACAGGGTTATTTGGTAAGCGTGATGGCGTTACGGAGATGTTTAGCAAACTCAAGTGGCAGACACTGCAAGAGAGGCGCTCTGCATCGCGATGTAGCTTGCTCGCCAGGTTTCGAGAGGATGCGTTTCTGGATGAGGTATCGAATATGTTGCTTCCCCCTACTTATACCTCCCGAAGAGATCACGAATGTAAAATTAGAGAGATTCGAGCGCGCACGGAGGCTTTCAGACAGTCGTTCTTCCCGCGAACCATACGCGACTGGAACAGAAAAGGGAGTTAATGACAGTGGCACGTAAAGTGCCCTCCGCCACACACCGTTGGGTGGTTTGCGGAGTGTAAACGTAGATGTAGATGTAGAAAAGCCGCGCGGGGTAGCCGCGCGGTCTGGAGCGTCTTGTCACGGTCCGCTCGGCTCCCTCCGTCGGAGGTTCGAGTCCTCCGTCGTCGGGCTTGGGTGCGTGGGTTTTCCTTAGCGTAAGTTAGTTTAAGTTACAATAAGTAGTGCGTAAGCCTAGGGACCGATGACCTCAGCAGTTTGGTCCCATAAGACCTTACCAAAGATTTCCAGATTTTTACCGCAAACGCACACTGCACGCCATTCGATTGCTCCACGTTTACTGTTTAGTAAATGGCAAGACCGTGCAGCTTACTACATGTCATTTGGGGCCACCTACCTAGCAGAGTTGCCACAATACGTTCTAAAATTTCCCTTTCTTTTGAGTCAGTCTGTACCATAAAATTTTAACGAAAACTGTTGTATCTCTTGCACAACATGCAGACCGTGCGGGCAGCCACCCGACGGCTCTCTATCAAAACCGACGTATTTCCTTGTATGCCACAGGATGTTTATCATGGTGTTACTCTCCCCCTCTACAGCGTCTGGGGCCGCCAACCTCGCAGTCAGGCTGTATGCCTGTCGCAGCAGAGAGCACTGTCGGGAGGGAATTATTTTATTACGCCATGTCGCGTGCCCTTGCAGCGCCACGCGGATACCCTTCCGCTCACGACTATTTAGGCCCCCACCGAACTGTCCTGAGTCAGGTACGCCCAACGCCTCAAGTCAGCAGTTACGTCTCAGCGCTCCACTCCGCCAGGCGCAGCCCAAGTTTGTTGTGGTTTTCACCAGCAGCACGTCAGCCTTCATATGCCAGCAACACTGGACCAGTAGCGGCCCAGGTTTTCACCCCGCTGTCTACTACGATTCTTGGGTTTATCGTGTAGGCACATCACAGACAACGCCACAGGAGATATATTTCTGTTGTATATAGTTGTATGGATATTCATCCAATGATCTTATACACTGAACAGCCAAAGAAACCGGTACACCTGCCTGATATCGTGTAGGGTCCAAGTGAGCACGCAAAAGTGCCGCAACACAACGTGGCATGAACTTGACTAATGTCTGACGTAGTGGTGGAGGGAACTGAGACCAATGAACCCTGTACGGTTCTCCATAAATCCGTAAGAGAGGGGGTGGAGATCTCTTCTGAACAGCACGTTGGAAAGAATCCCAGATATGCTCAATAATTCATGTCTGGGGAGTTTGGTGGCCATCAGAAGTGTTTAAACGCAACGTGTGTTCCTGGAGCCACTCTGTGGCTATTCTGGATGTTTGGGATGTCGCTTTGTCCTGCTGGAATTGCCCAAGTCCGTCGGAATGCACAATGGACATGAATGGATGAATATGATCAGACAGGATGCTTACGTCCGTGTCACCTGTCAAAAAGAGTTGTATATAGGCGTATCAGGGGTCCCAAATCACTCCAACTGCATGCTCCCCACAACATTACAGCGCCTCCACCAGCTTGAACAGTCCTCTGCTGGCATGAAGGGTCCATGGATTCATAAAGTTGTCTCCACGCCTATCCGCTCAATACAGTTTGAAACGAGACTCGTCCGACCAGACAACATCTTTCCAGTCATCAACAGTCCAATTTCGATGTTAACGGGCCCAGGCTAAGCGTAAAGCTTTGTGTTATGCAGTCATCAAGGGTAGACGAGTGGACCTTCGGCTCCGAAAACCCGTTGACACTTGTTAATGACCCAGCATTGAAATCTGCAGCAATTTCTGTCACATTGAATTGTATAGAGTCGTCGTTGGTCCCGTCCTTGCAGAATCTTCTTCCGGCCGCAGCTATGTCGGAGATATATTTTACTGGATTCCTCATATTCACTGTACACTCGTGAAAAGGTCGTACGGGAAAATCCCCACTTCGTCGCTACCTCGTAGATATTGTGTCTCATCACTCGTTCGCCGACTATAACACCACGTTGAAAATCTTTATAACCTGCCATTGTAACAGCAGTAGCCGATCTAACAACTGCACCAGTCACTTGTTGTCTTACATAGGTGTTGCTGACCGCAGCGCCATATTCTGCCTGTTTACATATCACTGTGTTTGACTACACATGCCTATACCAGTTTCTTCGGCCCTTCAGTGTAATTGAATATTGTTTTGTTAACAAAGTTATTCTTTTAAAATTGTCTTCGATCACTGCTCAGTACGAGGATATTTTTAAAAACTGAACACGTCTGCTATAAGGAGTTTTGGTATGACCCGTGAGGCTTGTAATTGTTAACATTTCCAATTGCGTAAATGTTTTCTTCAGCAGCATGTCGTCGGCTCCAGGACTATTTAGTGCCCCTTTATATTGTTTCGATGGCAGAAACATGCTGATGCACGTGCATTTATTTAGAGATCAGATGAAACAGTTGTATACATTTACATATATTCCAGAGGACGACGCTTCGTCTTGCCCCTCCAGGTTAATGTACAAACTGTTGAATTGTAAACAGCATACTTGTTCTAAACAAATCACTGTATTGCGTAAAACTCACTTTAAAATATTCTTTACGTCAGTTTAAGCTTCACGCATGTATTTTACACTCTACGTTCTTCTTTATAAAGCAAGTGGCTGCATTAAGCAAAGATGACATTGATTTCTTATTGATCAAAAATCTGAACAAAGCAAAGGAGTCTGCCGATGTGGCCGAACGGTTCTAGGCGCTACAGTCTGGAACCGGGCTACCGCTACGGTCGCAGGTTCGAATCCTACCTCGGGCATGGATGTGTGTGATGTCCTTAGGTTAGTTAGGTTTAAGTAGTTCTAAGTTCTAGGGGACTGATGACCTCAGAAGTTAATCCCATAGTACTCAGAGCCATTTGAACCATTTTTGAAATCAAAGGAAATATGTGGATGTTGCAATATGTTAAAGACAGAGAAAGCTTTTTCTCGAAGAATTGACATATTATTTAAGGACTCATGCAAATCAGTTTTCATTTTTTTAATTTTTATATTTTTTAACAGCAACTGGCAGCGTAAATTTTAGCTAATCATTGCCAAGCCATCACGCTCCTGCTGCTGTTTATAAAGTAAAAATGAAAAAAATTCGTGAGAACGTACTAGTGTCCTTACAGAATAGGTTCATTCTTCGAGTAAAACTGTTGTTTAACATGTTGCACCTTCCACATATTTTCAGTGTTTAGTGTAGATGTTTGGTCAGTAAGAAATCAATGATATCTTTGCTTAGTGGATGCTTTTTGCTTTGTAAACAAACTGTCCAGTGTAAAGCACATGTGTGAAGTTCAAACTGTCGTTAGGAATATTTTGAGGTGTATTTTATGTAACAGAGTTATTTGTTTAGAATATGTGTCCTGTATAGGCAAGACGAAGCGGCGTTCGCATGAAACGTATGTAAGGGTATACAACTATTTCACTTTATTTCTAAATAAATTACCATTGAAATATCAAAGTGGCACTAATTGTTGAAATATTCTTGTGCAGTGCAGTGCTGGAGGTGACAACATGCTGCTGATGAAAACATTTGTGGAATCGCTAACAGCAACCTTCTGAAGATGGACGCATAATTTGCCCGAAGCCGGTCATGGCTCTGAAATAAAAGAGTTTTAAAAGTATTTGTGGCTGGTTCAGCTATTCACCAACACTCATTAACGTACGCGGAGTTCACAGGATCCAAGTTCGACAATATTTCAGAATGATTTGATATGATATCTGTGTACTATCAAAAATGACAACTGACTTTACACATGAGTACTAAAGGGAATCCGTTAAATTTCGGCTACACGACGAATCACTCAAATGTAAAGGTTGTCAATTCATATAAATACTTAGGGGTTATAATTACGGCCAACTTTAAATTGGAAAGATGACATAGAAAATGCGGGGAAGGCAAACCAAAGAATGCGTTTTATTATCAGAGCGCTTAGAAGTAAAAAAATATCTACTAAAGAGACTGTCTACATTACGCTTGTCTCTCCAGTTCTGAAGTAGTTTTGTATCTTACCAGATAGGACTGACGTAGGACTTCGAAAAATTTCGAAGAAACGCAGCTCGTTTTGTATTATCGCAAAAAAGAGAAGAGAGGGTGACGAATTTGATACTTGAGTTGAGGTGGAAGTCATTAAAACAAAGACGTTTCTCATTACTGTCAGTTCCTTTCACGAAATTTCAAGCACCGAGCTTCTCCTCTGAATGCAAAAATATTTTGTGCTCCTTCTTTCTACATGGGAAGAATTAAGCAACGTAATAAAATTTAAAAAATGACAACTCGCACAGAAAGATTGAAGTGTTCGTTTTTCCCACGTGGTATTCGAGAGTGGAACGGCGGAAAACCACCCTGAAAGTGGTTCGAACAATACTCTGTCAAGCATTTCACCGCGAATTGCAGAGTAGTCATGGAGATGTGGACGAACGCCATAAGAGCTAAAGTATTGACTATTAATTATTATCTATAGTTCTGTACGATGACTAGAAAGGTACTCAGAAATGTTCTGGTAAGCGACCCAGAAGTTACTGCCTCTGAGCACCATGGGACTTAACTTCAGATGTCATCAGTCCCCTAGAACTGAGAACTACTTAAACCTAACTAACCTAAGGACATCACACACGTCCATGCCCGAGGCAGGATTCGAACCTGCGACCGTAGCGGTCGCGCGGTTCCAGAGTGTAGCGCCTAGAGCCGCTCGGCCACTCTGGCCGGCCCAGAAGCTACTGACAAGTGCATAAACAACATTCTGATATCACCAGTTATTGTTGATAAAAATTCTATAACTATAGTGCAGCTTTTAATCGATGCTGATCATTAAACTATAATTTATGAATTAACTGTCTTAACTGGAGAGATTATGATATTTAAAGGTATAAACAAACCGATTTAGAAAACGCAAAGTATTTATTGTAAGTATCGGAGCTAAATGAAGAAAAGCTGCTCTCTTATGAAGCAAGAGCAGCAGTTTGGATTGGGGAACGAATTCTGAGGTTCCCTTTCAAGGAATTATCCCGGCATTTGCCTTAAACGACTTCGGTAAATTACGAGAAACCTAGATCTGGATAGCCAGACCGGAGTTTGAACTAGAGAATCAAGTAGGCCGTTATGGCAGTTACATCCTTGACATTAAGGTGGAATTGCATGTTGCGAAGAAGGCTTTTGACCAGAGAAACACGTGGAAAACCACAGTCGTAAATCTTGTTTTTCATGGAAACAGACTGGTGTACAGAAACAGAATGGAGACAATATTTCTTCTCCAGTTGTCAGTCATTTTTGCTAATGCAAATTCCGTCCACAATCGTAAATCGAATGTGTCATATTTGTATCGCCAATGCTTCAGATAGCTTCACTGACCTCTGGCACGACGGCTGGTATGACACTTTGTAAGGATGTGTAAAAGAAAGTTACATCCGATGATCACTTTCTAGCTCTCAGTGACTTCTAAACTCTTGAAAAAGCTAAAAGTGTCTTTATTGGTTATTCAGATGTTGAGCAATTGGCGCAGGATGAGCGTTCAGAGCTTGCAGGAAATGTCGCGTGACTGGGAACGTGGCCGAAACGCACCGCGCTGTGCAAAGCCAAATGGACGGTTTGTGTAATGCCGGCATGTACCGTATTTAATTAACGAATTGCGGTGGCTTGTTTATTGGCTACTGGCGTGACATTGTGTTTAACAACGGACAGATTTATGGAGCTAATAATCGAAACAGGGCTCATATAGCGAATTATAGGGACCTCCATTCATTACTGGGGATGAAAGCGAACTTCACAGTCAAATGTTTGAGCTTGTTAAGAATGTTGACTGTGTTTACATAAAAAAACACAATCTCGTATGTTTCATCTGATTCTTCCGTCACTTTTAGGTAGAACAACATCATAATTATAAACGGGAAACACGATATTCTGCAGTATTAATTAATTTTTATTAACCGGTTCTCAGCTTACAAGGCCATAATCATACTTATCTATCATTTCGAAGTTGTAAATAAATATTTTGCCAATATTAAAAAAGATGATACAAACACGACGATTACTATGTGTTCATACATGTAGTCTTGATGTGTCAGTGCAGTGATATTGCAATTAAAAGTGTTAACATATTTAACAACATTACCAGTGTGCTGTCAAACATGACACTCTGTGCTCGTACCTTGCTCTTGATGGGTAACATCTTTTTCCTTTAGAGCTCGTATGTTATATTACCGCACAACTTTTAGTGATGTCTTATCGATAGTAATTTTAATATTTATTGTTGTCTTTATTATCAGATCTAGCATAAAAGAACCAGATGCACATGGACTAAAACAAGTACAATGTTGCAGACACTTCACCCACGTGATCGTAAGAGACCATAGGGCATTATCTCATTTGGTTTCTTAACAGTGGAATGCTGGCACTGGTGCCCCATTGCCTAATTAATAGCGAGTCATGTGTGTCAGATGACCATGTTATATTGTGTGTGTGTGTGTGTGTGTGTGTGTGTGTGTGTGTGTGTGTGTGTGGTTTCCACTGGACAAGATTGATCTCAAAGCAGGAATTCTTCGCTTGCAACGATTATATTGCTATAAACAGTGACAGTTCCATATGTAATAAAAGCGTCAAAACTGGTGACTACGAAGTGAACGATGCGAATGAATTCTGTAACCATTGATGCAAATACCATGATGAACAAAGCAAGGAATATATAAACAGCGGACTACCGTAAGTAAATAGACCATTCTTCGCTAAGAAAGGTCACCCAGAAACAAACGTAGAACTCAATTTAAGGAAGAAAGTTTCTCTTGAATGTGTGTATGAAGTATTACAGTGCATGGAAATGAATATTGTTCTGTAACCAAACTATAAATTAAAAGTATCAAAGTGTTTCGGGATATGGTGGTACTGAAGGATTGCATTACTGTTACGTCGGTTCTTGGTAGAATATTTTATACATTATGAATGAAAACACACATCACACTGGTGTAATATTCTACAACTTTTGGTATTCATTTCACAACCCAGTTTTTGACTGTTACGCCATCATGAGGCGTAAAGATAAATGAAAATTGCTAAAATCAAAGAGTTTACAGTAAACCTAATTCATGTACAGAGTATCCCCGTTTCCAAAGTGAAAATATTGTTATTAGATCTAGGAATAAAACCAGACGTTTTATTTAATTGAAAATATATGTAAGTTCATGGGACTAATATAAAATATACGCTATACTACCTAATGAAGTATATAACAAATTGCAATAATTGTTCTTAGAAGAAAATGAATTGAACAATAAACTTTGATGACATATTGGGAACTTAGAAAAGAGGACTCTACTTTTGTAGACAACCTGCTTAAGGAAGGTCGTTGTTAGAGGGTGCAACATGATGTATTACATCACATCCATAAAGGAAGAGGATGAACTATGTTGAAATGATGGAAAGTAATACATATTTATTCACCTCCCCAGGCTTAGTATTGAATGTCCAGACCCACTACCCTTCTTACTCACATGCCCCACGTTTTCCTTTATTTCAGTTACAATAATTTCTCTTGTCCTGTTGAACAATTTTACTTTGTATAATCACAGCTGCCTCACTTAAGCGCTTAATCTCACTAGTATATCTTATATGTTTGTAATTTAGAGCTTGTTAAAGACAAGATTATTTTGTTCACCCTCACCCTTGGAACATGTCACTAATGTCTATTGTTCAATCCATTTTTTTCTAAGAACAATTCAAATAATTTTTTATGTAATTTATTAGTTAGTTATTCCTCATATTTTGTTTTATTTAGATAATCTTACATGGTTTTTAGTGTAATAATTCCTCTAGTTTTATTCCTAGACTAACATTAACAATTTCACATTTCAAAACGTAGATATTCCGTAGATGCCCTTTTGTGAAATAAATAACAAATATTGACAAATATTACACCAGTGTCGTGTGTGTTTTCATTCATAATTTACAGAAGCACGATGAAATTAATTAATCAGTAAGATAAAACATGGTAGGCTATTCGAAGCTCTCATGAGGAAAGGAGGATACGAAAAACACTTACCTGAAGAGGGGATAGGGGGTAGAACAAGTGTTAAGACGACGTGTAATAACTTCCATGATACTAGAAGGTGCGGCAGAGATAAAAAAAAAACTGTAGGGGAAGACAGAGACTGGAATACACCGAAAATATAGCAAATAAATTATCAGTGATGCTGAGAACAAGTACTACTCTGAGATGAAGAGATCGGCACAAGGAAGGAATTCGCGGCGAGCGCCGTTAAACCACTCAGAAGGCATACCACAAAATGTTTGTTGGTGTCTTCTAATTGTTGCTTGACAGATGCGGAGATCACATAAGCTAACGAATGTTCTGGGCGCGGTATGAGGTTTTCGAGTCGCAGGAGCGCATTACCTCCGACCAGACAGTTGTTTCCCGCAAGAAGACACCTGAAGGTTTGTCAAGAATTCCATTGTATACTGATGGGTTTGAAAAGAAAAAATGGCCCGTCCAGTTTGTAGCAGTTTTGTGTTTACCACGATTGCTTTCCCATATTTGCTGTATAACTCAAAGTCTTATTACAGGGTAATGACGTGTCAATTCCTGTGTCAAATAAGTCTCTTTAAAAATGTGTTGTGCAGTGCGTTTTAGTGGAGTCTAGCTGAGGGACCCGGCGTTGGCCAAGTATTCAGTTATAGCTGTACACAACGACTTATTTTGACTTATAAAGCTTTTTGTATACAGCGTTTGAAGTAGTGTCACTGGGGAGATGAACGAAGAGCTTGCTTGCTTACTAATATGAGAGAGAGCGATGTAGAGCTGAACGAGCGGAAAGGTGCACACCTACAACACGCAACATCTGGCCTTGAGCTTTGTTTATGTTCATGGCATAACATAAGCTTACAGGTAACTGCACGCATTTAAAACGAAATGATAAACTGTTGAGGATAAAGGGGACCAGAGGTATAAAAACTCGCTGGCCTGCACCACCTCTCGGCAAAATTTCCATTTCTCTGATGTTACGTTGGAGTGAAGTAACTTTAAACCTCTGTGAATGAAGGGTTTCGAGGAGCGCAATAATTAATGATGCTCTCGATAAGAGTTACATCACGCATAGCTTCCAGAAGGAGTTTCCTAAGACCGAGATAAAGTCTGATGTTGTCAAGCTGCAGTAAGTCTCACCTAACGATCTTTATTGGATTCCTGAGAACGCATAACACTCAGTGTTTTAGCCATTCTGATGTATTCAGAAAGACACAACGGTTTTTCTAAGCATCTACAGGGTGTTAGAAAAAGGTACGGCCAAACTTTCAGGAAACATTCCTCACACACAAATAAAGAAAAGATGTTATGTGGACATGTGTCCGGAAACGCTTAATTTCCATGTTAGAGCTCATTTTAGTTTCGTCCACCTACGCTCATTGGAGCACGTTATCCTGATTTCATACGGGATACTCTACCTGTGCTTCTGGAACATGTGCCTTTACAAGTACGACACAGCATGTGGTTCATGCACGATGGAGCTCCTGCACATTTCAGTCGAAGTGTTCGTACGCTTCTCAACAACAGATTCGGTGGCCGATGGGTTGGTAGAGGCGGACCAATTACATGGCCTCCACGCTCTCCTGACCTCAACCCTCTTGACTTTCATTTATGGGGGCATTTGAAAGCTCTTGTCTACGCAACCCCGGTACCAAATGTAGAGACTCTTCCTGCTCGTATTGTGGACGGCTGTGATACGATACGCCATTCTCCGGGGCTGCATCAGCGCGTCAGGGATTCCATGCGACGGAGGGTGGATGCATGTATCCTCGTTAACGGAGGACATTTTGAACATTTCCTGTAACAAAGTGTTTGAAGTCACGCTGGTACGTTCTGTTGCTGTGTATTTCCATTCCATGATTAATGTGATTTGAAGAGAAGTAATAAAATGAGCTCTAACATGGAAAGTAAGCGTTTCCGGACACATGTCCACGTAACATATTTTCTTTCTTTGTGTGTGAGAAATGTTTCCTCAAAATTTGGCCGTACCTTTTTGTAACATCCTGTATATTCATAAACAAAACGAAACCAAAATGTAACGAGTAGGCACCCAAATCAAAAAGCTAGCTTATCAAGCCATGTTTGCTAGCAAAGAATATTCATAAAATCTATCAAAACAATCAAAGGAGTGTCGTTAAGTTTTTAATACACAAAGCGAAATCAGTAAATCCGTACATCCTAACCAAGGAGATTCGCTTTTAATTTTTATTCATAAAGGTGAGTTCGTGGCGCTTAATTCTCTCACTGACGTAAATTTCCGAAAATAAAGGGTGTATCAAAAAGAATCATCCGATTTGGCACGTCAATATTTCTGAAACTAATAAACATATACAATGAACTTTGTTTCTTGATGAACGGGAAACTCAAAAAGCTTTTTCTTTTTTTCATATCTTGTCAAAGGTGATCAATATGCCCCCTTAAGATGCACGGCATATGTCAATGCGGTATTCAAATTGTTCCCACACTGCTACGAATAAGTCTTGAGTTACAGCTTCCACAGCTGCTGTTATGCCACACACAAACAGAGTCCCTTATAAATCCCCACAAGAATTAATCATATAGAGTCAGGTCTGGTAACCTTGGAGGCCAGTAATGCATGGCAGAATTATTTGGTCCAGGGCGAGCGATCCATCGTTGGGTAATCCTTTGTTTTAAAAATTACCGCACTTCCAGATATCAGTGTGACGGTTCCTCATCCCTTTGGTAAATGAGGTCGTTCGAATCAGTCTCTAACTGTGGGAAAAGAAAGTTCTGAAGTATATCGAGAGATGTGTTTTCTGTGACAGCGTTCTCGTCAAAGAAAAATGGACCGTACACCTTTCCCCGTGAAACTACAGAAAACACATTAAATTTTGGAGTGCCCATCTCATGTTGTACAAGTTCATGTGGTTGTTCCGTACCGCATATTCTCACATTACGAAGGTTCAGCTTTCCATTTAAATGGGATGTTGTCACTAAACACTAAGCGTGGAAGAAAACTGTCATCCTCCATCTTGCCAAGTACGAAATTACAGAACTCCACACGTTGCTGCTTGTCGCCTTCATGAATAGCTTGCAGTAGCTGAATTTTGTATGGTTTCATGTATAGACGTCGACGCAACACACTTCAGAGGGACATCGGGGGCATGTTGAGCTGTCGAGTTGCACGGCGAGAGGATTTCTGCTGACTCCTTGTGAAACTATGGCGGATGCATTCGACATCTGTGTCAGACGCTCGGGGACGGCTCGGTTATTTGCCTTTACACGAACAACCTGTTTCTCGGAATTGCTCATGCCATCTGCTAATGCTCTGTTCTGTAGGAAGATCCACACCATACCTAGTACGGAAGTCACGCTGAACAATTATTACTGACCCGCACTGCGCAAAACGTAGAACACAAAACGCTTTCTCTTGTTCCGACACCATCTGTACCAGAAATGAAGTGGGTGCACACTCCTGCTACATAGCGGGAACCGTGTAAAACTCTTGAGTTTTCTCTTTCCAACAATACGTTTTTGATGCAAATATCTCAAATAATACAATAGTTATCATTTTTTTAATCGACTGATTCTCTTTGATATACGCCCTACATCTGTCACTCATAAAAAAAAAAACCAGCACCATCATGGAGTTATTTTGTGCACTACAAAACTAACAGTGCGATCATTTGGTTCTTTGGTCCAATGCACCAAGATGATTGAAAATCTGAGCTACGCAGCTGAGTAGATGATTTTAGAAGAAATTTTAAATTACGTTATTTTTCTTGTTACAATTTTGATGTAATACAGCCTATACATTGCTCCAAGCAACACTCACGTTTTTTTTATGAAAACTACAAGATAATTGGTCTAGTGCTTTTGGAGATAAGCATTTTCAAACAGACCCTACGGTTTATTATTAGTATAGACTAGCTGGTATTCATGTCTGCGCTCACGTATCGCTTGTTTTCTCATGATGGGTGATAGTGAGTAACCAAGAGCCTGTACATGTCACAGCATCAGCTGCCGTCACATTTCTGCCTTTCTGTGTAAACATAGCTCGTGATGTGTACCCCACTCTCCCCCTCCCAAGCTGCCCCAATCCATACGATGTGTAGGCACACACGGCATTGCTGCTGATCATTGTGCATCAGCTGCCGACACATTTCTGTGTAAATATAGTTCGTGATGTGTGCCCCACTCTTCCCCCTCCCAAGGTGTCCCACTCCATACGATGTGTAGGCACACACGGCATTGGTGCTGATCATTGTGCATCAGCTGCCGACACATTTCTGCCTTACTGTGTAAACATAGCTCATGATGTGTGCCCCAACTTCCCCCTCCCAAGCTGTCCCAATCCATACGATGTGTAGGCACACACGACATTGGTGCTGATCATTGTGCATCAGCTGCCGTCAAATTTCTGCCTTTCTGTGTAAACATAGCTCGTGATGTGTGCCCCACTCTTCCCCCTCCCAAGCTGTCCCAATCCATACGATGTGTAGGCACGCACGGCGTTGCTCCTGGTCATTGCGTACCAGAGCGGCATGGGCAGCAGCGCTCGTCCACGGACCGTGCTACTGATGTAGCTATACACCAGCAGTAAAATGCTCCTATTTGCGCACAAAAAGGCGAATATACTTTTCTTTATTAAAAGATTGACTGAAAAATGGGTTACTAGCTGTCTCATTCTACCTTCCTTACTACCTTTAAAATTATTCGCAAAAATACCAGCCTGCAAACATATTTGCGATCTTTTTAACATGCAACTCACTTCTCACCCTCACAAGTTCCCCTAACTCTAACTCACTGACAATTACTATTCCATCGCTGTAAGTCCCTCATGCCCATCCACTGCCAATTGCCGCACTCACTGGGCCTAAATCATGGTCATTGCCTCTTCGTGACTCTCCAGCTATCTTTGTCTCCTGCCTCGCAAACAAGTCGCCTTCGTTCTGTTGTACAACTACTGTCTCCTCTCACGCCCTTGTTCTGCCTTACTGCTGCTTACTTCATTTCTTCCCACGGCTGCAGTCTCTTCTTCTTGTCACTATCTCGCTCTTTCCCGAAGTCATCTTAGAAACGGATTAATGTATCAAGAAAATCTTCAAGGTTTTTCGAGATAGGTATTTTAGGTACATATCGTAAAAGCTTCAGCTATTTGCTACGTGTAGCCGTCTTGAAACCCGCGGCTGGGGTTTGACCCGCTGGTGACGGCAAAGATACAGTAAAAACACACGTTTTTGGGAGTTCTCCGAGTAACCACTCAAGAACTAATGGTGGCTCCATAGGTCCCCTCCCGCTCGCCGTAGACCCATCAAATGGAAAAATAACCAACCCGTTTCCTCCACTTGCCTAAGCATAAGGAATTGTGTAATACTCATATTTTGATCGAGTACTGTAGGATAGTTACACTAAAATGAGCATTTTTGGGTATACAAGTGGTCCCAAGCCCAAGGGGTATCCGGAACACTTGATGATCATGTTTCCCGACGGCAGTGCCGTGTCGCAAGACCTGCAGTGTGATGAAGTTGTTTGAGGAACACAGTGGCGAGTTCCAGTTTATGTGGTGCATCCCCCCCCCCCCCTCCCCGTTCCATCTCCTCGGATTTCAACCCGTTTGAACACATCTGGCATGCGATTGAACGTGGCCTCATATCTCATGGTTCTCCCTCCCCCAAACTTACGGCAATTAGGTGCTTTGTATACACAGATGTGGTACCAAATGGCTCCAGCTACCTAGCAAAGCGTCATTGCTTCCATACGTCGCCGCTGTTATAGGTGCCAAAGGTGGACATACTGGCTATTCGGTAAGTGGTCACAATCAGTGTAATTCAGTATCAGAGATCAATGTACAGTGATATTTTTACGTCGTAATATTTAAAAAAAAAAAAGACTTTGAGCACTATGGCACTTAACATCTGAGGTCATCAGTCCCCTAAAACTTAGAACTATTTAAACTTAACTAACCTAAGGACATCACACACATCCATGCCCGAGGCAGGATTCGAACCTGCGACCGTAGCGGTCTCGTGGTTCCAGACTGAAGCCCCCAGAACCTCTCGGCCACACCGGCCGGCCGTAATACTTCAGTTTTTATTCAGAATGATTAGTGCTCTTTGAATTTTTCTTCCCCTAGAAATAATTTAAAAAATTCAAAGCGAACTCCCATACTAATAATACACCTGTAAAACTGGCGTGTCTTTATGAACACACTTCTCCAAAACTGCTAGACAGATTTTCAAAGGGATTGAACCTAGCTTTCGTCACAATATAGGCTGTCGTTCATTAAAAACGGATCACAGAAAAATGATATAATGATTAAAGTTTTACTAAAACTTTCTTGTCTCTCTGTTTCCCTGTCTGAAAAGGCTACTCTCCAAAGTCACTGCACGATTTTCATGGGGGTTTCGCAGATAACTCTAGTATAGCTTGGGCCATCGTACAGGCTTGATTTCATCAACATCGGATAACGGAAAGAAAGGTGTTGTGGCGTAGCAAGACAGCCACGCCACGAAAGTAGCCGAAAGGCACGCGTTTAGTTCACGCAGGCAAGAGATAGGTCTGTAACAGGATACGTAATGAATGCTATAAAGAAAAGTACGTAGCTTCTGGAATACTTAACTTTAATCCATCCTTGTGGTACATCGCTCTTGATGAGACATGCTTCATACGATAACTATCAATTTGTATGTAAGGCTAATGGCGCCTTGCTAGGTCGTAGCCATTGACTTAGCTGAAGGCTATTCTAACTATCTGCTCTGCAAAGGAGCGAGGCTTCGTCAGTGTGCATCGCTAGCTACGTCGTCCGTACAACTGGGGCGAGTGCTAGTACGTCTCTCTAGACCTGCCGCGTGGTGGCGCTCGGTCTGCTATCACTGAAAGTGGCGACACGCGGGTCCGACATGTACTAATGGACCGCGTCCGATTTAAAGCTACCACCTAGCAAGTGTGGTGTCTGGCGGTGACACCACAAAAGGTATCGTGATTTAATGTCTTATGTAAAACCGTCGTATCTGTTTCTCTGTTTGATCGCCCGAATCCGTTTCATGCGTTTTTCACAGGTAATTTGAGTATAGCCGAAGGCTCTGTATAAGCTTTATTTCATCAAAATTGGATCACGGGAAGAAAAGATAGCGTAATTGAAAGTGTTTTGCATACCAATATAATTAATGGATAAGTAACACCGTTACGTTTCCACGAATAATCCGCTGAAATGACTTCGATGAAGTTGGGAATGGAGTAGCTTTAAGCCAGAGGATGAACGTAGACTACTTTAGAAAGTGTGCAGTACAAGATACTTCTTGATTTGAAGAATATTACGTGAATTAAGGAAAAATGATTACCCTTTGTAAAAGCTGTTCACTCTATGACGTGGTCTGCAACCAGTGTACGGAAGTCCTTGGCAGTCGCGGTGCCTTGCGTGGACTCCACTGGACCCAAGAATGTCCCGCAGTACAGGCATCAAAGATCTGCTCCCCTGGAAGACAGCGGATTCGCTCCCTCCCATCGGCATAATGAACAAGGTATCGGGATTCATCAGACCGTGCAACGTTCTGCCACAGCGCCAACGTCCAGCGCCGATGGTCACGTGCCCATTCGAGTTGTAGTTGTCGTTGTCGTGGTGTTAACATTGGAACATGCATGCGTTGTCGGCTGCGAAGGCCCATCGTTAGGAGTGTTCGGCACTCTGTGTTTCCAGACACATTTGTACGCTGCCCAGCATGAAAGTCAGATGTTAGTTCCGTCACAGCTCACCTCTTGTCCTGTTTTACCAGTCTGCACAGCCTACGACATCCGACATCTGCAATGAGGGGTAGTCGTCCAACCCCACGACGTCTGGACGTGGTTTCACCTTGGTGTCGGTACGTGTTGAAGACAATAGCCACAGCTCTCCTCGAATACCCGACAAGTCATGCAATTTCCAAAATGCCCGTGCAGAGCCTCTGGTCCATCACAATCTGCCTCTGGTCAAACTCAGATAGATCGCGTCTTCCCCATTCTACACACAGACAGCACGCCCACTGAGACTACACGCACCGTGCATTTGTCTGACTAGCAATCATTTCTCTCCTAGTGACGCTGCTATCACCGGGACGGGTTTTTACGTCAGTAGTAGGTCAGTGGTGATAATGTTCTGATTGATTAGTGAATTTACAAAGGAGCGAAGTTATAACTCATTCTTTTGATATTTCTGAAAGGAAAGAAAATGTACGTACGGTTCTTATTTATCTGGAAAATGATCATAGTGAGAACGAAGTTTAAAAAACAATTTAAACTTTGGAATTAATTAATGTGTATCCAAAGCTTAATGCAAGTTGCTGCGCAGTAGCGTTATAACGTCTCTGGTTCTCCTATAAACACTTCAATCAGCTGCGCAACCATTACACAAGGCTTTAATCTGAATTTTTGCTGGCCAAAGATAACACCCATTATGCCACTATTTTTGACGAACCTGTAACAAAATTCTTCGGAATTGAAGAGTAACGCTGAACCTAAAGCAGCTAGACAATTTCATTTGCAGATTCGAATGCAATTTATTACGAAGCCCAACTATGTTTATACTACGTTCACAGTTCGTGACAACATACCGTGGAAACCTTCCAAGTTTCTGTGGCACGTCTTAACGTTTGGATAGCAATTGAGTAGTGCAACAATGATTAATTAAGTCTCAAAACGCAGTACCTGATAGTGGTTCTTTCTTTAGCGACAAAGACGGATTAGTGAGCTAAATACAGGGCTGAAGCTGTCTGTGTCCCTAGACCGAGTCTCATACGGCATCGGCGATATAGCGTCCCATTCGTTGGCAGTCCCCAAACGCTTCTTGTCCATTCTGCACTCCACTGTCACACCAACGACTAGTGCAATATGTGGCGACACGTTTTATCACGCTGAAACGATCCTCTTTCCAAAATTATGTGAAAATGGTCTCTTGCAGCTTTGTATTCTGTTGTGGATTGGCATGAGAGCCTACCCACTAATGGTAGAGGAAGCCGAAAGGCACGCGTTTAAGCTCACGCAGGCTGGCGTGAGGTCTGGAACAGGACAAGGAAATGAGAACTTAGGAAAACGGACGCAGATGGTGGAATACTTAACTTTAATCCATTAATGTTGAACGTAGCTCTTGTCTGTACATTCTTTACAATATCGATAGCAACTGATAATGGCGCCTTGCTAGGTCGTAGCAAATGACGTAGCTGAAGGCTATGCTAACTATCGTCTCGGCAAATGAGAGCGTATTTTGTCAGTGAACCATCGCTAGCAAAGTCGGTTGTACAACTGGGGCGAGTGCTAGGAAGTCTTTCTAGACCTGCCGTGTGGCAGCTCTCGGTCTGCAATCACTGATAGTGGCGACACGCGGGTCCGACGTATACTAATGGACCGCGGCCGATTTAAAGGCTACCACCTAGCAAGTGTGGTGTCTGGCGGTGACACCACATTTTCAAATTATTCTTTTCTAGTATCACGAACTGTTAATATAATACATTCCTCAAGTTCAAGGAACGAGAAATCAATTAGTAAAGAGTCTGATGCACAAAAGTAAAAAGAAAGATTTGTTCATACTTTTGCTTATCTTTAATACAGTTCTCGTAGTTTCGCTATGAGATTAAAGCGGGGCTCGGGATTTTTACATACAAAGTGTATACACTTTTTCACAATATCACACCACGTGTTTTTTTCGCATTTTAACTTGACAGGACGGTGAAAATACACCATTCAGATTTGAGCATTAGAGAGACCTTATTCGCGCCTTTGTGAGACAAAAGACAAGCAATAGTCTTGCTGAAATAAAGACTAATGCATAAAGGCCTATTGACTGCCGACTACTGACTGATAATCTGGATCGGATTCATTTCTGTGTATAAGGTCATAATAATGGTTATAATGACATCCAGATTTGTATTGTTAACAATTTTAAGTAAGCTTATCTTTTTGCACTCTGCAAAAATCAAAGGAATTGAATATTAGTGCCAGCCGCGGTGGCCGGGCGGTTCTAGGCGTTTCAGTCCGGAACCGCGCGACTGCTACGGTCGCAGGTTCGAATCCTGCCTCGGGCGTGGATGTGTGTGATGTCCTTAGGTTAGTTAGGTTTAAGTAGTTCTAAGTTCTAGGGGACTGATGACCTAAGATGTTAAGTCCCATAGTGCTCAGAGCCATTTGAACCATTTTTTTGAATATTAGTTTAATTTACCTTATGAAGTTGCAAAATAGAAATTTTGTTACTCTAAAACGCGCCACGTGTAAAAGTCACTATATATTTAGCTTTTACAAAATATTCAATCATTCACGAAAAAGTGAATTTTTAGAACATGATAATAGTTTTCTATTTAGTGAGCAATAAATTACCGTGAAATGTTACGTATATTACATGTGGGAAAATGATCGAACCATGTGCCATTTATTATAACTTACGTAAAGGGAAATCTGTACGATAACTAATTTTTATGAGAAAAAACTTTTACATCGGAGTCTAAAAAT
Organism: Schistocerca piceifrons; assembly: GCF_021461385.2. Taxonomy (NCBI): domain Eukaryota; kingdom Metazoa; phylum Arthropoda; class Insecta; order Orthoptera; family Acrididae; genus Schistocerca; species Schistocerca piceifrons. The sequence continues at coordinate 235,645,554 of NC_060140.1, forward strand.
AATGTTTCAATATGCTGCGAAATAATTTCGAAAAGTATATCATTTTCGTAAATGATTTGTTATAAGGCGTTAGTCCAGCAAACATGAATCCTGTACTCTGCAACTGCAGTTAGAATGAACATTGTCGAAGGAAGAGACAGGATCGAAGTTTATGGTAAACTAACGGTGGTATGGCAAACTACATTTGAAATAGGAAACCCGTAACCTTAGTCTGTTATGACGCTACACGTTACACTATATATTTATCCGTGGTGGCGGTTGCAGTGTCTCTGTACTTCTCCCCAACATCACAGCAACTGTTCTTAAATCAGTTTTTTGTGAATGTTCAGTCAGCATCCAAGTTGATAAGCAAACGTAGGTTCATCAGTATGGTCAGTAAGGTCGGTTCTGTGAGCACAGTACTGCGAAAGAACTGCTAAGACACAGATTTTTTTTTATTGGATGTTTCATCCAAACATTGCAAAGTGCAAAACATGTAAAATAATATTACGTTAATGTCACAAAAAACATATTTAAATTTATTACGCTTGTGAATTTAGGTTTCTCCCAATTTATGATAACAAAGTATCATAAATATTAATTTTATTCCTACGATCTTCAGTCATAAGAATGGTTTGATGTAGCTCTCTAAACTTGCCTGTGCTCTAAAGGCATCTGTCTTTCTGAATAGCTACTGCAACCTACATCCGTTTGAGCCTGCTCACTGTAGTCATGTGTTGGTCTCCCCGTAAAATCTCCTCATCTCACTCCACTTCATTACGAAATCCACAATTCCTTATTTCCTTAGGATGGGTCATATGAGCCAATCCCATCGCTTGCTTAGGTTTTGCCAAATGAAAAGTTCTTTTAATATTAACGTTTCCTTCGTATCACCGTTTTAACTGTATTTAACAGAGAAATATTGAGTATTTTTTATTAAGTTAGTGTGTTTTAAATAAGATAAAATTCGCTGAAATTGAGATGCGTATTAGGGAATCTGACGCCATTATTACTCGCCTTCCGCACCCTGTCATCAGCCGCTTATATTCTGGTTAACACTCCAGAGATCTGTCACTCCGGCTTCCCGTCTGCAGTTCGTAGTTTAGTGGCTAGCGTTGCTGCTCCTGGACCACGGGGTACCAGGTGCGATTCCCGGCCGGGTCGGGGATTTTCCTCCGCGTGGGGACTGGGAATCATCGCCAAACGTCAAGGTGTGAGACACAGTATCTTGTCCTTCGTTCGATAAGGTTTCTTCGTTGGTCTGCCCATTTACATGACATTTGGTGTATTCAGTACGTTTGGTAAACACTCACCCAGCAGTCATAAAAGCTACACAGTTGGCGAGGATTCAAGCTGTATGTACTGTTTTACGTTTTTGAGACATACAAAACCCGCGAATTGCCGTGACGTGCAGAGGTTGTTACTACTATCGAGTACTGTTTTTGAGTATTAATACGGTGATTAGATTAATCGTTCGTTTGTATCCAAGTTGATCATATCTGTATTAAAGCTCACTCTTTTTTTTAAATAGTTGTGCAGTTTCGACACACGGAAGCCTGGTAGACGGCATGCACGACCATCTGTGTCTATGTTCTCTGACTCAGCCTTCCTCTGTGTGGATACGTTGCGCTCCAGTGGAAGCGGCGATAAATTTTAATGCGCTACGAGACAAGCTTAACGGAAATTCGACACGTAAATCAGAGTGGAACGGCGCGGGGACCACTTAAAATCTCAAGACAGTAGCCAAAAAAAGAAATTACGGTTCCGCGTGCGCTGAGAAAACTGATGCACGGTAGCGAAGGCCGTAAATCAGTGAGTAACGACTCATAAATGAAGGAGCGAGCCCACCCATGGCGCTATTCGGGCAGAACACAACAGAGCAGAGCAAAGTCATAGCCCGCACTGCGCTTTGTACTGTCACAGGAACGGCGCCTGACGGCGACTTTTTCATCCTTTTACTGTCCAATGTACAAGAAAATGTTTTCATCTGGGTTGATAATGGATTTTTTTACTATCTTTTCGGGGTCAAAGATTCCACGGACACAACGAAGACACCCGTCATATTCTCAGGCGCTCACATTTTCTGAGGCACGCACGAAGAGGTTGTCCGTGTAGCTGAGTAGCTACCACATATCAGTATATTCAGTTGGGAAGTGTCTAGCACAACACTGCTGAAACGGCTGAACGAATACTTATTTACGAAACTGCAGCACTTGCGGTGATCGGAAGTGCAATGCAATGTTCCTTTGGACATGCAGTGCGGACGTTGTCAGACATAAGCGACATAAAAATAAAAATTCTGGCATACTTTCGTTACTTTCTTTCCATAACGTCACAAGGTATCATTTTTCGGGGTAACTCAAGCCAAGATAAAAAATGGCTCTGAGCACTATGGGACTTAACATCAGTGGTCATCAGTCCCCTAGAACTTAAAACTACTTAAACCTAACTAACCTAAGGATATCACACACATCCATGCCCGAGGCAGGATTCGAACCTGCGACCGTAGCAGTCGCGCGGTTCCGGACTGCGCGCCTAGAACCGCTAGACCACCGCGGCCGGCTCAAGCCAAGATAACATTTTCCAAAGCCGGCCGCTGTGGGCGAGTGGTTCTAGGCGCTTCAGTCCGGAACCGCGCTGCTGCTACGGTCACAGGTTCGAGTCCTGCCTCGGGCATGGATGTGTTTGGTGTTCTTAGGTTAGTTATGTTTAATTAGTTCTAAGTATAGGGGACTGATGACCTCAGATGTTAAGTTCCATAGTGCCATTTGAACCAGATTCAAAAGAACGTAGTTCCAATTATTTGTAATGTGAGCTCAAGAATGTCCTGCAAACGACTTTTCAGGGAATTGGGGACGCTAACTACTGCTTCCAAATATATCAATTCTCTGACGACATTTGTGATTAATTGTATCCCTTTTTTAAAAAAAAAAAAAAAAAAAAAACTAACACCTCAGTTGATAAAATCAATATCAGAAGTAAGAATAATTTTCAAAAGGATTCAAAGACATTTACTTTGGTTCAAAAATATATCCATTTTTGAGGAACACATTTTCAATAACTTGCAGCAGCCATATGAAGTTTAACTACTACCGTAGCGGTCGCACGGTTCCAGACTGAGGGGCCTAAAACCTCTCGGTCACAACAGCCGGCTCTACATTATACATTTATTTATAAGTTACATATTTATTTACACATTATATGTATTGAAAATTGGTATACAAAATCATAAACATACTCGAACGCAACGTTGTGTCAAAATTTCTAAACATTTGGTGAAGAGCTTTCACAGACTGAACATTTGCATTTTCATGCGATTTATCAGGTTAATTACAATATTTACAGCGCAGGATTTGTCTGTTTTGAACATTAAAGCAATTGTTGTGTTATGCGGAAGTTTATGATTTCATACCCAAATAAGGAGATACGTCACAGTGGATAAGGAGGAAGAAATTTTGCATCAGCGTGATTTCGAAATAACTGGGCACAGAGGAAATACAGTTTTCATTCTGTCTGTGTCGTTCACGTGTGTCGAGCGCTGGTTACATTTAAGAAAAAAAAAGGTCTTTCAAGCGAAACACGAGATATACTGCTTTCTTGTGGAGAATGCAGAAGGAACGCGAAGAGAGTAGTTGAGCTGTACGTAGGAATGACCCATAATCAACGATATTTACTTAACATGGATGCTGGCAGTTTGAAAATCGATGTTTCACTATCGATACTGAAATCTCAGAAAGATGAGAGCGTCGATGTTAAAGATTAAATATCGACCTTCGGTGCTGGCATAAAAACCAGCTACTTGCTACCGCTGTCAACATTTTTTTTTTGCCATGTAAACAAATCCTTTTTTGAACATATCTGACAACGGCACCAGCGCACTAGTTAAAGGGGTAGTATTCGCAAGAAACAGATACAGTATGGATACTATATTGACCACATGCTCAGTTTGGGAGCAAATCTTTCACTCAAAAAACTGACAATGTGATTAAGTTGATTACCGCTGTGAAAAGGATTGTAATGCGGTTAACTCCACAGAAAAATACGTCGCAAGCAGTAGAGTAATCCCAGTAACTACTATGTCGAACATCAAAATATCTGAGTGCAATCCACAGAAAGTGTTCGAAAGTATTTGAAGAGGAACATCATAGCAGAAATCCCTAATTGATTGAACATGGTCGGCCGCTGTGACCGAGCGGTTCTAGGCGCTTAAGTCCAGAACCGCGCTGCTGCTACGGTCGAAGGTTCGAATCCTGCCTCGGGCATGGATGTGTGTGATGTCCTTAGGGTAGTTAGGTTTAAGTAGTTCTAAGTCTGCGAGACTGATGACCTCAGATGTTAAGTCCCATAGTGCTTGGGGCCATTTGAATATTTGGGTTGAACATGTAAATATTGGTATTTTGGACGTATCCATGTTGCCCGATCCTAGATTCAAGAAATTCACGTTTAAAACGCCTTAGTACATACATGTACACCTACATCTACATCTATACTCTGGAAGCCAGCTTGAGGAGTGAGGCGGAGGGTGCCTTGTATACCACTGACTCTTCTCCCTTTCCTGTTCCAATCGCGAATAGTTAGCGGGAACAACGATTGCCGGTAAGCTTTCGTGTAGTCTCGAATATCTCTAATTTCATCTTCGTGGTCTTTTTGCAGGGTATATGTAGGAGGAAGCAACATACACTACTGGCCATTGAAATTGCTACACCAAGAAGAAAAGCAGTAGATAAACGGGTATTCATTGGACAAATATATTATACTAGAGCTGACATGTGATTACATCTTCACGCAATTTGGGTGCATACATCCTGAGAAATCAGTACCCAGAAAAACCACCTCTGGTCGTAATAACGGCCTTGATACGCCTGGGCATTGAGTCAAACAAAGCTTGGATGGCGTGTACAGGTACAACTGCCCATGCAGCTTCACCACGATACCACAGTTCATCATGAGTAGTGACTGGCGTATTGCGACGAGCCAGTTGCTCGGCCACCATTGACCAGACGTTTTCAATTGGTGAGAGATCTGGAGAATGTGCTGACCAGGGCAGCAGTCGAACATTTTCTGTATCCAGAAAGGCCCATACAGGACCTGCAACATGCGGTCGTGCATTATTCTGCTGAAATGTAGGGTTTCGCAGGGATCGAATGAAGGTTAGAGCCACGGGTCGTAACACATCTGAAATGTAACGTCCACTGTTCAAAGCGCCGTCAACGCGAACAAGAGGTGACCGAAACGTGTAACCAATGGCGCCCCATACCATCACGCCGGGTGATACGCCAGTATAGCGATGACGAATACACACTTCTAGTGTGCGTTCACCGCGATGTCGTCAAACACGGATGCGACCATCACGATGCTGTAAACAGAACCTGGATTCATCCGAGAAAATGACGTTTTTCCATTCGTGCACCCAGTTTCGTCTTTGAGTACACCATCGCAGACGCTCCTGTCTGTGATGCAGCGTCAAGGGTAACCGCAGCCATGGTCTCCGAGCTGATAGTCCATGCTGCTGCAAACGTCGTCGAACTGTTCGTGCAGATGGTTGTTGTATTGTAAACATCCCCATCTGGTGACTCAGGGATCGAGACGTGGCTGCACGACCCGTTACAGCCATGCGGATAAGATGCGTGTCATCTCGTCTGCTAGTGATACGAGGCCGTTGGGATCCAGCACGGCGTTCCATATTACCCTCCTGAACCCACCGATTCCATATTCTGCTAACAGTCATTGGATCTCGACCAACGCGAGCAGCAATGTCGCGATACGATAAACTGCAATCGCGACCGGCTACAATCCGATCTTTATAAAAGTCGGAAACGTGATGGTACGCATTTCTCCTCCTTACACGAGGCATCACAACAACGTTTCACCAGGCAACGCCGGTCAACTGCTGTTTGTGTATGAGAAATCGGTTGGAAACTTTCCTCATGTCAGCACGTTGTATGTGACGCCACCGGCGCCAACCTTGTGTGAATGCTCTGAAAAGCGAATCATTTGCATATCAGAGCACCTTCTTCGTGGCGGTTAAATTTCGCGTGTGTAGAACGTCATCTTCGTGGTGTAGCAATTTTAAAGGCCAGTAGTGTATTTGTTGACTTGTAGGGACGCACACTCTCAGAACTTCACTAGTAGACCCCACAGTGATGCAGAATGACTCTCATGCAGGGTCTGTCACTGGAGTTTGTTGATAAGTTCTGTTACGCTTTCGCGCTTACTAAATGAATCTGTAACGCAACGCGCTGTTCCTCTATGGACCTCCTCTGTTTCTTGTATTCAATTCAGTCTGGTACGGATCCCATACGAACGAAGGTATTGTAAGTAATCTTCTTCGCTGCTGGACTACATTTCTTGAGAATTCTTGAAACGAATCTGATTCTGGCATCCGCCTTCCTGCTGTTAGTTTTATGTGGTCGTTCAACTTAAAATAACTCAGTAAGCAAACTCTTAAATATTTTATGGAAGTAACTGCTTCCAATGATTGTTCTGCATTCGTGTAATCATAAAATGATGAGTCTTTCAAATGGTTCAAATGGCTTTAAGTACTATAGGGCCGGCCGGAGTGGCCGTGCGGTTCTAGGGTCTACAGTTTGGAGCCGGTTGACCGCTACGGTTACAGGTTCGAGTCCTGCCTTGGGCGTGGATGAGTGTGACGTCCTTGGGTTAGTTAGGTTTAATTAGTTCTAAGTTCTAGGTGACTGATGACCTCAGAAGTTAAATCGCATAGTGCTCAGAGCCATTTTTTGAAGTACTATAGGACTTAACATCTGAGGTCATCAGTCCCTTAGATTTAGAACTAAGTAAACCTAACCTAACCTAAGGACATCACACACATCCATGCCCGAGTCAGGATTCGAACCTGCGACTGTAACAGCCACTGAGTCCGGACTGAAGCGCGTAGAACCGCTCGGCCACAACGACCGGCGATGGGTCTTTCTGTCTATTCATACGGGATACTTTACATTTGTTTATGGTGAGGGTCAGTTTCCACTTCCTGCCCCACGCGTCGATCCTGCAGGCCTCCCTGCATTTTGTTACAATTTTCTAACGTTGCGAATTCTCCGTACACAACAGCATAATCCACTTTAAATGCGAACATTTTAGGTTAGGCTTTACCGTGACTGTTATTGAAAGTAAATGAAATAACTAGTTTACCGTTACCAATCACTGTTTATTTATCTCCACGACGCGTATCAAAGGTTTAAACCTCCATCGTAAGGTGGATTTACATTTGTTAGTATGACGTGTGTGTGTGTGTGTGTGTGTGTGTGTGTGTGTGTGTGTGTGTATGTGTGGATTTGTAATATGTGTTACGATTTTTGGAGGAGCTTATGACACTGTCTAGTGGAGAATGAAAATACTAGTTCAGAACATGATTTTGGGTTTCTTTTGAAAAAAAAAAAAGAAAAAAGACTAAACGTATGTCTAATGACAAAAATAAAGTAAGTAAAATAGAGTACCTCCAATAGACACAGGTTCTTTTCACTGACCTAACACATCATATGTATACTGTCATATCTTTTAAACAAATATGGCGTCTGGAAACCATTAGGTGCTAGAATCATATAGCAGAAGAGAAACATTGATACAAAGCACAAAGAATATACATCGTCGAACATTAATACAGGATAAGTTGGGTAGAATTTTCGTGATATTTGTTTTGAGGTGTTGAATACATGCGATTTTGTTAAGTTAATATAGGGCGAACTCCATATTCGTTGGTATATAATCATTATTACAATAATTACGTTGGCTACAATGGTACAATTATACATAAATAACATGTTTGGTTGGGGTCCATAGATAAGAATGAAAGGCTGGAGGCAGAAGGAGAGGAAGGGAAAGAGAAAGTGAGAGGGAGAGAGCGGGTGGAAGGATTAAAGAGCAAATTTTCCTAAACAGGAGGTTCTTAAGATTATACATACCTGTTTCAAGTAATAACTGCCAATAGGTTGGGGTAATATATTGGTTAATTCTTTAAAATATTCAGATGGAAGTACAATTTGTGCAATTAGTTGATGTACATATAGTGTTAAGCTGCAGGGGGGTACAAGCTGTTCGTGTGATAATATGAATTTGTTCGTGATGGAATAATGTGAGAAATGATGTAAAGAGACGAGAGGCAAGTGACACTTTTCAAAGATTATAACCGAGTCACGACTAAAAAGTGAAGAATAATACATGTCGAAATACAAACGACGCCAAGGATAGAGAAAATCCTGCTGCATAGAAAATTTGTCTGTATCCACTACGGTTATACGGGGCCGCTGAAAAATAAGTTTGTGGAACGCGGCGTTTGACTTTTATTGGAGAGAGGAGGCGCTGTGGTGACATTTTCATAACCCTGCTGGGAGGAAACAGGAGGTAAAGTGATTTTCCTGGGCAGACGGAGGCCCGCTGCTAATCCACAGAGGCGGGCCGTTTTTTAGCTCATGAATTATGCCGGGCACGCGCGGCCACGTGCTACGCGCGCTGTTTGCTCCTCAGCGGTGAGGGAAAACCAGGACGAGCGGGGTTGCCATTGGGGAGAGAGAGAGGGAGGGAGAGAGAGGGAGAGAGAGAGAAGAGGGGGGGGGGGGCGGGTTTGTGGATTAGGCTGCTTGGGTGCAGAACACGGCTGTGCCCAACGCTGGACATTAAGGAATACAGCACTCTATTACGCCAAATACACTGACAGAAAAAATATCGCAGCACCAAGAAGGAAAGTATGTAGGTGTATTTCAATATATGAAGGATGATGTCTATTCCAACATCGTGAAAGTCACTTAAGAGTCAATTGAAGACGCAAATCAGGTTTGCTTTAAATACACGCTGTAACAGTTGTGAGTGTTAGTTAGCTTTGAGATTGGACGTGGTGAGTTGATGTCAGTCAAGACTGCCTTTAAGGCAACAAAGATGTCATTATCAACACCACACTAAGTTTCAACGAGGTCGTGTAATAGACCTAAAAGAAGCTGGATATTCCTTCTGCGATACTGCAGAAACACTTGGTAGGAATGTGGCCATTGTGCATGATTTCTCGTAGCGGTGGCCATGAGAATGTACTGTTGCACGAAGACCTGGCTCCGAACGACCACGTGACAGTGTCGAGAGGGAAGACCATCATTCTCGGCATCTGCCTCTAGCGCTGCATCTGAAGCGGTAACTTGAGCAGCAGTTGGCACCACTGTGACACAACGGACTGTTACAAATTGGTTACTTCAAGGACAGCTCAGAGCCAGACGCCCTGAAGCGTGCATTCCACTGACCCCAAACAACCCTCATTTGCAACTTCAGTGATGTCAAGCGAGAGCGCACTGGAGGGCAGGGTGGAGGTATGTTGTTTTTTGTGATGAAAGATGGCTCTGCCTCGGAGCCAGTGATGGCTGTGCGTTGGTTATATAGTTGAGGGCTTGCAACCAACTTATTTACGTTCTAGGCACACTGGTCCTACACCTGGAGTTATGGTCTGGGGTTGACAGCAAGAGCACTCTCGTGGTTTTCCCACGCACACTGACTACAAAATTGCACGTCAGTCTGGCGATTCGTTCTTTTATGCTCCCATTCACGAATACCATCTCAGGTGCTTTTTCCAAGAGGATAACGCTCGCCTACTTAGCACCATTGTAATCCGACATGCTCTACAGAGTGTCGACATATTGCCTTGGTCTGCTCTATCATTAGACTCTCCTTTTGATCGCGTACGGGACATAATCGGACAACTCCAGCATCATCCACGAACAATATTAACCGTCCTTGTATCGCCCGACCAAGTACAACAGGTATTTCTGTCAATTAGTTCCGATTTGCGCCCACTATTACGTTTACACGATGATGTCTTTCCATTTTTTGTGCAGGCTGTCATCATTGTTGAAACAGTTGCTCTTGAAACTTTCAGTAAGTTGGCCGTCTTCGTTACGCTCCAGCTAATCGGACCCCCTCAATCTGCCCTCTTTGGAAATCTGTTAGGTCTTTCACTGCACGTCGACCTCGGCCTCTGAATGAAAATACGAAGTGCGCACTACTCGTATACAACCTGCACTGATGCCTAGCCCGTACTGAACAAGCTTAATCCAGCGCGACATGTGCCTTATCCGCGTTATTGACCGTCAAGCACAACCACCACAGTTCACATTATTTTTCCTATCCACTGTACGTTTCTGCATGCTAGACACATTGGACCTAAACCTGGAATTATGGTATGGGGTGCGCTTTCGTATGGCAGCAGGCGCACTACGTGGTTATCCCACACGTCCTGAATAAATTTGTAAGTCAGTTTGGAGATTCGACCTGTTATGGTGCCATTAATAAACGGCATTCCAAGGGATGTTTTCCAACAGGATAACGCTCGCTCACATACCACTGTTGTAACCCACCATACTCTACACAGTGTTGACATGTTGCCTTGGCCTGCACAATTACCAGATTCTCCAGTCGATCGCGTTTGGGACATAATCGGACAGCTCCAGCGTCATGCAAACCAGCATTAAACGTCCGGTATATTGACCGATCAAGTGCAACAGGCATGAAACTCCATCCCACAAACTGACATCTGGCACCTGTACAACACAATGCTTGCACGTTTGCATGCTTGCATTCAACATTTCGGTGGTTACACCTGTTATTCATGTACCAGCATTTCACATTTGCAGTGGCTTATCTCGTGCTTGCATTAGCCTGTGATCTTGCAATGTCAATCACTTCACTGTGTTAACAAAACAAATGTACTCCAGAAATTTCACTTCACTACATTAATTATTTTTGTTAGTGATTCGATTTCTTTTCGTCGGTGTTTATTTTCCTCTCAGCTGTGTAACTCACTCCGATAAGCTAACTACTCTCCCTTCGATTCCCGAGATACCACCAAATTTGTCTTAAGCGATTTAGGGAAACCACGGAAAACCAAAATCAGCATAGCGGGACGGGGATCTGAACCGTCACCCTCCTGAATAGGAACCCAGTTTTACTAACCACTGCACCATACAGGTCTGTAATTTCTTGTAGGCGCATAACACATTTTCCTGACAAGAAAAATCACTAACGTGACCTCATATTGCAAGGAGACAAAAAGCACACTTGCAAAATACCATCACCAACAATCGATCCCACATGAAAATTTTGGCTATCACTGTCATAATACGCAGCTATGATCTCCTCTAAATACAGCTTTTAAACTCTGGCGCGCAACCGTTGTTTGCCACTAGCTCCGCTTCACTGCAGTCGTCTAATAATCGAACTCTAAATACTGTACAATTACACTACTGGCCATTACGATTGCTACGCCAAGAGGAAATGTAGATGATAAACGGGTATTCATTGGACAAATATATTATACTATAACTAACATGTGATTATATTTTCACGCAGTTTGGGTGCACAGATCCTGAGAAATCAGTACCCAGAACAACCACCTCTGGCCGTAACAGCGGCCTTGATACGCCTGGGGATTGAGTCAAACAGAGCTTCGATGGAGTTTACAGGTAAAGCTGCCCATGCAGCTTCAACGCGATACCACAGTTCATCAAGAGTAGTGACTGGCATATTGTGACGAGCCAATTGCTCGGCCACCACTGACCAGACGTTTTCAATTGGTGAGAGATCTGGATAATGTGCTGACCAAGGCAGCAGTCGAACATTTTTTGTATCAAGAAAGGCACGTACAGGACCTGCAACATGCGATCGTGCATTATCCTGCTGAAATGTAAGGTTTCGCAGGGATCGAATGAAGGGTAGAGCCACGGGTCGCAACACATCTGAAATGTGACGTCCACTGTTCAAAGCGCCGTCAATGCGAACAAGAGGCGACCGAAACGTGTAACCAATGCCATCCCATACCATCACGCCGGGTGATACGCCAGTATGGCGATGACGAATACACGCTTCCAATGTGCGTTCACCGCGGTGTCGTCAAACACCGCTGCGACCATCATGATGCTGTAAACAGAACCTGGATTCATCAGAAAAAAATGACGTTTTTCCATTCGTGCACCCAGGTTCGTGTTGAGTACACCATCGCATGCCCTGCTGTCTGTGATGCAGCGTCTAGGATAACGGCAGTCATGGTCTCGGAGCTGATAGTCCATGCTGCTGCAAACGTCGTCGAACTGTTCGTGCAGATGGTTGTTGTCTTGCAAACGTCCCCATCTGTTGACTCAGGGATCGAGACGTGGCTGCACGATCCGTTACAGCCATGCGGATAAGATGCCTGTCATCTCGACTGCTAGTGATACGAGGCAGTTGGGATCCAGCACGGCGTTCCGTGTTACCCTCCTGAATCCACCGATTCCATATTCTGCCAACAGTCATTGGATCTCGACCAACGCGAGCAGGAATGTCGCGATACGATAAACCGCAATCGCGATGGGCTACAATTCGACGTTTATCAAAGTCGAAAACGTGATGGTACGCATTTCTCCTACTTACACGAGGCATGACAACAACCTTTCACCAGGCAACGCCGGTCAACTGCTGTTTGTGTATGAGAAATCGGTTGGAAACTTTCCTCATGTCAGCACGTTGTAGTTGTCGCCACCGGCGCCAACATTGTGTGAATGCTCTGAAAAGCTAATCATTTGCATATGGCAGTATCTTCTTCCTGTCGGTTAAATTTCGCGTCTGTAGGACGTCATCTTCGTGGTGAAGCAATTTTAATGGCCAGTAGTGTAAAAGACATCAAGTGCCCTTTTATTCGGTGGCTACTGAAGGCGAGGGAAGAGGATGCGTGAGATGGATACATGGACCCAACATTTTTCGAAAACCTGTTCGAGAACACATGTTATTCTACGTCAAGTAATATTAGGACAGTAGGCTTTAAGCGACTTTTTTTTATTGAAAACAGGTTAGTTTTATTTAGGATACCAATACACCATATTGTTCCCAACTTCTTTGACTACAAAATCCTGCTTTCCATCGTAATCTCCATTCAGTGTGATGGCATGATTCCAAGAGACCATATTGTTCCCAACTCCTTTGATTGCAAAGCCCTACTTTCCAACATAATCTCCATTCAATGTGACGGCTTTACACCACCTTACATTGAGGGCTTGTATGTTCAAATGGGACCACTGCACTGGTCGACGACGGAGCCTACGTCTTGCTGCATCAGTAACCTCCCCATCATCTACGTACTGCTTCCCGTGGGGTGTTCCTTCATTGGGCCAAACGGATGGAAGTCATAAGGTGCTAGATCCAGGCTGTAGGGTGGATGAGGAAGAACAGTTCAATGAAGCTTTGTTAGCTCTTCTCGTGTACGTAGACTTGTGTGAAGCTATGCGTTGTCGTGGTGAAGGAGACTAACGTGTTGGAAGTCGTTTCTTTAATATCCTGAGACTAACTCAATACATTTCGGAGTTGATCGTTCCACTATGAGGGTGGACATCAAAAAGATAACCTCTCCAGAGTCCCAGAAGACAGTCGCCGTCACTTTAGAGTCTGAGAGTGCGGCTTTGAACTTTTGTTCGGACAAGAGGTGGTGTGGCACCACTCCATGGATTGCCGTTTTATTTCCGGTTAAGAGTTATGAACTCGTGTTTCATCGCCTGTGACGGTATTCGGCAAAAACTGTCACCAATAGCCTCGTAGCGCCAAGTAATAACGCACTCATGTTCCTTCGTTGTCCGTTAGTGATGATCTGCTCGGCGGCGAGGAACCCGGCGGGTACACACTGTTGAGTACTGCAACTGGTTGTGATCCATTGATCACCTCGAATGAAATGTCCACACGTTCCAACATCGCAAGAGTCACAGCTCTGTGCGGCCGGCCGACTAGCGGGGGGTCAAACAGGTTTGCGCGACCTCGTTCGATGATCACAGACGCACGGCCCAAGGACTCACAGTGGTTTTTTTCACTGCCAGGATTCCGTAGACACTTTGCAAGCACCTACGAATATCGGCGATGCTCTGGTTCGTCACCAAAGGAATCTCAATGACAGCTGTTTGGTTGAAAAGCAAGTCTGCTGCAGATGCCATTTTGAAGGCTACGAAAAACGCCGCCTACTAACTGTCTTCATGGAACTATAGGTGTTGAAGCGGGAATATTTTACGATGTCCCACAAAGAATTAAATTTTTTTTTTTTAAAACCGAAAGTGGCCGAGAAGATTGGTTGGTTGGTTTGTGGGATTGAAGGGATCAGACTAGTAGGGCCATCGTTCCCTTTTTCCACGAACTTGAAACACCCACAAAGAATAAGAACAAACAATGGAAATGACAAGAGACGACACAGGACAAGAAAAACTCAGACAGAGACCAGAAAAAAGGAATTAAAACCACACCGAGTGTGACACTGGTAGGCCGAACATAGAAACAAAAAAGGAAAAGCCAACCACCAAGAAACGCACTAAAAACCCCAGTCTAAAACCGTAGGCCAAAGGCCAGACTCAACACAAAAAAAAGGACAAACACTGAGATCAAGCGATAAAAACCCCCCTGCACGAATAAAACTCAAAACTAAATCTGCCATCGCAACGTCATCTGATAAAAGTGCAGGAAGCGTATCAGGCAGGGCAAACGTCTTCCTGAGCGGAGTTAAAAGCGGGCAGACCAACAAGATGTGGACCACCGTCAAAGCTGACCCGCAGCGACATAAAGGTGGGTCCTCGCGGCGCAATAAATAGCTGTGCGTCATCCAGGTGTGGCCAATGCGCAGCCGGCAGAGGACAACAGACTCCTCCTTACGCACCGGTAGCCTCCTTGATGGTCCGCAGTTTTTTGGGTGAAGGAAGGGTGCGGCATTCTTCACCCCAGGTGCGAAGTACCTTCTGCCGCAAAACTGACCTGAGGTCACTCCCCGAAAGGCCAATCTCCAAGGCTGTTGAACCGACAGCCTGTTTGGCTGTTTGCCCCTGGTATGTCAACTTCTCACCCACAGACATTGAAAATTGTTTTACCAATATACTCGTACTGATAGTCTGCAGCTATATATATGCTTCAAAATAAAAATGAATAAACCTAAGCTGCTGAAGAATTATTATGAAATGAAGTTAATAATTTTCGATTTACAATTTAGTCACATGAATCAAGTTGAAGAACAGCGCATCTCCAGGAAATATGTTTCCCTTTTAATATGGCCAGCATTAAAGGCTAAAGAAAATAGCACACAACAGCGTTGTTAGTAATCAAATAAGCTTGCACTACTACTTTAAAGACACAATGATTCGTTTCATTAATGTGCACAGCATTTGTGAATCGCAATATAGATATGTTCAACGCAAACAGATCTCTTGCACCAGCTACAGGTTAAAAACCCCTCACATTCACACAATGACAAAGGATGTTACCAAGGTCAGAACAGTATTTCATAAACCTCTTACTCACTCCACTGTATAGTATTTTAATTAGGCGGTTGCAGGTCAGAGGAATGATGAGTGCGTCCAAAGTTTAAAATCTATACCTTCAAGAGGTCATAACTGCATACTGTCATAAATATAGCCCGAAGTTTTGCATGCGACATATTGGTAGGATTGGTATCCGGTAAGTGTGCTTTTTTCTCTTTAAAATATGAGGTAAACTTTGTGAAGTTTCCATGTGGTTCCATTCCACTGTTTGCGGAAGCGCAAATTACACGGACAATTTTTTTTCCAATTTTTCACAGTAGACGATATGGTTCACATATACATTAGCTGAAACTGAAAATAATCACAGATCAAATACAAATAATGAAACTTGCTTGTACAGAAAACAAAACACTTTTCTAAAAATCGAACCTCATAAAAGGGAAGCAACTGAAATGGGGGTGCGACAGAGATGTTGCCTATGTGCCATATTATTCAGAATTTTGAAACAGGGATTAAAGATTTGGGCAATAAATAGAAAGTGAGAATTGACGATGACATTGTAATTCTGGCAGACAATGCATAGGAGTTGGAAGATAAGCTGAACAGAATGTTTAGAATCTAGAAAAAACGTATAAGACAAACGTAAAGAAAGTAAGACAAAATCAATGAAGGATGGACGGGCGTAAGACTGCAAAGTCGGACATCGGTAGTAATAGGTAAGTTTTCTTATTCGGGCAGCAAAATGACTGAAAAAGACTGAAGTAAAGAGGAAATATAATAGACAGACAACAGTCAGGAAAGAGTTTTAGAAAGAGAGACAATTGTTAATGCCGAATATAAATTTAAGTCTTTGTAAGTTTTTCTCGAAGCTACTTTCTGAACATCAGGCTTGTTTGGAAGTGTAATGTGCGCAAAACAGGTACAGATAAGAGGAGAATTAATATAGGATGGTACAGGCGAATGACGATTAATGTGTAGATGTAGTAATTTGTTAGAAAATTCTTGAATTGTTAATGGGCCATCCAAAGTTGGGTGCCAAAATGTTGTAAATTAAAATCAGAGCGATTATTATATGGAAAAATTTATATTTATTACTATTTTATTATCATTAACAGATCAACACTACAAATATAATCAGATGGCTGCATTGACTGGGCATAGGCTTGACTAAGAAACTGAGCAAGCACGAAGAGGGGGACTGGCCGTTTCATCTCACCACTTGATGGAGTCAGCATTAGCAGCTGGGGTGAGCGTCTTACATAGTGTTGAGGCAGTGTGGATCTCCTCTTTTGTGATGTTGCTACTGGCTGACATACGGCAGTCTTTATCTCTCGTGCCCTGTTGATCTGAAGCGACGCCCCGCTGACTTAACCACATGCTTCCTCCGTAATCCGTAGAGCACAAGCCGGTGGCCGGCGCAGTGTTATTGTCGATGCGCCTGGTGTCTACTGTCTTCAGTGATTAGCTGACAGTGTCGCCGTAAATGTAATATTTGGCGTCTGACGTCAGATAAAGGCTGCACAGTTGGAATGATTAAAGATTCAAGCATCGGACGCTAAAAAAGTCGGTCTAACGTGGAGTGGAAAATAAGAATGTCACAAAGTTACGAAGAGCATCAGAATAAATGCAAGGGTCTGATTGAGAGTGTGAAAACTGGCAGTAGGTACACATGCATCCAAGAGACAAAGTTAAAACACTTTGTGCAAACCATGCACGCAAATCGCTTCTTCCCGGACATCTCATGAAATTCTTCCCACTGAAGAGTCGGTCGTTTTCCTCACTCCCAGCCTCTGATTTCGCAGCTGCTCATGCCGGTTTTTTTATTCATGTTCTCCTACTCTGCCCTTGAGGGCGCTGTATTTCTCGTGGTATTGCCAGTGTCGCTGGAGGGCTAAGTTTTCGATCTCCCAATGAAAGATCCACACTGTGTAATCACACCTCTCAGTCTTCGCGCAGGGTTCCAAGATTACTGAGCCTGTGAGTGAAAAAGTCCCCGGGCGGTGACTGACATGAGACATGGGAACTTCTGCATCGCTCTCAATTGGTTTCGTTATCGCCTTTCCCAGAGCTAGATGCAGGGTCCCTAGCATATTGCACACCGCTAAGAATTCCTTAAGTCTGTTATTGCATTCCGAAGTTGCCGAGAAAGTTGCAACCCTTCAACAAACACTCTTATTTGTGATTGGAATACCTGCACGTCTTCACGTAGGGTCCACGGGGTTTCGTGCTTGGTGCTGGCCCTGTGAAGGGCAGATAGCAGAATGAAACAAACACTTCAGAGAAATCGTACCTGTCCGTCTTTCGGGAAAGCTTGACTACTGCCAGATGCAGTTTAAGTGGAGCCTTGTTGTCCTGAATGCCTGCTGGCAGTGTATTACAAACTAACTAACAAGTGCTGGCTCAATAGTTGTAGGAGAGAAAAAAAGCTTTATGAGATTAATTCATACAACACATCTTCAAGGATCCAGGAATGGTTTATTTTGTAACGGAGGAAAAGATGTGGATGACAATTGTAAACACTTGTACAGGATTGACTAGCTTGGAGAGCTGCAACAATTTTATTTTTGAACCGAAAACTGTATCAGTGTTGTTCCCGTTTCAAGGCAAAGTTACATGTCTACAGCAGCTTCAGTTCTGAAAGATATGAAGTTTGACCATTTGAATTGTCCCTTCTTTTTTACTCAGTCCTATATGAAAGACACTGCCCTCAATTGCTAGGAAAATAACCTACTATAGAATTAATGAGGAAGGAGATACATACACAAATCATTAGCAACAGTACGTCGAATACTGAATACTACGCCTTACCGTCCCCAATGAGTGACAGTGAAGTGGAAACGTGAAGGGACGCGTACAGCACAAAAGCGTACAGGCCGTCCTCGTCTGTTGACTGACAGAGACCGCCTACAGTTGAAGAGGGTCGTAATGTGTAATAGGCAGACATCTATCCAGACCATCACACAGGAATTCCATACTGCATCAGAATCCACTGCAAGTACTATGACATTTAGGCGGAAGCTGAGAAAACTTGGATTTCATGGTCGAGCGGCTGCTCGTAAGCCGCACATCACGCCGGTAAATGCCAAACGACGCCTCGCTTGGTGTAAGGAGATTAAACATTGGACGAGTGAACAGTAGAAAAACACTGCGTCGAGTGACGAATCACGGTACACAATGTGGCGATCCGATGGCAGGGTGTGGGTATGGCGAATGCCCGATGAACGTCATCTGCCAGCGTGTGTAGTGCCTACAGTAAAATTTGAAGGCGGTGGTGTTATGGTGTGGTCGTGTTTCACATGGAGGGGGTTTGCACCCCTTGTTGTTTTGCGTGGCACTATCACAGCACAGGCCTCCATTGATGCTTTAAGCACCTTCTTGTTTCCAACTGTTGAAGAGCAATTCCGGGATGGCGATTGAACCTTTCAACACTATCGATCACCTGTTCATAATGCACGACCTGTGGCAGAATGGTCACACGACAATAACATCCCTGTAATGAAAAGGCCTGCACAGAGTCCTGGCCTGAATCCTATAGAACACCATAGGTATGTTTTGGATCGCCAACGTCGTGTCAGGCCTCAACGACCCACATCGATACCTCTCCTCAGGGCATCACTCCGTGAAGAATGGGCTGCCATTCCCCAAGAAACCTCCGAACACATGATTGAACTACGCCTACGAGAGTGGAATTGTCATCAAGACTAAAGGTGGGCCAACACCATATTAAATATTGAATTCTGGCATTACCGATGGAGGGTGCCACGAACTTGTAAGTCATTTTCAGCCAGGTGTCCGCATATTATTGTTCACACACACACACGTTGCGAATATGGACAACCACCAGCTGTATAATGTGATGACGACAGTGAAAATTTGTGCCGGACAGGGACTCGAACCCGGATTTCCTGCTTACTGCGTGCGGTCGCTTTGCCATTATGCTACCCAAGCACTGCCAGACCTAAACTTCCTTATGTCGTCAACCATATGTCTACAGCCTGCACTCGTGAATTCATTATGTATACATGTCCAAATGAACACTTCATCGTAATTCCGAACAACAGAGGCACTGCAATATCGTTTCGTTAAGATGTATCTGATCTTGTACAACGTATATCAGGACGCTATTGCGGAATGTGTTGCAAGCGTTCTCTTTCCATTAGACAACGCTTGTTGTATTGCGCTGTTTATTTTGTGGAGAAGAAGTCTCACGCGAATTAGTACCCAGTAGTTCCTGACTTTCTATAAGCTACGGGAGGACTTTTATCCTCCGAGGCTATGTACTAAACAGCATCACTTGTTGGCGGTTATACACTTCAGTCGTCCAGGAAATCTCCATAACTTTCTTCAATGTCTTCCAGCTACAATTCCTACCTATTAATATCCTTTACCAGTTGTTATACACTCCTGGAAATTGAAATAAGAACACCGTGAATTCATTGTCCCAGGAAGGGGAAACTTTATTGACACATTCCTGGGGTCAGATACATCACATGATCACACTGACAGAACCACAGGCACATAGACACAGGCAACAGAGCATGCACAATGTCGGCACTAGTACAGTGTATATCCACCTTTGGCAGCAATGCAGGCTGCTATTCTCCCCATGGAGACGATCGTAGAGATGCTGGATGTAGTCCTGTGGAGCGACTTGCCATGCCATTTCCACCTGGCGCCTCAGTTGGACCAGCGTTCGTGCTGGACGTGCAGACCGCGTGAGACGACGCTTCATCCAGCCCCAAACATGCTCAATGGGGGACAGATCCGGAGATCTTGCTGGCCAGGGTAGTTGACTTACACCTTCTAGAGCACGTTGGGTGGCACGGGATACATGCGGACGTGCATTGTCCTGTTGGAACAGCAAGTTCCCATGCCGGTCTAGGAATGGTAGAACGATGGGTTCGATGACGGTTTGGATGTACCGTGCACTATTCAGTGTCCCCTCGACGATCACCAGTGGTGTACGGCCAGTGTAGGAGATCGCTCCCCACACCATGATGCCGGGTGTTGGCCCTGTGTGCCTCGGTCGTATGCAGTCCTGATTGTGGCGCTCACCTGCACGGCGCCAAACACGCATACGACCATCATTGGCACCAAGGCAGAAGCGACTCTCATCGCTGAAGACGACACGTCTCCATTCGTCCCTCCATTCACGCCTGTCGCGACACCACTGGAGGCGGGCTGCACGATGTTGGGGCGTGAGCGGAAGACGGCCTAACGGTGTGCGGGACCGTAGCCCAGCTTCATGGAGACGGTTGCGAATGGTCCTCGCCGATACCCCAGGAGCAACAGTGTCCCTAATTTGCTGGGAAGTGGCGGTGCGGTCCCCTACGGCACTGCGTAGGATCCTACGGTCTTGGCGTGCATCCGTGCGTCGCTGCGGTCCGGTCCCAGGTCGACGGGCACGTGCACCTTCCGCCGACCACTGGCGACAACATCGATGTACTGTGGAGACCTCACGCCCCACTTGTTGAGCAATTCGGCGGTACGTCCACCCGGCCTCCCGCATGCCCACTATACGCCCTCGCTCAAAGTCCGTCAACTGCACGTACGGTTCACGTCCACGCTGTCGCAGCATGCTACCAGTGTTAAAGACTGCGATGGAGCTCCGTATGCCACGGCAAACTGGCTGACACTGACGGCGGCGGTGCACAAATGCTGCGCAGCTAGCGCCATTCGACGGCCAACACCGCGGTTCCTGGTGTGTCCGCTGTGCCGTGCGTGTGATCATTGCTTGTACAGCCCTCTCGCAGTGTCCGGAGCAAGTATGGTGGGTCTGACACACCGGTGTCAATGTGTTCTTTTTTCCATTTCCAGGAGTGTATGAAAATTTACCAGCAATGATGACACACTCAGTTATTTATTGGCATTTCGTTTTATTACTGTAACTCTGCGTTTGTAGTGACATGTTTGAAAACTCTGCAGGAATTCATGAGAATGGTTTTCAGGGGACTAGACCTTTTGACTCATAATGTTTAGTACAGATTCCTTATCTTATTTTTATCACGACTGCTATCCCTGTTCATTATCCCTTGTAAGTTTATTTCATTGCCATATAAGAACTTCCATAAGAATAGATTTAAAATATCATTAACTTCACTTCATAGAATAGGCTGTATGTACTGTTGCGGAAACCAATGGATTTAAATTAAGGAGGAGATGAGTGATTACTTCATACGGCTGGATGATTTAATATGGTTGTTAAACGTGGGCTACGTTCTTTGGACAGTACAATATGTTGAAAAATAAGCTAGTTAATAAAACAGCGGACGCACTGCCAGTAAAAGCAGACCATAAAATATGTAGACCATAAATGACGAAGTAACGTAACAAACAGAGGTACGGATAATGAGGAACGTATATCACAGTATACAGTAAATCCAACAGTAATACAGCTATGACAGAAAATGAGAAAAGCAGAAAGTAACTAAGGTACCAATTAGATTTCTAACAATGAACGACGGTACTTTTAAAGTGTGTAAAAAATTAACAAATAAGAAGGGAAGAAGGAACGGGTTAGGGCAGAGCTGTTCTTTGTTTAGGCGAACATCGATGCGCCACTGTGAAGCGCAGACAAATGGCCATTTTAAAAGAAGTATATTACGAGCAGTCGGTAGAAATTTTTCTCTTCGAAATAGTTTGTGTCGTTTCCTGGCGACAGCTACTATGAATCTTGCTTACGTGAACGACTGTAGCCATTTACTGCAACGCTGTATAAATTGTCAGCGTCACGCGACATTCCATTTTACGAATGAGTAATTTTCCAGCAGATCCAGAGTTTATAGGAAGGTCACGTGACGTTTCCCGGTTATTTGATTTATGTCACCAACTGGCAGTGACCCGGGAGTAACGAAATAAAAATGCTGCGTTTGGTCGGACGATGTCCAAACAAAGTCTCATAAATTAACTATTTCCCTCGGCCGCCTCCTTTGTAAATACAGCCAAAAGCAATCTCAAAACTGTCTTCGTTTGTTATGGGAAAAAATGAATCACTGCCCGCAGGCAGCAGAGGCCAGAAGAGGAGACAGTGGGGAGCATAACTTAGTGCCGCTTCTGAATAAAAGGCATCTCGAATAATCAATATCAGCGAGGAGAAATATCGGCGTAACCTGACATACTCCTCTTGCTGTATTCACATTTGGTGAAACATGATGTTCACCGAATATGGATGCATCAAGAGGACTAGTACTGCAATTCAACATTAAATATACAACTTTTATCATTCCATATTTGATAGTGGTACTAAATTAGGCTCAGCCGAGAGACACAGCACCGTTGCTCGGAAAAAAGTCGCTCTGTTAGGATCACTAAGCTGAAACTGCATTTAAGTCGAAGTGTGCTTCTCTGTCCGTGTGTATGTTTCTCGCAACAACTCCTAATTATTTGCAGCAGAGGTCGGCTACTATTGTATGAAAGAAAGTGATTCAAATACTGTAGCTCACTTGCGTAAATGACGCATGTAGAAAAAGAGTGTTTCATCAAAGAAAAATGAGGAAGAGAAACGTGACTATATTTCCGGAATCTTTGATATATGTCATCACTCGTTCGACCTATACTTGAGTATTGCTCATCAGTGTGGCATCCGTACCAGGTCGGGTTGACAGAGGAGATAGAGAAGATCCAAAGAAGAGCGGCGCGTTTCATCACAGGGTTATTTGGTAAGCGTGATAGCGTTACGGAGATGTTTAGCAAACTCAAGTGGCAGACTCTGCAAGAGAGGCGCTCTGCATGGCCGTGTAGCTTGCTGTCCAGGTTTCGAGAGGTTGCGTTAATGGATGAGGTATCGAATATACTGCTTCCCCCTACTTATACCTCCCGAGGAGATCACGAATGTAAAATTAGAGAGATTCGAGCGCGCACGGAGGCTTTCCGGCAGTCGTTATTCCCGCGAACCATACGCGACTGGAACAGGAAAGGGAGGTAATGACAATGGCACGTAAAGTGCCCTCCGCCACACACCGTTGGGTGGCTTGCGGAGTATAAATGTAAATGTGGATGCAGGTGACTTTCTTATGATGTTTCTGAAGTTACCATGTGTACAAATAAATGATTACAATTAAAACTGGATGACATGTTCAGGAGAAAGAGCTTCAGGAATTGAGCAAGTCAATAACGCGGCGGTTCACCTCTGGCCCTTATGCAAGCAGTTATTCGACTTGGCATTTGTTGGCAGAGGTGCTGGAACCCCTGAGGGATATCGCTCCAATTTCTGATCAACTGGCGCGTTAGATCGTCAAAATCCCGAGCTGGTTGGAGGTCCCTGCCCATAATGCCCCAAATATTCTCAATTGGGAAAAGATCCGGCAATCATGCTGGACAAGGAAGGGTTTGGCAAGCACAAAGACAAGCCATAAAAACTCTCGACGTGTGTGGACGGGCATGATCTAGCTGAAATGT
Source organism: Schistocerca piceifrons (assembly GCF_021461385.2). Classification (NCBI taxonomy): domain Eukaryota; kingdom Metazoa; phylum Arthropoda; class Insecta; order Orthoptera; family Acrididae; genus Schistocerca; species Schistocerca piceifrons. The sequence goes on from NC_060140.1 coordinate 235,669,178, forward strand.
GAGCCAACGATGGCTTGCCATGAACGGCAACAGAACGGGGCGTGGATTATCGTCGACGTACCACGGCTCTGTAAAAGAATGCCGCGGATGACACCCAAACCAGCTGGCCGCTGTGGCCGAGCGGTTCCTAGGGGCTTGAGTCCGGAACCTCTCTGCTGTTATGGTCGCAGTTTCGAACCCTGCCTCGGGCATATATGTGTGTGATGTCTTTAGGTTAGTTAGGTTTAAGTACACTGCTGGCCATTAAAACTACACCAAGAAGAAATGCAGATGATAAACGGGTATTCATTGGACAAATTATATTATACTAGAACTAACATGTGATTACATTTTCACGCAATTTGGGTGCATAGATCCTGAGAAATCAGTACCCAGAACAACCACCTCTGGCCGTAATAACGGCCTCGATACGCCTGGGCATTGAGTCAAACAGAGCTTGGATGGCGTGTACAGGTACAGCTGCCCATACAGCTTCACCACGATACCACAGTTCATCAAGAGTAGTGGCTGGCGTATTGTGACGAGCCAGTTGCTCGGCCACCATTGACCAAACGTTTTCAATTGGTGACAGATCTGGAGAATGTGCTGGCCAGGGCAGCAGTCGAACATTTTGTGTATCCAGAAAGGCACGTACAGGACCTGCAACATGCGGCCGTGCATTATCCTGTTGAAATATAGGGTTTCGCAGGGATAGAATGAAGGGTAGAGCAACGAGGCGTAACATATCTGAAATATAACGTCCACTGTTCAAAGTGCCATCAATGCGAACAAGAGGTGACCGAGACGTGTAACCAATGGCTCTCCATACCATCACGCCGGGTGATACGCCAGTATGGCGATGACGAATACACGCTTCCAATGTGCGTTCACCGCGATGTCGCCAAACACGGATGCGACCATTATAATGCTGTAAACAGAACCTGGATTCATCCCAAAAATTGACTTTTTGCCATTCGTGCACCCAGGTTCGTCTTTGAGTACACCATCGCAGTCGCTCCTGCCAGTGATGCAGCGTCAGGGGTAACCGCAGCCATGGTCTCCGAGCTGATAGTCCATGCTGCTGCAAACGTCGTCGATCTTTTCGGGCAGATGGTTGTTGTCTTGCAAAGTCCCCATCTGTTGACTCAGGGATCTAGATGTGGCTGCACGATCCGTTACAGCCATGCGGATAAGATGCCTGTCATCTCGACTGCTAGTGATACGAGGCCGTTGGGATCCAGCACGGCGTTCCATATTACCCTCCTGAACCCACCGATTCCATATTCTGCCAACAGTCATTGGATCTCGACCAACGCGAGCAGCAATGTCGCGAAACGATAAACCGCAATCGCGGTAGGCTACAATCCGACATTTATCGAAGTCGGAAACGTCATGGTAAGCATTTCTCCTCCTTACACAAGGCATCAGAACAACGTTTCACCAGGTTCGCCGGTCAACTGCTGTTTGTGTATGAGAAATCGGTTGGAAACCTTCCTCATGTCAGCACGTTGTAGGTGTCACCACCGGCGCCAACCTTGTGTGAATGCTCTGAAAAGCTAATCACTTGTATATCCCAGCATCTTCGTCCTGTCGGTTAAATTTCGCGTCTGTAGCACGTCATCTTCGTGGTGTAGCAATTTTAATGGCCAGTAGTGTAGGTCTAAGTGTTGGGGACTAATGACCTCAGATTTTAAGTCCCATAGTGCTTAGAGCCATTTGAACCATTTTCAGCAACCAAACCAAAGGGGTGCTGCTATGAAATGGAACGGCACCCCAGATCATCTCTCCTGGTTAGCAGTACGTCGGGCGACAGTGAGGTTGGTATATCAGAGCTGCGAGGGGCGTCTTTAAACTCGTGTTAGAGTGTATTTTCAGTACCAGGCTTATTTTGCCCAGCCTGTAGTTAGTCACATAAGGAAGGACCTTAATGAAGGAGGATGGATGACATTAGAAAACATGCAAGAGAAACAGGAATGCCTACAGGCGAAGACCATAAAACATAGAAAACTTTGCAGGAGGGCTCTATTCAACAGTTAAGTCAAACCGCTTATAAATAGTATGAAGATATATATACTCTTTCATTTCATTATCATTACGACTGAAGGACATGTGTTCATCTTTTATTCACCAAAGTAAACCTGCCTTTATAGAAATGGACATGTTCCCACTACTGTTTACTGATATTTTTACAAGAAGATGATTTTACATCTGGAAATTCGTGGACGGAATATTTTTCTTAATTTATGGATAATTTTGAGCTTGATGTCCTGCAATATATGTTAATGACGTGAGGTCAGTCACTTAAAAATTGCATAAAAGGCCGAAACCGGGGTCGTTATATGATCAACAATACAGTCAAATGTGGGTGGGTTATATATAGCATGATACATATCTTCGGCAAGATTCCATTCGAGAACGTTGGCGACTGACTTCCATCAAGCAATTCTATACTGTCAAAGACGTCACTGTTTCGTCTTGATGAGTAAGATAAGCCCGTCTTCCATATAATATTTTGTTTATACTACAATAATATGGAAGATATCGGCTGAATGGAAGGAGGAAGGTTACCAGCACATAATCTACTCCTGTTTGACGGTACCAAGATGTGCGTCCGTTTTAGTGTCCTCCTGTATGGTTAGACCACCACTGACAGTGTCACATTTTCCATTCTCCTTTAGGAGATTTGGCATTTCTCCTGGGACACTGGAGCAAGGGCTGGTGACTGTAAAGGTCACACCAACAGCTCTCTTTCCCTTACCGGCCAAAATGGATAAGAAAATTCTTTCCTATACCATAACTGGTACGACTTTCGGGCGTAGCACTATGGCGCTAGCATGCACTGACCATCTTGACTACGGGACCGATTAGCCACTCCAATGTATTGCATAGTGGGGACCACAACGAAGACGTCTGAAATAGTATGCTTCTATTATGTGTTCTGAAGTTTTAAAATGTGAAGAATAATCATTCTATCAGAGATGTAACAGAATTTTTAGTTATGTAGCGCGAATGAGGGTTAGATATCTTCTTAACAATAGTTTGTTACATTTCTAAATTAGGCCTGTGCACAGTACATACGGGATGTTCAAAAAGTCTCTCCGCAGTGCCGTATGATTGTTAGACGCACGTGCCGTATGCCGCAGTGAATATACCGAAACGAAACTCGGTGAAATACAAGTTGTTAACTTATTGAATATTCATTTTTACTTATAAATTTTCACACTAAATGTTGAAAGTGTCCCCCCTGTTGTTGAATGCACAATTCAATTCGTCTAATCATGTTTCCAAACACAAGCTGTAACATTTCTTCTCTAACAGAAGCAGTGAAAGTGTATATTGCAGTTTCCAATTCATCAATGGATTTTGGACGGTTTTTACAGACAGCTGCTTTCGCTGCACTCCAGAAGAAAAAGTCAGGTGGTCCTACGTCAGACAATCGTGGAGGCCAAAGTCCCTGTGAAATTATGTGATCACCAAAAACATCTGCAAGCAGTGAAAGTAAACGCGAGATATATGCGCGGTTGCACCATCTTGTTGAAAATAACCACTCAGTATTTCACTTAACACAAGTTCTCCCATGAATGGGTACAGAATATCACTGCAGTATCGTTGTGCGTTTATTGTTTCGATGAAAAATATGGGACCCGCAATCCGACGTCTAGAAATTGCAATACAAACTCCTACAGAATGAAGTGGTTCCTCATGAATACCAATGGATTTGCAGTACTCCGCATACGAGAATTTTGTGAGTTCATGTACCCGCATAGATGAAACCACGCCTCATCAGTGAAAAACGTTTCATTAAGAACGTCCCTTCCATTTTTTTGAACGAAATTTTTAAAACATTGACAATAATGCAGTCTCTTGCCATGATCAGTATTTTTCAGCTCTTGCACGAGTGTCACTTTGTATGGGAAAAGTTCGAATTTTTCCCTTACAGCTGTGTGGGCCGTTCCGACACTAACATCGATTTCCTGGGCGATATTCTTACGGACGTGCTCGGACTCATGAACATTTTATCGGAAAAATCGAGTAGTTTATCCTCAGACAAAACGCTAGGATGACCACTTCTCGGTGCATCTGTCACTGAACCCGTACTTCTAAATTTGTTAATCAAATCTCGCACAGTATCGCGATGTGGGAGTGTTGTCTCCGGGAAAACTGAATTAAATGTTTGACGAACTGAAACTGTGTATTTACCGCTAGCTTTGAACACTTGTTCGACTATAAACACACGTTCTTCAATGGTTAGCATTTTAACAGTGACAAAAACGATACAAACGAACAAAGGAACTAAACTTAAACGTTCACGTCAACACGTAACGACACACACTAACGATACTACTAACGCTGGCTGAGATAAACGAAACAGTGGAATGTTGGGAGAGTCTACTTGAAGGGAAGTAACCCAGGCAGGCGAACAATCATAAAGCACGCGCGGTTAAGAATCATATGGCACTAAGGAGATACTTTTTGAACACCCCGTATTATTACTTGGAGCATCACTACCCCACACACAGTTGATTTTAGCGTCAAGAAACTGACGTTATAGAGCTTTATTGTAAAAAAGAATTCTGAAATCACTAAATGAAATTATGAGGAAAATATATGGACCAGTGTTTCTGGAAGGAGTTTGGATGAAGAGGCCAACTAGAGAGATTTACAAAGACATAGAAACAATAACGGACGCCATTAGAAAGAGAAGGATGAAATTTTATGGACATCAGCAGGAGGAATAAAAACAGGCTCACAAGACAAATCTTCGAGGTAGTAAACAAGACAACGTGAATCACTGAAGCAGAAGAAGACATTAAAGAACTGGGGATTTCACAAGACAACATAAACAATAGAGAACAGTTTAGAAACGTCATACAGACACACACACTTTAACAAGAACATACGGAGAACAGAACGGGAAAAAGATGCTCGGAAGAGCGCAAGAGAGAACACAGTGAAGGTATGAAGAGAATTTGGGAAGAACGAAGAAAGAAGAAGAAATCCTGACTACTCAAGTTCAGTCGCTCTCTCAAAAGGGAACAATCGAAAATAATAATAATACGAAACGTATACTACTCTCTGGCGATAAACCTATGTAGTTAGGTTGAAGTAATTCTAAGTTCTAGGGGACTGATGACCTCAGAAGTTAAATCCCATAGTGCTCAGAGCCATTTGATTTGATAAATCTATCAAACGTTTTCTATAAGCAAAGCAAAGTTGTACACAACTTGAATTCAACACTGTCCTAGAAAGCATGGTGTTGGAATGAATTTCCACTGTGCAGTGGAGTGTGTGCTGATCTGCATCTTCTTGTCAGACTAAAATTGTGTGCTGGGCAGGGACTCGTATCTGGTAGCTTTGCCGTTAGGCCGGGTCATGAGTCGTGCTTGGATGGTTCAGTCGATAGAGGAGTTGCCCGTAGAAGTCGCAGGTCTAAGGTTGGACTCATCGGCCGATAAACGGTTTTAATCTTCCAGGAATTTTCAACGCACGGTATGCCCTTTCCATATTCCTACCTTTGAACTGACTTGCCCAGCCAGTTACATGGCGATCTATTGTTCATCAATGGCTTCGAGTTACGGTGCAACTTCAAAATTCATTACCTGAGGTGAAATAAGCGATATGTGCGGAAAAACAAGAATACTGGACCGACTATGTATAGAACTCCTACGAAGGGTAACTTGCTTGTAAAAACTGACTAGTAAAATAAAAATTCTTATTGAATCATTTGAGCTCTGATCAATAATTGAGGCGTTGAGCTGAGAAACGGGACTTGTCACAATTTTTGGGGTATATGAGTTATTACTGTAGTTGGTATTTTCACACGTGTCCGCATCTGTTGGTTCTAAAATGAGACTTATTCAGTGATTTTTCCCTCTCAAAATCAGTGCTGAAATTACGTTTCGCGCAGAAAGAGGACTTGTCATAGAGACAAGTCCCCATATTGCACGAAAGAACGTGAGGCGTGAGGGTAGCACTGTAGCGGTTTGCAGTAATCAGTTATGATCTCCAAATGAATTCGGTGACGGAACCGTCAGACGAGTCCGAAGACGACTTACATGAATTTAGAAGGAAGAAATGACGCCACGAATTGTGTAAGAGGAATGTGATTAAACAAAATAAGGTCCAGGGTTTGGAGCATGCCAACTGGAAAGGAAGCATTGTTCCTAGGAGGGAAACAGGTTCAGATTGGAGGTAAATAGTCATACAGTGTTCACTGTTTGAATTCTCTGTACATAATGTAATATTCTGTAGCAGAGGGAAGTTGTGCAGAAACATTGTACTAAAATGTGAATATAAATTCCTTTCGTGGACGCGAAGTTGAAATGTATGTCTTAGTTGTAATGCAGGAAATCGGTAAAAATATTTTATTCGCCGAGTACCTAGGTTAATAATACCCTTATATCTGTTTACAGATGCCGGTGTAAATGTTTTGAGAAGTTCTCATTTGCTGAGAAGGGACTTTTGTTGACAGAATTCAACAATATGCCCAACAAAGATGGACAGGATGGGTACTTGAGTGCTCAGATTCTTCCATTCTTTCCAAAAGGAAGGAGACCACGCCCAAATTCCATTACCAATCGTGGGTGGACAGCAAATAATTATTATAAGGTAACTGGCATGACAACTGTAATATTATTTTATTAACCACTTCGTTCCCGAATTATGTACGTCTTTGATCCACGTTTTGTAAAATCTTTAACGCAATAGTTAAGGCATATATTTAAAAGGGTTACAGTATTAGGATTATGTAGATTTTTGTTTTATGATACTAATTCACTTGTATCTGCAGATTAAAGTTGGCTTCAAGGAAACTATGGTGTGCAAGAAAGCTTAATTATTGCACTCCATGGCATATCAAAACACAGAGTGGAGAAACTGTGCCACTTAAGTTAATATTTCAGTACAATGACTGTTGTTTAAATCAAAAAGGGGATATGTCAGTCATTTTCTATTACCATTTTCTATTAGTTGCCTTCCTTCTATGGTTAGAATGGTATAACATTGCATTGTTCCTCAGAGTCTATGGGACTAACTATAAGTTTTGGGAATAACGCTATTCAGAATGATAAGGTTTTTTCAATATATCTCAGAGCATCAATTTAGTGACTTATCCCCTTTTTGGTCTCAACGCCTCAACTATCGGCATTTTTTTTTACTGAAGTGACACATTTATAAAACTGAGTTTGCGGGTGGTGGCGACACACACACACACACGCAGAGAGAGAGAGAGAGAGAGAGAGGTGAGACATGAAACCATTCTGCCGTTATTCCCATAAGGCTGGAGGTGGCGCAGTCTAGTTTGGGTCTCACCAAACGAGCGGCCACGGAGATCCGTCGGCTTTGTACCTCTGTGAAGCAAAGCCTGAAAGCCAGTGCCGGCCGTAGGGCGGGGAATCCCCCAGGAGCAAGGCGAGACCCGGTCCTTGTCAAAGGCCGCGTACCGCCCGGCTCTCACCACGCCCGTCGAGGGGATATGTTACGTGTCGACTCTGACTCTGACTCTTACTTGCCCGAAATAGCTGGCATGCTGCATCTTTTGCTTTCAAGTTCAGTCTTATACAGGGATGTAACTCAAAGGCACAGAAGGCATTATTACTAATGCCGATTCTGATCAACGCGTCTACGTAAGACAAGAGAGTCCATACAGCTTCGAGAGGCAATACGCAGATGGTTGGCATTAAAGAGATAGTCCCCTTTAAAAATTTCGAAAAATCGATATTTTGGCTTAAACTGTTCTCTGGGATGTCTGCTTTGTTGTAGGACTAGTTGATAAACCCGGCACTGGCTGCGTATTCATTCTGCCAATTTTCTATTAGAAACGAAACCTTATACGCACTCTTGCAGCAGACAGAGTGAGATGATCCTGGGCAGTTTCTGTAAGCTGGGTGCAGCTGTTTTGCGTGTCTACAACACAATTTGTTAAACGTCTCTATGAAAACGCCCCTTCGTAGGTCTATAGACGGCTTTTGTTTTCGCCTGCAGCTGGTAGCGCTTAGCAGTTGACAGCTGCAAAAAGCGCTGCCAGGTGTCAAGGATTTCCTTATGTTGGCTCGACTGTAGGAGTGTCTTAATAGTAAAGAATAAATGTATTAGAACATCATGCATAATGCAGCATTTTTTCAGGTATGTCAATGTTTGTGGCTTGATATCTCTTAAAGTATGTGGCGTGCAATGACATGTTTGTGTAGCTACACTAGGTTACATATATGGATACCATCTGCGAAATATGTTGCGTATAGAGTTCGCAGCAAGAAGTAATACATTTAAATGTCAGAACAATGCGGTCGTTTCTCACGAATCTCAGTTTTTATGACTTCTTATCTGCAGTGGCGGATTTAAGAATTTTGCGCCCCTAGGCACACCATAACGTAAACGCCCCCCCCCTCCCCCCCACAAAAAAAAGAAATATGTTTTCGATCACTTCACAATTGCCGTTTTGGGCGGGAGCGCTGTGAGCTGTTTCCGTACTCTACTATTCATACTTCTGAAGGACGCGCGCGACCGCTACGGTGGCAGGTTCGAATCCTGCCTCGGGCATGGATGCGTGTGGTGTCCTTAGATTAGTTATGTTTAAGTAGTTCAAAGTCCTAGGGGACTGATGACCTCAGATATTATGTCCCATAGTGCTCAGAGCCATTTTCTGAAGAACGAGTCAGTGGTCTAGTCGTGTTCAATCAAAATGTAATACGGTTCCTGAACGGTATTTGGTGTACCGCAGCGGATAAAACATACCTAAAACTGCATTATGTTAACACATTGTTCTGTCGAAAGACAACAGAAACGAACACAAGAAAAATAACTTTTCTTTTATGGCCTAAAAATTCAGGAGAGCGTCTAGGAGACAACGGATTTTTGTAATACATTCACTTTTAATATGTTCTTTGACACGAACCCGTTGAAAATGAATATGAAAAAGTTGTGTTACGATCTAAAAATTGAAGAGATCGTGTCATACATTAGAATTTAATTCGTACTTTTACAAAGAATCGTTCAAGATGAAAACTGAACCTTTGTTTTACGATCTAATAACTCGAATGTGCAGCAGATAAAAGAAGCACGTTCGGTATTAATACGTGAATCTATAGGAAAGTATAAGAAATTAAAATGAAATAGAGATTTCGGTGCACGAACTAATATCTAAATACAGACGAACAAACACATAATTGGGTTTGCTATTACATAATTTTACAGACTAATGTGGAAAAACGAAATTTCTTTTATAATCTAATATTTGTATTTATTTAGCGTATGGCTCATAACATCAGATTAAAAATTACAGAAACAACACAATTAAAAAAACAAAGATCACATATGTATAATCAGAGAAATAAATAACAGTTTGTATATAAGGACACCACCAATTGTAAATTTACACTCACAGAAGAGCAATCACAAACAAACGCCCAGCTTAGATAATATATAGTCGATTGCCTCTTGGGTCGCCATAAGGAAATACCATGGGTCACCCTCATATGCCCTTAGTGGGCATTCCTGCACCATGTGTTTGACCGTCTGTCTCTCAGCGCCGCAGTCGCAAGCGGCCGAAGGAAGTTTACCCCATCTGTGTAAGGAGTCGGCGCATCTCCCACGGTTGGTTCTGATGCGATTAAGAGTTGAGCAAACTTAGCGAGGGCAATCAAATCCGTTTGGTTTACTAAAGATGCATGGCATACTGTGGCAGTTTACTGCTGTTCTGCTCTCCCATTCCTCTTTCCATCGGTCATTTATGTTAAAGTTGGTTTGGTGCAGCGCCTGTGCGGTTTTTAGTGGAGGGTGCTTAGACCGGAGTCGGTTTACTTGGAAGTCGTGAGTATCTTCATGAATTTGTAATTAAGGGTTGGTCATTATTTTTTCGAAATTCTCTAACCAGAGCGTGTTCTCGGCTCAGGTTAGGAGGGGCTATGTTACTGAGAACGGGCAGCCACACTGTAGGAGTTGGCCTGATTGTGCCTGATATAATACGCATTGTTGCATTCTGCGACTGGATGCACTAAGCCAAGTGCGAATGTTCTTAAGGTAGATGCTGTGGAGCCCCAAGTGGTGCCACAGAGCTTCTGCAATATGTTGTTGCGTGTTTTAAGTTTCGCTGCAGTTTTCGTCAGGTTTTCTTTGAACGTTAGAGTCCTGTCTACGGTAACCCCAAGGTACTTTGGGTGTTTGTTGTGATTTAGTATTTTCCCGTCTGGATATACATGTAGTTCTCTGTTGGCAATTTGTTGTTCAAATGGAAGGCAGATACTTCCATCTTTGTAGCACTAGGTTGTAGCCTCCATTTTCTATAGTACTCGCTGAGAATCCCTAGGTCACTCGTAAGGATATCTTCGACAGTTTCTATGTTTCTGTGGGCTGTTGCCAGATCCCAGTCGTCAGCATAACCAAATTTGCGCGATATGGTTGCAGGCATGTCAGCGATGTAAAGTCTGAAAAGATGGGGCGCAAGGAGTCTTCTTGTGGGAGTCCATTATTGAGTTTCATCTGTTTACTTCTCTCATTCCCCATTATTTCTTGGAAGGTTCTATTTGACAACATATCGTCAATGAGGTTGGTTATCTTCTTGCATTGGACGGCACAGATTAATTTGTACATGAGACCCTGTTTCCAAACTGTATCATAGGCTGCTGTTAGGTCTATGAATGCTGCAGCTACTTTATGTATAATCTAATAGTTAACGTATAAAACATTAGGGTCTGTGTAGGTAGATGCTGCATGGTAAGTGTACACAATTCCTTTAATCCATGTAAGAGCTGAACAGTTTTGTACTGCAGCTACTGCTCTTACCATAGCTCTTTCTAACGATATTAGCAACGCTTTTACGTATTTATCGACAGAACTGAACTACGTTATTTATTAACACTTTTTCATCCGAGCGCACTCTCCATAGACGTACGTTTCCGCGATAACTGTACATTTCAGCAGACGCCAAGAATACGTATCAGTTGTAATACACTACAGTACTAGTATGACTTGACTGTACAGCGCCGAGCGGCCTGGGTCATTCGGGTATTGCTTAGCGTTGTCCGGCGTCTTTGGTCACGTCTGCACGTAAAAGAGGTTTAGTTCCACGTTCTGCTATCGGAAATTGTAAAATAAACAGGAACAGGTAATACGCAGTTTGTAAATCCTCTGAATGTGCTCCAAGTTTTAATAAAAATCACATTATAATCTCAAATTTTTAAAACCGTTATCAATAAATAAATAAACTCAGCAGTGGCAGTTTGCTTGTGGCTTTGGCGGCAAAAAACTTGTTGATCATATCTTCATATTTCAGACGGTTATCAGATAGGAGGTCGGCTTCGCTGTGAAGAATGGACAAGGCGTTCAATTTCTCCTCAGACAACGTAGAACGTAGGTACGATTTCAGTCTTTTAAGAGCCGAAAACAAGCGTTCTGCTGAACAGTCGCGAAATGTACACATTCACTAGGGAAGGAAGGCTCTAAATCTGTCATATGACGCTTGGAGTTTTGCTGCACGTTCAGCAATATCGTCAGATGAAGTGTTCTTAAGGTTACTGAAAACTGTGAAGGAGTCCAACAGTGTTCTATAGGTTTCCTTCCTCCTCACTAATTGCCGGCCGGTGTGGCCGTGCGGTTCTAGGCGCTTCAGTCTGGAACCGCGTGACCTCTACGGTCGCAGGTTCGAATCCTGCCTCGGGCATGGATGTGTGTGATGTCCTTAGGTTAGTTAGGTTTAATTAGTTCTAAGTTCTAGGTGACTGATGACCTCAGAAGTTAAGTCGCATAGTGCTCAGAGCCATTTCCTCACTAATTCGGGGTACAAATTGTCGAGTACGGCTAGAAATGTTTCTACTCTAAATTTTTCTCTTACAGTCACAAAAACTTCTTTGGGGTCCGCTTCTTCGCCATCATGAAGTTTGCGTTTTCGTGTTCTTTTATAGGTGACTCATAGTCTATATCAGTCACAATCTCCATGGATTTATTTTCATAATAGTCGAACGTGCCACAAATAGATGCAATAATTTCTACAAGTGATTCATAAATTCATGCACTATTTTAGTATCAATATTTACACTTTGCAATTTCAGATTTACACTATTAAATCTCTGGAGTAGTCCTTCCAAACCGTCATCATAAATACTGTTTCCAGTCTGCTGAGTTGATTCAATAAAGCTTAAGACTCATTCCGCACAAGTGATTTTTCAGACGTATTATTGGCAACATGTGTGAGGGCATTGTTAACGCCCTCCCAGTTTTCATACAGACATACACACGCTTCCTCTCGTGCTAACAAACGTGTTTTTGATAAACTTTTTAGCATTCTGCTTCCTGGTTTCATGAAAGAAAGAAGTTTATCCCAGTGCTGCGTAGAAGCAGAGAAAAAATTATGAAGTTTTTTCACTACATTGAAAAATGAGCACGCTTCCCGACAACAGCCTGCAGGACTAGTGCCGACTAAATTCATAGAATGTGCTGCACAAGGCACATAATGCGCTTTCGGATTTCTTACTTTAATGTGTGCCTGAAAACCAATGTAGGTTCCTAACATATTGCTTGCGTTGTCATATGCTGGCCTCTACATCCAGTAACATCAATGGAATTTGTAGACAGCATTTCAGACTGAAGACCACAGAGCTTTCACATTAATTACAGTAATGGAGGGTTGACTTGATACTTCCTCGTAATTTCTACAAGAAATTTAAGTAGAGTCGGGTTTTACATACTGAGGCCCACACGTGTTACAGTATTTAAGAAACTGCTCATCAGTTTATCACAGTTTTTCAGGGGTCCCGGTATTTTCACGGGGAAAATATGGTAGGGTTAAGTAGAAGCCGACAACAATCTCTGAATAATAACGTTCCAAATACTGTATTGTAGATTGCCGTCCTGACAGCTTACTTCAAAATATTTTAAACAGTCATAAAGATGACACCAGACAGAAACCCAATGTTAAATTTCCATTCAGTCACCAAGTAAACTGTGTATATTTCCAAGCTTGTATTGTCGAATTTCGTTCTTAAGGCTTATTTAAACTAGCAAGTTGTTTAACAATAATAAAAAATTTTGTCGTTTGTAACCGCAGTTACCTTAAATCGTAAAAGGCTAAAATGAGTGACGCCCTTAGTCCGGTGCCTAATGGGCCTATATGTAAATCCGCCACTGCTTATCTGGTGAACTATGATAGATGGTTCTTACCCTCCACAGGCATTGTTGCTTAACAGTAAGCGATATGTGTACCACTGTAGATTAAAATCGGTCCACTGGTTTAGGAGGAGATGTGGAACATACACACACACACACACACACACACACACACACACACACACACACACACACACTTATTTTATGTATGGATTCATCCCAAATTAGCCAGAAACCCCGTTACCGAGTTACAAGGCAGTTTGTGAAAAAGTATCTGTGGAAATAAAACAGTTGATATTTAATATGAACGAAGGCCTATCAGGCATTATGGAAATTATGAGCGCCGGCCGAAGTGGCCGTGCGGTTAAAGGCGCTGCAGTCTGGAACCGCAAGACCGCTACGGTCGCAGGTTCGAATCCTGCCTCGGGCATGGATGTTTGTGATGTCCTTAGGTTAGTTAGGTTTAACTAGTTCTAAGTTCTAGGGGACTAATGACCTCAGCAGTTGAGTCCCATAGTGCTCAGAGCCATTTTTGAAATTATGAGCGTGCTCGAACCTCTACATCTACATGGATACTCTGCAAATCACATTTAAGTGCCTGACAGAGGGTTCATCGAACCACCTTCACAATCCTCCATTGTTCCAATCTCGTATAGCTCGCGGAAAGAACGAACACATATATCTTCCCGTACGAGCTCTTATTTCCCTTATTTTATCGTGGTGATCGTTCCTCCCCATGTAGGTCGGTGTCAACAAAATATTTTCGCATTCGAAGGAGAAAGTTGGTGACTGGAATTCCGTGAGAAGATTCCGTCGCAACGAAAAACGCCTTTCTTTTAATGATGTCCAGCCCAAATCCTGTATCATTTCTGTGACACTCTCTCCTATATTTCGCGACAATAGGAAACGTGCTGCCCTTCTTCGAGCAGCAAAGGGACTTCACAAAAATGGGCGAAAAGCGCATAGATCGAGAAGAGGATGAGAGAACTGCCGAATAGGCCCACAAGACCACCATGACCACAAAGAAGATGCTGGAGGACCTTCTTTTGGATCTGGAAGGATTTGTGCATGCTCCAGGTGTAAGTGGGGTGCTTCTGTGTTGGCAGCACTGTGTAGCGCTTTGCATTGGGTCTCTGACTGCGCTTTCTTTGTAAGAGACTCTGCGGCTGGTTGGACTCGTTGTTGGAAGTTAACCGTCAGAAGTGTTGGGCAATTGGAAGTTAGTCGCCAGCAGTGATGGAAGTACTGTTGGGCATTTGGAGGTGAACAGCCAGCAGTGATGGATGTTAAATGTGAGAAGTTAGCATTGATGGAGGGTAGAGGTCTGAAGTGTTAGCGTAGGCTAACGATCTGGAAGTATTCGACTTGGAGAATGAAAATTATTCATGATTATATATCTTTTTACTCGATGTCAATGACGATTTACATTCGTGTTTGAATTGGAAGTCACGTTATTAAGGTAAAAAAAAAATACATTATTTGGTTTGCAACAAAATCTTTCCTTTGCTAACCACATGCCTATTAGTAGTTAGTGGCTTTAGTAATTAGAATCTTTTATTTAGCTGGCAGTATTGACGCTCGCTGTATTGCAGTACTTCGTGTAATGAAGATTTTTGTGAGTTAAGTGCTTGATGAAATGTATAGGTTATTGTCAGGATTGCTTCTTATTCAGGGCCATTCTTTTGTATTAATTATTTGAAGTCAGGCTGTAAGTATTTTTTGAGCAGACAGATTGCGTTGCGCTAGAATATTGTGGGTCAGTGTTGACATGATAAGAAAAAGTAAATAGCAAGTAGGCTCAGTACGTTCAGTTTTACTCGGCTGTTTCAGAATCAAATAACGTCGAAGTTTCACCTTCTCAGTTATTCAGCAATTTAAGTACAGATTCACACATTTAAATAAAGAAGTTTCGCAGGGACCGCTGACTGGAGAAAGGTTATATCCTAACTATAATAAGTGTAATCCAAAACTTTAAACGCGTTTCTCTCGAATCCGTATTTTTTAATTGGAAGGAAACGTAACACAAGAGCAATAAATACAATTTTGATCGAAATTTGATGCCAGCATTCTAAATTGAGAACTTCGGGAATCCCCGCCGATGTGTCTTTCCACCTGACGCAGCGGTAACAGGTAGCGTCCGATGTGGACACAAAAATGATTTCTTAAAGAGAAAATAGTAAGAAATAAATCTATATAATCATTTATAGCATAACTTTTCATTTTACTTAAAAAAATGACGAAAATCACCAGTTTTGCATGCATTCAAAGACTTCACCATATTCGGAAGACGTTTGCGGTCACTTTTACGTTACCAAACTATAGATCATACGGGCAGTGAGTTGCCACAAATTTCCAACACATTACCAACAATTTTTATTCCCGCACGCCATTCGCTGCTACAACAGGAAACCGGGAAAGGAGGGGGGGGCGGGGCAATTGGGAGGGGACCGAAAGCACTCTTCGCCACACACCGTGAGGTGACTTGCGGAGAATAGATATAAAAGTGGATGCAGCGGAATGTGTGTAGCTACTAGAAATAGTGGCACGTTAAAACTGCCCGCTGGAGCAAACTCTGGCACCAGCCAGAGCACTTACTGGTTGATCTATCTGGACGTCTCGCAACACCTGTCACTTTCTTCGTCTAGCAGTACTTCTCTCTTGTACTTCCTAGTCTCTATAGAGACTGCCCCGTGGTTCAGTAGAAATATTCCAAAGTTCCTGCGAAAGCTCATAGAAATGGTTCAAATGGCTCTGAGCGCTATGGGACTTAACACCTGAGGTCATCAGTCCCCCAGAATTTAGAACTACTTAAACCTGACTAACCTAAGGACATCACACACATCCATGCCCGAGGCAGGATTCGAACCTGCGACCGCAGCGGTCGCGCGGTTCCAGACTTAAGAGCCTAGAACCGCTCGGCCACACTTCCTCGTAATTTCTACAAGAAATTTAAGTAGAGTCGGGTTTTACATACTGAGGCCCACACGTGTTACAGTATTTAAGAAACTGCTCATCAGTTTATCACAGTTTTTCAGGGGTCCCGGTATTTTCACGGGGAAAAAGGCCGGCAAAGGCTGATAGAGTTGCACGCTACATTCAGATGACGCAAAAATTTGTTCCTTAATTAAAGGTATCTAAAATCAAAACAAGCAAATGACGACACCGAAGAACATGACAAGACTATCTATGGACATGAAAATGAACGATAAAAAAAAAGAAGACCTATAGTCCGTCTACATTCTATATATAGGCTATCAAAGGACGCTGCAGCAACGAAGTGTTGGTGAGAGGAAACGAAGGTCGTTCCAGTCTTCATGAAGGTTTAATAGGATAATGCACAGTCTGACTACCTCACTAGTGCCACATTTTTCTAGAATTCTGTAACATACTATGTAATCCCGTACGATGACCTTTCGGTGGGCGGAAAGCTTCTCAGCACCAAACGTAACCAAAGACTGTGTGACACTCCACTTGCATTGTTCGTGCCTAAAGTTGTAGATGACGAACTCCAGCACTGATTACTGCAAATTACTGGGTACAGACCCGCAGCGTCGTTTAACGCAAGATACGAGTGCTTGCGGAAAAATCTGGTCAGATAAACGTATTCTAACAAACAGACACAGCATGTTGTTCGAATGGACAGACAGAACCAGAAACAAAGAAGCATATTCATACCTAAAGAAACTGTGATGGGGTCGTTACTGTTTATAGTATACGTATGTGTTAACGACATGGAGGACAATATCACAACTCGTATAAGAAGCAAATATATGCCGTTACAAAGCTTTGTTCGAATACTGCTTCGAAATACAGGAAGCCTTGTAAATACTACTTTGAGCAAACATTGGCAGCCGATCATGTGCCTTGCGCCTAAGTACACGAAAAGAACTAATATCGTTTGTACAGCTGATGACTAGGCACTGAAATTACTTACAACTATTAAATCTCTAGAAACATCTTTCAGTGCCAATTACAGTGGAGAAATCCCATAGGTCTAGATGTCAGACTGCGAGTTATCGGAAGTATTGTACCTTTTTGACGACTATATTCACTTTATGTCTGATCACTGGCGTGTAAGCGGAAAACCGATTAGCGGAATAAATTAATACTGTAGAGCATTCAGAATTTTGTGCTTTTTATTAATTTAGTTTTTCAACTAAGAAGCGAAGGAAGAATCAGTTAATGTAATTACAAGGTAGCGTAAATCTTCGAAGATGGATACTGCTTACAAAATCCTCTTCCTTCAGTTCTGGAGTATTGTTCATAGTTCCAAAGCAGATACGCCGAAATGCATTTATGAAAGAGCTAGAGAATAATCTAAGAAGAGATGAGCGCATCGGCACCAGTTTTCTTTGCCAGAGAGTTTCACAGAACTGCTCAACAAACTTCCAAGTGAAGCGCTACAATAAAGGAGCTCAGTATTGCGAAGAACCCTGTTATCGGTACCACGAGAGCTCTCATTTCAAGAAAACTACTGAAATTGGTTTCCTCCAACATCTGATCGGCATAATAACAATAACAAAATGGAGTTTATTTCTTATACAGAGGAGTAGAAGCAAACTTTCTTGTCGGTTACTATTCATAATAGCAACAGGGCTTGCTTGTACAGAGGAGTACAAGCAAACTTTCTTGTTAGTTACTATTCATAACAGCAACAGGGGAGGGGGAAGATGATCCTGATACATCATGCGCGCCTAGCTCAGAGGTTACGCTGGCTAGCGGAGTGCTGATCTAATTATAGACGTAGCGGTGCAGGGCCTCAGTATCCGTTTACTGCGTTGACTGCTGTCTCGGTTCTATTGAGAGAATGTGGTCGCGTGGCTCATTCACAGCAATAAATTTGATGTGGCTGTGCCCTCTTGTGATGTTTAGTGGTTCTTGGGTGGATGAGAAGAGGGTGGTATGATACGTGGGTGGCCGATTTCTTCTCACTACGACACAAAATGCACACGTTGTTAAGAAGTCCTCACATGTAGCTGAAGGATGTCTGACTAATATCATAATAAACTGAAGAAAACCCGTAAGGACTATTCTTCCTCTGTTAAGTATATTGAAAGTGCACAAACGTACATCACGCTATAACAAGACCTAATATGGACTACGGATGCATTTGGTTCAGACAAACAAAATAGCCTAGAGAAACTAGATAAGTTACTGTATAAAACCACCAGAGGCGTTATTGGAGCATTCCAATCGACTCCAACTAATACTTTACTGATGGAAGCAAACGAAATGTAGTCAGAATTGCGCAGGAAATATGTCAGCGCTAAACTCCTGTTGCAACGTTTCACCTTCTTGCAAGACATTTTATGAACACATATTAGAGAACTCACTACTAAATAATATGCCGACAGCTATTGGGTTAACAAGATTTTTAGTTCGATGTTTTATCTTTCCACGAATTCATCGCCAGTTCTCAAAATTTGAGCTGCGTCAGCATGCCTTATGCTACACCTTAGTGAAGCTGAACATTAAGACGCTCCTTACGTTCATCCACCGTACACTATGTGAGCAAATTTTAGCTGACACTTAACAGCATGGCATCCTGAAGGATCTTAAGGAAGATTTCCTCAGATAGGTCTAAACAAAATGATGGAGCAGGATGTGCGTTGGCGAGGGTAATCGAGAGGGAAAATTCAAGCATTCATACTGACTGCAGAATTTACAGCCACCTTAGAGTGACTTAAAGACTCAGAAGAAATTCAAGAAGAAACAATCAATATCTTTTCAGATACACAGTGAGCACTGATGCTGTTAAAATGCTGCGACTTCAACGACACCAAAATTTAACTTCTGTATTGAATTACAAAAGCGGTCCAAAAGCTTTCCCACCTAAATAAGACGCCGCAGAGTGGAGTAAAGGGAGGTGAAGCAGTAGACACTCTGGCCAAGGAAGCTGTGTACGCTAGTTTACTGAAATGCGATAAAGTGCCACCTGACAGTCTCCCACGTACCGTAAGGATTAGAACCAGGGACCGGTGGAACATAAATCTCCCCGGTCTTACGAAATTTGCGGGTGATATCAAGTAGCTGTGGTACCTAATCTCTCATCACATCCTTGGTATCAAAGCTATAGATACAAAAAATAAATAAATTATATAACAGCAATGGCACTGCTTCGATTTAGTCACTATATACTCCGGGAACATCTCTACCGTCTCAACACGATCCATCTTCATGCGAATGTGGCAGAGAGCAAGGTGTTGGCCACATTTTTCTTCGACAGGACAGAAGATACCAATAAAACCACGATAGGCCTACTAATGCAGCACCTGATGACCTCTGACAGTGCACTACCAACAAACATTCAGACCATTTTAGCGACATAAAACATAAAAGTGAGTGAACTCCCACGCGATGTTATAGCACAAGGACCTAAAAGTATATAATAAAAGTGATTTTGTATTTTTTTACATCACAATATAGTAAATCAATAAGTCTGATTTCTGTGATGATTCTCCTTTCATATTAATGGATCTATTTTGATTTTCTTCGATAGCAGAGTTAATTTCATGTCAACTGAATGTAAGTGATGACTGTCAATTTTTGACGGTTCAGGCTTTTACACATTTAAATGTTAAAAAATTATTCTGAGGCTTCAAAGCCACTAGTAAAAAAAACGTACTCTGGAGATAATAGTTACCGGTGTTTGCTGTAAAGTGGAAGTATTAATACGTTGGTGATTAATAAACACCGTTTTTCAATAATTTTTATGTCTTACTTTGTAAGAAATTGTACGTAGTTCCCGCCGCCCTTCCCTTTCATGTAACGAATATGATTTGCTCCCTCCACCCCCAACACTCGTTTTAGCACAGTTCCTAGGAAAGCACTACACAGCAACCTACTGTGTGTTGGCAAGCCACTTTTATGGTGAGGGTTCCTTCCAATGAGAACATACAGACGTAAGTTGCTGAGTTGGCAGGGTTCTGAGTTCGCAGTTAGTTTCATGTCCCGTGCATCATTCGTACGATTAATAGTAATACTGTTGAACGAATCATTTTACATTCGCATTATACTGTCATACGTAAATAAGGCTACATGCTGATTATTTACACTTTTTTAATGTAGTGTTGCGAGTAAATAATTTCTATCCATCATCTTGTACACATTCCAAAGATGAAATGCTAATGTGGAATAAAAGTAGTTCTCAAGGAGAAACTTTGTGTGTTTGTTGTCAAATCTAACTTTGTTGTCTGCGAGACATTTTATATCATTGGTTCAAATAGCTCTGAGCACTATGGGACTTAACATCTATGGTCATCAGTCCCCTAGAACTTAGAACTACTTAAACCTAACTAACCTAAGGACCTCACACAACACCCAGTCGTCACGAGGCAGAGAAAATCCCTGACTCCGCCGGGAATCGAACCCGGGAACCCGGGCGCGGGAAGCGAGAACGCTACCGCACGACCACAAGCTGCGGACTTATATAATTGACTACGTGATCAAAACCTTCAGTGGCAGTATTGTGCACACCCTTTTGTTCTAAAGATAATTTTAATGTGGAGTAGTGGATGCTATTTTTTCTTTCTCGTATTGTAATTATGTATATCATTGTTCCTTTGAAATTGGAGTGGATTGTTTACAAATTCATGACGGTATAAAATAAGGTACTGCAAAGCAGTAATGAAAATGCCCAACTCTTTAAACAGATGCCTATAAGACGATCATGCCTAAATATCAGATATTATTCTTATAGCACGATTTTGAGCAGTGAACACTTTCTTTCTTAAAGTTGAGTTGTCCCAGAACATTAATCCCTACGACAGTAATGAATGAAGATACCCAAAATACATAAAATTACTGATTTGTGTCTCCCCAAGATTTGCAATGACTCGAAGAGCAAATGTGGCCGAATTAAGTTATTTTAGTGGTTACGAAAAGTGATTTTCGACTTTAAATTCTTACCAGTATGGACATCTAAGAGTTTTTTGTTCCACTCTGTGTTACACTCACCACTGGTGTATTACCTCTAGATTTTTGGAATTGAATATGTGATTTCAAATAACTTTCGGGAATTCAGCCAGGTAACACTTTCAGCGACCGCCGGTATTTCGGCGGGAGAACAGCCCGCCATTTTCAAGGCAAACTGCAACGGACAGGCGGCGTACATGCATGACGTTGAGACTTTACCAGCTGCGCTGTCCCATCTTGAAGTTACATTTCGTCAAAATGGTTATAGTGATAGACAGATTGAACGTGCGTTGCGCTATCGACAAACTGTACATCGGGTGATTGATGATAGTTCTGAGTCAACACCTAAGTCTACTGCCTCTTTGCCTTACGTAGGAAACACGTCCAATAAGATCGGTCGTATTTTACGGAAATACGATGTGAAATGTGTTTTCCGACCTCCATCTAAAATTAGAGCACTTTTGAGTTCCGTTACGGATGATCTTGGACTGCGTAAGGCGGCAGTATATCGTATTCCTTGTAGCTGCGGCATGGTATATATTGGTCAAACTATCAGGACCGTGGAGGACAGATGTACTGAGCATAAACGGCACACACGATTACAGCAGCCAAATAGATCTGCTATTGCCGAACATTGCTTGGACACTGGTCACCCCATGTTATATAATAACACCGAGATATTGTCATGCACGTCCAGCTATTGGGACAGTGTCATTAGGGAGACAGTTGAGATTAAATTAGCGAGCAAACTCGTTAACAAGGATGGAGGTTTCTGTTTAAACTCTGTTTGGAATCCGGCTCTCAAAAAATGGTTCAAATGGCTCTGAGCACTATGGGACTCAACTGCTGAGGTCATTAGTCCCCTAGAACTTATAACTAGTTAAACCTAACTAACCTAAGGACATCACAAACATCCATGCCCGAGGCAGGATTCGAACCTGCAACCGTAGCGGTCTTGCGGTTTCAGACTGCAGCGCCTTTAACCGCACGGCCACTTCGGCCGGCCAATCCGGCTCTCTCCCTTGTCAAAAAACAGAGGAACAGAGTCAATGCTGCCTCACCTGCGAATTCATAGTCTCACTATCGATAGCTCTGACTTTGGTCATCTTTGGTGGCACTAGTGTTCAGTGTGTGTGTGTGTGTGTGTTATCTTTCCTGCTTCTGTCCGAGAACCGAGATTTTAAATTTGCATTTGCAGTTTGCCTTGAAAATGGCGGGGTGTTCTCCCGCCGAAATATCGGCGGTCGCTGAAAGTGTTACCTGGCTGAATTTCCGGAAGTTATTTGAAAGTTGTATACGCCAGGAGAAACTCAGGTCTCACATTGAATATGTGATCTTTTCTAAATGGAGGATGAGGCCATTCGTAGAAAACCACTCAATAATACTTTTAATGGTACAGAGTGTTTTATATAGAACGTATTTTTTAATTTATTAATAAAACACATCACTTATTTGAAAACTGCTAGTATTATTATGTCAACATGAACCACAAAGAGTGCGATTAAACATGAACGAAAACGGCAGCTGAATATCTTTATTGGCTTCACCCGCACGCAGCGACTCTGTGGACAAAGTTTTCGAAGAGTCTAGAGAAAAGTTCCGCTTGAATTTGACCCATGACACTTCTAATTTCTAACTTGTGTTGAAGAGTGGTTCGTGGATTGTTCACACAAACACAAGATTTATCATACGCCCACAAGGTAAATCACATGATATCAAATGACACGATTTCGTTGGCCAGTTCTGAACGCCATTGCGAGGGATGAGACGGGCAGGGAATCTGTCTCTCAGCACTCTTGCTGTTTCAGCGGCAATGTGGCAGGTTGCCCCATGCTGTTGGATCCACATGTTTTCCACATTTAGTTCTTGCAATTGCGGCCATAAAAATATGTAATCACTTGGTGATAACGATCAGCAGTACAAGTCACTGCTTTTCCAGTCTCGTCTTCAAAAAAAGTATGGGGCAATTAGTCCGCCAGGCCATTAACTGCACCAAACAGCGCCTCGTTTTATATGACACTTTTCACGAACCATGCGAGGGTTCACTGTGCCCCAAATCTGGCTGTATCGTTTATTCGCATAACCATTATGCTGCAAGTGTGTCTCTTCGCTGAAGATTATTTTCTTATGAAAATGACTTTCGGATTCTTATTTTGTGAATAAACGAACGGAAAATGATCGATGCTTCGCAAGTCCCATCGGCTTCAGCTCTTCTGTTAGTTGGATGGTAAAAGGACGCAAAATGCAGATCATTTGCTAAAATTCGATGCAAACTGCTTCTCGGAATGGCTGACTGTTGAGAACAGTGGCAAATCGACTTCACTGGAATCTTAGCGACGCTCTTACTAACGATAGCGACGTTCTTTGCCAATCGACGAGAACGACGACGTCCAGTTGGTTTATTGATCACTGTCGATCCTGTAACTTCAAATTTCCTTATCAGTCTCTGCAAATTAGGTACATTTTGGCTAGCAAAAATTACACCAAGTCTTTGAACTGTCTCTGCATAGCATTCGCCGTATTTGAAACGCATTTTAAAAATCTGGGTGCGTTGATCCATCGTGTAACGTTTCGTTTTAGCTTATAACAATACGGACCAATGGCAGTTGACTATGACAATCGGCAGCCGCAACCTACCTACCCTCGATATGCTGGAAAAATTGTACATTTAAAGCCGGCGGCAGGCATAAAACGTCATGCGAAATTGTACTGAATGCTTTCTCAGAAAGTTATTTTGAACAATTAGTTCATGAGCCCATTCGATGCGTAAATGGTTGCGAAAGCATACTTGACCTTTTTAGCAACAAATAATCCTGGACAAATAGTGAATGTTGCGACGAATACAGGGATTAGCGACCAGAAGGCCGTTTTCTGCTAGACTGTGTACCGTAACACCTACAACCATCAAAACGAAACGCAAAGTATATCTATTTAAGAAAGCTGATAAAAATGCTCTTAATGCATTTTTAAGAGATAGTCTTCACTCCTTCCGATCTGATCATGTAAGTGTAGAAAAGTTGTGGAATGTTTTCAAAGAGATAGTATCAACAGTAATTGAGAGATATATACCATGTAAATTAATAAGTGATGGTACTGTTCCCCTCATGGTACACAAAACGGGTCAGGTCGTTGTTGCAGAAGCAACGAAAAAAGCATGCCAAATTTAAAATAACGCAAAATCCCCAAGATTGGGAAAGTTTTACGGAAGTTCGAAATATAGCGCGTACTTCAATGCGAGATGCTTTTAATAATTTCCACGACGAAATTCTGTCTCGAAATCTGGCAGAAAACACAAAGAGGCTCTGGTCATACATAAAGCACAGCAGTTGCAAGACGCAATCAATACCTTCACTGCGCGATAACAACGGTGAAGTCACTGATGACAGTGCCACTAAAACAGAGTTATTAAACAAGGTTTTCCGAAACTCCTTCACCATAGAAGACGAAGTAAATATTCCTGAACTCCAATCAAGAACAACTGCCAAGATGAGAAACATAGAAGTAGATATCCTCGGTGTAACAAAGCAGCTTGAATCACTTAATAAAGGCAAGGCGTCCGGTCCACTATGTATACCAGTCAGGTTCCTCTCAGTGTATGCTGTTAAAATAGCTCCATATTTAGCAACTATATACACCCACTCGCTCACAGAAAGATCCGTACCTAAAGGCTGGAAAATTCCTCAAGTCACACGAATACCCAAAATGGGAAGTAGAAGTAATGTGCTGAATAACGGGCCTATTTCACTAACGTCGATTTGCAGTAGGGTTTTGGAACATATACTGTATTCGAACAGTATGAAGTACCTCGAAGAAAACTATATATTGACACATAGTCAGCACAGATTCAGAAAATATCGTTCTTGTGAAACACAACTAGCTCTTTATACTCATGAAGTAATGAGTGCCATCGACAGGGGATGTCAAATTGATTCCATATTTTTAGACTTCCAGAATGCTTTCGACACCGTTCCTCACAAGTTTCTTCTAACCAAACTGTGTGCCTACGGAGCATCGGCTCAGTTGTACGACTGGATTCGTGATTTCCTGTCAGAAAGTTCACAGTTCGTAATAATAGACGGAAAGTCATCGAGTAAAACAGAAGTAACATTCGGCGTTCCCCAAGGAAGTGTTATAGTCCTTCTATTGTTCCTGATCTATATTAACGACATAGAAGACAATCTGAGTAGCCGTCTTAGATTGTTTGCAGAGATGATGCTGTCATTTACCGTGTTATAAGGTCATCAGATGATCAAAACTACTTGTAAAATGATTTAGATAATATATCTGTAAGGTGCGAAAAGTGGCAATTGACCATGAATAAAGAGAAGTGTGAAGTCATTCACATGAGTACTAAAACAAATCAGCTAAATTTCCATTAAGCGAAGTCATACAAATCTGAAGGCTGTAAATTCAGCTAAATACTTAGGGATTAGAATTACAAATAACCTAAATTGGAACAATCACATAGGTAATATTGTGGGTAGAGCAAACCAAAGACTGCGATTCATTGGCAGAATACTTAGAATGTGCAACAGGTCTACTAAAGAGACTACTTACACCAAGCCTGTCCGCTCTATTCTGGAGTATTGGAGGGCGGGTGGGATCCACATCAGGTGGGACTGACGAATGCCACCGAAAAATTACAAAGAAGGGCAGCCCGTTTTGTATTATCGCGAAATAGGGGTCCATGATTAAGGAATTTGTTGCTAGCGGACTCGAGCAGATGTAATTTCGATGGATTGCTCACGCGCTGCCTGCGATTTGTAAGATATGAGAGAATCTCAGACCAGAGAGCAGTGTTGTATGCGGTAGGAACTGTGTAGTAGTAGTTTCTAGCGAGCTGTCGTGTGTATCGTGTTGGCTGGGCCGGTCGTGGTGGAGCGATGGCGGAGCCTGAGCGTTGTAGTATAAGGTAAAAGCAGCCTCGCGCATATGTAGCATTGTTATATCAAGTCCCATGTAAATGTTTTAAAAAATCTCTTAATAATAATCTTTCTCATAAAAAGTAACTTTTGACAATCATTCATTTCAATTTAAAGAATTTACTAATTTCTCTAATCCTTGGTTATCCCGATTATTGAAAAAGAAAACTCAGTTGTTTCTTTTTATACATGACAAATCTATCGGCCAGCATTGCACTGAGCTGCGCCAGAAAAATTTCTTATAGGGGCAGATATATACGCGTTATCCGGCGACCTAATTGAGGTAAGATTTTTCAATTTATTCAGAATGATCTTTCAGGGCCTTGACGCAGCACTGCTGACGTCTAAAATTTACCAGTTTAAATTCACACAGTCAATTATTGAAAGGTTGTAAATGAGTCACATCTTTTTATTGAGAGCTTAGTCACATTTTATTATTGATAGGTTACGCAATTTATTTATTGGGAGGTTACACTAAATATGAATATGTATTTATATTATTTTACTGTGCGGAGGTTACACTTGTCGACAACCGGCCAGGATCGTATTTTTGTGAATTTCTGAGAGGTAGTCAGTTATATATCTGCTCTTATTTACTTAATATTAAATTGAGTTTGCATCTGGCGCAACGCATTTACTAATTTGTCACTCTTTCACAGATCATCGGCAATTTATTGCTCTTTGTTGTAATTGTATTTGTTCCATTTTGCTTTGTGTTTGTTTGATTTTGTGCTTAGCTTTGATTTGTGAAAATACCGTGAAAAACTGCTAACAGTTCATCGCGATGTGAAATGAGTGAAAAAGTCGATTCGAATAATTTGACCGACAATACTAGCGACACTCAGTGTCATAGTGATAATCCTCTAATTACATATAATCAATGCGTGCCGATCACTAGTAATGATTCGAATCTAAATGATGAGCAAACAAATTCAATTGTGTCCGCTGTAAATTTAACGACAATTGATGACGCGGCACATTCCGTTACAATGAACGCTGCCCAGTTTAACACACCTGATTTGCAAAATTTACACAGTGAACAGATAAATGTTTCTAACGAAGGTGAACATTATACACAAAACACGTCAAATTTATTTGATTCCGATGTAGTGACCAATAGTGCACATCCGATTGGCAATCCTTTTTGAGAAAGAGACAATGACCAAATGGTTACCGGTACACAAAACGTGACACATGCAGATACACCACCACACAGCACAGAGAATACAGCAGCTAGTTTTGGCATGGATCGAGTTATGGCATAATTGCTACAACTTAATGAAAATCTCAAGCAATAAATTAACGAAAATCTCAAACAACAACTTAATGAAAATCTCAAACAGTCGAATGAAAAACAAGACAACAATTTCAAACAACTTAATGAAAAACACGACAACAATTTCAAACAACTTAATGAAAGTTTCAAACAGTCGAATGAAAAACACGACAGGTCGTTCAAACAACTTAATGAAAAACTTGACACCTCTATTGAACAGCTTACTGAACAGATTACAGCCGTTGCGGAGCAATGTAGTGAAACTAAAAAACAATTACGTGAGGAAATTAAGGCCTGTGCCAGGAATAATAGTGAAGAGATACGCAATACACATGCAGCCACAACGAAATTACTTAGAGATGAAATTAGTGCAGTCGCTAAACAATGTTCCGAAAACGCAACACAGTTACGCGACGAGTTTAAATTAATGTCAGCAGAACTTCCACACACGCTGGACGCGAATGTCGACAAGAAATTTGCACAACAAAACAGCCTAATTGACGAACGTTTTAATCACCACCTACAAAACAATGAAACGCGTTACCGTAAATTCATACAAGAACAGAACAAAGTAAAGAAACAGGTCATGCAAACAATTACTGCACAGAAACAGAAAGATAAGCGTAAAATGTTTACGAAGGCAAAAACATACGTAGACAACAATATTGCTACAGTATCAGATGAAATCAAACAGCTGAGCACCGAATTGCATGATGAAATCTCCGATCTTAAAACAAAAACAGACACACACACAGTAGCCTTTCAGACAGTGACCGACAGACTTGAACAATTAGAATTAATAAAGGATCCTGATGCCATCAAAGCACACGTTAAGAAATTGAACAAAACCACACGTAAAATATAAAAACAAATTAATGCTTGTGACACTAAAAACGACGACCACGTAAAAGGACTGACTGAAAAGTTTGATGAATTGGCCAGTCGTATTGACGTTATCGAAAATAACAATAACACCAAATCAGACGATACGTCACCAATTTCTTTCAGTCAAACACCCGAATTTCAAAATTTACAGCAGACAATCAGTGAGATAAGTTCGTCCAATAATACATTGCGTAGAAAAGTGTCGTCTTTACAGCAAGAAATGACAGAAACGAAAAAATGTTTCAGCCTCTAACACGTCACAGCATACGCCACATTGTGAACATTTGTCACATTCACACAGCCAGTGTAATTTAGGTAATTTACAGAGCGTACCTGACTTAGATTCCGAACAGTCACAGACAAACAGATTATCATACAATCCTGAACCTGCTCAGACATACAGAGACGATAATTTTGATTATAAGCACTTTCTATCCGTGAGAAAATTTAAGGTATTTAAAAATGACAGAACACAAATACACCCTTTGGACTGGATACGACAATTTGCTTTTGTATTTTCACCTGCTTGGCTTGTAATGCAGAAACTAGAATTGGACTGGATACAACAATTCGCTTTTGAATTTTCACCGGCATTGCCTGTAACGCAGAAACTAAAATTTATTTGAGCGCGTAAGTGACCTCAGGGGATTCATTACGCTTTGATGAATATATGCCGTAGTGTGCACAGGGCCCCGAGCCGTAGTAGTGCTATTTCGTCTTTAGTTTTCTGCACTGCTGCCTACTCTTTTACTATCCTTTATATCAATCAAAACAGCTCTTCAGCTATCGATCTATCTAGGATTAGAAATGAGTAAAGAACACCTGATATGACAAGTTTTACTTGAAAGTGACAGTTTTCATTAGACACTCCCGAAATGACAAGAATTACCAGCGTAATTTTAATAACAGACAAAATTTTAATTATCACTATCATCAAAATTATCAGCAACAGCAAACTCATTTTGGGAACAAAAGAGGTTTTTCACCATGACAGCAACAAAACCAAGCGGTTAGCATACCTAACCAACAATGTAATGTGCAAGGTCAACCAAGCTTTAATGTTTCGCCGCCTACACGTATAGCGTTGGCTCCACCAATTAGTAACGCACCGCAACAAGAAAATCAGTACGTACAGAAAACACATCATTTCAATTCCTATCGCAACGCGCCGCATAGCAATGACTATCATGACTGACGTAAAAGTAATGAGCACAGATTTTCAGCGTAACACTAGGTGTTACCAGCAGCAGAGTCAACCACAACAACAGATTATTATGGAGGAACCAGACAGTCGGTGTCATCCAACCTAATACATCAGGACGAAGTAACAGAACAGTCCAAATAGTCGAAATGCCACAGCATCTTCGCGCAAATAACGGCACGTCAGAAAGAATTTGACTAGATACAGTACAGACTGAATCTTCCAGCAACGTAAGCAATACTTTTGATACACAGACTCTTGTTCACGAAAATGTTATTACTTTTGACGACATCCGAGACACTCTTTTACATGAAAAACCAGTTATACAAAAAACCATTTCCCACCCTGTCATTGAAGTAAAGATTGAATCATCCACATTTTCAGCAGTAATTGATTCTGGATCACCTATGTCAGTTATAAATGAAGAAACTTTCAAGGAATGTAACAAAGAGAACACCTACCCTACGTTAGCATTAGGCAAAACTAAAGTAAAAGGAGCAATATCTAGTAGAGGAGTAGCTGTAAAATTACAGACACACTTATCATTTTGTATTGCAGGTCATACGTCCCACTCAAATTTTTGGATTGTTCCCTTATTGACAACAGACGTTATTTTAGGTACGAATTTTCTGGTACAACATGACGCAATTATTGACTTTCAAAATTCCTGTTTAATGTTAAAGGATGAGAATGTACAACTGGCACTAGAATTTCAGCACGCTTTATCTGCAGATGAACTGGCAATTAATCGAACAGAGGTCATTTCTACATCTCCTAACACGGACTGTCATTCCACATTGTTCACAGATACGTAATACATAACTACAATACACCAGACGAAGCTGACTATGACGTTATGCAAATGATTTCTGAGAAAGTAAAGCAAAGCAGTGCAAATACAGACGACGAACGTACAGAGCTTCGCAAAATTCTTTTACAGCAACCTCCGGTTTTTGACAACATCCCTGGTACTATGCCCGGTTTTATGTATGAATTTCAAGTTAAACAGCATGACACGTTTAAAGCCAAACATTATCCTATTCCGTATATCTACAGAGAACAAGTTAAGAAAGAATTACAAGCTATGCTAGACCAAGGAATTATTGAACCGGCAGTTAGTCCGTACATAAACACGCTCCACATTGTTAAGAAAAAGGATGGTTCACTTCGACTTAAACTTGATTCGCGTCATGTCAACGACATTATTATTAATGAAACAGATCGCCCACAGACACCAGAAGAACTTCTACAGAAATTTCATGGTACTGCTCTTTATTCCACATTAGATTTGAAACCGGGATTTTGGCAAATTCAGCTCCATCCAAATTGCAGAAAGTACACAGCATTTCTCTGTTTTGGTCATTGTTATCAATTTTGCAAATTACCGTTCGGTTTAACAATTTCTTCAGCAGCATTTATTCGCGGTTTAAATACTAGACTTCCAACAGAACTTAAAGAGAGAATCACAACATATGTAGACGACATCCTTATCGCAGAAGCTAACTGGTCTGAACACAATTTGATTCTGGAACAACTGTTGCAAACTTTTCGTGCACAAGGACTCACAGTTAAGCTTAGCAAATCGCACTTTCCGCTAAATTTACACACGACAGATTAAGCAGATGGAAACTTTATTTACAGGAATTTAATTTTACAATTGTTCACATTCCCGGTACACAAAATATTGTAGCAGACGCTCTATCCCGCTCTCTCAGCAACAATCAGCAAGACATCGCAACCAACTTCTGCAAAGCAAATTTCAGCGTCATGTACATTCAACAAGTTGCATTTGAAAATTTCATTTCGTCGTCATTACAAGACATAACACAAGAGCAGAGTAAACACCTTTGGCAAGATAGGAATAATGTTACCATTAGAAACCATTACACTGTACGCAACGACATTCTGTTTCGCCGCTCTCATCCTGACAGCAACAACTGGTTATTATGCATTCCTGACGAACTTGTTAACAAAAAAAAAATGGTTCAAATGGCTCTGAGCACTATGGAACTTAATATCTGTGGTCATCAGTCCCCTAGAACTTAGAACTACTTAAACCTAACTAATCTAAGGACATCACACACATCCATGCCCGAGGCAGGATTCGAACCTGCGACCGTAGTAGTCGCGCGGTTCCGGACTAAGCGCCTAGAACCGCTAGACCACCGCGGCCGGCACTGGTTAACAAATTAATCTGGTATACTCATTTAAGTTACGCACATTACGGAGCCAGAAAATGTTTTCTTATACTGAGACAGAACTGTTATTTTACCAACATGGAGAAACGTATACGACGAGATTTAGCGTCATGTAAAATCTGCCAGAAAGCTAAATCAGACACGACTTCACATATTCCTCCATTACATCCCATTGTACCTGTTAAATTGAGACGTATGGTCGCTGTAGACATTTTTGGTCCGATTCCCAGAACTAATAGAGGTTTTTGCTACATCTTTGTCGCTGTCGAACTCACTTAAAAATTTGTTACCTTCACTCCGTTACGCAAAGCTACTGCTAAAACTGTTTCGAAAGCATTTGTAAAACATTTTCTATTTCATGTAGGGCATGTGTTGAAAGTAATTTCCGACAATGGACCACACTTTCGATCTGCTATATGGACACGTATGTTACGAGCTAGAAATATTTCTCCGATCTATATATCCAGGTACCATGCTTCTTCGAACCCTTGTGTGCGACTAATGAAAGAAATTGGTAAACTATGTAGAATATACTGCCATAAAAACATATTGATTGGGATGCACACATACTCTCATTCCAGGATGTAATTAACTCCATACCAAATGAATCTACTATGCTATCTCCGAATGTTATATTGAAAAATGTTGAACCACCTAACAAAATTAAAGAATTAGTATCTTTTCCTACATCTCGTCGACTATGCCACCATGAAATAATTGACATTGCACTCGACAACATCAAGCGTGCCGCAAAGCGCCGAAGAAGACAGCAAAAACAGGTTTGTACACGCCGTGACTTTCACATAGGACAGAAGATATTAGTACGCACACACTATTTATCCAACAGAGGAAAGAGTAGATGCAGTTAATTTGAGCTTCTATACGCAGGTCCATATAGAATACGCAGCATTCCTCACCCCAATGTAGTACATGTCGAAACTTTGAGAACCAGAAAAAGCAAAAGCAATCACCATGTCTCCAATATTAAACCCTTTATTGGATGAACATACTTCATGATTTATCACACTGTAATGCAATTTCCAGATATTTATATGACCACTTACTGATGATGATCATATTTTTTCTTGGCAAGTGCCCGGCAGGGTAAGGTTAGCAGGTCGCTTTTCTTGTGGTTATGTATCAGATCGTGCACATTTTCCATTTATTGTGTATGTATGATTATTTTCCTATTGAAAGTAGACTTTTCTCGGTATGCACTATGAAATCTTTAAGATGTAACAAACACCAATTGACTTTGACATTTTTCCTTATGATATCTCAATATCTTGACTATTCTACATTTTTTGCTACTGCATTACGATACTGTGTATACATTTTTGCACTTGGAGACTGACTTTGTTTTTGACTTAATACGTTTTCTGTCATGCGGTGCTGTATGCGTAGTCGTATCACTAGAAGCAAATTTTTATTTAATGGGTATATGATTTAAATGCAAGATATTAATCGTTTTTCATCATTTTCAGGAAGCAATACCATGTAAAAGAAATAAATTATACAACCACAGTGGTTTACTATGAAATGGAAATTTCACCTTCGGAATGAACGAAAGAAAATGCAATACCTTGTCATGAAGAGTAAATGGATCAGAATTAACAAACATTAACAAGAATTTACTATACACACTGTATAATAGCAGTCTTAACTAATTATTTTTCTTTCAGAATACGTGGCGATTGAGCAAGCTGTCAGACAGAACTACACATGTTAGTTTTAGTGATGAAGTATGCTAGAAGTAAGAAACTCTATACTATGAATAGTTGTATGAAGTAAATGGTAATTTGAATAATGAATAATTAAGTGTCTAACTTTTTGCAGATGATAATAAATGATGATGAATGGTTGTATGAAGAATATGGTAACATGAGTAATGAAGTTTTTCTTTGCAGATTATAATAATGATGAAGTTTATATATTTTCTGTTAGTTAAGAGATGCTATGTAGTTATTTAAGTATTTGTTGCAGTTCCTTTTGACAGTATGTCTTATGTTGCATAGTATAATGACTGAACGCCTTGGGAAAGACAGCTAGAATACATACATATTAAGTACACGTTTCATTGCCTGTTAATTTGAAGTTTACTGTTTTTCAGCATAATATACATTTTTCTTTCAGGTCAATAATCCATTTTGTACTTTTTCCAGGAGAAGCTTTTCATGATATTAATATGCTATAAGCACTTATTTATGAAACCTGTTCTAATACTTGCATTTTTTTTACCCAGTTGTGTGTATCATTCATGAATATGATCACATATACACTACTTGTTTCATAACCTTGCTACAGCTGACTCATGACGAATGACGTTATTAATCCTTATTTCCAGCAATAAGTCAAAAGTAAATATTTTCATGCCACAGCACTGCATTGCTATCACAAAAAAAAGAAATTATTACTAGTCACAACAAGTACCAGTATACAACTACATAATGCTACTAGTTTAAGATATACTTCTAGTCCTAAATATAATGCAAATTTTTCTGATGTATTGATTCGATTATGTCTATGTATTAGTGGACTACAGACCTTGACTAATAGTTACACTGTCTTACATTTTAAGTATGTATTATGTCACTTACATAATATCATATGTAGTCACTAGCAGCTTGTTACTACACGAAATAACTCTTGTTTTGAATGATGACTTGTGAATAATACTGAATAATGTTTTGTAAAACTATATTAATAGTTTGTAACTGGCCAATGAGTGCCAATAATTACTACAATGACATGAGTTTTTAATAATATTTTGTTATACTGTATAAATGTTATGCCAATTATTTCTGTAAATAATATTTTGTTATACTCTATAAATGCTATGGCAATAATTACTGTAATTAGATGACTTATAAATAAATGCTATGCCAATAGTTACTGCAATGAGATGAGTTATGAATAGTGTTTTATAATACTCAATACTTACTACATCTTTAGTAACTAGCCAATGAGTGCCAATAATTATTCAAATCGGTTGATACACTAATGTAATTCTGAATGATGACTAATATAAGACTTAATGTCCTTCACATTCTGACCTAATTACCACGAATTACTGCTATATCCGTATGTCCTCCCCATCCTCATGATCATGGAGCATTATATTCGGTTTTTGCACTAATTCTACGTTGATGTAAGAGTATGGATTCTACAAGAATGTGATGTTGACTTATCAAGCTGTCCACCACCTTGAACGATGGAGGTGTTATTATGGTCCTACTGTTTGGTGTACCTAATGTACCACCAAAATGATAACATACAATATTAATACAACATTTCGGTGTTTTGGCTACACTGATAAATACTTCAGTGAAGAGAACTTCAAAGTGGCTCACTTGCTGTTGTCCTTCTGTAGAAAGATATGGACTTTCAGTGCATCTACGTGCAACCTACTGTGCTGCAACCATGATGCTATCGTTCCCATTCCTTCCCTAGTTCTTGTAAAATGGTAAAGATTTATGCAGTGTGTGTGCACTTTATTTCATATCTCAGTATGTTTAAATTCTTGCAAAATGGAGTGCGTGTGCACTTCATTTCATTTCTTAATATGATCAGTTGTCCTAGATATGCTAAAGACCATTACAGTGCGTGTGCATTTTATTTCTTTTCTTAATGTATCCAGTTCTTGTAAAATGCT
This sequence comes from Schistocerca piceifrons, assembly GCF_021461385.2. Taxonomy (NCBI): domain Eukaryota; kingdom Metazoa; phylum Arthropoda; class Insecta; order Orthoptera; family Acrididae; genus Schistocerca; species Schistocerca piceifrons. The sequence continues at coordinate 235,704,303 of NC_060140.1, forward strand.
AAAGACTTTTACAGTGCCTGTGCACTTTATTTCATTTGTTAATGTTTTCAGTTCTTGTAAAAAAATGCTAAAGACTTTCTTAATATGTTCTGCACTTACCAATAATGTATATACTCTGTGACAGTAGACATAGTAAACTAAATAGATTATAGAAAAATTTGTTGCTCATGGCAAGTCCAATTGACTCACGATCGCTGCCAAATTTTTGCCCCCCCCCCACCCCCCAGTGGAGGGTTATGTAAGAGGTCCATGATTAAGGAATTTGTTGCTAGCGCACTCGAGCAGATGTAATTTCGATGGATTGCTCACGCGCTGCCTGCGATATGTAAGATATAAGAGAATCTCAGACCAGAGAGCAGTGTTGTATGCGGTAGGAAATGTGTAGTAGTAGTTGCTAGCGAGCAGTTTGGTGTATCGTGTTGGCTGGGCCGGTCTTGGTGGAGCGATGGCGGAGCCTGAGCGTTGTAGTATAAGGTAAAAGCAGCCTCGCGCATATGTAGTATTGTTATATCAAGTCCCACGTAAATGTTTTAAAAAAATCTCTTAATAATAATCTTTCTCATAAAAAATAACTTTTGACAATCATTCATTTCATTTCAATTTAAAGAATTTACTAATTTCTCCAATCCTTGGTTATCCTGATTATTGAAAAAGAAAAATCAGTTGTTTCTTTTTATACATGACAAATCTATCGGCCAGCATTGCACTGAGCTGCGCCAGAAAAATTTCTTATAGGAGCAGATATATACGCGTTATCCGGCGACCTAATTGAGGTAAGATTTTTCAATTTATTCAGAACGATCTTTCAGGTCCATGACGCAGCACTGCTGACGTCTAAAATTTACCAGTTTAAATTCACACAGTCAGTTATTGAAAGGTTGTATATGAGTTACATCTTTTTATTGAGAGCTTAGTCACATTTTATTATTGATAGGTTACGCAATTTATTTATTGGGCGGTTACCTAAATGTGAATATTATTTATATATATTTTGTGGGGAGGTTACAAGGGGAGATAGTGTCACAGACATGATACGTGAACTGGAGTGGCAATCATTAAAACAAAGGCGTTTTTCGTTGCGACCGGATGTTCTAATGAAATTTCAATCACCAGTTTTCTCCTACGATTGCGAAACATTCTGTTGCCACCCACCTACAAAGGGAGAAATGACGATCACGATAAAATAAGAGAAATCAGGGCTCGCACAGAAAAACTGAAGTGCTCGTTTTTCCCGCGTGACGTTCGAGAGTGGAACGGTAGAGAGACAGCTAGAAGGTGAATGAGATTTTCACTCTGCAGCGGAGTGTGCGCTGATATGAAACTTCCTGGCAGATTAAAACTGTGTGCCCGACCGAGACTCGAATTCGGGACCTCTGCCTTTCGCGGGCAAGTGCTCTATCACTGAGCTACCCAAGCACGACTCACGCCCCGTCCTCACAGCTTTACTTCTGCCAGTACGTCGCCTCCTACCTTCCAAACTTTACAGAAGTTCCCCTGCGAACCCCACAGCCTGGGGGATGTTTCCAGAATGAGCTTTTCACTCTGCAGCGGAGTGTGCGCTGATATGAAACTTCCTAGCAGATTAAAACTGTGTGCCGGACCGATACCCGAACTCGGGAGCATTGCCTTTCGCGGGAAAGTGCTTGGTAGAGCACTTGCCCGCGAAAGGCAAAGGTCCCGAGTTCGAGTCTCAGTCCGGCACACAGTTTTAATCTGCCAGGAAGTTTCAGCTTGAAGGTGGTTCATTGAACCCTCTGCCAGGCACTTTATTGTGAATAGCAGAGTAACCACGTAGATGTAGATGACATTCGCTTAAATCTCAGCTGTGACAACCTAACAAGCTGAAAGTCGTGTTCAATTTAAAAATTGCATTCTTTATGGGACACCCTGTATTATTTACCATTTCTTATGTTGCTGTATATATGTTAGGACGGATTATAACATTAGTGTCACGTGTAAAAAGGACTAATCCCTCTATGTTAGACGGAAAGTCGTTTACATATACGAGAAACAATAGTGGACCTAAGATTGAGCCTTGTGGAGCCCCTTAAGATGCTTAGCACCGCGTCTGGCGGCGAGGGGCAGCCGCAAAGTGTGCGGGCCGCTTAGCGGCGTGAAGCCCCCAGTGTGGCGCGGCGAGGCAGGTGTGGCCGTCGTATCGACCACGGACGCCGACGCTGATAAGGGCGACCGCCGCCGGCCGCCCACGACACGAGTCTGGCGCTCCGGCGCTCCCGCGCCCCGCCTCTTGCGGCCACTCCAGCGGCTGGGCCCGGCCTGCGAAGCGGCGCCACACTAATGCCCCCAAGGCGTCGCCGTTTACGAGCTCCCCCATCTTCTCCTCCCCCACCGACTACTACAGCTTCTCACACCGCCTTATCTTCCCAAAGTGTCTCTTTGTCGCAACGCTCAACATGATGCTGCTACACATTATCATTTGATCGACAGAAACACATTTCCTCTCTTGATTACATCTGTCATTTATCATCAACTGCAACATATCCCTCCAAAGGTATTTATTCACAGTGATACAGACTTAATTATTGCAAATTTAGGTCAGGAACCCTAATTTCAAAAACTTACTTTCTTTGACTCTTCAGTGCACGCTTTATTTTAGGTCGGTGCACAAGTTAGTACCGTTTTCGTTTTACATGTTGGTTTGTGGTTTATTTGTCGATTGTCATTTTTTTATTTCTATTTTCCTCTCGCTATCTCAGTTTACGTATTGTCATTTTGACATTTGGAGTGACAATTGGAGAAATCGAAATATTTCCTGCATATTCTTCTGTTCGAGTTCAGTAGAGGGGTGACAATAGCGGAGGCAGCCAGAAGCATTTGCTGTTAGTATAGCGATAACGCCTCAGGACAGTGGACAGCAAAAAAAAAAGTTTTCTCATTTTGATGAAGATTGTCTTGATATTAGTGACTCTCCAGGTTCAGAAAGGCCTTCGGGAATGGAAGAGATCGTTTAAACTACTCTACTGGCCATTAAAATTGCTACATCACGAAGATGACGTGCTACAGACGCGAAATTCAACCTACAGGAAGATGATGCTGTGATATGCAAATGATTAGCTTTTCAGAGCATTCACACAAGGTTGGCACCGGTGGCGACACCTACAACGTGTTCACATAAGGAAAGTTTCCAACCGATTTCTCATACACAAGCAGCAGTTGACCGGCGTTGCCTGGTGAAACGTTGTTGTGATGCCTCGTGTAAGGAGGAGAAATGCGTACCATCGCGTTTCCGAATTTGATAAAGGTCGGATTGTAGCCTATCGCGATTGCGGTTCATCGTATCGCGACATTGCTGCTATCGGTGGTCCGGATCCAATGACTGTTAGCAGAATATGGAATCGGTGGGTTCAGGAGGGTAATATGGTACGCCGTGCTGGATCCCAACGGCCTCGTATCACTATCAGTCGAGATGACAGACATCTTATCCGCATTGCTGTAACGGATCGTGCAGCCACATATAGATCCCTGAGTGAAGAGATGGGGACGTTTGCAAGACAACAACCATCTGCACGAACAGTTCGACGACGATTGCAGCAGCATGGACTATCAGTTCGGTGGCCATTGGCTGCGGTTACTCTTGACGCTCCATCACAGACAGGAGCGCCGGCGATGGTGTACTCAACGACGAACCTGCGTCCACGAATAGCAAAACGTCATTTTTTCGGATGAATCCAGGTTCTCTTTACAGCATCATGATGGTCGCATCCGCGTTTGGCGACATCACAGTGAACGCACATTGGAAGCGTGTGTTCGTCATCGCCATACTGGCATATCACCCGGCGTGGTGGTATGGGGTGCCATTGGTTACACGCCTCGGTGACCTCTTGTTCGCAGTGACGGCACTTTGAACAGTGGATGTTACATTTCAGATGTGTTACGACCCGTGGCTCTACCCTTTATTCGATCCTTGCGAAACCCTACATTTCAGCAGGATAATGCACGACCGCATGTTGCAGGTTCTGTACGGGCCTTTCTGGATACAGAAAATGTTCGACTGCTGCCCTGGCCAGCACATTCTCCAGATCTCTCACCAATTGAATACGTTTGGTCAATGGCCGAGCAACTGGCTCGTCACAATACGCCAGTCACTACTCTTGATGAACTGTGGTATCGTGTTGAAGCTGCATGGGCAGCTCTACTTGTACACGCCATCCAAGCTCTGTTTGACTCAATGTCCAGGCGTATCGAGGCCGTTATTACGGCCAGAGGTGGTTGTTCTGGGTACTGATTTCTCAGGATCTATGCACCCAAATTGCGTGAAAATGTAATCACATGTCAGTTCTAGTATAATATATTTGTCCAATTAATACCCATTTATCATCTGCATTTCCTCTTGGTGTAGTAATTTTAATGGCCAGTAGTGTAGTTAATCCATAGCGATCCACGTCAAGGTACTCGAGAGTTGGCAAACGTGTTAACTGTGATCATTGCACCATTGTGCGACATTTCCATGCAGTGTGGAAAGTTCAAAAATAGGGTGTGTTGGTGCCGCATTCTCTAAGCCATAATCACAAATCTCAGTGGTTGCCATGTGTGCATCTCTTCTTACTCATCATCAATTGGTTCGTGCACAACACCGACCACTCCTATCCTGTGCCGTTACTGGTGACGACAAATCATGTCTTTATAAGGAAAAGAAAGGAGTAGTTCAGTCCCAAATAGAGCAGTAGCTCTGCATACAAAGACCTGTGCGCATCCACAAAAAATAATGTAATGCATCTGGTGGAATAGCGATGGTATGGTGTACAACTAATTGCTTCCCCGACGTGTAACCATCACTGCTGACATTTACTGTCAACAACTGAGGCGTATTGCAGACACAATCCAAGAACAACGACCAAAAGACTGAGGGAAGTAATGCTACTCCACGCTAACTCCCGCCCGCATTCTGCTAGATTGACGCAAAACACCATACGGGAGTGTGATTGGGTAGTCATTCCGCACTCACTTCATGCATCTGATCTTGCTCCCTCAGATTTTCATCTTTTTCGCTCTCTGTCGAAATGCTTCACGGAACTTCCTTTCTGGATTGCAAACGTGGCTCCATGGCTCGTCGAATTCTTTAACTGAAAACCACATGAATTCTACAGCCACAGAATCGAAAAGTTCCCCAACATTGGCAGACTATTGTAAATAGTGAAGGAGACTGTATTATTGATGACTAAAGTCTCTATTATGCGTATCTGTTGTGTTGATTAAAATTATGAAAAAACGCTACGAACTTAAGCAGTAACGCAATATAAAGCTTTATTACTTATAGATACTAATTTGTAATTTAGAACATGCAATTTTATAGTTTCTCTTGTTAAATGCATACCTTTTACTTCTGTCTCTTTAATGTTCCTACTCTGTCTCTTCATATGTTCTCATTTTAAATTATTTTTTATTGTAGGAGTTACTTCTTGAGGTGATTTGTTTGAAATAAATCAAGTGTTTAATCTTTAATCCTGTAATTATTTGCCTACTCATATCACCACTTCTTTTCAATTGATTCACTTCACTGTTCAGGATCTGATGATGAGAATTAAAATATGTTCCAGTTTTTCTTTTTAAACAGTTATTTTGTTTATTTCCTATTCCCCTATACATTTAGTTTAGAATTTTTTCTACTTTCTGAATTTTATTATATGCATTTTACCTGATTATATTATTAACTGCCACTATTTTCATAGTATAATTTCCTTAATAATGTCTAGTTTATATGACTACTACTACTCATTTTTAGACATTAGAGCTAACTCGTAGAGACTATTGAGTTTCCGTCCCTGGTGAAATACGAATAAAATGTTCATACTTAGGGAGAAAGGTTGCAAGACCACACACAATAGTCCGAGGGACACCTAAGCACAACCGGGCTGCAATGAAACTCTTGGTTGTTGCGCTATTGCCAGTGGTGGACATTCTGTTGAAGAAAGAATTTCGTGTGGCGTGCTGGTACTTTCTATTCTTTTGTGTTTCTCATCCATGCACACATTTGGAAAATTAAATCTTAATATAAAAATGATGCATTTCTGAACTCATGTCCATATATCACATTTTCTTCTTCTACGTGTGAAGTTTGGTTTTTGAAAGTTTAGCCTCACCTTTTTGTTGCACCCTTTAAAAATGAGTTATTGTTTTATTAAGAACGGGACAAATTATTAGGTCGTTAGGATATTGGTAGCTTATTTTTTAATACTTCATTAACTGTGATGAGGTTCATAAGATTCTAACATGTTTAGCTTGATAAAGAGACAATGTTAATTGATTTTTCTGTCGCTGCTTGGTACAGCAACTTCCTAATTATAAATGAAAACTACAAAATTGTGGCTGTTATACCGTGTGAAATTATTTCGTTGAAATATTTTCGGTTAACAAGGCCATCAACTTCACGTTGTTTGCAGCTTCACAATTGTTACCTGATGATAGACTTCTATACAAAACACTGATTAATGAAATTATCTGACGTTGTAGAGCACACACAATTTTCTGCTCTTCACATGTTAATAATATATTCACCACCATGTTTTTGTACATTAACAAACCACGGGAACAAAGTTAGTAAGAAAGATTATTTTGTAAACTGAAGTAAGATTTCTTTGGTTTCAGAAGAGTGGGAGCTGAATGTTTAAAAAGAAGTTAACAGGGAAAATGTATTTAAAAATTGGCGTTTGGGTTACCATGTGAGAGGTGAAATGAATGACGAATGGACACCAACATGGAGACTCTACACTTGCCGAAAAAAAAAAAAAAAGAAGTAAAGCTTCTCCGGTGTGAGTTCATCAGTTGTATGCTACTCTGCTGATCATTTGTTGACTTACGCTTTAACCGCAGACTGTTAGAAAGTATGCCGAAGAACATGCACACCAAGTAGTTCGTAAAACATTTACATTTTCGGCTTTTTATTAGTTCCTGAAATATTTTTCTCTCTCCAATAGTTTTCACTAGTTGGCACGCCACTAACTTATGAGCGTTGTTACCAAAGTTCTTCAAGAACATCGGTACTGAATGGAGAATGGTGTGAACGTTGTTGCTGGTCAGGGTCACCTTTTATTCATCAATAAATAATGTCACCTGTGTCACCTCGTGTGGATGTAGCGTGCCAGATGAAAATAAACTTGATTTATCAACAATATACCGTAAATTTATTTGAGTGTAAGTCCCAGGAAGCCTCATTTATGTGAAGACTGATTCCACCTGACGCCAAGTGTGAAGTGCATGCTACCATTAGATTTCTTCATGCTCAGGGGTTCCGCCCGATTTCATGCAGCCCCCATAACGTAACTGTCGTGCGTGACAACAAAATGCGGCAATGCTGGAGGAACTGTTAAGTAGGACGTACGGACGTTTATGGTGCAGGTGGTAAGGAAAGGAGGTGTCAACCGATGATCTTGCTCAGCAAGTGGATCAGGCGATTCGAGGAAATCGTTTACAAAGGGCAATTCAGGAAAAGCGAATAGGATTGTTGTTATCAGTTACTATTTTCTTCACGACAACGTTGAGCTACACACTGTAGCTGCTAGAAAAGACGCTTCTAGGGCGTTCCTGTTGGGAAGTGTGCCCGGACTTGGCACTCTCAAGTTTTCGTCCCTTTGTTCACACAGGCCGCTGGTTGTGGGGACGGAATTTTGGCACAGACAATGAGTTGTGGGCCAGCATAGATAATTGGTGGAAAGCCTTTTACTACGAGGGGAGTGTAGAGCTGGTACAACGCCACGAAGGATGTCTAAATCTGAGCAGTGACTATGCTTACAAGTAGCTGGAAGATGTGGCAAAATGTTACAAATAGAACATTCAATTTCGTGGCGAATCAGGACTAGGAAAGAAAAAAATATGTCGTCATATATGTGCCCGAATTTCAGGCAGTAGCTTCATTCCAATGGAACCGTCAACTCGTCTGGCACAGTCTCCACGCGTCATTAGTCGAGTGTGCAAACTAGTACGTAAAGGTTCACTGAGCAACACCATCTGTTCGGCGAAGCCGCTGGTTTATGAGCCCACAGTAACCCTTAATGGTTCCGGGCTCTGAACTGATACCACCGAGGCAGGGCATCTCATTGGGTGCCATCACCTGACACTTCAGCTGGGCTTCGAGAGTCATGGGTTCGACTTAGCCGCCTCTAGTCACCGGCAGATTACGCAGGTCCAGCCACAAGCAGATTGTGGTGCAGAGCGGAGAGTCTGTTTCACTGCCTCAGCGGACTTACGTGCAGGCGCTAGCCGTGGTTAGATTCTGGACCGCAGACGGCAGCTGTGGCCGAGCGGTTCTAGGCGTTTCAGTCCGGAACCGCGCTGCTGCTACGGTCGCAGGTTCGAATCCTGCCTTGGGTATGGACGTTTGTAATGTCCTTAGGTTAATTAGTTTTAAATAGTTCTAAGTCTAGGGGACTGATGACCTCAGATGTTAAGTCCCATAGTGCTCAGAGCCATTTGAACCATTTTGAACCATGAAACCTGCATGTCAGCAGGGGACTGTTCAATCTGGTGGAGGCTCTGAAATGGTGTGGGCTGTGTGCGGTTGGAGTGATATGGGACCCCTGATACGACTGTGACAGGTGACACGTACGTAAGCTTCCTGTCTGATCACCTGCGTCCATTCATGTCCATTGTGCATTCTGACGGACTTGGAAAATTCCAGAAGGACATTGTGACAACCCCACACGCCCAGAATTGCTACAGAGTGGCTCCAGGAACACTCTTTTGAGATTAAACACTTCCGCTAGCTACCAAACTCTCCAGACATGAACATTATTGAACATATCTGGGATGTCTTGTAACGTGATGTTCAGAAGAGATCCCCACCTCCCTCATACGCTTACGTATTTATGGACAGCCCTGCAGGATTCATGGTGTCAGTTCCCTCCAGCACTTCTTGAGACATTAGCCGAGTCCATGTGACGTCGTGTTGTGTCACTTCTGCGTGCTCGCGGGCGCGACACACGATGGTACGTAGGCGTACCAGTAATGTTACATAATTAACAATTAACAGTTATCGGATTTTTTCCTTTATTTGCACTGTACAAACCTTGCTTCTTGCCGAATTTCTGGATTGTGGAATAAAGAAATATACACTATAGGTTTTGATGAGTGAGTTTTCGAGTATCAAAATATGTGATTAAATTGGCTTAGAATCTTGAAACTGTTCCACCGCCAAGGAGCACAGGCCTTAATTTATAACACAATTTTGAACTTGATCAACCGGCCGTTGTGGGCGACCGGTTCTAGGCGCTTCAGTCTGGAACCGCGCTGCTGCTACGGTCGCAGGTTCGAATCCTGCCTCGGGCGTGGCTGTGTGTGCGTCCTTAGGTTTAAGTAGTTCTAAATCTAGGGGACTGATGACCTCAGATGTTAGGTCCCATAGTGCACAGAGCCATTTGAACCATTTTTGAACGTGGTACTGGCACATCCCATCCCACAGCCTCCGGCACACGCCTTTCCGCAGGCAGAAGTGGCCATTTTGCAGCACTGGTGTTAGCGTAACTGTCAACACAAACGCGATATCATTACAGAGTATACGTCATCTGGATATAATGACAACTAAGCGTTGGTGATGTAACTAACAGTGCAGCAACAGCAGCAGACGCGCTGTACCGCTGACGGCCGCCGAACATCGCCGCTGTCGGCGGGTCCCGGGTTGGCGGTGGAGGTGGAGGCGGAGGAGGAGGCGGTGTTATTGGATCGAGCGCGCGTGTCGCGCTGCCCCAGACAGCGATCGCGCTAACACGCCGCGTCCGCTGTGACACCGCGCCTAATGGCTGTTTGCGACGAGTGTCGCTTGGTTACTATCGACCTCCAGGCGCATTTCATTTCACAGGACGTTCACACGGGCCGCGTTCGACAGTATCGACCACGGGAAGCGCATTAGCAACGATTGCAAAAGGCAACACAAGATAAATGACCACTTTCTGCTGTCACATACAACGACCAAGCTCTCCTTCGCAAGAGAACCATTTTTCACTATGTTCCTTATCGCACATCACACAGCGTATGTCGCCTACGAAGAATCCTAATTGAAATACGGTCATAATGATGGAAACAACGGCCCGTTGACCACAATGAATTAAAGAAGTAAATTCTATAGACGAAAAGGCATGTCACTTAAAAAAATTAAGGCTTACTTCATTTCTCTACATTTCCATTATTTAAGCATTTATCTTACCAGTCCACCAGCTTTAGAATTCCTGTATCGAAGTGTATGCAGCAAGTCCACTCAACTAATTGTCCACCACATTCATCACCACATCATAACTTTCAAAATACAGGATGTTTCACAGTGTTTGGACGATTTCAAACTTGAATATCGCGCGCTAAAAACAAGATAGAGCGACGGCGGCGCCGTCTGTTAGTACTGCGGAGTGTCAAATGGCTCTGAGCACTATGGGACTTAACATCTGTGGTCATCAGTCCCCTAGACTTAGAACTACTTAAACCTACCTAACCTAAGGACATCACACACATCCATGCCCGAGGCAGAAATCGAATCTGCGACAGTAGCGGTCGCGCGGTTCGAGACTGAAGCGCCTAGAACCGCTCTGTCACAACGGCCGGCGTGACTTTCGTAAGCACTTAAAGATTCAGCCACGAGATTCAATTCCCGCTCGTGGAACAAGACTGAACTCGACAAGAAACTTCTGTGCAACTGCCGTGCATCGAACTTCGAAAAATTGTCCGAATTCCCCAGAACATCGACCGTGTTCGTAGCAATTTACAGGCAAGCCCTCGTAGTTCGTTACAAAATTTTGGTTCAAACAAGACAGCACCACATGACACACATCCAACAAGTCTTCACAAGTTGTCAGTGAAGCGTTTGATAACCTTGTAATTTCCAAACTAGCATGTGTCGAACGGCTGCCTTGCTCACCTGATTTAACTGTGCCGGATTTTTACGTAGGGGTCATTTGAAGGCGAGAGTGAACTCCGATCGGCCAAAAGGCTTGCAACAGTTATAAGAGCGAATCCACGATGCGTCTTCCATAGTTCTTCCAACAATTACGAAAGACGTGCTCAAATGTTGGGCGAAATGCCAAGAATATAGTATAGCTGCAAATTGTCGTTATTTGTTCGATGTAGTATTTCGGAAGTAAACTCGAATAAATATTGTAGTTTCTGTAAAATATTCAACTTTGTTTGCGATTAGTTTGTGTGTTATTCAAATCTGAAATCATCAAAACATTGTTAAACACATCGTATTTGAAGTATAACAACAACAACTTGTTTCAGTGGATACTCACACCAAACTGAGACGAGTTGTTATAAACTCCATTCGACTCTGGATAGAACTCTCATATCTGTCAGTGCAGTGGGTATGTGGAACAAACCCTTATTTCCTGAACTTCCGTCGCACGATATAACAATTCCAGTGGCTAGTATGTTAATCTGCATGTATAAATGCTTAGCCTTCAGCGGCCAGGCAGTTAACACGAAAGATTTCTGGGTATAATGCCGCGTCATATTATAAGAAATTTTCACTGACGAAATACGTGTTTCGGCCATGGTTACAGTGGCCGATACGTTGATTTGATTACTGATAATTTTTTTACAATATGACGTGCTACCAAACTCAGGGAACTTTCGTGTTAACTAATCTATATATATTTCTATATTAAAGTACCTCGTAGCAATAGATAGCCTGAATGAGATTTTCACTCTGCAGCGGAGTGTGCGCTGATATGAAACTTCCTGGCAGATTAAAACTGTGTGCCGGACCGAGACTCGAACTCGGGACCATTGCCTTTCGCGGGCAAGTGCTCTACCAACTGAGCTACCCAAGCACGACTCACGCCCCGTCCTCACAGCTTTACTTCTGCCAGTACCTCGTCTCCTACCTTCCAAACTTAACAGAAGCTCTCTTGCGAACCTGGTAGAGCACTTGCCCGCGAAAGGCAAAGGTTCCGAGTTCGAGTCTCGGTCCGGCACACAGTTTTAATCAGCCAGGAAGTTTCAATAGATAGCCTGACATAAGACGAAGGATTGTGTACATAATTTGTAAACACAGTAATGATGAGTGTGTGAATTCTGTTTTGCTAGCTAATACATATTTAATTGCTGCCTGGAGAGACATCTCGCAGCAATGATGGAAACTATACGGCACTTAAAGAGGAGACGGTATCTAGCAGGCAAAGCGGTAAAGTAAACAACCACCGCAACTCCAGAGAGCAGAGAAACTTGACCAGAATCTGTAGATCTATATATACCTCCTACATCTGTATATCTATAAGCTAGCTGAGTACCTGGTGTTGCCCGCGTATATATTTATTCAGTCTTCTATTATTTCATCTCCTTTTTCCCTCCCTCTCCTCCTCTCCTCTCCCTCTCTGTCCATCTTCCCTTCTTGCCCTTCTCTGTTCATCTCCTACTCCCCCTACCTCTCCATCTCTTCCTCTTCCCCTGTAATTCCATCTCCTCCTCTCCTCTATCTGCGCCCATCTCCTCCTTTCCCTTCACGGTCTCTCCAACTCCTTTTCTTCAACCCTCGTCTGTCCACCAGCCTCACCCCGAAAGGGCGTTCGTGGTTCTCACCCACAGAATATTTCTTTCCAAATAGTAAGTAATATGTATACCAAGTTTGAATGAAATCGATTCATGTATTTAAGAGGTTCTTTTTACTCTGTACGCATAATGACACACATATTGTACAATAGTTAACATATTTCACTCATAGTTGCACAGGTACTTCGTCTGTATATCTAGCGTATTTCGCCCTCCACTTTCCATTTTCACTCAGCTCATTATTTATGACATTTTATCTCGTTAACTACGCTTCGTACAATGATATAATTTTTCAGGTACATTCAGTGGTATATCTGAATAGTGCCTGCCAAATGTGTCACGAACAGAGTAACTGGTAAAGAAGTGATACATTAAAACGTCATGCCTGATGCGGCAGTTTTACTGCATGAACAGGGAAAATGTAATTAACGATAAACTTTTCCCATTCATCATTTTGTGATCAGTGTTAGCGAGAAACAGTTTCCTAAAAGTTTGGAATCATGTGTGAAATTTGCTGCAAGTCACTAAGTGCTCTCAATCTGAAATATTGGATGAATAAAGTCTGGGTATTTGCACGTCGTGGGCTACACTTCTCTTTCACCCCCACATCATCCTCCTTAATAGCTACTGTGGTAAAACCGCTGTTGTTTTCTATACAGGGTGTTACAAAAAGGTACGGCCAAATTTTCAGGAAACATTCCTCACACACAAATAAAGAAAAGATGTTATGTGGACATGTGTCCGGAAACGCTTAATTTCCATATTAGAGCTCATTTTAGTTTCGTCAGTATGTACTGTACTTCCTCGATTCACCGCCAGTTGGCCCAATTGAAGGAAAATAATGTTGACTTCGGTGCTTGTGTTGACATGCGACTCATTGCTCTACAGTAGCATCAACAGGTTAGTGTTCATCACGAACGTGGTTTTGCAGTCAGTGCAAATGCGGAGTTGGTAGATGCCCATTTGATTTATGGATTAGCACGGGGCAATAGCCGTGGCGTGGCACGTTTGTATCGAGACAGATTTCCAAAACGAAGGTGTCCCGACAGGAAGACAATTGATCGGCGTCTTAGGGAGCACGAAACATTCCAGCCTATGACTCGCGACTGGGGAAGACCTAGAACGACGGGGACACCTGCAATGGACGAGGCAATTCTTCGTGCAGTTGACGATAAACCTAATGTCAGCGTCAGAGAAGTTGCTGCTGTACAAGGTAACGTTGACCACGTCACTGCATGGAGAGTGCTACAGGAGAACCAGTTGTTTCCGTACCATGTACAGCGTGTGCAGGCACTATCAGCAGCTGATTGGCCTCCACGGGTACGCTTCTGCGAATGGTTCATCCAACAATGTGTCAATTCTCTTTACGGATGAGGCTTCATTACAACGTGATCAAATAGTAAATTTTCACAATCAACATGTGTAGGATGACGACAATCCGCACGCAATTGTGCAATCACGCCATCAACACAGATTTTCTGTGAACGTTTGGGCAGGCATTGTTGGTGATGGTTTGACTGGGCCCCATGTCCTTCCACCTACGCTCAATGGAGCACGTTATCATGATTTAATACGGGATACTCTACCTGTGCTGCTAGAACATGTGCCTTTACAAGTACGACACAACATGTGGTTCATGCACGATGGAGCTCCTGCACATTTCAGTCGAAGTGTTCGTACGCTTCTCAACAACAGATTCGGTGACCGATGGATTGGTAGAGGCGGACCAATTCCATGGCCTCCACGCTCTCCTGACCTCAACCCTCTTGACTTTCATTTATGGGGGCATTTGAAAGCTCTTGTCTACGCAACCCCGGTACCAAATGTAGGGACTCTTCGTGCTCGTATTGTGGACGGCTGTGATACAATACGCCATTCTCCAGGGCTGCATCAGCGCATCAGGGACTGTACTGCGGAGTGTCAAATGGCTCTGAGCACTATGGGACTTAACATCTGTGGTCATCAGTCCCCTAGAAATTAGAACTACTTAAACCTAACTAACCTAAGGACATCACACACATCCATGCCCGAGGCAGGATTCGAACCTGAGACCGTAGCGGTCGCGCGGTTCCTGACTGAAGCGCTTAGAACCGCACGGTCACAGCGGCTGGTGACAGATATCCAAGGTTCTGTGATTATGTGGGGAGGCTTCAGTGTTAACAGCCATACGGATCTTGTGGTTGTCCATGGCCGCCTTACAGACAGGTGGTCATCGAACATGTCCATTTCGACCACATGTTGGCCGCTGCATACGGTAGTGTCCATGAGTTCCTTTTAATGCCATGACCTATGCGGCGGCGTTAGCAGAGATGTCTCGCGAAGCCTGAACATTGAAGTAATGAAATGGCCGGCTGCGAGCCCCGATCTAATCCGCACCGTGATATGTGGGACATGCAGAACAGATGTTTTTCTGGTCGTCCTGTTCCACACAGACCCTCCAAGGACCCTTGGGCTCTCATTGAAGAATGGGAACAAATACAATAGAGCGACCTCTGTAGATGTGTACGGAGCATGCCACTTCGAAATCAGGCAATGATAAATACTCACGGAGGGTATACACCTTATTGAGACTCTCGAGATCCAGAGAAAAGCACACAGTAAGACAGGATGAATGGTTGTTTCCATTTTGTTTTACGACATCTGTCGGACATTTCAGTTCTTTTCGTGTAAACTATGTGTTGGTGTGTACTTAATTTTTGAAAGGTAAAGATATAATTTAGTAACATATACAGTCCTCAATTTTTGCTCAATGGAGTATGGCAGACGCCCGAAGTCGTATTCGCCTAATTCTTATGAGTAGTGTATTTTGATTAATGAGTGACATCGTGCTCTGAGTTGTGGCCTAAAGAGAGACAACAGGCCAGTTATGGAAATACCATCCATTGAACTCCGCACTAAAATGGATATGAGACTCATCAGTCATGTTGATTATTGTATTTTGCCTTTATTCAAGTGGTCCTTACATTTGTATAGTGAAGTCCTCTCTATTCTGATAGTGTGATGCCTTAAGCTGTTGAAAAACACACATCTTACGTGGATTAAATTTTAAATCTTTCTGCATTGATTTACACACTGGCCAAGTTCATGTCTTAATTAACTAGTGTCAGGTCGACTTGGTCACTGAATCATCGCTTGTCCATTCCTCACTACCCTTCCCGTAGTCCTTCTACCCTTATGTCAAATAGTTGTGTTCTTCTTTATAACATTTCGTGATGTTCTCAGAATGTGGACTCACCTCAGTACCGTGTTGTGGCTACCAACGTATCTAAGTTCACGGAGTCGAAATGATTTTAGAAAAGCCACAAGATTGCCAAAAGATTCTCACAAAATATGCAAACATGCGGGAATCTACGGTTCACCGACTCATCTCTAATGAAATGACATTCTTTAGCAGTGCCAATGGCTGCCGATCCCCTCGCTCTATCTACTATCTACCTATGCGCCACATGCTATCTATTTAAACGTTTCGCTTACGTCGGTTAAAGTGAAGTAGTTACGTGATAGAAAAGACTACTAGCATATTTGTTTTACAAATATAAGAATTTTCCTGTCACACTCTGCCAGTTTCTAGAATGTTTTGCCTTGTAAGGTAACTTTAAAAAAGTTGACTTATCCTTATATGTTCTGTACCTTAATCTTCCTAGTGAATATTTGACAGATTTTGTTAAAAAAGTCACTTCAGCGCATTTCCTGAAAAAGAACGTTGCAAAAAATACGACATCCACTTTTTAGGACACACGCTCCATTTTAACAAAAAGACCGACATACATTCGTTCTGCTGGTACATTTAGAAGTGTAACTGATATTCTGAATGAAACAACGTTTTAAGTCAGAGATAGGATCCAGCTTCGCTTTACGGTCTGTTTGCCTTCTCACAGAAATCTCAATCTCTTTCTCTTCCTCTCTCTCTCTCTCTCTCTCTCTCTCTCTCTCTCTCTGACACGTTTCTGATCTCAGCAAGCGCAAGTTAACTTCGCATGGTAACTGCGCTCTCAATAGCTGTCGACTCAACGCTTCCAAAGTTTCACCGTGGTAACATTCTTATGGAGACTACAGAAAAATTTTTCAAAGTAAAGAGGGAAGCGCATTAAATCGCCGTGTCTATGGCAGGATATGTGAAGTGCAAGCTACGTTGGGCGCTACATTTCTGTGATTCTTCTTCCAGTAATTCGTTTCTGTGTATTTTCTGTGAGTGCCAGTGCGTGAAACATATGCGTTTAATTGTTTCTCTATATCCTCTACTGTTGGTTATTGCTGGTAGGTGTCGTTCAGTGTACGTAGATCGTTGGTAAGCATCCGTGAGTTTTATCCTCGTATTTATGTTGGCGAAATGTTTATGGCATTGTTTAACTGGTTCCATTTTTCTCAATTTCGACAGGCACTCCTGAAGAACAAAGTTAATTTTGCTCCTGACGGCCTCAGTTATTTGAGTAATCACATTTATACAGTGCTCAAATACCAGGCTTCAATGGCTGGACATAGCAAAATCACAGTGTGAACTTTCAGCGGAAATATTTACTCCTTGTACGCTTCCGTATTAAATTTTTCAGCCACACCGTTGCCAGCATGCCTTGAAAATTTGGAAATTTGTGGTAAGTTCCTATGGGTCCAAACTGCTGAGGTCATCGGTCCCTAGGCTTTCACACTACTTAACCTAACTTACGCTAAGGACAACACATACACCCATGCCCGAGGGAGCAATCGAACCTCCGACGGGGGAAGCCGCGCGAACCGTGGCAAGGCGCGCGAACCGTGGCAAGGCGCCCTAGACCGCGAGGTTACCCCTCCCGTCGGCATGTCTTGAAGTGATATATCTGTGGCCTATGGTAACAGGATGATATTTAGCTCTACACAGAATAGCTTGCTTTTAAACTTTGCAAAGCAAAGTGAGGACAGTGGGATCAATCATTTAAGATAAATCTACGGTGAAATGCAAGTTAGTATGTAACACAAATGAGTTATCAGCCAAAAGACACACTCATTAATATAGCTGAAGGTGGTTTCACTGAACTACATTGATTTGCAAGTGTTGTTCATTATTGTACAACTATGAATCTAGTGTTCTACACGATTAGAGCACATACTGAAAGTAAAACGGGAAACATCTCTGATTTGCAGAAATGGTAGATTCGTAAGACGTGGTTTGATGCAAAAAAAACTTCGAATCGCGGAAGTTGGTGAGAAAATATGAAACTCGTAGTTTGTCAATTTTCAGTGACTACTCATACTGTAAAGAGGGATACCCACAGTCATCAAGAGCACGAAAAAGGACAGAGAGCGTTATTGCAACAACGATGTACAGCTTCTAATGTCGTAGCTCATGTTTTTGATTAATTGGTCATACATACACTCCTGGAAATGGAAAAAAGAACACATTGACACCGGTGTGTCAGTCCCACCATACTTGCTCCGGACACTGCGAGAGGGCTGTACAAGCAATGATCACACGCACGGCACAGCGGACACACCAGAAACCGCGGTGTTGGCCGTCGAATGGCGCTAGCTGCGCAGCATTTGTGCACCGCCGCCGTCAGTGTCAGCCAGTTTGCCGTGGCATACGGAGCTCCATCGCAGTCTTTAACACTGGTAGCATGCCGCGACAGCGTGGACGTGAACCGTATGTGCAGTTGACGGACTTTGAGCGAGGGCGTATAGTGGGCATGCGGGAGGCCGGGTGGACGTACCGCCGAATTGCTCAACACGTGGGGCGTGAGGTCTCCACAGTACATCGATGTTGTCGCCAGCGGTCGGCGGAAGGTGCACGTGCCCGTCGACCTGGGACCGGACCGCAGCGACGCACGGATGCACGCCAAGACCGTAGGATCCTACGCAGTGCCGTAGGGGACCGCACCGCCACTTCCCAGCAAATTAGGGACACTGTTGCTCCTTGGGTATCGGCGAGGACCATTCGCAACCGTCTCCATGAAGCTGGGCTACGGTCCCGCACACCGATAGGCCGTCTTCCGCTCACGCCCCAACATCGTGCAGCCCGCCTCCAGTGGTGTCGCGACAGGCGTGAATGGAGGGACGAATGGAGACGTGTCGTCTTCAGCGATGAGAGTCGCTTCTGCCTTGGTGCCAATGATGGTCGTATGCGTGTTTGGCGCCGTGCTGGTGAGCGCCACAATCAGGACTGCATACGACCGAGGCACACAGGGCCAACACCCGGCATCATGGTGTGGGGAGCGATCTCCTACACTGGCCGTACACCACTGATGATCGTCGAGGGGACACTGAATAGTGCACGGTACATCCAAACCGTCATCGAACCCATCGTTCTACCATTCCTAGACCGGCAAGGGAACTTGCTGTTCCAACAGGACAATGCACGTCCGCATGTATCTCGTGCCACCCAACGTGCTCTAGAAGGTGTAAGTCAACTACCCTGGCCAGCAAGATCTCCGGATCTGTCCCCCATTGAGCATGTTTGGGACTGGATGAAGCGTCGTCTCACGCGGTCTGCACGTCCAGCACGAACGCTGGTCCAACTGAGGCGCCAGGTGGAAATGGCATGGCAAGCCGTTCCACAGGACTACATCCAGCATCTCTACGATCGTCTCCATGGGAGAATAGCAGCCTGCATTGCTGCGAAAGGTGGATATACACTGTACTAGTGCCGACATTGTGCATGCTCTGTTGCCTGTGTCTATGTGCCTGTGGTTCTGTCAGTGTGATCATGTGATGTATCTGACCCCAGGAATGTGTCAATAAAGTTTCCCCTTCCTGGGACAATGAATTCACGGTGTTCTTATTTCAATTTCCAGGAGTGTATATTTATATTCAAAACGTACAGTTGTCTGCAGCAACAGAAGATGAAAGAAATGCACTGAAGAGCATTCGCTAAAATGATGAGAGTGATCATATATCTAAAGTCTTCTCATTGCTACGTGTAGGAGCCCTTACGTCAAAAATTACCATAAATATGAAGATCCTAATAGTGAATAAGAGCGACTGTGGCAACGAGGGCAAGGGGTGACTGAGATATCGCTAGTTAGTGGCTATCTCATCAGGAAGGAAGGTTTACCGTAGAATCCCGCTTGTGTTCCTATTCTCTTAAGTAACCATAGGAATATAACACAAATGCACTTTGAAGTGACTCTTGTGTCATATAATCCTACCGCCAAAAAAGAAAAAGTGGAACTGGAACATAGCAGTGACCTACTACTAATTTCATCAAAGGATATTAAATAGTAGCAGTTTATATTGATTATAGAGTCCAGAAAGTTTTAGAAAAAAAAGACGACTGGAAAAGCAGGTCTACACAGTTTCAATTACAATATGAAGTTATATGAGATCTGTCCCGGTTTTACAACGGCTTTTCACTCTGTTTCAAAATAATAATAAACAATGCAATATAACGAGGAGCCCTAACTAAATGATAGTTCCATTGAACAAAGTAAATCAAAAGCAGTAAAACAGCCCTAGTTTCGAAAAATGTCATAGCGGAAAAGTAGTTAAGCAAGAAGTACCTGTTTGAAAAGTAATCATACCATACAAGAAAAAATAATTATACGCATTTTAGAGATCATACAGACGAGCAAGTCATCTCCATAGCTAAACTCAATAATTAGAAATCTGAAGATATCCTAGCGAAACTGGTAAGCGAGTTGACCAAAGCAGTAACCTCACTAAAGAATCGTTTTAACTGGAGAGATCAAATGGCAAGTGTAAGGGAAACGGTACTTGAGGAAGCACAACAGTTTACCTATCTTGGAAAGATTTGAAAGTTTGGTAACAGTCAGGAATAGGAACCTGATTCTCTAGTAAGCATTCAAAATTTTTTTCATTTTGCTCGGGTGTCGT
Source organism: Schistocerca piceifrons (assembly GCF_021461385.2). Taxonomy (NCBI): domain Eukaryota; kingdom Metazoa; phylum Arthropoda; class Insecta; order Orthoptera; family Acrididae; genus Schistocerca; species Schistocerca piceifrons. Next base: position 235,724,592 of record NC_060140.1, read on the forward strand.
AAATTTTGCCTGAAGGGGAAAGAGAACCATGTGTATCTTATGTATCAATCGACCCCTAACATGCGGCCTACAATCCTGGGTTTTAAAAGTAAGATGGAAAACAAAATCAGGCCTTATCGGATTGGCGTAGCAGGGAGTGTAAAGAAACGTGCTAAACGTTACGTTACAAAAATATGGTTTGAAACAGAGAGAGAAAAAGTAGAACACAGGTAAATGACATACCGAACCAAGGTAAAGGACTGAAATGGCGATGTGAAGAAGAGTTGCTGAAAGAGAAAATTTGCCTCAGAATGAACACATCCCTAGAAGGAGAAATCAGGAGAGAAAGGCAAATGAGAAGTTCGTCAGAGGGCAAGGCGCGTTGTAGCCAACAGAAACACGAAAAATAATAAAAAAAGAGTATTTAAGGAAAGAATTCCTGCATCAGTTGAACATTACTAACTTTCAACATCAATACTGAAGCTAATGAAATTTTGTCTGGTTATCAAACGAGTGGATGCGTCATCTTGTAGCAACGTTTCATCGATTTTCTTTACCTGAGGATAAAGAGTAGAGAATTGGTTGAAACGTCGCTACATGACGATTGCCACACGACTGATAATCCAAGAAGGTTTTATCTGAATTCGCCTCCAAAACCTACATTCTGATGCATTAAAAGCTGTTCAAGACTTTAATGTTATGTTCACAGAAGAACGATCTCGTCGATATGGTGTTCGGCAGATACATTCAATGTATCGCTATTGACTAAAGTGAGTTTCCCTCACAGACATCCAGGCATTTGTCTTTCAAAGCAGCTCAAAAATGCTCTTGTCGAAGCACGAAAAGGAAGAATATTTTCATCCCTAAATGAATGACAGAAAAATGGGGAACTGCCAGCCCGAAAATTATTGGTATGCGAAGATATTAGCGCTTTTTTGACAGAGAACTCCATCTTCAGGCCACAAGTGGCCCATCGGGAGCATCCGACCGCCGTGTCATCCTCAGATAAGGATGCGGATAGGAGGGGCGTGTGGTCAGCACACCGCTCTACCGGTCGTTACGATGGTTTTCTTTGAGCGGAGCCGCTACTATTCGGTCGAGAAGCTCCTCAATTGGTATCACGAGGCTGAGTGCACCCCGAAAAATGGCAACAGCGCATGGCAGCCCGGATGGTCACCCATCCAAGTACCGGCCACGCCCGACAGCGCTTAACTTCGGTGATCTAACGGGGACCGGTGTATCCACTGCGGCAAGGTCGTTGCCCTTTTGACAGAGAACATTGCAAATCATTTTACCCAGTTTTTCTCTTTGCTGTCAACTATTCATACTCAGCATCTCCCTTACACTGCCACTGTCTATAAAGGTTGTAATGGGCATAAATACAAATCTTTTATATGAAGTACTTCCATATGTAGTACCTTAATATGTGTGTATATCAGTGTGTTGATTATTTTTTCTGTGTGTCGAACAGTTTTCCCAGAAACACGTCACTTAATTTACGAGCCGATGTTTCCTGCACATGATAAAATTTATGGCGAGGAAGGCGGAATCAGGATTGAGAAAACTGGTTTCCTACTTTTTGTGTTGAAGTCTTTTAAAGTGGAACGTATTCCACATTTTTATGCTCTGACATAAGCATTTTTCGGCCGGTTCCCTTGTTATCCCTGCTACAGCAGTGTGTGTTGCATATATAAAACGAATTCTAAAGGTCAATAAGGTTTTGACAGTTTTTTGTGTAATTCGACATTTTTATATACTTTGTCAAACATAAACGACAAATAAGCATGCATAATGTAAGGTTAACACAAAATAATTTGCTTCACTTTTTTTGTACTTTGCTCCTTTCGTGCAATTCATCGAACAACTTGTATCTTGAAAGAGTAAAAGTTCTACTAGAAATATTTTACTGAATTTGCAGTCTTTTCACTTTTAAAACATTTTTGGCAGTCATTTTAGGTTCTTTCTAGACATGTTAAGACCTTTCCCAGCCTATTTTTTGTCACAGCAGTACCAATTTGGGCATATTTGTACAGGCATGAAGTGCCCATTATGCAGACCCAGAGCGTCAAAGTTTTTTTGATGAAAAAGTGCTGACTAAAAACATAGTCTGGTGACCTCAGAAGGCTTGCAATAACTCTAGAACCCATGCCATGTGTTCACTACGCTATTTAAAACTGCATTCACGCCTCAGATCGGACATTACGTGCATATTATCCATGCATATGTATGGTAACTTTGAACCTCTGGAATCTTTTTCTTTATTGTTATTTTCACACCTGATACAGGTAGGCCAGCAGCGACATACTACGCCGTTCTTCGGCCACAGATATGACTAATGATACGAAAGGAGACAACTGCAGAATAGACTTGGTAGATATACAAACGCAGACATACAAAATTAAAACACACGGAGCCATTCAAGGGCGCAGTGTCCAAAATAAAATTGTTCAGAAACGTGGACACAGACAGAGATGACATACGCGAACGATGGAGCACAAACGATGAAACACGAACACGACGGCATACACAAACACTAGGTGATGATCTTCAGCGCGCTTAAGTTCACGATACGTGTACGAGTCTGGGGACCTACCAAAAAGGGGAAAAGGTGCGGGAGAAGGGAGAGGGGAGGGTGGAGATGCCAGTGGCAGAGTAGATGGGAGGGGGAGGAAACAAGGTAGGGGGGAGGGGAGGCCCGGGGGAGAGGAGAGAGGGAGGAAGGGAGGAGGTAGAGAAGGGAGAGAGCTGGCCCTTGGGAAAAAACCAGGGGGTGCATGGGGATTTTCAAAGTTGGTAGGAGCGGAAGATGGAGGGGAGGAGGGCATCATCAGGGAGGGGGAGTTGGTGGAAGCCACCTTGGGCGAGGGTATGGAGAGTAGAGAGATGGAGAGCAGGTGGGATGTGGGAATACAGGCGTGGCAGCGGACGGGGGTGGGAGAGGATGGGAGAGACAAGCAGGTGAGGAGAATCAAGTTTACGGGAGGTGTAGAGGATCTGTATCCTTTCGAGGAAAAGGACTAGGTGCAGGAACGGGATAAGGTCATGTAGGATCCGCTTGGGGGATGGGAGGCGGAAGCGATAGGCGAGGCAGAGCGCATGGCGTTCTACGATTTAAAGGGATTTGTAAAAGGTAGGCGGAGACCCAGGCGGGATGTGCGTAGCAGAGGATAGGGCGGATGAGGGATTTATAGGTGTGGAGGATGGTGGAGGGGTCCAGACCCAATGTGCGGCCAGAAAGGAGCTTGAGGAGGCGGAGTCGGGAGCGTGCCTTGGCTTGGATAGTCCGGAGATGGGGGGTCCAGGAGAGGCGACGGTCAAGGGTGACGCCAGGATACTTGAGGGTGGGAGTGAGGGTGATAGGACGGCCATAAATGGTGAAATAGAAGTCGAGGAGACGGAAGGAAGGGGTGGTTTTGCCTACAATGATCGCCTGGGTCTTGGAACCTCTGGATTTCCGTAAGAGGTAATTATATCAAAAAACGTTTCAAGTTTTCCGAGATCATCATCTTAAAAACATATGGTATAAGTTTGGACGATTTTCCATGAGTAGAAATTATCGAAATGGCCATCCCTATAGTTTATTCTTGTTCCGGCGTAACGACAAGCGCCGGCACGACGATCAAGAAGGGAAGAGCAGAGAGAGCCGCGAGGTGACATCAGCCAATAGCACGCTGACGAACCCCTGTCTAGGGCGACACCAAGGCAGGAGCGGCCGCCACAGGAAGAGAACACGAGCGCCGCGCTGCCTAGCCGAGGCCGGAGTGGCAGACGAGCCGTCATACAAACGCTACAGCAGTGACTTCTGAACTGCATTGTTTTGCTAGCTTTGAAATTGTCTGGATACCGATTATTTGCATGTCGCCATTTGCTTGCAACACACCTTTGTGAATATGCAGAGCTAATTATTTTCAATTTAACTTACCGTAATCAACTCCATTAATACTACACTCCTGGAAATTGAAATAAGAACACCGTGAATTCATTGTCCCAGGAAGGGGAAACTTTATTGACACATTCCTGGGGTCAGATACATCACATGATCACACTGACAGAACCACAGGCACATAGACACAGGCAACAGAGCATGCACAATGTCGGTACTAGTACAGTGTATATCCACCTTTCGCAGCAATGCAGGCTACTATTCTCCCATGGAGACGATCGTAGAGATGCTGGATGTAGTACTGTGGAACGGCTTGCCATGCCATTTCCACCTGGCGCCTCAGTTGGACCAGCGTTAGTGCTGGACGTGCAGACCGCGTGAGACGACGCTTCATCCAGTCCCAAACATGCTCAATGGGAGACAGATCCGGAGATCTTGCTGGCCAGGGTAGTTGACTTACACCTTCTAGAGCACGTTGGGTGGCACAGGATACATGCGGACGTGCATTGTCCTGTTGGAACAGCAAGTTCCCTTGCCGGTCTAGGAATGGTAGAACGATGGGTTCGATGACGGTTTGGATGTACCGTGCACTATTCAGTGTCCCCTCGACGATCACCAGTGGTGTACGGCCAGTGTAGGAGATCGCTCCCCACACCATGATGCCGGGTGTTGGCCCTGTGTGCCTCGGTCGTATGCAGTCCTGATTGTGGCGCTCACCTGCACGGTGCCAAACACGCATACGACCATCATTGGCACCAAGGCAGAAGCGACTCTCATCGCTGAAGACGACACGTCTCCATTCGTCCCTCCATTCACACCTGTCGCGACACCACTGGAGGCGGGCTGCACGATGTTGGGGCGTGAGCGGAAGACGGCCTATCGGTGTGCGGGACCGTAGCCCAGCTTCATGGAGACGGTTGCGAATGGTCCTCGCCGATACCCCAGGAGCAACAGTGTCCCTAATTTGCTGGGAAGTGGCGGTGCGGTCCCCTACGGCACTGCGTAGGATCCTACGGTCTTGGCGTGCATCCGTGCGTCGCTGCGGTCCGGTCCCAGGTCGACGGGCACGTGCACCTTCCGCCGACCACTGGCGACAACATCGATGTACTGTGGAGACCTCACGCCCCACGTGTTGAGCAATTCGGCGGTACGTCCACCCGGCCTCCCGCATGCCCACTATACACCCTCGCTCAAAGTCCGTCAACTGCACATACGGTTCACGTCCACGCTGTCGCGGCATGCTACCAGTGTTAAAGACTGCGATGGAGCTCCGTATGCCACGGCAAACTGGCTGACCCTGACGGTGGCGGTGCACAAATACTGCGCAGCTAGCGCCATTCGACGCCAACACCGCGGTTCCTGGTGTGTCCGCTGTGCCGTGCGTGTGATCATTGCTTGTACAGCCCTCTCGCAGTGTCCGGAGCAAGTATGGTGGGTCTGACACACCGGTGTCAATGTGTTCTTTTTTCCATTTCCAGGAGTGTACTTGCTTCAATTGTCGTCTAGCGATCCGAGAAGACAGCTTCCTAGGCACTCTATATTAGACAAGTGGGCAGACTTAATAGTTCTTTTGGTACCAAACAATTATGGTTTTCCGTATGTATCTTAATAAGAGATATAGATTTTCGAAAACTGGAAAATGCTGTTTCTAGATTAATGACAAAAGAATATGCAGTTAAAATTTGAGACTTTTACTATGGTTATTTAGATAAATGTGGGCCATGACGGAAAAGGGCTACGAACCGATTTCTACGGTATTATGTACAAATACGATAACTGAGAATCTTTGGATTTCGGTAAAAGTTTCGAAGTTGTCCTATAATGTCCCCTTAAGAACATATGTGAAAAATTTCGACGATCTGCTATCTCGTACCGAAAAATCACGGTTTACCAGGGTTTTCTCAGGATCGACCCATGAGTAAATGATACTTCTCTAAGCTGCCTAAGGTCCACCTTAGACTACATCTAATGTAAAAGAATCAGCCGATTTGTTCAATTTGCCTGGGCTGGAGGAAGTATGTGATGTTTAAGTTATTACCCTATACTGCAGGAAAGCCACATTATGTCCGTTCTTCCGATATGTATACAAATAGTCGCTAGACCAGTGCTACCCAAAACGTGTGAGCGCTTACCTGTGTGATCAACAAAACGTGAAATATGACCTCCTAAAAAATCGCATTTGTGCGCGGGGCATCGTGGGTCATATTGGCACCATACACTGTCGTGCATGGATCAATTAGTGCGCAATTTTTGCTTTGTCGGTCGTCATAATCACCGCTTGCGTTCCAAGGTATGGGACTGAAGCATTTCTCCAACGTCGGAAAGCAGGTATCATTCAGGTGTAAACATTTATCTTTGCAGTTACTGGTATGTGAGGCAATCTCCTTCGGCCATCTGCCCAAAACATTAAGTCATCCTGTGATGGCTGCCAAGACCTGGGACCTACTGAATAGAAATATGTTGTTTACTGACTGCAAAGCCTGCGCGGCTGAAACAGATTCACCCACTCCCTCCCTCTGACAACTGTCTTTACGTTTTTACGTAATTTCCACACACTCGACGATAGTGTTAAGAAATTATTTAGCACATGGTGTTTATGCATCGTCGATAATTCTATGCCATTTCTGTCGTATCTACGGTTTGGATGGTGACAACCTCGTCTATTGCGCTACAATGCAAGATGATGCAGTAGTCAGCACACTAGAGCCACATTCGGGAGGACGACGGTTCAAATCACCGTCAAGCCATCTAGATTTGGGGAATCAGTGATTTCCCTAAATCGCTCAAGACAAATGTCAGGATGGTTCCTTTGTAAAGGGTAGGACCGATTTTTTTCCCCCCACACTTTCGTAATCCGAGACTGTGCTGCATCTCTAAAGATCTATCCGTCAATGGGACGTTAAACTATAATCTTCCTTCCTTCCTTCCTTCCTTGTTTCCTTCCTCGTCTACTGCAGGTTTGAATTACAGATTCCGCAGACTCACGGTTAATTTTATAGTTTGTTAGGTAGAGACGTTGATACGTCGAAAAATCAGCCCTTAACCTGTCGGCCTGTTTCTCTCTGAAAAGCACTGCTCTATCGAATGCGTTTACGGTGCCACGGAACATAATCAGAGAAAAAGCTGGGTAATGATAACTGCTCATCTGCAAGACTGAATGAAACCTAAGAAATCTTACCGGAGGACTGTAATCGAGACTGATCCGGACTGACTTCCTCGTACAGGCTAGGAAGTGATGCTGGCAGTCCGAAGAAAGGTCTAATTAAATATTAAAATCCAATCGGAATGTGACTGGTGAGGCAGCAGATTTTGAAATTCATGTGGTGGTGTCCATGTTTCCCGCGGCGCAGAGAAGAGAGTTGCGGTTGAATGCGGTCCGAGGATGTTGCCCTACTCAAGCTTAAAGAAAGTTTGACTCAGTATAGTTTCAAATGTTTTACTCCAGTCTTTGATCACAATATTAAGTTTAATTACGGATTTTCCATATTTATCAAGCGAGATTATTAAAAATTCTGTCTTAATGACGTATGATGGTGTAAAGTTTTCGAAGCAGCTGCACACCAATATCTTAATATACGGGGTGATCTACAGCACCAACGAGAAAGGTTCTAACGTTGTTCAGGGATATTTTCTGAGTATTCCGCTAGCAGGTACCGGTGGCCTCCGGTAGCTATTACAGAATAACAGCATTTAGTTCGATTTCTTACACTTATTTACCTTTCTAGTTGAATTTCATTCAAAATATCTGCACAACAGTGAAAATGTCGACATTATCCTCTATGTGTCTTGGTTCTAAATAAATTTGTACCATTTACTCAAGGTACTTGGTGTTAGTAATAGTAATGCCCGCCTCAATCTTCGCTATCAAAGACTACAATCAGGGAGTGGTAGAGATGTACAGTGATGGAAAAAAGTCTCAACATTAAGAAACAGTTGTGTGAGATAAAAGAAGGTTGGGAGGCGTTTCTCTACAACTGAAAGACGAGACCCATTCACATCTTACGCTAGTCGGATAAGAGAGGCGCTAGTGGCGCCACTGTGAGGAGGCTAATCAGGTTTGCTTTAAATACACGCTGTAACGGTCGTGAGCGTTAGTCACCTTTGATATTGAACGTGGTGAGTTGATGTTAGTGAAGAATGCCTTTAAGGCGACAAAGACGCCATTGTCAACAGCTCATTGAGTTCCAACAAGCTCGTGTAACAGGCCTTCGAGAAGCTGCACGTTCCTTCCACCATATTGAAGGGAGACTCGGCAGGAATGTAGCACTGCCCGTGATTGCTGGCAGCAGGCTCCGGATGGCCACTTGGCACTACCCAGAGGGATGACAGTCGCGTTCGGCGTATGGCCCTGATGCAATGTACTGCATGTGCAACAGCAATTTCGCACCACAGTGGCACAGAGAACTGTCACAAATAGGTCAGATCAAGGACAGCTCGGAGCCAGACGGCATGTAGCTTGCAATTCACTGATTCCCCACCACCATTTGCGACTTCACTGGTGTCAAGCGAGACCTGATTGGAGGGCAGCGCGGGGTTCTGATGAAAGCTGGTTCTGCCTCGGTGGCAGAGATGGCCGCGTGTTGGTGATGAGGACGCAAGTACAGGGCCTGCAACCTACAGGGAATAGACAAAATAATGTGAACACTGTACTTACTTGGGAATGGTTTATTGACAAGGGTCTGGACCCCCATTTGGCTGTAATACAGCTACGATTGTTCTTGTAATACTGGCAGATAATGATTGCATAGTCTCGAGTAGAATGTTATGTCACTCTTCGATCAGAACGTGCCGGCCGCTGTGGCCGAGCGGTTCTAGGAGCTTCAATCCGGAATCGCGCGACTGCTACGGTCGCAGGTTCGAATCCTGCTTCGTTCATGGATGTGTGTGATGTCCTTAGATTAGTTAGGTTTAAGTAGTTCTAAGTTGTAGGGTATTGAGGACCTCAGATGTTCCAAGTCCCGTAGTGCTCAAAGAAATTTTTTTGATCAGAACCTCTTGTAACTCCTATAGTGATGAGGGAGGCGAAATCTGCTCAGGCGTCTGCGCTCCAATACCGCCCACAAGGGTTTAATAATGTTCAATTCCGGTGACTTTGCTGACCAGGGAAGACGGTGCAGTTCAGTTGCATGATCCTCATACCACGACTTTTGAATCATGGGGTGCACCTGGCCACCTGAAATGTTCACATAATCATTGACTGTAACACGCCCTTTGAGAGTAATGGTGGGACAAGAATACCATGGTAGGCTGCCAACACCATCACACTTCCACCTCCATGCTTAAGAGTTGGAATCAAGCAATCAGGATTGAAGACTTCTTTTGGCGTTCTCCAGACATAAACCCGGTCAGAAGTTGAAAATAACGAAAACCTTGACCCGCCGGTCCGTATGACGTGTTTCCTATGATCAGCCGTCCAGGGTTTACGGTCCTGACACCATGTTTTACGCTTCTTTGCGTTGGTTGTCGTCAGTAATGGTTTCGGTATAGCAGCTTGTCCATGAATATTCGCTTTATGGAGCTCTCGGCGGACAGTTTTGGTAGATACGGAGTCTCGAAGATGGCTGTTGAGCTCTGCAGTCACTTTAGCTGCCGTAGTTTTGTGTTGCTTTAACACAACTCGTGTTAGTGTACGACGGTCTCTGTCATTTAGTTTTGATTTGCGCCCAGTATTACGTTTGCACAATGAGGTCTTTCAATTTTTTGCGTAGGCTGTCATGACTGTTGAAACAGTTGCTCTTGAAACATTCAATGAGTTGGCTGTCTTGGTTGCTGATGCTCCAGCTAACCGGGCCCCCTGAATCTGCCCTCTTTAGTACTCTGTTAGGTCTTTCATTGCACGTCGACCTCTGTCTCTAAGTACAAATACGAAGTGTGCACTAGTCGTAAACAACCAGCGCTGATGCCTAGTCCGTACTGAACACGCTCAGTCCAGCGCGACACGTACCTTATCTGCGTTGTTGACAGTCAAACACAGCAGTCCCATTACCACCACTATTCACATTATTTTGCCTATCCCCTGTACGTGCCTGCATGCTAGACATATTGGAGCTACACCCGGAATTGTGGTCTGGGGTGTTATTTCGTATGAAGGCAGGAGAACTCACGTAGTTAACCCATGGGTCCTGACTCTAAATTTGTAAGTGAGTTTGGAGATTCGAACTGTTGTGATGCCATTCATGAAAAGCATTGCAAGGGGTGTTTTACAACACGATAATGTACGCCCACATACCGCCGTTGTATCCCATCATGCTGTACACAGCGTCGAAATGTTGCCTTGGCGTGCTCGATCACCAGATTTTCCAATCGGTCGCGTACGGGACATAATCAGACAGCTCCAGCGTCATGAAAACCAGCATTAACCGTCCCCGTATTGACCAACCAAGTGCAACAGGCATGGAACTTGATTCCACAAACTGACATCCGGCACCTGTACAACTCAATGCATGCACGTTTGTATGCTTGCATTCAGTATTGTGGCGGCTACACTGGTTATTAAAGTACCAACATTTCACATTTGCGACGGCTTTCCTGATGCTTACATTCACCTATAATCTTGCAACATTAACCACCTCAACATATTAACTACCCACATATATTACCGAGATTTCATTACTCTAAAACAATTATTTCTTGGTGTTGGTGTTTTTTGCTTCTGTGTTTTGGTTCACTGGACGCAGAGGAAGAGTGGCACAACGACACTAAGCTGAGCTGTTCACGCAGTACCACATCACACTACTTTTGCATCTGAGGGTTGTTACATTACTCTGTGTTTTGTGTTGAACGTTGTGCTGATTATATACTAGGCGATCTTTCAACGTTACGAAATAATTTACACAGAAACAAAGATAATTTTGGTAATGAGCCGAATGAATCATAAAAACTTTACTATTCTGTAGCGAGCCATCGGAAACCATCATGCGTCACCTCGGTTCCGAGAGTTCCGGAACCTGTACAGAAAATTGGAATATAGATCAACATAAACATCATTCTCGCCCTTTTTATAGCCCATGAAAACCACACTTTGCATGTTTCACCACCTTATATCGAGACCTTCAGAGGTGGTGGTCCAGACTGCTGGACACCGTTACCTCTAATACACAGTAGCACGTCCTCTTAAACTGATGCATGCCTGTATTCGTGGTAGCATACTGTCCACAAGTTCATCAAGGCACTGTTGGTCCAGATTGTCCCACTCCTCAACGGCGATTCGGCGTAGATCCCTCAGAGTGGTTGGTGGATCACGTCGTCCATAAACAGCCCTTTTCAATTTATCCCAGGTATGTTCGATAGGGTTCATGTCAGGAGAACATACTGGCCACTCTAGCCGAGTGATGTCATTATCCTGAAGGAAGTCATTCACAAGATGTATGTGCATGATGGAGTCGCGAATTGTCGTCCATGAAGATGAATGTCTCACCAATATGCTGCCGATATGGTTGCACTATTGCTCGGAGGATGGCATTCACGTATCGTACAGCTGTTACGGCGCCTTGCTTGACCACCAGTGGCATACGTCGGCCCCAAATAATGCCACCCCAAAACATCAGGGAACTTCCAAGTTGCTGCACTCTCTGGACAGCGTGTCTAAGGCCTTCAGCCTGTGTTGCCTCCAAACACTTCTCTGACGATTGTCTGGTTAAATGCATATGCGACACTCATCGGTGAAGAGAAAGTGATGCCAATCCTGAGCGATCATTTTGGCATGTTGTTGGGCCCATCTGTACCGCGCTGCAGTGTGTCGTGGTTGCAAAGATGGACCTCACCATCGACGTCGGGAGTGAAGTTGGCCACCATGCAGCCTATTGCGCAGCGTTTGAGCCGTCACACGACTTCCTGTGGCTGCACGAAAAGCATTATTCAACACGGTGGCGTTGCTGTCACGGTTCCTCCTAGCCATCCGCAGGTAGCAGTCATCCACTGCAGTAGTAGCCCTTGGACGGCCTGAGCGAGGCATGTCATGGACAGTTCTTGTCCCTCTGTATCTCCTCTACGTCCGAACAACATCGCTTTGGTTCACTCTGAGACGCCTGGACACTTTCCCTTGTTGAAAACCCTTCCCGGCACAAAGTAATAACGCGGACGCGATCGAACCGCGGTATTGACCGTCTAGGCATGGTTGAACTACAGACATCACGAACCGTGTACCTCCTCCCTGGTGGAATGACTGGAACTGATTGGCTGTCGGACTCCCTTCGTCTAAGAGGCGCTACTCGTGCATGGTTGTTACATCTTTGGGGGAGCTTAGTGGCATCTCTGTAACAGTCAAAGGGACTGTGTCTGTGATACAATATCCACATTCAACGTCTATCTTCAGGAGTTCTGGGAACCGGGGTGATGCAAAACTGTTTTTGATGTGTGTATGACGGTGCACCGCTGTCCCGGATGCATGCAATCATTCGGTTGGACGTTACATTCTCTCTTGGGGCAAACTGATCCACAACTGCTGTATCAGGTCCTTTTTATACCTCATACTGTCGCTGGGACAGACTTGTAGTCCGAGCTGTTCCCATACGTGTTCTGCCTGGGACATATTTGGGATCTAGTTGGTCACAGAAGTGTCACAACATCACCCATACAGTTCTTAAAGACACGTGCCGTGTTTGTACAAGCATTGTCCGGTTGAAAAATGGCATCAAAACATGAAACGTGACACCTAAAGGACGCAGAATGTCCGCCTGTGACGTACTGCTGTGTCGTCACAATTCCCTCTGACACTACCAACTGTGATCTGAAGTCATACCCTATGACTCTCCACACCATGATGTCAGTGTTAGCAACGCTGTGCTTTTCGGGACTATTGGAAGAACATGACTTCTCCCCAGGTCGCCATCATACACACCGACGATGGTCGTCCTGGGTAGTGCAAATCTGTGCTTCTTGATGCGCCATTCTGCGATCGTCCCTTGTGGTGATCAGACATGAACGACCGTAATGTTGACGACGAATATTCCTGTCGTCAGTTCCCGCAACATCGCCCCATTGTCATACGGAATGTCTCACAAATCTGAATACTGCTCGACCCAATCAACCAGCCAAATTGATCCCCCAGTGCGGCCCCTTTCAAATTGAGTCGGTTGCTGACAGTGCTGTTTGACACGAGCAGCTACGTGACATCTCGGAGTCCTAGGCAGTGATCGCTCAAGATCTGAAAATGTTCACGGCCTCATATACCGTACCAGACCTGGTAATAAAAATAAACACGTACAATATCAATGCACTCTGACGGACATTCTACCTGTCACAGAATATTGCAACTCAATCATTTGAATGAAAATCGTAGGTGGAGAAGGAGGTAAGGGGGGGGGGGGAGGGGGCGAGAAAGGAAGGGGAAGGGATGACTCACGTCAGCTGCATCGGGACATAATCTGACTCAGCGGCTGCTTGTGAAAATGTGTACCAGACCGGGATTCGAAAACGGGATCCCCTGCTTACTAGGCAGACGCGTTAAACACTGAGCGATCTGGGACGCAGTCTTACCGCAACTGCAGGGACTACCTCGGCACGCCTCACCGCCTACCCCACTCCGACCGAGCGCCACCTATCTGCAGTCCCTGTCCATTTCCTCCATGCACGCTACACTGAGACTACCGCAGGAGGTCAGATGTACACTGAGGAATGTGGATCCATTTGCTCAACGAGGCGAGTCAATTATATGAATGCGTGGTTCCGTTCTTTAGGACATGTCCGAAAGAACACACGCCACGCATTCATCTAATCTTTTACTTATACGGTGACAGCGCGTATGTGTACGATGTTACGTGGAGATCTACTATGTCTTCTGGGTGCTTCACTTTTTCAGGGAGTGTACACAGGAAATACTAGGCCTATTCGGAAAGGAAGGTCCGATAGGTGGCGAAGTGGAAACCACAGTGAAAATCAAAAATGTTTTATTTGCAACAGCCGGCTGGGGTAGCCGAGCGGTCCTAGGCGCTACAGTCTGGAACCGCGCGACCACTACGGTCGCAGGTTCGAATCCTGCCTCGGGCATGGATGAGTGTGACGTCCTTAGGTTAGTTAGCTTTAAGTAGTTCTAAGTTCTAGCAGACTGATGACCTCAGAAGTTACGTCTCATAGTGCTCACAGCCATTTGAACCACTTTATTTGTCACAGTTTGCTACGTCTTCCAGCTACTTCTCTACACAGTCGCCATTCCGACTTAGACCTTTATCGTGGAGGTGTACGAACTTTCCAATATCCCCGTCATAGAAGGCAGCCACCTGTTGTTTCCGTCACTTCTTTACACTGGTATGCAGGTCGTTGTCTGTATCAAAAGTTGTCTTCATAGCCAGAGGTCCATGTGAACAAAAGTGAGCGTCAGAGGGAGCCAAGTCCGGGCTGCATGGTGGATGATCAAATGCCTCCAATCGAAAACGCTGCAGGGGCGTCCTCATTGCCCTGCTGCGTGCAGGGAATTTTCATGAAGAAGGAAACGGGTGACAGATACTTTACGTGTGGTTGCGTGAAACTTCCTGGTAGATTAAAACTGTGTGCTGGAACGAGACTCGAACTTGGGACCTTTACCTTGCGCAAGCAAGTGCTCTACCAACTGAGCTACTCAAGCATCAGAGACGAACCCCCCCCCCCCCCCCCCCCCTCACAGCTTCAATTCTGCCAGTACCTCGTCTCCTACCTTCCAAACTTCACAGAAGCTCTTCTACGAACCTTGCAGAACTAGCACTCCAGGAAGAAAGGATGTTTCGGATACATGGCTTAGCCATTTCCAGAATGAGATTTTCACTCTGCAACGGAGTGTGCGCTGATATGAAACTTCCTGGCACATTAAAACTGTACCAGGAAGTTTCATATCAGCGCACACTCCGCTGCAGAGTGAAAATATCATTCTGGATGCATGAAATCAGGCAAAACCTCACTGGGTGCACCTATACTCGGCGGGAGAAACTGCTGCTCCAGCCGTCTTTAAGCGCTGACTGTGTGTACAAAACTGAAAAGAGAGACGTGATGTCATCGACAGGCATATTAGAGACACTGCCCAACATGTCTGTGCAAAGTTTCATCGGATTTCGACTTTCGTTTCCATTTCGCGACCTATCGGAACTTACTTTCCGAAATAACTTTCGAATACCCGAAGAATCTACGATATATTTTCGATTGAGTTCGGGCTCACTCTGTGTAGTTCGAAGATACAACAAGCAAGCGAAGCGTACTTACAAGGAGTTAGTGCAGGACTCAATACAGGGATACTCAAAAAGAAGGAACAGATATCAAACTTTGATTGCTTCCTAACCAGAAAAGATAGAAGCACAATTCCAACGTTCCTGGTAAGAGAAAAGTTCAAATTTTTATTCATTCAATGTGAATACCATGCTTACACGACAAATATAAAAACGGTGACTCATTTCCTGCCACACACGAAGCAACTGGTCCCTCGTTATCGGATTCACAGCTTCAACAATGCGATATCGCAGACTTTTAACGTTTCAGGCTTAGGGGGGATAAAAATGTGTTTTTTTTTTCTACGTAACCTCACAGATAAAAGCCAAAAGTTGCGCCGTCTGAAGACCTAGGTGGCCACCGGCGATGAAGTTCATCTTCTGGTCCTCCTCTTCCAATCCAACTTCTTAGTACGGTGTCAGTCGGGTAACGTCGGAAGTGCTTAGAGAAATTCTCTGAGTTAATTCTCTAAGCACGTCTGATGTTACTTGAATGACACCATTGCAGGACGCTGCATTGGAATAGGAGGAGCCGGTGGTCTTCCAGTTCTCCTGACATCACACCTTGTGACTTGTATCTGTGGGATCACGTAAAAGACCACGCTTTTATCCCCCATCCGCTACGCCTGACACTCTTGAAAGTCTGCGACATCGCATTGCTGAAGCTGTAAATTCGATAACGAGAGACCAGCTGCTTCCTGAGTGGCAGGAAATGAGCCGTGGTTATGATATTTCTCGTGTAACACATTGTGCTTGCACTGAATTCAACAAAAATTTGTGTTTCTATCTTTTGTAGTTTGGAAGCAATAAAGGTTTGAAATCGGTTCCGTATTTTTCAATAGCCCCATATAACTAGAAGTACTCGCATTTAAGATATTGTACAAAAAGGAAATCAAATTAATTCGTTGCGAAATCAGCATCAACTCAGATCTAACAAACTATGGGAAGCTGTTGTATTACTCTACTGTGGGGAACTGTTCATGAGCTTCACGTCCAACTTCATGTTCATAGATCTACTCTTCTAACAGCAGAATGTAATATCCATGGCAAAATTAGCACGCTGAATAAAGCACAATGGCGATTGTGTGCGCAACGTTGGCGCTGAGAGTATGCTGCGCGCACGTGAGTGACGCAGAAATTATAATAGCGGCTTCCGGGCGATATTTTCAATATAGACACTGTCAAAAGCTGCGCTGCGCGCTATAGGTGTACGGTATCGACGTATCGGCCGCACGTCAAGATCAGCTCGCGAAGCGGGGACAGCCTCTGTAACTCCACACCGCGCGCTCTCCACTCTCCACGCTACGGCGAGGCAGAGCAGCCGAGCAGCACCATCACTGGCTCTCGCTGGGAATCTACGGGAGGGCGATTTACTAACGGAAAACCAATATTATAGTTCGTATATGGCACTGTAAGTATAGTAAATACGAATGGGAAGTACAATAGCGCTCAAAATGGTTCAAACGGCTCTGAGCACTGTGGGACTTAACATCTGAGATTGTGGTTGGGTTGTTTGTGGGTAGAGACCAAACTACGAGGTCATCGGTCTCGTCAGATCAGGGAAGGACGGGGAAGGAAGTCGGCCGTGCCCTTTCAGAAGAACCATCCCGGCATGTGCCTGGAGCGATTTAGGGAAATCACGGAAAACTTAAATCAGGATGGCCGGACGCGAGTTTGAACCATCGTCGTCCCGAATGCGAGTCCAGTGTGCTAACCACTGCGCCACCTCGCTCGGTAAAACAACTGAGGTTCAAAATGGTTCAAATGGCTCTGAGCACTATGGGACTTAACATCTATGGTCATCAGTCCCCTAGAACTCAGAACTACTTAAACCTAACTAACCTAAGGACAGCACACAACACCCAGCCATCACGAGGCAGAGAAAATCCCTGACCCCGCCGGGAATCGAACCCGGGAAACAACTGAGGTCATCAGTCCCTTAGACTTAGAACTACTTAAACCTAACTAACCTAAGGACATCACACATATCCATGCCCGAGGCAGGATTCCAACCTGTGAGCGTAGCAGCACCGTGGTTCCGAATTGAAGCGCCTAGAACCGCTCGGCCACAACGGCCGGCAAACTAGCGCTCCATTAACACAGTTTCATTATGTGCCCAAGGCAGAAAAATGGCGGTGAAATCATGGAGACATGTGTCTGCGAAACAATAAACAAAATGAAATTAAGGATATTACACGTATCAGAACAATATAAGGGAGTAGCACAGTTGAGGATTACACAGAAATGGTGCAGTGCGAAGCTCCGCTTACTGACCCGAAATCAGGCTTACGCGTTCCATGAAAGAGAATAAATTATTTATTTAAATTGTGAATGTTACGAAAGTTTCGAGAAGCGGCCAGCCTGGGCGAAATTATGGTGAGATACTAACGGAAGTGATTTTAGGCCCAGAAAAAGCGATGGTGGACGTAGATCCTCGCCTTCTTAGAAAATGAGACTGGTGGCTGTGAAGTAAATGCTTAGCGGTTTGATCGAGTAAATTTTGGAATATTCGATTGAATTGTCTTGGGAAATCAAGAAGCAGGCTATCTTAGTGTTCCGTGCAATACCTGCCAACTAGGAGAAAGACTGGCCGATGTTGCCCCTACTAGAAGAAGAACAGATTACCTTACTGGCCGCAATTTCCTCTAGAGGCCGCGCAAAATATAAGTCTGCATTAACGTGCCATTGTGGCACTCTCACATCAAAGATCTTAGTGTACCGACCCTCAGTGTTCCGCGGCCATGAGAGAGAAAAAATGTAGAAACCTGTGATTTGTTACAACTGAAGCGTCGACGAAGGGATGTCAGAGACTATGCAAAGAGATAAAACAGTTTCAAGCTGAAAATGAATTCTTTTACTCTAAGCAATGAATCTGCTGGGATGACTACATGTAAGATGTTGATACTGTCAAACACAACCAGATTCGAATTAAATCTTGGTTTGTGGCATGCAATAATTGTGGATCACATTCCGGAAATGAGTTTGTAAACTGTGCTTCAGAGGAACAAGAGGATATACACAATCTGACATTAGATTTCTGTAACGTATGTACGTGAATAGTAATGGAGAAAGTGTCAAGAATTCCACGTCATGCCTATCCAAATAGTCGACTCTCCCGTCACCCGGAAACACACACTATGATACACCGCCAATACCGATGTGAAAGAAGTGATTTTTGTATATGGCAGTCATGTCTCATTTTGTTTACTTGTACTTAAATATCAACGAGTACAGAGGTTTACCGTGGCCCATTAGTCCATGCGACGTTATTCCAATGGCAATGTCACCACAACCACGCCAGTCTCTGCGATAATCCATGAGCGGGAGTACACTTATGTGGCTGTGGTTTCTGTACGTGGTAGTCAGGTGTGCTTTTGACTGTTGTTGTCCAGTTGTTAAATGGTGAATTATTAACCTTAGTATTGACCTTCTATAAACTGTTAGAATTCACGATGTAGTTGGCCATTCGTGTCAACAATACATTTTGCTACGACAGTTGACCTGGTTATGACGATCACATTGAATTCTTAATCAGACTGAAAGTCCTTGTAGATGCATACAACCATTACTAATATAATTATTGGGAAGACTTTAAAAAGCCTGTATGATTTCTTAAAAACAGTCGCTGGTTTCCTCTGTTTCTTTTCATTTTTTTTTTATTTATTTTTTTTATTAACTATCATGACGCGTTTCGCTTTTAACTCATAATCTGCCGTGGGATACCATTTAAGGGCACAGAATCATAATTTAGTTTCCAATTAAAATTTTTTATAAATATCGCACACTGAAAATAAGGATAATAATTTGGATATACTCCAATGGTCAAACTCAGTCCCTTTTGATTAACGAGCAAACAAGAAGCAACCGTAACTGGTATTTTAGCCTTTTCGACGAACTATCCTTTTGACGAAACAAAATATATTAATATATTAGCCCTTTTCTGCTTATGCCATTACCTGAGTTATTGATAACTTTTCATTTCTGAAAGTTTAACTTGGTGTAATGTTATACCTATTTTTGCACTAGGTCAGGTAAGTGACGAACCATGAGGCTTTCTTCTGTTGTGAAATTTAAATTATAACCTTCTGTTTATGAAGTCTTAAGTTATCCAATGCTGTACGTATTTGCATCTGGTCGGATGATCAACGACCCAAGAACTTTTACTTTGTAATAAAAATGAAAATGTATTTCCACGCGAAGTTACGTAGCCAATTCACACTATAATAGATTTCAATTGGTGATAACTTGACAATTTGACAAATTTATTTAAACAAAAAGCCTTGAAAGGATTGTTATACGCTGCTTTTATGGTAATTATGTCACTCGAATTCTTGTAAGATAGGATTTATGCTAGTGCATGGGCAAGCAGTTTTTAAGCGTTTTATATACTGACAGGCGCTTTCGGCAACTGCTACTTAAAAATTTAAATGTAATACTTCATTGGGCACGAATCTGGGTGGCGCTCTTTGAACGTGAACAGACGCGGTTACGGCAGCTAGCGTGACAGAGCCTGTGGCGCTGGCCACTGCTCGTGGGGTACTTCAACAGTTAGGGTCGAACTGTGTAACTAATTGTGCTACCTGTTATTCTGCATATTAGTAATGACTGTATTTGACGTCTACATCGAAGTCTCGTGTATTTGTATCGAAAATGCTATCTCTTTTTGCCGGCCGCGGTGGTCTCGCGGTTCTAGGCGCTCAGTCCGGAGCCGCGCGATTGCTACGGTCGCAGGTTCGAATCCTGCCTCGGGCATGGATGTGTGTGATGTCCTTAGGTTAGTTAGGTTTAAGTAGTTCTAAGTTCTGGGGGACTGATGACCACAGATGTTAAGTCCCATAGTGCTCAGAGCCATTTGAACCATTTTTTGCTATCTCTTTATGTATAAAAAAGCGTTTTGTTTTCCAATATTGTTCGATTACAACTGACATTTATAAAAATTTGCGTTTCTGTTACCTGTGTCTGCTTATGATAGGTCTCGGGTAAAGGACTAAACTCAAAACGCGTCGTGACAGTTAATAAACAAATTCAGGAAAGACCAGCAACTGTTTTTAAGCAATCCCACAACCTTTATAAATTGTTTCCAGTAATTATAAGATTACGCTGGGCAACAAAAAAAAACTTAATTGCTTTTGGTATGTAACAGCTAAATTTTGTCACTTCTGGGCACAGAGTCCAAGATTCACGTCATTTTTTCTATAACGTAAAGTTCTGTCACAATGTGACTTCGTGATAAACTAAAAAGTTAGCGTAACATGTGTAACGGGGATGAAAAATAGTTTAATTTTTCAACGTAAATTAACCTTTTATGCACTTGAAACACTTATTTATTACATTGGCTTATATTTTTACGCTCATTAAAGTATGCCATATACATTCTTGTATATTAACAACAGATCGTAATGTAGGGAATCGTGAAGTGCATTTCATACTGATGATTGAACAGAGACTGAACATGTTTCCTATCCTAGCCAACTTGTTTCATATGCGTGCACGTCCGCCACTGGGCAGTCTTTTGTTTTCTTCCAGAGTATCGCGTTTCTGACAGTCCGTCCCGCTTGGCTGGCTGTCGCATATAACTTTCAGTAGGCGCGTGCGGTATGTCTCGTGGTGCTCACGAACTTTGCCTCGCGAGATCCACTCAGAGGCTTTGGTGTGAACTGCAGTTTGAGATAGCACTGTCTGCCGTAAGGTACACCATTTTGGGCTAAGTTTTGATATCGTGCGGACGCTGGTCTGTCGTTTTCTGACACACTGCACATACATGAGATCACTTGGCTTGAACAACGCTTTTCATGCGTGTTTCACTCACGTTTCGTGTAGACCGCGCAATACTATTTTTCTGATTCATGTTCCTAGCGGAACAGTTTCTCTCGTCGCGTATGTATTTAAATTCTGATGGAACGCTGTATACCTTTGTGTTAGATGCTGGAAGATGTACCCATATCGATAAAGATACCCAGTTCTGTTTTCCACACCTAAGAGCCCTAATACAAATCAGTACCTCTCTGTCTACTGTTAGGAAGTAGATTATGTTCGCCATGTTATCTCTGTATAACAAATATCTGATGTATTTTGCACAACATGTCAGACAGTTTATAGTCATCTTTGGGTTGCCCATCACGTAATCACTGATTTCAAAATTTATTTTCTATAATATTTAGATTAGGATCGTGTAAATTGCAAAGACATTTGCACTGCATGAGCCTTGGCCTATAATATAAGAAACGTCACACAAAGTATTCATTAGCCTCGTAGTATTCCATACTAGGATTAATTAATCGGTTTGCTTCTGAAACATATCTGTGAAATCTCCTTCGTGCTTGTGAATGTTCAGTTGTCTGTCGTTAAACCTTCGGTGTCAGATAGCGTTATCACAGGGCTATTTCAGAAACACTGGCCAGGCGTGAGCAGGACTCACGCACTGAGGGTTTCGTACAAACATGGCTATGTATGTAGACAGTTTGTCTATTCCTGTAATCGAGGACATTGACGATTTTGCCCGTAATCGACATTGATGCTCCAAAATATCAATCCCAGTGGGTTCCAAAACTTTCGAGAATGTTTTAATTTCTAGTTTCAAGTCGGATAACTAACAACAAAAGAAATACTTTATTCGTGTGATATAATTAAAAATTAACAATTTCGGATTTCTCCCTTTACTTATACCATGAAATCTTCATTCTTGCCAGATTTCATGATTCCAGGTCAACGGTTTTGATGGGCAAGTTTTCGAGTATCAAAATATGTGAACATATGTTTTGATTGAACTGACTTACAAACTTAAAATTTTTACCCCGCCAAGGGACCATAGATCTTAGTATGTGACATAAAACTGAACTAAATACGCCAACCTGTTTCAGAGAAACAGGATCTTAACAGATGGACAGGAAAACAGACAGATATACACTGCAGCGCCAAAAAAACTGATATAGGCACGTGTATTCAAATACAGAGATATGTAAACAGGCAGAATTCGGCGCTGCGGCCGGCAACGCGTATATATAAGACAACAGCTGTCTGGCGCAGTTGTCAGATCGGTTCCTGTTGCTACAATAGCAGGTTATCACGACTTAGTTGCGTTTGAACGTGGTCTTACAGTCGGCACACGAACGATGAGACACAGCAACACCGAGGTAGCGATGATGTAGGGATTGTCTCGTACGACCATTTCATGAGTATACCGTGAATATCAGGAATCCGGTAAAGCGTCAAATCTCCGACATTGCTGCTGCCGGAAAAAGATTCTGCAAGAATGGGACCAACGGCTACTGAAGAGAATCGTTCAACGTGATAGAAGTGCAAACCTTCAGCAAATGGCTGCAGATTTCAATGTTGGGTCATCAACAAGTGTCATCCTGCGAACCATCACCAAAATAACATCGATATGGGCTTTCAGATCCTAAGGCCCACTCGTGTACCCTTGATGACCGCACGACACAAAACTTTACGCCTCTCCTGGGCCCGTCAGCATCGACATTGGACTGTTGATGACTGGAAACATGTTGCCTGGTCGGACGAGTCTCGTTTCAAATTGTATAGAGCGGACGGACGTTTATGGGTATGGAGACAACGTCATGATTCCATGAAACCTGCATGTCAGATGGGGACTATTCAAGCTGGTGGAGGCTCTGAAATGGTGTGGGGTGTGTGCAATTGGAGTGATATGGGACCCCTCAAACATCTAGCTACGACTCTGACAGGTAACACGTACGCAAGCTTCCTGTCTGATCACCTGCGTCCATTCACGTCCATTGTGCATTCCGACGGACTCAGGCAATTCCAGCAGGACAATGCGACACCCCACACGTCCAGAATTGCAGTAGCGTGGCTCCGGGAACACTCATCTGAGATTAAATACTTTCGCTAGCTACCAATCTCTCCAGACATGAACATTATTGAGCATATCTGGGATGTCTTGTAACGTGCTGTTCGGAAGAGATCCCCACCGCCTCGTACTATTACGGATTTATGGACAGCCCTGCAAGATACATGGTGTCAGTTGCCTCCAGCACTTCTTCGGACATTAGTAGAGTCCATGCCAAGTCGTGTTGTGGCACTTCTGCGTTCTCGTCGGGGCCCCTACATGATATTAAGCAAGTGTACCAGTTTCTTTGGATCTTCACTGTACCAGTTTCTTCGGCTGATCACTGCATAAAAAAATGACAAAAAGTATTTTTTCATGTTACATAATTAAAAATTAACAGTTATCGGATTTTTCCTTTACTTACAATGTAAAAACCTTGCTTCCTGCCGAATTTCAAGATTCTGGATTAAAGGAACGTGCACTACAGTTTTTAATGACTGAGTTTTCGAGTATAAAAATATGTGATTAAATTGGCTTAGACGCTTGAAACTGTTGCATCGCCAAAGGACCATAGAGCTTAATTTGTGACACAATTTTGAACCTGATATTTCTACTCCTTCCTGAGAAAAAATGATTCTCACAGTCGGACAGACTGACTGACTGACAGACAGACAGACAGACAGACAGACGAACGGACGGATAACAAAGCAATACTTTTCGGTCCGTTTTTACAGATTGGTGCACTGAATCCTAAAAATGGCCACTAATTACATCATAAGTTGTCTAAAAATTTCTGTGGGCATTAAGTAAAGTTACCAGAGAACGGTTAGCCTTTATGATGATACGCTGAGCACTTCCCGGTAGGACGAGGGAGAGAGACCGAGAGCTGACAACAGTCCTGAGCAAACACCGGCCAGCTCTGCAGAGCACGTTTGTCGAGCGAAACCGCAGCGGTGGGGTGCAGGTGAGTAACGGCGAACACGCAGCGATTAATCTGCGGCTCAGCCCAATCCCGTCAGACAGATCAGCGCTGGAGCGCTCTTCGTTTAATCGGATTGCTCGAAATTGGTCCATCGAACGCGATATGCAGGAAAAAATGCAGATGACTTTGCTGATAATGCGCAATTCAGCTTAACGGCTGCAAATTGTGCGGTCTGCAGATCGGGTGCTTGCCGACGAAAGGGCCACTCTGCAATCTACTCTATTGTGTAGCAGCTGCAGATACAGACGCACCGGCACCTAACCGACTGTCATGAGCATTTTGTGAAACTGTGACGAGCACTGGAAAACAGTCTACGGACTTTTCGTCTTACAGGGCCACTGTGCTACTTTAACAGTAGATATACTCATATGGGTATGGTGTCTGTTGTTTCGGACATGTTCGAAAGAACAGACACCATATCCATATAAGTATATAGTTTTGTTGAGTGTGCAGAATGTTAGCCTATAACATTCAAGAACTACTGTAATTCCAAAAACGTTTATGTGTCCAGTACTACCTGACCTTACCTTATCCACTTCTACTGTTAAACGAAATTATAATTGTATATTAATACTTTCAGGTGATGACGGGTGTTGATAGATATCGACGGAGACAGGTGAAAATGTGTGCCCCGGCCGGGACTCGAACCCGGGATCTCTTGTTTACATGGCAGACGCTCTATCCATCTTTTATTTTTGTTGATCCTATTTTGTTCTATATTGTTCATTGAATATGTTCGTGGCGGACGTCCGCTGACACTCGTTCAGGTTGTTCGTTGATCCGTTTCCTCAGTTTTTTATCACAGAGGGCAGCTAAACCTGGCGATGCCGGGAATGCCATTCTTCTTCTGTGCGGATGAACACATATTATACGAACCCTTACGGGTCTTGGTAAGAATGTCTTCCACAAGTAATGAGTGCGTTGGGTAGGGACACTACGAATGTAGTGTGTGGACATACAAGGTGAGAATGTGGGTCTCGCGGGAGGCGTGCGCGAGATAGTCTCCGCAGTCGCATTATTGTCTGTGCCCTCGGTGGCTCAGTTCGGCGCTAGCGGCCGTGCAAAGCGGAGGTCCGATACTTCCGCCTGTGTGGCGTGTGCGAGTGTTTGTTTACAGGTGTCTGCGCGCGGGCTAGTAACAACGATCATGGCGAACAAGTACAGGAAAACTACATTACGATTCAATTTCTGCATAGACTACGAACGACCAAAGGCTTTAGCAGTGGAACGATTCATTCGAGAGGACGTCAAGATACCGCCAAACGATTTTGTCGGAATTCACCTGTCCATCGTTAGTCCCACGGTGTATGTTAAGATGGTAAATTACGCGGCGTGTGAGAGAATTCTACAGGCGACAAAAGCAGGTCTCCGATTTTGCCATAGTGACGGGAATGTCGGCACAGTATCTGTAGAACATGCTGGTCTGGGTGTACGGACAATACGTGTTTTTGAGCTGCCATTTGGGCTCCCGGCTGACGAAGTTATCGAGGCTTTTAAGCCATACGGCACGGTACATGGTCACATAGCAGAACGCTGGACACAATTCGCCACGTATCCCGTTCTTAACGGAGTGCGACAGATCACTATTGATCTTCAGAAGTATGTACCGTCCTATCTGACAACTGGTGGTTGTCGGGCGGTGATGATTTACGATGGTCAACCACGTACATGTTCTGGCTGTGGACAGAAGGGACACCTCAGGTCGAACTGTATGTAACGGCGGATTACGCAACTGCCTTCAGATGTGCGGGATCCGTCGCCGGCGATGATAGTATTACCGATCACCTATGCCAAAGCCCTCACTGCGTCCGCTGATGACCGAAAGGACACAGCCCCGGTGGAAGATCAAGACGGCACTCTCCGAAACCTTGTAGCAGACGTCGGGATGACAGAGGATGCTGCTCCATTGAGCATACAATCTACGGTGACAACATCAGATGAGACCGAACTCCCACCAAGCACACCGATAGTACACGAAGCAGTTCCAGCCACTACGGATGCTGTTCCGTCTGGAACGCACTCTGTGACGACGACATCAGTTTCGACCGAACTCCCGCCAAGTACAACGATGGGACTCGAAACACTTCCAGTTCCTACGGATGCTTTTCTGTCGGGCAGCCGTGATTCCCTACAATCTGAGGACACGGAAGAGAGATCACACAAACAACGTTCCCCGAAAAGGAGGAAACGACGTCGTCGCACTACATCTCCTAGGGATGACTCCCCTTGCCCCGACGACGATATGCCTGTGGACCAAGACGACACAACAGCCTCTACGAAACAGGATGAGGCAATGGAAACTGTTCGATCAGACCCGCAGCGGTCTGTCACTTTGACGGTACCGGGACGTGGTGATGCTGAAGAGGAATCATGACCAGTTGGCTCTCCAGACGCAGATGCTGTGACTATGGACACGAATGTATCACTGCCTGCAAAGATGTGGTATGAGGATATTGAGGAGGCGCCGGACGTCATACAGAGGCAGCCGGCACTCCCAAAGACAGCCTAATAATTGCTGAAGGTGAAGAGAGAGGGGCGAGAGAACGTCTTCTAACTCAGCCCCCAGCGCCGATGCTGGGAGATGTTGTTGCGCCTCGACAGAGTGGGATTCAACGCCATGCGAACCGTATTGCGACATTAAATATAAATGAGGTGCGTTCACCGGCCAAAATACACCTACTGAAGGAAACGATTTGGGCATCTGATGTGGATATTGCTTTGCTGCAGGAAGTCCACATAGCTGTACTCCCATACGTCGCAGGCTACCAGTCCTATTGGTCACATGGAGATCACACTGGGAGTGGGCTGGCAGTTTACGCGCGAGATGGCTTCCCAGTGGAAAACGTGTGTTATCTTCCGTCGGCCAGGGAAATGGCTTTCAATCTCGCTGCCGATTGTTTCCCGACGGTGCATAAAGATTGATGACGACGTTTGGTACACGCATCATCAATCTTTATGCACCGTCGGGAAACAAGCGGCAGCGAGAAAGGGCTCAATTTTATGCAGAAGACATTGCCTCACTATTCCATGGACGTTATGAATGTGTAATAATTGGTGGAGATTTCAACTGTGTTCTCAGCCAGAAAGACCAATGGCCCCAAGCAAACATCAGCCAGGAGTTGCGAATCGTTGTCAACGACCTTGTACTTAGTGACACGTGGGAATTACGACATGGAGATGCACCGGGATACACCTATGTGACAAGTCATTCGGCGAGCAGGTTGGGTCGCATTTATATCTCACGGGCTCATGTAAATGATGTCCAGGACGCGGAACGCTGGCCATTGGCATTTTCCGATCACAGCGCTTACATCTGTGCGGTGCTTCTTCCCCGTAGAGAGGTGTGGAACAGTAAGGGCCCGTGGAAATTAAACATTCAACATCTACATGATCCTGAATGCCGTCAACGGATCCTTGAGACATGGACGATGTGCGAGCGAAGGGTTGGAAGGTATGCGACGAAGCTTGATTGGTGGCTGACTTGTGCTAAACCGGCGCTTCGCCGTACGTTCATCTCATGTAGCAGGGAGATGGCAGAATGGCGCCGCCGTACGACCGACTTTTATTTTGCAGCGCTGCGCGACCTGGATGATGGTCCGCCGGGACAGGACATCTGGCTCGAACGCAAAAGGATAAAAGCTAAACTAGTGGCTTTAGCTCGGAAACATCTTCAGGGAACAATGGTGCGCACCAGATGTCACGATATGATAATGCACGAGATTCCTCCCATGCACCACGTCGTGAATGAACGAAAGCACCGACGACGAGTTTTGGTACGGGAATTAATTACCCGCAAAGACCGAAGAGTGACGCGTCAAGCGGACATTTTCTCTGCATTCATCGACCATTACCAACACATCCATCGGGAAGAAACAGCCCCTGTCGATGACCTCGAACGTATAGCCACGTACGTCTCCCGTACACTGACGGTGGAAGCCGCGGGAACCTTACTGGAAGCCATTTGAGGAAGTACATGATGCGATCGCAAAGGGTGCGTTGAATCGGTCCCCAGGCATTGATGGACTTCCTGCTGAATTTTATCGAGAATTTCGCAACGAAATGGCACCGCGATGGACGGAAATGTACGACGAGATGTTAAATTCCGATGCGCCTATTCCACCGGCTTTTATGGAAGGCCTCTTGGTGCCAGTACATAAACCGAAGCCAGGAATTACGGTCACGCATTATCGCCCCATCACACTGCTTAATGCCGACTATAAGATCTTTGCACGGTTGCTAGCGTCCCGATGTCGTATGTTAATTCGTAGTGTTCTCTCTCCAGAACAGACGACACCGGGGGGATCGGTGAATGTGCAAACAGCTACTGGCGAATGCCGTGATGTGACAGCGCTGGCGGAGGAGTGCCGGCTTAAAGCGGCGATGGTGGCGGTTGATTTTGACAGTGCTTTTGATAAGGTGCGCCACAACTATCTGTACGCTGTACTGGAACAAATGGGATTTCCAGACCGTTTTACTGGTGTCATTAGAAGGATTTATGGGGGCGCACAATCCATGGTACAGGTTAATGAGCGTATAGCAGGGCCCAATCAAATTCGACGATCTATTCGCCAGGGCTGCCCTCTTTCGATGCTGCTGTTCGCGATAGCGTTGGAACCATTAATTGGGAGGCTAACAAATTCTCTTTCTGGGATGGAACTGCGGGGCTACACCTTCAAATGGCGTGCCTATGCGGACGACCTCCTTATGCTCATTCGTTCTGAGGAAGAGGTGAAGACGGTCCTTGAACTGTTGTTGGACCACAGTGTGACGGCGGGTAGTGCAGTGAACCTGAACAAATCGGCAGCAACGCCGGTTGGAAGGGGCCTTACGCCGGAAGAAATCAGTACGTTTCCTTTTGTGCAACGATTCCGGTATCTCGGCATAGACTTTACCTCATCTGTAAAACATACTGCGGCAGTTAACTACCGACATATTTTACAGACAACACGTACCATGGTCCGACAACATCTCCTACGGCGCCTTGATCCTTTGCAGCGAGTCGAATATCTGAACACTTACGTGGTTTCTCGAATGGTGCATATTTCGCAGATCCTGCCCCTACCGCCCACGCTCGGACGTCGACTTCAATCAGCACTAGGCTATTTTGTGATGATTGGGTCGCCCCTCAAGGTGCGATACGCAACGCTCACGCTCCCTACGGACAAGGGGGGACTCGGACTTACGAATGTTCACTGCCGAGCGACGGCGCTCCTTCTAGCCACGATGTACAAGCAATGGCGTAGCGGGCGTGATTCCCTTACATCGCCCCTACTGGATCTCCTAGTTCCAGCGTCCCTCACACCTCCGGTGGCGGTGGGCAACATTACGCCACATTTTGCGCATGTATCAACATTTATCATGGAACTTAGTTATATCAGAGACGAGCTTCCGCGCACGAGGCCGCCATGCGCGAAGGATTTTTATGTTTGGCTGCTACGACGGATAAGTCGTAATGTCATTGAACTCAAACACCCCACGTTGCATTGGCCGAAGATTTGGAGACATGTGCACCAAAAATTCCTTCCTACCTTCGTTCGGGCACTGTGGTTCTCTGTTGCCTGTGGCAAGTTCAACACCAACCAACGGCTCCATGCAATTGGACTAGTGGACACTCCACTATGCCCGAAATGTCGCCAAGTGGATGACGACCATCACCGCTTAACTTGTATCGCGGTGGAGGATGTATGGCTCCTAGGAAGACAGATGGTGGCTTGCTACCTCCGTGTGACCCCGCAACATATTACACCTGCTCCCTTCTTACATCCGGAGAGTGACTACTTTCCAGCGACTAAATTGCAGTCAATCATCTGGGTCAAAGGTTGGACGATCGCGTACCTCTATGGGGATGCTGCCAAGTCGCGACTTGACTTTTGGTATTTCTTGCAGCAAGCCCACAATGAGGTTCATAGATGGTCACACTATCGGAAAACCTTTGCCAACTATCTTCAGGCAGTCTTCCTCGACCCACCACGCAGTTGGGATGTGCCGGGTGCAGTCGGTGTGCACATTTGACAGCTGATAATGAACCTCACGCTTCTCTCACCGCTCAATATGTAATGCACATACTATACCATGAAATGATCTATATGTTCCTTTTGACAGAGTGATCTTTATGGAAAATAAATAAATAAATAAAGCAATATCCCTGTTCCTTTAAATTTGTGATTTGTTTTACAATGATTTATTTATTTTTTTATTTTTTTATTTTTTTATTTTTTTATTTTTATTTCTTTATTTATTTCTATTTTTATTTTATTTTTTGCAGAGGATGCATTTCATTTAGTGTTTGTGAAGTGCCTAATTTTGTATCCAAATAGAATACCAAAAATAAAAAAAAGATAGTAGAGCACTTGTTAAAAAAAAGGATAGAGCGTCTGCCATGTAAGCAGGAGATCCCGGGTTCGAGACCCGGTCGGGGCACACATTTTCACCTGTTTCCGTTGATATCTATCAACGCCCGTCAGCAGCTGATGGTATTGATATACAGTTCTAATTTCGTTTAACAGTAGAAGTGTATAAGTTAAGGTCAGATAGTACTGGACACTTAAGCGTTTTTTGGAATTACAGTAGTTTTTGAATGCTATTCTTCACACTCAACAATACTATATAATTAAAAAACTCGAAATCATTACAATATAGGTTCGTTGATGTTTCTATACTTATCTCATCCTTTGAATTTTGGGCTTTTAAATTTTTGGAGGGCTGTATCGAACATGTAATTGTAATGCAGAAAAAAGACGTAATTTTGTAAGAAAAAAGGTCTAGTAGAGTTGTAAATGGTGTACACTTGAACTTGTCCATTAGCTCACCTAGTTAGTCAAGTAAATTATCAACTAGTTCCGTGCTGAAACCGTCTTCTCCCCGCCAACTCGTAGTTTCAGTTGTTCCCAGCCTTACAATGAGGTGACAAAACTCACGGGGTACTTACTAATATCGTGTCCGACCTCATTTTGCCCAGCGAACTGCAGAAATATTGAGCCATGCTCCCTTTAAAGCCGATCACAATTGTATAAATATTGCCGGTGCAGGATGTTGTGCAAGAACTGACCTCTCGATTATATCCCACAAATGTTCGGTGGGATCCATGTCGGGCTATCTGGGTGGCCAAATCATTCGCTTGAATCGTCCAGTATGTTCTCCAAACCAACCGTGAACAACTATGGCCCAGTGACATGACATCGTTATTTGGGAAAAAGCAGAAGCCGAACATAAGCATTTCCAGCCAATTATCGGTTCAGTTGGATCAGAACACCCAGTCCATTTCATGTAAACACAACCCACACCATCATGGAGCCTCCATCTGCTTGCACTGTGTCTCTTTGACAATCTGGATCCATGAATTCATGGGCTCTGCGCCACGCTCGAACCCTACCATCACCTCTTACAAACTGAAATCGGGTCTCATGTGACTATCCCACAGTTTTCCTGTGGTCTAGGGTCCAACCCATATGGTCACGACCCCAGGAGAGGCGCTACAGACGGCGTCTGCTGTCAGCAAAGGCATTCACGTCTATAGTCTGCTGCCACAGCCCATTAACGCCGTTTCGCCGTACTGTCTTAACTGATTCGTTCGTCGTACGTCCCACATAGTTTTCCGCCGTTATTTCGCGTACTGTTGCTTGTCTGTTAGCACTGACAACTCTATGCAAATTCCAATGCACTCGATCGTTAAGTGAAGACCATCGACCACTGCGTTGTCCGCCGTTAGAAGTAATGCCGAAAATTTGGCATTCTCTACACACTCTTCACAATGCGGATCTCGGAACGCCGACCGGAGTGGCCGAGCGGTTCTAGGCGCTATAGTCTGGAACAGCGCGACCACTACGGTCGCAGGTTCGAATCCTGCCTCGGGAATGGAATGGATGTTAGTTAGGTTTAAGTATTTCTAAGTTCTAGGGGACTGATGACCACAGAAGTTAAGTCCCATAGTGCTCAGAGCCATTTGAACCATTTGATCTCGGAACAGTTAATTCCGTAACGATTGCCGAAATGGAATGTCCTATGTGTCTAGCTCCAACTAACATTCCGCGTTCAGAGTCTCTTAAATTCCATTGTGCGTCAATAATCACGTCGGAAACCATTTCGCGTGAAAGATGTGAGCGCAAATGACAATTGCGCTAATGCATTGCCCTTTCATACCCCGTGTACGCGATACTATCGCTGTCTGTATATATGAGAATCGCTATCGCAGGACTTCTTTCACCTGAGTGTAAGTCTTGATGGTTTTTCATAAAATCATTGTGAAAATCCTTATCCACTTTCATTTCTGTCTTCTGACCCAATGCTTTATTTTCAGTTGCTCTACGCATTTGTATGTTAGATTTAAGATTTCGTCTTTACTCAAAGGACTAAGGGGAGTGTCTAAATTTTTAACATCATCGTAAAATACTGTTTCCTGCTCATCGATAACTGTTCTGTAAAAACACACAAAAAAACAATTACTTATAAAACACGTCTCATGATCATCTCTCTTCTTCTGTAAACCCATAAGCCTGTCATCTAATGTACTTCTTGGAGCTGCATATTTCTCACTTCATTCGTCTTATGAAGCCTTTCTTTTTCTGTGCCTTCATTCACGTTATTTTAATTCCGGATGTGTCCTAAATTTCTCTTCTTCTTGGCCTATAAAAGAAAAAAAAGGTAAAAATTAAGTGTTTATGCTATCTCCTTTGTCCGATACAGCCCGAAATCGCTTTGCCCAATTCAATCCAAGTGTACCTCTATAGTAGGTTAACATTCTCGTTGTTATCACTTGAGCCTACTATACAGACAGTAAAACAGGGGTTGGACAAACATACACTATGTGATTAAAAGTATACGGACACCTTGCTGAAAATGACTTACAAGTTCGTGGCGCCCTAAATCGGTAATACTGGAATCCAATATGGTGTTGGCCTACCCTTAGCATTGATGACAGCTTCTACTCTCGCAGGCATACGTTCAGTCAGGTGTTGGAAGGTTTCTTGGGGAATGACAGCCCATTCTTCACTGAGAAGAGGTATCGATGAACGTCGGTGAGGCCTGACACGAAATCGGCGTTCCAAAACATCCCAAAGGTGTCATATAGGATTCAGGTCAGTGTAATCCTCGAATTGCTCTTCAACAGGTGCTTAAAACATCAATGTAGGCCTGTGCTGAGATAGTGGCACGCAAACCAACAAAGGGTGCAAGCCCCCTCCATGGAAAACGCTACCACGCCATAAAACCACCGACTCCGAATTTTACTTTTGGCACTCCACACGCAGGCAGATTACGTTCACCGGGTATTCGCCATAACCACACCCTGCCATCGGATCGCCACATTGTATACCGTGATTCGCCACTCAACACAAAGTTTTTCCACTGTTCAATCGTCCAATGTTTACGTTCCTTACACCAAGCGCGGCGTCATTTGGCATTTACCGGCGTGATGTGTGGCTTATGAGCCGGCGCTCGACCACGAAATCCAAGTTTTCTCACCTCCTGCCTAACTGTCATAGTACTTGCAGTGTATCCTGATGCAGTTTGGAATTCCTGTGTGATGGTCTGGATAGATATCTGCCTATTACACATTGCGACACTTTTCAACTGTCTGCGGTCTCTGTCAGCCAACAGACAAGGTCGGTCTGTACGCTTTTGTGCTGTATGTGCCTCTTTTCGTTTCCACTTCACTATCACATCGGAAACAGTGGACCTAGGGATGTTTAGGAGTGTGGAAATCTCGCACAGACGTATGACACAAGTGACACCCAATCACCTTACCACGTACGAAGTCCATGAGTTCCGCGGAGCGCCCCATTGTGCCCTCTCACGATGTCCAAGAATTTCTTTGTTGTTTCAATAGTCATCATATCAGAAATTTACACAGCATATAGGGAAAACGGAAAAACTTCTGCCGATGAGTTGCAACGCGGACGAAAGCGTATGTTGCTGGATCGTGACAGACTGTCATTGAAGGGGGTTGTTACGGAAAATAACAGGACGACAGCTGCAAAAGTCACTGCAGAACTGAATATTTCACTCTCGGGAAACCTGTCAGCACCAAAAGACCGTGAAGAGAGCTTCATAAGCTGGAAATCCAAAATCACACATCAGTGATGGAAATGAACGTCACAGGAAAACGTGGTGCTGATGCCATGGAACGTGAACTGTGTTACAATGGAAGAAAGTCATTTGGTCGGATGAGTCTTGTTGTACACTGTTTACAACTTCTGTTCGAGTTTACGCCCCAAGAATGAAATATGGCGGGGGTTTGGTGATGATTTGGGTGGTCACACCTTAGTTACTGCACAAGATCTCATTACTGTCAAGGAGTACATGACTATTTTGGATGATCAGGTACACCTCATGGTACTACATTTGTTCCGTAATGGTGATGGTGTTTTCCAAGGCGACAGGGTCCCTGTTTACATAGCTCGTATCACCGAAGACTGGATTTGTGAGAACGGTATTTTGACGATCTAAGGCGACAGTTTGACAGACTCGGGCACGATACTGCTGAAGAAAATATCTAGCAACACTATCAAGCCAATTAACTACTTGCATAAGGGACAGAAGTGGACCAATGCGTTACTGACTTGCTCAGTTTCTCAAGCTGTTTCTCTGGAATAAATCATCCAATGTTTCTGAAATTGTAATAATTTGTTTGCCTGTGCACATACATTACATCTACCGATTTCGGTCCCGTTGGGATAATTCCTTCATAGAGCGTCAATTTTTTTGTCTTAGAGTATATTTAGTGGCAGTACTAAGGACTGATATAAAATTCGACGATAACATAAAATCGATATTAGGCAAGGCGAATGGATGACTAAGATCTGTTGGGAGTATTCCATGAAAATGCGGATCACATACAAGGTGCTAGTCCGACCAATTTTAGAGTAGTGTTCCAGGTTTGTAGTCCTTATCAATTAGGCTTCATATGGCAGCAGTCATCGAATGAATTCAGACGCTTTGCTAAGGTCTTAACATGTCAGTACAGTACACACGGAAACGTAACAGAAGTGCTTGAGAATCTTAAGTGGGAGTTCTTTGAAGAAAGATAGTGCTGATCTCGTGAAAACTTGTTAGATAAGTTTAGAAAACCTGTATTCAAAGGTACCCGTACGAACTTCATACCGCCACTGGGGCTAGCCAAAATGATTCGTCGGGCTTCAAAGCGCTGTTTTTTTTTTTTTTTAACGAGTAAACGACGTACAAAGTCAGGTGAAAAGAAACATACATTCGCCAAGTTTCTGGTACATTCTACAAATGTTCTATGTGTGCCCCTTGGACACCTAGCACTCATCCAAATGGCAATCCACTTCCGTATCTGTCAGCAGCAGTGATGCGTTCCTGTAGTGTTTACAGCGTTGTTGGCCCTGGAAGTACATAAAATTTGTCCTTAACATAAGTTGGCCTCAGATTTGGCGACCTAGGGGCCATGGCAACAGTGGAACATCACCCAGACCAGCACACCGTTTTCAGCGATGTGCCAGTCATTTCCTGAGAAAAGTGCGGACGATTGTGCTCCAATGAGATGGAACATAGCCCTGTTGAAAGATGTAAGTCTAGGACTCTGTAGTCACTTGGGTAACAAACACAACTAAGACATATCCAGATACACGGAACGTGTCATCATCTGCTCGAAGACGAATAACGGGCCATACACCTTTGTCTTGCATGTGGCACAGTAGACGTTCACTTTCGGCAAATCTATTTCCAACTGTGCATGAATATGCATATTTGCGAACGAATGCACGCTGAACGCTAGCATCCAACGAACACTTCTCCTACTCTAGCACACAAACAATCTCCTCTTGCACTGTCGCCATCTTGTAGAGCGCCGTGATGGGTCTGCCATCTAGCAGGTACGGGAACCACGCGGCGGCATTTTTAACCTTGCTGAGTTCTTCTATCTTTTCAGGTATTACCGCCTTTGTACGTCGTGTACCTGTTAATAGACAGTGCTTTTAAACCTGATGAATCATTTAGGCCAACCCTGCATATGTCACATAGGGGCCATCGAAATAAGACAGAGATCAGAAGGCACGTGCAGAGGCATACATACGTCATTACCTCCTCGCTCAGTACGAGAATAGAACAGAAAATCAATAACATTGGTACGATCTACCCTCCACCACATTCTGTACAGTAGCCTGCAGGTTATATACGAGGGTTGGAACTTTAATAGTGGCAACTATTTATTTACAGCTAGTACAAAATAGATACGTGTTTCAAAGTTTTACCGGCCTTCAAAGTAGTCACCAGAATTTTATATAACTGTTGCCAGCTATGTGGAAGTCGTAGGATACTCTTAGCAGTGCCAGTTGTGTTGACAGTCTGAGCGGCGCGGTCTATTGCCAGACAAATTTGTAGCAGTTCTGAAGCGAATGCCGTGAAGTGTTTCCTTCAGTTTAGAAATCTAGTTGAACTCACGATGGCTTAAGTCAGGTGAGTGCAGTAGTTGGTATAGCACTTAGCAGCCCTATCAGTCAAACAAATCAGTAACAGCTTGCACTGTACGTGTTTGAGCATTGTCCTGCAAAATGATGGTCAGGTCCTGCAGAAAGTATCATCACTTCTGTCTCTACGCTGTTCATTTTTGGAACACAACCTACGAACAGCTTAGAGACAGAAATGATGACACTTTCTGCAGGACCTGACCATCATTTCGCAGGAGGATGCTCAAACACGTACAGTGCAAGCTGTTACTGATTTGTTTGACTGATGGGGCTGCTAAGTGCTATACCAACTACTGCACTCACCTGACTTAAGCCATCGTGAGTTCAACTCAGTTTCTAAACTGAAGGAAACACTTCACGGCATTAGTTTCAGAACTGCTACAAATTCGTCGGGCAATAGACCGCGCCGCTCGAGCTGTCAACATAAACTGGCACTGCCAAAAGTATCCTACGACTTCCACATCGCTGGCAACGGGTTATACACAATGCTGGTAAGACTTTGAAACACGTATCTATTTTGTACGAGCTGTAAATAAATAGTTGCCACTATTAAAGTTCCAACACTCGTCTACGTAGATGTAGATAATAATCACGCACATTGACCAGTTGTGAGTGCACTGAAGGATTTACGTTTGGCATAGTGCTCGTACTACATTCAATCAGAAACTATTGCTACTGTCTCTTTGGTTGCAACTCTTTTCGTGTTTACGGATCGTTATACCACTGTGTCGTTAAGGTTTCCGGACTATTCATGACGAAACCACCACGGAATCGTACACAATCAATACGAGCCGCACACCATGTCTACACACGGTTTCTCATCCGTCAGCTTCTCGGCAGTGAGACGACGGCAGACACAAGATGCAGCGTAGGCGCAGATTTTAGACACAGCTTGCTCGTGTTCCCGATAACGAGATGGATAGGTCGATTACTGCAGCACACTGCACTGGTAACGAGGGTGGATCCGCTGGCCGACTTCTCTGTAGGCTGCTGCACGGATTTGCAACAAAGGAGCACAGGTCTTAGTGAAGTATCCAGGCTGTGAGAAGTAGGTGCGTCCTTAGCGAACAGGCATTCGTTTTACCATTCGTGAAATGGGTTCGGAACCATCCCCCCTGTTCTGAGAGAATGGTGTTGTCAGAAACGTCACAGTGTAGTAAATTGTATTTACAATCTCAATACCCAGTATACTGGATTCTGCTCTTCAAATGGTGCAACACCAGTGGTAAATTTAAAATATGGGCAGGAGTTTGCAAATATGATGTTGAGAAGAATTCCGCTGACTATCAGCGGAATAATGCCCCTCAACAGCTGCGGATCCCTAGAAGATAAAGTACTTTGGTAGAGAATAGGACAGAATCACCGACACACACACACACTATATATATATATATATATATATATATATATATATATATATATATATATATATATTGAACAATTCAATTCAATCACAATTGCCTTTAGCGTCTTTACAACTCATCGAGAGAAACAAAGTAGAAATTATACATATTCTGCTTACTTTCATTCAATGAAATGAAATGATCGTGTGACATTGACGGCCGGGAGGGGAGGTTCCTTCCGGGGTAGTTCAGCCGCTGAGCTGCAAATCTTGTTTCATGTGACGTCACATTCGGAGACTTGGGAGTCGGTGACGATGAAATGATGATAAGAACAACACGACACTCAGTCCACGAGCAGAGAAAATCTACAACACGGCCGGGAATCGAACGCGGGAGTGCTGCATGGTAGGCAAGCACGGTACCACTCAGCTACGTATGCGTACAGTTCCATTCAATAATGTCAATAGACATACAGTCATGGGTAATTTAGTTTTAAGCAAAATCGTTTTCACTGCACTAAAGCGCTCCATGAGAATAACATAAGTGTAATTAAAAGGAGGAGATAGATGGAACAAAGTAAGTAAATGTTTTGGTTATTTCAAAAAATAGCACAACTATTAACACATTTATCCCACTTTGGGACGAGATTGTCAGTGCCTTCATGGAAAAATGTTTGCCGTTGCCTAATGAACCTTCATTGTTCTCAGACGTGCACCTCTTCGTCCGAAGCAAATCGACAGTCACGAATGTCTTTCTTCGGGGCTCGAAAGATATGGGAAAAGCGTGGGGAGAGTTCGGGACTGCGTGGAGGATGTGTAAGTGCTTGCCATCTATACATGTGGGTGTGCCGAAATGTTGTCAAGGGTGTTACTTACTTTTTTCGATGACTCGTCGTCATTTGACTGCCCCTTATAGACTGTCCTCAACCACGACCATCATCTATATAATTATCTAAGGAATCAGGCAATACTAATTCATCCTCACAGTACCAGTGACTTTACTTGAAGACAGCCAGTTGTCTACATCAGTGCCCAATCAGGAACTCGTGAACGCAGTTCCGAACACACAGTAAACCATATGTACAGAGAGAACAACTTTATCACTAGAATGAAATTTTCACTCTACAGCGGGGTGTGCGCTCGGGACCTTTGCCTTTTGCGGGCAAGTACTCCACCAACTGAGCTACCTAAGCACGACACACGCACCGTCCTCACAGCTTTAATTCCGCCACTATCTCGTCTCCTACCTTCCAAACTTCACAAAAGTTCTGCAAACCTTGCAGAACTAGCGCTCCTTGAAGAAAGGATATTGCGGAGACATGGCTTAGCCACAGCGTGGGGGATGTTTCTAGAATGAAATTTTCACTCTACAGCGGAATGTGCGCTGACATGAAACTACCTGGCAAAGGTCCCGAGCTCAAGTCTCGGTCCGGCACACATTTTTAACCTGCCAGGAAGTTTCATATCAGCGCACACTTCGCTGTAGAGTGAAAATTTCATTCTAGAAACATCCCCCAGGCTGTGGCTAAGCTGGAAACATGTGGCATCACTACGTCTTTTCTAACAACTCCCATTTCTGCGTACAGGATCACGATGGAGGCGAGAGAAAGTTCCAAGGAGAATGGACGTTGCCAGGTGGCGTACGTCGTCACCATAAGCGACCAGCGCTTGGCGTGACATTGTGGGGCGTCAGTGAGTACACAACACGATAACCTCTGGTTCGCA
Source organism: Schistocerca piceifrons (assembly GCF_021461385.2). NCBI lineage: Eukaryota > Metazoa > Arthropoda > Insecta > Orthoptera > Acrididae > Schistocerca > Schistocerca piceifrons. The sequence goes on from NC_060140.1 coordinate 235,763,900, forward strand.
CAGCGAGCAATTTTGACAGGAGATGCTACACTTTCGACGTGTTCAGGATAATGGCTGTCACCTAATGTCAGTGTCTTCATGTCGCCTTTCAAAAATACAACGCAAGACAACATAGGATAAACTTTATTATATCCTGTCCTTGATACTGCAATTTTAATTTCCACAGGTAAACTTCATTACTCATTTATTTGTCAGGTTTCATCGGTCTATGCGAATCATAGCTACTATGGTTTACAGAACGCCAGTCCCATAATTTATAACGAGAGAATTAAATAATTAACAAAACATTAAAGAAAATGTGAGAGAGTATATGAATAAATACGCGGAGTGTTCTGTACGAAATGCAACACTTTTTCTGTGAAAGAAGATTTGTTTTATTTGGGACTGCAATGCAGTATACTATTCCCTACTCTTTCGACTGAAAAACCCTTTTTTTTTTCAACATACTCTGTGTTGAACGCGATGGCTTACACCACGCCACTGGAAGGGCTTGTACGCTCACGCCGGCCGCTGTGGCCGAGCGGTTCTAGGCTCTTCAGTCCGGAACCGCGTTGCCGCTACTGTCGCAGGTTCGAATCCTGCCCCGCGCATGGATGTGTGTGATGGCCTTAGGTTGGTTACGTTTGAGTAGTTCTAAGTCTAGGGGACTGATGACCTCAGATGTTAAGTCCCATAGTGCTTAGAGCCAGTTGAACCATTTGACATATCTGGACAGTCAAAGGGACTCTGTCTGTGATACAATACCCACAGTCAGTGTATGTTTTCAGGAGTTCTGCGAACCAGGGTGTTTCCAAACTTTTTTTTTTTATCTGTGTAATTTTCACTGACGTGAGTACATGTTGCAGTTTCTTATGAGTGAGTCAGTATTTTCAACAACAAATCAAAGTATGAAATGTATGATATTGAAGACAGAGTTAAAACTCAAAGACACCTGAACAAAGCCAGGAAAGACCTGTTTGAAACTATGCGAGAAGGTTATTGACTGTGAAAATTGTTTAAACAGACGAACTCTGGATGGTTCCAGTGGACACAAAAAAAATATTTTTCTCTAATGACATAAATTCTTGTGAACATATTTTCAAACCGGTAGAAGGCGTATGCGCTCTTCAGTTTCAGTGATTGGTATATGTTGTTGCAACGGTTCCCGTTGTATCGGTAGAGGGCATAATTTGCTCTTCAGTTGTAATAGCTGTGTTACATGTATATTTTTTGTGTATCTTGACCCATCTTAGTACTTGCTTACTAGTGGATCCAAACACCCTGAATGAATACGCTGTTACGGTTCGTGCCTATTACATCGCATGCTACAACGGACTAGTAGCACACGCCGTACGCCACTTCATGGCCTATGCGAGATCGAGTTACAGTCTTTGACCGTTTTTGACAGAACATGGCCCACTAATGTAACCTTTCTTTACAAGTCAATGGTGGCATTTTTCAACCTATACTATGACTTAAGTAGCTTTGTCGCGTTATTGTTGTTGTCTCTTGCTAGTATAGAATTACAAACCGTTTGTGTGACAGTTGTCTACTGTAAGAAAGATATGACATCCTCGTAAAATGGTGTCACACAGGAAAACACTTTAGAAGAAGTGTTTTCAAAAAAGTGGCTCTGAGCACTATGGGACTTTAATTCTAAGGTCGTCAATCCCCTAGAACTACTTAAACCTAACTAACCTAAGGACATCACACACATCCATGCCCGAGGCAGGATTCGAACCTACGACCGTAGCGGTCGTGCGGTTCCAGACTGTAGCGCCTAGAACCGCTCGGCCACCCCGGCCGGCAAGTGTTTCCAATGTCCCATGGAACCTCCCAGAGTTTCTTGGTCTAGTTAATTTTCATCCAGAGAATACTCCCTCTACAAGTTTAAAAAATCCTCACAGGAAAATATGACATTAGAGAAAATATTTGATTTTATGTCCCGTGCAACTTTCCAGAGATCGTCGATTTAAATAAGTTTCACCCTGCAGATAGATTATATAAATATAGTTCACTTTAAGAGACACGTGTCCAGCGCGGAGCACGAACCTGGCCGTATTTTTAGACGGACGGGAATCATTATTTGTCACTCTTCATCAGAGCCGCACCGCAGCCTCCCGAGGCAATTAGCAGGCCGGCATAATTCACGAGTCCCATTCAGCCCATTGTCGCCGTTTATTCAGGGGCGCGCCATTCATTCCGCACAGAACTTAGTCGAGCACCTTTTGTTCTTCGTAGAAAGTTTCCGTGCGCAGGATGAAACCCGACACGTCTTTGTTTAGCTCTCGGCTGGCTGGCATCAAAAAACCGGCCACGATGCTGCGCACGCCGCGAAAATTGAATTCCGCACTTGCTAGCTCGACAATAATTCTCACTTAACACGCGTTACTAAACGCTCGGTAGGAAGGTAGCGTCTTGGTGACTCTGGCCAGCACCAGAGTAACGGTCAGACATGAGAAATTTTTCACACACTGGTGTAACAAACGAGAAATAAGAAACTGGAGTATATTGTATATCGTTGCTGTGGGTTTAAGTCCGAAAACTGATATGATACAGCTTTACGTGTTATTCTGTCGTGTGCGTACTTCTTCATCTCTTCATAACTGCTGCAACGTACTTCTATTTGAACCTTCTTACAGTGTTCAAATCTTGGTTTCTATTTGCAAATTTTACCATTAACCACCGACCGTCCCCCTCCCCCACCTCCTGCTTGCAAAGTGACGATTTCTTGTTCCCTTAAGGTGTGACCCATCAAGCGATCATTTCTTTTCAGCTAGTTGTTTAATAATTTGTTTTATCACCAATCTGATTCCACACCTCCGCTTTAGTTACCCCATCTACGCATCTAATCTACAGTATTCTTCTGTAAAACACGATTTCAAAAACTTTTATTCTAATATAGACCGTACTGTTTATCATCAAATTCAACTTCCATATCAGACTATCAACAGAAAAATACACTCCTGGAAATTGAAATAAGAACACCGTGAATTCATTGTCCCAGGAAGGGGAAACTTTATTGACACATTCCTGGGGTCAGATACATCACATTATCACACTGACAGAACCACAGGCACATAGACACAGGCAACAGAGCATGCACAATGTCGGCACTAGTACAGTGTATATCCACCTTTCGCAGCAATGCAGGCTGCTATTCTCCCATGGAGACGATCGTAGAGATGCTGGATGTAGTCCTGTGGAACGGCTTGCCATGCCATTTCCACCTGGCGCCTCAGTTGGACCAGCGTTCGTGCTGGACGTGCAGACCGCGTGAGACGACGCTTCATCCAGTCCCAAACATGCTCAATGGGGGACAGATCCGGAGATCTTGCTGGCCAGGGTAGTTGACTTACACCTTCTAGAGCAAGTTCCCTTGCCGGTCTAGGAATGGTAGAACGATGGGTTCGATGACGGTTTGGATGTACCGTGCACTATTCAGTGTCCCCTCGACGATCACCAGTGGTGTACGGCCAGTGTAGGAGATCGCTCCCCACACCATGATGCCGGGTGTTGGCCGTGTGTGCCTCGGTCGTATGCAGTCCTGATTGTGGCGCTCACCTGCACGGCGCCAAACACGCATACGACCATCATTGGCACCAAGGCAGAAGCGACTCTCATCGCTGAAGTCGACACGTCTCCATTCGTCCCTCCATTCACGCCTGTCGCGACACCACTGGAGGCGGGCTGCACGATGTTGGGGCGTGAGCGGAAGACGGCCTAACGGTGTGCGGGACCGTAGCCCAGCTTCATGGAGACGGTTGCGAATGGTCCTCGCCGATACCCCAGGAGCAACAGTGTCCCTAATTTGCTGGGAAGTGGCGGTGCGGTCCCCTACGGCACTGCGTAGGATCCTACGGTCTTGGCGTGCATCCGTGCGTCGCTGCGGTCCGGTCCCAGGTCGACGGGCACGTGCACCTTCCGCCGACCACTGGCGACAACATCGATGTACTGTGGAGACCTCACGCCCCACGTGTTGAGCAATTCGGCGGTACGTCCACCCGGCCTCCCGCATGCCCACTATACGCCCTCGCTCAAAGTCCGTCAACTGCACATACGGTTCACGTCCACGCTGTCGCGGCATGCTACCAGTGTTAAAGACTGCGATGGAGCTCCGTATGCCACGGCAAACTGGCTGACACTGACGGCGGCGGTGCACAAATGCTGCGCAGCTAGCGCCATTCGACGGCCAACACCGCGGTTCCTGGTGTGTCCGCTGTGCCGTGCGTGTGATCATTGCTTGTACAGCCCTCTCGCAGTGTCCGGAGCAAGTATGGTGGGTCTGACACTCCGGTGTCAATGTGTTCTTTTTTCTATTTCCAGGAGTGTAATTTCGCTGAAGACTTCCTGATACTTAGATTAATGATGTATGTATCATACTGAGGAGACTAATGAAAATTTTTACCAAGACCGGGACTCGAAGCCGGGTCTCCTGCCCACTAGGGAGATGATCTAACCACTACACCACCCTGGCACAGAGACTCTGCAAAACTTCGCGGACTACCCTAGCATGCCTCCATCCTCTGTCCAAATTCCCATTCACACCTCAGCGCACTTCGCATTCCGTGTTTCCAGAGTTCTCTCGTTCAGGAACGTCGTTCTTATTACTGCTAATCAACATTTTATACCTTCACAACGTCTGCTATCGGCAGCAGTTTTGCTGTTCTTTTTCCTGTCTTCCTAGGCCAGAGCCTGTTTCCTTCAGTAACCCACAGTCTATACTGAGTTAGTCATTCCATCTTTTCCTTGGACTCCCAATATCTCTTCCACCAGATGGTAATTTATTTCTTACGATTTTCACAATCTTTCTTTCATCCATCCTGCCTATTTGTTCGTCCGATTCATCTTGTCTCTTATGTACATGATCACTTTACAACCATTTCTAAAGCTTGTATTTCAGTGTCTCGCAGTGTGTTACCCGTAATCCTTCGCAGAATCTTCATTTGTGTGGTTTCCAAAAGTCGTTTTATTTTTTATGTTTCCGGTCTTGCCGCAGCTGTGTTTAACTGGTCTCACTACCGTTTCGTATATTTCTGCCTTTGCATTTTTCCAATATGCTTATTTTTCCAAATAGTATCATTTAAACCCTCTGACACTTTATCTGCTTTTGCTGCTTGTTCTCAGCTCCCTCTTCGACATTTCCACTGCTGCCCAGTTCAGTGCCAAGACATTTAAATGTCACTACCGATTGAATAACTTTACCATCCACTTCCAGTTTATTTCTAACTGGTTCCATAGATGTGGTCATACATATGGTTTTTTGAGATTTTGGCTGCCTCGTTGAATATATGTTAATGCTTCTGCGGGTTATCTGCAGTGTTTTCCAGAAGAACTGCGTCGTTAACACAACAAATGATTTTTACTTCATCGTCCCCCAGTCTATAACCACTATCTGCCAGTATCTTCTTTAGCACCTCGTCCACGACTATACTGGGAAGTAGCGGATTCAAAGAGTCACCTTGTCCAATATCACTATTAACTGTTACGCAGCCAGTTAACGTGTAACCATTCGCCGTCTGGATGTAGTAGTTGTAATAAATGTCTTCAACTGTTTTTATTTAGCTGGAAGGACTCCTCCATTTTTAGAGCAGGTGTACCTCATCTGTTAACTGAATCCTATCGAAAACATTCTGTAAATTAGTAAAACAAAGATAAGCTCGTATGTTGTATTCAATGGACATCTCTACAACCTAGACGTACGAATACTGCATCTGTGCCTGAACTACAGAATAAAAATCATAATGCTCCTCTGCAAGGGCTGTAATGCTTTTTATTTTATTCTCTATTATCACTGTTATTAACTCAGTAGATTTGCCCCTCTGTAGTTGGATAGATCTTTATTATCGCCTTTTTTGTACATGAGATTGTAATACTCGTCCCTCATTTGTTTGGAATTTTATTACCTGTTATAACATCGTTAACCAGCTTGGTTCATTGTTCAGTTAGTGGACACCGTCCATACTTCAGAATTTCCTCTATTGTAACAGGCTTACAGCTTCTTCTACCTCTGCATGTGAAACAGTTACATCATCATTTACTTGTATTCTGCTCCCTGATCTCTCTTTGTTTCTTAGTGATTTTCTTACCCTTACGCAACTTTGTTAAATGTTTAACCCACGGTTCATCATTTAAGTCGTTCACTTTCAAAATTTCATTTAATTCTTTCCTCTGTTGACGTATCGTTCTCCAAATTTGTTTCTGTAACTCATATGGTCTAAATTTTTTGGAAAAGGTTTCCCATTGTTCCTGTTAAAAACGATTCACTGGTGCTTTTGTCTCTTTGCGAGTTCTTTTGCAGTCTTCATAAAACACTTGTGTTTTCAGTGTTTCATATTTCAAATAGGCATATCTCTTTTGTTATTACACATTTCCTTAACGTCTTTGTGAAACATGGTGTTCTGTTGAAATAGCAAAACTCGTGTACCAGTTTCAGCGTTTCGTTTCCTAATCCAGTTCCTTCAGGAACTGACTCCATTTTACTGTATCTCAGTACCATTTTTTTATTTGTGTTATGTTGATCATATCGCACTCTGGCAAGAAAAGTGACACTAGTACAATAACGGCAATTGTTAGTGTACTCGCATGTCGCTGAGAAAGACGTGTGAAGTGCTGCAACATGTACGTAGAACGTCACATCTCCATCATGCACTTTGTTCTCTTTAAGGCAGTTTTATCAGTTTTGTTGTAGGCAAGAACTGTGTCACCTCAGTGTTGCTACTGGGAGGTGTGCATGGGTCATTCAAGAAGAGCGGCACGTATAAGGCAAACTGAAACTAATTTTAATATAATTGATAATTGCAATGTCTGTCTGTGTACAGCGTCTGCATCTTTTGCATGTCTGGAGGAAGAGGCGCTGTTTTGATGATTGCAGCTGTTGTAAATATTACGAACTTTCGTGCGTTGTAGCGTACAAGGAAAAACTGGATGGTTCCCCCCGTCGGAGGTTGGAGTCCTCCCTCGGGCATTTGTGTGTGTGTTTTCCTTAGCGTAAGTTAGATTAAGTAGTACGTAAGCTTAGGGACCGATGACATCCACAGTTTGGACCCATAATACCTTACCACAAATTTCCCTTTCTTCGGAGAAAAGCATTCCTACACTGTATAAGCCAATTTATGATTCAATACGTATGTTTTTGGATAGGGTCCGCATTTAGCAAAACACAATTTTGTTTATTAACCCAAACATGTTTCACTGCAGTTGCAGCATCCTCAGTGGGCTCTTATTTTTCATCTGTTAAAGATAAAGAGTGTTATTTGCTGTTTGTATACATGTAGCTATTAGTTTTTAAATCATAATTACAGATATTTTTCAAATACCACATAATCATGAACGTTGAGATGGTAAGAACGATTGCGCTGCTGCCCTTTATGTCCGTATTCCGTATTTGTCATGACCAACGACGATTTCTGTTGATGGTTCCATTGAATATAACTGTATAGAAATTGGACGATCTATTGCGAGAAATATCGCACAATCACCGTAACATCTCATGCGTCCAAGTTGGTGACGGAATAATAACAGAACTAGAGAACCCTCGGATGCTTCACAACAGCTATATATGTGTGGGAATTAGACATATGTCCTAATCTCCTTCCCCTCCTGTATTCAGTCCATCGCCAACTGAATCGTTTCTCTGCCCATCTCCTCCTCCTAAGTATATTTCTCTACCTCCTCCTCCTCCTTCTCCTCACTCTCTCTGTCCAGCGTCTCCTTTAGTCTCTCCATGCCCATTTCCTTCCACTCCTCCCCTTCTCTCTGTCCATTTCCTCTTTCCCGCTCTGTCTGACCCTGAGCTTTTTTTTTATTTATTTTTATTTTCTTTTGCTATTGGCAACGAAACGTTGATTAGGAATTGCAGTCATTTAAAATGAACTGATAATTTGGTTGGATCATTGATATATAAGATATGAGAAACCACTCCTACTGCATTATCTGTGAAATAAGTGAGATGGTGCAGTGGTCAGAACACGGGAGATGCATTCGGGAGGACGAGGGTTCCAATCCGCATCCGGCTATCCTGACTTAGCTTTTCCATGATTTCCTTAAATCGCTCCAGGCAAATGCAAGGATGTCTCCCGTGAAAGAGCACGGCACGGTCGATTTCCTTCCTCATCCTTGAAACATTTCGAGTTTGTGCTCCGTCTCTAGTTAACTCGATGTCGATGATTAATTAATACCTAACATTGCTTGCTTGGGTTTGTGAGGACAGTAGCTTGAATGGCAGTATTGCGCATAGTTTTAGTCTGCAAACGGGTAGGATTACAAAGTTTCAGCCGATTCAGATTTCGTATTATTATTCCAATCATAACCCATAAATTTAACTTTCCTGTATTATCGTTAATAATCTTGTAGTAAATCAGTCTAGAACCTTTCGAGTCGAGATTTTTGCTGACAACGTTACTGGTACATGAAGTATACACATACTATGTGATCAAAAGTATCCGGACACCTGCCGCCCTCCATCGGTAATGCTGGAATTCAGTATGGTGTTGGCCTTGATGATAGCGTCCACTCTCGCAGGCACACGTTGAATTAGCTGCCGGAAGGTTCCTTGGGGAATGGCAGCCCATTCTTCTAGGAGTGCTGCACTGAGGAGAGGTATCGATGTCGGTCGGTGAGGCCTGCACGAAGTCGGCGTTCCAAAACATCCCAAAGGTGTTCTATAGGATTTAGGTCAGGACTCTGTGCAGGACAGTCCATTACAGGGATGTTCTTATCGTGTAATCACTCCGCCAGAGGCCATGCATTAAGAACAAGTGCTCGATCGTGCTGAAAGATTCAATCGCCATCCCCGAACTGCTCTTCAATAGTGGGAAGCAAGAAGGTGCTTAAAACGTTAGTGTAGGCATCTGCTGTGATAGTGCCACGATAAACAACAAAGTATGCAAGCCCCCTGCATGAAAAACACGACCACACCGTAACACCACCGCCTCCGAATTTTACTGTTGGTTCTACACACGCTGCAGATGACGTTCACCAGGCATTCGACATTACCAGTCCCTCTCATCGGATCGCCACATTGTGTACTGTGATTCGTCATTCCACATGACGTTTTTCACTGTTCAATCATCCAATGTTTACGTTCCTTACAACAAGCGAAGCGTCGTTTAGCATTTACCGGTGTGATGTGTGGCGTATGAGCAGCCGCTCGACCATGAAATCCAAGTTTTCTCACCTCCCGCGTAACTGTCATAGTACTTGCAGTGGATCCTGATGCAGTATGGAATTCCTGTGTCATGGTCTGGGTAGATGTATCCTTATTACACATTACGACCATCTTCAAGTGTCGGCGGTCTCTGTCAGTCAAGAGTCCAGGTCAGCCTGTACGTTTTTGTGCTGTAGGTGTCCCTTCGCGTTTCCACTTCACTATCACATCCGAAACAGTGGACCTAGGGATGTTTTACATGATACTCTAAAAAAGTTTCCGCCGGACAAGGGGCACATATTTTTAATATATATATATATATATATATATATATATATATATATATATATATATATATAGTAAAAATATGTGCCCCTTGTCCGGCGGAAACTTTTTTAGAGTATCATGTAAAAAGTTTAAGTAAATCGGTCAAGAATTTTCCGAGAATTTTCTTATCAACGTTAAGCAAAGGTTTGTCTTTAAGTAGTAGTGCAGATCAAAGGAATGGAAATTAAATCGACTCATAAAATAACAAATGAGGCGATCCCGCGCAGAATCAACGGGAGACGAAGATGTGCAAAACACTAACAAGAAGAACGGACAATATGATGGACTTCTCTTAAGACAACCGGTAATATTAGATGCTACTTGAGGGAACAGGAGAGGATGAAAATTGCATGGGAAGATAGATACTCTGCCGGCCGGGGTGGCCGAGCGGTTCTAGGCGCTACAATCCGGAACCGCGTGACCACTACGGTCGCAGGTTCGAATCCTGCCTCGGGCATGGATGTGTGTGATATCCTTAGGTTAGTTAGGTTTAAGTAGTTCTAAGTTCTACGGGACTGATGACCTCAGAAGTTGTCACATAGTGCTCAGAGCCAAGTCTTTTCTGAAAATATTTGTCTGATGTCGGAGTGAAACGTGGCAGATAAACAATGTGGACTAAAGTAGCACAGGAGCTTTTGAAGTGTGAAGTCAATGATGGAAATCGGATGGGCATCAGAAAACTGTCTGTTCAATAATGGATTAAGAAGGACTGGGGGTGGGTTCAAAATGGTTCAAATGGCTCTGAGCACTATGGGACTCAACTTCTGAGGTCTTCAGTCCCCTAGAACTTAGAACTACTTAAACCTAACTAACCTAAGGACATCATACACATCCATGCTCGAGGCAGGATTCGAACCTGCGACCGTAGCGGTCTCGCGGTTCCAGACTGTAGCGCCTAGAACCGCACGGCCACTCCGGCCGGCCTGGGGGTGGGGGGGGGGGGGGCGGTAAAAATTGTGGCGGGAGGCCAAGAATTGACTATAGTAGATAGATTCAAATTGATGTAGTTTGTAGCAGTTATGCAAAGATTAGGGAACTTTCACAAGTAGCGCAGATATCTTTAAAAACAACAATAGCTTTAAAGAGTTTTCAAAACTGCTTTGTTGGAATTTCCGGATAGTTGCAGTCGTTACCCGACGATGGTCTAAAAGCACAACACTGAAATGTAACCATACAGTATCTAGTGGAAAAATTGCAATTTTTTTGCTTTCCCGGTTGGAATGCATTGAAGATAATGTCGTCAAGTATTGTTGTTTTCTTTAAAGGAAAAGGATAGGGGACATCTCCTACACATTAAAATTCCCTGAAGAAAGGCAGTGTCCCAAAAAACTAGAAAAAAATTATTTATAATCATACAAGAAAAGATTCACTGGTGATATTCGAGTTCACTGCATTTGGGAGAATTAATGACGTCTGTTTTCATTAGCTCCTCCCATGAGCTCCGGAAACATCCAAAAGTAAAGTTGTTTTCTAAAGACAGTAAATATCAAAAAGAAACTCTTCCTCTGCTGCCACAAATGAACTGTTCCACGTTTATAAATCTGGATCTTTTATTAAATTCTCGTATTATTTGTTCGGCAATGAAGAAACTATTCCACTATCCCGAATACTGGGAGACGATTTATTTCCTGTTAGAAACTAATAAACGCTGTGTAATATCACATTTCTCGTGGCATTATGAGACAGGGCGAATGGAGTTGTTATACCAGCGGCGCTTATTCCGGACTCAGTACGTGCCACACCACATGGTGCTAGAGAAACAAAGCGGCAGCGGTATCTCCTTCAGTTATGTGGTAGGTAGTCCAGGCGGCCACTGAATTCCTGCTGGACAGCGCTTCTTGAGGCATCGGCGTACTGTTGCTAGTTACGGGGACTCTCGGGAGGGAAATCCAGGCGCTCTCACTGCAAAAATCAACAGCCACTGTCTTTGTCTGCTTAAATTCATTAGCAGTCCCGCTGCGCCTGTTGCACATTTCACACAATTATCTGTCTCCTTCTAGTCTCAGTTACCTATTGCAGGACGCAAGCGCCGAGGGATCGGGAAGAATTGGGAACGCGATCTTCTGACGCTTTCTATTAGTATAACCGAGATACACGCCACTGACTCACAGTTTGACATACCTGTTACTTTCTTGATTTTCCTTACCCCGTTATCTGATTTTCGTATCTTGTCTGTTTTGAAAACGGGCGTAAAATAGATACTTTTATGAATGCTAATGTTGTTGTTTCAAGAACACTGGAAGTTTCTATAAGCTTTGTTTTTAGGGCTCTGTACCTGAGTAGGTAAAAAAGGAAACCTCACAGGATTACTTTTTTGCTGGTCTCTCTGTCTGTCTTTCTGTTTCCCCGACTGTTCAAAAACCTTTTTTCCTCAGGAACATTTATCAAGTTGAAATGTAGGCATGTATTATAATCTACACTCCATTGGCGATGAAAAATAATGAAGCTCTAAGTTAATGCTATCAAAAGATACGGTCATTTATGTCAAATATTTTGATACTCGCAAACTCAGACATCAAAACCTCCGCGGTACATTCCGTTGACCTGGAATCATGAAATTTGTCAAGAAGCAAGGAGTCACACCACAACCAAAGGAAGATATCCGGTAGAAAAAAAATTATTTTTTGATAATTGTTATCAGAGTGTATCTAAATTTGGAAATTTGTGGTGAGTTCCTATGGGACCAAACTGCTGAGGCTTACTCATTACCAAATCTGACTTAAACTAACCTATGCTAGGGACAACAAACACACATTCACTCATGGCTGAGGTAGGACTCGAACCTCCGATGAGGGGGCAGCCGCGTGAACCGTGGCAATGCGCCCAAGACCACGCGACTACCCCGCGCGGCCTAGAGTGTATGTCTGTCTGTCCATGTGTTAAGACCCTTTCTTCTCAGGAATGGGTAGCTGTATCAAGTTGAAATTTATGTCACATACAAAGGTCTATGGTTTCTTGGCTGTATAACAAACGTAAGGTTTTACGTCTATGCAATCAAAAGATACTGTCTTTTGTGTCACGTATTTTGATGTTCGCAAACTCATTCAACAGAATCTATAGGGTACTTTCACCTGATGTAGAAACATTAAAATTGTTAAGAAGAAAAGTTTCACAGTACAAGTAAAGGAAAAAATCAGATCATTGTTAATTTGTAACGATATGAAATGAAGAAAAAATACTTCCTTTGTAATTTGTCACCCAACTTCGGACTTGAAATTAAAACATTCTCGAAAGTCTTGTAATAAGTGAGACCGATGTCTTGCCAGAATCAGTGTCGATAACATGCAAAAATTGTCGAGGTCCTCGACTCCCGGAATGCAACTGCCTGTATACTTCATTAAGTTTGTACGAAAGCATGAGTGTGCGAGTCCTTCTCGCACCTTGCCAATTTTTTTATACAACGGCAAGAAAATTTATGTTGATAGTCTAACAGGATAACATATTGTATCGGCAGTACTCTACAAGGCAAGAGGGCAGTTGGAGTAGACAAATACGTACCCCCGGGTCGCTCCGGTGTCCGCAGGTCAGACATCATCTGCATCAGAATCGAAAATTTCTACTGCAATTAATGAGATTTGGATGGAATTCTGGGTTAACTTAATGACTCTCTGCCTGATGCACCAGAAAGCCTGGGTATCTCATCACGCAGCTTTACACACTTTTCGAGGTAAATTATGGGCTGCTTTGCCATCACCACTTCACAAACTCACAATAACAATCGCTATACACAGAGAACAAATTCACCCAATCACAAACAGATGATGCATACTACTTTCCTCCCTCTGGATAAATGGCGTTTGTTGTGACAGGAAGGGACCTCAACTGTATTATAAAAACAAATATTTAAGTAAAAATGAATTTTTAATGTACCACATTTTTTAAATCGGACTAAGAATGTTAAAATTTTTTGTCTTCACCCCACATCCATCCCTAAGCCCAAATACATAGTCCTGGAAATATATGATTCTGAATTTTTAATAGCTACGAAAATACTTGAAAGATCTGTAACAGAATATGTCGGTCGCATATAACAAATAGAGGACTACTATTCATACAACCATTATGTACTGCATGCACTTCATGATTTCGTTATAAATCTTAAAAGCATTTTCACAGCTATTAAAAATTAACAGTTACAAATATTCAGAAATATCTTTATGGTGCTTGGAATCTGTATCAGGCTAGGAGAAATTGTTTTATACTTTGGTCTGATTCAAAAACGTGATATATGAAAAATTCTTTCATTCTTAATTATTTTCTGCATTTTAATGTGTGTGTGTGGGGGGGGGGGGGGGGGGGGGTTGTGTCTGTGTCTGTGTGGGTTCAATCGATTTCAAACAATTTGATGAGATTACAACTCAGATATTTACCAAATTTCTGGTTTATTTCAGTTTCTCTTCACCTAAGTCAACCAGCTATCTCGCGAACAGACCGTGAAGGTGAAATTAGAGAGAGTTGAGTTCAACAGAGGTGTACCAGCAGTTGTTCTTCCCTCGAAACATTCACGTCTGGAACAGGAACAGGAGAAAATAAAACTGGTGCATTTCATATGCTCTTATCATATGCCGGACAAAAACATGAGTTAATATTGCATTATCAACTAGTTCTGAACTATATTTAAAATTTTCAGTCTCTTGCTCACCAGAAAGGTAGTTTAAAATGAGTTGCGAAATATGTATCAACAGACAGAAAAACAAGACATGATATCCATCTCGTCCTCCCTCCTCTCTCTTCCCCGCCGTTCCCGTCTGTTCGCATACCTCCTCGAAAGCATTCTACCTGCACGACACACTGGTTCAAATGGCTCTGAGCACTATGGGACTTAACAGCTGAGGTCATCAGTCCCCTAGAACTTACAACTACTTAAACCTAACTAACCTAAGGACAGCACACACATCCATGCCCGAGGCAGGATTCGAACCTGCGACCGTAGCAGTCGCGCGATTCCGGACTGAAGCGCCTAGAAATGCTCGGCCACCGCGGCCGGCGCGACACACTGGCTCTGCAGGGCTGCCGAGATGTCAACCACTATTAATCCCTCTCATCCTTATCCCCCCCCCCCCACCCTCAGTAGATCAGAAGACACGAAAGCGAGTTAATATTGCATTAGCGTACAGTTATGAGCTATGCATAAAGTTTTAAGTCTTTAGTTAATGAAGAAGCTAGTTTAAAATAAATTGGAAAATTTGTGCCAAACAAAAATACAGACAAGAAAGCGACCTAAAGAAAACATAAGAAAAACCTTTAATTTGCGATGTTCTCTGTATATAACGTAAGAGGGCAGAATTTTTCCACCAGTGTCTGTTCCGGCCAAATAGATTTTGTAATACTTTAGTCAGTCACGAAAGGCGACACTCTGAAGAGAAACTTGCTGTTGATACTATGGAACGATCTGAAATGGGACGAACACACATTAACAGTTCTAGGGAGGAGAATGGAAGGCATATTTTTTGGAAGGGTTCTGGAAACATGTAAAGCACTGGTGAAGGATACTACATACAACTCTAGAGTATTGTTCCAGTGTCTAAAGTTCTCATGAGCAAGTCATGACAACAGACCGATCGATAGAGGTCGGTACTGACAGCACGGAAGTGCAACAAAAATAATCACGGAATCCTTGTAAGAAAGACGACGGATTCATCGCAAAACTCTTTTCGGTGAATTTATAGAATCCATATTCGAAGAAAACTGAGCATTTTGCTGCTAACCATCGTCCGTCTCGCTTAAGGAATGTGAGAATAAGAGGAAAGGAATAGCGCGCGGTACAGAGGCATATAGAGCCACTTTCCCCCCTGTCAATACGGCAGAAAATCGATATTATTGGTACGAAGTACCCTCCACCATGTGCTCTATAGCAGCTTGTGGAGTGTCTGTGTAGTTGTTGGTCTAGAGTAAAGAAGTAGGTCACAATGTACGGCAAGTGTGTCAATTTACCTGGTTAATAGGCCGAGAGTCGTTCAACAGGCATTTATTGCTTAGTTCCTGCTTGTGATCCTAATCATAAATGCATGACGTATAATTGTAGTAGCTGTATCAGTAGATTCGAAGATAAACGCCGTTTTGTCGAATGTAGACATTATGAGAACCGTGATTTTAGTACAGTTACAAAGTTTATAATTTAAAATAGCAACCAGCCACAAGTAAGTTTTGAAGAAGTTCAGCTAAATAAAACCAATACCGATTTCAGATTTATTTCAAACTAGTGGTGATGCTGGAATGTACAGGGCATTCAACAGCAATGTGAATACAAACACCGCCCGAACAGGCCTTTGAAGTCCAACGGTACCGACCGGCCGCCTTGTCATACTCACCCTTAGGCGTCATTGGATGCGGATACGGAGAGACATGAGGTCAGCAGACTGCTCTTCCGGCCTTTGTCTGTTTTCGTGGCTGATATCGCTACTTCTCATTCAAGTAGCTCCTCAATTGGCCTCACAAGGGCTGAGTGCACACCGCTTGCTAACAACAGTCGGCAAGTGCTAGCCAAGGCCAACAGCGCGTAACTTCGGTGATCTGACGGGAACCAGTGTTATCACTGATGCAAGGCTGTTGGCAGCAATATGAATAGTAACAAAAAATAAAAAAAACACTTAACACTCAATAATCATTCAAATTATCATAGAAATTATAAAAATTAAAATACTTAAGAATAATAACGTTTTTCCAAAAGCAGCGTAGCTATATGAAGGTGCTTTGTTTGCAAGCTCCGGTTTCATTTCAGCATAGACACATCTTCAGTTTATAATCGTTATATTTCTACACTGTAGATGGATAACTACGAAGTTCCAACACTCGGGAAGTTGTCCACGTTAAGAGTCGTTTAAATGGTTCTAAGCATTATGGGACTTAACATCTGAGGTCATCAGTCCCCTAGACTTAGAACTACTTAAACCTAACTAACCTAAGGGCATCACACACATTCATGCTCGAGCCAGGATTCGAACCTGCGACCGTAGTAACAGCGCGGTTCCGGAGTTAAGCGCCTAGAACCGCTCGGCCCAGCGACCGGCGTAAGAGTCACACCACATTAGGTGTGTTATCATAATAAAATTGAGTACATCCAAAAGATGATGAAAAGGTAGAGTATGAAATGTAACCCCCTGACACTCTGGAATACTCACACTCTCACACAGAACACTAAACGAGGTACTCCTCAGGGCATTTTGTGCTTAACATACGCAGACGTTAACTACACAACACCTAAAAAAGTGTAACAGGGAGCTATGCGTGGTTGAACAATGGGAAAACAATAGATGAAACCATCGCACTGGAAACATATTAAAATATTTACCTATGATAGAAAGGAGAAGCTCAGACGTCACACAGAACCTTAAATCACGGACCTCATTCGACTCATCTTCCCCTAAAATAGAGAGCAGGTCAGCTGATAATTTGGTCGCTGCCTTCATCGTTTGGTATAAAACGCATTCTGTTAAAATGTGGTGTACAGATATCTGTACGCAACAACCACTGGAGGATCCTCCCGTTCGAGGAGGAATCCACGTGTCAGAGGGCAATATTATACCCAGAGAACTGTTAGGAGTATTTTCTCCCGCTACAGAGGCAGACGGGAGGGAAGCCATAGCCGTGTCGTTAGTTTCACAGACCGCAGTTTGTTGTTCCTCAAACCTAACCACCCCTCCTCCCGCAAAACCATAATCCTGTGCCTCAATAGCGCGCTAACAGCTACTTTCTTGCGTATAATGGCCAGTCAACAAGATATCTCGTATCAATATTTATCACGTAGAATATAACTTTAGATTCGATGATCGAAACTCAGTTTTGTCATTGTAACAAAAAACATATTGTGCTTTGGTACTGTACATGATGTCCCTCATCTAACGCCCATGTTCAGTGCTGAGACATTAAATTATTTGGCTACTAAGGAAGATACGAATATATGATCATGCTATTTTATATGTAATATAAAATTCATATAACGAGGAGCTTTCAACAAGTAATGCAACACAGTTTTTTCTCGGCCAGTTTAAGTTGAAAAAATATGGAATTTTCTGTCGGACTTCAGGCCCTATAGTTTCATGACATTTTTGTAGGACATCAGCTCCTATATTTTCACGAAGTACCGACAAGTGGCAACGCTATACGTATCGTTCAAAACGGTGTCTGTAACGGAGGAGCATTGCAAGCCGAGAGCTGTCTCTGAGTTTCTTTTGCCAAAAGACCAGAGCATCGCAGATATTCGTAAGCGCTTAGAGTATGCCGGCGGAGGTCTGACAGTGAACCAAAGCACGGTGAGACAATCGGCGAGGCGTTTGTCATCATGCAACAAAGTTGCACAAACCTGCCCCACCTCCCTATGCCAGTCGGTCGTACACAGTTGTGACTCCTGCATCTACATCTACATCTACGTGATTACTCTGCTATTCACAATAAAGGGCCTGGCAGACGGTTCAACGAACCACCTTCAAGCTGTCTCTCTACTGTTCCACTCTCGAAAGGCGCGCGGGAAAAACGAGCACTTCAGTTTTTCTGTGCGAGCCCTGATTTCTCTTATTTTATCGTGATGATCATTTCTCCGTATTAAGGTGGGTGCCAACAGAATGCTTTCGCAATCGGAGGAGAAAACTGGTTATTGACATTTCATGAGAAAATCTCGTCGCAACGAAAAGCGCCTTTGTTTTAATGATTGCCACTCCAATTCACGTATCATGTCTGTGACACTATCTCCCCTATTTCGCTATAATACAAAACGAGCTGCCCTTCTTTGTACTTTTTAGTAGTCATCCGTCAGTCCCACCTGATGCGGATCCCACACAGCACAGCAATACTCCAGAATATGACGGACAAGCGTGGAGTAAGCAGTCTCTTTAGTAGACCTGTTGCACCTTCTAAGTGTTCTGCCAATGAATCGCTGTCTTTGTTTTGCTCTACTCACCATATTATCTATGTGATCGTTCCAATTTAGGTTATTTGTAATTGTAATCCCTAAGTATTTAGTTGAATTTACAGCCTTCAGATTTGTGTGACTTATCGCGTAATCGAAATTTATCTGATTTCTTTTAGTTCAAAAAATGTTCAAATGTGTGTGAAATCATATGGAACTTAACTGCTAAGGTCATCAGTCCCTAAGCTTACACACTACTTAACCTAAATTATCCTAAGGACAAACACACACACCCATGCCCGAGGGAGGACTCGAACCTCCACCGGGACCAGCCGTACAGTCCATGACTGCAGCGCCTTAAACCGCAAGGCTATTCCCGCGCGGCTTTCTTGTAGTACTCATGTGAATAACTTCACAGTTTTCCTTATTACGGATCAATTGCCACTTATCGCACCATACAGAAATCTTATCTAAATCATTTTGCAAGTCGTTTTGATCATCTGATGACTTTACAAGACGATAAATGACAGCATCATCTGCAAAAAATCTAAGACGGCTACTCAGATTGTCTCCTATGTCGTTAATATAGATCGGGAACTTTCTTGGGAAACGCCGGATTATTACTTCTGTAATACTCGATGACTTTCCTTCTATTACTACGAACTGTGACCTTTCTGATAGGAAATCATGAATCCAGTCGCACATCTGAGGTGATATTCTGTAGGCACGCAGTTTGGTTAGAAGACGCTTGTGAGGAACGGTGTCGAAAGCCTTCTGGAAATCAAAAAATATGGGATCAATTTGACATCCCCTGTCGATAGCACTCATTACTTCACGAGTATAAAGAGCTAGTTGTGTTTCACAAAAACGATATTTTCTGAAACCGTGCTGACTATGTGTCAATAAATCGTTTTCTTCGAGGTACTTCATAATGTTCGAATACAGTATTTGTACCAAAACCCTACTGCAAATCGACGTTAGTGATATTGGTCTGTAATTCTACGGAGTACTCCTACTTCCCTTTTTGGGTACTGGTGTGACTTGAGCAGTTTTCCAGTTTTTAGGTACGGATCTTTCTGCGAGCGATTGGTTGTATATAATTGCTAAATATGGAGCTATTTTTATCAGCCTACTCTGATAGGAACCTGTCTGGCATACAATCTGGACCGGAGGCCTTGCCTTTATTAAGTGATTTAAGCTGCTTCGTTACTCCTAGGATATCTACTTCAATGTTTCTCATCTTGGCAGTTGTTCTTGACTGGAATTTAGGAATATTTACTTCGCCTTCTTTGGTGAAGGGGTTTCGGAAAACCGTGTTTAATAAGTTTGCTTTAGTGGCACTGTCATCAGTGACTTCACCGTTGTTATCGCGTAGTGAAGTATTGATTGCGTCTTGCCATTGATGTGCTTTATGTATGAAGAGAACCTCTTTGGGTTTTCTGCCAGATTTCGAGACAGCATTTCGTTGTCGAAATTATGAAAAGCATCTCGCATTGAAGTACGCGTCACATTTCGAACTTCTGCAAAACTTTGCCAATCTTTGGGATTTTGCGTTCTTTTAAATTTGGCATAAAAAGAGGAACGAGCAATGTTGGAACGTGCGAACACTCTCATTCGAGGTGATTGACGGGTCACAATCAAATTCCACGCTGCATAACTGGACATCCACGTTGGTAATGCTGACACACTCATCCACCACTTGGTGTGCTGAATAGTGTGTGCACTCTAGCTTCCCGGCCGCCCAACAGAACACCACAAGGAGCAACGAAGGGCCATCTGTGAAAAATAGCTTGCTCGTTAAGAGGCTGACGCTGACAATTTTTTGTCGAACATCGTCACAGGTGTTGAAACACGGGTTCATCATCTCGAAACGGAAACAAAACAGCAATCCATAGAGTGACTCCACACCACCTCTCCTGCAAAGAAAAATTTCAAAGCCGCACCCGCACAACAGCAATGGTCTGGGACTCTGAAGGGGTTATTTTGTATTCTGTTCTCCCTCACGGTGCAACGATCAACTCAGAAGTCTACTGTGTTACCCTCGGGAAATTGAAGAAGAAACAATTTCAGCGTGTTCCTCGCGACAAAAATGCAAATAGACTTCTCTTCTCCATGGCGACGCAAAGCCTCACATAAGTCTGCGCACCCGAGAGGAGGTCACAGAACTTCATTAGACTGTTCCTCCTCAGCCATCCTACACCCCGGATCTCGTACCCACCGTGTTACATCTGTCTGGCGCAATGAAGGATGCACTCCGTGGGAAGTAGTACGTCGATGATGTGTAGGGGGAGGGGGGGAGGGGGAGGGGGATGGGGGGCGTTACTGACGCAGCAAGACGTTGGCTCCGACGTCGGCCAATGGAGTGACACCGGCCGTCCCAGTAAGGTGGCGTAAGACCGTCGGATTCAACGAAGATTATGTTGAAAAATAGGGTTTTGCAGCCAAAAGAGCTGGGAATAATATACTGTATTGGAATTCTCATTAAAACTACTCTGCTTTCAAAAAAAAAAAAATTGTCACTTTCGTTATTGAACGTCTCTCGTGGGTTAGATTAGATGTTTCTACACATTTTTACCACTTCAACAACAAAAGAAAGGAAAGACATACTTAACTGTGCTCTTGTGCATGTAGAGAACATGCTCAACACTGACTCTATTCAAGGTACAAATACTTTACTTCACCACAATATGACACACATATGATCTAATTAGGTAGTTGACTCCCACAAACCTGTCATTGTTAATATATTATACTTGTTTGTGTAAGCTTAAGCATCTAACAGAGTACCAAATTAGACTCTATATAATGTAATGTTACTTCTCTTTTCGACCAATAAATCAATTTCATCGGTTCAAATGGTTCAAATGGCTCTGAGCACTATGCGACTTAACTTCTGGGGTCATCAGTCGCCTAGAACTTAGAACTAATTAAACCTAACTAACCTAAGGACAGCACACACGTCCATGCCCGAGGCAGGATTCGAACCTGCGACCGTAGCGGTCGCTCGGTTCCAGACTGTAGCGCCTAGAACCTCACGGCCACTCCGGCCGGCCATCGGTTCAGGAAACACGTATTATACTGCATCCATGTATTTTACACAACGCCTGTAACTTAACATCTTTACTACTCCATCACTCTAGAAACTAATGTTTTTGTTCCTCATTTAAAGTTGGACCAAATTTTATAAATGCCGACCGTGTGAGCACCATGAAACGTAGAATGTTGTGTGTTGAAGTATTTCCCCACGAACTTAACAGCACTCACATATCGAACTTACTAAAATGTGGATACTTTAGAATGAGTAACACAAATACACGACAAATTCGTCGCACGGAATTATACGCATACGTTTACGCCACGTTTCGTGTTTTATTAACTTCAAAACATTTCATGTATGTTTTCATGAGGATGAAAAAGAAACAAAAACGTCTCTCGTAATTTTACTGCATTTTAAAGGAGAAATTTTTTTTGTTTTTGTAACTTACTGCTCAAAACCAATAAAGATTACAAAAAGGGGCTCCAGAAAAGAAGCAAGAAAAATTGTAATAGACATCTCAATATGAATCTGTAGTAAATCCGAAATGGTTTGATTTAAATAAACTTTTTTAAAACCATACTTGCGGCTGGTTGCTGCTTCAAATTATCAACCTTACAGATGCGACGCTAGTCATGTCGCCGCAGTTTTAACACGTGCCCGCATTTCTGCTCCGGCAGTAATATTGGACGGCTTAGGATCTGATATTACGTGACGCGCCCGGTCTAGTTCATGTAGTTTCACGGATTTCGCCGGCGCGTCTACGAATGCGAAATCGGCGAGCGCTGGTGCGCTGTAGGCCGCTACAGAGCTGTCGGAGCGTAGGTATTTCCCGGGGGAGCGCTGCCGGGACCCGTCCCTTCCTGCGGGATCCCTGGGGCGGACGGCTCGCAAACTGCTGGCGCCCCGGGCGCCCGTCGCCATGGAAACCCACTACGGAACGGTGGCGGCCACAGTGCGACTGGGTTCATAAGGCGCTTCGTAATAATCGTACAGTCTTCTTTCCACTTCTGCACAGCTCAATATTGTGAAGACAAGAGAAAGAAAACGAGGTCTTGTACTCATATACTCACTATCGCAGGTGAGGAACAAAGCAGAACTGCACGCTACTGTCTGAGAATATTCGAGGTAAGTGTACGAGATGTTTCGATATACGGGGTGAATCAACAGTAACTGTACATACTTCGTGGGTCTAACGTATGCATCAAAACGAGAATGAAACCTTAAACAAAGTTTTGTCGGAGATTATTTATTTCACAGTTATGCGTTATAGTACGGATTGAAATATGTCAGTAGAAAATCTTATTATAGTGTGCAAGGAAAATGTTAAGAAAAATGTTTTGTAAAATTTATTTAAGTTCTTTGCATATCGATGGTGACAGTGAAGTACCCGCAACAAGCTCTTTGTTGGCGGGAGGGCCCGCGCATTGATACATAGGGAGCGTGGCGAGAAGCGCGCAGCATTGTCGATACAACACTCTTGAGTCAACCTTTGTGCAGTGAAGTTGTGTAGAGAGACAGAGCGGTGTGCCTGTTCGCCACCAGCTATATATTACTTGAAGAATACTATAATTATATAATATGTAATTATTTATGAATTACTTAAAATCGACGTCATGAAGACATCACAGGTATTTAAGCGCTAGCTGCATATTGTAAGTTCGTTGTTACATTCTTAATCTGTTTTATGTAAACGATCCCCAGACTAGAGTTTTATAAATTGAATCATTATAAAGAGCTAAAAATTTATACTCAATCATTTTCAGAATAGATCAGTTTATCTCAGTCAATATCGAATTATTTTTCATTGAACCCAGTAACCAGAAGATTTAACTTTTGTTGAGTTTTCTCAGTTTTTTTTACTTAATAATGACATTGAATTTTTCACCAGTAACTTCAATCAAAAAACAAATGAATAATAAGTACAGATTTAGCTCACATATTTGCAGTCCCAGTAACTGAATGCCAACCCAAATAATTATCAACAATAGATCAGAGTGAGTATATTTAGACATGCAGTCAGATGACGTTATCCAGAGGCGACCCAGTAAAATAAAAGGTAAGGAAAATATATATGCATGTTTTCAGGTTTACTGCATAGACAACCAGTACTAAGGGCCACGGCGTAAGCTTATATGTTCACGTCGAAATAATAATCTTTTGATCAGTCACATTAATATCGTTACCAATAAAGGCACAAGGCGTACAAAATTGTGTACGCTGAAGACTATCAGATCAGACACGTTGTCAAAAGCAAGTCCACACAGGACTGCAAGGCACAAAAAGTTCAATTCTCTTTCTTTCTTTCATTAGATGGAAAGTACGTTAAATAAGTAAAATTATTCTGTTCTAGACGGGAAGGTTATCGTCTAAACGCATTAAGTTCAATTATTATTTCTTTTATTTATTCCACGGGAAGGTTTCAGGACCACAAGTGCAACAAGATCGACGCAAAATTAATTGTTCTCAGAAAGCAACGACAGGAAATTCAACTCAACGACGTACTGTACGTTTACCCCAGAACATCTTCACAATGATGCCAATGTAGACAAAGTCAGTGACATGCTCAACTTCTTACCGTTCTCGGAATGTAGCGGGCTCCGTTCATCTCATTGCGCACAGTTGTATAGCTATTTTCAGTTCGATGCTGTAGTTGTGCTACATTCTCACTTGCAAGACCGTACACGAGCTTCCTGAGACGATCCCAACGGTAGAAAGTCCAGTGGTTAAGACCCAAAGATCTGGCGGGCCAAGAAACTGGTCCTGCACGACCTCTCGATTTATCGGGATAAGCAACTTTGAGATACTCTCTTGCCTCACGACTGAAGTGTGCAGGAGCACTGTCGAGAAATCAACATCAGTCGATATGCAGGCGAACGCGACACGCCAAAATCCTGCACTGGCCCATTATGTTATGCCTACCACAAATGCCATTACGCACTGTAACTCGGAAATAAGTGTACAGTTGCTTTTGAATCACCCTGTATATGGTGTGAAAGTATATTGTTTCTGTAAAGGAGGAGCATGGAGTGAAAAGGTGGGAAATGGTATAATTCTACGGCTTTACAAGTGTAAATAACGTATCCTGTCCCCCTCCCGCCCCCTCGTCCCATGGCCAACCAACCTCTTAGCATTATTAGTTAGCGAGCGAGGTGGCGCAGAGGTTAGCACACGGGACTCGCATTCGGGAGGACGACGGTTCAAACACGTGTCCGTTCCTCCTGTTTAAGGTTTTCATTGATTTCCCTAAATTGTTTTGGCAAATGCCGGGATAGTTCCTTTGAAAGGGTACGGCCGACTTCTTCCCCATCCTTCCCTAATCCAATGGGACCGATGACCTCGCTGTTTAGTCCCCTCCCCCAAATCAATAATCAAATGGTTCAAATGGCTCTGAGCACTATGGGGACTTAACTTCTGAGGTCATCAGTCCCTTAGAACGCAGAACTACTTAAACCTAACTAACCTAAGGACAGTCCAGAGCTTGTGGTCGTGCGGTAGCATTCTCGCTTCCCGCGCCCGGGTTCCCAGGTTCGATTCCCGGCGGGGTCAGGGATTTTCTCTGCCTCGTGATGACTGGGTGTTGTGTGATGTCCTTAGGTTAGTTAGGTTTAAGTAGTTCTAAGTTCTAGGGGACTGATGACCATAGATGTTAAGTCCCATAGTGCTCAGAGCCATTTTTTTTAACCTAAGGACATCACACACATCCATGCCCGAGGCAGGATTCGAACCTGCGACCGTAGCAGTCGCGCGGTTCCAGACTGAAGTGCTTAGAACCGCTCGGCCACACCGGCCGGCATCAATAATCCAGCCAACTATTATTTCCAGAATGAGATTTTCACTCTGCAGCGGAGTGTGCGTTGGTATGAAACTTCCTGGCAGATTAAAACTGTGTGCCGGACCGAGACTCGAACTCGGGAACTTTGCCTTTCGCAGGCAAGTGCTCTACCATTTGAGCTCTCCAAGCACGACTCACACCCCGTCCTCACAGCTGTAATTCCGCCAGTACCTCGTCTCCTGCCTTCGATACTTTACAGAAGCTCTCCTCCGAACCTTCAACTATTATTTGTTTAAATCACATCGCATGTCTTCCCCTTTGCCGGTTTGCTATACAGGATTACTCGTAAGTACCTTTGGCGTTTCAGGAGGCGATTGTGCAAAAACTACAGGACAGCCAAGAAAATGACACATACCAGTGTATAGGGCATCTCTCCGAATTTTGATTCGTAATACGCTCTGTGGCGTAGCTGCAGCGCGAACCACTCCGAGCAGCCGTGTCTTATTGCTGCATATAATGGTACGTGTATTTCTGCATCCTTGAAATTCGCCATATATGTGTCAATCTTGACGAGTCGGCATACTATTTAGTACCAGATATCAGGTAAAAGTCTCAACAGGGAAAACAATTGTTGGATGGTAAAAAACGTTTCGTGAAACTGGCAGCTGATGTGATGCAAAGAAAACAGGTTGACTGGGATCGTCAGCAAACAATGTGGAGCGTGTGGATGGAGCGTGTGACATCGACGAACATAATCCGCAAACTACCGTATGTCATTTCCTTTCCTGTTCCACTCGAAACTAGAGCGAGGAAAAAATGACTGTCTGGAAGCCTCCTTAGGGATACTGATTTCTCGCATCTTATCTTTACGATGCTTACGCGAAGTGTACGTTGACTGCAGCAGAATCGTTCTGCAATTGGCCTCAAACGCCGGTTCCTAAATTTGCGCGATAGCCCCTGTGGAAAGAGAATCGACTCTCCTCCAAAGATTCCCTTTTGGGTTCACAAAACACCTCCGTAATGCTTGCTTCCTGATCGACTCTAATGGTAACAAATGTAGCAGCACGCTTCTGGATTGCTTTGGAAGTCATCCTTTAATCCGATATGGTTGGGATCCGAACAGTACTCAAGAACTGCTTGCATTAGCATTGTATTCGCTGGCTCCTTTATGGATGAACTACAGTTTACCAAAATTCTCCCAATAAAACGAAGTCGGGCATTCGCCTTCGCTACTACCAAACTGACGTGCTCATTCCATTTCCTATCACTTAGCAACGTTACGCTTAGATATTGAAGCGAAGCGACTGTATTCAGACCTTTCCTACTCATTCGCAACAGCTTACATTTCTCTACATTTAGGGCAAGCTAACATTCATCACACCAACTACAAGTTTTGTGTAAGTCATCCCGTATATTGCTACCGTCACACAACGACAACACCTTCCCGCACACCAGAGCATCCTTGTTGCTCACCCGGTTCCTTAGGTCATTTACATATAGAGAATAAAAGTGTGGTGTCACCGCCAGACACCACACTTGCTAGGTGGTAGCCTTTAAATCGGCCGCAGTCCGTTGGTATACGTCGGACCCGCGTGTCGCCACTGTCTGTGATTGCAGACCGAGCGCCACCACACGGCAGGTCTAGAGACTGCCTAGCACTCGCCCCAGTTGTACAGCCGACGTTAATAGCAATGGTTCACTGAGAAAAACGCTCTCATTTGCCGAGACGATAGTTAGCATAGCCTTCAGCTACGTCATTTGCTACGACCTAGCAAGGCGCCATAGCATTTGATATTTATCTTGTGAAGCATGTACAGTCAAGAGAGATGTTAACCAATTGTGGATTAAAGTATTCTACCAGTTACGTCCGTTTTTCTAAGTTCTCATTTCCTTGTAATGTTCCAGATCTCACGCCAGCCTGCGTGAGCTTAACGCGTGTCTTTCGGCATCCTCGCATGGTGACTTGGCTGTCTTGCCAAGTCACAACAAAAAGCAGTCCTATTACTCTTCCCTCGGACACTTCTATCGATGCCCTACTCGCCGTTGAGGACCACGTACTGAGTTCTGTTACGTAATGTCTTGGAATCACTCACATATCTGGGAACCAAAACAGTATTCTCGGTCCTTCGTCAGCAGTCTACGGTGGGGCACCGTGTCAAATGCTTCCCGGAAATTTAGGTATGTAAAATCTGCCTTTTGCCCCCCATCAATGGTTTGTCGAATATAATGTGAGAAAAGGGCAATCTGAGTTTCGCGCAAGCAGCACTTTCTAATTTTGTGCCGATTAGTGGACAAAAGCTTTCCTGTCTCAAGGAAATTTATTATATCCGAACTCAGAAAGTGTTAAAGAATTCCGCAGCAAACCGATGTTAACGAAATTGGTCTGTAATTAGGTGGGTCAGTTCTTTCACCATTCTTATACACAGGAGCCAGTTATGCTTTGTTACATTCGTTTGGGACTTTTTGCTGGGCGAGAAATTCGCTATAAATGCAGTCTAAGTAAGCCACCACCGCCGTAGAGTAGTTTCTGGAAAACCGAATTGGGATTCCGTTGAACCTGGCCACTTATTTGCTTTCAACTCTTCCCTTTGCTTCTCTACGGCAGAGATGCTAGTTTCTTCTAATTCGTCAGGAGCCCAGAGAGATCCATGACACTTGCGAGCAGAGAACTACAATACAACAGCCAGCTGTCTGGCGCAATCTACGCAAGGTGTAAAACCATATCGGCTGGAGTTCATACATGCGCTGAATGCTTGGGACAATGTGCTCGTTCTGATGTTTATTACTGTAAATGTAAATGTCGGGTAGACTGTTCGCCGGGTGCAAGTCTTTCGATTTGACGACAGTTCGGCGACTTGCCCGTCGATGGGGATGAAATGATGATGATTAGGACAACACAACGCCCTGTCCCTGAGCGGAGAAAATCTCCGACCCAGCCGGGAATCGAACACGGGCCCTTAGGATTGACATTCTGTCGCGCTGACCACTCAGCTACCGGGGGGCGATAATTACTACCGTAGGAAGACGGTTCTTTACAGAAATTTGTTTACAGTGACGAAGCAATGTGCCCTTTGTATAGTAGGATGGATAGTCATAACGTACCTGTCTGGGACACAGAACATCCACTCGAGGTTGTGGAAGACATTCGTGATTCAACCAAGTTTTAGGTTACATGCTCTTCAAAAATTTATGGACAATTTTTCTTCTCGAATACTGCGCAACCGGACATGCTGCAGCAATGGTTTATGCCACGATTACAGTGAGACAGTGAAGACCTCAATTTGCAACAAGTCAGTGATCCACTACACTTTCAGCCGTTTGTGAAAACCTCAGTGCCATACTGCCTCAGCGTAGGGTTGGAGGTGCTTCTCATCTTGACTCTATTCGTCTTCGGTGGCTTCCGCTGAACCTAACTTCACTCCACGTAATTACTTCAGATGGGGTTACGTCAGGGACTGTTTTGTTCTCTTCCACTGACAATTAATTTGGAAGATGTGCAAGGAAGGATAATTAATGGGGATGTTGATATCAACCGTGACATGTCGGGAGGCGTACAGGAAGAGTTCGACTATCTTACTGACTTTTGTCGCGTTACAAACGGTGTGAATACTGTGCACCTGTGCTGTGTGTTAAAAACTTGGAGGAAAGTTCTATGTGCTGGTACGTCATTTTTCTGCATGTCTTGCAGTTTTATATTCTGAAACAACAATGTGCGTATGAATAACACTGTATCTGAATGTGTCAATAAAGCAAAATAGTGTTTTTCGTTAGTTGTTGAGTATTTTAGGGAAGATAAATTTTAGTCTGAAACCTTTGGAAACATGTTTGAACAAGAAGTCAGCAATCTTGTATCCTGTAACTCCAAAAAATTGTTCAAAAAATTCAGTGAGCTGATGCATAAATAGATAGAACGACAAATATTTTTGGTGTTTTGCTGCTACATATATTTAATTACCAGTTGTATTCAACCTCAGAATTAAAATTGCGTTCCCACGGAAAAGAAAAATGGTAAAATTTAATTATTAAAATCAATATAAGTAACCAAACAACACAAATAATTGAAAAGTCAAATAATTCCTCAAAAAGATTTTGTTTGTTGCATGCGAAATATCTTTTTTACATAAAACGCTTGAGATCTCGCTATATCTTAAATATATTACTATATATCACGAAAACACTCTCTATATCATTGGACGCAAAAGTTGATACCACAGAGTCTTTAACCTGGTGTTCAAAGACTTTCAGCAGCAAAACTACGTCTTATTTTCAGTCAGTAATGGATGAATCAATATCCTGTAGCATCAGTTGTTAGATTAGCGTCAGCAAGGTACAGTCAATGATAAACACAAGTCTTTCCAGACGATCAGGTAACACTGCAGCCAAATATTAAACTCGCCTTTTTTTCCAGATGGTGATGCAGAGATACTTTTAACTAATTCTTAATTGCCACACTAATGGCGTAGATAGGAGGAATATAAATATTTAATCACCATTTGACTTCAGTTCTTTCATTCATGAAGATTAATTTAGTGATGAACAAACATATTGACCCTCAATGCGAAAAGGAGCTGCGTACAAACCTTTCAGTCACTGGCTGTATACCCATGATGGATATTTGGAAGTCTAAAAGGCGAAGACCCGATAGCGCAAAAGAAGCTGCTGTTTTAAAATTTTCTATATACGTTTTTAGTCATACCGTGGACGACACTTTTCATTCAGTTTTTTTAATTTAATTTGTTATAAATTATGTTTAAGGCATGTTATGGATATTTCATGGTGTTATTTACTATAAATTACATTTTTCTTTCAAAAAATTATATATATTTCCATAACATCATAATTTTGCAATTTGAAAAAAAGGTCTGTATACCGAACCCATAATAGAAGAACATCAAATAACACAGGAATATGTGGAAAAGGATTAAATGAGAGAAAAGTTATGTAATTTTCAAGATTATAATAAATTTTTTGGGCGTTTTCATTGTCAAATCCGACGGTCCTGTTGTTGGATGTTCCTGTATGTTTCCTTTCCGAGAGTTTGATTATGGAGCTTACAAGAAAAAGAAGAAAAACCTTAATCAACTTTCTCCATACACTTCCTCCTTAAAGGCTGCACAATTTATTGCTCTTTGCCAGTTGCAAAATTGTTTTTAGCAAGTCAGCGCAAGTAAGCGCAGAAACATTCACTCAAAACGTCAGGAATAATTCTTTTACTTCCTCAAATCTTCCGTACGTAATGTTAGAAATAACCTTCGTCAGTGACATTTTTGGTACAATCAAGTATTTATACGCCTTTCCAAACCCAAAATTTATGTCTTTGTTTAGTTTGTTTATTTCCTTATCTTCGCCCTAGAGACAGAAAAAACAAACCATATAAATTTCCTAGATATAGATCACAAAGAAAAATAATCAACACTCATTCAGCATTTACTGGAAAAACTCCAAAACAGACACAATTTTATATCGATCATCTAGCCACCCACAAGCGCAAAAAAAATCTAACATCACCTGGAACCACTTGACAAACATAACTAAAACAAGGAGTTGGATATGATTGTTCAGATAGCTAAACACGATGGATACCAAGAATACCTAGTAACAAATATAAACAAGAAAATCCGGAAAAACATGAAAATTAAAAAACTATATATACGAAAAAAACATCACACCACACAAATGCAGTGACCCACAACACCCACCACAAACACCCGTACACCATCACCACCACACTACACAACAAGAGAACAACATAGAAACTCAACACAGAAGCTGGTACTTAGTTACAAACGGAAACAAAGTGGCACACGGAATCGGAAACATCCTCAAGGAACAAGGAATAAAAATAGCATGCCATTGCATCAATTCTATACAGAAATGTCTAAAAAAGGAAGATGAAATTGGCATGTACCGAAAAGCTGGCATTTACCAACTCCAATGTAACAGCTGTGATGCTCTATACCTAGGACAGACAGGCGAACTTTTGAAATAAGATTTAAGGTACACGAAGATGCATGGAAATATGGTACTAGCCGTCCAACATGCCCAAAACACCTCTAATAAGAAAACCACCACCCTACACCAATAGAAACGGACATGAAAATAGTCAGATTCAGCTACAAGAAACATCTCTTAAACCTACAAAAAACTTCCAGATTCAAAAAGAAATAATAGAGAAATACACATAATAAATGACCAGATAAATATCAGCAACCAGACGCTCTTTAAAATAATAAAACATATTGTTGAGAAAGAACAAACCCTAGACACCACAATACAATTCCTCAAAGTAGGCAATATCTTCAGCCTTGACCATCCACCACTGTACCATAGTAAAGGAATAAGTTACACACACAGTAGCAAAGACATGTTAGCTCAGACCTCCCTTCGCACACACACACACACACACACACACACACACACACACACAAAGGTAATTACTCCAACTTTAAAATAAAATGTAAAACATGTACTCTCTCTCTCTCTCTCTCTCTCTCTCTCTCTCTCTCTCTCTCTGCTCCCCTACCCGCCTCCCCCCACATCGCCGACGAAATTGGAAAACATAAGCACTCACAGAGCGACGCTTCAACAACCACCAGAACAAACAAAAGACGAAAGGATCCCGCAACAGCAAAATGAAACACACGAAATAGCGAGAGGATAGTGATACGTCCCAACACAGAAATATGGATATATTTAGTGCAGTGAAAATGCTGCGTGCAAAAACTGAACACACACGTAGATTACGAAGAAGAATGCAGTAAACAACAAAAAACCGTGAGTAACGGAAAAAATAAAAACGGTTTCTAGTAGTAAGCAAAGCGTGCGAATTATTCATGATTATAACAAACAAAATTGCAAGAGAAAAAACCAGTTTGTTATAGTGACCACTGAAGAACTTTAGAATAAAGGGAAACGCGTCTGGTATTGATAAATAAGTTTCTTACTTCATTTGTAAAGGGCGGAAATTAACGTTGAATAATTTCATTGTTTTATTAACTGTGTTATCTTTGACCTCAGGACATTGTTGTTCTGGCTGCTATGGAAATTCTTAACAATGAAGAAAAAGGTTAAGGTGATATTTTGCACGACAGGCACGTTATCTGTGGATTTAATTGTTTGGTGGCATATGAAACCAACAAAGGAAAGGGAATTTGGCTATTTCAGTGTCTGAATACGAATACCATCTTGTCCGCTATCGGTGAGGACCTCACGCATCTCTTCCTCAGAAATACCTCAATTTTCTACGGTCTTTTACCTTGCTGAACAATAGACATATGTTGGTATCGACGTCACCTATGTTGGTTCAGTGGTATTTAAGCTATAATTATTATGAATCACAGCTTACAGCAAAATTCCCAATTTTCCAGAGACAAACTTTCTCGAACATTACACTGTGTTTACTGGTGCAAGAATATCGAATGAATCGTCTGCAAGTGGGAAACTCTGAAAATAATAATTAAGTGCTTTGTTAACTAAGAACATCCGACTTTCCAAAGTATCGCCTTCATGGCTGTAGAGATCTGCGCCACGGTATAGTAATGTGACACGTAGTTTCCTCTGTTCTAATTACTATTGGGGCGGCGGAAACCAATATCAATCATCCAATACAGGAACTACGCCCACTGCAGTAATGTATGTCCCCAAATTGCCATCCTGCGCTAGAGAGTGGAGTTCAGTAGCAAAGCCGTAATAGCTCCCCAGATTACAAAACTGTCCATCACATACGTTGATTACCGTATAAAGCTTTGATCCTCCGTGCACATACAGTACGTCTGTATTGCTACACTTGTAAAACCGAACGCACATTGTGACGGATTAGTATATCAAACGACGTACCACACGGGTTTATTATTGTTACTAACATTATTATGTCAATAAATTTGTGTAACAAAAGAATTTCTTCCGATGCTATATGAAACTGTGGAGTAGAACAATTCACTACATGGGACGCATTACCGTGAAAATTTCAAACATTTCATATTCTCCATTACTTATTACAGAATGCTAGTTACTGTATGTGCTGCTTTTTGCATGAGATGAAGAACAGATGACCACTCTGTGAAAATACGCTCACAGAAATGATGTCAGAACTGAGTATGTGAATAAACATTGTCAACTGATTCTTAATGCCAGTACAAAGAAAGTCCGTATTCACTTCGTTATCCATAATCATCTGTCTCGATTTTTCTTCTTGTTAATCAACTGTATTTTATGTTTAGATGGAATAGCTATCCAGTTTCACTATTTACAAAAGCTCTGTTGTAGTGAAAATTAGAAACATTTTTATATTTTTTATTTACTGTACGTAAAGAATGGTTGTCGCAAATGCCTCTCTTAACTCCTTAGAATGGTCCTTTCAGTTTTTCTTTTTAAGGTTCGTCTTTGCTGTTAAATAAACTTCATGAGTATTAACAACACACACTTCGATTTATTATTTACTTATATGTTGTTTGAAGAGCTATGAAACACTTATTATCGGAAACTGCTAGTTAAAAACGGAAGTTGAAAAGCGGAAGATGGCGTCGCACTTGCGAACATTAGAGAGAGATTAAAAGCTCACAACAAAAGTTTATAGACAGTAATAAACCATTCCCTTGTCAAGCGGAATAACTGTTATTTTGAGCCGTTATTTGCTATCTTTCAAAGTTGCCTACATAATAAGGGGTATTACTGGTCCCTGACGCAGTTCGTCGAGCAGTGGTACCGCAGGCGAAGGTAATTCTAAAACTATCGCGTCTTGTACTAATGTAATGCTCGTCGAGAAAAACATCCCTCATTCCCCCGAATGATGTCGTTAAAAAAACCATCACCGACACGTTGGACTATATGCATGGCGTAAGGGAGCTCAAGAAGCATGACGATAAGGAAATGCGTGGCTATACACTGACATTTGGCTTGTAGTCTTTGGCGTAGCGCAATAATAAACATGTGATACACTGATTCTCGTCGTTGTAGCAGAAAAAAAAGACACCTGCGAAGCGACACGGTTTCATGTTTCCGATGGCGTAGCACGTGCAGTCACCTACCTTAAGCGGAAATCGATTGACATTTCCATACCGCTGCTAGCCCTAACACGTTTCCAATACGCCCCTCTAGAGTTTTTACGTACTCTTCCCCGACTCGAATATGTGAGGGTACTGCTTAATGTCCTCCTGCCTGTCCCGGTGTCCTCGGATTATTCAAGCAACAGCTCTGTCTCATCACAGCTTCCGCATTTCATTTAGCACCCTTACGCGTTTTTGGCGATGGCTTTTTCGTAGCAGCCAGTATGTCAAACAGATTTCTTTTTATTCTTCTGTTCGTCGGAATCAACTCTAACTGAACTATAGAAAAACCCCTGGCTTTAGAATACACAGATTTTACCATTGTGTTCATCGCTTTCGATTTCCAAGTCAAGTTTTCGCCAGATTTATACATCACAGTTGTAAGTGGAGTATAAAGTTAACATTTGCGCAGATGTTCACGCAAAACTTGTTAAAAAGAACAGGCAACATGAATTCTTCTCTGCAGAACCATCATTTGAAACACTAATTCGATCATTTCTGGCCCATGGTGAGGAATATAAGACCTTATTAGCTTTCAGTATCTTAAATGATGAAATACATAAAAATACAAGACCTAGTAGGAATCCTTGGATAACACAAGAAATACTGAATATAACTAATGAAGGGGAAAATTTAAAAATGCATCAAATGAAGCTGGCGAAAGAAAATACAAGCGTTTGAAAAATAAGATTGAGACGAAGTGTAAATTGCTAAGTAGGAATGGTTAGAGTACAATTCAAGGATTTGGAAGCGTTTTTCAGCAGGGGATAGATACATAACACCTGCAGAAAAATTAAAGTGGCTTTTGGAAAAAAGAGAAGCAGCTCTGCGAATATCAAGAGCTCAGATGGTAAACCAATCCTATGCAAAGAAGGGAAAGCTGATAGGTCGAAAGAGTATACAGAGGTTGTATAAAAGAGAGATGAACTTGAAAGCAATAATAAAGAAAGAACGTAGGTGAAGATGAGATGGAAGATATGACAATGCACTGACCAATAAAATTGCTACACCAAGAAGAAATGCAGATGATAAACGGGTATTCATTGGACAAATATATTATACTAGAACTGACATGTGATTACATTTTCACGCAATTTGGGTGCATAGATCCTGAGAAATCAGTACCCAGAAAACGACCTCTGGCCGTAATAACGGCCTTGATACGCCTGAGCATTGAGTCAAACAGAGCTTGGATGGTATGTACAGGTACAGCTGCCCATGCAGCTTCAACACGATGCCACAGTTCATCAAGACTAGTGATTAGCGTATTGTGACGAGCCAGTTGCTCGGCCACCATTGACCAGACTATTCAGTTGGTGAGAGATCTGGAGAATGTGCTGGCCAGGGCAGCAGTTGAACATTTTCTGTATCCAGAAAGGCACGTACAGGACCTGCAACATGCGGTTGTGCATTATCCTGCTGAAATGTAGGGTTTTGCAGGGATCGAATGAAGGGTAGAGCCACGGATGGTAACACATCTGAAATGTAACGTCCACTGTTCAAAGTGCCGTCAATGCGAACAAGAGGTGGCCGAAACGCGTAACCAATGGCACCTCATACCATCACGCCGGGTGATACGCCAGTATGGCGATGACGAATACACGCTTCCAATGGGCGTTCACCGCGATGTCGCCGAACACGGATGCAACCATCATGATGCTGTAAACAGGGCCTGGATTCATACGAAAAAATGACGTTTTGCCACTCGTGCACCCAGGTTCGTCGTTGAGTACACCATCGCAGGCGCTCCTGTCTGTGAGACAGTGTCAAGGGTAACCGCAGCCATGGTCTACGAGCTGATAGTCCATTCTGCTGCAAACGTCGTCGAACTGTGCGTGCAGATGGTTGTTGTCTTGCAAACGTCCCCATCTGTTGACTCAGGGATCGATAGGTGGCTGCACGATCCGTTACAGCCATGCGGATAAGATGCCTGTCATCTCGACTGCTAGTGATACGAGGCCGTTGGGACCCAGCACGGAGTTCCGTATTACCCTCCTGGACCCACCGAGTCCATATTCTGCGAACAGTCATTGGATCTCGACCAACGCGAACAGAAATGTCGTGATACAGTAAACCGGAATCGCGATAGACTACAATCCGACCTTTATCAAAGTCGGAAACGTGATGGTACGCATTTCTCCTCCTTACACGAGGCAGCATAACAACGTTTCACTAGGCAACGCCGGTCAACTGATGTTTGTGTATGAGAAATCGGTTGGAAACTTTCCTCATGTCAGCACGTTGTAGGTGTCGCCACTTTTGCCAACCTTGTGTGAATGCTCTGAAAAGCTAATCATTTGCATATCACAAGATCTTCTTCCTGTCGATTAAATTTCGCTCCAGTAGCACGTAATCTTCGTGGTGTAGCAATTTTAATGCCCTGTAGTGTAGAAACAAGGCCCCCGCAGTAGGCGATATTTCGTCAGAACTACTGATAGCCTTTGGAGATCCAGCCATGACAATACTCTTACATCTGGTGTCCAAAATGTATGAGTGAGGCGAAATAGCCTTGTACTTCAAGAGGAATGTAGCAATTCCAACTACAAAGAAAGTAGTTGCTGAGGGGTTTGGAAATTATCGAACTATCAGTTTAAAAAGTCATAGTATAAAATACTAAAACGAATTCTTTTCAGAAAAAGGAAAAAATTGGTAGAAGTAGACATCAGGTAAGATTAGTTTGGATCCCGAAAAAATGTAGGAACACGCGAGGTAATACTAACTCTGCGACTTATTGTAGGAGATAGGTTAAGGGAAGGCAGACCTACTTTTATAGTATTTGTGGACTTAGCGAAAGCTCTCTTTGGAATTCGAAAGGTAAAAGGGATAAAAGACAGGGAGCAAAAGGCTATTTACAAGTTGTACAGAAATCAGACGGCAGTTACAAGAGTCAGAGGACATGAAATGGAAGCAGTGGTTGAGAAGGGAGTAAGACTGGTTTGCGTCCTATCCCCGATGTTATTCAGTGTGTACATTGAACAAGCAGCAAATGAAACGAAAGAAAATTTTGAAGAAAGAATCAAAGATCAGGGAGAAGAAATAAAAACTTTGCGGTTTGCCGATGAGGTTGAAATTCTGTCAGTTGAACGAAATGGACAGAGTCTTGAAAGAAGAATACAAAGGAACATCAAAAAAAGCAAAACGAGGATAATGCAATGTAGTCGAATTAAATCAGGTGATGCTAAGGAAAGCAGATCAGGAAACGAGAGATTTAAAACAGCAGAAGTGTTTTGCTATTTGGCAGCAAAAAATTGATGATGGCCGATGTGGAGAGGATATGAACTGCATACTGGCACTGCCATGAAAAGCATTTCTGAAGAAGAGAAATTTTCTAACATCCAATATAGATTTAAATCTTAGGAAGTATTTTCTGAAGGTATTTCTCTGGAGTGTAGCTTCATATGGAAATGAAACATGGATGATAAACAGTTTAGGTAAAAAGAGAACACAAACTTTCGAAATGTGGTGGTACAGAACAATGCTGAAGACTGGATGGGTCGATCACGTAACTAATGAGGCTGTGTTAAACAGAATTGGAAGACAAGAAATTTGAGGTACAACTTGACCAAAAGAAGGGATCGAGTGGTAGGACACCATCTGAGACATCAAGGGATCACCAGTTTAGTATTGGAGGGAAGCTTAGGGGGTAAAAATTGTGGAGGGAGACAAAGAGATGAATACGGTAAGCAGATTCACAAGGATGTAGGTTGCAGTAGTTATTCGGAGACGACGAGGCTAACACAGGATAGGGTAGCGTGGAGAGCTGCATCAAGCTAGTCTTCGGACTGAACACAACAACAACGACAACAACAACAAATGATATTCTTTGGAACTTATAAATTAGTACAGGTTATTTATCTTAGACCGTACTAGTAGCAATTCAAACGCACATTGTCATACTGCACTAGATGCGATGAAGATGTACATCTCTTTTTTGGTTCGATATGTCTAAAGCAATTCAGGAACCTGGGATGTCATGGCTATAAAGACGCTAGTAGGATTAGAAAACAGACACATTTCGAGAATCGGAGCTCCCAGTAAAAATGTTACGTATGTAATGATTTGAAACTTTCCATGGACATATATGGATAAATTTAGTTAAAGATGTAGCTACGGGAATATCCTCATCCACAACTGATACTTTGCTATACAGGGAGTCGCATTTATCATGACCACCGTAAATAACTGTTTGTCCAGATGCAAATTACAAAATGTTTCAAGCAGATGTTATTTAGCCGCCAGGGGGACATCAATCTGCATGATTACCTTCGTTGTAGCTTTGTTTTTTTACAAAGATATAAAAAGCGGTATGACTTTTTTAAATGGCATTGAAATGTGCAGCAATTTGCGGAAGGGTTGCACTCCTGTCACGTTGAACGATTCTCTTCAGTCGCCGTTGGTCCCGTTCATGCAGGATGTTTTTCTAGTCGCAGCGATGTCGGAGATTTGATGTTTTATCGGATTCCTGATATTCACGGTATACTCGTGAAATGGTCGTACTGGAAAATTCCCAGTTCGTAGCTACCTCGAAGATACTGTGTCCCATCGCTCGTGCGCCGTCCATAACAATCCGTTCAAACTCACATAAATCTTGATAACCTGCCATTGTAGCAGCAGTAAGCGATCTAACAACGGCGCCAGACACTTGTTGTCTTATATAGGCATCGCCGATTGCAGCACCGTATTCTGCCTGTTTATATATCTCTGTATTTGAATACGCATGCCCATACCAGTTTCTTTGGCTCTTCAGAGTATTAATCCGTTCAGCGTTGTTGATAATGTGTGCTGTTGTCGCCTTCAGTTTGAAGATTCCTTTGATTATGCTCTCCCCGCTAATCTATCCTGTGCAAGTCTCTTCATCACTGCTTAGCTAGTGTAACATCTATGTGCTTGAATCTTCTTGCTATAGGCATGTCTTGGTCCATTTATAGTTCTTAAAACGTCGAACCGATAGGTGGTGGTCAGTTGCTGCAATGATACGTCTCATCTTTTGTGTCATAATGTTCTTTTACTCATTTAGTGTGAGTTCAGTTGAAGCAAGCTGATGTATGCTCACGTTTAC
Source organism: Schistocerca piceifrons (assembly GCF_021461385.2). Classification (NCBI taxonomy): domain Eukaryota; kingdom Metazoa; phylum Arthropoda; class Insecta; order Orthoptera; family Acrididae; genus Schistocerca; species Schistocerca piceifrons. The sequence continues at coordinate 235,803,111 of NC_060140.1, forward strand.
AGAAAGCAATAATCAGTGACTGCGGAGATTAAGACGTATGTGTACTGTAGTCGCATGCCGATCTGTCTGTAACTTCCGCTAGGGATGAATCACAGACGGAAGCACCGACTAACCGCCTCGACTTCCTCAGTGAAGCGTTCTACACTTAACAGCGACCACCCTTTGTGGCTTAGGGCCAGGTAACGGAAGGCCGGTGCAGCAGAGCCTATAAGCTACCGGCCACGGCGTTGTCCGGGATTTGCGTACCGCCCGCGGTGAGTGCCAGAGCAGTTGCTGTGGCGTATTTCACACTAGATGCGGTCCAGTGCCTTCCCAGTAGATCAGGTAACGTAGTGGGAGAAGACTTCAGTTCGGACGACTCGGTGAACTTATCGGGTCGGTGTAACCGTTTCACGATAGAAGTTTGTTTTCAAGCTGTAAAGTCCTTCCCAGAAGCAAGTGAAATCAGGTGGCGAGCACCATGTGGAACTGTGAGAAACCGCAAAGCCCAAGTCTTCACATGGGACTGTGCAGCATGTTAGTCGTAAATTCAGAATGACACTTATTACTGGTTAATAGTAATAGTTTAGGAGAAGGGCAGAGGAGAGTGCTGGCTTCCTGAAAGTTCAAAACGGGGAGCCAGCGGGTTTATCAGAGGGAGAATGCCATAGCAGAGTCAGAAAGTCTGGAAGTCTTATTCAGTAATGTGTCCTTCCATAGGTTAACGTAGAAATCTCGGAAATTGTTAATTTACACTAAAATGCCAAAGATACTGGTATAAGCATGCGTATTCAAATACAGAGATAGGTAAAGAGGCATAATAAGGCGCTGCGGCCGGCAACGCCTATGTAAGAAAACCAGCGTTTAGCGCAGTTGTTAAATCGATTGTTGTTGTTGTTGTTGTTGTTGTTGTTGTGGTCTTCAGTCCAGAGACTGGTTTGATGCAGCTCTCCATGCTACTATATCCTGTGCAAGCTTCTTCATCTACCAGTACCTACTGCAACCTACATCCTTCTGTATCTGTTTAGTGTATTCATTTCTTGGTCTGCCTCTACGATTTTTACCCTCCACGCTGCCTCCAATGCTAAATTTGTGATCCCTTGATGCCTCAGAACATGTCCTATCAACCGGTCCCTTCTTCTTGTCAAGTTGTGCCACAAACATGGAAAATGCATGTCTGCTGGGGACTATTCAAGCTGGTGGAGGCTCTGTAATGGTGTGGGGCGTGTGCAGTTGCAGTGGTATGGGACCCCTGTTACGGCTAAATATGACTCTGACAGGTGATACGTATGTAAGCGTCTTGTCTGAACTCCTGCATCCGTTCATGTTCATTGTGCATTTCGACGGACTTGGGTAATTCCAGCAGGACAACGCAACACCCCCCACCCACCCACACACACACACACACACACACACACACACACACACAGAATATCTACAGAGTGGCTCCAGGAACAGTCTTCTGAGTTCAAACACTTCCGGTGGCCGCCAAACTCCCCAGACATAAACATTGTTGAGCATATCTGGGATGCCTTGCAACGTGCCATCCTGAAGAGACCTACACGAGCTCGTACTCTTAGGGATTTATGGACAGCCCTGCAGGATTCATGGTGTCTTTTTTCTCCAGCACAACTTCAGACATTAGTCGAGTCAATGCCACGTCGTGTTGTGACACTTCCGCGCGCTCGCGTGGGCCCTACATGATTAGGCAGGTGTACCAGTTTCTTTGGCTCCTCAGTGTATGTAAGACCATCCCATTGGGAGAGTTTTCTAAAATCGTCTAATTAGCTCACCAATGGAAAGTTGGTCTGGAGAACGAAGCAATCAGTACTTTTCCACCGGTTTCTGAACACACGACTTCTCCAAGAGAACAAAGTGATCAGGATTTCACCATCGAGAGCTGAGGCGAAGACTTCTTCACTGAGAGCCGATGGGGGCCAGGTTCTTCTCTGCCAGCAACAGTTAGCAGCACATCACTATTTCTGGCCCACTTTGTACAGAACCTAGTAAGATAACACAAGCTTACGCGAATCAGTGTGGGGACTCAGTGGTTACTGACAGGCCCGAAGTTCGGATTGTGCAGCATTTTCGGACCTTACTATGTCGTGGGGTATTTTAAGGCACATTCAGCTTATTTCTTAATGTAGTATGCATGTGTTAGGTAACCAACCTTTCGGAGAAATCACGCAATCACTTGACAGATACTGTGACTTTGTAATTGTACACATCATTTATTAGGCGACAGCCAGACGAATCCCATTTTATTACAGTCACTGCCAAGAATTTGGTATTACTCATGTTTAGTATCATATAATATCTTTACTTGCGCTTTATGATCATCAGTCCGATCGTATGATTAAATTTATGTCTGTGTGTTCCGACCACTGTTCGTAATAAATTCATCTGATTTGGAATCCCGCTTTATTTGGTAATTAGATGACCTGCTTGGCATTGATTAAATACAGCGTGTAAAGGGCATAAGTCCAGATATTTATCATGTTGACTAAGGATGGTGCACTGAACAACATTACACAAGTATTTATATCATTTTCAAACTATTAATTATAGCTATTTCAAGTTAGTATTTTTAGGTTGGTTAGTACCTCCATGGGTGTGGGTGTATGTGTATTGCATATTGTACCAGGGACCTAGAAACGACGGAGAGGCTTCGTCCAGCCGTAGCCCTCTGTGGTTCACATCTCCACAACAGGCCACAGCAGTCCACCCACCCCACCGCCGCCCCACACCGAACCTAGGATTATTGTGCGGTTCGACCCCCAGTGGATCCCCCGGGAACGTCTCATACCAGACGAGTGTAACTCCAAATGTTGGAGTGGTAGAGTAATTATGGCGTACGCGTACCTGGAGACAGTGTTTGGGCAGCGATCGCTGACATTGTGTAACTGAGGCGGAGTAAGGGGAACCAGCCCGCATTCGCCGAGGCAGATGGAAGACCGCCTTGAAAACCATTTACAGGCTGGGCGGCTCACCGGACCTCGACACTAATCCGCCAGGCGGATTTGTGCCAGGGACTGGCGTGCCTTCCCACTCGGGAAACAGCGCGTTAGACTGCGCGGGTAACCGGGCAGGCACAGTGCCTCAATGTATATGTGGAAAGAGCAAGCCGTTAATGTTTATATTCACCCGTGTAGCAGGTCAGGTGTCGACGGGTGAACGCAAAACGATTAATCTGTACTCACAGGTGTAGTCAACTTAGGGATGTAGAAATGGCCATGCAAAAACCATCAGGTTGTAAATTTTGTGACGTGTTTGCGGGAAGACAGAACAACAACCAACACATTGATGTGTGTAAATATTGTACGACACAAAAAAATATCTGTACTCATACCTGTTACACCTTACATAATACTAGATTACTTTATTTTATTACTGGAAGGTCAACCCAAGCCTCACGTCTCATTACGGCCATTTTTATTAAAAAAAGAAGTTATCCATTGCACACAATTCGTTAACTCACAGGAGCCTATGGAAGCTCGGTCACGTCTCAAACGATTGACGTCTACTATCACGTTCCTCTATAGCCAAACTGACTGCTCAGTAATGCATCCGGATACGTCGTATTAACGGATAGTTTCTTTTAGTCAAGTTATCCCATACATTTCTCTTATCACCATTAGGATTCAGTACCTGTTCATTAATTACCTCACGCAGGTACCTAATCTTCGGCAGTTTTTCCTAGGTCAAAATCAGAAGCATCTATTCTCCTCTTTTTTATACTATTTATCACCCAAGTTTTACTTCCATGGAACGCTAAACTCCAAAATAAACTTCCTGGCATATCATATCACAGGCTAACATATTTCTCTTTTTTCAGTAAAAGGGTTACTCACTACTGTCAGTCTGAGTTTTATGTCATCTCTACTTTGGCCATCATCACCTATTTTGTTGCCCTAATGACAAAACTCACCTACTGTTTCACCGTTTCATTTACTAATGTTATTACATTAGAACCGCCCGATTTATCTTCACTACAGTGAATTACATTTTTTGATGTTAACCTTTAACCTCCTTTCAAGACATAATGGATTCTGTTCACTTGCTCTTCTACGTCCTTTGCAATTTCTGAAAGAATTCAGTGTCATCGACAAACATCAATGTTGTAATGTCTTCCCCGTGAATTTTAATTGTTTCCCAATTTCTCTTTGTTTCCTATACTGCTTACTCAATCTACAGATAGAATAACAAAAATTAGGAAGGTAGGCCGTGTACCTGTCTCACTTTCTTCTGAATAACTGTTTGTCATTCGACTCAAACTGCACTGTCTCTTCTTTACAAGTTGTATAAAATCTTTTGCTGTATTTAATCCCTGGTAAGGACAAATTTTCAGCGAGTTTATTCTAGTGAACAATGCCAAGTATAGGGTCAATTTTCCCTCGCCTGCTGCTATAATTCTCCAGAAATTGAGAGTAATCTTCCCCAAGTAGGCTTCTACACTCCATTTTGCTGTAAATAATGCGTGTGAATGGTTTGGCATCATGGGTAACCGCACTGGTAGTTTAGTAATACTCATACTTGCTAACAACTGACTTGTTTAAAATCAGACAAAAAAAGACGAACTACGAAGGAATTATCCGAATGGGCCGGAAATCGGTAGATGTGATGTACACGAACAGACCAACATATGATTACAATCTCTGAAAAACTGGATGATTTATTCAAGAGAAAAAGCTTCACAAATTAAGCAAGACAATGACGCGGTGGTTCACCTCTGGCCCTTATGCACTTTGGCTTTGATTGATAGAGTTGTTGGATGTCCACCTGAGGGGTACTATGCCAAATTCTGCTCAACTGGCGCTTCAGGTCGTCAAAATTCGGAGTTGATTTCAGGGCCCTGCCCATAAAGTTGAAAACGTTTTCAATTAGAGATAGATCAGGCAATCTTCCTTGCCAAGGTAGAGTTTGGCAAGCATGAAGAACAGTAGTAGAAACTCACGCCGTGTGTTCGCGTGAACTTGGTGAAATATAGGCCCGGGATGGCTTGTCATGAAGAGCAACAAAACGGAGCGTAGAATATCGTAGACATATCGCTATGCTGTTGCAGTGCCGCAGATGGGAAACAAATGGGTCATGCTCTGAAATGAAGTTGCACCAAAGACCCTCACGCCTGGTTGTCAACCGAGCGAAGTGGCGCAGTGGTTAGCACACTGGACTCGCATTCGGAAGGACGACGGTTCAATCCCGCGTCTGGCCATCCTGATTTAGGTTTCCCGCGATTTCCCTAAATCGCTCCAGGAAAATGACGGGATGGTTCCTTTGAAAGGGCACGGCCGAATTCCTTCCCCATCCTTCCCTAATCAGATGAGACCGATGACCTCGCTGCTTGGTCTCTCCCCCCCAAACACTCCAATCCAATCCTGGTTGTCAGGCCGTTTCGCTAGCGACAGTTAGGCTGGTACTGCACCGCTGTGTGGGGCGTCTCCAGATGCGTCTTCGCTGATCATCGCAGCCTGGAACCTAGTGGGTTCAAGTATAATTGTCTTCAGTGATGAGTGCACTTTCGAAGTGAGCCCCGATGACCAGGGAAGACGTGTTTGGAGATGTCTCACACAGCGACTGAAGACCATCCTGACGGTTCTACAGCCAGGACGGACGGTCTGGGGTGCCATTTCATTTCATAGCACGACGCCTTTGCTTGTCATTCTTACATCACAGCAATACGTCGACGATATCCTACGCCCCGTTTTGTTGCCAATCATGGCAAGCCATCCTGGGCTTACATTTGAGCAAGATAATCGCTGCTCGAAAACGACTGTTTCTATTGCTTCTCGTTGTGCTTGCCAAACTTTATCTTACCCAGGAAGGTGCCCGGACCTCTCCCCAGTTGAGAACGTATCGAATATTACGGGCAGGGCCCTCCAACCATCTTGGAATTTTGACGATCTAACACTCCATTTGGACATAATTTGCACGATATCTCTCAGGAAATCCAGCAACTCTATCAATCAATGTCAAGCCGAATAATTGCTCATATGAGGTCCAGAAGTGGACCAAGGCGTTATTGACTTGCTCATTTTGCGAAGCTCTTTCTCTTCAATAAATCATCCATTTTTTCTAAAACTGTTATCAGTTTTTTGTCTTTATAACTACATCACGTCCGCCGATTTCCGCCCCATTTGGATAATTCCGTCGAGATACGTCGTTTTCTTTTGCTTAGAGTGTATATGATAACGCTGTACAGGTCCTATGCCGGACGTTATCATGCACGTGATCAGGAAGAAGGAGGAGGAGGAGGAGGAGGAGGAAGAGAAGAAGATGAAATACAGATAAGAATATTGCTAAATAAAGAAAATCAGTGTTTACCTGTCCTGGGTGAAAGAAACAAGTGAGGGAACTTTCCCAGAAATACTGCGAAGACACAACGGAGAAGATATCTCGGTATGGTGGAACTAGTCAAGTGATTTAAAAAAATAGTATTTGCGTCTGGCGCTGGCAAGTTGGAATGCGGTCGTCGTCTCTTCACCAGAGATGCAGATCGACCTGAAAATTCTAGAGTAACCCCTCCAGTAAAACCAGTTTTTTTTTACAAACTCAACCACGTAATTGCAAGCATAAAAATGGAGCACTTTGGTAAACTCTGAAAATGCTCTTTGCTATACACTAAAGTGACAAAACTCATGAGATACTTCCTAATATCGTGTCGGACGTCCTTTTATCCGGGGCCGGCCAGAGTGGCGGAGCGGTTAAAGGCGCTACAGTCTGGAACCGCACGACCGCTACGGTCGCAGGTTCGAATCCTGCCTCGGGCATGGATGTGTGTGATGTCCTTAGGTTAGTTAGGTTTAAGTAGTTCTAAGTTCTAGGGGACTTATGACCACAGCAGTTGAGTCCCATAGTGCTCAGAGCCATTTGAACCATTTGTTTTTATCCGGGGCAGTGCCGCAACTCGATGTGGTATGCACTAAACGTGTCGTGGGGAGTCCCCTACTGAAATACTGAGTCATGCTACCTCTGTAGCCGTCAATAATTGTAATGTCGGTGGAAGGTTTCGTACACGAACTGATCTCTCGATTATGTGCAATAAATGTTAGATGGGATTCATGGTCGACGATTTGGGTGGCCCACTCCTTCGCTCAAATTGTCCAGAACGTTCTCCAAAGCAATTGTGAACAATTTTTGGCCGCTGAAATGACGCGTTAACGTCCATAACATAAAGGGCTGCAAATGGTGGCCGACATAATTATCTCCAGTCAATGATCGGTTCTGTTGGACTAGAGGACCCCGTCAGTTCCATGTAAACACAGCCCACAACATTATGGAGCCACCGCGAACTTGTACAGTGCCTTTTTGACAGCTTGGGTCCGTGGCTTCGTGAGGTCTGCGCCACACTCGAACTCTACCTTCAGCTCTTACCACCTGCAATTGGGAGTCATTTGACCAGGCCATGGTCCTCCAGTCTAGGGTCCAATCGGTATGGTACGAGCCCAGCAGACGCGCTGCACGCTATGTCGTGCTGTTAGCAAAGGCACTCGTATTGGTCGCCTGCTGACATAGCCCATTATCGCCAAATTTCGCCGCACTGTCCTAACGGATATGTTCTACGTACGCCCTACATTGATTTCCGCTGCAGTAAAACGCAATGTTGCTTATCTTTCAGCACTGATGAATCTATCGCAATCACGCTGCTATTGGACTTCAAGTGAAAGCCCTCGGTGATCGGCTTGTCCGTGGTGATACGGAATGCCTGAAATTTGCTAATCTCAGCGCACTATTGACACTGCGGTTCTCGGAATACTGAATTCTCTAAAGATGTCCCATGCGTCTAGCTCCAACTACGATTCCGCGTTCAAAGTCTGTTCATGCGCGCCGTGCGGCCATTATCACGGCGGACACCTTTTCGCAAGTTCCACATGAGTAATAATGGCAGCTACGCCAGTTCACTGCCCTTATATCCCTGTGTACGCGATATTGCCACCATCTGTGATTGTGCATACCGCTATCCTATGACTTTGTGTCTCCTCAGCGTTAGTCACATGGTCGAGTACCACCCAAACGCGAATAATAATTACACTACTGGCCATTAAAATTGCTAAAACACGAAGATGACGTGCTACAGACGCGAAATTTGACCGACAGGAAGAAGATGCGATGATATGCAAATGATTAGCTTTTCAGAGCATTCACACAAGGCTGGCGCCGGTGGCGACACCTACAACGTGCTGACATGAGGAAAGTTTCCAACCGATTTCTCATACACAAACAGCAGTTGACCGGCGTTGCCTGGTGGAACGTTGTTGTGATGCCTCGTGTAAGGAAGACAAATGCGTACCACCTCGTTTCCGACTTTGATAAAGGTCGTATTGTAGCCTATCGCGATTGCGGTTTATCGTAACGCGACATTGCTACTCGCGTTGGTCGAGATCGAATGACTGTTAGGAGAATATGGAATCGGTGGATTCAGGAGGGTAATACGGAACGCCGTGCTGGGTCCCAACGGCCTCGTATCACTAGCAGTCGAGATGACAGGCATCTTATCCGCATGGCTGTAACGGATCCCTGGGTCAACAGATGGGGACGTTTGCAAGAGAACAGCCATCTGCACGAACAGTTCGATGACGTCTGCAGCACCATGGAGTATCAGCTCGGAGACCATGTCTGCGGTTACCCTTGACGCTGCATCACAGACAGGAACGCCTGCGATGGTGTACTCAACGACGAACCTGGGTGCACGAATGGTCAAACGTCATTTTTTCGGATGAATCTAGGTTCTGAATACGGCATCATGATGGCCGCATCCGCGTTTGGCGACATCGCGGTGAACGCACACTGGAAGCGTGTATTCGTCATCGCTATACTGGCCTATCACCCGGCGTGATGGTATGGGGTGCCATTGGTTACACGTCTCCGTCACCTCTTGTTCGCATTGACGGCACTTTGAACAGTGGACGATACATTTCAGATGTGTTGCGACCCGTGGCTCTACCCTTCATTCGATCCCTGCGAAACCCTACATTTCAGCAGGATAATGCACGACCGCATGTTGCAGGTCCTGTACGGGCCTTTCTGGATACAGAAAATGTTCGACTGCTGCCCTGGCCAGCACATTCTCCAGATCTCTCCCCAACTGAAAACGTCTGGTCAATGGTGGCCGAGCAACTGGCTCGTCACAATACGCCAGTCACTACTCTTGATGAACTGTGGTATCGTGTTGAAGCTGCATGGGCAGCTGTTCCTGTACACGCCATCCAAGCTCGACTCAATGCCCAGGCGTATCAAGGCCGTTATTACGGCCAGAGGCGGTTGTTCTGGGTACTGATTTCTCAGGATCTATGCAATCAATCTGCGTGAAAATGTAATCACATGTCAGTTCTCGTATAATATATTTGTCCAATGAATACCCATTTATCATCTGCATTTCTTCTTAGTGTAGCAATTTTAATGGCCAGTAGTGTATATGAAAATACAGACTTTTGAAATCATTCAGTACTTTTTCATTACTCTTTCGCAATACACGTTACGCTTATACAGGAAGACCAAATTTCTGCAACTGTAGTTTGCAGGAAATAAGTTTAACATCGGGAGAAATGTGGAAGGCAGTTCAATTCGCACGGAGAGGAGCAATGTCTTGCCACACGTTGTCCGGCAACTGAAGGCGGATCGCAGGGCTCAGTTTCCATTGAGGGGAGCACCATTGGCGCTGGAGGTCATTACGAGGCGCCGCGCAGTGACGGAAGAGCCGTGGCTGCCTAATTGTCCGCCGCGGTGACCTCCCGTTGGCGGGCGACAGGCGGCTGTTTACCCGCAGGGGCCATTATGCCCGCGACAATGGCCGGCCTGGGGATCCCCTGTCCCGGAGTGCGTGTCTCGCGCTGAGTGTGTGTGTGTGTGTGTGTGCGTGTGTGTGGGGGTGGGGACTAGAGCGCCTCAACTAGCGAGCAACTGCCTGTGCACAAGATAGATTGGTGCATAGATAATGGAACTACTACTAATGATTTATATCAGACCCTAAGAAAAATTAGAGAGTCGAAACTCTTACGTGTCACGCAGCCAAATTATTTTTGTGGTTTTCTTTTTTATATATATACTGGTACAGTCTTGTAAAATTACAATTCCTAGAAAGTGGGACATGAATTCTTAATAGAACATTTAATTTTTATTCATACCTCTGGATAATTTCTTGTTGCTTACAAGGGAATTTCATATACACTGAAGAGCCAAACTAATACACCTGTAGGGCCCCCACAAGCAGGCACAAGTGCCGAAAATCGACGTAAGGCATCCCAGATATGCTCAATAATGTTCACATCTGGGGAGTTTGGCGGCCAGTGGAAGTGTTTAAACTCAGAAGAGTGTTCCTAGAGTCACACTGTAGCAATTCTTGACGTGTGGGGTGTCGCTTTGTCCTTCTGGAATTGCCCAAGTCCGTCGGAATGCACAATGGACATAAATGGATGCAGGTACGTGTCACTCGCCAGAGTCATATCTAGATATATCAAAGGTCCCATATCACTCCAATTGCACACGCCCCCACACCATTACAGAGTCTCCACCAGTTTGAACAGTCTCCTGCTGACACGCAGGGTCCATAGATTCATGAGGTTGTCTCCATACCCGTACACGTCCACCCAGTCGATACAATCTGGCACGAGACTCGTGCGACCAGGCAACATGTTTCCAGACATCAGCAGTCTAATATCGGTATTGACGGGCCTAGGCGAGGCATAAAGCTTTTTGTCGTGCAGTCATCAAGACTACACCAATGGATCTTCGGCTCCGTAAGTCCGTATATAATGGTTCGCACGCTGACATTTGTTGATGGCCCAGCATAGAATTCTGCAGCAATTTGCAGAAGGTTTGCATTTCTGTCACGTTGAACGATTCTCTTCAGTCATCGTTCGTCCCTTTCTTGCAGGATCTTCTTCCAGTCGCAGCGATGTCAGAGATTTGATATTTTACCGGATTCCTGATATTCACGGAACACCCGTGAGATGGTCATACGGGAAAATTCCCTTTTCATCAATACCTCGGAGACGCTATGTCCCACCGCTCGTGCGCCGACTTTAACATCACGTTCAGAAACACATCTTGATAACCTGCCATTATAGCAGCAGTAACCGATCTAACAATTCCGCCAGACACTTGTAATATATAGGCGTTGTCGACCGCAAATCTCTGTATTTGAATACGCGTGTCTTTACCAGTTTGTTTGGCGCTTCAGTGTATAATGACGGAAAAGAGGTTGTGCACCGTAAACGAAAGTTGGTAGGTGTGTTTCTACATCTGAAAGATGATGTCTATTCAGATTTCCTGCCAGTCGCATAAGAGTGGCGCTATTATCTCCACGGCGAAGATGCAAATCAGGTTTGCTGTAAATACACGCTGTAACGGTCGTGAGCATCTGTTAACTTTCATATTGGACGCGGTGAGTTGATCTTAGTGAAGAATGTCTTTTAGACGACAAAGACGCCATAATCAACACCTCACTGAGCTTGAACCAGGTCGAGTAATTGAGCTACACGTAGCTGGATATTCCTTCTGCGATATTGCAGAAAGACTTGGCAGGAAAGTAGCCACTGTACTTGATTGCTGGCAGCGGTTGTTACGGGAATGTACGGTTGCATCGTGTTCGGCGTATGGCTTTGACGCATCATAATGTATCAGCAGGAGAAATCTGAACAGCAGCTGGCAGCCCAGTGATACAACGAATTATTTATTACAAATCGGTTATATCAAGGACAGCTCCGAGCCAGACGGCTTATAGCGTGCTTTCCTCTGATCCCAACCAAATGTTATTTGTGACTTCAGTGATGTCAAGCGAGAGCTTAGTGGAGGGCTGGTTCTGTTTCCTGATGAAAGCTGGTCCTACCTCGGTGCCAGGGATCGTCCTGTGTAGGTTAGGAGGTCAGTTGGGGCCTGAAACCAAACTGCCAGCAAGCTATACAGTCTGGACCTACATCTGGAGTTATGATCTGCGGTATGATTTCGTACGACAGCAGGAGCAGTGTCGTGGGTATCCCACGCACCCTGACTACAAATTTGTACATTACTCCGGTGATTCAATTTATTGTGCTGCCATTCATGAACTACATTCCTTTGGCATTTTCCAACACAGCAACGCTCACTCAGATATCGCTGCTGTAGCCCGTCATGGTCTACAGTGTGTCGAAATGTTGCCTTGGCCTGTTCGATCACAACATCTGTCTACAATTGGGCACATATGGGACATCATCGGATGACAGCTCTAGCGTCATCCACAAACAGCATTAACCGTCTTTATATTGTAACAGGTATGGAACTCCATGCCACAAACTGACGTCCGACAATGTATGCACGTTTGCATGCTTGCATTCAACATTCTAGCGGTGACACCAGTTATTACTGTATCAGAATTTCACGTTTGCAGTGACGTATCTCGCGCTTATATTAACCTTTGTTCCCGCAATGTTAATCACACATTTATGTTACCTACACAAACGTATTCCTGAAACTTCGTTACTCAACATTAATTATTTTTTAGTATTGCCATATTCCCAGTCAGTGTGTGCACACTGTTCAAGAGAATTAAAAGATCTCTTTTTGAAAACGCCATAATTATTTCCTAATGCGATGCAGGAGTTTAAGTATGAAATTTAGCTCAAATGTGCCTGCGATCTTACTCTGTAATACCGCAAAAGCGTGGCGCCCTGTGACGTCACTGTCAGTCTAGACGATGCTTCAAACAGCAAGATTTCAACACATGCAACAAAAAGGTCAGAGTTCAGAAGTCCGTGTGAGGTGTAAGGTGATTTCATGATGTCACATTGGCATCCAGTTTCACCAAAATTCTGCGCAAACCCACTGAGGACATGTCACACGATAGGAGGTCGTTGCACCCCCTCTTACCCTCATTTCACCCCTTCTTTTGGCGCCTACGCAATTAAGGGTATAACCGCGACGTCCATCGTTGAAACCACGCGTTTTTCTTATATGGAACCGAGTAAAATATTTCAGACAAACGGCCATTCAGACTCCACAACTTCCCTGGCGGTGTTGATTCCCACACATTTTGCCGTAAAAATTACATCACAGCGCGTTGAGCAACAGCACAACGTTCCTGACAAGGGCGTCACGGGCCACAAACCACTCTGAGCAGGGTCTACTAACTAGGTGTTCTGCATACTACCTACCCCAATGAATTTGTGTCGTGAGTTTCGCCCGATAAATTTATAGAATGAGTTTCAACAGGAGAGCCTTGCGAATAAGTGAATCTAAACGGAGAAAGAGTACCTACATGCTGCCACCTGTCGGGGGCACAACTAGTAAAAAAGGTCACCTTGTGTCGCAAGGGAAGAGTTTGAAATATACTATATATCGTCCTCTTGGGTAAAATATTCCGGAGGTAAAATAGTCCCCCATTCGGATCTCCGGGCGGGGACTACTCAAGAGGATGTCGTTATCAGGAGAAAGAAAACTGGCGTTCTACGGATCGGAACGTGGAATGTCAGGTCCCTTAATCGGGCAGGTAGGTTAGAAAATTTGAAAAGGGAAATGGATAGGTTAAAGTTAGATATAGTGGGAATTAGTGAAGTTCGGTGGCAGGAGGAACAAGACTTCTGGTCAGGTGACTACAGGGTTATAAACACAAAGTCAAATAGGGGTAATGCAGGAGTAGGTTTAATAATGAATAGGAAAATAGGAACGCGGGTAAGCTACTACAAACAGCTTAGTGAACGCATTATTGTGGCCAAGATAGATACGAAGCCCACACCTACTACAGTAGTACAAGTTTATATGCCAACTAGCTCTGCAGATGACGAAGAAATTGAAGAAATGTATGATGAAATAAAAGAAATTATTCAGAAAATTTAATAGTCATGGGTGACTGGAATTCGAGTGTAGGAAAAGGGAGAGAAGGAAATGTAGTAGGTGAATATGGATTGGGGCTACGAAATGAAAGAGGAAGCCGCCTGGTAGAATTTTGCACAGAGCACAACTTAATCATAGCTAACACTTGGTTTAAGAATCATGATAGAAGGTTGTATACATGGAAGAGCCCTGGAGATACTAAAAGGTATCAGATAGATTATATAAGGGTAAGACAGAGATTTAGGAACCAGGTTTTTTGTAAGACATTTCCAGGGGCCGATGCGGACTCTGACCACAATCTATTGGTTATGACCTGTAGATTAAAACTGAAGAACCTGCAAAAAGGTGGGAATCTAAGGAGATGGGACCTGGATAAACTGAAAGAACCAGAGGTTGCACAGAGTTTCAGGGAGAGCATAAGGGAACAATTGACAGGAATGGGGGAAAGAAATACAGTAGAAGAAGAATGGGTAGCTTTGAGGGATGAAGTAGTGAAGGCAGCAGAGGATCAAGTAGGTAAAAAGACGAGGGCTAGTAGAAATCATTGGGTAACAGATGAAATATTGAATTTAATTGATGAAAGGAGAAATATAAAAATGCAGTAAATGAAGCAGGCAAAAAGGAATACAAACGTCTCAAAAATGAGGTCGATAGGAAGTGCAAAATGGCTAAGCAGGGATGGCTAGAGGACAAATGTAAGGATGTAGAGGCTTATCTCATTAGGGGTAAGATAGATACTGCCTACAGGAAAATTAAAGAGACCTTTGGAGATAAGAGAACCTCTTGTATGAACATCGAGAGCTCTGATGGAAACCCAGTTCTAAGCAAAGAAGGGAAAGCTGAGAGGTGGAAGGAGTATATAGAGGGTCTATAGAAGGGCGATGTACTTGAGGACAATATTATGGAAATGGAAGAGGATGTAGATCAAGATGAAATGGGAGATACGATACTGCGTGAAGAGTTTGACAGAGCACTGAAAGACCTGAGTCGAAACAAGGTCCCCGGAGTAGACAACATTCCATTGGAACTACTGACGGCCTTGGGAGAGCCAGTCCTGACAAAACTCTACCATCTGGTGAGCAAGATGTATGAAACAGGCGAAATAACCTTTGACTTCAAGAAGAATATAATAATTCCAATCCCAAAGAATGCAGGTGTTGACAGATGTGAGAATTACCGAACAATCAGTTTAATAAGCCACAGCTGCAAAATACTAACACGAATTCTTTACAGACGAATGGAAAAACTAGTAGAAGCCGACCTCGGGGAAGATCAGTTTGGATTCCGTAGAAATACTGGAACACGTGAGGCAATACTGACCTTACGACTTATCTTAGAAGAAAGATTAAGGAAAGGCAAACCTACATTTCTAGCATTTGTAGACTTAGAGAAAGCTTTTGACAATGTTGACTGGAATACTCTCTTTCAAATTCTAAAGGTGGCAGGGGTAAAATACAGGGAGCGAAAGGCTATTTACAATTTGTACAGAAACCAGATGGCAGTTATAAGAGTCGAGGGACATGAAAGGGAAGCAGTGGTTGGGAAGGGAGTAAGACAAGGTTGCAGCCTCTCCCCAATGTTATTCAGTCTGTATATTGAGCAAGCAGTAAAGGAAACAAAAGAAAAATTCGGAGTAGGTATTAAAATCTATGGAGGAGAAATAAAAACTTTGAGGTTCACCGATGACATTGTAATTCTGTCAGAGACAGCAAAAGACTTGGAAGAGCAGTTGAACGGAATGGATGGTGTCTTGAAGGGAGCATATAAGGTGAACATCAACAAAGGCAAAACAAGGATAATGGAATGTAGTCGAATTAAGTCGGGTGATGTTGAGGGTATTAGATTAGGAAATGAGACACTTAAAGTAGTAAAGGAGTTTTGCTATTTGGGGAGCAAAATAACTGATGATGGTCGAAGTAGAGAGTATATAAAATGTAGACTGGCAATGGCAAGGAAAGCGTTTATGAAGAAGAGAAATTTGTTAACATCGAGTATAGATTTAAGTGTAAGGAAGTCGTTTCTGAAAGTATTTGTATGGAGTGTAGCCATGTATGGAAGTGAAACATGGACGGTAAATAGTTTGGACAAGAAGAGAATAGAAGCTTTCGAAATGTAGTGCTACAGAAGAATGCTGAAGATTAGATGGGTAGATCACATAACTAATGAGGAGGTACTGAATAGGATTGGGGAGAAGAGAAGTTTGTGGCATAACTTGACCGGAAAAAGGGATCGGTTGATAGGACATGTTCTGAGGCATCAAGGGATCACCAATTTAGTATTGGATGGCAGCGTGGAGGGTGAAAATCGTAGGGGGAGACCAAGAGATGAATACACTAAGCAGATTCAGAAGGATGTAGGTTGCAGTAGGTACTGGGAGATGAAGAAGCTTGCACAGGATAGAATAGCATGAAGAGCTGCATCAAACCAGTCTCAGGACTGAAGACCAGAACAACAACAACATATATCGGTATATTCTCATCAGAATTGTAATCAGTCAGACTACTAACTCTGAATGCTGTGGATTCGACACTAACACTCGTTGTTTTCCATTATTTCCTAGCATCAACCCATCGCACTCTTAGGCGTGAAATATCATCGGATCTGTGATCAAAAAAAGTTGTTGACCTGACACTAAGTTTAACTCTTTACGATTTTTACTATCGGTTACTCCTTTCCCATTCCTAACCAAACGCCCAGGAGGGGAAAGACGCCAAGACACTTACTAGTCAGCCAAGGTACATGAATAATCGAATTCGACAATGATATCGTATCTTCGATCATTTTTGTATGTCGTCATCTTCCATCTGTAACTGACAGCGTTGCTTTTCACCAGATGTAAACGAATGTTGATATATCTTCAGATGCTCCAGAGGTATATTTCTTGAGGGATAAAACATTTTTCCACCTTCGTGTGGTTAAATTTTTAAACGTAATATTTTTTTCATTTCGTTTTGCAGTGTCAGTCGATTTTGATACATCGCAAGAATAGAGCGCTTGCTTAAATATCCAGCACAACAAGAAATAATGTTGGCATACCCGTGTCATACAGTATACAGGGTGGATGAAATAAAACTGGCCCAAAAGTCTTTCATGTATCGTAAGGTACGCAACCGAACTTATGCCGTATATATCTGGGGCTGATGATTTAAATCGGATTACATAGAGGGTGACCATTGCTGGACTATATATTAAAACATAAATTAGCTAGAAACTAAGGCGTGCACACACATTATTCAACATGTAAGCGTCACTAGAGATATTCGGATTTATCTTAAGACATGTTAGATACGTCTGCCATCATTGGCAATGATGTGGAGCAGAAGAATTGCGGAATTCTGCATGATCCCCTGAAGTGTCGGATCATCGATGCTGTCGATGACTTCCTGAAGCTCAGCAATGGTTTTGGAGTTATAGCTGTACACTTTGTCCTTAATATAACCTCACAAAGAGGAGTCGCAGGTGTTCAGATCCGGAGAATATGGCGGCCAATCGAAACCCATGGCAGTGGCCTCTGGGAACCCCAGAGCCAGAATGCGGTCCCCAGAGTGCTCCCCCAGGACATCAAACACTCTCCTGCTTCGATGGGGTCGAGCTCCGTCTTGCATAAACCACATCTTATCGAAATCAGAGTCACTCTGGAAAAAGGGGAATGAAATCATCTTCCAAAACATTTACATAGCTTTTGGTAGTCATCGTTCCGTCAAGGAATATCGTACTGATTATTCTGTGACTGGACATCGCACTCCACACAGTCATCCATTGAGGGTGAAGAGACTTCTGGATCGCGGAATGCTGATTCTCAGTCCCCGAAATCTCCAGTTTTGCGTATTGACAATTCCATCCAAATGAAACTGGGCTTCGTCGCTAAACCGAACCATAATTTTATACTAATTCCCATCATGCCCATCGGCCAACTGTGCAGTTTGAACGTCCTAACGCAAATCGTTCAGAAGTTCTGACGATTTTATTGCACGTAGTTCAATAATTGTCATCATGCACCTTAAGGCGAATGATGCATGAAATGTTTTCTGAGCCAGCTTTATATTGTCTAGCCTGTAGTAGAGAATAATAAAATAAAGAAAAATACTATTTCCAAATTGAAACTACACTAAGTTGCCAGATTGTTATAAATTTAAGACTTATGCTGCAGCAGTGGACTTACACTCAAATAATTTCGTAGTATGTGTGTTTTGTTTGGGATATACTCCTAAAGTTATCACCATGCATTTTGTAAAAAGTATCTCTAAAGATGCCCAAAGGTAAGTGTCAGTAGCCATTATAAGGCATGAATCTACAACCGTGAAATGTTATCTACACGCTACCAACGAGCTCATTCGTGTGCAGTATATGTTGACAGCATGCACTCGAGTGCAGATGACTTACAGATAACTGCTGTGTTGCAGGTAGAGCACTCCTATCGCCACAGCAAATGGAAGAGTCACCTGCTTGATACGTCGTCATATCTTGTACTGGCCCCCAACGAAACGAACGATGTCTGAACAGTCATATAGCTCAAGGAAAACATAATGATCGCCTCAAACGAAATTCTTTTAACGTATTCTTCAACGTCGGGTCACAGAAAAGGCATCAATAACCTGTTCCGTACTCATAGCAGCCCATAAGACGATCTGCTTATTAAGAAAGAAAAAGGCATTGTAGAAAAACAGCAGGAAAAAGTTAACTACGAAATGTAACATCTATACACAATGCTATATATAGGGTGTTACATGCAATTATGTAGACGTATCATATCCAACTATCCAACTGCTTATAAGCATACGACTGTTTTCACCATACATGGAAGTCAGGAATATCTATGTGACGTATAGGTGAAATTATTTGCCAGTCCGCGCTGAACTGAAAATCCGAATTGAGCCTTTAAAAATAAAACGAACTGAATTCTTCATCTTCAACGAAACAGAATGGTCACACCTAACAATGTGATAGCTGAATGTTATACCACAACTTTGTCACCGTTATTCGGGAAACGAAAGATATGTAACATCACATTCACTTTGAAGTCGAATAATCAGTTCAGAACTAGACTTTGAGTTCGTATGTCATTTATCAGTCACTGTCCAGTTGCATTATTGTCTATCAAGAGTGTTAATAATTAAAATGATTAGTTCAGTATTATACAGACTTTAATACGCAGTTACCAACAATTTTTAATATCTGGCTCGATATAATTCATACGTTTTTCTGTACTGTAAAGAGGAGACCGTCCTCAGTAAGTACGTTAATTCTTTGTTTAAAAACTGGAGTTAGCCATTACCATTACTTCAGATAGTGCTACTGTCTTCATTATGTGTGGCTACCGTCGAATTATTTAATGAAGTGAGTGTGTTTGTACGAATTCATGTGCAAATTAACATATTTATTTAGTTATTACTGCTTGTTCCGAATTTGTATTGTTTCTATATGCACTGATGAATATTGTGTTGTCTCAGCACGTCTGCACACTATTTTATATAATTTTATAGCACCAGATATGTTGGTGCTTCAATCGAAATTGATTCACAGAGTGCATCTGAGCAGTGATTATAAATACTCCATTATCCTTAGCACTGTCATGAGGCAGGTGTTGAGCATGGTAAGATATTTTCATAACTTAAAGAGTCCGATACCGCAAGTACAGTATTAGATGTACTTTTAGTGGGATTCGCCGTACCAGTCTGTTTCAAGGACGTTAAAAGACCAAGTTCACACTTAAGACATATTTTTTTCTGTGTCCCTCGTGTAGTGTTATTGAGACGTTTCAGTATTGTTGGAGATTACGGCACGCATAGATGAACGAAAATATTGTATCCGTAAAGACACACTACAATCCGCGTGACGATGATAACGGTGATGATGCAAATGAAGATGATTAGGGGAGAGTCCTACAGTACCGGCCATTGCTAGTTCTCCTTTCTAGTACAAGGTGGGAGTACATACAAGGGGTGAGCTGAAGAATCCATGTTCCCACTCACGATACGTCGGGAATTTTGTCCTGCGTTCAGTTATTTGTGAGTCGTGGGCATTTAACGTTGTTTGCGTGAGAAGAGCGGCAAGATGTTAGTTCCACGACTGTGGTGCGCGTTTATGAGGTGAATAATTGAATTTAGCTTTACATTTATTTTAATTTTATTATTTAAGTATACTGTAGCCGTAAAAATTTCAACAATGCGCAATCTTTAACGATTCCATTGCGTGATCGTCGTACAGTACCGGCCAGCCAGTTGTCTTCCAGTACCGACAAGTCAGAACGTTAGGGGAAAAATAATAACTCTTTCTCCTCACTTTTCAGAATGAAATGGTTGATAATAAGGAGAAAATGAAAGGAAAATGTACTGAATGGAATGTGAGACTGGCAATAAATGAAGTAGTATCTGTGGGAAACGACAGGAAGGCAGTAATCAGAGAAAATTAAGTCAGAAAGAGATCTGAAGTCAGTCAAGCCCTCAGTAGAGAAACGTCAGGTGCATCTGACAGACAGACAGTAAATAGTTCAAATAGTGATGCAAAAAATAGGAAGCGTCAAAAGAAGCTGGAATTTGGTGGAGACACTAACAAAAGGACGGGAGCACAATATGTGTAATAAGCAGTGAATCGTTTGCATTTTGTTTGTGATCATTGCTATAAGTGAACAATGGTTTTTTGGAAATTAGTGGTTTTTGTTCACGTAATAATGTGTTTAATGGTTTTCGTTACTTTTGTAGTATTATTTATCCATAATGCCTGAAAATCTTCCTGCATAGGCACTGACCGGTACTGAAACATAGTTTTTGTACTGACTGAAAAATTATCTGATTTCACTTGTACATGACCTGTCACTTTTGTAAAATTTCAGGGAAATAATACATGTACATCCATAAAGCATTAGTTTAAGTAGCAGATTAGCCTTTTTTTTAAAATTCCAAAATTTTTAAATATTTCACATTTTACAATTGAAAATGTTAAGGCGACCGGTGCTGTAGGAATATCCCCCATCATGACGACGAAGATTTCAGGGGCAGCAACGGGCTGGTTATCAACGCCATTGGATAACATGAATTAAATAATAAGTGTTAAAAAGTCTTTCCCCGTTACCATCTTCTTGGGATAATGGCCCATGTACGCATGTTAGAGACTTGAGAGACTGTAAATGACAACACAGGCAGCAGTTGCCTACTAATGTATTTAAACGAAGTTCAAAAATTACGCGTGGAAGCGTCTGTGTCTATATGCACATTCATGCCCTTTCCTCGCGCATCCACAATATTGTAATATAGACACGACATAAATTCTAAAGAGTTCGGAATTTAGGTGAAAAAGTGCAAAAGTACATGTGGCATGTAGGGAAAAACTCAAATACTATGAGAACAAGTGATAGTTAAAGAAACTTACTGGAAGATTGAAACTGTGTGGCGGACTGAGACTCGAACTCGGGCCTCTGCCTTTCGATGGAAAGTGCTCTACCATCTGCGCTACCCAAGCGCGACTCACGCCCCGTCCTCACAGCTTTACTTCTGCCAGTACCTCGTCTCCAGCTTCCACACCTTACAGAAGCTCTTCTGCGAATCTGCGCCGAGTTCGAGTCTCGGTCCGGCACACAGTTTTAACCTGCCAGGAAGTTTCATATCAGCGCACACTCCGCTGCAGAGTGAAAATCTCATTCTGCAAGTGACAGTTGTTTAACGGTTCAATTCAATGGTGTTAAAAGCACGTAAATAAAAACCTAAGTCGCAGTGTAGAATGTATTTTAAAAGAGAAGTGAACACGAACTGAAAATGTGAAACTATTACTTAGATAATTGTGGATCACTAGACTAATTAATGATAAGCGTGGCAAAGATACAAATGCTTAAAATAATAGGCATAGTAATTTCGGCCAGAATTTGGACAACAAACAACACAGGAGGTAACATTTCCCGCACTCGTCGATTTTATCATCTCAATACGTAGTCATCTGCAGCACTATGGGGCATAGAGCAATTCCAGTTTCGAGCTTAAGCCTTTGCATTTTACAGTAGATCAGAAATTCATTATTTTTCCCGCACGAGGTCATCGGCTATGGCACATTACCGAACCAGACTGCAACGGCAATCGTCTACTGAGACTCACTAGACCGGAGATCCTTACATCTTTGCCTCGAAAACTAGAAAAGCGGCCAAACTCCACTAATACCACATGCAAACTGGTAAGTCACTGGACGGGTGCAACGCATCCGTCGTACTTGGAGTCGTTCGCCGCTGGCCCTCCATTGACATCTAACTAACTCAGAGGATTAACCTCGAGCAGCAGCAACCCTGAGACGACTCAGTTTCTGGCTGCCTGGGAGCTCACGGACAAACTATCCCTAGTATTACATATTCATTCTCGTTTAGAGTTTAAGTAACAACGACTTCCAATGAGGATAAACGGACTGTTACCAATGCAGTCTCCATCAATATTTTGAGGAGAAAAAAATGAATACTTGTTTAAATTACATAGCCGCGCATTTACAAGAATGGTAGCATTTACTTACAGTGCAATAGGCTTGTGACAGTCCAAGAGCTCCATCGTTACCGCTACTGACCTATAAACAGTAAACAAAAGAAATAAATACTTCAATGATGATGCAGTTACATACAGAGATTAGTTTGATAAATATACGACATGCAAGTTTATTGTAGAACATGTTTAACATTGACTGATTTATGCATGTACATTTTGAGAGAAAAATTACACTTTCCATTTTGCCAATAAGTACACTGATGTCTGCCTCTTTATAGTGCCAACGTGTCTATAACATTCTAGCAAATCCATCCCTTTGACTACAGGCCAACGTGTCTATAGCATTGTAGCAAATCCATTCCTTTGACTACATGATGGAATACCACGAGATATTTGTTGATGTTCATGAATAAGTGCTCTTTATTGTGTATGTGAGGGGCTTTTGCAGACTGTGTGATGCTCTCGTGCCTATTCAAATTAATGTGTTCTCCATATTTTGACCTAAGGTTTGTCATATGCGTTAATAGAACATTTGTATACCTTGTTTTAAAACTGAATGCTTCTTAAAATCGGTATAGATTGACTGCCGACACCAAATGTAAAACGCTGGAAAAAGCTGTGACTCATATGTTTTTAGAAAGTGTACCTGCGGTTTTTTCGTTTTGCTATGATGAAACAAAAATAAATTTCTTTGTTCAAACACGACACATTGCCGATCCACTGTTAAAACAGAAAGTTTCAATTACCTGGAAACTGGAATAGCGTTGCCAACGGCGTAGTATTTAGCATATTAAATACAGACTAAATCGTGACCTACTGTAAGAGAAATCTAATTCCAGTACGTCTTCATTGCGTATTTATATGTAGACATTGTGGTGTTGTCAACACGGGAACATCATACAAATTCAAGCTCGTCTACTGTCTTACCGCCACTCGTTCTTGCAGCACATCATTTGCACATGGTACAGGGAATGGGGATTATGGAGTATTACGGGAAATAAAATCTGTCACATTCCCTAAGACAAAGGAGAGTGTAATCTAGACTGCTCTGACATACTTTACACATGCGTCTCGAAAGGAAACAGAAGGGAACAGACAGGCTACTGTCCAATGTCTCGTCGAATACAGGTTTGTTGGTGTCTCAATTAAGTTCTGACTCGATAAGAGTATGGAAAGAAATCGGCCACATTCTTTCCAAGAAATCATTCAGAGATTCGCAATTTAGAGAAATCACGCAAAGTCTTGACATCAGAACCTTGATCTGAATCAGAGTTCACTACCCGGTAAGAGAAGTGCGTCATAGTTCAGTCTGTACTCTTCTAGGAATTCACCTAGAACAGTACAGACTGTTAGCCAATTCAGAGCAAATCTAACAAAATATGCTGACGAAAAAAAAACCTCAACGAGGAGGAGTTGTGCGACATAAACTGAAGTTGGTAATCGTATTCCTACATCTCAGAGATGATGTCTATTCAAATTTCCCGCCAATCGCATAAGAGTGGCACTAGCAGCGCTACTATGAGGATGCAAATCTGGTTTACCTTAAAAATACAGTCGCAAGTGTTAGTTACCTATGAGATTGGAAGTGGTGAGTTGATGTTAGTCAAGAATGCCTTTAAGGCGACAAAGACGCCATTATCAACATGTCACTGAGTTTGAATGGAGTCGTGTAATAGGGCTACCAGAAGCTTTGTGTTCCATTCACAATATTACAGAAAGACTTGGCAGTAATGTAGCCACTGTACATGACTACTGTCGGCGGTGGTCACGAGACGATGGTATCAAGAAGACCGAGCTCCAGACAGCTGCGTGGCACTACTGAGAGGCAAGACCATCGTGTTCGGCCTATGGCTGTGGCGCATCCTACTGCACCTGCAGGAGAAATTTGACCAGCAGTTGGCAGCACAATGGCACAACGAACTGTTACAAATCGGTTACTTGAAGGACAGCTCCGAGCCAGACGCAATGTAGCGACGATCCCCCTGACCCAAAACACTGCTACTGCCAATTTCAGCGATGTTAAGCGAGAGTTCGTTGGAGAGCAAGGTGGAGGTATGGTGCGAGGCACACTGGACCTACAGCTGGAGTTATGGCCTGGGGTGCTATTTCGTATGACAGCAGAAGCACTCTCGTGATTATCCCACACAACGCGACTGCAAAGTTGTATGTCTCTCTGGAGATTCGATTAGTTGTGCTGCCGTTTATGAACAGTATTCCAGGGGTATAAGAACTTTCAGCATTGCAGTGTGTCGGCAATCGTAAGTATCGAAATAATTATGAACAATACGCCTCGATTGCATAAACTACCTGGTGTTTATCTAGGTTTCAGCGTGGGTAACCACGCCTTCTTCAGAACAAATATAAAACAGCTTGCCTAAATAGGCATAGTCAAAGGCTAAAATGAACACCTACAGCGGCAAGACCCCACAAAAAAAAACCACCGCTGTCGGTGTTGATTTTAGCCTTTGACTATGCGTATTTAGGCAAGCTGTTTTATGTTTGTTCTGAAGAAGGTGTGGTTACCCACGCTGAAACCTAGGTAAACACCAGGTAGTTTGTGCAATCGAGGCGGATTTTTCATCATTATTCCAGGGGTGTTTACCAGCAGGATAACGATGGCCCACATACCGCTGTTATAACCCAACATGTTCTACAGAGTACTGACATGTTGCCTTGGCCTGCTCGATCGCCAGGTCTGTCTCCAGTCGAGCACATATGGGACATCATAGGACGATAAATCCAGCGTTATCCACAAACAGCATTTAGCGTCTCTCTATTGACCAACCAAATGCAACAGGCATCGAACTCCATCCCACAAACTGACATCCGACACCTGTACAACACATCGCATGAACGTTTGCATGCATGCATTCAGCATTCTGGCGGTTACGCCGGTTACTAACATACCAGTATTCCACGTTTGCAAGTGCTTAATATCCGCTTACATTAACTTGTGATCTTGCAGTGTTAATCACTTAACCTACACAAACGTACTTCCGGAATTGCGTTACTCTACATTGAATATTTCTTGGTGTTGCGGATTTTTTTCCGTCGCTGTACAGCTGTGCAGTTGTTCCTTATTATTTGCTTCTTTGTTTTCTTAACTATACCACAATCTTTTATAACGTGTAATACAATTAGAAGTTTGTATTAAGTTTAGATTTACAGTGTCTCTTGTTTGCTAATGACATTACTCTTTTTCGCCTGTTTGTCGTTCTTAGATAACATAGTCGTTACAAAACGCGCAGTTAGTGTTTTATAGGGTTCTCAAACTTCCTGTACGCAACTGTAAACATAACTAGGCCTTTGAAAAGGAGCTATTTATTTTCTGCTGACTTAACTTTGCCCTTAATAACCGTTCAGAATTTGAAAACTATAGTAGGGTTCATAAATATACCCCATGCAATAAAATGATCAACACTATGCACAACTTAACCTAAATCTGTCACAAAATCTGTCATAGAATTACTCGATCACCTCTACAGTCAATGAAACGCACTGATATACTGTACGAAAGTGTGTGTGTGTGTGTGTGTGTGTGTGTGTGTGTGTGTGTGTGTGTGTGTGTGTGTGTGTGTGCGTGTGTGTGCAGGGGGGGGGGGGAGGGGGGGACGTGCATACATGTCTTATAGGTTAATACCCAGAAATTATGCATTATAGAAACAGAATTTAAGTAAGTCAAGGAAATGCCCAGCATGCATCAATAATACGAATATTACTGAAAAAGGGGTGTCATTTCTTTAAACACTTTAAATGAAGATGATATGTGGAACATCAAAATTAATAATGCGCGGTCGTTACATGGCAGACAGACCATTTTCCCAGTAACAGAGAAAAATGCGAATTGTAATTTGTGAGAGATTTATCGCAGTACGCGCCTCAGCCTCGCGGAAGTTCTAACTCATATGAAATGTGTGGCTGTGAAACAATAACGCTGATAATGGCATGAAATGCTTTGTTAAACTTCCGAAGCTCACGTATCAGTTGACAATGCTCATTTGCGCATAATGGATGACGGACCTATAAAAACGTCAAATTCACAGCATTAGACAGATCCGAATGCTCATTCACACTGGACAGCTGTGCTGATAACGCAAATATGGGGTGTAAACGTTAAAAACGTGGGCTCCATAAAAATCAGGCATCGATGTCTTCGTTGCGTGAAATAATACTGGCTGACAAGGATTTTCGTACATGCTGACAGAACAGTTCTGGTGATAGCGGTAACAGCGTATGGGAACTGTGTGTACACTCGCTACAATTACAGACACTCTATATTTCAAAGTGTAAGTGAGAATTATAGTCACTGATTGTTCTGTCAAGATTATTCTTGTGATTCTTTACAGTCAGGATCAAAATGTGGATGTTAGACTACGTATGTCGGTCGCAGGAAGACTGGCTTAATATCTTTCATTGCTGTCTACTTACTATTAAGAGTTTCCCATTCCGCCACGGTTGTTTCTGGCGTGAAACTTTGCCATAGGGAGATCAGAAATCCCCAGGCATCTCTGTAGTCATTTGTGCTCAAGACACCGTCGGGCCAGGACTTGACTTTTTAGAGCACGACACTGTTTCACGATAAAGGAGTTTACCATCATCTGAATGGATTCATAAATGGTCGTGTAGCCCACAAAGTCGCAAAAATTTACCATGTAACCGGTTTCGCTTAATGAGTTCAATTTTGACAGCGAAAATCATCATCATGCATAAATTTCCATAGCAAATCTTTAGCTCGGCAGGGGAGTGTACAGTGCTTTAATACTGCTCGACAGAATATAACAGGGTGGTGGACCGGGACTCAAATCCAGAACCGCATTTCGAACGCAGTACTTTTATCGACTAAGCTACTACTTACGACCCGTCCTAACAGTTTAGTTTCTACGAGTATATCTCTACTACTTGCCAAACTTCGCGGAAGTAATCCCGCATACCTTGCTGCGCTGACACTCCTGGAAGAAAGGATACCTCGGAGAAATGTCTTAACCAAAGTCAAGAGGATTTGCTTCCAGACTGAATCTTTCACCTTCCGGGTTCAAGACCTGGTACAGCACACAGTTTTAATATGTCAGGAAGTTTAATATAGCGTCATTTAAAATAGGTTGCTGGTTAGACCAAACCAGAAAATGGGTACAATAATAGTGACGAATAAACATTTGTAAAGACGGACGAAACTGTTATGTCACTCTCTTCAACCGCATATTTGTCACAAATAATATAAATGGCGATGTTATCCAATTCCTGAGCGCTGAATTCGAAAAAAAAAAAACGTTTTCGGCTATCGGATCCAGTTTTCTTGTGTCACAGTAGCCTCTTTCCATCGCAGTCCTTTAAATCGTCGCATGTTGGCTACTTTGCTGAGACTTAGCTGAATTATTTTGCAGATGTAGCTACTGAAAAACGATCCAGTTAGTTACAATTATAATACATGACGCACAGTAAGTGCACCTGCAGGATGTGAAAGAAGTTCTGCAAGAGGACAGACGAGTCAGGCTGGGACACCAGTAATCGCGTTGTGTCTCTCCAGTTGCATTTTAATTGTGTCGCTGTATTAAGAGTTCTTATACACATTGTTGCGAGCGAGCGAGCGATCGTTGTTATATCTTAGTAAAGGTTTGTGTCCTGTGCTAATTCAAAAGGAATGAATTATTTATCTAAGCAGCACACTTCCTGTTACATCTGCGAAAGATAGGTCTACAACAGGAAAAAGGAAAACGTAGTCTTCTATTGAGTAAGACGTGTACATTTTTATTTTATTTTTTGTGTGTGTATGGATGGTGATCTAAATAATAAATGAGGCTCTAACATATGGTAACAATAAATGAGATTAATCCCTTGTCAGATTCAATTACTTGCTACCTAACTAGCAGTGGCAGAATGCATGACGTCAGATTTTTATTATGGCTCGCATAGTCAGAAGATTTTCGTCCATGCAGCGTTGCATTAACGACAGATTCCTAAATCCTCGTAAACTTTTCAGCTCCAGTTGGTATCTCTTCGTTGTTCTCTCCAGTCTGTACACATTAGCGACATATGCTGTCGAGTATCATCATGGAAAACTTAGTTGTTAACAATGGCTGAATTATTTAGTGCCTAACTCCAGCAGTTTGCTGGCACTGATGTCCTTGTCGTGAATACCACAAATGTTTGGCAATGGTGCGCTTGTTTTCTAATAGTCGGCATATTTGTTTTGTCACTTAGACTTTATCACAGTGCGGCATAGTAGGTGAAATATCAAGCAGTCACAGTCAGTCGATTGTTGGCTTATATAACACTTGCCCTCTTCTGTTCAAAATGGTTCGAATGGCTCTAAACACTATGGGACTTAACATCTGAGCTCATCAGTCCCATAGACTTAGAACTGCTTAAACCCAACTATCCTAAGGACATCACACACATCCATGCCCGAGGCAGGATTCGAACCTGCGACAGTAGCAGCAGCAGCGCGGTTCCGGACTAAAGCGCCTAGAACCGCTGGGTCACAGCGGCCGGCCCCTCTTCAGTGTTACTCTCATCTTTTTCTACTGAAACTAACACAATACGGGTGGTACTGGTTTGATTTTGAAAGTAACATACTTGGTGATAAGCTTCAAATAGATGATGAAGACACAGGCGATGGGTAATTGAAGAAAGAGGAAGATTTTCTTCAAGAAGATAATGTTGTGTTTGCAGATGACAGTGATGTAGACATAGAAGTTGAAGCAGCAAATAAGGAATCAAATGAAGAATCCCTCGGCGACCGTGGAAGAAAGCAGCAGACAATCTACTCATTTTGTGTGTAAAATACTCTTGTAGTCATAATAATTATAATAAATAGTCGCTAATGTATAGCATAAATTATGACAGTTTCCCATAACATTTTGAGCAGTCAATTTTCCATTATAGGATATAAAACAGAACTTTTTACTTATTTTGCAAGTAACATAGCACTGAAGATCTAATAATTGTAATTAATAAATGCTTAACCTACAAATTCTGGCTCCTTCGATTGACGTTTGGAGTAGTATAATTTACGATGGTTAAATAGTAATGTAATATATTTGTTCCTTTAGTGTTCCATGTTTAAGATCTTACAGAAGTATGGGACACTTGTGAAGCACATTGATTAGCATAAACATTAGCTAATAAATAACAAATGGATAATGATCATTAAAGTATGTGGTAAAACCTATGAAATAATCCGTGAGATAATAATATGGGCTACAACGGATTGGTTTGAACTTTGGCTATATGTTTATTCAAATAAACACACGAATGTACCAGGTGTAGAAGTATGAAACCGAAATTTCCCTCTGGATGGTGCTAGCCGTCAGTGTAGGGCCCGTGAAACCGAGTCTGCAGTGCCAACACACAGTAACCCAAATTCCATACATCTGTATCTGTTTCAAACCCGTAAACATGTCGAGTTTTGTGCCTAAGAACTACGGTTTGCAGACAGCATTGGTTTTCTGTTATCATTTGAAGAAAACTGCTCCAGAATCGCATCGAATGCTTGTCTAAGCTTTTGGCAAACATGCTCTTGGGAAAACACAGTGTTTGGAGTGGTTCAAAAAATTCAGAAGTGGTGGTTTTGACGTGACAAACGACGAGCGCGGGATACCACCGAAAAAGTTCGAAGACAACGAATTGTAGGCCTTATCGGACGAAGATGATACTCAGGCTCTACAGGAACTCGCGAAACAATTGAATGTGATGCAGAAAGCCCTTTCGCTTCGGTTGAAACCTATGGGAAAGGTGCAGAAATTCGGAAAATGGGTTCCGCATGAACTGAGTGAAAGATGGAAAGCAGATCGAAAGATCATTTGTAAAATGCTGCCCGCCAGATACAAAAGAAAGTCATTTCCCCATCGAAAAGTGACAAGTGATGAAAAATTGATATATTTTGAGAATCATAAGCGTCGTAAATCATGGGTAAATCCAGGCAAACCATCGGTATCTACAGCAAGACCAAATCACTTTGGAAAGAAGACAATGCTCTGTGTTTGGTGGGATCAGAAGGGTTTCAGTTCGTCGTTGATCCATTAACTCAGTTATTTTTATTACAGAGTTACTGAGATACTGTGCCGGCTATAAGAACAGCCGGGAATGGAACCCAGGACCTTAACCTCACAGGTGATTATGTACTGTATACGCTACCTCTACCCAACAGCTACCGTCCATCTGAGCCACCGAGGACACAGAGGGTAGTGCGACTGCAGGGACTTATCTCTGACACGCCTCCCGTGAGACCCACATTCGCAACGTATTGTCCCGCACTATAATCATAGTGCCTCTGCCCATCATACTCATTACTCGCAGCCTTACCGCCGATTCTCGTAAAATTTTGGGCACTGTTTGTGCATCCGCCAAGAAGAAGATGGTCAAATGGACGGTGAGCATTAACTTGTTCTTTCGTACATGTCCGAAAGAACACATACCACCTTCACCATCTTCATATATATATAGAATCTACTTTCATTGCTAAGCCGTGCACCTCGATTTCGTGGTGTGAGTGGAATACGTCTAGGAGTCGCAACAGTTCGTGTTAACACGTCTGGGCTCACAAAACGTATTATCCGTGTTGTGGTAGCTGTACGAACTGCCACAGACGCCACTACAATACGAAGATCTCGGAGGGCGTCGTCTGTGCTCCATGGACGTCCAAAACTCGTCTACTTGTACGAGAGAGTTCACGTGGTCACTGACACCAGTATTGTTACACAACTGACGCATCACGTCCAGCTTGTGTGGAAATTCTCCGAAAGGTCGATCCAGTCACTCGAAACGCAACAGTTTGCTCCCTTTCAAATTCGCTCAGTTGGCTGTAGAAAGCATGACTGCGGCTCCGTGGCGTGGTTGCCTACTTGCTTCGCACATTTGCGCCAAACTCAAATGGTTCAAATGGCTCTGAGCACTATGGGACTTAACATCTGAGGCCATCAGTCGCCTAGAACTTAGAACTACCTAAACCTAACTAACCTAAGGACATCACACATATCCCTGCCGGAGGCAGGATTCGAACCTGCGACCGTAGCTGTCGTGTGGTTCCAGACTGAAGCGCCTAGAAGCACTCGATCACTGCGACCAGCCATTTGCACGACATTGAGGCTCTGGCTGTCAGCATTCCCTATTAAAGCGTAAGGACAGGGGGAGCTCTGGTAGCTATGCCACTACTCTATCTATTGGTAGACGACGTTGAAAATATAATAAGTACATCTACTATCTCCCAAGTGACATATGCCGTCATAGTATCAAAACTGCATTATTGAGCAACTGTTTCACCAGGTATCCAGTCTAGCTTACCAAATTCCCAACCAGCCAACCAGACTAACATTAATTATAATCTTTTAATAGTCATCTTACGACAACCGGTGATTATATATATATAAAGAGAATTAAAATAAAAACATATAAATCAGTTTATATTTGGACATTTATTTTAACATTGATCATTGATCCGTTAAAATTTCAGCTTATTCAAATGGTTCAAATGGCTCTGAGCACTATGGGACTTAACATCTGAGGTCATCAGTCCCCTAGAACTTAGAACTACTTAAAACTTACTAACCTAAGGGCATCACACACATCCATGCCCGAGGCAGGATTCGCGATGTCTCCGGCGGCTGGCGCGCTGCCAAGATGGACTTCAACCGCCTTATCGGCGGGGTCAAAGGTCAAGCGCTCAGAGAGCTGACGTAACATGCTGTTGCATACTCTATGCCGACAGATTCTAGATGTACCCTTGTCCGGTTTTCAGCTACGCTACAGTTCACTTTATTTGTGAAAATACAATGTACAATCTCCTACAAATTTAACATATTCACAAGTACCTTTACCTTTAATCCATATAAAAACAGTTTCATTAACAGATATCTTACGTCTACTACGTGTATACAAGGAAAAGGGTGAGGGTGACATATATGTTGATTTGCCAAAGTCTTTATTTGCATTTTCTGTAACATGATATGTTCGATAGGCTATGATGTCACGATCAACGAAGCTTTCCAGTCCGGATACATTGGGTACGCCTGTACCACCACGTACAACAGCGACTGTTAACCATCCGTTACCGTGGGTAAACGAATCATTGATGTCAATGCTAAAGTTCAGTCTACAACCACAAAATACTGCAGGTCCGTCCAAGATGCCATACAGAAGATACAGTCGCCGTCGCCGTGCAAGACAGACCATATATAAAACAATTGAAGACGTTGAAATGACCACATCCGCCGCCGACAAGAAAAAGAATGCCATCAAATCTGTCGCTGCACACTCTCTATTGGACGGACCTGCAGTATTTTGTGGTTGTAGACTGAACTTTAGCATTGACATCAATGATTCGTTTACCCACGGTAACGGATGGTTAACAGTCGCTGTTGTACGTGGTGGTACAGGCGTACCCAATGTATCCGGACTGGAAAGCTTCGTTGATCGTGACATCATAGCCTATCGAACATATCATGTTACAGAAAATGCAAATAAAGACTTTGGCAAATCAACATATATGTCACCCTCACCCTTTTCCTTGTATACACGTAGTAGACGTAAGATATCTGTTAATGAAACTGTTTTTATATGGATTAAAGGTAAAGGTACTTGTGAATATGTTAAATTTGTAGGAGATTGTACATTGTATTTTCACAAATAAAGTGAACTGTAGCGTAGCTGAAAACCGGACAAGGGTACATCTAGAATCTGTCGGCATAGAGTATGCAACAGCATGTTACGTCAGCTCTCTGAGCGCTTGACCTTTGACCCCGCCGATAAGGCGGTTGAAGTCCATCTTGGCAGCGCGCCAGCCGCCGAAGACTGACAAACATCGCGCGGTTCCAGACTGAAGCGCCTAGAACCGCTCGGC
The DNA here is from genome assembly GCF_021461385.2 of Schistocerca piceifrons. NCBI lineage: Eukaryota > Metazoa > Arthropoda > Insecta > Orthoptera > Acrididae > Schistocerca > Schistocerca piceifrons. Next base: position 235,836,183 of record NC_060140.1, read on the forward strand.
CACACTGGCCGGCTCCGCATGGCTGTAACAGATAGTGCAGCCACGTCTCGATCCCTGAGTCAACAGATGGGGACGTTTGCAAGACAACAATCATCTGCACGAACAGTTCGATGACGTTTTCAGTAGCATGGACTATCAGCTCGGAGACCATGGCTGTGGTTATCCTTGACGCTGCATCACAGACAGGAACGCTTGCGATGGTGTACTCAACGACGAACCTGGGCGCACGAATGGCAAAACGTCATTTTTTCGGATGAATCCAGGTTCTGTTTACAGCATCATGATGGTCGCATCCGTGTTTGGTGACACCGCGGGGAACGCACATTGGAAGCGTGTATTCGTCATTGCCATACTGGCGTATCGCCCGACGTGATGGTATGGGGTTCCCTTGGTTACATGTCTCGATCACCTCTTGCTCGCATTGACGGAACTTTGAACAGTGGACATTACATTTCAGATGTGTTACGACCAGTGGCTCTAATCTTTATCCGATCCCTGCGAAACCTTACATTTCCGCAGGGTAATGCAAGACTGCATGTTGCAGGTCCAGTACGGGCCTTTCTGGTTACGGAAAATGTTCGACTGCTACCCTGGCCAGCACATTCTCCAGATCTCTCACCAATTAAAAACGTCTGGTCAATGGTGGCCGAGCAACTGGCTCATCACAATACGTCAGTCACTACTCTTTATGAACTGTGGTATCGTGTTGAAGCTGAAATGGCAGCTGTACCTGTACACGGTATCCAAGCTCTGTTTGACTTAATGCCCAGGCATATCAAGGCCATTATTACGGCCTGAGGTGGTTGTTCTGGGTACTGATTCCCCAGGATCTATGCAACCAAATTCGGCGAAAATGTAATGACATGTCAGTTCTAGTATAATATATTTGTCCAATGAATACCCATTTATCATCTGCATTTCTCCTTGGTGTAGCAATTTTAATGGCCAGTAGTGTATTCCATAGGTACTGTTGCAACAACAAATCTCGAGTGAACTGGAAACCTCTAAAAGTGTGTTTACCGGCAGTGTAGTTTGGCAAAAGCTTTGCAAAATCTCTATTCGTGGATTTTTCAGCAACGTTCTTGACATTTAGTAGGTTTAGGAGACACGTTATTAAAAATAGGTCGGGTAGTTGGTAGAACTTTTATAAAGTAAAACGGAGATATGGGAGTACTTAGTGCACGTAATACCAGTGCCCCAACAAACTCTGGCAAGAGCGGGCGACGAACGCCGGAGTAAACGCTGGCACACGGCCACAGTACAAACACTGGCCAGCCGGTGGCCAACATTGACTTTCTGTGGCTCCCATTAAGCTACCACGCGACCGGAGAACGCCACGAGAAAATCACTACCGGCAGCTCCTCAAATGCGCGTGCACGTGGACACGCCACTCGTGACAAGCAAGTGGAACTGTCCGACGGATATATCCTCCATACATGCGCTTTCTTATCCTCAGGGAAAGTGAAGTGTTAAATTAAACAGTGGCATTTAGAGGTTGAATCAAAACAATGTTTCGTGAGTGATGGAATCAGAGCCTCAAGGTTAGAGGGGGGGGGGGGGGGGGAGGATTGGGAGAGGATACTATTTTGCACAGAGCATAACTTAATCATAGCCAACACTTGGTTCAAGAATCATGAAAGAAGGTTGTATACCTGGAAGAATCCTGGAGATACTAAAAGGTATCAGATAGATTATATAATAGTAAGACAGAGATTTAGGAACCAGGTTTTAAATTGTAAGACATTTCCAGGGGCAGATGTGGATTCTGACTACAATCTATTGGTTATGAACTGCAGATTGAAACTGAAGAAACTGCAAAAAGGTGGGAATTTAAGGAGATGGGACCTGGATAAACTGAAAGAACCAGAGGTTATAGAGAGTTTCCGGGAGAGCATAAGGGAACAATTGACAGGAATGGGGGAAAGAAATACAGTAGAAGAAGAATGGGTAGCTCTGAGGGATGAAGTAGTGAAGGCAGCAGAGGATCAAGTAGGTAAAAAGACGAGGGCTAATAGAAATCCTTGGGTAACAGATGAAATATTGAATTTAATTGATGAAAGGAGAAAATATAAAAATGCAGTAAATGAAGCAGGCAAAAAGGAATACAAACGTCTCAAAAATGAGATCGACAGGAAGTGCAAAATGGCTAAGCAGGGATGGCTAGAGGACAAATGTAAGGATGTAGAGGCTTATCTCACTAGGGGTAAGATAGATCCTGCCTACAGGAAAATTGAAGAGAGCTTTGGAGAGAAGAGAACCACTTGAATGAATATCAAGAGCTCAGACGGCAACCCAGTTCTAAGGAAAGAAGGGAAGGCAGAGAGGTGGAAGGAGTATATAGAGGGTTTATAAAAGGGCGATGTACTTGAGGACAATATTATGGAAAAGGAAGAGGATGTAGATGAAGATGAAATGGGAGATAAGATACTGCGTGAAGAGTTTGACAGAGCACTGAAAGACCTGAGTCGAAACAAGGCCCCGGGAGTAGACAACATTCCATTCGAACTACTGATGGCCTTGGGAGAGCCAGTCATGACAAAACTCTACCATCTGGTGAGCAAGATGTATGAAACAGGCGAAATACCCATAGACTTCAAGAAGAATATAATAATTCCAATCCCAAAGAAAGCAGGTGTTGACAGATGTGAAAATTACCGAACTATCAGTTTAATAAGTCACAGCTGCAAAATACTAACGCGAATTCTTTACAGACGAATGGAAAAACTGGTAGAAGCGGACCTCGGGGAAGATCAGTTTGGATTCCGTAGAAATGTTGGAACACGTAAGGCAATACTAACCTTACGACTTATCTTAGAAGAAAGATTAAGAATAGGCAAACCTACGTTCCTAGCATTTGTACACTTAGAGAAAGCTTTTGACAACGTTAACTGGAATACTCTCTTTCAAATTCTGAAGGTGGCAGGGGTAAAATACAGGGAGCGAAAGGCTATTTACAATCTATACAGAAACCAGATGGCAGTTTTAAGAGTCGAGGGGCATGAAAGGGAAGCAGTGGTTGGGAAAGGAGTGAGACAGGGTTGTAGCCTCTCCCCGATGTTATTCAATCTGTATATTGAGCAAGCAGTAAAGGAAACAAAAGAAAAATTCGGAGTGGGTATTAAAATTCATGGAGAAGAAGTAAAAACTTTGAGGTTCGCCGATGACATTGTAATTCTGTCAGAGACAGCAAAGGACTTGGAAGAGCAGTTGAACGGAATGGACAGTGTCTTGAAAGGAGGATATAAGATGAACATCAACAAAAGCAAAACGAGGATAATGGAATGTAGTCAAATTAAATCGGGTGATGCTGAGGGGATTAGATTAGGAAATGAGACACTTAAAGTAGTAAAGGAGTTTTGCTATTTAGGGAGTAAAATAACTGATGATGGTCGAAGTAGAGAGGATATAAAATGTAGACTGGCAATGGCAAGGAAATCGTTTCTGAAGAAGAGAAATTTGTTAACATCGAGTATAGATTTAAGTGTCAGGAAGTCGTTTCTGAAAGTATTTGTATGGAGTGTAGCCATGTATGGAAGTGAAACATGGACGATAACCACTTTGGACAAGAAGAGAATAGAAGCTCTCGAAATATGGTGCTACAGAAGAATGCTGAAGATAAGGTGGGTAGATCACGTAACTAATGAGGAGGTATTGAATAGGATTGGGGAGAAGAGAAGTTTGTAGCACAACTTGACTAGAAGAAGGGATCGGTTGGTAGGACATGTCCTGAGGCATCAAGGGATCACAAATTTAGCATTGGAGGGCAGCGTGGAGGGTAAAAATCGTAGAGGGAGACCAAGAGATCAATACACTAAGCAGATTCAGAAGGATGTAGGTTGCAGTAGGTACTGGGAGATGAAGAAGCTTGCACAGGATAGAGTAGCATGGAGAGCTGCATCAAACCAGTCTCAGGACTGAAGACCACAACAACAACAACAACTATCATATCACTAACTGTTCTCGATCTCTTGCATTTGAGCTTAAGAGCCGCCACGTACTGCATTGAGGTGAGAAAAGTCAACGACGATGCAGTTTCTATGGATCACAGTGCGCCATGTGCGAGCATTCTGGACAATTAAAGCAAATGAAGATCGCCTAACATGAATCCCATCGAACAATTATGGGGCATAATAGAGAGGTCAGTTGCTTCACAAAATCCTGCACCGGCAACACCTTCGCAATTATGGACGGCTATAGAGGCAGCATGGCTAAATGTTTCTGCATGGGATTTGCAACGACTTGTTGAGTACATTCCACGTCGAGTTGCTGCACTACTCCGGGGAAAAGGAGGTGCGATATGATATTAGGAGGTGGTGGGACCAAACTGCTGAGGTCACCGCTCTGTAGACTTACACACTAGTTAATCTAACCTAAACTAACTTACGCTAAGGACAACACAAACAACCATGCCCAAGGGAGGACTCGAGCTTCCGACGGGGGAAACAGCGCGAACCGTGACAAGGCGCCTGAGACAACGCGGCTACCCCACGCGGTTATTTGGTGGTATCCCATGACTTTTCTCACCTCAGTGTATACAAGTTAAGACTGATGTACTTGGACACGTCACTCATTTATAAATGTACACTACTGGCCATTAATATTGTTACACCACGAGGATGACGTGCTACAGACGCGAAATTTAACCGACAGGAAAAAGATGCTGTGATATGCAAATGATTAGCTTTTCAGAGCATTCACATCAGGCTGGCGCCGGTGGCGACACCTACAACGTGTTGACATGAGGAAAGTTTCCAACCGAATTCTCATACACAAACAGCAGTTGACCGTCGTTGCCTGGTGAAACGTTATCGTGATGCCTCGTGTAAGGAGGAGAAATGCGTACCGTCTCGTTTTCGGCTTTGATAAATGTCGGATTGTAGCCTATCGCGATTGTGGTTTATCGTATCGCGACATTGCTGCTCGCGTTAGTCGAGATCCAATGACTGTTGGCAGAATAATGGGTTCAGGAGGGTAATACGGAACGCCGTACTGGATCCCAACGGCCTCCTATCACTAGCAGCCGAAATGACAGGCATCTTACCTGCATGGCTGTAACGGATCGTGCAGCCACGTCCCGATCCCTGAGTCAACAGATGGGGACGTTTGCAAGACAACAACCATCTGCACGAACAGTTCGGCGACGTTTGCAGCAGCATGGACTATCAGCTCTGAGACCATGGCTGCAGTTACCCTTGCCGCTACATCACAGACAGGGGCGCCTGTGATGGTGTACTCAACGACGAACCTGGGTGCACGAATGGCAAAACGTCATTTTTTCGGATGAATCCGGGTTCTGTTTACAGCATCATGATGGTCGCATCGGTGTTTGGCGACATCGGGGTGAACGCACGTTGGAAGCGTGTATTCATCGCCATACTGGTGTATCACCGGCGTGATGGTATGGGGTGCCATTGGTTACACGTTTCGGTCACCTCTTGTTCGCATTGACGGCACTTTGAACAGTGAACATTACATTTCAGATGTGTTACGACCCGTGGCTCTAAGCCTCATCCGATCCCTGCGAAACCCTACATTTCAGCAGGATAATGTACGACCGCATGTTGCAGGTCCTGTACGGGTCTTTCTGGATACAGAAAATGTTCGACTGCTACCCTGGCCAGCACATTCTCCAGATCTCTCACCAACTGAAAACGTCTGGTCAATGGTGGCCGAGTAACTGGCTCCTCAAAATACGCCAGTCACTACTCTTGATGAACTGTGGTATCGTGTTGAAGCTGCATGGGCAGCTGTACGTGTACAAGCCATCCAAGCTCTATTTCACTCAATGCCCAGGCGTATCAAGGTTGCTATTACGGGCAGAGGTGGTTGTTCTGGGTACTGATTTTTCAGGATCTATGCACCCAAATTGCGTGAAAATGTAATGACATGTCAGTTCTAGTATAATATATTTGTCCATGAATACCCGTTTATCATCTACATTTGTTCTTGGTGTAGCAATTTTAATGGCCAGTAGTACATCTGGCTGCTGTGTATTATTTATCTACGACGGACAGCCTAGGACGTGTGTAATATGTAGCTCCAATGAGCACGCGTGCCGAGTGCTCCGTGCTGCACATGGTCCAGCTACGGCCGGCGCCGTAAACATGCCAATGACGTAAGCACCTGGCAGAGCAGCGCTGTCCTCGTCTGTGACGATAAACAATACCCAGGAAACGAAAACCGAGAATTTTTACAGACTGAAAACGTAGAAATGCATGTGGTATAAGAAGATATCGATTCTGGTCACCAGAAAATGGTACTTACAGAAAATAACGATAACTCTGAAGTTTTATCGAAATACGTGACGGATGACATTCACACTGTGAAAACTGACGGTAACGCATGTGAGAATCGTGTTGCACCACCTCATAAGAAGAAGATAGGAGAATAGCTGATTGAGCAGCGGAAGTCGAAGCTCTCAGAGAGACAAATCAGGTCAAATCAAACTGAAGGAAAAAAACCAAACTCACGACAAATTATGTAGGAAGAAAGACATCGCCGCCCAATCCAACACTAGTCAGGACAAGGAGAATAGCGGAAGCCGCCCCTGTATCAGTCCAAGTAAAAGAACAAACATCGTAGAGGGCCACGCAACGTATGGTCTCACAACAAAAATAACAAAATCTGAGGAAAGAAATGAAGATAAAACCTTAGGTACATTGGATTAAGCCAATGACAACCAACGGATCACTTCAGTTGTTGATCTACTGGAAGAGATGAAAACCTTCATGGGGTCAGTCCTGAGCCATTACGATTACTGGGAGCAAGTCAATGATATTGCTGTGTTAGAGGAGGTTACGCTTACATTTCTTTAAATACCATGCTTTAAAGACATTTTAAATACGGATGTCGGTAACTTTGCCTGCTATATAATAAATGAGATAGTATCAGACTCATTTGAGGAATAGAAACATAACAATCGATTTGAATTCTTTGAAGAATCTTCTACTGTCCACCAAATAATATTTCATCGGCAAGGAATAAGTTAATATGTAATAAAATATGTGACAGAGATACTGAGCAAAGATGAATAACACGTACTAATTACTTCGGTGTTTGCAGGTCCCATGGGAAATACGGGCCCCGCAACGAAGTTATGACGTCACACTAATTGCCTTGCCCGACGTACATCGCGAACATGCTGCTAGGGTCGGAAGGAAGATTGGGCTTAACGTCACGTCGACATCGTGGTCATTACAGACGGAGCACAAACTCAGATTTTGTCAAGGATGGGGAAGGAAACTGGCCGTGCCTTTTCACAGAACCATCCCGGAATTTGCCTGGAGTGATTTAGAGAAATCGCGAAAAACCTAAATCGGGATGGTCGGACGCGGATTTGAACCGTCGTACTCTTGGATGCAAGTCCAGTGCGCCAACCATAGCTCCACCATACTCCGTACTACGTCTGGTTTTAGGCGGAAAATCAGTATTTCAATGGAAGGGGTACCCATTAAACTCCTTAACTTTGTCATATATTATCGAGGGCTTGAGTCTATTTAAACGTGCGGCTACAATGTGTTAAAGTAGTCTCGAATAGTAAATCCCTCGGCACTCGCTACAACTCGTACGACTAGCAGGGTTACGTGCTGTGACGTGCGCCACGGAGCTCACATATCTCGCTGGACCCTGTGTGTGCCACGTGTGTAAAGAATCTTATCAAAATTTGTGTGGGATGTATATTTTTCATTTGCTTTCAGTTCTCTTGAACTACTTTATTTAGCTGATGTGACACTTATTTAATTTTCGTCAATCCAATGTCATATATAAAGGAATTTAAAACAAGAAGCTATTTATTTATATATAAGTCCTTTTTTCTTAGTAGAATCAAGAAGATTCTATTATTAATTTTATATTCACTCTGTCAAGAACATAAGCAAAAAAAATGATACTTTTCATTAAGATCCAATTCCATTAAGAATCAGAATTTATTTTAATGATGGTATTTATTAAGCGGAGAACGGACTGTATATTTTATCAAGTAGTAATTACGTTTTTATGCAGAAGCAAGTACATATATTTTTCTTTTTTGTAAATTCTCTACCTGATAATCAACCAGAAACGAATGTATTTTCTTGAAGAAGAAAACATTTTGTGGAATTGCATATAAAGCCGCTCCGAGAAGGTAAATATTGGTGAGCTCAAGGAAGGGCTGAATGGAGGAAACCGGTCCGTAAAAAATAGAAAAATAAAATGTTTAGCGTAGAAAAAGGACGGTGGCGCACTTTCCCGCGTAAGGCTAAGGTCACAGTTCGACCCCGGTCCAGCGCACAATTTTAATTTGCCAAGAAGTTTCAAATAGGGCACACTAAGTGGCAGGGGGAAAATTTATTCTGGAAACTTTTGAAGTCTCTGTAGCAGTTGGTATTAGTCCTATATTGCCTTAAAGGGGTATACTGATAAAGACTGAAGGCAAAATAAGTATGTGTATTATGAGGCAGATGACACATACTGAACCTCAGGATGTCTCGCTAAGACTTACTACGACTAACATCTATCATAATTTCAAAAGCTAACTTCTGTATTTGTATTCTAAAAAATATATGATCTGCGAGTGGAAATATGAAAACTAATCCAGCTTCTTCATTTTAAAAGTCCTGTGTACAAGATTAGTTATACCACGCCCGTCTCATTGTACATCATAAAACAAATCGCCATACCGATCTTTGGTTCTACTATTCATATTTGCACATTCTGACGTTCTCTTTGAAGTTCTGAATTGTACTACAATCATTGTGTCTTCATCATTTTAAGTTATTTTAGTAGCTGTCCTTCCAGTATGAAATATTCTGATTTGAATTCAGAATAAATGTTCAGCATGATCAATTTTCAGTACCGGCTGTCATTGTACCGTCAAACATGCTGTAATCAGCCACATACGAATTATGTTAGTTTACTTTCCTGGTGGTAAAAAAATAAGGGAAGGTTAGGGTTTAGCTCCCGGTCAACGACACAGTCAGTAGAGACGAAACACGAGCTCGGACCAGGGAAAGTTGGGAAAGGAAATCGAAACCTTATCTTAGGGAAGGAACCATTGTGACATTAGGCTTAAGCGACGTCCTTCCAAACATGAGTCCAACTAGTTACCACTGGGCCCCCTTTCCGTTGTTGCTGGAGGTTTTGTGTTCTTTTCTAATTTGTAGAAAAAGAAAACATTACTGAATGGTGCTTGTTTATAAGACGCTTGTGGATAGTTGATTTTAGTTAATATCATTGGTTGCACAATTCTTTTTTATGATAAAATATTTGACGTAATCAGTCATTGTATTACGTAATACGAACTTGGTTAAAACCGTTTAGATTGTCTCGCATCTTATTTTTACAATTACGCTGATCATCACGAAATATCGCTTAACGTCATGACCAACGAAATGGCAATCATTTGTCTGTAAGAAAAGTAATTCGGCTAGATTTCATCCCCTTCAAATTGGGACAACAAACGTTTAACTTCCAGGAAAGTAATTAAAAGCTCAGAATTGTTGGTCCGTCAACTTGTCGGGAACTTCGCAGTCGTAATGAATATACTTAAAGCAATAAATGGTCCTTTAATGTCTTACACAGAAGGTTCTTCGCAATGAAGCGTGCTTTACTGAGCAATATCGGTTCTAACTACAGAATTTCCTGAGCTGCTGTTCTCTACAATATTATTAGCCGTGAAGTAGCGCGAGAAGTACGGAGAACATCCTCACGCTCACGACTTCTGTCCTTCTGCCTTTTGCCCATATTTCATATAGAGATGTCTTGAAACAAAGTTGTAATTTATTTTTCTTTTCAGCATCCTTATGACTGGTTTGATGCGGCCCGACACGACTGTCTCTCTGCTGCCAATCTCTTCACCTCAGAATAGCACGTGTATTCAAATATTCTCTGACACGAGAAACTTTAGAAAGCAAATTATTTGATTCTAGGGTGCTGTTATTGTACTGGTTTCCTATAAACCTCTTCTAACACCCCGTCCTTAACAAGATACTATTTTTTTCTCTAGAACAATTATTTTGAACTTTTAGTAAATTTAATTACGTCTGAAACGAAGATGTATGGCACAAAAACGATCTATGACTTAATACACCACTTCCTAAAACAGGCCGTGCGGGATTAGCCGAGCGGTCTAGGGCGCTGCAGTTATGAACTGTGCGGCTGGTCCCGGCGGAGGTTTGAGTCCTCCCTCGGGCATGGGTGTGTGTGTGTTCGTCCTTAGGATAATTTCGGTTAAGTAATGTGTAAACTTAGGGACTGATGACCTTAGCAGTTAAGTCCCATAAGATTCAACACACATTTAAACATTTTTACTAAAACAGTATCCTTCCTCAACTTGGTACATAAAAGACTAGTAGCGAGCTTCAACATATCTTCAGTCTTCTGGAATGAAATTAATACTTTATGTATTTTTGTAATTCCTTAAGCAAGCCCAGAATTTGGTTTGTCTGTAAACTGCGTACTATAACAATGCGTTACGTTTCACAGGGAGTTCAAGAACAGATACACTCTTGGTCATTAAAATTGCTACACCAAGAACAAACGCAGATGATAAACGGGTATTCATTGGACAAATATATTATACTAGAACTGACATGTCATTACATTTTCACGCAATTTGGGTGCATAGATCCTGAGAAATTAGTACCCAGAACAACCACCTCTGGCCGTAATAACGGCCTTGATACGCCTGGGCATTGAATCTAACAGAGCTTGGAATGCGCGTACAGGTACAGCTGCCCATGCAGTTTCAACACGATACCACAGTTCATCAAGGGTAGCGACTGGCGTATTGTGACGAGCCAGTTGCTCGGCCACCATTGACCAGACGTTTTCAATTGGTGAGAGATCTGGAGAATGTGGTGGCCAAGGCAGAAGTCGAACATTTTCTGTATCCAAAAAGACCGTACAGGACCTGCAACATGCGGTCGCGCATTATCCTGCTGAAATGTAGGGTTTCGCAGGGATCGAATGAAGGGTAGAGCCACGGGTCGTAACACATCCGAAATGTATCATCCACTGTTCAATGTCAATGCGAACAAGAGGTGACCGAGACGTGTAACCAGTGGCACCCCATAACATCACGCCGGGTGATACGCCAGTATGGCGATGACGAATACACGCTTCCAATCTGCGTTCACCGCGGTGTCGCCAAACACGGATGCGACCATCATGATGCTGTAAACAGAACCTGGATTCATCCGAAAAAATGATGTTTTGCAATTCGTGCACGCAGGTTCGTCGTTGAGTACACCATCACAGGCGCTCTTGTCTGTGATGCAGCTTCAAGTGTAACCGCAGGCATAGTGTCCGAGCTGATAGTCCATGCTGCTGCAAACGTCGTCGAACTGTTCGCGCTGATGATTGTTGTCTTGCAAACGTCCCCATCTGTTGACTCAGGGATCGAGACGTGGCTCCACGATCCGTTGCAGTCATACGGATAAGATGCGTGTCATCTCGACTGCTAGTAATACGAAGTCGTTAGGATCCAGCACGGCGTTCCGTATTACCCTCCTGAACCCACCGATTCCATATTCTGCTAACAGTCATTGGATCTCGACCAACGCGAGCAGCAATATCGCGATACGATAAGCTGCAATCGCGGTAGGCTACAATCCGACCTTTATCAAGCCGGAAACGTGATGGGACGCATTTCTCCTCCTTACACGACGCATCACAACAACGTTTCAGCAGGCAACGCCGGTCAACTGCTGTTTGTGTATGAGAAATCGGTTGGAAACTTTCCTCATGTCAGCACGTTGTAGGTGTCGCCACCGGCGTCAACCGTGTGTAAATGCTCTGAGAAGCTAATCATTTGCATATCACAGCACCTTCTTCCTGTCGGTTAAATTTCGCGTCTGTAGCACGCCATCTTCGTGGTGTAGCAATTTTAATGGCCAGTAGTGTATATGCAGTGTGTCTAGCATGCCGAGAGTTTTGTTTCAGGTCTTCAAGTGACCTCGTCCTAACCAACACATGGCCATCACTGGCACCGTGGCAGAACTAGCTTTCTTCGGAAAACACAACGGGTCTCCATTCTGCCCTATAATGAGCTCCCGGCGGACTCCACTGAAGTCGCAAATGGCTGCGGTTTGGGGTCAGTGGAATGCACGGTACAGGGCCCTGGCTCGGAGCTGTCCTTGAAGTAAATAATTTGTGAAAGTTCTTTGTGTCACTGTGGTGCCAACTGCTGCACAAATTGCTGTTGCGGATGCAGTACGATGCGCCAGAGCCATAAGCTGATCGCTATAGTCTTCCCTCTCGTCAGTGCCACGTGGCCGTCCGGAGCCCGGTCTCCTTGCGACCGTACATTCCCGTAACCACTGCTGCCAGCAATCATATACAGTGGCTACATTCCTGCCAAGTCTTCCTGCAATATCACAGAAATAACATCCAGCTTCTCGTACCCCTTTTGCACGACCTTGTTCAAACTCACTAAGGTGCTGAAAATCGCGACTTTGTCGCCTGAAAGGTATCCTTGACAACATCAGCTCACCACGTCCAGCCTCAAAGGTAACTAACTCTCACGACAGTTGCAGCGTGTATTTAAAGCAAACCTGATTTGCATCCTCAGAATCACGCTACTAGCGCCTATCATATGCGACTGGAGCGAAATCTGAATAGGTATCATCTTTCAGATGTAGAAACACGCCTACCAACTTTCGTTTACGTCGCACAACTCCTTTAGGGTGTCGCATTTTTTTTCCGTCAATGTAGTTTGCAGCATCGCCTATAACTTGGGGATAACAAATTGTTGTTTTTACTAACACTGTGTCGCGCGGGATTAGCGGAGCGGTCTAAGGCGCTGCAGTCATCGACTGTGCGGCTGGTCGCGACGGAGGTTCGAGTCCTCCCTGGGGCATTGGTGTATGTGTTTGGCCTTAGGATAATTTAGGTTAAGCAGTGTGTAAGCTTATGGACTGATGATCTTAGCAGTTATGTCCCATAAGATTTCACACATACTAACACTGTTTTTAATTTCTTTATATGTGGAGGATTATTTAGCGTCCACTGGTAATAGAATGTTCGACTGAGAGCTCTTAACCTTAAACTTACCTCTTAAAGTATGGTAACCGTTACCTGTTTGCTATGTTTTGATTATCTGGCTAAAGGAACTACAGAAAGGATTTCATATTAAATTACACAAAATATCTACACTATGTGATCAAAAGTATCCGGAGAGCCCCAAAAACATATTAGATGCATTGCGCTGCCATCTACTGCCAGGTGCTCCATATCAGCGACCTCAGTAGTCAATAGACATCGTGAGAGAGCAGACCGGAGCGCTCCGCGGAACTCACGGACTTCGAACGTCGTCAGGTGATTGGGTGCCACTTGTGTCATACGCCTGTAAGCGAGGTTTCCACACTCCAAAATATCCCTACGTCCACTGTTTCCGATGTGATACTGAAGCGGAAACGTGAAGGGATACGTACAGCACAAAAGCGTACAGGTCGACCTCGTCTGTTGGCTGACAGACCGCCGACAGCTGAAGAGAGTCGTAATGTGTAATAGGCAGGCCATCAGACAGGAATTCCAAGCTGCATCAGGACCCACTGCAAGTTAGGCGTGAGGTGACAATACTTGGATTTCATGGTCAAGTCGCTGCTCATAAGCTACACATCACACCAGTAAATGCCAAACGACGCCTCGCTTGGTGTAAGGAGCGTTAACATTCGACGATTGAACAATGGAAAAACGTTGTGTGGAGCGATGAATCACAATATACAATGTGGCAATCCGATGGCAGGGTGTGGGTTTGGCGAATATCCGGTGAACGTCATCTGCCAGTGTGTGTATTGCCAACAGTAAAATTCGGAGGCGGTGGTGTTATGATGTGGTCGTGTTTCTCATGGAGGGGGCTTGTACCCCTTGTTGTTCAGTGTGGCACTATCACAGCACAAGCTTACATTGATGTTTTAAGCACCTTCTTGATTCCCACTGTTGAAGAGCAATTCGGGGATGGAGACTGTATCTATCAGCACGATCGAGCACCTGTTCACAATGCTCGGCCATTGGGGGAATGGCCGGCCGCGGTGGCCGAGCGGTTCTAGGCGCTTCAGTCCGGAACCGCGCTACTGTTACGATCGCAGCTTCGAATCCTGCCTCGGGCATGGATGTGTGTGATGTCCTTAGGTTAGTTAGGTTTAATTAGTTCTAAGTTCTAGGGGACTGATGACCTCAGAAGTTAAGTCCCATAGTGCTCAGAGCCATTTGAACCATTTGTGGCGGAATGGTTGCACGACAATAACATCCCTGTAATGGACTGGCGTGCACAGAGTCCTGATATGAATCCTATAGAACACCTTTGGGATGTTTTGGAACACCTACTTCGTGCCAGGCCTCATCGACCGACATCAATACCTCTCCTTAGTGCAGCACTCCGTAAAGAATGAGCCGCCATTCCTGAAGAAACATCCCAACCTGACTGAACGTATGCGAGAGTGGAAGCTGTCGTCAAGGCTAAGGGTGAGCCAACCCCATACTGAATTCAAGTATTACCGATGGAGGGCGCCACGAACTTGTAAATCATTTTCAGCCAGGTGTCCTGACACATTTGATCACATAGTGTATATAAAAGGTTTTTTAATTTTATAAATATTGTGGATCCACAATTGTTTTCTTGTTAACAACATCTCCTTTAATAACATGTTGAGTTACACCAAAGACTGTGTTAACTTTTATACGCACATCAAAAAAAGTTTTGCATCAACTCGGTTCCGAGACTTCCGAATCCTGTACAGAAGGAATAGTGATCAACATAAACATCATGTCCGCCCTCTTTATTGCTCTTGAAAACCTCACATTGCATGTTGTGCCAGCATACAGCCAAACCTTCAGTGGTGGTGGTCCAGATTGCTGTACACACTGGTACCTCTACAGTAGCACTTCCTCTTGCACTGATGCATGCCTGTATTTGTCGAAGCATACTATCCACAACTTCATCGAAGTATTGTTGGTCCAGATTGTCCCACTCAACGGCGATTCGGCGTAGATCCCTCAGAGCGGCTGTGGAGTCACGTCGTCCATAAACAGCCCTTCCCAATCTATCCGAGGCATGTTCGATGGGCTTCATGTCTGGAGAACATGATGGCCACTCTAGTCGAGCGATGTCGTTATTCTGGAGGAAGTAATTCATAAGATGTGCACGAAGGGCGAGCGAATTGTCGCAAATGAAGACGAATGCCTCGCCAATATGCTGCCGATACGGTTGCACTGTCAGTCGGAGGGTGGCATTCACGTATCTTACAGCCGTAATGGCGCCTTCCATGGCGACCAGTGGAGTACGTCAGCCCCATCTAATGCCACCCCAAAACAGCAGGGAAACTCCACCTTGCTGCACTCGCTGGACAGTGTGCCTAAGGCTTTCAGCCTGACTAGGATGCCTCCAGACATGTCTCCGACTATTTGATGTGTGTATTTGTGACATTAACGAACTATCAACAAAGACCACCATCTTACGTGTTTTCCCAGCCAACTATTCTCTTGCGCCTTGTAATTCACAGTTTTTCTGTTTCAAACATTACCGTGGTCTTCAGCATATATCCGTTGGACTGGAATATCCCTGCGGAATAGTTCAGTACATCACTTGCCATTGCGTGTATGGAGTCTTGGCTGATCCTGATCTAGAGTCCGAAAAATTTTTAGTTGTCCACAAGTCAGTGGCGTGAATAGCAGCCTGCCGTATTCTGCTTCTTAATAGTCGATCACTGTGTGTCTTTCAATAGACATGAAAGGTACTGGTCACTACCGGCGTTAGGCTGTGAAGGTTTTTTCGTAGAACATATGATCTCTGGCTAAGCACGTCGTAGACACATGGAAGCAGAAAAATGTCTACTGTGGCGGGAAACGTCACTCTGGGTAAAATGTATGAATGTGTGAAGAAATATGCAGTATCAATACGAACTACTCATATTTGCTCTTCCAGACTCGTTCTCACCGGGATGATTGGTATTCTTTCGCAGAAACAATCTAAATTTTAGTACCAGGACGCCTTTAAAGAGCTCAAGGTAAACCTTGTGAGAAAGGAATTTCATGATGTAAGCTATAACGTCAAACAATAGGAAAGAGCACTAGCTACATTCAAACAAATGCCTAAAGAAACGTTCACTTCACTGAACTGAAGAAACTCAGTTTTAAAGATTGCAGTGGCCACTGGAAAATTGAGCTGACCTTTACACAATTTTAAGACCTTCAGAGGTTGGTCGCTCTCTAACCTTCAGACTAATGCAATGCTTTTTCATTCAAAAAAATTTTGATGTATCTTTGCAGGAAAAAGAAAGTACTCAAATTTTTCAAAAAAACGTTCTTGAGGTGTTACAGCAACCACGCGAGGAATCGTTTAAGGCGTCGTGCTTTGCATGTGTACTGTGCTGGAGCGGTCGCCGTGTACACAAGAAATTAACGTTTGGGGAGACGCGGCCGGTCAGGCGAGAAGCTCGTTAGGGAATGCGGAGGCGAAATTCTCCTCTCACCTTTCGACCTTTCCTATCTCGATCACCGCCGTATCGATCTTTGAGGGGGTGGTTTGCGTATCTTACGACGCTCCCAATACTTTTGGCGTGCTTTGGAGGTCGTAAGTCAGGTGGTCTATTGTTCACTGAGTCAAGCGTGGTAACTACAAAAGTCTGTTAATTGAAAGAAAGTAGAGACAGATATTGTCTTTATGCTCACTGTAATCAAGAAATGAGAACCCTTCTCCTAACCAGATTGTCAAGAAACAAGCAAAAATAGTTTAAATGTGAAATACACATAATTAGAAATGTTGTAAATTTTAAAACGTATTTATTTTGAATAAAAAAGAATAAAAATGCCGAAGATTTTACAGATGGTAACAAAATTTTTAATACGGATCATTAATACTTCCTGGTCTCACAAGTACTTGGCATGAATGTGGCATGCTATCCACGAGAGTTATGAGAGCTATAATATTGGAAGTGCTGTAAGATCAATCGACACCGTTATTGAGAAATGTCATAGGCCGTCGTGGTGGAACACTCAATTTTGTGTCGAACGCAAGCTACTTGTATCGCAAATTTGTATCCAGTTAGAGATAAAATCTCTCACTGTGCAATTACTTTTTTAGGATTTCACTCTTAGAGTCGGTGGCCAGGCCGGGCTGTAGGATATGCGGTCTATTGTGAAGCTCGGTTCTTTTGGGCTAAGTTCCAGTGCTCTAAGAGTGAGGCAGAGATGTTGTGGAACTGGAAATAATTATAATGGGATTTCCAGTAATTGTATTGCACTTACAATCAAGGAAAGGCCTCCGACAGACGTGGTCGGTATCGGACGCTTAAGGTATTTGGATTTGTTTCCATTTGTTCGGAAGTGTGGTCGCCGAGTGGGTGCCCGTGTATTGTGGCGGACATTTGTATCTTGGCCTTTACGGGACCGGTATTACTAAGAAGTAGAGAAAGTGGTATCGGTATGTAATACTGAAAAACCTACCAATAGTCAGTGGCTTAGTAAGCACGGATTCATCCAAGAACACTGATATGTAAGACTTTGTATCAATAGCAAAGTATATGAAAGTCTTCAGGCGGTACGTGGACGATACCTTTGTAGTGTGGCCTCACGGTGAAGAAGAGCTTTCACGGTTTTTACAACATCTGAAGTCCATCCACACAAACATTCAGTTTACGATGGAAGTTGAAAAGGATGGTTGCCTACCATTTCTGGCCGTCATGGTTAAACGCAGGGTGGATGGGTCATTAGGGCATTCTGTCTATTGAAAACCCACGCATACGGATCTGTACCTGCAGGTGTCAAGCTGTCATCACCCGTCACAAACTATGGGTGTCCTTCGAACGTTGGTGCATAGGGCACATGTCGTGTCTGATAATGACAGCCTTGCAGACGAATTAGAGCACTTGAAATCGGTATTTCAACATAATGGACATTCTGCACATCAGGTCAGTACTGCTTTAAGGAGGAAAAAACGTGACCACCCACAAGATCAAGAGAATAAGGTGGTGTTTAAGTCCAGAGCATTTCTCCCATATGTCGGGAACATTTCATCGAAAGCAGGCAGAATTTTAAAGAAACATCGTGTGAAAGCAATCTTCTGGCCACCTACAAAGACTCGTGCTCTTCTGGGCTCAGCCAAGGATGATCTGGGATTACGGAAGGCTGGAATTTATAAAATACCTTGCGAGTGTGGGAAAGCCTACATCGGTCAAACCACACGCACAGTACACGACCGCTGCGTTGAACATGAGCGCCACACTCGCCTTTTACAGCCCAGTAAGTCGGCCATAGCCGAACATTGTATTTCCACAGGACATACTATGGATTATTCGGCCACGAAAATCTTGGCCCCATCGAGATCCTTCTGGGATTCAGATGTGAAGGAATCCGTGGAAATACGTTTAGCGGAAAATCTCATTAATCGTGATGGCGGCTTTTTATTAAATAAGGCCTGGGACCCGTTGATTTCTTTAATTTCAACCAAAAGAAAACTTTTTATGGCTTCTGACATGTCGAGCGACAAGTAATTTTAATTTTAATATTGAATATTTTGCATGTTATTGTTTTGGACACGTCTGCGTGCATGTCTTACTTTTTTCACGCATTCGTTTGCGCTCCATAGATGCAGTAATATTGTAGAGGGCCTTGGAATCGACAGGTGGCGCGCATGTTACGGTAACTTGCGCATGCGCGCTTGCGGCACTTTTACGTATAGATAGAGCGACTTGCACTAGCAATCTCCAGTGTCAAACACTCGCCTAAAGATGGCTGTAAGGTTGTCAGCCGAAATATCGTGGAAAGAAGTCGATGAGATCCGGCTGCAATCCCGAAATCTTGTGGAATATATGAAAGGGCTTTATCGACCGAAATAAATAATTGTAATTGTAATTTTATGTAAAATATTGTTTGTTTTATGTTTTATGCGTAAATGTTAACAAAATATTTAACGAATGATTTATGATCTGTAAGAAGTCAGTACATGATTTTAATTTTGTGCGGATGCCAAAATAATTATTGATATTGAGGATGATTGATTTGTGACTGTTGAGAGTAGTGTGTGTGTGTGTGTGTGTGTGTGTGTGTGTGTGTGTGTGTGTGTGTGTGTTTGTCTGGTGTTTGTCTGTCAATCAGCGAGCAGTTACGGTGCACTGTGGTGGTTGTCTTCATTACGAAGTGGCCTCGAGACATCTGGATGACTTAACAGAGACAAGGATAATCGGTAAACTACAAGGAGGTCGAAGCGTGACGACTGTATACCAGGAATTTGGTACTGCTCACAGCAGTGTTTCACGTGTACGAGGACTCTGTTTAATACCTTAGTGATCGTCCTTCATAATCATAATGAGGAAAATTATGTGCTGGTATCGAAATCATTTATTGTTACACATGGATCTAGAAACATTTTATGACTCTGATGGTTTTCAATTTATCCAACTGAAAGTTGAGTTGCACATCTATTTAATGTACAGTACTTTTATGTTCCTTTGAAGATGGTTGCTATGGTACAAAACAAACCATGAATCTGTGCGACCGGTGGCAAACATGGATTTTTTATAGTAAACCAGAAACCTCCCCATACCCGATTGTTTAAGGACACGAATTCCTTTGAATAAAACAGCTGAAGACGCGAAAAATCCTAATTAAGTTGCTTTTATTAGTTTAGGGTCATTCACAAATATACTAATGGAAGGGTAAAAACCAAGGTTTATGACATTAGTTCTCCTGAAATGTGACTGCCGTAGTGATATAATTTTTCAGGTACATTCGGTGGTATATGAGGAAAATATCTGTAAAGTTTTTTGCGCATAGAGTAATTACTAAAGAACGAATACAATAAACCAAAGCAACTGATATTGAAGTTTCACAGCATGAACAGTGAAAATTTAGTAAATGATTACCTTTCATTACTTTGTGGAAGGTGTCAGTGAAAATGTTTCGAAAACATTTGAAATTAAATTAAAATACGTTGGATATCGGTGAGTGCTCTCTTTCTCAAATATTGGGTGAATGTAGTCTTAATAATTTGCGCCGCGTGAGTTACCCTCTGCCTCAACACATATACACTATTTCTAACCTTAATACGTGACTTCGTGTTTTAAACATTAAACGTAAGGAGTAAATTATGACAGCATTTTGAGTCATCAGTCTTCCAACAGATTTGATGCGTCCCGAGACGAATTCCTCTCCTGTGCCAATCTCTTTATCTCAGAGTACCACTTACTTCTTACATCTTCAAATGTTTACTGGATGTATTATAATCTCTGTCTTCCTCTACAGTTTTACTCTCTACAGCTGCCTCTAGTGTCATAGAAATTATTCCCTAATGTCTTAACAGATATCCTATCTTCCTGCCCCTTCTTCTCGTCAGTGTTTTCCACGTATGCCTTTCCTCGCCAGTTCTGCGGAGAACCTACTGATGCCTTACTTTACTAGCCAACCTAATTTCCAACATTCCTCTGTAACACCATATTTCAAAAATTTAGATTCTCTTCTTTTCCGGTTTTCCCACAGTCCATGTTTCACTACCATACAATGCTGTGCACGAAAAGAACATTCTCAGAAATTTCTGTCTTAAATGAAGCCTTTGTTTATTAACGATAGACTTCTCTTGGCCAGGAATGCCCTTTTTACCAGCGCCAGTCTACTTTATATGTCCTCCTAACTCCCCTTGTCTTAGGTTATTTTTCTGCCTAGGTAGCGGAATTCCTTAACTTCATCTACTTCGTTGTCATCAATTACGATATTAAGTTTGTCGTTCTCATTTTTTCTATTTCTCATTACTTTCACCTGTACTCGGTTTACTCTAAATGCGCGTTCTGTACTCACCAGACTGTTTGTTCCAATCAACACATCCTGTAATTCTTCTTCAATTTCACTGACGATAGTAATGTAATAAGCAAATACTTTCACCTTCCGTTTATTACCATCATTGCTTCTTCGGTGTGTAAACTGAGCTGACAAAAGTCATGGGATAGCGATATGCAAGTATACAGATTGCGGTAGCAATGCTTACAAAAGGGCAGCGCAGTGGCGGAGCTGTCATCGTAGTCAGGTGACTCATATGAAAAGGTTTCCTACGTAATTATGGCCGCACGACGGGAATGTACAGACTTTGAACGCAGAATGGTATTTGCACCTAGAAAGAAGGGGCATTCCATTTCGGAAACCGTTAGCGGATTCAGTATCGCCTCATCAAGAGTGTCAAAAGTGTGCCGAGATTACCAAATTTCAGACATTACCTCTCACCTTCGGTTAACGACCGAGAGAAGCGGCGTTTGTCTAGAGTTGTCAGTGGTAACAGACAAGGAAAACTGGGTGAAATACACTAAGGCCATTAAAATTGCTACACCAAGAAGGAATGCAGATGATAAACGGGTATCCATTGGACAAATATATTATACTAGAACTGATATGTGATTACATTTTCACGCAATTTGGATGCATAAAACCTGAGAAATCAGTACCCAGGACAACCACCTCTGGCCGTAATAACGGCCTTGATACGCCTGGGCATTGAGTCAAACAGAGCTTGGATGGCGTGTACAGGTACAGCTGCCCATGCAGCTTCAACACGATATCACAGTTCATCAAGAGTAGTGACTGGCGTATTGTGACGAGCCAGTTGCTCCGCCACCATTGACCAGATGTTTTCAATTGGTGAGAGATCTGGAGAATATGCTGACCAGGGCAGCAGTCGAACGTTTTCTGTATCCAGAAAGGCACGTACAGGACCTGCAACGTGCGGTCGTGCATTATCCTGCTGAAATGTAGGGTTTAGCAGGGATCGAATGAAGGGTAGAGCCACGGGGTCGTAACACATCTGAAATGTAACGTCTACTGTTCAGAGTGCCGTCAATGCGAACAAGAGGTGACCGAGACGTGTAACCATTGGCACCCCATTCCGTCACGGTGGGCGATACGCCAGTATGGCGGTGACGAATACACGCTTCCAATGTGCGTTCACCGCGATGTCGTCAAACACGGATGCGACCATAATGATGTTGTAAACAGAACCTCGATTCATCCCAAAAAATGAAGTTTTGCCATTCGGGCACCCAGGTTCGTCGTTGAGTACACCATCGCAGGCGTTCCTGTCTGTGATGCAGCGTCAAGGGTAACCGCAGCAATGGTCTCCGAGATGATAGTCCATGCTGCTGCAAACGTTGTCGAACTGTTCGTGTAGATGGTTGTTACCTTGCAAACGTCCCCATCTGTTCACTCAGGAATCAACACGTGGCTGCACGATCCGTTACAGCCATGCGTATAAGATGTCTGTTATCTCGACTGCTAGTGATATGAGGCCGTTGGGATCCAGCACGGCGTTCCGTATTACCCTCCTGAACCCACCGATTTCATATTCTGCTAACAGTCATTGGACCTCGACCAACGCGAGCGGCAATGTCGCGATACGGTAAACCTCAATCGCTATAGGCTACAATCCGACCTTTATAAAAGTCGGAAACGTGATGGTACGCATTTCTCCTCCTTACACGAGGCATCACAACAACGTTTCACCAGGCAACGTCGGTCAACTGCTGTTTGTGTATGAGAAATCGGTTGGAAACTTTCCTCATGTCAGCACGTTGTAGGCCACCGGCGCCAACCTTGTGTTAATGCTCTGAAAAGCTAATCATTTACATGTCACAGCATCTTATTCCTGGCGGTTAAATTTCTCGTCTGTAGCACGTCATCTTCGTGGTGTAGCAATTTCAATGGCCAGTAGTGTAATTGGAGAAATCAGTGTGGGACGTACGACGAACGTATCCATTTGGACTGTGCGGCGAAATTTCTCTTTAATGGGTTAGGGCAGCATATGACTGGCGCTGGTGCCTTTGCTAACAGTTTGGCATCGCCTGCAGCACCTCTTCTGGGCTTGTGACCATATGGGTTGGACACCAGACAACTTGAAACTGTGACCTGGCTCATATGGGTCCATATTTCAGTTGGTAAGAGCTGATGGTAGGGTTTGAGTGTGGCGCGGACCGCACGAAACTATGGACCCAAGTTGTCAAAAACGTACTGTGCAAGCTGGTGGAGGCTCCATAATAATTGTTTTTACATGGAAAGGACTGGGTCCTCTGGTCCAACTAAACCGATAATTAACTGTAAATGGTTACGTTCGGCTTCTTGGACACCATTTGCAGCCATTCATGTTACCAAACAACGATGGAATTTTTACGGGTGGTATAGCGCCGTGTCACTGAGTGACAACTGTTTGCGACTGCTTTGAATAACATTCGGGATAGTTCCAGCGAATGAATAGGCCACTCATACCGCCCATCACGAATCCCATCGAACATTGAAGGGACATAATCGAGAGGTTAGTTCGTGTGCAAAATCCTGCACCGGCATCAATTCTGTGATTATGGACGGCTATAGAGGCAGAATGGCTTAATATTTTTGCAGGAAACTTCCAAAGACTCTTTGAGACCATGCCACGTCGAGTTGCTGCACTACGCCGAGCAAAGGGAGGCTCGAAACGATATTAGAAGCTCGAGAGGTTCTAGGCGCTTCAGTCTGGAACCGCGCGACAGCTACGTTCGCAGGTTCGAATCCTGCCTCGGGCATGGATGTGTGTGATGTCCTCAGGTTAGTTAGGTTTAAGTAGTTCTAAGTTCTAGGGGACTGATGACCTCAGATGTTAAGTCCCATAGTGCTCAGAGCCATTTGAACCATTTTTGAACAGCCATGCGGAAAAGATGCCTGTCATCTCGACTGCTAGTGATAAGAGGCCGTTGGGATCCAGCACGGCGTTCCGTATTACCCTCCTGAACCCACCGATTCCATATTCTGCTAAGTCATTGTATCTTGACCAACGCGTGCAGCGATGTCGTAATACGATAAACCGCAATCGCGATAGGCTACAATCCGACCTTTATAAAAGTCGGAAACGTGATGGTACGCATTTCTCCTCCTTACACGAGGCATCACAACAACGTTTCACCAGGCAACGCCGGTCAACTGCTGTTTGTGTATGAGAAATCGGCTGGAAACATTCCTCATGTCGGCACGTTGTAGGTGTCGCCACTGGCGCCAACCTTATGTGAATGCTCTGAAAAGCTAATCATTTGCATATCACAGCATCTTCTTCCTGTCGGTTAAATTTCGTTTCTGTAGCACGTCATCTTCGTGGTGTAGCAATTTTAATGGCCAGTAGTGTACATGAAATAGTACATCTATAGATCAATAGCACCAGCGATTTTGAGATACCAGATAACGACCCATAATGAAGCACTCATATCAGCACA